>NW_026126558.1:20402500-23102500 GCF_943737965.1 Phodopus roborovskii
TTTCCTCCTAAATGCCCTCAAAACTCCAAGGACTGTGGGATCTGTCATGAAACTTTTCTGCTCTTGTTTGTGCTACACAACACTAAGATGGCCATGGAAGGAGGTCCTTTCCATTCTCTGAGCCTTGGGCAGCCTTTGGATAGACAGATGGACAGCAGTGTGGATAAACTAATGGTTTTCTGCCTATAATAAAAGCACTCAGCCTTTCTCTGTCCTTGTTACTGGCCAGCTCTGTGGATCCTGGAAACAAATAGACCTGGATGTGCTTTGCAAATCAAACAGTACACTAAAGATTCAAGTTATTATTTTTAAAATGTCTCCAGCCTACCATTTGTCATAGACACCCATCACTCTGCTTAGATAATTGGGTAATCATTCTTCATGCTGAAGGGAACAAAAATCTGCCTTTGAAATGTGCACGCTGCAATGTGGAGGCTGACACACAGAGAACCCTGTTCTATCAGGGTCTTTTTCTACAGATATCCACAGATGCCAAAAGACTAACAGCATCCTTCTGCAGAAACTGGGCCAGGCTTTCCATGGGTCAGTTAGTAGGATGCTAGCATACCAGTACCTTCTTGAATATGCGCATGGAACCAAATACACAAGAATCCAAAGTTGCTTTTCAGGAGAGATTTGTTGCCCTGGGTTATTTTTAAATAGAAATATTTCAGAGTATCTGCCTTGACTCAGCACTGGGTTACCCAGGTCACTGTGACACACATTAGTGTTCACCTTTTCAGTGTTTGTATGGCCACATCTTCTACTTAAATGGCGAGACTTTCCTGAACCAAAGCAACCTAATTATGTGAAGAAAGTCCTGTCTCTTAGCTCTTGTCTCACCTGCTCCACCAGGGGGATGGACTATCTCAGTTTTGAAGTTATCTGTGGACAACTTCTATTGTGGACAACATTCCATCTTCCCTCTTGTAAGCTACCTGCAAGATGAATTACTAGAAAAATCCTGATGCTGCAGAAAAGGCTTACTTGGTAAAGAGCTTGCCAAACAAGCCCAAGGATCTGAGTTTGTATCCCTGGCATTCATATACAATGCTATATATGATAGTGAGAACCCATAACCCTAACCCTGTGGAGACAGAGGCTAGAGGATCCCAGGACCTTCTGGCCAGTCAGTCTTGCTCAATTGGTGAACTCCAGGTTCAGTGAGGTGCTTTAATTCAAAGACGACAGAGGAAGAGGCTGGGTGTTGAGCTTTAGGAGACACATAGACACACAAACAGACAGACAGACAACACAGATACACACAGAAACACATACACACAGACACACACACACAAAGAAAAGGAACCCATCATTTGAAGATTGTATTAGTGGAAACTTCTTTTTTCAGGGCCTGAGCCTTAAACCTAGGACTTTGAACACACAGGAAAGCATGCTAAGACAGGTTTATATCCTCATCTCCCACATGCTTATGTTTCCAAATGCTCACTTGAAACTTCATAAGTTGTTGAAGATATCCAACAAATAGTTGCTTGGTCAGGAATGGTTTGTGACCACATTTTGAATAGCATAGTTGTAAAATGAGTTTCCTTGTCTTCTGATGGTGGCTCACATGACAGCTTGGTAGTTTCTTATGCTTTAACCTTATAAGAATTTGTGAAGCCAATGTTTTAATAGCTTTGTATAAGCATGGATAAGTATTTCTACAGGATCTCTAAGCTAAGTAATCAATTGAAAACTAAGACTGAGGACAATTAATGCCAATATGAATTACTCAGGCAGTGCCTGAGAATTAATCTGAAGGGCTCCCTAAGGCATGACAGAGGGATCGAGACGGATAGAAGAGTTTGGGGCTGGTTATAGAGTAAAAGGCACTAAAATGATATTTTTAAACTTGTATTTCATGAAAAAAGATGTTAAAGGAATATATAGATGACTAAAACCATGTTGAGCCAAAGAGCAGAAGAATCAGCGAAGGCTGCAAACAGTACACGCTACAGTATTCACATGCATACATTTGTGTGTGCATGTGATTGTGCATACATGTGCAGGCACAGTGTGCCTAGTGGGCAGGCTGACTAGCACTAAGTAAGGAAGGGCAGAAAAAAGGTTGAGGGAGCATTTTCAGAAAAGGGTCCAATTTATATCCGTTGCCGTAATTGGTTTGTTTGTGCAGAGCAGGGAGAAGGGGCAGTGGGGAACGTGGTGGAGTGAAACACTGAGGGCTGAGATCCCCGGGCCTGATGAGTTGGAGAGAAATTGTTAGTAACCAAGATGGTCCCGCAGGGGTTCATTAAGTGACTGGCCCTCCACAATATCCTGTCATCTCCAACCTGGATACATCAACATTAGTCAGCTTGGCTGTATGCAATTGTGTGTCTGCCAGGCTGTGTGAAGGCACGAGGGCGTCCGCTCACTGGTTTTCTGTGCCTGTTTGTTCCTTTTCTTGGGGTTACAGTTAAGTTTTCCACGGGAATTAAAATCCCATGCAATTTTAAAAAACAGGCCCCCAAAGAAAAAGGTGCTTTTTTCCTGGAAACACAAATTCGCCCTGACACTTAAAAAGCACCGTGGAGTCAAACAATAGTGGATCCTAGAAAGGATCTGAACTGGGAGGGCAGGAGGTGCCCGAAAAAGTCAAAGGAAGCAGGGCCAACACATCCAAAAATGGGAACTTCTTAAAGCTCCCTGAAAGGGAGAGCCAGCAACGTTTGTCTCCAGACCGTGAGGCCTGTCAGCTCCCAGGAAACAGGGTGGGTGGGGGCTTCAAGGCCAAAGAGCAGACAGAATGAACCGTGAATCAGCCTAATGAGCGATTGCCAAAACTGTCTTGGTGCTGGAGACCCTGGGATGATTGTTGGCTTTGGATTTTAGGATGGTCTTTTTCAGGCAAAGATGGAAGAAAAAAATCGTATACAACTCTCTCTCTCTCTCTCTCTCTCTCTCTCTCTCTCTCTCTCTCTCTCTCTCTCTCTCTCTCTCTGTGTGTGTGTGTGTGTGTGTGTGTGTGTGTGTGTGTAGGGGGCACCGAAGTTGACAATGGATGTGTTCTTTAATCATTTTCTACTATATTATTATTTTTATTTGTGTGTGTTTCTCACTTCATTATTTTTATTGCTTGACAGTTTTACACATTTATATAATGACTTTTAGTCATCTGCATCCCATTCTTGCCCCACCCCTCCCTTGTCTACTGGGACTCTCATTAACTCCCTTTCCTATGTTCATATTCTCTCTTTGTGGAGACCCTGAGCTTATTGAGGGCCTCTTGTTTGGGTATAGATGGAGGTTATTCATTGGAGCAACGTGAACTTCTTGGCATGCCATTGTAGAAAATAATGGCCCTTCCTCAACAACCGATGTTGCCAATAGTCACTCATGGAGGGGTGCGGCCTTATGTGCACCCCTATCCACCCATGAGGAAATGGTGATGGGCCACTTGTTCATGTTATGCAGATACGCACAGTCACAGGGTCGTCATGAGTGTTGCGGTTGCGTCATTGAAGAAGTATCTTTTTGCTGCAAATCTCCCTATCCTTGACTCTTATGTCCTTTCCACTCCTTCTTCTTCAATGTCCCCAAGCCTTGGAGAGGGTGTTACAGCTATTGCAATTGGGCCTGAGCATTCCATCACAGATTCTCCCACTTTGGCCAGGTATAGGTCTCTGCATTAAGTACTGTGGTAAGAAGCTTCTCTGATGACAGCTGGGTATAACACTAATTACAAGCAGCAATTGTGTCTGTAGGGCTCCATCTGTTTTTTTGAGACAGGGCACATGGTCTGTCACAGAACCCAGAGCTCACAGAATTGGCTAGACTGGCCACCAAGCCTAGGCACCCTCTGTCTCTGGTTCCTGGTTGCATGGATCTATCTGTCCTACCTCATTTTTGTATGTATGCTTAGGGATCTGCACACAGGTCTCCATGCTCTTGCTGACTGAGCTATCTCCTCAACCTTTGGGCAGAGTTTTAAAAATAGAAGTCTCTTAGCTAATCTCATAAATTCAGATCTTAGAAGAGCATTAGAGGGAGGGGTAAGCTCCATGCCTTAACAGGAACTCCTCCTATGGGTTGTGTGTGTTAGGAGTAAACATGAAGCCAGCTACAGCCCTCTAAGGGAAACCCTTAATTGCACATCCTCACTGCTCCTGCACTGGAGGCTGGATAAGGCCAGTCTTCAGTCAGTGGCTAGAAGACTTCCCTTCAAGTGCAAAAGAGAGCTGTCTCTATCTTTCATGGGAAGCTTGAAATGGCTTTCGGGAACTAACAGTCCATCACCATGGCCCTGCTGATAGAAGTGACCACCCTTCCCTTCTTCTCCACTTTCTACGGTGCACATGTGTGTCTCTGCCTCAGAAGACACCTGTGAGCATCTTCTGCCATGCACTTTGGTTCAAATTTCAGGCTATGGTGGAAATCTTCCAGCATTAGCAAATTCTTGACAGAGCAAGGTTTAATCACATTTCCTGCTTTGCCTACACATGAAGACAGGTGGTGCTTCTTGCAATGATTGTGATCCTTAATAGATACTAGCAGCTGAAGGTCCATCATCTTAACCAACTTCATTTGCATCTAAAGTGGCACGTAGGCATCATCATCATCCCCATTTTACAGGGTAGGGACCTAGTCTACAAGTCCCGGGTACCCATGCCAGTCCCCAGATCTGCATGTAGCCTCTTGTATCTCTTCTCCTCTCCCTGTCTCCATTCCCTGTGAGTTTCCCAGTGCAAAGACCATTCTGAGCACTTTACATATACATTATCTAATTAGCTCATTTTGTCCCTAGAGCAACAAATCAACCCAGGCACTTGCTGTTCCCACAGAATTGCAGCATCCTCAGACATGTGGAGCAGTTCAGGCAGTGAGATCACTTCTGTGCATGTACATGGCTGTTATGGATGTCTGCGATGGGCCCTAGGGCTGCCGTTCTTCAAGTCTGATACGATTCTCCAGATAACTCCAGAGGGAACCTTTTTAACTCTCATCATTACCACTGTCCACACTGCTCAAAGCATCAGTGACCAAAGCCAGGCAGGGAAGAAGGTAATGCTTTCAGAGTGATGCTCATTTTTGCCACAAATGGAGCATTCCTTGAATTTTCTTTTTTAAACTTCAGGGCTTCTGAATTGAAATGGATGCTAACATTTTGACTCAAATACTGTTTCCCCACCCATAGCTACTTGAAGGAGAGACTGAATGATGATATTTTATACTAATAAAATCCTACATTTATTTCCCTTCTCTTAAATAATGCAACAAGAATAAAGGAATAGACCAGGGTCCTCTCCAAACGGAACTGTGTTCTAATGAGGGGATTTTGGACTTGTTTATACAGCATGTCACTTTATCTGTACAAAGCTAAGACTCTCTCCAGGTATTTTTAGTGGATTGATCTCATCAAGGCATGGTTTTATAAAAAGAAATATAGATGGAGGGAAGCGGGCCACTGTAATTATACATTAGTATTTTTTCTATGAAATAAAACCTGACTCCAAGTTTTTTAGCCACTGAAATGGGTCCCGCTCATCATGTGTGTGATGTAATGACAGCTTCAGACTAGAGATACTTTTGATGCATTATTAACCATAAAAAAGACATTAAATACCAGGCTTGAATGCCATGGGGATGCATATTTCACTAGGAATTAGTTTTCAGTGTATGCTTAAAGTTTATTTTGGTAAACAGATGACTAGAGGCTGTCAGAGCAGCAGCAAGACTTATGCTCATTTGGACTCTTCTTGAGAGGAGAAGAACTGTCTGGGACCTCTGGAGAGCCCGCAGCAAAATGTGATCAAGGAAAGCAGGATAGTGAATGCTATGCACATAAGTCTTCTTAGGGATGAGGTTTCCAAGAGGCATCCCATGTAGATGCCACAGGGGCCCATGCCAGTGGCTCAGACACATGAGGATACACATTCCCTAGTAGAAGGATACCCCATTCTATGCTGTGCTGCATGTCACAGGCAAAGAACACCTTGGATTCCTTCCTTCATTTCCAGGAATAATTTGCTTCATCATTGACAAGTGCTTTGTGATTCCAGTTTTGGACATGGAACATCTGGATATTCTGGCTCTCAAATCCTTGGTACACTACTGATGTATCACTACATCCATGCACTAAGACCTTCTTTAGTGGGTGTGTGGGTGTGTGGGGTCACCAGACAAGCAACCAGAGAGCTGCAATTTGAAGCCAATTTTAGATGACCACAGATATAATATTGCCCACCTTTAAGGTCTGCTTGCCTTATTATTCTCTAATCTTGAAGAGAGCTCATCCTTAAGGCATGTACATCCTTCTGACAGGTTCTGATAGCTTAATGTAAGCCTTTCCAAGCTCAAACATTTGTATGGAATGCAGTATGTTCTGTTTAACATTTGTTACATAGATATTTAAGCACAGTTTCAGAGCCAAATGGGCACACCCAGCCCATACACATATATAAAGTATTTCTCTCCCTGCTCACATCTTGCTTGTACCTGGAAAAATCCCAAGTGCATGGCAGATGTTGCAACAACTCCCAGGCTGTAGGGTGGTCTTTATCAGGTCAATGATCCATGATTCACACAAACAGGATATTAGTGGCATGAAGAATGCCTGCAAGATAGCAGAGAATGGCTCGGGAATGTATGTTCTTTTTTGCAGCCTTATCTTTTTGAGCTTTTGTTGCAACTGGTTTATATTCTCTGGCAATATTCCAATTTCTGAATATGGCATAAAATTAGCCTCCACATCTGTGTCTGTTTCTTTGAGTAACAATTAATTGGATCAGGTTCGGGGATGTCTCCTCCAAGGGTGGTTGATTCAGTAGTAGCAGCCCTCCATAGTGGGTGATTTTTGTCTTGAGGGGCACATTTAGCAATATTTAGAGATAATCTGTGTTGCCAGAATTTAGGAGGTACTAGAGGCATCCAGTGTGTTGAGAGAGCCCAGGATGCTACTAAATGTTCTATAATACACATGCTGACTTTCTATCAGAAGGGATGCTATGGTCTCAAATTTCACAAGGGTTAGCAAGATTATTCTGAGTTTGTAAAGGTGATCACTACATTTCCAGACTAGAAACTTCAGTTATGTATCATTCCGCATGGATTTCCTTTGAAAGTAGTATAGAACCCTAAGTGCTAGTTTTCCACTGGATAGTGATTCCCTGTTGTGTTTATTGTTAAATGGCTAGTGGGATATGATGTCATTAGTGCTCCGAGGTCCAAAGAGCTCGGAAGAGGACCACAACAGGAATCCAGTGAGTATGGCTCTACTTACACGTATTCATAAAGAAATGGACAAATGGTCCAGTTCAATGATCACTCAAAGCCCCAGAAGGGTTTGGAAAAGACCATTGGCCCTCCCATCTTTAGTCTCGTTCCTGTCAGTCTGGAGTCCAAACCCTGAGCTCACACCAAAGACATGTGTGCCCTCCTTTCCTGTATATAGAGATATAGCAAAATGCAGGTTAAGTTGCCTTTAATCTTTAATTCATACACAGGTACGTGCTGCTCAGAGTAAAATAAAGAGTAGACTCCAGAGGCAGCAAGTGCTGTAGGTTTGGCCAGATCTTCCTTTTCAAAGACAGACAGCCTGGGGAATCACAAGGATGGCCTTCCATTGCCCTCTTAGATTCTTTTTATGGCAAAATGCTCACTTTTATCAATTCTTACCCCAAACTCTGATTCCCACAGGCTTGGAGAAAAGCAAACAGCAGTTGAGGGATGTATGCCCACCTTTGCTTGTGTTAGGCTTAGCAGCTCTTGCAGGAGGTGGTGATGAGCAGGAATAGAATGAGTAGGGAATAGGGAATAGCTTTGGTGTCACAGGCCCATGGAGATGCCTTTTCTCCTTGGGTAGAGACCTAAGTGGATTATTGTTCATTCTATGCCCCCACAGGCATTTTTGCATAAAGAGATATCCAAGTGGACTCACAGAAAGAGGAGTCTATTATTGTAGCTATCATAAAAACAGACTTACAGAGTAAACAATCTTGGACTTGGAATTAATGAGAGGGTGATCACAGTTGGGAGAAACCAACCAGAAGCTAATAGATAATGAAAAGAGAGATTTGGGTGCCAATAGCTTAAACTAACACAAAATGCAGCTGTGACTGATTCCTCCTCTGTGTCCACCATTCTCTTCCATCCTTAGTGAAATCTGGTCAGGAAGTAAGGGTGATTTGGAACTCCATCAGCTGGATATACCATGGTGCAATATAGAGAGAGCATGGCCAGAAACACAGGCTTTACAGGGCTTTGGAAATCTGATTTTCAACAAGCTGAATCTGGGAATTTCTAGGCTTAAAGTCAGGGCATCTGATGTCCTGATGCTTTCCTGGTGACCCAAATGTCAGACTTTTGGTCCAGATGGTAATGTGGTCTCTGAAAGCTCAGCCTCTGTTCAGAAGAGAGTCAGGCATGGCCTCATGTGTCATCCAGGCAGCTATGTTGTGGATGACCTCAAGCTACATCTCAATCAGAGTTGTCCTACAATGTCATATGGGATGAAAGTCAAATACATCAGTTTTAGAAGCCAAAAAATAACTAGTTGGTTTTTCCCTATTAATTTTAATATGACTCTGTATAACAGATTAAGGTCAAGGGGAGTCATGGGGGAAATGAACCTGTTAACTCATTCCCTGACTGGGTTATTTGCTAGTAACTAACTGTTCTATAGCTATGTAACCTTTGGTTTATAGCTCTGAGATAGAGACATGCCATATGAAAACTCTTGTCTCCTGAATATACTAACGATTTATCCAAGGAGACGTGGCCTGGCTGAGTCATCAAACTTGACTATGGCACCCCTGTACTTCTCATTTTGAGAAGCAACTCTTCTCTATTCTGTTGACTATGACACAAGGGCTACATTCTCTACTGCACCTGGTAAATGCAATCTCAAGTCATAAAAATGGTGAATGGAGGGCCACACCTTCTCAAGATGCCAAAGAAGCCAATGAAGGATGAGCATTTCCAGCAGCTATCATCTACTGAGCTTACATAATGGTTCCTGTTTTTTGTCAGTGTGATTCCATCCTATTCCCACAATGGCCCATTGGTAGATGAGTTTTTGTGACGGGAAAACTGAAGCACAAAGAGTTTAAGTGATCTGCCCAGGCTTGCAATGGTAACCCTAGAACTGGCACTCAATTCTTCAAGGTGAAATGCTACACTTTTCATTTCTGCTTATTCTTTATAATTTGAGTAGCACACAGCTCTGATACATGACAGTTATATTTCTTTGTCACAGTATTGGGGATTTCCCATCACATCATTGATGGCCACCAAATGAAGAGCTTCCATCCTTAAGAGATGCTACCAAAATCTAACAGACTCCAGCTGGACATCTCTGAGTCTCTTGGGCTCTGGTGGGCCTACCCTAGCTGTTACTGTAGAAAGGGTGAGGTCTTGTGTTGTTACTGTAGTTGGTTTCTTGGATTTGCTTTTATTTATCTGTACATGTGTGCTAGTGTGAATGTATGTTTATATGTACAGGTACCCACAGAGGCCATAAGAGTATGTCAGAGTCCCAGGCAGTGTGAACCACCTGGCATGGGTGTTGGAAACTGAATTTGGGTTCTCTGGAAGAATAGGAAGTGTTCTTATTGGCTGGGACATTTCTCTAGCCCCTGTTGTTTGTTTTGCTCTGTTTTGAGACAGGGCCCATGTTAATTATTTTCCTTGATACTTTAAACAGAATTTCTCGCAGAAGCAATGTAAGGAGGGAAGGATTTATTCTGGCTTGTGGTTTTATGAACTGTTAGTCTATCATTGAAGAAAAGGCATGGCGGCTGTAGAAACTCCATCTATGATGACACAAGGTCATGGCACAGATTCTTCACATCTTGGTGGATCAAATAGCAGAAAACACAGAGCAGAGCCAGAGCCTGCAGGAACACACTTCTCTAGTTAGGGCATGCAAAGTTTCATAGCATCCCCAAACAGCGCCACCAGCTGGGGACCAAGCATCACACACTCAAATCTGTGCAGGGTATTTCACATTCAAACCACATATGCCAGACTAGTCTCAAATTCACCATCTCCCTGCCCCTGCCTCCCATGTGCTCGGTAGGATTGCAGTCGTGTATCATGACAGCCATCATGAGTGAGAACACTTAAGATGCATCCTGAGATTCAGTATTTGCACAGAGAGGGGCAGCCATGTTCTAGAGCTGACTTTGGAAATGCTGATGTGTGTCTCTACCTAAAAGAATTTCAGTCTTTTCTGAAGTCCTTTTATCTGGGGCTTTAGAGGTCTTAACAATTAGATTTAAAAGAAGATTGGTGCATTATTGTTAATTTTTTAAAATCAAAAATGGAAATTTGCCTTTGAAATATATACAAAAGCTGTTTCCTAAAGTGTGATTTTTTCAAGTGTTGTCCAACAAAAAAAAATCTTTTTCTGTGAGCATATCTCTGAAATGTTAATGTCCATCAAATGAGAATACACAATTCTATCTACAATAATTTTACTTATAATTCTTAATTCTTTTTCCCAGGACCACAGAAAATAAAATAAGGCTAGGTAAAGCAAAAATTTCAGGTTTTGGAATCCATTAATGTGAGTGCACATATACATACCATATGCACACACACACACATACACGCACACGCATGTACAGGCACATATATGCACTTGCCTTGCATGACGATGCTTCAAAAAATATTTTTAAGATGCAGATTGATAGCCAGCCACACATGATATTCATGCTTGTCTTTCCAAAAATGCAGGAGGCTGAGGCAGGAAGCTCATTAGTTTGGGACCAGCCTGGGCTATCTAGATAGCTTATCTTAAAAGAGTAACAAGGGCTGGGGATCTAATTCAGAGAGTACTTGCCTACTAGGCTGGACTCTATTTGGTGTAGCTGAAGACACACAGCTCCATTTATAAGAGACACATGCTCTGCAGGTTGCCACAGCTCCCTGGTCTTTTCTACTGCCATGCAAAATGAATTTCCATGGCTACCTGATCTGTTCTGTGACCATTAAAGTCTATAGCTTTTGTCTATAACACAGCTAGTGCTTGTGTTGAATTCAGTCTGTCCGTGGACTCTTTGTTGATGTACTTGGTTTCACTGCAACTAAAACTAAAGGAAGAAGAAACCAAAACCTCCAAAGTAGTTACAGGTAGGCATCCTTCCCAATACTCTTCTAAAGATGAGTGTCAGAGTCTGGACAGATGATTCAGTGGTTAAGAGCACTGTTGCTCTTCCAGAGGACCCAGGTTCAGTTCCCAGCACCAATATTGGGTGGATCACAACTGCCTGTAACTCCAGTTCCAAGGGATTTTATGATGACTTCTGGCCTCCTCAGATACTACACTCTCTCATGGTCCATAGACATACATCAAGTATGCGCATGTGCATACATGCACACACACACACACATTTTTTCATTTTAAAATAAATGAATGTTAGAGAATGGGTTTATCCACCAATGAACCATCCATTGTCTTGTACATTCCCTTTATACCAACCAGGTAACCATTGCAGATGGGGTACCTCTGCAGTTTCTCATGGCCCTGAATTACTCAAGCCTTTCCCCTTATTTCTCACATTAGATGCTTTTCTCTCTCTATCCTCCTCCCCCTCCATCATCCACAGCTGCTGAAGAAAGGCCCCTTATCTCTTCCATCCCTGTCTTGTGCTTTGCCTCAGGGCAAGGTCTATAGAGTTAAGACCAGCAATGGCCTGAGAGGAGAGGCCAAGGAACCCCTGGGGCTGCTATTAGTTTGGACTTTAGATATATTACAAGTTAAATAGGCTTCTGTGGGTTTGTGGGTATGGAGGGAACAATACATGCATTGCTAGAATCCAGTTTCTAAGGAGAATTTTAACCCAGATTCCCAACAACATGCTTGAAATGGACCTGGACCACATCATGGTCATTAGTAAACATGGTGTTTCCAAATTCATGAACATAATTAGGCTTCTTATTGGGATTTTAAGAGTTCTTGAAATAATTCTGGATCTATTTCCACTATGAATGTGCAATGGTATGGGTGTATTATTTGATCTTAATTCAAGTGTGCAACTCACCAAGCTGCAGTCCCCACTTTATGCAAGGTGCTGGGAAAAAAGGAAAAACACTGCCCTGTAGTTTGTGTGGGGATGGAAGGTAATAGCCACAAACTGAGTATGGGGATGGAGGGAAGCCCAGCCAAGAAGCTGGCAAATGGAGTACTCAGTGATTGTGAATGGGATCCAAGAATGCCATGAAGATTCACAGATGAACAAAACAAGAGTAAAGAAATGGGTGGTACCTCAAGTGGCCCATCCCAGAAACTATAGGGAGTTGCCCAGGCATCTCTGACAGAGGAATCAACCCAAGAAAATTCCTAGGGGTGAAGAATTTCAAAATATACTCAGGAAATGGAGTAGGCTTGTATGGGTAGCTCATGACTGCTGTGACCTGCATGGGCACAACTTGGACTTGGGCAATAGGGAATAAAGAAATGACAGACACAAGTAACGTAAAGCTGGGATTGGGTGGACCATGTGCTTGGATAGAGATGTACTAGCAGCAGTCAGAAATTTACCATGGTTGTTATAGTGGTCTCTATAGGGGAGCAGTCTCAGGCTATGGTCATCAAGGATGAGAAGGCTGTGGTCAATACTTTCCACACAAACTGGTTTGTCCATAGTGAGACCAGGAGAATATCTTTCCATTTTCCTGAGCCTAATATGGGCAAAGCCTTGCCAGTCTCTATCTGAGGCACTGGTGCTCTTGACATGGCCATGTGCCTATTGACAATATGCACTCACTCAGTACTTCATCCATAAAGGAGAAATGAAGTTGAGGGTGGATGAACTGCAATGGGGCCACCTTGGATAAGAGCCTGAACATCACGTAGATGGCTGTGGGCATGGACAGACAGAAGGATATTGAGCCTGGAAGGCCAGTAAAGAAGTCATGGCAATGATAAAAAGCTAACTAAGAACTTCATGGAGAGAGATGTAGCAATGGAAATAGCAAAAAGATTACATGTGAAGATAACCGTATTTAGGGAAAATATTGGTGGTGATAAATTAACTCTTACATCTAACAAGATAATTGTGATAGATCCATCCATCCATCCATCCATCCATCCATCCACCCAACCAGAGTATATGTGTATAGGGCATTTCTTCATATGGACATTTGATTTGGAAATTTTCCTGCTATAACTAACTGGCCTAAGGTCAAAGATAGGGGAATCTGAACATGCTATAGGATGATTTCCTAAGCAAATGTTCTGTATGTTTTAAATGATGGTTCTTAAACCATTTTCTTCTGACACTGACATGAAAGATGTTTTAAGAAAGAAGATATAGTTATGGAATGTTTAATAACCCTCTCAGGGAATCTTAACACCTGTTCAAACTATCAAAGGTTTTGATAAGCCCTGTGGTTCAAAACAGCACCAACCTGCTTAGCTTTTCAGAGTTCAGTTTTGACCACAGGATCCTTTTACTGAATAGTATTTACAAACTTTCCTAGAGAAGCATCAAAAACCATTGTTACAAAGTACTATATAGAGATAAGGAATAGAGCGCTTTGATACGGTTATACCAACTATGCCACTGCACTCTTCATCTATCACCTCAAAAGAAGCTCAAAAGGGGCTGGGGAGATGGCTCAGTGGGCAAGAGTGCTTGCTGTACAAGCATGCAGACCTGAGTTTAGAGCTTCAGCACCCATGTCAAGAGCCAGGCAGAGCTGGCTATACCTGCAAGTCCAGAAGAAAGTTCTTAGTTCAGTGAGAAAAGCTGTCTCAAGGGAATGAAGGGACGAGTGAGAAAACAGGAAGCCCTGTGTCTTCCTTCAGCTGCCACACACTCACATAGGTGCACACACCTGCACGTGCATACTTACAATCACACACATTCAGGAAGTAGCTGGGAGGGAACATAATCCAGTGCACACACACCACTCAGCAACACTTCCTGTGACTAACCCTTGATTCATGCCTCAGGGGTTTATTGAGTACCTACTATGTGTCAGGCATCCTTTTTTGGTATTAGCCCTTTGGCTGTAATTGAGACATGTGTCTCTGTGGGGGGGGCAATAAATTCACCATTTATCAAATAGCAGCTGTAATTTGCGACATATTTACTGTTCCTCCCATCCTCAATTTCTCTGGGAGTTTCTAAGTTATATTTACAGGAAGCAGTCTTGTTATAGAAAAGTTTCTTACTGAACATGGTAGGCAATGGGTAGGCCTCCAACTGGGCAGGGGGGTACAGGCTGTAATCCCAGCTACTTTAGAGGCAGAAGCAGGAAACTGCAAGCTCAAGGCTGGACTTGGCTACACAGTGAACTCAAAGTGAGCCTAGGCAGCTTGGTAAGACCCTGTCTCAACAAATAAAAGGTGGAAGGAAGGTTGAGGATGAAGCTCAGTGACAGAGCACTTGCTTAGGATGCACAAGGGTGTTAGTTACAGAACCAAAATAAAAGAAAGAGAAAAAAAGGAAAAGAAGGGTGGGAGGAAAGGAGGAAAGCACAGACTAGTGAGAAAGTTCCTCTTTTGGTTGGAAGATTTAAGAATAGGCTGGTGTTTTAAACACACCACCTCAAATAAAAAGGTTGGATGCCACACAACCCTAGTATCTTTTCTGTATGACAGTGACCAGGGATATGGGCAACTGCATGATGTTATTCCTGAGTCAGCATGGACAGTTAACTCTTGGAAATCAACTTTCCCTTTTATCATGTTATCATCTCTTTCTGTCTTAAAAAAAAAAAAAAAGTGATGTCTGATATGCTGAAGCTATCTACCAGGACAGCCAAAATAACCAGCAGTTTCTCACTGTATATTTAAAATAGCAATAAAAAGGTTCTCTGTTGTAAATCAGCAGAAGCCGGCTTTGCTTATGAGGGATTAAGAGAATTTTGCATCTTTAGGTCTGGATGTTTTGTGAGCTTTCTATAGAGGATGAAAGTGAAACTTCAGCTCTTAAACCACCCTGTTAAAAATTGTATTTTACATGCAGTGTAATTCTGCAACCATTAAGCCTTAAATGGGTATTAAGCCTGAAACAAAGTAATGAAACACACAGGGAAACACATGCTACAGATTCTTCAATCCAGATAGAAAAGGGCTGATTCATCCATTTCCAGGCCAGGCAAAGACAAAGGAGCTCACCCCAATGCGGCTGCGAGGAGTTTCACAGTGTGTAAAGTATTATTAATGTCGGCCTCATTGGGGCTTGTAAAAGATTCATGGGCCATTTCCCCCCTTTGAGAATTCCCTTTGGTGCTGTTGCCGCCCTATGCTCCCTATGCTCCCTCACTCTTGGGCCACTTGATAGCAGCTGACATTTCTGTCATGGCTCCCCATCTCATCAGGGACAGAAGAGGCCGACCAGGGATATAGCTCAGTGGTAGAGCTCTTGCTTAACACATGTAAGGGCCTGGCCTCTGTCCCCAGCACTGCAAAAATAGAAGTCTAAAGGACAGTAGTAATTTGCCACATGGTGGACCAGATGAGAATCCTTTTTTAAATATCTGGGTTCTTTTCTTTCTTTCTTTTTTCTTTCTTGCTTGTTCTCTCTCTCTATCTCTCTCTCTCTCTCTCTCTCTCTCTCTCTCTCTCTCCTTTCTCCCTCTATCCCTCCTTCCTTCCATTTTATCTTTTCCTTCTCATCTTCCTTTCCAGTTTTGATAAAATACAGACAGATTTCTTTTTAGGGAGTAGACTGTGAAGCCAGCTAAACTCTTGTAAGGTAATGGTCTAGACTTCAAGGAGAGCCAAATTGAAGACTTTTAGGGACTTTGTGCATAGGAATAAAGGGACCCTAAGAACCCTGTAAGGATGCCACGATTGATTGCAATCATTGCATGCCGGAACCTTGCTGCTAGGGATGTCAGTTTCAATGGAGCAACATTTGAGGGGGAAATCGGGCATTTACATAGTGGTGTAGGGGCTCCACCAACATATTTGCCCAGAACACAGGGAAAAAATGGTGACGATGTGGCAGAACCTGGCAGATTCCACCTTAACCAAGTGATCAAAGTTATTATCCATTATCAGACATAGTGACACTGGGTACCTCTGGTAGGACCTACTAAGAAGGGCACATTGCCTCTGTGATATTCTTTTCAAAAATATACAACCTTACTGTCTGCACGAGAAAAGAGACATACCTTAACAAAGGAATGTTCTGGTCCACATGAGTCCAGTATTTTTCAATGATGTCCAGGTTGTGAAAGGCAGGGTATAACCCAGGTACTGCCGGGGACTGGCAAAGAGTGAGGAAATATGGCCACAGAATGCAGTATGGGCTCCTGCACTGGATCCTGGCACTTGACAAAGGTCACAAATAAAACAATCCCATGAAATCAAAGTAGGATCTGTAGTTTTTAAAATAGTATTGCACTCATCAGTTGAGAAATTTAATCTCTTAAGTTTTCATAGTGTGCTCTGGTAATATAAAATGCTCTAGCGGGGTAGCTAGGTGGGGTGCACATAGGAACACTTTCACTGTCTTTTGTAATTCTTCTGCTGTCCAAAGTGATTTCAGAATAAATTAAAAGGAAAAAGAAGAAAGTCTGTGGAGGGATAAAGACATAGCATAGGATAGATCATTACTTCCAGAATCTTCTAAGTTCCAAAAGATGATCTGAGGTCTTGGGGAACTGACCCTTTCAATCTGGGCTAATCTGAACTTGAGTGCTATCATATCCACAGCATACACAAATCACAAAAATGTCTGAAAATATGTCCGTTGGATCTGGAGGAGGCAGGGGAGCAGAGAGTGTGGAGAAGTAGGCTAGAGTCAGAAAGAGTCTTCCCAAAGACTGCATTGGCAGAGACTTGCCCTGCCTGGACACCTGAAACACACTATTGTCACAGCAAGGGATATTTCACAGGAGCCTGAGTAACAGCAAAGAGAGTGTCTTGGTTCTGGGTTTTCACTACATTTCTGACAAGGAAATGTGTTCTTAGAAACGTTCTCTTCATTTATGCCCCTATCATTTCAGTGTGTGTGTGTGTGTGTGTGTGTGTGTGTGTGTGTGTGTGTGAGAGAGAGAGAGAGAGAGAGAGAGAGAGAGAGAGAGACAGAGACAGAGAGAGAGAGAGACAGAGAGAGAGAGATTGAGATCCAAACTCCAAGGAAGAAAGCTTATCCATGCATTCCATCAGATGCACAGAGATGTGTTCCTTTAGTGGCACATTTGCAGAAGGGTGGGAGTGTGGTTTTGATGGTATTTTCAAATGGGAAACAGGTCTCCCTGCCCCTGTGCTTGGTTGTCCATTTCCCAACAGATTAAAAACACCAGCATTCAAGACACACAGCCAGAAACTCAGTTGGCAAAATATGTAAATTCTTTTGTATAGAAAAAAAAACTATTTTTTCCCCAGTGGGTACTCTTCCCCACTCTCCCCATTTCCTGCAGTAATGATGGTGACATTTGGCTCCAGATCTATGGATGTGGTATAAAAAGCCATCTCTAGACTCCAGATCCAAAAATCTCATGGAAGATTAACATGGACGTCAGACTGACGGTACCAATTTAAGGGATTTAAACATTCAGCATTAGAGTAAACAAAATCCAGTGGCAAAGGTTTTGGACAACTTTAGCGATGTGCCACAATGCAACCCAGATGTTGGGAATGCAAACCACATAGTTGTGTGCTTTCCATTGCAGCCATCACAAGAGAGACAGTAGCAGGGGCTGACTAGTTAAAGATGGGAGAACTAATAATTACTGATTGGCTTTTATAGGGTAGATACAATGCCAAGGACCTTTACAACCTATCTCACAGAAATGTACAGTGATACTGCTGTTATTTATATATAAGGACAGAAGATCTCAGACATCAGCAAACACCTATGTAACACTGCTGGTAAGCGGCTAAGTCAGCATTAACTTAAAGGGGTGTGGCTTTAAAACTGCTCTTTCTAAAAGTCAATATGGACTTTCAGTCCTCTATCCACTATTTCATTTTGTCACAATGCCACTTGTCTAGCTAATGTCAGCCTATGAAGCCATGGTGATGGTTCATGTTCCCATGTCCACAGAACAAATGCATGCAATTTCCTTAGTCTCTTCCATCAGAATTCACTATACACTAGTTCTACCATGCACACATATGAAGGTATTGGTACCTTGATAGTCTATACCCATGTTCAACACCTGCCTGCCAAGTGAATGAATAAATGAATGAGTGAATGGGAAAGAATAAGTTTCTGATACTTGAAGTAACTGACACTTTTTCTTTTATTTTATGTAACATTCAACAGAGGTACTGTGGATGTTACATCTTGCTGTGAATAGTTCACAAAAACAAGACTCCTAAAAATGCATCGTTAGGTAAGGGACTGGAAAAATATCTCCATCAGTAAAGTACTTGCATGCAAGCATTAAGACCAGAGTTCAAGTCCAGCATCCACATAAAATAAATGGGAATTAGAGATAGTGGATCCCTGGGGTTCAGTGGCCAGACAGCCTAACAGAATTGGCAAGTCAAGTCCTAGTGAGAGGCTTTTTTCTCAAAACACACTTGGACAGATCCTGAGGAATGACTCTTAAGGCTGACCTCTGGTATCTACATGTATAAGCACACCAATGCCTGGGTATCTGTACATATGTGAACATATCCACACATAACACACACACATGCATACACACACATACACACACACACACTCAGAGGATCATATTACATGACATTTAATAGGTTTATTCCTGGGGTTCTCGGCCAGGTGTTTTTGGCCATCCTGTCCTGTGAACAGTTGGCAATGTCTGGCATTTAATAGGTAGACGCCAGGGATGTAGGTAAACATCTTATGATGCATAGGATCTCCTGCCCCAAACAAAGAAAGCATGTAGTCTCATGGTTGAAAAGCACTGTTTTTGCTTAATTTAGTGGTATGCATCCATAGCAATCAAATCATAGCTTATTTGTTTCTTTCTGCATTTATTCAGATGTTTGTCTCACCAGGCTGCCATGCATTGCTTCAATTTGTCGGAATTAGCAAAGAAGGCTAGAATTTTCCTGGGGATGTTTTTTGGAAGGGACAGGGCATTTTAGTCTCTCTCACACTGGTATTTTTGCACACTCATTGCTGTCTATCAACTGATTGTCTATGACTCGAGTTATGTAATAACTCCAGCACATGAATTATTTACCCAGATGTAATTCCAGCAACTGTTATCTTTGTATTTCTCCCTCTGCCAGCTAATCTGGCTCATTACATTGGAATTTTGGTCATGCCCCTCCTGCTTCTGCACTAAATTATCTCCCTAACGTAGTATAAACAGAACAAGCTTGTGTGTGATATGCTTAACTGTTAATTTACCTAATTAAACTAATTCAATTAAATCATTTACATCTTTTTGGTAACTCGCCAGTTGATACCACAGCAGAAGTGGGATGTTTTAGAAGATGATTGTTCAGCAAATGAATGGAAAAAATTATAATGGAACATGCAAAATGAGACAAGCATCCAAATTCTTGGCTTGAAAATTAAATGCTATAGAAAAAAAAATGCTGCTTTCATGGGGCACTGTGATTAGCTATTTTTCTTAAATCAATTTTCTCTAGAATTGGTATTTTAACATAGTGATGATAATTTATTGTGTAAGAGATATTTTAAACACTATTTATATGTTCGTGTATTTGGTATGTTTAAGTAATGCATGCTCGCTCTTATGTTTGGGTACGATTAGTAGTCTTTCTGCAGTGTTAGCAAGACATGGATAGAACCGTTTCCTTTGAATGAATGTGCAGAATAATTTTCCTAAATTACACAAATATCTTTAGGATATGTACATATTTTATTTTCAGCCACCATTTAAATGTCCCTGTCATCGTGATAAATGCAGAAAAGTAGATGTAAAACATTTTATGCCAGTAAAAATCAACAGGAAAAAAATTCAAGAAACTCTAGGCAGAAGAACCTAACTAATCATCTTTGTAGATCTGCTGTGTGTTTGTGGGATTCATATGTGGTGGAGGACAGCATCAAATGTTCTAAATTTGATAACTGAGAACATGGATCCATCTCTTATCTTGGTGGGATATGGTTGGGCAGAACTTAATTTTTCAAGGGAGCTCTCTCTTTCTCTTTCTCTCTCTCTCCCCTTCCTACTTCCCTCCCTCCCTCTCTGAGAAATATAACCTGGTCTTATCCCAAATGATATTCCGGAGAACTTTAGAAAAGCCCCAAAATTAAACCATGCCAAGTTTTTCCTGTCAGAGCACTCTCTCAGAGCTCACAAGATCTCACAGTGACTCATGGTAACACTTGCTGCCTTCCAGACATTTCTTCATTGAAATCAAACAGGCAATAGTTTGCCATGAGCCACTCCAGCAGCTTTCCACTGCCTAAGATCCTCAGGTGGGAGGATGGCATCTCATGAGCCTTACCCAGCTCCTAGCTACTTTTTATTTTTTGTCTGTTTCAGGACAGGGTCTTACTAAGCTTCCCAGGCTGGTCTTGAACTTGTAATCCTGCATCAGCTTCTGATGCACTCAACATAACGGACCTCCAATGCCAGGCCCTTCTCTGCTCTTATAGGATGCTAGTAAAATTGGATCAGAACCCACCATAATGACCTCATTGTTCCTACTTACTTGTTTTGTGTGTCTGTGTGCACTCTGAGGAGGTGCACATGAAGGTCAGAGGACAACATGCAGGAGTCAGTTCTGTCCTTCCAACATGTGTGTCTGGGGGTCAATCTCACGTTGTCAGGTATAGTGTAAGTGCCCTTACCCACTGAGCCATCTTACTGACCCTATGGCCCACTTTAGTGTGATTGCCTCCATAAAGATTTCCTCTCCCAGTACACACACATTCTGGATAACAGGAGGTTAGAAACAGAAATTTGGGATACAACCTAGTCCACAACACTTTGTTCATCATGGGTCATGAGGGAAAAATAATTCACAGTTCCGGCAGTACTGGGTATTGAAATGCTGAATGCCAGGTAGGCGGGTAGGCACAATTACAGGCAGAAGGCTAATTTTTCCTTGGTGTTGAAACCATGGCTGTGGCTGACAGTGTTGATCTTCCTGTCTTACAGACTTTTTTTTTCCCTTTTCTTTTCTTTTCCGCTGTTCCCTGTCTCTATCCTCCACCACACAGTGCTTTATGGGCTGCTGACTTTGACACTCATCAGGTATTGGTTTAGATCCAGTCATGAGGTTTCAAAGGAGGTAGGGCTTCTAGGAAAAGCATTTCCATTCAATAAACTGAGAAATAATAACATGTCCAGTGTCAGAAATGGGTTACCTCTTTTGAAGCTGCTGGTCAGTGGAATTTCACACCTAAATGTTATGGGCTATTACCAACACTGTCACCTTTCAGAACTTGATGGTGAGACTCCATGGCTGAAGACACTCATACTTGAGTCTTGGAACATAGATAAATCAAGATGGTGATGACCTGGAAGTCTCATCTCTACTGGATAGCTTTCACAGTCCTATGCTGGTTTCCCAGCTGTCAGTCTGGGGTTGAGTTCATGAGCTCCCCTTGTTCAGGTCAGCTATTTCTGTGGGTTTCCCTAGCCTGGTCATGACCCCCTTTGCTCATCACTTCTCCCTCTCTGCAACTGGAAACCAGGAGTTTGGCTTAGTGTTCATCTGTGGGTGTCTGCCTCTGCTTCTGTTAGCTGCTAGATGAAGGCTCTCGGATGGCATATGAGGTAGTCATCAATCTCATTATTAGGAAAGGACATTTAAGGTAGCCTCTCCACTATTGCTTAGTTAGTCAGGGTCATCTTTGTAGGTTTCTGGACATTTCCCTAGTGCCATATTTCTCTTTAAACCTATACTGGCTCCCTCTATTGTAGTAATCTAGTTGTCTCTTTTCTCGCTCTCCTCTATTCTTTCTGACTCAATTTTCCTGCTCCCTTATGCCCATCTCTCCCCTCCTCTTCCTCATAACTCCCTCTCCCCTCCCCCATGCTCCCAATTATCTTGGGAGATCTTTTCCATTTCCCCTTCTTTGGGGGACCATGTATGCCACTCTTAGGGTCCTGTTAGTTTTCAACTTCTCTGGCAGTGTGGATTGTAGGCTAGTGATCCTTTGCTCTATGTCTAAAATCCATTAATGAGTGAGTACATACTGTGTTTGTCTTTTTGTGACTGGGTTACCTCACTCAAGAATATTTCTTCTAGTTCCATCCATTTACCTGTGAATGTCAAGATTTTCCCCTCACTGAGTAGTACTCCATTGTGTAAATGTACCGCATTTTCTTTATCTAGTCTTCAGTTGAGGGGCATCTAGGGTGATTCCAGGTTCTGGATATAGACTCACAGTTTAGTACATCTTTCAACCCTCATCAAAGAAGCCCCCCACCCAGAAGATGGTGATTAAAACAGAGACTCACAATGGGTTAATGTGCAGAGGATAAGATTGCACAGTACTTAGTCCTAAATGAGACATCTTTACCACAACCCCAAGACTCATGGTTCTGCCACAAAAGAAATGGCAGAGAGGTTTTAAGAGCCAGGGTTAGTAAATGACTATAATAAAACAGTGTTTTATGGACACATCCAGGCAGCTGTACCCATGAACTCACTATGGCTATTATTACATATATACAATCCAGCCAAAGTCCCAGCCTGGATGAAGGAGGGATTAATGGAGGGTATATTTGATCAAAACATATCACATGCCTGTACCAAGTTATTAAACAGATTTTCTTTCTCTTTTTCTCTTTAAGCATCAGGCAACATTAAGTCACAGTGTGATGTCTGGAATTCACCCATGCTGTAATCTTAAGGATACATGAGATGAAGGTACAAGCCACTACATTGAGGACAGAGTTTTTAGGAGAGATGAAAAAGTCCATGTCCTTGATGATGTCAATGAGCAATTGAGTCCACCCATATGAGAGCACACTCTAGGAATAACTATACTGAAAGGCCAGCTAAAGCGATCCCTTCCTCTTTAAGCCAGTTTAGGATATAGTTATATAAGTCTCACCATTAAAGCATCCTAACCAACAAAATGGCTTCAAGCTCTTTACGTATCACTCACTGGCCATGCTCAATGCCTTGGCTTCCTCATTTGTGATCAGAGCAAGTAATGCCCACTTGGTATCCTTATTGAGTAACTATGTGAGGTCAGGGGTGTCAAGTGTTCAGTATGGCCAAAGCTCTACCAACAGTGCTATGCTGCCTGCAAAATTAAATGTTTTCCTTTATAAGAGTTGCCACAGTCATAGTGTCTCTTCACAGCAATAGGATGCTGACTAAGAGATCTAGCAGCTTGTACTTAGCTCTGCCTGTACCTCTCACATAACTATTCAGAGACAGGGTGGTCCCAACAGTTTTGAACACAGAATTGTAATGAGAGCCACTAAGGCAGCTTGATATTAGAAGAAAAGGTAACTAACTAATTTTTAATGTCAGAACCAATGGAAACTATCACCCTAGTGATATCTCTACTTTGTCAGAGAACTTTATGTGATTCTACGGGACTCTCCCTGTCCTGAAATCACTGACTGGGTTGAACTTCTTAGCTAAAGATCCTTCAAGCGGGATGCCTCTGGCTGGTGGTCTCATCTGGAGCCAAAGGACCCTAGAAGACTGTCACCTCTGCTTCCTCTCGTCTTGTGCCACAAAGTCTAAGACAGAAAGTACTGATTGAGCAGGTAGCTGGCTGTAGAAATAACTGTAGCGCAGGTAGGGGCAGGATTGGTGGTAGGAGGATGTACGGGAGAAGGGGAAGTACGTACCTGGGAATTGCCCCAACAGGGCATTTGGTCTCTTGAACTCAACACTGCCCACTGTGGTTCAGAATGCTCACTCATGCTGAGACTACTAGAGGGTGCAAGAAGCCCAGCTAGGATTGAACCTAATGCACTAATACAGTTAACATGTATTAATTGCTTAATGCATGCTAACCAATATGCCCATATTTCATAATCTTGCTTAATTCTAATTCTAAGGCAGCAAGCCCACTTTATAGATGAATTCCAGGGTTCTAGAGGCAAACTGACTTGCCCAAAATCATGGATAAGGAAAGCCAAAATTCAAATCAAACGCTGTTTCTCTGTCTAGGAGTTAAAGGGTCTGAGAACTATCTCCAGTGCAGGATAAAGTAGAGGGAGAATGTGGGTCATCCTTATGGAGCGCTTCAGTTCGTGGTCAAGCAAGGAGCTTCTAATGAATGAAGGATGGTCACTATTCCACAGCCACAACAAATCACAGAACCGTCTCTGTTTACTCACTTGACAAATGGGCATGTGATTACCATCAACGGCCCCTTCTTAGAGCAAAATTGACCGTGGCACTTGGGAAAGCATCAGTAATCTCTAGCACCAGATTCAGGGGCCACAGCTCATTCTTCTTGGCACATATAGGTCTTCAATAGTCCACCTTCCTTACACATAAGACCTTTGGTTCTACTGTCCATGCACCCACAGTGACCCTCCATTTTACTTCTCTTCCTTTTGTTTGCCATCCCCTGCTTCCTTCCAGTATTCATGATCCCTTATGCTCTGATTGGCCATACCTCAGCAGCTACTAACTGGCTTATGCCAGCTGATGTGCTTGGGGGACTCACCCACTTTCCTGGGCAGACTGACTATGATGGTCAGAGTTCACTGGTGACAAATGGGCTCTTTGTGCATTTGACCTGGTGGGGCCAATTAATTATAGGAAACTGCATTTTATGCATATATGCAGCCAAGAGCAGTCCTGATCTTCCACAGCAGGGAGGGGCAGAGCTTCAGGAGAATTTGCTTGCTTGTTTGTAAACTCGAGCAATAAGCAAGAATGTGGAACTGTTGGAGAAAAAAAAAATTTAAAGGTGCCAAATAAAAATGGAGGACAAAGGATGTGGAAAGTTCAGGCCAGGCAGTGGCTGTTCTGTTTGACCTTTGAAAATCCTATGAATGGGGGACTAGGAAAGATGTAGGTGGGAATTATGCAAAGCACACTCATGGTGAAAGGTTTTGACATGGTTTGGCAGCCAGGAACACCTAAGAATGTGAGTGTTTACAGGTACACAGTGTGAATACAAGAGAGCAAGGAGGAACCATTCATGTGGACCTATGTGAGTGAGGATTCTCATACATGTGAGATGCTTGCAAGGCGAAGATGACTGGACCTATTGCATGAGCTACCCCAAATCAAGACACTGTTAAGATGTACTTAAATGACAGCCCAGAGAAAATAGATTGTTGAGGACTCAGAAGCTACACCGTGGCCATTCTCCCTCATCCTCAGAGAGCAAGCAGTGAGTGACAGCTGAGAGCAGTCCCAGGCAGCTCCTTTCCCAGCTCTGTCTGCATGCATAAAGATGTCAGTGTGCTGATTATTCTGATTACACTTTTAGTGTAATTTACGGGGTCCAGCAACTGCGCCTGGGTGTCTGGCCCACACTTGCTGCCCTGACGGTGCCATTTTTTAAATGTCACCCTGGCTATGATTCATGGCTGATGCTGGTGGCATTGCTGCTGACCTGAAGGAGCCAGGCAGTGGCATTTAATTAAAGAAAAGAAGAGAGTAAAGCTTGAGAGAAGTGGAGTGCAGAATCTAAAAGGACCAAGTTCCTCCCTGGGAACATGGACATCTCAGGACAGGAGAGACTCACAAGTCCATGGATTTCTACTCACTGGTTCTTTTGTATGCCCCCCTGTCATTTGTGAGTGGTGAGGTCTTCCTTAGAACATGGCACAGTCCTGTGGATCCCAGTTGCCACCATTCCAAGGGCTCCTGTTCCCTCCGTCTGTTAGGATTCTCTGGCAGGTGATGTGTTACCTTCTCTGGTTTCCCTTCCTGCCCTGTGGGGTGGACCTACCCATCCTCCTGCCTGGTGCCCACAGAAGCATCTGGTCTCCTGCCACCTGCTCCCTCTAGGATGTTTATTTGCAGTTTGCAAAGGGCCCACTCAGTTCCTAGCTCCAGGATGCTGGGGGATCTTGGGAGTAAAATGACCACTATAGGAAGAATAAGGATGAGCTCTGTTTGTTGAGGTCCCCACACAGCATTCACCAACCCCAACAGGAGCCACTCCCTACCACCAAGATGGCAGGCACTTGGCATGCTTTGTGAATTAAGAGGGAGAACAAAATATTCCTAAGAACACACACACACACACACACACACACACACACACACACACACACACACACACACACACTTGGGAGGCCTAATAAGACAGTCCCTTCCCAGAAGGAGAAGGACAGAATTTCTCATTAATGGGAAGGTCACTGTGGGCTGGGGTTGAGAACTGGAGGCAGGCTTTGTCCAGACCTGCGGGAGCTGGGCTATTGTCTCTTTGGTCCCCCTTCCCTAGTGACCCCAGGGTCAGGGGCACACATGCTGGCCTTGAACTCTCCGTCTGTCTCTCCCACCATGTTAATTACTATTCCCTTTGGTCAGACTAAGAAAACAACCTCGGCTGCATTAGTGCTAATTAAGAAGAGTGAGCTCTCCATTCTGACAGCAACTATTGGTTCCTGAAATGTTCAGGCCAGGAAGGGGATCTGCGTCAATCTTATTATGAAGAAGAAAACACCTCCCTGTGCTTTTTCCTGATGGGGGTGAATGATGCAATGCCCTTACTCTATCCCCTCAACAGTGAGTTCACCTCTTCCATTGCAAATGCATCTGCCCCCAGTCTCTAGCAAGGGGGAGGGGGTGTATGGGTCAGTTAGACACACAGGGCAGGGGAATAGCTCCATTACCCTAAGATTACCCTAAGTTGAGAAGAGTTAGCAGGGCAAATGCAGGGTCATGTCTATTTTTACATCCATCTGTTGCCTCCTTCCTCATGCACTACCATAAATAAATAATGGAGAATAAATGGGGGAAACCCCATGCTGTTGTTTCATTTCTTAAACCTACCACAGTCTTCATTTTAAACCACAAGGTCACACTGGATCATGAGTAGAATCCAGGGCTCTAGATTCTAGAAGGTTCTAGACTCTTCACAGGGGGAAGGACCATACTTACTTGCACTGTCTTCTAGTTTATGTCCTCCCTAACATCCTTACTGTATCTTTGTCCTGAAAACTACTGCTGTGTTCTGAACACAATTCCAGTCTCTCTATAGTCCTGCCTATTCTTCCTAAGACCACCACCAGAGTTACATTCCAAAGGACATAAGGGACTGTCACTTACCTAGTTTATGAAACACCTCATTGATTCATATATAACAACATCAAAACATGTAGCATGGTTTATCAGCCCTTTTGAGCTCAGAAAGAACCATCATTCCTTATTCTGTCTTCTCCTCCTCCAGGGATAGCAAGAATAGAAGTTGGAGATAGTCAGTGTCTGAAGCAAGCAATAGCGGATGCAGGAGTCACAAAGGGACACCAGATCCCCATCCCCTTTCTGCACACCTTTTGGAAATAAAGAGTTTCACATATTTTAAGGAAAATAAAAATATTAAAAAAATGTGAAAAGCCCTATTTTTGAAAATTTGTAAGTAACCACAATTAGAAGGTTGTCCCTAATTAGAAACTCTGGCTGTAAAAGCTTGTTGTCTGCTGTTCCCTGACAAAGACAAACGTTCACTCTTCATGCTTGGTTCCTGATTCTGCCATCTCTGTCCTGTAGTCACTAAGAACTGTTTACCATGGTTACCCCAAACTCGGAACCAACTTAGTCCATTCCAGTAGTTCTACACTGCCTGGGGCACTGTTGTGCCCAAAACAACAAGAATTTATGTTAGGAATGAATTGAAAGGTTTTGCATGTTTAAAATAAAATACCACATAGGATATATTCCTACTAAAAATCATTTGTTGTTTATCTGAAATTGAACTATGCATTACATTGATGTTATATTGCTAAATCTGACTGTCTCAACTTGCCTTTACCACCCACCATGTCCTTGGGACACTGTTCTAGGTACTGGTAGGAACTGTAGGAAACAAAATCTATTTTTAAAAATCCAGACCAGAAGAAATGCTTAGTTAGTAAAGGTGCTTACCACTAAGTCTGACAACCTGAGTTTAATCCCTGAGCCCAATATTTTGGAAGTAGAGAACTGGCTTCTCCTGAAAGCTGTCTTCCGACCTTCACATAATGCACCACGGCACACAGGTACACGCATGCATGCGAGTGCGTGCGCACGCGCGCGCGCGTGCACACACACACACACACACACACACACACACACACACGCTCAGACATGCACACACACTAAATAATAAATGTATAAAACTCTAAAACTTCTTTCGTACATGGAACCTGCATTCTGTAGGTACAATCAAGGGTTTTCCTCCCTTCCAATGCTGCTTTGGTCAAGAGTGCAAAAGTCAGAGTTATAGAAATATAGAAGTATGCTGAGTCTTGGCTCTCATGGATGCCAATTGTGTTGTTGAGCCTAGGAGCTCACACCACCCTTATCTCTACAATAGGGCTCTGGTGCATTTGTGCATTTATGCAGAGCAAGTGAGGTGATGAACATGGTAATTATTGGTGTAGGACAATAGATAGCATGAAGTAGGTGGCTGATGCATTGAATCAGGTGACACATGGTTTTCTCTCTTAATTGTTTCTGTTTCTGTATCCCCTTGATTACAAAAAGCCCCTCAAAGGAGAGGAGAATGTCCTAATTGCCTTTGTGGTTTAGTCTTTGACAGGATGCTGACATATAGTGGGGACTCCATGGACCAGCCTGTGTGTTACAATGATAAATGTTCAAGTTCTGGTAGGACATGGATTTTTGACTGCCTCCTATACAGCAAAGGGAAAGAGAATTTTGAAGCAGCCATTCTAATAAGAAGGCCAAAGACCTAGATTCAGAGAAAAGGTGGCTTTCCTTGGAGCTTGAATTATACAGTATATATATTACCCTGCTGGAAACATTAAGATCCACATCACTTGTTTTTTATGGATGCTGGGTAGACTGGTTAGAACTGTACCTTTAAAGTAGAGCTCTCTAACTCTTATAGGCTACTTTAAAAATATTATACATACTCCATAAACATCCATAAAGAGTCCACTATTTATATTCTTGGGCATCTAACTGATCTTTACACACACACACACACACACACACACACACACACATTCATAATAGCAAAGTGAAGAAAATGACATGATTTACGTTCTTGGGAGAAAAATGTTGGAGACATTTTGTCACAGAATGCTTGAAATGTATTGAATCTCTGACATCTGAGGATCTCTACAACTAAGCAAGGAACATGAATGGCCTCAAGATGAGCCACAGTCCTCAATACTATCTATGGAGATGAGTCTTCATACAGAGTGAAGAAACCAGACCGTGGGACTCTAACAACATCTCAAAGATCACACCCTCGATTTGTTAAGGGGAAAGTTGGGGCTGGATTTTTACAAAGGCAGCTGGTTGATTTTTCTCTCATGGAAGACTGAACAGTTGAGAAGTCCATCTTTATAATAAAAATGTATCTCCACTTAGGATTGGATGAGGAGCTTTACCTACAAGCCAGAATGTCATTTGGTGGTCTTTGAGTTTATTAAAATCTTAGAGGACAGCAAATGTATGATCCGACTGACACCATTCTTTAGTCCCGAGCCTATTGATGACAACAATCCTTTTCATTGACTCTGAACTTGAGTTTTGTGTCCTCAACATAGGAACACAGATCCTCACTATTAGATGCCTGGGATTAGCATGTTACTCCACAATCTAGCCAACATATGGACTTTAAAACATACAAATAGAACAAATCAAGTGCAACTAAACTTTAAAAAATATTTTGGGGGTACCAAGAAATGAAAACAGGGTCTTATGTATATAGGAAAGTGCTTTACCATTGAGCCATATCTAGTCATTGTTTTAATGGTTTTTGAATCAGGGTCTCACTAATGCCCAGGTTGGCCTTGAACTTTTACTGCAGTTCAAGAGGTTGTGAACTTAGGATCTTCCTGTCTTGCATTTCCAAGTAGCTGGAATTGTAGGCCTGTACTGCCAGATCTGTCTGGGACTATTTTCTAGGAGATGAGGAACACATAGTTCAACCATTCCACCCATCTGAGATGACATCCAAGGCCCCATCTGATAGCCACTCATCAGGTTGGTATTTCTCAAACTTTCTAAATCCTAGTATTATTACAAGACGGTTACACCTTGTTGTTCTTATGATAAAAGAATGTTTCAAACACCAAAGCTTCTCTTTGCTCATCTTTTCCCTCTTTTCCATGGGATTCCTATGTATTGAATTGAGTTATTACTAAGCAGACAAATGTCACCTTAGCTCGATAAAAAACAAACAAACAAACAAAAAAAAAAAAAAAAAAACCAGCAGCAGAAACTGGAGAGCAAAGATGGTTTTTCATAATATGGTCCTGCTGGATAAACACATTCCATTTTGTTTGTATTTTTGTTAACCTAGGTCCATTAGAGGCTTGTACTGGAGGTGGGACAGAAACAGGTTTTAGCGATGTCATTTTTAATGTTGCCCTCTGTTGACATGACATAGAGCTGGTCAACAATTATCCATACTGCAAGGACTAGGGTATATCCCACTGATACAGCATTTGTCCAGAATGTTCAAAGCCCTGGGTTCAGTCCCTAGGCCTGCAAACAAAAGGAAATGTGTAGGTAAATGTTATCACAGTGAGAGTGATGCTGAGCATGTGTCCACAAGATGAAACTCAACTAAGACTAGCACCTGGCCAGGCCACAGGCTATGGCAATCACTCCACTGTCCAGGCAGCCCTGTTACCTCCCTAGATTTCTCTCCTGGCTGTGTGGACAGGCAGGAACGGTTGCTCAACCACAGGCCTCTGTGGAATGGATCATGCAGGCAGGTCAGGGCCTGCTGCCACAAACCTGCCATTGGGCATTACTGTCACTTCAGACAGCAGCCTGCCCCCTGCAAAGAGAGATTTCAAACCCCACAAGCTCAGCCCTCAGTCCCCTTGTTCTCCCAGCCTTATAAAAATAGAAAGAACACATGTTCCCATTAGTCACTTGCTTGAGGGGTGCTGTGGGGTATATGCAAGCAGCCAGCACACTGGAACCAAATTTGAATATCATTTGCATCTTCCAGGTAGACAACAGATACCTCATCAAAAACACATGCTCTCCCTTCCACCCCCCTCCTCCTCAGCAAGACACCGACTGAGGCAGACCAGATGACATTTCCTGGGAACAAGGCCTCTCATTTGTATGTTTTCAAATCCACTTGATAAGGCCCCTCCTGGCGATGACGGAGGCCCACCCCAGCTGGAGAGGCATTCAGAGTGGCTTTTAATTACACTTCTGCTTGCCAAGAGTGGTTTGTATATGCACAGGAGAGACAGCTCCTGGGGGAGCCATAAAGACAGCCACTGTCTTTGCCCTGTGTATCCTGAACTCTTGGGGGTTATAGGGCAAGGACAACCCTTTTAGAAGGCCTTGGGGGTGGGAGATGAGAACAAGTCATCTCTCTCTTCTGGATGAGCCCTGATAACTCTCAGAACAGTGACCAGAGAACAAGCACAAAGGAACAAGACTGCACTGGCTGCCATTAAGGTTGTGTCACCACCACCCAGAGGGGAAAAGCCAGGAAAAGCCTTCACATCCTACAGGTGGCTTTGTTATTGACCCATGCATCCATTCTGGGAGGGGAGCGAGCCCCAGAGCAGGGGGTGTCCTCCATGGCTCTGACCTGCCTTGACCCGACCTTTGTCACTCTATCAGGCTGTGTGGTCAGTAGTTATCAACTGTCAATAAACCATCCAAACACACACTTTAATTCTGAATATGGCAAGGCCCATCTATTTGCTGATCGATCTTGGACTTGTAAGTTGACAAAATGCACAGTCCCTTGTCTTCTTATCATAATATTGAAAATATGTGCTGCAAAATGGAATGATCTAGACCCCTTGAGCTCCACTCCTGGGGCCCCTGGTAAACACAGGACGATTGATTGAGATAAAAGGTGAATAGGAGGTCTGTGTTGTGCTTCTAAAGAAACTGAAGCCACTGGGCCATGGGCTAGGGAAACTAATTAGGCTACCAGAGAAAGTTTACCTACTCCAATGCTACACAGACAAGTTAACACTACTTTGTCCCTGTCATCTGGGAAGTGTGTAAAACAGTTTTCATGTGTGCAAATAATTTAAGCAAAAGAACCTGGACATTAGTGATCTGCTTTAACAGGTATTTACAGTGTTGTGATGACTTGATCCCAGACCCATTTCTACTTGACTTTCTGCTCAATTGGTTTGTCTTAGCTTTATAACAACTTTTCTTTTCTTTTCTTTCTTTTTTTTTCTGTTCTTTCCTAAGAAAATAATGCTGTGATTTTACTTATTTCAGTATGTGGTGTGTGTGTATGTGTGTGTGTGTGTGTGTGTGTGTGTGTGTGCGCACTTGTGCATTTTTTCTATGTGTGGATACATATATGTGTGAATATACGAGTATGTGTCTGAACAAGTAAATGGAGGTCTGAGTGTGATGTCAGAAATCATCTTATCATCTTTACTCATACTTCCAACCTTTTGTATTCAGGCAGGGTCTTTCAGTCAAGCCTTGAGCTCTCTCTGACATGGCTAGTCTCATTAGCCAGTGTGTTCTGGGAGCCCCTATCTCTGTCTTCTGACACTGTAATCATAGGTTTATGAGGTTTTCAAAAGATCTGAACTCTGGTCCTCATGCTTGTTGCACTGAGCCCTTTAACTATAGAGCCATCTACCTAGCTTCTCTACCTTACTTTTGGAGATAGGGTCTCTGCTTAGACCTTGAACTCATAGACTAACTAGTCAGCAAGCCCCAGGAACTCCTTATCTTCAGCCCAGCATTAGGATTAGATGTGTGGGGCACTGTGCCTAGCTTTTTTTATGTGGGCATTGTGGATTGAACTGGGGTCTTCACATTTCACATAGCAAGCCCATTACCATTGAGCCGGTTCTCTGGTCTTAAAGCTGTGTTTACAGAAGAGGTCAAATAACATAATTGAGGTTGACCTCCCAATGCAGAGGAGGCTTCTGGGAGACTTGAACCATCCTTTGTTTCCCAGTTGCTGGGACAGAGATAGAGAGGAAGTTCTGAGTCATTCACATCTAGGGTGTCATCTGCTGAAACAGTCAACCTTGTTCTTTGAAACAGGGTTTTAAGCTGGGACCTAGGGCTTCTGAATTGGGCCTGGCTGGCCAGGAAGCTCCAGAGATCTGTCTATCTTCATCTCTCCAGTGCTGGGATTCCTACTGCTCACTAGCATCCCCAGCTTTTAAAAGTGTGTGTGTGTGTGTGTATGCCTGCAGAAGTCAGGAATCAACATTGGATCCTCTGGACTAGAGTTACAGATGGTTGTGAGTCACATGACATGGGTGTTTGGAACTGAATTCGGATCCTCTAGAAGAGCATCATTGCTTGACTTTTTGTGTGGGTTCTGAGGATTGAATTCAAGTCCTAATACTTTCACCATAATCACTTAATAACTGGACCATCTCCTCAGCCCCTGGTGTACCTTTTATATGGGGGTATCTCAGAGCATCACTGAAGATTGTCATTGGATTTATCAAAGCAAAGTCTGGGCCAATGGACACACAGTGACACCAAAGTGATTCTGACTCACCCAACTTCAAATAACCCCTTTCTTATCTCCATGTCTTCCTTTGACTGATCAGATGGCATCGATTAGATTGATATGTCCACAGTGTTTTGGCCAGATAAGGTCTAGGGGGATTGGAAGTCCAGCTGCCTCACACATCCAACAAGATCTTTATCTGTATGACACTCATTTACATCACTCAACTGCTTGCAAATAGTAGAAACTTGATTTTGGAATGCTACCTTACTTGAAATGGAAAACCTTAGGCTTAGAGAAAGTAAAAGACAAAGTTATATAAGTGACAAGCAGCAGAGACAAGATGAAATGCTCAATTCACTTTCTGATATCTTCTGTCTTCAACTGGCAAATTCTAAAAAGTTCCATGAAAACTAATAAATTAATTTTAAGAGAATGTGGGTTTTTAAAAAATATACGAACATGTACCCCAAATGGGGAAGCTTTCTCTTCAACTATCAAAGCATTATTTGCATTTTGATGCTCCAATGAAAATACCCTACAACACATCAAACATGTACCCTGGAAAGATCCTCAGCTAATATGTGTTCAGTGTGAGTCATATCTTCTTTGTTACATACTTTATTCTGTAATTTTTGAGCTTTTTGTTTTGCTCTCAATAATCAGAACTAGTCCATATGATTTCTATATCAATGAGATAATCATTTCCACCAACAAGTCTATGTTTACTAGTTTTGTTAAGGACAAAATTGTTCTCCAGTAGCAAGTATTAATCTCAAGAAATTCTGATCTCATTTCCTGAGTATGATCTACTTGCAATCTTTTCCCACACTAACAGAGTTAAAATGTCTGTTGTTGTTTTTTTTCCCCCAGGATTTTTACAGAGCAAAATTGTCCTTGCTGCTTCTTCTGTAGTGTTTCCCCAAGTCAGATCACACTCCGAACCTGATGACCATCAAATTAAGGCTGAAAAAGAAGATCAACTGCTCTTGTCAAGTCAAATGCAAATGCTTACTTTCTTATTTGGCTTCCTTCCCTTGACTCAGATATTCTAGTAGTGTTTGATGATTTGAAAATAAAGTGACTCTGGGATTGCCTGATACCTCAGGAATGACAAATGTGCTCACATCAATTTCACATCCAGGGCAGGAGGGTGTCAAAACTGCATTTGCCTAATTCTATGCCTCCTGTTTATCACTCTCTCCCATGCTTGCAACTCTTAGCTCCAGAGAATTCCAGCTCATCAAGAAAAAGTGTAGACTACAGCTTGATGACATATCACGAAGTCAGATTAACAACGAACTGTGTAAAACAAAAATTGCTTCTTCTCTGCCAGTTCCTTGCAGGAGGGTAGATGCTGATAATATGGTCCCTGGGATAAGTCTATCAATCAAAAGAAACTCATAATGGTACAAATACAGTTTCATCCATTTGATCCAAGGTGACAAAGTCCAGGAAAGGAGGGGATATGAAAAGAATCACCAAAAGTCACGAGATAAAAGAAATAAGGAAGTATTAGTTGGTGTCTAGTAAGTAGTCACAATTTTCCATTTTGGTAAGAAAAAAAGAAAAACCAGTCAAAAGTAAGACATATTTAATTGCATACCACCTATAGGTTTTCTAAAACACAAGCATTTTGAAAATCTATTTTTTAAATTACAAAGTTAATGATAACTTAATTATCACCAATAAGTTTGTATAGGACAGTGGTTCTCAATCTGTGCGTTTCAATCCCTTTGGGGGTCAAACGACCCTTTCAGAGGGGTTGTCTAAGACCATTGTAAAACACAGATATTTATATTATGACTTCTAACTAGCAAAAGTACAGCTATGAAGTGGCCACAAAATAATTGTGTGGTTGGTTGTCACCATAACATTAAAGGGTCATGGCATTAGGGAAGTTGAGAACCGCTGCTGTAGGGGTTTTTAAAATTCAAGATTGTCGTGTATTTTCAGCCTTTTGGAAATATAGGAGTTGAGTAAATGCATGGAGTTTCCCATGAAAACTCAAGCCCTCCTATCTGGAAACTTGTTGTCTGTTACTGAGTGTGGGTAATGCTTTCCACTGGAGAGGAACCCATAATCATAGGATAGTAAAGAATGTGGTGGTCAGGACCACAGAGACAGAGACAAAGGTCAAAACCCAGAAGCCAGTGGTCACCATTTGCTAAGGACAATGCAAACATTTGAGTGACAGAATACCAGAAGAGAAGGAATGGGGACACAAAGGCAATATAGGACATAGCCTTCAGGAGAGGGAGGATTTTCCTCTTCTTAAAAGCAAAATGGATGAATAGGATCTGACATGTCCTGAAAATGCTCTCAGGGTCTAGCATCAGCAACAAGAATGAGGGTGAGGAATCTATCACCCCTGGAACTTGCTAAATAGAAGAATGGTCAGCAGAAGGGTGCTGCTGACCAAGCTCCTTAGTTATCACATGGATGGAGATTAACCAGCATTTGGAAGATGAGAAGGGTCACCCAGGAGGTAAATCTGGCTTCATTGCTCATCTCATTTTGCTAACTTGGAGTCACCTCTGCACGGTGACTATTGAACCATCCCAGGGACAGAACCCTCAGAGCCAGTTTATTTCAATCCTTACTCATACCATACTGCAAGCACATGCAAAATGCCTGTGTAAGAGGGAGACCACAGAGTCCATGGGTTGCCGATGCTTTGCTATTTCAATCCCCGTGTGATATGTAGAAAGCAACCTTCAATTATACAATTAGACTGAGCACACACTTTCCCAATCAGTGTTTATTTTTGTTACCAGTCATGTTGCTTACTGGAAAATGCAGGCCGTTTGTCTATGTAGCTCATAATTCCTTCCCTGCTTCCAGGACATTTTGCTGACCTGCTCTGATTTCTTCGTAGCAGCCTGCTGATGCTTCTCTTTAAGTCTGCTCCTTGGAGTTTGAGGGGCTCAGAGGTATGTAGACTGCTGAAATTGGACTTACACAGCAGATTTTTCTAGGAAAACTCAGTTTTGTGTAAAGAGGCCCTTGGCAGCTGACTGTCAGTGGGGCATGAAGGGGTGAGGGAAAGGCAGGAGGCTTCACAAAGAGGTTAACCTGAGCTCAAATGAAAGATGGAAGTCCTTAGGTATAATAATACATGCTGATGTTTTTCTCAAGTATATGGCATCTAAGAGAGGGGCACTTGTAGAAATGGCCCACATTTTGGAGGAATGACTGTGTTGTGTTTACTGAACTACCAAACTACCTGCTAGCAACCCCTCTGACCATCCAGTGAATTTCTTAGAAGCGCAAATCAGAAAGTCAATAAGACACCACCAGTTTCCAAATTCTATCTCATTGCACATAAACTGAAAGGCTCACAATCAATAACGTGTGACTGAATCACAATTAGAATTCAGTGCAGCAACACTGGGCAAGCAAGACTCCAAGAGGCATCTGAGTCAATGAGCAAACTCTGGAAATTTATAATGAGATGAGGTCATATACCAGGCGTATGGAAAGGGACAACAGTGAAAGAGAGAAGTTTATCTGAAAAAAAAAAAAAAAAAAAGGATCCACTTTTCACTAATGATCTCTCTCTCTCTCTCTCTCTCTCTCTCTCTCTCTCTCTGTGTGTGTGTGTGTGTGTGTGTGTGTGTGTGTGTATGTGTATGTATGTGAGCATGTGCAGGTGTGTGTGTAGGCACACACACATGTATATATGAGAACATGTCTAAAATTTTAAGGATAATATCAAGTGTCATTTCTCTTATGCTGTCCATGGTTCTTTTTGTTTTATTTTAGACAATATTTCTCATTGACTTGGAACTTAGCAAGTGATCTAGGCTGACCAGCCAGCGAGCCCCAGGTACCTGTTCTTTCCCTCTCAGTACTAGGATTATATACATGTGTTATCACCTATGGCTGTTTGTTGATTTTTGTTTTTCGAGACAGGGTTTCTCTGTATAGCTTTGGCTTTTCTGGAACGCACTCTGTAGATAAGATTGTAAAGATCCTCCTGCCTCTGCTTCCCTAGTGCTGGGATTAAAGGTGTATGCCACCACTGTCCTGGGTTCCAGGGGTTGAACTCAGGTCCTCAGGCTAGTAGAGCAAGCGTTTTGTGACTAAATCATGCCTTAGCCTTCATCTGCTGCTCTAAAGTCACAATGGACTATCTGGCAGCTTTGAGTTACTATGTCCTCAACTTCTGCCCTGATAAGCTGAGAAGTCGATTTCTGACCCAGAAAATGCCCCATCTTGATTGACATCCACCTCTCCCTACCTCAGCCATGGATCCAAGAAGATCCGTGAGGAGAATTCCAGCTCACTAACTACTATTTTAGAGGTAGATGAATATTTTCTGCAAGTGTCAAGGTCAGCCTTGCAAATGGCTTTGGGGAATAGGTCATCATGCTCACAAAATCCGTTTAGCAGTGCAAACTGCTGCTGCTCCCATGTGTGTAGACACCACCACTCGCCTTTCTCATCGTCTACCCCTTCCCATTTATTGCTCTCATATTAGTAGATTAAAAGATCAGAAGTGCCAGCTTTTAGCAAATACAATCATCTTCCATCACACACGGATTTCCATGAGAATGAACATAAAGTTATTAGAGGAGAGAGATGAGTCCATTACATGTATTCTGAGCTAGCGGTCTGATTTCTGTTAGGCATGCCCCAATTTCTTTTAAGCACTGGGAATGCGTTCATTTTCCAGGTTTATAAGTGGGGATCCTATGTATCTGGAGTGTCATTTAGAGGATTATTAATTTACTAAATGGTACCCCAGTGCCCTGAAAGAGTTAATTCTCTTTCAAGAGATAAGCAATTTATTTTCTATTTAGCAGCAGGATCAGGCCCACTGCTTACAAATGACTACAAGCCCCTTAGAGAGGGAGAGATGCTATATAAATATAATAAATATTGTAATTATGATTGTAATATCATATCAACTCATGGTATTATTTCTATATATACTTCTTCCTAGTCTTTATCTAAAAAGGACCAGATTGTGTCCTGTCACATTTACATTTTTTTTGAGGAATACTGAAGACTGAGAGATATGTTGGACTCTGGCTAAAAACTACTTGTATCTAACCCATCAATCAACACATACTACCCAAACCCCATGACTAAATAAAAAGGACAGCTTAGAACCTGCCTCCCTTGAGACTCCAGTTAGGTTGACTAAGAATGCTACATATGCAAACATCTAGCTAGAGGCAATAGCACATACTAAAAGGAAGCTCACAAGAGGTCATCGAACAAGAGGGACAAGTCAGCTGTGCTCTGAAGCCACTGTCTATCCCTGACCATCCCACACTGGGCATCCTTGATGGTACATATCTTAAGCTTGATTCCATTACCAGTCTTGCCACTTACTGTCTGTATAATTTTCATTAAGTTGCTACAAGCCACTGATTGGAAATGTGAGGATTTAGCAAGTTACATCTGCAAAGACACTCTGTAAATATAAGCAGAGGGATAAAGTCTTCTACAACAAGCACTCAACATGAAAAGGAAATAATAGGCAGTGAGATTTTCCATGCTTGGAAACTCCCATGCCAGTCAGAGTCTGGGGCTTCACTTTTTAACAAGACTCAGAAAGGATGGGAGAGGGATGAGAGGGAGAGGGCTGAACTTGCAAGGGCTGCCACAACAAAGTGCCCAGACTGGGGGTGTCTACTGCAGAAACACATTTTGTCATAGTCTGCTGGATGAGAGAGAGTTCAAGACCAAGTTATTGCAGGGCTGCTTTCCTGTGAGGCCTCTGTCTTCATGCATAGCTGGTTGTGTCTCCCCATGTCTTCACATGACTGTCCCTCTGCATACTTAGAGGCCTCTATCTCCAAGCCAACCACACTGTGTAGTGACAGGAGATAGAGCTTCCACACATGAAGTTGGAGGAGTGCTATGACAAATTCCTGACAGAATGAAGGAATTTATTTTGGTTCAGGGTTTCAGAGGGTCTAATTTCTATTTACTTGGTTCTGTGTGCTTGGGCAGGACATCACAGGTGTGGGAGTGTGTGGTGGAGGAGAACCACTAACATCAACATAATCAGGAAGCAGAGAAGTATAACAGGAAGGAGTCAGGGATAACCTAGTTTTCTCTTTAATCACCCCAAATGGCAACACTGACTGAGGACAAAGCCTTCAGTACATGAGCCAGCAGAGAATGTGTCATATTCAATCAGCAACCAATGATCTCATGACAGCATATAAATTCCTAGATGAATCTAGGGCTTTATTTAACATGACAGTGAAACATGACAAATTTGCAAGCCTATGGGATAGCCTCAAATATTTACAAAGATCAGAAGATTATGGGACTGCTTTTGGGAATGGAAGTCACAGAGATGTACTACTTTTTTAATGATTACTTTTTTATTTAAATTTGAAACAAGCTTGTTCTATATGTCAATCCCAAGTCCTTCCCCTCCTCCTCTGTCACTCCTGAACCCCCAACCCATTCCCTTTCTGCTCCACAGGGAGGGTGAGGCCTTCCATGGGGAGTCTTCAAAGTCTGTCATATTATTTGGAGCAGGACCTAGGCCCTCCCCATGTGTCTAGGCTGAGAGAGTATCCCTCTATGTGGAATGGGCTCCCAAAGTCCATTCGTATACTAGGGATAAATACTGATCCACTACCAGAGGCCACATAGACTGCCCAGTCCTCCTAACTGACACCCATGTTCAGGGGGTCTGGGTTGGTCCTATGCTGGTTTCCCAGCTATCAGACTGGGTTCCATGAACTCCCTTTTGTTCAGGTTAGCTGATTCTGTGGGTTCAGAGATGCATTTCTGCATGGACATTTTACTTGGTAAGTAAACAACTCCCCCTGAGAAATAATCAGAATTCCCCATATATGACAAGAATTTGCTGGTCTTTCATGTAAACTTTTTTACCAGAGTTAGTAGTGTCTCATCTAGACATTTCCACAAACTGGCACTTCTCAAGATCATTCCCAGATCCACTGAGCCTTACACAAAGTTACTAATGATGTGGGACCAGCCAGCTCTTGAAGCCTTAACTCAGCACTGAGACCCCAGGCCTTGTGGGAACCCATTCTCTTTCCTGTTTCCCACTGGTGTTTCAGTCTAACCAGCTTCCCTCTTCCTTCTCTTTTCCTCTCTCCATGAACAGAAATGAGTTATTCAGAAAACCCCACCATATTTGAGGAGGGTATTCTTCAGTTGTTTCTTACTTTACCAAATACATACCAAAAATATACAACAATCTTCCTACCAACTGAATCCTAAATTCAGCTTTTCTTTGGTAAAATATTTAAAAATTACTAAGGTATTTTAAAATAACTAGTGTGTACCAGTATGTGTAATTTACTCATATGGCATGAAGCACACATGTTAGGAGTACTCATCATAAATATACACACCTATATGATCTCTTGGGTGGGGACTTTGAAGAACATTTTTCTATTAAATATAATTAGTTATATTTGACCTTATATAATGTAATTCAGTAATCACAACTGAACATGTACGTCCACTATAATTTAATATAATATATCATGGATATATATTTTCTAGACTATTGTTTATAAAAGATACATTTAATAGAATATATTAAATATAAAATTGACATATGTCACATACGACACAACATATAAATAATGGAATAGAGTATATTAAATGTATAAAACAGATTTATATTTCTATTACAGAGGGTATAATTATATCATTAAATATGCCTTTAATATTCATATTTATAAAATTCTCTACATACTCACAATTATACTTGTATTAATCGCCCTGTGTCCAAGAGTTGATTGGAATCACATAGCTTTGTTATGTGCATGGGGATTTTCTCTCCCTCTTAACCAATGAATGTAGAGATCGTTTTAGGTTTCTCCTCTTAGTGTTAATGTAACTCGGCACTTTGTAGCCACCAGGTTAGATAGTTCACACAGAGGAAAAGGATTGGGCTTCTGTGACTCCATTCAAATCTGTGAGATACATACCAGTCAAAAGTCAGGTCCCTTCTAAAACTCAACTCAGTGTGATATCTTTGTAAAAGAAGATTATTTGAAAGTGGAATTTTAGCTGAGTAGATTTGTGTAGTGGCCTCCATAAGAAAGATGTGGTCCTCTGGTGTCAGGCAGAGGCTGATAGGAGGCGACTGAGTGACACTCTCAGTGCTCTCAAGTGGAGTGTCCGTGCAGCTCACACACAGCACACATCATGCGCACTTAGGTCTGTGCCCTCTCACCTGTGCTCGTCTCTGATAAAACTCCTTTCACACATACAGATAGCTATACCCTCACATCCACACGTTCTGTGTCTGCAGATGCAACGAACTGCAGATAAAAGAGTGTTTTGAAATTCACACCTTTACTGGACATGCATAGACTTTTTGTCATTGTTCCCCAGACAAGAAAGCATAAACAGTGTTTACATTGTGTGCAGTACTATAAGTGATCTAGAGATGATCTATATTTTGTGGAAGGATGCATATAGCTTATACGAAAATACCTATGCCATTTTACATAAGGGACTTGAGAGACCACAGATTCTGTTGTCTGTAGGGGCTCATAGAATATCTAATGGCTACCAAGCACATATAATAGATATAATTTATAAATGTATATACATACATACCTATACACTCATATATGTGAATTCTCTATCTATGATCCTCTTTCTCTCTCTCTATATATATATATTATCAATCTGTGTACTTATCATTGTTTTCCCATCTTTATTCACTAAATAGCTCCCCCTACCTTTCCTATGACCTCTCAAAAAATTCTGCTTATTATCTACAGATGCATTCATTAAATTAAAAAAAAAATTTATGTGAGTTACTTGCAAGCTGGTACCCATGAAAGCCAGAAGAGGGTCTCAGATTCCCTGACTATAGACAGTTATAACTGAAAAAGTAGGTGCTGGGGACCAAACTCCAGTTCTCTGAAAGAATAGAAGGCAACTTAACCACTGATCCATCTCTCCAGTCCTGACAGTCCTTAAGTTTGAAAAGATAAATAAACCAACTAGTTGGGATCAGTATCTAAGGTCTGTATTGTTATCAGAGACTAACCTGACTGATGATACCCCAGACCTGAGAACATTCTATTCCCTCCCTCCTGGTTTCATTTACCCCACATGCCAAGATGTCTGACATTTGCAATCACACCCTGGCCATCTTCCCTTCAACTTTATCATGCCATTGTGCATTGCTGAACTGGGAGTTTCTGGAGCCTGAGCCTCTCCACAACTTTTAATGTGCTGCTCTTACTTTGTTTGTGTGTGCAGTAGGCAGGCAGTAGGAGGGAGTTAACAAGCCTGGGAGGAAGTATTTGCCTACGTATCAGATAACAGGAGTACATATGCACACATACTGGCTCTCTTTCACTTGGGCATGTGGTCCACTCTTCCTTGGGTTTTACCCAGAAAATCAAGTTCCAGTTGTCCACAAAAGGGGATTGATTGACCAAGAGCTTCTCACTAGCACCCTTCTTCTTTCCTTTTGTCTCTCCCAGTTCCTGCTATTACTTTATACACAAGTGGCTACTTCATTGAATGAAATAAAGATGTACTTTTATTTGATGGACATAGCAACAGTATTGATATTAATACATGAAATCTCAGCCCTGAGAGGAGATGGTAGGCCACAGAGTCCCCTGGGCCTATAGTCTTACAAAAGGAAGAGGAAATAGTGAAAGAAGGGAAGACTGAACAGCAATAGTCAAAGAACAAGGTAAAGCCTCCAACTACAAATGCAAAAGCATCAGCCGGGGGAAGGCAGGGAATGACTCTGCTGTATTCAGTTATAGCTTCTACCCTAGAGTAGATCCAAAGGAAAAGAAAGTTCAGAAGTCTCCCCAAGTCTCTCACAACTTGGAGAGAAGTCAATGGAAGGAGTATCAACCTAGACATCTTAGGAACATCTGGACTTCTTAAGTTATGTTAGGGACTTGATGTTAAATGTTCCTGGAGACTTATGTTGGGGATTTAGTGACAAGTTCATATGCCATTGGGTTGTAAAACATTCAGGAGGTGGAACCTGATATAGGGGAGGGACCTGTCCTTGAGGGGGTGTTGGAAATAATGACCATACTTATTTTTGTTAGTTTGTTTTACTTCTGGCTATTGCCTAATGAATAGCAGCCACTGTCAGTCCCCTGCTATGACATTCCACCTTGCTACAGGTTCAAAGGCAATGGAAACAAGAGACTGCATGTAAACCTCTGAAGCTGCAAGCCAAAATAAACCTCTCTTCCTTTTAAGCTGTTTAACTCAAGTATTTTGTCCAAGCAGGAAGTCTAACACAGGCCAGAAATTAATTTTAAGAGGATAAAACCTATGGCCAAGGGTCACACATGCTTAGTTATGTGTAGCTCTTGCTTTCTGTTTAAGCCCTGCTTGTATGTCAAGACCCCTATAGACTGCAGACACACTTGGGGACATTACTTTGTCCCTCTTCCCAATATAGCCATGCTAAATAAATCACATTTTAAAAGAATTTTCACTATTAATAAAAAAGAAGCTCTTTACATAGTACTGTAACACCTCATTGTTATTGGAGACAGGAAAACTGTATGGATTTGAGTTTCATATAACTATATAAGGACAACAAGATATCAAATTATTTTTCTCAGCAGGTGGAGTAAACCCTAATAGAGAACATTTAGCACAATTTCAGAAGATGGACATAATCTCTGGCTCTCTGGGACATAGTCACCAGCAAGTTTCTTCCACTGAAAAACTCAAGATATTCCTAGAAGTTAATACACAGTCAGACTAAGAGGAAAGCCAGGTATCAGATTAAGCAGGGTGTTGGCCAATGTCTCAAATATCTATCAGCACAAATAGATGATGCACACAGAGAACCACACATGAAGCAAGAACAAGGCAAATGCATGAATAAAGCAGAATAATTACATTTTAAATAATGGCAAGTGTGTCCCTTTCAACTGAACCTTCCAGTGAAAACAACATATGCTGGATAAAACTGCAAAGAGGCCTTAAAGACTCCAAGGAGCTAATGGGATGAAAGAACTAGCCACCAAAGAAACTACTAGAACTGTGAAAGCAAGCACTCTTTGCCCACAGGTATCTGTGTGAGGTATTCTCAGTGCTCACAGAGGACAGAAGAGGGAGGGCATTGGGTCTGCTGCAGCTGGAGTTGCAGAACTTGTTAGTAGCTAGCATGGCTTCTGGGAACCAAGCTCTAGGCCTCTGCAAAAGCAGTTCATGTTCCAAACTGTTGAGCCAAATCTGCAGCCTCTGCATACATTTATAAAGAACTGGTAGGCAGGAGATTGGAGTATCACAAAGGAAATACAATCGGTTTCCTGACTTTATCATTACACAATATATACATATGCCAAGTTATCATGCCTTACCTTATAAATATGAGCAAATATGTAACAACCAAAATAACAATAAAGAACAATTCAAGATAAGATTCATCTAACTAAGAGATAAATCATAAACAGAAAATATAGGAGCATGGATCTCAAAAAAGAAGCACTGAATCACTAGAAATCGAAACATAAAAATACAAAAGAAAACATGGGGTTTTAGTTCCATAACAGATAGAAAATGTCTCAGATTAGTACAAAGTAAAACAACAATCAGGAAATATTAGGAAATGGGACAGCTGTGTGTTAATGAGCTTTCTTTCTCAATCGTAGATTGATTATCTACTGATTAATCATATATTTTAATGAAATAGATCAGACGTTCTTTTGATTTTTACCTTTGTAGGTTTTTTGTTTGTTTGTTTGTCAATTGCTAATAGAATAGTTTAGTGCTAGTAAAGTCAATACTTGAAGAGTATGGGGAGAAGGTTCTGTGGGTGAGAGTGCTTGTTGTCCCAGTAGGAGTATCTGAGTTAAGATGACAATACCCACAGAAGAAGACAGGAGAAGCCACATGTAATTGTAACATGAATGTTGGTGGAAAGAGCAGGCAAAGACAGGATTGTTGAAATTTGCTGGCCCACAGCCTACCCAAAAGGACAGCCTTTGCATGCATATACACTGGTATGCATGCATTCTTCCCACAAGTACACATATATGCACACACTCACAAAAAATGAATTCAATACTCCTGACTTTTAGCATACACATTCGCCCTTTGAAATTTAATTGAAAAGTCAAACTCATGTTTATTAATGGCACGCAACAATGACAATTTGAGTTTTGTATACCTTGTGTGGTTATTACCAAACTCAACCTCTAACCCATCTATTACCCCCACAGACATCATCTGTGAGTGTATCCATCATGCATGTGTGTGGCTGAGGATGGGAAATTCTGCACTCTTATCTCATCTTCAGTAAATAATGCAGTATTAGTTATTAGAGTTCCCATAGTCCTTTTCAAATCTCAGCTGCTTTGGAACTCAGATTTTCTGCTTCTGTTGTCATGGAAAGTGGTTAAAGAATCTAAAGATGACTGTCTTGCGGTGGTGAACGTGTTGGTAAGATTGTGTTCTCTTCAAATCTGACTGTTTTAAATTCTGTACACTGGGCAGGTGTAATTTTCAAAAAACAAAGTTAGCTGTCATTCTATTAAAAAAACAAAAACAGGATTCTTAAACCAGGTTGTGACTATCTCCCTGATTTTCTGGGCACCAAGAAGGAAAATAGAAGTTAAAAGATCCTGAGATTTTGGGACAGAGAAAAGGGGAATGAGAGTGACAGCTGCAGGTGCACATCATCTCCATTTATCCATCATTGTTTTGCTTGTGGTTCCAAGCTGAAGGGGCTCTCAGTCAACTCCAGCCTATCTTCTTTTTCTTTGTTTTCTTCAGAAGATTGAAGCCCCTAGGAAGAGCTGCTTGTAGAACTTTAGTGACTGGATCTAACTCTGACTAGATACTTTAACCCTTGGGGTACCTGAGGATGTCAAAGGAGCCCCACCACCCCACCCCTACCCTGCAACCCATATGTGCAGACTCAACAGCTTCAGCCACTAGCAGATTAAAAATTCCTTCATCATCCCTCTAATAGGGGGAGCCTTTTCTCTCTTAGTAGTATGTGATTCCTGTTGTTTCATTTTCCTTATTAATGTAGTTATTAATGTATCTCAAAGCTTCCTATGATTGTTCCTCAGCTCTTTAGACTTCTGTGGAGTTTTATGTGAATTAAATAAAGTGGCTTACCTGTGGGAATGAAGCAAAGCCTGTACCTTCTACAAATGGGAAGACAGAACTTGACCACACTGTTCATGGGGAGGCAAAGGGCATATGTTGGTGCTGTCTGTCCCCCTAGGTCCTCATGTTCTCATGAGACCAGCTACATGAGTCTACTTGCAGCTCTCATAATGTCGCTTGAATATCTGTCAATGAGACTGGGGAGTACCCAGCATCTGTCTTACAAACCAGAGACCTGAAGTGGGATCCTCCAAAATGTGACTCCAATTTTCACCCTACAATAGGCATACACTGGACCTGGCACAAAGGATGCCCTAGGCCAGACCCATGGTGCAATGCTTAAACATGCAGGGTGAGGAGGAGTTCAGAACTCCTGATATGCAATGCTCCCAGGCCGCTTGTGACATGGATTTGGGTGGCTGTTATCAGAGCCACATAATGAAAAGTTTTATTCGCTCCCTGGTATTTTGCAAAATTTGCAGCCCCTCCTGGCCCCTGTATCCATTAGTACCTAATGGCATCTATCACTGCATTAAATATCCCATTAGCATGAAGCAAGTTCCCATTTCTAATGACACACTAAATTCATGGGGGTACTCTCATTCAAGAGAACATCAGAAGTTTTGCTACTAAAATACAATTAACAGAGCTGACAGAACAAGCTACACACAGCCTTGATGTTTTCAGCATTTAGTAAACTTTTTTTTTTTTTTTGCTACTGCCCTTCTGTTGTTACTACTCTTAAGTAGTTCTCTGTTGACTTCGATAATGCCTGATGGGACATAAGTTGGGTTCAGGCTATGTAACCATTCACATTCAAATTTGTAACTTTCCACCAGACATAGATTTAGGAGGAAAATCACAGTTGTTGAAGTTTTGCTTATGAGCTTTGCCTCTAACAAAGGCTATACCATCTCTATAGCCTCTAAAACACAGTTCTAACAATATTAACACATTTATATGCATTTTGGGTCATGTTTTGGAGGAGAACTGTTCCACAGGACAAGCCCAAACCCTCCACTGTAAGAACATAACTGGTTGCAAAATATCAAAGTTTTCCTTTATGTCACTATGCTATGGAGCAGAGACCCAAGTCCAACTCAGAACTACCCAGAGTGGTGAGGCCTATACAGGGAATAATTTAACTTTCAAAATGGAGTCAGGTAAGTGAGCTTGCCATTCCACAAGAACTCTGGGGTTCTGAAATAAACACATGAGACTTGGGTTTAGTGTGAGAGGTAGGAAAAAAAGAGAGACTGAAGATTACAAAATTCAGTCACATTTCAAAATTTTCTGCTACAATAATTCACTTTATGTAGAATTAATGTGGCTGATTGAACGCTTGTGCTGTAATTTAGTTATAATTAACATTTTATGGTGAGCAGATTTTACCATCTCCTTCGTGCTGTGAACTCTAAGCCATAGGTCAAAAATAGAGATGAAACAGATAAGCACAAAATACTCTTGCTGAAATATTAATGAGATTTTAATTTACTCCTTTTAAAACACATCTTTCATCAACATCTGTACATAAAATCACCATTTTCAATTTTTTAATCACATTAAAAATATAACACACGTCTCTGGGAAGCATCTTTGGAATCTGATACGTGCAAGCAAAGGCAAGTTCGCAGCCTGCTCTGGTGACAGGCATTGTCTCATGAGGGAGCAGCAGCAATTCCAGGCAAGAGGCAGGAATTCCTTCTCCATTAACCAGGAGGTTCTACCATGGAGGAATCGCTTCCACACATCAGCCAAGCAAAGCAGCTGCTCTCCTCTATGCCATAGAGACCCAGAGTGCAGTGATCTTTCCTTTGTCTAATTTACTTGAAGGAAGAAGCTCATGTTCTGAGAAGGAACTTCAGGGTTTCCGATGGAGTGAGGGCCTGAGGATAAGGGGCTTTCATTCTGCCTTGGCATTGTCTCCAGCCAATGCCTTCCAAGTGATGGTAATTTCTCTTTCCCTGGGTGCTTTAAATAGAGCACAGGCTCTCCCCCATGCTAAGCAAGTCCTCTTAACAGAATCACATCTCCAGACGTTTTTGTTAAATCGTACTTTGAAATAGGGTCTTACTAAGTGACACAGGATGACTTTGAACTTGTAATCTTCCAAGTAGCTGGGATTACAGGCATATACTCTTATGCCTGGCCAAGGGTTACTATCTCTACTAACGCACTATAAATTTGGTCTTCTTACTTATTCTTCAAAATGTAGCTTAACTATCTCCCTACAGGGTCACTTGTGTTCCCCTTGTGAATAATTGTTTCCTTTAGCTGGATTTACCACGACTCTGAGAGAAAGAGACAGAGAGTGTGTGTTTGTGTGTGTGTGTGTGTGGAGAGAGAGAGAGAGAGAGAGAGAGAGAGAGAGAGAAGTGGATTTGTTTGAGCGTTTCATGTCAGCTGTACTTAAAGCACACAATATTTATATTTATTTTGTTTACTTGAATTGGCAGAAACAAGGCTGCTTATGGAACAATTGCTTTATTGGGTTGGCACTTGGCCATCTGGGCATGAACTCCAAAGGGTTGCTTACTTACCCATTGTTCCCCAATGTGGGGTTAGGTATACTGCTTCATTCCCTTGAAAATGAGCTATGCTTTGCTCAACAGTACATGATGGGAGTGAGCTTGTGCCAACCTGGGCCCAGAGGCCTAGAAGGCTCTTCTCCCCTTACCTTAGGGCATTTGCTCTGGATAATTCCAGTTGCTAGGTTAGAAGTTCCACTATTCATCATTCCCACTAGTTAAGCCATTCTAGCCAAAGTGCTAGTATGGAAACTAAAGAGCCACTGTGGACATATTAAAACTGCCAGGTACAGACTCCATGTGGACAAGTCTGAAGACAGACCTGCCCTGTCTGTGGGTCCTCAGCATCTAAGTTCCCCAAAGGATCACCAGACATCAGGAACAGAAAAGGATCGCTTCCATCGCTCTGTACCTATAGTCTCCACACACAGACCTCAAGGACACCCCACATTCCTTGCCATTTGATACAATCAAATTATGTGTGCTTTGTGAGGAAGTTGTAGAGAACTAGTCTACTCTCAAATGTTGTGGTATATTTCACGATCTTGCCTTCAATACACTACCAATTCCTTTTTATTCTGAAGAGAAAATCTGGACACAAGTATGTTCTTGAAATTCTGTCAAGGGTGATAGGAATTTAGTGCACTCTTTCCAACATCAGTGGATTTAATTAAGCAAGCAGGAATGTTGAATCTATTGTCAGTCTCCAAAGATTACAAACATCATGAGGGCTTCATTTATTAAATAAGTTTCCTTGACTTCTCTAGCACAGCAATTGGATAGTCAGGCCTACCAAATCCAGTACTTTGTTTGCAAATTTTACTCAGGTTAGTTAGCACAAAATAAACCTCTTTCTTCTTATTCCACCAGTCAGACTTCGCCAAAGAATTGTTCACACTTGCTTCAGTTTGTTTACCCCACAACACACTCTGAGTGTGCTTACTGACTATTTCCTTTTCTAGTTAGAAGGCTACATTCATCAAAACCAAGGAAGTAAGCCAATGAACAAACAACAAACATAAACAAAAACCCAACTGTTCTTGGCAAAGAGACAGGAGGAGACTAGAAACACGACAGAAAGTTGGGGTCTCATTTGTATGAGCTACATCTTATACTCTCAGCCACAAATCTCTGCAAATAGCCAAGACTTTCTCACCATTTATACAATATTGGGAAAGCCAGGCCATTAGGCATTGGACACTTAAAAGTAATTGCCAGAGAAAATTAACCTGGGCCTTGATTTATCTTTTTCAAGATCAGATTCCATGAAAATCAAGAACTTTCTTGCCAGGAAAAGGCTACCAATTATTTTTCAAATATTATTTTAAATTATCTGTATATGTGTGGGTATAGGTACATGCCTGCAGGCACCTAGAGAGGTCAGAAAAGGGCACTGCATTCTCTAGGTCTGAATTGCAGGCTTTAGAGAATGGTCCAGTGTGGAACCAAAGTCTAGACCTTTATAAAACCATTATGTGCTCTTTGATACTGAGCCATCTCTCCAGTCCAGCTACTTACCATTTACAGAACTGCTTTACAAGTAGAGCTAGGATCCACATGTAAGACAGAATTTGTTCTAGATCCAAATGTCTAGGTTAGAAACTTGTTTCTGCAGCATGCAGAGACCATTACAGAAAGGCACACCTAGTTAAATGCAGACAACTGAACATGGGATGCCCAATCCCCTATACCAAAAGCTCAGGGAGCAACACTAAAGAGAAGTTGGAAAAAATGGTAAGATCCAGAGCACTAAGACAACTGCTGCTATAAACTGTCTAATATATGGCAGGGAGAATGTATCTATGATATCTCAACAATATGGTTGACTAATCAAGACTAGAATAGTTACACCTGTTGACAGTCGGTGCAGACAGAGGAAATATCACAAGGCACCACCCCTAGATGAATATGTATAGGTCATAATGGCTGCTGAGAGAGGGAGAATCAGTCTTCTCAAGGGACAAACTCTTGATAGGTAATCCACTGGTAAGTGGTCAGCCATTAAAAACAAACAAACACAACACATATGATCAACACTAAATGGTCTCAACAGGCTATATTCACACACATACACACACACACACACACACACACACACACACACACCAATAATAAAGAAGAGATCATGAAATTGAAGTGGGAAACAAGAGGAGTTGGAGGGCAAAGGAAGGGATGGAAATGATATAAATGTCATAAGCTATGAAATTCTCAAAAAGGGGAAATTAAAAATGGAAGCTGTCATTACAAATCACAACATCTTTTATTTGGTTCCTGTGGATTTGTTTCATGCCTGTCACATGATGGGAGATGTCATTCTGTTTTAAAAGACACAGAGAAGCTGGGTATGGTGGTACACGCCTTTAATCCCAGCACTTGGGAGACAGAAGCAAGCAGATCTCTGTGATTTCCAAATAAACCTTGTATGCAGAGTAAATTTCAGGACAGATAAGAGTTACACAGAGAAACCCTGTCTCAAAAAAATGAAAAAATAGAAGTAGAAAAAAACAGTAATAAAAAGGCCACATAAAGATGGGAAGCACAAAAACAGTATGGATACTATATGTAGTTTGTATCATTTGACTGCTGAGGAAATAACAACTATTAAAACAAATGCTGCTGGATCAATCCAATTTATACATTTTAAAAATGCTTTGACTCCAAAATTTAAGTCTAAGGACAAGTTACTGGGGGAAAGGATTTCTATTTTTTTTTCCACAGAAAATGAAAAGCTATGGATTTCTTCCAGACTAATGTGGTTTGATCAAGCCAGACCGCCTGAAACAGAGTCCCAGGTGATCCAACATTCAAAACAGTTGGGACAAGCCAGCCTTGCAGACTGGCTTGCAGCCAGGATTTCTGCATCTTCTTAGGATCCCCATGACAGTGCCCCCTACCAGCAGGAAGCAGTTTGGAAAGAATGACGCCCAAATTCCCAAATATTGTTTATAAATGTTTGTTTTCATTTAAATGGGGTTGGCTATAAATGGTTAATGATCACAACCAATATTTTTAAAGGTAAAAAGGAGATTATGGTATAGATATGAATACTTTGTTTTGGAATGGATCTTCATTTATTGATACAATTTAAGGTCAGTTTTGTGATGTGTAAATTTCTCCTTTTGTTTAGGTATTGTGTTTATATAGCTCATTTAAAAATAATGTATAATGTAGTACAGATTATAGATAATTACCTATGATAGTCAAAACTTAGAGTTAGGTGAATTAGAGTTTCTAGATATACAGAGATGTATTTGAGATGAACAGGCATTCTTCAAAACTTTCAAAGACCTACAGAATATGGCATTTAAAATGGTTTAGGGTTTTTCTTGACAATGAGGCACAATTGTTCCTGGCAACACCACATGTGTGAGAAAGGGAGATGGACATTGAAGAAACTCATTATGGAGTTTACTTCCAATATGGCAAGACAAGCCATTTGGACAAGATACTGCTCTTGTCTGGACTGTTTGACTTTATGCTGTATAAATTGGACATGTAGTACCCAAAGAAAAGTGACTGTTAATTCAAGATAGACATTGATACAGAGTTTCTGCTTCATGAAAGAGTCTGACAGACAGTCTGCAGGACACAGAGAAAATTGACTGACAAACTACCAATACAGGAAGACAGTTTAAAGTTTCCTGCTTTGCTGAAGAGTCTGCCAGATACACTATGGCCAATGGGCTGAAGACAGAAGATTACAGAAGAACTTCGGGTGACTGACCAGGCAGTGAGTTGTCTGTCATTTCTAGAGTTTATATATTATCCTTCTGTGGTCTTTGAGGGAGTTGAAGACAAATAGTTATGGTTATAGTTTTCCTTAGTTAGAATTAAAGAAAAGTTACATATAGGACTTCAGACTCTCAAAGATAGGATAGATGATGGAATATTTTCTTCAAATCTTCCTAATTGTTAATAGACTAAATATTGTTAACTGTGATTCTTACTTGATAAGTGTTTTGTTATATTTTGCTATGTTAAAGTTAAAACCATTCTTTTTATTTAGACAGAAAAGAGGAGATGATGGGAGATGTTATTCTGTAAATATGTTTCTCATACTGGTTAATGATTAAAGCACTGTTGGCCAATAGGAAAGCAAGATAGGCGGGGCTAAGAGACAAGGAGGAGAGAGGAAGTAGAAGGGAGGAGTCAAGATGGAGAGACTGGGGAAAACACAACGCCAGCCCATACCCCGGTAAGATGAAAGCACGTGGAAATACGTAGATTAACAGAAATGGGTTAATAATTAAGACAGAGCTAGCCAATAAGAAACTAGTACCTGGCCAACAGCATTATATCAAATACAGAGTCTCCGCGTGTTATTTGGGGCTGGCGTGGCGGCGGGACAAGACCAGTGGCAGAGCAGAAAAACATACTCCTTACAGTCACAGATGGGAGGAGCTCATAAAATCTGACCAGGACCTTTGATAGGAACTGAGGTCTGGCTTTCATACCAGGCTCTGGCTCCCAAAACAAAGGTGTGGATATTTGGTTCACACACAGAGGACCTGTGGTCCCAGAGGGCCACATGCTCCTGGTGTCTGTGTCTTCACAATCACAGCATTTGAATCAGAGAAAGATTTCTTAGAACAATAGAAAGACCAGTTCTTAACCACATCACAGGACCATACAAATTAGAGGGTACAAAATGCAGACACCTCTCCCACTCCAGTAACATATCCTCAGATTATACATGATGGTTATCTCATCATTCTTCCTATTCTGCATTAACTTTTATTGATCATATCAGTTCCAGAACATTCCATGGGAATAAAGGTAACACTAGACAGACCCAGATGCCCATAATGAAGGCAGCCCATCCTCTGAGTTCAATTAAGTCACTCCATTCCCTTTACTTTGCAAGATGCTCCAAACCATTCAAAGGCCTTATTAGAATTTCAAATGGAAAACTGATGACTTTGAGCGTTGTGAATCAGCGACAGACGGCTTTTAAAACTGTGTCATGAGAACGTACACTTGTAATTTTCTTCCTTTAAAAAAAAACAAAAACAAAAAACTATTGCTCTTTTTTCCCCCTCCTCAAAGGTTTGTATGTTAGGAAAGTGGGTAGCAATTTATTTTTGCTGAGGGCATCAGTGTGATCTGGGGGAAGAATGTGGGGGTGGCAGGTAGTGAAGCCTTGACCCTAGGTTCACTTGTGCCTCCCAGCACTCTACCCACATGTGGGGCATGCCGTGTTCTTAATTAATTTCATTGTGTTGATCATTATTTTTTTAATTCTTCAATTTTTTATAACTAAAAGCAAAAAAGCATCACTTACCTGAAACAGCTTGCTTTTCAGGTTTTTCCAGTTCAGGAAACTGGGCTTGAAATCCCAATAGCTCCTGAGGAGAGCAGGTGACTAGGTATCCCTTCCCTCAGATGGGCCCAGTGGTTGGCAGAGCTCCTCCCAGCTCAGGAGCCTTTTGCCTCCTCTGCTAGGGTATCTTGTCACCTTTGGGGAGTTCATTTTCCTGAAGACCTGATAGGGCTATGGGATAGGAACATTTTATTGTTCTTCCTGGTTTCTCTTTTCAAGTCCCTGGAAAGGAAAGAAGAAAACTTCCTCAATGCATTGACTTAATAAAGTAACTGGAGATAGAAATTCCCAAATGAAAGAGGAGTTTTCCTCCTTCTGATCATCCATCCAACCATCTATCCCTGCATGCATCCATCCATGTATCATCAATCCATTAAATCATGTAGCTATGTGAGTCATCTGTATATCCATTTATCCCTGCAGCCATTCATTCGTTTTCTTATGTAGTATGAAAAAGGCCCACATGGTGAGCAGAGGTCATCTTTCATAGTATACAAAGCAAAGGCATAGACAACCAAGGTACCATAGAGACTGTCTCCACCAGAAAACATCCACAGCAGAAGAAACTCTTTGAAAAGGTCTTTCTTCTGTATAGAATACTTAATGCTAAAGACTACTAAAATACATAAGAAGTAGTTTGGGAAATTAAAATTACAATCTCTATGTAACAGAAATTAATGGAAAAAGAGGACAAGAGTTTTAAAGAGAGCAAAGAGGGGTATATAGGAGAGTTTGGATGGAGGAATGGAAAGGGGAAAATACTGTCATTATATTATAATCTCAAAAATAAAAGAAAAATTAAAATTATAATCTCACACTTAATAGAGTTGTTTCTGGGGTATGGGCAGAGTGGGCCAGGTGCTTTATTAACCAAGATTAATTTAACAATTTATTTAGAAAGTGTTACTAGACATCAACTATTGGAAAACATGTGCATACACTGTTCTCTGGCTACCTCTGCTTTAAGTTATGTAATTCTGTCCCAGGCAAAATGCTTGAATGGCCAGGCAAAGGGTTGACCTCTAAATTCCCATAAGCATAATACAGTGGATGATCCAAATATTGAGGAAAGACTTGGAGATAATGTCTAGAAGGAAGGAAAAGCCACTGACTATAGTAGTTAGAAATGGGGAAGACTACCCCATACTGAATTCTGTGCTTCTGAGTAGGCTATGATATTCACTATCTCTCTGTCCCACAGCATCCCACCCAAGCTACATAATCTTATGCTGGCTGTAGAGGATCTCATAGAGGAAGCTCACTGTTTTCTTTCAATAGCATCCTACTAATATCAGAGCAATGGAGCAAAAGGTAATAAGGGAAAATCTCCCTGGGACTTCCTGGTCCCTAGTGTGGAAGACAGTTTAATTCTGTTCTTCCTTTCTCAGAGAGGCCACCCTGTCTTTGACTACAATATATGAGCTTTAAGGTTTCTTTCCATCATGTGGGTCTACATGACTTCAGAATGGTCCTGGAGAAGCTGTAAAACTGCTTTGAATCACAGTTAGTCACCTACAAAATTAGACTCAAGGAGAGAATTTGAGGGCAAAACTCAACACATAGGCTACCTGAGAACAGGCACGTTTGTCTTTGCTTATGGATCCCTTCCATCCCAGCTTCATTCATTAAGAGAAGGCTGACATATGATCTAGCTGAGCAGTGTTTACACTTTCAGTTGTTTAGTATGCCTTCTGACCTTTGGTATATACTGACTTTGTAAAATGATGCCTGTACCGATTTGGTTTGTCACCAATTCTGCCCGCAGGAGATATTTCCCTGTCCCCTCTTTAGGCAACTAGGAAAAAAACAAAAAAACAAAACAAAACAAAAAAAAAACACCCAAAAAACAAACAAACAAAAGCAAAACACAAAACCTTAACAAAAATCTCTCCCTCCCTCAGTCTAACCTCTCCCTGTCTCCCTCATTCCCTCCTGCCTTCCCTACTCCTTACTTCCTCTCTCTTTTACTATCATCATTTAAAATATGATTTTCAGGCCTACAGAGCTTACCTGCTGTCTAAGGCATGCAAATACAATTCTTGCCACATATGGATGGCTTTCTCTGACTCAACAATTTTTTACCTGGTACCCTTGAGCATCTTTGCCCTACTGTCAGTCACTTCTTCTCATGCCCCCATCCTCATTCCTTATACCTCCAACCTTGAGCACATGTCCCTATACTTTAGTATATCTTTTCTTCAATAAAAACACTAGATGGGAATTTTAGAGGCCTGTTCTTGCTCTAAACAATAACCTATGTAGCTGAATGTAGTGATTTGAATGAAAATGGCCCATAGGGAGTATCACTATAAGGAGGTGTGGCCTTGTTGGTATGGGTGTGGCCTTGTCAGATTACATGTGTCGGTGGGGATGGGCTTTGGGGTTTCAGAAGCTCAAGTCAGGCCCAGTGTCTCACTTCTTTTCTTGCTGATTGCTGATCTGGTTGTAGAACTCTTAGCTACCTCTCCAGTACCATGTTTGCTTGCTAATAATGGACTAAACATCTGAACTGTAAGTCAGCCCCAATTAAATGTTTTTTTTTTTTTTTTTTTATTAAGTTGCCATGGTCATGGTGTCTCTTCACAGCAACAAAAACCCTGACTGAGACACTGAAACATGTCAGCATGACAGGCACACCTGACACTCAGCTATGATGAGAAAACAATAGCTACCTCTACAGTGCTCCTGTTAGCCTGCCTGGCTAACTGAGCCAATTAATCATCACCTTGCCTTGGGGCACTTCTTTTCCTCTCTCCCACCTACACCCTAAGTTGAGAGGCACCAATGACATGGAGGAAGATGAAAGAATGAATGAGTACTTAAAACATATAAAGTGAAACAGCTACTGTGAATAAGACCAGCAAAACCATAATAATTAAATGTAGTAAATGTCAGAGAATAACAGAATCCTTTCAAATCTTTTTTTGTTTTGGTTGTTTTTTTTTTAATTTTTCTTTTTGAGGTAACTGTGGATCCATAAGCAACTGAAAAATGATAACACAGAAAACTCTCATTACTTTGTACGAGTTACTTTCTGTTACTATAATAAAACTGTATAATCAAAAGTAATCAATAGAAGATAGTGTTTATTTGGATTTACAGTTCCAGATGTATGATCCCATCATGGCCAGGAGGTATGGAAGCAAGGTTCTGGATCAGGAAGCTCAGGGATCACACATCTATCCACATGCAGGAAGAAGAGAGTGAACTGGAAAAGGATCAGGGCTATGCAGCCTTAAGCCCTCCCCTCATGACATACTTCCTCCAGTAAGGTTTCACCTGCATAAAGATGCCATAACCCTGCCAAACACAGCCACCAACTGGACAGCAAGTGTTCAAATATATGAACCTATGGAGGACATTTCTCATCCAAACCACAAAATAACTTTCACCTAGTTTCTCTACTGATACAGGACAGAATTTCAACTGGGAAGCAGACACCGATGAAGTAAGGGCAAGGAGAAGCTCTATCCCTCTCCCCATCTCTGAGTGCCCTTTCATAGTCATACCCACTCATCTCCATCCCTGCACTATTTTTGATTCTCAGCTGTTACCAATCTGCTTGACATTTCAGTAACTTTGTCAGTTGAAGAATATCATGTAATTAGAACCATAACTGTTGCTGAGTAATATTCCACATAGTAAATACCTGTAAGTTGATCAAACATTCATTTACTGAAGGACATCTGGACTATTTAATCTTTGGGGCTAGTACAAATAAAAGTGTCATAAGAATTCTTAAATAGGTTCTGTGTGTAAGTTTTCATTGCTTTGGTATAAATGTCCAAGAATTCAGTTGTGTAAGTCACTGACTTTCAGTGGTTCAACTTGTGATTTTTCCACTTCACAATGGAGCTAAAAGCAATACACATTCAGCAGAAATGAACTCTGAATTTTGATGTTTTCTTAGAATTGTGATGTAGTTTTATACAGTTGTGTGTTGATTGGGAGTGGTAGTGAGAATCAGTCCCTTGTCAGATACACAATTACAAAGGCAAGTCACACTCTCCAGCATACTTTTTACTAAGTATGACACTCAGGAGGGTGGCTGTATTAAATAGATTGTCTGTACTAAATATGTCTTCAGTGTATGTTATTTCCTTTTTCTTCTTCCTGCCACTGTTTATCATCTCTTCTTCTTCTTCTTCTTCTTCTTCTTCTTCTTCTTCTTCTTCTTCTTCTTCTTCTTCTTCTTCTTCTTCTTCTTCTTCTTTTTCTTCTTCTCCTTCTCCTTCTTCTTCTTCTTCGACAAAGTTTTATATAGCTACAGCTAGCCTTGAATTCACTATGTAGCCAAGGATGATCTTAAACTCCTGAGTCATTTCTTCTGAGCCTTTTAGTGCGAGATAACAAGCAGACACGACCACACCCAGCTGATTTATGTCTTCAATTTGGAATGGATTAATTGGGATGGAACTCCACTGTAAGTTGAGATGAATATTTAATCACTTGATTTTCTTTCCTAAGACCTCCAGTATCACTTTACAGTCCCACCAGAATTTGGCTTCTCTCCATTTTTCCCCCCCAGAATTTGGTATTGCCACGAATTTCACCTTTTATCCATTATAGCATGTTTGTAATGACATCTCATTATAGGTTTAATTTATATTTTCTGAACAACTAAAGACATTGAACATATTTCTGTGTGCTTATCTGCTGTTTGTACCCCATCTTGGGTGAATTTCTGTTCATGTTATTTACCTATTTTCCAGTTGGTTTGCTTTAATACTGCTGAGTTGCAAGGATTCTTTCTGTAGTCTGGGCACTGTTCCTCTGCTGAATATGTGGTTTGTAAAAATTTTCATCCAATTTTCAGGTGGTCTGTTCACTGTTGCATTAACACTTTCTGTAAAATAGTGCTTGATTTTGTTGAAATTCAATTTAGCATTTTTAAAGATTTTTAAAAAATGTATGTACATGTGTGTGAGTTTATGTGAATGAATGTCACATTTTTGCAGGTGCCAGCAGAGGCCAGAAATGAGTGCCAGATTTCGAGAAAACAGAGTTCCAGGTGGTTGTGAGCCACCCAACATGGGTGCTAGGAACTGAACTCAGGTCCATTGCAAGAGTGGTAAGGACTCATAGATGCTGAATAATCTCCCCAGCCCTAATCCAGCATTTTTAAAGTTAAAAATGAATCATGAGTTTTGTTTTATCTAAGAAATAATTGGCTAGCTATAGATCCTGGAGAGTCTTTTTCTATAGTTTTCAAGTTCTACTGTTAATATTTTAACTCTGTAATGAACTTGAAGTTCATTTTTCTATGCAACTTGAACTTGGGCTGAGTTTTATTTTGTTTGCCTATGGGTACCAACTTGTTCCAACAACACTGACTGCAAGTGTGGCTCCCCTTCACTGGATTGCTTTTATACCTCTGTCAAAAAATCATTTGGAAATATTCACATAGGCCTGTTCCTGGGCTCTCTATTCTTTGGAATGGATCTGTATGATGATAATACACAGTTCTGTTCTGTAAGAAGTCTTCAGGGGGATGATTTCCTTCTGCACATGTCTTCCCATGTGCATTTAAAAATAGTGTCACTTGGATTTACAACAAAGAACAAGCAAAAACCACATCCTGGGATTTTGGTAGAAATTACCTCCAGCTTACCTGCCACTCTGAGGAGAGCTGGCATCTTCTCTAACTGGTCTAGCCAGCTGACCATCGAGTGCATCTTGACCTCAGAGAGCCTCTGAGTTTCCTCATCAGCATTTTGTACTTCTCAGGGAGCAAGTCCTGCACATACCCTGGTAGACTGGCAGCCAAGTGTTTCTTGCTTTTAGATATAATAAATGGCAGTATGTTTTTAATTTTAGTTTTCATTGGCATCATATAGAAATACAATTGATTTTTAAAATCTTTTTCTTGTATTCAGTGACTTTGATGCACTTGCTTATTCTAGGAGGTTTTGTTACTATTATGTTTGGAAGTTCCAAGAACTTCTATGCTGACAGTGCCCTTCCTCCCTCCCTTCCTTCTACTCCGTTCAACTCCTTTCTTTCCCCTCCCCATCTACATCTTCCTTTTCCTTCCTCCCCTCTCTTATTTCCCTTCCTCTCTCTTTTCCTCTCCTTCTCCCTTCTTCTGCCTCCTTTTCTTTTCCCTTAGTACACCAACCAGGACTTTTAGCACTCTGTGGTTAGTATTATATAGGCTTCTATAACTGTTGTTATAAAGTTGCGGAAGATTTTAATTTCCTTTTCCTGATTTTTAAAAATCATGGATGTATACTAAATTCTGTTTAAAAGACTTTTTGAAGCATTTGATAAGAGAATGTGACTCTTCCTTTTTAAGTTCTTTATATTAGTAGAGTATAGTGGTTGTGCTTCAAATTTTAACCCATCTTGGAATACTAGAATCAACTATTTTGCCACACATGTAATTCTTTTTATATGGCAATGTGTCTATTTTCTAACACTTGTGAAAGGTTCATCAGAAATACCACCCACACTTCCCCTGTGCCACCGGCACTTGCTCTGCCTTTGGGTTGTTCTTGCCTGTCTTTGATATCAGGACATTATTAGTTTCATAAAACAAACAGAATGTGTTTCCTTGCTAGATGAAACTGTGTAGGGTTGGTGTTGACTCTTCTCTAGACATTTGCTAACTGCCCCCTGATGGGAGATGTCAGTCTGTAAATATGTTTCTCATACTGGTTAATGAATAAAGCACTGTTGGCCAATAGGAAAGGAAGATAGGAGGGACTAGGAGGCAAGGAGGAAAGAGGAAGTAGTAAGGAGGAGTCAAGATGGAGAGTCTGGAAAAAGCAGAACTGCCAGCCACCTCTCCCTGGTAAGACTACGTGGAAATACATAGAAATGGGTTAATAATTAAGACAGAGCTAGCTGATAAGAAACTAGTACCTGGCCAACAGCATTATATCTGATAGAGTCTCTGTGTGTTAATTGGGGCTGGTGTGGCGGTACAAGACCAGTGGTAGGTGGGAAAACCTTACTCCTTACAGCCCCCAGTGAGCAAGTCCCACAAGGGTCAGTGGCTTTTCTGTGATTATTCAACATACATCCATACTTTACCTCCCCTGCTCCTCCCACCACTGGGCACAGCTGAATCCTTATAATAAACTACTTATTTCAGAATACAGTAGTCACTTTCTTACCTATGGGGAATATATTCCACCACCTCCAGTAGGTGCCTGAAATAGAACATACTAATAAACCCTATATATACTATCTTTTAGTTACTAGGCATACATGCCTACTATAAAACTTAGTTTATAAATAAGACACACTCAGAAATCAACAACAGTACTAAAAGAAAACCATAATGATGATATACTGACACAAAGTTGGCAGCATTATTACTCTTGTGCTTTGGGGCCATAATTAAGTAATAGGGTTAATTGAATACAAGTATTATAATACCACAGCACTTTGATGCTTTGAATGGCCACAAAATGACTAATAGATTAGCAGCATATACTACCTGGATACTCTGCACAGGAGGAAGATTCACATTGGTGTAAGGTTTCACTGCTCTCCATAGAATACAACAAATTTAAAACACATCAACTATTTATTTCTGCAATTTCCATTTCATTTCCTTGGACCACAATTAGCTGTGACTAACTGAAGCTGTAGATGAGGAAGGATGGCTATACTCACAACCGTCTGCTTCCCCATTGAGTCCTGACTGATATCCGCTGAACACCTAACATAAGCCAAGCACCTACAACTGTGAGCACCCCATGAGGAATGCCAGTCAGCCTCATTTTATAGAGGCCAAAACAGAAGAACAGAAATGGCCAGGGGACAAAAAGCAGCCAGCATAGGTCAGAAGCAAGACTCAACTACAGCTGAGCCTCATTTCTCTAGCTCCTAGAAATGCCTTCTTGAGATTCCCAGCTCCTCTTTCTAAGGAAAACAGCCCATGATGCTCAGAGAACTGAACCAGCACAGAATTGAGTCTCACCTGCTTTGGCACATCTAACCTGTGCCTTTCCTTTGTGCTTGCTTTCTCATCCCAGCCACATGTGGGCTGTTCATGGATCTTATTTTCTTTTCCCATGGCTTTGATAAAATACCCTGACACAAGCAACTTCAGGGAAAGAGGGATAGATAATTCTGGCTTCCAGTTCTGGGGGTGGGGTAGGGGGAGTGGCGGTAAATCACAATGGGGAAGTTAAGGCAGCAGGAGCTTGAAGCAGCTGTCACACCACACCCACAATCAGGAATCAGAGAACACTGGTTGCTTGTTCTCAATTCACCTTTCTCCTTTTTATGCAGCCCAGGACTCCACACAGGAAAATGGTCCCCACACAGTTAATGTAAATGTCCTCGATAGCTTCTGCTGTCATCTTGACACAGCCCAGAATCATCTGTGGGGAGTCAGGGATTGATCAGACCAGATAAGCCTGTGGCCATGTCTGTGAGGAACTGTCTTGTTGATGTGGGAGGGCCCAGTCTACTAAGGACAAAACCATGCCTTCGTAGGTGGGTCTTGGCTATTGAAGAAAGCTAGCTAAGTACACTAGAGAACAAGCTAGCAAATAACATCCCTCCAGTTATTCCGTGGTTCTTGCTTGAGTTCCTCCCATTAGTTTCCTCTGTGATGCGTTGTGACCTGGAAGTGTAAGCTCAAACCCATTCCTCTACAAGTTGCTTCAGGCATCACAGGAATAAGAAAATAAACTAGAACAATGGGTCTTCCCATATCAAAGAACTTAACTGAGGTAGTCCCTTAGAAACATTTGCAGAGGCTAACCTTAATCTAGATGAAGGCACAGGTGTGCCTGGAGATGCCCATCCTAGGCAATTGTAGAACCTGCCAAGTAGAAAACTAATACTTTCTATCTCAACCTCTTTTCATTTTTTCATTCTTTGCCAGCTGGGTGTTTTTGCCTCTGGGCTTGCCTGTGCCCCCTGACTCCCCTAACTCACTTACACCCCCATTCTTTTATACTGATGGAAAGTAAGAAGCTCCAGGTGATGCATCTCCCTTAGGATCATTAGCCCTCCCTCGTTTGAGCAAAACACCAGCCTAGGACCAAGGGATCCTTGGATGGAGTGGACAGTATACCACACCAAATACAAGGAGCTACCACTTCCAAGAGAGCAGATGCAGCCAGGTGGGTGCTGGGAACCATGCACCTATTGCATAACGTCCAGGAAAAGGTGCCTTGTCACTATGAGTTTTGAGCTTTGTCTTTATGGTTCTGGTTCATTTTTGCCTACTCTAGGGTCAGCCGTTAATTTATTAAAATATATACTTTACCCCAGGAAACAGTATTGATGCATTAAATTACTTTGGGCACAGAAGGGAACATTTAAGACGATGCACACTACACCCATTCCATTCCACATACCTGTGGCTGTGTTTTCTTTAAGAGCCTTTGTTTAGGAAAAGCCATTAGATATCATTGGAAATTAGTGAGAAGAGAGGAAGAGAAAGAGAAAGGGCAGAAAGAGAGAGGAGAGAGAAGGGAGAAAGACAGAAAGAGACTATGAACAAGAGGAAGGGAGAAAGGAAGGTTAAGCTCAAAGGCAGAGAGGGAGAAATGGACCAGATTATACAAAATTAAAAAGCAAACACGAGCCGACAATTTGTGCGGAGTGATTGCAAGCAATTACAGCCTGGCTTTTCTGGAGGGGAGATGGGGGAGGGGTGGCTTCCGCTTAAAAGGAGACTTTATTCACCCTGATCAGCTTTGCCTACTGTCCTCTTTTATTCTTGGATATCAATTTAAAGAAGAAGAAGAAAAAGAAAGAAGCCAGCATTCAGATGTAACGTGTTCATGCTCGTGAATCCACCCCTGGGCAGAGTGAGAGTTTAAGCTTCCAATCAGTTCTTTCTATAGCCCTGAAAACCAATTTGTTCATAAAGAATCAAACAAGGCAGAGGTGGGGGAGGGGAACACAACAAGAGCATGTGTTTCTTTTGGAGGAGAGCTTCAATTTTACTCTAATTGTCTAAAGACGGGGCTGCTTTGATCTGAAGAATTATCTTTGGGCCTCAAACGATGGCTGCTAGTGTCACAGCTGTGCTGAGGCTTGGTCACACTGGGGAGCTTAGGGGTCCAACTTAGTCCCAGACTCCCCCCCCCCAACCCAGTTCCATCTCTCCTTATCTTTTTTTTGTCCACACAGAGAAGTTTATTTGCATCCAAGGCCCTGATTCCTAAAAGGTCACTGCTAGGATGATTTTGTGAAGGTTCCTTAGTAGGCAGGGCTGTTGGCCAAGGGACATAATGGGGACTGTGCAGGCTGGGCAGGAGCAGGTAGTCTTATGGTCACAGAGCAGGCAAGGCTGGATGTGAATGGGCTCAACCAAGAGGGCCAGCATCTGACTTGATCCACTGCTCTTGGCCTTGGGTACCTCCTTAGCTTGGGCCACAGCAAACCATAAGCAGTCCTAATGCTTATGAGGATTACAGAGACTGCTTTCTGGCATTTTCTCTGACTACCATAGTCTGAATGGCTACTCACCATCTCTCCAGGCTGGGCTATGATAAAACGGCAGGCAGCCAGGATACATAACTAAACAATCCACTGCTTAGTGGAGGAAAGTCAAGTCAAGTGCTGAATTGAGGTTCTAAAGCTACAGAGAGATTCTGTCTTGAAAGAAAGAAAAAAAAAAAAAAAAAAAAAAAAAAAAAAAAAAGGGCTGAATTTAGAATCTGAGAGCTGAGTCATCTTCAGTGTTTTCCTTCCTGTGTCTGAAAGGTGACTAGCAGGCCCCTTGATCTCATCATTGTGTGGGCTGGGCCTGGGGCTCCTAGTATGGCTCCCTCTATACTGAGCCTTGTATGTCTCACCTTGAAGCCTTGTGTTGTAATTTGGAAAACAAAATAAACACACACACACACACACACACACACACACACACACACACACACTCAAAACAAACAAACAAACCCAGCAGGTGGGATTCTGGAAAAGAAAATGTAGAGATAGAGATTAGACTCAGGCCCAAACAAGTCTACTTTTTTTTCTTTTTTCAAAGTCGAAACTCATGTCATGATCATGTCTGACAAGGTGAGATAGAAGGGCATCCTGACTCTGCACATCCTGCATCTCAAAGCTCTGGTCCCCTTCCATACCCTAAACACATCTTATCTGCATGGTCTAAGATGGCTGCCCCTGAACTTCAAGCAGCAAGAAGGGAAGAAACACAGAAGGGACAGCAGCATACACAGCTCAGAGAAAGTTCCTAGAAATTGCTATCCATGCTTATTTGCCTGCTCCCACTTAGCTGCAAGGCAGAGGTAGGGGGAGGGGTGGGAGGGGTGGGAAAAGTGATCCTTATTCATGGTCACAATGTACCCAAAAAATGAAAAGTATTGCTGCATTTCTATGAGTTTCTATTTCTATGAGAGGTGGGAGAAGGAATGTAGGAGATACAAATACCAGTCAAAAAAAAAAAAAAAAAAAAAAAAAAAAAAAGGCCCTTGAGTACAAACCCATACCTTTCAACTTGGTCTGCCTTCCCAAAGTGTTAAGATCTTACCAACACACCTTGACAAAAATCTTCTCCTTTGTGTCTTGATCATATTGAGAGGAGGCGAGGAAATAAGGACCTATGTGCAAGTATGTTAGAAAGCAGTTGACATCAATACCTCTGAGGTAAGAAAGAGAGGCCTCTTTAAATCCAAAGAACTGGTGAGGTTCCAGGTGATGCCACTGATGTTCATTTGTGGGGTGGGGCACTTTGAAGACAAACTTGGTCCTTTCTTGTTTCCCATGGATACCTGCTGCTGTATCATCACAGAGACTTCACACACTGTACTGATGTAAAGCTGTGCTATACCTATAAGAAGCATCTACATCCCTTGCTTGCTTGGTCTGCATCTGCCTTAACATTTGTGTGTGGCTCATTAAATGGATGATCTAAAATGAATGGCCTACATTGAGTCTAGCAGAAAGCACACCATGAGTGCTTCCTACAGCAAATTTTTACATTAATAATTAGTGCTAAGAAGCAAGTAGTTCCTACCAGTAAAAGTGACATCAAGAAAACAGCAATAGCCCCACACAGCAGCATTTCCACAGTTCCCCTCCCCAAAATTATAGTTCTAAATGAGCTTCCAGAATCATGTTGTGACAGGTAAAAACTCACACGCATCCACTTAATAAGACATCTCTACAAAGCAAAATTCCTCCCTCCGCAGATACATTTTCAGAGGTGGCACCCAGGAAATTAAATGTACAAGAATCATTAACATGGAAGTTGTGAGTTTAATTCCCTACAAGGGGTGCTGACAAGCTGTGATTGTTTATCTATTTATCTCCATGGTTACATGTTCTCTCTGGATTCTGGTGCCTTTCTCAGAACTCAAAGTCTTTTGCTCCTTCCCTTGGATGAAGACCTACTTTTCTCGACTTGCATCTTGAGAGACCCATGTTCTCAGAAGCCAAAGAAATGGACACACCCAAGATCAACAAGACCCTACAGTGTGATTGCATGATTGCAGAGGACAAAAATTGAGGCCTAGCTCAGAATATAATTTTTGTGATGGTAGTTTCCCTCAGTGTTTTTCCTTAGAGGAAGCAATGTAACACTTAATATCTAATGACACCTATTAAGGAATTCATTAAAGAAAACCCTGTAACAAGACATGTTATCACAGGCAGCAATTAACAGGAATCTTGATTGCTCTTTGGCTGTGCTACTGGTGTAGTGTTTCCTTTTTCAGAGGTGTCGCCACAAAATGGCATGTGGAGTAGTAGTTTTCTGAGGCACACCTGGTTGCTACTATAGTTAGTACTCCATGAAAGTTCAAGTCACAGGCAAAGAGTTAGGACAAGGGGCTATTTATATTCTATATGTATTGATATGAGCAAAACAGACCTCTTCTTCCCAGATCTCAAATCTTCATTTATCTCTGTCTTCAGAGTATCATTCTCTGTACTTTCAGTGGATGTAATAGCCAGGACACGAAAGTTCGTGACCCGTTAGGGGCAGGATAATCTTGGGATTAAGTCAGAGAGAATCATAGGAGGGAGATATTTCTAGCAATCCCTTTTGGGAGGCCTTCACATAAGGGACACTAGAATAGCTCCATTCTCATCCCTTGGAGAAGTAGAGAAGAGAAATGGAGTCTGTATATTTAGGTCTAGTCTGGGCCTAGAAGATCTTAAGACATTCAGAAACACCTGGAAGAATTGCCATGTTAGATATGGGTAGTAGATTGCTCCTTGTTGACAAGTCACCTATCTACCTTCTGATACTGTCAATGAGATGCTCAGTGGATCCAGTGCTCTTGTGTCTTATATTTTCATCCCTGGTGTAGACTTTTATCTATATAAGCAACTCAACCTTCTAGTGTTTGGTTTTGCCTTAGAGACCCCCTGAATGGGGTGGTTTCCTTATTTAGGAAACATAAGAGAAAATACCACAGGTCCTACAGACAAATGGGACACAAACTCAGGTGTCCTAATAATCAGTTCAGAGATTTCTTTTAAAAGGAAGCACCCCCCCCAAAAAAAAAAAAAACCTGTGCCATTTGAACCATCTCACCCACAGCTACATGATGTGTAGTCATGGTTATCCAGCTTAGAGGAACTTGGAAGTTAGTTTTCATTGGTCATTGCTCATATTGTAGATTTGGATGGAGCCACAAAGCTCTTCAGGGTTGCTACCCAAAGCTCCATCATACCAATAGGGAACTGTTTCTTATTGGACTGCCAAGAGGAGAAGCAGTGTATTGAGTTGGGAAGCTCGGAAGTTTATTTTTGTTCCCCTACATCGACCTACAACCTCCACTCACCCCTACCCTGTTGAGGAGGGTGACACTGGCCTTAAATACTGCATCTCCCCACTCACTCCTCTTCTCTTCCCTTTAGATATTACCAATGGGAAAGCCTAGACAGAGGTTAGAGGTCAGGCTATGGGTAGCTTTAGTCCTTTCCTGCCTCATCTGTTCCATAACCTATGGTCAGCTCCCGACAAAGCATTCCTTTTTCATGACCACAGACCCTACCACCACCCAGACACACAGCTCCCCATCTGGCCATGTCTATGTACTGGGGTACTCCATGCCTGTCTGTCAGTTCCCTTTACTCTTATATTGCAAATAGTTTCATTATCAAATCCCTCATTAAAGGGACACTTCTTGTTAGCTTTTTTTCTGTCAAGAATCAGACCAGTACTGGGGACACCTGGAGGGATATAGCTCAGCCAACTATGTAGTCACTTCCATCTGAAGAGTGAGATGAGGAAACATGTAGCAGATGTGTGGGTACCAGCAGCAGATGGTAAGACCTGCCTTATGAGCACATCACCTGGCTTGCTTCATCTCATTTAAGCCAAATGTGGCCCCAGTAAACTTGGAGGGTCTCACTTCTACTATCACCACTGACATATGGATCCCATGATTCTCTCTCATACGTGCCTGTTAAAAATAGTGTGTTGCTCCCTGCAATATCCAAACTCCCATCTCATGCTAAGCTGTCTCAAACACTAAAACAAACACTAACTGCACTGGTTTCCCCATCTGTTTCTTTAACAAACGGGGGCTTAAGCCCATTGGGAAGCTGCATGGGTCAGGGAAACATCAAATGAACACTTGTGAATAAAAACAAATGTTTCTGAAGATCGCAAGATATTTCAAACAGAGCATTCCATTGGCCTGGCTGCCTCCCCTCTGATGCCTGCACAAGATCCCGGTGACAGCATTATTTGCTTGAACTGGATTTGTTTCTCTATATAGAAACAACACACAAGGAACCTGGCATAGGAAACAGCTACTGGGTCCTGTACAACTTTCCAGGACAATGAGCCAGACAGGATCAAGACAAGAGCAGGAAACTGTACCAAGGGACTCAGTCTTTAGGGTCTACATTGCTGCTTTTCTTTTACTGTGAAAAATATCAGGATCAGAGCTTCAGAGACAGCACAGCAAATAAAGGTGCTTTCTACAAAGTCCAAGGACCTTAGATCCATCCCTGGCACCCACATGGTGGAACACCCATGTGGTAGAAGGTGAGAACAGACTCCTGCAGGCTGGCCTTTACAGTGTGTTATGACATGGGCCTCACATCACAAATAAATTCAAAAATAAAATTTTTACAGTAAGAATAAAGAACAGGGATTTGAATTGTGACAACATAACACTGTGCCAGGAGGAAGGAGAGGGCGAGGCAGCTAAGTGGTTGACTCCATTGCCAAGGCGAATTTGATCCAATTAGAGAGCCTGGATTACCCACCTGAGTGATGGGAGATGTCATTCTGTAAATATGTTTCTCTTATTGGTTAATGAATAAAGCACTATTGCCCAATAGGAAAGCAAGATAGGCAGGACTAGTAGAGAAGGAGGAGAGAAGAAGTAGTAAGGAGGGGTCAGCATGGAGAGACTGGAGAGAGCAGAATGACGGCCCCTCTCTCCGGTAAGATGAGACCACGTGGAAATACTTAGGTTAACAGAAATGGGTTAATATTTAGACAGAGTTAGCCAATAAGAAATAAGAAACTGACTAACAGAACTATATCTAATGCAGCCTCTCTGTGTGTTATTTGGGGCAGGCATGGCAGTGGGACTGGTGGTGGGGAAAAACTACTCTCGTAACGCCTGAGTAGGCTTTCCTGATACACCTACATTGCATAGGCTCCTCCTTAATCTCTCCCACCCCCTCCCAGCACCACTGTGGGCTTCCTCATCCAGCCCTGGAACTAGACTCTGCATTCTTTCAATGTGTCTTATTCCATTTCACACATCTCCAGAGCCTAAGCATCATATGCCTGGGAGCATTGATAGAGTCCATCTGTGGATGAAAGAAGAGTTGGTGAACAGAAAAACCAGCAATAGATAACATCGATTTTTCCTTTCACAGACTGTGTTATTCAGAGTAGAGGGACTCTTCTTTTTGGTGGGTGTTATTTGTCCTTACTGTTTCTTGGGGTTCCTCACCCTGTCTTTCTCCCTTGTCTGCCTATCCTGCATGCTGCTCTTTTCTTTGTATCTCAGGTTTTTGTCCTGCTATCAGGGAGGCCACATCCTTTCCACCAAAAGTGGCTGTGTTTTTAAAATAACAGGGCTTCTAGAAATAATAAAACTATGTAATATAAAATATTAACTTATTCAACAGTATATGGACTTTGTTGATGGGCTTATAATTGTATTTAAAAGTTATTTTCAAAAATGAAATTCTTTTTTCCAAGCAAATATAATATGCATTTGGGTCCATGGAAGCAAAATAAAAATAGTTTGCTAAAACATTTATCTATGAAACAACACCATTAATGGAACAATGATGTTCAGGATGTATTCATATATTTTAATTTTTTTTAGCTATAGCCATATCTAATATTACTGTGCCAAGGGCTTTTCCTAAAAATGTATTTTAATATGGATTTATTTTTTAATCTTTTTGTTTTGTGAAATTGGATGTATTCTTCAAAGTTATGTTTTTAAAGCTTTTTGAAGAATTGTAGAGAGAAAAGTACTAAAGTTCTATTTCATTGTTTAAAATGTACACATCTGCAGTGGAGTCTTACTATAAATTGTAATAATATTTTAAATTGAGAAAACACTTCTTCCCTAGTTACTGAAAATGTCAGTTTAAAGTAAGTTCTATTAGAGCATACCTCAGTTCTCCCCTTTTATATGAAAATATGCTAATGCGTTTGCTAAGCTACTCTCTGTCTTTCACTTTCCCAGTGCGGTGATCAAAGCCATGGCTTTCTGCATGGCCAACAGGAGATTCTCTTGTTTTACCTACCAAGTGCTTGCACCCTTGTTTGATTGTTTGGTTCCTCTTTTTTTTTTTTTTTTGTATTCAGGAAATCTCTTCCAGTAAATTGTCTCTAATTATAGGTGATCTCAAACCCCAAGTCAGTTTTATTCCAACTAAAAAGAACTGTCTGAATCAAAAGAGAAAGGGCAACACTAGGATTCTCCCACTGGTCATCCCTAAGATTCTCCCATTGGTCATTCCAAAGAGCAGTTGTAAATCTGAACCCCAAGTCTTATATAACATTTTGAAATCTCAAAACTTAATTTTCCTTGTTTTCTCCCTGTCTATTATAGGGATAAATAGCATCATCTTCCTGGTTTTGGTCTTTATTATTATTATTATTATTATTTAAATAATAACCATCTAAACATTTTAAAGGTTTTTTGAACACAAGATTCCTTGGAGATGCTGATTAAATGCTTGTAACTGTTGACTAAAACACTGGCAAAATTTACAAGTTGGCTAGAGAAGCTCAAGGTCACTTGCAGGACTTCAGGACAATTTACAAAGTAGTTTTTCAAAGGTGAGAAATCCTCAGCGACCCCACTGAGGGGAGGCAGAAGAGGGAAGAGAGCCCATAGTCATCATCTTTTTAAAATAATCAGTGTCAGCTTGATAATAAAATGTTTGTACATTAAAAACACTCTAGTTTGTATTTTAACTGATCTGACATGGAACTTAAGGGAGGAAGGTCTTAACCCCAAACAAATTATAAACCCATTTTTGCTCCACGACATACTCAACTGGATAGTAATATTCCTTTTCCCATGCTTCACCAAAATTTGAGATGGTTTATCACTATAGGAGCTAATTGTGATGTTTTCAAGGCAGCATCTTGCTAAACAGCCCAAACTAGCCTTGAATTCCAGCTCCTCTTCCTCAGCCTCCCAAGTGTTGGGATTATAGTCATGCAATGTCTTGTCAGATAAATGTAAAATTGAAAACAAGTCTGATGGTGCAGGCCTGTAATCCCAGCTACTTTGGAAGCTGAAGCAGGAGAATGTTAACCTTGACTGTACTACAGAATGGGTTTAAGGGCCTGATTGGGTCATCTAGTAAGAATTTATCTCAAAATGCAAAGTAAAAAGGGGCAAAGAGCTTAGAGTTAGAGTACCTGCCTAGCATGTAAGAGGTCCTGGGTTCAAACCCTAGCAAGAAAGCAAACAAAACTAGTAATTCTAGCTTCAATATTAACAAAGACTATTTTTAAATCATGTAATTATTTTTAAATTACTTAAAAATAAAAAAATTAAAAGTTATTATAAAAATGGATAAAGCTATAAGTTCCGAGGTTTCACTTTGGTAATAAACCTCAAGAAATCACCTTTTATATCACCGACAAAATAACACATTTTGAACTGTTTGAAGTTTTTCTTCTGCCTCACTTGCTGACACATCAGCTACAAATCATTTCTGTTTATAGATACTAAGGAAACATGGAATGAAAAATGTAATTTTGGGGAAATATGTAACATATAAATAATAAGTGAATATAGCTGAACATTAAGGCCCTGCTCAGTTCCCAGTCACTGCACTCATAGCTTTACCTCCAGGGTATCTGATGTCCTCTCTGGGTCTCCATGGTAATTGTATTCACATGTACACACACACACACACACACACACACACACACACACACACACACACACACACACATTTTTACAAAAGTCTTTTAAATCATACATAATAGAGATGAAAAGTCATGATTTTCAGAGGAATCTGTGAAGCCTCCTGTAAGATTCCTGTGAATTCTTCATCTGTGGGAAACTGAGGAATAATTACTGGTGTCCCCCACCTACCCATTTACGTTTTTTATCTTCTAGTGTTAACAATTGAACTCAGAGCCTTGGACATACTAAGCACTCATTCTACCAGTGAAGCTATGCCCCCAGCCATCATTTTCCATATTAGGCTGCTGGCATTTTGTTTGCAAACTTTGCCTTATGCTTCTAATGTGATCATTTGCCACAGTGGATGGTTAGTGCTGGTAGATATTTTGGGCAAGTTACCTGTTTCTGGACCTAAGCAATGGAATAATTATTGAATAATTATTTATGAAGCATTCACTAGTAACCTTTGGATATAATAACTGCTGAAAGATTTTATTTTGAATTAAGCATTTTAACAAATACTATAATAACTTATCCTGGGTCCAGGTTGCATGGTAACTGACAAGGTTGGTATTGCATGAACATTCAGACTCCTTGATGCTCTGTGGAAGGAAGCCTGGCCTATGTTTTTGGAATGGACCAATATTATTCTCCACATGGGTCTAAGCATCTTTGCAGCTCATGCTATATTTCTCTTACACTAGCATTGGCCACTTCCCATGTAGGCAGTAGGGAAGGTGATAGATAGCAGCTTCTGACCTGAGAGGTGTGATTATCCTTAAACTCAGTAGGTATTGTAAGTAAGCATCCTGGGTATCAATTTCTTTGTGCCTAGAACAATGATGTGAAAGGGGGCTAGGTCAGCCCTGGAGGATGTCATCATAAGTTATCAGGAGAACTCCATTTCCCAAAGGCATATTCCTCACTCCTTGGCATGACAACCCTGGCAGTAGGGTGGCAGAACAAAACGAGTATGGGTGTTGTACGGCAGTTTCAATGGGAACCTTCCCAAAAGAGATGGAGAAATCAGGAGCATTGGAGGACAGACAGAAGATTACATTTGCAAATCTGGGAGAACAGAAACTTGGAAGGTTCTCAAGGGACCTCCTCAACAGAATAAAAAGGGGCAAACAACTGCTTAGGGGAGGGACTGACCAGCCAAGCTGCAGAGAAGAGGTTGTAGGAATGTTGAGTTGCCTGCAAGCTGTGCAGAGAGCTTTGGGGTTGCAACTTTCATGAGTTACCTCTAGTGCTGAGGTGCTTTTGAGCCATCCTGCCCCTTTGCTGTAACTCCTCACCCATTCGCCTGTTACTAACTCCAATAAAAACTCATTGGTTAGCCAAGTTGGACTTGGCACAGTCATTGCTTTGGTCTGTTGTGGGTTCCCTTTCTGCGATGAATAGATTGTGTGTGTGTGTGTGTGTGTGTGTGTGTGTGTGTGTGTGTGTGTGTGTTGCATGTCCCAGGAAAGACACTGTCACACAATAACTAGCCAGTTGCATACTTTAATGCAATCATGACTGGTGAAACTGTTAAAAAATAACAATAAAATCATTAGACAAATGCTGAGCTGGTAGGTAAAAAGAGGGACATGCATACACCAGGGATCCATACTCTCTATATATTTAGAGTCTTGGCTTTTATTTTCATTTGGATACGTTTCTAATTTTTCTCATCTTTATCTAAGAGTTTTCCAGTGTGCCCATCCCTCAGCCCCTTTAAAAACTCTTCTGTTCAGGAACAGGTAAGATAAATCATGTGACTGACGGTGCCTGAAAGATCAATGCACATCCCAAGATCCTGGTTGCAGGCCCTATCCCAGGTAAAATGCAAACACTTCTAAAGCATTGTAAAGGTCTGTGTAGTACCTGGCTCACACGGACACTTCCTGGGTTATATATGAAATGAAAAGGGAAGAAGCTTGCTAAGGATGCTTGTTCAGAAAATGAAGTCTAGGTTTCAGGTGAGCACTGAGCTACCATGATCACTAGCTACAGACCTCTAGTCACAGTAGGTGAACACAACTCTAGACTTACACCCACATTCATTGGTAGGATTCTTGTTTCCCACTCCAGGCATTGTCTCTACTTTGACCTTGGACTCCAAATTTCTGCCACAAACCTTAAGATGAACTCATTTTATCCTCCATGCATGCTGGTTTCTTGGCCTGAGGTGCTCTTCTCATTCTTGATACCAAGGCTATCTGTCTGCCAGAAATGTAATTTATGCATCACTTCCTCCTGGAAGCCTCTCCCCATCTGCACATTAAGACATCCCATGCTTCTCCATCTTGACACTGTTTATGATACCTTGACCCCTCCTTAAACCTGTGGTCAACCCATGGGAGGGGACACTGTTTCAAGTCCTACCATACCTACTACATACCATGTAAGTAGAATGTGAAGTGAATAAATGGACTCATTTAAATGGGAATGATACTCAAAAGACCTAGAAGAGGATGCCTGGTTGACTTTTAAAGGCAAAATGGGAGTGACACGCTTCTATACATAAGATAGGGCACATTATCCTATTATTCCTCCTTGGGGACTTGAGAGGACATGCCTATTAGTAACCCCAGTTTATAGCTGGGTAAATGGGGGCAGAGGGAGGTTAAGGCTTCAGGTCGAGCCAGTATTGGAGATGGATCTGAGATTGGCGGTTCCCTCCAAGCCCCACTATCTTCAGTCTTTATCCCCCCTTCTTATTTTTTAGTAGAATCCAAAAAAAAAAAAAAATCCTCTCTCTAGATTAAGTCATTCTGGTTTCTAACATCTAAGGCAGCCCCCACTGCCTGCCCCACCCTTCAGCATTTAAACTGTTCTTAAGGGTTTATTTCAAGCACTTTTTACTTTGAAAGAACTGTTCAAAACTTTCATTTCACTTTGTCATTTATTTTTTGTAGTCACCTCTGACTTCTAAACTGGTTTTTATTTTTTCTCTATTAGTGGCGACCATCCTCATACTGTTTAGATGGAATGGGCTTTATTTTCTTAGCTTTCATCTATTGAGATGGATGAGATGGAACCTTTGGTAACGAACCTCATTTCCAATTTCCTCCCTCACCGCCCCCGTTTTTTTTAATTCTTCCTGTCACTGTTGAGCATGGGATGAAGGAAGTGTTGACATGTCCCTTGAAGAAGCTATGCCATTGGCCCTAGTGTGGGGAAGGATAGGCAGGCAGAGGGTAGACAGGAACCTTGAATGTGATGGCTCCCTGTTTCACTGCAGGTTCCTATGGTCTTCTACATGGTATCCTTCTTTGGAAATGAAAAGTTTTCTCCCTCTCATCATAAAGTGGCAGCACCTGGTGATTTAGGCAATAACAGCCAGGGCTGAGTCCCCAGCTTGACACTCAGCTCAACCCATTTTTAGTGGGTGGGCACACCCCATCCCTTGTGGGTTTAGAATTGTGTACTAAAATACAAATATCTGATTAGCTCATCCTGCCCTTGAATATCAAGTTTAACAAATGAAACACCCTCCACCCATCATGCTATAAGCAGCTACTTCTTTCCAGGGGGAGTATGTGTAGTCAGTTGCAAGGATGAGTCAAGAAGTGTCTACAACTCTTTCCTCTGCTACGTTTCCTCAAATCTTTAAGAACTTAGTTCAAAGTGCAGGTGTTCTGCTCCTGAGGTGAATCTTTGGCCCCTACCCTTCCCTTTCCCCTTGGTAAACTATACATTTTATTGTTTTGTGTGTGTGTGTGTGTGTGTGTGTGCATGTATTTGGAGGTCAGAGGAGAATTTTGGATATCATTTCACAGACACCATCTATATTTTCTTTTCCTTCCTTCCTTTCTTTCTTTGTTCCTTTCTTTCTCCCCCCCCTTTTTTTTTTTAGACAAGGTCTCTCACTGACCTGGAACTCACCAAGAAGGCTACACTGGTTACTTAGGGAACTCCAGGGATCCCCCTGTCTCCCTTGCTGAGGTTAGAAATACATACTACCACCTCTGCCTTTTTTTTTTTTTTTTTTTTTTTTTTTTTTTTTTTTACATAGATTCTAGAGATTGAACCTGGGTCCTGGAGATGTAACTTTCTGATTGAGCCATCTCATTAGATCTCATCCATTTGTTGTCTATAAAATCAGGCCTATCTATACTACATGGCTTCCCAGGCCAGAAATGAAGGCACCAAAGTGCTTCAGTTCAAGGAAGGAGAATGGAGTCTAAAATTTGTTTCCCATGACGACTCCAGAGCCAATCAATGAACTCCATTGCAGAACACCTGAGAAGCTTAAGAAAATGGAGCTGCAGTGTGACTCAGTCACACAATGAAGTATTTTATCCACATGCTTTGTTCTTTTGTTTTTCTAGACAGGTTTTCTCTGTGTAGCTTTGGAACCTGTCCTGGAACTCACTCTGTAGACCAGGCTGGCTTCGAATTCACAGAGATCCACCTGCTTCTGCCTCCTGAGGGCTGGGATTAAAGGTGTGTGCCACCACTACCAGGTTTTAGCCACATATTTTTACATGCAGACATTTACTGAGAAGAATCATTGGCCTGATTTGAGGCCCCAGGTCTGTGCTGCATCGTCGACAATGAGCCTCACTGGGACTCTTTCTAGACATCCCTCTGCTGCCCTGTGTCATGACTCACTGTGTCACACTGCAGCTTCCATGACAAACAAGATTCTTGTAAATTTTATTTTGTTTTAGTTTGGGGTGGGGAGGGAGATAGGTGGTATTGGGAGGCGTGATGCAAAAGACACAAAAAATGAATAAAACATAATAAATAAAAGAAAGGGAAATGGAGCTGGCATGGGTGCAATGCGAGAGGTCCCTTGATGTGCCGGAATATCCTTTGTAAATAGCAGTTTGTTTGGAGCCAGAAACGTCACTCAGTGAAAGCTTGTATGAGGAGAAATGGCGAAGCAAACCGTCAGAGAGAAGGGCATGGAAACTAGTGTTGGTGGACAAGAGGTGGGGTAGGGTTAGTGAGAAGGCAGTGTTCATACAAAGCAGGGCTCCACATCCTCTGAAACCCCAGTCTAATCCTGACAACTGCAGGCAAAAAAACAAGGCTTAGAAGACAGCATCTCACCTGCTTCTCTTTGAGAATAATGATGTCTTCCACATCCCAAGATTCCTGCAACCCAAGGGGATTGTGGGGCACCAGTATCCCAGAACAGATGTGATAGAGAAAACACATGGAAGTCTGAGATGCTTCCGCCGCCCTTTGCCTGTCTTCTTTTACAGGGCCTGACTCCCCCATTAGCAAGGCTCAGTCCCTCCCCCCACCCACCCAGTTTCCCAGAGCACCTCCTGTTTGGCCAGAGGTCTCAAGAAGCCTCTTCTCAGGCTGAGCAAGGGCTTTAGCCCCACACTAATTAGTAATGCAATCCCACAAAGAGTGAAGCTGCCTGCCACCTCCCCTCACTCATAGTGATTTATGTTCAATTTGTACAAATGGAGAAAATGAGATTTCAAATTTCAATGCCATTTCTGCAATGAGGTGATTAAAAGAGAGAGAGGCATCGCCTAGCACCATATAGAATATCGATCCCTGTGCTATTTTCCTTCGCAATAACCATTAGCTCAGTATTATTTGCAAACCTCAAATGTGAACCTGGAGATGTAATTTACATCTGTGCCTCACTTATTTGCTTTAACAAAACAACACAAAAGCTTTAGGTCTTTCAATCTATCCATATTGTCAATAAAATTAGCAGCTTGAAGGGGAAAAATTATATTCAAAACCATAACTTCCCATTAACTACTGCAAGACACAACTCTCTGCGGCAAAAGCAAGGGCTTCCTGGCTAAGCCCTCCTTATTCTTTTCTTCTCTCCAGTCCCACCCACCAGTCCCTCCTTCTGTAGGCTAAGATTCAATGAGAAAATTCAAAGTGAGGCATCTCTGCTTCTGAATGTGATCAATATGAGGGCCTTTGATGGGTTGATGATCTCAAGAAGGGTGCCCCCTTTAGTGCCACATGCTGGCACGTGCCTAACCTAGAGATGCCAGGATAGGTTTGTTCACATAGGCATGCATAGGGCTGGGCATGGACTCTATAAGCCTTCTCCAACGGAAGACTGAATGTGGGGGTGAGCCAGGTGAATCCTGGAAGAAAAAGAAAAGGAGGAAAAGGAAGAGGAGGAGGGGGAAGGAGGAGGAAAGGTAATCAAGATATAAAGGCACAAAGCTATGTTCCTATAATTCAAGTGACAGTTCCTTAGCCCCTGACTCTTAACAAATAGGCAACGCAGCTCGGCTTTCTCATTTCTCGTCTCTGTGAATCTGTCAGCTGTCTACCACTACCCACCAGACCCTGGAAGGCAAGAACAAGAAAGGGGAGGGGGGGCTCAAGCTAATGACCCATAATTGCCATGATAGGGGGAGAGGGGCCAGGCAGCTGTTTTACATTCCTGGTATGTATAGTATGCAAATATCGACAAAGGCTCAACACAGTTTTGCTACTGTGGATCTGGAGGGTAACCAAATTAGCCTTTGGCAGCCATGGTAATTGGGAGGTGCTGTTCCCATTAGGGGTCTTGCAAATTATGAAGAAAAATGGACTGAGGGCTTTGTCACAAATAATAATACCAAGAAGAAAAGGGCAGGCGGCTGTCTTTTCTTCTCCTACTCCTCACCCTCCGCCTTTACTTTTTTTTCCTTTTTAATTTCTGCATTGTGTTGTTAATACCTCCCCATTTAGTAATAAGAAAACAGTCTGAGATCCCCAGCTAGACACAGGGTGCGCAGACTTGATTGCAAGTATGTCCAGTGTGCTGGGGTAGGGTCTGAATGCCAGGTTTGCAGTGGGCTCCAGGGTCAGGAGTGGCTCTGGTACATATGAACCCAGGGTCTTAGCTTTGACAGATGCTGCTGAGCTGAGACCCTTGCTTGTGCCCAGAGCTCAGAGCCATCAGAGAAGACCCAGAATAGATGGAGTGGGGACCACTTTCTATCTAGGGAGGATCTTGTCCCTGAGTTTTATGTGGTCCTTGTCTTCTGTGTCACTCCCAAAGACTCCAAACTTCTCAATAGTTCTGGTATTTTTAATAATTCAGATGCCAGCTTGGACCCCTCTAATCAAAATACATTAAATCCTGAACTCAGGCACAAAAGATTTGGAATTTTTGCCCTGGGTGGTCCCTTGAGATGGCCTAATTCCATGTCCCAGGGAACTAGGTGCTTGGTGACCAGATGGGCCACTGAAATATTGGATGGCACAGAAAGGAGCACAGTGCTTTGTGTGGCATGGGTGAGTGAAGGGGACTGGTCATCTTAGGGCCAAGGGTACCCCAAATGAGATCCTTAGTGTCACTGGGGATGAAGCTGTAATACATTTATGCCCAGGAGGGACAGTGGGCTGAGCATGCAAAAGCAGCGGCCCATTTAAAGCGATCTATTTTCAATTTCCCTGGGTTTAGCTTATGTCTGTCCTTCCATACTAATACCTTAACTGAAGAAGTCCATTCTGGAAACAAGGCCTTTCATTTATGATCCCCCAGTTACTCTGGAGTGGGTCAGACATTGCCTTTTCTTTAAACTTCATAAGAACACACAACATGGAAACACAGAAAGCAACAGAAACTGCATGTGGGCAACTTGACAGTTACGGCCTTCTACATATGGGTTCAAAACCAAGCTGCATTTCCTACGAGGAAACAAATAAAAACAGGACGTCATTCCCCAAGGTTTGAAGTATCCTCAGAGACATGGCTACAAAAGGATGACACCAATTAGGTCCTCTGAATGGTAGGGAAAGAACAGATAGCTAGTTGCATATATTTAGAAAATTAACAAAACACAAGGAAGAATAAATAAAAATAGATCAGGTCACAGTAAAGCCTAAAGAAGGGCTACATATATAAAAAAGAAGAGGAGGGCGCTTGCATAATATCACTAACGCATACTCTTGGGATTTCATGGGTGAGTGGAGAAAGCACTGGTGTTTCCTTTCTTTAAAGTATAATCCACTGCCTCCACCCTCTGCTCGGTGTGAATGAAGTGTAAGGTAGAGTACCACCCGGCCTCCAGGTCTCTGAAGAGAAGCTTGCGAGTGAAGACCCCAAGACAGCTGTAGCGTTACAGAGATTCCCTTTTTAAGGAAACACCACATATTTCACAACTGTGAGCCCTCGGCTTACAGTGTCCAAGCTCCTGACCATGCCTTCATTTCATTTTTCTTGTTCCTTCTCGGAGCTCTGGCCACTCTGAGCATCTTTCAGGGTCTTGAACCCAAGAGGCTTTCTCTTATCTCTTACTCACAGAAAACACTCATTCCTCTGCCCACCAAGATGTCCCTACATTGTCCTGAGCACCTGTGTGTGACACACACCCTCAGGCTGCCTCACCTTTGTTCTCTTTTTCAGGTCTCTGTTTACATGCTATTTCCTGTGGCAGCCTTCTAAGTCTGACCTCTAGGGTCCCCTCCTACTTGCTCACAAAGTGCCCACTGTCAGAAAATTCTCACCCATCTAATCACATTTCCAAGGCTGTGAGCACAATAGCAGCAGGGGACACCTCTCTTCAATCATTATTGTGTCTCTACTTGCCACCATAGTGCCTGGCTCATCATAGCTAAGCCATAAACATGTGGTGAAGGGATGCCATCTGGCTCCCTACAATCTGAGTGCTCTCAGAGTAACTATGCAACCCTCCTCCAAAACTGTCTTTGACTGGGACAATTCCGCTCACAACCCAATGATTCCTCACCAAGGAGAGAGATTACTGGGTATTCCAAATCCCAAGTCAATGAGATAGTGCTCTTTTATAGGCTTTTGTGATACAATCTACACCACTCAGAATTTTCCTCATTTCATACTACTTGTCTTCCTTATTTTATTCTGTTCAGAAAATGGAATTTGTTTTCATCTTCAGATATTGCAAAGATACATACTTCAACATACTCTGGTCAGCTCTGCACACTTTAGGATCTTGGGCTTTATCCATATAATTCAGAGTAAGACCACTTCTACTCATGTGAGGAATTCACAAATAAACACTGAGGGAAATTCCTTCCACTGCAAGCTCCACTCCGTTTAAATTACTAAGTATTTATATCTTGAGTATATATGTTTCAGTGCATAAAAACATGCTTGGAAAAATAAGCTTGTAAAATGACATCAGTAGTAGAAATGAAATGAGAAATGGCACAGAAATTGGCTTTGGTAGAAGAATGGTATTTTTTTTTTTTTGAGCGGAAATAGCTTGCTATTTAGACACAGCAAAGCTTTTGACCTTGAGGAAATGGGAAGAGACTATGAATAGGGAAGGGGCTAGAGGACAGGATTCTTGAGGAGAGGTTTACAGAAAGTTTAGTTTGGAAAAAAAAAATTCACCTTAGAGAGAGCCTTGGCTATTGAAGATTTCAGTCCAGTTCATGGCAGGTAGTGTGACTGTGGCACTTGGTGGGGAGTACAGTGACATAAATGGCTCCTGGGAGATATTTGAACAATTGTGGGAGGGCTTCAATTAAGATCTTGTTGCAGAAAAGATCTGATCAGATCATATCCATGTGACTCTCTAATCCTCTCTCATTTTGTCTAGACTTGGCCATGTGATTTGCTTTGGCCAATGGCACTTTAGTTAGCAGGCTAAGCTGGGCACACAAGTGGGAAAAGAGACTTGATTTTCTTTTGCTGCTTGTTGGGAATACTTCTAGTAACATAAAACTAAGCAAAATGGAAAACAAAACCAAAACCCATGATGTCTAGCATTTCTTAAGCTAGAATTCACATGAAGGGAGGACGAGGGGAGGAGGTGTCTGGCTGTACCCTATAGCAGTCTCACCTGAAGTCCCAGACGTGGACACGAGCTCATCATCACTAGGTAGAACAAAGATCAGCTGAAAAATATTGAACAAATTATACCATTTATTTTTTTTTATTTTAAGCTTCTAATTTGGGCAACTTTATTATCTGGAGATAAATAATTGTTACAAGTTCCCCAGAAGAGGAGGCTGGAGAAAATTGAGGGAAAGCTAAAGCAACTCAGCTACTCTTGAAGGCTATCAGTTCCAAAATGTAGCAGGTAGAAGGCCACAGTGATGAGGAGTATGAAGAAGGATGGAGGGACACCCCACTGTAACAATAAGAGGAGCAGAGCCGAAGGGGATCCAGAAGAATGGATAGCATAACAGAGGCAGCCAGTGGCAGGCCAGAGTAAGGCCAAGGTGGGAAAACCCCAGGGTTAAGAGGCAAGGTTCTGGTATTGACATGGTTGCAGACAGATGCAAACCTCAGTACTATCTCTAGCAATGTAAGAGGGTGGCATTTTGACTTAGGTTTCTCCATTCTAGGCAGCTGACAACAAACAAGGGATGCATGGAATGTCTAGAATATAAACCCACATGACAAGACAGACAAAGCCCTGCAAAAGTTGCCTGCCAACCGTCATATTGTTTCTGTTTTAACTTACGTCACCTCATTCTTGTTGAAGGTGTCTTGTCAGAAAGCCAAAGCAGAGTGGTAACTAAGAGTATCTGGGTTAGAGCTACTTAATCACTCATGAGTCCAGGCAACTGAATCTCAGCTTCCTCATTTGTTGTCATAAGGATTAAACAGAACCACATAGATGTTTAGCACAGTGTCTGATAGTACCCTTAATAGTATTGTATTTTGTTCATTTGTTTCTTATTGGGGCAGGGTCTCATTCTGTAGCCCAGGCTGTCCTGAAAACTTACATTCCTTCTGCCTCAACCTCTTGAGTGCTGATATTATGAGCACATGACACCATGCCCAGCCAATTACTATATTCATTATTTAGTCCTCCACATTTTCTTGTTTCTAAGATGTTCAAATTTCTTGGATAATCAAGGATGACTTCATCATTTGAATATCAATACCTTCCTTGGTATCTAAAATATATTAATTAAGGAAAATGGCCTCTTGATCCCTGCATTTAAATCAGAGCGAGAGAAGACAGTTTTGTGCTTTCCTTATGTTTGAGATTCTAATTTATTCCTGATAAAAATCTATATGAACATTCAACTATATCCGATCTTTACGTCTATGTCTATCCCATCTGGCTAGCAAGTTCTCATTAAGATATGATTTAAGAACTGAAGTTCATTAAAAAGATCATTTTATGACAAAGTGACATGCGTAACATAGGGATGATTCCGTATCTTCCTTCCATCATCCCATTTAGGGCTTTTTCCATCTGTGTCCAGCATAATTTATAAAAAGTACTGTGATTTGTCTGGAATAATTCAGCAATTAATATCATATGCTCTTGTTACTCAATGCTTTCAGTTCAAATCACAGCAAATATCATTGCTAGACATTCCCTTCTATAATTTATTTAACTTTAAATAGCACTTCCTTGGCATTCTTTTTTCAATATTAAATTCTAAAGGGAAATATTCACAAATAAATTTTGTGGAACATCTGTCACACCTGTCCTCAAGGCTCAGGGATCATCATGGAAGAGGAGGCAGGAGATTTTAAAAGCAGAAAGTAGTGAATGTCTGCAATGAAATAATATTTGCTGGACATGACTGGAGTATTGTACATGTGAACTCATGATAGCTGTGACACATGGACAAGACCTGTGCAAGATCAAGCCAGACAGAATCCTGTCATGGATGGGGAATGGAGTCATGGAATCCCACCCTACCCCTAGCTGAGGAGCTATTGCCAAGTGATTTCTGTTGAAAGGAGAGTCAATTGACTTCAGGTACATGGTCCCTGATAGGCTACCCATGCTCTAGTAGATAGTCCTACATCTATGCAAAAACAGACAGCACTAAATGGACTCAGTGAACTTTAAAATAGAGCACAAAAATTTGGAAGGGAAGAGTGATGGAGAGGAGAAGAAGTAGATTTGACCCGAATGTATCATAGGCATATATGAAATTCTGAAATAATAAAAATATATAAAACAAACAAACCTAAATATTGAGGAAATAAGCAACCCAGCTTAAAATGTCTTCCTTGAGATATTTTTTCTAATTTAATTGAAATGTTTTCTTTGCTCTGGAGAATTTTATATATGTACACAATGAAGTGTGATTCTATGTACCCCCTTACTTTCCCCTCCAATTCTCATTATATTTCCCCATCACACATTCTTCCAAGCTTCACATATTTTTTGTTATTATAACCAACTTAGTCCAGTTAATGCTGCTCATATATGCATGGGTGTAGGGATATCCACTGGGCACTGGAAACCTAGCAGTGGGTCACTAGGCACATTCTCAAAAAATAATGATTTTCCTCCTTAGCCACTGTCTATTGCCAATAGCTCTTCAGTATGGGGTGAGATTTGGAGATTATCCACCCCACTTATGTTGCAGTTACTGAGCTGCTGAAGGAAGAGTACCGTGGTGCCTTTATATTTTGCCTCTCACAGCTGCCTTAAGGGAAATGCCATCATCAGGAAAACTAAGAATTTTATCAAGAACTCCACTGTAGCTCAGAATGGAAGAATTCCATCTGCTGCCTCTAAGCACTGAGAACTCTAGCTTAAGGATCATTATATTAACTATAGTACCCCCACAAGCATATTTTCTAAAGACAAGAAACGTTTATCTTTGATATCATGGCTTTGTGAACTTTTGCCCAATGCTAAAAATGTAAAAACTTTTCAGCATGTAAGACAATTTTCTCACTGTTCACATTAGTGAAATTTGTATTTTGTTCAAGCAATATAGAAATTGACTTCAGGACATACACGACACATCTGAAGTAAATTTTGAATTAGAGTCCAGCCAGATGGCTCAATGGGTGAAGGTGCTTGCACAGACTTTACAAGCTGAGTTCAATGTCTGGAAATCATGTTAAAGCAGAGGGAAAGACTCGACAGAGTTGTCCTCTGACTTTAATATACGCACCCCACACTAATGATACATAACAGTATAAAAAACTGAATTGCTATGTTACATAATTTTACCTTCATCAACACAAGTTCCATTTTACAAATAACAAAAATATAAAATAAAATATTAAAAGCCACTTGTCTATCAAAACTAGGCAACTATAGAGGAGGCAGTTAGCTGATATTTCTTTGAATGGAAATGTCACAAAAGGTAAGATTTTTTTGACATAACTAATATCCATGTCTTTACTCTTTTGAGTGAGTTTTTAAATATGGTCATCATATAATATGAAGTTGGGTGAATTTTATACAAAGTTCCTATACTACACAGCAGTTCTATTCTGGCAAAATCTCATTAAAATATACTTTTGCAATCTGCTTTATAAGCAAATGAAACTTCTCAGTCATAATAAAGCTAAGTTCTGTTGTGATAACAAATAAACCCCCAAATCTGTGTTTGTGTTTCCGGGGGGGGGGCACTGAGTAATGATGGCAGTATCTATACCTACATATCTATATATTGTATTTATAGAGGGGTGAAAACTGAAGCTTATACATACATGTTCTTATAGATAGTGATATGGATAAGAATGAAACTTACTTGGTCTACATCCATGGTTTTCAACTAGAGACAAAATTATATTTGACAATGTCTAGAGACTTTTTTTTTTCACAGCTAGAGGTAAGGGGAGGAGTTTTCTTCTGGAACCTAGGAGGCAAAGGTCAGAAATTCTGCTAAGCATCCAATAATACATAAAACAGACCCTCCACCCTCCTGAATTATTGTCTGTAGTGCTGAGATTGAGAATCTGGTCGACCAGATGGCCCAGGAAATGCCAATTGCCCATTGTGTCCACAGAGTGCCTTTGAGCTGAGCAGCTAGACACAAATGCTTTCTCTCAGCTAGCATTTTGGCTTCTTTGGTTCTTTTATTGATAGTTCTCCACCCTGTAGATCTTACTTTAACCTCCCTTACCTGTCATCTATCCACTATCCATAATGTCTGAATGACCAGCCATTACCTGAAACTTTCTCAAAATGAAGTTTATTGTCGTCTCCCATTCCTTATACCTACTTTTTTTCTGTTTTCTCTAACACCACAAACTATTTTTCTTTTTCAGTCACCCAAGGCAGACACATTAGATGAACCACTTTCAGCTCTTCTACCCACTTCATAATACCATGTGCTATCTAATTATGGAGATTTTTTAGGTCTAACAAGACTTGGAAGTTTGAAATCTCTCTCCATTTTCTTGTTCTGCTTTTGGGTCAAAATATTTTTTATTGCACTTCACATGTATTACTAATAATGCACTTGCTGTTATTGCATAGTCCCTCTCTGTGCCAGACCACTTTTCACATCACTGCCATGAAGCTGAATGGCAGAACAGAACAGGAAAAGGACTGGGATTAGCCAGGAAACTGAGGTCTTCCTCCACAACATGTGGACTGTGCCTTAATCTCTCTAAGATACATATGTAACATGGAGCTAAAAGCCTCTCCCTTATCAAATGTTGTAAAGATTAAATGATACACTAAACTCCCTACTGCCACAGGGGCTCAGTATATCTCTCATTATTTGTTGCCATGATTAGAAATATCTTTAAAGTTGCCCTGAACTATATCAGTATGCAAGGATTAAGCTTTATTGGCAAATATGTTCAACTTTTCATAATCTGCTTCTCACAAACCACTGACTAGAAATTGTATTTGGTTACCAACCAGATTAGCCTTTCTCCTTCTGTTGCCACTCCTACTTGACTACCTACTAGACACTTAATAAAGGCACACTAAACAAGTGAATAAGATAATAAAATATTAAAGATATTCAAAATAAACTAAACACTATAATAAAAGAAAAATGTTTTTAATGTTTGTTTAATCTGGAACTCTTCCAGTTTTTAAGAGCCTCCCATTTGAACAAAGTCTCTGTTCCTGAAGTCTTATTATAACCATCCCTGTCCCTAGAGCAAAGCCCATCTCTCTGCTCTAGCTGTCCTGACTCCTGAGTCCCCTATTTTTCTATAGCTGTTAATCCAGTCTGGTTCAAATAGACATTATACCCTTTTCTTGCCAGGCTCCTTTAGGGTTTACCTTTACCTATGTCTCCCCAACCCATTACATATATCTGATATAGACATATTTAAATTTGTAAACATCAGCTGAATTGAAAAATTTTTCTGTATTTTTTTCCAGAAATTTCTGTGGCTACATGCCTAGCCACATGTTCCATTTGTACATATAGCCTTCCACATTCTATTACAGAATCTACCGAAGAGAAACCTTTTGCTTAGGAAACCAGCATTCCCACTTCTGGGATTATAACAAAACTTATAAAGTGGAGGGAGAGGCACTAATATAAGTAACAGCCAGATTTAGCTGAAAATTGAGCAGAATGATCACTGTTAGGACAGCTAGAAGTTTAATGAGAATGGGGCTGGCTACCATGCTGGGGACTGGTAGGTTCATGTGGTTCTTAGCTCCAGCAGCATAGCATATAACCTCTGACCCTTCTGGGTCAACCTGGTCCTTTGTTCAAAATCCCTTCGTCAATTTTGCCCAGGCAAATGCCTTATCACGGGAAAGACAAGGGACTGAGAAGCTACTGTTTGTACAATTGTGATAGCCTGAGTAGTAGGTGCATACTACATAGGTGAATAGCTTCATAAAATATTAAATATATTCATAATAATATAAACATAGCATATAAAAACAACAATCATCCTCTCAGTGTTATCTGGCACCAAGCTCCAAGACATCAGAGGGGCCGAAAGGGAGGATTAAGCAGAAGTTGAATCAAGCACACTCAGACTATGGAATCCATATGGCTTTTGCAAATGGCCAGAATGCCTCATTCCTTTTCACCTTGGGCTGTTCTTCTGGAAAGCTCCAGACTCTCTCATCTCACCCTTGGTCTGCATACCTTCCTCCCAGAGCTTCCCTCGGGGCCTCTTGAAGCTGGCAGCCAAAGTCACTTCCCGGTAGGTGTAGTTGGCATGCCTGCAAGTGTACTTAAACCTTGTGTCTGATCAAGTTATGTGTATTGGATCTGAAACCAGTTAGTCAATTCGCTCAGGTCCCTAAGTGGCGATTTGTGGTAATGTCTACATCAATATGAACGGAGCGGTTTGCTGGCTGTTTTACGTAAAGCAAATGGCTACAGGAAAAAAGGGGCAGCCTCCAGTGTTCTCTCTGCTAATGAAGAAATGACTAGAAAAGAAAGGAAACACAAACAAACAAAAAACAAAACTTCCCCAAAACCCGGGTATCTTTATCTGCATAAATACTTAGGTCTGTGTTCTAAATAATATCAATTGGCCTCTTTTCTCCCATGCTGCATTTCTTCCTCCTCAAAAACTGTTTTGATTGATGCTTATAGAACCATTGCTCTTACATACTTACTCCATGTCTATTAATCCACCCAAATCCAGGACCAACTGGTTGTAAAGAGGAAAACTGGGGTGCTAGATAAAAACTCTACTTGGAGACTTCAGGAATGACTCAAATGAGAAAAAAATATATAGCACTGAATATCATCTGTCACTATTCCTTTTTTTTTAAATAAACACTTCCTATATTGCCTAAGCAGGAGAAGAAAGAGGCAGTCTACATGGAATTTATTTAGTGTGTGTCTGCACAGTGGCTGTATCTCTTTACTACTGCACAGTATATTGTTTCTAATAATTGTGATGGATTGATACTTATGACTGGCTGGCAGAATTCCTTTAGCATGTTAAAATATTGCCTTTTATTCCAGGGTCTAATGCATAACCTGATGCTTCAGTTGGCTTTCAAATGTAATAAACAAACTTGAAAGCAAGTATACCACCAGAAAAAGAAAGGCACTGAGATGAGTTCCTCTTTCAATCTCTGCCCTCTACCAGCCAAGCGAACCACTTAGTGAGCTGAGGCTGTAACCCCATCATATAGTCAAGTCTTCTAGGCATGAGATACAAAGAGAAGAAACAGAGGCATATAAAACACACTATGATCATCCTGAAAAAAAAATTGCTAAAATGACGCATGAAATTCAACTGGTTCTGGCTGGATGGACTATCCAAGGAGTTAAAAAAAAAAAAAAAAAAAAAAAAAAAAAAGTCCTTGAGTCCCTTCTGTTTTCAACCATTCACAAGGAATTTAGTTCTCCCTTGAGCTGGGAAGTTTCTGCCTCTTACATCAATGTCCTGATCCCTAAGATCCTTCTTCTGAAAATTTGCCTCTTAAAAGATAAGACCACTGCCTCTGACCCAGAAACCAACCCCTGACCCCTGATCAAAGGCAAGCACAAGAGTTTAGCAGCCAAGTCACCACACAGGGAACAAACACTTAATTTCCTCCCCCCCCCACCCCAATCAAGCTTCATGCTACAGGCCTGTGAATTCTTTACTTAGCTTTGTTTTTCTGTGTTTTATTCCCCATTCTTTCTTATTGTTGGTTACATCATTTTCTATCACAGTCGTGCTGCAGAAACACAGGGCACGATTTATGGAGCCTTAACATAAATATGATGCCAGACAGAAAGAGAGCGACATATTAGTTTAGAATTTGCAGACTCTCACACACGGAGCACACATTGCTGATTTATGAAACTGAGATGGCCTGTAAATCCTGCAGGAAGGCACTGCATCCATAAACCCCCAAGAGCTAGGCACAAAGCTCCCCTGAGCACAGCATCCTACTTGGAAACCCTTGGGCCCTAAACACAAAGGCACGATAAATGCTTAGCCTTTCATTTTTCTCAGGAACACACCTTTTAAAAATACCTCTACTCAATTTGATCTATATCTTGGTGAGGGACTGGAAAGGGGATTGGTGGGTTATCTGCCTCTTTGCTTTCACATCCAAGGCCCCCCTCCCCTATACAAGTCTCTCCACCAAGAGCTGTCCTGTGTAAAAGACATTTCCTAAGAACCCCCTTCCTAGTAGCTTCTGGTTGGGATTGGGAAACAACAGGAGGGCACTGACAGTTGTTCTTAGCATTGTAGCTAGAACCAGGTTGGTAATTTTCATCTTCCTCTACTTCTGTATCTCTGCTTGGGCAACTCCACCAGTAGCTATGGCTTCTCCTCCACAATTCATGATTACCAAGCAGGTTAACCATATCTACTTCTTTTTCCTCAAGGCAGATGGCTTCTTGCCTTTGGCAGCCTCTTGCTCTCTCAGCACCTTTGGAATCAGCCCTGATATAAACTTCTCATATAAAGCACATTGGCTTTCTTTTCCTGTGTGGGACCTGCCTCCCCTCTCTACCTGATCACGCAGAATAGAAATACAAAGCTCATTGCATCACAAAACTTGGATTTTTACTTCTTCCAGGAGAAAAAAAAATGATTCACTTGTAAATCTCAGGAAATACTAATTGTAATTCCCTGGGATTTCCAGAAAGTTTTGGAAGAAGGGAGTTGAAGGTTGAAGCACCCCGAAGGACGCGGTTGAGAAGAGAAAGGGACCTCAGTCGTGCTAGCACAGAAGGTGGAATTATAAAGACTGTAAGGTGATGCCTTGTGAAATGCAGGGCTTTTGAAGAAAACAATAAAATGAGGTAGCACATGTTTGTAGTCCCAGCATCTGGGAAGCAGAGATGGGACAATGACTGCAAATTTGAGGTCAGTTTTATCTACAGAAACAGGGCTGCAAAGACTCTGACTCAAAAATGAATTAATAACAAAAATAAACAAGCAAAATGAATGCCACAGAGCCAAAGCTCAAATTGATTTCCCTAATGGAATTCAAATTCTAGCCTGGTGAGATGTTTAGCTGTGACTATAAGTGACATCATGACCTCATGACTATGTCATGGTTTTCAAGCATGTTTCCATAAACTATATATATGTGTGTGTGTACATGTATATGTGTATACATAGGTAAATATTGCACTATGAATTTATATATTTGTGCAATATTAAGAATGACTCAGAAGTTAAGAGCATTTGTTCTTGCAGAGGACTCATGTTCAGTTCTTAGCACCTATATGAAGCTTTACAACTGCCTATAACTTCATTTCAAGGGACCTAATGCCTACTTACCTCCTCAGGTAATGCACATTCATGAAACTTATATGTACATGCAGGCCAAATGCTTGTACACACAAAATAAAAATAAATGAATATCATGGATTATGCTTTTTGGTCTTGGTATAAATATTGAGTTGGAATACCCCACCCCTAACCTGTTCATTCTGACTCCTAAAGGTTTGGATCATCTTTTAAGGGTATATTAGAAGTGGTGGCTACTGTACCTACACACACTAAATGTTTAAGATCATACATAAAATATGGGAGTCTCACAATGTAAGGAATGACCATCTTCAAGTTAATTCATGTGGATGGAGGTCTGATCATTTTGATCACTTCTAGGAGGCAATGACTGGGGGGGGCAGCAGGGAGCATTGTGGAGTGCTGGATACGGTCAATATTTTGGTAAGCATTTGGTTATATGAGTATGTAACAATATAAGTAAACATTAACCTGAATTCTTTACACTCAAGACTTTGCTATTTAATATGCTTGCAAAGGTTAATTTAAAAATAAAAGCAACGATGGAGGCTGGAAAGTTGGCTCAACAGTTAAGCACACTTGATATTCTTGCAGATGACCTGGGTTCAATTCCTAGCACCCACATGGTACCTCACAACCATCTATAACGCCAGTTCCAGGGAATCTGATGCCCTCTTTGTTACTTCCAGAGATATAAGGCATGCACATGATGCATAGACATAGATGCAAGAAAAACATATCATACACAAAATACAATATAAATAAATATTTTAAAAAGTAAAGGTGATTTATAAAAGACCTGGAGTCTTAGGCCCAATATGTTAAAGAATATTTCCTTTATGGAAGAATGGTGACTAGAACATCTTTGTTTGTTTGGTGGTACTGAGGATTGAACCCTGAGCTCCATGCTTGGAAAGCAAGCACCCCACCAACCAAGCCATTTCTGCAGCCTAGAGTATCTTTTTTACAGTTTAACATATACTTAGAATTCAGTGGTATATAAGGACTGGCTGATGATAACCAGTTCCCACCGTTTTCAGTACCTGGGGAATGAGTGCATAAGTTCTGGTGTGGGAGATGGATCTGGATGGTGCTGGAAAATTCCCTTACAGGGTGAACACAAGAACTAAAAAGTGGGTACCAAAGTCACCCCTAATAACATGCCATCCTCCCCACCCCTACATATGAGCTCCATGTTTATAACCTGAAGCTGGGGCTGGGGTTATGACTGGACTATAAAACTAATTTATTGAAAGAATTATTTCTTCTGGCATTCTAACAAGAACATCAAGCCTGAAAATAGCATGTAGCTAAAGATAATCGAAGGCCTGCGGGGGAAACTGAGAGGGCCTTCTCACTCCCTTATACCCATGACCTTTTCTGTTGGGTCACGGCCAAGAAAGAAAAACCAGAGCTGCAGGCACATCCATCCAAGCAACATTTCCTTGAGTGCCACCATGCCAGAGAGACAGGCACCTCCCTGTGGGTTGCAAATGAGTTTGCAGGACGGGGCATGAGTTAATTAATGCACTCAGTTTGGGGAAGTTGGTGACAAGCTGCCACTTTGCATTTGGTGGTTCCCTTTCTGAACAGGTGGCAACTGACTGACAGGCATTCTCTGAAGTTGAGGGGGGACATCTGTGTTTTTCAAACTACAGAATATTGGATGTTTCCAAGTCACACATTTGGGAATACAGCTGAACTGCCCTTGAGTTGTTCATGTTACTGTACAAATGTGTAGTACCTGATAGACAAACACACAGAGGTGTGGCTTCCTTCCAGGACTGACTAAAATAAATTTTCAAAATCCCAGACAGGAGCTTCATAAATGCAGGCAGTGGATTTTGGTCTTCCAACACCTTCCAACACCTCAGCAAGCAAGCAAGAAAAACAGACACAGGCTTCTCACAAAAATGTATTTTAAATCAAATTGGCAATATTTTTGTTGTTCCCTAAAGAAGTACACACACACACACACACACACACACACACACACACACACACACACCAATTTAAATTTCTGGAATGAATCTGCTTTAGCAAAAAAGCTATTCTTATAATCATAGAAAAAAAAATAGTTCATACAAGCACTCTCTAACTCTAGGACCTTTCATTAGCAGCTCCCTGCCCCAAACCTGTCCCTGAAACATATGGTGGGTGCTTATGATTTATGAGTCACCATCAATAATCAAAGCCATCGCTGGATTGAAACTGCCAATCAGACCAGGTATGTAAATTAAACAGGAACATGCATCCTGATCACATACAAGGCTTGATCATATACAAAGGATTCTATGAAAGATACCATGACATTTATTGAGAACACCTCAGAACAGGGCTTAAATGTGAACAGAATGGAAAGTGTCTCAAAGAGCTCTCAAAATTAATTAAAAAAAATTAGAAGACGCTTGCATGGAAAGCCACGGTAAGACTGGGGGGAGATGGGTGCTCCAAGGCTCAGCCTCATTTTGTTTTGATGCCAGGGCCAGAGTAAGGAGATGCAAGAGAGGACCAGGGGCTGCTGATACCTAGGAAGGGATTCTGAGGGGAGGTTTTGTTGTTATTATGTAGGATTTAAGAAAGAAACAAAGAAACATTTGATTGCTTTGTACAGCTGGATTATTTGCAGGAGAAGGCAAGCTCACTGAAAAAATGGTGAAAGAATTTTAAAGTCACTGTTTGGGCATAAAAGGGCCATAGATTAAGAAACCAGTGGTTAGTCCCTTTGAATATAAATAGAAACTTCTAAAAGGCCATTAAGGTGAGGGGTTTGGAAGTGCAGGTTTCCCCCTTGGTTTTCTTTGAAGTCTTGTGTCCTATGCCAAAAAGACTTTCTAGGCAGTGTTATGTTGCTGACTCTGGAATATTCAATGATTAAGTGTATTGGTTAGAAATTTGGAAAGCTTGCCATGACTAGATTCTCTTTGAAGAGGTCTTCATGCTTTCCTTACAATTTATAACCCAAGTTATTGACCAAAGGCTCAGAAATGGACCGTTGTCACAAGGCAACCATAGATATGGGACAATGGCACATGAAGTGGCCTGACCCAAGAAGCCTCATGTGGCCTGTATAGTACAGTTACATGGTTAATGACCATTTAGATCCTTCAAGGCTGTTAATGCACTCCCACATAGGTGCTGAGAACCATGAGGGCCAAAGGAGCGGAAGCCAATCGGTACCCTGAGTTCTCAAAGACAAAGGGAAAGGTATGTGGATGTGAGGCTGTAGGGGAGTAAGAGCAATGCTTAGAAAGAGACCAGTGAGTTTATTAGACACCCAGGCTTAAACTTGGTGGGCAACATGTTAGGACAGAAATGAACGGATAACTTGATTATGCCATGAAATGAGGATGGCTGCTAGCTCATTGCAGCTACTTGAAGTCCCTGTGATGTTTTATTTGATGTCTTGTTGTGTACTGATAAGAATCTTCTTATTTCTCTGGGTACTGTGGAGATAGATTCCATCAAAGAAGAAGACTCAGAGCATCTTCTTGTCACCTGAAAGCAACTTCATGACACATGGCATCAAAATTCTAGCAACCATAAGAAGCCCTGTCTATGATATCTTCAGTGCTGTTTCATGGGGCCTCAGGGTAGGATGACCAATCACATTGTGTTGTGTTTACTCAGAACTTTCATCTCCCTCCAGATTTCCCAAGGGATTGTGCAGGCACCTCTAACCTCTAAGCTGTGACCTGTGGGCTATATGTGTCACAAGACTGCCATGAATTGTTGCAACAAAAAAATTATAAATTTTACTGAAAATGTTTTGATATTATATTTTTGAATCTTTTGGCTTTGGGGTGTTTTGTTTTTCTTTTGGTAACTAGATCATGCAGTTTCCAAGCATGGACTTTGTAGACAACAACTTCATGTCCTGATGTCAAAAGACTCACACAGAGTTAGACAATGTCCCCTAGAATGGAGTTGGCATTCAAGCATAGTGCCTGTGGCCTGGGTACCACCACAATTTCAGCTTCAAAATATTTGTAATCATGAGATGAGTTAGTGGCACTTGTCCTATCCATACTTAGCCAATGTACATCACACCCTGGGGTCTATGTGTCTTAGTCACCAAAGTAAACAACACCAGCAGTATAAGGTAAGCCTGAGGCGACTTTGTCCCTGAGAATTTCTATGGCATTGGGTATACTTATGGCTACAGGTTTCTTTCTGGTCAAGATGTCACCGGCTCAGTGTGAGGAATGCCATATGAATCCTGTTTGAATAATGCAGGTGGCTACTCTTAGCTGCTTTTTGGTGATGGTTGCTTCACAGTGGCCCCTAGGCCACATATCTATTCTCCTCCAGTCCCTAAACAGGCTCCTGGGGCTTAAGCTAAATTTAGCTATTATATTGTTTGGATTTAACTGGGCCCACAGTTTACTGAATGGGAATATGGGAAGAAACAGAAAGAGAGTCTGTCCTTGATAAAGCTATTAACTATATAAAGGTATAGCTATATAAAAGTTTTCATTAAAAAATAAGTAGGGTAGAGTGCATCTTCCTTTTGGGAAATGCAACCAACTGAATTTTAAGACCAGTTTGAAACCCAGTTTGAGTCCAGTGTCAATGAACACATAACTTGCATTTCTTCATAATGTTTTGACACATTTTTTTTTTGAAAAGTTAAATGAAAAATCCCAATGGAACAAAGTAGGGTTTATGTTCTCCTGAGGCATAAACGAAGGTGATGGCTGTTCATTTTCTCAGGAAGGATGAGGAGGAAGAAGGAGAAGAAGAATCCTTCTCTGCCTTGGAAACTTTAGGATAAAGTTAGATTTTATTCTAAAGACAACAATGAAAGGGTATATATAAGAAAATATGCTTATTGTCTGAGTCAATGACAGAATTAATAAAAGTATGTTGAATAAATAAACAGAATGGGGAAAGTTGCTATGGTTTGCATAACCCAGCCGCTAGCCATTTCTCATATTACCCTCTCCCTCTTTTTGGCACCCATCTCAACATCTCTACCCACTCCCCAGCTTTGAAAAGAAAATACTGTTTTAATCCCAATGTTTCATTTTAATAGCAATAGAATAAACAATGGCAGATGACAAGATGAAGTGGACTAAAATGTAAGAATCCACGTGGAGTGTCTGTGAAAGTAGAAGAAACCAATAGTTCACCCCTTCAATTCATCTCCAAACTGCCTTTTTATTATTTTTATCTTTATTTTCCCTTAGCAGCAGTCTAGCTGGGCTTCAAAACCAGTTTCTCCATTTTTTTTCTAGAACCAACCATATATTGAGTGTGCACAAAAACATGGCAGCATTTTTTTAAAAATAAATAAATAAATAAAAAGGTAATTATCAGAGGGAAGGAAGGAGAAAGGAAATAAAGAAAGATGGCACAAGGGAACCAGGCCAGATGAAGACAAAGCAAGGCGCTTAACCCACCTGGAGAGCAAATCGGACCAGCAAGGCACTCTCAGCCAATCGCCTGGGTCTGCGGCGGGAAGAGAGTCGGCATGGGTTCATTTGGCCGAGGAGTGTGTTTCATAAACCTTACGGCGCAGCTATGAAAGCTATCAGGATCTTCCCACGTTTCCTGTCACTCCGTGGAGACTGGCTGCTGGAGTGGGGGTTGTGGGGGGAGCCGTGGGGAGAGGAGGTGGAGGGGGAAGAGGATGGTTAGGTGGCTGGAGGGAGAACCGACTCTGGTGGTAAGCAGAATCATGCAGGCATTTATTTTAAGTGCATATACAAAAGGAAAGGAGGGGGAATTAAAAAAAAAAGAAAAGAAAAGAAAAAAGAAAAACACCCAGTATATTCCTTTTGGGTCATGTGAGGGAGCCACTGGCAAAGATAATAATATATGAGGGGAAAGAGAGAAGGAGAGAGACAGGGGGCTGGGCAATAGGCTTTCTATTATCCTGGGTACAGCGAAGCTCACTGAGGCAGCTGGAAGATTAAATTAAATATTATATCTGCTGACCCTATTGCCATGGTTACCGGACAGTGGAAAATATTAATCAACCTAAGTCTTTTCAGATGAATGTGCGTGGAGAAATACAATAAATATAAATATATGTGTATGTCCCCCCTGCTCCTCTGTCTAGAAGAGGAATGACAGCAGGGCACACCACCTGATAGAAGAGAGAAACAAATGACAAACCCTGCGTGGTCCCTAGGAGGTGGAGGTGGGTGATGACACTCCCTGGCTTGGGCCTGAACACTGCTCTTTCTCTCCCGCAGGCTTGTTCCTGTGACCCCCCCTCCCCCCCCCCACCTCAGTGAACTACCCACTCTGGCTTGAGTACACCATCAAACAGCTGTTTGTCTTTCCATTCCAAGGACACCTGTCTACTTCTGCCCAGTCAGACACCCATAAGCCTGGACTAATAGTGGCCAACACTAAAGGAATAGGAAATGGGCAGAGACACACAGAAATGAAGTTAGAAGCTCAGAGACACAGGACAAAAAAAAAAAAAAAAAAAAAAAAAAAAAAAGGAAAATATGGAAATATTCCAGCCCAACTCATAATTACTCCCCTGAGCTTACAAGAGCTCTCAGTCTGGTCACCTCAGACTCCAGGCTTTTGCCTGTCACATGACTTCCCCCAGCAGACATGTTGTGATGGTCCTGCCTGCCTTGTAAAGGTCTGTCACCGTTTCCAAGATATAAAACATGAGATGAGGAATGGCAAGGCAGATCCTGGAAGCTTAGATAGAGCAACACAACTTGCTTCCCTAAGTGGAATCTCTCACTCTCCACACAAGGATGGGCACATGACTCTTAAACAGCTCTTTTGTTCTGTGAGTGGTCTTCTGCCTTCCTACTAAGTGCAAGGCTCCGTAGTGGGATTTGTTTCTAAGACAACAAAGGTTCAGAAGTTCCTGCTATAGTAAGTGGTAGGCTGAGAGTTAGAAAGGAAAGGGCTTTGAAGTTTAGCTCATTCAGATGACCCCACTTTGCAGACCAAAATAATAGAACCGGAGTTGAAAGGGATTGCCATAAGTTCCACTCTTTTAGTTGTAGACTGGGTCCTGTGGAATTTCAGAAGCCATGGCCTGACTTAAGATGGAAGGTTGTGTTTATTTTCAGGGAACACTACTGGCTCCAAAACAGCTTTCTGTTGTAAGGCTTCTATGTAAGGATGCCTAAGAAATCCAACTGTTAGGCAATTTCTGACTTTTCCTACCTCACCTCTCCATACCTTCCTACCTCCATGTTCCTACCTGGCATATCATGGGACACAGAATCTTGGTTTTCCCTGATTTTAGTTCTCCTATAGAATGTCACGTCTTAAGTTAATGTAGAGTCCCAAGAAAATACTTTGAAGTTTGTATAGACCAACTAACAATATCTATAGTTATAACATTTCAAGATCATGAGACTAAAGCAGGTCTCTGGTATAGGTCTGACTAGTTAGTATACCTCATTGCCTGGACCACAGGAGTTCAGATGGCTTTTCTCTTAGTTAAGCCTCACTCTATGGCGCCTTGACTGAGACCAATCAGCCTTCTCCTTCTGCTTAGGTGCAATTTTACACAGTAGGTGATATTAGCTTGGTAGCTAAGTCCCCATGTGCAGCCTCGGCAACCACAGGGTCCTAACAGATGACAGGAGACAGCAGGTTGCACGATCCTGTAAATTATTTCCCCATAGGAACAGCAAGATTACACACTTTAATATGCATGCAGTCTGGGAGAGTCCTCTTTCTGGCTAAACCAAGGTGAATGTGTATTTTATGTCTAGAAACCCATTCTAAACTGTGCAGTGTGTAATGGACAGCATTACTTATAGGGCTCTAACATGACCCACCTCATCTCCTCCTCCCACAGAATTACAAAGAAAACATGTCTTCCTCCAAAGATGCTCCCTTTATGTCCAGGATTTCTGGTTATACACTGACACTCTTGAGAACTGTTTAATACTCATTCTAGTTTTACAAAGCCTTTGTGTCCAGATGTCTGCATAAAGCTTTTTAAATTTCTTTAGATAGCTACCACCTGGTCCCAGCAGGTATTTGATGAGGGTGTGTGTAAAAGTGTGTCAGGAAAGAAGGGTTTAATAGGGAAACAAGGCAGAATAGAAGGTCCAGGTTGTGTTGTGTTTACTGTTTACACCTAAACCCCCGAACCTGTTGGCCAAATAATTTTCGGTTCAATACTGAATGCTTTTAACCCCATAGTGACCCCTGGAGGAAGTGTCCACTCTAGAGGATACAGTGGAGAATGTGCCAGATTCTCTACCAAAGAAAGCCTGAAATGTGTTTTTATCACTATTTAGTCTATGGTTATGGAAAAATTTAATCTTCTTGATCCTCAGAGGCCTTGTTATAATGTGAAATAATTACAGCATGCTTGCAAAATTTTTGTGAGGTCGAGTTAGATTGATTCCTAAAAATAATAGATGTTCAATGAATGTCGGGCCTAAGGTGGAAGAGGATAGGGAATGATACCTTTGGAAGGTGCATAGATAGACACTATGGTATTGATGTAAAATGATTTTCCCCCAATACCTATTGATCCTCTTGGGAAATTGAAAGCATCACAACCCACCCAGCATGCTGAACAATGTTGAATCAAAACTCAGAGAACTGTGTGAATATTTTTGCCTCTAGTTCGGGGAACACTTTTCTCAAGGTCTTGACTTTTTCTCTGCAAGAGGTGAGATGATACATAAAGCCAACATACTTAGGGGGAAAGTTCTATTTTTTATGAAATATAGTTAGATTGTATGCTACAGGCCATTTGTTTGCTCATCTTCAAACATATTTTCCAGAAGGAGGAGAAAGAGAAGAAGAGAAAGAGGGAGGAGGAGAAAAATGAAGAGCAGTAAGAGAAGAAGGAGGAAAAGAAGAACAGGAAGGGGGAGAAAGAATAAGAGGAGGGACAAGGATGAAGAAGAGGAGAAGGAATAAGAAGAGGAGGAAGAAGGTAAAAGAGGAAGCAGAAGGAGATGGAAGAGGAAAAGAGAAAAAGGCACACATTTAGGGGGAATGTGTAAGTCCACCAGCATGGACTCTTGTGGATGAGAGGACACTATGCTTCCATGAGACACATGTCACTTTGTCCAGCTGTTCTTCCAGACAAGTGAGCCTGGCAGAGAAAGCACAGAAACAGGGTTTCCCTTTTCCACGAGGAATCAGTTAAGGGGAATAGTGTGAGCTGAACTTTGTACAACCATGAACAATACTCAATTCATTCTCCACTGTCCAACAAATCACCATCAAAAAATGGGCAAAGCACAATACAAAGAGAACAGTATACACTGGATCATGCATGCACAGTGGGACTTTACTGTCCAGACATGAATGAAATCTGTGGCTCAGTGAAACATCAGTCTTAAGTAACAAAAATAGACGCAGTGTGTCTGTCCTCCTTTATCAAAGGAAGCTATGCTCCCCTGACAATTCCACCAAAATTAGAACTGTGCGGAGGGTCTGCAATGTCTTTGAACAGATGTCAGGAAAAAGAGAATCCTCTACCAAACTTTTAAAAAGGCCCAGACATTAACATTTAAGGAAACTTCTAGATTATTTAATGGACAGATACATCCAGAGACATACCCAGAGGTGTGTGTCCCATGTGATTCCTAATCCAGTCAAGTCAACAATGAAAATCAACCATCACCCATAGCTACTAGAATAGAATGTTATCATTTCAGGGCTCTGCCCATTTAGTTTATGCTTTATGAAATGTTCTTTCTAATCAAAGAACTTGCACATACCCAAAAGGACCTGGATTTCAGTGTTTTTGTAAGTGATATAACTTGAATACTGTCCATTCAATTCCCATCTCTTCTTTACACAGTCCTTCTCATCACTAATCTGCAAGTCAGTTGCTATAATTTTCTGGGCCCATTTATAATAAAAATCACACTGACAATTTTGAAGAGTGTCAACCCTGAATACTCTTTAGCACTTTGTTTCTCCTAAGTGTCAGACAGCTTTGCTTTCTTCCATGTTAAACATGCCTAGTGTGTCAATTCTAGACTTTTTTGTAGATTGCTCCTATTCCTATTCTTTAGAGTCTGCTCTCTCTCTCTCTCTCTCTCTCTCTCTCTCTCTCTCTCTCTCTCTCTGTGTGTGTGTGTGTGTGTGTGTGTATAAATGTGTGTGCAGAGGCTCATGTGTATGCATTCTTGATGAAGCCAGAGAACAAGCTCAAGTGTTAATCTGAATGAGTCATTCACTGTTTTTGAGACAGTGTCTCATTGGCCTGGAACTCATTGAGTGAAATGGAGTGCCTGGCCAGTGAGCCCCAGATTCCTGCCTTTAGTCACCTCCCTGGTATTGGATTTATAAGTGTGTGCCACCACACTGAGCCTCTTTTAACCTGGGGATTGAAGCTTGAACTACAAAACTTCAGGCTTTCAGGTCAGCTCCAGACTCTGTTTTCGTATAAGTATGGTGTGATGGCATCCTTGTTATTATGGTCTATAATGTCACTTCTTCTGAGAAGGCATCCCTGATCAACAAGTGTTGAGTGTTCTCTAGTCATGTATCATCATATCATCCTATTTTTATTTCTCTTGCAGCATGGACCATTATCTGACATTTTCTGTTTGTTTCTTCATAGTCTATTTTATCCCATGGAAGCATAAGTTATATGACAGTAGGGGCTGTCTTTGTCATTGTGCCACTTTATCCTCCACACCTGTCTATTAGGCAGTAAATATTTGATAAATTTATATTGAGAGATGAGTCCCTTGATATGCTCCTGCAATCCCAGCACATGAAGGCTGAAGCAAGAGGATTACAACATTGAGGCCTGGGATACCTAGCAAGAATTTATCTTAAATAACAAAGCAAAAAATAAGAAAATATACTGAATGACCCTCCTGAACCTCATTCTGCCATAATTCATCCCACTGGTATTTATTCTATCTTCCCATAGCATCTCTTTGGGCTTAAAGTATAATACCATTTATATCATAGATTTTATAATCAAAGTCCCAAATAGTCCACAATATCTGAAGAGTAAGGGCTATAGTTTGCTTGCTTTGGCCTTGGCAATTCAAACTTAGGAAGCACTTCAGGTCACTGTGCATTCATGTACAGACAATGTCCTGAGAACTCTAAAATGAGCAACTTCTATCCTGGCAATGCAGATAACTTTTCAAGAGCTGTGCAGTATCCAACATGTTTAACCCCCAAGTGGCAGTGATTTAGAATCCGGTTTTTTAGGAAGAAGAGTTGGGGAGAATTCTTTTCCTTCACTTCTTTCTTCAGGATTAAATTTGGTACATTACAAGCTTACTCTGACCAATGTCTCCCTTACAAAGGCTCTTGGGTAGATCATATAGCATCTTGTGTAGAAAATCTCCTGTGGACCACATTTCTAATCTTATGCTTCTTCTAGGACTGCATGCAATGGCAAGTTCTTCATAGGCATGGACCACATTTTTGTATATGCAGTAAGACAGTAACCTTTGGTTTTGAGCACCATTCATCATTTAAACATGGCCACCTAGATGCTGGGCAAGTGGGAGTGGAAGTTAATAGAAAACTACTTCTAGTTGTTATAACCGAAGTGCATTAGTGTTTGCACTACTTTGACAATGTCTGACACAGGTTTCTGAAGGGAGGATACATTTATTTGGGTTCACGGTTTCAGAACTTTAAGTCTAATATGACAGCAATGACATGACAGAGAAGAATAGCACACATCATAGTAACAAGAAGGAGAGAGGGGGCATGAGCAGGAGAGATGAAGGTAGATAGAAGAGGGAAGAGGGGAAAGGGAAAGAAACAAATAATCAAAGACAAAGGGAGGGGGGAAAAGATAGACAGAGAGGGAGAAGGGAAGGAGAGAGGGGAGAGAGGTGATAGAGACAGACATAGAAATAGATATAGATGATAGATAGATAGATGACAGGTGATTTATAGATAGAAGATAGATGATAGACAGAAAGACAGACAGTGGTCAGTTCTAGCCCCTTCGTCCTCTCTATGCCCCAGTGCACAAGACAATGTACAGCATGTGTTACTTTAGTTATTCTTCTCAGGCAAGGCCCTGCCCAACATACCCCACAGTGTGCTTTACTGATTTCTAGACACTTCTCCATCTAATCAAGTAAACAATTACCCTTTGTTAGTTTGACAACTAAAAAATAAAAAAAAATAATTAAGCAATTAACACTCCATTTCTATACCTCCACCCTCAAAAGTCTCATATTCACTTCATAAATGCAGAAAATGTATTCGGTTTATTTATAAGAGTTCTATAGTTTTAACATTCCCAACATTGTTCAAACCACCAGGTTTAAAGTCTCCCATGAGTCTCATGAATAACACTTAGTTGTGACACCCATGAAGTCAAATGAAGTAACAAATGAACTTCCAAAATACAATGTCACAGAGTAAAATCTCTCATTCCAAAAAATAAAGAACAGGAGAATCACAAGGCAGGACAGGATCAAAGCAAGACTAAAACCCAGCAAGGGAAACACTCAATCCCATAGCCCCATGTCCAGCATCTGGAACAACTGATATCATGATGTGAACTCCAATGAGCTTGGGAACTACTGCCCTTAGGCCTTACTACCCACAACCCACATGGTTCCTCTCTTGAATCCTCTCCACTTACTGTGGCTGTCCTTGACACATAGTGTCTTGTCTTTGTCCTTGTCTCCATATTTCTGTCATTTCCAACATCCCAACATTTTTTTTATTTCAATGTAGGCTTTACCACTACAGCTTCATGAAATACTCTTTCAGGGGCTACCCCATAGAGACTCTGATCCTGTTACCCTTATATGGGCTCCAAAACTTTCCCAGCCCATCTGGATGCAAATTATCATGACCCAGTATCATGTGGATGATCCCAAAGTCTACCAACAGTTGAAGTAGTAGCAAAGCCACTCTGGACCATGGCCACATTGGCCTCTTACTATCCAGGGATCTGAGCAAAAGTAAACATTATCATAAGCAGTTGTATAAGCAGTATGCAGAGTACCCCAGCAGTAGTCTGTTCTCAAGGGACTGTCCTTATAATGAGTTTATACTTTTGCACAATTAATACTGCTATAAGTGGAATCTCACTAGCTTCTGCTATTGTATAAAGGTATATTTGCCATTAGTTAATTGAAGTGGGTGTTTTCTTTATCACCTTTTTTTTCTTTTTTTTTATAAACATGCCTCCTTTATCCTCAAATATACATTCACCTCATGGTGCTCAAAATGCAAGCTTCTAGACCTTCCCTCTAATGTGTTTACAATTATCCCTGGAGATAACAGGAACATAACTAAACATAATAAAAGCAATATACAGTAAACCAACAGCCAACATCAAACTGAATGAAGAGAAGCTTAAGGCGATTCCTCTAAAATCAGGAACAAGACAAGGCTGCCCTCTCTCTCCATATCTCTTCAATATTGTACTTGAAGTTCTAGCTAAAGCAATAAGACAACAAAAGGAGATCAAGGGGATCCAAATTGGAAAGGAAGAAGTCTCTATTTGCAGATGATATGATAGTTTACATAAGCAACCAAAAAAAAAAAAAAAAAAAAAAAAAAAAAAACTCTACCAGGGAACTGATAAACACCTTCAGCAAACTAGCAGACTAGCAGGATACAAGATAAACTCAAAAAAATCAGTAGCCCTACTTTTTTCAGACGACAAAGAGACATAGAAAGAAATCTAAGAAACATCACCCTTTACAATAACCACATAAAGTATCTTGGTGTAACGCTTACCAAACAAGTAAAAGACCTATATAATAAGAACTTTGTGACTCTAAAGAAAGAAATTAAAGAAGATACCAGAAAATGGAAAGATCTCCCATGCTCTTGGTAGGTAGGATTAACATAGTAAAAATGGCAATCTTGCCAAAAGCAATCTACAGATTCAATGCAATCCCCATTAAAATCCCAGCACAATTCTTCACTGACCTTGAAACGATAATAATCAACTTTATATGGAAAAACAAAAGACCCAGGATAGCCAAAACAACCCTGTACAATAAAAGAACTTCAGGAGGCATCACCATCCCTGACTTTAAGCTCTACTATATAGCTATAGTCCTGAAAATAGCCTGGTATTGGCACAAAAACAGACAAGTAGACCAATGGAATTGAATCGAAAATCCTGATATTAACCCATTCCTATGAACACCTGATTTTTGACAAAACAGCTAAAAGTATACCATGGGGGGAAGAAAGCATCTTCAACAAATGGTGCTGGCATGATTGGATGATGGTGTGTAGAAGACTGCAGATAGACCCATGTCTATCACCATGCACAAAACTCAAGTCCAAATGGATCAAAGACATCAACATAAATCCAGCCACACTGAACCTCTTAGAAAAGAAAGTGGGAGGTACCCTTGAACAAATTTGTATAGGAGACCACTTCCTGAACATAACTCTAGTAGCACAGACTCTGAGATCGACAATTAATAATTGGGACCTCCTCAAACTTAGAAGCTTCTGTAAGGCAAAGGACACAGTTGACAAGACCAATTGGCAGCCCACAGCCTGGGAAAGGATTTTCACCAATCCTACATCTGACAAAGGGCTGATCTCCAAAATATGCAAAGAACTCAAGAAACTAGTCAACAAAACACCAAATAACCCTATTAAAAAATGGGTACAGACTGAAGAGAGAATTCTCAATAGAGGAAATCAAAAAGGCTGAAAGACACTTACGAAAGTACTCAACATCTTTAGCTATCAGGGAAATGCAAATCAAAACAACTTTAAGATACCATCTTACTCCTGCCAGAATGGCTAAAATTAGAAACACCAATGACAGCTTATGTTGGAGAGGATGTGGAGAAAGGGGAACACTCCTCCACTGCTGGTGGGAGTGCAAACCTGTACAGCCATTTTAGAGATCAGTATGGCGGTTCCTCAGGAAAATGGGAATCAGTCTACCACAGGAACTGGCAATCCCCCTCTTAGGCATATATCCAAATGATCCACATCCATGCTACAAAGACATCTGTTCAACTATGTTCATAGCAGCATTATTTGTAATAGCAAGAACCTGGAAGCAATCTAGATGCCCCTCAACTGAAGAATGGATAAAGAAAATGTGGCACATCTACACAATGGAATACTACTCTGTGGGGGGAAAAATGGAATCTTGAAATTCACAGGCAAGTAGATGGAACTTGAAGAAACCATCCTGAATGAGGTAACCCAGTCATAAAAGAGGATCATGGTATGTACTCACTCATATATGGATTTTAGACATAGAGCAAAGGATCACCAGCCTATAATTCACACCACCAGAGGAACTAGGATTCAAGGTGGATTCTAAGACATTCAAATAAGGTCTCTCATAGAAGGGGGAAGAGACAAGTTCTCCAGAGCATATGGGGAGGGGGGGCAGTGAGTGGAGAGGGAACTAGGAGAAAGAGAAGGGGAGGAGAGGAAAGCACGTGGGACTAGGAAGATTGAGTCAGGAGAGGAATAGAAGACAGGAGAGAGAGAGAGAGATAGATAGATAGAGAGAGAGAGAGCATAAAAGAAGGAGCCATTATAGGATTGAAGAGAAAACTGAACCTAAAGAAATGTCCAGATACTTACAAGACTGACTCCAACTAACAATTTGAGCAACAGTGGAAAGGCTACCATAAATGCCCTTTCCTGATAATGAGATCAACAACTAACTTATCCACCATCATGGAGCCCTCATCTAGTACCTGTTGGAAAGAGAAGCAGACACCCACAACTAAACACTGAGCCAAACTAGAATCCAGATGCAGAGAGGGAGAACAAGACCATGCTGCAGAAACACATAGAGACCTGAACAAGGAGGAGCTAACGGCCCCCAGACTGATAGCTGGGAATCCAGCATGGGACTGACTCAGACCCCCTGAACATGGGTCTCAGCTAGAAGGACTGAGCAGTCTAAGGGACCTCAGACAGTGGAATCAGGATGTATTCCTGGTGCACAAAAGGGCCTTGCATGTACATCCCCCATGGAGGGATGCTCCCTTAACCTAGCAACAGAAGAGAAGTCCTAGTCCCTACTTCAAATGATTTGACAGATTTAGATGACCCCTCCTGGATGGCATCACCCTACATGTGGAGTGGGGGGCAGGTGAGGTGGGAGGAGAGGTTGGTCAGGGTGCATGTGAGGGGGGAGAGAGGGAGGGAAAGAGGGGGGAGAGGAACTGGGATCAATATGTAAAAATTAAATTAATTAATTAATTTTAAAAAAACACCAAAAATTGAAATGAAAAAACAAAAACAAAAACAAAAAAACAACCAAACAAACAAAAACAAAACAAAACCAATCATCCCTGGAAGCCTGGCTAAAAACAGCCAACCAGAAACATGCCAAAGCCTGAATCTTGGATACCTTGAAATGTATTTCATCAAATTCCCACAAAGTTTTGGTGTAGACAAAATATATGCCACAGTACACCATGAATAGTCTCTATTCATGTGCCTAGTTGAATCCTTACTCCCATCTAAAACCTTGTGAGTATAATCTTTACTGCCCACATTTTTGTTGACATTCTAATCTTCTGCTCTCCCACCAGAACTGTCCACTAAGCTCTGCCAAGATCATGCTGAGATTTCTTGAACTATAGTCTAAACTTCTCTGTGCAGATACTGGTTATCTCACTGCATCTAGGAATCAAAGAGATTGGATAGCACCAAGAACTAGACATTCTTCAAGGACTTCCAGTCCTCAGTACTTAATTCCTCCAGTTAGGTCCTATCTTCTAAGGTTTCTGGATTCTACCAAGTAGCACCACAAATAAGTCATCAAGGCTTCTGAGGGACATTGTATATTCAACAAAAATAAATTTTATTATTAATCCCTACCCTATATAAGAAGAACTATAGACGGAAGATAACATTGTTGGTAATTATTATTGTTATTCTATATTTCTATTTTTATGAATAGACACTGCTTAAGAAAAATCTCACAATCGAGTATGGCTCAGAGGTTAAAAAAAAAAAAACAAAAAACAAAAAAAAATGACATTATGAAATTTGCAGGTAAATGGATGTAACTAGAAAAAAACATCCTGAATGAGGTAACCCAGACCCTGAAAGACAAACACGGTATGCATTCACTCATAGTGAATAGGATATAAAGCAAAGGATACTCAGGTTATAATCCACAACCCCAGAGAAGCTGGGTAAAAAGGAAGGTCCTAAGAGGGACACACATGGAGGGCCCCAGGAAGGGGAAATAATCAAGATTACCTGGGTAAAATGGGAGGTGGGTAGAAGGGAGGGGATGGGAGATGGGGAATGGGAACATGAAGGATAGGGATGGTTGAGTTGGGGGAGGGACAGAGAGGGAGAGCAATGAAGCAGCCATTGTGGAGTTAGGGAGAAACCTGGTCGCAGGGAAATTCCCAGGAACCGACAATGATAACGCCATCTAAGACTCCTAGCGGTAGTTGAGAGGATGCCTGAACTGGCCCTCTCTTGTATTCAGATTGGTGACTACCCTAATTGTCATCATAGAAACTTTAGCCAGTAACTGATGGAAGCAGATGCAGAGATCCAAAGCCAAACACTGAGCTGAGCTCCTGGGAGTCCAGTAGAAAAGAGGGAGGAAGGATTATATGAGCAAAGGGAGGAGGTCAATATCATGATGACCTGACCCAGAGACACCTGACCCAGGCTCCTGAGAGCTCATGGACTCTAGACCCACAGCTAGAGAGCCTGCATGGGACCAAACTAAGCCTTCTGCATGTGGATAACAGTTGTATAGCTTGGTCTGTTTGTAGGGCCTCTAGCAGTGGGACCAGGATCTGTCCCTGGTGCATGAATTGGCTTTTTGGAGCCCATTCCCTGTGGTGAGATGTCTTGCTCAGCCTTGATGCAGGCAGGGGTGAGGGGGGTGGGAGGAGATTGACTCTGCATCAACTTGATATGCTAGGCTTTATTGATTCCCCATGCGGAGGCCTTACCATTTCTGAGGAATGGATGGGGATGGGGGGCAGAAAGAAAGTGAGGGAAGGCAACAGGAGGAGAGGAGGGAGGAGAAACTGTGGTTGGTATGTAAAATAAATCAAAATTAAAAAAAAAAAAAAAAACCTCAGCAGGCTAGGAATGTCATTTAGTTTGTAGAGTGCTTGTCTAGCATGTATGAAACCTTGGGTTTTAAGCAGTGCACAAAAGCACTGTATGATGTGCCTGTTAGCCAAGTACTTGGGCAAGTGGAAGCAGGAAGGTAACCAGAAGTTTACAGTCCTCCTTTGATGTGATCAGTTTGAGGCCAGCCTGAGCTATGTAAGACCCTGTTTAAACAAAGAACAAACTTCGCATCTATCATTTATGTGGCCACTAAAAACCCTATGGAATCAATATGGTTTTTCCTGTTACATAGTAACTGACAGAAGCTCAAAGAAGATGACCATGTGTGTTAGTCACTAAGTCACCTATATAAGTATGCTAAGATCTGGGACAACCTCCCATTGAGTATTCTGTTTCCCTAGTTCTGTGCCTAGATGCCCAAGGTGGAAGGCTGCTCAGAGGTGGGTCACTGAAGTGGATAATACTCCTGTAAATGAATGAATGGGCTGAGAAACTAACTACCTATGTGTCTCATCTATGCCAGAAAAAAGGTTGCTGCTTTAGCCTTCCTCCTCTCTTTCCCTCTCCTGACAACCCCCCCCCATATGTGATGACAGACAAAAATTGACAATGGTTGAGCTGGCTTTAGTTAATTTACTCTCTTAATATTCTAGTTTCCTTGTCTTCTCATACATCTAAAAACTCACATTTTGATAAGTAAAGGATGTTCTAGCACATACGTTGTAAGGTGTACATGCCACATGCTTTCCTGAGACTCTTCTGTGCTTTCCCAGAATGCTTTGAATCTCATCGAGGCCCAGAAATATACTTTGCTGGGCCCCCCTTCCATGCCTTTATCTACATAACTTTCATTGACCTAAATCGGATTTGTGTGTGCAGAAGGGCAGCACAATGGAGGCTCAGCAAGTCTTGTCATCTTTTTGTTCAACTTCCCAGGCTGCCAATTACCAGTTCTGTACACTCAGGGATGTGAAGGACACACCATGTTAAATTGGAGCAGAATGCATTGGCTAATGATAGAGAAGTCCAATATGTAAAGAGATTCCCAAGCAGCACAGATGGGGTTGAGGTCTGAAGCCAACAAGGCAAGGCTTTGAGTAGCATAGAGGAGCAGAAGGCTAAGAGAAGAGGAAGACAGAAGAGAGGGGTGGCAAATATGACAATATGCAGAAGAGGCTGAAAAATAATGTCTTGAAGTAATGTATAGTAACGAAGAACTTGGGGGCTATTTGAAATGTTATGGGAGAATCTGGGCTCAAAGTTATTTCTTTGAGCTCTGCCTTTGTCTAGCCATTTTGACCACCTGGCCAGCTGTTTAAATAGAGGGATTGTGTGGCTGGACTGATGGGCTGCATCACTCAAACAAGCACATCTGGAAGATGACATAGAAACAGTTGAGACATTATCATCCCCATGTAAAAGCAACCGTGATGTTTCCAGCAGCTATTTGCCATTCATATACTAGAACACAAAGCTAAGTGATCCCTAGGAAATAAATTAATACTAAAAGATAGAAAGCAGAGAACATAGGTCAACACTTCTGTTGCTAACTCTTCACCATTATCCTGGATGATAAACCATGAACTCTTTTAAGAGTCTAATACTGTGACTTCTACAAATGCATTTTGAAATGTTAAATAAGCTATGCCAAACCCCAGCATTAAACATTATCACCTCTAGGAAAGAGAACCACATTAAATTGCTTCTTGCAACTAGAGCTATCCAGAGGAAATTAAAACAAAAAGACCTCCTTTATAACCAAGGCTTAAATCTATGGAAAATTACAGGTAGAAAATGCTAGAGTGTGTGTATCTACATATGCATACATGTACATGTCCTTACAAACTAACTGCTCACAAGATATATGTGTGTGTGTGTGTGTCCACAAAGTTATGTTTAAGTTGTACCAATGTTTATTATATTTCCACTGTACACAAATAACTGGATGCCCTATGTTGTGATACGTATCTTGTCACTGCAGTAGGACAGTGCCAGTAAGGCAGAGCATAAGAGCAAAAGGGCATAGTTCAAGAAGGATGCTCACCTCGTGGCAGCCAAGACAGAGGGAGACAGAGATAGAAATGATAGATGATAGAGGGAGAGAGAGAGAGAGAGAGAGAGAGAGAGAGAGAGAGAGAGAGAGAGAGGAGACTATACTAGGGACAAGGGGGAAAGATATATCATACAAGGGCATGCCTACAATGACACAGTTCTAGATATGACTTTGAGAGTTTCCAGAGAAAGATAAATATCCCCCTTTAAATGTGGTGAGCACCATACAGTAGGCTGAGTTTCCAGTCTGCATCAAAAGTGGAGAAAGTAGAAAATGGGGTGAATGTCAATTTTAACCCCTCTTTGCTTCCTCACTGCACAAGAAAACCTACAAGCTGCCCCATCAACATTCTTTTCCACCATGATAAATTGTGTCTCCTCTAAGAATGAGTCAAAAAACCCCTATCCTTCATAAAGAGTAATGGGAGAAACATAAGCAATATTCTGTCTTTCCTTCTTTCTTGTTCTTCTAGATGGGGAAGATCTATTTTGGCTCATCATTTCAGAGGCTTCAGTTCATTGTGATGGACAGTTGTCATAGAGCTACATGGTCATGGCCAGGGAAAGGAGACTATAGGCGATTGATTGACTGGCTGTTTCCCTTCCCCCTCTTACTCTGTCTGGACCTGCAGTCTGTAGGATGGTACTGGCTGCATGCAGTGCACTCACAAATTCAGTGGTGTCCTTCATCAGTCTCCTATGTTATTCCACATCTAGTCATGTTGACAATGAAGACTGGCCATCAGCAGGAGACCTCAGATCTCTTTGAGAGAATGTGTAAGAAGAGCTCAGTGTTTGTGACGCAGGGGATGGACTCATCTCTTATTTATAATTGTCAAATATTTATAGCTGTCAAACCACCAGAAAATCAAAATCAGAAGTATTATACTATAAACACTCTGAATTATTGGTATGAACCCATTTAACCCCTTTATTTATCTAAAATGACTCAACATTTTGTTTTTAAAGACTTTTCTATGATATTTCACTTAATATCTTTTTATCTGTTTCTCTACAATTAAATTATTTTTTTAAAAAATAACAAATGCCTTTCTTATTAATGCTATTGTTTCTTTCTCTTCTTTATCCTTGGACCTATTATTAATTGTGATGTTAATAATGGCTGTCAAATTGACTTCTAATATTAACACCCTGGAGATAAGCCTCTGAACACATCTGTGAGGAGTTGCCAGATACCTTAACTAGGACAAGAAGGCTCACCTTCACCATGGGTGACAGCATTCAATGAACTGGGGTATTACACTGAATAAAAAGGAGACAAGTATGAAAATGTATCACTTTTGGTTGTGACTGTAGATGCAATGGGGTTCAGCATCCTCGAGCTCCTACTGCCATGACTACCCCACCACAAGAGACTGTATCCCTCAGACTGTAAGCCAATATCAACCCTTCTCTTTTTCTGTTGGTTTGTCAGGAAGTAACTGACATAATGGTTCTCATTCACAATTTGTTCTTTTTTTTTTCTTCCAGATAGTTTTGGACTGTGTCCTTTTAGACTTTGATTAGAATTTCTTTCCCCTTCCATTTTTCACTTCTCAAATTAGACCACCATTTTTTGCTCCTCATTCTTCCTGACTCTCATCTTTCTGTTCTTACTTCACCAGAGCCTCTCTTGCTGAGGACTTCAATGACTGAAGGTTCCAGAAGGCAGCACCTAATATTTGTATTTTTACAGTACTCCCACTAGTGTGAGCTGAGGCCAAGTCAGCAATACATCAATGTCTATTTCACTTTACCAAGGATATTTACCACTATGAAAAGACTTGAGGTAAAATATGCTCATATTTAGAGGGCATCTTTTTGCAACTATTAAAGACCAAAGGCTATTTCTAGAAAATTTCTAGGAAACAGTGTATATTTGCTAGCAATGTGATCAGAATGAAAAACTCTGATGGTTTTTTAAGAAACCAAAGCAAATCATGTAGTTGGAGATAAATGAACATATAACATATACATAGAACATATAACAAACATCTTATGCCATTGGGGACTGACACATTTTATAAATTAGAATTGATCTCATGTCAAGAACTTTTTCAAAGGTTCAAGTATGGGATGGAAAACTGAAGTGTTCTTTTAGGCAATGGACTTCAAACCTTGGTGTCTTCCTATAATTGTTATATTTCATAAGAATGTCTATTGCCAAAATTCCATTTCTCAAAACTAACCACATATGACACCTAACCTTGTACATCAATCAGGCTTAGTATGATCCAAACCCATATGTTTATTCAAGGTGAGGACTAAAGCCATAAAAGCAGAGATTAGGAAATCAACCCAAAGTTTTGCTAAATTTGTGTTTCAAGCAAACTGTGAATTTTCACTAAAACAGATGAGTTTGGGGTAAAATTTGCTTTGTTCACAAATGTCGATCTGCTTCTTCCCATCCGTTTAGAAGAGAAACCGAGGCAGCTTTTAAAGTCCCATCTGGTTTTCTCACCTCTTGGCCTCTGTGCTCTCCAAAATCTGGTCATCACTTCTATAAGCATCTGGCATCTAACCCATGCTCATAATAGATGTGAAACAAATGTTTATATCATGAATAAACCACATACATCTTCTAGAGTCAAATGCAAATTTAGACAAAATCAACTTCATTTAAGAAGTATTTATTCATCATCTTCTATTTACAATGAAGGAAAAAATGACCATAAAGAAGACATAGTTGGGTTTTTTGTTCTGTTTTTGCCTTGGAAGAGTGCATCAGATAGTACAGTGAAAAGAAGGACAGAAAATCTAATAGACTAGGGTGATAATGAACACCTGTTGGTTCAAGCTAACAATGTCCCTGAAGATACTGACATACCCAGTTAGAGGTCCAAGGAAATTCAACCTGTGTGAAAATTCTAACCTTGTGACAACTCTAGAATAATGTATAAAAGACCTAAAAATATTATAAAGCAAGAAATAAAAGCCCAACAAATAAATATAGAAGAATTCCAATTGACTCTTTCACTTTTCAAAGTAATTAGAGAATCTTTGCCTACAAAAATTAACTTCAACTAGATTACAGTGTGGTTACTGAACTAGATCTGCCACTTACTAACAATTGAACAATCTCATCATTAAAATACAAAGACTAACATCTTCCATAAAGGATGTGTATTTAGACTGGAGAATGACATGTGGCTAAACTCAGTGAATGTGAACTATTCTTATAAACACCACCAGTAATAATGACAAACACGATAATCTGTTCTACTGTAACACTGCAACATATGTGTGAGGAGTAGGGTGTTCATGGTATCTATGTTCCACACTGAATCCCACATTTAATATGTTCCCAAGCCCCCTGTCTTGTTCCACATCACTCTTTTAGGCCCTGGTTACTCTTAAGTAAGTCACTGTGAGAAGACATAGTAAGATGAAAGAAAGAAGGAAAACTGAGGAAACCCCCCCCAAAAAATGTTCCTTCCTATTAATGGTGTCCTGGTGGAGCTATGGTGGACACCCATGCTGACTGCTTCATTGTTACTTACTATAATGTCCTCAATTCTACTGACAATAGTCATGGTTTCCCAGCTGCAGCTGTGGGGAACTCCAAGTCTACAAAGGAAAAGTTTCCCATAATGAGAACCATCTCTCAAGCTCCTATGAAAAGGCCATGTTCCTCTCCTTCCTGCAAAAAGATATAAACAAGTTTTCACGGAAGCCGTGGTTATCAAATGCTGCACAGATGCTCTGGCTGTCAGTTAAATATGCTTTCACTTAGTGATTACAGAAAGAATTCCATATTAGTTGGCCAGTGGTGTCAGGTATGGTAACATGGTGCATAATAAAGTCAAAGTTTAAAAAGAAGAAGTTGAGAAACATGGAGACTAGATCAGAAAATTATTGGGATCTTAAAAGGTCTTTCAAAAAGTTCAGACATAGGTGGAAGAAGCTAAAGGCATATCACAAAACTGGCTTGATTCAACCTTCCTCAAAACACTGCTGTGGAGATAGAGTAAGTTTAACAAACGCTTATGCAGTTGGTTTCTGATGTCACCAATTGGTGCAGATTTGACTTTGTAAGGTGTCTAGTCTCTTACTTGCAAACAGGTCTTCAGAGGGGACTGGAAGAACCTCTTTAATACCTGTGTGTCCCTGTCTCTTGCGGGCAGGTTACAGGAAGAGATAAAAGATGGGTACAGTCATGGGACCAGTCATCTGGAAGAATTGACCCAGTGAGTAAGAACCTGGACCATCAAAGGCCACTTCCCTCACTGTTAAGTTGTGCCTGGTGTCTACTCTATTGGGAACGAAATAGATCCCAGGAACAGGATTTCATGCTCTTTTGATTTTTTACTCTCCATTCCATACTATGGAATATATTACATAATCTCTTAGAAAATGACTTGGAATTTACTATGATTTGATTTTTTTTTCTTTTCTATTTAGAGGCAAAATCAACTTGTATGCACATGAAAGGAGGTATTTACTTACAAATTTTCAAACTACATCAATGGCAATGCACAAGATCCTGTGCCTTCTCAGCCAAAGTTACTCCATGGTGTCTGAACTGGTGACCAGGTGTGCCTTTGCTATCTACATACACCCTGCTAATGCTGTATGTGCTACCTGAGTAGCAGATGGGGCATAAGATAGTTGTTGCTTCATATACCCACACATTCCTGTGGGTATGCTTCACACTCTGTAGCATTGCTCTACAGGCCTGGGTGGCAAAATAAGACCTGAAAAGGACAGTCACTATGACGTCAGTCATGTTTCACTTCAATTTATACAGGACCTCAGGGATGGGGGAAGAGCTGAGTTGTTTCATGTATATATTCAGAAAGAAGGGAGACATTAAAAAAAGAAGATTGCTCTTGTTACTTCCAGAATTTCACTTTTTCTTGCTTCACATACACCTCATGAGGAGTGTGCTCCAACCTTTAATAAGACAAACCTCAACACTGGAAGAGTTAGAGACATCATATGCAGACACCCTTCATTGAAAGCACGGAGGGGGACGGGAGGAGTGGGGGTTGAAAAACTTGCACCATCTCATTGACTGCACAAAGGAGATGATGGATTAATGTTGGGGGAGTTTCATAAAAAAAGGCAGAGGAACTTACAAAATCTCCATTGTTGCGCTTGAAAACTTTGGGTGCTTGGTGTCTTATCATTGGAACTACACATTAGAGAAACGAGCCTCTGGCAGCTCTCTGTTTACACCAGGAGATGTAGTGAGTGGTCGGTACCAATGCTTGTTTGGGAGGATGGCAGACTGAGGTTTTGGAATGGAGGGCTTTCTCATCTGTCAACTAACTCCTTCCAGCAGCCAATTCAGCACAACTTTGCAACCTTATATGCACAAGGTTCAAGAATTTCTGACCATTTTTAAAGAAACAGAAGCACATTCTTTCCTTACTATTTGGCTCTCTCTCAGAAAATGACAGGCAGTTCTGGAATGACAGAATGTCACGCTGGCAAGACGATGGACATGAGTGAGTCCAACCCCTTCATTTAAAATTGATAGATGCTGATGTTTCTGGAGAATAGTGATTCTTTCAAAGTTGACAGTGACAGCAAGGGGGGCATGAGGATGGGAAGGAGGCCTTGGACTTTTAGCTATGTGGACTTTCCATGAGATAGAAAGGCAAATGGCAGAACTCACTTTCATGGCAGTTCCCTTCAAACCATCTCTCAGAGAACTAAGGAACCTTCTGGATTCTCATGTTTAGCTCAATGAATGAATGAATGAATGAATGAATGAATGAATGAATGAATGAATCCCACCACTCCATACATTGTTCTTTACTCAAATGAGATACAAGCTATTCTACTCAGTAAGATGAAAAGTTCAAAGATGAAATCATAATTCCCTTGGCCTCCCACACTTTCTCCACTAGAAACAAACATTTTGTTGTAACGCCCTTTAGGATGAGCATGCATTTCACCCTTTGCTTTCCCTGGCATTTGTGTTATCAGGAGGGTTTCCAAACCCAAGCATGGTCTTTCCCAAGGTAGGCCGAGGACAGAAAAAATATTTGTTCATATCACAGAAAATCAGGAGCTTGGGGAATTTAAGCAGTTACCAACTACCCAATGTAGCCAACTTTGTCATACAAAGGACAGAATCCAAGTTCATAGAGCAACTGGGACCAGCAGAAGCACTCATGTTATTAGACCAGGAGTGGGAGAAGGCCTGAATGAGGCAAGCACTAATCATCAATGCCAAATAGGCACAAGTTGGAAGAACTAACAAGTCTTAGTTGGGCAACACTTGCCTCTGTTCTACCATATGGGATCCTGTTGGTGATTTCTCTTTGAAATTCTGGTATACACATTTAATAACACTAGCAAATGTTTATATACTAGTTGAGGGAAAACCAGAAAAAGTCACAGATATGTCATCATGGGAATAAAACTTTGCAAACAAACCCAGTCATAAAGATTTGGAAGGGGCTGCAAAGGGGCATATACTGTTAGTTTCCTGGATGTTGGTTAATAGAATACACCTCCCTCTGAATTCTTATGTGAACTCAACTGTAACACTATAAACCAATGAGAAAGTCTATCTTGCAGGAAAGAACCCTTAAAATTTGTTGACTTAGATTGAAAATAAGAAAATAGGGACTGGTTTGGTTCAGTTGGTAAAGTGCTTGCCTTGCAAGACTGAGGACCTAAGTTCAACCCCCAGCACCCCCATAAAAAGGCACATGTTAGCATTTGTTTACAATCTCATCCATGGGAAGATGAAGATTGCCAGCCACCTAGTTTAACCTAGTGGATGAACCCCAGTGATTGACTTTATCTCAAAAGCATCACCAACATAACTGATGGATGGCTCCTGAGGAATGGTATCCAAGGTTGTCCTCTGATATGCTCACATGGATATGAGCACACATACACACACACACACACACACACACACACACACACACACACACAAATGAGCAAATGGAAGAGGAACGAGTAAACAGTCTTCTACTGGACAAATGGTATTTTATTTCCAGTACAGATAACATCTGTCTTGCTGTGAAGGTATAGTTTTAGCCACACATTCACATGCCCCATGATACCACTAGGTCTAAATACACCATCCTGAAAGGTAGAAAGGAGGAGCATCTCCACCCTTGCCCATTTCTCTCAGGACCAGCAACCAATATCTCCCTGACCCCTTAGACAGACCCAGAACAGGTTCGTGCTTAATCACTTATACACAATACCCCCTTTGCAGACTTTTAATATTTCCAGTAATTTTTCTCTTATGAGTTTTGAGCTAACGTAATTCTCAAGATGCTTCTCTTGTAAGCTTTACATCAGCAGAGGCAAGAGCAGCGAGCTCAGGGACAAAGCCTGGAAGCAGCTTGAGACTCAAGATTTACCCTGAGCTCCTGGCTTGTGGTGGCCTTAATGACAGAGCTTTTAACTTTGTGAAATCCCTGCCTCTCAAACAAAGACGTGATTAAAAGGTGGTGGGGGGAGGGGAAAGGAGTATAAAGATGGAGATGTACAGGAGGCCAGTTTGGTCCCTGTCCGACACACAATCCATTCCCAGCCAGGAAAATGATTGCTGTACAATGGCTGGCCTGGCCAGCCCAGGGCAGCTGTGCGATATAAATTGTCAGCAATGACCATAAGCACTCAGAGAAACAATTTAATTCCTCACTTCCGCCATCATGGGCTGATATATTCTTTCAAGGTCATTACCCAAGGCTAGAAGGGTCGCTTGATTAATGAGTGACAGGCCCAATGAGGGCCAGTGAGCTCCAGCAAGGCCTTATATTAATTAGACAGAAGCCCAGGAAAATAAATGCTCCATAGGAAGGAGGGGCCAAGCCTCGGGCAGAAGCTGTGACCTCATCACCCCCACCCCATTCACCCCACCAAAGATAACACCCTGACCTTGATCTTTAATGTTAGACTTTCACTTCATTTTAAAACCTATAAAATACAAAACATAAACCAGGCTTCGTTTCATATTTAAAATGACCCAGGCCCTGGCCTCCATTTTCCACACCCCCTTTGTCTTACCCTATCTCACTTAGCTATTCTAATTTATTGGTTAATTCCAAGTGGGAATGAGAACCTCTTACCATGAGCTTCACATCTCAAAAGCAGCTTAGACCATGCTGATCCAGCCAAGGGAAGCAGGGTAGGGGTAAGGGGGTGAGGGTAAGAGTGGGGGTGGGGTGACGCTTCAGCCTTTGAAGCCCAGTGGCTAATAATGCAGCAATTGCTCTTTAATAAAATGTCATGATCTTGCTTAAGGAGTTAAGGAGATTTGGCACTAACAGTGGGCTTGGAGGGCAAATGGCCATTCGGAGCAAAAGGGGCTTAAAGACACCCTCTGCTTCTTAGGCAGCACACTGTATCTCTTTGATTATATCCATCTGACAATCCTTGCTTTAAAAGACACAAAGGAATAAATTCCTAAGGGATTTTAGTGCATTTGAAGCACATGTACCCCATACATGAGACAACTGGACGCAAAGTGACATTCATTCCGATCATCAAGCCAGAGTTTTCTTGATTCCATGGGCATACTCCTTACTTCTACCTCAAATTCTGTTGGGAAAGCAATCATGCTATTGCAGGAGGCACCCAGAGCCCGGCTAGACATTTGTTTCATTTTCTAAGAAATCCATCACTCTTTCAGTGTTTGGGCTGGGCTGGCACTCAGGGAACAAATGGTGGTTGCTAAGAGTTCCCAGAAGAAGCTATGCTCACCAAGGCATTCTCTTGAAATGGAAACCAGATATTTCACTTTGGAAGTGGGCTGCCTCTATGATCTCCGAATTAGCACCATTTTCCGACTCAACACTGTATGCACACACAGCTCACGGATGGTCTTTCCGGACACTTAGGGACCCACTACAACTAATAGTGTCTGAGATGACCCATAACCATCCTAGGAAGTTGAGTCCTTATGTCATCTCTGTCTTTAGGTTTGAACAGGACCTAATGAAACATTTTGATCCAGTGGTATCCATTGAACACGGTGGAATTTTCTTTTGTAGTGAGGTTGCTAAAAGGCTGTGACCTCTACAGTCCTTGCTCTTGCATTCTCTCAGAGCCTTCACACAAGAGGAGTAACCCACCATAGTGTGTCTCCCTCTGGATCAACCCACAAGGCCAGACATCTATGACTTCAGAGGAATCGTGAGGAACCAGTACATGGGATGCTAAAAAACTTGGAAACAGATGCATCCCACCTGTAGTAGTGGTTTTTCTGTTGCTGTGTTAAAATACCATGACTATGGCAACTTAGGCAAGGAAGAGTTTATTTGGGCTTGTGGCTGCAGAGGGATAAAGAGTCTATCAGTCTGGGATGGTGGCCAAAACAAGAAACTGAGAAGTCATGTCTTTTACAGCAAACACAAAGCAATGAGTGAAGTCAAAGTAGGGTGAACCCATGAATTCTCAAAGTTGGCCTCCAGTGATGTACTTCTTCCCTGAAGGCCATGCTGATAAAACCTCCTCCCCCAAAACCACCAACTAGGGATCATGTGTTCAAATGCCTGAGCTTATGAGGGACATTTCTCATTTCAACCCTGAAATGACAGAAACTTCTGGGGGTCTCTTGCTTGCATCCTCATGAAACACCCAGAGGCACTGAGCTAAACTATACCCAAATTCCTAACCATGGAAAACTGAACTTATACATTTGTTGCTGGAGCTGTTGAATCATGGATTAATGGATATAATGCACACACTCACACCACTGGCCTGACCAGTCCTTTCTGATGGTGTGCAGAACAATCCAACTTCTCAGGGCTATTAGTTTCTATTTCCCCAAAATGGAAGCAGCCCCTTGGAGAGGATGACAGTATGGGAGACAGCTGCATGGATTTGGTTTTACTTGTTGGATGGGAAATTCTAGGCATTATCTGCATATTGTGGGCAATGTGTTCTACCTTCTCAGATTTCTCAATTTGGAAAGATGTAGGGTCATTATCAGGCATGGTTATTACAGTATACTTTACATCTCTGAGTCATCTGTCCTTGACGGATATCCATAGAAATACCAGCATCAAATTTGCAAAGATAACTTAGGCACTTATTCATCCATCTGTTTCTCCATCCATCCATCCATTCTTTTATCTGGTCCTTCAGCAAGTATTTATTGAGCATACAAAAATAGCTTTATATGAGATATAAAAACATATTCCATTGAGTTTATGTCTTTGAGGAGTTTTCAGTCACAGCATGGATGATTATAGGTGAATAGTAATTACTGGAATCTAAAGCAGGAGCTGATAAATACCCCAAGAGTAGAAAAATACAACAGGAAAGTCAGAAAACACAGGGCTCTGCTTTTACCTAGGGGACCTTAAAGAAAGAACTGACAAATACATTAACCCTAATGTATTAAAATCTCTACCTCAAGTTCAGTGAGAGATCCTGTCTCAAAAAAATAATGTGGAGGGGCAAGAGAGACTGTTCATTGAGTGAAGTGCTTGCTATACAAGAGTTAGCGCCTGGGTAAAGGCTAACCATAGCACCATGGGGAGGGAAAGACAGATCCAGAGGGTTCACTGGTCACCTATTCTAACAAAATGGTGAACTTCAGGCTCAGTGAAGGACCTGATCTCAAACACACACACACACACACACACACACACACACACACACACACACACACACACACAGAGAGAGAGAGAGAGAGAGAGAGAGAGAGAGAGAGAGAGAGAGGAGAAACAATTGAGAAAGACATTGCCACATCAACTTCTGGCCTTCTCATGTGCCGACAGACACATGTATACACATGTGCACACATGCACATATATGTACACACTACACACATAATATAGTGGAAAGTGATAGAAGATACCCAGTGTTGATCTTTGGACTCTACATACATGTGCATAGATATATGTGTATACATACATGAACACATACACAAGCATCCAACACACATGCATGTAAACATACCTATATACAGAGAGACATGTAATTATAGAGAAGAACTAAAGAGAGAAACAAGGCCAGAAAGTCAGAGAGAGGAATCCAGGACTGACCGGTGACTTGATCATTGAGACCCAAGGTGAATTTTTCTCTCTTTTGGAGTAAAACTGGTCACTCAATCAAGTGTATCATTTTTCTATTGTAGTAATCTTTATCTGTACTGACAGTTCCCAAGTAATTATGAAACCTTGGCCTTTCCAACTAGTTCTTATAACTTAAACTAACCAATTTTATTTATCTATGTTATTCCAGGTGTTGTTACCTCTCTTCCATCTTGCATCTCCTGTTTCCTCCCCATGTCTAGCTGGCAACTCCACCTTTATTCTTCCCAGAGTCCTCTGTCCCTAGAAATCTTAACTATTGGTCATTCATCTGCCTAGCTATTGGTCATTCAGCTCTTTATTAAACCAATCAGAAGGCACATTGATAATGACACATCTTCACATTGTAAACTAATATTCCACAACACCTACAATCATTTATGCTGAATGACCTCACAACTGGCATGCTTCTATTTTGTTCATAACCATCCAAGGAAACCTTATGTTATTGATTGCTAGGCCTGGTATGTAACAAGGAATCCATCACTTGTTCCTCTCATTTCAGAAGGTTGGATAGCAAGGAAGATGAGGTATGTGAGCCCCATGGTGCCTACTACCTTCACTTTCTGGTTGCAGACCTTAATTATCTTGGATTTTGCATTTACAAGCTGTGGTATTTGCCAAATCCAAACTATCCAAGAGGCTGTGATAGAAAAATCATTGCTACTTTGGGAACAAGAATGTATGCTTAGTCCATTCCTTAGGTTAATGTATTAAGTTATGCTAGTTGCCCAGAGAGCCCCAGGAATCTCCTATTTTAGCTCCTCCTCAGTGCTAGAATTACAGATATGTGCCATCATTCCTGTTTTTCTCATGTGTGCTGGGGATCCAAACAGGGTTCCTCATTCCCCTGTGTCAAGTGCTTTACCACGAGCCATCTCAATATCTCCAGTCTAGTATCTAATGCTGTTACCTAGGCCCATTGCCTGTGGATGGCAATTCTGCCACTGGACAGAGAAAGAAGTACTGTTTCACTAGTACTCTCAACTGAGCTAACAACAACTACCCTGTATTGCAGTAGTTCTCAACCTGTGGGTCACAACTACTTAGGGGGTCAAATGATCTTTTCACAGGGGTCACCTAAGACCACTGGAAAGCACAGATATCTACATTATGATTCATAACAGTATAAAATTACAGTTGTGAAAGTAGCAAAAAAATAAGTTTATGAGGCCAGGCATTGGTGGCACACACCCTTAACCCCAGTACTCAGGAGACAGAGGCAGGAGGATCTCTGTGAGTTTGAGGTCAACCTGGTCTACAGAGCGAGTTCCAGGACAGACTCCAAAGCAATACAGAGAAACCCTGTCTCAAAAAACAAAACAAAACAAAAGTTTATGATTGGGAGTCACCACAGCACCACATCATGAGTTATTAACAGTTGCAGTGTTAGGAAGGTTGAGAACCACTGCTGTGTAGAAGAGAAAAAATCAAGGAGTTTGATGCCAAGGAAGGGGAATTAAAGAAAACAATAAATTGAATCACATCAAAACAAACAAACAAAAACTATCTCGGCTCTTCTTGAGAACAGATTTCACTCATGTGATGGCTTCAAACAGCTTCCTGTGAAAATAAATTTCCCATGGTGCTTTTGTAGGCTGGCAGGCCACAGTGATACCACTCAGAGACAGGGAAGCCCATTCCTATTGATGCTGCCTTCTTGGAGCATGCTGAGTTCAGCTGGCTGGCCTGACAACACTGACCAAAGCCAACTATCCAGGTGTCAAAAGGGACAGCGCCCCTCAGGATGTGCAGAAAGACCCTAGGAAAAGACACACCTCCAAAGGAGTCAATAGCACCGAAACTTGGATCATAATTCATGGGAAAGTGATATCCTCACTCTAAATGTCTTATTTCAAGATGGGAAAAAACTGTAAATGCTGTAGTGGCAGGCACATTCCTATTGTGTATTTCTTGGTAGCTTAATTAGGTGATCTGGGGCTATGTATGATGGGAAGCAACAAGACAGTAGAAAGTCCTTAGAAAATAACTCCATTGAGATCTACAATTCATCTCTATAAGGGAATATATCTATTTGTAGAGTTTTGGATCAAGTCCACTTAGTTGACAGTGCAGATTATTAACAATGTCACAGGTTAAGTACCCTCTTTGAGCACATTAAATGTGACCAGGACATCTATATATGTGATTTCATGGGTAGAAAACTATTTTTCTTATCAAAGTCATTAAATTAGGCCTTCAAATCTCCTACACCAGAGTTGTGAGTGCATACATACAAGGCTGCCAATGCATACCAATGTTGACCCCAAACCACTTTTTTGTTGTTGTTTGTCTATTTATTTTGGTAAGAGGTACCAAGTTCTACAGTGTGATTTTTTTAACTCAGCATTATTCTTCTGTTTTCAAGAGACTCCCATTGATAAGGTTATGTCATATTAGATACTAGCTTTTATGCGTTCTCTGTCTGGGCACTTTTCTCCGGGAACGGTGATACACTGTTTACTAACTATTATGTTCATATTATAGTCTTTGTGAGGTCATGCCTGAATTTTATCAATCTTCATCAACCTAGTGTCTGGCTCAGATAACCAGTTATGGTCTTGAACTGAATCCATTGTCACATTTAGGCTTCACATGTAGTTGGAATCATTAGTGTTATATGTGAGAAATAAAACTGACATAATGTGAATCTAAAAGTTGTTTGGATGCTCCTGACAAGAAGAAGAGATGAAACACAAGTTATAAACTGCTCTAGGCCACAGACAGCTGAGAACATTCATCATTAGCATAGTTCGTATCTGTTGAAGGAACTTACCAGATGCATAGCTTCTTCAAGATTTAAGCTGTTTTGCCTTTTTCTGATGGGATCTTTATTCCAGATCTAATTGGTTTGGGGCTCAGGCTGTCACAGTTCTGGCCACATTTTGTTGCCCTTTAGTGCTACTAAAAATACACCAGATGCCTAATATGTCTAGATGGATCCTTTCCAATGACTCAGGTCAACATCACCTACTATTCAGATGCCTTTGAAAAATTTTCAATACCAAATCCTCCCTCAAGAAATACTGACCCGGAATTTATCTCTGTTATACTGCAGATATTTTATATAGGACTTTTTTTTTTTAAAAAAAAAATTAGGATATTGTCTTCAAAATAGCTGAATATTGAACTTATAGGTAGGATATTTTATGTTCACTCTTAGAAGTGAAAATTACAGTTGTTTGTGACTTCACTTTAGAAACATGTCTGCTGTACTTAAAAGAGTAGGCTCCTTGGCCAGTTGTATTAGAGGGGCTACAGAAATGACTCAGTGGTTCAGAGCACTTGCTGATCTTCTGCAGTAAGGACCCAAGTCATGTGGCTGCCTGCAATTCTAGCTCCAGAGTGTTTTGTGCCTTCTTTTCTCTATAGGTACCCTTAGACATAGGGCATGAACACACACACACACACACAGAAGTAGAGTAGGGAGAGAAATAATTAAATCTTAAAAAAAATTAGTTTGGCAGTCTTGGGAAATAATTTAACTTCTTGACTAAGTCTTCTCACTATGATAGGAATACTAATTTATACCCAGATTGTGACCCTGCACCTCAAGTGAACAATTTATGCTGCTTGGCCATCAATGTATTTGCCTATTCCATTTTCCACAACACATTCCAAGATGATCTCTTCCTCCATTAATCTCAAATCAATGCTTTCCATTCCATCCTAGCTCTCTCCTCCTCTGCCAGGGAAAATGAAGAACTGTGAAGTGAATTTCCAAAGACTTTGCCTATCACATCCAGCCAGCATCTACATTTTCATGCCTGCCTTCTTTTTACCACTGATAAATTAATCACACTTTTATCAAAAGCTGATCTCTTCGCTTCATTCCAGATTGAGTGATTCCTGCCAGCGAAAGACTGAATGATCCCCATTTTTCTTCTATTATCATCAGCACTTTTATTTTTCTCTCTGTGCTGGATCATGGTCCTCATTCTCTTGAGTACCACATCCAGTTTCATGGCTTTAGATACCATCCATGTCTCAGAGATGTCATAATTAGTATCTCTAGCCCAGATTTCCTGTCCAAAAGTGAAACTTGAATAACTGAAGGGCAACTTGACATCATCCCTTAGGTTTTTCTTAGACATCTGAGTGTTAATTAAGCTTGGAAATTTTTCTAAGTCTGTCTAGACTTAGTCACCTTTACCATGTCAACTGATGTTCACGCCATCCTTCCAATTACCCAAGACATAAACACCAGTGTTGCACTCAAATTCTCTCTTTCTTGTTGACTTATCTAACCCATCAGGAATTTTTCTTTGCACTTTCTCAAAATTCATAAAACATCTGACTACTAACCATTTTTCATTGCCCATGTCTGCCGCCTTGGTAAAACCAGAGCTAAATCAGCTCCCACTTCTGAAGTCCATTCTCAACCGAGAATTCAGGGTGACCCTTTTGGAACCAGTAAACCATTATGTTACAGTAGCTTACAGGGTGATCTAGTACTCTTACCCTTACCCTGTATGACTTTCTATTTCTCATCCCCTACCCATGAGGCTCAGCCATGGCAGTCTCCTTAGCTCCTTTTGACACAATGAGTCTGTTTGTATCTTGGAGCCATTGTACTTACAGTTCTGTGTGGAGAACAGAGAAAACAACCTCAGATCCTCCGTCTTCTGTCAAATACTTTCTCCTTGAGCTCTGCTTTGGCCTTCCAGTTAAAATTGCTACCCATGTCCCTGCAGGGACTTTTCAGTTCCTCCTATACAATTCCATCTGCCACACACTACAATGTGTGCTTGAGGTTTAACCCTCTCAGATTCACCACCAGCACCAAGGATCTCTGCTTGTCAACTGATGTGTTGTTCTTACATAGAACCATACCTGTCAAATATTAGACATCTGTTAAAGTGAACTCACTTTGAAAGACAGGTGCCCACAGATAACATGAAATTATTCAGGTGATGCTCTTAAAAATCATGCTTAATAACTATGGCTACTGCTGCCACCACCGTTATCTTCATAGGCACCAAACCAAAAAGGCCTCAGAGACTTTCCTGTGACATTTTGTCACAGGTATATAAAACAATTATATACCAAGTGAACAAGCTTTAAGAGATTTATTTCATTCAAAAGGAAGGTCTTTAGACCTGGGTAGGTATAGTCTATTTCATGAGTGGTGACTTCTTCATCTGTTTTGTTCCCATGACCCAGCCACAGAATGGAATATGCTGTCATTTTTTTTTTAATTTATTTTGACTGGGAGATAGATCCAGGCCCCATTCCCATCTCTCATAGATAAGTGCGTGTATTCTAACACTTCATGGGCTGCCAGTGATGTTGTTTAAGGAGGTTATGCGCCTTGAGGGGGTTTCTGGGAACGAGCTTGAGGTTTCACAGCCTGTTTCCTCCTGCTCTCTCTCTTATTCCAGGCTGGTGATGCAATGTGATGCCTGGCCTCATGACCTGCCTCTGTGCCTTCCCCACCATGATGGACTCTAACCCTCTGACTGTGATCTAAAATTATTCCTTTCTCTCTTTACTTTGGTCAGAGACTAATAGCAACATCAGAGAAACTGATGAGCCTCCTGAAGTGGGTAGAGGATATGTTGCTAGGTGTCTAATGATTAAACAAACAAACAAACAAAAAATAGCCACTCCTCTACCTACCTAAAGTGTTTGACAATTTCCACCATGGTTAGTTTCAAGGTGCTAACATGTCACTGACTGTAGAGTTGAAGAGAAGTGTACAATAGCATACCTCTATACAACACACATAATCAAAAGACTTAGTAATGGTAATAACATCTCAATCAGGAAGTGATTAATTTTACACAATTATTGTTCATTTACAAGTTTAATTCTTAATGATGGTTGTATTTAAGTGTCTTCTTGCCAAAACCTGCCAATTCATCACTTTCTCAAGAGCCTGTGAGGCATCAGCACACCATTGATGAGATCAGAATGGATGTCTGACTGAAGCAGAGCCTACTCCTCAGAAACACAATCTCTACTCAGGGAGCCAGTCCTTTATCCTACTGAGAAACAAAGTTGGCAGTGACACGCAGCCATCTTGCATTTGGACAATGTGCCTGAGAAAGTCAGGCTGTGGAGAAATAATGATCTACAAAGAGGATAATCTGTAAGAGACCAAGAAAGACTTCTGCTTCTGGTGTAGACCATCTTCCAGGTTTTGATTCCAGCTATTCCAGATGCTTCCATATTCTCTCTGTCCTTAAAACAAATTTTCCATCACCAGAGAGCTGTGGGCAGTTTGGGATACATGCAAACTCATGTCCTAAGGATACATTATGCTTTGTTGATTGGGGTCGCCCTGAGTTACACTCACTCAGTCAATCATGCTGATTACTTTATGTGTGTCAGCAGGTATAGTTATATCTAAGTGGAAAAGAGAATCACCGCACAAGGAGTGCAACTCTGTGAGGTGAAAAGAATCCTTCAAACCATGACGTTTACATCAGGAAAAACGGTTTTAAAAATCTTTCAAAATGTGATTATAAGTAAAAAAAGAACATATTCTATGAGAATATGTTCTCAAAGATGGGGATTTTGAAAGCTGTCATGCTTCTGTTTACAACACCCAATAATACTCGAATGCTAATATTCTTGTACCACTTTTTTATGATTTATCTATAACGTTATCCCATCCAAAGCCAAGGCGCCACAGAAGGGAAACGCTCATTCTCTCTGCATAGCAGCAGAGGTGAATTTCATAATAACTTAATCCAAAATATCTAGAAAGTCATGGCTTTCCTGTATTAGTAGTATTTTAGTACACTTTAAACAAACTATTATATGTTGCTACTGTATGTACTATCTGAGGTGGTACCCAGGCCACACCTGGGAAATGTCACAGCAGCCAGGCTTGATACTCTAAAGCTTTTCCTGTCACTTGGGGTTTTCGCTGTGTCACTCCTGTGTTGCCCACAAGAGTGTAGATTTGTCAGAGGCTACATTTCCAGGCTCCGTGGTGGAAGAAACTAATCTGCTGTTATTAAAATGAGAGCAATACATGGTAGGCACACATTTCACCAAAGGATCTGTGTTTTATTATTTGGGAAGATGTATTTGCATAGGTTAATTCAATGACATCCTTTATTAAAAAAAAAAAAAAAGGAAAGAAAGAAACTGGCACAGTGAGCAGTGGCCAATCCTACCTTTCAGCTTCGTGTTAATTTGCCTTAGGGTTGCTGTGACCTCAGCAGCCATAAGATACCATCAATAAGCTATCTATTTCATCACATGCTGGGTGAAAGAGAGACCTGTCTCAGTCACAACCAATTGAATTCATCCTCTCAACACAGAGTGGCCAAGCCTAGGTAGACACAATGTTCCTTGATGATGCTTATCTTAAATCCTTCAGCAGCTGATGGCTCTGAACTCAGCACTGAAAATAGTACCTCACAGCCCAAAGAGAAGGAAGAATTTTCTGGTGTTTTGATTTCATTTCTAAAGTCATATCTTACTGACTTCATGGTGGTGGGGTGTGGGGTGGGTAGCTCTAACATCTTCAGAAATGGAGGAGCTCTATATTTAATGAAAGAACAGTGTCTGAATTTCTGATGGTCCTACAATTAGCCAGTCCACTTCTGGAGCTACATAAAATGATCTGAGAATCATAGCCACCTGCTCTTACTCCTCATATGTAATAAAGGCATCAGAGCTGACCACCTACTGCTTTGGTGTTGTCGAAGCACTGAAGAGTTCCTCACCAAACAGTACTATCTTCAGATTGTAGCAACGAGATGTTTGGGACTCACTGGCAGAATACTGGGAAAGATATTGCTTAATGTAACTTGTGAACTTGTGTCCTTGTCTCTGTGTCTCTATAGTTGATATGAGGGTCTCAATTGCTTTATGGGGTTTTTTTCACTATGGGATGAGCTCAATTTAGCCATAGATCTTTCAAAAGTAGTATTGGTTCAACTAACTGTCAATGAAAAGTATTTGGGAGAGGGGTCCCACCCAGAACCTACTCCCTGAGTATGTTGAGGGACAAGCATACTGATTAATTTTTTCTGTAATCAGATTTTTATTTTCTGATTAAACTGTGAGTTCAGAGCCATGGAGAGAACTGACTCCACAAAATTATCCTCTGACCTCCACATGGGTGCTGCGGAGTGTACACACAACACACATATCAAATTACACATACACACGATGATGATGATGAATAAAAACTGAAATGTAAGAGGCAGGTAATCATTAGTACATTTTGGTTGGCTGTGGCGGTGCACACCTGCAACCCCAGAACTCTGAATGCTGAGGTAGAGGATTGAGAGCTTGAGGCCAACCTAGGTCACCTCCCTGGACACTATTGCAAAATACAGAAAGAACATGGGCCAGGTGTAGCTACCTGACATGTGAATATTCCAAATCTATCACTGTTCCAAGATCACTTTGTTCTCTCTCTCTTTTTTCATGAAGCACCCTAAAATGAGGCCTGGAAAAGTTGTACCTCTAGCACCATATCATCACCTGCTCCAACCTTACGCTCTCTTCAATTTCCTCTGTTGTATAGGGTTTGGAAATAATTTTGTATACTGCAAGAAGAGTCAATAAAAAGTCTACCAAAAGTGAGGTGGAGGAAGTCACCCTCTACTTGCAAGCCAAACCCAAGATCAGCCCTGAAATCACCTCAAACGCATCTCATGACTGTACACCAAAACCCAAAATCCCAGGGGTCTTTATATCAGCATCCCTCTGTAACTCATGGACCTCTTCTCTTCCAGCCAGGCAAATAACAAATAATTTCTGCCTTCTTGCAAAGCAGGACAGCAGGTAACCATTAGCAGCACTGGGAAAGAATGAACCACCCAGCGTCACTATCCTCTACTCAAATGCTCCTATTCATCCTATATACCCTAACTCTACACTCCTGCCACATGTCAATCAGCTCACACGGAGACATGAAGGCTTAAAATCACCACCCAGGAAAGGACCAAGGGTTTGATATTCTACTCAGGATCAGATGGAAAAAATCACCAGGCAGATGTGCCATTCTGGATCATTGGGTAAACCTCCAATATCAACCAGTGCATCCTTTCCTGCCTTGTTTTCAACCATCACCTTGACTTCACACTGCCATGATATGCAAACTACACATACTGGTCAGCTCAGTAGGGATGTTCATCAAACCCAACATCGCCAGCCAAGACATGTTATAAGAATCACTACCAGCAACCACAGATAAACCATAGGACATATGCATATAGTCCCCCTGAGAAAGTGAGACTCAAGGTTTCATAAGGTGTGTGATATTCCCACTAAAACCAATAACTTGTTATCAGACATTTTTGCCTCTGAAAACCAGAAGAGTTGAGCAACAGCACCTAGGGGCTTCCATATCTTTCTTTTTTGATTCTGTTCCCGTGTATCATACACTTATCTCCACATTCTAGCTACAGTCCAGAGAAGTTTGTAAATGTCTTAAATTCTATTCTTCGTTGTTGAAACCCAATGTTACAGCCCCATTTAGCATCTCACATGTCCCTCCTACCTGCCCCCAAGCCCAGAAATTCTTAAACTTTCTTGTCCCTAGATTGTCTTTTTATAATTTTTCCATTCTTTATCTTCTCCTTTCCTCCTCCTCCCCTTTTTTAAAGGCCTTTGGCTTTGCGGCTCTGTTTATCACCTAAGGCCAACTCTCTCCCTTACTCCTTTCCCCGTCTGTTTCTTTAAATCTCTAAACCACAAAGCAGCATGCGAGTAACACCATGGGTCAAGATATCAAAAGCAGGAAACTTTTACAGGTCTCCTCGATAACACAGACCATAAAAGAAGGCAGCATACCAGCAGTATCACTGACCTTATTTGATGCTGTGCAGCAAAGAGAGACAGCTCCTCCGCTGCTTGCCCAAGTGGTCCAGGCTGCTGGTGTGTGAAGAGCGATGCTCTATATCGACACCCAGCCAGGTTTTCCTACATTTTTATGCCAAAGCTTTCCAAGTGTTTTCAGCAAATAATACCCAAATAAACAGAAGGTTACTGAATACATTAAAGTCACTGCAGCAAGAAATTGCTTTTTGATGCCCAGTATATACAGGCACACTACTTTACTCCCTACACTCACATGTATAGATAATAGTAGGAATTCATAGCAGATGCTATGGCCAATGCAGGCTCTGAGAGCAGAGGGTTATATTCTGGATATCATGCCTGCTCTTCCCAGGCAGGTTGAAGTTTGTGTTCCAGGTAATAACATTGGGGTGATGAATATGAAGGATGTTATTATCATTTTTAATGTAGATGTGTTGAATCTGAGCTCAGGATGTGGGTATGAACTGTTTGGTCTATGCTTAGTAAACAGTCATTGGATCCAGGCAAACAACATGTCTTTTTCTGGGATAGAGGGTGGCAGTCATCTCAAAGATCACCTTTCCTCTATTTTCCTCAGATTCGACAGCTCTGTCCCTGTCCACCCAGCAGTTAGCCAAAAATGTCAGGTCAGCCTGACCTGGTGCCTCGTTCTGCATGCCCAGCCTCTATTCACCTATACCCTGAGACACATCCCCATCTTTATAAATATTTATTCTGGGCTCGGCAAATTTATGTGGGATTTGATATGGTCTCCTCCTCATCCCTCACTCCATGAAGTACTAAAACCATGTAGTCAAAAACAGAATCTATTTTAACTTATTTATTTTGCAGATGCAGATTAAATGAAGGCTCTGAAAATGTCCTTTCACCCCCCACCCCCAGCTAAGAGAAAGTGTGAGAACTGGCTGCATGGAGACTGATACCTGGACCCTGTCATTTCTACTGCTTCTTAGAGAGACAATGGGTGCGCAGAGATCTTTTGTAGTTCTATACAACCACTCCTCCTCTGTCTCCCTTCTCTGTCCTGTCTCCTATTGCCCTGCCTGGAAGTTCTTTATAATCTTCATCATTTTCTTCTCTGTGGGTATGTACAAGTAAGTATCTATGTGCTCACGTGTGTGTGCAGGTACATGTGTTCATGAAGAGGCTAAAAGTCAAAGTCAGTGTCTTACTCAATAGCACACCATCTTATTTTTGGAGACAGGGTCTCTCTCTCAACCTGGAGTTTATTAGCTCATCTAGACTAGCAGGCCAGCAAGTCCCAGGAATCCTTCTACCTCCACTTCTCCACTATGGGGTTACAGATGTGCAGCACTGTGGTCAGCTTTTTCTCTCCCACACACTTCACAGTGACTGATCTCACCCATGGGCAGGCTCACTGCTGTAGCTGGATGAGTTGATACAGGAGTGGAGGTGGTGATTGTGCAGGGCTAGCTACACACACCCGTCTAAGATGCATCCTGGACAGGACCAGATGATATCACTTGGGTAGCAATGAAGAGTGGGAGAGATGCCAGTGTGAAATGAGCATGTGCAAATGGCAGATGTCATGGTTTTTTAAATTTATTCTCATTTTTATATTGCTGAGTGGTCAGGTTCATTGTCTCTCTTGCAGTAATGGAGTTTAGACATCAAGGCTGAGGTAGAAGACAAGAAGGAGCAGGGACACAGCACAAAGTGCAACATCTCATTTTTTATAGCCACAAATTATACCCAAAAATATTTGAATACATCCTTTCATGATGATGGATTTTGAGTTGATATCATTATCTTCAGTTGTTTGTAGGAAATGTCTGAAGGTAAGAGGAATCTGCATAAGTTGTCAAACTTAAATAGTATTTCTGTTTTTTTTTTTTAAGCAACTCAGTTGAATTTGAATTTTAGATAAACAGTACATTCATTTAGTAGAAATAAATCCCATGCAACATTTAGGATATACTCATACTAAATACCTAATGTGTTGTTTATTTACAATTCAAATTTAACTGCCATCCTGTATTTTACCTAAGGATCCTAAGCCTTCAGATTCTCTCTCTCCCCCCTCTTCCCTCTCTCTCTGGTGTGTGTGTGTGTGTGTGTGTGTGTGTGTGTGTGTGTGTAGTCAGGAAAGGAATATAACAATGTATCTTTACTCTCTTGTGTACATTTTGGGGAAAATGCATTCCTGACCCATGACTCCTTGCTAGGATGGAAATGTGGCCACTGGAGAGACAATCAGATGTGCTTTGTAGTTTTCAGCCTTATATTGCTGAATGCCAGGGGACCAGAGGGAAGAAGGGTTCTACACACAACGCTGAATTACCACGTTAGGAGGAGGCTCAGCCTGTTCAGGTGTGTTTTTCAACATGGCTCTTACCGAACTCACTCAGGTGATTAACATTCCTCAGCTGAGCTTTATAACTTCATTAGAATATTTCTCATCATAATTGAATAGGTAAAAATGCCTGGCTATTAAATACAAGCTTATCCCTCAGGATGACCAGATTATCACTTGAATTTAAAATCTTTCTGAATTTTTAATAGAGAATAACAAACAGGATTATTTATGCACTTTCTGCCAGGACACCCCTTGCTAGGTCTACAATGATTTGGAAAACCTTTGGTTTCTGTGGGAAGAATTAAACCATACTGAGCATCCCTGGTCCCTGTAAACCATTGAGCCAGCAAGTCTTTTTCCTTAAGGTCCAGCATTGTCCGAGGCACAGGCAGGGCTTGGCTCTGCACTTAGCACCTCCTGATAATTAGCATCGAGGAAATGGAAGGGGCCCTGATATAAAGGGGAGCCACTGAGAACCCATAAAGCTGGCTGATGAGAAAGTCAAGTGCAGGCCTGCCTGGCTGAAACCTCTTCAATAGATCTGTAGTCTGGACTTGAACCTTGCCCTCTCACCTCAGGGTCCAATATTTCTTTCTTTTCCATTTTTTCCCCTCCTGTCCAAATCCCCCTGCCCCCACTGTCCCTTGTCCTTTCAGCTTCTCTTTCAAAGAGTGATGGATACAGACTGTAAATAAATGTGAATGACCCTTGCTTGTCTTCATACCCCCAGTACCCCTTCTGCTGCAAAAAGGGAACACACACACACACACACACACACACACACACACAGAGAGAGAGAGAGAGAGAGAGAGAGAGAGAGAGAGAGAGAGAGAGAGAGAGAGAATCTCCAGACTTCCTCACAGGTAATTAAAGGGACTATTTTCAAGGTTGCATGGGCAAAAGACAATTCAGTCCTAATGAAGCATCGATCGAATGGCACTAAGGTAGAAAGGGGCTGACATTCATTCAAAGGTACCTTTAACCGATGTAGCACATGTACCAGGAATTATTCCTTCTCTGCTGTCATTCCCTGAGACCTGGGTTGGGGGGAAACAATGGGGAGAGGCGAAGGTTTGCCTTAAATGTATTTTATTTTTCATGTTGTGCAAATGTGTGTGTCAGGCTGTTTTCTTTCCTGCTTAAAAAAAAAAAAAATGAAATGCACTAAGGCACAATCTGTGTGGTCATATTGGAGGGGGCTTCCCCTGCTTAGGGTCAATTTTCTTTGCTCCTCAGATTTTTTAAAGTCCATCCATCATGTCTGCTGGTCCAGAATTCAAGAGATCAGTGATGATGGAGCAGGGACTCCCCAGGAGATTGGGGCACTGTGATCTGACTGGAAATTCAAACTGGTTTCGCCCCACGGGTTCGGTGGCTCTCTACCTTGTGCTGGTGTATTCTGTACTGTGGGAAAACAGCAAACCCACGGGAAAGAGGGGCTGGGGAAGCTGGAAAGAGGGTGGCAGTGTGAGACAGAAACGTGGTGGGACCAGGACCCAAAGTGCTTTTAAGAACGATGTCTTTGACAACAGAGCTAGCAAGATGGTTTTTCAATGTCGCAAATGAACATCAGGCAGAGCCCCAAAGTGAAGGCAGGCCAGCACCACCTGAGGGACACTACCCTAAGCCTCCTTAGCTCTCAGGACAGGATCCCTAAATCTATTTGTATTTGGACCCTCTTTGAATGGTGATAGGAGTACACAAAAATGTTAGTCGTGCCAAGGAATAGGGGTGAATGACAGGGGAGGAGTGACCGTATTGATCCCGAAAATTGAGCATCATTGGGGGAGGTTTTCGATACAGCCCCACTCCCTAGACTGCTTGTACAAGAGTCTCTGCATGTAACAATAGCAGGTCCCTTCAGAACCAGAAACACAAAAGGACTGTGCTGTGGTTCAGTCCCCACAGTGAGGCCCTTAGGAAGCTGAACACAGTCACTTTTTCTTCCCCTGATAAAAATAAGTGGGGGTGGGTGGGAGGACAGGAATTCTCCTGTACACCCCAGCACAGACATCCAGGGTACAATAAGCTAAAGAGAAAGGAGCCTTTCTGACAGGACATTTCAAATCACAGGCTCTTGCTACATGTGCTGTCTTTCTTCTTCTCCTCAGAATTTATCATTGTTTCTTGATTTGGCTCTTAATTTTGGTTTGGTTTTGGAAGGATGGGGTGGCAGGGTCTATCATTTAACTCGATAAATAGCATTAGCGTACCGCCTGGCTGCCTCCCCGCCCCTCTCTCTCCCTCTCCCTCTCTCTCTCCTATTTATTCATTTGTGTTTACATTTCTAAGACATCCCTTTAGCTGAAGGAGGACACTTCCCACATATTGCAGGATTGGCCATTAATGCAAACGGGTAATTTATCGGCTCCCACAGCTTCTGAAGTTGAATTTTGTGAAGAAAATCTGAGCTTAACATTCTAGGGTTTGTCACATCCATATGGATTTGCTTTGCACTTTCCCCCCCTTTATCTTTGAAACAGTTCCTAACATTTCTATTTATCAATTTGATGAGATTTCATTGTGGTTTGTTTGTTTGTTTATTTATTTGCATAAACCAAAACACAGGTCATGGCACAGAAGCAAAAGGCTGTGCAGAACACCTGGTGAAAGATTTTAAAAAGAACTTTCTTCCTAAAACTGACTAAACTGGAGTCCAGCCGATCCTATCTGCATTAATTTGGCTGAACAACAAGATACTGCCGAGGACAAACGAAATACAGCAGTTTGGAGTTCCCAGAATTGGCCCAGCTCAGCCCGAACAATGGCTGCTTCCTATTCACCTTAACCCAGCTTTTCAGAGGAGCATCCCCAGAAACACAAAGCATCAGCGGGAAATGGCAATTTTTATGAATCCTAATCAATCAAAGGGCTTATTAACTCAATGTGAAGCCAGATTAAAATCTTTAATTATAAATCGTGCTAAAAAGAAAAACAAAATGTACTTATGCTACATTGAAAATTCCGGATATTAACATAGTTGCTATTATCTCGAAATATTAACCCCCCCCATCTCACCCCATCCCACAACAGCCTCATCTGTTCTAGGACGAAAGAACAGGGCTCCACAACCCAAGTCATCCCCCCACCATCCTCGATTTATTAAAATATATTCTTTTTTTCTCGCTCCTATGCATCCAATAGGTTGCTGGGAAGCTGTGTTGGTGTTAGAGGAAGGAGTATGAGAAATCCCGTTAGTAAGCACCGGACAGACAGCTGGGGTTGCAGTGGGATGCTGGGGTGTTTGGGGGGTAGCTGTTTATTTGTGGATCAGGGTTGTTGTCCAAGGGTTCGCAGGGTTTTTTTCCTCTTCATTTTTTAGGGGTAGGAGTAAGACAGAAATCAGATGGGGAGCATTTTTCGCTAATGAAAGTGGCACGCATGTCTGTGCCCTTAGAAATGATTGACAGGAGTGGAGATTGCCAGCCCCAGGAAGGGTCCTTGCTTATAGCCACCGTGTGTGAACAACATCTCTGGGCTTGGGCTGAGGCTTATTTTGCAGCTTCTTAGTCTTCTTCATTTGGCCCTTTCTTTCTTTCTTTCTTTCTTTCTTTCTTTCTTTCTTTCTTTCTTTCTTTCTTTCTTTTTTTTAATCAGGCAGACATTTGGGAAATGACCACAGCAAATTTAATCACAGTTGGGGGGGAGGGGGGGAGACGGGAGGTACAGCAGAGACTGTGATTCACATGTTTTATTTATTTGTTCAGAGTCACGGCCATGCTATTGTGTGTCCCTCATTCTGTCATTTCAGGCCCCTCCGACCCACCCCCTACCCCTGTCCCCATTGTTAGTGCAAGAAGCAGAGAACATAACCACGTTTTATAATAATAACATATCCAACATTGCAAAAGCAGAAACCTCATCCTGAGAGGGGGTCTTTTTTATATTGAAATGATAAAAAGAAAAGAAAAAGAAATCTTTCCATCCTAATGACAATGTAGGACGTACAGATTTGTTCTTTGTGTAAAAATCCAGTGATCTTTGTAGCGAGGGTGCATGCCCCATTCCCACCCCTCCCGCACATCTGCTCGTATACTACCGTATTTTCATACTTACAAAGTGAGCCCCATGCCACCCAATTGCCTTTAAATTAAGCAGATAGAGAGGGAAAGGAAGAAAGAAAACCGCACAATCAGAGCTAATAAAAAGAAAGTAATAACCCCGTTTAAATGAAATCCTACTTCATTTATTTTGTTCCAAGTTCAGACTTCCATTCTCTGAGCCTCCTGAAAATTTCTCTTTGACTATTTCTCTGGTTTCAGGGGCAAGGAATTTCCCCCATGTCAAAGCCAGGTCTCTTGAGAGCCTTATTGATTTCCTTCCTAACCTTAGGACCAGGTTTTATGTACATCCGGGGACAGTTTGCGGGCTGGAGGGTCCACAGAGGTGGAGCGCCTTCATCCGTAATCTTGACGGTGAATAGGATTTGGTTTTCATAATACAAAGTGCACTCTGTCCTCTTTTCATTCAAGCACAGGTCTAAAATGCCTTATTTAAATCTTGAATCAAGAAAGGGGCTTGTCCTTGATGGACACAAACCATGTCTGCCCTGGTGGCAAGTCCTGGCTCTCTCCAGGCTGTGTGCTTCCCTGGGGGCATGTCAGATAGCTCCCCCAACCAAATTCTTGTAGCTCCTGTTTTAAAACGCACTGAGAATGTGGCTTTCCTGATGATCCTGGAACTTGTGATCAGAAACACAATGCCCAAGGTAATTAGAAAACAACTGGAAAACTTGATGTATGAGTAAATAGTCACTCCAAAAGCTGCTTTACTCTGAGAACGCTCACACCTGCCTCCCCCCCCCCCAACCCCTTTTAGCAGGGAACTCTGCTGCTTCTGCTCCTAATACGGATAATATCTGCTTGGTCCCATGCCTCCTTGATTTTTCTACCTTTTCTGACTTGGTATTTCACAATTATCTAAATGTACAGACGCAGCTAGAGGCAAACGGTTGAGAAAAAGATCCCAGATCAGTGTTTATGACTCAAGTGCACACGGAATCCATTTTGGGAAATAAAAGAAAAAAAAGAAAGAAAGAAAAAAAAAAAAAAACAAAAAAAAAACGGAGCTTTCAAATTCTCCGAATTCCTCTAAATCCTTAACTGCTACACGGCTGTAGTCTCCCTTTGAAGACAAGCGCTGGACCTAATAAACTAAATACTAGAGTCACAGACCTCGGCTTCTTCAGCTCTTGGCATAGCTTTTCATGACATTCAAAAGGGCCCTTTTGTGTTTAACTGAGTTTTCATTTCATTGCTTTTAAATTTGTTCAGCTTGACTTTTGACACTTTAGAACTAATTATTTTTAATATTTTCAGTGCAATTATATAATAAATAGTTGTGCTCCCTAGAAGGGAGATGTTGATCTATTACTAATATTAGTCTGTAAAAAAAACAAAATGTTCTCAGAATTTTTGTTTTTGTTTGTTTACGGATTTTTTTTTTTTTTTTTTTTTTTTTTTTTTTGGTTACAGATATGCCAACTAAGGATATACATTTTTCCAAACATCATCTTTAAGGTACTAATATTTTTGAAATAACAAACATACTCTACACAATGCATTTACTCTGCTCTATTGAGAGGTGTAAACAAAATAGAAAAAAAAAAATGAAAACATCCAAGAAGGAAAGATAACTTGTGCAAATAATTGTGCAGAGAAGTGCTATTGCATTGATATGTAAATAAATTAGGCATAAAATGATTTTAAAACACCAGTCAATGACACATCTTTATAAAAAATATAACTATTTTACCCTTTTCTAATTGATTTATGTTCCTTGTTTACTACAGCAAATGAAAAGAATTTTTTTTTTTTGAGTTGAGACAGCACTTAATAGCCAAAGCTATAAAGCAAGTATTTGGCTGCAAGAAAAGCAGAGGTAGAATTTAGTCACTTCTCAGAAATTACAAAAGGGACATTAAAAAAATAGTTCAAAAGAGAGTACTTTGAAATCAAAATGTCTTTTGATATATTTTTTTAAAAAAATATTCAGGCATATGCCTGCTTTTCACACGAGGAATGTGAATCTCAGTTAACATTAATTTTTTTTTGTTTTTCTACCTGAAAGAAAATGATTTTTAAATTATTTAATGAAGAAAAATACCATTAAAAACAATAAGAAAAATCACATCATTGTTAGAGTGGGAAATAATCCTCCAACATTTTAATCTACTTATAGAGTATTTCAAATAGATTTAAAATATTTTATCTATAATTTTTATGTGCCTCATATTTCTTTCTTGGGTATTATTATAGGTTCCTGGATTTCATTTTTAAGTCACAAAGTAAACAATGGTTATGAAGAGAAGAAAATATTTACAGTTTTGTCTTCTTTAGTTTTGTTTCAAATCCAAATACATAGAGGTGTATTTGGTTTAAATGGTTATTTTAGAACCCTGCAGGAAATCCTCTTTCTCAAAAGCATTCCAAGGCTTTTTCTAAAGATCTTTCTAAAATATCATGTCATTAGGTTCCTTTTTGAAAAATACACTGTTCCTTAAAAACCTTACAATTTATATTTATTTCCAAGGTATATGGTTTGGGTTTAAAAAAAGAAAAAAGAAAAAACCTCAATCCCGACACAGAAAATGCCCCACATTTCCTTAACACCCCCGGAGCTCATGTTTATAGTCTCTCTTACATATGAGTAGAAAATATTCACAATTCCACATGTTTCTCCCGCTGGATCATTCAAGCTGTACATTTGATATACTGCCTGATTTTTCCCCCTCCTATCTAAATTACATGAGAAGCAGAAAGCTGGAATCTGAGACTCTACACAAACTGGGTGGGTCTCCTCCTTCCCCCATCTTTTTCTCAGTGTCAGCCTCTATGTGTAGATAAAACAATTTATCTTTATCATTTTCGAGCTGGTCAGACGGGCGAGGGGCTGGGAGGCACACGGGGTGGAGGGGTGAGGGAAGAGGTGACGGTTTCACTTGTTGTCAGAGGGCATTGATCAGCAGGCTGTCTGCTGGTCTCCCGAGGTGAAGGGAGTCCCCCAGGAGCACTTCAGGGATGGGCTGTGTAAGGGCAAAGCTGTATGAAGTCATGCCCAAATGACGGCTCATTGAGGGAAACGGGTATTGGCGTCCAAATCATTCTGCGACACCCTCAGTAACACTTAAACCAGTCCACTCCGTTAATGTCAGGTCACCGGGGAGACATTTAGCCTCCTCTGCTGACCATTAGACCCTTTGATGGAGTGGACAATGAACTAGACGGGACAAGCTGGACCCTGCTCTAGAGCCTGCCTCTGTTGACAGCAGGCCTCCAACCCGGTTGCCTTTCAGAGAACACAAGGGGTCCCTGTGGCCAGGGCCTCTGGGGAGTCTGTCCCTTTCACACCAAGCAAGATAAAGTGCAGCTAAAACTACTTTTAAGGTTATAGCATCAAAAAGTGACAACAAACCACCAGGACCCTTCCCAAAGTTTTGCCACGATGAGGGGCACAAGCAAATTGTGGACGAAGAGGTCCAGTTTTACCATTTAGTAATTTTATTTCTTCCTTTGATTATTTTCTTTCCTCTGAGCGCCATTTCTATAGTGCAGGTATTTCAAAACATTTGTTATACCTTCAGTGGCGGAGAACAGAAAGAATTCCTTATTGTTTCCCAGTAAAGTGGAGAACTCTACAAAGAGCTGGGGAGAACCATGTTTCTTAGGCACCATTCTGAAAGGGAAGCATTTTATTCAGGACTGGCAAATATCAAATCTATCTATACATTTGGGAGGGGAGGGGGAAAGCTAAAGATAATTGCATTTCCCATTGATAGGAGCATTAGCCTAAAATAAACTTGAGCTTGAAAATGAATCTAAAGCACAAACTAACAGAACCGGGGTCTTTGTTAGCATTGGGAGGGTGAATTAATAATCATTATTGCTGCTATTTAAACAAATTACTCCCAAATCTCCTGTTACACGAGGCATTGCTACTGTTTACTTTTTTTCTGCTCTCCCCTCCAGCCACAGGGCCTGGGGTCCCACAGAGCAGCTTTTTCTGGTATTATGCTGGTTTTTTTTCCCTACTTTTCACACCTTATCTGGGTCCCTCCTGAGACTTCCTTGACCCTGGAAAGGAAAAAAGAGGGAACATTTAAGGCACCCCCCTTTGAGATGCACATGTGCACACACACACATACACATACACACACACACACCACACACACCACACACACCACACACAACACACACACCACACCTTGAATTCTCTGAACAACTACTATCATTAAATACATAATTAATTTTTTTCAAGTTAGCACAAATAGACTAATTTGACCAAATTACACATCTATTTTTATCTTAAAAGTAAAAATCTAATTAAAAGGACAAAGTGGTCCCTAAAGTGCTTAGTGACCCCTCTAAACACGGAGGAAGCAGATGCAAGATATGTTTAACCAAAGGTGAGGGAGGCGGGGTGGATGTCAGGTTCTCATTGTCTCCTCTGCATTATCCAAACCTCAGAGACTTTTCCAGAGTTCATGGGCTTTGTCTCCTAATGTGTTTGAAAGCTTTAGCACTTGCTAAAATTCAGAATTCTTTCTGTTAAAAAGGAGTCGGTTTATCAAGCCATGCAGATTACATCTCATTTTCAAATCGATTTAAGCACTGTTTCATTCTGGAGAAATTGGATACATTACAACACCCACCCACACCCTGCTCTGTCACATCCTGTTCCCAGAGCTGAGATTTTTTTTGTGAACTCACAGACTTCAAATGATGGGGGAGGGGTATGTGCATAATTCAGTGTACCTTCTAGAAGTAATGCAATCACTTGTTTTCTTTCTTTATACTTTTATTTTTATGTATTGCTTAGAGATGGGAAGGACATCTCACTGTTCAGCCTAGGCTGGCTTCAAATGAATTCCTAGGATCAAGCAATCCTCCTGCCTCAGCCTCCCAAACAGCCATGACTACAGGCATGAGCCACCATGGCCAGCCATTTTTCTTTTTTTCTCAATGTGTAAAAAGCATTTTCTTCTATCCTGTATTCTTATTTACAACTATCATCAACTTTGGTTAATTCCATCTTGATGGTTTATGTTGAAGGCACATAAATAATCCCACTATAGATGTTTACAAGTGTATGAGTGTGTTTGTTGTGGGGTATCTATCAGGAGGAGGGGATGGGAAAGGAAGGGAGGGAGCAAGAGAAAGAATACACAAAGACAAGCATCTTTTACCCGTCCAAATAGACTCCTAGCTAGGGCCCTAACGCAAGAAATAAACTGCATTCATCTGATACTTCTAAGGAGGCAATCTGGTGTTTTTAGTAGGAGGGGAGACGAAAGGGAAATTACCTCATAGCCAAGAACTTTCTTTCTCTACCATGCTTCCAGTAATTTCCCCACCCCTTTCTTTTAATTTGCAAAACCAAACAAATGTACAATTAAGACACATACGTTATTTACTATTCCCTACACATGTTTTTAGCATCTAGTAAGTATGCCATTAGGTCATTGAACAGTTAACTCTGCAATCCACAAGAACACTGCCATGGCATACAGAAATGATCTGGCAGTAAATTTCCAGGGCAAAAGCTGAAAGAGGCATAGCTTTGGATCCAGGAATATCAGGAAGCCAGCTCGACATTTTTTTTACACAAGATGCTGCCATTCCACATTAACATTGCATTTCCTCAGCACAGATAGAATTCTCCCAGCAAAACCAGGAGAAGTAGGATGGGTTCTACAGACTGCAGTGTCTGGGTGTTTTCTGAGAACCAGGAGACTGGGATTCTTGGAACCGTTCTTGGAGGATATGAGTATAACAGAGAGAAGGAAGGCATTTTGTCCAGGAGCAAAAGAACATCAGATACCTGTTCATCATGCTGCGTTTATGTCACCTTTTCTGAGATTGATTCTTCTACCCAAGAGATTCTTAGAACACCAAGTACCAGTCAGTGTGGACAATTGAAGGCAACTAATTCTCAGCTTCACTCTCTGCTCTTAGTAGCCAGCACCCCTCTTCAGAGTCCCCTTCACACCACGGCTTACATGTTCCAGGGAAACGCTATTCTCCAGGGACCTTTCTTAAAGTCTTCATGATCCTTACCACACTGCCTGCAAATCTGACCCAAAAGGTTAAAGAGCTATGGTCTGTCAGCCCATTGGCTCCAACAGCAATCAAACATGGTGCTTCCCAGTCAAACAATGCCTCTAAATGCTGTAAACTGATACTTGGAAGTTGGAAGGCACGTGGGCTTCTGGCTTCTTTTCTCTTCAAAATGGAGTTGGTGGCAGTTATTTATATTTTTGGATTTGGTTTTGGAGTTTATCTAGTTGCAATGAACTTTAAAGATTTGGTTTCTGTGTGTGTGTGCGTGTTTGTGTGTAGACATATGCACTCAGATATGTGTGTATGCCACTTGTGTGTAGGTGTGCTCTGTGGCCAGTGGAGGACGTTGGGTCCCCTGGAGTTGGAGTCACTGGAAGTTGAGAGCTGACTGACATGAAGAAGTGTGCTGCACTGGACAGACTTCTGGTCCTCTTGAATAGCAGCAAGTGCTCTTAACCACCAAGCCATTTCCCCAGCCCCTAAATCACAATACATTTCAAAATGGCTCATTGAACTTCATCATTCTCGGAGCTGCAGTTCAAAACAGATCACTAGAGGTCACAAGAAGGTCAGTAATCCTCCAAAAGAAACAATATCTTGTATTAAGTGCTTTATAATATGCATAATTAATATGAAATGTATTCCTATTATACATAAATAGGCATATAGTCTATAGTTTCAGCATTATTATCAGGCATTTGAGTACCTATTGCTCTAAAACAGGACACCCACCAGTCACAGGCCGCATTTATGATGACCAAGGAAATCAGACGAGGGGTCTGATACCATCTTTAAATCCAGTCTCTGTTCCCTGTGGTATAAACAATGCAAATCTGGTATATCAGGACAATTTTCCAATATAGTTCAAACCAGTGGTCATCTCCCATGTCACCACAAACTCCTTTATGTTTAATTGACAGCTCTAGGAATCTAGTCGATGCCACACAGCCTGATCACATTCAGCTGTTAATGATGACAGAGAAAACTCTAAACTTGAGTTCCACATCAAATCAGGCAGAACAGAGGACCCCCCATCTAACCAGATGACAGAACTGACCCCAGCTCTGCCATCACTGAGAAAGTGGAAGGTAGGAATGCTGGCTTTGTGTCGCTTCTAAAGAGCAGGCTTCCTGCTTCTCCAACACTGAGGGTCTAGGAAGAACTGGATTGTCTCTTTACATGGTCACTGAAATGCTTAATGTGCATTTTTCAAGAGAACTAGGGCAGGTGATGAGGAAAACATGATAAATGTGTGTCACACAATTGTTTGTAGCAAACCAAGTCTGAAGCCCTGCACCGGGAGTCTCCATAAAGGGGAAATGCATGCAGGCAACAGGGAGTTAAGTAAATAATTTTTTTCTTTCTTTGTCGATGTGTTTAGTTCTCTTCCTGCCAAGATTCATCTCACTCCGCTATCTTGTGAGAGACACATATGGCGTGGTGAAATTGCCATCCAAGAAAGCATGTCCCAGCCTGTTGAGACATCATCAAATAAGATTAAAGCCAAGTAAAAATAAAAAGATAGAACGATTTTTCCCCCTTTCCCTTGTACAGAGAACATCTGATGAAAGCCACGGAGGTACTTGAATTGCCTCTGAAGATTCTGTAGCCATTTCTATGGGGTGGTTAAGAAAAAGCCAGGAATAACATGACAAATTCTTTTCTTTCTCCAAGTTAGTGTTTGAGGGCGTGTGTGCTTTATAATAAACCAGATGTATATGATAAAACAAATATTGCTTTCGGCACTTGTGCTACAAATTGTGCCAACATGTGCTACAGACAAACCTCAGGCTCCATGTTCCCTCCTCCTCTCTGGCTTCTGGGCAGTGAAACTTTCTATGATGATGCAGAATGAAACTTCTGTTTTTAAAATATATGTGTTTATGTGCACATATATATGTCCATATTTTTAACATTTTAGACGTTGTGTTAAGATTCATTTCATGACTGATGTTACTAATTTCTTGCTTTACAGATTTCCACATATAAAAGACTGGATTTTCATTTCATTTGCTCAGTGGTCAGATTTTGCTCCTTGGGCTGACATCAGGGGGCATAAAGGTGAAATAAAGGTGATTGCTTTGGCTGACCAGCATCCCTTGAGTACCACAACTCACAAGAAAGTGTATATCTGTGTAGGCACAGGCTCTCTGTCTTCATCAGTTGGACACAGGGAGCTAATGTCTAGCCAGTAAGGGGATCAAGGCTGTGTGTCCTTTCCCAAAGGTCTCATTCCCTGATGGTGAAATTGTGAGTCAGATTAATAATGTAGCCACCTCTGCCAGGGAGCATCCTTTGTATCCAGGTTTCTCCAAAAGTAGACTATTAACAACAACATCCAACCTCTTTCCCTGTTCCCTTGCAGAGACTGCTGATGGTTAGGGGAAAGGTGATATGAAATTGTTTGCTCTGCCAGCCTGATGACTAGCTTAGACACATTTAGTGCTCACACAAAAGCCATGTAGATACAGTGGACAGCCTACAATCCCAGAACTCAGGAGCAGAAGAAAATAGAGAGAGAGGATAGAGGGGAGGGGGGAGAGATTTACGGGGCACACTTGCCCACTGGACTGTCTGATGTCAGCGGGTGCCATCTTCACCAAGACTCCGCCTCAAGGAAGAGGTGAACCATCAAATACGACATTTGTTGCCAATCTCTGGCCTCCATATATACATGCACATGTGCCCATAAAAAATGAAGAGGAGGAGAAGGAAGAAGAAGAGAAAGAATGACAGCAACCTGTTAGTTCTGGGAGAATTTGTGACAAGAACAGAAAAAGGGAGAAAGTTTCTTTTCTTTTTCTTTCTTTTCTTTTTTTTTTCTTCCCTGGAATTTAGGAACACTTCCTGCTTCTCAGAGACTTTCTCTCCCTTTGCTTTCCCAGTGGGGTTTCAGGAGGCCCTCTACAGTCTTTGAAAGGCAGCTGTTAGGAGGTAAACAATACCACACTTCACACGAAGGGGGCCCCAAAGCCAGGCTTTGAAATTAAAATAAATTTTCTTGAAGTATTTGGGGAGTATGAGTGGAGGGCAGTGAAAGACAAGCATGGCCAGTTCTTAAATGTAAGCACTGTCATTCTGTGCTATGTGAAGTTGGTCTTTGTCAAAAGCAGGAAAGAAGGCGCCTGTGCATGTGTTTGCAAATGGTTCTAGGTGAGAGCTAGGGGTTTGGAAGGTCTTGCTTTGGATGTGTGGGTTTAATTGGACCTCAGGAAAAACAGCAATGCATTGGTAGAAGAGATTATTACTGTCCTTAATAAGCTTCATTGGCTTTCATAACAGCCATGGCCTAAAATGAGGCATACAGAGCCCAGAGACAATCCTACCCATAGCCTGGAGCAAAGATTAAAGAGGCAGGGATCCGAGGGAGGGACAGCAAGAACAGAGCAGAGAGGGGTTGGGTGGGGGTGGGGGGTCCTAAGAAGCAGGCTAATGTAAAATCATTTCTGTATTAACCTCCTTTCCTTCTGACAATGGTCAAGTTCTGATTCAAAATACAAATTATCTCCAATTACTTCAAAAGAGGCAGTCAGAGATCTGTCACTTAACCTTCACCATCTGTTTGCCTCAAAGGAAAGTGGACATGTTGACCTCACCTTTTCCTCTGGGCTCTGGTAGACACAGATAGACACAGAATATGGGGGCTTGTTGTTCCCTGGGGAAAACCCTACTGGGGGTTTATGGGTATTTACTGACAGTGGGGAGTGGTGAGCAAAAAAGGACAGAAAGGAAAAGTGACACATAGGGACCAAAAGAAACAGCGACTTGACTCTATTTGGGCTGGTGCCTGGTGTGGGTGGCTGAGGCCACCTCACCCCCAACTTTCCTGCTGAGTGGCTCTTTCTTGCCTCATGGCATCAGGAAGGGCTACGAAGGGATGGAGAGAGCAGAGGATCCCAGGATAAATGAGCAAGACATACCAGAACCCCCAGCCAGGATGACACTGTCAGCTGGTCAAAAGTAGTAGCAGACCACCCACCAAGAAGGCAAATGTGATAGGATTGGTTAGAAGGGTCAGAACATTCACAGTATCTACCTAACACAGCTAAAGGTGGCTGTGAGTGGAGGATGTGCAGGGATGCACGAAAACACATTATCTAAGTGCTGTACTGATCCACTGGGGGGCAGGGAGCTACCTTCTGTACCAATACCACCAAACCATACCATTAAGGGTAGCTGTTGGGGACCAAAGCCATTGTGGAGTCTATATGAAACTCCAATATCTTGGTTGCTGTGCCTCAGTGTATTTTAACCAGGCCAACACAATTTCATGGCCTGAAGCATGCCTTCGTTGGCTCTTTTTTTCTCCAGTAAACTAACAAACATGATGGAAGAGGGATCATCAGATTATCAAGCTGTCCCAGAACAAAGGTAAAAAGACCCCAGGGAGAGCGACTCCCCACAAGCCCCACTGAAATAAGAGGGTGCAAATTTCTAAATGTCTTGCATTTTACGGGGGATTTCTAGGGCTTCTACCCAGGTACATTATATGATTTCCACTCCTTCTGATCTTTATTTTCCATTTTACAGCCCACTGAGTAACAGGTTTTTTTCAAGAGAGAAATAAAGAAAGCAGATCCCCTATAAACAGGGACAAGACTGCCTCATTAATAGTCCATGTGCAAAGGCACCTGGAACTTCCTAAAGAAAAGCACCCCAAACACCAGGGCCATGAGGCAGGGGGTAATTCTTCCCCCAGTCAAATGAAGCAAGAAATTTTGTTTCACATTTTTAATCACATGTCTTGGGTGGCAGGCCTATTTTTCTCCTTGCAAAAGCAGATGGAGCATAGAGACAAGCTGATAAAACCTAGAAACTTTGTCCCTGTCACAAGTATCAGAAGGTGAAGGGCGAGGGACTGGAGAGATGGCTCAGAGATTAAGAGCACTTGCAGTCCCACCATCAGGACCAGGGTCTGAATCCCAGTACCCATGTCAGACAGCTCAAAAATGCCTACAATGCCAGCTCCGAAAGATCTGCAGCCACCTTCTGGAAACCATTGGCACCTGAACACATATGTGTATATAGTCACACAGACACATGTGTATATAACATATACTAAGATAAATAAATCCATTTTTAAGGAACAAAGACAAGAACAGATATAAAGGAGTAATGATGGCAGGAGGGATTGCTGTAAAGGAGCCAGACCCAAATCTTTAAGAGTGAAATCTCCATTGGCTTACCTTCCCACAGTACCCCCCTGCTCCCCTGCTTTTCTGCCTCTCTTACACCTTTGCACCACTCTCTAGGGCTCTGTTGGCAATATGCTGTTGAACTCTGAATCCAGATGCTGGAGACGGCCATGCGACACCAGCTTTGATGGAACCATCTTCCTTCAGGTCTCCTCCCTCTATGTCATTGCTAGTTCAACTTAGGAGCCAGTGGGCCACAAGCTGAGCTGTCAGAGATGTAGGAATGCAGATGAAGAGGTCATTTATGCAGCTGCCTCTGCCTGGCACCTACCTCCTGTCTACGGTTCCTTGCTGGATGGCATTGATGCTCCATGTGTGAAACAAACATAGACAGAGACAGCCTGGCAGAACTTATCAGAATAAAAGGTCTCTGGAAGACAGCCTCTGCCTCATCCCTCTCTTGGTGACTGTGCCCTGAAGGCGAAAGGGTGAAATAATGACTCATCTGCCAAATCTGGACCTGTTGTTTAACTCTACTGAGTCTGAGACCAGGTCTAGGAGCAGGGTTCTTCTCAGGAAAGGATGCTATGTTCCTAAGACAAATATCAGCTCTTCTTCCAGGATGCGTATTATTAAAAGCTGGATTTAATAGAAGAATTAAAAGGGCTTGTCTCACTTGACATTTCATCCACTGAAGACCTGGGGGTGGAAACTCCAGCACCATTCTGATCGGCAGATTGTAGGTTTCATTATGCTCAGCCTTTCTTATTTTCCCATGGTTGTTTATTGTAAATAATAATAATAATAATAATAATAATAATAATACGTTACAGCATGCTAATGGTTTCCCAGTTATGAGAATCTTTCCTAAGCCTATTTCAGGACCACTGATATGCCAAAGATTTTCAGTTCATTCTTTCTAGGTGAGTAACATACCCAAACTTGAAGTGTCAACAGAAACAAAACAGAACCTGGATAACACTCATCTGTGCTGGACTGGCTACAAAGCCCCTTAGACATTAATGCTATTAAAGGCGGGTCTGGTGGTTCAGGTCTGTTATCCTGGCTGCTTGGGTGGCTGAGACAGGAAGACCACAGCCTCAGGGCCTGTCCGGGCTGCAGAGAGAGACCTTGTCTTAAAAGAAAAGAAAAAGAAAGAGGTCTGGGGGTATATTCAGTAACAAAGCATTTGTAAGGCCCTAGGTTCAGTCCTCAGTGTGTGTGGAGGAAAGTAATCTCTGCTGTTTAATTGCAAAGACAATGGCAGAGTGGTATTTTAAATGCATGCTCTATGCCAACATTCCCACTGATTCTTGCTTATTCTCTCTATTTTTGGCCCTGGACTTCTTTTCTTATATTACTCCATCAAGTCTGTACTTCATAAAGCCTGAATCACCAGCTTAATTGCTAGGCAGATTTGGAGTGGGTCCAAGTTAGAATGATGGAAACCCCGTGGAAGTTAAGTTCCAGGTGCTGAGGCAGGGGCTCTAGTGACGGATTCAGTAGTCTCTGGAGACTGTGGAGGTGAACAGCCCAAGAAGCCCATGGGTACCATCTGTGATTTAACAGGAATATCCCCATACCCAGGAGATGGGAAGATATGGCATCCTTGCTCTGTGATGTAATCTCTGCAATTTTTCTTTCCCATCAGGCCTGAGAGGTGGCATGTATGCCTTATTTTAATGGGAGGAGAAAAGAGGCAAAGTGCAAAGTGGTTTATGTTGATGCCTAATTATGATTGTCTGGTACTCCAAAACTAGTATATACATAGATAATATAAGAAGATACCTAGTGTGCATATGCTTTGTATCTGGGCAGGAGCTCTGGCAGAGGTCAGAGATGGGAACACAAATAAGAACAGCATACAAGAGTGCTGGTGAGATGACTCAGTGGGTAGAGCTGCTTGCAGGAAAGCCTGACCACCTAATCCATGTTGGAAAAAGAAGTGAGTCCCCAGAGTGGCCTGCTGTTGTACAAGTATACTCACACTCACACACATCACACGCATACAAACACAGACACATATAACAATGATACTAAAGTTGAAAAAAGAACAGTATATAACGATTCATAGACATGTAAATGTGATAATGAAACCCTCTGCTTTGTATGCTGACTTCAAAAGATAATTTAAAAAATGTGTTTATCACCTGAAATTCAAACTTAAGTGGGTGTTCAGTGTTTTTATTGCTAACCCTGGCAACCTATGAGAGACTCAAGCTAATGTGATTTTCAAAGAAAGGGTATTCAAGTTTTAGAGCTTTCTAGAAACAGAAGAAGCATATAACATGTTCCAGTTTTTAAAAATACATGATAGGAGCTATGCATTAAGGCCATTCTTTTTATTGTATTCATGCACGTGTTTGTTGACAGGAATGAGTTTGTGTATCATGTGCCTGTAGTGCTATGAAGGCCGGAAGAGGATGTTAGATGCCCTAGGCCTGGAGTTCCAGATGGTTGGAAGGTGCCTGAGGTGGGAATTAGGAAGAGAAGGTAGGTCCTCTTGCAAGAGCTAAGTGCTCTTAACCATCGAGCCACCTCCCCGGCCCCTGACATTAAGGTTATTCTTAAATTTCATTAAAATGAAAAAAAAACTTTTAATTTGATAATTACCTTTGCAACAAAGATTCAGTTTACACCTTATTTTCTGTATATGCAATTATCTAAATATCCAAGAATGAAAGAAGGCCTTAGCAAAGATGGGAGGGTTGCCGAATGTTAAGCACACATATGTGGAAGTCAGTTTTCTAAACCTGGGAAGAGAGGAGAGATACTTTGCTTTATAAGTCTTCCATCAACTCCCCTCACATTCCACAGTCAGAAAATGAGGCCAATTGTAATGGAAGCCTAAATTTTATCCCAACCAATTAAAACCATCTCCAGGTTGGAACTTAGTAAATTATAAATATAAATCAGGGATGATTATTTTAATCACAACACCAATTTGCCCTTGATTTCTTTCTCTTTTCCCTCCAGTTTCCCAAGATTCACCACGTATAAACTTACTTTAGAAAAGGAAATAAAATTATCCATGTCCTATGTCAAAACTGGTAATCACAAGTTGATTTTAATTGCCCCAGGCCCCCGTGTTACATTCAGTCCATGTCTGTGGAACCTTGGATTAACCTTGTTCATAGCAGGTGCAGTTTATACTTGAACCTCAATAATGAAGAGACTTTCAATGTCCTTGAGTCTTCACAATGAAGACCTGCAATGTCTTTGAATCTCAACAGTGAAGACCTGCAATGTCCATAAATTCCTCACTTAGGAAAAAAATATACCCAAATAAACAAATCCTAGGTAAAATAAGGAGTCAAGGTTAAAGTCCACACTACATTTCTATCAAGAGTGAATGTTTTCTGTGTGTGTGTATGGTGTGTGCGGTATATGTGTGCCTGTGCAAGTGTGTGCACGAACACATGCTCAGAGACAAGAAAAAGTCAGTTGCTCTATTATTCCCCACCTTACCCCCTTGAGACATGATCTTTTACTAAAATACTTTCAGTTTTTTTAGATGGACAGGCTGGCCAGTAAGCCCCAGTGATTTTCTTGTCCCCACACCAGCCCTAGCACTAGCCTTTAAAATGAAGATAAAACCAAGGCTTGGTCAGTGGAGGATCATGGGACATGATCCATTTGGGGGAGGAACCCTAAATAGTCTTTGAGTCAAACCTTCACATGTACAATCTCATACAAGATGATTGTGGAGGTCTGAGGTTTGTGACTGGAACCTGCCTGGCTTCTTTAGAGTGAGATAGCAATAATCCAAGTGTGGTATCAAACCTACCCTGCTCCCTCACTCACTCTCCCAGCTCCCACCTCTGCCCTTCTACCCATCCATATGCGTCACACCCAAGCACTGTTTTCTAGCATATTTTCTTTTCTTTGAAAAATGTTATCACATTTATCTATGTGGTGGTAGGGTCAGTTCACACGCGCCAAGGCATGAATATAAAGGTCAGTGGGCAACCTGTGGTAGAAGGCTTTCCTCCTTTCACTGCATGGGTCCTAGGGATTGAACTCAGGTCATCGGGCTGAGAAGGAAGAGCCTTTACCTGCTGAGCAATCTTGATGATATGGCCTTTTTCTTTTCTTTTCTCCTCCACTCCCGTTAAGACAGAGTCTCATGTAGCCCAAGCTGGCTTATAACTCACTGTGTAGCCAAGGATAACCCTGAATTTCTGATCCTCCAGCATCCATCTCTGATGGTCTGAGATGGTAGGTATGCATCTCCATGCCTCTTTTTTGTTTGTTTGTTTTTGGTTTGTTGGTTTTGTGGTTTTGTTTTGAAGTGCTGTTATTTTGTACAGGCTATGAAAGCCTTTTATCAACTAAGGGACATCTCTAATCCAGGATGTTCTATTCTTTGAAGCCAGGGAATTATTTTTTTTAAGAAAAGAAAAACTACATTTTAAAAATAATGGTCACTATTCTAAAAGAGTTTGCAGTTCAGGTGGAAAAAAATCCAGGGAAAATAATGTACACTGTGCAGCTGAGTCTAATCCAAGCCCTCAAGTGACTCAGAACATTTCTGGGGAATTTTTCAAAATAATAAAAAAAAAACAAGTAAACAAGTAGGTAAGGCTATTCTAAAATTGTGGGGCTGGGGTGATGGCTTAGCTATAGGAATGCTTGCTGTCAAAGCATTAGGTCCTGAACTCCAGTCCTTGGCAGTAGGGAGGAGAGGAGAGGAGGATCCCCTAACTTAGCTGGCCACCCAGTCTAGCCTAATTAGTGAGCTCACTGTCTCAAAGAAAGTGAATGAAGGGCCTTTCTGACGCTGACAACCAAGCTTGTCCTCTGGCCTCCATGTGCATGTGGGCCCATATGCAAATACATCCACACTCACATGAAGGTACACACAAGCATCAACAAATGTTTCATTAACCAAAGTTTATGTGAACTACTGTTCACAGCCAACAGCACTAAGGACATACCTAAGGCAAAATCCAATCCTACTTGTTTGTAAGTGTAATTCTGTAATTAGGGCAGGGCCAGAGCTAGAGTGAGGCTAGTATGGTCTTCCTGAATTGTCCCAAGGTTTCATTCAGATGTCAAGAAGACCTTTGACCTCTGGGTTTCCTGTAACCTTTTTCTCATCCTGAACATGTAGGAAACAGGCTTGACTATGTATCACAAGGCACGTTCTCACTGTTTTTAAGAACTCTGGCTTCTCTGAGCTAATGGTTTTGTGCCCTCAGGTCTCCTGCCCCACTCAGTGGTTTTAAAAAATATGTTTTTACCACACTCCCTGGCTTAGACCTATATTCTCTTTTCAAGATGGCAGCCCTACCTCATCTCCACTACCAACTGTTGGAAGTAGAGCTCATTTCCTGTACCATCAAATTGTGTTGCATAGACTACGAAGACAGGAGACATTAGCACACCAGATTACAGTTCAGGCCATGGTCTGAGACTCTGGCTCCCCTCCTGTGCCCTTCCCACCCATCGGCTTTCAGCCCCCATCATAAGCAGTTCCCATTCTATAAAAGCTAGGGGCATAAAGCAGTCCCAACATATTGTTGTCCTCCATTGGGGCTCTCCCAGCAGCCTCTGGCATGAACTTGGTTTTCCAACCTTATGCATTCTTAGTCCTCACAGATTTAACATTATACTACTAAGACCTCCCTTTCCCTGTGGCCAAGCCTGCTTGAGTTATCAGAATTAGATAGTAGTTTTCCAAAAACTGTCTGTTTTCTCCACACTATGCCCTTTAATGCTGGTTGCTAAGCAATGTATTAAGCCAGGAGCAGCAACTTGGACACAAGATGGCGGTAGGGAGTGAAAAAACTAGTTGTGGGCCCTTCTCCCTACACTTTTGCTTAAACATCTTACTTTACAAATCATTTTAAAAACATATGAACTGGGCTACTTCTCAACTCAACTCAGGGAACAATACATTTCTTTCAACTAAAGAGAAAAAGGTTTCTCTAGGTACAGTGGCCTGTCCAACTGTCCAAGATTAATCTAGATACATACCTCTTTCAAGTATAGATTTGCTCAATTTTTTTACCTTACCTCACAAGTTAATCCTTTTAGTATAAGAAATATCATCTATAACACACACACACACACACACACACACACACACACACACACACACACACCATGACTCAGGGGTATCATAGAAGAAAGATGGAAAGATTGTAAGCACCAGAAGTCAAGGGGTACAGGGACAAACAGTAGCTTCTAGGTATGACAAGACCAGAGCACTCATGAACTCACACCAGGTGTGGTTGCCTGCACAAGATCTGGACAAGATCACGCCAGTCAGCATTCCAGCATGGAATTCCCACCCCTAGCTGAGGGTCTATTAACAGTTAATGGCTTCTGGGGGAAGGGAAAGACAGTTTTCTTTAAAGGTATAGTCAGTCCCTGGTATGTTGACCATGCTCTAGTGGATGGCCCTACACCCATGAGAAACAGGCAGCATAAATTGGACTTGAGTAAACAATAAAAAACAAATACAAAATAGAAGTTGGGAGACAATCAAGGGTTAGGAGTGGATGTGGGAGTAGTTGGAGATGAACATGGCCAAAATACATTATATTAAATACATGAAAATCTTTTCCAGGAATTGATAAATACTGCCTGGTTGAAATAGAACATTCAGATGTGCCAACACATGAGAATGCTAAGCGAGCCTGCATCACCAGGTCAGGAGCATGATGGGAACCTGCAGTTCTCTATATTGGTAAGAAGTCTTCGGCCATATTCTAGGGCATACAAGTAACACATACTTCCAAACTTGTTTTGATCCTTGAGAGAAAACATATGTTCCCATTTGAATAGATGATCATTTGTCTAGGCTCCTTGCTCAGTGTAAAACCATGGTGGTATTAGCCCAATACTGGCCCAGAGCTTCAAATGGCCTCTCCTGGAGCTGTTTTTTGAAACTCTTGGCATAGAAGGGCAATGCTAAGAAGCTTTGGATCCTGTAAATGCTGTGGTAGTCATATGCCCCACAAATCTGACTAATAAGCTGTTTATAATCACAGTGAGATTTACTTTGCAAAGAAAGGGTCTTCTCTTGTTAGGCTGAAAATACCCAACACGAGTACTGCATTTCTGAAATTGGTCATTTTCTGAGATGCCATAATGAAGCACCATAAGCATGAGCATTTTAAACAACAAAACCTAGCTGGTGGTGGTGGCAGCACATGCCTTTAATCACAGCACTTGGGAGGCAGAGGCAAGAAGATCTCTGTGAATTTGAGACCAGCCTGGTCTACAGAGAGAGCGCCAGGATAGGCTTCAGAACTACACAGAGAAACCCTGTCTTGAAAAACAAACAAACAAATAACGAAAACAAAACAACAAAAACCACCAAAAACCCACCATCACCACCACCACAACAACAAACAAACAAAACATGTTGTCTTTCAGTATGGAAAGCCAGGAGGTCTTAAATTGAGGGGTATTGAGGATCTGTTCCTCTTGGCTTTTTGAAGGAGAGTGCACTCCAGGCCTTTCTCCCAGCTTGCAGCAGCTCTAGTAGTCCATGACATTGCTGACTTATCATATCATTTCTCTTCTCTACCTCTGCTCTCACATGGCTTTGTCCTGTGTCTCTGAGTGTCTTGAGCCTCCCCCTTCTTTCCTTTTTTTTTAAGTTAAAGTTTTATTTTGTGTGTGTGGTGTTCTCTGCCTATACATACACACGTACACACACACACACACACACACGTGCATGCGTGCATGTGCACACGCGTGTGTGTGCACATGTGTGTGTTTGTGTGTGAGTGCATGCATGCAGGCACACATGTACATGCATAAGGAGACAAGAAAAGGGCATAAGATCCCCTGGAACTGGAGCTATAAGGGATTGTGGGCCGCCAATATGGGTGCTAAGAGCTGAACTCTTCTGGAAGAGGTTCAGTATTCTTTCTTAACCAATGAGTGATCTCTCCAGCTCCCTCTTCTTTTTCTTATTAGGACTATGGCCACTGGATTTAGGGTTCATTTTAAATTCAAGATGATTTCATCTTAAGATCCTCAATGGACTTCCAGGGAGACATGGAAAAGGTATGTGTGTCAGGTAGACTACTTAGTTCCAAATACTCTCAGCATTATAACTAATTCTTTCTTTGAACAAGTTCTCCATGTTAAGTTGAAGTTCAAAGCTTCTTGGGGGCATTTCTAAAGAGAGAGAGCATCTGTTGGTGTCACCCCCAGTAGAGTCTCTCATTCATCCTCCTAGAGCCTACCTGGATAGGGTGAGCAATCTTCACCTGCATCTTTTAAGCAGAACACTTTCCATTGGCAGTGTTCTAGGAACAATCTACCCTCTGTCCTTCTAGACCCTGTGTGTAGTACATGCCAAAACCCTATGAAAGATACTGCCATTCAGAGTTGGGAAAAATGCTAGCAAGCTCCACTCATGTTTTCTTTGCCCATTCCAGGTCTGTACTCCCATGTCCTTTAAGAGGCCTTTTATATAAGACATGATTCACACATAGTTTTCACAGCAATAGGCCATAGGATGCTATATGCCTTGAAATTTGGTAGCAACAAGCCTTGAAGAAAACAAAGCAATTGTTTTTGTAAGAAATGCTATATGAAGGCCCCCACTCCCACCCCTGGACCAAATGAATAAATGAATAAATAAACAAATAAAAACCCACACTGACTCTAAATCAGTATCCTGAGCAATATATAATTCTTTTTTGTCAGACAGAAAACAAAACATCTTTTTCTTTGGGAAGGAAAAAGAAATAAAACTCAGTATTGATGTTCTCCAACAAACTCCATTAGGAAGGGAAGGTGGACATTCACAACACATATAGAGAACTCTAGAAAGTAATGAGTTTGGTTCCTACCAGCAACTGGAAGTAAATTTCATAGCCTAACCCCCACCTTTTTTGCAGTTACCAAATTCTTTTATGTTTCTTTTCTGAGAAAAGTGACTTTATAGGTTATTAAATAACTATAAAAACATAACTGAGCAAACCCCAAAGCACAGGTCCTTTTCCTTTGATCCCCCCTCCTTCTAATTCTTGGTAAATGGTCCTGAGATTCAGAATAGTTTGGGTCAGGTCTTTGAGGGCATTTAAATGGCTTTTGTGTTTTTAACATGGTTGGAAATGCAGCTAGAAGAAATCTGCCTTGCATTAGTACACCTGCTGGGCCAAACAAGAACCTGCATCACACCAGTTGGCACCCTCATTTGCCATACACCTGAAATTGAAGTTACCTGGCCTTTTGGCTGGCTCTTACCAACATGGAAGGAAGTTTTCTGTTTTTCCTTCCTCCCAACCTTTGTAGAGGAAAGGAGAATGCCAGAAGAGAAGAGGAAGGGAAGCCCTGGTTTTCAGCTTGGGTAAGTACACAGGAGTCCCTAAACCTGGCTGAAGCAGGATGGATTTCTAGCCATAGCATCCAGCTGGCTTAGGACTTGAGGATCACATCAGACATCCTATGCCTTGGCCACGTGAACCTCACAGCCCAACTTCTCCAACCCTAGTAGTCTGCTTCATGATGATAACCAGCTGTTTCAACTAATTTTCCCTCTAATGACTCAGCTTGGTTCTCAAGTAGGAAAGGGTAAGTGAAGGCAGTAACATTGGGACCCTGAAGCTTGCTGTCCTATCCTGTCCACCACCATCCCTGAAGCCTCTTTTTTCAAGTGACTTTGAGATACAGGAGATGGATGCACTGGACAGAAGTGCAGAATCCCCTCCAGGCAGAAACTTTGATGCTGCCTTGCCACTGTTCCAGATGTGAGGCTCTGAGTCTTCAGTTGTGGATTCTAGGATGGTGAAGAAGCCCAGATATGAGAACAGAATGCAGAAAACAAATTAGCATTTTGAAAAATAAAAAGCCTAGCTTTTAATCCTATTAAGTTCTCCTGGCTGTGTCCCACCCACCGCCCCTACCCCCACCCCTAAAATCTCTGAAAGAGATACTGATGTGGCCATTAACATAAATGCTGAAATCAGCATTTCCTTTGAAAGAAGTTGTTAATATTTGGAAATGGTCGTATTTCCAATCCAAGCTTTGATTGTTATTCTATACTAGCCAGCAAGTGCCAAGGTCACAGGGAGATTCACCTGCAGACAGAGCTAAATGAATCCGCTCGGCCACAGTGCATGTATAATTTAACATCCACCTCTCTGAGTACTTCCATGCATTCCTAAAAAAATATTTTATTACAATAACAAATTGGTTTCAAAATCATGCATTATGTATTCTGAAATTAGGTCTGCCGGCAAAACCTGGGTGTGCAAACACACACCTCCCTACGCCAGGCTGAGCGAGCACCCGGATGCTGTTGGTGTTGGGGTGGGGCTTGAAAGGAAGTTCCTTCATTCCTCAAGGAACTACCCTCTCTTTTGATCTCATTCTGCATATTTGGAAGAAAAAGAACAAACCGATCCAGTGCTATACAGAGTAGCCACCCTGGGCTCTCCTCCCAGTGCTTTCCACCAGTCAGTGTGCATTCCTAGGCAGGCATGACCTGAAGAGGAAGGCTTGCCAATACAGTTTCTAAGCTTTCCTTTAAAACACGCTTATTCCTTGAATTCTAAACATCCTCTCCTGTGATCTGGCATTTTCCATGTGCATATGATACAGGCACTGAACTTCAACAAAGCTTCTTTGAAACGTTAATGGTATCAATGCCATGCTTAAATTTGTGTGCAGAAACAAGCGAGCCTTCCCATTAACTGGCATCACAGTGATCCTGCCAAAGCTATATTTGGAAAAATCCTAGGATTTGTGGTACCCACCTAACTCAGGTAGCAGACTCCTAAGTGGTGTTCCTTCCTGTTTCCTGACTGTCACCTGGCATTAATCACACATCAAGTTAGCACTAGTTCATAAGCATGGCTTGCTTTCCTTCTGTACAATAAACACTGTTCTCAAGGTATTTGCTTCTGAGTATTGAAGGATGAAATGCTTGACTTTCTTCAGATGCTCTGATTTCAGAACACATGTACCACATCACTGAATGTCATCAGTGGATTCTAAGAAGGCTAAGGGCTCCATGGTAAAGAGCCCTCTATTATAAATATGCAAGAAAGAAACTCAGTTAAGTCATTTCTAAGCTTCAAAAGTTTCTTATACATGAATTTGACCTCTTTATATGGAAAGAAATACCTAGTTTATTTCAATAGGGAATTTGTTTTTCATTAACTTGGAAGCTAAAAGTCATTAATATGGCCCTTTCAGATCTACTAACATTTGAATAAAACAACAAATTTCCCAGGGGACCTACTTACAAATCTCTTTAAAGTAATTTGCTCTAATTTTTATTACAGGACAACATTGTGACCAGTTTTGTATTTTTAAAGCAATGCCCTGCCTGTAAAACTTTAATTCTCTGACAAGACAAGAGCATTCATAAGAATATGAGTAAAATTTAAAGCTGCTACCCTTTCTTTCCCTAAAAAATAAAAGTCTGAAAACACTGTATTAAGAAACCATTCCTCTTTAATTTTGTTTTGATGTCGTGATATGACTAGATGTATAGTTTTCTATAGCTAAATTACAAAGAATAATTTTCTCTAATCTAATCAGTAATATCTAAAAATGAGAATGGTACCAGCACTATTTCTGATTTCTTTTGTATTGTGATTTAGGCTGACATGGTAAAGCTCTGCTGTTCAGAAGAGCAATTAAGAAATTGTTGATAGAAATTAAATATTACTAGCAATTGGAAATGCATTTCTTTCTTGCTTGCTGCATCTAGAAATACCACTTCTACCTCCTATCAAAGATGAACTCAGCTAAAACAGTGAAGTAAAAATGAACTAAAAAGCTTCATTCTTACACTAAATAAGATGATTTATGTAAGTAACAACCAAGTTCCAGAGTATGCATATAAATGTCTGTGTGGATACATGCATATGTATGCATGTGTGTTGAATGTGTGCATGTATGTGGCATGCGTGCATGTGTGTGCATGTGCACATGCACGCGCGCACAAACACGCATGCGTGCACATCTCTAGAAACACTTAAAGTTGAAATGTGCAGACTAAATGATTAAACTCTCCTGGTTGGATAGCTAAAGAGCTATACCCTTTGTTTTAGCTGTGGGCCAATTTCATCTGAATGCAAACTACTCTTTTATTTGTTATTAAAGCTTGCATCTTGCCTTTTCTGTATAAGAATTAGCCTACCATATGCTACTTAGGAAACTATTAAAGTAAGAATTAAAAATGGCATGCAAATAAATAAACCTTTGGTAATAATTACATGTCATTCTCACATAGTGCAACAATTGTACTGCTAACTTTTCTAATACTGATGTGAAAATATTATAATGTGTTATTTCACATCCCAAATGAAAAGGTGGTCCTAAGCTCCTTTTGAATTGTGATAGGAACATTCCAGATTGGGTATGAAGTAGTGTTCCCATAAACACATACATGTAAACACATAAACACATGTATGATAAAATACAGAAATGCATGTATGTTTGAATATTAAAACTTTGGATGGGATTGAATGCAATTAGAAATAATAAACCAGAAGTTGCCAAGGAAAAATGTCCAGAGTCAAATGCTTTTGGATTCTATCTTAATTATCTTGCCTACCCATGTAAAATTTGAAAATCATTTCCTAATGCCACTTTAAAAAGAAAAGCCAATGGTAAATAGCAAATCATGTTTGAATATTTTTTAAAAAGATTTTACTATTTTTAATTGTGTGTGTGCACATGCTTACATGAGTGTGTATGCATGCACAAGTAGGGAGGCATCAATTACCCAGAGCTAGAATTACAGGTCAGTTGTGAGGTACCTAACAGGTGCTAGGAATCCTCTGCAAGAGCAGTATGTAGTCTTAACCACTGAGCCATGTCTCCAGTCTCAAATTGCCTTTGAACCTAAATTTCTTTTTTGCTGCTGAATTTTTCAGAATCACATTGATACAGAAAGATAATGCACTCATTGTGCTTTGGTTCAGGGTCATTTTATTAAGAGTGTACCACTGACTCCAGTAGTCTCTATCAATTCAGTTATCTCAAGTTCTGCCCCAGCCTGGCCACTTGCCAGAGAATGTCACACTCCGGAGGACTGACTACACAAGAACACTTTTTTCATACCGATTAGATTCAAGCTCACAGCCTCAGAGTAAAAACTCTAAGGGATCTTAAACGTGGTGTCCTGTAGAAAGGAACTGGAGGGATTTGGAGGAGACTGCAGCTGGTTGAGCCTCCCTTCCCCCAGTAGGTCTATTGATGCTTGGTCTATCAGACAATTGCGATAGCAAACTGCAGCGTGTCCTGGGGTCTGCTCTAAAAAAGTAAAATCGGAAGCCTGTCTGTCAGCTGAATGTGGAACCAAAAGCCCACACCATGGGGTTCAGTGCCTTGTGCCTGGCTGTATTCACAGGCCAGGCAGATGGATGTGTGGCCTCTTGCGAAGCCAAGAGATGGGCATTTCAAAAATAAAATCATCTCCCAATTACAGGAAACCCTTCTTCCCTGGGATCCCAAAGCACTCTATCAACCTAAATTGGAATTCTGTCTTCTGAGCTGCCTTCCATGCAGCCACTCCACTATAAATTGGATCAAATGCTCTCAGATTAATTCCTGCAAACCTATATTCATCTTTGTATATCTTTATTACAAAACTAGCCACAAGACTGGTCTACAATTTTCATTACCAGAACAGCTTTCGGGCCTGGATTATGCCATGGTTTATCCCTCCGTGACCCCAAACCATCTTGTTAGCCCCATTATTGTATATTCATACAACACACCTGAGCCCAAGATAATAAGAGAGTTATAGTGAGCGGGAGGAAGGGGCACATCTTATTGCATTTTATGCATTGCTATTCTGCAAGGATATTTAACCTACTACAGGCATCCCTGAAGTCTGTGCCTCTCTGCCGTGCTCTGGCTTACACCTTAACACCAAAGACCCTCATGATTTCCCCTCACTGCCCCCACTGAGAAGGGCAGGGCAGGGCCGGGAATCTGAAGAGAACTTGAACTTCTCAGAGATACTGATTCCATTTCTTCCTGGCTGATGTGGTTTAAGAGATTCGGGCTCTGAGTGGGTCACCGAGAAAAGCCACAGCACAGAGGATTCTTAGCCCTTCATAGAAAAATAGCAGAATTGCTTCCTGGAAGAGGACAATGGGGCTCTCACATGCATAGAATGGAAGGTGGGGTGGGGATGGGGGCTTGTCCCCAGCCTTAGGTGTGGCGATTTAAAATGCTTGTTTTGTGCAACACAAAAACAATGAACACAGAATTTGAGTCACTGCTCTGGAAAGAAAAAGGAGAAACAGAAAGTAAGGGACATTATATGGGGGGATTTAAGTTTGTACATAGGGTATTAAGCTTCATGGTCTTTTTATTATTAACAGAAAATGGAGAATATATAGCTTCAAATGGACCAATGAAGAAAGAATCATGAACCAAGAGCTATTACTAATCCCTGTCTGAATATCTGATGACCTTGAATCCACAAGAAAAATTATACTTAGTGATTTAAAACAAACAAAAAAATGTTAGTTTTGGTCAAGTGTGCCAAAGGTGAAGTTTTCAGAAAACCATGGTAGCAAAACTAGATGATGGTTATGATTTATTAGAATATATTTACCTATATTAATAACAGATATTACATGTAACTCTAGACATAATTATTGTATTTAAACTACATGGCTTTCTCTGCAACAATTCAATAATCTCTTTTACATACATATATGTATGTATAAAGTATGCAATGTATATAAACATAATAATAATTATGCATAATCATGACATGTAATTATATATTTTACACAAATATTTATATGTGAATGATACGTTGCATTTATAATTATATACTATATAGATATAATTTCCAGGAGGATTTATATCTCTTCCCTCTGCACAGCTATACTCTTCCCTAGTAAGTCAACACCTATAGCAACTCTCTACCCTTCTAGCTTCTCTGCTTCTGTCCTCATCCTCCCTCTCCCAACAATTCGTTCTTCCTTCTTCCTTTCCTGACTTTTAAAATGATGTCAGCTTGATTCTTAAAACAGGGGGAAAAAAGGGAAATAGTGATCCATTATTTCTCCCCTCTGGAGAAATTTGGAGACTACTATTTGCTCTTCTTTCTCTGGTAAACATGATGCCACAGTTACCATGACTTCCTCACAGATGTAAAAAACAGATACTCTCATTATTTGATGAGCATATTTTTTTCCTCTTAAAAATGACCAGCTCTTATTTGGGCTATGTGGTGCATGCCTATAATATCAGTACTAAGGAGACTAAGGCAGGAGGGTACATATGAATTCAAGGACAGCTTGAACTACACGGTGAGTTCTTGGATAGCCTGAGCTATATACACAGGGAAGGGGAGGCTCTTTTTTTCTATTGCTTAGAAAAACACATAAACAGCAACCCAGAAAAGTGGCTGCACATTCCTTGCTCTTGGGGCCTAAAGTCCTCTCAAGAAGTGACCTATACATATGGTGTCTGGTAAGTATGCAGAACCAGAGGGCCTGTCTCCATGCCCCTACCCCCAACATACTACATCAGAAAGAATTTGTCAGTAAGATCTTGGGATATTTTTATAAACTCTAACATATGGAAGATCAAGGTTGAGGCATTTTTAATGACCTATTTCTGAACCTATTTTAAGCTACAAAACCATGTTCTTTGGGATGAAGACATGTGCAATCAAGCTTTGGCTCAGTACCTTCTGAATATACCACTGATGATGGGCAAGTGAATGTCTTAGTGTTACTAGCACTGTGATGGGACACCATGACCAAAAACAACTTGGGGAGGAAAGGGTTTATTTCATTCACAATTCCATATAACAGTTCATCATCAAAAGCAATGAGGGCAGGAACTCAAGCAGGTCAGAAACCTGGAGGCAAGAGCTGATGCAGAGGCCATGGAGGGGTGTTGCTTTCTCGTTGGCTTGCTCAGTCTGCTTTTTTTTATAGAATGTAGGACCACTGGCCCAGGGAAGGCACCACTCACAATGGTCTGGGCTCTCCTCCATCATCACTAATTAAGAAAATATCTCACAGGCTTGCCTATAGCCCAGTGTCATGTAGACATCTTCTCAACTGAGGTTCCTTTCTCTCAAATGACTTCAGCTCAGGTCATGTTGACATAAAACCTAGCTAGCACAGTGTAGATTTCCTGGTTGTCATCTCTCTGCCAGGATCACACCAATATCTCTAGGTGAGAGCCAAGATTTCTCCACCAACAGATGTCTCCTTAACCTCACTTAGCTCTGCATCAGCTAGCCAATCACAGACTGCCCTGACTTCTAGGACTACTGTTTCACTCTTATCACAGTTCCTGCAAACTTCTTTCAAGTGGCCTGAAGACCACCTGAGGCTTCACCACTAGCCCTATCCTGCCTGCCCAGCCCTTGGTCCTACTCAGCATCCATCATCATGAGTTTATTTTTAAGGCTTCTATTTTGCATCACGGACACACATTTTATTTTTTATTTATCTGTATGTGTGCACATGCATGCAAGCATACACACATGCACCATGTCACACATGCAACAGTCAGAGGGCAACTTAGAGGAGTTAGTCCCTCCTCCTGTGTGCACACTAGGAGATCAGACTCAGGACATAAGGTTTAGCTGCAGGAACTTTTACTGGCTCAACCAACTCACCAGCCTTGACATATTCTTTTAAATAATACTCATGCAGTCTTGTGTGAATCATTATTTTGAAAAAACTAAGCCACAAGTGCTTTTAGTTTTACTCTTCCCAATTCCCATTTTCCACATTACAAACCACTATTACCCACTAAATGGTCTACTTGATATTCAGGATCCCCTTTATAGGGGAAAGGAGGACAGAACTTCAAAAGACATCCTGGTTTCCAGCTATTTCACCCCCACAAAAGAAACTCAGAAAAAGTGACAGGGCCCCAGATGTATTTGAAAACCGAGGGTTTGGTCCACAGAGTTCTGCCTGAGGCCACACAACACAGGCATTTGTTGTCTGTTTTATCATTACTTCTGTATGTTGATTGCTTTGGTTCATTATACAACACAGAGTCCATAGGAACAACTCATTTCTCAAGTGAACAGGTGTACAATGAAATTAGAGTCAAGTTTTGTAAATTTTCAGCTGGGAAAGCAATCCACAGGGAACCAACGGGAGAAGACCCGTGGTACAGAAATATAAAGGCTATGGAGATGTGTTATTGCCCACTTACATAGAAGGGTGGAGGGGTAGCTCTGTTCCTCCCCCTTTCATTTCTATCCATACCAGCACCCACCCTTTGAGCTTTTTCTGTCTTGCCTTTTCTCTGGACCAGGGTCTTGTCATATCTCACTCATGCCATGGGGATCTTGAGTTCATCGGGCAGAAAGCCATGTGACCTCAGGCTGAGTGATTGTATGTCACTAGAGATACAGCTTGCCACTCAATTCCTCTAAGCTTTGACCAGTTCAGACCTCAATGATTGCTCGCCTCTTCTGCTCCCCCTGTAGACCATAGCAGGCTTTGCCCTGGGGTATATGTGCATGAGACACATTTTCAGGGTGAATGAAAGGCAAGCCCCTTCTTCCTCCCTTCTCTATTTTCTTTTTCCCCTCTCATCTGCCTCTTGTTATTTCTACCTGGTAGTTTTTCTTGTCCATTTCCCCCACTTTTTCTAATTCTTTTGTATTGACACAACCACAAAGTCAACTCAAACAACCATGACACCTATTGGAAAGGGGAAAAAAATACCTCTAGTGTGCTATTTTGTTTTACCTTTGTTCAAAAGCAGTTCCCATTTGAGCAATGACAGCCAGGACTCTGTAATCTATACATACACTTTAATCCTTCAAAGAACCAGCAGGGCCGGCATCAATCAAGAGCCTTCATCAACTTGTAAAAACAATATTTTGATTCAATCAGATTCAAAGCCCTGAAATTCTCAGCTAATTAATGCAAGGTCACTCGAGGGCTGTGCAATGGTGGCTGGAACAATGGTTAAATATTTACCCTGGGCACACACACACACCCACTTGCATCACCAGAGGACCTGAGTGATGGTCAAGAATAGAAAATCTACCTCTGGCTACTATTGAATTCATGTGGATCAAGTATTGAGGTAATTATTGGAAGAAGGAACAGAGTCACATGAGTTTTTCATCATCATAGATAGAAATACAATGTGTAGACAGAAACTGCCAGCACCTTGTTGATGGTACTAACATCCTAAACATCCCCAGAAGAGATCCATTCTGTAGTGACCCCTCCAGAAGACTCAGAATAAATGGCTAGTTAAATTTTCATAAGTCAGCCAGCCAATGCCATCTTTTAATGAAGTGTAGATTCTAATGTGCTTGTTTTGGTTTGCATGTGGAAACATCATTTGAGACTTGGTGTATCTGTGGGAGGCAGGCTACAGAAACACTTGACAGTGGTACTGTATATGCTTTTATCTATAGGTAGCTTCTGAATGTTTTAGTACTTTCCTCACATATATGACCATACACTGTTTACTCATTCTGACACAGAAAGGGAAAGCATCAGGATGCCTCATTACTGATGAAAATACATTTTTTAAGTGTAGGCAATCTGGCAGCAAATTCCCCGAGACCTGTATCTTGGTCTCTTCTTTGTCTTTCCTTACTTTGACACCTGTAGTCCCTTTAAAAATGATGTACCCTGATTTTGGTTGTGGTATTATATTGGCTACTTCTGCAAGATCAGATTGAGTATGAACTGTCTCCCACAGGTTCATGGGTTTGAACAGTTGGTCCCCAGCTGGTTAGGTTATTTTAGAAGGTTGTAGAACCATATTAAGAGGTAAAGCCTCATTAGAGCAAAAGGTGCCTGGAGGAGGACTTTGAGGATTTATAGCCCAGACTTAACTTCTGTCCGTTTTAGTTTCTTATTCCTCTAGTATCTGAGGGACCTGCTGCCATGCTCTCCATCCACAGTGGACTGCATCCCCTCACACTGTGAGTCAAACAAGTCCTCCCTCCTCCAAGTTACTCTCAACAGGGATTTAGTTACAGCAACAAGAAAGGGAATTAATACATAGACTAAGGCATTTATTGGTGTTACCTGAGTATGGGTTTTTTTTTCAAATTCTTTTGAATCTACAATTCTCTGAAAATAAAAAGTTATATATTTAAAAGCCACACAATGTACATCTATACAGTAGCCTTATAATTGGCCAGGGCTCTTCTTACATTGTTAATTCAATTCACATATCTGCCCTCTGGTCCCCCAACCTAAGAACCTACAAAAGAAAATTTTGGAAAAAGCTTTCTCTTTCCTTAAGATCAGAGTGGGGTGACTACAATGACTACAATAGGGGTAACTATGCTATGAAGATAACTAACCACTTTCTGATTGGATTGCAGACCTGCTTCACGGGAGGAAACACATGGCTGATTCTGTAAATCTAGCTAAGAACCCGTGGTAGAGAAGAAGCTCACAGGCCCCAGGGGGTGAACCTGCCATACACACACACACACACACACACACACACACACACACACAGAGGTTGGGGCAGTGCACAGACCTCATCTAAGGAATTTGTTCTTGTACCATGATAACTAACAGAGAAACACACACTAGTCAAAGTGTAGAGAATGAGTATCAGTGGAGTTCTCAGATACAACTGGGACACCTGCATCATCCCTCTACCATCATCCCAGAAAAGAGGCAAGGGAGACTGTGAGAGCTGGATGTCAAAGGGGTCCAGACTGAAATAGTGTCTTCTGGGTATGACAGGACTGTTGACCTCACACCAGCTGTAGCTGTCTGCACAAAACCAAGCCAGTGAACAGTCTAGGACAGCAGGTGAAGAGACTTTCAAGGCCCCAACCCATGTCTAAAGCTATTGACAGCTGATGGCTTCTCATGGAGACAGGGACAAGCTTTTTAAAGGATTTAACCACTGATATGTTGACCACAAACCAACGGATAGCCACACACTCATGAATACATGGAGATCACACATTGGTCTCAGTGAGCTGTTTCTTTAAAAAGAGGTGAGAAAGCTAGGAGAGGCTGGAGATTGATCCAGAAAGAAGTTGAGTGAGGAGTGTGGGGTGATTAAGATCAAAATATACTATATGAAATTATCAACAAATTAATTAAAATATTATGTTTTTAAACTACTGAGGGCCTGAGTGTACTTTGGCCTTTAAAGTACTTTAAAGTACTTTTCCTCTTTAAAAAGGAACACTTTAAAAATCTATACCTTGAAATAATTCATTTTGCAAAAGATGGTTAGCCACAGGCTCCTTTGTATTCCTCATTTTTTCATACTTACTTTCTATGAATTTTATTATTTGTATAAGGATTAACAAAGTTGTCTGTACGGAGGAATTAAGGGAGCTGTGTTCATGACCCAGGTCAAATATCAAACCAACCTCAAGTTAAACTGTGTGGTCACTTCAGTAAGTCTTGACATGGTGACAATGTGTTGTGGGGTATTAGCTACCCATGGCTAACAATGACTGGGGCATATTAGTCAGAAAGGTGGCACCTGAAGATGCAGATCACAAGATTTCTGATGACTGAGCCTTCTGACTGACATAAGTCACTGGGCTCAACAGCTGGGCAATGGATGAGTCACACTGTCCTAGACTAATGGACACTGTGCTCTCCTCAAGCTCCTGCCACATAAACGTGGAAAACCTTGGAATTGTAGGGTGCTGCCAAGATTATTTTTTCTCAGTGTAGAAGCTGACCTACCTGGGGCTACTTGATAAAACATTTTGACTGAATTAAATAGGTACTTCTGTCAGACAACCAATTTGATTGATTTTCCCCTACTGTATTAACTACTTATTTTCAATCCTTTTATCAACATTTAAAATGTTTACAAAAGCCACAAATTTACATAATTTTAGCAATGAAAGGGTCCTTAAGAAATCACCATGCTTGTCACCGAAGGTTCACAGGTGTTAAATGAGAAGAATCAAGGGGATGAATGGTTATAGTAAGTAAGTTTGGGGAACACTGAGCTGAAGAGCTTTAATGGTTTCATTGCTTCCTAGTTTGCTACAGAATTCTCCAAAGGCTTTAAAATGCTAATACACACAAAAGAATGGAAGTGGGACATCCATCTACAGTTATATTCAACATAGAAGCTCTTGTTCCTACCTCCCCTACACCAGAATTCCAGGTAACAAGTTTGGAAATGCTGCTATAGGACAAAGTATATGGACAGAGAAACAGATATCAAGTAAGTAATATGCTTTATTTAGAATGTTCAGTGTGCATGGAGTGAAAAATTGAGCTCAAGCCTATCAATTCCTACTAATGTCTTCTGGAACAGAAACTTATGTATCTTTTGTTCATCAAAGTTTTTCAGCATATCAAAAGATCAGCTTCAATATATTCACATTATAGATTTCATATCCTTCTAATTTTGCCTTACCTCTCCCTTCTGATATATCTATAATATCTAATTTAAATGTTTTGACAATATATAAAATATTCCCTATGGATGATTTATAGAATGTACATGTCACAAGGACTAAGTGAGAACACCCTGTCTTAGTATTATGAAATATAAAAGATACTTATTTCATCAAGGCTCTTAAAACAGTGGCCATGTAATTTATAATTTCTTCCCTGTGTATTTGGCAGAATTCCTTTGCATGAGATAATTTTCCCAGGGCTAGGTAGTGGTGGCACATCTTTAATCCCAGCACTTGGGAGGCAAAGGCAGGCAGATCTCTGTGAGTTTGAAGCCAGGCTGATCCACAGAATGAGTTCCAAATCACCCAGGGTTACACAGGGAAACCCTGTCTTGAAAAACAAAACAAAGATAATTTTCCCTTGTGAACTAGGACCAGTTAGTCATTCATAAGCATAACTCATAGAAGAAAAATAAAGTAAATGTGTAGTTTTTTTTTTTTTTTGGCTAGAAGAATGCTGATGTGGCATTCATTATCCTGTCTCTAGCATGTCTGCCTCTGTTACCCTGTCCCTGTCCCTTTAATGTCCATGTCATTAAGACTATGCAATAACTTCCCTCACAAAGTCCATTTGTGTTCGTTGTGTGTACTTTTGACACAATCCATTGGTATCTAACACTTTCTTTACCTTCTGGTGCAACCTTGTTACATATATATTTCCTAGCACAGATTTTATCAGCCAGCCCTTTGGAGAGGAGAGTGTCTGGAGACCCCCAGCCCTGACATTTCACTCAATGTCTAGGATTACTTTTACTCATTCGGTGGGCAAATCTAAGAAATTTTGTTACTGCATTTCAACAACAGCAAATGTCTCAATTCCCGAAATTGTCTCATTTGAACAAAAACCAAAGTACATGGCTTCCTCAATTATTTTTAAGAAGGGGGAGCTATTTATTATAATTTAGGCATAAGCCTACCAACATTGATGAGAGTGTGTATATTTTTTTTATATGAAATACATATATTCCTTCCAAATTTCTATATCCATTAATACTTAACCACAGTAGTCAGGAGCCAATCTTAATTATTTCTACAAAGACACATTGGTTATGTAACATGGCTCAGATACTTGTGTTGTCATTTGAAATTGGTCTGATCTCCAGGAATACATAATTTTATGTGACCCCTATTACCTTCAAACAGATCCCAAGGATGAACTGTAGAAGTGAGTTTTTTTTTTTTAAGTGCTATATTCCTATAGGTATTAATTCTAGCACAAGAACTGCAAGAGGCTAATGTGTGCAATATCGTCAGTGTCACTAATCAATTATGTAAACATTGAACAAGTTTCCCATGCTTCTGCTGCCTTTTAAGTCCACACTGGTAAGTTGGATTTCAATGGTCAGAAAGAGACACAAAACAAGTTTGAAGGTCCATCATGCTATGAAGTTAAAATAACTCTCATGTAATTTGTGGATCTTATCCTTGGTGACAAGCAGACTACAATGAAATTTCACCACCCTTGAATAGGGAGGTAATAAAATATATCTATACCTGGGATTTGGACAGGAAAAAATGCAGTTGTATAGGAAGACCAAATCATAGAAACGAATGTGCTGCTCCAGTCTAGTCCATAAATACCCACATGGAAAATAATCAATCAAAATTTATAGTTTGACAAGAAAAATAATCTACCCTAAAAAGAATTAGCAAATCCCATTAAACAGAAAAATTAAGAACTTCCAAAACTGCTAAAAAGAATCCGATTCTGATTAGCTTCTGATAGAGACTGGATAGATATTGATACAAAATGATTAAAGACATACAGGAAAGACTATAAAATACAAGGAAATAATAATAATTCACCATGAAACATGAGCAGGCAATGCAAAGCAAAATAAATACAATATTTTTAAATTGGAAAAACTATAACTTTGACATTGAAATATAAATACACCAAGAACGGGCTAAAGTGTAAGCAGGCTGAGAACAGAACTGGTGAACTGGGAGAGTCGAAGAACCTGATCAAGAGCATTTTACATGCATCTGTTGCATTTCTTTGGCTATGACAGTAACACCTAGCAGGATCAACTTCAGAAGGAAAGGATCAATTTTGGTTCCCAAATTCAGTGTTTCAACCCATCATAGCAGGGAGGGCACAGTGGCAGAGATGGCTTCATCTGTGACAGTAGTACTTGTGCTAGTGCTGGTCACGTGGCAAGGACCAAAAAGTAGGGAATGCAGGCCAGAGCCAGAGAGCAAATAACCTTCAAATTCCAGCTCTTGATGATTTACATTCATCAGTAGACTTGGGCGTCTACTGCAAAAAGTTCTACAGCTTCTCCAAATGTCACCAGACAGTGAGAAGCAAATGCTCCATCCAAGCGTGAGTCTGAGAGGAGTGTTTCAGATTCAAATCCTGTCACGACACTGCATCCCCAGTCACAAAGGCTCATGGCTACTCTGAAATGCATTTAGCTCAGTTATAAAACCACCCTCATCTTTAGTTTTATTACCATAGAAGGGTCCTTGAAGGGACTGCAGGCACATTCTTAGCTCAGTCAATGTAAAGCAAGAAGAAAGTTAGACCTGTCAAATACATGATAGTATAGAATAAACATTCCCATCCCCAAGAGGAGAACAAGAAAAGATTGGAATAAAGCATGATTCAAACCAAGCAAGGCAAAACCCAAATGCTGTGACACCATGGCCCATGTCCAGGAATATGGTGCATGGTAGAAGCTCTGACTGGCTTGGGAACCCTAGGCTCTGTGGTTCTGCCATTTACAGCCCATGGGCCCACATTCTAGGGCCAGCTCTGCTTGGTGACAGTAGCTTTGCTTGGCAGAAATCCACACTGTCATCCCCAGCACCCCAGAGTCTCACAGGTAACTTAGGTTTTACCTTCCATCCCTCCCAGTTTTCAGGTCTTGTGAGGTGTCACCCATGCCAGTTGGGCTTTCGGTGATGGGATGTCTGAGTCGTTTCTGTTCCTATAAGTGATCCCAGTGAACCCAGTGTGTCACCAAGTTGGACTTTGGTGGCACCCTTACTTTGGTCTGTCACTAGTTCCCTATCTGGGGTGAGAAGTTTGCCCATATCTCTCCAGGAACAGCGTCATACACCAGTGCATTTGAAAACTTAGATATAGCTTTACCAAGTACTCTCCCAAATGTAACTTACTAAAAATGACCCTAAAAATACAACAATTAAATATTCCTACAAACATTAAAAAATAGGAGTAATTGTTGAATCAGTAATAGATATATCTTCTTATAAGTCAACTGAAGCCTTCAATAACTTATCAATGAGTTTTACCAAATAACCAGGAAAACAAATAATTTAATATCATATCAACTATGCTAAAATACATAAAAGGAAATAGACTCCAATTAATATAATAAAAAAGTTGGTGCCAAACCATGGTAAGAACATTATGACAAAGTAAAAATAACAGAAAACATCACTGAGAAAAGGTGTGTAATTCTAGATAAAGTACTAGTGAACAACCAAGCAGCATATAGAAATGATAAAATATAGTATGATCAAGGACCATACACTCTCTCAAATACAAAGTTTATCTGAGTCTAGAAAGAGAATTACTGTTGAATTCACACTGATGGGCTAAAAAAAGTGGTATGATTTACCCAGTGGATTAAAAATAGAAATTAATCCATCATTTATTAAACTTTGTTTGGTTGATAAAAGGCATTTACCTGCAGCAGACCTCCCATCAAAGGTGAAATACAGAAAACCTCCCATTGGAAATGAGGAGTTAAGGAAGCTTGCCCACTGCTGCTGCTCATATTCAACAATACATTGGGGGACACAGTTGTACAAGAAGGTGTAATGATTGCTGGGAGATAAAATACCTACAGTCATGAAGATAAAAAACTGAAATGCAAATAGAAATGATTAGAGTTTAAAAGATAATAATAAAAGGTTATGCAAATGCAAAGCACAGGAAATAATTGTATTTCCATATAATTCAGCTAAAAGTTATTATTCAAGCAAAATTAATACTCAAATAGTTACCAGTGAAAGAGAGAACAAGGCAAACATAGCCTCAAAAAAACTGAGGCAGGAGAATTCTGCCTCAGGTTTGAGGCAACCTGAGATACATAGTAAGACCCTATCTTAAAGTAAAATGGCAATATACAAAACAGAACAAAAACACAATGCATCTAATAATGCACACAGATGTTTGTTAAAATAAGTGAAAAGACCTAAATATAGAGAAAACTGTGATACATTTGTAGATGGGAAGGCTCAATAGCAAAAAACAAACAAACAAAAACAAAACCCAACCAAACAAACAAATAAAAAACTCAATTCCCAATGAATCTATGGAAAGAAATCTCATCCAACAGGTATTTCTTAGTGGAAAACAATTCACACAAAATTAGGAGACATAACTTGCCTTAACAGATTTTTCCTATAAAGCCTTACCAATATAGAATTAGTTTAGAAGATAGATTGGCCAAATGAACAAAGTTGGGAATAGAAAGCTCTAGATATATGACAGACATGAGATTGCCTAACTAGTACCAAAGGAGCAACTTTTCAATAAATAGTGTTGGGAACATTGGTTACCCATGTGGCTAAAGACGAAACTGGATTCTATACCCAAACAAAATAATTAGTAATTTTTAAAGATAGGCTAAAAACAGTAACAAAAATGAAAAGTTTTATTCTTAGAAACAACAGCATTTTCAACATTTCATACTTGAAAGGGATTAATAAGGAAACCAGAAATATTTAGTGATTAAATAATATGTCATATCAGCATCTGCAGAATATATGTGCACCAATAGTCTGTGGAATGAAGCCAAGCTTAAGAACATTTATAACATCCATTCTGTATATTCACATAAGGAAAGGCAGAAGAGGGATGATCTGAAATCCTAAATCAGGAACTTAGAATAGGAACTGGCAGAGAAGTAAAAGATGGCCCCCATAACATACAACATAATCTTAGGTATAATTTTAGTTCTTCATAGCTCTGGGGTCCAGAAGTTTGGCCTTGCATCAAGGTATCGGTATTAGCAGTGGCTCTTCTGGGAGCTTTGGGAAACCTCTTTCATACTTCTGCCCTGCTCATGTTGGATCATGGACTACCAAGTACTCTGGCTTGCTGTATAGCACCTGAGTCTCTACCCCCACCCTCACACAGCTTTTCTATATGTCTCAAATCCACCCCCCCCCCAGTTTTCTTTCAGTGGATACTAGCCATTGAATTCAGAGGCTACCAGTCTACCCAGAATCCAGGATGGTCTCATCACAAGATCTTCAACTAAAATATACTGGGAAAGTCTCTATTTCACAACAAGGTTGTACTGACTGGGTCCTGGTATTATGGTTTGAGCAGAACCTTTGTAAACTTTCATTAAGTTCAAAGCATTGTTAATATGAATCATTCAACTGTTCTCTGCATATCTTTCCCTTTCCCTGAAACCAGTATCTTCCCCCCCAAAAAAAAAGGAGCTACAGTAAGGCATGGTAAAGGTAGAGGGGACAGACTGTCATATACAGCAGACAGTGTTGTTTTCTAGAGCAAAAAAAACCTACCCAGAATAACAGATAAAGACTGCAACTGATGCAGTCTCAGAAAAAAAAATTAGTAGTATTTTCTACTGACAATAACCAACAAGAAAATAGAACAGAAAACAAGATGTTGCTCACAATAGCACCCCAAAACTAAAAACAAATAACAGACATTGAATACTTTTGCCAGGTATAAGATCAACTCAGAAAAATTAATAGTATTTCTCTACTGACAATGACCAACAAGAAAATAGAACAGAAAACAAGATGTTGTTCACAATACCACCCCCAAACTAAAGAATATTGGGTAACAAACCTGACAATAAGAGCAGATGTGGAAACTATTCAATTTCAATAAACAATATCAGGCAGATCTGAATGAGAGGCATTCTAACTATGGATATAATAACTGAATATCATTAAAGGTACCAACTGCCCCCAAATTAGTCTGAAAGCTCCCTAAATTTTAATTAAAATTGTAACAGGATTTTTTAAAGACATCAGTATAATTACAGTCATATTTTATCAAAATACATATTTCATATAAATGTGAGAGTCCTTCTACACATATCAAGATATGACATGCTCAGGTATGTTGTTTAGGACTGCTGCTGGTGTGGTTCGTTACCAGAACAGTGAAACCAATCAGTGGAAGAGATGTGTTGGTTCCTACATGGAGTGAAGATATTAGTTCAATGGAAAAAGATTTAAAAAAAAAAAAAAAAACCATGCAAATCCCTAGGTCATACTGTATTTCAGAGTACCTCCAGTGTGGACTAAGACTTACAGAACGAGAGGATGAGACAAGTAGAGCCTAAAGAAAGAAAAGGGCAAGGAAGGACGTCATGTCAGGGAAAAGGGAAGGAAATCAGAAAGCTGAAATAGCTAAAGCTATTTTCAAAGTTTAAAACTAAACAGATTTGATATGAAGATGATGTCATGAACTGCACAATATGGAAATGATAGGAAAGCAGAAGGGGGAAATACGGACAAAGGATATGAGTAGGCAATTTGAATGTTAGCAGGCATACTGTCCTAGTTTCTATAAACACGATAAACAAAAGGTACCTGAGGAGGAAAGGGCTTATTTCATCTTACAGCTCACAGCCCGTCATGAAGAGAAGTCAGGTAGAAACTCAAGGCAGAAGCCAGAAGGGAGAACTGAAGCAGAGACTGGGAAGGAACACTTCTTACTGGCTTGCTTCCCCTGACATGCTCAGCTACCTATCATATGGAACCTAAGCACACTTGCCTAGGGATGGCATGGCCTATAGCAGACTCGGTTCTCTGGTTAATCATTATCTCTTGGTTTATCATTAATAAAACACCATCCAGTCTCTTCTGGACAGTTCTTCAGTTGAGGGTCCGTCATCCCAGGTGACACTAGGTTTTTTTCAAGTTGATAGTAGCTGAATTTAACTATGATACATATGAAGGTACAATCTTAATACTAACAAATAAATAGAGTTTTAAAACAACACTGGGATACCTTTTTAACCTATCACAGGGGCAAATGTTAGCAAGTCCAGTAATAAGAACTGGCAAGAATGGGCCCTCACTTTTGTATGGTGGGAGACTATTTTTTGCTTTTAGCATTTTGCAATCTGTGGGTATGAATCAGCAGTTCCATTTCTCGGTAATACCCCAGAGAAGCTCCTTCATAGGTCCCCCAGGGAGCATTGGCCACTGTGAAAGCAGGAGGCATCACTCAGGACATTCCCACTTCAAGTAATGGAGCTCATTATCTCCCTTCCCCACACATAAATAACTACCCTACTCAGTGTCCCTCTTTCTGTCAACATCCCCCGTTACCGAAGCTAAAGATTGCTTACCTGACCATTAATCATCTTAGTTATTTCTGCCTCCACTCTGCTCTTCCGGATCTCACATCCCATGGGCTAGATAATGGCCTCCAATGGCCTCCAGCAAGGGGCACCAAGGACTTCTTGGTCATTAAACCCAATGGACAATGTTCAGTCCTTAGCCTACTTGACCTCTCACCTCCAACACAAGAATCCACAACTCTCAAAGCACCATTTCTTTCTACACTATTACACCATTCTCTTCCATTCACCCAATTTCCCTGGTCACATTCTGTGCTCTCTTTGGCCTGCCATTCATTAATTGTGTATGCTGGCTTCTAGCCAAGGTCCCCTTCCATTTTGATTCCATCCTCACGTCCTGGGTGATAGCATCTACTCTCCTACTCTTCAATTACAGCTAATACGCTGACGGCTTGATGCTTATCTCATTCCAGATATCTTGACTGATACCCAAATTTATCTCTCTTTATTGGATATATCTTTTAAAATATCTCCTAAGAGCTTCAAATTCATTTAAACTGAGTCCAGCGTCTACCCTAACCCCACCACCTAGTCTTTGCACTCCTGTCATTACCTCACTAAATGATGCATTTCATTACCTGTGCCCGAAGGGCATCTGTGGCACCTTCCTCTTCCTCCTAGCAATGTTTCTTCTCCAATCTCCAATCCCAGTGGATGATGTCTCCCAGAAGATTTCTTATCAAAGTTTGATGTCCTTTCTCCACTGTCCATGGTTATAACAACAGATCCCCAACAATCATTTTCTAATCTTGCTCCCCCCCTCCCAATGCCCAGAGAGGTTCTTTCTAAACTTCAGCTCTCGCTGTGACATGGCTTCCATGAGAAAGTTCCTGTCTTTTCTCCTGCTTCATTTTTGACCCCTCCCCATCCTTTTCTGTACTGTGCCGAGAATCTCTGATTGACAGCTTGCTGCTGATGGCTATATGAGTGGCTTTCCTTTTGCTGTGCCCAGACACCTGCCAAGGAGTAACTTAACAGGGAAGATATATATTTGAACTCATAGGGTTCAGCTCACTATATTAGAGAAAGCAGGGCAGTGGGTATGGCTTACAGCTGGACAGTGGGAGAACACCTTCTCACATCTGGATGCATCAGGAAGCAGAGAAACGGGAATGCTGGTACTCATCAGAGTTTCTACTTTTATTTGTTCAGGGCCTACCACCACGAGAGTGCCATTCATGTTTAGGGTATGTTTTTCCTCCCTAAACCTCTCTGAAAACACTTCCATAGACATTTCAAGTGATTCTGAATCCAATCAAGTTGGCATTGAAGATCATCCATCACATGGCCATAGCCTCTAAGTCTTAAAGCGTGCCACCCTTACCACCCTCTTTACTGTAACTTTGGTGTCACTCTTTTAAAAATGTTTCCCATTATTATATTAAACATTTATCTGAAATTCTCAATGTGTCAATATAACAATTAATCATAATAGTCAAGTCATCTATTTCTTATGAACTGGGCATTAAGTTTCAAGTGGAAGTGAGCATCAACCACAGTATATATGTGTAGCATAATTTGAATTAGTGAATTCATTCTTCATATATCTGCCATATTGATTCTACTTAAAACAAAAAGCTCAACATATCACCTTAGTTACTATGCTAAACTTCAGTTACTATGCTAAACAGAGGGCAAACATTCTAGATTCTAGGCATTCATGGTATCCTTGATCTGCCCCTGTGATTCTTCTGGGTTGCCCACTAGTGCACGTTTGATTCTCTGAACAACTTGTATTTCATTTGCTCCATTGATTTTCACCACTGTGTCCTGGCTCAGGCTGTTTCTCATATGCTCTCAGTCTTTTCTTTCATACATACTTCTCACTCTAAACCCAACAACTACCATACCCAACCCATAGAAGCTTCTCCTAAGGGCTTCCAATTCCATTGCCAGGAAACTCCTGGAGCCTTGAACTCTAGTGTAGCTCAGAAGTAGAGTGGGGAGTATTGAGGAAAAGACAGGCCCTCAAGGATTTCCCTGTAGATGACTCTATGAACCTCAAGAAAATTATTGATGTACATCTACCTTCACTTTCTCAACTCCAGCCAACTCTGTGGTCCATCTAAGCTTATCCATATCAGTTCTACCACCCAAATCCCATGCCACATCACTTTTATGTCACTGGCCAGGAATAGGAGATACAAACAACTATTGTAATCATCAATTCACACCAACTGTCATTACCTGAACTGGGCCCATACAAGACCAGTCTTAGTAGCAATCAATCAGCCAGGGAAGGAGGAGAGGCCCACAGGGCCCTACTCTTCACCTATGAACTATTAGCTATTGATAGATTTCGTGAAACATTTAGCCTTCTTTAGTTGTATGCCCTCTGTTGAGCCCACCTGGCTCCAAAGTGTGTCTGTAAACTCACAGTCAGATGGCCCTGGTGAATCTTGGTGGATCACAAAACAAAGAATTCCTAAGTAAACACTTCAATGTTTAAAAATGTAAAAGTATCTTCAAAATAATATCAAGTGAATAGAAAGCAAATGACCAAAACAGATGGCAACATCGTATTTAAAACTGTAGAGTGAAAACTAGTAGGATAAACATCTGGGTATAATAACAGTATGACAGGCTCAGGAGGAAAATGACTTTGGAGAGAGGGAAGGAAAGGGGAGGTAGGGAGCAAGAATTAGTTCAAAGCAATATAAAATGATACCACCTTAAAAACACATACAACAGGGGCTGAAGAGATGGCTCAGTAGTTAAGAGCACCAGCTGCTCTCCCAAAGGACCTGTGTGAAATTCCCATCACACAATTGGCAGCTATCATTGTAACTCAAGTCCTAGGGAATCTGATGCCCTCTCTGGTCTTCATAGGCACCAGTCATGCATGTGGTACACAAACAATCATGCAGACAAAATGCCCACACACATAAAATACATAAATAAATAAAAACCTTTGCTTTGTGGCGGGTTTCACAATTCAAAATAATTTATTCTAAAACAATGTTTCATTTATTTAATCTGGAAAGGCCTAAGAAGTTGGATCACAGAGAAAAATCCACCTCAGATGTTGTCCAGACTATGAATTTGACAAAAATAAATAAACTAACAACAACAACAACAGAACAGGAACTGTTAATTTTAAATGAACATGACTTGATAGCTACAGGATGTAACCATCTCCCCATTATAAACAGCTGTCACAGCCCTGGGCAGGGTGGGGGGGGACCAAAGCCTTTTACTTGATCCCTTCCTTTTCATAACCTCCTCCAGGAAGAACTTCTGTCTTCTGTCGCTACTATCTTTCCCCTAGGATTACTCTAAGAATACTAATTTCAACTGTTTCCTCCAGTTCCCTTCATTCTCCTTGGAAAATTAATTTACAAATATCACCATCTGATGGCCATACATAGCATGTAAGTCCATAGGAAGAAGATAAATACTGCAATAAAAAATGGGTGGGAAGCAGAACATGAATGGATGGCTCTCAGAGGTAACCCAATTGGTTGATAAATCCATAAAATTAAATATAATTAAAACATTGAGGTGTTCTTTAATCAGATTTTCAAAGATTAAAAAATAAAAGAATATCGAAAGTCAGTGAGACGAACTCTTATAGAGAGCTAATAAAAGATATGAATTGATCCAGACCTCAGAAGAACTTGAAAAGGAATTTTACCCAATGAAAACAAAATCCCACTACTGCATCAAAGCTTTAGTTACTACAATAAATGCACAAACTAAGGAAAGTCACATGGCCAATGTGGGGAAATGAATGGCATATGTTATGAATTTGTTGTCATTATTGAAATATACTATCTTATCATCAATGTTATTATTGAAAATTTAGTCAATCAGGGCTAGAAGGATAACACAGCAATTGTTTACTGCTCTTGTAGAGGAGCCAAGCTTGGTCCCCAGCTCCTACAGAATGGGCCACAACCATCTGAAACTACTATTCTCAATGATCTGACACCCTCTTCTGGCATCTATGGGTACCACATGCATGTGGTGTACATATACACATATAGGCTCCAACTTAAGCATGTAATATTTTTAAAATGTGGTTAGTCACTCAAATACTTTCAGGCAGTATTATTTTTTTAAGTATCTCATGGCATAACTGAATAGTAAGCTAGTATAATATCAATGTTGTTTTAAATTATCTGTAATAAATATGCATGCATATTACACACAAATAGCATATTTACATATTGTACATAAAGAAACAGAAAACAAAATAACAAAATAATAGATACATTGAAATGGTACTTCTAGTGGCTCTGGGCAGAAAGATTATGCAAGTGTGTGTGTGTGTGTGTGTGATTGTGTGTGTGTGTGTGTGTGTGATTGTATTTGTGTGGCACACACACACACACACACACACACACACACCACACACCATGGGATAAAAGTGTAGGAACCAGGAGAGAACCTTAGGTTCTCGCTCTAACTCCTTCTGGTCTTCTGGTTTGTTTCTTTGAGATAAGGTCTCTCACTGACCCTGTGATTCTTCAGTCTCTGCCCTCAACAGGCATGCACAGCCACACCTGGTTTTTCTGTGGGTATCAGGATTTAAACCCAGGTTCTCATGCTTTGACAGCATGCACCTTTACAAACTGAGCCATCTCTCCAGCCCTGGAACTTTGAGTGCCCCCTCCCAGGCTTGTTGTATTTGGTTACTTGCTATCATTCTAGAATGAAATCTTAATTGAAACACCATGTTTCAAAGAGGAGGAAATAACACTCACCTAGGTGGTCCTAAATTGAACAGAATGCTAATGACCATGTTGGATGCACCTGAGCAGTAAGGAGCCTAGAAACAATCAGGAGCCATTGGGTGTGGTCTATCTTGATGAAGAGGGCAGGAAGAATGCCTGGCTTCAATGTGTCCTATGACACACCAACATTGGTCACTGTAACTGGGCGTTTTTTTTTTCAAAGTTGTTTTTATTTTATTTATTTAATTTTTAAGTAATGTCATATATGAGTATGTTATGCACCTTATTTTTACCTTCAGTCTTTCCCCCTAATGCTTTCTATACACAATCCTTTTTAATTAAATTTTTATTTATTAATTAAAAAATTTATTTGTTTTGTATTATGACTGTAGTTTCCCCTTCCTCTTCTCCTGTTCCTTCTCCCACCTTCCACACACACCCCCCATCCACTCCTTCCTTCAGAAAGGGACAACAAAGCATGGCACATCAAGTTGAGGCAGGCCCAAGCTCCTCCTCCTGCATCAAGGCAGGGCTAGGCAACCTAGTATGGGAAATAGGTTCCCAAAAGCTAGCTCATGGCGCAGGGACAGATCCTGATCCTCCTACTATGAGCCTTACAAACAGCAAGCTACACAACTGTCACTGCATGTAGAGGGCATAGGTCGGTTCCATGCAGGCTCCCTAGCTGTTGGTTCAGAGTCTGTGAGTTCCCATAAACCTGTAACTGGACAAATTTAATGCCCTCTGCCAGGGTAGGCTGAGAGAATTCTATCTGCCAACCATCTCACATTCTTAAGTCAAGTCACTGTGTGTAGCTTTGCCGACTGTTTTTCTTGTATATGGAAGAAGTAACTGCTGCCTCTGCTCTGACTTCCTATCAAGGCCCCACTCAGCTGTAAACCTTGTCTGAACTCTGCTGGGACTAAAAAAAAAATAAAACTGAAATAAAAAAGGAATCAGTGGTTTAGGCTGAGGAACAGCCTAGAGAGCTTCATCTCAGGAAACACCTTCCAGTGACAGATGTGGTCACTGCAATACTTTTAAGCCACTCAGAACAGAACCATTTCTAGACAAACATCACAGAAACAAGATAAAAAGAAATCAGTGGCAACCAGAGGGAGAAGGAAATGAAAGTTGATCACCAGGTTTTTGGTTCTAAGTATGCAAGGCAAAGCTTTGACTCTGGCATCCTGAAAACAATATCATGCGGAAACCAGACACTACGGTCGGGTTGCCTCTCCACTCCATCGCTATGTCTAACCTGAGCCTCAAATTAAGTCAGGATTCCAGGCATAGCTGGCATATTTGAGTTTGTCTGAGTAAGCTGAATGGTCAAATAGTATTAGCCAAATTCCTACAGAGAGTTTGAAAGGGGCTAGAAAAGGGAAGGGAGAGTTGATGCCTTCATTACAGGGGTCAAAAGGCTAATGTATGTGCTGGTGGGGGAATTGTTCAGGACAGGAGAGGAAGAAAGGATGGACTAGGAATATAGAATGAGGGGGGCTGCATAGGGTAGGAGCAGCAAACATCCTCTTAAAAGGCCAGATGGTAAACATGTTGAGCTTTGCAATCAAGAGGTAAAACCAGTTATTCTACAGCTATTTATGAAACCATTTAAAATGTAGAAACCATTGTTAGCTCACGGAGCCTATTCAAAATCAAAACCAAAGCAGACTGGTCTTGACTCTAGTTAGCTGATACTTGGGAGAGAATATAGTCCTGGGTTAAGAGTGAAGAGGTCTGGAAGGGCTGGGGAGATGACTGGGGGCTGGATTGATAAAAATGCTTGGTCAAGTGCTTGCCATCACCTTCAAAATCTCAAGGCTGGAGAGATAGAATTGATGGGAGATGTCATTCTGTAAGTATGTTTCTCTTATTGGTTAATGAATAAAGCCCTGTTGGCCAATAGGAAAGCAAGATAGGCAGGACTAGGAGACAAGGAAGATTCAGGGAGAGGTAGGAGGAGATTCAAGATGTAGAGACTTGAGAGAGCAGAGGTCCAGGCCCTCTCTCTGGTAAGATAAGACCAGGTGGAAATACTTAGATTAATAGAAATGGGTTAATATTTAAGACACAGCTAGCCAATAAGAAATGCTAGTAACAGGCCAACAGCTTTATATTTAATACAGTGTCTCTGTGTGTTATTTGAGGCTGACAAGGCTCTGGGACCAGGCTGGCGTGAACGCTGCATGTAACATAGAAGCAGATGGGTCTTTGGAGCTCACTAGTTAGCCAGGTTAGCTAAACTAGCGAGCTCCAGGTTCAGTGAGAGACCCTGACTCAAACCAAACAAAAAAGAAAGATAAGGGAGAGGGAGAGATAGAGGAAGATAGAGGAAGACCCCATGGACCTCTGGCCTCCACAGGCAGACAGGCAGGTACACACAGATGCATGGACACTCCCCACACAAACATGTCTACACACACACACACACACACACACACACACACACACACACACACACAGTGAGGAAGCCTCAGTTCCACTTTTTTCCTAGGTGTTTTTAATCCAATTAGTTCTTTATCTACAAATGGGTGTTTTACACCCATAATTAAACAATACCACTGTTGGCAAAGGTCCCGCATGAAAGTAAACATGAAAGAACCAATTGACTTCAAATTTCTGTCCCCACAGGAAGTATCACTGCAGCACTGCTATTTACAGTCAAGTTTCACCAGGAAAGATCTGACTGGTTCATTTCAAATGGGTATGAACAGCAGCTTATAGAAAGAATGGAGTGAGGGCGTTGTTGAGATGATGGAATGACACTGCAGTCCCCACTTAAAATGGAGAAACCCCCTTTTAACCTAGCCTTTGTGGGAGGAGTCAGGCAGATCTGAAGGTGGGGGGGTTGCTGGTTAGGTACTCTACATGGAGCTTTGAGAGAGCCTATCTCACAAATAAAGTGGAGAGAAACACAGGAAGACATTCACTGCCAAATTCCCCCCGATAGCCATGTGTGAGCATCCACACATACTCATGACGATATTTCCTTAAAGAATGAAGATTGGAGAGAGAAAAAATGGGTAGAAACTGGCTTTAAGCCCCAGAAAACCTTGTGCCAAAGATCTTCACAAATTCCACCTGTTTTCCCACATTTTCAGTTTTGGAATCTCACCTAAAAGATCAACACATAAACGCTCCTAGGGTGACAGAGTGGTGATGGAAATTCTATCTTAAACTTGGCTCAGTGCTTGCACATAATAGCCATGAACTCAATATGTATGCACATAGTAGCACACACACAATGTGTGTTCAGCCTATATGGACTTTCTGCTTTAATGAACAAATATAGACCAGTTGAAAACACTCATCGCTGAGCCACAAAGATTATTAAAAAGTTGAAAACAAAGCAAGATTAGGATTTTTCCATAGTTTGATTTAAAAAAATTCTTCAAAGCTCAGTATGTGTTGACATTAATATTTCAAAGCAAACAACAACAGGCCTTTTGAAGGCAAAGGGTTTCTTTGTGGCCTTTCACTGTTTGACGCAACAGGATATTACATGGGACTGTATACATGGCTGCTCCTTCCCAAAGGGTCTAAGCATTACCTGGAAAAGGATGCAGTTGGATGCAGGTCAGCTTTGGCTCACTCTCAGGTCTTGTTTGATGAAACCTTCTGCTTCCAGATTTCATGTGAAGTGCAAGGTTATTTTGCAAAAGCAAGAGACAAAACCCTTCATATGGACACAATGGGCAGTCTAGTTTTGAAACCATCTCATTGAAAGCATAAAGGGAGGTAGCAAGTATGTGCCCTCGCTACTCTGTTCCTTAGGTTCCAGTGTCTGCCAGTGTTCTCGTTCCCACTCGCACATGCCTAGACTATACAACATGTAATCTGCAGCAGCAGGCAACAGACTGTCAGCCACCCACAAACCCTTCTGGAATCTGATGCCTCACTCCTTGGCAAAGGACACTGATCCACCCTCTGGTCCAGTTTCCAGAGGTAGAAGCTAAACCTTTCACTCTAACAGAAAAGCAGACACTGGAAACAGCTTAAGCGTCTTGTACAGGCTCTGACTTCAGGCCATTTCAGAAATGGGAAGACACTCAAAGGCAGCTGCCATGCACCCAGTCATCCCTCCCCCTCCACCTGATTTCCTCATTACATTAACCCCCTTCTTCCCCTCAGCCTCTTGCAGAACTAGCACATGCCACACACTCTGTTTACTGTCTACTCCTGTAAACTAAACGGTCACGTTGAATTTGAATATTTTTTGCCTCTATGTCAAGATATAAAAGTTCCAAGTTCAAGCCCTCCGTTGTTGGTTCCCGAGAGGAGCAAAGGGAATGAAAGGAGCTACAGACACCAAGGCGGAGTTTCGCTTGAGTGTTCTCCCATCCTCAGGGGTCTGGGACTAGCATGCATATTTTAATTTTCGAAATAAAACTTCAAAAACAAAAGAAGGACATGAGGGACTATTTAAAAACATGGATAAACTTTAGAAAAAGATGGAAGGAAGGAAAAAAAGGAGGGAGAGGAGAGAGAAGGAAGATGGGGTGGGGAGGGAGGGAAAAGGGAAGAAAAAAGAGAGAAGGGGAGGGAAACAGGGAGGGAAGAAAGTCATTAAAAAGCAGTGTTCTCCTTGACACCTACTCAGAAACCTTATGAGTCGATGAGACCAGCCATACCAGTCTCAATAAACTGGAAGCCTAATGCTAGTCCACTGCGGAACAAGGGGAACCCTTCTTAGTCTAAGACAATTCCAGGATCATTACTTCAGCCAGCCCATCTGAAATAAATAAATAAATAAATAAATAAATAAATAAATAAATAAATGATTAAATAAATAAATAAATACTAATTTTAGATGTGTCCTTGCTGGCAGCCTGAATCATGGCCATTATTGAGCCCACATCCTGGAATGCATTCTCAAAAGGGATCTCGCTCTTTATCCTTTAGGATCTCACCCAGGATTGAGAATACCCAGCTCTACTGGCCAGGACAATTCGGTTATTTTATTTTCCACAGGAACCCAAGAACTCTGGAGTATTGAGGGGCCAAAGAATCTACACTTAATAACATTAACTCTATAGGGGGAAAAATCAAATTCAGTAGTGAAGAGGTGTGTGTGTGTGTGTGTGTGTGTGTACGTGTGTGTGTAAATACAGGCTTGGGAGATTGGACAAGATAGACTTCTTTACTTCCCCCCAGAAGAGACATTGGACATGGTGACTCTCACATGAGATGGCTGTACACTCTAGCACTGAGATTTCTTTCTAGTCACTGTGAACCCACATCTCACCTGCATGGGAATAAGGAGACAGGCAGGTACACTTGTCTAAGAGATACCGTTCCATAAGAGCTCCTCTGAGCTGGGGCTAAAACATTCCCAGGCACATTTTGATACTGCTTTTGGGGTTAGGGGGTCGAGGAGGGGTGAGGTGGGATGGGCACATTCTGTTTCCTGTAATACCAGCCTGAAAGATAAGCCTGTAAGCAGTGGCTTTACAAAATGATTCCCCTTTAAATGTTTCCAACTTTATAGAATTAAGTGATGCCTTGTTAAAGGAATATGATGCTAGGACAATTTCCCAGAGGAAAAAAAATAAAGGTCAGACAGATAGACAGTATTATTAAATGTCTTTGAAGAAACTAATATGTTTATTTCCTTTATGTTAGCTCAGTATGTTGTTCATGTGCTTAGACAAATTTTGGGTTATGTGTGTGTGTGTGTGTGAGAGAGAGAGAGAGAGAGAGAGAGAGAGAGCATATATATATGTGTTTATATACATATATACCCAAAGGATTGTCACAGGTCAAGGTCTCAGGCCTTATTCCAGGACTTTGACAATAGAAAATTTGGGAACAGGCTCCAGCCTCTTCCTTGCTCTCTCTGTCACCTTTGTCAGGTGCAGCATTACCCTAACAGGAACCAAGCAGCAGAACCAGCAGCTCCCGCTGTCACTCTTGGGCTAGGTCTCAGGAATCCAGCTTCTTTGCTGGTTTGGTTTTGTTACTTGAGAGTTCATGCAGAAACAGTTTCCACCTGAGTTCTCCATTGCTGTTCACAAGACTGTTGATTCTTCCCATATGTGCACAACAGTCATTTCATCACTCAACAAACTTGTTTCTGAGTGCAAACTGTTCCAGAAAGGACAAGACACCAAAGTGACAGAGAAAAAGATAATTGACTTTGGGGGGTTTCATTTCCCCCCTGAAATGGACACAGAAAAAAATGCATTTATCTCAAATACTGTAGGTGTCTACAAGGAGACTCACTCATTTTGCATCAAATGGTACATATAAGAACATGCTCATTGATATTAAGGCTTCCCAGAGCTGGAGAGAAGGGTCAGTGGTTAAGAACACTGGCTGCTCTTGTAGAGGGTCCAGTTTAGTTCTCATCACCCACATCGGGCAGCTCCCAACCACTTGTAACTCCAGCTCCAAGTGACTCGATGCTGTCATCTGGCCTTTATAGGTACCTGCACCCATAAGGCACAAATACAGATAAGCAGACACATACACACACAGCAGCATAAGCAAATTTCAAAACAATAATTTCATTTTGATTTTCTTAGTTTCCCACACAAGATCTAAATTTTTATATGACATATTAAAGCTAAAATTGTAAATAAAATGAACTGTATTAAATGCAATTTCATAAGGTGGTATTTAGTATCACTTCTGGGTGACTGAAAGGTGAAAAACATCCTAAAATTATGCAGGTATTTTTGGCAACTGTGTACAAACAAAGCCAGGATTCTCTATCACTAGTCATTTGAATCAGTGACGTGCTAATGTTGTGTTTTGCTTAATGATCATATATTTTATCCTTTAAAACCAGTTTAATAGTTTATGACCTTTTCTTGCATCCTCCACTGTCTACTTTTATTGTTTTGAGAAACAGAAAATACAATTGTAAAATGTAGATGGTTTTCTTTCTAAATATTTTACAGTCTCCACGCCACAGAGTTTGACAGGTACTCTGTCTTCCCAGCCCATCTCTAAGCTGTACTAGATACTGTCAAACAATTCTGTTAACAATTGCACAATGGCAACAATTGAATGTAACATGTAACTTTTTTTAGTTTATATACCAAGTTGGATTTGGGTTTGTAAATATTTAAGACAAATGACATCAATCACTAACTACACATGGTAGGGAATTTTTAGACACTAAAGGCAATTAAAAACTGGATTTGCATGAAGAAGTCATTCCACCAAAGCTTGTGACACTTGAAACATTTTTTTTTCAAAAAAGGGAAATGTGGAATTTTAAAATTTTTAATTTAGTTTAAGAAAACTCACCCCCAACCTCCCAAAGCTGTGGTACTGCAGGCAAGCCTCATGAGGCAAGCTCCAGTCCCGAGCAAACAAAGCCGCTGCATTGATAAACCCTTGAAAAAAAAAGGAGGGGTTTATAATTCGAGCATTGCCTTGACCTTAACTCCAGAGGTGCAAATACGGGGCTGTAATAGGAAAATTATGCATTAAAATGAACGGAGCTCTCAGAATGCTTTCAGATTTCCATTTGATCATGTTTCCCAGCGTTTCTACATTTGAGTAACAAGTGATCATATACAGTTAAACAAGAAGGAAGCTTTCATTTCCTCAAAACAATTAAGCTGAGCAGATCATAGGCTCTGTAAATTATATTGCAATAAAGTGATTTCCAAACAAAATGACAGAAGAGCCAGGAAGGTGTGAGGAGCACCCTGCCACTGACTAGTCAGTAAGGACAAAGTGAGTCTAACATCTGCGTTCAAAACTGTTAACCAAATTACCCCCAATTTAAAAGCAAAGTATCATGTTTTACATGCCATGTGATTCGCTTTTGATGGAACATTCCCAAGTAAAAGAAAATTTTATTTGGACTTACTTTCTAAAGCTTATAAAGGGAACACAGGGATCCTGCCTCTGAATTTGAAGAAAAAGAAGGGGGGTGGATAGGGAGGGCGAGGAGGAAGCAACATTCCCAACTGAAGATTGAAAGAAAAGTTGGCAGAAAGAAATGAGAATGTAAAGAAATAATAAACAGGAAAGAGAGATGTAAAGAGATGATGAAATAATATTGTCCATGAAGCTCCCAGCGTTTTATTGCTCTGAGAGGAAAAATTGTGAGCTGGAAATTCTTTGAAATTAAAGATTAGTAGGAACTGAAATGGAAGATTTAACTCTCTGAGAATTTGCTAAGGAGAAAAAACAGGAACTGAATTTTCATTTATATGTTCTTAAGGAATTATTTATATTCATTTATCTATTGGTGAAGGCACATGCCATATTGTCTGAGTGTGGAAGAATGTTACTAAAGTCAGAACCAACTCTAAATCCTAGGCACTGGGGGTAGGGTAGCTCAGTAGTAGAGTACTTGCCTAGCAAAGGATCTGTGTTTGATTCCATTATGTATGACTTGCATATGCAAGCCTGTGAGCTATCTCTCTCTCTCTCTCTCTTACACACACACACACACACACACACACACACACACACACACACCCTAGTCTCACTGACACCCATATTACTATTCTCAATTAGAACTCATCTTCTCAGCCAAAGATCTTGTGATGCAATGGGAATGGGTCTTTTCCTTTCTCTCTCTGACACTGCTATAAGTACAGGATAAAATTTGAAGGTTTCCATTGCACTTGCAGTGACATTTACTTCTGGCAAAAAAAGATGAAGCACGTTGCCAGACAAAAGACAGAAAAAGAAGAGGTGCACATGGAGGGAAGTGGGGTGCATTTGCCCTGCCATGTGAATGGATAAACATAAAATTATTAAGAGAGCCATGGTTTCTCCCAGTCAGCATCTCTGATGGGCAGTCAGCCACAGCATTTATCCATCCATTCCCTCACCAAGACAGCATCTGAATGTAGCCAGTGCTAGCCTCAACTTCACCACAATGCTCCACACCAGGATTAACCAACCATCTAAAGATAAAGATCCCGGCCAAGTGTCCTAATACACAGTGGTCCTATTAATGTGAGGCAGGGTGAGATAGGAGGCCTAGGAGTCAGAGGACAGCCTGGATTACATAGTGAGACCCTGTCTCAAAACAAAAACAACAACAAACTAAATAACATGAACAGATAAATATTCAGGGCCTTACATGCCACATGATCAACTTAACTTCCAAACTGTCTTCCCAGGAGTGGGTTGGTAGGATGAAGGCCTTCTTCCTCTTCTGAGCATTCCATTTCTTTCTCACATGAGACTTTAAAAGCCATAAACACCATTTTCTGTCTTCCTGGGTAAAAGTGGAAGATGAAACCTACATCTGAGAGGAAACTATCAGAGAGGAGAATCACACTTTACCTCTCATTGTTCTCTCTTAGGACTGAAGACAGGGACAGCCTCCAGACCCTACTCTTGGACACTTGTGAGAAAGGCTGGGCAGTATGGACTCTGTTTTAGGGATGGGTAACATATCCCATATGTTCTAGCAGTGAACATGGTCTGAGCAAGGGCATATTTTCCTTTCCATCTGAAAGGAAACTTCCTTTGTGCATGCTCAGCAACACATTTGAAGAGGGGCAATCCACAAACAAAGAAAAGTGCCTTACACAAGAAGATGCCTAGTTCAAGGAGTAGGTATAGAGGGCTAAGAAGGAAGCAATGGGTGAACATCGAACATTCCATGTACTAAGACAAGTGGGACCATAACCAATGATGATGAGACAGACTGGTCAGTGACAAAGTGTCTCATAATGATAGGGAGAACACAGACCTGTGGTTCAGTTCTGTTGGAGGAAGTTTGGGGGAGGAGGAGCAAGAGGATCGGGAGGAATTACTTATAGCTGGGAGCTGTGACTAGTGCCTGTAACCCCAACACATGAGAGGAGAGGAGGAGGCCTCCACTCCATCTCAAAAACAGAAGAAAAAAAAAGCAAGAGAAGTGTTTTTTGAAACATAAGCATCAACTAGTGTTTTGTAGCCAAGGTGCATTTCTCAAAGCCTCTGGTTAGAGCTGGAGTAGTTACCCACAGATCCCTTAAACATGATATCTGTCTACCAGTGACTTAGACTCCAGGACAGGCACTGTCACTATAGCCACCTCAGTCACAGGCTTCCTCCAAACCACAAACTAAAGAGAGCCCAGCAGATGGAACTAAAATACAGCCTTCAATCCTAGATATTCGGTAGCTAATTCAGACTATCCTGGAGACAAATTTCCGTCCTCCACCGTATTTGTACAGACCTCATTGTCTGTTGCTTGACTTGAGCACAGGCGGTACAGCCACACATGCACAGAGCATGAACCGACCGTCGTAGAAACACCTCCGGAGCATGTAGATATAAATAAAAGACCCAGCAGAACAAACTGCAGCCGTTCACAAGGCTTCCATGATTTCAGTGCTCCCACCACCTTGCTTATGCATCCTTAAATTCACAGTCTTGAAAATCTGAAGCTTCGAATGGTTTTGTGGCAGGAAGGTGCAGGGGAGGAGACATGAAAGTGACATGAAAATTTTAAATGCAATTATTTTCGATTAGAATATTTTGGATGGAAAGATCTGGAGGGTATTGTTTTTGATAAGACATCCCCACTTGACAAGAGCTGTCATCACTTGAGGGCTCTCTGTTGTCAACCAAAGATGAAAGGACCATCAGAAAGAATTAACTTCAGCTTTTAAACAGTTTGAGAATGTCACTGAGGTCAGGGAAGATCTATTTCTTTCTCCGGCATATTTACCTGATGAGCTTTGGGGTAACAATGCAATTTTACTTTACCCTCCCTACCCCTTGCTATTTAGGCTGGACTAAAAGTCATGATGACTGATCTCACGTTAATGACAACTAACAAGGAAACATCATTGGCTAGGGTTTATGTCAATCACTGCTGTTTTAGATCTAAGCAGGACAAATTAGAACTTCTAATAGTGCTAACTGGCAACAGTGGGGAAGGGTGCTGTTGGGTTTCCTTTGGCATTTTCTGTAGCCATGTATTTGGTTTTCAGTTACATTGGAACCAAGTGAAAAGCTGTTATGCCTCTTATGTAGCACACCTATTGTTCCTGTTCTTTCTGTATGTGTTCTGTATGTGCTCAATAGTCTTTGCAAAATTCAACACATCACGCATGTGCATGCATACACATGGAATGCATGTTGACATGTAATGTAAATATTGGTTTGTTTTTTTAAAAAAAAAGTGAGAGAGGAGAAAAAGAAGCCTCTGGTGTTATTTATGATGATGGCAGTGAATTTTTTCCAAAGACACATCTGATTTAATACGAGGTGGAAGCTCTGTTTCATTTTAAACAACACAAGGCTTGAAGGTGATTTCATGTTTCTAATGCACAATTCCTCCTTCTAAAGAGGAAAGCGATAAGTTAAAGCAAGTTCAAGTGCTATTGGAGAAAGCTAATTCCCCCTTTCCACCCGCAATTCTGAGAGAAAGGTCAAGTTTGCTGTCACTTCTTTCTAACTGATGCTCGGAGTCTGTGTGCACCAAGCATGCTATATTTAAAAGAAGCCAAGCACTCGGCCATTTTCTGCATCAACTGTATTAATCATAAACCCTCCATCTTGAGCTGAGATGAGGGATTAAGTGTAGATGAGTTTGTACACAGCAAATGCTCAGAGAAGGTCTTTCTGTTCAAAACCAGACTCTTATTTCCTCGCCATTTTGAAATGTAAGTAACTCTTACAAGCAGGACGGATGGGGAGGGGTCTCCCTCACATCCACTGTAATTTATAGGGCAGACTGCTCATAACATGGGAATTCAGCAGTCTGGACTGCCAGACGAAGTAGGCAGCTGAGTCTTGATCACTCCTTGATGATAAAGTGAAGAAAATAGCAAAAGACAGATCAGAGGCACCAAATAGCGAAGACAAACACAGGATGTGGGTTCTTCTTGAAGACACTACTAAAGGGCACACTGAAAACTGCAGTGTAGGTAGGCACCTCTGCATTCACAATGGGATCGTTTATGATCTCAACATCATAGGGCTCTACAGTTATTCTGACTGCTTTTTTTCAACTAGACACAAACCCAGACATATCTGGGAAAAATGAATCAACTGAGAAAATGATTTAATAATTTTGGCCTATAAGTCTGTAGGGTATTGTCCTAATTAGTGATTGATGTGAGAAAGCCTAATCCACTGTGGTTAATGCCACACCTTGGCAGGTGATCCTGTGGTATACAAGAAAGTCAAAAGGAAGAAGGCAGTCAGCAGCAGAAATTAGCCAAACTATTAGTCAAATGCATTATCTTCATGAGGACTGATTTTGCAAGACAATGATGACAAGTAAACTTTGTCAATGGGAAATCATATATTATAAAAGAGCAGACTGTAATGGAGACCCCAAATGCTCACATACCTGAAAAGAACCTCATTCAACTCAAACTCAAACAGCCATCTTCCACTGCCTCCCAAGTACTGGAACCTCATCATGAATACATGATCAGGACGATATGGGGTTCTATCACTATGACCCATGTACTTGGCCAGGGTGTTTACAGGTTATGTATAACATTTTGTTTGCTTGCTTTGTATTGTTTTTTGTTTTTATCTTAAATATAAAATAAAATTATTCTCTATTGGCAGGACAGGACACTAGCACTCAGAAAGCTTCTGTAACTGACATGAATTTCTACAGTTCATTGTGATAGTTGGTATTCAAAACCCATTGTCATGTTAGACACTTTACAGGAGGAGTAAAGGGCCAAGAAGCACCTTTGGCTTACATATGGATTTTAAACCACAGACAGCTGCAACTCTGCCTCCCATTTTGTACCCAAAACAGATTCAAGTTGAAAAGAAGGAATCTGAATGTGTAGCAGCCACACATTCATACTGGCCTTAAAGAGGCCATGAAATCACAAGATATCCTTGGTGGCGGTTGACCCAACCTTGGACATCCATTCATCCTCAGTTGTTCTCCCTCAGTAGCTTAGAAGATCACATTTTCTGAAACAGAATACTGACCTAGTGTGTGACAGAGGGGATGAGGTGAGCTTGGTGATGGCAGGCCATAGTTGACTACAGTGGGTAGCCAAGAGGCTATATTTAGGGGGCTATATTTATATCAGAAATGCCTAGTCTATGAAAACAATAACCAGCTCCCTTTTCAGTTGGGTTAGATATGGGAAGACAAGGGAAATAAAACACAAAATACATCTTATGGGAAGAGTCAAGACAAGGACAAAGCTACAGAATTTAATAATGAGCTCTACAGAAAAAGAGATGAGCAAGCCTGTTAAAGCTATCCACAGTTCTGTCAACAGCTTTACTATTTTGAACTTAGAATCACCTTCTCCCACTGCCTCAGATGGATGCCTCATGTGTTCAGTCCCCGGTGATGGGAGATGTCATTCTGTAAATATGTTTCTCATACTGGTTAATGAATAAAGCACTGTTGGCCAATAGGAAAGCAAGCTAGGTGGGACTAGGAGACAAGGAGGAAAGAGGAAGTAGTCAGGAGAAGTCAACATGGAGAGGCTGGGGAGACCAGACACAGGCCCCATTCCCCGGGAAGACGAAAGCATGTGGAAATATTAGATTAACAGAAATGGGTTAATAATTAAGACAGAGCTATCCAATAAGAAACTAGTACCTGGCCAACAGCATTATATCAAATACAGAGTCTTGGTGTGATAATTGGGGCTGTGCGGCGGCGGGAGGAAAAACCTTCCTCCTTACAGTCCCCAGCTTCAATCTGCAATTTTATTTCTGCTTCTTCCTGATGCCCAGCCTCAGCTGAAGACCACTGGTCATTCCCACCTATACCCTCATTTGTATTTTCATCAGGAAGGGTTCTGTATGCTTCTTGTCTGCTTAAAACCAACCTTAACTCCACCCACAAACTATCAATGCCCTGCAAAATTTTCTGAGTACCCAGAAGTCTTTCTGCCCCATATTTTAAATTTATTAGCTCCAGCCTTTTTCACAAAATTGTCTATTCGCTTTACAGCAATCTTGAAGCTTCCATATCTGCCAAGGATGGAGGTATGGAATGTGGTAGCAACAATGGCCCCCAGTCAGCACAGCCTTTGACCAAGATGGCAGGAGCAGGCTCTTGCTGCATTCTGAGAGCCTGCCTTGCTGCTAGTGCACTGCTGACCCTTTCACTCCTTAGCAAGAGCAATGCCTTATGGATCAAAAGTAGTCAGGCTGCATCTTTACTTACTAATTTCCCTTTATTCTACTTTTGATAATATCTCCAAGCATTATGTGGTATCATCATTCAAGACTCTAAAACTGGCTGCAAACTAAGAGTAAACAGTTTTCAACAGCTCAACACTCAGAAGTAGTGGATGAGTGGAAGAGGGAGGGAGCAGAGCTGGACCAGGTGTTTATATGAGACACAATTTGGTGAGCATCTCAGCCAAGCCTTTCCATATTTCTCAACAAACAGCTACATCTGTCTGTACCTTGTTCTCTTTACAGTGGATCATAGTAGCCATCTTACAGGGGCTGTGATTAGTAAATAGATGCTGAGTTTTATTTGTCCAGCATAAAGGACTGCTATGAAGGGAAGTGGGGACACCAGGAAAGGGAATTGGAAAAGTGATCCTGTTTCCACATGGTCACTTGGCCCTGAGTGCCCATCTCTTATTTCCCTTTCTGGAATACTGACTTCTAGAATATTGTCTCCCTTCTGTGGGCAGCATTATCTGCTATTCTTCCCCATTTAGACATGCCAAGCTGCCAAAGTTCTAGGTCTCGACAAAGCTCTGCTGGATAAAACAAATATTTCATTAACAATCTGTCCCCAGGTGCTACAGATGTTCCACCTGAAATGAAAGTAGAAATTCATATGGTCTCACCCTCCAGCAGTCTCATTCTCTGGCAAAATAGAGGTTTAATTAAGGTCAAATCTCCCAAGCCATAGCACAGGATGAATTTAGGTCAGTTCAAACAGGTATTCTAGTTAATTTGTTCTAAATGGTTGTGTTTATATGGTGAGGGAAGGGAAAGACCTTTTAAAAATGGAGGCTCCTGGCTAGTGTAAAATGGATGAGAAGAAGCAATAGCCAAAGTTCTAAACATATGGAACTCACATCACAGCAACACAATTTCCACAAATTAGAGGAAAGTAAAATCTATGCAGTTTCCTTGTACTGGGGACGGAACCCCAGAGCCTCACATATTCTAGGTACATGATCTGCCAATAAGCTACAGTCCAAGCCTGCTTTCACTTATGTATTTGTTTGTATGTCTTTGTATTTTGCAACAATGTCTCCCTAAGTTGGACAGGTTGGGCTTTGAACTCACTATGTAGCCCATGCAAGCTTTGAACCTGCAATCCTCCTGGCTCAGGCTGCTGATCAGCTGTGATTGTAAACGTGCACCACCATGCCTGGCTGTGTCTGTGTAATGTCCAACTATAGATCAAGCATCGATGAAAACAAATTATTAGCATGTCCTTGATGATACCAAGAAAGAGCTGAATCAAAAGCAGGACCCCGGCTGGAAATCTGCTGACAATGTCGTTTCAACATCACTATGAAAAGTAGATCCACAAACCAAAGAATCAGACAGGAAACAGGATAGGAGGGGTTAAAATGGTATAGGAATGACAGGAGAGATGGTTCAGTGGTTAAGAGCACATTCCTAAGGAAGACCTGAGTCCAGTTTCCAGCACCCACACTGAGTGGCTCACAACTACTTATAACACCAGTCCTAGCCCAAGCAGATCTGATCTTGGTTCTAAACAGCAAGACAGTGGATAATGAAACCAGTTGCCTAATTGTCCAATCCAGAAGGGTATGTTGCATTTTTTAAAGTGTGACATATTTTTCCATCTAATTTAAAATTGGGAATATTAAACTTAAAGACTGTTTCTAGTTTCTGTTCATGACAGGCAGAGCTCCCTAAGGGGTGGCTGCCTTCAAAGACAGGTAAATGAGGGCCCATATAAAACAGCCACGTATTGATGTTGTAGTAAAATTCCAGAAAAATACATTGGCAGACAAGTAAATTTGTCACTAATAATTTAATGTAATTTCCCTAAAATGGAGGTAATAGGTATTCGGGGAATACACCCCCAGGGTTTACATCAAATGTGCATGTGGAAAATGGTGAAATAATATTTTTTTAAGCGTAGATGCTTTGTCTGACATGTTGGTTTATGGTGAAATTATTCTTCCAAAATGAAATTGGGGTGGAGGGAAACTTAACGTCCCCAGTCTGTTGTATCCTTCTGCTTCCAAATTTTTCCTGGTGGTGGCAGCTGAGAAGCGATGACTGACTAGAAGCTAGGGACATTTGTTTGCATTTTATTTCCCCCTTAAAATGATGTACTACAATTACCAAATATTAATGAACCAATCATGTAGCAAATAGTATTTCCCGTGTCACTCTGAGTTATAGAATCTAATATTGGGCTCATTTGAAACATTCCAAAGTTGCATATTTTTCCCCTTTGCAAAGTGACAGCTCAAATTGTGTTTAGTTGCATTCATCCAACCACGAGCAAATCAAGTATAAAAATTTCATTTTGTCTAAGTGTTAATGCAATTTTTTTAAGCTCATATTCCAGGATGGCTCACTTTGTGCCAAGCAGGATGGTATTAGATGCTGCTTATACACTATTATCAATTATATTACATGGCATGAGAAAATTCTAAAGTAGGAGTGGGCTAAGACCTAACTCATGAAATTCCAAGAAAAGGAAAACACAAAGCAAGAGAGAGAGAGAGCGAGAGAGAGAGAGAAAGAGTGAGAGAAAGCACCATTTTTTTTTTAGCTGTTTCTAGGGCTTCAATGTCTATGCTTATATTACAAGTAGGCTGATTTCCAACTGTAAATCTGAATGTCATTGCTGTTATAGTGGGCTTTAATATGAGAAAAGGCCCGCAGTGTGCAGAAGTAATAAGGATGGACGGAGCTGCCACACACTCAGCAGCTGTACAGAAGAATCTGAGACCGAGGGTCAGGGCGAAAGGGAGGAGAAGACTGAATGATAGAAGAGAGAAAAGGCTGCCCTGAGGTAGAACCATCCAAAGGGTGAATTAATATCAATGTCAAAACTCTAGAATGTCCATCATTTTTCTATAGAATATTGACAGAGAGAAATGAACTCAGGAGACAATAAAGAATTTATCCCCCAGAAGAAAAAAAAAAAAAGAAATGAAGCCCACAAATACACAGACTTCATAAGCATATCTCATCAAGTCTGTGAGCTTAATATGACTAGCCTGGAAGAGTCACATCCAATTTTGTAGGCTGCCGCCATAAGATGCCCCTCCCTGTTCAAAGGACCCCATGTTTCCTGATTTCTCACTACAGGTAGTGAGGTCAACTGCCACCTCGTGTTCAAAGACATTTCTTTCTTCCTCACATCTAGTCTCACATTGGCTTCCACTCACAGGACAGGTGGAAGTGTAGAAATGAATGCTAAAAATGAAAAAAAATCCAAAGTATCAGTTATGGCTCTATTTCCAAGGGCTCAGGCCATGGAAAAAAATCTTTCTTTCTTATTGTCACATTTCCAGTGAATGTTCTGCATTCTCTTCAAGGCAGGGAGAGTGGTTTTTATTTTAGGAACCTAAGAAAAATGTCTGGATTCTGGAGTCATTTGAATACAATATAGCTGTGGAACTATGAAAGACACGCACTGCACTTTTTATTTACTTAACAGCTGGATCTGCACCATTTGAGTTTATAAATCAAGCATGGAAAATGTGCTAGATTCTAGGAAAGCTGCTGTTTGTACAAAGCTGGTTATGTTTTCTGATAATTCAGAATAATATTTGAAAAACCCTCTTCATCAACGAGCAGGCACACGCCTCCCAGTAAGACTGCAGTGCACACCTGCCTCACTTTGACATGTCTACACTTCATAAAGTTTAAATGTAAGAGATGTAACTTGAATTTGCTTTCAAGTTCAGGATTCTGGTTTAAGAGTCTTTGAGAGAACTAGGCCCTGCTCCTACAAGACATCCAGTAGGTGTGCAATGAATTTACTTTCTTACTATAGTATCTAGAGTGTAGTATTCACATCCACATTTGGGGACATGGATACAACCACCTTGTACCATTTCCCAGGTTTTCATTGTTCAGATGAGAACCTCCAACTGAAAAAGCTCTGCAACCCTGATGAGCCACAGGAGAATGGGTGGAAATCAGGAGGGCCTGTTCAAATGCAGACTCTGATTGGGTGGGGTCAGGGTTTGGGCCCAGGATTCTATATTTCCAGTCAGCTCCAAGCGATGCTCAGAGCTCACGATCCTGAAACCACTGGCCAGCATAACCCCCTCTTCAGTCTATGAACACTAAAAGGCTGCCAGCCAAATACTAAGTGATGTATGTGTCAAGTTTTGCACCCAGGATGGACACAGATGAAGAGGAAGTAATGGACAACAAAGCCATGAAGGAAAAATATCCAGGCCTTGATTACCTTGAGTTTATTTTTACCTCCACATGAAAATCTTCATAGGAAATATGCACCCATATTTTCAAACCTAAGATAATTGGAGTATAAATTCTAATTTGAAAATCTGTTTATAGGAAGAGATTTTTAAAGTATAAAATTATGTATATATATATATACATATATATGTGTGTATATATATATGTATATGTACATATAAACAATTAAAGAAAAAAAGGCCATAAATTTTAGAGCAAGAAGGCTTTATGGGATGGGTTGGAAGAATGAAAGGAAGAAATTACACAATTATTTTAATTTCAAAAATAAAAAGAATTTAAAAGGCATAAAAATGAAGTTACATCCAGACACTGGCATGATTGATGACCTCCATTAAAGAAAATTAAGTCACACAAACTGGAGTCATCTAGAAGACCTAGCTGATGTGATCTCCAAGGGACAGTCTATGGCCCTTTGCTTCTAATTCTGTTTATACTGGGATCCATCCCTCCCTTCCAACTGCTAAATACTCCTTATATGTTTTGTGTGCCTATTTGTATATGTGAGAGTATGCCTGCATCTGTACACGTTCATGTGAAGGCCAGATGTCAACAATGAACGGTTTCCTTCTCCACTAACATTAGAAGGAAAATACATGCTATTGTGATCATCAACTAGACACATACATGACCTTATTTTGTGTTGAGACAGGGTCTCTCAGTGAATCTGGAGCTTACCAGTTGGGTAGATACTATGGCTACCAAGCCCCAGGGGACCTACTGTCTTTGCCTCCCCAGCATTGGGATTTCATACACGTGGCATTACATATCCAGCTTCCTATTATGCAGGTACTGAGAATCCAAGCTCTGGTTTCCATGCATATGCAGCAAGCATTTTAACAATAGAGGCTGAATACCAGTACTAAAACAGAACAAACAAACTAAACAACAACAAGAACAATAGAGGCTCATGTTCCCTACGTCTAAAGTAGCATGCACTTGACCAGAAGACTCAGCACCTCCTTGACCTCCATCAGCTCTGTATTTTTCTCCATCATGGTGAAACTCACACGTAGGACTCTGCATTGCACTTGGCACTATTGCTTGGTTTTGTTTTTCAGATGTATTCTCTAACTTCCAGGACCTCTCTTGACATACAGGGCAATGGGTAGTTATTCAGCATTGATGTTACGTCAGACCCTATATAGGATGTAGGGATCAAGGGTTAAAGACAGGCTTTAACTTCTGATACAATAGTATCTTGATTTCGTGCATTTAAAAAATGCTATACTAGTACAGAGAAGACTGTCATCAAAATGACCATGACATCATGATTACCAAGTGGAAGCATAAACTAAATTCTAAAGGAGATAGGGGATTTCCTCAAATAGGATGCCTAAACAGAGGCAGTTCCACTGAAGGAGAGAAGGTAAAATGGATGCAGAGACACAGAAGGAGGCAGCAGCAATTGGAAACATGTGCCACCACTCTTGGATTTAAAATATTTAGCCTGGATTCTGAGGATTAAACTCTTGTCTTCCTGTCTGCAAGACAAGGAAGTGACAAACTAAGACATCTCCCAACTCACAAATGTACACTGAGAGGTGGGGAGTATATGTGTGTGAGTGCATGAATGCATATGTACATGTGTATCTGTGTGTGCATGTGCATGTGTGTTCATTTTTCAATATGGAAGCATTGCATTTAATTTTTTACTGTTTTCATTGAGATTATAAAACATTTCCCCTTCTCCTTCCACCCCTCAGACCCTCCTATATATTCCTCCTCCCTCTCAGCATTCTTCAGTTGCTTACATTTTTGTAGGATTTTGAAACATCCTTTTCTCAGGGCTCAATGGTTAAGAACACTTAGTGCTCTTGCAGAGGGGCCAAATTTCAGTTCCTAGCACCAATGTCAGGTGATCTACTCTGCCTGTATCTCCAGCTCCAGGGAAGCTGACATCTCTGGTCTTTGTGAGCATCTGAATTCATGTGTACATCCCCACATGCACATATACATACACGTAGTTGAAAACAATAAAAATAAATCTTAAAAGCTGGTTTCAACAGCTTTAAAAATGATAGCCCCTAGGGTTCAAATTATGGATTTATTTACAAGAGGAAAACAAAACCCTTCCTTATATATATTGTTCAAGCTTGAAAAAAAATAACTTGCTGGACAATGCTGCAGTCCATCAGGGCTTGTGTTTGGCCCTGTGAGTTTTCTGTATCAGAAAATTGGGACCAGAGGGAAAGAAAGGAGAGGAAATCAGGACCATGTGGATACTGAGAAATTAAATTTTCTTAATTCTTAATTCTCTGTGTCCTCTACTGTACCATGCCCTAGGCCTGACTTGACCATGTAGATATGCAGTAAATGATGACTCATTTTGATGCCATCTGTAGCTTCAGAGAGCACAGGAGTCTATTTGAATTGTTCTGATTCGTACCAGTAAGCCTCTGGATATCTTGGTTCATGGTGTCTCTCCTACTTCTTTCAATTTCGTTTATGTCTCGTAAGCAGGAGTCCTGGAGAAGCAAACATTTTAAAATGTGCCTCCAGCCCTCTCTGAGATATATAGAATCCTACCTGGGACTCAAGGGCCATAGTACCCGGCTCAGCCCAATAGATATATGAATGACCGCCAAGCTGGCCTTTGGAAGAAGGGTGTGTGGCTGTATAAATCCTGATGCAGGAGGACAATGAATCGCCAGTGCATAAACAGCCTCATACCTGCTGCCACACACTGTAATAAACCCCCGCTGGTGTTCCTGTAACAAAGTTTATCCCCAAGGATAGAAAGCAGTGATGGGGGCTATAAATCTAGTCCAATTCCCCACACCTCCCATGTGGCGTGTGTGTGTGTGTGTGTGTGTGTGTGTGTGTGTGTGTGTGTGTGAGAGAGAGAGAGAGAGAGAGAGAGAGAGAGAGAGAGAGAGTGAACGTGTATACGTGCCTGTGCATGTGCACACAAACAAGACCACTGATACATAAATACAGAGCAAGGTGCAATCCATCTCCCAGCACTCTCTGCTTCCATTCCTGCTCTCTATGTTGCCGGGGATTTCATGCAGCAGTCAGAAGGGCTGAGATTGCCCAGCCCTCTTTGTTCAGAGTGAATAACCAGGGAGTCGTTGGACTCCAGCAGATTCCAACATTTTCTTTTTCTTCCTTCCTTCTTTCCTTTCTTCCTTGCTTCCTTCCTTCCTGCCTGCCTGCCTTCCTTCCGAGAGAGAGAGGAGGTGGGGTGGGTGGGGGATGTGGGGTGGGTGGGGGAAGATCCTTCAAATTGCACTGATGCTTAAGATTCCACTTACAAGCAAGGCCACCTTGACGCCCAAGTCAAAATTTCAGTTTTGATATTGTAGGCTTAATATGAAGAAAGGCCTAGTGATTTCCAAGGTCCCAAGACCTTGGAAAGAAAGACACAGCTGCCAGAGGACTAGTCATAGAAAGAAGATGGAGAGTCAGAGAGGGTACCAAAAGACAAAAAGTAGACCCCAAAATGATCAATTGATATGAATTCCAGAAGAAAGGAAAAGGAAAAGGGGGAACAGGGCACCCACAGCCTCCCTAAGACTCCTGCAGGAGAGAGGCCCATAAAGAGGTGGATTCAAGTTACTCTCAATGTCTTGATGCTTTCCTTTCCCAGCTCAGAAATTCTACTAGCTAGGAAATATGATGGGGCTAACTAAAAAGACCCAGGCATCGAGACAGGTTGCATTTGAAATTTGAGGTGGTTTGAATTGATAGCTTTTTGCTTTTTTTCAACTGCACACACACACACAAAAAAAAAAGTAATGGAGAAAACACTGGGGCTTTTAAGCAGCCTCTTGATGTAAATGAAAAATAAAAACCACAACAACTTTTATTTCTTTGTAGCATTTGGCTAATGAGTTACTAAAACCATCCTTGGCCCATCCATCATTTCTATTGCAGAGACTCAGGCTTGCTCTCTCTCTAATTGGTCTAGACAGGTGTCATGATATTTCAGCACACTGAAAAAAAACCTCCCAGCTTCTCTTCTGTGAGACTGAGAGGTAGACACTTTGGAAAATGTTAGCCTCATTTCAACCTTCTCAGAGGCAGTTTACATTTAACAAGAAAACCCAGACAAATCAAAAAGCTCCAAACTTAACTCCACCTCAAAAACAAAACAGAAGCCCTTAATAGAGTCCAAAGAAAGTTGGAAATTAATGACGCCACTTGGAAGGGAAGACCCTGGAAATAACAGGTTTTATTGTGGAGTTCACAGCCCCTACTGTGTATTTCTGTATCGATAGCGGGCAAAATCAAATATGTAATCTTTAAGTGTGTCAACTTCAGTTTGCCATAAAGAAACTAAAGACTGTTTTATATTAGTGAATGATTTCAAGACCGCTCTTTATCTTTTAAAGGATGTCACCAGACCCTGGGCTTTTAAAACAGAAAGGAGATAGGCAACAGAATCTTAAGGGATAGAATCCCTTAAGGGATTGGCTACCATTTTTATACTAGGAATAATGACAGCTTGTGGAGGATATTTAAAAGTTGTATTCCAACCAGGTTGTGACATAGGCAATCTGAAAAGTTTTACTAGTATCTGACTGTTCATTCATAAACTCAGAGAAGAGTTGGTATGCCCAGTCTCAGGGACAGAGTAACAATTCACCTCTTAATTTCCTGGATGTTATCAAGAGATATTGCAGGCCTCAAGTATTTTATTTAAAATATATATAGTTTAAATATATATATATAGTTTATATATATATATATATATATATATATAGTTTAAAAACATAATTTCTTTGTAAGAAATGGATGCAGTACAGAAAGCGTCCCCTGAGAAAGAAAGGATAATGCATGTCTATTCTTGTTCTCCTTTGTCTGTCTGAAGAGCCTCATTGGCTGCTATGGGTTTTGTAGTTGGTTATCAGGGATTTCCCTGAATATAATATGTCTGTATTTCTCAAGATAGAGCAGAGGTGGAGTATCAGAAGGGCAAGTTCTGAGATGCAGGCACTGGGTCCTTGATTCTCATCACTGTCAAGAAAGCCAGAGGAACTAGGAGTTAGATCTTGGTCAGGTCTGGATTTTATATATGAGTTTCATACACATACCCAAGCATCAGCATGCAAAAGATTTAAAAGCCAAATGGCCCACAGATAACATGTGTCCTCTGTGAGTATTAATTCCTTCTCCGAATGTCTGCAAAGTGTATATTTTCTTTAAGAACTTTGGATGGAGAACTCAAAGCTTCATGTTTCAAGAAAAATATGGTATGGAAATGCCAGCTTCCAACCAGCAGCTTCTGTAACCGGCAATATTTAATCTCTGTGTGTCTGACTTCAGCTATGTGTCATTCAAAAGATCTTTCTCTCTCTCCCTCCCTCTCTCTGTCCGTGTGTGTGTGCGTGCGTGCGTGCATGTGTGTGTGTGTGTGTGTGTGTGTGTGTGTGTGTGTGTGTGTGTTTCAAATTCACAGAGTCCAGAATAGTGGACAAGAAGCTATCTGTAGTGCAAAAAGGATAAGACTAATTCCTTTTGTTTGTTTCTGTTTTTGTTTTTCTGTAATAAAACATTTTGCATCTCCAATCAGACATAAGACTTATTTTTTCAAAAGCAAGGAAACATTTCCCTTAAAATGTCAATCTAATAAAAAAATAAACAAAGATTAAAAAGAGACAGAAAGAAAATGTCTCCAGAACAGACTTCCAATGTGTGGGAAATGCTTAAATTAGAGTGCCTGCAAACAGAATAGGAATAACCACACACTTCCTTAGTTAGCCAGTAGAAAGAACAGTTTCTGTGTTCTTAGAAGGCGAGGGGTAACCAAAGCATTAAAGAAAGGCAGAAGAAATGGCTGTTGTTCTGAAAATGTTTATGTTCAGCTGGTAGCAGAAATTACAAGTGGCTTTTACACAGTAAAACTTCAGCCTGTTTCAAATTCTAACAATGGTAGAAAATTAGATGACTCTGGTTTTCACATGAGGACTTAGTGTCCTTGAGGCAATGGATGAAGCCAACAAGATACAAGATAGACCGTTCTGCCATGCTTTAAGTCCTGCGTTTTAGAAATCATCTGAAACAATGAGACAGCAAATAAGTACATTTCTACAACTGGCTAAGCAGTGGCCCATTAGACTTAGAAGACAATGATGCAAAGACCCACTTGAAAGTGACAGGGACTATGAGTAAGCAAACTTAGGAAATACCTTCAGACCTGCAAGTAACTTCAGAAATACTAACCAAATAAAACATCCAGTCAGATTTTGTCATCTGCCCAATTAATAAATGTTTTTTTTAGAAGAGCTCTTTCAGCCCAGGCGCAGAGATGCAGGAGGAGGAAAAGGATGGGGAGAAGGATGCACAGGTGCCAGACATTGCTCTTCAAAGCCTCTTTCTGCCACAGAAGGGGTTCATTTAACAAGGAGAGACATATAACATTGACAAATTCTGGTGGCTGTGACTGAGGCAATGGTGGCTAGGGCCTCTCTTCAAATCCTGGCAGTTACCATCAAGGTCTATAAAATGGCTTTTGACTGCAATTCCATCGCTCAGCATCTGCTCTTGGAAGAAGTTTGTGCAGAACCCACACATAAGAGCAGTGATGTTTAATAAAGCCCCATCTAATAGTAAAATATTTAAAGTGCCCAGTGACTACAACAAAGAAGGAATGGTGTAATAATCATAAAACATATAGAAAAGGGACTGTTATGAAGTGATTAAAATAATATCCCTGACATGTGTATATACAAAAATATCAAAACCGGTTGCTGTGTGATCAAAGCAGGACATAAGGTTCTAGCCATATATATGTGTATATAGACATGTATACTCACAGAGATACTGTTATACACATGTATGCTATGCAATGTCAGTAGCATGTAAAGGACTGTGATGTGATCTCTGTAACATGAAATTTGGAGATTAGCACCCCCACCCCACCATGGAAGTCATGTAAACAATCGTTTCCCTTCTGGAAAGGGGCAAGAACTATCCTCTTCCTTAGGAAAGGCTTTACTTCCAAGTAGTTGATAGAAGGAATTGACAGAAGTTTCAGAAATGGGCATAGACTCTTCTATTGAGGGGAATGGGAAAGATGTAGGGACAGAGAAGGCAAGTCAACATCTTTATTCATATATAATTCAGTATGAAAGCCTCAGTCCCATCAACACAAGTACCTTGTATATTTACTCATATGCTTTATAGATATGGTTACTGCAAAGCAGAAATAATATATTCACAGGATTTCATACCAGCAGATTATTTTAACTCATTTTGCATATACAGACCCCACAAGTAAAACAATGGCATACAGGAGCCTGGGGATGACTTGGCAGTTAACAGTACTTGGCTGCTCTTGTGGAGGACCTGGGTTTGGTTCCCAGTGCCCACAAGACAGCTCACAACCACCTGTAACTCCAACTCCAGGACATCAGATGCCTTCTTCTTGCTTTATTGGGCATCAGGTATGAATGTGGTGCACATACATACGGGCAAACATTTATATGCATAAACTTAAAACAATATCCAGATAGGTTCTCCATGTTATCCATTGAAGCCTTCCACCAATGACCCACAATATCTGAGCATCCTGGGTCATCAGCTGATGAGCTTCTCAGAAGAGCAAGCCCTACCAAGTCACAAATGGAAATACATATTACTCGTAAAGGTGTAAGCTCATGTCCCTACAGACCTGAGCAATAATAGGAAGGAAGTCTTTTCTGCCTTCCCAAGTCATTTCCTTTACAATAGGCAAAATAACTGCACCAAAACCCAGCTTTACGTGCAAACAATGATTTGAGATGATGGACAGTGGTGGCAGAAGTGGAAGAAGCTCTTAAACTTGAACACTGTGGGATTTTAGTCTTGGGTAATCTTGTCAAAATTTTCACACACACACACACACACACACACACACACACACACACACAAAATAATAAATCCAGGCAAAGGTCTTCATGTGGTGTAATTAGAAAGAGAAGCTCAGAAACTCGTGATGCTACTTCACTCCACTCAGAGGATGGCACGGGTTGAGGCACCTGTTTAGGAACTGCTCAAACTCATTCTATAAGCACAAAGAGCTGTGTGTTATACTCCTCAATCTAAGAAATGGCACTTTGAAATCACACACACACACACACACACACACACACACACACACACACACACACATTCTTTATGCACTCTCAGCTCAATGTCCTGCTAAACTGGACAAGGCAGAACTGGGGACATAGCTCAATGGTAGAAGGCTAACCCAGAGCATTTTCAATACCCCAGGTTCAACCCCCAGCACCCTCAGAGAAATCATGTTAGGGGGGCTGAGAGCTGAGCTTACAACAAGGGGACAGGAGATAAAATGACCTTGTTTTTCTTTTACCTCCAAACAACCCATTTTGTGGATTTTCCTTTCCAAAGGTGAACTCCTGTTTCTGGGATTTAAACTGTCTCCCACTGACCACAGGCTAGACCAATACTCCCATGAGCCACCTGACCACATCAACTAGCCCTCTCCATCATCTACCTCTGTTTTCTCCTCCATGGACAATGGTGATCAATCACTCCCTTTGGCTTACTTCCCAGTGAAACTACCTAGCTATCTTGAATACGCCCTTTGTTTGTTTCTTTGGGGTTAGGGGTAGAATGAGATATAAATTATTATAAATGTCAATTGACAACAAACAACAGCAAACAATTAACTAGAAAACTGGAAGCAAAACATGAAGCAGCAAGGAGGACTATCCAAGAAGCTACTAAGATGTAGGCAGATGCCATGATCACAGTGGTGATGGTCTAGTCTAGAAATGAGTAGAACAATGGAACAACATGAAAAGAAAAGATGCAGCCTCTGATATGTATAAGACCTGTATAGTTTAAGCTCTCAAATCAATAGGAGATGTACCTAAAATTAAATAAACACATGATAATTAATTACTATTGGGGAAAAATGAGGTTAAAGCTATGTTTTTTTTCTTTTCAAAAGATAGGAACAATTCTATGCCTAAGCCTGTGTTTAATGTCAAAGCAGGATGGTAGATACATGGGGAGCTATCATATATTACATTTGCAATGTCTGAAATACACTGTTATTTAAAAATTTAAAAATCCAGATTATGAGAATGGAGATAATTTGTAGACTGGCCTAAGTTGTAAAACTGAGACATGAAAAGACCCTATAAGAACAAATCAAAAAACAATCTTGCATACTGCCTGTCTTAGTTAGGGTTTCTATTAGTGCAATGAAACACCATGACCAAAAAGCAAGTTGGGAAGGAAAGGGTTTATTAGGTTTACACTTAAGCATTGCTGCTCATCACTGAAGGAAATCTGGACAGGAATTCAAACAGCGCAAGAACCTGGAGGCAGGATCTGATGCAGAGGCCATGGAAGGGCATTGTTTACTAGCTTCTTTCCATGCTTGCTCAACCTGCTTTCTTGTAGATCCTAGGACCAGAAGCTGAAGGATGGCACTACCCATCATGCACTGCCCTCCCACACTGAGCACTAAATGAGAAAATGTTTTACAGTTCGATCTCAAGGAGGCATTTCCTCAGCTGAGGCTCCTTCCTCTGATGACTAGTTTGTGTCAAGTTGACACTCAAAACCAGCCAGTACACTGTCTATAAGACAAAAGACTACAGCATAGAAATAATGTTTAGAAACAATGTAAAATGATGAATAACTAACTATAAATAAGACAAATAATTGGTTTAGGCAGTTTGAGGAGATGAAAACATTAATGAAACAATTGGGAAACATGAAATTACATTCAGCTCCTTTGATAAACACTGGCTTTGACAATAAAACAATGATGTGTCTTTTTTCCCCCTTTTTAAAAGACTTAACAACCTAGTGTCAGATAGGATCCAGGGGGGAAAGTATTCTCACAGGCCCCCATATACTATGATATAAGTTGTGGATTACATATGGAAGGTGGTAGGTCAGTGTCCTTCAACAGGCATTAGATGAGCTAGGTCTGATGAGTGTCACTCGCAAGGTTGAGCCAGGACCATCTTCCATTTGAGGTCTGCCTGGGCTACATGGCAAGACCTGTAAGATTGCTCTCTTGGAGAACTTCGTTCTCTAGAAGGTCATGAAATAAACTGTGAATATGAAGCCTATGGAGGGAGCTCAGAGGGTAACAGTGCTTGCTTCACATGCAGGAGGGCCGGAGTTTGAATCCCCAGCACCATTTAAAGCTCTCACACAGGCACACACTAATGTTCAATGACAGGTTTCCTTTTTCAATTTGAGATAGACAGGGTCATCTTTTGGCAAGCAAACAGTGGGACATATTCAACAGAAGCTCAGGCCATGTGGTAAAGAGCAGAACATCAAAAAGGATTAGCAAAAACAGCAATGAAGCAACATAAGCACTTTAGTTTTTTCTTGTGATTTTTTGGATATCTAAGGCATGAGGTATTACCATTCACACTTTGGCCTTAGGTCTTTAAATCAGCTCAAATGACCAAATTCTTGAAGACTTATTCTTTAGAATAGTGACAGTTACACAGAATTTACTATTAGACATTTGTGGAGTAAATAATCTGTTACAGCACTTCTGTTGCATCTGGTTCAAGGTCTGTGGTTCCCACAAGAGCGTGGCTCTCTAAAAGAAGACATACATGTAATTGTCCCTTCCTGGGTCCCACTCTAAAGCACAAGACACATACAAAGGCTTGTTGGATGAATAAACAACATACAAGGCCAATAGGTCACTTCAGCAATGGGCAGCTACACACATGGTTTCTAAACACTAGTCCAAAATTAAAGGTATCTAAAAATCACATCAAGGGTATGGGCTTAATGCCTGATGGAAGTCATAGAAGGCTTCTGAAAAGGAAAACAAGTAACATGAAGAAAAAACTTGTGCATTAGCAAGTCATTCCAGGCACACAAGTAGCTGTCTGTGCTTTGACCTAAGAAATCAAACCAATTCAAAAACAAGGGGACAAAGTCTGTGCCATGGTTGTTTGCAAATAGATGGTGGAGAAAAATTATTCTACTCCCCCCACTTCTCTTCCTTCATATGGAAGAGCTGGTTATGAAACATCCTAAGACACCTATCCATAGCCTATTCATGCCATAGCCATGCTGGCTGCTATTGCCCTGGACCAATCTGCAGATACCAGCTTCCCTGCTCCGACATTCCACTAGTGTATGTTGTCTGCTTGATTTTCTTCATGCCGTGTATGCAACAGAAGCCACTAATATATTTTGGAGAAAATAAACCCATTTGTCCACAAACAGAAAACTCCAAGCCAAGGCTCTCTAAACCCTGGGTTTACAGCGGTCCCAGGGGGCTTCCCCCATCGATGAACATTTCTTCATCTGCATGCTCTTGAGAGCACCGTGGCTTAATCATCTCTCTTCCTGAAAGTTAATATTAAAACAGGAACATGCCACCTTACTGGGTTGTGTGTGGAATAGTGTCGAGGGAAAAATGAGAAATGAGGATTTTTCTCTGCTCTGAAGGCGGGAGCTTTCCTTGTACAAATCCAGCTGCATTAGAAGCAGGTGTGAAAGTGAAGTCTCACAGACTTTCAGTTAAACACAGCAGAATAAACACATGTTTGTCTCTGCTTCCTCTTCGGATTGCACCAAAGCAATCAGCATGAAAAGGAATAAGAAAGAAATCACAGTAATAAAAGGATTTATTTGAAGGTAAAACCCACAAGGAGAAGGAAATTGTAAGACAAATGAAAGCAGGAGAACTGTGTATAGATCTTTGGAAGAAATGAAGGCAAGGAGGGAGGAGACTCTACCGTGGGAAAGCACCCCAGGCTTAAGCAGATCTCTGTAGAGAGGTGAGTGGGCTGTGCTCACAGGATCCCAAACAGGCTAATAAGGAGGTGGGGCAATCTCTGAGTGGGCGTGAGCACTTGCTGCGAAAACATGAAGACCTGAGTTCAAATTCCTAGCACCCATATAAATGGCTGAATGGCCATAGGTGCCTATAAACTCAGCACTGTGAAGGCAGTAGGGGAAACAGGAGGGTTTCTGGGCTGGGAGCCAAGCTCCAGCCTCACCAAAAGACCCTGACTCAAAACGATAGAGCAGAGAGCAACAGAACAGGACAGTGGACAGCCTCCTCCAGTCTCTCTCTCTCTCTCTCTCTCTCTCTCTCTCTCTCTCTCTCTCTCTCTGTGTGTGTGTGTGTGTGTGTGTGTGTGTGTGTGTGTGTGTGTGTAACTGCACATATAGAGACACACAGAGAGACAAACACACTGGAACATAAAAGGAAAACTGTCTGAAAATAGCAGGAGGGGCTGTGGGAGGAGCTATTGAAGTTGCAGATTTTCTGCTTAGGGTTTGGATGACCCATGACTTACCACCAGGACTGTTCTACTTGAAATGTTTCAAGATCCTAGGAGGACAGAACACTAGTAAGCAAAGTTTGCAAACTGTAAAGTGCTGTTCACCAGGCTACACACCAAAGGGAGTTTTTCTCTAGGCATACCAAACATCTGCCCTAAAGTCTCCCGTGAAAACAAGGCTTTCTGCATCACCCTACAGAAAGTAAGACCAGTCAGTCAGCCTTGCAGTCTCACTCCACAACATAGGAGTCAAAGAACCCCAGGCATATGAAGGCAGCTGAATGATGGGGTGTGGGGGGCGGCTCAAAGGAGAGTCATTTCCCAAGAACAGAACCCTATAGACAAAGACACAATTCCAACACTGGAACCCTGTGCTATCAGAACTGTAAAAGTAAAGTGGGAGCTGGAGGAATGGCTCAGTGGTTGAAACAGTGTATTACCATTGGAGGACCTGAGAGCACACACATTATGCAGCTCAAGCAACCTGTAACCTGTAACCCTGATGACCTCTTCTGGCCTCTGGGGGAACCTACACACACAGGCACGCACACACGCACACGCGCACACACACATTCACATATAAATAGACGTAAAAGTTATCTTTGAAAATAAAATAGAAGATAAACTAAAGAAAATAAGTACATCTGAAAAATGAAAGGGCAACAGAGGAGAATAGAAGACTATATCCAGCTACCCAGACAGTAACAAAAACCTCTGTGGAAGAAAAAGGAAAATATAGTTACAGAAAATACCCAAGATAAATTCCAGGAAATTTCTCAAACCAGAAGATGCAGAATCTTCATATTAAAATATTACAAATAGGTATCCAGCTAAGTGAAGGTGAACAGACTGTTCAGGCTTGACTCTGCACAACCACACAATATTGGAGGAAACACAGAAGATTCTTGATGTTTCCCTGAGTGGGAAAGGATCATAAGAAAGCAACTGGAAAGGGAATGAGTTCTCTTCTCTCAGAAGCAATAATGTAAACTAGGAAACAGGCCTGTGACTTCAACAATCTTTGACAAAATTGGTTTCAGATTCTATACCAAAGTAAATCAGGCATCATCTGGAGCAATATGTTTAGGTATTTAAATGTTCAAAATGCTTGTACACTTGTCTTCCTATATGTTTTCATTTCTGAGGAATATAGCTATGAAGTACTCAAAACAAGACAAAATTAAGAATTCAGACAGCCTAAAATCCAGGAAAATTACCTCCAAAAGGTCAAGGAAAAACAATAAAAAAGAGGAAGTGGTAACTATTTTTATTTATGTGTAGATGTGTGTGTGTGTGTGTATGTGTGTGTGTGTGTGCGCGCGCGCGTGCATGCGTGCATGCATGTGTATGTGTGAGCATATGTGAGTGCAGGTGCTCAGGAGAACAAAACAGGAGGTTGGGACTCCTGGAATTGGAGTTGCAGGCAGTTGTGAGTCACCCGAAGTGAGTGATGCTGGGAACTGAACCTGGTCATCTGTAAAAGCAGCAAGCTCCTTTAACTGCTGAGTCATCTCTCCAGCCCATGGATAAGACTGTTAACAAAAAATGAAGAACCTAAAGGAGGAATCTTAAACCAGGCTTTCAAGGCAACAGCCCATAGTGGAATAGGTGTGTATGCACAGGTCAGGTCTCAGGAGGGGGACACACCATCTGTAAACTGGCAGGCATGACTAGCAGAAGATTTTATTGGGAAGGGGTTAGAGCATATACATAGAATCACCAAGAGAAATGAATGAAGGTATGTGTTTTAAAGAACAGTAATATAACTTCCCTGAATATATTACCATAGCATAGATAAACACCTGAACACCAGTTTAGGGATAAAAGATGAAGGGAGGAAGGGGTGATGGACATGAGTGGGATCTGCACTCACTAGAATTGACGATGTCTTATACAGATCAACTGAGAAACAATGTTGAAGATAGGGAAGTGAACAGGGAATGGCTTCCTTTGGGCATCAGGATCAGGGCAGATGGAAAGTGGACTGCAGGAAGTGCTATTTATGTTCACAAGCTTCCCATCTACTTGATTTTTCAAAAGGCTACACATCTATTAATTTACAAAAATAGTCACTACATGCATATGATTGGTTTACAGACATAAAAGTCTGTAAATAAACATGTGCGTCTGACTCTGAACTGGACTTTTCAAGTTTCCCAGATGCAGATGCAGAAGTGGGAGGAAGGCTGGTTCTGGGCTAGGATGGAGAGGGCGGTCCACACACAGAGAAAGCTGTGTTCAAGGCAGTGTCAGGGAACCCTCCCAGCTCATTTGTTCCTCCTCTTCAAGGCTCCTGCTTAAGCAGGTGATCCTTGGGCCTGAGCGGCCTCAGGTCACTATGATTCATGAACTCCGAGCTATTTCAACTCTTTCATGAAAGCAGCCAGATTGCAAGGAAGCACAGCTCTCTCAGTTCCTAAGACAACCCACCAGCCTATTCCTACCCCAGGGACACTGTCTGCAGAACGGGGCCAAGTCTTTGAAATTTGCTAGCACCTCTCCTCTGCAGTTTTCCTGGGTCCCCACTTCCTTGGAACCGCCCCCCCCAGCTTCACTCCTACCTCCAAGGGGTCTCTTCCCTGCCTGGCAGGGTGTGCACTCTATTATGTCTCTTCCATGTTGATATGCTTGCTGGGTGATCACCATTTTGCAGTGGGATAGCTATTTAGTAGTCCACAAAACGATGTGTGAGGACATGGCCCTTAGCTCTACTCCTACACTCAAAAAGCAATTGTTTTTTAGTGTGTGTGAATCAAATACAGACACTTCTGTTAGCATCCACACCAACATTTATATATACCAAAACATAAAACAGCATATAAAACCATAATGTACACATCACTGTGCTATTCCTTTATAAGTCAATGTATCATACAAATACTTATGCATACTGCCTCATTCCAGCTATGTGAAGTGTGTGTACACTTTCACACAGGCACCTTAGAACACAGAAGCCTGAACAGACGCTGTTTTTCCTTCCTGACAAACGGCCATGAAATAAGAGGCTGACATCTGCCTGTGCAGGTCATTCATGTCAGCCTGCTACATGTCAGAATTCAAACTGCTCCATCCATCAACGGCAGACCCAAAATTAACGTAGCTTGGAAACTCTGCAGCAGGGCAGCAACAGCCCAATTCAGAGCTGACCTTCGAGGAATGGTGGGGTCCAATGGAAAATTATTTCATGGCCTGTGCTGAAGCCAACAATACAATTTGAAGAGATTTTTTTCAGTTAAATTAATTTTAAAGAAAAATTCCCCCGTGTAGTAGTTTAACTCTTAAGGTCACACAGAGGTATGTGAGAAATAGAGACATTTGCTATTGGCAGGCTCTGCTGGTACCTTCTGTAACAGAACTTCAAACAGCAGTTTAGGCAAAACATCGACAAGTTCTTTGTACTACTAAGAAAGCAGCAAGTTTTTTCTTGAAGTGAAGACACCATCCAGAGATGTAATCCTTCAAAGAAGCTGTCTTGCAAACACATGTTAGCTAAAATCCTAAATAGGACCCAGAGGCAAGTGCCTATAGCCTTCTGGAGGTAGGAACATGAGGATCCAGAGTTCAATCTACATAGCAAGTTCAAGGCCAGCCTAGGACACATGAGACCTTGTCTCAAATAAATAAATAAATAAATAAATAAATAAATAAATAAATAAATAAATAAAGTCAAATTTTAAATGGCATCAGGCTTTCACGAATATGAACACAAATGACCCCTATTTGGAGATGGTTTTAAGGTAATGGTCTTTCTCTTCTCGGTCTTAGAAATATTCATATTTGGGATTTTATAATAAATACACAAAGATGACCACCAACTCAATAAGTGAATCAAAATCTGATGTATACAATGGTTTTCCCCTACTGCTTTGGTTAGATAATGTGGCAAAGCACATGTTTAGCTCTGCTCACTTGTAGCCAGGATATACTGAACTATGCTTTAAATTCATTAAGAGAGACTTGATTTTTTTTTTCTTGCTGGAGAACACTGTTGCTAAGTCCTGTTTCAGTGAATCCAATGTTTCTTTTAATAGGAGGGCAATGGTGATAGCATATTGATGGCCACACAAGTGATGAATGACCAGACAGCCTGCCATTTTCATGGGATGTGTAGAAGCAAGCCCTCACCCACTCTATGGATGGGAGTCTAAGAGGTGAGGGACTCTCCCACACCATCAAATGAGTAACACTGTGGCTTTCTTCTTTGAGACATTATTCTTAAGAAACAAATGAACAGGGGACAAATTTTTATTACAGAGAAAAAAATTAGCACATAACCTTCCAGAATTAGGCCATGAGTTTAGGAGGAGGGTGTGTCTTCTTAATGGAGTTCCACAATAGGCATCTGTTGACTGTCTGGGAAATAGACAGCTGTAAAATCTAAAGCTGTTAAACAGACAGCCATCCATAATCTAAGATATGTGGCCATAGTGGTATATACATCAAAACCTGTGACCTAGCCCATCTTTCACTGAAAATCAAGAGAATGACAAATTTACTGAATCTTCACCATGAAAGGCTAGAAAATGATGTTAACAATACATCCAAAGAAGGCAGAGATGGTTGGAGCAGAAAACAAAAACATCTTAAATATTACAAGTGAAATGGAAAGATCTTTGAAAACAGACAACTGTCTGATAATAATAATAATAATAACAACAATAATAATAATGACAGTATTAGATACTAAAATGGAGACTTAACAACATAAGTGCAGAAGCCAAAATGGGGTGATATTTACAATTAACCTGGGAAGGGAAATTTTAGGAACATATGCTGATCAAATTCAAACCCCGAGGGAAAACAAGTCACTTTCTAAGAAAATATATACATTTCCAGTTAGTTGAAAAAGAAACCAAACAAAAGAATCTCAATAGACAATAACCATACTAGAAACAGAAATATTTGACCCAGACCCCTAAATGCCTCAGGCCCAAGCAAATCTTAACATGAGCTAATCCCAGGGGGATTGTGGGAAGGATCATCTAAACTGCAGAGAGACAATGCTGTCAATAATTAAGCTGGGGCAAGATGAGACAGGAACTGCTCCTGGAAAATCAGAACAAATGTCTGCACTGGCTGTACCCGAGGTTGTGCTTCTCAAGGGTACACCTTTCTAAAGTTATAGAGTCAGCATCAGAGATGACTGCAGGCTTTCCACTTCACAGACAAGAAAGGAAGAAAAGCAAAGGGCAAAGACAACAGCAACAAAACAAAAACTCAGACACAGATATGCCTACAATTAACAGTAAATAAACCTAATGTGTAGATTGTACACACTCCCAAATGTCACTAATGAATTAGCAAGAAATAATCCAATCAAAAACATGGTTGAAAGATACAAAATCAATTTACAGAAAATAACTATAAAGACATCATAAATGTAAGAAAAATACAATCAAACTCACTAATAATGATGGTGGACAAATAGATATGTGTGTGTGTGTGTGTGTGTGTGTGTGTGTGTGTGTGTGTGTGTGTGTGTTCCTATTTTAGCCTATCCTATTGAAAAAATTTTACTCCTATTAAATGGCAAAACTAACAGTCTTTCAGATACTCTTGGCAGGAATGTAAAGCAGCACTGCCTTCTGGAGAATGATTTTCCAGTTCCTTAGCAGAATTTTAGGGCTGGGGAAATGGCTCCGTGTATAAAGTGCTTCCTGTGCAAGCATAAGGGCCAGAGTTTTAATCCCCAGCACCCACGTGAAAAGCCAGCCTTCTCAATTCACAGTTATGCATCTGCATGCAACTGTACCCACACACATGACCGTGCAAAAGCTTAAACATACAAGTCCTTTGATAGAGTATGTTCCCTGCTGGGAGTTTATACTGCAGAGAAGCTTGGCCAAATGCACAGAGGTGATCCTAGAGGGTACTCAGTGCCTTGATGCTGTGATAGGGACATACAGCTGGAGACAAACTGCTCACTGTTCAGGTGATGAAGACGTTTGTACAATGCTGGGCTCAACTGACCTAAAAAGGGTTTGGGTTGCCCCACAGTTTAAAAAACCCCAAGCAAATAAAAAAGAAAACAGCACAAACTTTAAAATATCACAACAGAGGCTGGGGTTCCTTTCCCAGCATCCATGTAGGGCAGCTCACAACTGCCTATAAATTCATGTCCAAGGATCCAATGCCTTCTTTTGGCCTTTGTAGAAACTTGTCTATACCTTGTATGTGAAAGCACTCACACACACACACACACACACACACACACACACACAGAGAGAGAGAGAGAGAGAGAGAGAGAGAGAGAGAGAGCTAAAATATCTTTTATAAAGGAATGTCATTTTTCCCTAGAGATTTAATTTATATTTCTCTGGCTCATTAATGGATAGACAGAAAAAGTCAAAGGGAATACAGAAGATTTTCACCAATATGAGTAACAAATGTGACCTAATAAGCAACAAGGGACACTATATTTACCAACCACATGGCTGTGCCCAGATGGAGCCTATACATGCCTCCCATGTGCCAATTCCTAAAGCAAGCCACCAACAACTTCTACCAGCTGAAGCTAGACTGAGCACCTTCCTGATTAGGTATTCCATACCCCAGAGATCACTACCCAAATGCAGCACTAGAAGACAAGTTTGGAAATAAGAAAAACAATGTGGTTAAAAATAGCCAAGGTTCCAAGGAGTAGAGATGACACATGGTGCCCAGTGGTAAAGATGAGATCCAAATGGTGAGACATGGCTAAGTCAAGCATGTTTGTAGGTGAGTTGGAGAAAGAAGTCCTGGGAGGTAATGATTAACTTTCTATGTCTAGAATGTATAAAATAACAAAACCAATACCAAATAGAAGTGAGGGCCACTGCAAGAAAGTAAGAGGTATATTGACTAGACTTGAGGAAATAAAGAATGAAAAACAAAAGCTAGCTCTTTGAGCTGAAAGACAAAAATCGCCAAGCACGTAGAGAAACACTAAGGAAAGGAAAGAGCACTAAAAATGGCATTGACGAGGAATTTCGGTCTGTGGTGGTGTTTCAGAGTGGGAAGTACCTGCCCTAAAAGCATGAGGACCTGAGCTCTGGTCCCCAGAATCCATGATAAACTGACCCTGTTGACATCTATCAGTAATCATGGTACTTCTCTAGAGATGGGGGCCAGGGGTGGGGCACTCTGGGATCATGCAAGCAGTTAGCACAGTGTACACTACATTTAATGAAAAGATAATCTGTCTCCTGCAAGATGGGATCAGTGCTGGAGACTAGCCTTTCATGTAACATATGATATGACATGAGAATACATGCATGAATATTAAGAGAGAAAAACAAAAATGCAGTACCAGCTACAATTATTGAAAAGGTAGAAAGAGATGCTACCAAAAAAAAAAAAAAAAACCAAAACCAAAAACTATCTTAATGCAGTTATATATCTTGATAATAACAGATACAAAATAATAAAAAAATAGAAAATGTAACAATACTAACCAAATATGTTGATAGTCTAATAACTAATGGGGTAGTTTATGCAGTATTAACTTTTTCAACAAATAAAAAAGTTCACTCTTTTATTATGACACCAGTGAGCTCTATAACATGTTCAAAAATAAAACAAAATTCAACAATCTTAGAAAAATTAACTCCAAACCAGAAAAACAGGAAGAAATTTTTATGAGACTAACTTACTTTGACTCCAAGTCCTCATCCTAATACACACACAGTAAAATTACAGCTTAATATCATTCATGAGGAAAAAATATAAAAGGCCTAGGAAAATCATTACCCAAATGATTCCAGCAATATATAAATGATTGTGTGTTAGTAGGAACTTGGATTGTATACAAGGAACATACAGTAAATTTAATATCAGTAAACAATGTGTTCTAGCATGCTTACAGATTAAATGAGAGAAATGGTCACTTCAATGAGATGAAAACACTGAGAATTTAAGAACTCATTTGTACTAAAAAGATATTTCAGCAGATCTTAATGATTGAAAAGATTACTTTTCATCTGAAATAATTTTCTCTAACCACTCCTCAAACTGATGTAATCATCACATTTAACATTAAAGTGGTGAATGTTTTCATTCATTGTACATTGTACTAAACATTACTCTAGAGATCATAGCCAGTATATGGGGCAAAGCAAAAGCAAAAGAATATAATGAAGGGGCTAGAGAGTCAGCTCAGTGGTTAAGAGCACTCACTGCTCTTCAAAAAGACCTGAGTTCAGTTCCCAGAACCCATGTAGGCAAGTGCACAACAGCCCAGAACTCCAGTTTCAGGGGATTTTACGCACTATTCTGACCTCCACGGGCACCTGGACTTACAGACACTCAACATACACAAAATTAAAGTAAAATAAATCTCTTCAAATGATTGTACAGGAACTAGAGGGGATGGGGAGATACCTTAATAGTTAAGAACACTTACTGCTCTTGCAGGGGACTCAGGTTTGGTTCCCAGCACCCATATGTTGGCTCACAACCATCCATAACTCCAGCTCCAAAGGATCCAATGTATTCCTACACACACACACACACACACACACACACACACACACACACACACACACAGTATATACCCATACACTCAGGCGCACACACAAATAAAATAAATAAATACAGAAATTATTTTTAAGAACTACAAAGTAGAAAATGTATTCCCATATGTGTATAGTTGGACATGTTAAAAATTCAGAATCATCTACTGACAAATTAATACAACAGAAGATTCCACTGAGTGTTGTGACATAAAAACCAACATGCAGGCATCAATTCTGTTTTTATACATGAGCTATAGTGAGTCAGAAAGACTTTAAAGAATCCCAGTGGCATCACTGTTACATAACAACAAACCTAACAGAAACATACTTCAAAATATGGAGGGGACACCATTGTTTTGTAGATAAAATAACATGAAGCAAAGCCACCACCACCAAACTGGCAAATATTTTAAAGTCTGGTATCATCAAATGTTGAGGAAGATGTTGAGAAATAAGGATTCAAACCACTGGTTTGAGTGTAGGATACAGAGATCACTACAAAAACCATTTGACACTGGACTGTTGGGCCAAAGAGCATATCAAGATTCATGATTTCTGTCTCTGGAAACACACCCTGAGAAGTCATTGCACAACCGCACCAAAACATACACACACACACACATTACAGAAACATTTTTACAATGCCCTCAACTAGAAACAACTCAAATGTCCATAGAGAATAGAACAGGTAACTGAATAGTGGCATAACTACACAGTAGAATATTATGCAACAATAACAAAAAGTGAACAGGAGTTATGTTATTACTTAACTCAGGGGCTGGCCAACAATGGTTGCAACTATGTCCTGGTGTTGTCTGTAAAGTTTTACTGGATGACATTGTGACCTTCTACTTATACACCATTCTTGTTGCTTTCAAACCACAATGGCAGAACTTTTAACAGAAACCACGTGGCCTAAAAAACAAAAAAAATCTTTCAATAGCTGACCTAAAGGAATAAGACACCAACTTTCATCAGAAATCAACCTTAGAGGAACATTATTTACCCAGAGACACATAACTGATGGATGCATATCCAAATAGTTTATATTATAGAATGCTAATAACATGGCAGATTTCTGTTGTCCTGAGCAGCACATGTATGAGGCAAGTGGTGTCATCAGATGGTCACAGATCTCTGGTGGTAATGAAGGGCTAGATTGGAGAGGAGACTATGGGGAACTTCTGAGAGGCAGCAAGCCTTTCCCTCATGTGTGTAGTAGAGACACAGGAGTGTGGTTAGCCCAGTGACTTGATGAAGGGTGTGTGTATGTGAGCATGCACTTTGGGATTCTCTGGGGTGTGCAAACTTTCATTCTAAAAAGATAATAACCCCAGAAGATGAGTCCTGATGCTTTCTAGGGATGACTGTAAGGCTCAGTTTAAAGTAAGGTATTCTAACAATATTCAAAGGCAGCTGAAAGAGTTAGAGAACCATACAGTTTTTAAATATATTCGAATCAACTTCTCCTGAAGTTCAGAAAGGATATTCACATAGGTGTTATAAACAATCAGCATGGAAAAACCATTTCTAGAGTTTCAACCACACAATACAATATTGGTTTTGTTTTGTTGTTGTTTTGGTTTGGTTTGGCTAGTACTGTTGCTGTTGTTTCCTGATGGAAATGGAAGCCCCAGGATAGACAGAGTGTTAGCTTGGGTCTTGACCCTACACGAAACACTTTTAGGTAAGAAGCTTCCCTTTGCAGAGGTAATGCTGGGTTTCTTTTCTAGTTGGTGTTTCTAAATAGAACACAAACCTTAAAATCAGTTGCAACTGTTGTTCTGAGGCATAACTCCTATACTACAGAACATACACACTTTAAACACCAACTCTGTAGACTTTGGTGTATTAACCCTAGAGCTATACCACCATCACCACAATCAATTTTAGAATATTTTCTCATCCTCTGAAGAAACCTGAAAACCTGAAGCTACAGTCTACAGAAATTGTCCTAGTCTCAGTGAAATTGTATAATATGGTCTCTTTGGAATGTGGTTTCTTTGACTAATCATGATGCTTCTGAGGGCCATCCATGTTATGCCACATATCAGTAAGCCACTCACTTTCATGGCTGCATACTATTTTATTTTATGGATATACCACTGTTTCTTTATCATTAGGCATCTGATTATCTCTCAGTTTAAGCTTGTATGAATGCTGCTGCTATAAAGATCTGTGTATATAAATGTCTTCTCTGTTGTGGGGTGTGTATATGCAGTCTCTGTGGGGTGTATGCCATTAAACAGAATTAGTCGGAATACTTTAATATTAGCTTTGCTCCTATGACAATATAATCTGGAAGGCACAGTTCTCCTTTGTTGTCTGTGAGTAAAGTTAGTGTCCTAGTGCTGATTACAGAGTCACTGAGATGGAAGTATAACTTATCCAGAGGGTACAGTATTACAACTAACTTCATGTTTACCCTTCTGACTAATGCAATTAAATTTGTTTGACTAGAACTAGTGAGTTTCAGGGAATCCTAGTCCGTAACATCATGGAACCTTTCTTAATATAGTCCCCAGTCCTTGAGAATTTGCCAAGCTAGAATGAAATCCCTTCTGGTTTTCTTCTTTATTTAAAAGTACGTTTGTGAACCATCGTGTAATCAGAATCCAACTAAGGAAGTCCAAACACATTATTGCATTTTAACCATAGCAGACTGACCACGACCCCAAAACATATTTTTGAAAGCAGTCTGAAATGAACTGGCAATTTGCAAATTTAGCAGGCTGCTCACTCTAAACTAAGAGTAACAAAAAAAAGAGGATTCCAGAAAACAGCACTCTTTTCCCAGATTTGTTTGCATAACCATGAAACAAATGAAACCCTGAATCCTAGCACCCTCATTATGCTATACAGTGTTAGGAAAGACAGTAGGAACTGCTGTGAATCAGTTTCCTCAACAGAGCTGTCCACCCATCCCAGCTTTCCTTCCAACACCAAAAGATCTAAGACAGAACTGCAGGGGAAAGGGTGGGATGAAGACACGTGCAGTTTGCACTAAGCCCTGGGTTCGCCTCCCTACCACCAAGAAAGACACGCTTGAGGAAGTGGAAGAATTGGGACCCCTCTCTACTGTCTTCCCAAATACACATATTTAGAACAAGCTGTTTTCTCTTAAATGTTCAGCGTGAAAGGCAAAGCACAAAGGAGGGGAAGGGGCTTGAAGGTGAGAGAGAGAAAGAGAGAGTGAGGCTAAGGAACCAAGGGGGTGGAGAAGTAGGGGGGAGTTAGAGCAGAAGCAAAATAGAGGAAATAAATAGAAAGAGAACCACAGGAGGTGGTAAGGTCCGCAGTCATCCATGATAAGGAAGTCAGTCAAGTATTCGTTATCGCACTGGGTGCGCCTTTGGGGCCATGTAAGGGACAAAATCCCAGAGGGCTTATAGCACAAAGACAAAAGCAACCTGGGCACTCCCTAGGCCAGTGGGTCCTCGGGCTTGGCATGACTTATTACAGCCCAGCATATGCACAGGGCCTCACCTGTCCACTGGGGCCACAGGGACAAGAAGGACTCCTCAGCCAGGTCAAACAAGAGCAGTGCCCCCAGTGTAGTTAAAACCTACTTTCATTTCATTTAAAACGTCAGGTTTGGTTGGTGCTGGGTACAAGCAGGCCCTTGGAGGAACACTGGCTCTCTCTAGTGAAGAGAAAGTGGGCAGGAGGGGCCATTCCACAGTGTTGTCATGGGAGGTCCCAGGGAAGTTCCTGTACCCAATCTCTTAATGTCTCCAGGGATGCAGCTGCAAGCTCTGAGAAGTGCTGCACCCAGGTATTACCTCACATAGGACTTCATTAAGAACACAAAGGACAGCAGACAGCCCTCAGCAGCACTTCTGTGTCCCAAAGGGACATGGCAGAATGTAACTGCTTTTGTTAGTGGTTCATGCCCCTTTGTGTACATGCATATGGGCATGTATTGTGTAACAGGCATTTTTAAAAAAAAGTGACACACAGTTCCAAAATACTTAATGCGAGTTTGCCTATTAGTAGCAAGTAGGGTTGCTGAGGCTTAGGCAAGCCATTTAATAAAAATAGAGCCACCCAAATGAACAAGGATTGAAAAAAAAATGTAGATTGATGGAGCTGGGTTGGTCACTGTAATTACTGAAGGTGTATCATTTCCTAAGCTCTTTGCATTAAGTGTATGCCTTACATTTATCAGACATAATTAGCACTTTAGGTGACAATGATTTGATTTCTTTCCTTGTAATAAAAGCTCTCTGTGTTGGCGTATACATTCGGAAAGGGAAATTGAATACTGTTGCTGTTTATTCCCCTGAGGCAAAATTTAGGACGGAACCAGGGAGGGGGCATGGAAAGAGGGCTTAGAGAACAGTTCTTTGTGAATTTTGCAAACAGAAAAAGTAAAATAGTTTGGTAAAAGCTTTTAAGGTTCACAGTCAAGCGCATGCTGTGTCTGAAAGTGAAGGAGGGCCACGGAAGGTTCTTCCACTTTCAAAGTCGGCATGTAACTTTCCTTCCAACGTGGATCAGGCCACACTGCATTGATTCAGAGACAAAACTATGAAACTGGAATGCATTCAAATGATCGTGCATAAAGTAGAAATATGTACTGCCTTCTTGGAGGAGACAGGAGAAAGTGATTTTGAAAATTCTTCCAGATAAACACAGTCCTTTTGAATCCCTTACAATTAAGGACTATAGTAAACCTTATTTTTCTGGTGGATTTAAGCATGTGTGTGTGTGTGTGTGTGTGTGTGTGTGTGTGTGTGTGTGTGTGTGTGAGTGAGAATGTAATATATGCAGGCAGCATGTGTCCTGTATGTGGCTCATGAAGATGACTCATCCTTGTAGCTAGAAATGCTTTGAAAACTTCCAATTCTGTGTATAAATCTTAATGAGCCATTTTCTTTTCTTCATTAAAAAGTTTTTTTTTTATGTGACAGGTGGTAAAATTGACTCCTATGATTAAACAAATTAATTAGAAACTAATTCATGCAAATGAATCACTTTAAAGCAAATAGGATATAATTAGCTACATACAGACCTTCCCATGTATATTGAACTCATAGACTTCTGCTTAACCTAAACCCTGTTCAATATAAACTCTCAGTGTAGATAGATTCAATTCATTGCAAGGAGTCTTACAACCAATTCTCTACCCTAATGATTCTAAACTTTGCCCAGTATCTAAGCAAAGACTAAAGGAGAGATGATAAAATTGCCTGTGACACACCTGTTCTTGGGACCTTCACTTTGCAGTTTCTGAAATGTATGCAGATGTCTCAGTGGCTCCAAGTACTAATTTTTGTAAAGAAAGAGCCCTGCTGTATATGTAAGAAGCTACCTGGAAAAAAGACAGAAATCAAAACCACACAACGAAAGGCTGTGAAAAAATCAGTACGGACAACAGACTATTGCATAAACATGATTAGCCTATATTGGAAAAAAAAGGAAAAGGAAAGAAAAATTAAGAATTAATTTTGGGGGATGGCTGGAGTCAACTCAAAATAATTCAGAGATCTATAAGCATGATTTAAAGTCTGCAACAGCTGGATACATCATATTCTTCCAACAACAGTTTAGTCTAAACAAGAATTTAATAAGGAACAGGTGGCATCTTGGTGACACTTTTCAAAAAATATTCCCTTTGCTTCATTTTTCACTTGAGCCAGGTGGAGGTTAAAGGACATATGCAACAAAAATAATAACACTTCTACATTTACCCTCAATGTTATTTTCTTAGTGCAGGAGTTTGCTTCAGAATACAAACTTGGTTTCTGCAGGTCTGTGTCTCCAGCCTAGATTTCGCCATCTTATTGAGTTCTGAGAGCAGAAAGGGATTGAAAATAAAAAAGACAACAGAATCTTCTCCCTCCAGAACTTGATGCTAGCAAGCCACAAATGCTGCTGCAGGAGACATCTCCATGACTGGCAAGCCACCTGTGACGGTGCGTTTATTATGGAAAGAGTCACATTAGAGCTAGGATATCACAAAGCCACCAGATCACCTGTTCCAGGAACAGTCTGTTTTTACCCCAACTCTGCACTAACATGCAACAGCCAAGCATCAATATAAAAACTCTGTTGCTAGAATTCCTCTTTATGTAAAATCTTCTATCAGTGACAAGAAGACTTATGCTCCCATGATAAAATAGCAAATAAAGTATCTATGACCCAGGATTATGAAAAAAAAAAAAACCTATTCTTTCTCATCAGATAGACACAATTTACCTTTTGTGAGACACAAGCACACACATATGCATACATGTACAGATGCCATAAAGCCCTCTTCTCCCACACATGCCCTCCCTCCAACAAACAGGAGAACGTCATGTCAAAAACCCTCACTTTAGAACAATAAATAAATAAACCAGCCACAGCCTTCCGGAGGCTAGCCAACTCTAGCATAAGTAATCCAAGAGGCTGAAAGATGCCAGATAAATTTGATTACTATAAAAGATGGGAACATGTTTCTTTCCTTTGAGAATTCACAAAAAGGGGTCAAAAACAAAGCGATGCTGAAAGCGAACAATTTCATTTTGCCTGCAATTCAGGGCGAAAATTCAAAGGCAATTTTGCAGGAACATTTTATCACAATTTTATAGACCCTCATTTCCTGCACACATCACAATCTTTAATTTCTGAAAGAGGAAAGCAAGGAAAAGGGGAAAGTGGGCGGGGGAGAGAGGGTGAGGAGGCTGGGCGCAACCGCAAGGGGCTTTTTCTTCTTCCTCTTTAAGATATAAATGCAGATATTTATAAAGCAGTGAGAGATTTGTAAATCTTTCTTCAGAGCTGAACCTACCACTGAGGCTGTTATTTGCTAAAAGCTGCTATAGGCATACTCCAAAATACAGAGGGGCCATCCCTCCCTTTCCAAAACAATAAAAAATAACAGAGGTGGGGAGGCATGGAGAGAAAGTCATTCTGATTAGTTTTGTCTTGACAGACATAAGAGTTGAGGCAAACTGCTTTTGTTTTACACCATCCCTCTGAAGCACAAACACACACACACACACACACACACACACACACACACACACACACACTTCCCTCCTTCCAAATATATGCCAAAAAAAAAAAAAAAAATAGAAAGTCAATGTCTTGCCTATCATCTTTGGGACTGACTCATTTTGTAAGAATGTTGGTGGTTTGCTGAAGAGTGCAGTGGTCTCTCATAAGGTCACAATCTAAAGATAGATGCAACAGGTTTAGGTTCAGAGCCACCTGGGGCCACTCTAGCTTCTTACCTTGAGGTCTTTCCTGGTATAATTAAGGTAGAGTTCACCAGGAGCATAAAGCTATGCTTTCTAGCACTAATCTAGCCAATAACTTCTTGTACATTTTCAGTGAAAGCCACAAACTCTTTCTCTTTTCTTACATGGTTGTAAGGAAAAGTAATATGGACAAGGATTTGGACATACTTGATTCTTATCCTATAGTTTGGTGCATTCTAAGAGCCTGATCACACCTGAGATGGGAGATGATAACTATTTGCTCAAGAGGTAATGAATATAAGGCATGAAAATCAAGTAAAATTTTAACAGTACATATCAAAGTAAATTGGATATGGTACAGTACAAAAACAAACAAACAAACAAAAAAAAAACTGTGTAGTCCTTTACAGGAAATAGAATGACTTCATACAAGGCCAGGCAGTTCTTCTGCCATTTTGCTTCAGCCTAACCAAAAGAAACAAACATTAGTGTCATAGAGAAGAAATGGTTAAAAGAGTTTTGTGTTCTCTTACAGATCTTAGTGCCTAATGTAAGAGAGAAAAGATACTTAGAGTATGGAACCAGCGAGATGGCACAGCAGCTAAAGATGCTTGCTGTCAAGGCTGACAATAGTGGTTCAAAGCCTGAGACTCACATGATTGACAGGGGGAAGTGATTTCTGCAGGCAGTCTTCTAATCTCTACATGCGCATTATGGCATATGCCTTTTACCCTACACACACACACACACACACATACCACATCTCAAACAATGACAAATGCTGGTGTGGATATTGAGAAAAAGAAAACTCAAACTGGTGCAGCCACTATGGTAATCCATGAGATTCTTCAAAAGGCTAGAAATAGATCTATCATATATGACTCATATGACACTCAAGCATATGCCCAAAAGACTGTATCCTGTTATGGAGATGCCTACTCAGCTATGTTCTTTAATGCTCTATTAAAAAAAAGCCAGGAAATGGAAACAACCTAGATGACCATCAACTGACAAATGGTAATGAATATGTAGTACATTTATACATTAGAATATTATTCAACTTTTAAGAAAAACAAAGTTATTAAATTTGCAGGTAAGCTGGAAACAATCATTCTGAGTGAGGTAAGCTCAAAAGACAACAGTCATGTTTCCCCCCATCTGTGGATATACACTGCAACTTCAGGTATACATGCTCAATTTGGAATACCTATAGAGGTCAGAAAATTACTAAGTGGCCCTTGGGTAGGGATTTCAAGGCAAGGGGAGATAGAATGCAGGAGCATAAAGTGTTAAGGGGAAATAACAAAACAGGAATTATTAATAAGTGATGTGGGAAATGGGAAGGCAGAAGGGATAAATATGGAAGGGATAACCAACACTAAAGACCTTTTTAAAAAGTCATATGGAAACACACTACTGTAGAAACTTCCTAAAATATATCCATCCACAGATACATATAAAAAGACTTTAAATGGGGTTTAAATGCCCCTACGAAAAACTACAGACGAACAAATAAGAATCCAGTGTCATGAATGGGCTACCTCTTTTGGAGTTGTTGGACAATGAGATCTATAGAACCTGAAACATTACAGGCTATTACCAGTGCTCTCAGCTATCCTCTAAAACTTGATGGTGAAGTATTATGTCTGAAGACATCATATACTTGAGTCACAGAACATGGAAAAGTCAAGCTGGTATTCACTTGGAAGCTTCATCCCCCACAGATAGCTTCTATAGTGTTGGAAAGTGCTAAGACTGTGGGAAGAGAAAAAGAACCATAATTCTTACCTGGCTGTGAACACTGTAAGTTACAAAAACGACCTGTCTGGAAAGACATGCCAACATGTGCCAATAGTGGCACAAATGTCATAGGAGTAACCGTTTACTTCCTTATTGGATTTCAGGCCCACTCCATAAGTTGATATCCACATTTAACCATCATCAAAGCCATGACTAGACAAGTCATAGGCCCTAAACGAGTATCTACTGTTATTACTCTGCTAAATGATCAAAGTATTAAACAGACGTATAGTGCTTTGGTCATTATACCTATAGACTAGTACATTTCTGAACCCTTATTTGAGAAGCTTCTTTTTGAAATCAGTGGCAATTAACACAAAGACCTACAACTGGTCAAATATGACATCGTGGAATGCTTAGCCTGGATGGAATATCTAAATCACATGTTCCTATTTCCAAGGCTCAGGAATCACCATGAAAGAGGGGGAAGAAAGACCATAAGAACCAGAGGCAGTGGGTGAGAGAAGTGTCCCCACCCCACCTTGCATTCAGTTGGTGGTGCTGTTTGGGGAGGAAATAGAATCTTTGGGAGGTCAAACCTGTTGAAGGAAATATTTCACTGGGGAAAAGACTTTGAGGTTGTGTGCCCATGAAAGCAGGTGCTCTGAGGCCAGAGGAGTGAAATCAACCAGAGCTGGAGTTGCAGGTGTTTGGAAGATGCCTGCGCTGGGGCCCTGTGGAAGAGCAGTATACATTTTTAACAGCTGACCCATCTCTACAGACCTTCATCTGATCATTTTTATTTCTTGGGAATTGTGTTCTCTCTGTTGGGTCTGCCAGAAGAGATCATCTCATATTTACCACTGTGAACTACTGTGGGTCTCTAGCTATTCTGTGATACAAGTACTCATCATGTTCAATCACAAATACATGAGCCACAAGTGTCCCAGAAGACAAAGACATGTACAACTACAGCAAGTTCTTGTACACCTAGATAATACATGCACATAAAGAATGCCACTGATCTTTAAAGGTTTCTAGTGCATGTCTAGCTTAGATGAACTCAACTGGAGGAATCTGCACATGACTTCTACTCTCAACAGTCTTTTGAAGAGAAGATATCACCAATACCTACCTGGTGAGTTAGTCCTCCCAACTGATCAAGAAGCTTGGAAAAGTAAATGTATTTAAGATGCAAACAGCATATCAGTTACAGAAGGAAGCTCCTTAGAGAAGGTTAGAAATTGTAGGGTGTGCTTCTACAGATTAAAAGTCAAATAAAACTTCAAGGGGGGGCTGGGAGGATTATTAAAGACAGAACGAATTGATATCTGCAGCAAAGCAGTATTTTGTTTATTTGTTTGTTTGAATGATTGATTGATTTTGTTTTTGCTAGACATGACAGAACCATTATACATACAAGCTCACAATGGCTATGAAGCAAGATCAAGACAACCAAGATCCCAACATGGATGGAGGGGGAAACTCATTAAGTTCCACCCCTAACTGAAGAAGCTATTGGCAACTGGTTGTTGGGAGTGGATGGGAGTCAGTTTATTTCATGGATACAGCCCCTGATAGGCTACACATGCTCCAATAGATGCCCTACGCCCATGCAGCACTAAGTGAACTCAATGTTTTGTTTTGTTTTTTTAAGAGTACATGAAGTTGGGAAGGAAATATGTTGATGGAGGATAGGGAAGGGATTGGAAGGGAAGGAAAAGGTGAATTTGATTTAAAAAAAAACATTACATATATGCATGAAATTCTCAACCAATAGGGAAAAAGAGATTCTTGTTTTATAAAAAAAAAAAAAAAAAAAAAAAAAAAAAGCTACATGAAGCCTTAAGAAAATGAAGGACACCGCCTGCATGCTTTCTCGGCTTTTCTCCACTAGCTCTACAGGAAGGCGGGCATTAACTATGCCCCCTCCCTTCAGCTTCCCTGTGTCTCCTTTCTGATTTCTCAGATAGCAGCCCAGGACTCATGAGACCGACAGGATGATGGGGAAATGTCCCAGCCAAGCCCAAACAGCTTTGTTGGGGTCGATTTTTAAATCTCAGAAAATCGCCTTGTATATTTTTATTTAAGACTGTGATCTTGAGCTAAGCTGCTGTACTTGACTGTGTCCCTTTAACCTAGGGAACTTGCCAAAAAATGGTATTGAGGCCAACAGCTTAATAAGTTTTATAGAAGATTAAATATTTATATGAATAAAAATAGCACCTGCAGCGACACCAGGAAGGATAAAATTACAAGGGCTATGAAATCTTCATGCTTCAGGGCATAAATTGCTTACCAGCTGCAAGAGGCAGTTTCCCTCATGAAACAACACTTCACAACTAAATATGTCCTCCCCAGAAGCATCTTGAAGTTGACCACTTTGAGGAGTAAAACTAAAGCAGAGATGTCAGTAAGCTGTTGGTTTGCATCCAGCTCAAGTCTGCTCAACAACACACCCACCCAAAATATGAATATAAGGAGCAAGAGAGGCTGACAACTTCATTCAAATTGAGTGAGAACAAGATAGAATAAAACTCCCCAAAATCAGATTGGAGAGATGGCTCAGGGATTAAAAAGCACCAGTCAGTCTTCTAGGGGATCCACAGCTGGTTCTCAGAGCATCCACATTGGGCAGCTTGCAACTGTGTGTAACTCTAGCTCCAGGATGCCCTCTCTGGTCTCTGTGGGTACATTCACATTCATAGCACACATGCAATTACATGTAAACACCCACGTTAATAAAAACAAAGAAAAAACAATGCAAGGTCTCTGGAGGGGAAGGAGTTTCTAACGAATTCTCTCCTCCCCCCCCCTCCCCGGTGTGTGTGTGTGTGTGTGTGTGTGTGTGTGTGTGTGTGTGTGTGTGTGTGTAATGAGAGACTGGTTGGTAAGCCTCAGGGGTCCTCCCCCAAGCACTTGGTTCACAGACATATGACACATAGTATCTAATCTATCTATCTATCTATCTATCTATCTATCTTTCTTTCTTTCTTTCTTTCTTTCTTTCTTTCTTTCTTTCTTTCTTTCTATCTTTACTGTGGCATCTAGGGCATCAAACTCAGTCCTCATGTTTATACAGCAAGCGGCCTGACAACTGAACCATCTCCCCTGCCTGGGTTCTGAACTTTAACAGCCATATAGCCATATGGATTTTGTGCTGAAGGTTTCAATTTTTTTTTCTTCACAGGGTTTCTCTGTAATGTTTTGGAGCTTGTCCTGGAACTTGCTCTGTAGACCAGGCTGGCCTCCAACTCACAGAGATCTGCCTGCCTCTGCCTACCCAGTGCTGGGATTAAAGGCGTGCGCCACCAATGCCCAGCTAGGTTTCCAATCTTAAGGGCACTTAAGACAAAACAATCAATGAACTAATGGGAAAACCTTGTTAACGTTTCCCCAAAAGCAGAAACAGATTATGAAAATTATCAATAAGACCTGTTCTTCTAGCCCTGCTAAAGTGAAGACCCTTTGCTCTTAGCAAAGAGAGACGGTGAGGAAGCACAGGGCACTAGGGGGATAAAAAACTAAGAGAACATACAAACCTATATTTTTAGGGCACAGAATTCACTGTATTCAGCACCAAAGTACACAGCTACACTCTCAAATGCCTACTTTGTCCTTATGGATGATGGGCCTCACAGTGAGTATCTGTCAGTCAATCCAGTCTATAAATTAAATATTTCACAAAGTAAAGAGCACAATCTACCCTGGCAAAAGGCACTGATAAGGTTAACGATGGTTGGCTTTTGTTGAAAATTCCCTTGACTTTGCAAGTTTAGATAATGCAATATGCACACTTACTCCACGGTTCCTAAAAGGGCAAGGTGTTCAGCTGGGTAATTAGCTGCTTTCTCCAGAGGGTTAGTTAAGAAACAGCTCTGAGATCTAGGGAGATGCTCCAGTTCAAACAGTAAAAGCAAACACGTGACAGGTGGCCCTCCAAATGGGTGGCCCTCCAAATGACTTGGTGAACAAAGAACCTCTGTGGATTTTAATAACACTGATCCATTTGTGAACCACAAACCAAATGGGAACACTCTTGCACCTCCCCAAATTCCCAAGATTTCTGGGAAGAATGCTCCATCACAGCAGCATGAGCTCAGTGAGGATTAACCATACGTGTCCCCAATTAACAATAACAGAAAGGAGTCTGCCTCCTCAGATGGGCATGGAAGTACACCGGGAAGAAGGAACAGAAGAAAAGCCAACCTTAGGGCCTATAGGGGAGATCTTTTAGAACAGAGAACTCCATGCAGAGAAGATGGGAACATGGATGACTGGAACCATCACCACCTCAGCCTGAGAGACAGCCAAATGCCTGGCATGGACAGGAACTGTTTCTTGTTACTTTTAGCAAACCTTTAATTTAATGTATCTTTTCTTTGCTGAAAAGGAAATGGTGAAATTAATAAATTGGGTTTCTTTCTAGCCTGGCAGGCTGCCTGTGGTGAAACGTAAACACATGTACATGGGAGCTGGGATTAGCATTTACTGAAGAAAACGAGTAGTCAATATTTTAATGAGGAACTCTAAGAAAGCAATAGCATGCGGTGTGCCCTGGTGTCACCAGGGAGCTTTTTAAGTTAAGCCAACTAGTTCCAAATTACTACTTTGCTCAGCTTTCCTTTAAGGGAAGTTTTGACTTACTTAGGGGAAAAATACAACTGTGGCATTTAGTTTTAAATATCATAAAATAGCTGTAATAGTTCCCTCTATAAATATATACATTAACCCATGCACATCGCTCTCATTTTATACATATGGCAAAGGAAGGGCAGCCACACCACTCTTCAGCTAAATGGCACATTTGACAGTGTCATCTGTCCATATTTTCCAAAGATAGAAAAACCAACTGAAGGTAACTGGTAGGACCTAAAAATGAAGGGTAGATTTGAAGATATAAAATTACATGAAAGGCAAAATAGATTTATAAATGCATATTAAAATCAGTGATAGCTTAAAAATGGAATCATGCATATAAGAAATATTGGGGTAACACATCAGATCAATTAAAAAAACACTATCCACCTTATAATTTCTACTCTAACATTCCTTGGAAGCTTATTTCTATCTTGCAGACAGAATTCATCAAGAAGGGACTAGAGAAGGGACTAGAACATTCTGAGAATGAGAGAAATGTAATGAGCTTGAGAGACAAACAGAAGACCTCAAATATCATCAGTCACCCTCAAATGAAATAAAATGACCTTAAGCTTTAAGAGTTCTATGTTGACATTTCTGAACTTAAGAGTACTGAACAGGATGAGCCAGCTTTAAAACACACATTGAAACAGCGTTTCTTATACTCCCATGAATACTCTCAAGAACGCTTCATGTCTGGCAAATATTTAAGCATCTGTATGCTCTTCAGTTAGCCAAATTATACCTACCCTTCCAAACACAGAAATCATGTCAAATAAGAGGTAAGAGCAAGAAATGGTAAAATAGAAAAATCAATATCATGAGCCAAGTGGGACAGAGCATAATTGTTAGCCCAGTGTCTGGAAGCTGGAGGCAAGATTGGGAGTTTCAGGCCAGCCTGGACTATGCTGCAAAATCTTGTCCAAAGTGACACCTAAAGCAAGTAATCAAGAGGATGAATCAAGCATAGTAAAATAAGAAAACACATGATGAGGTAGAATAAAAAAGGCCAGAGTGGCACATGGCATATCTGATCAACACTAAAATATTGAAGACACAGCAAGCAACATAAGGCCACACAATCTTTTATACTTCACATCTTGATGGAGATGAAGTATCTATACAAGCTGGAAAAATTCTTATGTGTAAATACTGGAAGGAACCTTCAAACATATTCAAAGCAGCATCATGGAGAGGGGATTCGAATGTAGCTCAAATGGTAGAGCTCAGCATATACAAAGCCATAGGTCTCAACATCCCCAGCTATAGAGAACCTTGCATGATGGTACAAGCCTGTAGAGGCAGGAGAATCAGAAGTTCAAGATCTTCCTCAGTAAGGTTGAGGTCATCCTGGACTATATGAGAACCTGTCTCAAAAAGCAATGTTTATGAGATAAAAAAATATTTCAATTTAATAAATAGATATTAAGATATTAAAGCACAATGTTTCATACACATGCCTACAGCAACAGAAATGACAAAATGTATGCTAATGTGGCAGTTTAGATGGATCTTAGAAACAATGTTGAGTGCAAATTCCTCATGATATATATGTATGTATGTATATATACATACATATATATCCTACACTCAGTATGATATTTTGTAATACTTGAAATTTAAAATATCTGAATAATATACTGCTTAACTCAACATATCCAGCATACTAAGTAATGTTTTGAAAGGAAAAGGTACCATAGGACAAGATTCTGAATAGCAACCATTTCCTAGAGGGAAGGCTGGACCTAGGAAAAGAGAAACACATGGCATATGCCATAGACTTGTTATCCTATTTGTCAAACAAGTTAATATGTTTGTGGTACTTGTTTCATTATTATGCTGTGTAACTAGCATCACCAACATTTATCTCAATCTCAATTTATATTTATGTATACATGTATACATATATGTATGTATATGTGTCTGTATATATATATATATATATATATATTATTCCTGATTTTTAAAAAATGATTGCAAAGAAGTCATACAACCATGAGCATAAAAACACAGGAACGGACCTAGTATTTCTCTCACTGTTGATGACTTCCACATCCACCACCATGAGGGAGACTCCTGGCTTGTCAATCCAGGAGATAAGCAACCTAACAGATGTCTCTGGAGCAGCTAAGGGCTATCTCAAAAGAACTTGGAGTCATTACCACAAAACTCTCACTACTAACCTACTTGTTGCTTGCTCACAAGCAGTAACTACAGAGAAAAGGGAGGGGAGATGCCACAATGTCGCCCAAGGAACCAGACTCAAACCTGAAGTGCTGAACTGAACAATGGGTGGAAAGAAGTGCATTCTGGGAACTGGAGTTTTCATGGCTTTCCATATAACAGAGACCAAGACTTCAGGGGTTAATGAAGCGCCTTGAAAAATAGGAAGTGGGGAAGACATTGATCCATCTTCCAAAATCAGATTCAAAAAGGGTAGGTGGTTATCAGCTTCAAGGACATGGTAAGAAACAATTTCTTTATTTATACTCCAGAGTCCATTTCTCCACCTCTCAAATCTGGGATGGCTATGTGACATTCTTTGACCCACAGAATCTTAGCAAAATGTTGAATCTGTCTTGCAAAGGGCCTGTATACTAGGGTTGGCCCCTCTTGATGTTTTAAGTGTGATTCTGATATCAGGCACATACATGAAAGCACCAGGAATAAAATGTTTCCAATTGATTCGGAACCTAGCTACTGTCACAGAAATCAGCCAAATCATACAAATAGAATCTTAAAATTTCACCTTTTAAAAATTTAAGATGACTCTTAGAAAACAATTTGGGATCATGAAAGATAAAAACCACCACCTTGGGTTCATATTAAACAATGTAAAATTGAGATCACACACATGGAACGTTGTATGGCACAAGTGAAATGGAAACCACGTGAAATTTTATAGCGTCACATATTTTTATTAGTAAACAACAAGCCATAAGAGGTAAATGAATTAAGCACACAACTTAAGAACCCAGCAAGGAAATACAAAACCAGAGGTAAAAGTAAGAAATATTAAGGGCTGCTTCTCCTTGGCAATTAGTGACATTCATGATCAAGGAAAAGACAACTCAGGAAGTGACTGAACACTATGTACACAGGGTCACTTCGTAAACTAGAATGCGGAAGGGACTGTGTTCATAGATGTAAGCTCCAGATGAACTGAGAGCTCAACAGAAGACTACAAATTTACCAAAATTAACTCAAAACAGAGGCTAAAAAGAAATCAGGAACATAGGAACATACAGTAACCTTAAAAGAAAATCAGAGGATTCATATTCCTTACTGCCCCCCAATGAAATAGCTACACATACTAATTCTCTCCCATCTGAAGAAGAGGAGAAGCCATTCCATAGTATGTGACCTGCTCCAGAGCCTGGGAGAGATGGCAGAGTCTTTGTTAGTCAATAATATGAGGCCACAGTTACTCTTGACCAGGAAATTAGTAATAAAAGTACAACTACACAAGTATAACTATAATGTTCAGAAGCCCTAAGTAAAACAAGCCTCATGTCCTAGGGAGGGTTAGTCCAGGAAGCGGATATGAATTCATGTTGGAAATCTACAGAAAATGGAACTGCACACTGTTCTCTAATGGATCGACTTCATATCACAAAAGACAACAATTCCAATTCCATAATTTATAAATATTAACTCAGTCATCATCCAAATCTGACATGGAAAAACAAATACAATTGTCGGAAAATACTGAAAAAGAAAACTTTGACATGTTTAGCATAATAGAAATAAACAGCAAAATTGCTATCGGCACATGAGCATGACAATACTGAGCTAAAATATTTGCACTAGCAGAATTAGAAAAAATAAATATATACTAGCCAATGGTAAAGCCAGTAAAACTTGTGCTATGTTCACATATGGACAATGTATGTTAATTCAAAATTACAGTGAGAAAAATCAAGGGAAGAATCCAAGCCCTATCATTAATTAAGAATATAAATTTACAAAGTAAGTTTATAGGGTTAAGAGGAGGAACAGGAAGAGAAGAAGATGATGATGATTCTCTAATAACACAAGGAGAAATGCCTTCAAGGACAGATACAAAATGTTAACAGGGACATTTTCCCAGCATAGAATTAAATTATTTCTACTTTTGCTATTTGAATTCTTCATTATTTTTGACATCTTTCAAAAATGAAATTGCTGATGTTGTCCTTATTAGAAATATTTTTGAGAGGCTGATTCCTCTGCCGTGTAGCATATATTCATTCACATATGCATAGACTGAAATTCATGGGAAGCATATATAAAGGAAATCTGAGCAGTGTGCCAATGTCAAGCATATGAATGTGACCAAAACATGACTGCATGTCTGAAGGAAATATTAAAATGAATAGCTCAGCACCGTGGTGATTGCACAGAACTGTATCTATTCGCTCTGTGCACTGGGCAGGAATTTTTCATTTCATACATCATTTACAGCTTGCTACAGTGATTCTGCAAGATCAGTCCATACCATTAGCACACACAAAGAGAAACACCCAGAATTCTCACTGCTAGAAAATCCAAGTGTTTGGGAGGCTCACTATGTAAGAGATCCACACTGTGTAAGCCAAGGCTGTGCTCTGCCCACCAGACTGAAAAGCAGCAGGTGACAACAAACAAGGACTAAATATCTGAGGTCAAACATGGCACTCTTTCACACCCACCATCCAAGCGTGGCTTGTGCTTCTAGCCACACTTACTTTGCAAAGCTACTTAAACTAAATGAAAACAAAATAGTCAAAGGCCTAAGACAGTCTCACCAGAGAGGCATATTTTTGTGAATGGGAACCAGCTCTGGGTTCTAAAATATGCTTTCAAGGCATTTGATGCCATGCCTCTGGGTTACTCGACACTTCATCAAAACGATTGCCTCCTGCACCTGCCACTGGACCCTGGTCCTGGATCTTTCTTAAGTGCTGCTATTTTCAAATGACAACATGTAAAGTCTATGCCAAAGCACTGGAAAATTCTGCCTTGTATATTTCAGGCCACTGGGTAGTGAAATGCTTCCAGAGTTCATAGCTCTATGAGCATTCTCTTCCTCCAGGGTAGTCAAGAGGCTCAGGAAAAGCAACTGACAACCAAGTTCTGCCTCCAAGCAACCTGACATTCCAAAGCTCCCTGCTTCCCATCTAGAAAAACTCACATCTCCGTTTTATAGTAAGTGGACCTACAATATCCTCATCCAACTACAGACACAGAAATGACCCCAACAAACAACACCCAAGCCACTACTCTGGGACTTTATCATGGTGCTTCATTCTAGATTTAGAACCATGAGTATCTAGACTTACATTAAGTCTAAATGAGGAATGTAACTTTAAACCATCCATGACACTCAGGCAGACCAGCCGTAACTATACGCCAAAATGACCCAAACATGCTTCTTAAAAAGTCAACACCTTCCTTAGAAATTGCCCATTGCTGCCACTTTCATATGGCAACAGTCTTTAGCAACTAGATCCACTAATCCATAACCAAACATTAGCCAGTAGGTATACTCTCTTACTGTGCAATAGATGCCCGATGACCAAAGTCTAATTCATGGCAGAGCATTGGAGTAAGAGAAATCTAGATGTTTAAAAGCAAATCCATTAAAGTTCAAGTTGCTTATTTTTATATCACATGTGATTTACTCATCATGTCCAAAAATTCTGACAGGAACACACACTCCTAGCTTCAAGCAATCTTGAACTTTGGATAAAACAAAGCACTCAGAGGTGATGCCCTGAATTGTTTCTGGGACACCCCACTGGGATGTGTCTACATACCCAGGTCAGAGCTCTTCCTTGATTTATTTCTCTCTTGGTCTCAGAAGAGTTCACAAAATGTTGGAAGCCTGTAAATATGAAAAAAAAAAAGTTTGGTTTAAGAAAGAGATCTAGAAAATAGGAATCAAAGGCATTTGTGGAAATTGAGAGCATATACGCTTGGCTAAAAATGAGGCATATCTGGGGCTGTAGAACATTGTCAAAATTCTTCAAAGCCATGGGTGTGATGGCTGCAGTAAACACAAAAGGCACCGTATCTAAGAGGGAAAGCTTTTCTGGTTTCAGAGAAAGCCTACATCCTCCCTTCCCAAAGAAGCAAAGGTAAGAGAAACATACTTTCATTAAACAATAACTCTCCATCCATGGATACATCTTGATCCATTGCTAAATATAATATGAGGAAAGATGGGAAGAAATTTGTGATTTTTTTCCCATACTGGTTACCATGTAGAAAGAAAATAAAATGAATGTTCTTTGCCAATAATAACTTAAGGATAAATCTCTGGCAGGAGTATATGTTGAAAATTGCGCCACACACACACACACACACACACACACACACACACACACACAGGATAAAAAGGTAAACCTTAGGCTATATTTTGGGGAAGGGAATGGATTTGAGTGTATCATTGCCCTACGTGTGAGTCACAGACATACCTAACATGTATACTTAATACTGACACAGATATAAAACCTTAACAACTCAGTAGAAGCCAGAGCAACCCTCCTTCATCAACATCACTGGGATAACAGTATCAAACAGTTCACAGGTAAGAGAAAGTTTATGCATGGAGTGAATGCCAACGAAGAAATCCAAAGTTCAGAATCTAACAGGAATACACCCACCCAATTGTTTAGAAAAAAATAATCAGTAATGTTGCAAAGTGTAAGAATTAACCACCATTTAGTATAATAATGGAAACAAGCTACTTATTTGTGATTTATTTTTAAGTGCAGAAGTGAAAAACAAGATACTCAAAAGTTGGTTTCCAGAAGCACTTGCTATTCTGATCCCTAGAGTCTAATGAGTATACAAATGAAAGGAGGATGGATGAACAGTGGTTGCAGCAAAGGGGAGCTGCTTTAGAAGAGTTACTGATCTAGTCACTCGCTGCTCTACAAGGTAGGCTTAAGAATGACTGTCTCACTGTGTGAGAATGACTGTGTGAAGAAACACACAGAATCAATTATAAAAGTCAGGCATGTACCTTAACTGTTTCACTAAAATTGCAGCTACCAGAAATACAGAACACTGGAGGTTAGAAAGGGGTGATCATGACCAAAACTAGGAAGAAAGAACCATAAATAAATGATAGAACTCAATTCAGAGCAGTCTAAAGTCTTGAGTAAGTTTGGTGATGGCTGCAGTTGAAGTTTCTAAGCCTCTTACAAGATGAAAATCCTCTCGCGATAAGCTGAGTCTAGTATCACCCAACAGAGGTTCTCTAAGATAGGAAGTACCTTAGACAGGTAACTGATCCTGGTCTCCAAACTCAATATCCAATCCTCCCAATGTGTATAAACCACACTTCAGACTCAATGTACTTTTATGCATAAGGCCCCTGGGATGGTTCTTTGAAGAATGATTATGTAAAACATAGTAGTTGCTTAGAAGAAAATCCAACTCCATTTCCTTTGAAATAATCACAAGGAATGCCATTATTTATACAGTTTGCAAACCTAACCATTGCATACTGCTTTAAAAAACAGTAAATGACAACTGCAAGATTATTTTTTCAGAGACAGACTATACACACCAGAGACTCCTGGCATGCATGTACACACAGGTGTCTTTCATTATAGTTTTGCCTAGTAAACAAATGCTGTTCAGTAAAGTATTGCCACTGTACTTTGAAACCACCTTCACTGTGAATTATGGGTGAATGCTGCACTATCATGCTGCTTATAGAATGCTAAACTAGTCCAAAATCCACTCACTTCCCACTCAGACCTCCAGAGATAAATCTCCAAGGTCAGGCAGACTGGGGCATCAAGGTATGGGGAGTGACCCCTAATGAACAAGATGATCATCTAATTATATAGATACCACATGATTTTACAAGTCCACATTGTCACAAAGTCCCTGAGTAATCTTACAATCCCTAAATCAAATCAAAATCTGCAAGAAATCAACCCTGTATCTGTACAACATTTCCCAGGATTGATAAGGGAACTACCAACATAAAGAAGAAACAATGGCATGCTCTAACCCTCAGGGTGGCTAGAACAAGGACTACTTCCAACACTGACTCAACTCTGTCTTCACAGTGGTAAAGCAGTAGCTTTGTTCCAATAGACCTTTATCTACAAAAACAGGAAGGGAGCTAGAATTAGCTTGTGGACTGTAGTTTACTGACCCATGTCCTGCTGGAAGTTCACCAACTGTAGTGATTATTTATATTCATTTTCAGTATATATATATATATATATATATATATATATATATATATCAACATGAATTAGAATACAGAGACAAAAGAAAAATGTTAAGAGAGTGAGATGAAAGATGTCCTAGTTCCTTGATGCTTCGGGCATCCTAGAGGTCAAAGTAAAGAAAATAAAGTGTATGCTGGATTGTGCCAGACACCCAACACCTACTCTTTAGAATATTTTAGGTTACATGGCAAAGAAAAGCTTAACTTGTAATCAGCTAAAGTTACAATAAGATTATCTCAGGCTATCAAAGTAGGTACTATACACAACAGTGGTTCTTTATAGTGTGGAAGAGGTAAGAAGAATGAAAAGCAAAATTGGATTCATCAGAGACTGAACCTGCTTTCTTTAAAGATGGAGAAGATATGGGCCAAGGAATTCTGATGTCCAGAGAAGCCAGACAAAGGGACAAAAATAATTCCTGGAGTCCACAGAGATTATGCCCCTACCACATCTTGATTTTAGCCACAGGAGATTTACCTATAGAAATGTAAGGCGACAACTGTCAGTCAGATTCACCTGTTAACCCATTAGGTATGGGATAATCTGCTAGCTCAACTACAAGAGATGATATGAGGAGACTGGCATGGTCACTCAGCACAAAAATGTGCTACCACCAAACCTGAGGACCTGAGTTTAATTCCCCAGATCCATATGGAAGAAGAAAAAAATAAATTCCTAAAAACTGTCCTCTGACCTCCACACATGAACTTGGACACCTGTATGCATACATATATAAATAAATAAGTCAAGAAAACTGTAAGGCCCCTAACATAAAGTATATCTTTCCACTGGGCCTACTGTGTGATAATGTGGATTACAATACCCAAGTAGGCATCCACAATGACAGGTCCTTAGTAGCTCCTTTCTGAAACACCCATCAAGTAGGTCAATGGTACAGCACAGGGAAGCAAAGTCTTTCCATAAGGAGCTAACACTACAAGATCCACAAATGCTATTCTTCAAGACTTGAGTGAATATCATATAAAACTTTAGGCTACCAGGGCTGGAGAGATAGCTCAGTGGGTGGAGTGCTTGCCACACAAGTGTGAGGACCCGAATTTAGATTCCCACATAAAATCTGGACTTGGTACAAGTGTCTGCAATCCCAGTGCTCCCATGAGGAGAGGGTAGATGGAGATAGGAGAATTTCTAGAAGCTTATGGGCCAGGTAGACTGTCATACCCAGCAGGAAAACAACAAAGAGACTGTCTCCAAAAAAAAGGTGGAAGGCAAGGACCAACACCCTAAGTGGCCCCCTGCTCGTCATATACGTATATGCATTAAGAAGCCCTCAGAGTCCTAAATGAACTTACAACACCCCACAGAAGTAGCCACATGGTCCCACATATTGACCCCAGGGGCTGCTCTTGTAGCCAGTCCAAGCTGATCAAGATCTGAGAGGCCACTGCAGGCACATTAGCTACTCCAGCAAGAGTGGGAGCAGTCCAGGCTCTGTTCAGAAGCCTCCTTTGCTCTGGGAGAAAATGGTCTCCTCTCCAACCTGCTCAGCATCGGAACAGCTGCTTGTTTAAGAGGAAGAGCTAAGGGGGCCTGATTCAGAGGGGTGTGGCTCACAGCATAGCATCCTCTAGAAGGTCATAGAAAGGTTCTATGCTGAAAGTCAGATGGAATATGTAAAATTTATCAGGTTTCCTGTGGTTTTAATTTTCATAAAAATCTCAGAAGTCAAGACTACCAGGTTTCCTTTGCAAAGCTTATCGACAACCAGAGACAGATGCACAGTGCTTCAGAAGCATAAAGGAGATTTTTACATGCACTGGGACCAGTCCAGGTTCCATTTGCAGACTTTGTGCTATGCATTAAGCTTTCTGTGACCCCAGACTAAAACCATATGACCCTAAGTAGTCTGCCTGAAGTAAGAAACACACTTCAAATTAATTGGGGGTTGGTGGAGTTCTGAGCAGCAAATTTCTCAGCAGGTATTTAAAGAACTTTTAATTTCTGCCTTGTCACCATAAACTTGAAACCATGTTTCACACATTTGGAACTTATTATTTTAAAAAATGGTCATAATGATGTGCCTCACACTTTTGCAACTTGATCTTGAAGCTTCCCAATCAGGAGGGGTGTTTATTTCTCTGCCTTTCAGCCTCGGCATGGTTGTGTTATTCTCTTTGATCAACTGAACATTAATCAACATAATGCAGTGGGGTTTGGAAAGCACTTGGGTACTAGTACATTCCCTTGTTGGGCTACCTTTGCCATCCTGGCCCCATCGTGTGACTATACTCTACTGGACACCAGAGACATAGAGCTCAGACCATCACTGTCCCCATCACCAGACTGATGTCCTTACTACAGCCACTCAACTATGAAGGTTACATACAGCATGGCCCACATAACGCACGTACAAATTTCTAGCTTAAAGACTAGTGAGCAGGAGAGAAGATGGCTCAGATGGTAAAAGGCTTTTGGCAAAAGCATCAAGACCTGAGTTTGATCCTGCAGGCCTCCTGTACAAAAGTTGAGCATGGTGGGTAATAGGTGTGTGTATGTATGTATGTATGTATGTATGTATGTATGTATGCATGTATGTATGTATGTATGCTCTCAGGGTTGGGAGATAGAGACAGAAGGACCCCTAGGGCTTGCCAAAAAAACTATGAGCTCAAAGTTCAGTGAGAGACCATGCTTCAGTCTCCCTCCCTCTCTCTCTCTCTCTCTCTCTCTCTCTCTCTCTCTCTCTCTCTCTCTCTCTGTGTGTGTGTGTGTGTGTGTGTGTGGTATAAAGCATTTGAGAAGCAACCCAACATCAATTTCTGCCTCCATGTACAAGCTTATGTGCACACACAGGTGCATGCACACATGACCACACACACACACACACACACACACACACACACACAAGATTGATGAGCAGAGCAAATGAAATGATAGTCTTCTGTGGCTTCTGAAGTTTGAATGGTGTATTATCCAATGTGTCAGTGGTCTATGGCACACAGACCCAATGCCCAATCCTGGATAAGACAGCACATGTTAAAGTAAGAAACTATCATCCACAGGGAGTAAGAACTATTCGTGTGCTCAACAACATAGGCTGTACTGGCCCTCTGGGTTATCAAAACCAAGCTGCAATGTGTTCAGTTCTTACTGCTGCTTCTGTTTCTGGTCTGTCAGCTCTATTAAGAAACGAGTGTGCCTTAAACAAAACAAGAAGCCTTGTGGCCACGATCAGATCACCTGTGTTGTCTAGGAATCAGCCCAAAGTTTCTAGGAAATTATCTCACCAGAGAAACTCCTCAGTCTTCATCTACAACTAAGTTTTTAGAAAACTCTGAGACTAGATAAGAAACAAGTATTGTAATACATCAACACATAGGCCAAAGGAACTCTAAGAGCGTCCATGAAAGCCACCAGCAGTGCTAAGTCTAGAAACTCCGTGGGAATTAGACTGAGACAATCCTGGATTCAAATTCTGGCCCTTCCATTGAGTAGCTAGAGAAGTTGGGTAAAAATAGTGAGATATATTAAATGTTTATTACGAACCTGACATGGTACCTAATAGTCACTAGCCTGGAATCTTTACAGTAACCTTATGAAGCAGGTTCCGTGACTGCTCTCATCTTTACACAATATCTAGGATGAGTAAGTGAGTTTCAAAAACAATATACCTGGTATATGGTAGAGTCTGCATCTGACCCAGGCAGGATAAGTCTGAAAGGTGTATTCTCTAGTATATTAGGAAACTGTCTCTCAAGGTATTTGACATGCATGACATAGCCATATGTTTGTTTGTTTTAAATTTTGAACTATTGACCCATTGATTTAGTCATGCAAAGAGTAATTAAGGAATATCTTTTGCATGGGCTGGGTAGGTGCCTCAGTAGTAATGCATGTGCTCAGCATATACAATATCCAGAGTTCAATTCCCAGTCCCAGGGAAAGGGGAAAAAAAGAAAATATCTATTATATACAAAGGATTTAAGATTTGAAGGTCAGTGGTGAGGTAGACCCTGCCTCATAACAGCATTTTAGATTCACCAGGGAAAGGAGACACTGTTTCTGCCTGTATTAGCCCAGGATTCCTTACCTTCTGATCAATCTTTCCTGCTGTATGAACTGTGTCTCTCCTTTGCCTGGGATCCTTCTCCAGGATTCTGGTGTATGTGAACTTTACCCTCCAAATTACTGGCTAGATCTCCCTCCAAGAGTATAAATGAATCCTCCCCTTTGAATGTGGCCAAGAGTTAGAGGCTCATCTATGATGGATAGATGGTAGCAGCAGACATTAAGAGTGGGGACAGGAGGAAGGATGCTCACCAGAGTCTTGAGGGGTTTCCTTTTTTATTAGAAACCAGTGCAAACTTCGTGTGGGAAACAAGGGAGAGAACTCCAGCAATCAGGCTACAAGCCATCTTATATCCCTTTTATTTGAATGAATCCAGCCAGATGTACAGTCAGTCCCAACTCCACAGGACTTCTTTGTTATTCTCAGTTATAGCCTTTCTAGGAAATGGGAGGGAATGCAAGCAAGTTTAAAGGAAGTAACTCGTTTCTACAGGTCAGGAGGTTTAAACACATTAATGAAGGTCACCTGTGTATATTTTTTTAATTGCAAATGATTACTCAGAAAAAGTAATTACTGCCATTTCTCAGTGGAATCATACTATGGTGTTTTTTTGTTTGTTTGTTTGTTTTTGTTTTTTTTTTTTTTTTTTTTTTTTTTTTTTTTTTTTTTTTATCCAAGGAGATACACTCCGGGTTCTAACCATTCATGTTCTCAGTGGAACACATGACTGATCTGACTTTCAGAAGGGGCATCAAAGAAAATATGCCATTTCACATTGAAAGTGTCAATACATAATTGTCTAATTATTCTTGCCATGAAAGAGAGAAAGTTAACATTGGACTGGAGCAGAAGGGAAAGCTGACAAAACTCTGGATGGTGGGGGAGTGTTTTGAATTGTGTAAAGAGTTTTGAACTATGCCATTTTATTTTGGCTGGCAAACAATGAGATCCCCAACGTGTGAAATTAGACCCTCTGAAGAAACAAAAGAGGACTGAGGATGAGTGCCAAGCTGTTCAGCAAGAGACTGGGAGAAATTTGGCAACAGCCTCAATCCTCCTGAGAACTCCATGGGTCTGAGAAAGTTAAGTTAGCATGAACCACTCAGCAGTCATAGAATAAGAAGGGCTTCTCAGAGGACAGAGAGCCCTTGAGCTCCATCAGCTTATAATAAATTGCATTTCAGAAGTAGCACTTTTCAGAGATAATATATAAATATTTTAAGTAGAGAAGCAGAGGTGTGGGCTACTTTTTTCCATAGTGTGTCCAGAAAATCTGCGCACACACATCAAGCTCCGCATCTAGGGACCACACTTTGTTGTGATGCTTGCATTTTTAAACAATGTGTCTGACCTATTTGGGAATTAATAGTAGTAAGTGGAGCCAATGTCCTGTTTATTATTTATAGCAGTCTCACTTTGGATTGGGGCTTTTTAAGATGTTTGGATCTAGGCTCCATCCAGAATTATTGCTAAGCAGCCCCCCCCCAGCATCACAGCAGGCAAGAACATGACAAGGGAGAAGATGGACCAAGTGGCATTCTGCACTATTGAGGGGGCAATCAAAGCCTTCCTTTTCTTCTCATGAATGCCATAGGGAAGGAGGGAAGAACAGTTCTGCACTGGCCTCTGTCAATCCCATAAAGAAAATATCTGCAGGTCAATGCAGAAGGCCCCTCCCTTCAATTAGGATTCTCATTGCAAAACATAAAATCAAATGTCTATCTTCCATCCATAAGATTTTCTTAGAAATCTGCTTATCTTACAGTGACTAAAGAAAGCCATTCATGAGCCTGTGTGTCTCCTGACTGACTATAAAACACTTACCAATGACGTCTGAGCAAGAAGTAATGGAAGAACATGATGAAGGAGCAGAACCAAAACAAGACCAATAATTAAGCTTGTCATGGTGAGATTTGGAACAAGGATGTCTTTAGTTTTCCAGACTTAAATAACCATGAGGTTTGGGCTTTGTTTGCTCTTTTTATTTAAAAAAAATGTAGCATTTTTACAGATTTTTCAAGTTGAATAGAGGCAGGGAGGATACTCCTTGAGGATCTTCTGGTCTTTTGAGTCTGTACAGAGAACATGAACTTTCATCAGTGAAAATTCACTCACTCCCCAGCTTCTCTTTTGCTTTTTGTACATTATTGTAAATGAGTATTGGAAGCTTTTCAAGATGCAAAGCCAGCTTGATGGAGACAGACACGAAGCAAAGGGTCATTCACTGACCAAGTGGACAAAAAGTAATCATGACTGACCGAAGAACTCAAGAAGCTGAAGCTATTCAAGTTCAAGGCCATGTGGGCCATTACAGGCGGTGAGACAACTCACACAGGCACGGTGCTCGATTTTGTCTCTTATCTGTAAAGCTATTCATACATGGAGGTGCATGAGCCAGCTGCTTAAGCAAGATCTCCTCCCCTTTCTCCAATGGGTTGGTTAATTAGTAAATGGTTTTTAGAAGTGCTTTTAGACAAATGTTCTCATACTACTGCTTTGTGCTTGAAAACAATGACCCCAATATACCCAATTGGCTGACACTAATGTTTAATACTTAAGAAAAAACAACACCCCATTTATTTCCTATCACTTTTTATTTCCCATTTGAGAGTTGATAAAATAAGTTCTATGAGATCAAATGGTTCTATGTGCCCAAGACCACAGCAATACAACATCAAGGCTTCAAGTCCAGCTTTCCTGGCTTTAGTCCAAGAGTCTTTGTAGACAGGCAAGAGAGTAGGAAAGATGGGGTTATAGCTGGAGTCTAAATCCCATCCCACTTACTATCAGGTTTGTAACTTTATATGCATCTTTGATCCCTCATATCAGCTTCTTTTATCTACAAAATCAGGATCAGGATCATCCACCTACCCCTTGCTTGCAGGGCCTAGGTCACAGCAGGGCCTAATTAGTGAGTGATTCTTCTTTCTACCCCTAACCCCAATATCTATTTGTCTTAGGCCCTTCACTGCCTTCTGCCCAACTCATCTGCTCAAATTCAAGCTCTCATGTAAGTAATTAACAGGACAAGAAACTGGAATAACCCTGAAGACAGCACACAAGAGGGGCAGGGGAGGATAAGGACGAAGAAGCAGGATTAGAAAATATCTGTGTTGACATTTAGGCTTGGCCTGGCAGAATTCTGGACATCTGCAAAAGAAAATCTTTCAAAGATGATGCAAAAACAAAATTAAAAAGTGGTTCATGTACAGACTTCTGGGTAAATGAGAAATTGTGGCACAAACCTACTGAGGACATTTGAGGTACCATATTAGTCCGAACATAGGAAAATAAAGGTGCATCTATGAAAACTTCATTAGTCATTGGATGAGAGCTTCATTTAATGACATCAAGACTGTGGCAAATCTCTTAAACACATAGCAAGACAAAGCCAAATACTGTGGATTATAGCTATTCATAGTCATGTTCAGTATAGAGATGTGGGTGCACATAAAATATAGGTGACAAAGCATCCAGGGTTGCCATGGTGACCAATGTGGCTTTCAACTTATAGGGGCTGCTTAACAAATAGCACTGGGTGAGTCTTCCTCTCACACTTGCTACTTTTGGAGGCTGCTGGGATTAACATTAGCCAAGGTAATGGGCTGTTGGGATTATCATTAGTCAGGAAAATGGGCTGTTGGGGTTAACATTAGCCAAGGAAATGGGTTGTTGGGATTAACATTAGCCAAGGAAATGGGCTATTGGGTCAAGAATTCTACATGGAAATGACATCAGTAGAAGTCCCATCACCCATTAACCTGGAAAGTACTTCCTAGAATGTATTTGTTAAGACACATCAGCAGGAAATGGAATGCAGATGTGGCTTAGGTACAGTCATTGCTACCTTGGTGTGCCTTTGTGTGTGATGTCAACTCAATCAGACATGTCAAACATGTCAACACAACAAGTAGCAATCAGATATCTTCCTTTGGCCACCTTCATTCTCCCACAAGACAATACAAAATCCCTTATTAATTTCCACTTTGCTATGTTTCTGACTTTCATAACTGATCCTTTCCAGAAACTTCTGGAAAGGAAGAGGAATATTCAAATGATAGATAGATAGATAGATAGATAGATAGATAGATAGATAGACAGACAGACAGGATGATAGATATTTTGGAATGGGTTTTTCTGTAGCCCAGATTTGCCCAGCACTCATTGTCTAGATCAGACTAGTCTCACACTATATATAACTCTCATGTCCCAGCTTACATTGTGCTAAGATTACCGGTTTGAGCCACTAGTCCTATCTCTAACAGAGATTCTGAAGAAAGGCATAGAAAATGCCAAGATTAAATTACACAATAATTATTACTAACTGTTATATAATTCATGTAGCAACTAATTCTAATATTTGTGTATGTAGACCACGAAAAGGGGACATACTTGAGAATTAATATAGTGGGAAAAATAAGAAAATTTATGTAGAAGGGAGAAAGAAGTATCTTAAAATTTTGAATTTGGACATTGATCTGGGGGAAAATAATTAACCAGTTTTGGAGGATAGGCAGCTCTTAATAATTATACTTATTAGATTAGAATAGAAAGGAATATTCTGTTTGCCTTTCTCCTGCTGTATAAAACATTGTGACTGAAAGCAGCTTATGGAGAAAAGAGTTTTTTTATACTTCCAGGTCACAGTCCATAACTAACAGAAATCAAGGAAGGAAATCAAGCAGGAACTTGGTACAGAAATCACAGAGATCATTGTTTGCTGAATCCTGAAGACTCATGGTCTGCTAAATTTGTTACAGAGCCCAGGAACACATGCCTAGAAATGGTGCTGCCCACAGTGGGCTGAGCCTTCCTACATCAATTAACCATCAGACACACCCCCACAGATATGCCCTGACAGGCTGATAAGCTCTCATCTGAGACTCTATTCTCAGGTGACTCTAGGCTGTGTCAAATTGATGATTAATGATAATCAGGCTGAAGAATGGATAGAAAATTGCAATTAGATTTTCACAGCAAGAGCTATTGCAGGTAGAGCTACTGATGAATGTTAAAACTTATGAAAGCTGAGAAGAAGAAGCAGATCCACTTCATCTCCATGAAGTTTAACTCTATGCTAGTAAGGGAAAACCAGCTGTTCAAGAAGAAAAGCTACAGCCACCTTCCCAGCCTAGTGACAAAAGGTGATGTGACCAAAAAACATCACATGGTACCTTTCTAGTCTAGTGACCAAGAGTGATGTCACCAAGAAGAAGACACACAGATCATAATATGAGAAAGATGAAGCTTCTCTATGATACTCCCCAAATCATATGTCCTTAATCTAATCAGGGGGGAAGAGAGAATCATTCCATAAACTAACTGACCAGTATTCAAAACAGTCGAGGTCACAGAATTTGAAGACAGACTGAAAGCCTGAGATATGACAACTAAATGAAGTGTGGGGTTTGGGACAGTTCTTCAGTCACAAGAAGGATTTAATCTTGCTCCACTTCGGCTCATCAATGTTGGCAGAGAGAGGCAGGAGAGAGTGAGAGAGAGTTTCCAAGTGGTGATAAAAGACTAGATAAGAATCTCTGTATCATAGTCATGTCTACCTAAGTCTCAATTATTTGAAAAGAAAAAGAAAAAAACATGAGTCTAAGAAATGAGAGATTAACATATTCCACATGCATGAAAGAACATTTTAAGGGCTCCCTTGAGAATTAGCCATTTCATTTAGAGCAAAATGTAGATGGCCAAGTATTGTTTTTCTTAATTATTATTAAGGTCCTCAATAAAAATTTTCATCAAAATATGTCCAGGGAACTCAATCATGCTCCATAACTACAGGTAGACAAACAAGGCTTCAACACATATGAAGTACTCATTATTTGCCCAACACTGTACTAAGTAAGTTACATGTGTTAACTTCTTGCATGTGTTTAGCAATCCCAGGAGGCACACATTATTCTTTTTTTCCAGTTTTTACAGATGAGAAATAGTTTAACCACTTGAGAAGATCATGATACCAGCTTATGCTTTTAACTACCACTGAGCCAACCAGAAAACAAGGTGCAGGTGCCATAACCACATTCTGAGTTAACCAGAGAATATTGCTGGGGCCACCATACACCTTCTGAGCCAAACAGAGAACAAGGCTGAGGCTACCATACCACATTCATCCTGCCTGAAGTTTGGAAGATTGAGAAGGAAAACAGAATAGAAATCTTGGATTATTATAGAAATGACTCTCAACAGGACATTGTTAAATATCATGGATTAAATGTTAGTAAAGCTGTCTCCTGGAATATGGAAGTTGCTCAACTGGTAGAATGCTTGCCTAGCATCCACCTGGGTACCATATCTAGTACCATATACTCAGACACAGAGGGCCAGATCTATAATCCGGGCACTCGAGAAGATCAGAAAGTTACAATATCTTTGGCTACAGTGAGTTCAAAGTCAGCCTTGAACAATGAGACTTTATCTCAAAAAGAAAATCCTGTTTTCTGAGAAATAGATGTCACTGGCTTCAATTCTCTGAAGTTAGAAGATATATTTTAAAACATAAAAAGGGCAAAATGTTTATGAGATCAGAGATGTTTACAACTTAAAAGATCATTGCATGGCATGATGAACTTTTATATAACCATGCATTTAGATAATTCCTCATAATCTGTTATTTGGTCAATGAATACTACCAATGTCTGCTACTGAAAACATATTTAGAGAAAATGGAAAATACATGCTTTTTTGGTATACCTCAAGTTTATCATGTAAACACACACATACACACTTAATCCAGAGACTAGGTGTTTAATATGAAAGCTGTTAAAGACTCCTAGATAAACAGATATTTACATCATTTCCAATCAATTATTTAAAACACATGCCATTAAAAGTTTATTAGCTTGATTATTTTTAAAGAACTACCACCAAGCTCATTAAAGCAATCAAGGTTCTAGGGATTCAATTAAAACATAACAATAAGTGAACAATTTGAATTACAATAAATGCAAGAATCTTATCACCAGTACAAGATGTACTTTTTTTTTTTTTTAATAACTCAACTGTTTAATCTCTCTGCTCAAAACACCCACTGAATTGGACTTATCGTGAAACAAATCTTTGGTCAAAATTAGTTTTATAAAATCGCTGACTTCATATTGAAAGCTTGTAAAAAGTCTTTTTTTCCCTTAAAGCCAAGGACTCTATTATTTTTCTTTTAATTATACTATTACTTTTTATGTTATGAAATCTGAACAATTCATTCTCTATACTCTTCCTTCTGGTTTTGTGTATTCATGTAGCTATGGATATGTAGTCAGAGAGAGCTGCCCAGGGAAATACAGAAGTTTAGGCACAAAGGATAATAAAAATACCAGAGGTTCACCTTCATGGACATAAGCCTCAATGATAAACAAGGCATAAGAAATCAACTATTATTTTAGAACCAATGAATCAAGTTTTATTACAGTGATTAGCCCAGCAACATCTCTTCAATTTGGGCAGCTTTTAGCAAATGGACAAATGTTGGCAAATATATACACATATGTACAAAAGCACAGAATATGGAAGTTTTGAATCATATTACTCAAGTCTACAAAAATACTTTTGATATCAAACTCAAAATTCTTATGTCCTGCCTCAGCTCCAAAGAAAAGTCTAGTTAAAATGAAAGAGCCCTGAAATACAGCATGGATCATGGAGGAGCCTGCAGAAGGCAGGCTGCGATTGTTCTACACGGTAATGCAATCTATTCCAGAATAATTTTTCTTTTTATTATTTCATTAAGTTGTATCTCACTAAAGTTCCTCTTAGGATCTCTCGGCAGCACCAAATTTTTCATTGAGAAAACGATAAATCACAGGCCTAAATTACAATTTAATTATAAACGCCTTTGCCTTCTAATGCTGCCTGGGACCTTTTACCCTGCTCCATAATTCTAAAAAATGACCCCTGTCATAATTTCCTTCACTAGAATAATATGGAGAGATCTAATCCTGAATCCTGCTGTCTTATAATTTAATATAAGAGGTAATTATTATTCAAAAGATAATGTTGCAGATATTGAAAATATTCTGAAGTTTGAGTCTAGGGGAAAAAAAAAGAAAGCTGAGGTGTGTAGAAGCTTCTTATCGCCTCGCCTATCAAGAGAAGCGAGGCGAAGGCACCAAAGGGTTTTTAATGAAACAATATTGGAATCCATACATGTATTGCTGGTGTTTTGTACTGTGCGAAATGCATCTCTATCGTCTTTAAACCACAACGAGGAACAGAACGCCTCATTTCCAAAATCAAGGATGCTGGGAGTGCCACACTGCCCTGAAGCAGCAACTGCTTTGACTTTAGAGTGTGCGCTGACACTTGTGGGTGACAAAAACTTCACCCTTTCTGTACATGTGGGTGAAAGGAAGATTTGGGAGGTGACAGGCCACAAAGCAAGGGAGAACCGACCATGCAGCCTGGGCACCTAAATCCAGGCTGAACTGCTACGGTGTGCCAAAGAGAAGGCCCTCCCTGGGGCTGAGGCTTAACCCTTTTCATTGGCAACACTGACTCAGATGGAGGAGATATCTGCACCTAGGATATGCCAAAACTGTGGTGAAGGGCGGGGCTGACCCCTTCTTTCCAGGATTTAAAAACAAAACAACAAAACTCGGGCAAACCAAGAGCAAATAACAGACAACTGGCAGACTGCCACAGGGCCCTTAAATTCGGTCATCTGCTCGCCCTTTAAGTTCAATAGGTGGAAATCTGAACACATTCCCAGCCAGAGCTTTCCCACCTGTACAAGTAGCTGCCCGTTCCCAGTGGCCACCAACCCCACAGGGAGAAGGGAGTGCACTGGAGGGACAGTCTTTGTTAGTATGAGGCGTGAAAGAAAACTGGTCAACACTGAATATGGGCCTGGGATCTTTGAGACAGCATGATAGTGGAAACCTGAATGGAATTGTCATCACCTTTTCACACAAAGGAGGAACAATACCATTTCTTCCAGTTGACAAATGCTCTTGAGCTCGGCTATCTAAAAACTGATGTCACTGTGCCAAATGGCATGAAATTGAGATTCCTCTTTCATCCTGTTTCATCCAAAATTCAAAGTATGGCAAAAACGAACCATCACAGCTAAAAACATAGAGAAGAGGACATGAAATCTCAACGGTCACCTGGTAGAGGCGGTGATGGGAGGTATGGGAGAGTGGGTGGCAAAGGAAAAAGTGCAGAGGGTGAGCAGAACACAAAAGAACGGTTATCACCCTCCTCCCAATCTTAGACTCTTCACCAAACCCCTCCGCGCGGCTCAATAAACATCAGACTCAACAGTACGCACACACTGCTTTAAGGCCTCTTTTGTTTTGTTTAGGTTTTGCCCTAGAAGCAGCTCATTTAAGATGTAATAAATTGGAAGGGTGCCCTCCCCATTCCATCCCTCCGTAAATCTCAGGACAGTGCAAATGAAGTAAGTCTCATTATGGACAGAAAGAAAGGGCCTCTCCAGGCAGGGACATCTCAGACTGCCATTAAAGCAATCATTAAAAATAACAACCCACCTTAGGGGAGGGAAAAAGAGTACATATATACATATATATATATATATACATATATATATATATAAGCCAATACTATTATAAATAGGTTTTGTAGGTTCAAACAAGAATTGAAACCCAAAATGCAAGAGAAAGCAAAAAAAAAAATTTGATGTGGGGAAAGGAAGGGGCAGGCTTATAGAAACAGAGTCTGTAATTTCCTACAGTGCCAGCGGAGAGAGCCATGAAACGGTACCCATAACGATCAGGCAATAAAGAAGTGTGCAGAGATTGGAAGACTGTGCCCACCTGAATTGTTTGAGGAGTGAGAAATATTTAAGAGTCCTGGGAGGTTCTCAGCAGACAACAGACAAGACTTTCCAATAACTAAACAGAAGTACATTAAGGTGGACTGTCCGCATGGGTAGATGGAAAGAAAGCAATACAAGTTTAAGATCCACTAAAATTGTCTGCTTCTGTGTGGTATGTTTTCAGCGGATCTCAGTCGTAATGATGTGGGGTGAGTTAAAAGTAGGAAAATGAAACCAGAAGAAAGGGAACAGGGGCTGCCCCATAACCCAGTCTGTTCTACCCATATGGCTGGCTGTGACCATGCCCATGGATGTTGGAAATTGCCTTGTGGAATTAAGGTCATATTCTCATGTGGGAGCCACATAAATGTGGGAAATTTGTTTCTGAGCAGCCATGAAGAAGAATTAGAAATTATACAGTTTCATATTATGTAATTCTGTGTAGAAAAAAGTCAGGTCTCTGCTCACTCTCACTAGATAAGTTTCTACATGAAAAAGGAATAAACAGCTGGATATGGTGGTACAGGCTTATAATCTCAGCACGCAGGACACTGAGGCTGAGAGATCACATGTTCTAGGCCAGCCTAAGCTATAGTGAGCTCAAGGAGATGCATCGTAAGACCTCATCTCTAAAAACAAAACAAAAGATGCAATTAATCAGTCAATTACAGCCATACATGCAGTTGTTTGGTGACTTTCTCTTGCTGTTTTAATGTTGCATGGATGGGAACCTCTAGGCCCTGAAGAATGCAGCATCTTTTGTTCACCATACCCACTGTTCTTCAAGAAAGGGACAAGAAGTAGTGGACTAGAGAGGTGGCTAAGCAGATAAGAGCACTTGATCTTACATCCACATCCAGTGGCTCACACATCTTCTATAATCCCCACTCCAGAGGAGCCAATGTCCCCTTTTGGTATCTCTCAGCACCTACACCCATATGTGTACACACACACACACACACACACACACACACACACACACACACACGAATGAAAATAAATCTCAAACAAAATACAGAAGATGTAAATAATAATGTAAGCCTATGAGCGTGGCTCAGTTGGCAGTGCTTATCTAGCATGGATAAGCCTTGGGTTCCATCCGTAAAGCCACAAACATCAGGCATATTGGTATACGCCTGTAATTCCATCACTCAGAAGACAGGAACATCAAGAATTCAAAATTATTCTCAGTGACATAATAAGTATGAGCGCAGCCTGAGCTATGTAAAACTTTTCCTGAGTTTAATTAAAATATGAATAAAATGAAATAAAATAAGGTTAAAAGTCAAGTGTTCTAGATGGCAATACTTCCTAGACAGGAGGAACTGGCCAGCCAACCCCCAGCTCCTGCCACTAACCGTGTGCAATGTTTTTGTGGTCCTTGTCTTATCAGTTCTTCTTACCTCAAAGAAGGGCCCTCCTTATGTTTGCCTTAGTTGCATCTGTCAAAGCTTTAATAAGGCTTTTGTTTTAGGATGAACCTCAGTGGTAAGGGAGTGAGCTAGTAAGACAAAGAAGAGGACAGGGACCAAGAGGTTTTGTCTTACTGGATACCCCTGGGGATCAGTAAAGAATACTACCTCAGAGTCAACCCACCCCAAGACATGAAGGGCTTGAACTCTGTCTTCCACCTCAGCAGCACAATGGTACACTCTGTGTGTGTGTGTAGTGTGAGTGCATGCATATGTATCTGTGTGTGTGTACTTTGCTACTGTTTTTATATATATATATATATATATATATATATATATATATATGCATGTGGGCATATTTAATGCATGTGGAGGCCAGAGGTAGACTTCAATATCCTTCCTCAATTGGGCTTACTGATCTGGCTAGGTTAGCTAGCAAGCCAGCAGATGGTATCCACCTGTTAACCCCTGCCTGGCAGTGCTGGGATAATAGTTGTGAGTGCTGGGGATCAAACTCAGGCCCTCATGCATACACAGCATGTTCCCAGCTGAGCCAATCTCTCCACCAGTTCAGAGTAGGAGGTCAACAGCCACATATCTAAGGGCATCTGCCCACATCTATGGTCTCAGTGCTCCGTCATGGATGACTTCAAGCTACCAACAGAGTAGCTCTAGACATAAAGGGCTTAGAAAGAGAATCCCGGCACCATTAAATATACACATTTAACCAAAATACAGACACAAGATATTATCTCAAAACAAGAGAATAGAGAATAGGAAACTATAGCAAAATAGTTAGGAAGTGGTCCTCAATTACCTTTGCTTTTGATATAATTTATTTAATTGTATGTGATCTAATTTTTAACAACAGCTGTGTTTAACATCCAGCACACAGAATCCCTGCAAAGTTAATAATTAGCTCTGAGAGGTGGTAGGAGGCAGTTTCAAGCTCCCAAGCACAAATCCCACTCAGTCACTGATTGAAGGATCTCTCCAAATGGAAGTGAATGGGACACTTTCTGGTCTGGGGTAGGCAGTGAAACTTCAAGGCCAGACGAACCATGCCATTCTGTGGAGAGTGGGCCTGTCCAGCCTGAAGTCGTGTTGTGTAGTGAGAGGGCCCAGAGGGCTCCCCCAGAACATGCTGTTCCTTAGAATGCAAGGCTGGCTGTGTTTACTATTTAGTTCTTTCTGACTTGAGGCATTATGGCTTCTTATCTGGAATGACTGAATTCTTCACCAGCCATTCTGCTCCTCCCTGTTTATTGAAGCCATATTCACTGAACCCTGCCTTGAATATCAAGACTGAATGCAGCCTAAATAGCCCCAGCCCTGTCCCTGTCTCCACTCCACAAACCATTATTCCTTCCATCTTTCTATTTAAGGAACTATTACTTCCCTACACAGCTTGCTCACCTCATGCTGTCTGGAACTCTTACCATATCCACTATCTATCCTCTATATGCAGCTCAGGGGGAGGCTTTCTAGATTGTCTTCCAAGTTCCATTCATGATGGGATGCACTAGACTCTTGTGGTTTCCAGATTCTTCTCCGTGCTTCCAAAGCCTCAAGTCTCCTCTGGTTCTAAGCACCAGAAACTGCTTCTGGGATAATAACCCACCCGAGTCTTAAAGAGCATTGCTGACCTCAATGGAATGTTGAGTCCATCCTCACTCTGCAGCCCAATCTACCAGCCCCCACCCCTCACAACCTGATGATCTAATCAAGGAAACTATACACTATTCCCTAGCAATGTCTTCTTTTTATTTGTCTGTACTGTTCCTCAAAGTATCTTCTTCTTGTCTCTATCCTTCCAAAAGCAATCTCAGTCTATCCTGTCAATGCTCCATTCCTCCCCTGAAACCCAGACTCCATGGTGACAGCTCCATCTCAATGGTCCGTAGCACTCCTGCCAACAGGTGCTTGAGTTCCTTTCCCTGTTCTTGTCTTACATACTCTAAGCTCCTCCCTCAGGCACCTGGCAGTGAAGTGCACACAGTTGGACTTTAATGCTTGTTGAACTGATCCATTACAATCCAAATAAGACAATCCAGATCAGAAGTCTAAAACCTATCTGTGTTACAGCACATGGTCAGAGATTCCAAACAAACAAACAAACGAACACATTAACTCAACTCGTCTGATTGGTCAGCTAACTTTTAAAGATGCTTTTTGCCTACCTTTCTTGATATTTGAATTTTCCACCTTGGGACTGAAAGCTAACATCACACCATTCAGAGTGATACCTGTGCGTGGAGCTAATGAAGTATGCTTGCCTGTGCTCTGGCAGGATGGTAATGTACCTACTGAGGAAATAGACTGGCAGACACTCTGTAGTAAAGTCCCAAGGACTTTAAAATGGCACCAAAGTGTGTGGCCTCACCCATTGCTTTGAAAAAATACAGGAGACAAATAACTTAAGGGTCAAAGGGTTTGTTCTGGCTCAGGGTTTCAGAGGGTTCTGTCCAACACAACAGAGGACATATGGCAGAGCTGCTCACACTGTTAGAGAGAAATCAGAAAAGGCAATACAGGAATATAAGCTCTCTGCTGGCTTTTCCCCTTCTCCATTTACTATTCCATGGGTAGAACTGTGTGTGGTCAGGGGCCACATTCAAGGTGGGATTCCCCTCCTCAGTCTTTTCTCTCTGGAAGCATACTCACAGACCTACCTCCAAGGCCACTCTAAATTCAGTCAAGTTGATAAAGATAATTAACTGAGTCAGGGATGACAAAGAACAACCTGTAGAGAGGTGTATATATGATGATGACTTCTACATGAAGTTCAAAGCCAGACAAAACGAAACTGCACCCCATTTATCATAGCAAGTAAATAGGGGGAGAAAAGGGAAAAGCATGCAAAAAGTGAGAAATACCAAATTTGAAGCAACAGTAATTCTTGGGAGTAGGTAGGGTATGGTGAGGAGATGGAGGGAAAGAGACGTGAGATCAAGGAGAAGTCCACATAAAGTCTGCAAATGAACTTTCTCCCAGTACAGAAGATGGAACCTATGGCCCCGTTTACAATATGAAAGTGCTCTGTCACGGTATGTCCAAAACTCCTGCCTGCATTATTTTGAAGGTTATCACTAAGTGAACTGAGCTAGCCTTGAACTTGTGATCTTCCCGCTTCACCTTCTTGAATGTCTGGAGATACAGGGCTATGACACCAAGCCTCACATAATGCCCTGTTTGGGAGGGGTAAAGTCTGAAACAAACATGAAAAAAAGTTTAGCTTTGACAAAATTGAATAGTTAAAGTAGATATTAACCTCTAGGCTTCTTTGTATACTAGTAAGGCTTCTGATTTGGGGGGGCAGGGATGCATGGGCTGTATTGCAGAAGTTTCCAAGTGGGTGTGTATCAGGTCTATGGCATCACAAACAGTGTCATGCAGCATTGGGGCAAAATATGAAAAGACAGAATTGCTACCATAATCCTTAAACTCTCCATTTTATCAATACTTTTTGATTTTGCAATTTTATTAAATTAATCACAATAACTTAGTTTTTGGTCAATGACTCAATATCTGCTTGCACTAAATCACTCAAATCTCAATTGAAAATATTAAACTGAAAACCCAATAAACTGGAAGGCTACTCATACCAACACTGAGAGATGATGCTGCAGCATATGCTCAGTGAAAGAGACCCAATACTCCAGCGATGATGCACGAGCTTGAGAAGGGTGGATTCCCACAGGAATGCATGCTCCAGGAACCAACTACTTCATCTCTCCCAAATAGTGGAGCCAACACAAACCCTGACTTCAATGAATGAGTTAACAGTAGCCACGTTGTTTCTAGAATTAAAGTGGGTTGTACTACTAGGAAACCATGGTGCCTTCCATAAAGCCATTCTTTGTCCTGCCTTTCCCCAAAGAAGGTCTCTCATTCTGGATCTTCCCCATCCCAGGGAAAGGACTGCACAGACGGGTAGAGGAGAATCATAATAGGCTTCACGGAATTCTCCCTAGTTTATTCCATGAGGTCATGACCCCTTTTTTGTCCAATCAGGTTTCCCCATTACCATCTCCTTCCTTCATCTGATTTAGCATAATAACTCAGTTTTCCCTGGGTCTCTGAGCCTTCATTTCTGAATGCTGTCATTTCACATAAAACTTTGATTAAATACACTGCCGAGGCTTTTCCCTTTGTTCGTATGTCCATTGTTACTGGGGTGGCAGCTGTGAGCCTTGGGATGGGTAAGGACAAGATGAGATATTTTTTCTCCCTAGACATCAAGGATTTAGAGCACACATTTATACTGCATCTATAATACTACTACTAACAATAAGAAGAATAGCAGTAATAATAACAACAACAATAAATATTATATCTCAACTTTACCTAACACCCATAAAAAGCTAAATTTCATCCCCAAGTCTACCTTCCTTCCTGCCTATTTCTATTCTTTCTCACCCATAATACTAATGATTACAAAAATTCAAATCCAATCATCCACTATTAGCCAGCCCACAGGTGAGGGAAAGGTCACAAAACCTCTTGATTTACCCTGCCCACCCCCACTCCAGATAGATAGATAGATAGATAGATAGATAGATAGATAGATAGATAGATAGATGAAGCCACACTAAGCCCCAGAGCAGGTGACCTCAGAGGGACAGGGAAAGCAGCTTGTGTTTCACCTCCCTTTTCATGCTGTCAGAGCTGGCTTTGCAGTGAGAGGCAGGCCTGTGCCTGCCTCCTGCCATAGGCTCTCTGTCTGCTCTGTCCTGTTGAGTAACTGGGTATCAAACAAGAGTAATTGACAGCTCCTCCCCCCAGTCTCCCTCTCAGAGCAGCAGTTTCCCAGGAGCCGCCTTGTACAACCTCAAACACTTTATTACTGGTCAATTTGGGTTTCCTGCCCACTTTAAGTGGCCGTGCTGAGGGTCTCCAACTCTCTCTAGCCCTCACTGATCAATATTAACAGTCACTTCCACAGCATTTCCCTGCTACTCAGCAAGGCCAGGGACTGGCTGTAAATTACCACATTGCCCGTTCGTTCTACTGAGAGAAATGTCGTCATTCAAAAGTTAGGGCTAATTGTGAACAGCATTTCTTTCCTGATTCTCAGGACCCCCATCAAAGAAGGAACTAGAAGAGAATGCAGGGCTTGTCCATTTGGAGTTTAACCAGAGGATTTAGCTGACTCTGCCTGTCCCCACAGAGGTCTTCTCTACTAAGTATTTATGTTCATCGGTCCCCACATTCCTAGTTGCCATACACACAGAGACCAACCTCCAGAAAAACTGTCATCCAATTACAATGTTAAAACCATGGGTTTATAGTCAACACATTATAGGAATATAAAACAAAACAAAAGGGGTCAGGATCCAGGATTGAACAATTATCGGGTAGAGCTTCCATAGTAATCTTTGTTTATGAGGTAAAATCTAACAAGAAGCAAACAGCCAGGCTTGTTTATAAGCAAATAAGCACACAGAAGCTCTGCGAATGCAAATCTTTGAACCTGGCAGAAAAACAAACGGAAACTCCCCTGCTGGCAGCGACTCTGCATGCGGAAGGCGAAAGTGGAGAAAAAAAGAGAGAGACCCCAAGAGTGGGCCTTCTGCAGAGGGGGTGAAGAAATGCTACTGAGGGGTCCTCCTGGAGCATGGTTGAGTGGAGAGACCGCCTAGAACCCCATTCTGTGGCTCTCCGTGTGGAAGAAAGACCCAAGTGCGATGGGGTGGAGGGAGAGAGGAAGGCCAAGCAGCAGGCTGATGCACAGGAACAATAATTATTTTCAGACCCAAGAGGGCCTTTCTCCTGCAAAGATGGATTAGGTGTGTCACCTGAAGGGCTACCTCAGCTGGCTTGTTTTTCTGTTGCTTCCATGCATAGACGCAGGAAGCTCCCCGCAAAGAGCTGGAGCTGTGGTGGAAGAAATAACGACACCTTTATGGTAGGGCTCTAGAATAGCTGACAAAGTCACCTTCTGGGAAGCCCCAATCTCATACATCCTGGGGAGGGACCCATGACAAACATCTGTCAACCACTTTAAAAAATCAAGACCTTAAAACAGATCTTCTGCTATCTCGCTCTACTGTGGGCTCTTTTATGGAGGAGGAGAGGTGGAAATGTGGTCTGGTATGATCTGGAGGCCTACAGTCCCCCCAGGAGTTACCCTGGAATAACTTCCCCTGAGCTTAGTTACTACTCCATCTGTGAGGCTGAGCTTGTCACTTAGTAGTGTTGGTTTTAAACAACAACCCTTGAGTGTGACCAATCATTAGCCCCGTAGGATCATGCCCAGTTTCTCTGCAACCATCTAAGTCTCCTATTTCCTCAGGAAGCAAAGGGCAATGTTCTCTGGTCCTTTTTCCCTCAGTCGTTCATCAGCAAATATCCTGAACCCAAATCCAGGCCACCTAAGTCTCCTGACCACCCTCAACCTTCTGCCTGGTTGCACAGGTAAATCACCTTCATGGAGCTCACAGAGTATGAGCCCTGTGTGACTCTTGAGTTGAAGAACCTGCCTGGATCTCACCAGACCCTCTGTAGCCAGTAGATGCCTCTTTGAGTAAGAGAATCTTGTGGCCAGAGTAGAGTGGGTGGCTGGCTGCTCCTGAACAGCTGTTGTCACTTAGCAGTCTGTCATCTACCCTAGAAACATCTTATGGGAGAGAAAGAGACCAAGCCACAGTTGACAATCAAAGGACATACTCTTCGTTCTTAGATTTATCTTCCCCAGGTTTTTCTTTTTCTCCTTTGTTCCACCCTATAAGGGCAAGATGAGTGATCTTGGTTCTTCCAAACTACCACATGAAAGACACCTCAACTCACAGCCCTTCTCTGGGCAGGAGGAAGCCTCTGTTGGCCTTCATAGCAGCTTCCAGAGCTTGTGGCCCTGAAGAGGCTTGTTCCCTGCCAACAGCGGTTCATCAGGTGTTCAGTCCCTGGGACTACACTCCTTTGCAAGGACTGGCCCACCAGCCTGGTGACAGGCTAATCTCCAGGCTCAGGACCCGGATGGGAATTAGACACCAGCCGCCCCATGCTCTCTTTTGTTTAGAGAAAAGAGAGAAAGAGCAAGAGAGAGAGTGAAAAATAAAATCCTCGATCATTTAATACAAGTCATTTTACATGCTGGGATAATGAAGTATAAAAATGCCTTCAAAGAACCGAGTTCCTACTCTTAACTCACTGCCAGCCACGCTCTTTGTGAGGCCTCTCTGGAACATGCATTCCCTTCCCACTCAAACAAAAGAGCTACGAATTCATTAAACTCTTTAATTATGCCTTTTTATTTTTCTCTGTTAGCAAGTGCTACCAGCACAAAGTAAATAAAGCCACCGTGGTCTTTCCCCTCGGCAGACACACTGGCTGTTTTTATTCTTTATTCAGTTTACAATATAAAGGGCTATTTTCCCCCCTTCTCCTATTCTTGGCGAGTTTCCTAGGACGAACCCTGCAAATACAAGTGCCTAACTATGCATGCAGTGTCTGAAACCAGTAAGGAACATTGGGCATTGCAAGCACATACCCTAGCCAGCTTTCAAAGTACCCGCAGCCCACAGCAGCCAAACAGCACTTTACAGCCAGGCGCGGAAAAGATATTAGCTTTTTTTTTTTTTATACTCTAGTAAATTTGCTTTTTACATCTATTTCTTTTCAGAAGGGCTTGTTATTGAGCTGACTGTCCACAAATTCCATTGATCTCAGGCTGTGACTCAATCCATATGCTCACGCTTTGACACCGGCACAGCAAGCAAGCCATACAAATCCTGTTCAGGCTACAAACTTATTGATTTTATAGATTTCCCCCAAAGTTGTGATAATGATATATCATTGTTAAATTTGGTAGAACAAACTGCTTTCCCAATCTGTCAATGCGAGCATGAAAACCAATTCACAGCCTTGTTTAGAAGGCTTTCGCATCTCAAGAATAAGTACAGCCAGAGGAAGCAGATCGCCGATACCCAGCGGCTGGCACCAGCGTGATGTATGATACTTTCCTTGCTGCCCTTTCCTGACCCACAGCACACTGGGCTGCCAGACTTGTACTCACTGGCTACAATTATCCACAGCTACTCCTCCCCGGGATGTGTAGTATTAATTATTAACAATCGGGTGCACGCTGCTTGGGTGACCCACATCGGTAGGTTTTAAAAGACAATTTTGGTAATTTTAATATGATATTCAGATGCATTTGGATACACTCGCATCCTGGAATTATTGACTTTAATGGGTCAATTTCTTTATCTCCCTGCCTTTGCTTTCTCAAACTCCATCTTTAAGAAGGGTGGCAGCTGCATCCAGCAGGGGGCAGACATCAGACATTTCCCTTAGAAAGGACACACCTCCCATCCTGCCAGTGCCTGGGTTAGAAGATGCCTTCTTCCTTAACTTTATCTCTTTCCAATGGAGGATGGCTAGACCTTGGAGTCCTAGTGGCTTGGTAGGCTCCCACAAGCCTTATTTTTCCTCAAGGTATTTATGAGTCTGTTTCTAAATGTTACATCCTCTAGTGTCCATCCACCCAAACGCCCTCCAAATCATATCACCTTCTCATTCATGTTCCAAGTTCCCCATGGTTCTTTAATACATGCAAGTATCTGTTTACATCATCTCAGCATGCATGTAAACATCATTCTCCATCATTCTCCATCACTCTCCTAATCACCCAAAGCATGTTTCCAACCAGGACTGTGTGCTCTCCTCCAGTCAGAAGGAAGGCAAGTTACTGCCAATGCCTCTGGAAGTGTGTTTCCCTTCCTTTCTCTACCTCGACTCTGTGTCTCCCTTCTCTCCCTTGTGGTATCATTCTCATTCAGAAATGTTCATCCTCCCAACTACACATCTATTACTCATTCTGTTGGTTTGAAGAATTTAATTTAAATAAATATGAAAACCAAGCCAGAAACTCATTCCTTCAGATAAAATCTAGATCTTGATGAGAATCTTGTGTGACCTTGCTTTTTTTGGCTTATTTTATTTTGCTTAACAGGTCTTGGGTAGCCCAGGCTAGGTTCAGACTCGCTGTATAGCTACTCTAGAACTCTCCCTCTGTATCTACCTCCAAAGTGTTGGGCCTATAGCTGTATCTCATCACGCCCAGCCTCTAGTGCCTATTAAAGGAGTTTTCTGTTTCTCTACCCTCCACCACTTTTACTCTCCTGACGCTGTAGCTTCTCCTTTGAGAATACTGTGTCGACCCTTACTCTTCCTCCTGGATCCAGGCAGGATGCCATGGGAAATGCGGCATTATCACGCCAGAGTGCTCAGCTAAAATTCCAAACGTTTGCTTCTTCGCAACTACTTATCTCTCTCTCTCTCTAACATCGGAACAGCTGAACTCCAATATGGGCTAATACCAATGTTTCTCTTATAACTCCATGTCTGAAAACTGACTTTAATAAACAGCTTCCTAGTCCACAATGTGGCATAGAACATTGCAAGTATGCCCAGGGCTAACCTGACTTCTGTTCATTAGCACTCCTCATTTATATCCATGTAGTATATTTATGTTGACAATTTTCATAAAACTTTCTTAAAACCTGTGAGGGAGCCACAGTGGGTGTCACCATCCATTTGAGGAATTGGGACATGGAGGCTGGAATTTATTATAGGTCATAGAACTCATAGCATAGCTGGTCTTTAAACCCAGGTCTTCTGACCTCAATACTCAATAACTTTCCCAGTGCATGCATGTTGTGCAGTGTGTGTCCTCTGTTAGGATGGCTCCTGCCTTTATGAGACACTCTGATCAAACTCAAGAAGCTTGTGAAAATAAGGAATTCCCTCCTCAAGGTACCATGACCAGTACACAATTGCTAGGGAAGAGACTTCCACAGAACAAGATACACAAGAAACTCCAATGATACAGTTGCCTAGTTACCCATGATGCTGTGTATAACCCGTCACACACAGCCTTTCTTTAATCTGACCTCAGTGTCCTACCTGCAGTGAAGAGTCATTTGTTCACATCTCCCTAGGGACAGTCACAGAGTCACATGTACTCCTCATCTTATTTACACAACAATCTGCATAAAGCCCTTTCGTTCTATGTGTTTACCTCCCCTAACCTGACACATGGATCGAGAATGACTCTCATAGTCTTACTTATCTATGTCTATCAACTTGGGTATTGTATCGGTAATTAATTTTGAGACTGTGCTTGCTAGGAGAAAAGTGAATTGAACAGTGGTCCATGATGTCTCATCACTATAGGAGTGACTCCAACTCCCTTCTGCAAAGTGAACACTGGAAAGAGGAGGTCTAGGGAGATACAGAACCTGAAGGGATAGTTGAAATTTGGAACCTAAGGCTAGCACAGCTCAAGCTACAAGATGGTTTACAGATGCAGCTGAAATTCCCACAGTGCTTATAGGAGTTTTCAGAAATGTACAAGCACATTAAATCCCTCACCAGGAAATCCAACAGTTAAATAGAGTGGCTATGGCATTAATCCACCCATTGCCACTTCCAAGGCTTCACTGGGATGTCTAGACTCAGATGTTCCCTCCTCCGAAGGACAGATGGAAACATACGCCTTTCTGAGAAAGGAAGCAGACAATTAAAATTTTATGACAAATAAGTCCCCCACCCCGAATTCTTACTCTGACCACATATACACACACTGGCGAAGCTAACCGCCCTCCTGTTCATAATTGCACTGGCCTGAGTGTGCAGAGCCTTCACACAGAATGATGGCTTCCCCTGTCTCCTGCATTTGTTCGTCTCCTTTGGGAGGAGCAATTTACAGAAAGCATTATTGATTTTTGCCATAATAGGTACAGAGATGCCTCACCGTTCCCACTCAGCCGGCTCGCTCTCCGCATCACAACTGTCAGGCCAGTTTGTGAAGCCCCGTCATTATTTTTTTTCAAGGAAATCCATCACAAGGTTTGGAGTGGGGGGTGATGAAAATAAAATTATTTTCACCTTGCCATACAGAAGAATGTTCACGTCCTTCCTGGAAATGAGCACAGGCATCATGGAACAGCAAGAAAATAGAGGAAAGAAGGGCTTAGACATTCAAGAGAAATTAACACACACACACACACACACACACACACACACACACACACACACACTCCAGAAATAAAGCTGGTAGGGGCCCATTGGAATTAAGACTAATGCATTTACTCTTGCACTGGGCCAGTCCTTCTACCTCGGGGTGTGAAACACCCACAGAGGGGACAGAGAGACTGAGAGAGACTTTCATTTGTACACCCGAAGGACTCTGACTTGAAATTCCTTTGTTCACAGACCACCCACCCTTCAGAGACCACCAAACCCTACTGCTCTTCATTTCTTTGTGCCAGAAGTTTCTTGTGGTTCCTGCCCCAGCCCATTTCCCTCAGTGGTCACCATATCACACCACTTAGTAAATGTATCTGCCTATGGATGCACAAGAACCTCACCTCAAATATTCCTAACATAAAAGGAATCTCAAAAAGAAAAGGAAGAAAGAAATGTGAAAAATAATGGAGGGGAGACTGTACTGAACATATTATGGACTGTTCAGTCAGCTCGTCTGTATTCACATTTTGCCTACATGGCCACTACTGGTCACTGGTGGGCTTCCCATGCAGGAAGGTGGGAAAGGTGAGAGCTTATCATCCATCATCCATGGTTCAGGACGCTCCTTTTGCCCCAATTCTAATCAGAGCCCAGTGTGAGGCTCAGAAGATTTAATACAAGCACCGACTCTGGGTCTCATTCCCAGTTGCTCAGTTCATTAACCATGGAAAGTAATAGCCACTTAGGGTTCTTATAAGATGCGATAGCACAGGGAAGGGTACCATTGCTCAGCACTCCACAGACAGCCCACCAGCCTCTGGCCATCATAGCCATCAGAACCATCAGAATTGAAGACAAGTGTCCAGTTTGGGTCTGCTGCTTGACTTAGAAGCACTTTACTGAGAACTTATGTTTTAAGAAACAAACACCACCACTGAGGAGGAGATAGCAGATTCCTAGGGCTGCCAAGCAGCCAGCCTCACCTATACTGCAAGTCCTAGGCCCATTAGAGACACTGTCTCAGAGACCAAAGTAGTTTCTGCCCAAAGAATTACAGCTGTCTACAGCTGAGCTTGTCCTGAGCTCACGTGTGTGTGTGTGTGTGTGTGTGTGTGTGTGTGTGTGTGTGTGCGTGCGTGCGTGCACTCCATCTCTCCTGGGTATTTTCTTGATAGGAGATTTATTCTAATATAAATCCAACACCCAATGTTCATGCTTATGTTTCCTTCACCCCACTTCTCTGCTACCCAACTTCAAGAAATCTGTTATTGGAAATAAGTAAGTACCTTATCAACTCTCCCTGTTCCTAATAGGTGAGAAAACTTACAAGTAGATTGGGTTTTGAGGAAGTGGGGTTCAGCTGAGATAGGCAAGCCTGGGAACTGGCCTAATGTAGCCAGATGATTAAGGAAATGGTATGGAAAAACAAAAGCTAGCCCTTCTATACCAGAGCCTACAGAAAACATGCTGAGGGCAGGGTGGGATTGGTCATAGGAAACCAGGAGTTCTCAGAGTGGCCAATCCTGTGCCAATTTCTGTGATGCTCCTGCAGCTCTCATAACGGTGATGTGCACCGGATTTGAAACTTTTTGTTTATTAAGAACACATAGATGGTTCTTGGTCACTCTGCATGAGTGTGTGCCTGAGAAATCTTCTACAAGCTTGTGGAGAACCATCCCACCCAGAGAAAGGAGAGAGGGAGAAGGAAGAGGGAGAGAGGAATGGAGAGAGAGAGAGAGAGAGAGAGAGAAAGAGAGAAAGAGAGAGAGAGAGAGAGAGAAATGGGGAGACTGAGAGAGACTGAAAGATAAAGACAACAGCAGAGAGACTAATGGCAGATTTATGTATTTTTGCCAAATTTTCAAAAGTAAAGTGTGTAAAGCCATCAGTTCAGGCTGATACTTCTCTTTCACATTGGCTCTGTCAAATACTTCTCTTCTCCCACAGCCAGGTGTCCCTGAATGGCCACCAGCAGTGTAATATATGAATCTCATAGTCATGGCCAGGAAAACATAGATATTGCTAGCCAACTCAATAAAAGAAACCATCCAGATATACCCCTAGATCCCTAAATAACAGTGGTATAAATATAGTCTTACGACAATACCAAAAAAATGATGGATAATAACCTTGTATGAGCCAGACATTACTGCATTAAGGATATTACAGAAATTCTTTCATTTAATGCTTTGACGACAGATGTTTGCTGTTCCTCTCAGTATTGTCTTCCCAGTGCTCTAATGGTGCCTAGACAATGAAACTGTATAATAAATGCCTATGCAATAGATGAACAAACCAAAGAATAGCAGACAGTACTATTCGGATAACATTCACAAGGAAATACAACTGACTAATAAATACCAATTAATGAAGCATAAATAAGAATTAAAAGAGGACAAATTTTATGTCTAAAAAAAAAAACCCTACAGTTTCATTTTCAGTGCTGGAGATTGAACTCAAGCACTCATCCAGACTAGATAAACACTCTACCAACTCACCTACATCTCCAACCCTACTTCATATTATAAAAGATAACTTTTAGTATAGAAAATAGTTATAGATATGAGCACAAATAGTAAAAACTCTTCTGTTCTAAGGGACAATCTGGTTATGTATGTCAGTACCCTGGAGAATATTCATACCCCATTCCATGAGCTGACCCTAAACATCAGAGAACTGCATACAGATAGATGTATGTGAGATCATTTTTATCACAATGTTATTTAAAAGTGAAAAAAAGTTATATAGACCCTAAATGTCCATTTCTATGGTTAACTGTTAAATAGTGACATAAAATTTTGCCCTCTCACCTGACAAAGTGTCACGTGTCACTCTTAAAGCAGTATTAATGACACAGGAAAATACATTATAAACTTGGAGTAAATGAAACAAACTGTATGATGTGGTCCCCATTCTATGATATCTACATTGCATATCTGCATAGGAACTCTAGGAGAATACTCCTAGATTTGATATGAGGGGTCATTTTGTTTTCTCTGATACTTTTTCATTCTTCCAAACTTTTTATAATGAGCCATACTTATTAATATATTGAAAATCATAAAAACATACAGGAAATCTAAGGTACAAGGTTTATTTTCATTCTGACCAAAGAGCACATCATTTATCTGTAGTCCTTCTAAGTGGCTTCAGGAAAATAAGTACTGGTTTCATTCTCAGTCAGCATGGTGACAGGCTGGAAACCACATATAGTCCACAGATAGATGTTGTTTGGCCAGACATTATTCATCAAATTTAAATTTAAATGCACCTGGGCAGGTTCTATTCATCTCAGTCCACCATGGCCCTTACACCTCCATATTTTCTTACCCAATCCTTCCCAACTCTGTATCAGCTCTTGATTTCCCAGTTTTTGGATCTACTTGGCAGCCATTTATCTATGCTACTGAGCTAGATTCTTGCTCTGTGTTAAACAGAAGTCTTACTTGAAATGTGCAGGCTGCAAGAGCTTTCTTTCTCCCTGACAGACTCACCTGCGCCATTCTTATACCTCATCTTTGCCCTGGTAACTTTTTTAAAAATAGAGACGTGGGGAATTTTTAGAAAAAGCTCTCTCATGCTTTTTAAGTAGCAGGGGGAAGATAGTCTATAGTAGTTGTTATTTACTGAATGCATAGAGCACACACCAGGATGGAACTTCAATCCTTTTAATTCTAAATTGTTAGTATTTCCACTATACAGCTAGTTGAACAAACATATAAGGACTCATAAATTGAAATCAATGAATACTGAGCATAGTCCTGGGTCCCTGGATATCCACTGGGTACTGGCTTCAGCACCCTCTTGTCATTTCAGCACATAAGGGAGCTCAAGTCCCCTCTATGAAATACCACAGCGTTGCCATGAAGACTATGCACACTGTCATAGGCTTTAAACCACTATCATTACTATTGTTAATTTATAATGGGTATACTCCATTGTTAATTGGAGTTAACAAACTGTTATTACTATATTGTTAACACATAGTGGATTAACTCTATGAACGATATATAAGCCAATATCTATAGCATCTGACCCTAGTCTATCTCCCTCTATCACAGTTCTCTTGAACTCAAAGTTGGAACTCTGCTCCAAGTTCCTTTGTTATTCCTAACAAGGGAAGTTCTATTCACATGATGGCTTCATAAACTATTACTTAATTTAAATAAAGAAACCAATTAACTGAAATTTTATTTAAAATTTATTGAGTATTCGTTTTATTTTTAATAATGGGGGAGCACATGCACATGTGTGCAGACTCCCATGGAGGCCAGAAGAGAGCATTAGATTGCTTAAAGCTGGTGCTATAAATAGCTGTGAGCTGACTCATGTGGGTGCTGGGAACCAAACTCAGGTCCTCTGCAAAAGCAACATTCACTCTTAACCACTGGGGCAAGTAATGACAGGGATGGGGATACATGATCCTTCCTGAACAGATATACTGTCTTTCTTTTAGTTTCTTGTTTTTCTATCTGCTAATCACACAAAGAAACTGAGGCACAGAACTGAATCATTAAGAAGAAAAAGTGTATCATCAGTGATATAGACTATATGAACCCCATAAAGACAATGGGTCAATCTAATATTAAGGCTGCCCAAATAAATGTTCCTGGGTAGAGAGAATATCCAGAGAATGTGTCTTCATAAGACTAATATTTCAATTCTACAAACCATCAAGAACTATAGGAAATTAATTTGGAAATGTGGATAATTTATTAGTAAAATTTCTAGTTTGAATGACTTATTTGTTTATTTGTTCATTTGGCAACTACTGAATACTTCTATATGTTTAGAGTTATGGGCCTATTCTCTACCCTCATGGAATTTAAATGCAATATACAAGTGTTCAGTGGACAGAGATAATTGTTCAAAAGGTCAGGGAGGGTAATGTGATACTCAATCAGCACACACCTTGGAGCATCGCTCATGTGCAATATGGGGTTATGAAAAATATAGGGGGAATGAAACCAATTTTAACTACTAGAATTCAATTTCAAGCAATCTGGGACACCAACACTATTTTCCTAAAATTAACCTTGACTTTGTGAACCAAGAAATCCTCTCACATTTGGCTCTGATTCTTAGGCAGCAAAATTAAACCCCTTTCAAATGCAGAGGTTCTTTTCTTTCTCATCTCCAGTTGAGAGAAGATAGCTCAAAATACAGTAGACAGAGCACTCTATGAAATACAATGGCATGGAAATTAGATATGCCCAAATCTCCAGAAAAAAAAGTACACTTTTTTTTTTTTCTAAGAAAGAACTAAACTGCAAAGGTGAGCTATATGGTGAGAAGATTCTGAATGGGGATATAAACCATGACACATTTAATGAAATTGCCTCCCATAATCTGGATAAGAGGAGCTCCCAAGGAAGATTTACCACATTCCTGCACATGCTGAATCTCACACAAAGAGATTCTAAACCCCTTTGAGAAGGGTACATACACATGCACATGTGTGTGCCCTCATACACATATATGCACATGTGTGATACTTGTAAACACACACACACACACACACACACACACACACACACGGAATCTATTAAAACAATACAGGACAACACGAGCAGCTCTCAAGAGAGTAACTCATTCCCCTCTTTCCAAGCAGAATATTTAAATCAGATGATCCATTCCAAACCCCCTGCTCTTACATTTCCCATGATTTCAGCTATGAACTCATCCTTCCTGGCTTGTGTGGCATTCTCACACATGCATGGTTTTAAGGCCGGATGCAGAGACATGACAAAAAGTGTGAGGTGCAGATGATTTCCCTTCTAGTGATGGGACCAGACTTTGCCATCCTTTTTACCATAGTGAGTTACTGTCACTTTAAGCAAATGATCTAGTGACAGCCACTATGACAAACACACTCTTTGGTCACAGGACTATCTTCCACAGCTGACTCCATGAATGCTTAACAAATTATTTCGACTGTGAGTACAGGTGAACTGTAACAGTGCTTAGGTAAAGGGAATTTAGTGGAAATCTAGGGGGATAGGTAAGAATGGGCAGAAGCAAACACTTAGGTGGTGGCTTCTTTAGCTACAATGACATTGACCCTAACATTTAGAAAATTCAAAATGAGAATATGAGTATTGAACCATAAACATTAAGTTGTGCCACAACATTTAACATTAGCTAAATGCGTTCTTGGAGATGACTGAGAAAAGAGAACACTCACAATACATTGTTAAAGTAAACAAACAAAACAGGAAATAAGGAACAAACAAATATACATTTAGAACAAAGATGAGAAGGCCACACATATCAAAGGGTTTATAGTGACCAACCCCTAGAATCAGAGCTCAAGCCACATTTATTTGTTGTTGTTATAGTTTTGCTTTTATTATTGTGTATTTTGAAAAGCCCTATTTCTCTCATATGTCTCTTAAAAAGTTACATACCCATTTAATAAGCCATCGAGTTCTGTGACCCATGGCACAATATCTTTAAATGCAAGATGAAGTGGATGAATCCAATGGTCTGTAAGGGTCTTCTAACAATCCCTTATAAGGGCGAGAAGCTAGCAGCAGAAGCGTTGGAAGACGACAAAACCCAAATGCACATCAATTGTTTCAGCCTTGCTGAGACCCAGCTGATCTAGGAGAGGTCAGTCTGAAAGTGGCTCACAGACCGCTATTAGTTTGTGATGATGTGTGCAGTAGGAAATGAAAATAGACCGATGTGATATTTTCCCCCGCGCATCACAAAGAACTGTCCCGAAGTCTGAGATGATCTCTTTTCTATTCTTTGTTGTGACTCCCATTCTTTGTTTTATGAAAACTACTGACAATGGTAAATACTACTTTTGTCATTTTAATATCCTCATGTAACAAAATTAAGTTTCAAATTGTTTTCTTAATTTAAATTGTATTTTTGTTTTTGTAAATGTGTACATGTATGGACATGTGCATGCAGGTGCCCACAGAAGCCAAAAGAGGGAATCAGAGACCCTGGAGCTGGAGTTATAGGTGGTTGTGAGCCACCTGATGTGGGTGCCAGAAACCAAATACTAGACCTCTGTAAGAACAAATGCTCTTAACTAGTGGGCTGTTCTCCAGCCCCTAAGTTCCAAACTTTAAAACCATTTTTACTAGCCCCAGTAATTCAGACATGGAGATTTCCAATTCATGCATGATGGAAATCCAATTATACACATTTTATTACAACAAGATTTACAACCTGAGGTTCTCGGTCAAAATATATCCTGTATATGAATTCATTGTGCTTACAACTGGGAACTATCTCTTTACTGGGTGCATATCCCCTTAGTCAATAGGGTTCTATAATTGGAGGCCCAATTCCTCCTTTTATGGTATTTGGGGTATCTACTTTGCCTCAATGGGCTATATAGTTTATTTCAGTTTTGCTATTTGTCTGACTTGGCTCAGTACTTCAGTATGCTGTCTTGGTTGGGGCCTGGGGGATGGGGTGGGGATGTGCATACTAACAGTTCAGGAGAGAACTCTAGGGGATAATAGAAGACAGACTCTGCTCAATGATGTTAGAAAGAAACTAGTCCCAAGTCCATTTGCACGGCAACTTCCTAGAGTTGGAGTCAAGAGCTTGGCATCAATGATTAATATTCTGATAAACAGTGTTTCTGTATCACCAGCAGCTAGTGCTGGACAGCAAACCAAACACAGAGAAACCCTAAAACCCCAACCCTAAATGTGTATAACAAACCTCAGCTATGCCAACAAGGCTTTCTTCCCCACCCTCCCTCACTAGCCCTTTAAATACTTTCTTGTCTTGGCTCTCTCCTTTCAAAATCACTCCTACCATATAAAGGAACTGAGAAAGCATCAAGAATGCTAAACACTCCAGTCTGTAATAGGATTAGGGCACCTGTAAGGTGTTAAAACTGATTTCATTGTTTCCTATAAACTGACTCCTTCCTCTCCAGAACAGTGCTGGGTCGAGATGTAGAAAGCAACTTTTTAAACAGCATGTATTAAATATATTAAATCTGACAAACATCTGGTCAATCAAATTTACAGCCATACACAGGGTCTCATAAAGGTTTATTTCTTCTTGGAGAACAAATTTAAAGAATTTTTTAAAGGGGAGGGAATTTTAAATATAAAAAGAAAGCTAGGCCTCTTTCTTGGCCCAGTTGATTTGAAATGCCCTTTGCTTTTCCAAGAACTGACAACAAAAGGTTCTGATTCCTCAAGGCAACAGCAATGAGGATGGGTACCCAAGCTTAGAGGCCACAGCATTACCAGCCAGCAGAAACACACCCTGGATGGTTCACAGTGCTAAGAGTGTGCTCAACAGTGGATGGAGCATGATGGCAGCTGGGAACCTGGGCAGACAGGACTCACCCCTACAGCATATTTGTACTTATCATTTCTGCCATTTCCCTGCATGGCATGGCATGGGACATTCCCTTTTAATCCATGTGGGATTTGAGTTACAGAGCAGGATATTAACCCTGACACCTCACCTTTAAGTCAGCCTCACATATCCCACAGAAGGGGGGATGCCATCAGGCATATTCTCATAGAAGCCAGGTTATATAGCCTAACCACTCTCTTTCCTCTATTCCCTAGTGCTGTGATTATAGGCATACAGTGCCATGCTGAGTATGAGTGGTACTAGGGATGAAACCCAGGGCTTCTTGCATGCTAGCCAAGTATTTGACCATCTGAGCCATAATACTAGTCCTCGAAATAGTAAGTAATCCTTTCCCTTTCCTGGATAAAATGAATGAACACCCCTACAGGGGAAGGCAAGCTAGGAAAATCAACGGAGTATCCAAATTGTCAACCAAGAGGTCCTAGGTCTCTCAGTGAGATATCCACTCTGTCTGCACCTGTTGCATTGACTATGCCCATTGGGGGTGGGAACAGGTACAGGAGTGACCTGTGGGGACTAGGTCTTGGGTCCCGGAACCCAGCTCACTCTCTTGCTTCCTAATCAGAGACAGAGAGTGTCTGGAGGCATCCTTGGAAGAGAAACCTGTGGTGATCATCTGTTTCTGGTGTGATTTCTCCCCGAATAAACATCCAATCGCCAATATTGTGTCCTGGAATCTTAATTCCCACTCAATAGTTCTCTTCTGAAGGGTGGGTGCATGAAGTCTCCCAGAAGACACATGACAGGAAGAAGGGAGCTTCAGGTACTCACAGTTGGCACCCAATAACTTTTCGGCACTCCTTAGCTGCTCTGGCCTTCTTCAGTCCCAAAGAGAAGCCCTGTAGCCACTACCCAGTAAAAACACTGAAAAGGCTTGCCCTGGCTTTACCTTGAGGACGAGCCCCAACTAACACGCCACAATGGATGCAACAGCTTCTCCCACAATATTCACACATATGAAGGATAAAAACTGGATCTTTCCTATGCCAATTTTGAGTGTTTTTTGATATGTCTTAGACCTGAATCCCCAAGGATGCTCTTTTACCATAGGCTACAAAAGACCCCCAAAAGACAACAGTGATCTGTCTGCCCTCCCTCCTTCCTTCCTTCAGCTCTTCTTTCTGACAGTATCATATTGTGTAGTCCTGGGTGACCTGGAACTCACAGAGATCTACCTCCCTCTGCTTCTAGAGTACTGGTATTATAAGCAAGCATTAACACACCTGGCCTTGGCCCTTCTGTAGAGAAAAAAACCTAGTGCTCCTTCCATGTTATAACCTACAGACCAGATGCTTCTGACTACATGAGCCTTTCAGAGTAACAAGAAAAACTGGAAACTGGGTAATTCCCGAAGACAAAAGGGGTGGATTGCTGTCAGCACAGAAGGCCAATTCTTCTCCATGTCTGATACCGAAGATTGGCATGGAACAAACTTAGAATTTCTGAATTCCTCTGACCATTTGGAGGACCCTTAATGAATGCTAGGGCAGGATATTCATTGCAGAAAGGAGAAGAAGAGGTCCCTTTGCCTTGCACCACTGCAGACAGCTCCACTTCCACAAAAGCTTTCACAACAGCTCTAACTGCACTCTGACAAAATCACTCAAGCTAATCTTTACATAACAACACCCCAAACACATGCACATTCCCAACTCTCAGTGACCACACAAAATCCCAGCACATTCTCCAGCACTAGTCAGTTCTTTGTAAGAGGTTTGACCACTCATGGACGCTCAAGAGTGGAGGAAGTGCCCAGCACCATCTGAGGTTCATATGGTTCCAGTCTACCGCTGAGAGTAGACATCTGGTTTGTCACTCTACTTCTGCTGAGAGGTCCACTCCATGTTCAACGGAGACAAACTCAAGCCTCATTCATGCTAATGAGACTCTTTATTAACCCAACAAAACAGAAAGGACTCAAAAGCTTGGTGTTTCTGCCCAGTTTTTTGTTTTGTTTCGTTTTCAAATAAAGAAAGTATCAGTTATCACTGGGCTAGGGGACAACCTCCAGGGTCACTATTTTTGTTCTATAGAGCAATCAGGAGAGGGATATTATAACAGAGCAGAACTTGAAGCTCTTCACAAGGTTCCAGAGACACCCTGAGGCCTCTCCATAGGTGTCGCTGTGGTCCTGTCCTAGGCCGATGAGAATTCTATATTATCAAGAGGAAAGGCAAGCTTGGAAGAATGACTACCTGAAAATTAATGATGTCAGTGTGTCTTCATATATCAAACTAATTTGAAAGGGCTTTAATTTTCTTAAAGGATAAAAAAAGGTTTCTTTGCTAGATTAAACTTGCGATTGTCATTCATATATTGTTTATCAGGTAGTCATCTCTACGTTTGGTATTTTTTTGTTTTTGATTTTGTATACTAGTTAGCAGTGAAGACTTGTCTGCATGTATCAGAAGGAATAAAGAGAGAAATGTCCTTAACTGTCAGTTTTAATAAGAGGAGTCAACATGCCTCTATTCAGGTTAAATATTGTCCTGTCACTTTTCAATAGAGTCAACAGATTTTTTTTTTTTTTTAAAGAAAAGTCAAAAGCACTGTTGTCTGCAAAAAAAAAAAAAAAAAAAAAAAAAAAAAAAAAAAAAATCCCTCCCTGTCATAGAATGTCAAAGCCCTTCTTTATCTGGGGGAGGGGCGTGGTGGAGGTAGGACAGAAAAATCTTTTGTAAAATGTGAAAAAAATTACCACTCATAATTGGCGCTGACATAAAAAGGATTTTTTTGTTAGAAAAACAAAGAAAATCTCTAATTTAATAATCACCTGCAAAGTGTTATTGTGATGGGGACAGAAAAAAAAACACAATCAAAGTCATCTTTTTTTAAAGCAACTATAGTGTTTTCTAAGCAGCCACTGTACTTAGAAGGGCTCACACACACCAATCAAACAGCGATGTGCAGAGCGGGGGTGGGAGGGAGTGATACAAACTCATACAAACTCCTCAAGCAAAGTTTCTGGAATAAACAAGTGACAGATAGATGACACACAATAAGGAAATGCAAATGTTCAAAATAAACTCAAACAATAGTTGTTATGCTGTCTTTAACCTAAAATATATTCTTGTGAGCTGACATGTTTGTTACTGAATTATAGAACAGTCTGTCTTCACAGGTGGACGAATGGGTTAAAGAGACACACTTGGGAAAGATGGACAAGAGGGAATTGGACATTGTGAACAGGTAACAATTTGTAAAATAGACTAGCAGAATCGTCACTTTTGTTTTCTCTTTCAACTGCCTGCTGATTTGTTAAAAATGTGAACTCTGGTTGGAGTTTTCAAGATCCAATACGTTTTTATTTGTAGGAATTGCTGTAATTTTAGAAATTATTTGAAACATGAATGAAACTACTTCCAGTTAGTAACCATCTCTACCAATTAGGTCCGTGGAGAAAAACTGTGTATGGCTCTCCAAAATAAGTCAAATTTGAAGCTATCAACCCAAATGGGATCAACAGTCCTGAGAATGGATGGAAAGCTGATTGAAAATGTCAACACTTATGTGTTATTAACACTCAGGCTTTGTCAGTGATCATGGCAGCACAGGCTGCAACAGCAGCCCTACGGAGGGTGAAGCAGTAGGACCTGGAATCTGAGGTCAGCCTGAGCTACACAATGAGTTTGAGACAACCTGAGATTAGAGAGGAAGATGCTGTCTCATAATATGAACAAACAAATATTACAAAGACTGCTACCTTCTTACTGTCCCAGGCAGGCTTCCTGATTCCCTGGAATGTCTGGCTTGCCAACAAAGGCAGACCAAAGTTGGGCAAATCTACATCAGGTTCTTGAAATGAGTGATGAACAAACACATCCACAGTAGCAAAACTGCCTTTGGGAAAGGTGACCTCGATTTATTCAAGGCCATTTCAAGCTTATTCCTGTTGGCCCTGTCACTACATTTGTTTTAGGAGTTGTCCTTTGCTTGTGAAGTTTTGTTAGTCATAATTGTATTCACACAAAAGCTACCCATGCATGTTGCACCTCCCATTTGTGCTGTGTTTCTTTCGATTGCAGTGGGTGGTGAACCGAATGCCAGTGGTAGAATTCACATGTAAACACAACAGTTACATCTAAGAGATGACCGGGCTGGAGAGATGGCTCAGCCGTTAAAGGCTAGGCTCACAACCAAAAACATCTAAGAGATGACCAATCCTAAACCCTATCTTTGTTCCAGGCTTTTCCTGGTACAATTTCTACCTCATTTTTTCACAGTTTGTAAGACACTTACAGGTAAAAATAAACACTGGGGAAGAGCTATCTCTTCTCCTCTGTGGTCTCAGCAGAAGGAGGATGTGTTGCTACTGCCTTCACTGGCTTCCTGGGCCATGGTCTGCATCTACAACCTACACCAAGATAACAGGAGCCACTGGTGAAGCTGAAACTTACAATTCCAGGTGTCTCTTCTACTGGATTTTGTCCTTCAATATATAATTGGACTTTACAATCATTTACTCATCTTAAAACTCAACCCCACCTTTTTCTTCGGAAATAGACTCTTCAAGAGCCCAAAGCCATGAAGAGATGCATTTACAGAAAATAAAAGGTTTATGTAAATGTGTATCAGTGTAAGAATAGTGTAAAACTCAGAAAGGAGACCAGGAGTGGGTAATGTCAGGTGATACAGAAAAATGGAAGTCACAAAAGAGGTTACAAAGTAAATTTTTTTTTCTAGTTTCAACTCAGGTTTGTTTGTTTGTTTTGTTTTTTCTTTTTTCATGGCGCATAAGTGAATTCAGCCTTTTAAGTATTGAAGTATCAAGAGCTATAAAAATAAATAAAATTGATAAAATGAGTGTAAAACCCTAAAGGAAGCCCCATGGCTTCAGAATGGCCATTCCATCCATAGCTGTAGAGCTTGGACTGCGCAAGTGTCAGTCATTTTGTTCAAGTCAGCTGTGTGATGTGTTTATTTGTGAGTTAATTAGAATGAAGTAGTTTTGTTTTTATTTGGAAAAAAATCAGTACGAATTTCTGCTGCTTAAGAAAGTTAAGCAGGGGACATGCTTGTAGGTCATTTGTTAGCATTTGTCATCTGTCCTGGAAGACTCAGAAGCAACACTGGCAAAATACATGTTCCTTCTGACAAAGACTCCTCTCAACTTAGTTACCTCAACTTTTCTTGCAGGGCAAACAACAAGCCTTCTAAGTTAGCCTCACTGGTTTTAATTTCCATGGGAACAGCTGTTAAAATCTATATCTTTATAAATTCACAACTCATTGAAGAACAGAAAATCTGTGGCTATACAGATATAAAAATAATTTTTGAAAAAAAATAAAAAGACTTCATTTGGAGCCGGCTGTCTTTTCTCTCTCTGAAGATTATTAATGCCATTTTCTGCTTATTGGTTGGGATTTAGATTTGAGACCTTATAAACCAACCTAGATATTCTACAGTGATATTCATGTTATAAATACACTGGTATTCTAAAGCTTAGTTGCATTTTCTTTATAACTGGAATACTTTCAACAAGGATTCCACAACTAAACACTAAGGATGGGTGAGGTGGTTCAGTAGATGCAAGTGTTCCTTCCAGGTCCTAAAACCTGGTTTCTGTCCCCCAAATTCCACAGGAGCCTGCCCACAGATACACACAGATGCCCACAGATACAAAATATATAACTGATAATGTCATAAAAACCTGCAATCTGAATAACTTATTGAGGTACAATGACTTGAAAAAGGTGGAGAGAGATACATTGAAATTTATCTCCCACCCCAAAGCCAGAGAACATGAACATTTTAAACCACAGATCAAATGATATCATGATGTTTCATTTTGAAAGTCTCTAGGTATGCTTTGGAATACCTTAGATTGTAGAAAGAAGATTTTGATGGAACTGCTCTTTGGAAATTACATACATTTGTGGGAATTATATAAAATTTTCTGGGATAACTAAACACTGAAAATGTCTATGATGTTTGCCTCATCTCTATTTGGCAGAACATCTATAAGAATTACAAAGGGACAGATAATTTGATACGTTTTGTCTTAAAACTCTTTTCATCATCTTTCTTTCAATGGAAGCAGTCAGTTATAACCTGAGAATATTTACGTATTTCAATAGAAAAATAAAATTAATGAAAACTTATAACATAATCTGAAATATCTTATGTTCTGATTTATAGTCATTAAAATATCCTACCATGGAATCCAAACTACTATGGACACTGTATGCTGAAGAATGTCACCAAACAGGAAGTCAGGCTTTTGAAAAGGGGCCTCTTTCCAAAAGAAGCTATCTCCCCTTCATAACTGTATGCCTCATAGGGCTTTGCACTGTGTTACCCAGTCAAAGACCATGCTCTTCAGCATTCCTTTTCCTTTGTGGTTTTAAGCCAGTGTTGCCCACAAATAGTGACTGATGTAAGATGAGGCAGGCAGAAAGGAAGCTCCAGTCCTCCTAGTGCTGCTACTGACCAGGCATCCCTGGCTGTGTGTAGCTCACTGGGAATACTGGTTTGCATGGGTAACTGCAGTAGCACTTGGCCCCAGAGCTTTGCCTGCTGCATCTGTTTCTTCCTTCTCCCAATCCCAAGCCAGATGCACCTGTGGTTCTTTAAAGAAGCGGTCCCTCTTCCCTTGTCTGTCACTCTCAGCACTTAGGCAGAGGCAGCCATGGGTTCAGTGAGCCTCATTTTTAGCACATCCTCCTGCTTGTTCATTCCCAGCTTTTCCTCCTAACTAGCTAAATGGACCAGCATCTACCTGAATTTCCATTCTAGTTGCAGGGGCAGATGACATGGAACAATCCGGCAGCTCCTACAACCACATAAAACCTAAGGTAGCAAATCCCTTACTCAAGGCTCACCAGGGCTGAAACTACAACTTGATTCCTCCAATCCATATGATTCTTGAGTCTGGTTTTATGACCCACCTACCATATACAAGACTCAATTCCACATCTACTTTCTCACTGGCAGTCATTTCAAGTGGGTATAAGACAGTGTCACCATCCCAGCTCTGAAGCTAACTGAGAAAATGCCTGGGGAATGGGGAGAGACCATCAAGGTGGCTTACTGGGTAAAGGTGCTTGCCACTAAGCCAAATGACCTGAGTTCAATCTCTATATGATCGAAGTAGAGAACCAACTTTCCACAGCTATCCTCTGATCTCTGGCAAGCATACCCCTCCACATACAAAAGATATGTAATTAATAATAATAATAATAATAATAATAATAATAATAATAATAATAAATGTAATAATAATTGCCCAGGCATTTGACACGAATGAAGAGAAGTATGGATGCCATTTCTATAGATTAGCAATTAAAAGTCTTTCCCTAAGACACGAACACCATATATGCTATTCAATGCTATTCAAAGTTACAAAGCCTGGGTCAGTAAGGGCCCCACATACTTGGTCCATTTTAGTTATTTCGATTTACTTTGGTGGGGAAGGGAGGGGGAAATCCCACAAGGCTGGTATTCTAAAGTTTCAGGGATAGGAAAGCTATTTCATCGTTTTGTGTGTCCCTGGGCCTCTCTGCAGCCTCTTTTCCTGTGGTTTTGTTCCTTTACTGCTCATTAACACCTCCCCCAGAGAGTGGGCAGGAGAAGGGAAAAGAGATAAAACTCAAATCAGACAATTTTATCAGTCAGCCTGTCAACAAGTTGAATATACCGAGAGCCCAGGGGGTACACAGGCACTTTTTAGCAGCTCTGATAAAAGGTTTGGTGGGGGAGGGGTCAACACTAATGGCAACATGGAGATTTTTTGTGAACTATCAAGGGATTTTATCGATTCATGCCCTCCACATCTCCATTAGTGCAGATAATCAAAAGTGGGGCAAAAATAATTAAGCATCTCCAGAACTTTCTTAAAGAAGATATTCTGTAAAAATCCATCACTTTTATCCCTGGGTGTTTGGGGACCTGTTGGGCAGTTCTAATGGAAAACAAGTAAATTAATTTCTTTGGTTTTGTCTAGATTCTTTAGAATGTGCTGCAAGGAAAAAGCGGAGCTATCCCAGCAGGTCCTCTAGCCCCTGACATCCTTGTTCTTTCAGCGTGACTCCAGCTTAGAGAGGGGCAGGACCTGTGGAGAGGACCTGTCTCCATGAAGCAAGCAGCAGGACCGTTGGCATGAAAATGAGTCGGAGCCTGACAATGGAGGATTAGATTAGATTTGCTGTCCACACCACAAAATTAACTAAGTACACTAAAGGTATGCTCTGCACACAGCCATGGCTTTCCACTGAACTCAGATGTCAACGTAGTGACCCAAGGCCACACTGCATGTGATGCTTTGCCATGGCATGGCTAAGAAGGCAATGGATCTGTACATATTTTTTTAAGCTTTAAGTTTCAAAAGGCATTGGGTAGCATATTCCCCCCCAACCCCCTGCCACACACACACACACACACACACACACACACACACACACACACAGAGTGCAAACAAAGGTTACCAGTTGCAAATTGGAACTCTCAGGAAGCTGCCATGTTCAAACACTCTGTTCTCTTCAGTGTGGAGTTCTAGACAGTTCTTGGAATTTTGCGAGGTTTCCTGAACCAGACAAGCCAGTCTTTGCTGCCATAATTCCCAGGCTCCCATTTCCACAGCTTTTTCCACTGTAAAGTGTTTCCCAGGAAGGTTAACATCTTCCCCAGTTGAAAACATGTGCTGTAGATGACATTCCAAGAGGTGGTTTCATCCCTTCAACTGCCCCTTCCTCCATGTCTCCTCACTGAGTCTGCTCCTTAGGGATCCAGCAAGAGCTGTGATCAGGGGCCCCAGAAGCTTCTTTCTCTTTACTGATTACCAAGAAATCCCAAGACAATAGCTGAAAGGATCACCCTAATTGACTCTGAAGGTTCAAGAACAAGTTTCCTTCCATACAAGGTATATAGAAGCCTGAGCCTTCTTACCCACCACACCACTCCTTGAGAACATTTCAAAGCATGCAGGCTAGAACCTTGAGGTTAAAAAAAAAAAAAAAAGAGCCATATGCCATGACCCCCACACACACCCACATACATCTGCATTTTCAAGTGCAAACCAGCCAACTGTGAACACCAGAGTTTCCTCCTTCAAGTCCCTGGAGGGGACATGGCCATCTGATTGTCATGTCATTGAGAAAGGGCATGAAGGGACTGCCAGCATCTTCTACACAGCATGCCAGCCTGGTTCCTGGAAGCCTGGAGGTAGCACTGTAATTTAATTAAATGTCAACCCCCAGGTATTATATTTCAAATGCAAATAACTTTGGTAATGTAATATTGTGGCTGATACTTTAAACTCAAGGAAATCAAGAAAATCAAGTTATGGCTACTCCTAGAATTAACATTCCTCCACACATTCCTTGGGCACTGGGCTTGCTTTTTATGTTGCTAACTACCATCACAGAGACACACAGGCATTCATGCACGTGCACACACACACACACACACACACACACAAACACATACACACACACACACATCACCCACCACACTCCACCCCACCCCCACCACACGCACACACCAGTGCACATCCCAAAGCAATTGGATATTTACTGGGCAGACAGGGAAAATCTTGCTCCCAGGAGGTAAAATGAATGTTCTTTAACTTGGACTTCTGACCACTAAGTAGGACTGTGGCCAGAACTAGGAGTAACAAGGTACTACACTTGCTCAGCTGCACTGCTGGCCAATACCAACATGTTTCTAGTTTAATTTCCCTTTCCCAAATCCTCTCTCTCTCTCTCTCTCTCTCTCTCTCTCTCTCTCTCTCTCTCTCTCTTTCTCTCTCTCTCTCTTTTAAGTCACCAGTAACTTCCTTGGGCATGGTCCCATTCATAGTATCATAGTGGTCATCTTATCATGCATTGAGTGCTTAACAAAAAATAAGCAAAATACAAAGGCAAAACATTTAAAAGATGAAGCAACACAATTCTGTTTCTTTTCTCTCAAGACTGCTGAGATGGTACTGATGAACCATCAAGCCTCAGATTCTCAGCCAGCAGTAAATTACTCAAGAAAGCAGGCCCAAACCCGAGCCATGTTCCTTGTTACAGAAAGCTAGAGATCCAATGAAGTACAATAACTAAGAGAGTTGACTTCCCAACTGATGTAAATCTGGCAAAAGCATCTAGATAACTAGCCTTGCATATTATATGTGTATGTATATATAGACATGCATGTGTGTGATGATGACACTGAATGTTTTTCTCAAGATACGGAATCTCCCTGAGTCTGGAGTTTGTCAATTCTAGACTGGCTAACCAATGAGCCCCAGGGCTCCTCCTACTTCCACCCAGCCCTGGGATTACAGATACATACAGCTTCCACATATGCACATGCTAGGGATCCAAACCCAGGGTTCCTCATTGTTCAGCTAATATTTTATCAAGGGAACCATCTCCTCAGCCCCAGCTTTGTACATTTTAAAGCAAGAAGTTAGGAGGGGTTTCTAGGACACTGATTATGTGGACAGCTCCCAGTCAGGTAATTTGGGAAATAACCACATACTAAACAGGTAACTTCAAAAGAATATTCACTCTAAGTGAATCAAGCTGGCACTAAAGCAGACAGTGAGCTGGCAATTTGGGGAAATGCATTTGAGGCACTGACTCTCAGAATCTCTACTCTCCATGAAGATGCTCTTTTCCTAGGTTCAAAGTAACTCAATACCATCTCTTAGGTGTAGAGTTCACATGGCCCCTTGTCTTTCCTGCATTTGGGATGTGACTAGAAAAGGCAGTAGATACTACTCAGACAGCCCTGCTTGGCTTCAGGAAGTCAGGTACCTTTGTTACAGCATCCTTGGACTCTCACTTGAAAACCACACAGCTTAACTCAAGGGCCTCACCAAGTAGGAGACAAATGAATGCTAGGTGGGACTTGGTTTCTACTACTTGTTCATGGACTATATTCTAAGGTTTTTCAGCATCATTTATCATTTACATAGTCCTTAGTATCCACAAAGTAAAAACAAACCAAAAAAGGCCTAGATATTTTAGATACTAACATTAAGCAGAAATTTTTCCTGTAGATCCCTATTTTGAAGTGTGTTTCACCTAATGCAAAAAACCAGAATAATGCCTTAATATTTAAATCTTTGTAGAAGGAAGCTGTCTTTCTTGTTGGATCAACTCACAGAAGTTATAGCTATTTTGGAATATGCCTTTGATCCTTAATACATATCTGTTTCCATCATACTTAACCCAGTCAGCCATTGTGAATGCCTGCAAAAAATAGCACTTTAATGAAATGCCTCTAACAGGGCCGATAGCTCCTGAACTATGGACAAAATGGTGCTTGAAGATGCTGAACAAGTAGATTGATTATTGTCTCCATAGCTCCCATTAGATTCTCCCAAGTGTTGACTAAGAGACCTTTTACTATCACTCACATTCAAAATGTGACTGAGTGGGTTCTGGTCTTCTATCAGGGTAAGGCACATGTTTCACAGTACATTATTTTGATCTTTTGGCAACATACAAAAGTTACAAATACTTCCTGGTGTTGCCAGGAACTATATACATGAATGTGAATCCTGAGGAAAACATGTAGCTGTCAATGTTTTGACGAAATCTGGGTCTGAGCATCCGGAGCAGACAAGTACTCCAACATTGCACTAGTCATTATTGGGAAAGAGCCAAGTCTTCCTTTCTTCTAAGAATTGGGCATTAGTTCTTAGCTGCTCTTGGCACTGTGTGAGTTTACCTCCCCAGCCAGGAGATGAACATTAACACCAGAATTCATCCAGTTGTAAACATGACTAAGTAAAACCTACTCACTTTCAATAAGAAAGTGAGAAGGTTGACTTCTTTCTGATTAGGTTTTTAACTCATATTTGTTACTTTCAAATATACATACATACATACATATATACATACATACATACATGCATATTTCAAACTATGGAAATATATGACAGAAGAAAGGAGTGCATTTATAACTTCATCCTCCAGACATGCATACAGGTAATGAATGACACATTGTCTATCCACACACACTTGCTCGTGTGTGTGTGTGTGTGTGTGTGTGTGTGTGTGTGTGTGTGTGTGTGTGTGTGATTTTTATTTACTGGTCTTTGATGTAAATGGGATCATAGCCTAAGGGCCATGCTATAGCTTACTTTTTTCCCTCACTTGATGTTTCTTAGATCAGTTCTTATAAACTAACAGGACTGTCACATTTGCTTGCAAATGCAACCCACAGTACACCAACCAATAAGACCATTCCATTGCTAACCATGCCATTTCATTTCACATGCCACAGTTGATCAGATCAAATCCCTACCCTGGAATATGTCCATACGTCCCACTGTCTGTCTTGGTTACTTTTCTCTTGCTGTGACAAAACACCTGGCCAAAGTCACATAAGGAGGGGAGGGATTTTTCAGCTTATAGAGCAGGCGATACAGCTTGCCAAGGCGAGGAAGACTTGGCAGCAGGATAAGAAGGCATGGTGTCTGGAATAGAATTAGGGTCAGGGTGAGGAGTAGAAGGTTGGTCACATTACATCTGCAATCAAGAAGCAGAGAGTGAACAGGATGAGGGGCTGATCTATAAAACACGAGACTCACCACAGTGGCATACTTCCTCCAGTGAGACTGTACCTCTTAAAGGAACCACAACCTTTCCAGGCAGCACCACAGCTGGGGACCAAGTTCAAAGAAGATAACCTTTGGGAGAAACTTTCATATCCAAACCACAACACTGTCCTTGTCATTACAAACCACAATAGACAACACATAAATACATATATTTGTACCTTTATAAAAGTGTTTCTATCACAGCCCTACAAAGCAGTTATTGGTCAAAGGACATGAGCATGTTTTATGTAATAGCCATTTCCAAAATTACAAAAGCCTAGTTATCTTAAAATATCAGTTACTAATTATCTAAAATTATATTGCATTCAGTTATCATATAGAACAACCAAAATTCCACTGTATCCTTAATGTAAATAACCACAGGTCCTTGCTGACAAGCAAGCTCTTGCTAACCCAATGAAATATCATGGTTACTATAATATGCTGTCACTCAAGAAGTGATGGGCAGCTGTGGGAAGCTGGCAGGGTCCTGGTAAACAGTTGTATTCATTGTGTATACACTGCTCTAGGGACACCATTCACTCAGATGACAATCTACACAAATGAGGATAGAGTTAGCAAAGCCCCACACATTGACTCCATAAGCAGCTGCCCTGTGGAGACTCCAGCAAGATCAAACTCCTCTTTCTCTTAGTTCCTTGGAGGTATCCCCCACCACAGACCCAATGAATCAAGTCACTTTGCATGTGATGTCAACCCAGCAAAAACTTGGGCAAATTAATCCTTGTAAGACATGATTCATTAGGATCTGAAAGATCTTTGTCCCATTCATTCACCCAAAGGGCATAGCATTAAAATGGCATGATCTCTAGTGACGTACAAAAGTAGTTATTAATTTGCGCTCATTATCCAAAGATGTTTGCAAGTAGCCTTTGGATATGTCTCGGGTGTGCACATATGGCACTTGACAGAGAAGATCTAGGGAGTCGTCAATGGCTGCAGGTGACACCATTTAATCCGAACGACTCATCTATGGATAGAGTTTACTCAGGGCTTCTGAGGTAATTATTTAGCAGGCAATACTGACAGGCTAGAAGTTAAGCTTTCAATTATCTCTTTCACCAGATATTGTCTTGGGCCTTGCCTAGGTATTTCTGAAATGTTTTCCTTCAGACCAGATCACACAGGTAGATGAACATTGTGCATCCTGTATTGGAGGGACCAACTGGAGACGAGCCTCACACCTCCTTTTTCATCACCATGCACAGGGGACATCAATATTTTGTCCTGATTCCTAGAGCCTTTGTTGGTGTTCTGCCTCGTCTCATTACCTAATCTTGATTCACAAAGAAAACCCATTTGCTTCAAGACCAGTCCATATTTCTGACAGCTTCTGCATTCCAAATATTGCTATTTCTCACCCCCCCTTTAAATTCTCTACCATTATTTCTCCTTGGTGTCAGAATAGTTGGTATTGACCCATAGAAGAGTGTATCACGAACCCAATTTTTCAAGAGCTGCCCCAAACAGATTGGATTAAATCTTGCAATTAGTCCATCATTTGCATCTTGCAACAGGAAACTCACTGTTGGAGCCACAACTTGTGCAGACTCGATAGAATAAGCTATTGTTGAAGTAATTCCTGTAAAAGGTCATATATTTAAACCCTTCAATTTTTCTGACAACCTCTCAGAAATGAGTGATACAGTTACTCCAGTGTCCAAAAAAGCAATAATGCCCATACCACTTTTCTTTATAGGCAGGGTGGAATATTATTACCCCATTCATCACAGGCTATTCTGGTTATAAAGTATGTTTCTTGATATTTGAGAGACCTTTTTCTTTCACTGTCTTGAAAAAAAGCTGAAGGTCTCTTGAGCTGGGTTCAGCAGAGCCGTTTTCTCGTAATACATTAACGTCTCCAGCATCCAGAACAATGGTGACATTTAGCAGATTCTACTGCATTCCATCTCCTTAGAGGACAGAATGAAGAGGCTGCTTTAAGATATCTATTTGTTCTGGTTGGGAGTCTTCCTATGGTCCTACCAGAAGCATGGGATGGGGCATATGGGTTAAACACAAAAGCCTTCACAAGCCAGGAGGTAAAATTTGTAAGTATAGATGGAAAAGAAAATAACAAGCTGAAGTGAAACTCTGTGTGTCACCTGTATTAAAATTCTTCTTTACAGACCATCATTATCCAAACCAAAGAAGTATGTGGCAGGAGTGAACATCCAGGCTGCCATTTTGCATCATAAGATTGACTGGCTTCCTAAGACCCTAGCTTTTGCCATGAACATTCACTGTGGACCCTACAGTTTTCAAACTGCAACATGGTTTATTTTCAGCCTGGATATCTAGATCTCTGTCTTACTGACATCTCTGACCCATCAGTGTTGGCCTTGATTGATCTTGAGCACTCTCTGTTGTCCTGACAATTCAGTATTGGTCTAACACTGGAACAGTTGGAATTATCTTCTCTTCTGGCCTCTTGGGCTATCAGGATTTAGACCAAAAATTTATTCGCAATGTGTTTATGGCCCTACTTCTTATTTTCATTGACTCTTTTGGCACAGACCTCCACTTTCTAAGTGTATGTGGAAACTGGGAGACTACTCCTACCAATCAATTCCAATTTCTCTTTAGATATTTTTTTGTTTGTTTTGTTTTCCTTTTTGGTACAAGCAAGAGGAAGGGAGGGAGAGAAGGAAATAGGAGGAAAATAGGAGGGAAGAGAGATGGGGGGAGCCCAAATCAAGCATGTCATTTGATTATGGCATCAATCCCACTGCCGGTGCTCTACAGTCTAATAAACTTTAGTGGCCTGGAGTTACTCAGCTGGACACTCTGTTACTCTTGCCATTGTCTGGGGGAGCATCTGTCAGATTCATAAATTGTTATATCACTGAACAGGGAAAGGCAGGCAGACGAGAGAACAAAACCCACAGAAGAGCTCCAGAGTTCCCCTAACTCCCGTTTATGATGTGTAGTGTAAATATCTTTTTTATAGATAGAACAAAAGAAGACTGAATAGCACTTAGTTTTAAGCCATTTCCAGGGACCACGTGTAAGTGTGGCCCCTTTGCAGTTTCTTGGCAGAATACTAAATCTAAGGTCAGCTTGCAGGCCCATTAGGAAGGTTCTCTCAGGGAGCCACTGGCTTATTTCCAGTCCCCACCCCCAGAGGACTGTATGTCCTCTGCTGAGTGGGATATCACTGATGAGACTATTTCCTGTATGGAAGGCCAATTTTCTTAAAATATCAAGGCAATGGAGCTACAGCCATCTAGATAATGGCATGATTCTGTTTGGGCTTCTCCAACATCAAAGCTAAATTAAGGAAATTACCCAGCGCTTTCAGTCATTCCTTAGGCAAGATAACAAATACCCTGAAATTATCATTTATGTAAAAACAAAACAGACCAAAATCCTCCATATATGTAATTAGCCAGAGTCTACGCTTCCCTACTATTAAAAGGCAGGCCCTTTCTTCCTCTTACTGCTCAAGCACATAGTTGTAAAAAAGAAGAAGAAAAAAAAAAAAACAAGGTCTATATTTTCACATTATTAATGTTCAATAAATTCTAAAATTGAATTTTAAAAGTTTCATTAATCCTTTTTTTTTTAATTAGGGGGGAAAAGTAGAAGGATTAATGGAAAGCAAATGGACATGCTAATTTAACAAGAAGGCTTGTGTGGGTGGACCCTGGCACTGCTGGCAGTCGACAGCCCACTCAAGAGTATCCAGGATTCCTGAGGCTTTTGCTCAGAGAAGAGCTGCTTATCCTAGAACAATAACATCAGACTCAGTAAGCAAGAAACAAACTTACTATGCTAAGTCTTTGTGATTTGCAAGGTTGTTTTGTTTCTGTAGCAGAGCCTAGTATGTCCTGACTAATTTAGCAATAACAGGGTTGATACCAATTCCATGATCTAGGTCCCAGTGCCAAGCAGATATAAATATGTGGTGTGTGTGTGTGTGTGTGTCCATATGATTTAACATCTCCACTTAGATGACCAATAAACACTTGAAATGTAATGCTGTCAAAGAAAATATTGTTCATGTACAAACAGATGTGCATGCACACAATATTTCCCACCAGTTTTCCTATCTTATTAAATGCCATGCACACCGCTGCTTAGTACTCAAAATGCTCAGTTGATATCCATTTCTCACACAACAATATGTGTAGTATTTATCCACGGAGTTGTAGGAACCACTTTGAATCATTGCTCTGAAATCTACTTGAGAAAATTTAAAATCCAAGCTTTAAAATTTCATGGGGGATTCTCCATCAGAAAAATGGAAATGGTGGAAGACACACCTTAAAATAGCCCCCCATACAAGTATTTTTAAAAATTTAGATATTGACAATTTTGTTAGGTAAGTCAAAAAACATAAAATTAAGAAACGGATGTCTTGTCACATGAAAGAGAATACCTCTGCTCTCTGACTTCTTCAATTAGCTCTAAACTTAGATAGGTTTTCCTAATACTATACTTTATATCATTCCTTCCCAACAGCCAAAGACAGTTCCTGGATATCATGTAAATAATTTTTTGATTTCCTGTTCACACTTAAGGTCCTTGTCTATCTCCATTCACTCCACCACTCACCATGTAGCTATGTAGACCTCAACTGCATCTTCCGTCATATAAATCCATCTTCCCTACCTCCTTCATGCAGTTCCTCATCGTTTTCCCTCAGCTCAGGAAGGGTTCCCAGCATCTCTGCCTACACACCCTGCAGCCCAGACACCCCCCCACACTTCTAGCTCACTCCACTCTCACACTGCTGCCTAGCTTGCCTTTCAAAACAATTCACTGGATAATAAATAAAATTCAAGAGCCTTTGTTCAGTAAGCATATTATCGGAAATCTCTCCCAAACTGGCCTTTCTAAATCATCCTGTGCTGTAATCTCTCAAATCCATCCCCTCCATCCTATTAGATAATTTAGCACTTCCCACGTGTACTTTGTGCTTTTATCTGGCTGTGCTCTTTGGCACCCCAAATTCTATGACTGCCTGCTGAACTCCATTCATCCTCCAAGGTCCAGCCTAAGAACATTCCTGTGTGTAATTATATTTCCCTTCCCACACCTCTTGTAATACCACCACAATTCCTAGTTCCTCTCTCATCTGGAGCCTCATATGAAAGGCATATGGCTTCTGTTGCGATTTCTCATAATGCTCAAATCTCTTTATTGTGTTACTAATTAATACATATCAATAATTGTGTTATTCTAAAATACTTTTGAAGCACCCGAAAAGATATATAAAGTAATACAATGGAGAGAAAGTAAATATTATCAATGTGGTTAATATACACCAAGTAGCAATACCCGATAACAAACTGTGTGTGACACATGTGAGCATCCTAGGGAAAGCCTGAACCTCTGAAGAAATGCCATAGGTACAGGAAGTTTGTACAATCTTGGACTTCCCGTGCAGTGGGTGAATCAAGGAATGAGTAAAAGGAGAAAGGTAAGGTTCCATTCACAAAACAGTAAAAGATTCTACTAGAAAGGAGCCTGGATGGCCCTGATATGGAAGTAGGTGGAATTGTCCACAGAACAGTGGGAGGTAGTTGAACCAACAGAAGTAACCATCTACTTGTCTTGCCACAATGTACCTAACTAACCTCAAGGCCAGTGAATGGGCCAGTGCTAGAGCATTGTATTCATTCATCCAACCATGAACACCACCCCCTCTTTGCAAGGTGGGGGCATGTACCTTACCTCTGTGATGAAACTGGATGGGAAGGAACTCAACAGCAAGGAAGAAACCAGCCAAGGCTGAGAGCTTCCTCTGGGTTGGTAAGTGGCATTTGAAGAGCCCTAGATGGTGACAGAGTACATCCAAACCAAGCCCAGCAACAGAACTGTAAAGGCGCAGGGTGGAGGAGGTTGGAATGCAGTGTCTGCCAAGGCATACAGCTCTGCCCTACCAACTTTATTAAGAATCAAGAAAGAGAGGGGAAGATCTTATTACTATTATCATGATAATGGCATTTGCAGATGACACTAAACGGGGAGGTGTTCCTAACAGCAGTTAAGGCTGGCACACAATACCACGCAGGGTGTGGATCTTAGTGAGATGTCAAAACTCACACAATGAAGTACTGGTGGAAAAAACGCAGACGCTCTATCTGGGGATGAAAATGCTTAAAGGTAGAATTGAACTCGAATGGGATTCCTGGATGGCAGGAATGGAGAAAACTACAGACAGTAGGCTGGGCAGGAAGAGCAGAGGAAGGGAAAGGCTTTCCTTTGGCAGTTCCTAGTGCCAGTAATATTTTTCAGCCAGGCACACAGGACATTCCCAGCCATGGCTACAAGAGTCAGTCTCTCTGCATCAGCACTGAGACCAGACTTGGAATGCTGCAGGCAATTAAGGGTAATGTGATGCCTCAGTGGGAATTTTGAAGAGAAAAGAAAAACAAATCAAAGGGAGTGAAATATGAGGAAAGACACAGGCGATAAAATGCACATAATTTGACTAAATAACAACCTAGGGGACCATGATAACCATCTACATAGCATAAAAAAATCTAAAACGGGGCCTGGAGGTTTACTGACCTGGGCATAATTCTAAAGAGTGTGTTGAGTCGCATCTATTAGAAAACTTGAGAGAAAGACAACATTTTATATCCATTTAATCAAGGCAGGGGCGAGTCTATGGTGGGGAATGTTCAGACCTAGGTTTCAGAAACTATGCATGACTCAGAAACATTTTTCAAAATGTGTAGACAACCTCTGGAAGGAACCCAAAAGCCACTGGAATGGGGACCTTGAATCTGGAGCCACAAAACCCCTCATTCATTGGCCAAGACGTGTTTAATGACAAGGACGGCTCTGTGCCTATGCTGTATTTGACACTGCCTGTAATGATTTGAACAACAAAAAAAGTACACAAATCTAGCAGTACACGAGATTAGAGAGCTTTGAGTGGAAAAGGCACAATTTAATGGAAAATCATCGAAAGGTTTTAAGCAAGTGTCATAATGCACTGTATTTTTGAAAACACGCAATTATGCCCTCCATCAGTGGGTAACATTGTGCAGCAGCTTTCAAATGTCCATCCTTGTCCTCAATAGCACTTAAAAGTTCAATCCATGTATGACCATGACTACCCATGTGCATATATAGTGCAGTGGGTATGTATATACTTATGTATATATCTCAACATATATTTATTTGTTTAAAATGAATAGTTTAAGAATAAAGAAGCTGGGGAGAGAGCTCAGCAAGTAAAGTTCTTGCTTTGCTTTGTGAGTACAAGGATCTGTTTCTCGTCTCCAGGATCCACACTTGCTTGTAATCCCAATGGTTGGGGAGATACGAAGTTGGGGCTCAGAGTCCAACCAGCCTAGCCTGCTGAGTGAATCCCAGGCCAATGAGAAGCAACTCTCTAAAGAAAAACAGGTGGAAGGCATCTGAGAAACAGTATCTATGGTCATCTACACACACACACACACACACACACACACACACACGTATATAAATACATGTACCTACACATGCATGAACACACACACTCATATACACACATATATTTTTAATATGCTAATATTGCTTTCTGTTTAGAGCCCACAGTCCCATCTTTAAAAATGGGATTTGGAATCAGAACACAGAGTAAGCTGTCTTTTGAGGCTGCTGGCTGCTTCTGGGCCTCCGCCTCCCTCTGAGTTCTTCCTCAGCTCTAGAACAGACACTTGCTGTCATGTCCGTAGACTCATTGCCCCACCCAGTGTGTGACAGTCATTGGACGGACCTAGGATATCCACTACAATAAGGCAAGAAATCACTTAAAAACAAAACAAAACAAACAAACAAAAAATACTTGTCTATAAATACCAACTAGTATGGGATCATGTTTCTAAGACATGAATTCTGAATTCTAGGTGCCATACCCAAACCCAAGAGAGGTAATACCACTGCAAAGGGATAATAGGATGTGGGGAAATACTAACAAACATCTATGTTCATTTCTGACTAGCCACAGTTCAGTAGCCTCGAATCCTCTAATAATTTCAAAGACAGCACATCTAGTGCATCTACAATCTTCATGAGTCTAGCTGCCTGCTAAAACAGACTTGCTCCTCCAAGCACCATACCCATGGTGTTCATAGGTCACCTGGTGACATGCACATAGCAATTCTGACTTTGAGGCCATTCATGTTCAACTTCAGCTGACTTGGATCAAGGCTATGCTTTCTTTTCAGCTCTTGCATCGTAAATGGGCATCCTTTTGCAGGCTTAGTGCTACTTTTTGTGTGTGCTGTTTCTTAGAGATTTCCAATGTTCCCTGAGTACAGTGAGGCACTGTGATGTGTCTAACCAAGAAAATATGTGTGTTAGATAAGCTTTGCTCAGCCATGAGTTATAGCACTGTTACTCTGAGTGCAGTGTTAATGAACCAACAATATATATTAAATAAGGTGTTTTTAAACAGAAGCACATAAAACAAGGTTATGTATTGATAGGTTGACAAAATACTGTGACCAGAGGCTGGCAGGGCTGTAACCCTGTATTTCCCTTAGGAGCAATGGTTCAGTGTGCACTAACTCAATGTTTGGAGGAACTTCATAGGCCAGTGCAAGTGGTGAGAATCAATGAGTGTGTGTGTGTGTGTGTGTGTGTGTGTGTGTGTGTGAGAGAGAGAGAGAGAGAGAGAGAGAGAAAGTGAGAGATTGTGTGTGTGTCTTTGTGCATACATGCATGCTCATTCATAAAACATCATTCTATTTTACATACTTTGGGATTGTTCCCCAACTTTCTACTTTATTTTTTTCACTCTCCTTTAAAAAGAATTCATACCATTTATGTTTTAGAATATTTTCAAATACTTTTTATTTGTGTTTGTGCATCTATGTATGAGAATGTACATTCATGAGTGCTCCCAGAGCCCTGAAAGGGTGTTAGATCCCACGAAGCTGAAATTGCAGATGGTTGTAAGCCACCCAACAGATTTTAAGAACCTAATTCAGGTCCTTTGTAAGAGCAGTGTGCACACTTAACTGATGAGCCTTCTCTCCAATATATATATATATATATATATATATATATACATATATATATGTATATATATATATATATATATTTTACAATGTGATTATTTATAATTAGATGGATATGGGTTGTACTGGTGACCCTTACTTACACCTTCAAATCACTAATATATAAAGTTTATTATGCTACTGATGCTACAATAAATATCCAATAGAAGTCATAAATAATACTCATGTCCTCACACTTACATGGTATATCTTCAGAACTTACACATTTACGCATCTATTAGCTATACAACCCATATCTACCCAGCTATAAATGTTTCCATGAACAAAAACTTCTAGAACTTAACATTATCTTCTTGTCCATCATCTTCCCTTTCTGAGTCTGAGTATGATATAGACCTAATCAAATACAGTATTAAGTAATACCATGTTTTTATTCTAATGGTCAAGGGGGGAAAGGTAGGCCTGAAAATCTTTCATGGAAGGCATAGTCTATATATCTTGGTGTGGAGAGGTTCACGTGTTTTATATCCCCAAAACCACAGACTCGATCCTGAGCTGGTAGCTCTCTGCTGTCCTTGGAAGTGGGGCATTGACCTGCCTCCCTCCCTGGCTCATCTGGAACCTTTCACCAACCTCACTGAAGGTTGGGGAAACAAATGTGGTCCCCTGTGAGCCAGCAACTTGTCTGCAATGAGCCAGCACTGAGTGAAGCAGCCAATATTCAGTGGGTAAGGCTTCTGCAGTTTTGGGAGAGTCTCCTTCGTTTTATAGTTGTACTCCAGGTCAGCCTGGGCTTTGTGGACCCAAATTGAAGCAGGCTTTTCTACCTATGCTCTGTCTTGGTGAAATGAAGGAAGGAAGAGATGAGTGAGACAGGGTTTTCAAAATGATACAATATATATAATTCAAGAAAGACTTGCATATTTCTGAGTTCTTGAAAAAGATCCATCTGACTTCTTACAGTACCAATATCCCCCTCGTCCCCTGAAACTACAGTTTGATAAAATGTTAACAGTGATGTCATTATTTACAACTTTTATTAGATGTTTAATATAGAGATACTTTATATACACAATTCTATTTAATTATCAAAAGACTCCTACATACAGACCTATCTCAGTAAAACAAGGTAGACAGCATTCCTAAGAGAATAGCTGAGGTTGTTGTCTGGCCTCCATACACATGTGCATATGTACACACAAACACATGAATGTACAAACATACACACATATATGCCTTCATTGCACACACACCCTTACACAGCAGGTGTTATTATATTCACTTTCTTTCTATAGACATGGAAACTGAAAACTGGAGTTTTCTGTGAATGATTAGTAAATGAATAAAAGATGCACTCACCCACAGTTACCCCACTACTAAGTCACCTTTTAAATCCAGGCATCCTGACCCTGACCCCATGTGCTTGGCTATATATCTATACTGCTTTTGCCAACCAATGTCTCATGTCCAAGACACTAACCAGTGTAAGTTAGATATAATGACATAAATTGGAATTGAAGAAAGGAGACGAGAAAAGAAGACCCGAAGGAATCTTCTTTTGGATCTCAGACTCCGCTGGCCTGAGAAACCCTATAATCCATCCCACTGATCCAGCTCTAATTATACCAATAAATAGATGAAGCCAGTAGGCCAGCACTATTTTTCAGGATGGTGCATAAATGTGTGAGCCATTCTTCATCTACTTCTTCTTTTTAAAAATTCCTACAAGAACTTCTGAAATTTATGAGTATGCGCAAATCAAACAATTCGATTTTTGTTAATAATGCAGTATCCTTATAATGAGATTTAGAGGAATGGTAGATGAAGGTCAGAGATCCTGTGGGTACATCTTGGAAATCATGATAATGACTCACAGTTGACCCAAGCCTCTAACTCCAGTCAAAGGCAAGGAATTGAATCCCCCAAGTAAACAAGCAAGTGATTGGAGCTCAGCTGCTCACGAAAATGAGGCTAGCACATATACCCCACACCCATGATACCAACAACGATGAATCCATAAATCAGATTTAGGGGTTTTGTTGCTGCTGTTGTTGCTGTTTTAAGTAAAGAATGAAAGACCTCCTTGCAGCAGACAAGGCCTCTCACTAGGAAATGCTGGTGGGCCTGACATCCATGAGGCTCCCACTTCCCCCATGGCTATGTGACAGTGGTGGCTGCTGCTTGGTCCTGCTAGCACACGCCAAGGTGAGCTTCTGACCACTTTCCCACCCCTTAGAGAGACTAGAATTAGACCAGCTTCTATTTCAAGCTCAGGGCTCCTTCATGGCTGAGTTTCTTTTGTAAGAATCTCTGATGGTAGCTTGTTTGATTTAAAGAAAATCAATGAAGAGTTACATGAGAAGGAAGAAAACAGAAGCCCGGGTATTCCAGGTTAAGATAAAAGTCCAAATAAAGGGCACCACACATGTGCGTGCACTCTCTTTCTCCTGCCCTCAAAGCAAAGGGAATAAGAAGCCTTTGAGCTGAGGGAGAAATTGCTTTGTTGGAGGGGCAGCATTTTCTTCATCTTTACAGTATAATCCCATAGACTTAATCCAGTAAAAGCCAGGGTGACTGACTGACATAGGATAGAACAGATGGGAAAATAGGTAGTCACAAAAGGTAACTTTTGGTCCTTGTGGGGAAATGGATCATTCATGATGTGGACTCATTTCTATCTTCCTCCTTTTTCTGGTAATAATGGGGGTATGCAGGATAAGGAAAGCTCACAGTGGAAGAAACCTCTGCTGACCTTGGTCTCTACTGGAGTGCAACCCTTGAGTGAACAATGGGGTCAGTTTGATCGGAGAGGGATTGACAGACAGGATAACATTTCTCTTTCAGACTGGACCCTGATATTCCCAGTCTTTCTCGAAGCCATCCCTTCCCTTATCACACATGAGGACATCACCCTTCTCTGGCACTCTCCTGAGTCCCCTCAAGTCCCTATTGTGTGTATTATTTATGATCTCCGGGCCTTTTCTTTTCAGGGTATCGGTCCATAATAGCGCCGTCTACGTTATTTATGACGCAAGGAATAACTTAAACCACATTAGGAGTCTCAACATTATAGGGGCTTTAGAGAGCTACATTTTTCTAGTTATGGTTAAACTACGACAGTGATAAATCCAATCGTAAGAGTGCAAGAGGGAATGCAGGGGACAGGTGTTGCCCATTAGTCACTGGGAGGAAAGGCAGAACGCCTTACAGATGCTTCAGCGACTCTTCCTGAGAACAGCTGTGGGAATCCGAAATGGTGAGAGGCAGGGGGTTTGTGAAAGCCAGTAATGAGAAAAGATGGGTAAACCAGCAGTGGGAGGGGAAGGAGGAACCAGGTTCAACATGCAGAAAACAGGAATGAAGCCCAGAAATCTCTGTCCCTGATCCTTACATCTCATGCATTTCACAGGGTCCTCCACGTGTCTGGGGACAGGCTTCCACTGTGGATGGGAAAGCAGTTACTATCCCTAAATACCGTGGCCCATTAGTGGCATGAACCTCCTCAGCCTCCGTACAGCAGCCTTGCTAGATGTATCATCCATGAAAATCGGGGAACTATTTTCCCACTTTTCTCCCCTTGAGGATAGTGCAGAATATTTTGAATTAAAAAAAAAAATCATTCCTGCAGTACCCATCAAGGCTGAGTGTAGTGGCAGGTACTGTGAAAAATGGGAATCATAACCAAGATAGCGCTGAGGTTAACAGTGAAAAGAGCCTAAGAGAGATCTTTATCCTAGAATGTTGTGAGTTTCAGGGTGGAAATAACATATATAAAGGCTGTTTGTTATGGTTGGAATATATAATGCTCTTCACAGATTGTTTTGAACACTTGATTCCCAGCTAGTGGTATTGTCTGGGGGCTGTGGTAGAACCCCCGAAGTAGCAGGCATGGCTTGTAAAGGTGGGTCACTGGGAAGAGGCTTTGAAGTCCATGCTTCCACTCCCGGCTGGTCTCTACTCCCTACTCCCGAGTCCACCAGGAACAAGCCTGTCCAAGAGGAGCAAGCCTCATTTTCATACACCCCTTTCCAACCTCCGTGCCTTCCTTGTCACAGTGGACTGAGAACTTCTGAACCCATGAACCCAAAACAAGTCCATTTTCCTTTATGTTGTTTCAGTCAGGTGTCCGGTGTGTGTGTGTGGTGAGAAAAACAAAAAACAACCTAATAATCCTTTAGAGAAAAGAGCAAGGGGATACTCACAGGAAACACTGGCATGGAATGGCAACCTGGATCAGCACCTTTGTTTCCAGTGTCTAGGTGGCTTCTGCAGCCTCTATGTCTCCGGTCTCCATGCGGCATAGGGAAATGTGCCACTATTTAGAACCAGAGCCTTAATAGAGCAGAAATAAAGCTAAACTTATTCTAAACATCTCCACAAAGCTCCCTGAAAGGAACTTCACAGCAGAAATGTTATTTCCATAAAAGTGATTAAAATTCAGTGAGTTTCAAACAGTGGAGATGCAAACAGCCTAAATATTTTGAGAGTGTACTCTCTTGAGGTTTGCAGGCATTTGGAAGACATAGGTCCAGGTTGAGATCATTAAGACCTCCCCAAATCCTGTCCAACTACTCCCTAATCTCTTCAACTACTGAGTGTGTAGTACCTTTGTAAGAATCCATTCCATCCTCATGGTTACAATGGCCATTGTGTTGAGATTAGTAACTGTGAAGGTTCAATCGTTTATCAAGAAACTCACTCATTCAGTAAGTGTTTATTAAATACACACTCTGGGCCAAGCATTGTAGAGTTATGAATTCAGTGGCAAATATGAATTACATAAAGCAGCCTCATTGAGGTACTCTCAAAGACATCATTTTCATATTTTGACCCAATCCTCTTTTCTTGGATGATAATGTAACTACATCCCTTTTAGGACACACCCCAGGCTTTGATAATTTAAAGGCTGAATTTTTTTTAACTCAACTATTAACAGAATGGTACACATTCATAACAAGCATGGGGATTGTAGACTAAAGCCCTTTTCAGGCCTACAGTGTAGTTGGTGGGGACAGCACAAACTAAAAACTTAAATATAAATTAGACACCCCAAATCCAAAACTCAGAAATCTAAAATTTGAAATTTTATGAGCATGCACATGACACCTCACATGGGAAAATTCTCTGTCTGCTCCCATACGATGAGGTGCAGTCAGGTGCAAACACACAAAATATAACATGTAAAATCACAGGCAAGTGCATAAGATATATAGGAATTGTTAGTGGGTTTGTGTTTGGACTTGAGCCCTATACTCTAATATATATCCTTAAACACATGATAATTTTCCAAAGTGGGAGAAAATTAAGAATTTGAAGCACTTCTGGTCTCAAGCATTTAAAATGGGGAATATCCATGATGATAGTTATATAGACAGACAGGTAAATAGACTCATTCACACATAGAGATTCTTTTTAGAGGCAGAATCTCACTGTATTTCCAAGGCTGGCCTAGAATCCACCACCAAGTTAAATATTAATTGGAGGTTTATGAACAGCCAAGGGATGGAACTATGACTTTCATGTTGCCTGCAATACCCAGGCATAGCCAATAGGGCCATAGAGCCTTATGGCTACTTCTTGTCATTATAACAACTCCACAAAGGAGTCCTGTGCTAATCCTTCTCATTCTTTTCTGCTCACTCCCAGGACTGCTCACACTTTGACCTTGGTTATACACTGGCTTGCTTCTATACCTTCCCCTCTCCACCTAGATCTCTATAACCATGTGTATCACTTGACACACTTTGTGTACTTTGCACATTATGCTGTAAGGCACTTGCCATTATCCCCATTCTCCAGAAGAGGTAACAAGATGAAGACACAGATGGGTGTGGCATAGTGGCATTTCAAGTTAATGCAGGCATGGCTGATACCAAAGCCTGCTGCCCACAATTGTGACATCAGCCAGGGGGACTTCACTATGGCCCTGAACTAACAGGGCTCTAAGAAAGGTAAAGTGTGTTTCTCTCCCATGCGAAGCCTAGGGTGGATACAGTGGCTCCATGTTTTTCTTAACATCTCAGTTCTTTCTCATTCAGTGCACTGCCATCCTGTCCCATCATCAAAAGTGACTTTTGCTGCTGCTATTGCTTTCACATCTAGCTCCTAAGGAGGGGCAAAGAGAGAGAAAAGGGCCCATCCGTTTCCTTTTAAAGGACACAACATACAAGTTGTACACATCCCTTTTACTAATACATCATTAGCCACATTTGAGTATACAGCCATACCTAGCTGCAAGGGAAGCATGGAAGTACACGTCAAGAATCAATATGCTGGGCTAAAATTCCTTGTTAAGTAGGAAGGGCAGAGTGGTGATGTCTAAAGCCTGGCTTCAGCAGATACTTCCCCCACTGGTGGGGCAGTGAGAGAACTGACAGATAAATAGAAAGGAGGAAGGGAAGGCATTAAAATGTGGGAAACAGAATTACATAGTGTTATGTGAGCTCCTTTCTTCCAACCTTCTCTATCCTTGGACCGTATCAATTCCTTTTCCTGAAGCTTGTTATCTGGAATTAGATTCTAGACTCTGGTGAGCCTTGACCTGTGGCTGTCTATATTTGTGGCTCAATTCTCTAATTTTTGCCCTTTGAGTTTTATGAATGAAGGAAGAGCCTCCTACAATATTGCCTGCTTTCTGTATGTAAATATACTGTTAAGGCCAATGATTACCAAGATCACAGAAGAAACAATTACAGAGCATAAGTCTACCCCCTAAATATCCCCCCACAGTTATATTAGAAATAAAATTCCCTAGGGCTGGAGAGATGGCTTGGCAATTAAGAATATATACTATTCTTACAAAGGACCAGAGTTCAGTACCTAACACCCACACTGACTGGCTCACAACTGCCTGTAACTTCAGCTGTGACCCCTTCTTCTGGCCTCTATGGGTGTCAGTACTCATGTGCATATACCTCCACCACAAATATAACTGTAATTAAAACCTTTAAATGTCCCTTCATCTTTTTGCCTTATCTCAATTTCATTTTTTAATTTTATTTATTTAATTTAGAAACAGTCTTATTTTACATATCAATCCCAGTTCCCTCTCCCTCCCATTCTCCTATGCCCCCCATCGATCACCACCATCCACTCCCCAGGGAGGGTGAGGCCTTCCATGGAGTATCATCAAAGTCTGTCACATCATTTGGGGGAGGGCCTAGGCCCTCCTCCATGTATCTGAGCTGAGAGAGTAGCCCTCTATGGACAATGGGCTCCCAAAGTCCATTTGTGCAATAGGGATAAATACTGGTTCCATTGTTAGAGGTCCCATAGACTGCCCAGGCCTCCTAACTGTCACCCACATTCAGAGGGCTTGATTTGGTTCAATGCCGGTTTCCCAGCTTTACAACTAGGGTTTATGTGCTCTCACTTGGTCAGGTCAGCTGTTTCTATGGGTTTGTCATGTATTATTTTTTAAAGATTAAATTATTTTAAAAAACTGAACTGAGCTGTAGCATAGTGGTAGAGTTCTTATCTGGCTTCCATGAAGCTGTGGGTTCAATCACCAACAACAAAAAGAAACAAGAATTTAATATGTGTGATATGATGTTATGATAATAATAATAAACCACCACCTTTTGAAATTGATTTATCATATGCTAATTATTTTCATAAAGTCTGATACAAAATCTTACCATGTTTTTAAAAGGGTAGGTCACTGACAGAAAGAACAAAAACAAAACAAAACAAAACAAAAAAACCTAAGAGGTTTGAGTGAGACATGCAATTACAATTAACTCTAATTAAGTCCTTCCTATTTCTTGCTATTACACAAGCTCACAAATGACTGCTCTGCTGGCTGCAAGGAAGCTTTTCACAAAACACTTCCTGTTTCTTTGGCCATACTTTATTGCTTGAAATGATGGAGCAGAGATGGAGGTGGGCCTTGAGGGACTTCAGGGCATCTCAGGGCATTAATGAGGGCTAGAGAGCATGCCCCTAGGTGACACTCAGTGAGCCACATCCTCAACAATCCCCTCCCATTAAGCCCAAGTGGAACATGGTCCTTCCCAGAAGTTTCAGAAAATACCAACAAAGAAGAGATTCTACAGACATGCCTAAAATCTCTCAGCAGTTGACTGGACCGCAAGAAAATTAGCATGGATGGGCCTGACCTAGTCAGAGTACCCCTTTTATTTATTTATTTTCAATAATGTTATACATGAATATTGTATCCATATCATTTCTACTCCTTCCTCTTCCCCTCCAACTTCTCCTGTGCCCTTCTACCTCCCCCTCAAATTCATGACCTCTTCCTCAATATTGTTTTACACATACACACACACACACACACACACACATACACACACACGTACACCTTACTGAGTCCATGAAGTGCAGCTTATATGTGCATGAGCTTAGGGCTGACCACTTGGGAATGGATAACCTATCAAAGGGACTATCCTTGGAGAAGACAGCCTTTCCAAAAGAGGCCCTTGGGGCTGTGGTGATGGCTCAGTGGGTAAAATGCAGAGTGCAAAATGTGAAGACCCGAGTTTGGATCCCAGCACCCACATAAAAAGCCAGGCATAGTGGTGGAAATTTGTAACCTCATAACTGGGAGGCAGGGACAGGTAGATCCCAAGGGATTGGGACCAGTCAGTCAGTCTAGCTGAAACCTCAAGCTTCTGTTTTTGTGAGAGATGATGTCTCAGACAAATAACATAGAGAATGATAGCAGAAGAAACCTCAACTGCTAGATTGCTAGCTGTCACATAGATGCCCACTGGTGAGCACCCCCCCACACACACACAACACACACATAAACTCAAATAATAAATAAACAAATAAATGTCTTGAGGTCAGAGACTGGAGGGATCAAAGGCTCTCGCCACCACCTCTCTCTGAACCTGTGTGTGTCTTTCTCTTCACTTCTTGCTTTGAAAAAAAGACAAAAAAACAAGCTGCCACAAATCATAGACCTAAGAGGAAATGAATTCTGTAGACACCCTGGGGGGAATTTGAGATGGAACAGTCCTCTGGTTGATCCTGCAAATAAGAACGTATCCTAACCCACACCTTGATCTCAGCTGGGAGACCCTAAGCTGAAAACCCAGCAGAGCTGAGTCCAGTCTCCTATAGAAACTAGGAGACACGAAACAGGTATTGTTTTAAATCACTGCCTTTGTGGTCATTTGTTACATAACAACAGAAGAGTAACATGCAGGCTGTACACTCAACCTGTGCCTGTGTGCCAAGAGGGCAGACAGAATGCTGAGGAGCTTTCTGGAAGCAAATTCCAGCCCCTGCTTACGTCCTACCCTCAGAGCCTCTGTTCTTTGACATCGCTTGCTGCCATCCTGCCTCCAACCTCAAATCAGGTTTCTGCCTGTGATTCAATCTCTGGCTCCCTATGAGAAATCTTTTTTATATAAAATTAATATATAAATAAATTTGCTCTTGGAGCGGTGCAGCGTGGAACAGAAGCGGCCCGGCTCTCTAACGCCCATCACAAAGAAAGATTGCAGAGGGGAGGGGGGAAGGCAGGGCTTTATCCTCCGTGGGGAAGCAGAGAATTCATAGTGATCTTATTGCAGATGTAAAATTAGGTCAGGGGCTCTATAAACTGATTAAAGCTAATGCTTCACGCTTCTAAGGAAAACAGCGATACAGAAGGGAACAATCTCTGGCTAGGGATGAGAGGGAAGGAGCCCTTCTGTATGCACAGGAAGCACAACCATGCAGCATGCTCGGCCAACATGAAGGTCCAGGAAAGCAACAGCCAGAGAGATGCTGAGAAAACTCCCAAATGCCTAAGGGACACAGCCGGAAACCTGAAGGTCCCCACCTTCAGGAGTCTTGGACCACCCTGATTTCCTTTCATCACTTCTCTTGGCCCACTAGGTACTGCATGTCTTAGAATTTTACAAGCATCCAGGTTTTAAATGTCTGATTTTTGTCTCATAGAAACCAAATGCCTTGCTCATTGAGGGAAATCTCAGTGCTATGTTCCTGAACCATAGCACTTTACATTTCTGTTCCCCCAAATATCACAATCTCTATTTTTTTCTATTTTTTTCCGTATTACTCAAATTCCTTTACTTATTCTCAGTTATTTCCCTCTTATTCCTTTCTATGAGATGTGAAAATCACCAGTACCACTTTAAGTCCCAGCCTTAGCTCATGTGACTAGCACCAGCAAAAGCCATTTGCTTTCTTCAATGTGGCTTATGGGTTTTGAAAGGAGCCCAGGTCAATATCTAAGGGTGAAAAGCAGACTCCCCACAGCAAAGAATCTCGGCAACTGCCAGTGCAGATGTGTGTCCATGTATCTTTTGAATGAGAAACATTTTGAATTACTAAAATGTCTTTACCTTTTCTTTCAATAGGTGGGAAAGGGTTGGTGAGCACAGCAGAGGACACCGTGTCGTGTGTGATCCTGGGGCCGGGGGAAGCTGTCTGTGGGATTCCATGCTTGGTGTGCAGAGCAGACAAAGAGATGAGCTGCTGTAAAGGCTGCAGGTCACCTGTCAGTAGTTATGAGGCCAACTGCTTCAATTTCAGCTTTAAATGAAACACTCGGGTGGGACACCTGGGACTTGAAGCCGTCACATTCTCATTTCAGAAGTGACCAGAGTTATTCAGTTTCGTTTGGGTGCAAGTCCAGTAACCAGTCCAAACCAACTCAGGAAAACACTGCACAAATTATTTGGTACACACAGGATAAAATCAAGTGAGTTGAGTTTGGATCCAACTCTCTGAGAAAGAAGGTCAGTGCCAATCAAAAGGGGTGCCATTTTCCCAGATGCAAATGTGTGTACAGGACTCTCATTCAGAGGTGTCTGCCCATGTCCTAGCCATGGCCGGGCAGCTCTATCCTCTGTGATGAGTGCATGGAATAAAACCAAAGTCTTTGCTTTCAGCCATTTCAATACGATTTCAGTTTTTAGCTATTGTGAAGAAAATAAAAGTTAAAGTCATTGACCAGTCAAGGCCCTACAACAGAATTCTTTCACACAAATGCATTGTGTGGCTTTGTGGAGAAAGAGCTTAGTTGGTCACCAACTTGCCACACAAGCATAAAAACCCGAGTTTGGTCCCCAGTAAAAATGCTGGACACGGTGGTACCAAATCCCAGTACTGCAGAGGTAGACAGGAGAGTCCTGGGCTTGATCCCCAGTCATAGCCTAATCTATAAACTCTAGACTACCTCTGTCTCCAAGGAGGTAGTAGAGTTTCTGATAGTAACATCTGAAGTTGTCCTCTGGCACGCATATTCATAGCACCCACTTTGTACATGAACAAGGAACATATTCGTGCATTAAAAACAGCCCTATATTTTAAAAAGAAAGGCAATTTCTTCATGGAGAAAGCATTCTGTCTTAATGTCATTCAAGTCCCCCAGGGTAACAGCAGAAATAAAAGACAGCTTTATAAAATTAGTTAAAATTAAACCATGCAGCAGTAACTTTTCTTGCAATTAACAAAATCCTTACCTGTCCTTAAAAATTCATTGGCTCATTGCATCACAGTTTTAAGTAATTTTCACTTAAACTTTTATAGATCTGCTCAAACAAGTATCTCTGTAACAGCACCAGGGGGACTGCCTACACATTTCCCATGAGACTTTTGGGGTATGCTAATCTCTGGGGTATCATCACACCCTGCTCCACCTAAGCAAGTGCAATATACCATCCCCTTAATGTCCATACCACAATTCACATTGGTTAGTAGTGTTTGTACTTCTTAGTCACAAATGGATTCCAACATAGCAACTACCAAAAGGTCTAACACAGGAGTTTGAAAGATCTTGAGCCAGAGGCTAACGAAAGCTTTGGAAGAATGATTTGGGTAGAGAAATAGAAGCAAAAGGTAGGATGGTCTCAGGAGTATGTAGAAGTATGACAATAAACCAGGCAGCCCCAAGCATCTATCATTCATGAGAACCACAGATCACCTGTGGCATGAGTTCCCATGGGTTGCCTTTATCTGCCATGCCATGGGTAGCTGGTGGCAAAGGAAGCTCATGGAATATGTTCTAATCCAAGAAAAGAGACTTTGTCCTATTCACAATCTTGATCTCAGACAGGGGAGCTATACAGCATTGAGCATGCCACTCTTCTTGTCAATACCAATACCAGTAATGGTCTTATGTCAAGAAAACCTTTCTGCTTAGTGAGATGATCTTCACTGGGGAGCTAAAATTATCTGGATTTGAAGAGCTGAAGACAGATGGAAAGTACCAGGAGCAACGTGTTGCAGAGAAAAGAGTACTTGACAAGAATCATAAACTGTCGTAGAGATTCTTAGGTTTTTAAAAGATCAAAAGTAAGCTTTTGTATTCCTCGTCTGTCTTCTTGAAAACAAAAACAGCGGTATACAATTCATGATGATACAGCTTTGTTTTTAGAATATTTCCCAGCAATTCCCAAGCCTGCCATCAGGTTCTCTATGGAGTTATCTATGTACTGTCTCCATTCTCTCTCTCTGTTTTTAAGATTCATTTGCAGATCCTAGGTTTCAGACTCAGTTTCTACTCCTTCTGAGTTACATGGTCTCAGATGCCCATTCTACCATCTGTGAGCACCATCACCCAAAGTAACCAGTCAGGGCCCCAGCAGGAAGCAGACTATACACTCAGAAGCAGTAATGGAGGAGACTTTACTGGAGATGCTACTATGAAGGTGAGAGCAGAGCTAAAAGAAGGAAAAAGGGGGATATCTTGTGGCATAAGACAGCAGGGAGCCTTCACTACCCTATACCTTAGCATGCACAGAGTAGGAGGAATTCCCATCACCCACAAAGAACTGGAACACAAACAAATGTACCTGAAAGGATGCAGGCCTCTAGTAAAAAGGAATGCAACCTACTATGGACCATTTACCAAGGGCCAACCTCACTTGTCCCCCACTCTCCAATTCCTTGATGAAATCTCTATCACATTTATTAAAGCCAACTAGAAGCCAGGAGACAAGGACTCCCAAGGATTTGACTCATGCCAGTTGGCCCCCTGGGGCACAAAGCTGAGTAAAGAAGGGAGGCAAACAATTACATGAAGAAACAAAAACAACCCATGCCCAATAAATAAAACTTTGCATTTCTGTCTACAAAATTCTGCTTGCCACTATCAATCACTTTGAGTTGACATGGATGATAAAATCTAGGACCAATAAATATTAAGCATAGTGGCATATGCCTATAATCTCCAAACTTGGGAGGTGGAGGTAGAAGGATCACATGTTCAAGGCCAGAGTGGTCTAGGGTTACATGGAATCCTGTCTCAATGCACATACACAAAACAAAAACAGTGGGAGAGTAAATGAACACCCTAATAGCAGTGGTTGGCCAAGAAGATACCAGAGGCCCCTGGACGTTTGCAGACTATGGCTACTAGCCTTAGTAGCCCACCAGAAGTGGGTGGAAAAAACCTAATGATAAAGGCCCTAAATACCTTGGTTGCAGAAAACAGAAACAATACTATAAACAGAGCTGGAAGCTTATCATTCATGGTACCAAAAGTTGTCACAAAGGATACTCAGGGAGAAGGGTTAACAATGGCCTTCCAGTTTGGGGTCTTGTTTGTTACAATACCAATCTACAAGACAAGAGGTGCTTATTCCTGAAAGAGTGGCATGTGTGTATGGGGGTAACCAACTGACATCTGATTAAAGCCTGTTTTATAGAAGAGAGTTATGCCCAGTTCTACAGATCCTGACAAAATCCCAAAACTGGTGAGGGTCGTATACTCTAGGAGTGAACTTACTATTTGTTTTGTTAAACCAGCATGCTTTCAAACTACCTCCTAAATATTTTGTTTCTACACATATTCTAGTGCTGTTCTTTAGCCTTGATCAAAGATGTGGTTAATACAGAGACTCATGCCTAATAAAAGTAATAAGATTCAACCTTAAACAGGCAACCCCTCCAAGAGTGAAAGAAAAACACAGATGGGAGAATAGAAATAATTTAAAAGGCAGATGATCAGGAGGAGGGCTGTGAAATGTTGCCTTGAGTAGACATAGCCATAGTTATTTATAAATTCACAAAATCTGTGTTTGCCTTCATAGGCATACATAAGATCAAGCCCTGTGACATTCAGTTGATGGGAATGTCCTTCTGTATATGTTTCTTTTATTGGTTGATGAATAAAACACTGTCAGGCCAATGGCCAATGAGGCAGGAAGATAGGTGGGACTAGGAAAGAAAGAGAAGTCTCGGAAAGGGAAGCAGGAGATCCCACCAGAACAGTCTCGATGTAGCTGGCAAAGGAGTTGCAGGTCCAGCATTCTCCAGTAAGCCAAGATCACGTGGAAATACATAGATTAGTAGTTATAGGTTAATAATTAAGACAGAGCTAGCCAATAGAAACCCTAGTCACTGGCCAATAGTTTCATAATTAATATAGCATCCATGTATTCATTTCAGGCTCAAGGGCCATAGGACCTGCTGAGCCAGAAAACTCATGCATATATTGGTCATAGATTAAGTGGGTTCATGTGGCCCTATACTGACCAAAGAAGTTAATGACAGCAGAGGGGAAAGAAGTCACTGTTTTCAGGAATAAAGCCATAAGTAAGTTAACCATGCTCCAGTGGATAGCCTCACACTCATTACCAGGTGAGTGGCCTAGTGGGTCGCAAAGCAAAACCAAAAGCTAAACAGAAAAACATCAAAATGAGATGGGAACTTGGTAGAAGAATTGATGGAGGTGGGGAGGGGAGATGAGTGGGGATTGAAGAGCTATGGGACCATGATGCATTATATATGTTTAAAATTACTAACTTAAAATATAAAAATAAATAATATACACTTTATATATTATTCAACATTCAACGTTTCATTTGTGTTGTTGCATAGCACTTACTGAGCCTGACTGTTGAAATGAATCCCCAGGATCTCACGCCCCTGACAAAAATTCACCTGAAAGCTTATCGTCCATTTCAAACTACCCCATTTTGGTAGAAAAGCGAAAGACCAAACATCATCTTCATCTTCCTAAGGCCAAAAGCAAAACCAACTTTTTCCAGTTGTCAAAAGACTTTATGCTTGTCCACGTTCACACATACCTGTTGTCTTTTATTCCTAGGCACATTGTATAGAATCATTAAACTTGAGATACATAACGAAGAGACATCAACTATTCTTTAATACTATAGATATTTATCAATTTCCCTACTCTTGGTACAAACTTCTGCTTTTGTTAAGTTTCTATCTATAGCTTTGATAAATTCCATGACCAACAGCATCTTGGGGAGGGAAGGGTTTATTTCATCTTACATTTCCTTTTTATTTTTTTCTTTTCTCCAAGACAGGGTTTCTCTGTATTGCTTTGGAACCTGTCCTGGAACTTGCTCTGTAGACCAGGCTGGCCTCCTAGAACTCCTAGAGATCCTCCTGCCTCTGCCTCCCAGCACTGGGATTAAAGGCATGCATGTGCTCTCACCTTACATTTCTAACAGTCTATCATTGAGAGGAAGTCCAGGAACTCAAGACAGGAATCTGAAGGCAGGAAACAGATCAGAGATGGTGAGAAAGGCAGACTGCTTTCTGGCTTGCTCCTTGTGGCTTACTTAGCGTGCTGTTTATACAACCTATGGCAGCCTTCCCAGATGTTAAAGCAAGAACACTGCCAGAGTGAGCTGGGCCCTCCCACATCAATCTTTAATCAAGAAAATGCCCCCACAGACTTGCCCACAGGTCAATCTGGAGGAGGCATTTTTTTATTTGAGGCTCCTTTTCCCAGGTAACTCTAGCTTGTATCAAGTTGACATAAAAAAAATAAGCAAATCAAGACATCTTGGAATTTATCATCTATGCCAACTCAACATGACTGCTGATGGCAACTTGGAGCACTGGAATGGGGACGTTTTGAAATCTAGCTGACAGAAGGGATGAGGTGCAAGACATCATATATTGATTCATCTTCCCAAATATATATACATTCCCAAATATATATTACATTTGAAGGTCAGATAAACTAATAATTTTTAGTACATACATACTATATTTGTGCCATATATTTAAAGAGAATTCCTCATTGCTCACTTAAAATCCTAATTAAACTAGAAAACCTATATTTTTATAGGCAACCTTGACCCTAGACTCATTCTTATAAAATATTTTCTACTTTGTAGTTTGGGAATCTAAGGCTAATATTCTCCAAACATTCCCCAATGTTGCACAGCTATTTAAACAGAGTCAGGGCCAGAAAACAAAGCCATTCCTAATAGACACTGAAATGTATCTGTCTTAGATCATAAACTTCGTGTGAATTTAAGTTAATCTATAAGCTACCTAGAAAACCACCTCAAGCCGCTGGGCTCCTAACGAGCTCTTTTAGATTGATTGAAAATATGACCTGGAAAATGCCATAATGACATTTCATAATGGTGTTATGTTAGTTTGCAATGTACAATGTATTACATAGATTCATCAATGCTTACAGAACTAACAGCTCCGTGCTACCATTCTTATTCAAATTTTAATGGGCTTAAGCATCTATATCTATATGCAAGAGTTCCAGAATAGACAGCTATTTGGTTTTCTACAAATACAGAAATCACTGACAATCCAAAAACCTATTAGAGTTAGAAAGTGGTTTAAAACATCAAAAGGAGAATTGCTACCTTTTGAACCACACAAACTACTCCTTTACCAAAGGGAAAAAAATGTTTAAATAAAAGTATCTTGGCTAAAGATTTGCTGATATGTCAACAACTCAGTTATCTCATCAACACACAGAGATACTTCCCACTGAGTCATCTCTTCTTGGCTCCACTGGTTAACATAACCCCTGCCCAGTGCACAGCTCCAGCTCCAGAGATAAATGATAGCTTTATGTGTAAACAGTCACTTATGGTAGGCAAAATAATGGGTCCAAAGATGGCCACACACACCCAACCCAGGTAGCTATCAGGGAAGAATTAAAAGATACAAAAGAAAGATTGTCAATGGAGATTCACTTTTGGGATAGACCCAATATAGTCGCAAGCATCCTCAAAAGTGAAGATGGTTGAGAACTGGGGTTAGAGGGATATGATGCTACAAATGCTCTCTTTGAGCCATGATGGCTTTGAAGATGGAAGGGGCCATGAAGTAAGGAATGCTGGTAGACACAGAACCTGGCAGTGGCTAGGAAGCAGAGTATCTCTTAGAGCTATTGGGGGTTGGGGGGGGGGCTTTAGCTCAGTGGAACCCAACTCAGACTTCTAATTTCTAGAAGTGTAAGATAATAAATCTGTGTTGTTTTTAAGACACTATTATTGAAGTCTTTAACTATAGAAGTCATGGAAAGTAATATAACTACCTTTCTGAGTTATCAATAATTATGTACTAGTAGATATGATAGATATTCTTGATTGTCAACTTGACTACATCTAGAATGAACTAAAACTCTAATGGCTGGGCACATCTATACAGAACTTTTACTTAATTAAAGTATTTGAAGTGGAAAGACTAACTTCTAGTCTGGATCTGTGAGTTGGGAAGATACACCTGTAATCCAGATCTTTGTGGTAGGAAGATCTGTCTTTAATCTGGGCCGTACCTATTTCTGGCAGCCTATGTAAAGGACATGGAAGAAGGAAGCTTGCTCTCTCTTTGCCTGCCTTTTCTTGCTCGAACTAGAAAGTCCATTCCTTCATTGGCATTAGAGATTCTAATATATACTGAAGACCAGCTGAGACATCCACTCAGGAACTGAGAAACTACTGGATTGTTTGACCTGCTGATGGTAGACAGCTATTGTTGGGCCACAGTTCTAGAAAATTCTGATTGGTACTACGTGGTCTTTCCTCATGCAAGAGGCTCAAGGGACAGTGCTCAAATGTAGGTATCAGGGCTCCTCTCAGCTAAGCTCCCATGGCAAAAACCACCCAGCTAAACCAAGAATCTAGACCAGCAGCTGGTAAACAAATGGAGTCATGCCATACTTAAAACAACTTGTCAGGAGGGAATTTGGCATATCAGCAGAAATACAAAGCTGTGGTTTCACCTTCCTCCAAGGCCTCACATACCAACTACACAAAGGCAGATTTCCAGCTCTATCAGATGAATTACTTCACAAGCCACAGTAAGTGTCAGGTCCAATGTCCCTTTTATTTCTATGACTACCTCATTTTGTCAGTCCCTAGCCTCTATGACAAAGCCTGCCTTCCTTCCCACGAGAGCCCCATCTGCTGTCCACTACTTCTTGGCTACAAGAGATTTTTGACTAATGGCCTTAGTGTTTCTCTCTTAGCTGTAGGTCGTGGTTCTGCTCTTGCTATTTCAGAAGAAGGAGACTAATCCTTTTCTCTCATTTGCACAATTACCTTGAAGGTAATTACAGGATGTGATCACTTCCCCATGGAGCCCTTTCTACAAGGAGGGTATAAATGACTTCTTCAGTCCACTCAACTATGCTCTCCCACAGTTGGATCATGTTTGTGGTCTTTCTTATTTCTTCTATATTTTTGTCTCTCTCTCATTGTCAGGATATGAACCACAGCTAAGTTTCCAGATGTAGTTAGAATATTTCTTTTTCAGTGAGGCAAGGTGAAGCAATTCCTCACTTTCAACCCATGGCCCCATGTCTTCATTCTTATTTGTAAATGGTGCAAATTAGTATCTTAGTTGTGGCTTTATGTGAGAGTCTACATATCTATGTATCTCAACTGGTTGACACTAAATAGTGAGTAAAACCTGGGTATGGGAAGATGACTCCATCAGTAAAGTACTTGACACACAACTATGAAGAGCTGAATTCAGAGCACCAGCATCTATGTATAAAGATGGGCATCACAACACATGTCTATGATCCAGCACTATGGAGTTAGAGACAAGAGGGTCATTGGGGATTGCTGGTCATTTTGTTAAGCCAAATTCGTGAACTCTAGGTCCAGTGAGAGACATTTTCTCAACAGATATGGTAGAAAGCACTTGCTGAAGACAGCCAATATTGATACCTAGCCTTTACACACACACACACACACACACACACACACACACACACACACACACACAATACATGCACACAAATGTTTCCTTACTTAAAATGGAGCCATACCCAAGAAAATACATTTTATGTGGTAAATATGGAAGTTTTAACTTGCATTTTACATTCCAGGGCAATAGAATACCATAGCCTAGTGTACCAGGCACTCAGATGTTAGCACAACTGACACCATGATGGAAGTACTATTCAGGCCTGGAACCCAGCATATAAACAGCATCACCTGCCAAAAAGATAACAAAGACTTAATCCTTCCAAGTTCATCATTGTAGGAGAGAGCTATGTACTAACCTTACTTTTTGGCTTCTGGTAACTGTTCTTGTTAACTGAGGTGTGACAGATATGGTTTTGAGCTTAAAAGCTAACTTCAAGAAAGGCCCAGGATTCCACTGGGGTCTCAAACACCCAGTTGGCTAATAAAGACTCTCTATTGGTTTAAACCCATGTCTGGTGGATACTTCACAACACTAGTCTGCCTTACACTTCTATCAACCAAGAGTTCAACAAAGTCTTCCAGTATGAAACCTATTGTGCATTAGAGCTTGGCCATTCACGTCATCTATTGAATAATGAAGCAAAAGTGAGAACACAGTAGTTGTATGATTGCTGTGTATTTTATAGCAACTTAAAATAATGAGAAAGACAATCCCTTTAAGACCAACCTTTGTGTCAGCCCGCCTTTAGAAAGTTTCTGCTTTGTGAGAATCTCAAGAATCTTGGCCATGTGGCTCTGAATTGTGGGTACAGATGATGGAGTGTCTGCTTTAAACATCAGCAAACTGTTGAGTTTAGTCTCAGTTCTGGGATGTGGCTGCATGGTACTATCCAACATCAAGGACTCTAGGCCCCTATATCCATCTTGATTACTGTGATAGTTGGCAGCCTCATGGAGGTACTTAATCTGGGAGTTAAGTCATGTAAGTTTTCCAAAGTTAAACATACTAAAATTAAACAATTGTAATTCTTTTAAAAGTTCAAGAGCAGGCTGAGGATGTGACTTAGTAGGGTGCCTGCCTAGCATGCACGAAGCCCTAGTTCCAATCATTTAACACCTCAGAAATCAGGCCTGGTAGCACATACTAGTAATCTCAGCCCCAAGGGGGTGGACACAGGAGGATTAGGAATTCAAAGCTGTATAGTGAGTTTGAAGCTAGCCTAGGCTACAAAAAGTCCTGTGGGTGGGTAAGGGGCTGAAAAGATCCCAAAACTCCAAATTCATTTGAGTTATACTGTGTCTATCTTTTTTATTGCCTAGTCCCCACATCCTAACACAGTCAAGTACCTGGTGATGAAACAAAGACTAGACAAAAGGAGATTTGAGGTTATTACTCTTATGGTTTCTCTTTCTGGCTTCAAGAGCCACACTAGTCAGAAGAGGCACACTCATGACTTTGCATGAATCCTGATTAACCAGAAATACTTAAAGACCCATATCTTTTGCTCTTTCTACACATGAGCACTTGGCTCACCATCATGGGGACTCCTACCTACACCCCTGAATTCATTATTGATGGAAATAAAAAAGAATATAAGGATGCTGGTCTCCAGGAATCCCCTAAGAAAACACAACCTCTGTGTAAGAAGTGGCAGGACCACATCAGAGTCACAGACACTGTGCATGATGTTTCCTCTCTGTGATCAAAACATTAGCAGGAACCATTTAAAGGAGGAGTTGCTTGGAACTCTTGGTTTCAGAATGTTTAGAAAAGCAAAGCTGCTCACACATCAAAGCCAGAAAGCAGGTTAAAGGGAATGTCAAGAAAAGGACTAAACAAGATGGAATCCCAGACTTTCCACAGTGACCTGCTTGTGCCCAGGAGATCTCACCCCCTACTTTTACCACCTGCTAATGATGCTGTTGTGTGATGAATCCATGGAGGGATTCATGCATCCCCCAGGTCAGAGCTGTCAAGTACTTCACCCTGGTGTGTATCCTGTAGGTTCAACTTCCTAAATACATGCCATGGCCCTTCCTTTCTCCCATTTTCTTGCTGGTACACAGTGTACGCCCAGGTACAATAGCCATTCAAGGCTGCTCCTTCCCCTTCCACCCTCATCTTTCCCATCTTTCCTAGTGCCATTGTTTACATACAGATGGAATGGCTGGGCGGAGGGGGTACAGAAGATACACAATTTGAGATATCCTGAGGTTAATTTTTAAAGGTGCTTGCATGGAAGAAGGCAGCTGAGAATGCCCTTCACAAGTCTAGCACAGCCCTCAAGTGAAGCACCTTCAACCCTGCTTTGACTTCCAAGAGTCCTCTAAGGAGGTTCAACAGCAATGGCTTTCCTTTTCCCTCCTCTCATTAAAGATGGCCCTCGGATGCTTTTATCCTTAGCAATGCCATCCTATTGTGGCAGCATTTCATGCTCTGTTCACCTTCTGAATCTTTTACCCGACCTCTCTCAGCTGAAGAAAGAAACACTATGGGTTTAAATCTATCTGCTATCAACAGCAGCCGGGTAATTCTTACCCTAGGGCCCCAAACCCTCATTTCAGATAGGCTAATCCTAGCCTCTTTCGGAGGCAATGCTATTTCCTTCACTACCTGGTTTGGAGATGTGCTGAGCCCCAGTTATATTTAGGCAGTGGAGGGGAAAAATAGGGATATTAACCTCTAACACAGCTGCAAATAATAGCCACAATAAAATGGGGATGAAAAACACAGGGGTAGTAATTATTTGGCTCTACCTCACCCCAGAGGAAACAGTTTTCAGATAGGGTCTTACAAATTTGTAAAAAAGAGTCCCTCCATTTGGGTTTTTATAGGGCAGGTGTAGAGGTTTTCTGGAGAAAGGGGGAATTGGCCAGAGACTCAGACAATGTATCTTCAAGGAACGAAGCCCCCCAACAGAATCCCAGCTCTTCTCTCTCCATTCCACACAGACTGGAAAATGGGAGGATGCCGGCCCTTTGAGCCACTTCCCTCCTCTGATCTATCTGGCAGGCGCCTAAGTGTGGAAAATATACTAGACTATATTTCAAATAACCTAAACCAACAGGCAAAAAAAAAAAAAAAAAAAAAAAAAAAAAACTAGATTCTTGCTTTTGTGTCTGAGTCTTACATTTCTGCAGCCCTGACTTAACAGACAAGAGAGGGTCATAAAACTGAATCTGTGAAACAAAAATAGACCTTTCGGGACTTCTCATACACACATAGCAGGGGCACCAAAATCCTTTTTATTTTTTCATGTTTCGAATGTGTTGTGCTTCCTTCACAGGTTTGTGGGTCTGGGCAGGCTGCAGAGAGCTGGCATCCTTTATTTATCTGGCCGATATTGCTGTGGCGTGTCCACTCTGGACATGTGTGTGCTCTGAGACCTCCACTGCAAAGGGTTCTCACCACTATGTAAAACATCACAGCACCTCTCCCTCCATACAGCTTCTCCATCTCCATGGTTAATTTCCAACACCTGCTACGGGTGCATCTTGATTCTGTGTGCTCCCCTAACCACCGTCATTTAAAAGGGTGCTCTATTTTGAGGTTTCCCCTTTCAGAAAAAATCAAATAATTTAGATCTTAAAAAAAAATCACACAACTGCCTTCTGGCTATCACTGACAGAGAGTAGCAATAATAGAAAATAATAATAGTAAAAATATGCAACAGTGTTAATGCCAGGGACCTGGGGATGCAATAGACAGAAATGAAAATGGAGGGGGGTGGTGAGATGTTGCTGCAATGCTGGAGACCTGCTCTCACGCTAAGGCCAGGGGGATTGGGATAAGGTAAAGTTAATTGCGTTTCCAGATGACAAACCTCTCACCTCTGAACTGAATGGCTCTTTATAAAAGCTATCAGTAATAAACTGTAAATCTCAGCCATGCTTGCAAATAAAGGTCATTCCTTTCACGTTGCCACTTTCCTGGGCCTTATTACATTCCCGCCTCAACCCTTCTCACTTCCTAAGGTGTGCCAGCTGTCCAGAGAGGCAATCAGTGGACCTGGTTGCCTTTATTATTCTTTTTCTTTTTGGAAGGCATGGCACCATGGGATTTTTCATTCTTTCACACTGTGAGACCCAGCTCGTCTCATCTCTCACACTGGAAGGGAAATGAGCCTCAGAGGGAAGAGGGCCCCTTCTTCCTTTCTGGCTGCCGTAAAGGGGTCTAGTGTGCCTGTATTTCAAGAGCTAGCATTGCTAGGCTTTGTAAGCAGCGGCATATAACCTCAGACATGTTGCTCTTAGTGGCTGCAACTCTCTCACAATTTTTTAAAAAAAGATTTCAGTTTGTTTCTAATTATGTGCAAGTGTGCTTGTCTGGGAGAATTTGTGCACATGCACATATTTGCTTCCAGAGGCCAGAGGAGGGCTCTGGTCCTCTGGAGCAGGAGTTCTGGGTGATTGTGAGCTGGGAACTGAACCCACATCCCCTGCAAGAGCAGTGTGCATTCTTAATTGCTGAACCAGCTCTCTAAACCAGTGGTTCTCAATCTGTGGGTCATGACCCCCACAGGGGTCACATATCAGATATCCTGCATATCATATATTTACGTTACGATTCATAATGGTAGCAAAATTACAGTTATGAAATAGCAACACAATAATTCTATGGTGGGGGCTCACCATGGCATGAAGAACTGTATTAAAGGGTTGTAGCATTAGGATGGTTGAGAACCACTGCTATCTCCTGTCAAAATTGTCCTTCCTACTACGTGCAGGACCAGGACCCCTGTTCCTTGCCATCCTCTGCACTAATAGGCTTCCTAAACAAAACTGAGTTTCATCTACATAGTACAGTTAAGAGCGCCCTAAGAATGCTGATAAAGGTTGACAGTGAACTAACAGTCACAGTACTTTGCTTAGCATCCCACACTTTGTCTTTTAACACCTACTGTGCCTGGAGGCCCTAGCATCACAGGTTTGTAGGTAAGAAAATGGAAGCCTAAGAACTGAATGTGTCAGGTTTTCTATAAGGGCAAGGGGCAGAATGTGGCCTTTTTTTTTTTTTGCCACAAGAGCCCCCAAACACCCTAGAATGACAGAATGTTATAAGCCAATTGCTGTGTGCTGATGAGACTTGGGGAGATTTCAGAAGTCCACACCCAGGAAGACAGATGCTAAATACATAGGTGTAGGATAAAAGGAACAAGGCGCTGGAATCTCCCATGCGGCGTAGTAATTCTGGTCTAAGAAGCACTGTACACTAAGATAGGCACTTAGAAGGCCAATGCATGTAGATCACAAGTCCAAAGCCAGAGGGCATTACAAGGCCAGGTTCTTTTTCTAAAGGAGCCAGGTATAGCTCATGCCTGTAATTCCAGGATTTAGGAGGCTGAGGCAGGAATATTGCTACAAGTTTAAAGTCAGCTAGTGCCACATAGTAACAAGTTGGCTGTGTCTACATAGCAAACACTGTCTCAAAGACATGGCCAGCAAAAAAACACCATTCTATTTCTAGTTTGGTTATTCATCCATTTACATGTTTATTTATTTAGCCACCAAGGAATAGGTAAGACAACTGCTTTGTGAGATTTCAATGTCTTTGTTAATTACCTTTCATTGTTTACCAATGCTTTCGTAAGTATTAAGTTACTGATGAAAACACTTGGAAAAAAATATGTCATTCAGATGCAGGTTTAGACTCATCGTAATCCCCTAAATTGTACCAGAAATGTATACTCTTCAGCTTCAAGTTAGGGTTAACTGTTGATATATGAGACTTGGGAACAATGTTAGTGAGAGAGAACAGAGATAGGTTCCTTTACTATCTATGCTATAACAAGCGTTGCCAGCACAAAAGCTAAAGAATCTGCCAAGATCTCAGGCAGCAATCTCCTGCCTTCCAGGAACTTACAGTTTCATCTGTTCATGAAAATCAAACTGTAAAATAACAAGGTAAAATTTTGTAAAACAGTAAAAATAATAATAGAGGGGCTGGAGAGCTGGCTCAGCAGTTAAGAGCACTGGCTGCTCTTACAGAAAGCTGGGGTGCCATTCCCAGCACCCACATTGCAGCTCACAGCCATCAAGTTCCAGGAAATCTAACATCCTCTTCTGGCCTCTGAAGGTACCAGGCACACATTTGGTACATAGACACTCATATAGGCAAATACAAACATAAAATAGAAATAAATAATCCTCTAAAAGGTAATCATGGAAATCATGCCAATGACTAATAACTCTAGCTGAACTCATGGAGACTTAAGATCCCTTCATGTGGGAAGCCTATGGGAAGGAGCAAGTGAGGATTCTTCTATGAGATATTAACCATAATGTTTTTAAATACAAAACTAGTGAATAAAAAAGGAGGATGCTACCAGCAAGGCCTGTGGCTAAAAGCTAGAACCTAGCGGAGTCATCTGCTCTAAAACAAGCCCAGAGTGTCCTCAGCCCTTATCCAGAGTGAGGTCCAGCAGGAGTCCCCACCAGGTGTCTCGAGATCTGAACACAAAGCTGGTACAGGCTACAGCATTACTGAGTCTCCTGACATCTGCAACTTTACAGCTACAGCATCCTGATGAGGCCTCCTGCATCTACTAGGCTTCTACACATTCAAAGGCTACTGCAGTAAAATCAGTGAAGAGAGTAAGGCTGTGTTAGTATGAAACAGGATCCAATCATAACGGCTACCCAAAAATTAGTGATGAGACTACTTCATCTGTGAAAAACATGACAACAAAGATGAAGAAGGAGAGGATGAGGAGGAGGCAGAAGAGGTGGGGAGGAAATAGAGGAGGAGAAGGAGAAAGATGAGAAAAAGTGAGTGGCAATAAGGAGAATGAGGTAGCAATGTTTTACTCCAGTGTGGGCCAGAAAAAGAAACTCCAAGAATGAGGTTGCCTGTCCTGAGTCCTTACACCCTGAGAAATGGTCTTTCATTCTTCTCTTTGTGTACTCTGTACTCTGTCAATAGTGGCATGCGTAAGATGAAATGTTTAAGATCCAAAGATCAGGAATGTATCACCTATGCAAAAGTGTTCCTTCAGTACTGGAATAGGACTAAAAAAAATTCCTGTTGTCTCTTGACATCAAAGTGTTACAGCGCAACATGTCACTCTGGTATTAGTGGTGATGATGCTGTAATTAAACCAACCCCACTGCCCATTGCATAAAAGCATAATGCATATAATTATGCATAGCATGTAATACTCAATAACTACAACGATAACACTACTGGATTATATCCTTTACTACCCATACTTTTTATTGTTGCTTTAGGGTGTACTTCTACTCATGTAAAGGGATTTACAGTAGAATAATAAGTTGTGCTACACTAGCCACAGCTTCAGATGTCTTGTACTTATTATATCTCTTGATTGCATTAAGACACAAGGCTGATTGACTTGTACCATCAAGTATGTGTAGGTACACTCTATGATGTTCATGCTGTGACAAAATATCTCATGAAATTTTCCTAAACATATCCCAGGATATACTGTCGCTCCTAAACTGGATATCTAAGGGCCAGGAGCACTTGTCAACAGTCAAATCAAAACCTGACTTAGAACTTCATTTGTTCAAAAACAAAGACCAAGTCTCATGAAATAATAACCTCCAAATTCTGACAGAGGTGGTTCATGCCATCTATCAGGGACAACTATGAGCCAGGAGGAGTTTTCCAAATGAGATCCAATAGAGATTAATCTTTGTAAATGTCTTCCAGTTGGAAAATAACATTGTATTTTTAAACTGAGTAGGGCTGGGGAGAGACCTTAATCTGTAAAGTAGTTGCCACAAAAGCACAAGGTCCTGAGTTTGGTTCCCAGAAGCTACATAAAGAAGCCAAGCATAGTGGCACATGCTTGTAATTGCAGCCCAGGGAGACAGAAACCCAAGGGTTCCCCAGGCTCACAATCCAGCCAGCCTAACTGAACCAGCAAGCTCCAACCAGTGAGAGATGGATCTCAAAACTAAAGTGGATGACACTTTAAAAACCACTGGCCTCAGGCTCCATTTACATGAACAGACGCAAGCACCCACACCCATGCTCACTCACTTTCACACACATACACAATAAATGGATATATGGATGGCTGCCTGACATGAAAGTATAAAGTGTTGCTTGTAATCAGGAGTTGCTTTTGCAGACAACTAGTTACTATTTATAGGGAAGTCCCAAGGTACCCATGAAAGGTAGTACTTGTTACTCTATAACAGAAATAATAATGAAGGCTTACCCATAAATACTGTAACTTTTACTTAGTCTGTGGTAAGGGTGTTAGTGATTTCTATGAAGAACAAAGGAGAAAGGCATTGTTTTCTTAGAAAGACATGAGTAGTATAATTTGGGGAATTCCTAGAAGGCAGGGTGGTAAAGGCCCATAGTGTATTTAATGGGCACCTGAGCAAGAGAACACTTTGTCTGCCTCAGTCCAGAATCACTGGGGTTGCCTCTTTGCTTTACTTTTATTTTAGATTTTTCTTATGTAAATTATGTTGCTGTGCACCTGAGTGCAGGTGCCTATGAAGGCCAGAAGAGGATATCAGATATCCCAGAGGTTGGAGTTACATGCAGTTGTGAGTTGCCCAGAGGTACTGGGAACTGAATTCCAGTGCTCTTAACTGCTGAGCCTTCTCTTCAGGCCCTCCCCCTTTCATTCCTTCCTTCCTTCCTTCTTTCTTCCTTTTTCCCTTCCTTCCTTCCTTCTTTTCTTAAATGAAAAATTGATGCTCTTTCAGTATGTACTTCTGGGCAAGATCACACTATATAACCCAGGGTGGCCTGAAACTATGTAGCCAGGCTAGCCTATAAGAGTAACCCTCCTGACTCGGCTGCCTATGTCACCAGATCTAATAATCAAGCCAACTATAACAATTTTAGAAATCTAACTGAAGGTCTTCATGGGGTACATATCCCTCCCGCCTGACTGAAGGCCTTGAGGAGGGTCTAAAAAGTCAGATTCCTAACACATCCCCAGAGTGCTGCTGTGGGCTTGCATTCACATTTCTGTTACACTAGCTGCATGTGTCTGCCAATAAAGTTTCATCTGAGCAAGTCATGCCCATTATTTACATATTTTTATGGCAGTGTCACACACAGTGGCAGGGTACATTTGCAACACACACTGTGGGGCCTGTGAAGACGAAAATATTTACTGTTTGACCCTTCACAGAAAAAGCGGTTGCACCTGATATAGATTAAATCCAGACTCAATGGAAACTTGGATCTGGAAGAACCTCTCTAACCTGACTCCCCATTTTCTGAATGAAGAAATGTGTCCACATATTGGGAAAATACAAGACTATAGTCTGGCCAGTGTCTCCATTGGCCAGTACCAGGTTCTGATCTTCTAGAGAGTGGCTCTCTCTGGTCCATTCTCACACTAAGGACATCTTACATGCCACTCCTGTCTCAAGTTGACAGAGCTGAATCTTGAGACATGAGCAGAGGTCAAGCTTCAGCCATGATTTCATTGGGAATGGGTGGGGTGTTGGGAGAAAGATGGGATCACCTGGATAAAGAAAGCCCAATTTGGGTGCAACCTGCATCCAAAGACTAATTAGTGTGGGATTATGAAGACCCAACCTCCCTCCCCCAGACTGCAGTCACTAAAGGAACAACTCAACCCCAGAGAGTTCACACAGGATCAGCAGGAGCTTCTGTAGCAAGTCCATTTCCATCCAGCACCTCCCCTGTTAAACCCACTTCCTTCACTCTCTCCATGATCCAAACACCAAACATGCATCTCCAAATCTGCTAAACTGTAAGCTGTAAGCTGACAGCATCTCTACCAAGCTAATGCTGTTGACAGAAAGAGTCCTGACAAAGTCAATGTGGGTTTGGGAAGTGAGAAATGGAGGAAGACATGAATTCTTGGAAAGGGTGTCCACTAGCCTGGAAGAGCAAAGGTGGTAACAGATGGCTACGGAGATGGGCCTATCTGTAAAGCATTGGCCACATGAGCACGAGGCCCTGAGTTCAACCCTCACCACCCACATAAAGTCAAGAGCAGTTGGACACACTTGGAATCCCAGCACTTGGAAACTGGAGACAAGTAGATCCCCAGGACTTACTGGCAGGCCAGCCTAGTGTGATCAGAGAGGCCCAGAGTCTCAGTGAGAAACTGTCTCAAAGAAACTGGGTGAAAGGCTTCCAGGGAACAACACCCAAGAAGGTAGTTAATAAGCCTCCAAATGCAAGCACACCTGCACGTGAGTGTGCACTTGTGTGTGTGTGTGTGTGCGCGCGCGCACACACACACACACACACACACACACACACACCACGACCCTCAAAGTAACAGTGGGAGAAAATCCCAAGAAGATGGATAGTAATAGAGAAAAGAACACAGTCAGGTCAGCATTTGGGCTCTAATCATACAGAGCTGTGAGAATATAACCAATTATCGAACCCCTCTTCTGTTCCTTCACCTCGAGGGGGAAATGAAAGAGGCAACCCTGCAGGATTGAAAGGACTGGATGAGACTGTACGTGTCAAGTGCTCCCAAGTCAGTGTCTGGCATCTAAAACACAAAGCTATTCTTGACAGCCAGGACTCTATCCCAACTGTAGCCCAAAGGAAAAGAGAGATCCTCTCCGATAGAAATGTTTTGAAAACTTAACAAGACATGTGCATCATTTTTACAAGCCAAAATCCTTCCAGGAATAGCAGCCTCCTACCTCCCCACCTCACACTCCTGAGTCCTGCATCCAGAACGGACCCACTTTCAACTTCCTGCTTCTTGTGTTTGTGTCTGTGTTTATTTTCATATTATCTTGTAATACAGCATGATCTTGTGGAGGTTAGGAGGCAGAGGTCAATGTCTTCAGTCACTCTCCCCCTTATTTTATGAGGCAGAGTCTGTTGCTAAACCCAGAGCTCAGCAGTTCAGCTAGGCTGACTGGCCAACAACGCCAGTGACATGCCTGTCTCTACATCTTCAGTGCCTGGGTAATAAACACACTTCTGCACCCTATTTCTATGTGGGTGCTAGGATCAAATTCAGAGCCTCATGCTTGCATGGTGGGCACATCACCAGCTGAGCCATCTCCCCAGCCCTTGCCTCCATATTTCTGACTAGGCCGCTTTACTAATGGCTTTGACTTATTTTACATCAGTGCCCTGCCTCTGATCTGCTCCTCCAGAGCTTATCCCTTCCCTTTCCTTTCCCTCTCCTCCCTTTCCTTCCCCTCCCTTCCCCTCCCTTTCCTTCCCTCCCCTCCCCTCCTCTTCCCTTTCCTTTCCTTTCTTTTGCTCTTTGTGTTTGGATTTCACACTGTAGAATATGAGAATTCAAACCGTTTGCAAGCTGAAAGAACATCATGCCAGCCTATGCACACCATCCCCCCCATATACTGCAGCTATGTAACAATTTTCAAGTTAGTACTCGCTGTCTACAATGTATTCACACACAAGCCATGAGGCTTATCACAATTACAGGTCTTCCCAATTTTTTGTTTTTCTAAGAGTTAACGCTGACTTGCTTTTTTCTCTTAGTTTTCTGCAGATTATTAATCTACCCCCAGTTCTCTGCCATGTCATGAATTTCCTAAGAATGTGTTTAAACATGTTATATAATGTACATCATATATTTCAATAGTTTCTGTTTCATTAAAGGCATATGGAATCAGGCTTGCTTTTCAAAATTATTCTGAATTTTTATTTTAACCCCTCTGCCAGGCAAATATCCTGGGGCCCTCCTGAGAATACCGTGTGCCTCTTTATCGTATTTCTTATATATTTTTTTCTTTAATCTCTCCATTGTTACCATAAAGATACAGGATAGATGAATTCTAAACCAATGCTTAGGCAGTAGGTTAGACTTCCACACTGGAAATGCATTTTTACTCCTTATTTCATATCATCTATTTTCCAGAGCCTCTGTCGAGCATAGCAATGATGCTTGGATTGGCATTGCTTTGTTTGATCCCCGTTTCTATGAAATGTCAGTCATATTTCTTGGTTGCCTGGGTACATGGACATTATTCATCTTGAAAACGGTTCTTAACATTATCCTATTTCTTATTTCACATACATAGCATCTTCTTTGTCTAAATACCTTAACTTAGTTTTAAGTTTCCTCCTGCTTTTTATACCATTGTTTCCTCTGAGTTCATCTGTCTTCCCCTCTCTTCTATTTCTATCACAATGGTAAATGGCTTCTTGTATGATTAGAGGAAGTCTGTTAACTTATATTTTGTTGGAATCTTTGTACGGTGCTGGTGATCTTTGTGTTTAGAAAGTGACCCAGTACTTGAGGCCACAGATCTTTTCCCTTGGGATAGAAGTTTGAGATAAGCCAGTGCAGGCGACTTAAGGAGGCCTCATCACTCCATCTGTAGACAGCATTCAACCCACAGGGCAGGGAACAAAATCCATCTCTCAGATGCTCTGAAACTCCTATCCAGCCAGCCTCTCCAGAGCTTCAAGCATCTCCAGAATTTGGGGAAAGAGATCCTGTCTTAGGAGAACCAGGTGGTAGAATTTACATGATCAACTGCCTTTCATGAAACTTCCAACCCTATCCTCACTTGTATCCACACTCAAGGAGGCAGTCTCCACCTCCAGTAACCAAATTCATGGTTCCACCCTTCAAATTTTCATTTCTTGGCATTCTACTTTCAAGCAGGTACCTCCATCTTCCTGACATCTGCTATTTAGTGTTCCCATCAATTCAATTGCTGTCTGGCCTCCAAAATTCTTTTGCCATCACATCCTCTCTTATAGTTTTATTATTATTATTAAGGATTTTATGCTTTTTTTCAGCCCTAACTGCTTTGTCAGCAAATCTGAGAGCTTGCAGAGACAAGGCCATGTCCAGGATGCCATGCTTCTGCATTAAGCCTTCTCTGAGAGACTTTCTGGTGAAGCACTTCCATCCTACACTTAGGAGCATTTTCTCTTTGGAATGCTAACAATGAACACCACTGATTTATCCAGTGCAATATCAAAGGGGAAATCCAGTGAGCAGTGTAAACCCTTCAATAAAGTCCAGGCCGAGTAATGACGAAGATGCACTCAGGAATCTAGATGGTGGGTGCAAGCTCAGTGTAGCCTCAGCAAGTGGCCTCATATGCCCCATTCTGGATGACTGATGGAAATTGATGGCGACAATATCAATAGTGTTCTGACACTCAGGATGGCCCAGGGACTGGGATACTCTGTGGCTCTTGGTTTCAACCTTTCTAACATCTTCACACCAGTGCCACCAATTTAACAAGCCCTGGCCTCATTAGGTATTCAGGCAACATTTGTTTAGCTCTGGGAATGAAGGGGAATAAGTTTTACGTAGCTTCACCCTAATGAAAGTTTATTATGTTGTAAATCTGATGTAATTTCTAGGGCTTGCCGCTTTGCATGATGGATGCCATATCTGGCCTAAGAATCATAAGAAGTGACTTCATAATATACTCACCACAAATCCCAACATTGGATAGACCTACTCTATAAATTTTCTGCTTAAACAGTGACACTATTTCCTTTAAAAGTGTGTGTGTGTGTGTGTGTGTGTGTGTGTGTCTACATGTACTCCATATAGCTTGTGTTACCAGTCATATCCCCCCAATACAAACTGCACAATTCAAATGATACAGCTGGAAAATTTCATGGATAAATTCTCTGAAGCAATGTGGGCTGACCTGAAGGGAGACAGCTTGAGGTACACTGAGGCCAGCAATAACTCAGGAGGAAATACTACTCTGGGCCTCAAAGTGTCAGATGAGGATACAGTTATCAGAACCTGTCATCTGTGGGAGAAGATTGCATACAGGACACAGGATCTTCTGAAAGGGGATGCAAACATGTATGACTCCCAGAAAGAAAGAATGGAGCCTCATTCTCCTCCTGCCTGCCATACTGAGCCTTCCTGTTGGGCCAGCCAAAGTCAACCAACACTTCCCAGAAAAAGGAAGTAGTGTCACTCATGGAGTATTCCTCGGAATCACTCAGAGAATACCAGCCATGGAACATATGTAGCAGGTGTGTATATGCAGGGACCCTGTGACCTCAGACCTTTAAAAACTAGAGACAGCCAGCACTCAGGAGACAGAGGCAGGTGGGTCTCTGTGAGTTCAAGGCCAGCCTAGTCTTCAGAGTGAGTTCCAAGACAGCCAGGGCTATAAAGAAAAACCCTGTCTTGAAAAGCAAAACAACAACAAAAACTAGACACAATGGAGCCAGAGGTGGGGACATATAAATGCCTCTGTTGCAAAGCCACTTTCCAAGGTTTCAATCATCACAATACTTGATTGTTTGTTTTATATTTATTCTGTCCATTTGACTACCCCCAAGAGTAGAATCTTTGCACACAGTCTTAACTAGGATTAAACGCAGTTTATAAACACCACACCAGTACCCAATCATTCCAATTTCTCAGTCCACAAAATGGGAACCTGGGGGAAAAAACTTAATTTTGTGGCGTAAATGACTTCAAGAGTATATAACCTGTCTACTTACAAGCACTCTGATGTCAGAAATAAAAAGTGCTGGAAGATACTTCAAACATTAGCATTATTATTTGTTTTAATTGATGTTATACTGAGGCAATGTCAGAATAGAACCTGAGGACCGGAGGTGGGGCATCTTTGGATCATGACAGAATACTGGGTAAGTCCCATTTGAAAAGACAAAAGAAGCAAAACAAAACAAAACAACCAATGCCAGGTAAGAACTGAACCATCATAAAGCACCTATCATCTGTGTTTCTTGAGCTTCTCATTCTCTCAGTTTCCCTGTCTCCTTCCCTCACCCTTTATAGAATGGACACTCAAGCCTGGGGCTGCATCACCAATGAGATTTTATTGTAAAATGCATTTCAAAATAACGGCTGCAAGCCTCAGAAGCAGAGGGGAAGAAGTAAACAAGGCCTCCTTCGTCTCTTTAGTGCGACTAAATGACGAATTAAAAGCAGCGCTCTGCTGAGCTGCCTTGTCTATTATGGCATTGCACTCTTACAGCTGGAGTTAAGGCTGGATCAGTGCCTCCATTATACACCCCTCTTTTCAAGGGTTTATAATCCAGCCATAAAAATTTGCTCCAGGCTGAAACTTACCATGCAAAGGGCCTCATTGCCGGCCAAACTTAGGGACAAATTGAAAGGAGGAAGAAGTGGATTGACTATGCTGAGGTGGAGGGGAAAAAAAATGCCCTCATGGGTGGTCCATCATTCAAATTCAGAATGTGTCCTGAATTTTTATGGAGACCTCAAGTGACAAAAGAAGATGAGAAAGGGAATTAGCATTTTGTTGTTTGTTGTTTTGTTTCTCTTGTGGAAATCACTATGGGAACACAGCAGCACTGTGCACAGGTAGCTACTAAAAACCAATTTCCATGCTGCTATGGGGTTAGAAAATCAGCTTACATAGTGGTGTGTCTGTCCTGTAATAACTCTTTACATTATGAGTCAACAGTGACAAGATTTTAAAAAGACGGGTGTTTATGATCCAGACACGGACCTTTAAAATTATGTCTATGAGTCCTCCCCTCTTTGGGTCCCTCAAAAGATAGCATAGCACCCATCTGTATTCTACTGTGCTAACTCAGGAGACAACCTTCTGTTTCACCACTCTGCCCCTACACAAAATTAACCTGCAAATGTGAGCTCCATGGCCCTATTCTGGTGATGGATATTAACTTGCAGGGTGGGTTTGTTTCCTGGAGTGTCAAACCCCACTCAAGAGAAGAACAGACAGTGATCTACAAAGTGAACTGTCACGTGAAATGTGCCAAAAAAGTATAGCAGAAATTGTGACTTTCACTTGCACACCAGGAAAGTGATCCTGTATTAGTGTCTTCCATCAGTGGGGACTGAAGGTGACCCATGATCCCTTCAGGAAGAGAGTGGCTTCCAGAGTCTCTTGGAGCTAAAGTTCTACTCTCACACCCATTTCAGCAGAGCTTGGTGAACCTGAAGTCTTGAACTTGAGGCCAACTGTATGGATTGGCAGTTCTCAAACCCAGCACTGATTCAGAGCTGTTCCATTCACAAACCTTCTGGTCCCTTAAGTCTCACAGAGACAGAGGATTTATATTGATTTTAAAATGTTTTGTTTTGTTTTTTTCTAAACTAAGACATTTTTGTGTGTACTCACATGTGGAAGTCAGAAGACACCTGCTGTCTTCCTCTACCACCCTCCACCATGCTCTCCTTAGTTCGAGTCTCACATTGAACCTGGAGCTTGCCATTTTCAACTAGGTTGGCTTGCTGGCCAGCAGACCCCAGAAGTGAACATCCTGCTGCGAGTGTGCACACACACACACACACACACACACACACACACACACACCAGAACTAGGGTTAAGGCATGTGTAGCCACATCCAGCTTTTTACCTAAGGGCTGGAGATCGATCGATCGATTGATTGGAACTCAGCCCTCATGGTCACACAGCAAGTGTTCTTACTCCCTGAGCCATCTCCCCATCCTGGGGGTTTGCATTTTTAGCAGAACACACTCCAGTGGTGTGGAAATCAGGCTTGGGTATCCCTTTGCTTGGATCTTTCAAATAGCTATTAATGAAAACCAAAGAGTGAGGGAATGCTGTAAATGGTGTGGGATTCTAAACCATTGTCTTGCTGGGACTTCCACAGCATCCAGCACCGGAGCCCCCAAAAGCCTGGTAATGTGATCACCATGCACTTAGCTTGCAAACCATCTCATTTACAGATGGCAGAATGCCAGGTGATAAATCAATGGCAGGGCCCATTTAAAGAACCAAAATTCCAGGCTTCCTAATACCACCATCCAGGTGTGTGCTGACCTATGTCGGCCAATGGGCCATTCTTCATAATATTAAATAATAGCATTGCTGCCTGCAGGTGGTTTTGAGTGGCATCCTGATATACCCCACAGGCATCACAAAAGCAGATGGCTTTCATAGCCACAGACCCTCAAGATCTGCTCTATCTATGCTCCCATTTTTATTTCAGACCATTAAAGGGGGCCTCAAGAAATGTAACATCAACATGGAAACTGGCTTCTCTCTCCTGGAGGAGAGGGGGTGACTGCGTGAGCACAGTGTCATCTCAGTAAAGCACGCCAAGAAAAACCCCACAGAAATATCTGGGTAGCAATAAACATGATCTTATCTCAACACTGAAATGGAAAAGGGAGTTGGCAACCCTAAATCACAGAAGTAATGTGCAGTGGAAAAGAAAAGGACAACTGTGGACAAACTCAGAGAAGAAAGTTTTATTAATTCTAAATATGCCTTCCCCCACTGGGTTTACACTAGTATTTCCCCTAATGGGATCCAGATGCTCCACCGGCCTGTAAGTAGCTACCTAGGAGAAAACAGTAGCTCCCCTCCTTTGAGTTAAAAGGGCGAAATCGTGGAGCTACAGGCTGATTTACAGTTTAGTTCAATCAGCGCTCACAGCTCAATGGGATGTAGAACTGAGGGCTATGCATGAAGGTAAAAGCCCTCATTGGAAAAGGCTGGCGGCTCAAGAGTTAATGCCAACCTTTCCTGTGAATGCAGCCCTCTGTGTAGTAGCTAATGAAGGTAATGAAATATGACATGTAGTTTGGCCCTTGACCATGGAGTGCACCCCCCGCCCCTCTGCGCTGCGAACAAAGCCAAAACAGATGTAGCAACTTCTGTACGGTTTGGGGTTGGCGTCTGTGTAACAGACCAGGTCACTGCGCACATTCCCAGAACGTTTCACTTCTGACACGCGCGGCATTATCTAAGAAGATGCCGCCTTTGTTTGTGAAGTGGGGAGAGAAGGGAGAGGTGGCGGCAGGCGTAGCATGGGGGGGGGGGCTTCCAGGGACATTCAGCCAAATTCCTCTCTTGATCTCTTCTTTGCCCTGGTTCTCTGCCACCCTATGCCTGCCTGCTTCTTCCTCATTCACTGGGAAATGGAAACACAACAAAAGCAAACCATTTTGGGGGGAGGGGTGGTACAGCCTGGCTTCTACAAGAGAGCCTTGGACAAAGGTGGGTTTTGCAAAAGTCTCCTCCATGCTTTTACACTTTTACTGCCCAAAGAAAGGCAATGAACTATACCCAGGGATGGGCACTGAATCCCGAAGCTACTTGGGCTGGTCACTGTAGACAATGGAAAGGCAGCCAGCCATTCCTCAGCAAACACCATCAGTATTTCAGGTTTCCCATGTAGTCTGACAAGGCCCAAAGAAAACACACTTCTGGTAACTAAAACAGCATTGCTGGGCTCCATGGTGATACTAATTACAGCTGCCATGTGTCCGGCTTTGTCACCCTTGAGGACCACTGGATGAAGCCAGTGTGTGATGCCTCCCCCCGGGGGGGGGGGATTTTTAACAGAAGTTATTTTCTTTAAAGAAAATATCATCAAATCTTGACCTAATATGGCATCTTTGTTTTTTCTCCCCAAAGAATCAGCAAAGTTAGGGAGAAAGAGAAAAGGGAAGAGAGGAAGAGGAGGAGGAGGACCCCTGGTGAGTAAGAGCCTGTTTCCAATGTTATTTATTATCTTCAGCAGACACTGATGTGCGCCTTTTGAAAGGGGATTCTGTACCTTTAACCTTGAGTCAAAAACGCATTCTTAATCTGGGATGCAAGCTGAGGTTCTAAACTGAATAGCCTTTGGGTAGTGGCTGGGGGAGGGGTGTGGCTGGATTTATTTATGAGGTGTGTGGAAAATTTTGACATCACAAGCTACAGCCATTATTCACATGTTACATGACACAAGATTGGCCCTTTTAATGCAGCAACAACACATAAAAATATGATTTTTGCCCTGTGACAGCAGCCCAATCATGTACTGCTCACCTACCTACCCACTGAAATGTAATCTTTTTAGGTCAAAGGCCACAAGAAAATGATTCAGCTGGGTGACTACAGTCTTCATCAGACTTCAGGAAAGTGGATTTGGATGAAGCTCAATGAGTAACTCAGATTGTAGGAGGGTGTGGCTGGAGCACTGCGTGGATGGGACAGTCTTCTGAATCAGCCCATGAGGCTGTCACAGGATCCCTTTCGGCACTTCTCCACCGCAAGTGCTCATTGATATCTGGGGAAGAAATCAGTGGGGACTCCAAGAGGCTCCCATTTTCCACAAAACTCTCACTAGGACATATCCTAGCTCAGATCACAATCATGAAAAGACACTGCTAATTAAGAAACCAAGAAAGAATCAGGGATAGAGGGTAAAGGATACAGTCTTTATTCAAAGCCCTCTTCATCCCATTATGGTATTTATGACACAAGACAATCCTGGTGGAGGCATATGAAGCCCACTTAACAAATGAGGCTACTAACAGCCTAAAAGAATGGCTTATCCAGAGCTGGAGAGAGAGAGACGTCTCAGTGGTTAAGAACACTGGCTGTGCTTGCAGAAGATCCAGGTTCAGGTTCCAGGACCTACATAACCACTCACAAACATCTGTAACTCCTGTCCAGGGGACCCGATGACCCCTTCAGGCCTCTGTAGGCACTGCATACATATGGTGCATATACATAAATGCAACTAAACATATTTTTTTAAATAAATCTTTAAAATTTTTAATTAAAAATGGTTTATCCAAAATCATATATATTCAAGTGGCTGCATAGGTTCTTCAGATGATTTTTATATTTTTCTCTATGTCTTCCTTGCATAGGGGAGAAGCTATGTAAAGAGTTGTATGTTAGATATTCATCTCATTTATGTCTTCCTTGCATAGTGGAGAAGCTATGTAAAGAGCTGTATGTTAGATATTCATCTCATTTAAACATGGGTTGTGTGTAACCCAGAAATCCGTGGGGTCATACATCCCAAGTCTAAATCTCTGCTTTTCAAGTTAAAATGATGCCAACATGAACCAAGGTTCTCTAAGCCCAGTGTCTAGGTAAATGAGGGAGGAAGCCCATTTGCTCTCTATAAAAATAATAGCTTCAGACTAGCGGAGTAGCTTGCTCAGTATAGTGTTAGCCCTGGAAGTTTGAGACCTGAGATACCCAATACCTATGTGAAAAGCCAGGTGTGATTTCCCTGGCTTGTGATCCAGCATTAGGAAGGAGGAGACAAGTAGAGTCCTGGAGCTTATGACCAGTCAAGCCTAGCCTCCTTGGTGAGAAACATTGACTCAAACACCAAAGCAGAACAACACTGAGGTTATTCTTGGGCATGCACACACATGGTCCTCCTGCACACACATCTACATACATCCAGGCTCTGAAAACCCTGCCTTCTCATTCTGTTCACAAATGCATCCATGATAGATGCCTGCATTTTGATTGGCAACAAAGCAGTGAACTCCTGAAGAGGGACTTGATGGGTGTGGTAGGTGCTGGCTTGAGGACACACATACTCAAGGATACATGGCTTGTGTGTCGTAAGCTGCTGCCTAAGAGACAGAAGGAGCCAGGAGAGGTCTCAGGCTCTGACCCAGCAGGGAGTCTGGGAGGGCAGGTCATGCAAACCGAAGCATCTGGCGCAAATATACATACCAAGGAAATTCAATCCAGAGTCCAAAAAGACTCCCATGACCTTGCTTTGTTTAGGAACTCATGGCTTAAACACAGGCAATTCATTCCTTGTGTTTAAAGGATCCACCTGCTAACTGCCAAGACAGGCTGTATAACAAACAGCTTCTATTGCTATAGTAAGGGCTAAGATCAGAGAAACAATCTCAAGCAAGTAGCAAACTGGAGTCTGTATTTCCTGTTTGTTGCATGGAAACATGGGCTAAGTCGGTAAAGAATTATGTGAATAGTAGAATGTGGTGATACACACTTTTAATCCCAGCACTTTAGAGGCACAGAAAGGGGATCTCTGTGAGTTTGAGGCCAGCCTGGTCTACTTAGTGAGTTCAGGGCTGCTGGGGCTATGTAATAAGATTCTGTCTCAAAAAGAAAGAAAGAGGAAGAGAGATAAAGAGGTGGGGAAAGGGGGGGAGAGAGAGAATAGAAAATGTATCCATGCTATTGAAACCCTAGTTACATGGCTGTGAGAAAGGGCTTGGTGGATAAAATGACTGAATTTAAATCCCTAGAATTGACATAAATCCAGCACAATAGTGCATTTCTGTAAGCCCAGTGTTCCTACAAAGCCCTGTAAGATGGGGACAAGTGACACCCCTTTGCACATGAACCAGCTATCCTGGCATACAGTTTTGAACAAGAGACCCCTGTATCAAACAAACAAGATAGAGGGGCAAAGACACAGATCCAAGACTCACTTTGTAACATGCTCACATCTACACTCACACACAGGAAGGTGTATACACATATGCACAAAGTTTTTTTTTTAATTGGATCATGCCCATTAAGAAATAAGAAAAATATTAAAAATTTGAAAAAGAATGTCAAGCTGTGCCAAGTGCTCTATAAGATGTCCTAAAGGTCAGAGATCACCACCACTTCTGTCAATTCCAGAATCATCTCTTCCTTGATCAAATCTCCCTAACTTAAAACTTCATGAAGAGTTCTACTTCCTGCAAACAAACATTAAGGATCCAAGTTACAAGCCTTTCTGAGCATGGCTGCCCTGCAGTGCTACCTAGACACAGGACTCCTTCTACATCCTATAGGGTTTTGCAGTGCAGTGCTGATACTGGTTACATTTTATTTGGCTGCCTATGCTTTGCTTCAACAAAATCAGCAAACCCACAGGATTTAACCTCAGCATCTGTGTTTTGTGAACAGGTAATACACAATCCTTGCATGAACTGGCAGAGGGGAAACAGGAGATCTCAGTGGGTTATTTCTAAGAGAAGGAATTAAGTACAGACTGCCATCATCGTATTATATACCAGACACCTAATTTTTGACATCTTCAAAAATGCAAAGTGAAGCATTATTATTTTATTATTTGTGTTTGGGAACAAAAATATAGTATAAAATACAACCAGCGCCATTCAGCTTTTGACATAGCCATTGTTAACTCGGAGGAAAAGATAAAAATCTCAGACAAAGGTACAAAGAGGCTCTGTGTATCCCATCACCTAAACTCTAGATGGCCTGACAATAGGAAAAAGTAATGTGGCTGGTAGCAAAGAAATGACTAATCTTATCATATTCCTGTTGTTGTCTCTCACAGCCCAGCATCCAAGGAAAATAGCCCAGGCACTGGAAAATTACAGTTTTCCAATATGAGAGACCAACCACAGCTCTGCAGTTTTCACTTGGGAATGAGCACATGTCACATAAGAAGAGAAATGGCAGAAGGCTCTAGAATTTGCCCAGTGCCACTGGAAGGAGGTAAGGGTCTAACACAGCTATAAGCTGTAGAGAGACTCAAAAAGGCTGTGCTTGCCTCCACATATCCTAGTAATTGGTGTGCAAGGCAGGGCATCAGCAGGTCGAGGTCAGCTGGAGGTCATGGCACCTCTGCAGATGGGTTCCATAATAGCCCAGATAATGCATGCTTGAGGGAGAGAGTGGGGGCAGCCACATAAAGAGATAGTAAACTGAACCCAAAACTGGCTTATGGCTTGTTCTTGAAATTCTGTGGATAATTTTAACCCATGCCTTACTGGGCCTGCCATGTAACCCTGAGTGCTGAAGAGTTTCCAGGGTGAGAAATGAGACACGGAAAGAAGCTAAATGCTGCTTACATTGGTCAGCCAGTTACAGGCAAGTCCTAGAAGCCAACAGAGACCAAAAATTGGTCTAAATTTCAAAAACCCAGCTAAACCACTGGTCTTGGGATCTGTCCCATAAGGCCATTGCCTCTGTCGACAAGTGTTCCCAGAATACACAAAAACTGGCGCCCATCAAGAACTAATGCGTGAATGTTTAGTGTTGTCAAAAAGCAAACTGTGATTTCCCCAAAGTCTAAGGTCCAAGAGATACCACTCAGTTGGTAGAGTTCTTGACTAATATGGATTAGGCTCTAGGTTTAATTCACAGCACTGAAATAAAGCCATATGAGGTGACACATACCTGTCATCCCAGCACTCAATAGGTAGAGGCAGGAATCAGTAGTTCAAGGTCATCCTCAGATACATAGTGAATTCAAGGTCATCTAAAGCTACATGGGCCCCTGTCTCCAAAAATAGAAGATACCCTGTTGGGGGACATTATAAATCTGTGCGAGCATGAGGATGGCTAAATTGTTCTGAGCATGATTCACTGAGTGACAATGAAAGTCAAATGCCCCCTACTGTAGCGGCAGGTACAAGGTAGACACTCAGATCTATGTGGGTATGGAAGGAAAAACCAGGTATGTCAAGGGGCTTGTGCTTAGCACCAGACCCTCAGACTCATCTAAAAATTAGACTAGTGTGAATAACTATTCATATCAAAATGCTAATACATAAGGGAAGTCTTCTGAAAACTCAGTAACCATTATTAGCTATGATATTTCAGTTATTGATATTATGCAAGCAGAGTGCTAATACTATGGCCATCACCACTATAATGTTCAGATGAATTATCCATCCCATACTGGGTTTTATTTGTGATTTTCTAATTGTTTACATAATAGAATGGAAAAACAAACAGTCCCTAACAACATCTAAATTCTTCTTCAGGCAAAAATACCTGCTGCTGTTGTTGTTGTTTTATTTTATCTTTCTGTGAACTTCACACATAAACATTGCACCTACATGATGCTTATGACTTTATCCTTCCAACTCCTCCTGAGGCCCACCTATCCCATCAAAATTCATGATTGCTTCTTTAGTTAGTATTGTTACATTAGATAGATGGTAGAGACAGACAGACATACAGATAGACAGATGATAGAGAGATAGATATGGATAGATAGATGAATAGATAGATAAGTGGGTGTAGATAGATGACAGATATACATACAAATGTATATACAACCTACTGAGTTCATCTAATATTGTTCACATGAACACCTCCAGGACAGACTACTTAAGATTGGACAACTTATGTCATCTTCCTACACCAACATCATTTCTAACTGAACCCTAAATATTTATTTTTCTGCTCATAGTTAAGTGCAGAAAGCCAGAAACTTTCAGACATTAAAATCTTTCCGTGCTAGCAGTCTTGGTGATGAAGAGAGTGGCAAAGGCAGATCACTGGGACTCACTGGCCAGACAGCTGAATTAACCTGATGAGTGCCATGCCAGTGAAAGATCCTGCTCACCATAAAGGAGAAAAAATATAATGGAGAGTACCTGAGAAGCAATACTAAAGCTTGGCTCTAGCCCCCACACATTCATGTACACACACACATGAAGACACACACACATACACACACACTGTCTCCTGCCTGAAGATCAGATCACACATTCTTTGGGCTCCTCATACAACCTGCTAATATGAAGCAACAGAAATACACTAACAGAATGCAACAGCTTGTCCCTGTGTTCCAATATTTCCCAAGCACCAAATGTTCTCAGAGCTTCTCATGTGTTTGTTGAGAACCTGTGAGACAAACCCTTAGATGGCAGGTGATGAGGCAGTCCTTAGTCTGGGAACTCAGCCTTTTTGTTCACAAAAGAACCACAGGCAACTAGCTAGAAGGGCTGGTGTGGAAATTAAATGAGTAATAACCATAATGAGTTCTGAAGATAGTAAGACACCATGTAAAAGGAAAAGTAGCCATCTTATTTACAAGATGGCATGCGTCCATATGCACATACTTTGAGAGGGAAACCTCAGGCATTAATTTGTGTCTGTGAGGTGCTTGGGTAGCAGAGGTAGATCTGGGCAGGGCTTCTTTGATGCTCTCTTGAAGCATCCTCATCTACAAAAGTGAAAAGGGAGGGGAGATGTCCATTTTTATTCTGAAAAACGAATCCCCAAGTTTCACGTGTGCTTCATTTCTTAAAATCCTCTCAAGATAGCAAAGACACCTCCCAGAGCACCCTGTGAAAGAACAGGAACCCTCTTCCTTGAAATCTTTGAAACAAGTGACAGAGAAGGACAATCCCCAAATGCTGTCTTGAGTGATGAGGGATGTTGACGGCAAATAGAATTTCAAGCTCGTCCATGAAAGAATCAAAGGCCCTAGTGTTGGTTGTGTCCACCGTTACCAATTTACCAATTACACACACACACACACACACACACACACACACACACACACACACACACACACAGCAATAGCTCATACAGTCATCACAGCTGGAAGAGGACTCCAGCCTCATAAGCCACAAGCCCTTACTTATCAGTGGCTGTGATCATGGGGCTGGAATGCCCTTTGTTGGCCCATAAATAATTACTATAATTTATGATCTATTTTTTTTTTCTTTTCCTCTTTTGCCATTCTGAAGCCCACCCACAAATTCTACACATGCCAGCTTAAATCAAAATAATGAAACCTCAGCACTCCTCCAAGGCTACACCCCTACTGCTTTCTCAGCTGGCTTCACAGTCTGACAGGATCTGGACCACATCACCCTCTGAGTTGCCTGGCTGAAGTTGCCCCCAAGTACCTGAGCAAGGGCAAGCAGCACCTCTAAGACTGAAGTTTATGCCACGTTCACTACCAAGAGGAAAAATGTTTCTGTCCCTTTGTATGAGAGCAGACCACAGAGTTGAGACACTGTACTTGCTGACAATGATTTCTGATATGTGACACTATAAAAGGCCAGTCAGCTAGAGGGTCTCAGTTCTCCAGCCACTTCCCAGCCCTGGTAGTTACAAACCCATGCACCCCCCTTCACAGTGCAGTGGTTACACCCTCTCAATAATGAGCAGCACCAACAGCAGGGACACTGCCTGGAAACGAATGTTACCACTTAGATTCTAATGAAAGAGAACTTGGAACAAGCTGTACCCAGGTGCCTTTTATTTCTGCTTATATTCAATTATGGAACACATGTTCTTAGCAGAATTGTTAAAGAGGGATTTGTTTGTTTTCGTGGGGCTGCGTCTTTTATCCTCACTGGTAAAACAAAACCTTCGTCACAGATGCAGTTCCCCACTCCTGGTACCTTAATGAGTCAAACTAGCACAAGGGAAGTCCGTAAGTATTTACTGGGCCAGTTCACATTTTCTGAATGAATAAACAAGGCCAACCTGTCTAGGAGGGAGGCAGGCTAAAGGGCCATGTGTGAGGGGTGACAACAGATCTTGTCCCACAATTAGATGTTGGCTCCACCACCCCAAAAATTAGTCTTTAGCTAACTACAGCAAGCAGGGGGGAATACAAGGCAGGTGCTGGAGGCATAGGAGTCAAGCCTTTACCCTGCTAATATGACATTCATTGTGGGCACAGCACTTCCCTTTCCTCTTCCCATTCCCACCGCTGTCTAATAAGTAGAAAATTCCTGATAATCTTTCAATTAAGGTCAATTTTATCATTTACGTATATGTGTATATGTGTGAGGGATATGTGCATAGTCATTTGAGTACCAGCAGAATTCAGAGAAAGGAGTCAGATCCCTCCCAAAACCTGGAGCTTCAGGTGGCTGTGACACCCAAAATGTGTGCTGAGAAGCACATTGTCCCTGACCTCCACATATATGTCATGGCGCACACACACACACACACACACACACACACACACGTCCGTGCAACACACATGCAAAATAAATATAGAAGATACAGCTAAATTCTTTGGAACAAGAAAGAAACAAGTTCCCCAGGTGCATATGGGGTTGTGTGGGCAAAGGGAAATAATGGCGGGGAGAGTTCCATCAAATTACCAAGGACGGGAACTGGAGGGTGGTGGGAAGTTAGAGAAAAGGTAGGACTCTTTCCTTGCACATGTTTATATGCCTGGTTATTATATGACTTCCTATAGTTAGAAGATAACAAAATAGCAGTCATAAAATAGAAATGGAAAAACAAGAAAGGCAGGAAACAAAACAACAAAAACTTGCACCAAGTTCTAGCTGCTTTACCATAAGAAAGTACAGTGGTCCCTCCCATGAGGTTGATTCTCAACCAATGTTTGATGAATGAATGAATGCTACAAAAACATGTATTAAATGTGCTTGGAGGAAAATATGACTTGGGGTCCAAGGAAAGCTTTCTCCTCACATTTCACACCTCTGTCCTCTAAAATAAAAAAAATAAATAAATTAAAAACCCCAGATTAGTATTTTATATAATTTACAACCCTCTGAGGCTCTTTAGAAACTTCTAAGATCTGAGAAAATGTGAGTCGCTTCTTGGAAAAGTATGTGGGTCTTATAGAATGCCTGCTCTCGCCTGGGAAAACTGCAGCTGCTTCCATTCCCTTTGGGGCGGAAGACTGAACACTTTGCCTTTCAGGCATTTGAAATGTTGCTGTAAAGCCATTTTTATTGTTTTCTAAACATATGTGAAGCCATACATGCCCAGGAGAAAAAGCATATGCACATACATACCACAATGCAGTGATGCCTGTATCCTTGGGACATGATTATCTTGAGGTTTCAGTTCTGAAATCATGAGTAACTAACATTAGACTACATGATCTACTACTTGTCTGACATGATTTGAGAAAGTATCTCACCTGGAGTTCTACCTTCACACCCATGAGTCTGTTCCATAAGGATCTGTTTGTGTAGCTGGTGTGCTGGCATGACGGTGTGTGTGCTTGTGTTAGTATGCTGGTCTGTGTGCTCGTGTGTTCTGGTGTTTTGGTATGGATGATGGTATTCTGGTATGTGTGCTGGCGTGCTGGTGTGTGTGTGCTGGAGCTGGTGTGTGTTGGTATGTGTGATGGCATGCTGATGTGTGTGTTGCTGTGTGTGATGGCATGCTTGTGTGTGTGTGTAGTTGTGTGTTTTTATACATTCTGACTACCACCTTCCATCTCTGCACATTGTAGATGCTCAGTCACCAGTCACAAAATGAACAGATGGTGAAAATCTGATTGTTATTTACTTACTGATTAGCAAAGGCACCAAGCACCTACAAAGTGGGGGACTCTGCTCTAACACCTGGATTCAGCTACTCAGCACCCCATCCCATGAAGCTTATATTATGGTAGAGAGGCCAGCCACAGACAGATGCACAGAGAAGGTGTCTTTATGGTGGAGCAGTGGGAAGTCTGGCGAAGTACAGATATCTAGGCAGAGGGACCAGGGCACTGTTGGAGGTTGGGTGGTAAGAGAAAGTCCTTCTGAGAAGTGACATTGTGTCAGAGGCAGGAATGGAAGAAGAAAGTGAATGTGTACAAGTCACAAGGGCATTGGCAACATCTGGTACAGAGCACTAAGACATGTACATGTACAGAGAAATAGAAATCAGAGACATAACCAGGGAAGATCCCAGAGTCCTAATGCCATGGCTTAAGGTCAACTGAGTGTATTCATGGCTTTAGAGCCATCTGGGGGAAAGAGGAGTTGCTCTCCTGCAGATACACACTCAGATTTTCACACAAAGGACAAGCTTCTGGCAGGATAGGGCGGGGTGAGTTCTCAGTTTACAACATCTTTCAACATCAGCTGAGAAGGTGGGGCACACAAGACAAGTCCCGCCTCATCTGACACCTCGAATGCTTCCTCCGCCTGCTTATAAATCATCACCTTAACTTTCATGATGAATGTTACATCTCTTAAAAGATGCTACTTTGGGAAAAACAAAGCCAATAGAAAATAAGACCAAAAAGAGCTACTAGTCTAGGATCTACTTCCCAAGCCCCTCCAGCTGTGGCCCAGCTCCTGACACTACATGAGGGCTTGATGGGTCCTGGACCATGTGGAATCCAGCATTTCATATGCAAATTTGAGCCTAATCAAGCAAAAGGCAGTGCTCCATCCATTCTACCACCAGGTACTAGGACAAGGAGGGTGCAAGAAATATCACAAGCTTTTAATCTAGAAACAGAGTCAACATGTGCAAAATGATTACAACTAAAAGTATTTGTCATAGAACTGTTTTACTAGGTATGCCTAAGTATTCTATGCCTTGGGTTTTGAAACAGACATCGAGTTCCTGTGACTCTAGCAAAGCAGCAGCAATAGCTGGTGTCTGTGTTTTGGGCACTACAAAAGCCAACTTACATGCCTATACCATCTTTAATTATCATACAGCCTTGTTCTACCTACTTGCTGGTACCTATTGACTCATTACTCTTCATCTTATCCTTTCTCCATCCTTCCTATCTTCCCCTCCTTTCTCCCTTTATTCCTGAAAATGTTCAGATCTCTGAACATCCAAATTTAGAAAACTTCTAGACTGATGTTTTGTAAATAAGTATGACAATGAAGCTAATGATACCAATGGACTCTAATAATTACTCTTTAAAAAAATTGTCTACATTCTGAAGGAAGAGCTACCCATTTATTATTTTAGGACATTGACATCTCACTTTCTTTCGAATATATCCTTCAATGGAGCATCATAACAGGCACACTTCTCAGATACACACACCGCTTCATCTTCTATGAACTTGCTGTTATTGTTGCAGTAATTTTATAGACCATGATGATGTATTCCAAATCACATTGCCTACAGATGGAGGATCAGGATTCAGAGGTCAGGTTTGGCATAATGCCCAGGAAATCATCCTTAAAAACCCACTCCCAATATTAACCCATCTATTGAGAAGACAGAGGTAGAGAGAAATGACCATCTGAACCGTCCAGTTTCCCTCTCAAGAACACTTCAGTATAAAGACTTCGGAAGAAGATGCAAGAAATTATTTAGATGTTACCTGTGGCTTGTTGGAGACTTTGCACAGTACACAATCCCATAAACAACTCTCTTTGGGAGATGAATCAAAGAATGAATATTACAAAGTAACATTAATTTTAACAAATCAAAGTTGGTAGAAAAAATGAAAGTGGTTGAGATTTTTTTAATAAGTATAACTGTAATGGTTATTGCTGTTAAATGGTTTTAAATACACAAATATGAGTTATGTGTGAAAACAGATAATGAAAAAGTGACCCATCGTATATAATATTCCAGGGTAAGAGAAGATGGATGGTCGGATGGATGAATGAATGCATGGTGGGTGGATGGATGGGTGGGTGGATGAATAGTTATAAGTGGGTGGATAAATGAGTGGTTGGGTAGATGGATGGATGGATGGCAGGTAGATGGATAAATGATAGGTAAACGAATGGATAGATACACAGCCCAAGAATACCATATAGACACACATAGAGAATCCAGCATCTAATCTAAAACCTTTAACTACTAGGAATTCATTCAATGCTGGTTGAATACAATGAAACTGAATAATTGGAAGATACCACAGTGTATGAGAGGAACCAAGACAAGAGAGATAAAAGCTTGAAGCACACATATACCATGCAACCATGTAAGCCTGAATCTCTAGAAAGTCAGGAGAAAAGGCAGAATTAAGAGGAAGAAATGGGCTCGTAGTGCTACAAGGACAACAGCCCAGCATGCTGAGAAGCTTTATACTAGAACCTGCCAGAAAATGAGCTAAGGCCTTGGGACATGCACAAGTCAAGAGGGTCCTAGCAAACTGCCCCTTACAGATGCAGAATGTCTAGCATGGCTGCTGGCATGCGGGATAGATCTGCTCCATTGTCTGTGTCCTGTCATGGGTCTGCTTTATGCTCTGTTTGGTTTTGCAGCGCATTTTAAAGCACAGTTCATGCAGCATTTCCTAAAGAGCCAGGGTTTAATGAAAAGGTTGGAGGAGGCATCAAGTGGCAGATTCCTGCTCTCCTCAGCTGTCAGATGGAGGTGACCCTGCCACCATCCTAAGGTACCAGCAGATCTCCCGGGGGGAATTAAAAGGCTCTTTAAGGCTATTCAGGAGGGTAAAACCTCTTGTCAGTGACAGAATCATCCAAGTTGTATATAACGCAGGGTCAGCTGCCCAGAGCAGATACAGTGCTAGATGAACCCACCTCTGGGAAATAGCATTGAAACTGTTCCTGAAAGCCTGCCCATTCCTACAAGGGGAAATGGTGGCCCAGCAGGCAGTCCCATTCAAGGGACTTTGAGTCCTCTGCATGGGGTTGGGCAGTCCATCAGTCACTCAGATGCTCTGAAACCTGGCCTTGAGAGGTCAAGAGTTGTGAACCCTGATCTACCCAGCTGTTTCATGGGCTGTTCTTCTGTCAAGTCAACTTCATGATTTAAATTATTCACAGAAGTACATTTACTGGGGGCAGTGGGACATGGGTCTTAAAGTGGATGGGAAGGCTGTGAACCTGGTGTTTCCTCTCATATGTCTTATGTGAATAGTCCTCAGGACCTGTGGGATCTGGGCTGCTGAATGTGCTCAGGGAGTAGTAGAGGAAACTTTAGAGTTTCTCTTTGAGTTCTGCTTATCAAAAAATAAAAAAAAAATTAAAATTAAAAACCTCCACCCATCTTGCACCAATCTGGCCTTTTGTTTCCAGGGATCATTACACCATTAACATCCTTTTTAAAAGTCTGACTCAAAGTTCAGCTCTGCCTAGATTAGCCTACTACCAAGCTGGACTTTTGTTGCACTGCTTAGCAGAAATTAAAGGGAATGAACACATTTTCTTACACCCTACATACTGCAATACTTGACCCCATGACCCTCACCAAAGAAGAAGAGGAAGAAAGAGGAAGAGATGGAGAAGAAGAGGAAGAAGGGGGAGGAAAAGGAGAAGAAGGAGGAGGAAGAGAAGGAGGAGAGGAGTGCAAGTCTAGAAAAGGGAGGGGGCTGCTGCACAAACAGGCCTTGTATATTCCAGACTGCCCTAATTCGTGCCACAGCCTCCCCTCCCACATTTAGCACGTTGACTCCTAACAAGAAAGTGAGGTCTTCTGTTGGAGCCCAGCCCTAGCGCTATAGAGGCTGTTCGGCAGGTAAGGGCACTCGCTCAGCAAGAATGAGCCCATGGGTTAGAATCTCCAGCCAAGCATGGCTGCATGCCAGCCAGCAACAAGTGCCATGGAAAGCAGAGACTGGAGACTACTGCGGCTTGGTGGCCACCACCCTTCTCATCCATTTCGGCACTTTTGCCAAAGACACAACCACATTCTCCTCACAAGCCCCTTGAGTGACCATCATGATTATGACAGCCACAACTCCTACAACAATTCAGAAGCCAGCTGTACCAGCTGTCCTGGTGGTTGGAACAAAAACTCCCTCACTTTCCCTGACTCCAGATTCAGTAATTCTCTCCATAGCCAGGGACTCCTTCCCCAGTGTAGGGCACAGATCATGGCTAGGAGCTGGTCCCTTGGCAGCTCAGCTCCAGGCAAGATTTGTTCCCTTGTTTGTCTGGAGCTTTGATTTTAATTTGTAATGTTTGCTTAATCTACTATTAGTTGGGCTGAATTTAATTTAACTCATTGTAGCAATTCATTTCTTTCAATCTTCTATTATTGGGTATCACTCTTAAGTTCTAAGTGATTTTGCCTTCTCCGATCATCATGCAGGGGCCTGCTGCCCTGGTATTCCGCTTTGAAAGTAGCACTGGCAATTAAAAACAGGAAGAAGAAAGGGTTGGGGAGTTGAGTAGGATCTGCAGCCTCAAGTTTTTCCATTAGCGTCTATTTTTAAATGAAATCAGACAAAGCTTCTCCCTCCCCTGCCCACACCACAGTCAATTGCCAGATGCCATTACCAGGCAGCCAGACCCTTCTAGCTACAAACTCAAAACAAAGCACATGGCCATTATTTTTAAAAACTAAACCAAACCAAAACAACAACAACAAAGCAGTAGTATCTCTAGCTTGGGTAAAGCCATGAATATCATATGTCATAGACATTCTTGTGTCAGAAGTTACCATGATTGCATGAAAAAGTGGCTTAGCAGTTGATAAAGATGCCCCCTTTAGATGTACTTAACAGAAAGGGTTTTATTATGGAAAGTTTATATCATGTCAATTCAACTTGCTCCCAACTCTTGAAAGGAAGTTTGTTTTTTGTTTTGTTTTGTTTTTAATTACTACATTTAGAAGTAGGATGATAGTTAACCAATTTTAGGGGCCATCTCTGTGTGATAATGAGGGGATAAGTGGCAGGCAGCACAGGGAATATGGCTACAAACCCGAGGAACACTTAAAGAAAAGGAAGTGTGCAGGAGGCAAGCCACAGGTGTGAGAGTAAGGCCCACTACCTTAGACTTCACCATCACGGCTTGTATTATCCCATCCAAGTTACTTCCTTATTTCAGTCATGACATAAACGATCATGCTGTGTCTTTCCTATCTCCCACTTCTAGGGCAGGTCCTAGCTGGCAGAGAAAACAACCTCATAAAAGGCAGCACCATGCCTTTCAACACAGAACTAAGAGACTCGGGGAAGAAGTGTGGGTACCTCTTGCCTTTCCTGGCCCAATGTTTGTGTCTTCATCTATAAAATAGAGGACAGGTTGGACAAGAAAGAATGGAAAACTGTACCTAGACAATCATATATACTTATGCAATAAAACCCACATACCTCTGTGTGTGTGTGTGTGTGTGTGTGTGTGTGTGTGTGTGTGTGTGTGATATGGTAACAAAATCATCTCTCTGTTTTGTTTTCCTACACTGACATAACTGGCAGACTCTCACTTGTACAGGAGATACTTAAAATATAATTATAGGTGTGATCAAGACACAAAACATTCATCAACAATGCTTCTAAAATGGTCTTATATATCTTTCCAAGGCAAGGCATACAAGAAAGTTTTCAATTACCATATGCATTGTCTTAGCTATGCTTTCTATTGCTGTGATAAAACACTATGACTGAAAGCAACTTCAGGGAGAAAGGGGGTTGTCTCATTAATATTCCGAGTATCAGTCCATCACTAAGGATGTCAGGGCAGGAACTCAAGCAGGGCAGAAACTTGGAGGTAGGAACTGAAACTGAAGTTATAGAGGAATGCTGTTTACTGGCTTGTTCAAGCCACTTTCTTATACAACTTAGGACTGTCCCCAGGGTAGCACCACCTTCTGTGAGCTGGGCCCTACAGATTTGCTTACTGTAGGCAATCAGAATGGAGGCATTTTCTCAACTTCAGTTCCCTCTCCTACGATAAGCTCTAGCTTATGTCCAGCTGACAAGAAATCCAACAAGGACATAAATCCTTCAGAAGGTGAGTTGCCTTAGATCTAAGTCACAGGGCAGCAAACTAGACCCATCAGCCAAGTTGACGGCTGGTTTTTATAAATAAAGTTTTATTGGAACACAGCCACATGTTCACTTCCAAATGGCTGATAATTATGTTCACTCTGCAAAGCTGAAATGGGGTAGTGACCGAGAGTATGGGCCACAAACACTGAAAATATTTACTCTTGGGCCTTGTGCATTCAAAGTTTTCTCACTCCTGACCCAAATGGACTTCATAGTGGGGAAAGAGGAGAATCATGAGGGGTAGGATGACAGCAGGAGGAAGGGGAGGAGAAGCAAGGAAAGAGGAAGAAGGTGATAGAAGAAAGGGGGAGGCCCAAGGGAGAAGACAAGAGGGAGGGGAGGAGGATGAGAGCAAAGAGGAGGAATCGGAAAAGCAAGGGAAACAGGGTGGGGGAGCAGCTGCTGAGTCCGGAGCAATGGCTGTGGACTTACCAGGAAAGAGGACTCTGCCGGAAAAAGGCAGTGTCGAGTGGGTTCAGGGTGGGCAGCAGCAAACCAGAACAGATGGTTTGGAGTACAAAAGACAAAATGGATAGAGACTGGACATACTGCACGAACATTGACACCTACAGCTGAAAGACTGGACTTCATTCTACAGCCAGGCAGTCTCAGTTGAAGCTTTTCGAGAAGGTCTGTGACCGGAGCAGAATGAAGAAGAAAAGAGAGTCAAACTGCTGGTGGCTTTGCAGAGATGTTTTGTTTTGTTTTAATTACTGGCAGGGGATACTGAAGGCCTTGGTGACCCAGGAGCTGCAGGATTTGATGTAAGGATAATAGCAAATAAGACAATGGAGAGACCGGCACCATGGCTTGTGGTCCCTGTTTTGGGAGATGAGGATGAAAAGGCTCTTCAACCATCCAAGGCTCTTCGAGGAGTCTGAGCCCAGGTCACAGCATGACTGATGACTGCATGAAGCTCACATATGTGTAGTGACAGAGAAAGGCATGCTTCAAAGTCTCCTACTCTAAACCCAATCCAGTGAGATTTTGGAAGAACCAGTTATTTCAGCCCCGCTGAAACAATACATTGACTCACACACTGTATACTCCAGAAAGCAGGCAAAGGAGCCATGGCTGCATCTCAGCGGTATTCTGCCCTGACAGCCCATCTCCTGTCAGTACCAATCCTACAAACCTCACCAGACTCCTTCTGAAAAACTTCAAATAAATAGGTTAGTTATTGCCATCTTTCAGGTTTCTCAATCTCTTACTTTTTGTGTTACAGATACCTGTTCATGACCAGTCTTAAAAAAAAAAATCACAGTTCTGACAGGTAAATTTTGAAGCTCAAATCAATTCATCATTTTCTTGGTCTGTCTGCAAAGACATTCAGATATCTTGGGAACATCCATTTGGTTCCCTTGCAAACAGGCCCAGTTCCTATGACTCTCATATTACACAGCACATCCTGTCCCTCCCAACAAGAGGTCATGTCCTGTTACAAAGCACTGAATGTGGCTCTGCAAACCTTTTGGCCACATACTCATTAGCCCCATGTTAGACTGTACACTCAGAGCAGAATGCCAAGTTCACCTCACTCTTACTTGATGTACTTGAAGGTCCCTGTGAATTTATGGCAGGATAATGCAGAGCCCAGCACCTATTTATGAGTTGATCATTTGTACCAAACCCCCCTCAACGTGCCAAAGGTTACCATTCAACCCGGGCCTGCACTAATGCCATAGGGAGGCCAACAAAGCCAAATGTATGAAAGTTAAAAGCATTAATAAAAGTGTGACTTATAAATTACTCCATCTTTGTCACCCTTCTTGAAATGGGGTGAGAGAGGCCAGGGTAAATTTATTTTTTAAGTGCTTTCTGAGACCCAAATGGGTCAGGCTTCAGATCCTGTAGTCTATAAATCATTCTTTGTAGATCTCGGGGATGCGGCTACAGTGTAACATTAACAAATAGTGATTTATTTTTATCATTTGCAACTCTTTATTGTATAGCAGAGATCTTACAGCAAACACAAACATACAAGTACAATATATACACATATATATGTATATATACATATACATATACATATACATATGTGGCCTGGAGATATACACACATACATATAGATATAGATATAGATATATCTTCCTTACATGTATAGGGTAACATAACTAACACTTCTGGTGGCCAGAGACCAAACAGAAAATAGTATGTAGATTTGCATTTCCATGGGAGTTTATGGCTATGCAATTTTCATCAGGTGAGTGGACATTAGCTCAGCACTCTCCTACCTTGTCCCATAGTGGGTAGATTTAATGCCATCCAAGTATATATACAAATGACCTATTCAAGAGATTCTCTTGCCAATACCCTGACACTAGGTGCAGACAAGAAACCCACAAAGCTGAGCCTAAGGAACTGTCAAGGGGGGGGTCTGTACCCCTTGCAATCAGCTATTTTATCAAAGCATTAAATGAGCAGATGTCTATATCTGAGCAGCAGTCCCAGTGAGCTCTATTTGGGGTCTCTGCCAGAGCAGTGAAGGACAGTTAACACTCAAGTGCCTCAAAGGGAAGGCATACAGAGAGCTGTACTATGGCCAACTGTTTGTCTCCACCGCCCTCCCAAAGTGCACTCTGGATTTGTTTTCCCACTTTAACTGCTCACAATTTGGGTCTTTATCTACCAGACAGAGAAGAGCTGGAAACTGGTTATTCAGCAACGTTCAGGAGATGCTAAGATTTCATTGAGATAAACAACCACAAATAACAAATGACTAAAGAAACCTGACTTGAGCTCTGACAGTGATTAACACATTCAAGCCACACAGGGTAGACTCAATGAAATAATCATGAACTGTAAGTCTTGATTGCAAGGGAGCTGCTCTCCATGCCCCGGCAAGTCACCCACATAACTGGGTGCTCCCTGTGTCTGCCAACAAGACAAATGGCGTGCCGGGGAGCTGTCATGTCGTACTGTGGATTGCCAATGGCAGAGTGGCAGGAGCTGGGAGTTCCTTCCCGTAGCATGGCTTGGGAAAACGGTTCCCCAGTAACAACAGTAGGTGAGTCAGGAAGCAGATTTCTCAGCCTCAGTTCTGAGAACACTTTGAGCTGGGTATTTCAAATATGAACAGGTGGGGAGAAGGCTCTTTTTTCACTGTAGGAAACATACTAGCAGCCCCCACTTCTATCAATTAAATGCTAATTTAAATAACCTCAGCAACCAAAACTTACTATAGTCACAGCCAAGTGTCCCTGAAGAATCTCTCTCTCTCTCGTGTGTGTGTGTGTGTGTGTGTGTGTGTTCTACATGTATGCATGTCAATACACCTATGCACATACTTGAGAAGGCCAGAAGAAGACGTCTAGTCTTTCTCTACCACTCTCTTCCATATTTCTTTGAGACACTGTCTCTCACTGAACCCAGAGCTCATTTTTTTTCCAGCTAGGCTGGCTGGCCTTCCTGGCTCCAAACCCCACCTTACCTCTATTCCTATTTTTGGTATTATAGGCATATGTGGCCAGACCAAGTTGTTGGGTTTTTCTTGTTGTTGTTTTGTTTTGGGTGGGTCTAGGCATAACTCAGGTTCTCATGCTTGTACAGCCATTCTCTGCCCCAGGCTTCCAGAACACTTAAGATTTTTTTCCCCAAGGACTTCACCCTACCAGAAAATCTTCCTGGGCCACAAAATCTAAGACTTGAGTTCTCCATACATAACCTTAAACTAATGTGTGCTCTAACCCTGGAATCCAAAAGGCTAAACAAGCAGGTTGCACCTAATAACCCTAACCCCTATAAATGGAAGCAATGAGGTTTCCCAGAACAGTCATTGGCATGGATTTCTTCTTTTCTTTCAGCACTAGTGGCCCTGTGACTGCCATGACCAGTGAAACAGAGTACAGCATCAGAACCAGTTGGACTCGCTAATTAACAAGTGTCACAGCTTCTGGGAGTGTTCCCTCATGAGAGAGTTCCTCTTAGAGCTCTGGAGGGGCAAGATGTGGTTTCTCGTCCTCAGCCAGTCCAGTCAAAGCCACAGACTGCTTCAGCTGCAGCCAGCATCTAGTTATGTCCACTGAGATTCTAAGCAAGGACTTCTCTACTTAGCCTGTTGACCCCTGAATCATTACACATAATTTTAAAACTCATACTGTTAAGCCACCAAGATCGAGGGTACTTTATTAAACTGTGGAAACTAACTAGACCATGAACCACACTGATATTTCTGATGCTAAAGAGAGCCATGTTACTCTACTGAAGATAACAGCATGATCAGAGAGTGACTTGGTCAAAGGAACAAACAGAGCTCAGCGCCCTAATCATTGGGGACCCCATAGTTTCCATTTGTTATGTCATTTTGTACTTGTGCTGCACTGTGGGGCCAGCTACATTTGCCATCCTCCTTGGCAGTGATGGTGGTGAGCCTTATGAGCTTACCAGGCCAGAGACAAGGTAAGTAAAAACAATTGGTTTAAGTGCAGTCTGCATCCAAAATCCTAATTAAATCACTTAACTCCGGGCAGTTTTGAGACAGAAGGTAAGAAGCAGAGCTATTCTACCAAATGAAATGCACAATCCCTCCAGACCTCAATCATAGGACCACCAATCCCCAGAACGGTGAACTCAGCATGGCCCTTCCCTATGGGTGAACTCAACATGGTCCTTCCTTATGGCTGGCATGAAAGCTATGCCTGCTTCCAGAAATGTGGCCAGCAGCATACTTGACTGCCTCTGATGCCAATTCTAAAGGGATCAGGGAACAGAAAGATCTATGAGATCTTGGGGGAAATTCACATTAGCCCTTCCAAGGCCTCTGCAACTCTGCTATTTAATACCCAACTGAGAGACCTTAGGCAAACCACAAACTCTTTGAGCCACAGAACCTTTAGCTCTACCATGGGAATACTTCTTAACTATCACAGCTGGTCTGACAAGTTGGGATGATTATCTCAACACATCCCTAGTTGTGTTAGGTTTGAGAACTTGAAAACTGTACCTTGTCTAGGCCCTGTGTCAATCCTGAATGGACAACAGTTTGAGGAAACTAAGTTGGAAAACTTATATTTAGCCTCTGTCAAAATACCTGTGTGCAATTTTAGAGCTATAGTGAGCATGAATACCCAACCCTCCAACTGTACATGTCAGACATAGGAGAGAGAATGTATAGTGGCTATAATAGTCGTTGTCAACTTGACTGCATCTGGAGTCAACTAAAATCCAAGAAGCTAAGCACTCCTATGTGGGATTTTCTTGACTGGATCGTTTCAGATGGGGACACTCACCCTAAATCTTGGTCACATCTTCTTATGGCAGCTCACATAAAAGGTCAGGGAAGAAAAATGGTTTTATTTTATTTTGGATTTGCCTACTTGCCCTCACTCTCACTGACAAGTTCATCTATCATTCTTTCACTATTATTAGAACCAACATCTTCAGGATTCCAATGTAACTGAAGACCAGTGGATATCCAATCTCTCAGATTGAACAACTACAGGATTCCTGGCCTTTCCATTGGGAGATAGCTATTGCTGGGTATGTAAGGCACTCTAATAAACCATATGTATATTCATTCCATCAATTCTAGTCCTCTAAAGAACCCTGACTAATATATAATCCAGAAGGTGATTGTCAGGGTGCTGACCTCTTTGGGAAATCAAAGGGACTCTTGTCTGAAGTAGACATGCAGGGTGACCTTTGCAAAGGTGCAGTTTATGTACTTCTGAAATCCCTGCACATACTAAAAATCCTTAATCCAAAGTAAATCTCAAAACGTAGATAGGGGGAATTTCACAAGTCCTCACCCCTAGATGAGGAGAGATAAGGCAATTAATGGCTGCTAAGAAAATAAGAATCCATCATCTCTGGAGATCAGCCCCAAATGGGTTATCCAATTCCAAGTCATCAGCCCTACATACATATACATATGAACAACATATGTGTTTATATATAAATGTGTGTGTGTTTAACAATAATTAATGACAGAGAGGTCAAAGTTGAGAGGGAGTAGGGAGCACAGGAGTAGTTGGAAAAGGGAAGTATGGGTGAAAATGATGTAAATATGGAACATATTTTAAATTCTCAAAAAATTAATAAAATAAATGTTAAAAAATAAAATCTTCCATGCCTGCCCCAGATGCATGGCAGCCCTTTCCCTGGAGAGCATTTTCTCCCATCTATATTTGCCCTCCAGGGTGACTCTGTGCCTGGCCCTTCACACATCCTTCTTGTCACCAAAATGTGTGCACCCGTCCCAGTGCCAGCCCAGGTGAGACGTTCCTATTCTCTCTCTGTGCCTTTCAAGCATGTGTTTCTCGTTCCCTTTAAAGCGGTTTCATTTGGGTTTTATTTTTCTTTCTGGAGATGAGAGCCCAGAATTGGGGCTCTAATCTCTATTCACCTCATCACCCTGGGCTAGAGCTTTCTTCCCTAAAAGCCCGGAAACACGCGATAGTTCAGTTACATTAGGCTTCTGCCAGCCACCAAGTTCCACTTTCAAAGGAAAAGCCACTATTCATCTCAAATTCACCATGTTATGACTTTTGTAAAAAGGCCTTAAAACACAATTAATAACACAATTGCATCTTAACTCAGAATTTTCCACTTGGTAGCTTTTCTCAGGTTGGCCGTCCTTGAAAAGACACCCTTTGGTAGCTTTTTATTTTTTTTTTCTTAATTAAAAAAAAAAAAAAGAAAGAAAGAAACTAAAGAAAGTTAGAATGCTTGACTCTGGGTGTTCGTGTCCAGTTGAGTTCTGCTATGCACAGATAGTAAAGGCCCCAAGTAGAAAAGAATCCCTGGCTGACATTTATTGTGAAGTCTGTAACTGGAAGTTGTAGCTAAATTCAATCTGAAAAGAAACCAGACATTTGTATTAAAGTGCGTGGATGTGGCAAAACACATCTCCATGGAATGTTACAGCTGGGCATCATATCTCTTGTAGATACCATAAAACACAGTGGATCCTTAATTTTTATTCCTTACTTCAGTGAGAAATCTTGTGCCAGCTCTTCAACAGAATATTGGGTCATAAATGAGTGAATGAATGAATTTAAATCCCACACTATTAGTTCACACATTCATTCTTTTGACAAACTTATACAGAGTATTTCCAGTACAACAGGATCTGGGCTTTATGCAAAGCCATCCTTAAAGAATCAGGCATCTGGTAAAAAAGGAAGAAAGAATAACTAAAGAGTCATAAATTTACACAGGACATTTTGAGCCAAAGGCTATGAGGCCCACATAACTGAGCACCCATAAATGATGAGGTTTTGTCAAATCCAGGTTGTCAGGAAAAACCTCAGTAGGTTAAGGTCTTGCTTCAATCTAGGGCTTCATGACTTGAGACAAAGGGAAAGACATGCAGGCAATGAAACCATAGAGGAGGGAGAAAGGCAGACTCCAAGAAGTGACACAGACATGAATACAGTCCTGGGTTCATGGTCTTTAGGGTAACATCAATGATAGATGGTAGGGACATAGCTTGTCACAATAAAGCACTAAACAAAGAATGTGGGGCAGGGGCTAGAACCCCAAGAATAGTGTTGATTCCAAGCAGATTCTAGACAAGGGGCTGATATACACAGGCCTCTAGGACAGATTCTGCCCACTTGTTAATCTAAAGTTATGCTGAGACAAGGCAGACCCCTTCCCTATCGACCCTCCGGGTTGCTGTTGCTTAAGAGAGAAGTCTTCACCATTGGGCTTTCCCTACAGAAGCATACTGCTATCCCATATAAAGAGGGTGACAGGGATTTGCAATTGATGGGACAAGAGGGAAGAGGAGCTAGCACCAACCCTCCAGAACCTGAAAAAGAATGAGCATGTTATTTGGTGGCCCCTCTGATTGAAAAGAGTCATGGAAGGAGAAGGATACATAATGCCAGGTAGTTCTGATGGCATCACATGATATGAAAAGCATCCAACAGTACATGTGCTCCCCAGAAAGTGATGGTACATTGACTTCTCCCAAAAATCATTTCCTAGAAAAGAATGATACAGAGCTACTGTGCAAGAAATGAACAGAAAATATGGGGCAATGGCCAACTTAGAAAACATGGGATAAAACAAAGCAGAGCCTGTGAGATATATCAGTATCTGTCACTCTTTCTTATGCCTGGGAATCTTCCGAAGAAAGAACTTACATGGTGATGGTGCCTCTCAGCTTTACTTTATCGCCTCTCCCAGGGTCTGGTCATGCTGGAGATGAGGAAAGCATGCTTTAAACAACTCATCTCTGAAGACTATAAAGCCTATGCTTTCTTCCTGATACCCTCCAGAACAATGTCACAAAGTGTTTCCTTTCAAAATGACTTCACAATTGTCACTAGAGAAAAAGATTGGCTAAGGCAAGCTAAAAACCTGTTGGTACCTGGGAGTGAATCCCCACCCCACAACCTTTCCGATCTCCCTGATTTAAAACCGGTGGGCTTTGTTCACATTCCTTATCTCATTTCTGGGATTTCCTGGCTTGTTACTTAAAGCTTCTGGCATTTGCCTCTGTGTATTCAACAAATTGTCAACATCAACAAATTGCACTTGGCTCAAAAACTCTAAATTCAAAGTGTCGGTTTATAAGAAATCAATGCATGTTCTTAACTTCTTGAGTCAACTGTCTTACTGTATTCTCAATTCTGTATGGCAAAATTCTCTTAAATATTGCAAAAGATGCCCTTTCCCGAATTGGAGCAATATGCAAATGAGCAGCAGCCTACAAGTTCCAAGTCTGAAAGCAATTGGTCACAGTCAAGGCAGCCAATTTGATCTTCTGCTCCCAGGTCTCACCCAGCTTCTAACACCAAAGAAGGCACAAGTGACCAACTCAAGAGTTTACCTTTACTCTCAATAGTAAACCAGGCCAGACAGTACAAGCCTGGAACATCAGCTATTAGGAAGGTTAAGGCAGGAGGATGGGAGGTTCAATAACTCCCTGGATTACAGAGCAAGTTCAAGTCTAGCCTAGGCAATGTAGTGAAACCGAGTCTCAAGTAAAAATGTTCATACTGGCACTCAGGAGGCAGAGCCAGGCAGATCTCTGAGTTTGAGGCCGGCCTGGTCTACAAAGTGAGTTCCAAGACAGCCAGGGCTACACAGAGAACCCCGGTCTCAAAATAAAATAAAAATGTTCAAAAAGGTCTGAGGCTATAGCTCAGCAGGGGTGTTCTTGCCTGGTGTGTACAAGGCCCAGAGTTCAATCTTCTACATCACAGAAGGAGAAGAGGAAAGGAAAATGAATGCTGCATACTCCTCCTTCCCTTTGGACACATTCAAAAGACCCAAGGGGAATCCAATAAACATTTCCAGGAGCAACCACAAAATATCTACAAACACTCTAGCCTCTTCATGGCAAGCAGCTCCCACGGTATTCACAGCCCTGGAGAAATGGGTCGTATTTACCATTCTCAAGGCTAAAGGGATTTGAAAAGGGCAACAGAAAAATCACACCATTGATGGTGTGCCTCCCTGAAGGCAAAGCCCTATTTCAGAGTCTGGTACTGACATCCAGAAACAGCAGGCCATGTGTCCACTCCAAAGTCATCACACTTTGGCTGTGGATCCCTACAGAGCTGGAGTGGCCCTGGGGGGCTCTGATGAAAGGTGCTAAATAAATTAGTGCTATCGTTTATTAGAGCATAAGAAACAGATGGGGATGAGTGAAGTGACAGCTGGAAGAAGGTGGTTTGGGAAGACAGACTATGTGAGGCCCTGGGAGACTTGTCTCCAGGGTGCCCATTAACATTCCCGGGTGCTACTTTCTCAGCACCCTGCGTGGATGCTACAAGCCCTTTGCAAATTTATCCCTGGACTTTCTTCCCTTCACACACTTAATCTAACACCTAATTATAAAATAATTGGCAACTCCACAAGTTTCTACTGTAAAACTATCCCACCAAGAATGATTATTTTCAACTCATTGCTCCTTGCATCTATGGGATGAAGGGGATAGATGAAGAAATGGGAAAAATAAGTTTTATTATAAAAGGGCCTTCCTTGAGGCACAGAGACAGGCATTTTGACATCAATTTGAGACTGACCACCATAGAGAATAGTTTAGCAATATGGAACATTATTTAACTTGGGCTATACATACACTCCTTGCTTAATAATGAACTTGACAACCAATGACACTCCCCACCTGCCCCTCCCTTCACAATGCACATAGCAACCTGAGACCCTCCCCACTTGCATGGATCTGCATGTATGCAACCACTTCCAACAATGGACGTAGTTACTCATTCCTAAAGACCCTATGGTGACACCCCTGCCCCCATTTCCATTCAAACTCATCCTAGAACACATCCAGGGACTACAGGCAATAGCCCAATCTGGCCTGGACTGATTTGAGCTACATACACAGTAGGGCATGTGTGATTAAATTCAGATACATTGTGGGTAAGGACATGTACAGTAGAGGCTTCTGTGATTGAAGTCTATCAATCAAAACAGAGAGCCACACCCCTTAGTAGCCAAACTCCTTCTCTTGAATCCCATAATACAAAGCCTCAAACAAAGACAAGGTCTTGAGTAAGTTCTTGCTCAAGTGGCCCACTGCTCATTGGCTGCATTTTTCTCATCTGTGCTGTTGCTTTGATTTTGAATAAAGTTTCCTTGCTATTTTTCAACCCGTGTGAACTTTTAATTCCTGGAGTAATACAACAAAGGGAAGAAAACACCTGGCCCAGACACCCACCACAAGGAACACATTTGTCTTCCTCTGGCCGAAGTCAGCCTTCAGCTGTCTGTAATTTTGTCTGCTTCTCTTGGATCCTTGAAACAGCTGTGTTTACTCATTATATCTGTTTATGCTCCCTAACTTGCCCAGGCTCCCCATAAGTCCTCCCAAAGTTCCAGTTTATTTAGGACTATTTTGGAAAAACAAAAACAATCAGCAAAAAACAGGTCTATTTCCAAAAATCTCCTAATCCATGATGAGCTCAAGGCAACCGGCATCAAGACCCTACAGTTATCCGTTCCTTAAGACTACGCAGCTATGAACAGAAAAGTCATCCTAGTTTGCTTTGTATTGCAGTGATCGTGACCAAAAGCAACAAGGGGAAGGAAGGGTTTCTTTGATTTACAATTGCTAGTCCCCATACATGAGGACAGCTGAAACAGGGACTCAAGCAGGGCAGGAACCTGGAGGCAGGGATTGAAGCAAAGGGCAAAGACCACAGAAAAATGCTGTTCACTTAGCTCCTTCCTCAGGACTCACTCAGCTCAAGTTTTTATACAACTCAGGACCACCTGCCCGGTGGGGCACCATCAACAGGGCCCTCCCAAATTAGTCACTAATCAAGAGAATATTCCACAGACTTGCCTACAAACCAAGCTAATGGAGACATTGCCTCAATTGAGGTTCTGTCTTCTGAGATGACTTTAGGATGTGTCAACTTAAAAAAAAAAAAATCTAATCCTCACAGGGTGAAAAAATAAAGAAAACACAACTCATCCAGGAAGCAGAGTTTTGTTGTTGTTGTTGCTGCTGCTGCTGCTGTTGATGTTATTTTATAAGACTGGGTGTCACTATGTAGCCCAGGCTGGCTCCAAACTCCTCAGGCTCCTGCCTGTATCTTCCCTGACCAAGTGCTAGGATCACAGGCAACCAGAACTATGTCCAGAAAATAATCATCTCTAGATATTTAACTTCTGGCCTATGGGCTAATTTAAAACAAGGTCCTTCTTAAGCTTTTATCCAGTGTTGTTTTGGTTTGGGAGTTTCTTTTGTTGTGTTTCCTTTCCTATTTACTCACATGCCAGTATTATACATGGAGTACATAATTGAATGCCTAGAATATAGGTCATTCCTTTGAGAACTGTTGCTAAACCATTTTGTTCACAAATTCTCTCCATCTGAGATCAGACTATAAGTGTTAGAGACTGGGGGTGGCAGTTGCCGACAGATGGTGTTCAATACACAAGTTTAGCATGCCATGAGCTAAGCAAATGTCCAAAACAGATTTACACACAGAAAACACGCTGGGCCAGGAGCCCTCCTGCTCCAGTGTGACAGTCAAAAGTTGTCACTAATATAGCAGTTCTGTGTGGCCTTGTAATCATCTGTTCCAACATTTATTGAAAACCAATAAGCAATTCTTTACAAGTAAGAGAAAAGAAACACAAAGTCTGATTCCTTTTTTCAAAACAAGTCAGGCTTTCCAGGAAATAGAATATAAAAATATGCAGTGCCTCCCCAATGCTGAATAGCAACCATCAAGAACCACATTGCATGAAGCATGTGAGATTTTAAATAGAAGTACAGAAAGATAGGAACCTATAGATGCATAGATGTGTTCCCAATTATTCCCCCCAACCTCCACAAAAGCTATGAAGATTGTGTTGTGCTCTAGAACAAAGAACAGAAATTGCACAAAAATACCCAGATGTGCCATGGGGTGCTACCAGGCCTTAAACAGAAGACAGGAGATCAAAAGTGAGTCTCTAGAAGAGCTCATTAGGGGGCCCTCATCAAGGTTAGCTGCTATGGTTAAAGGACCTCTAAGGCCACTTTAGAATGCTTGCAGTGCCCTGTCTGGCCCCTCTGGCCCCTCTAGTCCCTCATTTCTACAGTGCTATTGATATTTACTATCTGGCACTTCATCATAATTGAAGGACTGATTCCCATGTCTGCTCCTCCCTGAGCTTCTGAACAAAAATGATATACAGCAACAGAAGGGCCAGAAAGCATCCTGGCTAGTGAAGATGGTAAATTGGAGCACTCAGAGTAAACTGTCTGATGTGCAGGTAGACCTTGCCCTGAAGCATGAGGAGATGGCAAGTGTTAGTATTCAGGCATCTGTACTGGCCTGCCCTTGGGGTCCTGACAGGATATGTCCTCAGCTGCAGCCACTAAGAGTACACCTGTGCACATTCCCTATGTTCTTTTATAAAAGGTGGGCCTTGCCCACCTCCCATTTCTTTCCCTCCCTGTCTCTCTTCCACAATTCTTGTCCCCAAGGATTGGTCTCTGTCCCTCTCTCTGCCACATTCTCTGCCCTTTATCTTCTTCCAATAAACCTCCTATGTGCACCTTTGTTTCATGGTGTGACTTCTCTTCAAGGCATTTTAAAATAAATTACAACAGCAAGGGCTCCTGGGTTGAAGACCACTCCCAAGATAAAGAGGCTCAGAGCTAAGCCAGTGCTTTGGCTGTGGTCCCCAAGCACAGGAATATTATGCAACAGTCAAGGGAAGGCCAGCAGTGACACCCCCAGGCTCCTCAGCTGATGGAAGGATGCATCAGCTATGAGTAAGGAGACATCCCCACAGTGAGTTCTGCCACATTCAGTGATAAAGCAAATTCCCACCCCTTGCTGGGCTCTGCAGACCTCAGGGAGAAAGCAGGTGAAGACTGCAAGGAGAGGAACAGTGAGAGAAATGACTGGAAATGTTTGGAAATGTTTTTCTGATGGTAAAGGCATGACTCTTAAGTTGACTCTCCACCCCACAAAACCCAACCAAACCAGGAGACTGTGCTAATTTAGACAGGGCAGGTAAAGCCTAAGTCATGGTCTCTCCACCTCTGCCACATGGAAGGTGCAGAAGGGGGAGTGAGCCAGGGGTCCCTTTATCTTTGTAGGGGGACAGGAAGAGTGAAGGCAGAACCCTCACTGGACTCAGGGCAGCCTCCCCTGAGTCCAGAAGAGCAGATTCCCTCTGGGCTAGCAAGAAGTTGTGCTAGCATTTCCTTCATTCCCTTGAAATGCTCAAGGCTGGCTTTGACCTTACTTCCTGGGTTACTGTTTTTTTCATATCTAGGCTGGGAGCAAAGTGGAATTGAAAAGGAACATGAAAGAAGACAAAGTGGACGCATGGAAATGAAAAGAAATACACTCCCCGTACATGGGAAAGAAAACAGAGTCGAATAGTATTGATTTTGAGTACATGAAAGGCTTCACTTGAAGATGAGAACCGAAGAGGGAGATTGAGTGAGTGCACAACACAAGAAACTTCCCTTCAGGATAGGGAATTGTCTGAAGTGTTCCCAAAGCAGATGCTGGGGCATGTACCCCACCACTCCCATCCCACATTTAACCTGTCTGCAGGGAGGTGGACAATTGCATGTTTGTGTAGACAGCAAGTAACTGAAGGATGTCACTTAATACAATGTCCACAGTAGAAAACACTGGTTGAATGGGTGTGAGCTCAATTAATTCAAAGTGAGTCCTAAACACAAAAATGGGTCATTTGGTAGGTTGGTTTACGGTGGGGGGGTATTTAAATAGGCCTTAAAGCAAGAGAGAACAAATGGTTTTCAAGTATGACTGTAGCCATCAGTAGAGCTACTGACTGATGTTCAAGACACATTTCAGGACAGGAAGAGGATCACATTGCTCCCTCGGCTTTTGCTCTGATGTGGCCATGACTCAATTTAGCCAATGAAACATGAGAAGCACTGAGTGGTCACATCAGTCAGAAATATGAAACTCTTCTTGTGGTTCACAAGTCTATTTTTCTGCCTCTATTGGAGCCAGTGCCAAGACAGAACTTTCTGAGAGATCAGAATAAGGAGTGGACAGATGTCCATCATCCATGAAGGATGGGTCACATGAGAAGGCACAACTTGAAACAATGGTGGGATCTAGATTCACCTGGATGACTCGACAGCTTCCTATATGATGTAGCTGGGAAGTGTTCTTCCCCCAGGGTCATGGGTTAAACACTGGGTTGCCAACAAAGGGGCCTTTTGAGATAGACTAGTCCATTGATGTGTTTTACATGTGTTTATGCTATGTCATATTCCTTTAGCTATGTGATGGTGTATTGCATGTGTTTATGCTGCCTTTATTAACAACGTAAAGTGTTAAATTTGTTTCACTGCATTTGTTTAATTATATGAAGATGTGTAGCATCTGTTTCACCTTGCTTGCCTAAGGCACCTGATTGGTCTAATGAAAAGCTAAACAGGAGAAGGGTAGGCGGGGCTGGCAGAGAATAAACAGGAGGAGAAATCTAGGCTCCAGAGAGAAGAGAGAGAAAGGGAGGAATACATACAGGGCCAGAAGCCAGGCAACCACCAGCCAGACAGACAGATAGACAGACAGACACAAGAAGTAGTGAAAGTAAGATATACAAAAGAAAGGTAAAAGACCCCGAGGCAAAACATAGGTAAAGAGAAATAGGTTAATTTATAAGAGCTAGCAAGAAATGAGCCTAAGCTAAGGTTTCACATTCGTAATAATATGTGTCATGATTTGTGAGTTGGTTCATGGCCCAAAAAAAGAAAGCCTGCTACAACTCATGAAAGCTTTGACTTCATCAATGGATTCGTTAACAGAGTCACCATGTGAGGGCGTCAGGAGTTGATACAAACCAGGCGACCAAGCTTGGATGGAGGAAGTAAGTTAACTGAAGGTGTGCCCATGCAGATGATAAACAGATCCCAGGCCCTTCCTATCTCTCAGACTCCCAGTTCGGAACTACCACAACCTCTCATTACTATGTTCTACCTGCCCGCACACCCATAAGTCATGAATCCAGTTAATTCAGGGCTGGCATTTCTGAAACAGCAAATAGAAATTAATCTTTCTCCTTTAAGTCAATTTGCTCAGGTATCTGGTAACAATTATATAAAAACTAAGACACCATCACAAGCCTGAACTTTTAACTCTTTGAATGTCAATCATCAAGGCAACGGCACTAGGTTTCACTGGCAGATTGTAACCTTCCAGTGCCCATGATCCATTCATCACTAAGGAAGAACCCTAGTATTTCTATGGACTAAAAGTGCTGAGATAAAGACCCAAACCAGCAAACCAATGCTGCCTGCTTTTCAAAGCTATTTGCCTTTTCTCAAAGAGCTCTTTCTTTCTTGTGCTTAACCCTACAGTCATGATGGTCACAGGCCTTCTCAGAAGCCTGACACATCAGCTGAATAACATTTTCATTTCCCAACTCCCTTTTGTTGTTGTTGTTGTTGTCTTGTCTTGTTTTGTATTTTTGACACAGTTTCTCTGTGTAGCTTTGGAGCCTGTCCTAGAACTCTCTCTGTAGACCAGGCTGGCTAGGAACTCATGGAGATCCACCTGCCTCTGCCTCTGCCTCCCAAGTGCTGGGATTAAAGGTGTGTGCCACCACCACATGGCTCATTTCCCAACTCTTATTAGCTCCTCTTTCAGCAACAACAGAGAGATGCCCCACCCCATAAAGCTATGGTGCACTGGGATAAGACATGCCTGGGTCTTAGCATGACCATTTGACAATGATTTCAATATAAGGGTATTTAAAATGTTGTCTGAATTCGCCTGAATTTGGTAAGTTATAAATATATTTATAGTACTCCAAACTATTCCAGGAAAGCATTATCTTGCTTTTCCTGCCTTTGCTTTATTTTGAAGTTTTTAGTGTCCTACTGAAATAAATGATTTTTGATATGATTATAACTTCTGTCATTTTTATGGACACTAATAAAATCATTTATATGGGTATATCCTAGGGAAAATGTCATTTCAAAAAAAAAAAACCCATATCACCAATTTAATTTACACATGGCAAAATTGGTTATATGGGGCTTGAAAATTATTCTACATTCAAAGAACCCCAATGACTCTTTACATGCCTTCCAGTCACCTAAAAGACACAGTGAGTTTGAAAGACATTTGCAAAGTACAAAGTATGAGTTATAGAAGGAGCTGACAGATGTTCACAGTAATAGGTCCCTCCTGTTCCAAACAGGAGAGGCGTGTCCAAACATTAGCTACAAGCAAAAGCCATGTGTGTTTCACCAAGATCTTATGAGTAAATTTCAAACATGGGAGCAATAGGTCAGGCATGGATGGGAGTTCTCTGAAGTCATGGGAACACTAAGAAATGTCCTATGATGTTTCACTGAACTACTAGATCTTTAGGAAAAGCCAAGCTCAGATACCTGGACTAGAAGACTAGTCTGTTGTGGTTTTACTATAATAAAAATGGCCCCAAGAGTTCATGTGTTACAGGCTTTGCCCCCAGCTGGCAGCAGTATGAAGAGGTGACTAGATCATGATGGTGCTAATAACCTCATCAATTGATCTATCCTTTGATGGCCATAACTGAACAAGATTCAGGAGTAAGGCCTAATCAGAGGAGGCAGGGACTACACTTTCAAATATGTATCGCCCCTACTGGCTCTCTCTTTGCTTCCTGGATTTCTCCCCCACTCTTCTGTCATGATGCCTCTAAAGGTCTTTTTTTTTCCTTTTTTTTATTTAAATTTGAAACAAGGTTGTTATACATGTCAGTCCCAGTTCCCTCACCCTTACATCCTCCCCAGTCACCCCCACCAAACCCCAGCCCATCCCCTTTCTGTTCCCCAGGGAGGGTGAGGCCTTCCATGGGGGATCTTCAAAGTCTGTCATATTATTTGGAGCAGGGTCTAGGCCCTCCCCCATGTGTCTAGGCTGAAGGAGTATCCCTTTATGTGGAATGGGCTCCCAAAGTCCATTCATACACTAGGGATAAATATTGATCCACTACCAGAGGCCACATAGATTGCCCAGGCCTCCTAACTGACACATACATTCAGGGGGTCTGGGTTGGTCCTATGCTGGTTTCCCAGCTATCAGACTGGGGTGCATGAGCTCCCTCCCCTTATTATGGTCAGCTGTTTCTGTGGGTTTCTCCAGCCTGGTCTTAAGCCCTTTGCTCATCACCCTCCCTCTCTGTAACTAGATTCCAGGAGTTTGTCTCAGTATTTAGCTGTGGGTATCTGCTTCTGCTTCCATCAGCTAGTAAATGAAGGCTGTAGAATAACATATAAGGTAGTCTAGTCATCAATTTCATTATTGTGGAAGGGCATTAAAGGTAACCTCTTCACTATTGCTTAGATTGTTAGATGGGTTCATCATTGTAGACCTCTGAAGGTCTTAAAAGCAATGGCTCTCAGACAATTATGGACTGAAACTATGAGCCAATCAAGCCTTTTCTCTCCTAAGGTGTTTTTTTTTTTTTTTTTTAAACCAAGTATTCTGTCACAGTCTTGGAAAACTGGCGAATCCAGCCTTGGAGACAGTTGAGACCATCACTAGAACAAAGTCCTCCTGGGAAAAGGCAAGGAAGAACCCTGGACAGCTGCTTCTGAAGTCAATGAGTATTTCTAGTTTTCCATGCTGAGCAGGCCAGCTTCACAGAAGCAGAGCAATTGTCAGGTTTATACAGATGGTGAGCTGAGAATATGCTCTGGAGTCTTTGAGTTATATTTTCAGAGCCTTCCTAAGGGGCTTGGAGTACATACAGAGCTGACAGACTGACAGGTAATCCTTGTACACCCTTGCCAAGAAAATTACAATAAATGAAAAAGTCAAGTTATCTTGGTGAGAATGTCCAGTGCGATCCACATGTACAGTAGAAGGAAATAAAATGTCCTAGGACAACTTCACTGGCCATCACTGTGTCTCAAGTCGGCATAATAAAGGATACACTCATCCTAAAGATACCTACTGGTACCCCACTATACATACACCACCTCGTGACTCTATCATCCTGTTACAAAGCCTAATCTTGAGAACTGTGATCCAAACCAGCATTTGAGACAGATGCTTCGCATATGTGCTGTGTCCTTCCAGCTAAATGTACTGTATTAGCATTTCCCTGCCCTTTGCCTTCCCGGTACCCCATGTCTTCAGACAATGGGAGCCATCATCCTACCTTTGTGCCCAAAGATAACACTCCTTCACATTCAGCTTCTATAAACCAGCTCTCTTGGCCAAGCATCTGAACAGAACAAGTCTTACTTAATCTTGGTCTCTCTATGTCCTACCCAGAATCTAGCACACAGTAGGTCATCATTATATAAAACTTGTGCTATACTAAGAACTACAAATGACAAGATAAGAAGGAAAGCAAAATCAAGGAAAATGAAGAGTCACCTTTTCTCCAGTCCCCAAAGTCCCCACCACCACAGGAAAAAACGTCAGGGTTCATCTCTTCAGTAGCTCACAGTTATGCTCAGCTCAAAGCTGTATGGCTAGTTTGTTTCACAACGCCCTGGATATCCACCCCAACCTGATTTCACTTCAATACACAATGAGATTTTTTTTTCCCCAGGACCAATCCCCAGGAATTGACTGGCTTTTTCTTCAATCACAATAATTTCCTTTGATGGAGAACTATCTTGTTGTTATCATCTGACAAAGGAGTACTTAATGTTCCCTGTGCTCCAGAGTGTTTGGCTCTAAAGCACATTCAAGGACAGAAGCATTCTGTGCCCTCAGCAAAAATTGAGGCCAGGCGTGGTTCTTGACAATCCAGGTTGCTCCCTGCCCACTCTGAGCAGGACTTACAACCAACCACCCACCATGGGCAAAGTCCTCTGCCCTGCAGACCAAAGCTCTGTTGAATTCTAAACCGTCTTCAAAGGGGTAAACGGCATGATCTTCAGTTTGCCTCCCAGGAAACAGTCCCCCTGGCAGCCATTTTGTTCTCCCAGCTGGGATGGAGGAGGCTAGATGAAGGGAAACTTCCTAGAAGAAAGAGACACCCTTGCCCTTTGTACCCCAGGAAGACTTCAGGACAGCGGGCAGGGAGACATGCACATTCTGACCTCCATTCCCAGCTGGTACACTGAGAGGGACAGGGAGATAATGAAACTCAGGTTCAGTGGGAAATCAAAGTAAAGAAAGAGCTTCTGTGTCATAAAACTGTCAATAGCAACAAAGTGCCAAGCTGGGGTGGCCAGAACTCAACCTGGGGATAGGCAAGATGAGGCAGCAGGTCTCCTTTACCTTTCTATAATCTTCATTCCATCTAATCGAAGCATATATCACTGCTTGCTTAAGCCTGTAGAAGGAACCAGATGTGCTGATGGTCTATATGATGGGGGTTGGGGGGGGGTTAATCTTCGAGAGCCTGAGGACCATAGGATGCAGAGAAGATGCCCTAGACTGGGAATCCAAGAACTGGTAAGATGCTCAGAATCAGTGCTAGGGAAAAAATGGGACAGCTGGGAGATCACTGGTTTGGCTAAGATGAGAGAGAAGGTATCACACTTTCATAGTAAACTCAAGCCCTGTTGACAGTAAAGATGCTCAAGACCTTGCAATTTCATGACCACACAAGGCCCCAAATGTATGACCCACTTCCTCCTCTTTCACCATCAGTATGAGTTCAAATGCCTCATATACACCTACTCAGAAGCCTACTTGGAAAAGAGCATAAGCAAGGGAATAAATCTAAAAGAATAAATGAAGGAAAACTTTCCCATAGAAACTAGTTAAGCTGTTGAATCAAATTAGACTTCTCTTTCATTGATGACCAACAAGTAAGGGTTACTGGGTGGGGGGAAGAAACAGATCTATTATGGACCATTTTAAAAGCTTATTTACTTGTCTAAGTGTGGCATCACATTCCTATAATCCCAGCACTTACGAGCTGAGGCAAGGGGTGTGCGCACAGGTAAGTAAATGACTGCAATATGCCAAAAGGAATGTATAGAGAAAACAAAGCTTGCATAACATCTCATAGAGGAATTGCCCGATGCTGCCACACAAGGGCAAGTAGCTGAGGGTGAACAGGTCCTCGGTGAGTACCAGAGTCTACAGTAGAAAGGGAGCACTCTCCTAGTCCAAGTTCTAGGAACTGCAGGAATGGGATAGAAGTGGAAGAGTTGGAAGGGAGTTCCACTCACTACAGACTTATTGCAGTTAAATAAGGATCAGGATAAACAAACAGGCCGAATAGATGTTTATTCAGGGAGAAATAACTTACAACCTAGACAAATGAACACCAGGAAATTCCACCTGATGCTCTCCTGTCCCAATCCCACCAGCAAGAGAGCTTTTCCCGGCTCTTCCTCCGACCTCCTTCCACAGGTCACTTCCGCCCATGGCTCCACCCCCCAATGGGCATGGTCAGTGTCACAGAAGGACTATCTCACTACACAGACTATCAGTCATTCAAAATGTTTGAGACAAAATAGGCTCAAACTTGGGTAGTTTAGCATGCTTTGTGGATATTTGCATGTACATAGGGAAATATCTTGGAGTTGATAATCAAACCTAAGCATGACATTTACTTACATTCCACATGTATTCCTTTTACCTGTCATCTGTAAGTAAGTATATTATTTTCTAATAATTTTGTACATAAAACCAAGTTTCCTGGCATTGAATTTTCATTTGAGGTACTATATGAGTACCAGCATGGGGAGTGCTCCGTGTTTAGTAGGAAGAAAAAAGAATTGAATCTTTTTTTTTTTTTTCCTCAGTGTGAAGGGTTGGGGTGGGACTGGGTTGGTGGATTACTCTCCTAGCATGCACAAAGCCCTGGGGCCAGTCCCCAGCCCTCAATAAACTGGGTGCAGTAGCATACACCTTTGATCCCAGCACTCCAGAGGTGAGGCAGAAGAATTAGGAGTTCAAGGTTATCCTTGGCTATACATTCTGAGGCCAATCTGGGTTACATGAAACCCCATTCCAAAAGAATAGAACAAAATCCCCTCCCATACCTACATTAACCTTGTGTGGAAGTTCGGAACTCCATCTGATAGAGACTCCAGTTAGAATCTTGGCACAATGTTCCCACAATGCAAAAAGAGTCTCTACTGCCAAACCACTGCCTCTTCCCTGCCCTAGTGCTTATGGCCCAAGAAAGGCGTGACCCCCACCAAATGAAAATGGGCCTTTTGTGACATCTATGCTTCTAATTGTCTGCCAGCATAGCCCCTAGTTTCCATTGCAGGGATCCACTGTTCTACTCTTGAGCAAGTCTTCAGCAACACAATATGTACAAGACAAAAGACACCCTGATGGAGTGCATATTTCTCCCACTCTGTTATTTGGATTTCCGTCTTTGTTTTTGCAGAATTTTTCTAGAATAAGTGTCAATTACTTAGTAAACATTGTGCTTAATTGTTGGTGAGATTGCAAAATAACCGGCACAGACTGAAGTCATGTTAGACAAGAACAAATAATTTGAATATGGCAGTTAGTGGGGCCCTGAGAACAAAGAATGGAGTTTTATTTAAGGAATGAGTCAATCATGCTGAGCGAAAGACAATGCCAGGGCTCCTTCTGTGTGCAGAGCTGAAAAGCCCAAAGTTTTTCTGTTTTAAGATGTGTGAAGATATTCAGTACAAAGGGCCTGGTTTCAAACATCCATGAAAGAAACTAAGGCAGACTGCTGTGGTTCACAAAGAAACAAAGCCTTTGCCACCAACAAGGAATCGAATCCTACGAAACCTGGTGCTCCAAGATGACAATGTCAAGTTGTACAGCTGTCCACAAAACCAGATAATTGACACAGAAGTTTAATGTGAACTAACTTAATACACAGCCCATCAAATACATTAGATGCAACAAACAAGGACCAGGAAATACAGAAAACATGCAAATACAGCTCAGGAGAGGTGGTATTCTTGGGGCTGAAAAATGGCCCTTGGGCTAAGATCACTGGCTACTCTTACAGAGGACCTGGGTTCAATTCCCAGCACCCACAAAGTGGCTCACAACTGTCTGTAACTCCAGTTCCAGGAAATCCAGCGCCCTCTTCTGACCTTGAAGAGTACTGCACACACATCACATGGTATGCTGACATACCTGTGGACAAAGCAGCCATACACATAAAATAATGTTTAAAAACTGTTTTAAAAGATAGCATTCTTCAGATAATGTTTTCAAACCCCACTTCTCATCCAGATTCTTAATATTTTTTGAGGTGGAACAGATTACTTAGAACAAGATCCCAAGTCAGCAATCAGCAAACATCCCATAAAAAGCCAGACAGTAAATACTTGGAGTTTGCAGGCCAGACAGCCTCAGTCCAAGCTATTCAACTCAGCTGTGTTATACTTGAGAATACTACATTGACATGTAAACAGAGAAGTGTGGCTGTGTTCCCATAAAACTTTATGGAGAATAGCATTATTGTATGCAACCTTTATGTGTTATAAAATATTCTTTATTCATTTTAAAATTTTGAATGCAAAACTTATGCCATTCCTTGAAGGTACACACCTATAACACCAGCACGAAGGAAGCTGAGGCAGGAGGATCACAAGTTTGAAGCTAACCAGGGCTACATAGTAAAATAGAAGTTGTCTTAAATGCAATCTGACAAAGGCTGGAGAACAAGCATGAAAGTGCTTGCCTGTAAACGTCAGGACTGAAGCCGGATCCCCAATACCCATGGAGAAAGAGCCAGTTTTCAGAAGATGGAAATAAGATCCCTGCAGCTCACTGGCCAGACAGCCCCATGGCTACTGAGAGACTCTCAAAGGGAAAGGGTGGCTCCTGATGAATGACACCTTAAAGTTGATCGCCTTCCTCCCACGCATAAACCCCCATCTATGTTGACACCCAGCAACACATACCATGCACAAACACACTCAAACAGAAAAAGAAAAAAATTATTCCAAGCTGATAGTCCATAGGAAATCAGGTAGTGGACTATCAATAGCCTCTCCTTGTTCTCTAGCCCCTTCAATGACTGATGTGACACCACCACTACCCAGTCACTCAATGCTCTGTAACCATGTTCCAGTAGAGTGGAAACCTACAGAGATTTGGAACCCGAACAGCAAGTCCTTGAAGCCACAGCAGTAAAAAAAAGAAGGAAATCAAGTTGAACACTAGAAATGGAAGGAATCCACATGCCCCCCCCCCAAGGCGGGGAAGAAGTGTGCCATGGAAAGGGTGGGGCAGAATTGCTTTGTTCCTGCCAGGGCTTGAACTTGACTGGAGATGGAGTTTGAGAAGTGTTCCCAGGGAGAAAACATGGCGTTACTAGTATGAAGAGAAATCAGAAGGAAGAATGAGAAAAGAAGGCCATGAAGAAAATGAAGGTTAATTATGGATTCTTCCTACCCAGCAGGAATTATTCTAAATGTTATATATATGTGGCCATGTACATATATTAGTAATCCCTTCACAGCCCCATGAGCCATTCTTACCAATCCCATTTTATGAATGATGTAACCTGTTCATGGTAGGGATGAATGTTTATAGAGGCCAACAAATCAGAGATATGACAGGTATTAGATTATACATATGGAAGATAGACAGATAGATGATAGATAGATAGATAGATTATATGATAGAGAGCCATGTAACAGAATTTGTATATGAGATATAGTAAACAGAAAACATAAGAATAGATAAGATGATAGACACATATAGCTAGATTGATATGATTTAAATTAGATAGCTATGAAACAGATCTCTATGTGCTAGAAAACAGAATGATGGCAGGCAATATATATAAATAGATACATAGGTAGGTACATATAGACAATGATAGATATCAAATAAATGATATAACCAGATGATGGACAAAAGATAGATGATAAAGGTAAGTGACTGATAGATTAATAGACAATAAGTGATCAGTGGTAGATGAAACATAGATTATAGAAAAAGTACAGGCTATGTATGATAGATGATGCATAAGTGATGGATAATAGATCACATAGGACAGATAAATGATATAGATGATAGACAAACACATGTGATAGGTGTATATTAGATCAAATTATAACTCAAAACATAGTAAGAACACTGAACCACAATCCCTGATGTCTCTACATGTATGGCTTCATGATGGGAAAGTTAGAAACAGGCCAGAATAGACAAGTCCTACAGAAATGGGTGACAGCAGGTACTCCATTCTTTATAAGCAATGGTGCACTAGTGCCCTCCACTCTTCCAAGAGGTTGGTTTGAATGCAGGTTTCTGAAGAAGGTGAGTTTGAAGTAATTTTGAAATGTCTGAAGGAACTAAATATTGAAACACGCAGGCAACCGCAGGAGCTCCACGAAGGACCCAAGGAGCAGGAAAAACAAAGGTGCAGAGGGGATTTGGAAATGTGGAGATGATTTGAAGAGCTAGACATGTTTTCTCTTAGATCTAACGTAGGGACAGATTTTCAAAAGCACAGGTTCTACAAACTGTCTCTCTTTGATATCCCGGAGGAGCTCATTGTTAATGCAAAGGAGAAACTCTGGAGTACCCGCCTCCTCCCAGGCCACTCTGCATGGCCATCACAACTGGGGCCGATTCTCAGAATCCTGGAGCTGAAACCCAGCTATTCAGAGGTCACCAGAAGCCAGAAGGACAAGAATTCACACCAAACTGTATACAAGGACAGTAGCATTCGCTATCTTCAGCTTATATACTCCAACATGGGAATTTTGTAAAACTTGGTAGCAAGCTGTACATAGACTTCAAGTCAGAAGAACTGGGCCCAACAGAGCTCCTGAGACCTCCTGCAGAGCCCAGTCTCTTGCAAATTGTCCTTCCTATCTAAAATACCATCTTTTTCTTTTCCGTGAGCACAGGGACATCTCCTTCAGATCTATGCCCTTGGTTTTGAGGAAAAAAAAGATGAAAAAAAAAAAAAAACAGTTTGAAACTATTCTATACTTTGTCTTGGTGGTATTTAGCTCATTTCCATGTGTCTGTCAATATTCATGGGCTTGGGCACCAGAAATTAATATGACCATATGCCAAAGTAGACAAAAAAGATGAGAAGGGTGTTAATTAGTGAAGTGCTTGGCATGCAAGCATGGTGACCTGAGTTCAAGCACCAAAAAGATAAAAATAAAGTGTTTAAAACCAGGCATTATGTATTTGTAGTCCCATAGCTAGGGAGGTAAAGATAGGTGAATCTCGGGCTCATTGGCCAGCCAGAATAACCTAATCAGTAAGAAACTCTACCTCAGTAATTAATATGCAAATAAATAGGGCATATGTGTGCTGAGGAAACACATCAGAGGTTGTCCTGTACCCTGAATATACATGCATAAACACAGACCTGAACATATCAGCACAATTATGTGTGCAGGTGCACAAAAGAGAGACAGAAGGAATAAAAAGAAAATATTGAAATTTTCTCACTGGATATGAAAGTATACATGAATAAGCCAATTAAAGCTCTTGTTTCTCGATGACTGACAAGGCCCATCCAAGTCACTTAAACTAGTCCTGGTTTGGAGCCTATAACTGGTGGGTTGCAAGCATCAAGCTGTGATGCTGTTTAACCCAAGTGTTCCCCTGAGGCCCTCCTTGGCTGTCTCTCCTCTCCAAGCCGCAATTGAGGCTTTGCAAGTGGCCCTATAAACACGCTAATGAATGAATGGACAACTAATTACCTTGTAAATATGCATGAATAAGCACAGCCCAGATTTCCTCAGCAGCAAATGCCGGGGCGCCCTCTTGCTTCCTACTTGGGCATGAGAAAACTTGTGACATGCCTGGGAAGGGAAGCTGGGAAACTTCCCATCCCTGGAGGCTAATCTTTCAACATGGAAAGGATGCTAACAGTATCTTCAAGCAGAAAGAATAAGACACCTAAGTTTTTACACCACAACCATCAGTGAAGTTACCAGTTGAAACTTTTTAATCAGCTATTATTTCTTCATTTTAAAGTCATTTTTTTCTCTTTTTCTCCATTTGCTGATCTTTGGTTATAACCGTCTCTTTGGTTCTCAGAGATTTGGGTGCCTTAAAAGATCTAAAGTTGGGGACCACTATTTTCTGTCCCAAGAATGATAGCATCACACTCCAGAAGCCCATGTCCAGAGTGGATTAGGGAGCTAGGTTGCAGCTCAGTTAGGAAAGGCCTGCCACAAACGCATGAGGAACTTAATTTGATCTCTGAGAATTCATGTCTGGAAAACAAAAACAAACAAAGGAAAAAAACTAAGTTTGGTGGAGCCATAATTCAAGAACTGGATTACGTGGAGATGTGGAAACAATGTGGTGGCTGGGGCTCACTAGCTAGTCAGTCTATTATAGTCACCAAGCCCCAGGATAAAGAGAGACCCTGTCTCAAAAGCAAGGTAGATGATGTTTGAGCAACAATGTCCAAAATTGCCCTTTGACTTCCATACACCTACACACACACACACACACACACACACACACACACACACACACACACACACTCCCACAGAGTGAATTAGGGTGGTTCCTAAAACTAGCTTCCTCACAGAGCCCTGGTGTAAAATGGCTACTTCCTAGTCCACATGGAATTGTCCAACTGGGGAAATTGAGCCAGATCTTTTGAGAGTATAACTAGAGTTCAGATACTGAAATGAAATTCTAAAACCACCCTTAACGGAGAACACTTCCACAAAGCTCCCTGAGTCCTCAGTTTATTTATATGTCCTATGGGACAAGCAAAACTACCTAGCAGAGTTATGAAAGGTTCAAATTACATAAAGTATGTAAAGTGCCTAGTTCAGTGTCAGGCATATCTTTTAACTACTTGATAAATAATATTTATCACGCATGGCCACATGAGTAAGACCCAGAAAAACAATAGGCTACTTTTAATTCAATTTACTTTTCTGTGTTTCCTTAAACATCAGCTGGAACTGGATCTGCGTCAACAATAAGACATGAGCATCAGGAACCCCAGAACCAAAGATGATAGGCCAAGCTAGCCTGAGTTAGACTCAATAGTCATGTATTTCTAGTCTTGTTTTTGCCACTGTCTGTGTTCCAGCTCAAATGCAAGGAAAAGGAGATTATGGAACTAGGTCAATGCTACTTGACACCCCAGTGGACAAAACGACCTGGCAACTCCCTGCCTCGGTGACTCCCACAGCACATCCCATCAGACGTGCAGGGTCTCTCTGCCATAGCTTTCTACAGTCAACTAAGTTCAAGACACACTCAGATCCAGAGTGAAATGGAATTTTTTTTTTAACTAAAAAATATTTAAACCTAGTGAACTTTTCCCAGGGAGATGAGACAAGAATCTGCTTACCCCAGATAGTGTATCAACAACAGACAAATGTACTATTCCACCAAAGTACAGCTTGGGAAAGCGATGAGCTTGTCAGGCTCTCATGTATGTGCAGAGATTTCAAATACGAAATCCAAACGTGTCTAGTCCTAAGAACTTTAGGTAAAGTTTCAGCATGCACCTCAGGCAAGGCAATAGTTCTCTCCCAGTTTGGAAAAGTATGGTTTCCATGGTTTCATCTAAGTTACTACTTTACATTTTAAAAAGTAACAGGGTCTCTGGTTTTGGAGTGATTATAAAAGAAAGGCAGTTTTCCCAGGTGTAAAAAGCTTGCCGAGAGTGGATAATCAACAAACTATATTATACCAGTCACTCCATGTTTCTCTGTTTCATCTTCAAAGGAACATAGGTGACATTGTCAATGTCCTGGATGAGCCAAATCCAAGGTGTTCCTTCAATCTCCCAATATAGCACCCTTATTTGTGAAGGTGGGGGAGAAAAGATGGAAGGAAAAAAGAAAGGAAGGAAGGAAGGAAGGAAGGAAGGAAGGAAGGAAGAAAGGAAGGAAGGAAGAGGGAGGAGAGAGTGAGTGAGTGAGGGAAGGAGGGGGGAGGGAATTTTCCCCCCAAAATCGGGAGTCCTTGGTTTTTGTTGCCCATGGACTATTATCCTGGGGACAAGGACATGGGCAGGATGAACAGTTAAGATTTTAAATTCTGAAATCAAACTCCATCTCCAACATTTAACAACCTGCATGCTGTTGGGCATATTGGTGCCCATTCCTAAGCCAAGTCAAGAGATGTGTAGAATCAGGCTTAACAATGAAATGTTCAGTGTGGTTGGCACTCAGCATGGCTTCCTTCTGCAACCAAAGCCAGCCTGGAGCTGCTTTCCCAGCAGCATCTGGAGGGGGGAAATGTTTACATGCAGGATCTGCTGAGGAAGGACTCTGGACAAGGAAGAGAGGAGAGCAGAAGAGAGGAGACATCAGAGCGAGAATGTGCTTCTGGATGAGGGCCAGCTTCAATCTCACTCCCACAGAGAATGAACTGCAGGACAACTTATGTGTCCTTGTCCCCTACCCCCAAGTCCCATGAGGACAGAGAACAGGTTCCTTCCTATCCCACTACATTCAGAAAATTACAGGACTCCAGGGCTGTAGGGTGAGAGACTTTCAGCACCTCCTGGACAGTTACATGGGGAATGTTCTAGACGTGATCAGCAGCCTCCTTTGTAACATCTGAAGGATGGGGAGATGGGAATCCAATCTGTAAAAGATATGGCAGAGATCATTCCCAACATAGGTCAGGGGATGTACCAACCACTCCATCAAAAACTAGGACCCTTGTTGAGCATGGTGGCACACACCAGCAATCCCAACCCTTGAGAGGTGGAGGCTAGAAGGATAATGTTCAAAATCAGAGCTGGAGAAAACATCCCGGCCTTTAAGGATACTTGCTGCTTTTGCAGAGGACCTAGGTTTGGTTCTCAAAAACCCAGATTCAGGGGATCTAATATCCTCTTCTGGCCTCCATGGGCACCATGCATGCACATGGTATACATACATACATGTAGGCCAAACACTCAAAATCATAAAATAAAAATAAATATTTTAATAAAGAGTTCCAGGTCATCCTTAGCTACACAGAGAATTGGAAGCCATCCTGAGCTACATGAGAATATATCTCAAAAGAAACAAAAACAACCAAACAAATGAAAAAAAATAAAATAAAACCTTTCATCCCTACCAAATCCTTTGACCTCTGGGGCAAAACACCAAGCTTTGTGTTGTCAGATCATTTCTTCTTTCCTCTTCTTTCAAAACTTTCCTTTTGTTGAAATATATTGTGATTAAGTGCAGTTACAAAAGACACAACAGCTCCACGTGCTTGTTACAGACTGTCTTGTTGCTGTCAAAACATGGTTACAAACTAGTTTTTTTTTTTTTCCCTACCAAGAGCTCAAACATGGATTAAAATATAGAGCTCACTACAAGGAGTGGAAACCACCCCCTGGAACACAGTACCTAGAGTAGAACTGACAAGAAGACCCAGAAATGAAGATAATCAAGAGCCCTTATGTTCCCCCTGCGGTGGGCCACGTGCTGCATGCTCTTGAGGTATATTATAAGACTGCCTTGGCTTCACATTAAGAAGAGGGGAAATACAGCAGCCCCACCCTCATGAGGTTAACTTCATTGTGGCAGCTGTTCTGGTTCATCCCTGAGAGGCAGACACACATGAGGTCTAATTTTACTTTGATTTGATTCTAGCACCACCAACACCACCAACAACCACCACAACAAAATTACCCTACTAGATTTGCTGCTTGGAATATGCCGAGATTTTTAAAATGTCGCCATGCATTTATAAGATTCACTCAAAAAGTGTCTTCAGCAAGGACAGGAACCTGAAAGGTGACGTCCTGGAACTTTATGATATGATGGGATACTCTCACCATTGTATCAAAACCTACGAACACAGACTATCCTGGCATGTCTTGCTCTTGAAACTGACAGTGTGGTAGTATTTCTACACTTGGTCTGTTTGAGTTGAAATATTTTCTGAAGCCTTGAACCTCACCTCTACAGACCCACATCCTTTAAATTCCTTCTCATGCCACCATCTTCCATGTGTTTCCTTCTCTCTCTTAGAATTGGGTAATTCTGATGCTCACAGTGATGGGGGATGGGAACTAATGACAAGGGATTCATACAGGGATGTTAAACCCCATATGATCTTTTACTGTGAAGACCTGTGCCACCCACCTCCTGTACAACATACTAATAATATTCTATCAATCTCAAAGTAACAGTGTATTGGTAATGATGTAATCCTAGACCTCAAATTCTTCTACCCACGAGCAAACCACCCAGCACTCAGTGTGGATATAATGCATCTTCCAGCAAAGCAGTTGCTGGTCTATCAAAGGACAAGTACATGGAATACCATTCTACATTCTATGAAGAGCTAATTACCATATCAAAAATAGCTTAATGAAGCCAGACCCCTACTGCAACACCCACAACCTCTCAGTTGCCCAAATTCATAGGGCACAGGACTTCATTAGTTTCCATGGTGGCTACCCTAGCATTTTCAAATTAAAATGGATATGTCTCTATAAGCCAGTTACCTTTAATTTTTGTTTTATAATACCACTGTTCCATGAATGTGTTTTTATAGTTATACAAATGGATAGTTCAGACTTTGTGTTTTCAGGAGAATAAATAGGAAAGTAAAAACTGTTTATGAAAAGGTGGCTGTCAGCTGAGCCTGGAGCTCCATTGGTGGAATGGCTTACCCTAAGAAAGCCCTGGGTTTTATCCCCAGCACTGGACACACTGGACAGTATAGCCCAGACTGGTAATCCCAATGCTAAGGAGGGGAAGCAGGGAGATCAAAAGTTCAGGAAATCCTCTCTTGGCTGCATAGCAAATTAGAGGCTGGTACCAGGTGAAAAGAAGAGACAACTCGACAGGTAAGGACACTTGTCTCCAAGCCAGAATCCCTTAGTTCAGTGCCTGGAACCCACACAGTGGAAGGAATCAACCCCTGAAAGTTGTCCTTTTGACTACACACAGGTCATAGCATGTGTGCACATACATGTCAAAAATAAACATTCCTTGTCTGAGGCATTGAAGTGCCATGATGATGTGTTGGCACCTTTTTGTTTGTTCATTTTGGTTTGGTTTTTTTTTTTTTTAATGAGATTTCTCTAGGAGTTTGACCACAGAGAATCCACAGGCATGCTACAGATAAAGAAGGGGCATCCAGATGCAGGCTCATGATGTTGCTAGAACCCCTAAAACCAAGTGTGGCTTCCCACCCCCAGGGGAAGTAAATCTGTTTCCAATCCAATGTGGAACAAAAACTAGAAATACAAAGTACCTTAAATTTTTCTGAGAAATTAGCATCAACAGAAAGAAAAACAGCAATTGCCTCCATGGAAATAGCAGCCCCTCCTTGCCTGCAGCCATTTGGATCGGAGATTGTTTGCATTAATAAGGCGTTAGCCTTTTTTCTCTCCCTCTCTCTTGATTGTCAAATGCCAGCCGTTCAATGTCCCACATTTGCCGTGAAATTCAAGGCAATGAGGCTGACAGAATGTAATTTACTCACATTGAAATATGCCAGGCCCACGATTTGCTTTTCCAGCCTTCCAGGCCGGGGGTCACATTCAATGGCCTTTCTGAACTCTCAGAGAAGATGCCAACTTCCCCGAGTCGCAAACAGCAAGGGTGTGGCAGGTGGGTGGCCACAGGAGCAGATGGCAGAGCCACCAACAGTGTGACAATTTTGCAGAGGAAGAACACTCCTGCCAACTTGAAACAAGTGGCTAAGCTCTCCGTGAGTTGTGAATTTGTCCACTTTCATCCTCTATACCTTAAAATGAATGCAAATTTATAGGTCAAAATGAAACACTCGGACTTACTCATCTCTGGGAAATGTAAATGAGCTGAGAATTTACTGGAGCATAGAACTAAACTGAACTTCATAAACAACCTGAGTGGAGAGAACATTCCATCATCATGCTGAAAATTTTTTGAAATGGAAAATAAAAGCCTAGAGAAGTCAGGACGTAGAGAAAGCAAGAAAAGAGCATTGAAAAATGGGGAGGGAGAGATTTTCCATACATATAAAATAGTCCTATATTAAAAACCATTTATGGAATTTATGTCCAAGGCAATCTATCATAGAATTATTTGAAACACTGAGAATTTTGGAAGAAAATAAATGCCCCATACCATGGAAAACTGTTAAGTTAATTATCATCCATCTATACAACAGTGCTGATAAAAAAAAAAAGACTACTGTAAAAATATATTTAATAGCATGGTCAAACATTTCCAACATAATCTTAAATTTAAAAAGAAGTTTTCATCCTGATTGCATAGACTGTACTAACATGTGTGTGTATGTGTGCATGAGTGTGTGTGCATGAATGTGTGTGCACATGTATATATGTGTGCATGAGTGTGCGTGCATGAATGTGTGTGTACATGTGTGTGCTCATATCTATATGTATGGGTGGAGAAAAAGAATATAGTCTTTAAAATTGGCTGTAACTAAATACAATTGGTGAGGTTGCATTTTATTTTGTGTGTTATTCTCTAATTTAAGACAATGTTTTGTATGAAGTATATATCTTGATAAGAGACAGGAAATCATTAGAAATTAAAATAGTCCCACTTCTGGAGAAAATTTAATATACAGAAGTTCCAACATTTCCTAATACATATTCCTGCAAGTAACACCCTCCACCCCATGTTGGCAAGAGTAAGAAATTCTTAGAAATTTTGGAACAAGAATGAGACTAGCAGAGCACTCCGAAGGAAAAGCCACACATCTGCTTATATTTTATTTGTGTGTATGGATATCTTTGTGTGTTTGTACTCACATGTGCACTGGGAGCACACAAACATCTCAGCATCTGCACATGGAGGCCAAAGATCATTGGTGTCTTCTTCGATCACTTCCCACATTCTTGAAACTGTGTCTCACATTGACTGGCTGGCCAGAATGCCCAGCAACCCACTTGTGAGTGCATCCCCAGCACTGGAGTTACAGGCACACTGCCCAGCATCCCCCTTTTTGTGTGAGTCCTGGGGACAGGCACTCAGGCCCTCATGCTTGTGACAGAAAGCCCTGTACACACCAAGCCATAATGTCAGTTTCAGTCTTATCTTTTAAACTCCCATTTAGGGCTGGAGGGAAGGCTTGGGGTGAAGAATGCTTGCTGAACAAGTACAAGGACCTGAGTTCGACCTCATTCGAGAAACTGAACATGGACAGACACCCTATAATCCTAGCAATGTAGCCAGCAATAATGAAGGGTCACAGGGCTTCTAGCCACCAGACTAGAAGAAACTTCAAGGTCCAGGTTTAAGCCTGTCTCAAAAGTCAAGGGTTTAAAGTGACATCCTACATTTATGTACACACACACACACACACACACACACACACACACACACACACACTCACACACCAAAAATACATTTCTATACTAAAATAAGCCAGCACCTTATTACTAATGGGTATGGAGAAACCCATTTCCAAATGTCAGTGGCATCTGAGAATACTTTACCAATTAACAAGAGTGTGGTTTTTCAGAAGTTATTGGGAATGATTGACACTGTCAGAGCCCAATCAGGAACACTTCAGCAGTTCCTAATAGGTCTTGATCAGCCTGCCACCACCCTCCCCCCACTCCCTGTCCTAGCAATTGAAAACAGTCATGTTTACAACAGAGACTAAATTCACAGTCCTCACAGAACCCCAAAACACTAGAAGGTATGGGGATGGGGGTAGACTTGCAGCATTACTATTGGGAGAGAGATGAATACAGCTTCCTCTCAACTAGTATGGAACAAGCATTCAACTTACAGTCCAGCCAAAATCATACCAACTGGGACCAATCAGGGAGCAGCACAGAAACCAAAACCTGTGGCCAGAAGACAGAAAAAGCAGCAAGAGCCTTTCCTACCAATTAAAGGTAGTCAATATTGATTATCTGAGGGATTGCCATGCTCAGAAAGCAAATTAGAAACTCAATACCTGAACTATTCCTAAATGCAGTTATCAACTTCAGAGTTTTATCTCATAAAACCAATTCAGCTTAGAGTTTAATTCTATTAAATTAGGGCTTAGAAATAAAATTTGCTCTAGAATGAATGCATCATTAGCTTTAAAATGCAATATACTGAAATCCAAAATGTGCTGTATTACAGTTTGAAGGATAAATGAGTAAAGATGGCATCTAAACACACTTCTCCCTAAAGATATTTATTAATACAAAAAGTGATGGTTCCTTAAGACATTCATATAAAATAATCTCACCCCAGTCATGTACTTTGCTTACAGTTTACAGTTTGTTCTTTGCTCCCAGACCTCTTAACTAAAAAAAGAAGAAAAATTATAATCCTAAAAAGTCTGAAGTATGGAAACTCTGTGTTCCTCCATTGTTCTGCAGTGGAACCATATAGGCTTCATGGGAAGTGGGTGTTTTGCTCTAGTGAGGCCTCACTACATAGCACAAGCTGTCCTTGAACTCATGACCCACCTGCCCCAGCTCCCCACACACTGGGATTACAGTCACATATCACCATTCCAGGCTAGATGATGGGCTCCATGGAACAAGGTAAGCAAGGCAAACAGAAAGACCATAAAAGAAATTGCTGCTTGTACACGCCAGGTAAGTACTCCCCCCCGCCCCAGCCATTTTAAAATAAGGCAGAGACTCCATGAGGAATAGTCAGAACGAGAGTCCTTTGTCCCTATCTCAGCAGGTGATATCACTGTGAACATCCTGTGGAACTAGATAATGTGCTCCTGACCAAACCCAGCAAAGGACTCTTTCTGGGTCCTGCTCCCCCAACTCTTGCCACAGGAGTATTGAGGCAAAGTACACAAGAAAATGTTGGTGGTTATACACCTGATAGGGATATCTCAAGGCCAAGAATGGTGAAGAAAATAGAGAGAGGCCATGATTGAGTCAGGAAACACAAGAAAGGCCTTGCACACTGAAAGCTACACATCCTGGCAAGACTGCTGCTAATCTCTATGTGGTTCTATGCCAGATTGGTCTGTATATCAGGATGCTCTGGTGACAGCAAATGCCCCTGTGTCACATCCTTTGGCCCTCCAGTGTCCTGTAATAAAGTCACACGGTCTCATCCACTATTAGAGAAACCAGCATCACAGTGTCTTAGAAACGGCTGCCATGTGGATTCATGTGTCATTTGTGTCTGCTAAGAATTTTAACATGAAAGCGGAGGTACAGATCTTGCTGGAAGGGGTGTGCAGAGAGCTCCCATAATGGGAAGAATTCACTGCCTGAGCTGGTTTTGAAAATAAGGATTTCAGATGAATCCTATCATGTTGATGGAGTTCTTATCACCACGATAATGTGCCATTTTCTGTACATTACCAAGCAGGTGGAATGCAGAGCAAAGGGACCTCACTTTGCTCTAGCTTCTGACTGCTCACAAACCTAGTCTCCTCCTTTCCAATGTCTTCCTATGTCTTTCTTTGTACAAAACTAATTACCTATTGAGAAGGGGAGAAAAGTACAGTCTAATGGAATGTATGAGATGGAAATACCTTCCTTTCCCTTGGGAGAAAGTAGCTGAATGACTAAATAAGAACACTTCCCAATTTCCCCCAGAATGGAGAGTGATGTCCACATTCTCTGAGAACTGTTAGTAGACTCCAGGCCAGGACTCATGCCACCTGCTGTCTGAAGCAAACTTGGGAAATGTCCTTAATATCTTTGTAAAAACAACCTGCAGCCACCAACAATGTTGAGAGGGTACGGCCAAGCAGCGTCCTTACACTGCCCAGGGAGCACTCAAAAGTCAGTCTGTTTTGTACATTAAAGCTTTGAAGACCCACCAAATAGCTGTCATGTCCTCACCTGCAGCCTCTGTCAGACTGTTAGTCACATGAGGCAGGGGAAGGTTTTCAGGTTCAAAGTCCACATGCCACTAAGGAGATGTGTGGCCTTAAAGAAGTCCTTGACTTCCTCCATCATCCAAATTCCTTAATTTTTCCGAGGAGCAGAATAGAGGGTGGGTTTGTTCATGATTTAGGAACTTGCAGCTCTGGTGGTGAGCAGCAAAAGAACACTGGGTAATTAAAGTCCACAGTCTCAAGATTCCAGCACTTGAGAGGTAGAGCCTGGGAGATCAAGAGTTTGAGGTCATCTGGGGACACAATGCACTTCAGTAGTTGACTACTATGAGGCCTAGCATGTCCAAGGCCTTGGCTGCCATCCCAAGCAGTAGAGGGAAAAAAGGCATTAAAGAGAAAAGCAACTATAAGAAAGCAATTCCCACAACTGCCACAGCCAGCAAGAGAAAGCCAGGTCGCATTCTTCTGGGAAAGGAGAAAGAGAACCCGGGAAGCTGACTCATTGAACTTAAGCCTTGAAGACAACACCGCTGGAGTCTTTACCAACTTCCAACACAAAACTCTCACGACATCAGCAAGGTAGGCTTTGGGGCTCAGCACTTCTAGAGTGTCCCAGTCCTGTCTATCCAGGCATGAAGACAACATCATAGATGTGAAAGCATCACAGTGCATGTCCACTCCATGTGGCTGGAACGGCCTGCCGACAAACACCAAAGAGACAGGAACCGCTAATTTAAAAAATAAAATGCAAAGTCACACGGCTCAGTTCAAATTGAGTTTGACAGTGAAGGTCACCATATCTTTTCCCTGTTGTTTATTAGAAAGGGGTGGGAAGGAGAAGGAAAGATAAAAGAGGTAAAAAGACAGAGAGGACAGAAGAGAAGAGGAAAACAGGAAAATCCTATCTGGCCCAGGGGAGCAGCTGTGGGTAGGGAGAAAGCTGGAAATGGGGGCGGGGGGGGGGGGATAAGTGGGCGGAGGTCTTTTTTTTTAAAGGAGTCAGTCCTTTGCACCTGACTAGGATACTGCCTGAGTGCATTTTGCCAGGTGACAGGGGCAGGTTAGCATAATGCCTGAATCCTTACAGTGTTGATCACTGCTCGATGCAGACAAAGCCACCACAACCAAGACAGGCTGTCCTGAACCAGAAATCCCTCAAATTACCTTCCCCCAATAGCTTTCTCCTCTAAATAATAAAAAAAAAAGAAGAAAAGAAAAAGAAAGCCTCACAAATTGCCAAATAACTAACATTCTGAAAAGGGAAAAACAGAATTCTCATGTGTATCACCACATGCACAGTAGCCAAAATCCCCTAAGTGGCAGAACAAACCTGCCTCTGAAGCCAGCTTTTGCAGCCATTGCCACATTTCCGTTTTGTTCATGCTTTTCTTATCTGCTTCTGCTCCTCTCACCTCTGTTGTCCCCCTTTTGTTGACTTTTCTAGTCCCACCAACCAGAAGAAGCGGCAAGGCACATGAGTTTTAAGAAATTGTTCAAACCAGTTGTAAGTTTCATTGTCTGTAAAGAAAATGACTTTGGCCTCCAACATGTGTTTTCAATACAAATGCATCATGTAAAAAGTGAAAGACCTCTTGTCTACTACAACAATTCGCCAAAGAGCTTTGGGGTCTTTACAGAATGCTCTGACTTACAGCCCAGTGGGGGTGTCGATGAGATAAAGCAGACTCCCCACCTTCTCTGGCCTGCTTTCCATTTCTCCCATGCTGTCTCCTGAAGATACGAGCACTTGATAAAAAGTTCAGCCCCACTTAGTGCAGAACTGGGCATGCCAGTTCTTTGCAAATGATGAAAACCATTAGTACAGGGCCCATACGATGGATGGTTCAGAGGGTAAGAGCACTTGCCACCAAGCCTAATGACCTGAGTTCATTCCCTGGGGTCCACAGTTGTGGAAGAAAAGAGCACACTCCCTACAAGTTCTTCTCTGACTTCTACACAGCCGTGCCTATACCACACACATGAAGGGGGGAGGGGCAGATGGGGTTGGAGAGGCGCAGCTTCATTAAAGTCAGAATAAGCATCAGGAAGCCTCTTCCTAGTGTCCACCAAGTCCTTTCTTCCACTTGTACATCCCCACTTGAAGCTTCCCCACATGGAAGGATGCAGTATTTCCTTAATCTCTGTGTCCTATTTTCTTTGATAGAAACAACACTTTATACATTTTTTTAAACGTTTCTAAATAATTACATATTTAAGGGGCTGAGAGATTGTTCGGTGTGTAAAGTACTGGCTGTGTTGTTATGAAAAATCTGAGACCAAATGCCCAACACCCATGTATGATGCAGGCTCGGTAAAGGCTTTGGCCTTTACAAACACATGTACAATCATTATATATAATATGCACAATACATATCACACACACACACACACACACACACACACACACATACCATTTTGGAATCAAAACCATGTGTTGAAGTCACAGATCAGTTTCTAGGTGATCATTGTTTTTTGAGGAAATCTCAGAAACTGGGGTGGGGATGTGGGGACATGTGTGACATTCCTCTCACAAAGGGGAAGGATGCCAAGGACACCAGAGGGCTTCAGAGGCAGCATCTTTGAAGTCTTGCTTCCAGTTAAATTTCTGTGTATAAATTATTTGGGATTCTGCCTCTTTTCCTTCACCTAAAAAGAAAATGGTGGGGGCTGGAGAGATGGCTCTCCAGTTAAGAATACTGGCTGTTCTTGCCGAGGATCCAGGTTTGCTTCCCAGAACCCACATGATGGCTTCCAGGGAATGGAATGCCCTCCTCTGGCCTCTGCAGGCACCAGGCTTGCACATAGTACCCATGCATATATCCAGGCAAATACTTCATACCCACAAATAATTTTTTATAAAGAAGCCTGAGTATACGTGTTTACATGAAATCATCTATACTACTAGGTGTGAATTATGTTTGTATGCAGGCTGTGACCATGGCTGTTTCTCCATCCCCAGGAGTGCCTTCCCATCTGGCCCAGCTTCCCAAGGGAGAACTCAGAGCCCCATGTACTGGGTTCCCAGGTAACCCCTATCCATAAGTAAGGCAGTACTCCATAAGTAAGGCAGTACTCCTATGGGTTACATGGATACTGAGGTCAAGTATTGGTCATTCATGTTTCGGACTACATCACACATTCCCAGATACCACATGGTTCTAGAACCATGCAGAAACCACAGCTCCTATGGCTTGTCTGTTCTGTGGTATATTTTTCTGAATATTTCTGGGAAACTCAGCTTGTAGACTCCATCATAGGCTTTCTAGCAGATTCCATGGTGTGTGGTATAAGTAGGAACTACCTCCTCCCTGGGTTCATGTGTTTGAATGCTTGCTCTCCAGTTAGTTGGTGTCATTCAGGAGATTATAGAACTTTGGGCATGTAGAGCTTTGCTGAGGGACAGGTGTAGGCCAGCAATGGGGTGGGGTTGGCATTGAGGGTCACAGGATGGCCCTGTTTCCTGATCACCTTAGCTCCCTGGTCCTGACCTCATACTCTCAACACTGCAGATCGCTTCCCCAGCCATCATGATGGACAACAGCCCCTTAAACCATGAGCAGTTCCCTTTAGTGGCCTCTGGTTAGTATTTGGTTATAGACCTATGAAAGAAACTTACACAATCAACAACCTGTATCAGCCAATATATTCTCTTTGATTTAACCTATCTAAATTGAATTCTGTTGACTAGAACTAAGCACCTCATCATGAATATATTTGAAGGTCCTCAGTTGGTGCTTAATCTATAAAAATCTAGATCTTTCCATATTCCCACTGTCACCCACTGATTCTTTGAATCTTATCTCCACTATTAATAGACAGAAAGACATGAAGGAAGTGTCCTACACAAAACCTCCACCCATCTTCCTGACATCACATAGCCTCAGAGCAAGCTCTCCTCTCTAGAACATGTCTGACTAGCACAACCCAACCAGGGTAGGTAAGTAAGAGATACCATCTCTTGAAGACAGGATATCAGCAGATAACTTTTCATATACAGACAATAGACATAACAATAGCCCAGACTCAAAGTGTAACACCCAAGGGACCAGGAATCAAAGAATGTCACCAAAGAGAAAAGAGCCTTCTCTGTCTGAGATTGTGGACAGTCTTTGGAAGCCACACCCACCCTCTCATTACTGACCATGTGAAAAGAGATACCTAGTCACCCTAGTTGAACCAAATACTCAACTTCCCCCAGTCAACCTCTGAGGTCTGCAGGTTTCCTTCAAGCATAGATCATTCTGGATATCTTATGAAATTCATTTTTGCATTTGTCTTTGCTCTCTGATCGACTCTGATATGGTCACCTTCTTTACATTCCTTACAGCCTGCTAAGTGGCTGAGTAGAGTAAGTTCAGGAGGAACTAATTGTAAATATTATGAAAGAGTGAATATAGAATTGAAGTTTGTTTTAAGCAGCTTCCTTAGTTTCATGATTTCTATAACTAACATACAAAGAACCAAGTTATTCTGATGAAAAACTAATAATAGAGTATGTACTGTAGTAATGACAGCTCAAAGTATGTGTGGGGGGTGTACACATGTATACATAAGAGCACATTCCCATGCAGACATATGTGGAGGCCAGAGAAAGACATTGAGCATCTTTCTCTATTACTCTCTGCTCTATTCCTCTAAGATATGGTCTCTCTATCCCACTGAACCTGGAGCTTGTCATCTTTCATCAAGGCTGGTGGCCAGCAAGCCCCGGCTGACCTCCAGTCGGCCCCTCTGATTCACATCACTGAAGTTACAGGCACACATGGCCATACCTAGCTTTTTCTTTACATGTGTGCAGAGAAAGAATCAAGTCTTCATGTTGCATAGCAAGTGCTATTAACTGATGAGCCACCTCCCCAGCACAAGACAAGGGCTCTGTGAGTTACCCTTTCCTTGTGCTTCCTCCTTACCTAAGTTTTCCAAAGGAATGCCTTTCATTTGGCACGCCTTAAGCATCCCCAGCAGCCTACTGTGTGTCTCACTATCTAGCACTGGAACCTCCAATCTTTGCTTCAGTGGTTCATTAACCTTGATGTCACCGACCAGCACAGGAGCTACTCCTGCCCTCCGTGTCTGTTTTCTAGATCTGCCAAAATTAATCCGGGTCAGAACTCACTTTTATGCTTGATTCCAGAGTCATCTCTCACTCACTCAGGAAAGCTGGTTAACTCTTCCATACCAGACACTGTCTGTGCTCCACACCAAAAGATACGCACAGAGGTCAAAATGGGACACATTTTAACAGGGTAACTACACAATGAATGGCACATTCAGCCTAGGGATAAGGTGGACAGGGTGGAGAGAGAAAATTTAAAAAAGGAACCTGACATAGCCTAGCTGAGGAGTTGTTAGGTACCCCAAGGGAGGGGATGGGTGCCATGAACTAGAAATGAAACATAATTGTTTAAACCCCCTTTGAACTCTTTGTTCTTTCCCCTTGAATCTTACATTACAGATCACCACTTGACCAATAAAAACCCGGCAGAAGTGACACTGTGTGAGCTCTATGCCCAGAATCCTTATAGCTCCTCCTGTACCAAACATCTCTGACATCACAGCCAAAAAATCCTGGTAGGCCTCCCTACAAACGAGAGGCATTGTGACAGGGAGGGGTGGGCATCACAACTGTCATCACTGAGGTCTTAGACAAAGAAGCTATTTATTCATAGTCTACACTAGCAATGAGCCATCAGATTGTTGGCCCATGGAATCATAAGCAACTATAGCTAGCACTAACCAATATACTTGGGATCCAGAACTGATAAAGAATTAGCCACATGAAGTGTAGGCAGTAACAATAGTATCGGTAGAGACCAGGAAGATGGCTCAGTGGACAAAGCACCTGCTCTGCAAGTGTGAGGACTATGGTTCAGATCTCTGACACCCATGTAAATTTGGGGTAACACATAAGCCTGTCTGTAACCTTATTACTTGTGTGGCCAAAACAGTGGAACCCCAGGAGTAAGCAAGCTACCTAGGCAAGTTCTGAGTTGAATCAAGAGACTCTGCCTTAATGTGTATGGTACAGTGTGATAGAGGAAGACACTCAACTTCAACCTTTGGCCTCTGTCACTGATGATACTATTCTTTGCATCTTTGCATCTTTGTGCTTTCTGATGCCTGATGCCTGATGCACACATGTTCATGGACACCTCCATGTACACACACACAAACTCATACACACACCCCTATACATCACACATGAATAAAACAAAGCAATAGTGTGGTAGAAGCAGCTTCCTAAAAGAGGCGCTGTGGAGGTGACATCTGAAGAACTGGGCAACAGTGTGACCAGAGTGCTGTAAGAAAGAACAAAGCACCCTTGGTTTCATAGAGCTCAAACCCTCCAAGTTACTGTCTGACACTCTACAGGGTTTCTTCACTGTGTGTACGCTCATTCCTTCTCCATCCTCATCCTCAGTCCTGAGAAAATAGGGTAGAGCTCTAAGTCCTAACCTGAAGGCAATTTGAAACTACCAGGTCTCAGAGGGGCATCAGGTGTGTGTAAGCACACGCCATTGCCCTGGGCCTGCTCTCACAGACTCAAAACATGCCTTTCCCCCAGTGTCAATGAGTACCATTGCTTCCCCACCCTTAAATCCCATGTGAGATCCAGCACTTTGCTAGGGTGTTTGGCCTTGTACTGTTTTGTTTTCATTCTTTCATTATTTACTCAAGATACCCAAAGGCAGGTGGGGGGGGGCGACAAGAAAATGTATGTATGTATATAAAGAATTGGTTTTTAACCTGAGTTGATCCTTTAAAATAGCTGTCTAGGTTGAGCTCCCTTCAAAAGAGAGGCTTGACTCAAAGACTTGGGAATAGAGAATTTATCTGGGATGTGAACCTAGAAGGATATGGGAGGGAGAAGGGAAGGAAAGAGAACAGGAACTGTGCCTTAGTGAGCAGCTGCAGAGCCTTTGCCTGGGTTAGCTTCACTCCACCATGCACCTAAACGCCAGGAAGCATGGAGAGTACTCACCAGCACTCCCCGGGATCACAACACCCTAGAAGGCCCAGGGAGAGCTTCCTACCCATATCTTAGTCTTTTACCTCCCAGTCAGTCCAACTATTGAAGATAATAGCCTGAAGACAGATGTCTTTTTAATACTATTCCACATGGCACTTAGCTCCTAGCACTTGTGGCATTTATTTAATGAGCTACATTAAATATGAAGGTGTCTTGGACACCTATCATTTTTCTAGGTACTCCACCTAACCCCTCATCTCATAAGTGCCCTCTGATTTTCCACAGAGAACTGCTGTTGCTCTGTTAGGAGAGGCTCCTAGAGACAGCAGGCTCAGGCCCTTAATTCTCATTGGATAATCTGCACTGGCCTGTGGCCTGATCTTGAACAATCAAATACCTTCTTATAAGACTTTGCCTCTTGAACAAGGAAGACAAGAATGGGGGGGGGGGAAAGTGGTCTTCCATAAAAACAGCCCTAAAGATTGCGCCTACTGGGGTTGGTATGAGGCATCTTGTTCAGATCTCCAGCCTCATAGCATCCCTGACCCCTGACCCCTAGCCCTGCCTCGACCCAGTCTCACTAGCCTCTAACTGGTGCTTCTTGCTCCCTTCCTGTTCCTCTCAATAGCTTCCCTTTTGATGAATTTCCAAGAGTGGGCTTCTACTTTGGTAACGAAGAGCCATAATTGATGGCTTTTTTGTGGAGTCAAGATGCTGGTGAATCTGTAACTTCTCTGTCACCCACCACAGGTGACAGGATTCACACACATGCAACACTACTGGGTAGCATCCTGGCAGTGCCTACTGCCCCTTCTGGAAGCCAATGTGGTATTCCATCTCAGCAAGGGAATCCAAATTGTACTTGCTGGATACGGGGAACTCTTACAAACCTGAGCACATGAACTAAATGCGTACTCTTCGTTGAAATGTAGACGTTATACCAATTTCCTCAGCACCCTCTAAAGGTTGTCTCTACGACCTCCTGTGCACCTCCTCCTCCTCCTCTTTCTCCTTCCATTTCTTCTTCCCCTTTCTTTCTCCACCTCCTTTAGAGAAATGTTGTATATATAGGTGATGCCCATGGGTGAGTGAGGAGACCAGAGGACAATGTTGTGTAGTCAAGTCTCTCCTTTCACCTTAATGTGAGTTTCAAGAATCAAACTGAAGTCATCAGTTAGGGCAAATGCTTTCATCTCCTGAGCCATCTTGTGAGCCTGGCCTCCTCCCCACCCCCTACCCACCCACCCCCTCCCCTGCCACCAGAGATTTGTTTGTTATCTGCCTCTGTAGCTCTCCTTCTTCTCCCTCCTCCTTTCTCCTCCCCTCTCTTTACCTCCTCTCCTCCCCTCTCATCTTTTCTCTCTCTTCCTTCCCCTACCCCCTTTCCTCCTCTTTTCCTTCCTCTTCCTCCTCCTCCCCATCTTCTTCTTTTCCCTCCTCTCCCCACCTCCTCCCCTTTCCCTCCCCTCCTCTTCCTCCTTCAGGGAGCTTATTCTCCTCGCTTGATCCATCATATGCCGGATGTCCATATTTTTATTTCAGTGCTCTGCATTATCAGTTTATAATCTAAGGGCTTTAAGCCAGCTATTGATCTGCTTTTCAAAAACACTTTCATTCTTTCTTAGGACTTTATAATCTTCTTTAGACCATTTTTCTGCCTTGGAAGTTCTGTCCTTTGAAAATGGTAAACATTGTCCTGTTAAATTTAAATTAAGATGAAAGGCCCCAGCACTCTAGAGAGCCTTTAAGAATATATCACATTAACCCCTTTGGTCACCTGACATGTGTACAGTGCTCTTCTAAAAACCTTATAATGGTCAAGACACACATTGGTTGTACAACTTTAGAAACGCAGTTGGGAGCATTGCTTCAAATTTGAAGTATAGCAACCTACAGGGTGTTTGAGAAAAGACAGCATTTTAAATACGACTCATGAATAAGCAAACAGCCCTTACCACCCAAATCAACTTGAAGAGTAAACATGGAGGGAATTTTAGACATCATTGGACTGGGGGAACGGACTGAAACTTATCAGTAGAGAATGAATTGTGTCAATACCCCCAAAATGATGCAACTGCAGAGAACTGTCTTCAAGCAAACGTTACTCTGGCAAAGGGTAACTGTTTATGCACCACAGATAAAATACACTACTACAAAGGGTTTTGCCCATGTGAAAGATAACCGGGAGATGCTTTCGAACAGGGAGGATGGATATACACACAGATCTTACTTGCATATTTACAGGATTGTACTTAAGGCTTATCATGGGAAATAACGGTGCTTATATATACACCGAGACAAAAAAAAATCAGCTGTTGTAGTAGTATTCCTTATGCATGGAATAAAAAAAGAAGGGAAAGCATCTCATGGTTTCTGACCCTGCTTCCTACATGCTCAGAGAGAGGGAGAGGGCTCTGCTTGATGCCATTTTCATGTAGACAGAGAAGTGTTATGGGGATCTCTGAGGAACTTCACCTCCAACAAAGTCAATATCTTACTGGATTGTATCATCCAATCAACTCTTGTGTTTTTTTCTCATAGCCCAGCCTCCAAATGAGCATCGGATAGTTCATTCAAGCTTCTTCATTGTCTAGAAGGTAATGTTGAACTACTTCCTAATATTCTTTATATGAAGGTCAAATTCTCTTTTCTACCTTCCCCTATAGGTTTATTTGTACATCATATTTAGAGATTTAAAAAATGGGTCTTTGACAACCAATTTGTATATAACTGAGGTTTGCTACTACCATTTCGAAGAACTCGGGGACCCAGAGGGAATCTATACTTCTGGGCATCGGACAATGTGAGTTAGATATTCCCTGCCAACTCTGAGGCTGAAGGCAATGCCAGCAACAAAGCATTGCCTCCAGCCAACCGTTGGAGTCAGGAAGCATCACTCCAAGCAGAGCCAGTCACACATCTGCTAGGTCATGTAAGGAGGGGAAGACAAGTTACAAGGAAGAGGGAACCACAACAAGAGCAGAAAAGAGGAAACAGTCAAGACAGCCTTCACACTAATGCGCCCCAAACCTCGAAACAGCTCTACTTCATAAGTTTCAAGGCAATCCTCAGCAAAGGACCCATCATTTTCCCTGTAGCTCTTAGACAAGGCTTGACCTGGGAAACAGCATTTGAAAAGTTTTTCACAGCAAACTCCCTTTTTCTTTTGCTCATAAAATCACTAGGAAGAAAATATGTTCAGAGACACAGGCCCCAATTCAAATCAGATTCAATGGTTCAACATCAACTCAGGACCATGGGAGTGTTAAGGTAAGTCTTGGTAGCCAGTACCTGCCCTCCCTGTCTTTGCTAGATTTGAACATGAACATGAAATAGCAGGTGGCAGTTCTTATATGTACGCAAACCCTGACATACATACTTGTTCTGGAAACTCTTTGCCTGGGTATACCAACAACAGTTTCACCACTCCTTGCCAATCCTGTATGTACCTTGCCAGATCACCAGGTTATCTGCAATTAGAGCAGAATTATATGCAGCTAGCTAAGAGACACAAGAGAAAGCCATTGAAATTGGACAAGGGTCCAGTGACCTTCTCATACAGGTCCTTCTGTGAGGAACACCAACAGCCAATAGGCCTCATGATGACATTCTCTTGTCCTCAGACATGGCTGCTCTAATGAAGATGATGGGCTACTATGCTCAGCCCTGTACAACAATACTTCACTGCATTCTCCTTAAAACTTGCATTTAGTTTCCCAAAATACCAACTACAACTTACTAACATTTCCTTTTCATCTTAGAAAAAATGTTACCCGTTGACTTGGCACTACATAGGCCACCTGAAGGGAGCACACCACCCTTGCCAGTCTCCCATCACTGCCCTGTATTTACCAAGAAGGTCAGCCAACAGATGGGTAAGAATGAGTATTCAAAATCGATAGTTCTAATTGTTTACCTTATTGACACAAGGCACAGAAAGCCACTTGTTAGCAAAGTCAGCTCTGTACATAGCACTGGTATGCCAGATTTGAGCCACCATGTCATAGCCTAGAAGAGAAGAAATGCGAGGATCTCGTGCACCGGGATCAAGCAGCCTATTAAGACCTGAAAAGCTGTCATCCACACTGGAAGGCCTTGCATCAGCCACCCAGGATATATTTTAAACTGCCTGTCCGCACGAGAACTTTAATAATGCAGCTTTGCTCTCTCTTGTGAGAGGAGAGGCAATTTTACTTCTTCTATTAACCCAACGTGATTACAATGGCTTATTTCATGGAATATTAAGTTCAAATTCTGCTCCCTGGGAGGACAATAAAAAGAGAGAGAGTATGTGTGTGTGCATGTGTATGGGAGTATGTGTGTGTGCTTATGGCTTTGCCCAAAATAGCCACAGGACCACGGTTCCTGGGTGCTTTAAGGCATCCAAGCCATCATCTACTATAATTCGATAATGGTGAAATAAACGAGTGGCCAAATAATAACCTGATAAATATGATGAGATGGAAAGCAAATGTTTATCTTCATAGAGGGACAGCATAGCAAAACCCATGGCCATTTCACACCAATCCCTCTTTTGGAAAACCAGTCCTTCCTGGGAAGCTTTGTTGGTAATGGTTTCATTTGTGAGATGTCGCTAGGCTAGCCCACCAAATCAACAATCAGCTTGAGAGGCAATGTTTAGGGCTAAAACAGGACCTCCTCAAGAATTACCAGGAGAACTACATCCCAGGAATTGTTTCAAAGAATAATTGCAATAATGAACAATGGTGGGCCCTTTATACTGAGGGTCAGCTGGGATCCTCCGTAAGTTCAACTACAGGATTGTACAGACAATTTTGTGACTCATATGCTCATGTTTACTATAAATGAATAATTGGTTGGAACAAGAGCTACAGTTAGCTACAATCTTAGGAGCCAATAGGTACCCAGAAACCATGACCAGCATTTGACCAGCATTTGCTCATAACAGCTTCCAATCTCCATCCAAAATGGCTTCTGTCCTCCAAGAAAGCATCATGAAAAATGGGAGAAGACCCTTGCAGGGTAAATAGCAGGAGGCAGGGAGTTCATTCTCCTTAGCTCTGTGCACTATTTGAATAGTGCATGAAATGACAGAAGTTGGACAATTCTCTTTTTAAAACGTAATTCACATCATTCATGACATGAAACTGTTTCTCCATCTGGTGTTCCCATAGATAATGTTAATTTCACAGGATGGGGGCCAGGAATGCTTAATTATTATGATGGTAGTGATGATGGTGGTGGTGATTAAATGAGCCAGCCCTACACCTCACTTGAAAACATCCAAGTCACAATAAACAAAACCAAAACCTTTAGTTACATGGGAAAGATACCCCCACCTCTCTCTCTCTTTTCTGTCTGTGTGTGTGTGTGTGTGTGTGTGCACGCGCGTGTGTGTGCATGAATGTGTGTGTTTTCAAAGTGACATTTTAAGATAAAACCAAGCTGAATGAGTACACACCAATGGCTCAGAAATGACATATTACCTGACGGGTGTGATTTGTCACTATTTTTATTTTTTACAGCGAGGGAAAGAATTACATTTACCTTTAACATTTTTATTTAAGAAATGCAAATGGTAAATGGGATTATAATCAAAAGTCAGTGAACCCAAGGAATGTCAAAAGTGAAATAGTCATAGAGAAAGGGCTCTGACTGTTAAAAGGGGTGAGGGAGACAGTATATGTTACCAACAGTGCTTATTTGCACTCTCTTTAGAATGGCTCTCTGTTTGTGGCTCACGTGAGAAAATCATCTGATAAGAAGAACAAGGCTAATGGCAAATGGCAAACATCCCTTCCCAGTGTATTTCCTCAGCCCTGACCTTCAGATCAAAATCGTACTGAAATCTGCAAAACCTCCACACATCTAGCACCCCACACTGCCAACAGTTTCAGACACAACCGCTGGAAGGAAAGGAGGCAGGGAGAAAACACGCAAAAAGAGGAAAGAAACAAAGGTCCAGCTACTGGAAACAGTTTGCCTTTTGCCTTGGGCACGTCAGGATTAGGGTCAGCTGAACCAGAGGGCTGCTCTCACCATTTCTTCTACAAATGTGCATGCGAGCAGGCACGTGTGCAAAGAATACTCATGCGTGTGTCTCATTTTTATGTGTGTACAACCAGAATTGAGCACGGGGCAGGGAGGAGTTCACAGGAGATATAGTATATACATACTGTGTGCATATTTAAGACAGGAAAAAAAAAGACTTCAAACGGTAAAAATTTATTGCACTGTGAAATTAGCTAAAATTATGACAACTGTAAGAAAAAAATTATGCGGGCAAAATTTGGGTCTGGTGGAAGAATTCTTTGATGTCTGGATTCCAATTTAACCCCCGACTGAGTTCTAAGAATCAAATGAACAAAGTATATCATACACCCCAAGTCTGCCTGTCAACGCTAGTCATCATTTTTTATTTTATTCTTTCCAGCTGCATGTATTTACAAGACTCTTCTGACATTTCCTCCCTCAGAATGTACACACTGACTGCTACGGGCAGTTGCCAAATGCATTTGTAAAACAGCTCAAGCCCGTGTTTGTTTATTCATTATGCGTCTCCATCAGTCTCAATAAATATGTACCACTCTAATTTTTTACATTTGCTATTATGTCAGACTTTCATATATTTGACTTATGTGTTTACGTGTGGATGTAAACAACCCACATTTTTAAAATATCTGAAGGACATGCTGAAAATAAAATGGCGTATTCACATGCAAAAATTCACATCGATGCTCGCCTGACTGTCTAGAATAGATTCAAAAGGAATTTTTTAATGATGAGGGTTATACTGGCAGAGTTTTCAAAACATCCCTGCATGTACAAATAATGTAAGATTCCTATCTTGAGCCAAAGCACTGACTGCATGTAACTGAACATATCCACAAATGCATGTTTAACACACATGAAGATGGCAGTAGTAGACAACAGTACTTAGACTATACTTAGACTACCGCACACAAACACAACAGGACCTGGGTATATGCCTATCAAGTGAGCTTGGTCCCCAAATATTTTAAGGCAGCTATAAATATTTAAAATGTTAATAATAAATCTAGGTTGCTTAAAGAATATTTCCAAATAACATGAAATATTTAGTTTCCCCCCACCCAACCCATAAAAAGATAAGATTTATCACAAAATGTTTGAGGAATAATCAGCCATTTTGAGCTAATATATTTTAATATTTATACACATGACACATGCTGAATATAAATGATACACTGTGATTTCCCATAGTGTATGGAATTTATACAATTAACTGCGAGATCCAATGGCTTCAAGGCACGTAAGGGGCAAACACAGTTACAAGGTTTCGCTGATTATTGTTATAAATCTTATAAAGCGTAAAAGCATTAAAGTATATTCTGTTTACACCATTCATTACAAAGCACCACATATAAAAGTAGTATTATTTCTTATTAAAAGATTTATATTTTTCTGGCTTTTTTCTTTTATGAGGTAAATTTATTTGCCAGTATTAAGGAAAAAAAAACTTTCTATTTTTCCACCTCCAAATATGTGTTTGAAATATACCCTGAGTTTCAATATCAATTTTCTAGTTATTTCTCAAGGGTTATATTTGTGCACAATAATTGTAGCAAACATTTGGGAATTATTCATTTGGTTTCTCCAAAGTGTTTAAATTTAAAAAGAATCTAATAATAAAAGCACGATGGGCCAAACTGCTCATTCCCCACACATCTGATAGCCGTATACATATGTATGCACTTACACATGTCTATTTCAGTACACCATTAATCAACAGTGACAAAGCCATGTTATCAATCTGTCTATGCTGGACATTAAATATTTTAATATTCACACAAACCACATCAAAAATATATGTGTGATTTTGCTTTTCAGAATAAGAGGCTCAAGTCTTTTTGAGTGGGTCTTTCTATGGTCTCTCAGCCATGTGGAATGTTTAACACCTGTGACAATGAAAACAAAGCAAAACATAACAAAAACAAAAATAAAATCCTGCAATAAATTCAGCAACATGCTTTTAAACCTTCCTGTGTCTGAATGTTGGTGTTATTTTGAAAGAAGCCAAAGCCAGAAAGCCTCTGAAATTGGAAATGGAAACATCCCAGCATCTGCTTGCATGATCCAGGACTTGTCTTCCCCGGGAGGAAAAGGAACTAACCGGGTTCTACAGCTGCTTCTCAAATCAGTTTTGTTCCTCGAATGATTTCCTGCTGCTCAGCCTGAGTTTGTAGGCAGCCATGAAGAAATATCCGTATGATTGATCTATCTCTGAGGGGGACCTCTGGAGAGACACAGGAGTTTTATCAAACCCACATACACTTACATCACCCAAGGACCTATTACCTCCAGGAACGCTGGTGTGCATACAAGCATGGGCTAATGTCACTAAAGTATTTACCTGCATTGAAATGAATTCAGAGTAAAAGCCCTGCCTAGGTCTTGGGGATATGATCCACACACAGGCTCTCTGTTTACATCTCACCCAGAACAGGTGTTCATTAATCTGCATGTCTACACGAAAGAAACAGCAGGTTCGTGCTCCTTTCTTTCTGCTTTCTGCCGTAACAACTCTGGTTACCAAAAGGAAGGGATTTCAGAAGTAATTCCATTTCTTCCCTACTCAATTCACAAAGCTGGGGTAGAAACTCAGGACCTTTCTCCCCCCATTCATGTGTCAAATTGGAATACTGGAAAATACTGCTTTCTCTTGCTGCCCTTCACCGTGGAAAGCAAAGGTCTAGCTTCAGCTTTGACTCTCTTTTCAAATGGGCCAGATGTTTTTTTCTTAGTCACTCACACTCACCCACAAACCCACCGAGTGGCTTTGCAGTCCAAATCTAGCTCCCAAACTGTCACTCATTTGCAAGTACAGCAGCTTAAATATTGGAAGCCAATTTGGACTTTAAAAAAAAAAAAAAAAAGCTAACTATGATATGAGAAATCAAGCTAAATATGAGCCTTGGTAACTTTATTTTTAATGATGACTTAAAAAAAAAAAAAAAACGTTAAGGAAAGAGATCAGCTGGGTGAGTGTAAAAATTGTTAATCTTAAATTTCTACAAACCCGAATGTCAGAGTAAGCATGTATGGAGCATCAAGCATAACAAAAAGAAACTAGGTGGGGGGAAGGGTCCCCCACTCGCTTCCCTGAATCCCTCTGAATACATTTCACAATTCATCAGTTTTTGTCTTTCCTGCCTCGAATGAGGACAATCAGACCAGACACCCATTAGATTTTTCATGCAATTTTTTTTTCTTGTTCATGACATGTTGGCAGGGAGGATGGCAATTCTGAAATCTTACCAAATGAGAAAAATGTCAGAAGCTGAACTGACAGCTAGTGGTTACTATGGTGATTGGTGATACTGGAAAAAAAATAAAATAAAATAAGACTCGGTTAATTCAAAAGGAATCAAGTTGGGTATTTTTAAGCCAGTTGATAGAGATGAAAACTTAATCCTGATATTGGGACATTATCTTTTCCAGCTAACAGCCAAAGACACCATTTAGCTTAAATAATAACTAAATACATAGCTCGTAATCTTGTGATTAAAAATAATGGAAAGAAACGGTATTGATAAATGCAAGTCAAATACTATTACTAAATGACTATCAGAGAAATACAGAGTATATTTAGTACAAAGAGGATTCGGGGTGGGGTTTGTGGGGAAGAAATTTACAGTTTTAGAAAAATATTTTTATAAGAAAAAGATGGAAGCCTCCTGGAAAAAATAAACTTTATGGCACAAAGAGTCAATTAAACACACAGACGGGTAAGTATGGTATTTTCCTTGTCAAAGTTCATCAAAACAAAAAGAAAGAAACGTAACTCTGTTTCGATTCCAGTTAACATAATCCAACTTCTTTCATTTTAAAGGGTATTTACAGAAAGTCTTACTACTGTGAGATTTTTTTCAAGCGTATTTATTCTCCATATCATCATTTCTCTATTTTGTTGAAATCAAGTTTCATGTACTGATTGCTTTTCTGAGCCCCTCACCATCAGCATGCAAAATGATACCCTGATAGAAAGAAGAAAGCACCCATAGGCATCTTTCTCCAACAACAGGCAATGGTGACAGTTGCTGGCTCAATCAATTATTGCTGTTATTTTTAGGCCAACTGCCATGAAGATAGTATTTACAATTAACTAAAAACATTATTCAATTTGGGGTCTACATGTACTATACACAGACAGATGATGTTTGTTAAAGGGGATTTTTAAATAATCCGCTTACAGAGATGTGGCATTTGTCAGGGGTCAATCTAAAAAGAATGCTCCATAGATGAACAATCTTTGCTATAGAATAAAACTTTATCAAGGCTTCTCTTCACACCCACACTAAACTATGCAGAACGTAATGGGTTAATACCAAAAAGGTGGACTTCAGGAGACCAAAGGCAGCGCTCATTTTGAAACAGTGTCATCTGAAAATATTCCACACTTGCATATCTCATCCCACACTCCCAGATCTAGCCCGTATATTTTTTTCATTTGCTATAGTGACATTAAATTATCTACTGCATCTTCCCCCTCCCCTAAATCAAATCTTTTGAGAGTTACAGGTAACTAGCAAAAACAAGATTCTTATTTATAACCTCAAGCTAGTATTTAATGCAAGGGAAGGGTGTTAGTAAGGAGGACACTCGGGGGGAAATATATATATATATATATATATATATATATATATATATATATATATTCCTATTGGCTAAGGGAAGCTCTTCACCACTGAACAGACTACAATGCCATCTACTGGGAAAGTGAAGCTCAGCCTCATTGCCAAGAGGAAAACTAGTTTAAAAGGCTGATAGATATACTGGAGAGACATCCAGTCCTATACCCTTCACTGTTCTAAGTGGTAGGAAATACATGTATTTACATGTATGTATCATACACATATATATGTATATGAATGAGACATCAGTCCCTATTATAAACTATTGTGTTCTTCCTCTGAGGTCTCCTTCCAGAATTTTTCCTTCTTAATTTTCTATGAAGTCCTGCTGTCTTCAGGTCCCTTCAACTACTCTTCAGTAACAGATACCATCAGGAAACAGAACTACCAGCAGTGAGTGAGTGAGTGACCTTGGGTCTATGTCTACAGTGTCTAGCTTATGAATTTTACAAGCTGCTTGTGTTACAATCCACTCTAAAGAAGCTTTGTTGGGGGGGTAGATTTTTTTTCTCTCTCTGTAAAATAACAGCAGGAAAGCCTCCCATCCTGGTAGGGGCGCTCTCTGTGTGGGATGCAGAGGGCAAGCAGCCTCTTCCAACATCTGCCCAGGTTCCAGAAGTTGTTCTCCCATTTCTACTTGCACATCCTTTATTCATCTACACCATCTACATGCTACTCTTTCATTACATCCTCCTTGTGACAATCAGAAAGGATATTTAGGAAGACCGTTTCTGACTCTGCATATAGAGCTGTTGATGCTAAGAGAAGGGAGGGCTAAGAAGCTAGGCAAGTCAGCTACACCTCCAACAACAACAACAACAACAGACAGAAGGCAAGAGTAGAATCAGTGTAATGGGAGTCCAGAAACCTGTGTCATGTAGTTTCTTTTAACCATGGAGCCAATTGGAGACCCTGAAACTTTCCAAAGTGCTCCCTGGAAAGTTCTCATAGTGGAGGGAAAGAAGAAATCACTTCATGGATGGGAGCTGTTAGACATAGTCTCAGAGCAGAGGGCAGATGACAAGACCGCAGGGGACAGGGCAGAGAGGAGGTAAGAGATGAGGTAAAGTTAATAAGTTATAATTATTTATTCTGAAGCAAAACGTAAGGTGGAAAAATAAGTAATATTTAAATATGAACCCTCTTTTGCCCCTAAAATAGAAAAATCCTACCAGGAAGTAACAAAATTTGAATTCCCTAAATTAAGGATGTCATTAGCAACTTCGTTTTGAATGTTAGAAACAGTATCAGGCTGGAAGAAACTGAAGCATCCAGGAGGTCAGGGTGTAGATGAGCGGTGGAGCGATCGCCTAGATCCCCAGTACAAACTAAAATAAAACAAGCCATGTGAAGGGAACAACTGAAACCCACACACATCAAGATCGGTGCAGAACATAAATCTGCATTCATCTGAAATGTCCATGGCCACGAGTAAGCCCTTGCAGGTGACATTTCTGAGTGTGCAGCATCCGCTTTCAGTTTCTCACACTGGGTGTTATGCACTTCTAATGTGCTGTGTCAGATGCACATGGCTCCTTCCACTGACTTTGCTAGGTGGGAAGTTTTCCGTGCGGTGGTCATTCTTCTGTGGAACTTACACTGGACAGCGGAGCAGCTGTGTCTGATGCCCTTTTTAGCCACATTTCTGTGTGATACGCCATTGAGGTAGAGGATACATTTTGTACATCTGACAATTTTTCCCCCCAATATACTAAAATCTTGCCTTGCCTTTCCTTGTTGTAAGAGAAGGATGTGTGGGAATCAGAACAAACTGAATAGATGTGAAATATATTCACTCTTTTGAAAAATGCAGTCACTGGTGCCACCTTCTATAAGTCTGGTTGGTGGCTTTGTGGAGTGTTTCTTTCTTTGAAAGAACTGGACCACACATACACCCTCATTCACAGTGACTCTATAGATGAACTGTCTCCGTATTTTTTAAAGAAAACTCAGCTTGTGCGGTCTGCTGATAGCTCAGAGAAACTCCTGAACTATTTTCAAGTCTCATTCACACAGTGGATGGGGCCACAGTGCCTACAAACCCCCTGGAAAAAGAGTTCTGTTGGTGGTGACATACAGGGAAGTCTCTATGCTGTCTGTGTTGAGTTTCTTAAATAAGGCAATGCTCAGAGGTTACATGAACCCTGGAAGCATTAACTAAAAAGGATCACTCACATGCACTCAAACACATACACACACACACACACACACACACACACACACACACACACACACACACGAGAGAGAGAGAGAGAGAGAGAGAGAGAGAGCCTACCTTGCTACAAGCAAGCCTTTGGTATCTAAAGAATAAATGCCCATTACTTCCTTGTCCCACTTTTAAATTTCAAGGATCATGCCATGCACTAGACATTTGCTGAGGTTGACTCTCCTAAGTTGGCCTTCACATTTCTTTTTATTTATTTGATTTTTTATTATTTAAGAAAAAAATCTGGCCATTCCCCTTTATGGCTGTCTAGGGTCATGTCCCTTCAAGGTTTTGCTGTTGTTTTGTTTTTGTTTTTGTTTTTCTGTGCCTTACAGGGATCACTTAGTCAGGACCCTGTAAATTGCCCACACCTGACAACCTTCACCAACCCCCCCCTCCCCACCACCCCATCCTCTCCAGACAGAGATGTCAGTCTTTGGCTCCAGAGGAGTGGTGTGTGTGAACAAAATGCAGATGGAATCCAATCTCCTTCAGTGTCTCAACTTTCCTCGTCAGCTGCTAAATTAGCTAATGATTAATTAGTTAATGTTTTCAAAGCATTTTGAGGATGAAATGTGTGGCCTGAGTGCTAAGTGTAAAACAGCATTAGTTACCCGCCTCCGAAAAAAACCCAATTAGCTTTGGATGGAGATTCCCCTCACACTGATCAATAATGTCCTGGTATTGTATAGCAGGGGCGTAAGACCCACCTCACATTTTAAGGCTTTTATTCCTGAGACATGCAGAAATCCCTACTGCAGTTCATTGCTGGGTAACTCGGCATTCAGTGTGGCTGGAGGGGGACAGTGATGTCATCTATACAGAATGCAGCATTTTTTGCTGTCAAAAAAAAAAAAAAAAAGCTTGAAAGGGTTATTTAACAAAGCTAAAAGTAAAACTAACTCTTGGAAAGCACAACAGAGACTCGATCAGTGAACTTGTGCTTAAGAAGAATTAAGCTTTTAAAGTTTTTTTCCCCTCCTCTAAAAAGCTCTTTAATGGTGGTTCTCCAGGTGGCCTCTGGATTTATTGTGAGATTTCACTTTGATGGCTATGAGTCCTCATGGGGACCATTATGTCAATAATTTCTACGGCAACATTTTATTCCAGGTACAGAAACGACTTGGAAGATAGAGACAGGGTCTGGAAATTCCAGGATCCTATTTGAAATATTCCATACCAACCTCTATAGACTGACAAAAGATAGTGTTCACCATTTCCCCAGCCCCTGTGCTGGCCACACTGAATGCCACAGACCTTTCTGCAAAACTTTGTGGATGCCAAGGGACCTGACAAACTCCTTAGAAAAGTCCTGAACTTTCTTCCGTTCATTTTCCTAGATTTAAATACATAAGGCCTTAGAGATTATGAAGCTGAGACAGACAAGTAGAGAGGGTTTTCCTACCGTCTACCAAGGGGTCTTAGCTGTAAACACTGAAGATTTGGGTCTTTCTCTAATGCCTGAGATTATTGTTTTTAGTCAAGGTTAAGCAAGCCATAGCCTTCCAGATTAAAGAATATTGCACGGTTTTTGTTTACTTAAAAGCTGAGGTCTTGCAGCTTGGAGATTTGTTTGGGTTTAGTTTGGTGGCTTTTTTTCCTCCAAGGAGGGCAATTTCAAAATAAAACTACAATGCTGATTTTCTGAGGCCATCACACAAACACTATTAGGGTGTCAGCCTCAAAAGAGGTAGCATTAACAAATGAGCCCTACCTGCCTAGCAAGGCACACAGACCACTCAGCTTAGAAAAGAAAAAGTTAACCTAAACAAAAGGAATTTTACGCATGGGAGCATATGTTCCCTATGTATTCAGAGTCTCCAAGAATGAATGTATGTGTCAAACAAACACAATAGCAGCACAGGAGCCACACACGAGTGTGTGTGTGTGTGTGTGTGTGTGTGTGTGTGTGTGTGTGTGTACATGTGCATCTATCTGTATTTTGAACAAATATATGACAGGTACATACCATCACACATGCACAATGCACATATATCAATAGAGCATTCATTCACTGACAACAAAAAACGATGTTGAATGTGCAGGTTCTCAGAACTGCACCAATGGGCACCAATACCAATAAGAACCTTCTTTATATTCACACACACACACACGTACACACACAAAAAAAATCTATCTGCCACAAAACAGCAGAATCATCTGGAAGTAAACTAAGAAACAAGTGTAGGGGAGAAAAGGGGCACTCACTACCAACAGACTTCTTTATTTCCTATGAGGGCGTAAAAGAGTGGACACTTGAAATTGTTTGTTCCTTAGTTGTTGTTTTTTTTTTTTTTAATGAATAGAATTTTGAAGGAAAGTTGCTTAAATGAAGGGCAGCTCTTACTCCCACTGTCCCTCGGAGTGGGTTAACAAGGATAAGGAAAGAGAAATGGACAGGCAGCCTGGGGGAAGGCTCCAGTTTGTGACTGAAAGCTGGAAGTGAGGTTCCTTCAGAGATTTTAAGGATCCTTTAAAATTCTTATCTAAATCAGGTCCCCTTCTGACTTTCTTTCTCTTATAATTGAACAAGTGTTTAACTGTATCACACTGTCACAGCCGTTCCAATACGTGAACCACACTCAGAGTAACAGCTTTCCTTACACATTTTTGTGCCGAGGAGTTTCTATACACTGTGATAAGAGTCCTCGGAGTTTGGTACTGCCTGAACGCTGAAAAAAACCTGGCATTTTTAGATTAGTTTTTTTTTTTTTTTCTGTCTGATACATATGATTTTGGCAGGACAAAGGGTGCTTGTGATTCCATACATAGTAATCTGAATACAGTATCTTAGTTTATTTTTTTCAACATCATCTCACTCTTTGGATCCAGATAAAAATAAATTTCAAATTGGTTCAGCAAAGAAGGACTGAACAACTGTAGTGTAACTTAAACAAATCATTATCCATGGGCCAAGTGCTAATGCAATTTTTTCACTTCTATAATACCTTTATGACAATATATCAAATATCCAAATATTATATGGGGCAGAGGCCATGGTGTATCACTTGCTGAGAGCTGTTAAAGACAGAAACATGGAGAAAGCATGCAGTTCAGAGTTTTCATTCACTTGCTTCAGACTCAGGGACACTTGGTCATTCAGCCCTGAGTGACAGTGGGGTGTTTCCAACCACAAGTGACTGACTCTCCCTGAAATGGCCAACACGGTTTCTGACTTCAGTTGTCCCTTCCAGAAATGTCTCATTTCAGAAAAACACAGAAATTCCAAAGTGCTTTTATCTGAACCAGGATAAACAGACAAAACAAAGAGTAATCATGTCTCCTTCTAAATGAAAAGGGGTGCTTGTCTGAACAGCTTTCAATGAAATACCCACATGCCATTGTTTCAGACACCGTGAAGGGAATGACTGTGACCTCTCTTATTGTCTTCTATCACAACGAAATCTTCATCTGTGGCAATCGCCTTCACTGTCTCAAGTCAGGACCTTTTCACAGGCCAACTAAGATCTTTCGCTTTTGCTGTTCAAGCCCCTTAAATGTGTGAACTGAAAATTAGCCACTTGGAAAACTGCTCTGTGCTTCAAATTTTAATAACAAACAGAGACACCTCCTGTCTCTTTTAGATTCCACAGACCCTCCCTCTTTTCTGCAAACTGAAGGCTGCTGCGGAAAGGATTGAAAACCTGGAAAGAGTTTGGGGTGGACTGGCCAACCCCCTTTCATTTCCTTCAGATGTTTACAATCTAGCACCTTTCTGAAGGCAGAGATGGAGGGGGCTGTTTTTCCCTTTGACTGAAGGGTGAGACAGGGGCTATTAAAAACTGATCAATGTAATTTTTTTCTCAGAAGTATTTGCACATCTGTGAAATAATGTAATTTCTTTTTAAAAAAAACTTTTTATATGACATTCATGATTATAGCCTGATCTGGAGAATTACTCAAATATAAAATTAAATGTTCAGCAACTAGCTGTGCTGTGGATGGCTGGGCTTGCCCCAGCTGTGCATCAAACTTATGCAATTCTATTAAAAGTCTAAAACTCAGACTTTCAAGATTGCAGTGAATCCCCCAAAAGAGGAAATGGTGTTTTAATAGGAAGTATGAGGGTCTACTTCTTTTTTGGTTTCGTTTTCTCAGGATGGGCCTCCAGGAGCCAGCAAACTGTTCGGAACCAATAAGAACGACAGACAGCACAGGGCAACAGGAGGGAGGGGCCCCAGCAAGAAGAATGACAGCAGCCTGTGAAGTAGATAGCCTTGTGCGTTATCACATGGTTCAGAACAATCTGTGACTCGGAGAAGGTTCCGAACCTTCAAAGTTAATTCTTTTGTTCCAGTGAAATTGCTTCAGTTCTAACGTGAGCCATCTGTCATTTCTCCTCGGCTGCTGTATTCCACACGGCTTTCATGCTGCTCTCACGTCGGACCCCCTGTCCCCCAACCTACGGAAGCTAACTGCTCCTCGTCCTGATAGCAGTCCACCCTCCTAAGGCACTGTCTTTAGAAAGACAACTCTCCCTGACCCCAGAGCACTGGAGGGCTTTTCTTCTTGTGGACATGATTTTGCACAGTCCCCTCTGAATCCATCTGCCACTTAGAGAACATTTCAATGCGGTTTTCATCACATCCAACCTCATCCCCTGTCTTGCACGATCAACTAGAGGTAATGCATCAACGATAGAGAATACATTGGAGACCCCAGAAAATAAAAGACATTTACATCCCTTTGAAGTTATAGACCTAGGCCAACACTCCAAAGTCTGCTACTCTCCACATCTGGTTCTTTTAATAAAACGAATTTCTAAAATATTTACTGGCTTAAAAATAAGCCAGGGCCTTTTATGGGTTTGCACTATTCAATTTTAAGTGGAAAGAAAAACACAATTCTCAATAATTTTATGGCAGGAATTAATAGCCAGATAATCTCAGGAAAGAGGAAAGGGGGTAAGAAAGAGATATGTGGGTATTGTTCTGAAAAGCAGGGAATAACAGAAAGCATCAGATGTTGTTTATGCTGCGTAAGACAGACAGACTTTAATGACACTTAACAGAACGATACACATAATGATCTCAGAAAGCACTTCTCCAGCCTCATCCATCATGCCAAGGAGAAAATGAAGCCTTCGACAGCATTAGGAATTATTCTGGATCTTGTCAGTAATTCTCAGCGCCTCTCCACTATCACAACACAAATGTGCGTGTGTGAGAGACATTGACCATTAATCTACACAGGGTTTCAGGCATGTGTGTATGTGTGTGTGTGTGTGTGTGTGTGAGAGAGAGAGAGAGAGAGAGAGAGAGAGAGAGAGAGAGAGAGAGAGAGAAACTGATAGCAGCATGCAGAGAATGTATTACCCCTTCTATGGAGGAACAGCACCCATAAAACCACACTAAATAAACCAAAGGAAACTAGAAAACTACATGGGTAGAGAAACAGAACCTTAAGAAATCAAAATGTTCTCTGTCAAAAGTAAGAGAAGGGGGAGTGGGGAAGAGAGAGCAAGGCCCTCACTAGGACAATCACCAACTATAAATGCCATAGCTAGGGAGCCAGCCCCTCCCAATGGAAAGTTTCTGTGAAGTTGCAGCACACGATCAGCATCCCTAAGTATTAAGGCGTTATATGACGAGAACATGATAGGTTCCCCTTTGCTGCTACCAAGACATGCAAAAGGTCTCCTTTCTGTCCTTCAGCCAAGCACCAGGCTGAGCACCTGGGCCATTTGCTTTACTGGGCTGTTGGTTTGTTCCCTGCAAAGTTCTCATTGATTCAGACAGGGTAGAGGTAAGGGGCAGGAGAATCACAGAATTATTAAATAGCCAGTTTATTCACAGATACATTTGGCTTTGACAAGTGTATCACTGGTAAAAAAAAAAAAAAAACAATTTGGATCCCCAGTTCTGAGAAAACAAGCCACAGCTTGAGCAGCAACCTCCTCAAAGTGAACTCTGTTCTCCATGGCATGATGGCCATCCTAAAAGAGACTCTGGGCCAAAAGAAAACACTTATAAACATTTGCAAGACAAGTTCTCACAATGTGCATCTGAGCCCACTCCAAATTGATTTCTATACATGCTCTGCAGAGATGGAAGGGTGCTGGATGTGTGCTTTAGGATGAATTAGAGTGGCTGAACTTGCAGAATCATCAGCTCTGCACAGATGTGCTCCTGGGAACTCCCGTGAGCTAGTCAACAATAACAGCAGGAGCAAAGCTGGCCTTGTCAGATGAGTGTGTCCGCTTAAGAGGGAGTGAACTAGAGGCGGTGCATTAGAGAGGGCCAGGAGGAAGCCCAAAGAAGAGGGGGGAGGGAGAGAGGGAGAAGAGGAATACAATAATAAAAATATACAAGTGAGGAAATGCCCATATCAGCTAATACTAAATTCAAGGTCATCTAAAGTAGCAGACAGGACTTTCTTTCTTTCTTTCTTTCTTTCTTTTTTTTTTTTTTTTTTTTTTTTTTTATAGTGTAAGCTGAAATCCATTGAACAACTAAAAAGCAGGCCCAAAACCCTTGGAAATTGGCCTTTACTGATAAACAGTTTTGTCTCATTCTCAACAATGAAAACTCAAAAGATGGCTTAAAAAAAATACAGAACTTTCCTGCTTCTTGAGTAGCCAATTCAAGAGCAAATACATATGTTAAGTATTCAATTTAGGCTAGGATGTGTGGCCCAGCACCCTTATCCCCAGTTGGGAAAAAAAGAGATTATTATTCACGAGGAACAAACACACTGCAGGATTAAAAACAGCTCCCAGGAAGTGGATGCAGCCTGGCCCCTCCCCTCCATCTCTGCACCAGCCCACCTTCCCTGACTCCACCACCCAACCCTGCCTCCCCCCCCCACTCCCAGTTGCAAGCTATAAAGCAGAAATGTCACTCGGCGCTTCATCGAGGCCTGGCAATGGACAGATATTTATACTGAATAATGCTCACGTCAGAAATGAGTAAAACCAGGTTTAAAATTGAGGTTTTCACAAAATAATGAAGAGGAAATGTCACGCTGGCAGCGGTAACGGCATAAATTGTGCTTATTTATTCATTATCCTTTTTTTTTCTTCCCCTTCCTCCGTGGCAACGTAATTTTTATTTTTCACGATCTACTTGCATGAAACAGAATGGAGCTTTTACTCTAGTTGCTGCTTTTTTTGGAGCCAAAGACCAGAGACAAAGATGATCTTTAAAGATTTAAAAACACAACAGTAATAAAGAATGCAGCCAGAACGAATTTCCTTCTAGATTTCAGCTCAGAGAGACAAAGTAAATATGATTCACCCAAACAAAATTACCTGCAGCTTTAACTTTTACCTTATCTAATTGAACTACAGAGAAAATATCAGGGAAAAATGTCACTTGCCCAACAGTAAATACACTGCTGGTAGCAAAGGCAGTAGGGGGGACATGGGGTGGGGGATGCAGACCATGAACAGGGAAACAAAACAATGACAAAGAAGACAATTCTGCTAGAGGCTCCTGTGGGCAGCTTCCCTGGGAAGATACTGGGGGCCAGCTCCCACTAGTGATGACTCAGATAAAAAAGGGTGGGGTACATCTCGGTTGTCTAATCAAAGTGCACACAGCTGTCAGACTGAGAAAAAAGCCCACAAAGACCCCTGTTTCTCTCACACACATTCTCCATCACCTCCACACCCCAAAATAAAACTCCAGTGAACTCTGGCATCTGGCAGCAAGCCTGTAAACCCAGCGCTGAGATAAGGACCGGATCTGCTCATCACACACCTCCAGGCTTGGCCATCTAATAGGAACAAATTGGCAATGACTGCCCAAGCTAGTAACACAGGCCTACTGATTTGTAGATTGATACGGACTCCTAATGATCCCCTTGGGCAGATCAATAGTAACAATCCTCATGGCTGCCTTTCTTCTTTATTGGCATAGAAGACTAAGGCAGGGAGAAAGCAGGATGCTTTGGAGACCATGGCCTACCTGGGGCAGGAAAAGAGGATAAGGATACAGGTGTTGTTGAAGCAGTAGGGCCAAATCTCAAAACTTCCTCTCACTGCCCTGTTTCATGGTATGCATTTAACAGGTGAAGGGTGTAAGAATGGGAATCCACGTGCTTAGCTGTTCATAGTGTCTTGGTGTGGAATCTACTGGGACCTTGTTTATAGTTATCAGAACTGGGTAAGAGAAGAGAGATGTCAGAAACCCAGCTCACCTCCAAAAAGATGGACTTGGGGGACAGGAAGCACAGATCTGAAGGCAGCAGCTGAGAGAAGGGAGACCAGGGATGCTTGTATCTTAGGAAAACTGCTGTTGGGATGAATCTGAAGTAGCTATGATCAACAAGGACCCGTCACGCCGAGCTTTACTTTAAACATGACAGAAAGGAGGCAAACGGATCCTCTGCTGTTGTCTGAACATATTTAAGACACCGGTCTGTCTCCTGCAGGCTGGAAGATCAGGTGGCTCTCACATCCTTGTTCCCTGCGCCCTCTGCCCTTCTTAGCACAGCACCTGAGCAGGTCTGTGAACTTGACCCTGCTGCTCAGCACTGAAGATTCTCCTTCCTTCTGCCTGCTGACTTCACCCCCACCCCGGAGTCCGGGCTTGTTTTCCATCTGTGTATTATTCTTTGTGAATAAAATTATCCAATTAGGAAATCCATTTAAAGCCCTTAACAATAACAAGGGAGGGGGATAAAAAACTAATGGAGTTGCTTTGGATTTTCTTTTTCAATAAATTAATGGTAGTGACGTCTGTGGATTCCTAAGTGCTCATGTATACCATCGGGGCTATTTCAACAAGGACAATTAGTTCCAAGTTGCTGTACTGATTTCCTACACCTTAGGAAGTCCAAAGAACAGGACACCAGAAGGAGCCAAAGGAAACTTAGAGGCTCATGGGATGAATATGAGCAAAATAAAGCTCCAACTCTGAAAAATTTTGGAGTTGGCATTTATATTCTTTTTATTTTCTTTTTAATTACACACATTTTTAAGAAGGAGGGGGAAAGACTCTCGTTTCCCCCATTTGCAATATAAAACAGGCAAAAGGAAGAGGGGGAAATGTCCCATTTTTGCTGCTTTTCGGACCTACAACCTAGCCGCCTGGCGATTTGCTTTGTTCGAAATCAACATCGTTTGGTTTTGTTATTAAAGGGAGATAACGCTGAATGCCAGAGATGAAATTGCGTTTTCGCTATTGTCAATGGTGAAAACCTTTGCCACCCTACCGATATAGTGAAAGATCTCTCTCTCTCTGTGTGTGTGTGTGTGTGTGTGTGTGTGTCTCCCTCATAATAAAAATGTTTTTAATCTTTTTTTTTTATTTTGCGTACTCAAAACTCAGAACCAGAACTGAAGCCACATAAAAAGGCCCTGTGCTGCAGCCTTCCGTGTAACATCACAAATTAGTCATCTTCTCTCTCCTGGAGGTTGCACCGTCCTTTTTAAATAAAAGCGAACGCCAGAGCGGTGTTAGATTTTGACAGTGAAGGGTTTGCACTGATGGACCAAATAATCACGTGCGCTGGGGGGCTCTGGCACTGACCACTTAAAATTCAAATTTCACACTAACGCTAAGTGTAATCAGCTCAATCAGCACCATCACCATCATCATCATCACAATAAAAAGATGCATTCCGAGAGCTGGTGACATCAATCAACCACAGTGCAGATCAGAAGCACTGCTCCCCTCTTGCTGGCTCACTCTGGCTGTCTGACACTAGCTCCCTCTCCCCACCTCGTTGCCCCCCTCCTCACCCCCAGCTTGGGAGAAGTGATCACATTTAATTCATTACATCATTATGTCATCCCCATCCTAATCTCTGCCCTCACACCTCCGCCACTTTGACATGCAAATGAGCTAGGAAAAAAAGCCACACATTAATATAAAAAAGTCACAGCAATCTTGTCATGATTTCCTCCCTCCCAGCCCCACAACACACTCCCTCCAATCTCCACCTCCCCCCCCCCCCCCACCACCACCAATCTCTCTTTCCAGCACGCTGCGCTGGCGATCAGAGGAAACAACAGCAATCTGTTGAAGATCAGACGCTGAGACAGGGAGGTGGGGGGAAAGATACAACACATACACGTGTCGGCAGCAACGCAAGCGGCCAGGAGTCCTATTTGCATATTCACATGAGTTCCATTCTCAGATTGCTTAAGCAGGGAAGAAGTTAGGTGGCTCCCCCCATACCCGGTCGCCCTCCCAGATCCAAAGACAGACAGCTACTGAGGGGAGAACACATGAACGCAGGGAGGGGGGATATGATGAGGGACGGAGAAGGCAGAGAAGGAGACACACCAGCAAGAGGCAGAGAGAGGGGAAAGAAAAGAAAAAAGAAAAGAAAGACTTTCACGTCTATCTTACCTCAGCTAGCCTGCTTTCTGTAGTTCTCAAAAGGAATTCCCTGTGGCTCCTTTACAATTTTTGAGACCCATCCTTCAGGGTCTCTCTCTCTCTCTCTCTCTCTCTCTCTCTCTCTCTCTCTCTCTCTCTCTCTCTCTCTCTCTCTCCCTTCCTCCTCCTCTCTCTGTGTTGTGACTGGGTTTAAAAAAAAATAAAATAAAAAAAAAGACAACTCCATGTTAAGCTCCAGTCAAGGAGGCATCTTGAAGTCCAGGGCTACTGGGGCGGGAGGAGAGGAGGAGGGTCATAGCTAATGCCTTACAAAGGAGAACCTGGGCTCTGCTTCAAAACATCCCTCTCGAACAGTGACTGACAAAGGCAAAAAATATAGGGACCCCATGTACGATTTCACCAGTCTCCCAGATGCCAGGAATATTCAGGTTATGGGTGAACACATGTAAGACAATTAGGAGTCCCTTCAGGAAACCCCATGGCAGACCCACTTGGCTTGCTGATTGTATGGGGAGCCAGGCAGCCAGGGGCTTTATTTGCTGAATCACATTTGTGGTAATACCTGGGTAATAATAACAGACGGGCTGGAGATGGGGGTTTCAGCTGCCGCCGTGAATTTCCCAGCTTTGATCAGTTTTCAGCAGTACTTTTCTGGTAATGAAAACGTGTGAACATGTCCGCACATTTTTCTGAGTTTTTTTTCCCCCTTCAAATAACTAAAAAGAAATGAGAGAAATGAGGGGAGATAGGAGAGAGAGATTATAATTTAATATATATCTACAAACTAATAATAAAAGCCATCTATATATAGTCTTTATGAAGAGCAAAATTGGTATGAACTGAAAACACAGAAGGATGAGGCAGACACATCTGATTTCCTAGTGGCCTACTGTATAACATTACCCTAATTGACTTTATTAGCTCTGGTGAGATGCTACCATCCCTCCAAGGAACCTGCCTTGGAGGACACCGACACACAGCACTGAGAAACAGCAGCTGATTCCAGGAAATTAAGTACTGCTCTATTAAAGTGAAAGGAATAAAAACATTTTCAAAACACAGTGAACAGTGGGGAGTTGAGCTCTATCAACCAGTTTATTTCAACCAGGAAAAAAAAAAAAAGACATCAGATGTCCAAGGTCCAAGGAATCTTTAACGGGAATCTGATTCTGAAAACTGGACTGGGAGTTGCTATTGCAAATTGTTTTTCAGCATCAATCATAAACTTAAATGCTATAAACAATGTTAAGCTGAAGCAGGGGGGAAATACTCTCTTGGTGAATGTGTAAGTCCTGTGCAATATATGTGGACATTCACTAACTAATGTGAACATTATGGAGAGCAGAATAATTTTAGAGTAATCTGAATATAGGGATTACTCTGTGTGTGTGTGTGTGTGTGTGTGTGTGTGTGTGTGTGTGTGTGTAAGTATGTACCAGACACAAGGACCCAAAGGCAGGTCATTATCTAAATCATTATCTAAATGACCAGGAATATACATACAGGAAATTAGTATGATGTATCTACAACTGATATGAAGGAAGTAGAGAGGGAGAGAGGGAAGGAGGGAGAGAGAGGGGGGAAGGAGGGAAGGAAGGAAAGAAGGAAGGATGTTTAAAAGATGTTACCCTTTACATTAATAAAAAATTTGGGAGTAGCTGGGTATGGGTGACAAAGATGCTAAAATATGAATTGTTTCTTTATCTGAAATAGAACTCTTGGTAGACACACAGGAGAAAGAAATTAATTTATCTGTGTCTCTCACAGAAAGCAGGAAAAGAGACTTTTTTTTTTTTTACAATCCTGGTCTGAATTTTCAGAGGGAAGAGGGTAGGTACTGTTAAGGCTCTGACCTCAGTACTTGGGATATAGCTCTGCTCCAATGATGAAAAATATCTATGACAAGACTCATCACCAAGTCCCTGAAATAAAAAGAAAGAGAGAATAGCCACAACATTAGACCCAGGAACGTTATATTTCAATATTATCATATGAATTAAATGTAATCCTTGAAGCGACCAGTCCCTGGGGTCACATATTAGGCCCTCTCTCACAGCCCCCACCTCCCCCTTTTTTATTTAATAGAGGTCACCCAGGCTGAAAAGCAAAACCCAAATGAAAAGCATCTTCAGTGTGCTTATAACACGAGCGGCAAGGGGTCAGACAGCGTCTTGTATGGCCTCATAAAAAATACATAACCAGACAGCCTAATAGTATTTCTTTGCATTCATTTTTGGATGGAGAATGGGAGTTGGGGGCGGGGGGCTGGGGAAGAGAAGAGGTGAGGTGAAAAAGCTATAGTGGAAAAAAATCAAAGACAGCACAGATATGCGTGTGTAAAAGGGAATAGTTAGCTAACCCCTTTCTTCTGTGAAATCTGAGAAGCATGGGTCTTGGTGTGATTGATTTACATATTCTATGGATTTATAACATTCTAAAATGAGATTGATCTTGATTTTTGAAGACAGTAAAAGGTGTAGGCATGTGTATCTATATTCCTTCTTATTTCCTTTGACTGGTCCTGTTAATTGGAAGCTGAAATACTATGTAGGATCCTATTCCCAGTTTGTGTGTGTATCTCTCCCTCTTTCTCTCTCCCTCTGTCTGTGTGTGTTTCACCAGTGTAAATATTCATTTAGCTATATATTTATAAACACTTATTCAGGGGTGACTTCTACAAATGAAACAAATAATGAGGAGGAGGCCATGATTAGGATTTCTGTTTTAACAACACAATGTAAAGACAGATAAACTGTCAGGGGAAAAGAATGGGCATTTATGGGAGAGGGAAGGATAGGGCTGGACTCAGAACAAGAATAGCACATTGGAGGAGAAGTGAAGAAAAAAGAAAATAGCTGTAAATGGTAGGAAGACGAGAGGACCCTGAAATATATTTCTTCCCTTCCCCCTCACTTCTTTCTTCCCAAATATAGTCCAGACATGAGTGGTCCTGCTGGGGGGGAGATGGAGGCAGAGAAGTGACCCTGTGCTGACCAGTCTGTTAGAACTAATAAGCTGTCCTCCTAAGCCACTCCACGGACATTAGAGCCTCGTGGAGATCACTCTCTTTGTTATTGCCCATCCTCAGCTGGAAATTTACAACTCCTTTGCATCATTAAAGAGACAGCTCACATCCTCAAAGGGGTAGCGAAGATTTGGTAGAGATAAATAATTCCGCATTATTTTTATTTAAATGTTATGTTTGTACTCAGTAGTTCAGATATTAAAAATCGACAATTTTACAACATAGCTACGTGAATATTCTGCTGGTGGGAATCCCACCGAGGTAGTAAACACTTGAGGAAGGAAGCCTGGCTTTATATTTTAAAGCTGTCTTCCCCCCACCCCTTGCTGCATGGCTGAGGTAACAGTTGGACAGAGGAGGTCAAAGAATAAGAAATATCATCCAAAGGTATTTGTTTGGGGTAAGTATTCTCAGTGTGACATTGTATTTTTCATGGATATCACCAATAAAGTTTCCATAAATGATATTTATTCTATAAGCTTGTGTCCCACTTAGAACATCGTGGCTCTTAATTATGGCTAAGGAGTGTAAACATTTAGGTTATTTCCATAATATTTTTAAGGATTTCATTTCATGTTCCCTTAATAACTTGGTTTCCTGTTAAGAACATGTTATTTGAGGGTCCTAAAGAGAAACAGAAGACAGGCACTATCAGCTCCTACCCAGGTCAGTTTCCTGGAAATGTAATTTAAGGAAAAAAAAAAAAAAGTTTGGTTTTGGTTCGTGATGTGCCCCAAGAGCAAAGGCTTTCTTCCAATGCCAATGTCAGAAATGAATTTTTCCAAGTAATGATCATGGGAACAGTTGGTCAAAGAGTGTCAAATGGTACAGAGGAGGCACAGGGAATAATCTGTGAACTGCAAGCTTGGATACTTCAAACACGGGTACTCAGGGCCCCAATTTCCTAGATTTGAGAACAGCCAGAGTACAACCCCAGAGCTTGCTGACAGACCCTTCCCCAGAACATTGCACAGGTGCCATGTGGCCCCATGGAGAATGCAGAGGCTGTGAAAACCAAGAGAGAGAAATGCTAGAGAGGACAGTAATTGTCGAACGGGTCGTTATCTGTATGATTCTAAAACTGGGGCCGAGAACTGTCAACCCAGAGAGAGACCCAAGGGATACTTCTATTTCATCAAGACATGTGATCTGACCAGCAGAAACTTCTAACTTCCTGGTCTTTGACATTTTCTCCTATTCTGATTTCTTCTTTACTGTATATCATACATAACTAAGCACACTGCCTTACCAACATGAAACCTTCCACTCTTCTAAAAGCAATGGATTGATTTAAAATAGTCTCCATCACCCCCTAAATGATGCCATAGTCTTGAATTGGATGATAACGCAACTTGACAAATTTAACAATGAGGAGGAAGAACTGCAAATCAATAAACATATGCTGGACCAATGGACAGTCAACAATCAACTGAAGAAATTACATTCTGCAGAGAAACCATCATGACACAACCAACTTGGGAAATGGACGCATCTTGAATTCTGTTGGATTAATTATCTGAGATCACAGTACTATAATAAACTATCTAATCTTAAATCTAAATTTGTAGGGATTGTTTATATTGTTGGGGGTTAATCTGTGTGCAATGAATATCAGGCACATCAGGGTACCTTCTGGATTCTTCTATCATCTTGTAAGCTCATATCATTGATGACTAGCCTCCAACAAATGATCATGACTTCTGTACTTTTCAAGGCAAAGGGACTTACACAAAATGGAAACTGCTGTATGGGACCTAGACACAGTTATCACTAGGAAATTTAGCATATTGTAAAGAAAGACACATTGTGAGTCGCATCATCAAAAAAGATGTCTAAAGAATAATGAGATGAGTTTCCATGTGCTGACTGGTAGCTTTAGAACATCATACATACTGTAGAGTGAATTAGCTGATGAGCTTACTAGTTGAAAACTAGCTTGGACAAAATGCTAACTGGTATAGTCAAAACCCATGAATGTTGCCCTAGAGTCAGGGGTCCTGTGTTTTAGCGCTACTGTATGAACTTAACACTTTCATTGCATTTTTCTTGGCTCCAATATCCTCATGCTCACAATGAGTACTCATCAATATTATCATCAGTTTCCATTTCCTCACACATAAATAATACATAAAATACTCTTACCTTCTATAACAGAAGGAGCCAAGAGCCTCCCAGTGTGTGTGAATGGAGTCTGGGGTCAGTGGAGATAAATTGTTGGTCCTCTGATTCTAGCCCTTTGGTCACTAAGGTTCCCTAACAACTATATGATTGATGCTAAACTCCCTTTGGCTATCAAACAACATGATACATAATGACCAAGATATTTGGTTAACCAAAAGTTAAACTGGGAAGGGATAATGAAACAGGACTTTGTGAGAATCATATAGTAATAATTGTACCAATAGCTTTAGTAAGCTTGATCAAAAGTCTTCATTTAGTGTGTGTGTGTGTGTGTGTGTGTGTGTGTGTGTGTGTGTGTACAAGTTCAAGTACACACATCCACTGAGTGCTATGTAGGTTTGAGGACAATTTTAGGAGCTGGTTCTGTCCTTTCACTGTGGGATCTGGGACTCAAACTCAGGTTGTAAGACAAGTACTTGCATGCACTGAGTCATCTCACATGCTCACAAAGTCTTATATTGCATCCATAATCATCTGCTACTTGAAAGAATGCTGAACTGAATATGTAGCCACACATACACGCACACACAATTACACTCACTGTGGATTTTTCTGGGACTTTTCAGTCAAAATTATTTCTTTGAAGAAGGGAAAACCCAAACTGATGTCATCATCCAATTCACAAACATCAAGATTATAAAAACAAATAAATTTTTATAGCATAAGAATCTAAGAAATTTAAATATCAGATCATGAGAGTAATTTTCCTCTTTTTATGTTAATTCACACTTCAGTTTCAAAATTACACTGTGAAAATAATGCCATTTTTCAATTTATTTTTTATCAGTTCATACTTTTTACTTTTATGGTTTCTTTTATGGAGATTTTTCAAGTATTTATCATTCCCCAAGTGAAAAAAGGCAAAATGTGTTTTTATATACTCGCATTGGTGGTTATGTTAAGATAAAATGTATAATGCAGTTCTTAATAATGTACTGATCTAAGATTAAAGTTTTTTTCTTAAAATTATCTCTTCATAATATATCATGCAAAAATGATGAGCTGATTTTAAAAATTCCCAAGAGGGTTGACAACATTATAAATGACTATGAAAATGATCCATGGGTCAAAAAGGTTGGAGATGTTGATCTCAGAGGTCTATTTCAGCTCTACAGGTCTCTATTTTAAATGAGACACCTCTGACTTTTCTAAATTAGTGGAAAGGAAGCTCACAGAGACTGCCAAGTCCACCAACCATCGTACTTACTTCTTTCAATTCACCTGAACAGAACAAATCATGCCTGAAAACTTAAGCACATGAAAATATGGAAATGTAAAAAATAGATAAATGCATTTCAAATGTGAACTTAGCCACTATGTCTTCTCCTTCCTCATTATGTATTTGCTGGATTGGCCATTTACTTTACTCAAAGTGCCATTTAAGTTTAAATTTGAAGGGTGTGGAATAGATAGATAACTCAGTCTGTAAACGGTTCACTGCACAGGCACGAGGACTTAAGTTTGAAACCTTAGACCCAATATAAACGGCTAGGCAGGATGGCAACTGTCTGTAATCCCAGCACTGGGGAGGCAGAGACAGGGGTAGGCCTGGGCCTCTCTGGCCTGCCAGTCTAGCCTAATCAGCAAGCAGTGAGTCCCAGGGTGAGGCCCTGTCTCAAAAAGCGAGATGACATTGGTGTAGCCTGCACATACAGTTACATGCTGGTCATGAACTGGATTTAATATGTACCTAGACTCCTAGCCAGCTCTTCAGTGATACCATTCCATTAACCCAGTCTCAAGATATCCATCCCTTTGAACTCACAGGTCAGAGTAGAAGAGGGACACTGGGAGCTGGTAAGTTCTGAGCAAGAGTTCAAATCACAAAATACCATCTATCAATGATCTAGGTTCTAGAAAAGACTGAAGTATAATTAATTCTAGAGTTTAGTAATATATATCAGAATGGAACATATTTATGTGAAGAACCAGATGAGAAATCTTTCAGATTTTGTAAGCCACTCAGTCTTTAGTGAAAAAGAAGAAATCAATAATACATAAACCATTGACCATGGCTGTGTCCCAGTAAAACTTTATGCATAAAACAAGTAGTAGGCAAGACTCGGCCTACTGGCCAACCTCTGCTCTACAATAACTTTTTTAATGCAGTTAAAATATGGTGAAAATGTCACTACCCACTATGGGATAATTGGGGACTCTCGTGACTGCAAGTACAGGAAGATTTGGATTTGGGAAGAGGGTCCATGCTTAGCATATAAATCAGTTTTGTTCCTTCACACCACAGAAGTTCCCCTGCTTATTCAGTTTCACTGCTCATGGTTTAGATACCAAATTTACCCATAGCCCAAATAATAGTCTAAAGTAAAATATTCCAGAATGAATTAATAAAGCTTAATTGTATAATGTTCTGGACACCATGATGCAATTGTGAGCCAACACACTCCACTCTTTCCCTAGTACATCTACAAGCTCTCTCCCTGGGTCACCTGTTGCACTGCCTGTGTTCAAGTGACTAACCCTTACTGAGTAGCCTGATACCCTGTCACCATACCCATGCCATTGGCCTCCATTCACCTCATCACATAAATACTGTAACATCTTGCAGCATCCTTAGAAACAGCTCAATAAGGTATTTTGAGAGACCTGCTGTCCACAGAACTTTGATCATGGAACACTGTTATGTTTGTGCTGTTTCATTAGTTCTTGATAATATGTTATTCTATCTAATTAAAAATTAAGTTTTATCAAAGGTACCTATGTATAAGGAAAAGAGCCTAGCCATAGTTTCAGGTGTCCACCAAGGGAATCTAAAACATATCACCCATGATAAAGACTACTGTACCTTGCTCTCTCAGGGCACAGATCAGGCCATGTAAATCATGTTTTGTGGATAAGGAAATCCAAGCTTCCAGATTCTGGCTTTGCCAGGGTTTCTGAGGTGGCACTAACCTTCAGTTTCTGACATATCCAATTGCTGCATCAAATTATAGCATCCCTTAAAGCACATTCATGGCCAGGCATGATGGCTCACATCTGTAATCCCAGCCCCTGTGAGAAAAAGACAAGATAATTTTAGCAAATTTGAGACCTGTGTGCCTCCATAGCAAATTCTAGGCCATCCACAGCTACCTGGCAAGATACTAAAAGCATGCTTTCAAAATCCCAAACCCAAGCATGCGGGCACACACACACACACACACACACACACACACCAATTTCAGAGAGGTATTAGTAAGAAGCTCAAGAAACAATGAAAAGCACAACAACTTAAGCCAAGTTCTGAAGTACTGACTGACAAATAGGATTTATATAGGAAAGAGCTATGGGCTCAACTAAATAATTTGCAACAATATCTCCTTTTAAATTGGGAAGGGGTAGGCATGGGTCCAGGGAAATGACTCAGTGAGTAAAAGTGTTGTGCTCAAATACCAGGACCTGAGTTTGGATCACCAATGTCCCATTTAAATGTGTGCTGGGTGGGTGGCCACTTATATCCCCAGCACATTCAAAGTTAACAGGAAGTCTGGGGGGAAAAGTGGAACGCTACACTAGATCAACCAGTGAGCACTGTGTCCAAAGGAGAGATTCTGTCTCATAAATAAGATGGAGAGAGATCAAAGAAGACACTTAGCATCAACCTCTGAGTCTTACATGCACACACAGTCATACATACCACCCACCTATACATAAGAGATCACTATAGTCTTTGCAATGAAGATGTCTGTTTGTCCTTCAGAACATCAATTCTGTGCATGGTCAGGTTCACAGACATGTTCATTCTACAGTGGAATCTCCTCCCATTTCCACTCTCTTTTACACTTTTCATTACATGTATTCAATGTGTATGAGTGCACACTCAGGCACATGTATACTATATTGTATGTATAGAGATTGGAGGACAACTTGTAGGAGTCAATTTACTCCATTCACCATGTAGTTCCCAGGGACCAAATATAGGCCATTAGGCTTAACTACAAGTACCATAGCCTTATGAGACATCTCATTGTCCCCATTTCTACTTAATTTTATCTCTGTTTCAGTGGATCTCTGTGAGTTTGAGGCCAGCCTGATCTACAGAGTGAGTTCCAGGACAGGTTCCAAATCAATACAGAGAAACCCTGTCTCAAACAAAACAAAAAAAAAAAAAAAAAACTTTCTCTCCACCTCAAATAATCCAAAGCTTTTACATAAACCAAAACCCCAAACACAAAATAATCATATCACATCTATCATGGCATTCACATGGAATTCTTTATACTATAGTGACAAAGTTTCTCTTGGCAGTAATAATGACCACTCAAGAGCCCTTTTCACAGAATAAGATGGAGATTAAGCTATTTAATAAATTGAGTGTTTGACTGAGCATCATGAAAGGACAGTGGAATCAGTTGACACTATCTTAGTTTGTTTTCTGTTGGTATGACAAAGACCAAAAGGAACTTGGGGAGGAAAGGATTTATTTGGCTTATAGCTTACAGTCCCTGTCAGAGAAAGACAGGGCCATGGGGAGCTGCTTATGGCTTGATCCAGTGCAGGCTTGGGGCTGAGGCTCAGAGGTAGGGTGTTTATCTAACACAGCCAAGACCCTGGGCCCCATAACTCACACTGAAGGGAAAAATCTGGTAAGTTCTGGCCCTATAGGAGATGGCACCAAATGGCATTTTCATAAGAATATAGACTCAAGTTGTTAAACCTGGGAAATGGCGTATGTAGATCGTTCACTCAAGTAAGCCACACAGGCCCAGGTCTACAGGGCAAACAGACTGATACTGGATTGCTCAGATTGCTTTCTAGTAGCACCCAGGACCATCAGTCCATGGGTGCCCACAGTGGGAAAAGCCCTCCAGCATCACTTATTAAACAAGAATACACCACACAAACTTGCCTTTAAACCCATCTGATGGAGGCATTTTCTCATTCGAGGCACACTCTCCCAGATGACCCTAGCTTGCATCAAGTTGACAAAAAAAAGAACAAGGCAGCACAAATTTGTTCCTTAGTAGTTTAACATCTAATGGAGGAAGGAGGTACAAAGGCCAACTTATTCTGTGATATGTATTTGCCAAATGACTGCATTTGGCATAGTAGGAATGCAGGCTTGTAGAAGGGAGAATGAAGAAAAACAGTGGCAAAATCATGACATCTCATTGATGGGAGATGCCATTATGTATACATGTTTCTCATACTGGTTAATGAATAAAAGCACTGTTGGCCAATAGGAAATGAAGATAGGAGGGACTAGGAGACAAGGAGGAAGGAGGAATAGGATGGAGGAGTCAACATGGAGAGTCTGGAGAGAGCTGGACGCCGGCTCTTGGTAAAATGAGACCACGTGGAAATACATAGATTAATAGGAATGGGTTAATAATTAAGACAAAGCTAGCCGATAAGAAACTAGTACCTGGCCAACAGCATTATATCAAATATAAAGTCTCAATGTGTTATTTAGGGCTGGCGTGGTGGTGGGACAAGACCAGCGGCGGGAGTTAAACCTTACTCATTACATCTCATGGCACACATCAGTAACATAGACAACCAGACTCTGGAGAACCTGTGTGTTAATGGTCCTGTTGTAATCTTAAATGTAAGTGACTGTGTGTACAATGGAGTAGGAGGTCCATGCACTGATAAACATACACAAAGGCCAAGGGTTTGACAACATATGTTCTGCTCTTTGCCTATGCCCTTGACACAGGACCTCTCATGGAATCCAGAGCTAGCCTGGCAGCTATCAAGCCCCAGAGATCCTCTTGCCCACGCCCAGGACAGCTTTAGGGTTATAGGTATGTGTACCAGGCCCACCTTCTTTATACAGGTGCTGAAGATTTGAACTCCAGACCTCATGACCTCACAGAAAACATGCCGATGCTATTGCTCCAGCCTTAGTACTCCTATTTTAAATTAGTAGTGGGGCTATAATCTTTATTTCTAAGGACTTGACAATTTATTTTCAATAAGCAGGGAGAAAAACAGGAAGGAATTTTTTCATTCAAGCATACTTCTTAATTTCATAACACTGTATTCTAGGCGACACTGTTAAACTGATAGGCCCATCAAAATGATGGATCAGTGATTTGGAATGAAGCCAGACCGAAAAGGAAAAAAAAAACAACCACAATAAAGAGAATTATTAAAAGATAACCCCATCAGGCTCAAAAATCCAAAGAATCAACTTAATAAGTAAAACGCCTAATAGGAAAATACCATTTCTTCTACAATTAAATCCACCAGCAGCACCTTGGTTGAGGCAAACATCACACAGGACATTAAATTAATGCTGTTAATTTGAACTTTAATGCATTTTATAGTAAATGTATATAGAAATCTGTAAATCTAGCTCAGCTTTACAGCTGGATAAAAGCTAAGTACATAGGAAATTAATACCTAATTCAGTGTTTGCCCAAACTTAAATAATATGCTATGTAAAAATCACTAAAAACAATTTCCATCAATTCCAGGAACCTAAGGACATTTCTGGTTTAAGAAACATTACCTTTATAAGAACCAGATGGGGTCCTACAAAAACTGGGGGTGCACAGCTCCATCCTACCAGGATGCCTTATGTTGCCTAGAATAGAAGGAGACTTCTTGGAGCCATGGAGACTGGTTCATTAAAGGCTGTACTTGGCATGGTTCTTTAGCTGCCCTGAAATAGTCTGGAAAATAGGTAGACTCTTTTCAGAATATCCCTGGACACCAAGGATCCCTCCCCCAGCTCATACTCTCCTACATCTAATGATAACTCAGTGTTTCATAATACTCACATATGAAGACCACAGAACAAGATGAAATTAGTATTACTTTGTAACTTAAGATAAACTCAGCTCCATGCAATTCACTTCTATGTATACAAGCACTTATTAGGTAAAAGACATTTATGAGGCATTAAGGACTGGCAGCTAAATTAGGTTACAGTCTATGCTAAATTGCAGAAGCAATGTTATGCAGGCTATCCAGTGACTTCTAGGATATTCTAAGTGCTGGGGCAGAGGCGCAGAGGTAGGGTTCATCTAGCACTGGCAAAACCCTGAGCTCCATAACCAGCACCAAAGGAAAAACTCTGGTAAGTTCTATAGGAGATGCCATTGCACAGCATTTTCATAAGAATTTGGACTCAACTTGTTAAACCTGGGAAATGGCATGTGTACATCCTTCTCTCAAATAAACCCACAGAGGCCCAGGACTATAGGGAAATCAGGCAGATGCTAGCATGCAAGTTAGTTCTCTACCTGACTGCCCTCCTACTGGGCCATTTTCCTTGGTCCTCCTAACATCCAATTGATCTCCATTGATTTAAGTTGCTTCATTCTGAGCTGTAGCTAGAGATGGCTACTTCATCACTTGTCATTTTCATTTTGTTTCAACAGAATCCACTCAAAATAGGTCATGGAATTAAATAACTTAAAATCCAGCTATGGGTTAATCAGACTTCTGCTTCTGAAAAAAAAATGGATCCTATTTTTAAAAAATTAATAAGAAGAAAAGAAAGAAAAAAAAACCCTTGGAAATGAAGTCAGAACTTCATTTCCCTGGATTATACTTTGTAGCACATTGACTTATTAAATATTAAACATTTCTGATAAAACATCAATATTCTTTGTTTTACATCAAAATTCTCCTGCCTGTAAAATGTCACCACCACATCTTCCATATCTCTCTCTCTTTACATTGTGATATTGACAAAATGAAAATGGGATCACTATATTTTGGCCCTCTGCAGAGTGACTGGAACCAAACTTATGTAGCCCCATTCTAAAACATGCTTTTCTGAGCTCTGCCATCCGTTTGTCAGGTCCCCTCCAGCAATCGAGGAGCATGGGCAACAGATGGAGGCATTCAGAGCAGAGTAGGGACAGCAAAGACATTTCAATGACGAGCAGTGGGAAAAAGGACTCAGATAGAAATGAGTTAAACTCCAGATGGATGCAGGGTTGGGGCTTAAAGGAAGATAACAATCAGAGAATGAATGGAAAGATGGAAACACAACATGGAAGGAGAAGGAAATGCAAGAATCACAAAGGGCCATGGTCATTAACCACAGACCCTCAATTTTACAACTCTCAAAATAGATTTTTATCTTAATATGCAGACTGCTCAATGTATGCGCTCTTTAAAAATTGTTTTCATCACTTTTAAATATTATGTGTATTTATTTAATATGTACCCTATTTAGACATGATCCCATGTAGGCCAAAAGAGGGTATTAGGAACGAACCTGGGTTCTCTGTGAACTCAGTAAGTACTTTTAACCACCAAGTTATCTCTCTGACCCCATATATCTTTTTTTTAATTATGTGTAGGTTATATGTCTCTGCTTGTGGGCATATGCACAGGAGTGCACACACCCTAGGCGGCTAGAGGTATCAGATTCCCTGGAACTGGACTTACAGATGGCCTTGAGCCACCTAAAATAGGTACTAGGAACAGAATTTGGCTCCTCTGTAATAGAAGAAAGTGTCCTTAACATTGAACCATCCTTCCAGCCCATGTGTGGATTCTTTAGGAGTTGAAATCTTGACCTGGGAAGTTGTATCTAACAGGAAGAACACTGAGCATCAAAGAATCCAAAAGTCTTCTGAACTACTCTGCAAAACTGTGTGTGTGTGTGTGTGTGTGTGTGTGTGTGTGTGTGTAGAGCAGAGCTTCCAATTATCAAAGAATCTATGATCTCAAGTAAATTAATAATCCACTATAGAGACAAATTCACTGTCTGTCCACCCCACTTGTACAGGATCAGAAAGAACACAGTGATTTTCAGGAATGATTTCCCCTGTAGCTGTCCTGATCACTCATGAGATTTATGTAAAATCACAGGTCAGTGACTATATGGGAGGCAGTCATGGTTACATTTGCCAAGGTGAAAACTTGGCCTTACCCACCCACAGTAAATACAACATGCAGATAAATACATTCAGGGACATTTTGATTAAAACAAATATAATCTATAGGGTTGGGTCAAAGTGTCATGAGTCTGGGAAAAGCTGCCTGAAATTTCTTTAGTAGCTACCCAAGGATATTGGGTAAGACCTGACTTACCCAATTGCTTGTGATTGACTGCCATTTCAACAACTCCCTAAAAGCCCAGCTACACACCTCATAACAAACAGTATCAGTCAATGATGGATCACCTGCACCAAATGATACCATAACATTATATTTCCCAGAGACAAAGAAGACGTCTTAGTTTGGGTAAGTGACTCCAGGATGTTGGCACAAAGATAAAACTTCCCAATAATGCCTTTCTCACAGTAGATCCTCATCATTAAGTGGCATGTGACTATTTTTATATTGGTCCGGGAAACAGAAGACATGATGCCAGTTAACTTGTATTCTCTATAATGTTTCCCTATCTTCTTTGACAATACACTGAACTACCCTCAGTAGATCTGTCCCCAAACAAGCATTTGATGTCAGTACCTAACCCCCATACACAAACACACATGCTGAGAAGTGGTGTACCTATCCAAAGGTTTTGAAAACCAGATGTGGATAATAAAAATGGTACATTTACAATTTGCTATTTCATCACAAGCTCTGGGGCATTGTAGGGCAATCTCATTCCTTTGTTTTGTGCTAGGAGATACCCTGAAGCTCTCTCAGAGAACCCATTTTGTATTATTTAATAGCATCCTTCCAAAAGAAACCCCCTAAAATAATAAAGTATGTACATGCCAGCCATACAGACCCATCAGCTCTTTTGCATGCCAAACTAAACAAGCTTTCAGCACTGTTGGAACCCTCTCCAAAGTGTGCGCACATATTAAATGCCTAGACCTTTCAAACTGTTTGAACAGGAGATTAAGGCTTGTATTTCACACTCTCACCAATTTGAAATATTCATGTGAAAAAAGACCAGGGATAAGATGGCCGAGAGTTCTCATCAGGAAATATTTGATGACATCAGAAAAACTCTGCTAACCTGAAAGTTCCTACCAGGGTATACCAGCCAAGAAGAGAGAGGCCCCTCCCATGCAGAAATGCAGATGGGAACCATCAACTTCTGGCTAGAGAAACAAAGCTAAATTGCACAGGAAAACATTGTTGTTTGGGCTCTTGAAATCATCCAACTCCAGCACTTTACAGTTTTAAATTTTCCTTGACCAGAAGCCCTACTCAACTAAACTGTAGGTAGAAATGACTGGAACCAAATCCCAAGGACAGGGGTGGCAATGTATTATCAAGTCCCCCGGGCAAAAGCTCTCCTTCTTGTATGCTTTTGTTGAACCTTGATGACATCACTTCTACCCCTACTCTTCTGTGTCCTGCTGTTGCTATGTGGAGAGATGCTAATAAGCAGCTGAGAGACAGTATGTCTCTTTTTAAATGAGTGTTGCATTGTATGAGCATTTGGCTGCATGTGTTCATATGTAAGGTATGTGTGCTTGGAAGTTAGAAAAGGGCACTGTATCCCCAAGAACTGGAGTTACAGAGGTTGTAAACCACCATGTGGGTGCTGGTGACTGAATGTGGGGCCTCAGAAGAAACAAGTACTCTTAAGTGCTGAGCCATCTCTCCAGCTGCAACAGCATCTTTTAAAGATTTAAGAATTTCCACACATTGATCATCTCTCTATTTTATACAGCCAATCATCAGATTCTATTGAAACTTCCTTTTTGGCTTCAAGCTGTTAAAACATTTGTTTCCAATGAATTTGAATTTTTTTCATTTTTTTAAAAACTATCCATGAGACTGGAGAGATGGCTCAGACGTTAAAGGCTAGGCTCACAACCAAAAACTATCTATGAGGTTCATTCTGAGGTTTATTCTCTTATTTGTTTATAAAGTTTCCCAAATGACCTGAGAAATTACTCATATAATATTTGCCTTAATACATATAATTCTATGTATTCTGGTGGGATCCAAAACCACTTTCTCACATTTTCTTCTTGAACTTTCCATAGTTCCTTCCTTTTTATTTCTCAGTTCCTTGTCCTGTTTTGAAAGAGAAACAGAGAAACTACCTTACTTTCTTCTTTAAGGATTCAAATGAGAGTATTTCCCTGATTTAAAAATCAACTCATGGGCACAATATAAAAACTATATACACCATATTTAACATCACAAGCTGAGTCGCCAAAGGGATCATGACAGGAGTCCTCTAGTATTCTTAGCAGTGGGGAAAGTGACTAGATTTTGGGCTGCAAAAGTGTCCTCATTCTTTCTGGGGTTGTGCAGCAGAGTTGCTTTCATAGTGTGGAAAAACACTGTGTTAAGGAGGCAGCCATCTTACACAAGCTACTGTTGAAAGAGAACAACAACCCCAGTGGAAAGAAAGGTAGAACAGAGAAATGAGCTGGTAAGTGGGAGGAGGAAATGGTGGGCATGAACTAGATAAAAAAGGAGAAGGGACCATGAAACAAGAAAACAGCAACTAGAAGACAGATGTTAGCTGAGCAAAGTAGTCAGAAACCTCTATGCTAATTAACCAGGGGCTTTCCAAAATAACATCACTGCAGGTTTTGTAACAGAAGAGAACAGTTGCTCCAAGTCTTTCATGAGCGGTTTGGAGGGAAATGAAGTCAAATGAGCTCTGATGTGGATGGCACTGTGAATTGCAGAGAGCAGAGCTAAAGCCAGGCACCAGCTGGGAGGATGGCTCAGAGGGTAAAGGGTTTGCTGTGCAAGCATGGACCTGAGTCCAGACTCCAGGGCCGGATGGAGGGAGCAGTTCATGTCTGCAACTGAAGAGTTCTGGAGACAGGGATGTTGCTGGCCAGCTAGTCTAGCGTAACGGCTGAAGTTCAGTGAGAGAATTGGTCTCAAAGAATATAGTGGACAGGAACCGAGAAGGACTCTTGATGTTCACCATATATTCACAGGCAAACACACACAGATACACATACCAGGACTAGATAGAGTGTGGCTAATGTAAGTATCAGAGGTTCACCGTAAATAGACACTGAGGCCTTGGAGAACACCCCACTCTCAAGTTAACCATATTTACAGTCCATTTTCAAGATTTTCCTCAGTATGTATTGTTGAGCCAAAGAACAAACTGAGGGGCCAAGGAGATGACGCAGCAGGTTACACTACTTTCTCTGAAAGCGAGAGGACCCAAGTTCAAATCCTAGTAGCCATGAGAAAAGCCAGACCTACAGGCCTACAGGTCTATAGGCCTACTACTATGTCTGTAGCCTCAGTATCTGAGAATGGAGACAAAAGGACCCCCAGTGCTCACTGGTCACCAGGCCAACCTAATTGATGAACTCCAGTATCAATGAGAGACATTGTCACAAATGGGGTAGATGGTGTTCCTGAGAATGGAACCCAAAGTTGTCCTTCAGCCTTCTCTCTCTCTCTCTCTCTCTCTCTCACACACACACACACACACACACACACAGAGAGAGAGAGAGAGGGGGGGGGGAAGAGAGAGACAGAAAGAGAGTAAATAGAATGAACTAACAGTCATTTGACACTTCTGTGACCTGTGCTGTGCCTGTGACCTTTCCTCTTAAAGCTTATCTAAATCAGCAGCTCGTTCACTCCAACCAAAGCACCACAGCCCTCTACCAAAAGTGTAGGTCAAGGTCTAAACTACGTCTTTGCCTCACACACTTGAATGACTCCTCTCAAATCTGTGAAGTTTTCCATTTATTTGGCACTATGGGAAAGTAGGGAAGGCTGATTGCATTGACTTTGGCCATAGAAGCCTTTGATGAAGATGTTCCTGAACTGAGAAAAGTCCCTGGCCCCAAAAACAGTGTGGCCTTTAACCAGGGGCCGTCAGGTTGACCTTAAGGCCAGAATTTATAGTACAAAACCAAAGCCTGTATGAGCAGTGTGATCCCTGAACCAGCTGTGTACCCCAAACCTACATGCACCCAGCCCTGACAAAGCACTGCAAAACCCACTATTTCTTTTTGATCAATGTCTCAACAGAATTGGACCCCAGCTTACAGCTGAAAATGAGAAATAAATTTATTATGGTTTCTGTCCCATGTATTCCCTCATACTTCTTGCTTATAATAATATGGAGATAAAGATTCATTGTGTGTGTAAAATTGGCTTTCCGACAAATTCCATTGCTCTTGAAATAAAAATAAGATTCCCAGGGTAAGGGGAAAAAAGTAATATATGTGCAAAAGAAAACAACCAAAATGGGAGGAAGTAACAGAGAAAAGAAAACAAAACCACTTCCCAATACTCTGCATTCTCAACCTTGGTACTGTTTCCCCTGTGAACTGAGAAACAGAAGGGTTGGAAATGTGCTGTGGTTCTTCTCTGGATAAAGCCAGTGAGTACAGACAAAGTGTTGGCCTGGGCCCCTCATGCGTGCATCGACATTATTGGAATGGCAGCTGGTCAGAAGTAGGAAATCCAAGAGCTGGTGTGGAAAAGGACCTTGTGATCTGTCCAGTAAGCTAGCCAGAGAAGGAATCCTAGAAACTCTTTGGAAGAGCCAGATGTTCTGCTTTCTGTTCAGGACACTCAGAGCCTTGGATGGCAGGCTTGGGTGCACACCATACTCGAGTGTTTGGTAGACTGTATTGACATTGTCTAGACAAGGAACCAGAAGCTGGCAAGAGGAAAGGAACAGAGAGAAAAGATAGGCAATGGGCACTTTGTAGAGAGATGGGCCCTTTCTTGAACAACACCTCTAGAGATCTTGATGTATTCAGCTGTCAGCCGAATCTGAAAAAGAATTTCTGGGACTTGAGAGATGGCTGAGTGGTTAAGAGCACTGGCTGCTCTTCCAGAGAACCCAGGTTCAATCCGGAACTCCCACATGGCATCTCACAACCATCTGTAGCTCCAGTGCCAAGGGATTTGATGCTCTCTTCTGGCCTCCATGGACACCAGGCATGTGCAAAGTGTATAGTCACACATGCATGCAAAACACCCATACACATAAAATAATAAAGATAATTTTTAAAAAATTGTTTTTGAAAAGAAGTTCTAAGAGCCTTCATTAGACTTCTCCACCTACGCTGGGCATATGAAAGAGACAATTTAAATAAATGGAAACTGTCATTTTTTTTTAAACCTTACTTATGTTAGTGTGCATGAGTGGGCATGTTTGTAGGTGGTACTTCTGGGGTGTGCATGGATGTGCAGGCATGAAGACAACATTGAGTGTCAGTTATTAGTCACTGTCCACTTAAAAATAAAAAAAAAAAAGATAGGGTATCTCCCTGTCCTGGATCTGGCCCCACAGGCAAGGCTGGCCAGTCACTGAGCCCCAAGGACTTGCCTGATTCTGCCTCCCTACACACATGTCAATTGCCCCATTTGGGGGTTTGTTTTCTATATATGGGTTCCGGGGATGGAACTCTAGCCCTAGCACAGCTGCCACTTTACTGAGAACCAGCTCCTCAGGCCTGAAGGTTTTCGTTTCTTTTGGATCTCTTTGATTCTACCTTCGGCTGCAGAAATCAATTGATACAGTAATGATTCAACTATGCATCCAGGGTTACCAAAGGAAGAAAAGGAGACAGGCATTTGTTGTTTTGGGGAACCAGATGAAGACTCTCCTGATCCCTTCCTGTACCAAAGGGCATCGAGAAAGAGGACAGAGAGAGGAGCCATCAACACTTGAGGTAGCAGGTGCCTCATGCCCTGGCCCGTTCCTACCCGGCATGTGTCTGCTGGGATAGTTGAAGCATAGCTCTGGAGAATTAATGATGTTTTTACATAAGAGGTCTTCAGACCAGGAAGGACGGTCACCCCAACACTGCTCTCAAACTCTGAATGCATTTGTACTTTTATGAAATCTCAGAGATATCAGGGATCTCAGGAGACAGAACAGGAAGGTCTGCTGGAGACAAAAGACTAGGCAGCATATGATTCCATTTACAGAAAATGCCTAAAGCAGGCAAATCCAGAGACAAGGAAAGCAGAATAACATTGTTTGAAGTTTTGGGGACGAAGTCGTGATTTGAGGTGCCTAAGTGCCAATGGCTGGAGTTTTCTTTGTTTGTTTGTTTTGTTTGTTTGTTTGTTTGTTTGTTTTTATGTTGGATGTTGAGCATGCCATGACACTTACATAGCTCTGTGACTGTACCAAAAGCCACTGATGTGTGTACTTAAAATGGGTAAATCATATTGTACGTGAATTACATCTCAAGAAAGCTGTTGTTATTGCTTGACCTATCAGAAATGTACAGGTCAGCCCCTCTAGAGGAAAGCAAGATCCGGGGAATCATTAAACCTGACCCAGTAGATAGAATGGCAAAGACAATAACTACAGGGGTTTCCTTCCTTATCAAGGCAAATCCCACAGGGAAGGCAACATCTTTGAGCCTGTAACGACTTGGGTTGAAATTTGCCATCTTACCTGGACCAAAGACCATTAGGCTGTGCTGACCAGACCCTTCATTAGCTTCTGTGGTACCCTTGCTTCTAGATATAAAAGCCATCCTCAGCTAAAGCCAATGACAGGAGCTGTGAGGTTCACACAGTGGTTAACTCTTAAAAGAAATCTATTTAGCATGCTTTCTGGTAGACAATGCCTGCCCCTTCCCAGGCAGAAATTGTACAGTATTATTATAGCATGCTTTCAGTTTTATTAAGGCTGGTGTAGTTATTAAAAGTTACACAGTAATCTGTCATAAGCATATGTTTTTCCCTTATGGATAAAATGGCTTTGGAGTTTGCCTCTGGAATAAATTGATGGTGATTTAAAATAAATAAATACATGTAAGTATTTTTCTAACTAAGCATGAAAATATCAAAATCCAGAAGATGATGCTTTATAGGTAGCCTCAAGGAAAAGAAAATTCAACACAAACATTGCTATGAGATTCCCTTTCTTGCCTGATGAAGCATCAGAGAATCTCCAGGTTTGGTAGCATATACCCATCATCTCAGTTCTGGGGATGCTGACTCAGGAGGATCACATGCTCTAGAACAGCCTGGGCTGGCTACATGGTGAGGTCCAGGCCAACCTAACCTACATAGTAAAACTATGTCCCCAAAAGACACAAAACAAATTACATGAAGAAGAAGAGAGGAAAGGTATTAGAGTGGGGAACAGACACAAACCTTTAAAAGGTAGTGGTGTGACATGAAGTTGAACGAGTTTTGCCTCCTTCTTTACAGGCAACCAGAGCAATAGGCAGCTGGCTCACAGTGATTTTCCTTTTTTTTTTTTTTTTTTTTTTTTTTTTTTTTTTTTTTTTTAAATTCATCTCCATCAAAGCCCAAGGAATGTGATTCATATTCACCACCCACCCCCATCTGCACACAAAAACCTTCAACTTTCAACATTTCGGTTCCGCAGATAGTTTTAGGGTGTTATCAATTAAACAGATTTTCCTCCCAGTGTAGGATGTGGGCTTCAAGATAGTTCTGATTTATATGCACTGGGGTGGGAGAAGATGGAAGGAGGGAATCTGAATTACGACTTTATCAGACCACAGAGAAATGTCATCGAGTTACAACTCTATAGAATCCAGCCCGTGGGTAGACATTCAACAGGGAAGACACCAAGACTGATAGCAAACAGACTAGCTGTATTCTCTCCATTGTCAGTCTTACGGGGGGAAAAAAAGGAATAGAATGTGGAAGCCCCAACTTTATATACACAAACATCTTCCCATTAGGTAAGGACTCCTGCTTAGCTACGAACCCTGAAATATTTCCTTCTAAATACAAAATGAAAAAGGGAAAGCAAGCCACCAGGTTTTACTGTCTCTGCAAAGATGTGACAGCAACAACTTACAATTTTCTTCCATCACACCCTCTGCACCCCACCCCCACAGTGCCTGCCTCTCCAGCCGCCGCCGTCCTTCCTCTATTTCCTAACAACTTCCCATCCTGTTAGCTCATGCCTAATATAAAATGGTGGTGTGTGGAAGAATTTTAAAAAGAAATGAGAGTGGGGAAAGGAAAATAGAGGCAATACGATTGAAGGGAGGACAGGAGAAAGAGCGATTGAGAGACGAAGAGAGTGTCGGAGCCTGGCTCTGGCATTTGCCTATTTAAATGCAGTCCTGCAGCCCTGACTGAGCTGAGTTATGAATTTCTGATCAGACCACTGATAGGTTATGGGAGGGGTATAATCCCAGTGAGAAAGCCTTTCCCTATAATCAGGTCCAAGTAATAGCCTGCCCTTGAGAGACAGCCTCTTACATTATCCTTTGTATGAATATGTGTAGATGTCTGCATGTGTGTGTGGATGTGTGTGTTTGTGTGTAGTTTCTTACATACATGCACATATATACATACTTTTTCTTTCTTTAAAACAAATCTAAGTCATCATTTTACTGTGATAAACCCATATTAATAATTGATGGTTGCCAGCATCAAAAAGAAGGCTATCCTTCAGCAAATCAGACACAGTTGCCAAATAGACCACAGTCATCCTTTGCTAACTGAAGTGAATTCTCTTCTCCTCACATGCCATTTTGTTATCCATGCTGATGACCTGAAAGCGATGGAAAAACACTGGAGGAAATAGACAACACCCCGTGCTTGAAACACATGCTGTGGTTTGCTTCAGGTCATTATCCTGCCTGTGACTTTACAGTAGGATAGGCACACGCAACGGGTCGTGTGTTGCATGTACAATACCTGAAGAAACCAGACATCCTTTTCTACACATGTGACACATCCTTGAAAAAGCTTTGTGCAATTATGGCAGCTAACCATGACTTCAGCTGTCATTAACCATTACACTAAGAGTCTTACAGGTTAATTGAAACTTGTAACATGTCATATAGTATGTAGTAAGGATTCCACAGTGGCTCCTGGCTATGGTACAGTAAAGTTAGAAGCTGATAACCTGGGATGGGAGCTGATGATGTCCAGGGTACTGACCCAGCACTTACATCAGAGGCAGAAATGCACAAAAGCCCGGGGCCAACCTAACACACATGGGTGGGAGGAGCACTTCAGGTCCTCAGAGTGCAATAGGGTAGAATAACAATGAAAGGTGCTTGGGAACAAAAACATAAATGCTGTCACCACTCTTAAAGAAAAGCAGTTGAAACTCACTCCTACCCATTTTGACGTGACTTCTCAAGGTGCATGTAGCATCTCATATTCTTGTTTGCCTTCTCTGACCAGGAGGAGGCATCCTGGCATTTAACTGAAAGGGGAAGGAATCTTACTGATCCGCAAACTGATTTGCCTGGTAATACAAGCACCTTCCAGGCAGAAGCCAGTGCCCCTACAGATCTGGGGCCATTAGAAGGAGGTGTTTTGAAAATAACATCCCATCGAGACTTAGGGAGGGCTGGGCAGTGGTCGAGCACTCCTTCAATTTCAGCACTTTGGAGGCAGAGGCAGTCAGATCTCTGTGAGTTCAAGGCCAGCCTGATCTACAGAGTGAGTTCCAGGATAGCCAGAGCTCTTACATAGAGAAACCCTGTGCCCCCTTTCCCCCCCCCCAAAAAAAAGACTTAGGTAGGTTTGGCTTCCAAGACCAAATTCCACAGTGCCTACCAATACTGTCAAAATGCCCGGCCCCTCTTTATGTCACATATACACATCAGGGTAACTCTGTCCTTATTCTAGGCTGTAATGGATCCATTAAGTAAGTATGGATGCTAGGCAGGGGTGGGGGTACAATCTGAGAGTGCAAATTATTACCTGATTTAGATTCATTACAGGCAGCCCTGCTGTCTGCATCTCACCATCTCTTTAGAATGGGGACCTTGCAGAGATAGAGTATTATGTAAATCTTTCTGTCACAGATTATTGCCTCCATACATGACTTCTACAATGCACATTCCACAATACACATCTGCTTTCCACTCATCCTTATTACACACACACACACACACACACACACACACACACACACACACACACACTTTGTGATTTTTAACCTTCTTCTTTGCCATTCTCCTGCTTCCTCTAACACTCATTATGGGGGAAATTACCTTCAACAGGACGATACTGCTTTCCTTCCATCCAATTTGCATAATTGCTGTTTTGTTGCTTTTGCCTTTTTAAGTGGATCCACTGCTCCCCAGAGGGAAATGCACATGGTGAAATGATAGCTGGAGCTCCACTCCAGGTTATGAATACAAGGGTCAGCCTACAGGGCATTCTGGGTCACTCTGGATTTCCAGCATGCAAGTGACTTTCAGGGATTACAACTAGGGTTTTCAGTGATAGCCAACAACCCAGGTCAAATACACAGGCCAAGGACTAGGGAGATGGCTCAGGCAGTAAAGTGTTAGTTGTAAGGAGTAAGGTTTTTCCACCCATTGAGGGGTGGAGCCAGGGACGGAAGTGACCTGGGGAACTAGTTGAAGGAGTCAAGGGAGAGCCCTCTCTTGCAAGCTGCACTGGGACAGGAAGACTTCCTGGAGGAATTCTTGGAAGCAGGAACCTGTTGGTGTTCACCTGTCTATGTTGTGAGTTATTTCTCCCTGAATAAACATCTGTTCGGCCTAATTGTTTATCCTGATCCTTATTAAGTTGCAATATCTAGACTCTCAAGCATGAGGATATGGGTTTGAGTCCCAGATCACACGTAAAATTATGGGCATAGTGATGTATACAGTATTGGGAAGACAGAGGCAGACAGATCTTCAGGACTCACTGGTCATCCAGCCTAGGTGGTAAGTTCCAGGCAACTAAAAGTACCTGTCTTAGATAATAGATAGGTGGTTCCAGGGATGTGACAATGGATGTTCAAATACATCCTGTACATACATAGCACATTCATGCACAAATGCACACACATCCATGCATGCACACGCACGCACACACACACACACACACACACACACACACACACACACACACACACACACAGCTAATGAGCCATAGAATGTGCTGGCTCTCCCTTGTTCAAGTCAGCTGTTTCTGTGGGTTTCTCCAGCCTGGTCTTGACCCATTTGCTCATCACTCCTCCTTCTCTGCAACTGGATTCTAGGAGTTGGACTCAGTGTTTACTTGTGGGTGTCTGCTTCTGCTTCCATTAGCTACTGGATAAATGCTCTAGGATAGCATATAGGGTAGTCATCAATCTCATTATAGGGGAAGGGCATTTAAGGTAGCCTCTCCATCCACTATTGCTTATATTGTTAGCTAGGCTCATCCTTGTAGCTCTTGGGACATTTCCCTAGTAGCAGGTTTCTTATTAAACCTATAATGGCTCCCTCTATTATGGTATCTCTTTTCTTGTTCTTCTCTATTCTTCCCCCAACTCAATCTTCCTGCTCCCAAATGGATAAAAGACTTCAACATAAATCCAGCCATACTGAACCTCTTAGAAGAGAAAGTGGAAGGTACCCTTGAAAAAATTGGTACAGGAGACTGCTTTCTGAACATAACACTAGTAGCATAGGCACTGAGACCAACAATTAATAAATGGAACCTCCTGAAACTGAGAAGCTTCTGTAAGGCAAAGGACACAGTCAACAAGACAAAGTGGCAGCCCACAGAATGGGAAAAAATTTTCACCAACCCCACATCTGACAGATGGTTGATCTCCAAAATATACAAAGAACTCAAGAAGCTAGTCACCAAAACACCAAATAATCTTATTAAAAAGTGGAATACAGAACTAGATAGAGAATTCTCAATAGAGGAATATAAAGTGGCAGAAAGATACTTAAGAAAGTATTCAACATCCTTAGCCATGAGGGAAATGCAAATCAAAACAACTCTGAGATACCATCTTACTCCTGTTAGAATGGCTAAAATAAAAAATAAAAAAACCACCAATGACAGTTTATGCTGGAGAGGATGTGGAGAAAGGGGAACACTCCTCCACTGCTGGTGGGAGTGCAAACTCATACAGCCACTTTGGAAATCAGTATGGTAGTTCCTCGGGAAAATGGAAATCAATCTACCATAAGATCCAGCAATTCCACTCTTAGGCATATACTCAAGAGATGCGCATTCATACAACAGGGATATCTGTTCAATTATGTTCATAGCAGCATTATTTGTAATAGCCAGAAACTGGAAGTAACCTAGATGCCCCTCAACTTAAGAATGGATAAAGAAAATGTGGTACATTTACACTATGGAGTACTACTCATCAGGAAAAAACAAACAAAAAATAAACAAACAAACAAATAGAATCTTGAAATTCACAGGCAAATGGACGGACCTAGAAGAAACCATCCTGAGTGAAGCAACCCAGTTACAAAAAGGCAAACACAGTACGTACTCACTCATATGGATTTTAGACACAGAGCAAAGGATCACCAGCCTACAATCCACACTGCCAGAGAAGCTAGGAAACAAAGGAGACCCTAAGAGATATACATGGTCCCCCAAAGAAGGGGAAAAGGACAAGATCTCCTGAGCAAATTGGGAGCAGGGCAGGTAGGGAAGAGGGTTCAGGAAAAAGAGAAGGGGAGACAAGAAGGGCAGATAAATCTACCAGTCTTAATTGGTCCATTTTGAGAATTCTAGTCTTATAAATAATGCTAGTGAGAACATTCTTGCTGGTGTCTCACATTCAAGGCTTTCTTTTGGTTATATAGAACAAGAATAGAGATACTGTGTCCTAGTATATAAGTAAGTTAAGCTTTACCAAGCAAACCCCACTCTTTCAACAGCTGCCTAATTGACATCCTTTTTAACAAATTTCCCAGCGTGTTCATCTTTGCCAACTTGTAAAAACATGGCTAGATACTCGGTAGGTAATGTTAAGATATTCTAGTTTTAATTTTTATGTGAAAGAAGACAAACATTTTATATATATCCTGGCTGATTGGTTTTGTTCTTTTGTGGGGAATCCAGATTTCCCATATTTATGTGTTTCGGGCACTACTCTTTGGCCAGTTTTGTGTATTGCAAATATTCCTCCATGAATAGATATTTTCCCTCACATTGTCCTTTTATTTTCAGTGATGGGGACTGAACACAAGGCCTTGCACATACAAGACAAGCACTGTGCACTGAGTTATATCTCTACCCTATTCACTTTCCTTGTGAAGTTAGTAGTTCTAATATCTTGCTAGTCTATTCATCCTTTATGCTAGAATTTGTGCCTCACTTAAAAGATTTCCCTCCCTCTGAGGTCATGAAGAGACTCTCCTCAGCTATCTGCTAAATGGTTCACTGCTTTGCCAGTTACATCCTTATGTTTTGTCTCCACCTTGAATTGGTTATCTCAAACACTAGGAACTGAGTAACCAATCTTATTTCTTCTTTCAGACAGATGAACAATTGTCACCACTTATTAAAAAGCCTTTCCCTTCCTCGTTGAAGAACCAATCAGACAGACATACTGACTGCTTGTATATCTAATTTTCTATTATGTTCCATTAGCCCATGAACTAACGACTATCTGATGCCTACACTGACTCAGTGTGGGGTAATAATGCACCCTGACATACAGTAAGATATTCCCCGACATATTTCCTTTAAAATCCCTTGAAACTACTCCAGTCTTCACATTTTTGCAAATGTACAATTTTTGTTTTCAAGTTCATATCTTGGTCAGGACCACATAAGAGCTTCAAGTCATTTCAGGCATCAGAGAATTTTGCTGCACCTCATTCCTGGGTTCTTCATATTTTTATACTCTTGGAAATTGCCTGGTTTTTTATTTTAATTTGGTTTCTATTTGCTGCTAGTTTAAAAATACACAGCCAATTTTTCCATATTGATTTTGTTTCTGGAAACTTTGCTAGATTTTACACATTTTAATAATTTGTCCAGTAATTCTTTTCTATTGTCTAAATCTGTAATCAGATCATCTGTGAAAAATGACACTTTTAAAATTCTGGGGTTTTTTTCTTGCTTTTCCCCCAATGCTACATTAAAACACCCAGTACTAGGGAATGGAGTTAAAAGAAGTGATTTCCTAAGAGTAACGTTTCCTCCATTATTTTTCTATAAGAATGATGTTTATCTTACATGATTTTACATTAATGAGATCACTCATGAAGCATGTTATTTCTAACCTACATTCCTGAGAGTTCTAGACAACTATAATGACCTTTGTTAAAAATGTTTCTGAATCTGTAAAACATGATCACATAATTTTTTCTTATTTAAATAATTACATATAATCCCAGTATGACCATGACTATAGTCATGGCTACTAGGAGGCTCAGGATGACAAATTGGAGACCTACCCATGAACTTGAAAAGACCCTATCCTCAAAGTAAAAGAGACAGAACTGTGGCAATAGCTCCTCGATAGAGCACTTGCCCAACCTACATAAGAACACAGGGTCAAGCTCAGTACGCCAATGGTAATAATGGAATAGTCAGTAAATTATATATTAATTGATTTTCTCATTAAACTAACATGTATTCAAAGAATAAGTCCAAGTCATTAAATAATATTCATTGTATGAAATGCTGTATCTGGGCTGAGTATGTAGTTCAGGTAGTAGGATTTTGTTCCTGGGTTCATCCCCATCTCTTCATAAACAGTGTTTGGTGACAAATGTCTGTAGTCACAGCACTTGGGAGTCTTAGACAGGAGAATCAAAAGCTTGGGTCATCCTTTGCTACATAACAAGTTCAAGGTCAGTCTGGGATGCATGAGATCCTGTCTCAAAAAGCAACTATAAATCAATCAATCAATCCATCAATAAATCAATAAGTAGTTGGATTTGTGTTAGTCACCTTTCCATTGCTGTCACAAAATACCTGAGAATGTCACCAAAGAGAAGAAGGAGTCATCTTGGCTCATAATGTCAGTCCATGGCTGGTTGGTTCTATTGCTCTTATATTTGTGGCAGAGCACAAACATCATGGTGGAAAGGCCTGGCAGAAAACTGCTGTTTGCCTCATGGTATTCAGAAATAACAGAGTGGAAAGGCTACAAGGTATAGTTTTAAATGGCAGCAGAATCTTTCTCATGAAACTTTGGTTTACTAACAATTAGTTTTTGATTTTGCATCTGTGTTTCAGAGAAAGACAGGCTTTAATTGTCACCCCTTTTTTGTCCTGTGAGATCTTGCTATCAAGACTTCATGCCAGCTTGATAAAAAGAGTTATAATACTTTAAACATTTTGGGGTCAGAATTGGGTGACTGCTAAGGGGCAGGAGACCATGGTGCTTTGCTTACTTCAAGCCCACTTCCTATTCTGCTCTTCTTTTTCCTGTGAGAATTACCCAAGGTCTAGACAAAGGACAGAAACTACACCAGTGAATATAAAGGAAAAAAAATAGAGTTGTTACAAGTTATGAAGAATTGTCAATAAGCTAACTGAAAAGAAAAATAAATCCAATTTATAGAGCAAATGTTTTCTACCCTGGAATAGGGAGAATACGGTGAAATGGTCGAGATCATAAGAGTAAAGAGTCTGGTGGGGAGGGGGAGGCTAACTTTGGGACCTTATAAAGAGAATCTTAGATGGCCAGCCCAAGTGTCCCAAGTGGCACACAATGAAGCTGCGCTTCTGAAGACGCCAGGGAGATGCAAAGTGGATTTACTCCTACTGCAGAAAGGGGTGTCCCTGGACTGTCACAGTACAGTGCTGAAATGATAGACAGGGAGAAAAAAATTTCAGGAGGCTCACCAAAAGATGGGCATCAAGAATACATCACTTCCTCCTCTTTACCCCGTCTAGATCCTTCTTGGAATCCCTAGTGACAGAATATATAGAGAAACCTGCTAGCAAAGCAAAAATGGGCCTTGCAGAGAGCTCCTGCCCTAGAATCACGAAACAGGATATGTAAGGTTGGGTTTACAGCCAAAAGATAAACGCTTCATAAATGGCATGCTACTAAATATATTGATGCTTGCCAGAATAGACAAGCTAGTGATAGAGAAGCCAAGTCCATCACTGAGAATCAAACAGCATGGCTAAGCATCTCGATGATGCATCTGTGTTTCCGGAGCCCAGTGCTGAGGCCTTCATTATTGCTCCTATTCACTATTACAATGTGAGAACAAATGCCCCACATCCACACCTTTGTGTTTGAGATGCTTCACCTTTTCCCATCTAGGATGAAGTATCTCTCATTCCTTTAACTCTAGGCTTGACCATCATCAGATCTGATGGAAGCTTTAATTAGTAGAAGATTAACAGCACAATGGATTTAGAGGCTCAGAGGGTCTTAATCTTCTTAATGTTAGGAACCAAAGCCACCAAATGCAAGCACTAGCCTCATAGGGAAAGACAGATCCCATAGGAAGAGACCCCATTAGTCTCAGTGTTTTGAGCCATTTTGCCTGAGACCATAAACAGGCTAAGTTCCCCCAGCCCATCTAGACTCAATCAAGCCAGTACCAACATCATTCCTCGTAAGTGTAATGATTTGTTACGCACTGGTATCTATTACCATACATAGCCAAGAAGTGTCAGGTTCGCCACTCAGTGGATGGGAATGAAGCCACATCATTGTCAATCAAACCAAATTCCTGTTCTTACTCCAAAGCCTGACATCACCCTGTGCTTCCTTTCCAAAGCTTCCCACCCAACACCTCCACAAAACATCTTAGATCCTTGGAAGGGAGAACCTGGTATGCTATCCTCACCATGGATCACTTGTCTTATTTTGCTTTGACTACCCCTTAGGGTAGCAAAAATATGACTATGTGAGTGAATATTGCCATGATCATTGCTTTTGGGGTCTACTGGGAGAGAGAGAGCTAATACTTAGGTCAATTACACTTTCTCTGGACATTCCAAGAGTTGCCATCTCTGAGTGCTCCTGGAACTATGGGTTCTAGTTTTTTAAAAATGGGCAAACCCTCCTCTCCCTAACTCTATGCTCTAGCTTTCTAGCTTTCCCATGGGTGCTCATAAGTCTAGATTCCTCAAATCACAGAATAGCAAACTTCATGTTCCACTTCCATTTGTAAATCTAAAACAAAAGTAGCACATGTTTAAGTGAGTCAGAACAGTTTTCTAGAACATTGCTATTTTATCCCACCCACAAATTGAAATAGAATATTGATATTGTCTCTTCTCAGATTTTTCGACTGTTACCTCCTGGGACAGATCACTGACTTTGTGTCACCTAGTATAGATGTATGAGTCAAAACAAAACAAGAAAACTGGACCACTCTGGTAATCTCACACAGAAGAATTTAACACAGGCAATTGTTTTTTTTTTTTTTTTGTTTGTTTGTTTGTTTTTTTTTTTGTTTTTTTGTTTTTTTTTCTTTTTGATATTGAAGGGACAGAGAAACTAAAATGGTGGCAGGCATCTGTCACCCATAAAGTTGGAGGTGGTTGCAAGAGACCCCAGAGCTGAAGATGTGATGCTGAGATGATGATGGAGTATTTATGAGGGAAGTTGGGACCAGTGGGGATCACATACCAGGACCAAGGAAGAGGCTCCAAATGGCATGCTCTGGTTTTAAGAAGTAGAAGTATGGAGATTGCTCAGCCCATAAATTGCGCTTCATGCAAGCATGAAGACCTGAGTTTGATTCCCAGGACCCAATTAAAGGGCCACTGTGGTGTTGCACACTAGTAACACAGCACTGGGGGACCAGGAACAGAAGATCCCAGGGGGCTCACTAACCAGCTGGCATAGACTAGTCAGTGAGTTCCAGGTCCCTTTGAGAGATGGCTGTCTAAAAAAAACAAGGTAGCTGGTTCCTAAGGCATAATGGCCAACCTTTGCCTCCATACACATGGGCATACAGACACACAGGCACCTGTGTATACACACTTTAATATATGTGTTTGCATTTGTGTGCATGCACGCACATGTGCACACATGCACGCATGCACACACACACACACACACACACATTATTTTCCATAGGCGTGGATAGAGAAATTATGATGGAAAATGAAAGTGAAAAGCAATCTGTTTCCCTCATAGTCTGTTCTGGTCTCTGAGGAAGGTTATAATGTATTATAACTAGAAGGCAGTAGACAGAAATTTGAGGCAAGTCACCTCAAAGTCCACATGTCCCTAGCAAACATAAGAGAACAAGAAAGGTGAGAATGGTATTTTAGAAATGCCTCACGGATGACTGGAACAATGGCAATGCAATTGGACAGGGCAGTAGGTACATGCCTGTGAGGACATCACCACAACCAACAACATATCCATTGCCTCACCAGTTTGAACTGTCAACTATGAACTTTCCACACATTCAACGGGAAGCCACAGGTATGCTTTGCCAAGTTTCCTTCATCTTGTATAATTACTACTCAACAGCAAACCCAGTACTCGACATTGACCCAGTGAGTGTGGACAATGCCCTGTTCTCATCAAGTCTGTGTAGAAATCGTTTGCACTGATTCTTTCCAGGATGCCAAGCTCTTCTACTTCCCTTATCTTTTCAAATACATTTATGCATATTCATTTTTATTAAGAAAAGTTTTGCTGAGGTTTTATAGCAACTGCATTAAACATATATTAGTATCAACCTCAGGAGAGCTGATACCCTTATTACGTCAAATCTTTGAATCCATAAACATGGTATATCTCTCCACTTATTTAGACCTTTGGCTTCTTCATCAATGTTTTAGAGTTTTCACTTGCTATAACCATGCATGTGTAAATTTTTATATAAATGTAGATTTTTCTTTTTTATTTGTTTGTTTTTTGTTTAAATTGGAAAGTTTATTGGTTCAGCACTGTCATGACAAATATACAGAAATACTTCAGATCAACATCAAACATTATTTAGTTTAAATGAAAGGAAATCTCTTTAATGTTATGACAACATACTCCCAAGAATCTCTTCTTCAGTTAGGTAAACATTTCAATAAAATAAAGGGTAATGAATTAAGTGGAAGTCAGGTTGTGAAATCTTAAAAATAAAACTTTGACTCTATTAATCCATGCCATTTAAACACTGTTAACTATATTTCCAAGTGCAAAGGAGATGAAGCAGTCACTGACCCCAACACAGCAGGCAGACTGATCTAGAACACAGCATAGTAAGTTTAGTCTCAAATTGTACTAAACGCTCATCATTAGTATGGCATGTTTGCTCCATGATGTAGTTTAATGTCAAGACATATCACAATTTGTTATAGAAACACATAGATAACTGTTGTTTTTAAATACACACACACACACAAATATGTAGCCAGGTATACTTCCACATACAAAGAAAGGTCCTAGGGAGGAATTCACAGGAAGTAGTCTGGGGTACGCAGGGTCACATAAGCTCTCCACAATGAGGTGCTGGGTCAAACTGAAGAAAATAATATTTTGAAGTGTCATCTAATTCCAATACAGCAGCCTGATTTCCATAGTGGTAGCAGTAATTGGGTGCACTAAAAATAGTAACCACATTCCGATCATGGTAGCAGTTATACCCTTCCATCACAAGCTGGTGTGTGTGAGACACCAGTGTGAGACCATTGGCATAGTTAAATGTTTCAGATATATCTTGTCCAAAGTTGTAGCCAGAACCATGTGGTGAAATGCCCCATCTGCCACAGTCATCTGGATCTGACCATAAGAGATCACACATTGGGCCCTCCTGTAGAACTTCTTGTAAACGAACCAGGGCTCATATATGATCCAGTGTATCTATGGATGGTGGGAGGCCACCATGGTGGCAAAATATCTGACCATTTACTAGAGCTGTAAGTGGATGATAATCAAAGAGATCTGTAAAGTATTTCCATATGTTGGTATTTCCATACTTTTGGAGACATTCATCATAAAAGCCACAGAGTTGGGTGATCTGTCGACTTTTAATATTGTAATACATTCTGGATAGCACACGTTTAATGCTACAAGAAGAGTCACATTCTCCACAGAATAATAACCTCTGTCTAAGTAGCTGCCCATGAATAGATAGATAGTTTATATCTGGTGATTCCACCAATTCTGAAGAGCTCCATAAGGTCATGGAATTGGCCATGCACATCTCCACAGACAGTAACAGGACAGCGAACCTCTTGTACATTTGATCCTTTTGTAAAAATTTCCTTAGGCTTCTCGCACAGCGTCTGTACTTGGTTCTCGTTCAGCTGCTGACACTCATTCAGCTGCTCCAGCCCCAGTCCAGCTCCTTGGTCAAAGCCTTATCATCCATGGCAGTGAGCCATGTGTCCCCACCCCAGCTGCTGCCAGCTAAATGTAGATTTTGTTCAACTCACCTGAGTAAATACCATGCTGTGTGATTGCTGGATTGTGTCTCAAGATTATACCAAAGGCATGAGACCACAGTTATGTTGGGCATGAGTTTTGAATAAAGGAAACCATCAATCTTTCTTCAGACCATCTTCACCCTTCTTCATTCCCATCAGAAGCAAATGGGAGGTCCTGGTGCTCTACATTCGTGTGTCAGCATTTAATATTACCCATTTAGTATTTTAGCTATAGATGTGTAGAGGGAACTCACTGTTATTTTTACTGGCAACTCTCAAGCAAAATTCCCAAAAGACACTGGACATATCTGTGTATGAGCTTTGGCGAAGTAATTGTAAATGCCAATTTTTTAATGGGACCGTTCCCTTATATTATGGTGTTCTAAATTTCCTTGTATTGTGGTGTTCTAAGAATTCTTCATGCACTTGGGTATCAGCCCATTTTGGAGCAAATATATTTCCTTTTCATGATTTGTATTTTCCTTCTCTTAATGCTGTTGTTTGTTAATGTTGCATTTGAAGAGACAGGCTGCTACTGCATAGAAGTGCAATTGGTGTACTTGGTTGTGTCTGGACACCTTGCAGAATTAATTCACTAGTTCTAGGGAGCTTAAAGAACTATTTCATCTATAAGGGTGAAAAGTTTTACTTCCTGCTTTCTTAATTATATACCTTCTACATCTTATCTCTTTTTTTTATTAGCCCAAGAATGTATTACCATGGAACTGAGCAGGAGTGGAGCAGGGCAGAGGTTGAGGGGAAGTACAGGCTTCCTTGCCTACCTTCCAACCACTGGGAAAGCATCCAGTCTTTCCACATGAGAACCTGAGAGAGCTGTCAACCTCTTGTAGGTGTTCTCAGAAGATGACCCTCTCTCTAAACAGTTGTATCAGACTGATTTTAAAGTAATGAATAAGCATTGAATTTGTTTACATGCCCAGCATATGGATTAATTATAATATTTTTCTTCTCCAACCTATTAATATCACAGATCAGATTTACTTCAAATTTTCAACCTGTGTTCTTAGAATGACCTGTGTATGAGTCTACTTGTCCCCCGCTGCATTTTCTTGGTATCTTAAGATTGTGTCTTTGTCCAGGAATGATGCTGATATTTCCTTCCCCATTCTTCAGGGGGTACTGTCTTTAGGTTGGCTATAAGAGCACTACTCATTCATAATTGTTGCTTTCCTTTTCTAACTTTTAAGGATTTGTAAATAATTGGAGTTAATTCTTGATATATTTCAATAGAATTATGAAGTGAAACTATCAGAACCTGGGGTTTTTTTTTTTCCTTTTCAGAAAAAAAAGTCATGAATTCGATCTCCTTAAGAGCTAAAGAACTATTTAGATTGTCTATTTCATGATGAGATTTAGCAGTTTGTTGCAAATTTGTGCATATAGAATTGTTTCTACTATTTTATTCGTATCATGTTGATATCTGTGAGACACAGTGGTCCCCCTGCTTCTCCTTGGATATTACTAATTTGTGTATTCTCTCCTTCTTCCTTCATCTGTCATGCTGGAACTTTGTTGATTTTATTGATTTTTCTCAATGAAGCAGTTTTTTGTTGTATTGATTTTCTCTACTTTACTGCTTTTTGTTGCATTGATTTTTTTTTTTTTTTGTTTTGCTCAAATCTTTATTACTTCCTTTTTGCTCTGGGTTTATCTTAGGCTTCTCTTTCCAGTTCATTGACATGGGAGTGCAAGTCATTGAAACACCATCTTTTTATAATATAAGCATTTAGTACTATAACTTTGCCTCTCAGAATTGCCTTAGCTATATGCCCTGTCAGTGGTTATGGTTCTATTCCCACCCATTTCCATGTAGTTATTAATATAGATTAATTAATATATAATTAATTATAGATATGGCTTAGTTTCTGAGTGTTTGGTGAACTTGCTATCATCTTTCTGTTAAGTTACTGGCTTCTCCTTTGATTTCACAGTGAGCAAACAATAGTCTCTAACTTAACTCTTTTGCATTTGCTGAGGTTTGTACTGTAGCCCTGGAATATGGTCCATCTTACCATCCATTGCATGGGCACTACAAAATCACGAACATTCTATTATTACTGGGTAGTACTCCATTAACAACAATCAAAGCTGTTAATGGAGTTTGCTGTGTCTTCTGTGCTCACTCATGCTGTCTTCAGCATGTTCCAGGGAAGGCATTGATTTCTCCAATTATTACTGTCAGCACCTCTCTCTCTCTCTCTCTCTCTCTTTCTCTCTCTCCCTCTTTCTCTCTCTCTGTCTCTGTCTCTCTGTCTCTGTCTCTCTTTCTCTCTCTCCTTCTCAGCTATACTAATTTAGCCATGTATTGGCATGGGGTATCTTTTCTGATCCTGATACTTTCAATTTGCCCATATGATATCCAGTAAGTTTTCTACACAACATCCACTTAGGTTAAGCTGATTTTCAAAGTCACGTGCCAATCTCTGTCTTTTCCTGTATGTCTAAACTGTTTATATTTAGTATAATTGTTGACATGTTCAGATTTGGTCTTATATTTTCTTTCCCTCCCTCTCCCCAAAAACTTGATGGGTCATTATGATTTATTTGGTTTCGTCTTCTCCATAGTCATCTCAGCTGTACAGGCATGCAGATTCCTGTCATTGGCCCAACCTTGAAGTTCTAAATATTTCTTCAGTCCCATCTTTATTCTTCTTTCCTTCCAGAATCTTAGTGACATAGATGTTAGATTGCTTTCCATTTGCTCAAATGTCTTTGAAGCTTTTTTTGAGTCTGAATTTCTTTCTGATTGAATAACTTCTACCATTTCTTTTACCAAATGTACTAACTCCTTTATCTTCCCTCTCCATTCTTCTATTGGACCCATCCATTGAGTTTTTATTTCCTTTATTTTAGTTTTCAGTTCTAAAGTTTAATTGGTTCATTTTTCTGCACTGATACCTCATGTTTCTTTGTTCACAGTTGGTAATTGTATCATTTTCAGGGTTTCTGTTTATGATCCTTTTCAGTTCAGTCAGTCACCACAATGGTCTCATTTTCTTTTCATTTAAGGTGAGAGGTTTATGGTTTATACTACAAATAACTTCTATTGCTACCTGGATAGTTTGCTACTATAAGACTCTAGACTATGTTTAAGTCATCTGGATTAACAAGCCATTTTGATATCACACCAATAGAGGAAGACAGATGACAGCCTCATATTGCCACCACATGAGGAAAAACAGTAAATATTCTGCTTTGTCTCTCAGCTCTTACCTTTCTTAACTTTGTTTCCCTTCTTTCATTCCTTCTTTCTACCTTCCTTTCTTTCCTTCTTCTTTTTCCCTCCTTCCCTTCCTGAATTTCAGAATGTCTCACCATGGCAGCTCAGACCTGAGACTTGCTCCAGCAGCTCAACCTGGCCTCACACGAGTGCTGGCAGTGATGGTACTTCAGACACAGGTCACATGACCAGCCCTGTGGTTTTGTTGTTGTTGTTGCTGCTGCTGGGAATATGAATTATGTCTCCATCTGTCTCCAATACCATTCTTTTTGGAACAGAGACTTGCTGCTTCCGATTAGCTTCCTACTATTCCTACTTCCCAATGTCCTGCTACTGTGGGCACTGGGGGTAATTATGCTCTGTTGTGCATCCTTTGACACCATTCTAATGAGGACTGGGGTAAAGTGGGAGCCAAGCTCCCCATATGTTTTTTCATTGATGAGGAGTCTAACTCATCATATCCTCATAAGGCAGAAGTACCAGCCTTTGCCTGACCATTGCCACCAGAGGTAAGAGAAAGCCAGCTATCTATATATAGTTACTATCTTCTAGGGTTTGAACAGAGTTGTTTCCATTGTCACATGATGAAGCACCACACTCTGGACCTCGGAGAGTCACAGTGGTTAAATATAGAATCAAAAGAGGGGTAATTAATGAAAATAAGACTACAAAGAAGAACCATAACTCAAAATGGCTGCCATCATTATTTACAAAGGTACAAGATGAGGGTGGACACAGACACACACATAGAGGGAAGACAGTGGTGGCAATGAAAGGAAGCCCCCTGCACTTTCTACACTGAGATGTAGGATGCCAAAGGAAAATAAAAGAAACCAATTGTCATACCTGTCTGTGAATCCCAGGCTCTTCACTCTCTCTTCTTTCTCTGTAATTCTCAGAGGCTTCCCAAGACTGCTATATTTATGAGACAGATAGATAGTCTGGTTGGTTGGTTGGTTGGTTGGTTGGTTGGTTGTTTGGTTGGTTGGTTGGTGAGTTTAAATGCCTTGGATTTTTATCTTTATTCATTAGGAGCAGCCCAAAATATTTCTACTTCCTCTTTCAACAAATCAAAGTTTCGTAACATTATTCTGGAAAGGCAAGTGGGTCTTCACCTCCCCTCCTCTCCTCCAAATCCAATCCCCCAGTCTCATCATCCCTAGCTCTGAAGCACACCACCTGCTGCAGCCTCCCTTTCCCCCTGCCTCCAACTCCGGTGAACATAGGTCTTTCCTCCAATCCTCTCAACCCACACTCATAGCTTTGCCCCAGCCCCCATCCAGCCGGCAATCCCTGGGAACCCACAGGTCACTCTAGCCCAGGATAGCATATAAGCTAACTGCAGATCATCACCTTTCCCTCCATTCCTCCAAGTCCAATGCTCCAGTCCCATCCCACATTCTATAGCAGACCTTCTACTGTGGCCTCTCATCACTCTCTGCTCCCATTCCCACCATAATAGCTAAGCAGATCCTGGTGGAACACCCTACTTTTCTTCTTCCTGTGAATGTGCTCAGCCTCCCTAGCCCATTCCCATTCCTAAGTGTTAGCTCCCAACTTATAGTAACACATTTTATCAATCTAAGAAAAGGAATACCTACCAAGATACAAGAAGCATACAGAACATCAAAACAGACTGGACCAGCAAAAAGTCCCCTTGATGCATAATAATCAAAACACTAAACATGAAGAACAAGGAAAATATTAAAAGCTGCAAAGGAAAAAGACCAAGTAACACATAAAGACAGACCTATCAGAATCACACCCAACTTGTTAATGGAGATTCTAAAGGCCAGAAGTACCTGAGCCCTGAGCATATGTTCTACAGACTCTAAAAGACCACAGATGCCAGCCTAGAACATATCCAGAAAACCTTTCATTCACAATAGATGAAGAAAATAAGATATCCCATGAGAAAGCCACATTTAAGCAATATTTATCAACAAATCCAGCACTATAAAAGGCACTAGGAGGAAAACTCCAACCTAAAGAGATCAACCACACCCAAAAAAATACAAGGAATAAATAATTCCACACCTGAAAATCAAAAGAGGGGAAACACACACACACACACACACACACACACACACACACACACACACACACACACCACCACCACCACCACAACAACAACAGCAACAACAACAACAACAACAAATTAACAGCAATCAACAAATACCACTCATTGACATCAATGGTCTCTATTTCCCAAGAAGACACAAACTAACAGAATAAATGCAAAAACAGGATTCATCCTTCTGCCCCATCTAAGAATTAAGCATCACCTCATGGTAAAAGGATGGAAAAAGATATTCCAAGCAAATGGGCCTAAGAAGTAAGCTGATGTAGCCATTTTAATACCTGTCAAAATAGACTTCAAACCAATACTAATCAGAAGGTATGAGGAAAGACGCTACATACTCAGCAAAGGAAAATTTACCAATAGGACATTACAATTCTCAATATCTATGTATTAAACACATGGGAACCCGTGTTCATAAAACAAACACTACTACAGCTTAAATTTCATATTGACCCTCACACACTGATAGTGGGAGATTTCAATGCCCCACTCTTGCCAACGGGCAACTCATACAAACAAAAACCAAACAGAGAAATGCTGTACTAACTGATATTATAAAACAAATGGACCTAACAGATTTACAGAAGATTTCATCCAAACACTAAAGAATATACCTTCTCCTCAATATCTCATAAAACTTTCTCCAAATTAATCACATACTGGGACACAAAATTAAGTCTCAACAGATATCAGAAAATTAAAATAACACCATGCATCCTATCTGACCACCATGAATTAAAGCTGGATTTCAACAACAAAAACAACAGAAAGCCTACAAACTCATGGAAACTGAACACCTCTCTATTGAATGACTACTGGGTCAAGACAGAAATAAAGAAAGAAATTTAAAACTTTCTAGTATTAAATAAAAATGAATATACAATAACCAAGTTAATGGGACACATGAAGGTGGTTCTAAAAGGCAAGTTCGCAGCACTAAGTGCCTACATAAAAAATGATAAAAGAAAAACCTGGAGGGATTTTATACTAGCAATTAACAGCACACCTGAATGTTCTAGAACAAAAGAAAAAAATTCACACCCAAAAGAAACAGAAATAATCAAACTCATGACTGAAATCAATAAAACAGAAATAAACAAAATAACACAAAGAATTAATGAAACAAAGAGTTGGTTCTTTTGGAAAAATCTGTAAGATAAACAAACCTTTATCCAAATTAACTAAAAGAGAGAGAATATCCAAATTAAGAAAATGAGAAATGTAAAGTAGGACATAACAACAGATGCCAAGGAAAGCCAGAGAATCATAATAATATACTTCAAAAACTTGTACTCCACCAAATGGAATATCTAAGAGAAATGGATAATTTTTTCAATATATAGCATTTACCAGTTAAGACAAAATCAGATAAGCAATTTAAATATCTATAACCCCTAGTGAAATAGAAGTAATGAAAAATCTCCCAACCCAAAAGAGAGGGATGCAGAATTTTACCAGACTTTAAAAAAAAGAGAGAGAGAGAGAGTTAATGCCAATACTCCTCAAATTATTCCACAAAACAGAAACAGGAGAAACATTTTCCAATTCATTTGACAAGACCATGGCTACCTTGATACCAAAACCACATAAAGACCCAATCAATGAACAAAGAGAATTGCAGACCAATTTCCTTTATGAACATAGATGCAAAAATTCTCAATAAAATACGTGCAAACTAAATCCAAGAACACATCAAAATATCATCCATCATGATCAAGTAGGCTTCATCCCAGAGATTCAGGGATAGTTCAACAGATGCAAATCAATAAATGTATTTCACTATATAAACAAACTGGAAGACAAAAATATATGATCATCTCATTAAATGTAGAAAAGGTCTTTCACAAAATTTAAACCCCCTTCATGATAAAAATCCTAAAGAGATTAGGGATATAAAGCACATATCTCAACATAATAAAGGCAGTTTACAGCAAACCCATAGCCAACTAACTTAAGTGGAGAAAAACTCAAAACATTTTTGTTAAAATCAGCAACAAAACAAGGTTGTTCACTCTCTTAATGCCTATTCAATACAGTCTTAATGCCTAGTCAATACAGTGCTTGAAATCTTAGCTAGAGCAATAAGACAACTGAAGGAGATCAAGGGGATACAAATCAGAAAGGAAGAAATCAGAGTAACTTTATTTGCAGATGACATAATTGTATATATAAATGACCACAAAAGTTTCATTGGGAAAGTCCTACAATTGATAAACACTTTCAGCAAAGCAGCTGGATACAAAATTAACTCACAACAAAACAAAACAAACAAAAAAACCAGTAGCTCTCCTATATACAAATAATGAATGGACATCAATATGTAGCAGAAACCAGTGGTCTCCAGCCAGAGCAATTATTCTTTGCAATAAACACAAGTAAGTATATATAGACAAAGAGGTTTACTGCATGACTCACTATATCACACAGCTTCTCTGATAAGCTTTTTCTTTTTTCTTTTTCTTATTTTCTCTTAAATTTTATTTTATTGGGGGGGCGGTTGCAAGGTCAGAGGGTAGATATGAAGGGATGGGAAATGAATGGGATTGAGATGCATGATATGCAAGACACAAAAAATAAATAGATAATTAAAAAAAAGAAATCAGGGAAATACCACTTTTCATAATAGCCTCAAATAATATGAAATATCTTAAGGTAACTTTAACCAAACAAGTGAAAGACTTGTATGATTAGAAACTTAGAAACAATGAAGAAAGAAATTGAAGAATATACCAATATATGAAAAGATCTCCTATGTTCTATGGTCAGTAGGATTAATACAGGAAAATGGCCATCTTACCAAAAGCAATCTACAGATTCAATGCAATCCTGATAAAAATCCCAACACAATTCGTCACATACACAACACAAATCTTGAAAGGACAATTTAATTTCCAGCTTCATATAAACATACACATACACACACACACACACACACACAGAGAGAGAGAGAGAGAGAGAGAGAGAGAGAGAGAGAGAGAGAGAGAGAGAGAGAAAATAGCTAAAATAACCCTGAATAAACTTCTGGAGGTATCATTAGCCCCAATTTTCAAGTTTGTAGACAAGTTATAGTATGAAGCTAGAAATACATACTGTTAAAAAAAAAAAAATCTTCAATAAATGGCGCTGGTCAAACTGGAACTCTGAATATAGAAGAATCCAAATAGATCCATACTTATCACCCTGAACAGAACTCAATTCCAAATGCATCAAAGATTTCAACATAAAACTGGATACACTGAACCAGTTAGAAGAGAAAATAGAGAATAGCCATGAACTCATTGGCACAGGAAAAGATATTTTTTAACAAAACACCATTAGCACAAGGACCAAGATTAACAATTAATATATGAGACCTCATGAAACTGAAAAGCTTCTACATGGCAGAGAACACTTGGTCATTTGAGCAAAGCGCCTGCCTACAGAGTGAGAAAAGATTTTTATCAACTATACATCAAATAGAGTATCAGTTCTCAACATGTGGGTCATGAGCCCTGTGAGGGGGGGATCACATGGCTCTTTCACAGGGATCACCTAAGAACATCAAAAAACACAGATATTTACAACATATTTCATAAAAGCATCAAAATTACAGTTATGAAGCAGCAATGAAAATAATGTTATGGTTGGGGTCACCACACATGAGGAGCTGTATTAAAGGGTCACTGCATTAGGAAGGTTGGAAACCATTGTAAAAGAGGGCTAATATCCAAATTATGTAAATAACTCAGAAAAACTAGCTATTAAGGAAAAAAATACAATTATAACTTGGGTACAGATCTAAACAGAGAAATCTCAAAAGAGGAAACTCTAATGTCTGAGAAACTCTTAAAGAAATGCCCAACATCCTTAGAAGCATGGAAATGCATATCAAAACTACTTTGGGATTCCATCTTACACCCATCACAATATCTAAGGTCAATAAAACAAGTGACAGCTCATGTTGATAAGGATGCAGAGTAAGGTGAAACACCCATCCACTGCCAGTGAGAGATCAGTGTGGCTGTTTCTCAGGAAGATAGGAATCTCTCCATCTCAAAATCCAGCTATACTACTCTTGGGCATATACCCAAAGGATACTTCATTCTACCACAGAGACTTTTGTTCAACCATGTTTATTATATTGTTGGCCAGTTACTTGTTTCTTATCGGCTAGCTCTGTCTTAAGTATTAACCCATTTCTGTTGATCTATGTATTTTCACGTGGTCTTTTCTTACCGGGGAGCCAGCCAGCATTCTGCATTCTCCAGACTCTCCATCCTGACTGTTCTGGGAGGAGGGATAGCACTAAAATGACTCCTAGTGATATTCTGCTGTACTTGATCACTGCCTTGTTCAGCCATCATCAGAAAAGCGTCCTCCTGCCGCAGATGGGAACAAACACAGAGACCCACAGCCAGACATTATGCAGAGAGTGAAAGACCTTGCAGACTCAGACCTAAATGGAATATCCCCCCTCGAGGTGCAGGAACCTCGCAGAAGAGGAGGCAGAAAAAGTATAAGAGCCAGAGAGGGTGGAGGACACCAAGGAAACAAGCCCCTCTAAATCAAACAGAACAGTTCACATATGAACCCAGACTGAGACAGCATGCACAGGCCTTGCATGTGTCTGAACCAGATGGGCCCCAAAGCTAAAATGTCCCCATCCCTAACCCAGAGCACTCTCCTGTTGATAACCACTTGCAAATGAAAATTTAGTTTCCTATCCAGGTAGTGGTAGCATGTACTGAGATATTCACTTTGTCCACACCTGTGGCACAGACCATGCCCATTGGGGGTGGGGACAGGGGTGGATGTTACCTGGGGGAACTAAGTCTGAGAAAGGGGCTCCCGGAGCTCTCTTGCTTGCAGCATGGGGACAGGAGAACATCCAGAGGCATCCTTGGGACCAGGAACCTGCTGCTGTTCATCTGTCTATGTTGTAAGTTATTTCTCCATGAATAAACATCTATTCAGCCTATCTGTTTCTCCTGATCCTTATGAAACTGCAATAGTAGCACATGCCTTTAATCACAGCACTTGGGAGTCAGAGGCAGGCAAGTTCCAGGATAGGCTCCAAAGGTACACAGAGAAACACTGTCTCAAAAAAAAAAAAAAAAAAAAAAAAAAAAAAAAGGAAGAAGAAAAAAAATGAAAGAAAGAAAGAAAAGAAAATTTCATTTCCTCCAAGGGAAAACAAACTATTCTTGAGGGCAGACTGCAAGCCCAACCAACCCAACCATCTACTGATGAGTTTGTTGAGAAAACCAGTTTCAGTGAGTTATTCTCTTACAATGTCATGTCTGGCCTCTTCTTTTCTTTAAGTTTTATCTTATTATTCATTTATAAGATATCATGAACTTTCTCATTTTCAGATGTCAGAAAAAAATACTTCCATAGTTTATGTACATCTCTCAAATGTTATAATTCAACATGTTTCCTTTTTCATGCCTACATGTATTATGGGTTCCAGTTTAGTCTTTTTATATGATTCCTGAGTGTGGGAACAAGTAGGTTTGTGTTTCTTTTGCCTTTTCTTGAGCTCTTTTCCTTCTGTTTGTTTGTCTCCAATTCTGATGTGTTAATTTTTGTTTTGTCGTCTTATTTTTATTGTATTAGTGTCCTCATAAGCCTGTTTGTTTTCTAATAAGAGACAAAAAGAATGAATCCAGATGGGAAGGAAGGTGGGGAGAATCCTGGAGGAGTAGAAGGAATGGAAACTGTAATCAAGACATATTATGTGGGGAAAACCGTATTTTCAATAAAAGAAAAAAATGTGTAAACCACACAAAAGGAAAAAGTATAACAATATGTATGTACTAGAAAGCAAATTAAAATTTTACTGTGTTACTATAAGAGTTTTGTTCGTTCTAATCATAGAAAACAAACTCACAATATATATTTTTCTTCATTTTAAGTAATACACTTTGTAACACTAAATTATAACAGTTTAGAGATATAAATAAATTCTAGAAGTATTTTCTTCTGATAACTGGAAAAAGCTTATGACATTTTTAATGTCTGGTTAATAGAAAGATATTCAAAATGCAAAGCTATTGAGGAAAGGGGCTATTTGAGCTTTTATCTTAGTGAAAGAAAAAAATCTGTCATGCTACACCTCAGGATGGCTCCATATCACAAGATAGGAACAGCTGAGATTGAGGGAAAATCATTAATTGCCTTCATTACATTCTCCTACTCATTTAATCTTATTATAAAGGTGCCACAGATTTATAGGGTTCTGCTTGTTGGGCTTCTAGACCATTTCTCTCTTGGTCTCACTGAAGGTCAAACATGAGTTAGGCAGGAGTGGTCACTCCCAACTTAGCATTGAGACCCGGTGAGACCGGCATGGGCAGTGTCCACTCTGAGACAGAGTATACTGTCCCTGCCTACTTACAGAGCTTCCAGAAGCCTACGGTACCTACTGGGCTTCCCTGTGGGAGCTGATTAGAAAAACTAGGAGGAAAGCAACATAGCACATTCAGGGCCTGTCAGAGGCCAGGACACTTCACCTTCATCAGAGCCCTTCCAGTGATGAAAGATCCCCAAGCATATTTCAGAAGTGATGTTCTGCTTTGGACATTTCTGGTGTTCTCAGACAAAAGACTCAAAAGAATATATAGATAACCCATCCCAGCAGTATTAGTGGGCACATACTCTATGGTTTTCACAATAGCTCATAGAGATGTGTATGCTAGGACTCACCCTGTTAGGAAGTTTGAGATCCAATCAGAAGATAGCCTAGTACTGCAGAAGCAATAACACAAAGCACAAGGGGACACATGATAAGAAATGCCAACCACGTGCTATCAAAGGTGATTTCTGACCAGAAGATGACTTCAGAAGTCACAATGATTATTTACTGAAAATCAGGCTTGAGCACAAACTCTCACAAGAACTGAGCACAATACCAATGACTAGTACCCATTTCACAGATGCAGAACTGGAGGCAAGCAGGGCTAAGTAACTTGCTCAAAGGCATGTAGCCAACAAGTAGACTAGAGTTCAGGTATACCCGAAGCCAAAGCCAGCAGTCCCATATGGTCTTTGCAAAGAGGAAAAAGAAACCATTCTGAGAGTGAGGGGTGTCTCATGAGATCTAAAGTTTGTGAGGCAACTAGACTGAAAGAGGGATGCTGCCAGAGACCCTAGTGGTCCTTCTTCCATCTTCCCCTCGGCTTCTCACTGAATTCTTGGCTCTGTGAAACCATGCCTCCTGTCCATAGTCCCCACAGTGGATAGAGATGGGGATGTAGCAGCTACTGAATCTGCATGGTCCACATTCACCTACTTAAAGAATACACATCTGGTTTTACCTGGGCTCTAGCTCCTCATTTCCAGGAAGGAGAGTATTTTTAGTTCAGTGGGTATATATGTTCCCTCACTCAATCAAAAATGTGTGGAGAGAAGGCAGCTGGTAGCATGAAGACTATATTATCATTAGTGGAGGGAGGTATATTCTTCAGTGAGGTTGGATGAAAGCTAAGCAAGGAATGTGTATCTTCCACAGCATCTCTCAGCCTCATAATATCCAAAAGCTGATGAAGTTCTTAATGCCAAAGGCTGGAGTTTATCTCCTCCTGGCTAGGGTAAGTGAGAACAAAATTTAAGATCAGCATATTTAGCACTGCTGATCTCTGACCTCAGCTTTATCGGTGTTAAAATTCTTCTGCAGCTAGAACTATACACACAGAAAGGCTTCACATGAATTACAAGGGAAGCTAGAAAACAAGAATCATGAGCTTAGCTTTGCTCTGATTGGACATAACATGAATGAAGAATAATTGGAACATATTAAAAGATTAAAAATCATATTAACACTTCCCATCTTTTCTTTCATTAACCAGTATGATTGGGTTAGTATGTGCCATATGATATGGATCAACTTTACACCTTAGAAGCAGTTTCTCCATTGAGAGTTAATTCTTGGGACTGGAGAGATGACTCATTTGATGCTCTTGCAGAGGACCAGACTTGAGTTCCCAGCATCCACACAGCAGCTTGAAACCTCCTGTAATTCTAGTTCCAGGGGCTCCAATGCCCTCTCCTGGCCTCCATCAGTACATACACTGTCTTGTTGCCATTTAACACTGGACTAGAGGAAGTTCTAGTCCATGCACCAAGAAAATAAAATGAATTAAAAGCTATAGGCATAGTCCAGAAAAGCAGCAAAAATCTTTTCTTTGTGAGCAGGAGACAGAAGCATGAACAGATAAATTCCAAACAAAATCAGAGAAATATGTAAAATCAAGATAAACTGGCAAGATGGCTCAAGAGGTAAGAGGGCGTGCCTCAAAACCTGATGACCTGTAAGTCTGATCCCTGGAAGCAGAGGGCTGACTCTCATGATTGTCTTTTGACCTCCACTTGTGCAACACACACACACACACACACACACACACACACACACACACACCCTACCACCACCACCACCCAAATAATAAAATAAACAAATGCAAAAATAAACTTAAGATAAGATTTATAGATTCCTTTACAGCAGGAACCATTGGTTTTTATAAGTAATACTTTCAAAGAGACTTCATGATTGCCCTTTTCAGCATTATAGCTAATCAAAAGCCTGGAGGGGAACCTTAGTCCACAACAACTATATTCTGAATGGGTATGTTCAGAGGCTTATTGAGCTTGTAAGTCATAGGGAGAATCTCTGTGGAGTCAGGACTCAAGACTCTACCAAAAATCTTCAGCTTAGTCTAAAGCAGAAGGCAGCAAAGAGGGACAGTGGGACCTTGGATGCAGTTCCAGCTAAAGTACTGCCATTAGTGCATAGAGATTAGGCCAAGCAAGGAAAGAAGTAAAACCCAAGACTTCAGAGCCCAACAACACACCCCTGGATAAGGGTGCCTCTTTGCTGCAGAAGTAAGAGCATCTTGGGCTGGAGTGCCTGCTCAGCAGTCAAAAGCTCTTGTTGTAAGCATGAGGACAAACCAGAGTTCCAATGTTAGCATCAACATAAAAAGAGGACACAGTCCCATGTCTACCTGTAAGCCCAGCTCTGAGGAGCAGAAACAGGATGAGTTCCAGGGCACGATGCCATGAGTTCTGAGTTCAGCAAGAGACAATGACTCAAGGACACAAGGCAGAAAGTGACAGGCACATTCATTTTTCCCTCTGTCCTCACCAGTATGCACACATGTCCATATACCATACACCCAGAAATAGACAGACAGACGAAGGCTGATGAGATTGCTCAGTGGGTAAAGGAACTTTCCATCAAGCCTAATGATCTCAGGACCCACGTGGTAAAGGTAAAGAAACAACTCCCCAAAACTGCCCTTTAAGTTATATGTATGCTCCCACACACAAACAAACAACACACACACATTATGCAAAATATAATAATAAATGCTCAAAAAGATGAAAAATGTATAATGTAACTGTTTGAGTGACTCTTTACTAGGAGGTAGACTGACAAGATCAATACAAGACTACTAGATCAATACATGAACTCACGAGAAGGGAAGGGTAACGCGATAGAGGGAAAAACACAGTAAATGAATACCACAGGAACCACAAGTGTGGGGAACCACACAGAGGGTTAAACACTGAGACTTTCACAGAACAAGGAAGAACATCTATGCATAAAAAGTGTCTAAAATGTACAAAAGGGGCCATCTATGCACTAGTTTAGTGTTTTTTACTTTTCCTAATGCTGTGACCCTTAAATATAGTTCCTCTTGCTGTGGTGATCCCCCAATCATAAAATAAATTACCCTCATTGCTACTTCATAACTGCACTTTTGCCACTGTTATGAATTATAATATTAATATCTTTGTTTTCTAATGGTCTTAGGTGACCCCCAATGAAAGGGTCATTCAACCTTGAAGCCATGAACCAAAGGTTGAGAACCAATACTGTAAGGACTCAGGCATTACTCTGGTCAGCCCAGGGGTCCATGCATGCAGGTGCAAAGGACCCCTTTAAAAGACAGACACACCCACCCCTACCCCCACCCCTGCCTACTTTCACTGTCTTTCTAGCTCCTCTCTCTCTCTCTCTCTCTCTCTCTCTCTCTCTCTCTCTCTCTCTCTGTCTGTCTCTTCTCTTTCTGTTCTTTTCCAGCTTTCTGTTATCTTTCCTGCTGTTCCCTTGGGGCAGACAGGACTTTTCCTGTCTCCCTTTCCTCTTCTGTCCTCTCTGTCTCTGTCTTTTTACCTCTTCTCTCTTTCCTTCCCCCCTCTCTCCCCTTTCTAATAAAACTTCTCACTTAAGCTCTGTCTGCCTGGTATGTTTGTTCCCCACCTCGGTCACCCTCACCTGCCATGGAATCTGCCATGGTTGCACATACAAGATCCCCCTTCAAGCTTTATCATAACAACTGCACTAGTAGCTAGAAAAGAAATCGACCTCCAGTGGCATCAAAGGGAAGTAAAGAAGATACAAGTTAATGTGTAGACATTCCATGTTCATGGAGTGGAAGACCTCACCTTGTTCCAATGTTAGTAAACCTAATGTGAGCTATTGAGGTCTCAGACTTTGTGATTTGACAAGCTTTTAGAGAGCTACAGTAATTGGACCAGTATGCTGCTGGCATAAGGACAGGGGCACAAGCAGATGGGGTAGAATAAAGGGCCAGAGGGACGCTCACAGATGTGGTTAGATGGTTTTGATAAGGTGCTTAGGTCACTCAAGGGCAGTTTTTAACAATTGCTGCCATGAAAACTAGGACTCTACATACAAAAATGACTCAGTTGAATTCTTTATACCACAGGCAAAAATTAACTCAAAATGGAACAAAGTTCTAAATGAAAGGTCTAAGAGTGAATCCTCTGAAGAAAATGGAAGAGAAAAGACTCTATTCGGCATTTACCAAGGACTTAGTGAATGTTACGCCAAAGCACACACCTGAATATTAAGGTGTGTGTGTGTGTGTGTGTGTGTGTGTGTGTGTGTGTGTGTGTTACATATTGAGATCAAAAAACAACTTGTGAACCCTGATTCTCTTCTTCCATCAAAGTCACATCATCAGGTTTGGTAGCAAGTATGCTTACCCACTGAGCCATCTTACTAGCCCTTCCATAGCTTGCAGGAATCTGAACTCAGGTCCTCATCCTGGTTCAGCAAGCACTTACTTTACACACTGATCTAACTCCCCAGCCCTAAGGCAGTTATGAATTATCACTGGCATACAGTGTATCCATGAATCTTGAAAACACATTGTTAGACTAAAATGTAAAGGAATACACAGAAGAATTCTTTCTGGGTAAACCTGTTTGCATAAAATACCAAAACAATGCAAACAGAAAGTCAGCCACTGCTTGTGGGTGCAGTTTATATGCCAATGTGCATTTAAAATTAACAGATAATACTGGCTGGCAACTCCCAAGGAAGTGGGCAAGGCATATACATATAAGTAAAGCAGGCACGTGGGTGTTCACCATATTATGTGTATGTAGGTTGTACATATACACCATCTCACATTCTTTTACATGAAGACATGTTTCATGATTTAAAAATAATTAACTGTACAAGTAGTCATTTATACTATATTATAGTGCTCTGTATGGGATAGTTTAGAAATACACAGTCCCAAAGACTGTGAACTTGCTAAGATTTAATAGGTAATAATTTAGTCCATAAGCTCTTCCCTCAGGAAGGTCATGGTGAGTAACAGATTGTTACAATCAGTTTTCCCGCTAGCCTGGTCCCACAGCAGCACCAGCCCCAAATAACACACAGAGATGCTGTATTAGATATAAAGCTGTTGGCTAGTTACTAGTTTCTTATCGGCTAGCTCTGTCTTAAATATTAACCCATTTCTACTAATCTAAGTATTTCCATGCAGTCTCATCTTACAGGAGAGAGGATCCGGGTTCCTGCTATCTTGGGTTCTACATGTTGATTCTCTTACCTCTCTCTCTGAATCCTCCTTGTCTCCTAATCCCACCTATCTTGCTTTCCTATTGGCCAACAGTGCTTTATTCATTAACCAATAAAAGAAACATATTTACAGAATAACAGACGAAGAGATGAGCACAATTCCTGGTCTCCAGTAGTGGGTGCACAATGACTGTGTTGTTTCTATATGAAATGTCCCCCACAGGTTTGACCACTTGGTTCCTAACTGGAGCTGCCATTTTTGAAAGGTTATAGTAATAGAATCTTTAGGAGTGGAGGCTCACGAAAGGAAGCCGTAATGCCATGCTTCACCTCCCATCCACTCTTCTGGCCATAAGCAGCAAGGTATGCTTGCTGCACACTCCTGTCACCATACTGCTGCTGTCAACACACCTTCCCCACCGTGGTGGACCATATGCCCTTAAACAGAGAGACAAAAATCAACATTTCCTTCCTCAAGCTGCTCTTGTTAATGACAAGAAAAGTAACTAATATAGAATGTTTGCATGATTTTTAAGGGGGTTTTCTGGTGCAGGGTGGGTACTTCTGTTGATATCCTGGCATTAATGCTGACCACGCCCTCTGACAACTGACAGGGTATGCAGACCGGTATTCAGGCAAATACTTAGACAGCTCAAAGGGCACTCACTGTGTTGTGTGGCTATGTTATGCATTCCATGGCTGCATAATGACTCTGTGTGCTTGTGCAAGTTTTCCCTTTTAAGCAAGCACCTCCTGCCTGTTCTCTCTCTTTCCATTTCCACTCCTGGTCAGCCAACACCTACCCGTCCCTTCACTCCCTTTCCCAATAAATTCCACGTGGGTTTTGTTGAGTTTAGTGGCTCGTGTTTCATGGCCCAAAGCTACAGCAAACATCAACAGCTTCCAGTGGCTTTGAAATGATGGCAGAGTTGTCTTGCTGATTTTATCAAATGCAAGTATCAACTTCAGGTAGTAGCTTGGCTACAGCCTTGCAATTCGAAATGTTGTCCTTGAACCAAGTGACTCAGCATCCATTGGGAATCTGTTAGAAAAACATAATCCTGGGCTCCTCCCAAGTGGGGCATTTATCCTCTATTTATTAAGTAGGAAGAGTCATCTAAAAATATTGCCTCACAAATACCTAAAATCTCCAATTTGGATACCTTTTCCCAGTTGTTTGGTTATATTTTTACTTATATATGTCATATAGCATATGATATAAAATGCATTTACTATTACATATACATATTAAGGAAATATACTATATCACATTTGGACCTCTGGATTCAAAACTTCTGCCCATCACCCCACATCTCTCATTTGATCGTGGGTTATAGCTGCCAATGTATGAAAAGATCACATTGTCTTAGTCAGCACAGTCATCCCACACTCCTTAGTCACAGTTTGACTTTCTATAGTTGCAGTCATCATGGGCAATTATAGTGTGAGAATATGAAATGGAAAATTTCAGAAATGTTAATCTCATTAACATAATGTTAGTATACACAGTACCTGTGTATTCATCACATTTTCATAAACATATGTGACTATTATATGTAATATACATTAACTATGTTATATATAATAACAATATAACTATTATATACATATGAGGAAGAACTCTATATAGGCTCAATATCATTTTTAGTTTAAAGCTCCATTGGCCATCTTCGAAGTCCCCAGTTGGATGAAGGGGACAACTATAATTCAAGAAGTTGTTGTTTGACAACTCATACCGAAGAAACACAGACATCTCAATAAATGCACCCATCGTTAGTTCATTTGTTAACTATAACACTGACACACAGACCCTGCTCTCTGAGAAAGTGACTATGAACATGTCTCCATCCTCACTGAGCTTAAATATGGATGGTAACAAAATACAAATGAAAAGATTGTCATCACATTATTGGTTTACTCAATACGAAGGAAATGCTTCCAAGTTTAAATGAGTAGAGCTGCCAAAGCAGAAGTGTCCAAGTTTGTAGTGTGTGTCCGGCATTATCTTACGTGATCACAAAAGCATGGGGACTAAAGCTACCTAAGTATTAGATCCAACTGCTTACTCTTACTCTGTTGCTCAGAGAGATCAAAGCACTGAAGCAATGCTCCAAGTATGGCAAAATCACTGAGTTCATTTGTTGAAATTGGTAACGTATAAATAATACACATGTACATGTCAGGCAAATGGCTTTGTGGATCACTGCATAAATGACATTTGAAGAGCATATCTACTTCTTGTTCTTTTCCCTCAAAAAAGTATCGATTACATTAACTGCTGATTACTTATAGTCGTACCTGACATCATTTGTAATGGACGAAATATAAATTTGGAAGCTAACTCAAAATTTGAAGATTGAAGAAAAATACCCTTAAAAAAAATAAAGAATGCCCTTTGGGGTGTGGCTATAAGTGCCTGTAATCTTACCACCTAGGAGGATCTCTCCAAGTGTGAAGTTAGCTGGGGCTATACAATGAGTTCCAGGCCAGTCTGGGCTTCACGGCATAACTGTGTCTAATAGAAACCAGAAGAAAGGAGGGTTGTGGGAGGGAAAGAGAGGGCTGGTGGGGGAGAGGAAGGGATCTTTTTGGATTTTTCATATCACAAAATGAAAAAAAAAATGTACTGCAAATTTTAAATTTTGATTTGAAGTCCATTGAACTATTTAGCACCACCCCCAACCAGTCTAGAAAAGGCAAGAGAGGCGGGGCTTCCTGGGTCCCAGTTACATTCAGCAGGGGGGTTCAAGCTCTATGGTAGCAGCTCTCACGGGACCAGGTACATCTGCTTCCCTGCCCAAAGGCCTACCCAGGTCACTGTACCTGTCTGTCCAACATGACTCACATCACCTAACACACAGGAAAAACTGGACTAATAATAGTGAACCTACAATATCCAAACTAACAGACACTTTTTTTTTTATCACTTTGGAGGGAAAATGGCAACAATTAGATTACCTAGACACAGAGATCTCCCCTGTTTTCCTGTGGTATCAGAAAATATTTATTCCCTGGGTGGGGACTGTTCCACTTTTTCCAGTTTCCTTGGGAAGAATCCATATTATAGTATTTATCTTTTTCTTCAAGCTAGCCTCCTAAGAAGTAAAGAAAACATCTAGAATAATTTGAAATGACAACAGAGTATATTTTAGCATGGGGGGATGATTCTAAGGACATTAATATGACCCCCAAAGTGAGAAACACTTGGAATCAATTTTCTTTTGATTAATGCAATAAACGCAATCTGCGCTCATGTGCCCGAGGAGAAGCACTCTGAGATGAAGGAGGTCTCCCCAACCTTTCCTACACAAACCGTGGTTGCCCAAATTGAATATGCATGAAGAGTGCACATGAGCCCTCTTAAATCCAAGAACCAGGCCCTGCCTGTGTAATAAATCTCACCACTACTCTGCTATTAGACAGGGGATTAAAACTAATCTAGCAATCCCCAAACCAAGCACCGAGTGGATTAAAATGGAAAACGCAAGGGAGTCAGAAGATGCTTAATGCTAAATAACAAACATTTCAATCAGAGAAATCATTTTTATCTTCTTGTTTATGCTAAGTAGACACTATTAGACTTAATATCTGTATTAACCCAAGTGGAGGAAAGAAACAGAATGATGAAGACCCAAGTATCTAGGTGCCTTTGTACAACGGCCCAAAATAATAATAGTACAGACAGAGAAAAATGGACTTAAAGATGTAGAGAATGCTTGCTTCTAGGGGGTTGACTCAGGGACGACTACCTTCTTAGTTTTCCTTCAAGACAAGCAGCATGTGCTTTAAGAATTAAATCATTCTAGACAAAAGGATTTCCAACATGAGCACACGCAGGGCCTGCTCGGGTCTGCACCAGTCCTCTGTGTATATATTATGACTTTCAGTTTAGTGTTTTTATGGGATTCCTGAGTGTGCAAAGGAGGGGGTCTCTGTTTCTTGTGCCTTTTCTTAGGCTCTTTTCCTTAGTCCAATGTGTTAGTTTTTGTTTTCTTATTTTATTTTATTATTTAAAAAAAATAAGGAAAGAACAAAGAATATCCAGCCTAAATTGAAGTGGACTGTCTATGAGGATTGCTCATGAGAGCTTCATCTTTCTTGCTTTTGTCTTTGTTTTGTTTGACCAAAATTACCACAGCTCCCAACAGAAGGACCCAACTCAGAATAAGCCTAGAAAATGTCCCTCATGAGGCCCAAGCCTCCAAGCTGGAGCTGATTGCCACTAGGATAGTGAGAATGGCCAGGCTCTGTTTAGCACTGTCTTTACTGAGACATATACACATCTGGCATCTCCTGACAGCTGGGGAACACATTAGACACCAAGCCGATGGCTGGGCCCCTGCTGTGGTTCACACAGCACTGGAAGGAATCCATAAGGTTTATCTGAAATACTGTTGTATCTTTCAACTCTGTCGTCTTCGTCAATTTTCTACTTCTGGGTCCTGTTAGACTGTTTCCTAGACATCTAAATTTCAACCTGAATCCCTCCATGGAACCTGCCCTGTCTCCTTTCTCTATGAAACAAAACAAACCCCAAGTCCTCCCGAAAACCCCATGCCCAGTGTCATTCTGTGTTATGACTACCAAGTCCCAGACTTCCTTACAAAAATTAATGGTTCCAAATAGCTACCACATTAAAATGGATCGTGGTCCTGGGACACTTGCCTCATTCCCAGTGTCGGTTCCCAGAAGCTATTTCATCTAAGCATAGTACCAAACATGGAACCGGGCTGGGCACTCTCAACCAGCTTCCAGTCCTCAACTTCAGCTGCTCATTTCATTCTCACTGAGCCAAGGTTTATCCAGAAAGCCCTACACTTTTCCCAGTAGCTCTTAGAGCTAAGGGTTATAACAAAGAAGCACGAGGTAGCAATAAGTTCTCTCATTTCAAGCATCCTCATGCACGAGTTTCTTCTATGAAGCTGCTAAGCCATCTCATGTTTGTTACAGCAGAAACAGCCCAGGCTAGAAAATCTGTCACATGGCCATCTCAACAAAGTAAACTTCTGATCACTATTTTAACAGGCTATAGATGACTAATAGGTCATTCTAGGGTCTGAGGAGATACTAGGAATTTCTCCAAGCACAGCTTAATCAAAAGGAGTTGACTTTTCACCTGTGAGAACAAGTCTGTAAAAATACACCAATGTTTCTCGTTTTCCGTAGGATCCTGGTCACTAATAGCCTGACTCAAGTCCTTCACAAGCCACTATATCTCTACAAGGAGATGACTTTTTATAAGGGGTGTACATGTGTGTGAAAGCCAGAGGTGAACCTTGGGTGTTGCCCACCTTGTGTTTTGAGGCAGGGTCTCTCTGAACTGAAGTGTACCAATTAGGCAAGGCATCCATCCACCTCCATATCTCCAGGGTTGGTACCAGGGCTGGGGTTACACTCATGCTCCACCATGCCTGGCTTTCTCTTATATAGGTTCTTAGTAATCAAGCTCAGACTCCTACTCTAAAGCAGCAAGTACTTTACCAACAGAGCCAGCCCCCTCCATCTCACCCCAAGTCAAGTTTTAAAAAACAAAGCAAAACAGAGTCTCGTGCAAGCTAGACCAGTACTCCACCATGTGTCCCCGGCCCTGAAAGACTTTAAGTGGCAAAAAGTTTAAATGCAATGGTCCATAAAATGGACTAAGAAACTGTCACTTCTACAACCTTGGACTTAAAACTCAAAAGTGCCATCACCAGAATGCAATTTCTCACTGCCTGCCTGCCTGCCTGCCTGCCTGCCTGCCTGCCTGCCTGAAGAGCTCCAGGAGAGGCTGATCCTGAGATGGGGGAGGAAATGGAGAGGAGATGCCAGCAGAAAGTAGATAGAGTCCAGGTATGGTACCCTCCCTCCCACCCCCTGGCCATCTCTCAGCCGGCTACCATCTTGCTTTCAAAGCTGGCCACAGGGTTTAAAGGTGCCCAGACTTCCCTAATACTGGAGAACACCTCTACCTCCCACTTGCCTGCTGTGTATTTCACCATACACACATTATTACTGGCCCCATCTAAGTAGACACAGAAAGTGTTCTCTAGAAGCTCAAAAGCCTGTTTATGTGTAAATGCATTTGAATATACATGTGTATTTGTGTTCCTGTGTGGGCTTGTATGTGTGTGTTTTGTGTATGTGTGTGCAAATGAGTATGCATTTGCTTGCGTGCATGGGTGCATTTGCTTGCGTGTGTGTGTATACGTTCATTCGATCTTATGTATATTCATGATCTCATGATGCTGTTTATAGCAAATTACCTTTAGTCACCTAGCAGACATACCATAGTTCATTTTCAGGATCCTCTGAAAAGATGTCAACATTTCATCTTCATTCTTTTCAAGCATGGCCATTCTCTCTGGAGAGAGAAGTTTCCAAATGTTATTGGGTCCAAAGGACAGTGGTGTGGGAATTTAAGATCCATGTGTAGGCATCCATTACCCAATTCGCCCCAGCTGAGGACAGTTGGTACCTGTTGATTCCCTAAACATGATTCTAGTTACAGACACCAAGAAGTTGGAAGATTCAAAATTTTGAGATAAGAATATATGATGGGCTGATGGGCCTCTTGACCCCATGATGATGCCTAAGATACCTGAAACCTTTGACAAAGACTGTTTTTACCAGCTGAGGAGATGGTTCTGTCAGGGGCATGCTCTACTAGAAAGCATGAGGACTTGAGTTTGACCCCCATCCCCAGCACCTGTAGAAATAAACAAACAAATAAATAAATAAATAAATAAATAAATAAACCAGGCACAGTGGTATGCTTGCAACCCCAGCACTGAGGCAGACAAAGACAGATCCCCAGGACTCACTGGCCAGCATCCTAGCCTAAGCTGCAAACTCTAGACCAGTGAACAATCTCTCTCTCTCTCTCTCTCTCTCTCTCTCTCTCTCTCTCTCTCTCTCTCTCTCTCTCTCTCTCTCTCTCTCTCTCTCTCTCTGGAACATGTGTCTCTTTGACGTGGTTCTGCATCAGAGGTGCTCAGAATTCGTCTCTAGTGACACAGAACTGGAAATGACCATAAGTCCCTCAGAACTGAGTGTCCTCCCCACAGAGAGGAGCCTGAAATCAAACCACCTGCCCTTTTCTTTCAAATGCCCCCAAATGTGCCCCAACTCGGCTTTGATCCTGTGTCCCAGTGTTTTACTGCTCTTACCGGCAGGAGAGAATTGTCCTCGTATGTGAATGTCTAACCTAAATCCTTCATGCTGCAATTTACATCCATTCCCTTTGTTCAAAATGATTCCATTTCTCCTTCCACCTGCTGCCCATTAAATGACTATTACACACTTGAGGGTAATCATCTGGAGGCGAGGACCGCATGAACTCATGCAGCTGAGGGCAGTGGCTCTGCACGCAGATCTGTGAGTCACTGTTGGATACTGAGGGGGTTGTGACCAGCAGCACATGGCAGAGGCTGTTTGGGGCCAGCTCCCTTCTGATAGCAACAGGAAATAGACAACACAAGTATAGTTAGAAACAGCAACACTGGACCTGCAAACACACACACACACACACACACACACACACACACACACACACACACACACACACACCATTGGAGGGATTAGGGGGATAAAATGAAAATGCATAAGCTGGCAAGTCCTGTCTGTGTTTCCATCGAAGTTCTCCAGCTTCTGCTAAGCAAGGCTATGAAAAAGCAGTCCAACTAGCTAATTCTGCTGAACAGCAAAGCTGCCCATCAATTTATTTTATGCCATGATGCCTCAACCACCAGTATGTGTTCCCTATCCATATCTTGATTAATCATTTTGTCAGCAGTCAGGTGTCCTTTGAGAAGATGCCCAGCTTGACTAGTGTTCAAGGGTATATGCAAGAAACATATTTTAGTATGTGTTCCACCCATTCATTCCCTATGTACTTAGATGTTCTGCTTTTGTTGTTGTTGTTGTTTTCTCCAAGAAATAATTCACAGATCAGTGACCTGCAGATCACAATGGCCAGGGACTGGGGAGGTGACTCGGTAGAATGCTGGTTATGTATGCATAGGGACCTGAGTTCATTCCCCAGCATCCACGGAAAGCTGGTGGTGTAATCTTGGTGCCTTTGAGGCAGAAACAGGAAGATCCTTGGGACATGCCAGTCAGCCAGGCTTTCCCAAAGGGTAAGCTCCAGGCTCAGGAAGAGACTGTCATAGAAAGTATATTGGAGAGAAATTGAGAACCAATGCAGACCTCTGGCTCACACATACTGGGTCACACACATGAAAACAAATATGCATACATACTCACAAAAGACACACACATTCCTGGATTTCCCTTTAGACAATTGATTTGACCTGTGTCTTTTGAATGACATATTTGAGTCTAGGAACATGGCTTGCCTTTCCATGCCTCTATTATTGTCATCTGGAAAATGGGCACAAACTACCCCATGCCACTTGCTCACTTCCAGTGTTGTGGAGACTGATGTTTGCCTCCTGCAGAAAGAGGCCCTACATCAGCACTATTGCCTAGAGTCCTCTGTGCTGGGGTAGGCTGTGACTGAGCATGCTCTGGAAGAAACTCTTCCTAGAACATACATCTGTCCCTCATCCAAACTTCACTCTGTGCGTGGCAGGAGGGCGACCCAGACGTTCCACCAGCTGCTGTTGAAGGAAAGAAGGGGAGGCTCATCTGCTGGAAACAGCTTTCCTCCTCCTGGTCTTGGCTGTCAAAAGCAAACACAAACACTCCAAGGTTAAGTCAGCCCAGCTGGAGGGCCAGCCCAGCAGCCCAGCCATCTGCACAGCAACTCACAGACCAGTAGCTCCCTCTGTAAGACAAAGGATAGGAAAGGGAACCTGAGAGCAGCCACCAGGAGCCACCAAGCGACTCCAAAGCTTGCCCTCTCTCCTTCCTTCCTTCCTTCTTCCTTTCCTTCCTTCCTTCTTCCCTTCCTTCCATATGTCATTCCTACCCTCTGAGGGGAACAGAATGAAAGAAACACTAGGATCTCATGCAACCAAATGTTCTGGGGACCATCAATCAAGCCCCTCATCAGATACCTGAGGAACTGTATGGAACATTCATTTGACAATCCTACCTAGAACTCTGGTGAAGGGCATGAAAGGTCACAAGAGGGTCCCTTACTCATGGTGCTGAGCCCCTTCTGGTTTGTCCAGACACTGAACAAAATTGTCAGACATTAAATGAAACAAAATAGATTGAGTCCTTGGTCTCCGAGTAGCTGTTCTCTTACATCTAAACTATAGGTAAAAGGGGAGAATTTGAGTTCTTTGTCAATGTAAGGTTACTCCCACTAACTTGAGGACCAGGTACATTGGATACAATTGGTGGGTCGTTTTCTTCCACTGGTGAGTAATGAGGGCTGAAAACATCTAACAACATGGAAGACAAGAAAAGACTAGTGATTTCTGAGTATGGGTACGTGTGTGCACACAGCTCCCTGAACCCATGGCCATCTCCTTCCTTTCAAGCCCTGAGCATCCTTGACACACACATCCTGGCACTCAGGACAAGCCTGACCCCATTTCATGTAATTCTTTGACCTCCTTCCCTCCTCCATACCTCATCCTCGCCCATCTGATTTCAAACTTTAAGGTAACAACTTTGAAGGAAAAGATTACAGACTCTAACAGTCGGAAGAACAGAGCAGAATATCCTCACAGAATCACTTCACAATCCCAAGGTAAAGGAGCTAGTCCCAGAACACTTGTTTAATCAAAGAATAAAAACAGGTTCTGTTTCTTGTTGTTTTGGAATTTGTATTCATTATAGAGTGACTCAAATGAGCTAATTAACACATGCTGCCTCATACAATTAGTTTTAGGGTGCCAACACATAAAAATCTCTCTTAGCAAGTTTCAAAATATGCTGCTTTTATTATTAACTATGATTACTTTCTTGAAAAGTAGGCCTGAACTTATTTTTCTATTTAATTGAAATCCTGCAGTGATCAATATCTCTCTAATGGCCCTGTAACTACTGTTGTGTTCCTAAAAATTTCTTCCTTCCTTCCTTCCTTCCTTTCTTTCTTTCAATTTTTATATAGGAATGAGATCATATGGTATTTAGTTTTCTGAACCTGGCTGGTATCCTATGATCAAATACAGTCAGATGCAACTGTTACTTCCCAAATCACCAGGATTCCTCCTTTTCAAGGGTATATAGTATTCCAGCATGTATTGTCCCAGTGTCCTGTGATAGCCAGGCAGGTAAACTCTGGACATCAGCTGTTGTGCCCATTGCTGAATGAGCACGGAACTGCAGATGGCTCTTTGATGTTCCTTTCCTCTGGATGTAATCTCAGTATTGATTGGTCAAACAGTGGTTCCATTTTTTTATTTTTCAAAGACCCTTCACATCGGCATCCTGCATGACTGCATGAACTTCATGTTCCACCAACAGTTCCCAGATAAAATTTCTTTATTTTTCTTTCCATCTCTGGAGTTTTTCCCCCATAATAAAACAGAAGTCAAAGTTCAAAGCAAGAGAAACATAAATGGCAGTTGTTTATCTGGTGCCTCCTTTCTTAGACTGTAGCTGCCCCATTGATGGAAAAAAAGAACAATCACATTTGATGTTCAGTGATGTGTCACAGGCTCGCTGCATGGTGCACCAGCACAGAAGGGACCAGAGCTGATACTGTTTTGCCTAAAGTTTACCCAGAAAAAAAGGCTTGGCAGGCAGGGTTCTCTACTGTGGCTTCAAAGGTGAGTGAGAAGAGATCAATGTCTACAGTCTGTTGCTTCTCTACAGTACAGACCTGATCCATTAAGACTCTTGTAGGAATCTGGTCCTCAGGGCTTGCCCTGCCTTCTTCTTGCTGCCAAACAGCATTCACCACTTCCTCCCGCCCCCCTCAGACAGCACAGCACATCTTTGGGTGGACCTCTGAATTCAAGCCTGCAGTTATGTGCACCCTGCCACTTGGAGGCCTGTTGTAGAGGCAGGCACAGAGGCTTGGGGAGGCTTACTACACACTAAAGGAAAGACGCAAGTTGTACACACCCAGGTCTGCCTGACCCCAACGCTTGTGCCATCTCCTAAAGAGGGCAAGGGACAAGTCCCTGGACGTAAATTCCTTCATTGCTCTTTGCAGTCTACCACTGGTCACCTCATTCCCTCACTCCACTCTCCTGGAGACAGTGTCTTCTGTCGGCTATTCCAGATGAGGCAGGAGGATGTGCCACACATGACAGATGTTCTAGTGGGCAGTGCCAGTCATCTCGCCATCAGTCATGGTAACTGTCACTTCTCCTTGTTTCCAAACCCACAAAGATGGCAGGCTCTGTTTCTATTTCATAAGGACAAGCTACACAAACACACATAAACATGCTTAGATGTGAAACATAAGCTCTGTAACAGCCTCCGACATGGAGAACACACTTGATAAATAATGAAACAGCCTCTTCTTCTAAGATGGTGGGACTTTACCATCAGGAAGCAAGACAAAGCCCCTCTACCCTGGCACACACAGACAGATTTCAAGACACCACTAAAAGGGTACTACAGGGCCTCCATCCATTTGTCCCATGTGTTGGTTCAACCCAGGCCACCGTCATCTTCCTCTGAACTAAAGACAAAGAGGTCTAAAGTATTCCTGGCGATGTCACAAGGCACAGCAGAAGTGAGTGGGGTTTATAAGATTAGATACTTTCTCTCCAGGCAGTGGGTCAAATCAGAACCTCCGCTCAACCAGCCCAGTGGATAATCCCCTTTTATCACTTTCAATCAGACTAAGTGTCTGCAATCGGTACAATGGCCACTAATTTAGTGGAAACAAATAATGTGGAGAGCCTGATTATCAAAAGATGAGACAGAACACAAGGTCCAGACCGGATAAGCACGCTGGAAGTTTGCTCTCAGCTTGTTTTATTCAAAGCTGCTTGACCCATACTGCATTAGAGACTTAGAGTTGGTCCACTAAGCTTAAAAAAAAAATGTTGTCGATTGTGGACCCCCCTCCCCATGTATTCCTCATTTAAATAAGGAAAACTACAATGCATTGGTTAAATTCCAAGCCTTTGTCACTCACACAAGGAGCATTCCATTGCCTGGACAACTTTAACATGAAAAGGTTTCATTGTGTGAAAACCAGAACCTTTTTTTTTTTTTTTGTAAGATAAAGTATAAAATTCTAGTTATACAACCAGATGGCATCACAAAGCTCTGTGGGTCCCGGAAGCCTCTCTCTCCCCCGCCACGGATAATAAGGCATGGGGTTTTGCTTGCTTTGATTAATTTCAGAATATTGCACTGAACCTGCATAATCCCTAAGACAGCAAAGGAGAGGAGAGAAGGAAAGGCAATGGGCAATGATTAAAAAAAGAAGAAATGTAGTGATGGGGCAGGGGCTGTGTTCTGTTGCTGCACAACACACACATGCACACACACACACCACCACCATCACCACCACCACCACCACCAAACTGATTTTCATTTGGGCAAGTACTAACCACAATAATAGTCAATATACAAAATGGCCTTTGACTATGGGACTCAAATTATATGCACGAGGCTGAGGCGTGTTTAAACAAAAACTCTGAGGTGTCGCCAGGGCTGTGATCAGATATATAACCTCGCCAGGAAATGCACACCACCTTTTTTTTTCCCCCCTCAAATCACAGCAGCCATTATTTATACAAGTACTGAATATGGAAAAGGCTCTGACAACTTTACAGTGGTGTTTGGATGGATGAAGATGCAGGATGATGGATGAGGGAGACAGAGGATTCCCTTATTAAAGCATCAAATTCGGCTCTAAATATCAAACAGACATCTTAGCCCCAACCACACCGCTTCTTACTCAAAATCACATAGCCCAAACACATGAAAGGATTTTCTTTAATAGGAAAAAGCAGGATGTTCGCCTAATAAATACTGTTAATTCTGGACTAGGCCATTAAGTACCTTTGCATTCTGCATAATGTGGACTTCAGAGTGCATGCCTATCAAACAAGAATAAATGTGACAACTCGCAAATATAAATGAATGTTGGCAGAAATGGGACCCATCCCCACCCTGCCATTCTATTCTAAAATTTTAGTAAATAATTTCAGTAGATAGCATCCTCCAGCTCTATTTTTGGTGTCTTTCTTGACAGGAGAGCCTCTCTGAAGAGAAGAAAACTCACCATTTACTCTGTGATTTTTTTTTTTTTTAATACTGTGCTCAGATTAAAAATATATACTCAGGCACACAATGTTAGTAGCACTGCAGTGCCCACTAGTGGACACTCTGGAACCACAGCTGCATCTTGTCTCCAACTTACATTCAACAAGCCAAGTGTAAAATAAATCATGGAGTGTAAAATCAAAAATGAACAAAAGAACATAAAATAAAATGCGTCTATAAAGCATTGGTGTGGCCATTTGGCTCTTATGGTTCCCATACAGTGATGATAAGAATGGTACATGTAAAAAGAAAAGCTTCTTCAACCTTCGTTGGCTCCTTCTGTAGGATAGGCGGATAGGCAGAGAAACATACTGAGCCACATCCAGAACACTCCTGATAGTTATAAAACGTCTGTGTCTCATGAATCTTGTCTCAGAGTTCAACTAGAAGGAATGATAGTGTCTCAGGAAAAAGAAATGCCCATTTCCAAAGGAAGCCAGTCCTACCCCAGTCACAGGAAGAACTGGACCATGCCTATCCCTATCCCGAGTGATGACATCACTGGGAACTGGTCCCCCAGTATTAGTTAGCATAGTCTAACATGCAATCCAAGAGTAATGTGATTATAATTTATCAGAAAGCAATATTAGATATTGCTAGCAGTACCAGTTCCTTTTCTTTATAATGAAAACTAGCCTCCTTTAATGCTTCTAAGTACAATCACGATTACATTTCTTTACACAAGCACATGTGTGTCTGCACACAGACACACAAACATACACACGCACATACCACAGAGATATTTCTTTAGCCTTATGTTTAAGAATTTGTAGGCTTTTTTTTAAAGAAGCTTATTTTAGAAGAAATACATGGTAACACATTTTTTTAAACTTCCTTCACAAAGCTATAAAACAACGACAAGTTTCTAATTTGTGTTAACCCAAGACATCTTACTTAGCAGGAGTGTGTTGAAAGGATACAACACAAGCCAGGAAATCAAGTTGATAAACTAGTTTTAAAATCCAAATGCAAATTAGGAGTTGTATTTTAACACATGTGAACTACTGCATGTCAGCAATCCTCGAGGTCTGGGTGTTGGCTTTCTCTGATTTAAAAAAATAAATAAATAAAAAGCTTCCCAGAGCAGGTGAAAGTGAGTACCCTGAAAAGACCAGTGAGCCTGACCTGTGACCCTGCCAAGAGACTTGCTCCCAGGCCACTTCCCGAACTTGTCACGCCTCCCTTGCCTGGTGGGAGCCTGACCCTGAAGCTCATTTGAAGCCTAGGACAAGGCACTGCCTCTTTGTTGTGTCTTGACATATCCTTCTTGACTCAGAGTTGAGCAATCATTTTCATGGGTTGTTTTGGTAAGAAATAAGGCAAAACCAACAACAAAAACCCCACTGGAGAAGGCAAAGGAGCATCCCCAAAGCCATTCCCAACATTGATTTGAGACACAGACCCAGGTACTAAAATGAGTTATGCTGAGGAGTGACTACCTAGGGCTGAGACTGTAGGTAGCTGGTAGAGTCCTTCCTTATCCTACAGAAGCCCTGGGTGGGATTAACAGCATTGCATAGAAGCTGGGAGTGGCAGCCAGCTCCATGATCCCAGCACTAAGGAGACTAGAGCAGCAGGATCAGGAGTTCAAGGTCAACTCTGGCTACATAGTGAGTTCCAGGCTACCTAGGAACCTAGGATGCCCAAGACTCTATATTACCTCTGTATCAAGACACACACAGAGAGAGAGAGAGAGAGAGAGAGAGAGGGAGAGAGAGAGAGAGAGAGAGAGGGAGGGAGGGAGGGAGGGAGGGAGGGAGGGAGGGAGGGAAGGAGGGAGGGAGAGGGAGAACTAACTACAGAAGTCCTTGAAGAAGCCCAGCAGAGCCTGGGATTTATGGTACATAGTCTCATACTGAATTACCTAGGTTCAAATCCCACCTGCACTGCCTACTAACAGGGAAGGTTGCTTAACTTGTTCCTACCTCATTTTCTTCATTTGCAAGTAAGGTTCTCTCATATGATTGTAAATCAAACACTTCCCTGGCACCAGGCAGCAAATACCATCAAAAGGGGAGTGTCTAAGTAGAAGCTCCGCCTCTGCTCCCACTCCTCCCATTCCAGACCCTGCCCCTCAGAAAGCCCACCAAGAGTCAGCTCCCCCACCCACCCACACAGAGCTGCTCAAGGCCACCTACAGGGTATTTAAGACCCGGTCACCAGACCTGCCACATGATTTTTCTCCTGCATTTCCAAGGGTGGCCTGGGAGTTGCTATGCTCTGTTTATTAAATCTGAATCTATTAATTCGGTCTGATTTGGCTTATTGCATTGGCAGAGGAACCCCCAAACCAGGAATTTCTCAAAATACTTATGGGGGGATCTAAAGGAGGCTGGTGAGCTTGTTAATGAATATAGTGCTTGTATGAAGAAGACAGAGTTCAGATCTCCAGAACCTATGTAAACAGTGCACAGAAATGACTGGGAGGCAGGGGGGAGGAGCCCTAGGCAAGTGAGACTCCGCCTCAACAGAACAAAGTGGAGAGCCAGTGAGGGAGACATGCAATGTCAACTTCAACGTGTCCATCCAAGGCATCAGATCGACAAACGCTAGCCAGCACCTTCACACACACATACTTACAAACAGCATGATAAAAGAATACTTCTTAGGCTGGGTGTTGGTGACCCATGCCTTTAATCCCAGCACTCAGGAGGCAGAGGCAGGCAGATAGATTTCTGATGAGTTCGAGGCCAGCCTGTTGTACAGAGCTAGTTCCAGGGAAGGATAAATATTTCTTCTTGATACATTTTTCCAGGGCCCCCACACCACACACAAAAAATAAAACAGCATTTTAAATTAAAATATTTTTACCTTAAAAACAAAACTTACTTATCCCTTTTTTTTCATTTGTGTATAATATTAGGGGTTTGTGTTTTTGTTTTCGTTTGCAGATATACCAAAAGAATAAATTTTTTCCCAATTAGTTTTTCTACTCATGGAGTACTCCATGGTTTAGTCAACTTTTCTTTTCAAACCCTCGGTCAAGACTATATGTTCTTGAGAGCTGGCAAGATGGCTTCGGAGATAAAGGAACCTGACACCAAACTTGAAGACCTGAGTCTGGTGGTCACATAAAAGCCATAAAAGCGTGACCTGCCAGCCTGTGGCTGTGAGGTCAGCATCGCAGTGCAGGTGGGATAGGCCATTCTCCAGAGGTCACTGACCAGCCAGTCTAGCCCAAATAATGAGCTCTCTGCTCAGTGAGAGAACCTGTCTCAAAAGTGAAGCCAGAAAGATGGCTCAGCCCATAAAGACACCTGCACACAAGCCCAACGGTCCAAGTCTGATCCCCAGTACCCATGGTGGAAGGAGAAAATCAATTCCCAAAAGCTGTTGTCCGGCCTCCACAAGCACACCATGGCGCATGCACACCAATCACAATAATAAATCCTTTTAAGTGAAGGATGTTAGCAAAGATCTAAGTCAACCTCTTGTGTCTACACATGCCTGTGCTCAAGCACCCACACAGGTATACACGCACATACTCACAAACAGAATGATAAAAAAATAACTTCTTGAGATATTTCCCTGTGCCATGTATAAAAAAAAAAAAAAAAAAAAAAAAAAAAAAAAAACAGTAAAAGTTTTTCAAGGACTAGTCCTCAACTCATCAACTATGAAATGCTGGTTACACTAGTGTTCATAAGATTTCCTTACAAAAAAAGGGGGGAAGGGAGGAGTGTGGTAGACAGTAGCCTGGAAAACAAAGGCTGGGCCGTTATTGCTTTCTTCACTATGGTCTGTGGAGAACTGTAAATATGCTGATGGTGGTGTCAAATTCACACAGGATAGGCAGAGTATGTCCCAGAGCTCATGGCAAGAGAAAGTACAGATAGGAAAACATAGACTGGCGTGGTTGAAGGCAACAGTAACAAAAGCGGTGACAGAGAACAGAGGTCCCTCATGACCACAGCATCGCTCTTGACACTTCCTTGATGATACCTATGGCTCATCCCAACTGGGTGAATTTCCCCCCTTATCACAAGAAGAAACTGAGCTAGTGGCTTTGATGGGTGAATGGTAGGATTTGAACCCAAGCAGAATAGCTGGGAGACTAATCCAAAGCAGATACTCGGAATACTGACAGCAGAGAGCAACTGGTCACCATGACTGCTTCCCCAGGACTTTACTCAGACCAGCTGCCAGGGTCCAGCTCCTCCATTCTGCTCTCATCACAGCAACTGGACTTAACCCCTGAGGCCCTCAGAGTAGGCTGGCCAGAAGCAAAGGAAGACCCCATATCCACAGTACCTGGGCCATGATCATGAGAACAGATCATGCCCAAGGGAATAGTTGTGTAGACTCAGGTGGCAGGTACACAGCTAGTGACACCTCCAGAAAAGCCTATCTGATCGAGCGCTGTACATAGATGACCTACTTGATAAACCCTGGGCTTGGTGCTATAAAACTATCACCAGAGATCCCAAAGACTGGGGCAGGGGGAACTCATGGCAGACCCGGCTACATTTCCAGGCCAGCCTGGATGACATAATGAGATGCTTTCTCAAAAAAAGAATTGATCAGTCAATTCTAAAATTAAATGTTAGATTAATTTAAAAACTTGAAAGCATAGAGACCTGTGCTGTATTCAGGGGTGGCAAGAATTGGTTTTAAGATAGAAACTGACCTCAGCATAATCTGTGAACTAAGTGTAAAACCAACCAAAATGCAACAGGGATTTTTCTTTCAACAGAAAGGCTTGAATCTAAGGCCTTGATCATGTTAGGGAAGCCTCCAGCACTGAGCCCCACCCTGGGCCCCAGAGCAGCACTTATGAGTAATTTATTATTAGCTACTTCTAATATCCAAACACAAGCAAAATGTAAAAAGCATCCAAAGCCCTGCTTAGAAGAAATAATAGGCAATGGGCTTGACCTTCCCAGATACCAACTCTCCTTAAGAGCAGCAGTAAAATAACTACCTAATATCAATATAGAAATAGCCTCACAGAGCCTCACAGACAGATGGTGGCTGGTTGTGCAACACAGTGCTCTGTAGCCCAATGGGGAATGGAGACTACTCCACTAACAATATACCATACTATGATGGGCTGTCCATCAAAATGCAAAGAAGAAGAGAAGAAGGAAAAAGAGGAAGTAGGAGGAGGAAAAGGAAGAAGAAAACTGAGGAGGAAGAGGAGAAATGGAGGAAAGGAAGAAGAGGATAAAAGATGCATGTAGATAAGAAGTTTTAATAACTTAAATATGTTTATGACACTCCAACAGGAAAGAATTTCTTCCAAGCGTGTTTTTATTCTGTATGTGTGACATGTTTCATGGGTTCATACACCCATGTGTGTGCATGCAGAGGCCAGCGGTGGACATCGGCATCTTCTATTTCTCTCATTGAACTAGAATCTTGCTGTTCTGTTGGTCTGTCCAGCCAATGAGCTCTCAGGATTCCTCTGCTTCCACCCCACAACACTAGGGTTTTGTGTACAAGTGGCCGTGCTCATGTTATTACATGAACGCTAGGAATTTGAACACAAGGACTCATGCCTGAGGACACACTCTTGCTCTTTGAGACATCCCCTAGACCTATGTTTTGTTAATTGGCATAAAGTTGTGTATATTCATTGCACATAACACACATAGTGCTGTCAGTATGTGTGTGTGAGCACGCAAGTGCGCACAGGCACTCGTGCATGGATGGTGATGATACATTTTATTTGGTACTTAGCATTTTCAAGAATAGAAAACATTTTCATTAGCTATAGCCCCAATACCTTATGTAAGTACCTTGGACTTACTCTCTGGACTAATTGAAAATTTGTGCTCTCTGACCAATACCTTTCCCATTTCCCCTCATCCACCCTGGCCCCTGGTGACCATCATTTCACTACAGACATCTATGAAATCAATGTTGGTAGATTCCACCTGAGTGGACTCAGGCAGTGTTCTCCCCTGGGGTGGATTGCCCTTTGCCCTGTTGACTGCCTTTGCTCTGCAGCAGCTTTTCTGTTTGATATGCCCCCTTTTGTCCACAGGCGCTTTTGTTGCCTGTGTTGAGGGTTCACAGTTCTTAGATAAAACCCAAGAAGTATAAGCCATGAAAAGGAAGAGAAGGAGAAGGAAGAACAACCGCCAAGGGGCTATGGAGATGGCTCAGCAGTTAAGAGCACTTGCTTCTCTTGAATAGGATCCAGGTTTGGTTCCAAAACCCTTATCAGGAAGCTCACAACCATCTGTAACTCTGGATGCAAGGGATCTGCCGCCCTCTTTTGTCCTAGGAGGGTACTGCAAACATATGGAGCACAACCAGATAAGCAGGCACACATTGCGTATACATAAACAATTTTTTTAAAACAAAGATGATAATTTGAACCTCATTTAAAACTTAAATGGCTACCTGATGAGACATACCTTAAACAAGATGAGGAGACAAACTAGAGGCCAGAGGGAACGTTGACCACATACATAACTTAGTATTGTGACTGATTATATGAAGGTATCTTATGCATTTAAGAGGAAGAAAAGACAATAATAAAAAAATGGGCAAAGAAGACAAATGGCCAATTAACAAAAGTTTTAAGAAATAATCAAACCCCAAAGATGAAGCTTATTGACCCCATTGAGGACAGACCCTGGAAAAGTTATCACACATGCTTAGGAGGATGTTCATTACAGTAAACATTAGAAGGAAGGGAGGAAGTCATGCTGAATCACTCTGGTATAATGCACAGATGAGTATAAGAGTGAGGACTTGGTCACCTCTACAATCTGTGGGCCATATGCTGATTTAGTCAGTCACCCTTTGTTAAAACCTCCAGGCCTCACCACTGAGGAGAACAGACTGCTGATGGCTTCAAAGGGAGGGATAGAGGGCCCCTCCCTCACCCAGGATATATGGTCAGCCCAAGTTGGAGTCATTGTGTTACAGTTTTATAACATGGACGTGTACTTGGGGGACATGGAAGTGGGTTGTGCCTGGGAGGAATTGTGAGGGGAATATGAACTAAATACACTGTGTGAAATTCTTTAAAAAAATAAATAAATAAATAAAAATTCAAGACCTTGCTGGGTGAATGCGTCCTACTTTGATCAACTACTTGCAAGCCTTCCATGACAGTTAAGACAGTGGGGGAGGGAGCTGGTATGCCTGGTGCTCTTGGGAGGAGAAATGGATGATATTTAGTTGCTGTCTGCTACCTGACTCAGAAGCCTGTCCTGACCTGCAGAGAGAGGACTTCCATCTCTCCCCAGGAGCCAAGCTTCTCTAAAAGGAGTGTGACTAAGCAGGGTGGGCGGTGGTGGCTCAGGCCTTTAGTCCCAGCATTCGGGAGGCAGTGGCAGGCAATCTCTGTGAGTTTGAGACCAGCCTGATCTACCTTCAAGATTGAGTTCCAGGATGCCTCCAAAGCCACAGAGAAATCCTGTCTCAAAAAAAAAAAAAAAAAAAAAAAAAAAAAAAAAAAAAAAAAGGAATGTGAGGCTTGTGTGTGTGACTAACTCTGCTGAAGGCTGTTCTTTGTCAGGGAGACAATGGGTGCCAGCTAGACACTGCTCTGCAGGTGTTTTGTGGCCTCCTGGTCTCTGCCCAGTACACCCTAACTGTTGTCCTGCCACCCTGATCTGCACCCTAGTTGCATGGGAGGCAAAGCCCTTCAAACATGGTGATGGTGGTGACGGTATGACAATGTTGGTGATGATGATGGAATGAATCATTTTTGTCCTTTATTCAAGGGCAAATTCAGCCTGTGTCTAAAGAAGCCAGTGGCACCATTTAATTTGCATCTGTGACTATAGAATTTTCTTTCCTTTTTTGCAGCCCATGGTCAATAAGCTGATTATCAAGGAAATCACCACTGGAATAGCGGCAGATCTTTCTACTTCATATGAAGTCCGCATACAGATCTTTTCACCATCAGTGACTCACAGAGGATGGAAGGCAGCAGGGCACAGGGGCTGGTTCCCTGCCGTCCTTATCTTAATTTGCCATATATTGTCAGATGGAACTTTTGATGAGGAATAGGGTTTTGTGGCCACAATTAAGTAATATTTTTCAAAAGAGATTGGGATAACAACTTCCAAAGGTTCAGGAACCTCCTTGAAATTGTGTATTCATGGAGAAAATTAGAAGTGACATTTAATAAAAGAAGTCTATGCCTGTAAACATGTCTGGTTTGGAATGGAGAGACTTGAGGTCTGGGCCATCCAAAGTCCTAATGCCATCATCTTAGGGAACCTGGGTAGGCACAATGGTGACCTGCAGATGGGTAGCCACCCACAAGACTCATCAGGATGTGGACAACACTAAAAGCCAATGTCCATTAAGCATCAATATGTCCCAGGCACAACACCAAACATTTCATTGGTTTACAACAGGCTCATCATGAATAAATTCTGTTACCATCCCCTTTGCACAGACTAGGAAACTGAGGCTCCATGAGCTTAAGCCACTTAGCCATTGTCACAAGTCTAGTATGTAAAACAGCCAGCTCTTGGGTCATTATAAGCAGAGATGTTAAGTTTGGTACACACCCCAGGACTCTACCCTTCAAATACATACCCAAAGGATTCTCATCTGCAGCCACAGAGGAATATTGGCCTCGAGTGAGGGTGTGTGAACTGTCTGTGAACCAAATCTGGCCCATTGTTGGTTTTTCACTGTGTTCCACACCTACAACATCACCATCTGCCTTTTTAGTAGCAGCTATCCTGGATGGTGTGTGGATATAACAAACATCTGAGGGCCAGCATCTTGAATGTGTTTTTTTCCCCACAGTTCCCATACAAGGTATCATTCTTGCAAATCAAATCTAGAGCATCTACCAACAGATGCTGACTTCCGTATTAACAGCTGTTCCTCCAAACTTCCAGCACAAATTCCATGGTCAACTTCCAACCCTCCAGGGTATGTTTTAATATTGTAAGTCATGCAGTCACTTTTGTAACCAGTTAGAGTTCCCACGTGTCTATTAATCACATGTGTATCTACTAGGCACATGTGTGCAGGCTTACGTTAAACAGCATCCATAGACAACAAGAAAATAAATGAATATGGTTGCCTCAATAGCACTTTGTTTACAATGGGCCAGATTTGGTCCATAGACAGCTCACACACCCTCATCCTAGGCCAATATTCCTCTGAGCATCCTTTGGAGTGTGTATTTGAAGGGTAGAGTTTTAGGCTATGTTCCATACCTACAGCATCACCACCTGCCTTTTTAGTAGCAATTAGCCTGACTGATATGTGGACAGAACAAACATCTGAAGGCCACCATCCTGAACCCATTTTTTCCCTACAGTCCCCCTACAAGATATCAGTCTTGCAGTCAAAGTCAGAGCATCTCCCAACAGAAAGGCAAGACTTAATGACATAAATTCAAAAGGGAAAATTGTATGTTTGTCCCAGGATTCATCATCTTTCTAGAGATGTCAAAATGGTGGGCACCATTCTCCTAAGTGGAAGAGGCTGCTTAGTTTTACTGATAAAGAAATCTCACCAGCCAGGGTGGTGGTGGGATGGGGTGGGAGGTGCCTTTGTTCCTGGTAGAATCACACTGATCTTTCAATCAACCTGTAGCACACAAACACACACACCGGGGGCATGTTTGAAGCGTGGCTACCTAGTTTAAGTTTGAGAATTCACATGTGCTGAAACTGCTTTCATGTTATTGAGGGAAAATGAGCACAAGGTCTTCAGAAATAAGAGGGCAGGAACAATAAATGAATTTGTGCGGAATGCGCCGACGCACACACTGCCTGCTTCATGAATACGTGAATGCACCCTGTTTTATCTTTTCTCGTTTCAGAACTAAAGCAATTCACATAAATCTGGATGCCCTTTTCTTTGGGGAATTAAGGCTGGCACCCTCAGTCTCTGCCTTTACCCAGAGCAGCATGGGGGAGGAAAGGCCAGCCCTTCACTGTCTCCTGACAAAGGATTGAAAAAAGAGAGAACAAGAGTGGAGAGAAATGAATACTCAGGCACACGCTGGAACGGAGCTGACCAGGTCGCCGTCCACCTGGGATGACGCCTCTCTCCAGCTGGCAGACACCAGTGATCTGGTTTCAGTCGCCAGCACCCCAAACTTATTAACCGACTCTGATCTTCCATCTGTCGAATGCCAGGAACCTCCCCCATCCCACCTTGCATCATAAGACTTTAGTTTATAGACCCCTTTAGCTTCAGCTCACTTTTTATACCTTCCCTCTGATCCTACTCCGCCAATGACCCAAATGCCTCCAAGGCACAACCCTGCCAGTGGCGATGGCAGTCCCCCTCTGAATGGCATGCACAGCTGGGATGGCCAGGCCCAGCTGTAAAGCTGACTCGGTCCCACCACCAGGGCCCCCAGAGCACTGAAAAGTGTCTACATATCAAACAGAAGTTGGCTGCACGGAGTCCTTTTCTTCTCCCAATACTTTGTATCCCATGGCCACCACGGTTATTTTGAAAGCGTGTTTTAGAGCTGGGTGATGACATTTAAATAAAGTAATCTCAATGAGGAGTTAGGGATTAATAAAAACACAGCCAAGGCCCCCACACAGTAGCACAATTGTAAAAACCGGGCTTACCCAGTATTGAGCTCCTGATGCATTTTCATAGAAGTGAATTAGGTATCGTGTCTACACAGGCAAGCTGTGGGCTCTTCAGAATTGAACTGAGTCTGAACTTGGCTGCATCTGTGATTCGGTTCATTAGCTTTATAATTCCAGGACATTGGAACCGCTGGGTCCTTTCAGACTAGAGCTTATTCTTCCAAGTCCAGGCCTGTGAATAAGTTACTTCTCTAAGAGTTGGGAGAACCGCAAAGATGGTGTAAAGTGTTTTGAGAAAAGAAATGTTCAAGTGGGTATAAATGAAGGTAACCCATGGGATGCTGGAGGAGTGGGACTTCACAGAATTTGATCTTTTAAGTTATCCTCAAAGACAGTCACTCTTCCATATGAAATCTGTGTGTGTGTGTGTGTGTGTGTGTGTGTGTGTGTGTGTGTGTGTGTGTGTGCGCGCGCACGCATGCGCGCGCGCATTTGTGTGCGTGTGTGATTGAATTTAGGGCCTTGGCATGCTAGGCAAGCACTCTACCATTGAGCTGTATATCCATCACTCATAGTCTTAATTGATAAGGAATTCTTTCAAATGGATACTATCATTTTTAGCAAATGTTTCAGAATAAAGAGAGCTTTTTTTTTTTTTTTTTTTTTTTTTTAACAAAGATTAGAAGAGTACCCTGATGATGGCAATCTCTGCAGAGTACTTCCAGGCTATGCTGACCTTCCTGGTGATCTGAATTCTCTACAATAGAGGCTTTAGCTATGTCAGAGTTCTTGGGCTATTAGAAGAATGGCGCCAGGTTCTAGGAATAGATATGAATGCGGAATTGTTATTATCTTTGTCACAACTTCCTAGTAAGATGTCCTGTCCCCCCACACACACACACAAAATCCAGTAATAAATCGGAGCAATCAATGAATGTGTTCATGCGTAAGCATGCATATGGAGGTCAGAAGTCAGCATTGACCCTCTTCCTCTTTCTCAGTGGTCCCCACCTTATATTTTAACACAAGGTCTCTCCTCACTGAGCCTGGAGACTATGGCCTCAGCCAGCCCAGCTGGCAGTGAGCCCCGGAGCTCCTCATCTCTCCACCTCCCTGGTGCTGGATTATTGAGACTGTAGCCCCTGGCTTTTCTTTCCCTCAATGTGGATAATGAGGGCTGAACTCAGTAGTCATTTTCCTGGCTAAGCCACTCCCCAGCCTCTGCTAGTTAGTATTTTCAGAACATTGACCACCTAACTTCATGTTGGGGAGCATGTTGGGCCCTGGGCTTCACCTCTGAGATGATTGTCATTTCCACCACTAGACAACACTAACTGAAATTTGGGAAGCCAGCATGTGGAGGTTTGAATGGGAAACGTTTCCCATGGGTTTACGTATAGGAACCCTACAGCACTGTCTGGGGTCCCTACAGAGGCACAGCTTCGCTGGAGGAAGTCCAGCACTACTGCTGGACTTTGAGCATTTATAACCCCAAACAGCTTCCAGTTTCCTCTCTCTGCTTCATGTTTGCAGTTGAAGATGTGACTTCTCCAACCCCTTCTCCTGTCCGCATGCCCGCAGCCTGGGGCCACACCTCCCTTCCATGACTGGAATAGGACGCCAAAAAAGCTCTTGCCAGCATTGCTTTAGGTCATGGTGTTTTATCACAATAACAGAAAAGGAATTAATACACTGTCTCAAACTAATTGTTCAAGGAAGGAGAATCAGATCAGGCTGTCCTACTGTGCATACTGAGCTGAAGCTTCCTTCTGCCTTGGAGATGATAATCTCTCCTTCCTTAAGAATGAAGGAATCTCTTTCCCTCAAATCTGCTGCTCTGTACAAAATCAGCAAGAATACCACCGGATGGAATTATTTAATACTACACAGTACCATTTCTAAAATATCAAATTTGTTCTTTATATGAGTGGTAACATAAAAGGGGAAAGGAAATAATGATGCTCTCGCTAGTATTTTGAAGTAATTTATACATTTTTTTTTAACTCTCTCAGTTCAAGTCTACAGGAGCAGTTAAACAAAAGGCAACTATAGTATGTGGTCTCTAATCACTTCAAAACACCTGCTGAGTAGTATTCATAACTTTGCTGTTTCCATAGCTTTATAAAAAAAATTTGGTTCACAGTGATAAAATATTAAATAAATGGGAACTATTATTTGTAATGACTACTATGATAAATAATGTAATCAAGAGTGTTTTAATGCTGTGTTTTCACTGCAGAACATTACACAGGCAGGAACATTCTAGTTCCATAGAGAACTCCACGGGCACCTTGTTTAATTATTTCAACAACCATCTTAAGAAGCAGATGTCGTTATCATTACCAATGTACGGATGACTAAACTGAGGTGCAATGACATGGCCAAGGTAAGAACAGAGCTGAGCCAATGCCACGCACTCGCCCTGAGAATTGAAAGACTCCATGACTGCATTGCCTATGACAGTAACCACTAGTACCCTGAGACCATAGTCTTGAAATGTGGATCTGGAATGTCCCCTGAAATCCTTGTGTTAGAAGCGTTGTTCCCCGCCTATGGTAGAACTTTAAAGAAGTGGAGTGTAGTAAAGGTCTTTGGTCCCTGGGGGGTGTGACCCTACAGCAAATTCTACCACTCTGGTCACTTTCTCTCTTTCCCTCCCCTGTCATGCAGAGAAAGCTCATTCTACAACATGATTTTAACACAATGTTCTGAGCTGTTATGGGTCTAAGGTAGAGCCCAAAGGCAATGAACTGAAACGTCTAAAATGGTAAACCAAAATGAACCTTTCTTCTGCATCAAGGAAATATTTAGGGTGCTTATTGCAGGGACAGACACCTGGCTAATGGTGTGCTACTGAGGAACTGAAAGTCTCATGTACTGTTACTTATTGAAACACAATAGACTTGGAGTGAGTAGCAGCCATCTTTGAGAGCTCAGATCTAGTCCCATGACTCAGTCTTCAATCCCTGCTGTGTCTAATGCCCAAGACACATTTACCAGTGCTATGAGCAGCTGCAGAGGTAGAGAGGTGTGCCCTGTTCAAACAGTAGCTCCATAAAAGTTCAATAGAAGCAGAGGCTCTGTTTGATTTCAGCCCCTAAAACAAGTGATACAGGGGAGTGAAACTTAAATTTAGGCCAGAATCTATTTTCAACATTTCCTTGCTATTCTAGAATTGCCTCTTTGCATGAGAGCCAACAAAAGCATACCCAGCATACGCTTTCCACAGCATTCGACAACCAGATGGATTACAGCATGGGTAGAGCTTCAATTCCAGTGTTCTATAAGGATGGGCCTGGGGAAACCATGGACCAGATACGTAGCTTGATAGAAAGTTCTGGAAAACAGGCAAGATAGGGTGGCTTCCATTTCACAGACACCCAAGTTGTAACCTTTACTGTCTTAAATCTCTAGCTTTCTAGAAAACTCCATTGGACACTTTTCATAGCTTGTTCCAACACCAGCCTTTTATCTGATTGATTTTATACGTGGTTCAGTTAGAAACTCTTGCCATAGGATATTTCACAAGAAGAAGAATCAGGGCCCCTCACATTTCCCTTTTCACACAGCAGTGCTATTGTTTAACTCCATGGATCTCCAAGTGTTCCTTCCTATTTTTAAAAGACTTATTTGTTTTTATTTTGTAAGTATGAGTATTTTGCCTACATGTTATAAGCACAGTACATACAGAATCCAGAAGAGAGCATCAAGTCCCTTGGAACTGTAGTCACAGATAGTCATGGGAATCAAACCTATATCCTCAGCAAGAGAAGCCAGTGCTCTTAACCACTGAGCTATCTCTATTGGTCTTCCTGAACATTTTACAATGGGGTGGTGATCTCAGACCTCAACTCTCCCTCTACACAGACACTCTGTCAGTAGTCTCCAAATGCCATTTTATATCAAATGCCAAACCTGCATTAAACTCTACCTAACTCCTCTTGGCCAAAATAATGGGATGGCACTAGAGGGAGTCTGTTCCAGTCCCTCCCTGCAAAACACATACAGTACACATTCAATTCATCACAAGGAAACACAGTACACATTTTTAAAAAAAAATCACACGCATCACTTTTCATTTCAAGTACAGTGAGGCTGAAATAAGCCAAGAATTCATACCAGGCACTTGGGAGCTTCCCAGGTGGCTCTGATGGGCCTCAGCTTTATAACGGCAAGTAGGCTTTGCCCTAGAGCCCTGATGCAAACTCCATCCTGGTGGAGCCAATTCTAAACACATAGCAAAAAACATCTTTTACAAACCTCCCTTCCACCTAAATGAAGACTACTCTCTGAAAACATAGATTGAAATAGTTAAATACACTGACCTATCTTGCACAGTGGATGTCAGAGTTAAAAAGATCAGAAGAGGGAAAACACACACACACACACACATACACACACACCGCAGAGGCTACTTCTCAGATCCTACCAGCCTATTACTTTTCAATAGACTCACACACACACAAAGGGTTTTCTGAATGTAGGAAAACAAGTTTATAATTACATAATTATGCAGCCACACCACAATTTTTCTTTTATGTTACCTTTATCTTTAAAAGGCAACAGACAGGGCTGTACTAAAAAGCAATAAAGCATGGGTAATTTAATACCAAATTACATCCATATTGAAAAGTTTACATGCAGTTGAGAGCAGACGGAGGTCAGGTTTTCAACAGGACTGTCTTTAATTGTGGCCATCAGTTTTAGCAGTCCCGATCTCTGGATCAAAGACAGATATAATGGGCTTCCTCAACTCTGAATAGTGAAAGCAGACAGCAGGAATGGCGTTATCTGGCACCCAAAGGTCATAAAAAAAATTACAAGAAAGGGAATGTGTCTCATTGTAAAATTATATATCTAAGATAAAATACATTTTTTAAAAAATCATTCTCCCTCATCCAGTTTCCAGTGAGCTATTATAAGTGTAGATCTTTTTATGGGGGGGGGAGTCATTTTGTCACAGGTGCAAGCCTTCCCCAGCTTTGCCTCTAATAAAGGCACAACCTCTGCATAAATCTTTGCAAATTGTTTCAGTTGTTGGCTATCATGATTTGTTCCATCCTGTACAGCAATCCCTTTTTTCCTGTGTTTTAAGATGGTGTGAGCTAAGAAAGGTCATCACCGCCTCCTCCTCCTTCTTTTTCTTCTCCTCCCCTTTAAATCAAATGAGAAGTAAATTATTAGTAAAAGAGATAGAAAACAAGTTTCCTGGCTCTGCACATCCAGTCTACAGATGAAGCATTCATCTCCGCTGGCTCTGGGATGTGGGGTGTTGCAGAGGAGGGTGGACAGTGGCATGGGAGGAGAGATTTTAAGTAGCCATGGGGGATCAGAACAGAGATGCTAGCTGGCAAAGCATCCCGTGCTCGCCTGCACACACCACTCAAATCTGCACCAAGAGACTACTTGTGAGAATCCATCTTTTTTCACTTAACAAGATACAAAATATAAAACACATTTGCCTCTTATTAAACCTCTCCTATAAGTGGTTCCAGGTCCACCATTTTTAAAGAGAGGAGAGGGGAGCCAAGCCCCTCCTGGGAATTTCAGTGGAGTGACTGGAGATGAGGTACAGGCTGCGAGCCTTTATTACTTTAATTTTTTTTTTCTAAAAACGCAGAAGGGATAACATTTTCAGTCATTAGCATTTGCTTTAAGTAGTTATTTCTTCTAACTACAGGCATCTCTGCTCCCAGCCCCCGGTCCCCATTAGCGCCACTCCTAGATCCTGCCCAGAGCTGCCCTGTGGAATGTCCCTCCACTACTCCAATCTGGAAGGCTCTTTTTTAAAAGGATCTCGGCTTCTCAAATGGAGGCAACTAAGTAAGAAAGCACAATCGCGTTTTCTTTCAAGTACTTGGAGAATGAGCCTCTTGTTTTTGTGGCACCTGAGACGAAAAGCTGACCGTGGCATGGTGGGGGAGGGGGAACACTTCCTGTTATGACAGAACACGGTCATCTGTGGAAACAGAGTCCTTTGAGATTCCCATTCGGCTCCACACATGTTGTGTGAGTGGCAGGCAGAACACTTTTAAATGATTAAGTGCAAAGCCTAATCCTTTTTTTTTTTTTTTTTTTTTTTTTAAGAAGTGGAATGGAATCAGCCACCTTATTAAGACAATTTATAGTTTCCATCAAGGAAAAGGCAGAAAAGGAAGAAATTTGTAAACCCAGGAAAAGAAACTCAGTTCTGAGCTCTGTGGGTTCAAAACAGCAAGTGGCCATTCAGAGCTGGAAATAGCGACTGGAAATGTGGTTTCCCTGCAGAGCTGGGTGGTTCAAGTACTGTTCCCAGACCCAAAAGAGAAAATTAATCACTGGACAGCTCTACACTTTCAACCTTGCTCTGTCCAGAGAGAAATCTTACTCAAGACAAAGGACTTTTCTAACCTTCAAGATGCCAGGACCAAAAGAGGCCCACAATGCTAGAATCTTCACTGTCTACCCTTCCTGTACTCCAGAAGAGACACACAAGCTAAGTAGGAATTCTGTGGAGGACAGCGTATGTGAACTGAATCCTCATTTTCATTTTCAACTGAAGGTGGCTTTAAACTTCTGATCGTCCTACCTCTACGTTCAGGATTTAAGCTTATCGGCTTTTCACTATATCCAGTTTGAAGACTGGAACTCCACCTTCTTGCATGCTAGACACGTGTGCTACCAACTGAACTACATTCACTGTCCCCTCTCCCTGAGCTATGTTCTTTGTGTTACCAGTAATCAGATACAATGATGAAAGACGGGTGTAGAGTTATTTTCGTTCTCTACAAGATCCAACCCATGTGGCTTGGACCTGGTACCCTGCCCACTCCACCATGCCCCTTGTCCTGTCATTCTGTTTCAATGCGGCATGACAGAGGAGGTGATTGATGGCTCTCCCCTGGCCGGCTCATTCTTATCAGTATTAGAACTTATTTGTTGGGCACCAACAGGGCACCCAGCACTATCCAATATACTTCTGCAGTCACAGGACCTCATGTGAGTCGGACTTTCCATCTACCTCAAAGAGAATTACTGGTATTCCTAGTGGAAGCCCAGTAAGAGCTAATAGAAAGTGCCACATGAGGGTTCAAACACAAGACCTCATGCTCGGGCCACGGGTTAAACATAAAGAATTGTAATTACTGAGAGAGCCCGAGAGGAAAGGAGGAAAGAGCTTCTAACAAAAGAAAAGAAAGTAACTTTCTGTGGAAGAATGGAATTCAAGAGCAAAGAGCTAAGAGAGCTGTTCTGGGACGATGCTGAAGGTTACAGTGTGGGATGAGATCAACAGCTTGCCCTGGTCCATAAGACCCCGTTCCTAACTGGACCAGATCAGAAGGATGGCCAATGCCAATGACTGTCTAGAGGGATGCAGGTCAGATTCTTCCCACAAACAGAAACAAAAAAATTATTCTATGCATGTCTTTAATGAGCTGGGAAATTTCCAAAAGTAATCAAATCTTTAGGATTTTGAACAACACTGTGTGTCATTTCAATGCTATGACTCCATGGCCCGCTCTATATCATCATTATTTATATGCAGAAAAGGAAGAGATGGTGATGAATCATGATATCAGAGGACAAGAGCTCACAAATGCAGGAGAGGTAGTTTGCATGTAAAATACAACAAGGCAAAGAATTAAGAATAGAGCGCAATGGCTCAGTAGGTAAAATTCGACTTGGAAGTCTGAGTTCCTCACCACTTGAGTTTGAGTCCCCAAACATACTAAAATGTAGGAGAGCCTGACTCCTTAAAGGTGTCCTCTGACCTCCACATGTACACTATGGTAGGCACACACCACACCATACCACCACAACATACACACAACATTAATAACTATTGTTTTAATTAAAGAATTAAAGGCACTTAAGTTTGACAAAGTAGATCAGGGACTCACTTCAGTGACAGCCCCTGCCAGGTTCCTTGTGGTATTCACTGCAAACTTTCATGCTGAGATCTGTGCCATGTCTACCTAATAACTATAATAATAGTAAATTATATTCAGTTTGAATTTTAGTTGCTTTAGTAGCTCATTTCATTCTACAGTGATACTCTTCGACCAGAATTCATCTTAGACAGAGATAGCAAAAGCTGCCTGCCACATGGCATTTCACTTAGCAGCTGAAACCTCTGTTGAAGCTGAACTGACACAAATGGGGTCCACCAATCCGGAATCTCCAGAGCCAAGAAAATGACAATCTAGATGTACTCTAATACCTGCACCTTGTTTGAATGCCTCTGACTCGCTTATTCCCCATAACTCATCTACCACCAACTCCTTTCAAGAGGCCATGACATCAAGGTGTCTCAAACTCCTTAGAAGGCTACAAATGAGGAAGAAAAGCACCCAACCCATGAGGGGGCTGGGAGGAGGAATAAGGCAGAAGTTAGGCAATACAAAATACATACTAGAGATAAGCAAAAGCAAAGGCTGGCTCTTTGTATATATAGTGGGTGAGTCACACAGCCAGTATCACTGATCTTTGAGGTCTTGCAGTGAATTGGATGTGGTCAGATGGCCTCACTTGTGCTCAGTGCTTTCCAGCTTAAGGCTGCAGGAGATTGCTGGTCTCTGCTCCACCTATGTAGATAATCCTCTCCAAGTTTTGAAAAGCATGAAAAGGGTGTGAGGGGCATTTTAAAGTCATAGACAATGGGGAATGTGAAATATATATTTATAGGGTTTGTCTAACTTGCTACAGACTGTTAAGAGGAAAGATGCTGGGCTGCACACACATCAGTGAACAAGGGAAACTGAGCTCAGAATGATACCTGCAAGAGATCATGGAGGAAAGACAAATATAATGATACCTGCTTCTAAGCCAAGATCCACCTCTTGATGTCTTTAAAGATCAGAGAGTCGTTTGTCTCAGATGGTTGAGGCATTTGTCTACCTCAGAGCCACAGGACGAGCAAAGTTCATGCCCCTTGACCTTCAGTCTCAGCAAGATGAACCCCAGCCTTTTCAAGAAAACTGAGTTCTGCAGAAGCAAACACCCATACCTAAACACTGAGTAGAACTAGAACCCAGATGCAGATGGAGAGGACAATACCAGGTCGCAAAAACACATAGAGACAGCTGACCTGAACAAGGAGGAGCTAACAGGCCACTAGACTGATAGCTGGGAAGCCAGCATGGGACTGACTCAGGACCCCCTGAATATGGGTCTCAGCCAGAAGGACTGAGCAGTCTAAGGGACCTCAGACAGTGGAGCCAGGATGTATCCCTGGTGCACAAAAGGACTTTGCTAACACATCCCCCATGGAAGGATAACTGCCTTAACCTAGAGACAGGAGAGAAGCCCTAGTCCCTACTTCACATGACTTGTCAGATCTACATGACCCCAACTGGATGGCATTCCCCTACATATGGAATTGGGGTGGGGGGATGGGATGGGAGGGTGTTTAGAGCACGTGAGAGGGCAGAGAGGGTAAAAGGGAGGGTCTGTGAGATGGGTGAGCTGGTGAAAGCACTTTGGGACCCAAGTAGATGGAGAGAACCAACTCCTGCAAGATGTCCTCTTGACCTCTACACACACTATGGCATGTGCCTTCCCACTCCACCCCCAAAACACACAAGTAAGTAAATAGTGTCTGTGGTAAAGAGGGACAATCAAAACACTTGCCATTATCAATGTTTAATATTTATCAAAAACAAAGCCCTAAGAAGTCAAAGTGGCAGGCTCACTTGATGAATTTTACTAGTTCGTTCATTCAAATCCAATAACTGGACCATCTTTGCTAATTGCATTGCTTTCCGATCAACCCCCTCAGGGGTATTCTGTTTGTTTGTTTTATTTTGTTTTTCTTTCTACAACGGCTGTCAATTAGACTATAAATAGCCTTTCAAATAGAATGCCCGTGACATCATGTGGCTAGCCAGTAACAACACATGCCATGTCTCTGAACAGTGCCACCAAAATGGAATTCAGGCTCAATTTTCTCTAAGTAGAGGACCAGAAAGAGCATTTAGTCAACACCAATGATTTTCCTTAGCCAAGAAAGAAGGATGACAACATGTTAGGAATTTTTCCCAAAAAATTATTTTAATGGTCAAAAAAAAAAAGAAAGCCTCCTGCACTCTAAGAACCTAATTTGGAACATACATTGCCTTGGCAGATTTTACATCAGAAAGCTTTGAATTTAAATATGAAAAGCCAGGATTTGCTTTCTAGACAGAATGTGAGTCTGAAATGTCATGCAAATTCCTTTTTGGAAGGAGAAATGCAAACATTTTGAGAAGAGTGCTGGATATGCACAGGGCTTTGGGGAAACCATGTGTAAAATACTATTTTGCCAGAGGCAATCTATCTCCCACATTTGTTGAGGAAGAAAATAATAGCCAATATTCGCTCATGACTGTTGACGGAATGAATGGTTTCTATCTGCACGGTTCCTGTCAGCTTTTCTGGGAGTTCTAAAAAAATCACAGGATCCACAAACCATGCACAAGCCAAGTCTGTCTGTAACATGGACCCTCAAGCATCCAGCGCAGAAGCAGCATCCTACCAACACGAACACTTAGTCCCTAACTATTGCATTTTCAATGCATCTGCTCCACAACCTCCTGATTCTTTCCCCAGGCTCAGAGAAAGGGACCGTCTTTTCCTCTTTTCCTGTTGTGTATGTATTGTATAATATATGCCACATATGCTGTACTCCACATCAACAGAGTGGCTAGCATACTCACTGGCTCACTGGCATTCCCCCCTTTCCTTAATCACATTTTTTCTCATTCTTCGGCAGTTACCCATGTGTCACAGAGTTCCTGGGCATTTGTAGTAGGTTCTCCAAAAGCCTTGTACTACAGAATGTCCAAAAAATAGAACCAAGCATTACCACAGCCACGCTGTGAGGAATGACAGACAATAGTCAAAGTGGCAACCAAGCCCCTGAACTGTGGCTAGTGAGACAGGATTCTTAATCTTTTTTCCACTCTAGTCTCTATTTATTTCTATCTGGTGCTGTACCAGGCATAGGCCTGCAGTCTCAGTTACCTAGGAGACAAATGCAGGACAATTAAAAGTTCAAGGCTAGTGTGGGCTACAGAGTGAATTCAAGGCCAGGTTAGCCAATTTGTTGAGACACTGCCTCAAAACAAAATGCCAAAGCCAGAGAGAAAAATTCAGCAGGAGAAAGCACTTGCTGTGGGAGCCTGGTGACCCATGTCCAGTCCCCAGTTCCAGGTGGAAGGAGAGAATCAATTCCTGAAGGTTTGTCCCTTGACCACCACCACCACACACACACACACACACACACACACACACACACACACACACATATATATATATATATATAGAGAGAGAGAGAGAGAGAGAAAAGTTTAAAAGTTAAAAAGTTTAAAAATTAAATATAAAGTCAAAGAGGATACCCAATGCTACTGTAAAACCCAGCATATGCAAATCACTAGGTTCAATGACCAGTATTGTAGTGAATGAATGAATGAATGAACTTAAACAGCAACATAATGTTAAGAATGTCTAGAAATGAACTCTGATGACAAAAAACCCAATCACACATGGATAGCCCTGGGCAGATCACTCAGTACCTGTGACTTCAGTCTCTTCAACTATGAAATGGCAATAAGTGCTTCTATCTCGTCATGTTAACTAAATGAGGTAAACTGCATAAAGCAACCTGATAAATGACAAGCCAGGCCTTCTTTTTATTTGGGGTGTGTGTGTGTGTGTGTGTGTGTGTGTGTGTGTGTGTGTGTGTGTATGCACGCGCGCACATGCAAGTGTGGAGACCAGGGGCAGGCTTCTGATACCTTCCCCTGTTGTTCTCCACCTTGTGCTTTTGGACAAGGGCTCTTGAACATATTGTTTTGTTTAGACTGATGGCTAAGAAGCCCCAGGAACTGGCCTGATTCCACTCATGCACCACACACCAGGCTTTTTAAACAGATGCTGGCAATCCAAACAAAGGCCCTCACAATTGTCTGGCAAGACTTTACCTACTGTGGCATCTCCTTGGGCCTTGTTAGCTTTTTAGTATTTGTTTGTTCACTTGTTTTGTTTTTCAAATTACAATATGAGTTTCAAAATACTTTTTTCAGGGCAATTGTTACAATACAATGAGGCACTGAGTATAAAAGACTTATATCCATCACTGAAACAGGACTGTTGGGGCTGGAGAGATGGCACAGTGGTTAAGGGCATTGTTGCTCTTGCAGAGGTCCCAGGTTCAATTCCTAGCTCCTATGTAGTGGTTTACAACAGCCTATAACTTCAGCTCCAAGAAATTTAGTGCTCTTTTCTGGGATGTACCAACTACCATGCTCATATCACACATGTAGTACATGCACATACATACATGTAGGCAAACCACTCACACAGAATCAAAATAAATCAACCTTTGGAAAAATATGCACTATTAATAATTCTATTAGCTCAAAAGAGTTTAATGAATATTTGTTTTCTTTCTTTGGCTTTATCATCAGTATTCTAGTCTTTCTGGAATCTTGGCATCTTTAGATTCACACATTGCAGCTCAAAAATATCTAGCATGTCACCTTTGTGGAGGTATCTGTATGCCCTGTCCAGGGATGCCTTTGAATAATTCCAGGCATTGCTAACTCTGCCTACATCTGGAGCTTTGAGCATCCATAAAGCATTCAAGTTTCTACATCACATAGAGATACCACCACACAAGAATGCTTAAAATGAAAAGAAAAAGTGATGGCAGCAAGATTTCCTGAAATCTCTATGTTAGCCTGAGAAAAGCAAGCTCATTGTCTCAGAAATAATTGTCAGGCCATCTCAATTCCTTTTAAGGCTTCAGCTTTCCTACTCTTTTTTAATTCTTTCTACTCCTTAAAAAAAAAACTATTCTATACTTTTGCAAGCCTCCATCTCCCTGTTTAGGAACAAAAGATCTCTACAGGTGAATCCCCTGGAAAAATTAGGTAGTGGAATATTTTGAAAGCAAGATATGAAATATGGAAAGATTGGTTTGCCTATGGGTCTGCCTGCACATTAAAAAAAAAAAAACTTTACCCTACATCCTGATTGGGGCGGGGGATGGCACCCATCCATACAAGCAGGAAAATAGAACAGGGACTTTAAAACAAACCAACAAATTGTGATGGTTGGGAATTTGCCCTGGACCTGGTCAGGAATGAATGTCGCAATGACATCATTGCTTTGAGTTAGGTGACCACTGGTGAATAGGAAGCCCGCCATGGAAAATGAAAGATGAAATAGGAGGAAAATATGAAACATGATAGGCTCTGATGACTTTGACCTTATGAGCCCTTATATATAATCTGTATGCCAGAAATAATCCCAATTAAAAGTAGATGAATTAATACTACATAGCTCCTTTCTGTTTGTGTAGATGATAAAGGGAGTTTATTGCCTAACAGTGGTTGGATGAGGTAACTAAAAGTGGGCTGAGGTTGGGGAGGTTGCTCAATGGGTCAAGAATTTGTCAACCAGTTAGGACCTAAGTTCAAATCACAAGATTCTGGAGCCTGATACAGTAGTGTCTGTGCCTAGAATCCTAGCACTCTTGGGAAGAGATGTAAGGCAGAAGGAGGAGAACCCAACACTCTTTGGCCAGCTAGTCTAGCACACCCAGCAGTGAACACGAGACTCTGGGATGATAGAGTCATCTCCTAAAAGTTGTACTTGACCTCCACACACATGCTGTGGTACCTGCATTCCCAAACACAAAAACAACATGAATACAAAAAAAGGTATAATTTAAAAATTGAAAATTTTAAACACAGAATGATCACATGATCTAGTCATTCTCCTCAAGAGACTCAGACATATACTGTGCATAAATGGCCATGGAAACCAAACAACCCCATTGTCCATCGAGAAAGAGATAACCAATATACACAGTATATAATAGTTTAACATAACCACCCTTAAAAAGGAACACAGTTCTGATACCACACTTGGATAACACATATAACCATGCTGTGTGAAACAAACACCAAAGGACCAATATTGTATTTCATTCCACTTAAGTGAAAAACTTAATAGGCAAATATGTAAGTACATAAATTATAATAACAGTTATTATCATAGACATAGAGGGCTAGGGTTGACTACAAAGTTACTGTTTAAGGAGTTTCTGTTTGGGATGGCTCAAAAGTTGGATCATAGAATTAGGTAACACTGGTAGCTACAAAATACTGTGTGTGCTTTGCTTCCCACAGAATTATGTGCAAATCTGGTTGGAATTACGTATATTTTTACACTATCTCGATTTTACCACCATAGAAAGAAACCAACACTCGGGAAATGGGGAGGAGGAGAATTAGGAAAGAAAGGGTTTGAAGAGCCTGGAGCAGAAAAAAAATATGGACAAAGGATTCAAGAAAGACAAAGATTGAACACAGCAAAGCAATCACATAGTTAGATTTAAGGGTAAAGCAATCATTGAGCTAGATTATAAATGGTGGCACACATTTATAATCACAACACTTCAGAGGCTCAACTACAAGGATGGCAAATTATATGCCAGCCTGGACTAATTAGTGATAGTGAGACCCTATCTCAAAGGGGGAACCAAATATAAAAAGTGGGTGTTGACATCTAATTCTAACCATCCCCCATTGTAAAATATAATCACCCACTTTGATTCCGATAAGCCTCCACTCAAAGTCTGTTGTACATGGAAGCCATGTTCCATGGTGATAGGGAATGAGGAAAAGGGGCACTGTCCAGCAACAGCCAAAGAGGAATAGAAGAGAGGAAGAAAAAGAGAGTGGGAGGGGAAAGTGGAAGAAGGAAGAAAGGACGGAAGGGAGGAAGGAAGGAATGAAGAAAAGAAGGCAAGTACAGAGGTACCAACAACACTTTGAGAATTCTCCTTGAATTAAGATCTCCAAAATCCTCACAAACTTGAAGTTAATGAGATTTTAAATAGACTGTAGAGTGTGAGTGCAATGCCAGGGTCTGAGAAGACTTGGGGTCAGAAAGATAGCAAAGTGGGTACCTGGAGACTCAAGAATTAAAAGTGTCTGTTGTAAGAGATGAATGGATAGAAGAAAGCCAAGAAAATATGCAATTCAAGACACTCAACACTGAGTGAGTTCACTAGCTTTTATATTAAACAAATTATATATAACTCATCTCAAGAAAAGAATTATGACCAAGATAGGAACTAGACAAATAGGGGATGCTGATGTAGAAGAAAGACTAATCTACCTTTACCTGTTTATTAAAATCTCAGGCATGAGAGTCCTGTACCAGCTGAGGGACATGCTATAGATCATGGAGATCACAGTATGGAACCCAGAAGAGTCTGGCAGCTCCATGACACAAGCAAATTGTCAGAGTATCCAAATGTTTAATAAGAATAACCAGGCAGAGAAATATGCAATAGGAGGATCTTAGGTCATATCAGCTCTGAGAATGGAGGGGACAGCATGCCTGCCTTAGGCTGCACAGGTGACATAGACTCACCAACTCAGGAAAGACTGGAGCCAGGAATGGGGCAGAAAGAAAGGCAACCTTCTGGAACCTTACCCAATTCACACACACACATAGTCATACCATACACATTCATACCACACACACCTAACATACATACTATACATACACATTACACACATACACACACACACACACACACACACACACACACACACACACACACACTGTAGACTTTAGAATCTACCAAGAGACTCTAGATGTATTCCTCTATTATTCTTCATCTGAATTTTTGAGACAGGGTCTCAGTGAATCTGGAGATCACAGTATGGGTTAGACTACAGGCTCCCACTATCATGCCTAATGTTTGCATGGGTGCTAGAAAGCCAACTTCAAGTCCTCATGCTTGCACAGAAAGTACCTTATCATTGGATCTTCCTAGCCCCCAAGAGATCTTCTAAAGTTCAGATTCATATACAAAGCAAGACAAGGCTGGAAGAGGCTATGGAGGAATAGTTTTGCCATCTCAGTTCTGTTAGATGACCAAAATACAAAATCACCATCGCCTTTCTGATCAACAAGGATGCTATGGATACAGGGACATTAATCACCTGAGACGCTCATCAGACGACATAGCTTTTCTATGACTATTATAATTCGTAACTGCCCTCAGTCTGATTTCTTTTGAGCCAAGATGCACAGGCTTTACACATTTCATGGTTATTTTCTCTAGTTATGCAGACGTCTTTTGTCTCCTACTGTCTCATTTTGATCCCCCTCCCTACTCTCTAGTTCTTTCCATTCAAATGGGTGCAACCTGGTTCCTATCACCTAGAGATGAATTAACCTTTCCAAGTATTCTGACATCGCCTTCTTAGGAAAAGCTCCCCGGAGCTCTGAAGCCGCTGGGGAAGGGAGGCAACTTGGCTTTGACTTTAATACACATTTGGAAATACCTTCGTGCAGGACGGCTGGAAATAAGGATCTAATAACAAGGCGCTTCTAAAATTACCGCTAAATCTGAAGCATTCGTCCTGGTGCACGGCCTCTGAGCGTCTTTAATTCATCAATTAAGTGATCAAAGATCTTGTTTGAGATACGATTACATTTCTTTTGTTCTCTTTGCACCGTTGTATTAAAATGGATAGCACTGTGAAAGTCAGAGCTAAGGATAAAAACGGACAAAACAACGCCTTCACATTCATCACTTCACAGGCGAAGCTATACATGCTACAACAAAGATGAACCGGAAGACACCATGTATCCTCGAGGGACCACTAGGCATTTGGGTTGAAGGCAGGCTCCTTCCAACCCAAGAGAAGGGTGAGAGGGACAGAGGAAAGCCCGGGCTATTTGCCAAAACCAACTCCAAGCAAACAACTTTGGTACCAAAGGACAGAGGTCTTTGAGTGGCAGCTGGCGACCTGTTAGGTACAAAAAAGACTCCTTTTCTCCATGCCACGAGAAACAAAACAATGTCAGTGCCCAAGAATCAGATAGAAATGTCCCTTATTATCACAATTCTTAATCCTCACTTCGCAGCGTCAAACTGTGTACTGTCGGAATCTCCTTGCTCATAAAGAGGGTTTAGGAAATGTCTATAAAAGGTCAGATTATGGCCTCTTTGACTTTTATAAGTGCTCTCTTCAGCTGTATCATGAAAGAAGTTACAGATGGGTATGCAAATGAGAGGGCGTGGCTACAGTCCATTTACTGAAGTAGGCTTCAGTCCAGATTGGGCTGAACACCAGTCGTCTTCTAAGCCATGCTCTAAAACCATCATAACCAGAACCCACACTCTGCCGGTTTACAGGATGAGCCCCTCTGAGCCAGGGCAGTTTGCAGTTGCAATCCTCCTACATTGATCAACATGTGAGACATTCTTGGTGAACACTGTGGCCTCAGGACAGAAAAACAAAATGGTTTTGAGAGTGAGGAGAAAGTCATTTGGAGTCATAAGGGCAACCATATAAGGTTTTCTCTCCCAAAAGTTCATTTTCCTCTCCAAGTTAAATGTTGAGGTGAGATTCATTGTTCTTTTGTAAAGAACCTTAGATCTCATGTTGCACCCCGTTATTTATTACCTGTGTTTCAGTCTTAACAAATATGATTTTGTTTTTCCCTGTCATCAATGGAGCGAGCCCATGTGGTTTTGATTGACAAAATTGTGATAAAATTCACTGTATCCTTTAAAAAGTGATTGAAAAGTTTGCAGGCTGTTGCAGAGACTGGGGGTAGGGGGAGCCAGGGGATTGAATTTCAACAAAAGACATGCCAGATTTTCTTCCCGCTCTTATTATTCAACATTCTTCACTGCTGGGTATCTAATTAGGTACCGGAACAAGCCGAACAAGCAGGAGTCATGTGTTTCTCTTTAAACTTTTGGCAAGTCTGTTCCTGGATGGTTAAGGCTGGGTACACTTAGGTTCCCCTCCAGGGACCAGCATGGGGTGACATCACCTGTTATGTCACAAATGATGGAACATAAATAAGTGTGCAAGCTTCAAGGCATCTGATATACTTTCAGTCACTCTGGTTTTCCCTCTTACCATTTACTTCAAATCCACATTCACTGTGTTTCTCAAAAATCCTCATTTTTGTCTTTCCAGTGTTTTCCAGACACAGTTGGCCCTCAATAGCCAGTATCTTTTCTGCTACCCAGAAAAAGGAATGACAGTTTAACTTTTGGGGGGTATATGGGTGATTAAGGGAGTCTAAGCAGTCTGTCTGCCTTGTGGAGCTCTGTTGAAATGTCTTTTTCAATAAACTCAAGTCAGAACAAAACACAGCACATCTACTTAGAGGACATCAGGCCAAGCCACCACATTAACTCACACACTTTCATCCACAGGTGGCAACTGGGCAAGGAGAAAGAATCTGAGTATCAGAGATGTCTGCCATGTGTGGGTCTCCTTCACCACTCAAGCTCCCAAGAGCCACCATCTCAAATTCTGTTCTCTGGATGCAGAGCTGGAGAGGGACATCGTGCGACCTGTCCATGACTAGAGAAATGAACAAAACCCCTCAAAGGCATGCTCAGACCTTTTTAAATGCAGAAAAGTGTGTGACTTCTGCCGAGACATAGACATCTAGAAACTTGCCTCCTTTCCCTCCACTGGGTTACACCTCAAAGAGATGGTAGTGATTCCCAATTTATTTTGTGTCTTCTCTATTGATAAGCAGGTTTTATAAATTTCTTTAAATCTTTTCTGTTTCTATTACATTTCTACTCAATTTCATAAAGACGAGAAAACTAACATTCCAGGCTAAAGAGATAGCTCAGTGGTTAAGCTCACTGGCTACTCTTCTAGAAGACCCAGGTTCCGTTTCTAACACCCACATGGTGGCTCAGAGTCTTTTGTAACTCATGTTCCAGGGATCTAATGTTCTCTTCTGCTGTTTGTAGGCAACAGGCATGTACATGGTACAGAGACATGTATGCAGGCAAAACACCCATACACACAAACAAACAAACAAATCTTTAAAGACAAACTGAAAAACCTACTATGTGGTGGCTGTTCTGGGAGCAGGTATAGCCCAGTCTCACTGTGCTGATTGAAGAATCATATACACTCTGTACCAAAGTCCACGGTATTTGCTGCCATCCCTCCAGTTTCGGTAATGCCCCACACACACTGTGGCTGCTTCCTATAGACACTGGTGGGAGTCAACATGAAGGCTGCATTCCCTTACTCACTGACTCTCAAAATGTTGTCACTGTATTGACCAGTTTTGAGAACTAGAAAAAAAAAACAAAACAGTAATAAATACTTTTAGGAAAGCCTGATTACCGTTAGAGAACCAAATAATTCCAAAAGCCTGAGATGCAGACACAGAGGATCAAACTACAGAAAACAGCCAACATTTTCTATCATAAGTATCGCAAGCTCACACGAGCAGTACAAGGTAACACAAAATAGTCACCTAAACACACAATAACTGTTAAAGTGAATTATTTTTTTAAAAAAGATTAAACAGATTGCTTCAAAACTTAGGGAGTGGTATAGAACTGAAAAGTTAACAGACTAGCAAAAAAAGGAGAAAGAAAGAAAGGAAGAGAAAAGAAAATGAAAGAAAAGGAAAAGTCATTGTTCCCCATCAACATCAGTGCATGTAAAGACCAAGACAGAACATCTGATGACTAAGGTAAGCCGGCATTGATGAAAGGTAAGAGACAAGGGAACTTCAACATAGGAAATAGATGAAAAAAAAAAAAAACAGAACAATAACAGTCAGTACATTCTGGGTCGACGAGCGAGTGAAAGCCACACACATCGTGGACATCAATGCATGCAGGCAAAACATGCATACATGTAAAATGCACATATTTTAAAGAAAGAAACGGAACATGTGTGGGCTCCTCTTGGAGCAGATACAGTATGGTCTCAGTTCTTCTGAGGGAGTGTGTGTGTGTGGAGTGTTACGTTCACATGTGTGTTCATGTATGTGTAAGTGAGCATGTGTGTCTGGATGTGTAGAGTTTATGCAAAAGTCAGAGGTCACCCTGGGGTGTCATTCCTCAGGAGATGTCTACCTTATGTTTTGAGACAAAGTACTTCATTGGGACCTAGGACTCGTTGTTCTGAGGTTAGGCTGGCTGGACACCAAGCCCCAGGGATCCTCTTGTCTCTGCCTTCCCAGAGCTGGTTTACAAGTGCAAGTCTCCATGCCTGGTTTTTCATGTAGATTCTATGACTCAAATCCAGGTTCTTAGGCTTGTGTGGCAGCCACTTTAAAGACTGTCATCTCCCCAGCTCCCAGGTCTGTATTATTAATACCATGATCTTAAAGCATAGTCATCTTTGACAACCTCGGAAAGGTATTGATCTGTGTCAGATAATAAGAAAAAAAAACATACCACCAGGCAGCAGTGGCACACACCTTTTAATCCCAGCACTCAGGAGGCAGAAGCAGGTGGATCTCTGTGAGTTTGAGGCCAGCCTGGTCTACAGAGTGAGTTCCAGGACAGCCAAGGCTACACAGAGAAACCCTGTCTTGAAAAGGTAACACAGGAAACAATGGGAAAGACTTGACTTGAGTCTGTCTGAAACCCAAATGACTTTGAGATTAAAAGGGCAGCAACAAGAAAGACAGTGACTAGCAGAACAGAAACTGCTATAAACTGGGGCTAGAGGTATAGCCCAGTTATAGAGTTTTACTCAGCATTCACAAGGTTTCCAGTTCAATTCCCAGCAGGTACAGTGAAGTATGTCATCTTAGCAGTGGGGGAGGGGGGCAAAGGTAGGAAGAGCAGAAGTTCAAGATCATCGACAGCTACATAGTGAGTTTGAGGCCAGTCTGAGATACACAAGACATACTGGAAGGAAGAAACAAAAACAAGGGAAGGAAGGAGAAAGGGGGAGAAGGATGGAGGAAGGACAGAAGGGCTAGAAACAGAATGAATAAGAATGCCAGGGAGAGTTTTCCATGTAATAAGATTTTGTAAATGATACAATAGTATGGTCTTTATGTCTATTTGGTGAAGCTGAATTATATTTCCCAGAATTCCACTTTTCTTGCATATACATAGATAGTATTGATGCTTTCTATACTATACTAGTATTGATGTTTCTAAATAATGACCCATCTAATCTCATAGCCATATTACAAGACTGACTTGATAGTGAGGTAAGGGAACTGAGTCAACCAAGGATCTCTGTGATTTTCTCAAACTCACATAGCTAGAAGGTGTCACAGATTGGCTACAATCTATCTTCACTGTCCCACCCTTCTAACTACTAAAAATATCACAGCAATAAACCCACAAAACTATTCATGACTTGTTGCAAGCATGCTCCTGCTAATGCTACAGTCAATGTCGTTCTGAGGCAAGTGGCGGGAGTATACTGCTACCTATGCCAAGTCTAAGAAAAATTCTATTGATGTTCTACATTTCTTGAGATAAAGATTTGCAAGGTCAACAGTTGAGGTTGTGTCATTTACTTCAGTAAAGCTGCTGTGTCTGGAACATCTGATTTAACTGATGTCACCATTTCTGAATTTAATATGACCTGCTTGCATTACCCGACCTATGCAACATAGTGAGTTCTGTCAGGAAGTGATAGGATTCAACATCTCCACCTCCTCTGAGTGATTAAGAGGACAATATTTCTACTGTTTCCCAAAGATGCAATCATGCTTTCATCTACCCTCTGAATGAGAGGAATAATACCAGCTTCTACTTAGTCCTTGCTATAGTTCATGAGCCATTATGAGGTTCTGTCATGACTGAATATTCATATCCCTATAGTTTACGTATTCCTTTTATAAATGAGGGATGAACTGAAATTCCCTGGGCAGAGGAAACAGTAGAGACATGAAGACATGGCTTGGTGGTGATATGCACTGGATGAGTTTGCAAAGAACCTATGTTCAGTTCTCAGCATCCATATGGAAGATCACAGATACCTATAATTCCATTTCCAGTGTGTCCAGTGCCCTCTCCTCTTCTGGCTTCCATGAGAAGTACACACATACACACAAGGTACTCAGACATACATTCAGTAGAAACATTCAGGCACAAAATAAAAATAAAGAAAATTATTTGTAAAGAGTCCTCTCTATTCTAAAAAGAAAAAAAAAAATCTTACGTCTTTCTAGGACTACTATGATGTGATCAGATCTTCATGTTCCTGAATTCTAAAACTTCTACATTCTTACAGTGTGCCCCAGGCTCCCAGGATGCAGTGTGAACTAGAGGCTAATGTCTAATAGTCTCTGAAAAGCCTCGTTATACTTCTCTCTTCCAGTTTTCTAGTTACCCTGGAAAATGCACGGGCATTTTTTAGAAAGACTAGAACACCGAAAGACACTGAGACGGCCTTGTGCTTTCCCTTTATTGTGCTATTTGGCTTCTCTTCACTTAAAACAACTAATAAGTTGAAGCTTTGTTAAAAAGTCCTGGCTCTTCTCACCTGACCTTGGCTCACTGGAATGAATTTCTTTCACTTATTTGTATTAAAACCCCACTTGAGCTGCTCATCTCTTTAAATACATCAAATATTGAGACTGTTTGAGCCACTATCATACACTCTCTGTTGTAGATTATAATAATCACGCCATGATGGCTCTTTTTTTTTTTATTGTTAACTTGACTACATCTGGCATTAACTAAAACCCAAGCAGCTGGGTGCATCTGTGGTGGATTTTTTTTTTCTTCTTAATTAAAGCATTTAAAGTGAAAAGACCATTTTTAATCCAGATCTTTTGAGTGGGAAGATACACCTTTAATGTGGGCCACACCTCACATTGGGTGTGGAAGGGCATGGAAGAAGGAAGCTTGCTCTCTCTACTTGCTTGTTCTTGCTCTCACTGGCAAGTCCATTCCCTCACTGGTATTAAAACCTACTTCTTTGGGATTCTGGCATATACCGAAGAGCAGCTGAGACATCCAGCCTTGTGGATTGAACAACTACTGGATTCTTGAACCTTCTGTTGGCAATCACTGTTGTACTAGCTGGACTTCAGCCTATGTTATTCTAATAAATTCTATTGAGAGAGAGAAATAAATGATAGTAGATAGATAGATGGTAGGTAGATACACACATACACACACACACACACACACACACACACACACACACACACATATATATATATATGTATATATATATATATACATATATATACATATATATCCATAGTAGATATATTCTATAAGTCTGTTCTGATAGAGAATCCTGACTAATATATATTTGGTACCAGAAGTGGTTCTACAGAAACAAAAGTATAAGAATGAATATTTTAAGTATCTGGAATAGGTGTCTAATCTGTCAACACTTACAGTTACTGACAGCTGAAACCCCTTTTAGAAGCTTGAAGAGTATTGAAAGCCCACGATATGAACTATTTTACAAACCTAAGGAGACAAGTGTATTTGACTATCCAGAACAACAGATTTGGTGACTTTATATATAAAACGTATGACAATTTGTGGGAAAGTAAGGAAAATGGTGATGATGACTTGTTGTTCCTAGTATCTCTATAAAAAATGACAAAGAAAACGAATGAGGTTCATGATAAAATTAGCCAACTTCTAGCATCTCAGATTACAATGAAAGACAACGAACTCACTGATGAAGCTGACTGGCTCCAGATGCACATAAACAGTCGAAAGTATGCCCTGAAGAGAATCTTTGATCCAGCAGCCATAGACCTCAAGTTGTGGAAAATCAAACCAAAGCCCCCCATTATAAGGTTGGCTGAACTACAGCACAGACTCAAGTCCCAGCCTCAGAGGGTGTTGGTGGTTAAAGTAAAGGAATTAATTTATAAAGAACAGGATCCAGTAACTTGGGCTAGAAACATGTGGGAGAACCCTATTGAGGCCAAGAATTTCAAACCGTCACATTCTCAAGGTAGTCTCAACAGATGTAACCCCACTCCCACCTCCCCCCAAAATATTACTGCCTTTTCCCCCTTTGACTGAAGAAATTAATCTTTAATTGATTGTTAAACCAGCAGTGATTTCTCTGAGAGAGACGCCAGACAAGACAATACCAACAACCTGGACCACCAATAGTTGCCTTTAGGCCATTAACCAGACTAAAGGTAAGCAGGCTCCTAGAGGGAAGATTGGAGTCCAGGAGGAAGTGCTCTATACTACTAAAGAGCTTAATGAGTTTGCTACTTCATTCCAGCAGAAGTCTGGGGAATGTTGGGAATGGATTTGAAGGCTGTGGAGTAATGGTGGAAGGAACATAAAACTGGATCAGGCTGAGATTATTGATATATGCTGTCTTTGTTAGGGTTTCTATTGCTGCGAAGAGATACCATGACCATGGCAACTCTTAAAAAACAAAAACAAAAACAAACAAACAAACAAAAAAACAAGAAACCGTTTAATTGAGATGGCTTGCTTACAGTTCACAGTAATTTTTTATTAAAAATTTTTTATTAATTTATTTTTTGTATTCCAATCCCAGTTCCCCCTCTCTCCTTTCCTTCTACTCACCCTCCCATTCCCCTCCACCTCCCATCTGCTACTCAGAGAGAGTAAGACCTTCCTAGGAAGTCTTAAGTCTGTCCCATCATCTCATTAAGTTTGTTCCATCATCTCACTGAGGCAGGACCAAGGCACCTCTCCACCTCCACACCCTGTGTCTAGGCTGGACAAAGTGTCTCTCCATATAGAATGGGTTCTACTAAGTCAGTTTGTGCATTAGTATTAGATCTTGGACCCACATACTATATTTGTCTTTCTGGTTTTGGGTTACCTCACTCAGGGTGTTTTTTTCTAGTTCTGTCCATTTGCCTGAGAATTTTAGGATGCCATTGTTTCTTAACACTCCATTATAATAACTCCATTATGTAAATTTACCACATTTTCTTTATCCATTCTTCAGTTGAGGGGAATCTAGGTTGCTTCCAAGATCTGGCTATTACAAATAATGTTGTTATGAACATAGTTGAGCAAATGTCCTTATGGTGTGAATGTGCCTCCTTGGGTATATGCCCCACAGTGGTATTGCAGGGTCTTAAGGTAAGTTGATTCCTAATTTTCTGAGAAGTTGCTATACTGGTTTCCACAGTGGCTGTACAAGTTTGCACTCCCACCAACAATGGAGGAGTGTTCCCCTTTCTCCACATCCTCTCCAGCATAAACTGTCATTGGTGTTTTTTTATCTTAGCCATTGATCAGTGTAAAATGGAATCTCTGAGTGGTTTTGATTTGCATTTCCCTGATGACTAAGGATGTCCAGCATTTCCTTAAGTGTCTTTGTGCCATGTGAGATTGTTCTGTTGTGAATTCTCTGTTTAGATCTGTACCCGATTTTTAATTGGATTATTTGGTACTTTGATGCCTAGTTTCTTGAGTTATTGGAATATTTTGGAGATCAGCCCTCTGTCAGATATGGGGTTGGTGAAGATCTTTTCCAATTCTGTAGGGAGCTATTTTGTCTTGTTGACAATGTTCTTTGCTTTACAGAAGTTTCTCAGTTTCAGGAGGTCCCATTTATTAGTTGTTGCTCTCAGTGTCTGTGCTACTGCTGTTTTATTTAGGAAATGTCTCCTGTGCCTATTCATTCAAATGTATTTCCCACTTTCTCTTCTATGAGGTTCAGTGTAGATAGATTTATATTGATCCATTCGGACTTGAGTTTTGTTCATGGTGATAGATATGGATCTATTTGCATTCTTCTACATGTTGAAAGCCAGTTATACCAGCACTGTTTGTTAAACATGTTTTCTGATTTCCATTTTATATTTTTAGCTTCTTTGTCAAAATTTAGGTGTTCATAGATGTGTGGGTTGATATCAAAGTCTTTGGTGTGATTCCGTTGGTTCATCTGTCTGTTTTTATGCCAATAGCAAGCTATTTTCATTACTATAGCTCTATACTAGAGCTTGAAGTCAGGGATGGTGATGCCCCCAGATGGTCCTTTATTGTACAGGATTGTTTTGGCTATCCGAGGTTTTTTGTTTGTTTGTTTGTTTGTTTTTGTTTTGTTTTGTTTTTCCATGTATTGCTCTTTCAAGATCTGTGAAGAAATGTGTTGGGGATGGGGATTGCATTGACTCTGTACATTACTTTGGTAGGGTTATCATTTTTACTAGGTTGAGCATAGAAGATCTTTCCATTTTCTGATATTTTCTTTAATTTCTTTCTTTAAACACTTGAAGTTCTTGTCATACAGGTTTTTCACTTGTTTGGTTAGAGTTACCCCAAGACATTTTATGCTATTTGTGGCTATTGTAAAGGGTGATGTTCCTCTGATTTCAATCTCAGCCCATTTATCATTTATATATAGGAGGGCTACTGATTTTTTTTTTTTGGAGTTAATTTTGTATCCTGATATATTACTGAAGGTGTTTATCACTTGTAGTTCTCTGATAGAATTTTTGGGGTCACTTATATAAACTATCACATCATCAGCAAAGAGCAAGAGTTTGACATCTTCTTTTCCAATTTTTATCCCTTTGATCTCCTTTTGTTGTCTTAGTGCTCTAGCTAGAACTTGGAGTACTATGTTGAATAGATATGGAGAGAGTGGACAGCCTTGTCTTGTTCCTGATTTCAGTGGGATTGCTTTGAGTTTCTCTCCATTTAGTTTGATGTTGGTTGTTGGGTTACTGTATATTGCCTTTATTATGTTTAGGTATGTTCCTTATATTCCTATTCTCTCCAAAACCTTTATTATGAAGGGGTGTTGAATTTTGTCAAAGGCTCTTTCAGCATCTAGCGAGATGATCATGAGGTTTCTTTCAGTTTGTTTATATGGTGGATTACACTGATGGACTTCCATGTGTTGAACCATCCTTGCATCTCTGGGATGAATCCTACTTGGTCATGGTAGATGGTTTTGCTGATGTGTTCTTGAATTTGGTTTGCCAGTATTTTATTGAGTATTTTTGCATCTATGTTCATGAGGAAAATTGGTCTGTAATTCTCTTTCTTAGTTGTGTCATTGTATGGTTTGGGTATCAGGGTAACTGTAGCCTCACAGAAAGAATTTGGTAATGTTCCTTCTGTTTCTATTGTGTGGAATAATTTGAGGAGTATTGATATTAGATCTTCTTTGAACACCTTGTAGAATTCTCAATCCATCTGGGACTGGGCTTTTTTTGGTTGGGAGACTATTGATAACTGTTTCTATTCCTTAGGGGTTACAGGTATATTTAAGTTGTTTATCTGTTCTTGATTTAATTTTCGTATGTTGGACTTACCTAGAAAATTGTTCATCTCCTTAAAGTTTTCCAATTTTGTGGAGTATGGGTTTTTGAAGTATGACCTGATGAGTCTCTGGATTTCCTCACTGTCTGTTGTTATATCCCCCTTTTCATTTCTGATTTTGTTAATTTGGATATTCTCTTTCTGCCTTTTGATTAGTTTGGATAAAGGTTTGTCTTTTTTGTTGAAATTCTCAGAGGACCAACTCTTTGTCTCATTGATTCTTTGCATTGTTTTCTTTGTTTCTACTTTATTGATTTCAGCCCTCAATTTGACTATTTCTTGCCGTCTCCTTCTGGGTGAGTTTGCTTCTTTTTGTTCTAGCACTTTTAGTCGTTCTGTTAATTCACCCGAGTGTGATTTTTCCAGCTTCTTTATGCAGGCATTTTGTGCTATGAACTTTCCTCTCAGCACTGCTTTCATTGTGTTCCATAAGTTTGGGCATGTTGTGTGGTCATTTTCACTAAACTTTAGGAAGTCTTTTGCTTTTCTCTTTATTTCTTCCTTTGCCCAGTGATGGTTCAGTGGATCATTGTTCAATTTCCATGTGTTGGTGGGCTTTCTGAAATTAATGTTGCTTTTGAATTCTAACTTTAAGCTGTGGTGATCTGATAGGGTACAGGGTTTTTTTGTTTGTTTGTTTGTGTATCTGTTGAGGTTTGCTTTGTTATCAAGTATGTGGTCTATTTTTGAAAAAGTTCCATGAGGTGACAAAAAGAAAGTAAATTCTTTTGTGTTTGGGTGGAATGTTCTATAGATGTTTGTTAAGTCCATTTGAGTCATAACCTCTGTTAGTTCCCTTATTTCTTTGTTAAGCTTCTGTCAGGTAATTCTGTCCAGTGGTGAGAGTGGGGTGTTGAAGTCTCCCATTATTATCGTACGAGGCTTGATTTGTGATTTAAGCTTTAGGAATGTTCCTTTTACAAATGAAGGTGCATATATTCAGAATTGAGATTTCCTCTTGATGGATTTTTCCTGTGATGAACATGAAATGCCCTTCTTTATCTTTTTTGATTGATTTTAGTTGGAAGTCTATTTTGTTAGATATTAGGATTGCTACACCAGCTTGTTTCCTAAGTCCATTTGATTGGAAAAAAAATTTTCCGATCCTTTACTCTGAGGTGACATCTGTCTGTGAGTTTGACTTGTGTTTCTTGTGTGCAGCAAAAGGATGGATTCTGTTTTTATATCCATCTGTTAGCCTGTATATTTTTATAGGTGAATTGAGATCATTTATATTAATGGATATTAATGACCAGTGATTACTGGTTCCTGTTATTTTTGTTTTTGTTGGTGGTGATGGCATTGTGTATCCAGTTCTCCTTTTTGGGGTTTGCCATTGTAAGCTCACCTATTTCCTGTGTTCTTGTAGTCATATCATAGGTGACTTCTTTGGATTGGTATTTTCCTTCTAGTACATTCTGTAGGACTGGGTTTGTAGATAGGTATCATTTAAATTTGGTTTTATCCAGCCCTACAGACTACAGCTAGGATATCTGAATCTTCTTCGAATCCCCCAAGACAGCGCCCCTTACCAGCAGGAAGTAGTTTGGAAAGAACGACGCCCAAATTCCCAAATATTGTGTATAAATGTTTGTTTTCATTTAATTGGACTTTGTTATATAAAATTAAATTAAAAAATTATATATAAAAAAATAAATTTGGTTTTATCATGAAATATCTTGTTTTCTCTATCTATAGTTATTGAAAGCTCTCCTCGGTAAAGTAATCTGGGTTGGCATCCATGGTTCCTTAATATCTGCATAACTTCTAACCAGGACCTTCTGGCTTTCATTGTTTCTGTTGAGAAGTCAGTTGTAATTCTGATAGGTCTGCATTTATATATAACCTGTCCTTTCTCCTATGCAGCTCTTAATATTCTTTCTTTATTCTGTATGTTTAGTGTTTTGATTATTATGTGATGAGAGAACTTTTTTTTATCCAGGCTATTTGGTGTTCTATAAGTCTCTTGTATCTTCATAGGCATGTCTTTCTTTAGGTTGGGGAAGATTTCTTCTATGATTTTACTGAATAATTTTCTGTGCCTTTGAGTTGGACTTCTATCCCTATTATTCTTAGGTTTATTGTTTTCATGGTATCTCAGATTTCCTGTATGTTTTGTGTTAAAGATTTGTTGATTTAAAATTTTCTTTGACTAATGAATCTGTTTACTCTATCATGTCTTCAGTGCCTGAAATGCTGTCTTCCATCTCTTGTACTCTGTTGTTTATGATTGCATTTGTGGTTCCTGATCATTTACCCAAATTTTCCATTTCCAGAATTCCCTTGGTTTGTGTTTTTCTTTATTGCCTCTATTTCAAATTTCATGTCTTGAATGGTTTCCTTCACTTGTTTGATTGTTTTTTCTTGGTTTTCTTTAAGGGATTTGTTGATATCTTCCAATTTTTCCTCCATTTTTTAAGGGAATTTTTCATTTCCTCTTTAAGATCCTTACATCCTCACCCAGAAATCATTCCTCACTGCTGGATCCATTGACGCTGTTCCTGAAGCTCTGGCTTTCTTCTGACTCTACTTCTGGGCTGGGATTCAGGCCTCTCATTGACACTGCTCTGGGCCTGAAACTTGAACCTACCTCTGATGGTGCTGCTCCAGGCCTGAAGCTCTGGCCTTCCTCTAATGCTGCTTCTGGGCTGGCATCAACCTAAGAGTTCTTATATCTTAACTCACAGGCAACAGGTTGTGGTCTGTCCCACTGAATATTGCTTTAGCATAGGAGACTTAAAAGCCCATCCTCACAGTGACACACTTCCTTCAACAAGGCCACATCTACTCCAAGAAGGTCACATCTCCCACTAGTATACTCCCTTTGGGGACCATTTTCTTTCAAACCACCACATGGGCCCACTTAGTGAAAATTCTAGGTTTAATATGGAAACTCACAGTTTTTTTGGGTTTTTTTGTTGTTGTTGTGGTGGTGGTGGTGGTTGTTTTGTTTTGTTTTTAAAGTGTCAAAAGTTTGTTTGAATGGTTGGCTGAAGGTTTATCAAAAAAAAAAAAAAGGCTACTGAAAAGAAGCTGGAGATTCCTGTTATCCCTTGGCTTAGCAGTGATAAAGGGATTCTAAGGCTCAGGAAATTGCAAAGCTAGGAGTGAGTATACTGTGTGAAACCTAATTCTCCACAATGGGAAGGCCCAGAAGACATGCCCTTCATTAATTCTATAAGATGCAGACTGGTGAGGGAGCACCAGCACTTCTGAAGCGCTTTGCTGTCATTCTTTCCCTTGTACCAGATCTGAGGGTTGGGGATGCTGCTTGGTCGGATGAATTAAAAACAATGGGTTTAAGTGGGCCTCAAAGTGGCAGCCCTGAATTGTCAAAGGCAGGGTGATCATAGTCACTGTAATGGACAGCATAAACAAAGCAATGTCCTTAATGGCATAACCCACGATGGGCAGCAATAGGAAAAGTGATTTCTATGATAGCATGACTTATATGAACTTTCCATACCAGCTGAACATTCACAGTATTTCCAGGCATAAAATAGAGGAGAAGCCTACTGCATCTTTGTTTGCCCTGTATAAGTGGAAAAATTATCAAACAAATGAAAGAAAGACTCCATTGGGTCACGGCAAAAGGAAATCTTGGCTGGTAAATACATTTCCAGACTTGAGTCAATTTACAGACCCAGAACCCCTTAAATGGAGGAATGGCCAGGTTCCTCTGAATAAAAATTTTTAGCCTTTCTGAGTCCTTCCCTAGGGGACCTACAGCTTTTTACAATAGCAACTGTACAATGGGGGGGGGGGGAACAATCAGACTTTCTGGGGTCTATTGAATACTGCTTCTGAATTGATACTGATTCTTGAAGATCCCAGGAAACATTGTGGCCCACCAATTAAAGTAGGGGCTTATGGAAATCAGGTGATTAATGGAGTTTTGACTGAAGCCTCACTCACAGTAGGTCCACAGTAGGTCCACTGAATTGATGCTGATTCTTGAAGATCCCAAGAAACATTGTGGCCCACCAATTAAAGTAGGGGCTTATGGAAATCAGGTGATTAATGGAGTTTTGACTGAAGCCTCACTCACAGTAGGTCCACTGGGTCCCAAACTCACCCTGTGGTTATTTCCCTCTCCCAGAATGTATAATTGGTATAGACATACTTAGAAGTTTTCTCATATTGGTTCCCTGACCTGTTGAGTGAGAGCTGTTATGGTTAGAAAGACTAAGTGGAAGTCTTTAGAGTTGCCTTTGCCAAGGAAAATAATGAATCCAAAACAGTATTGCATCCCTGGAAGAACTGCAGAAATTAGTGCCACTATCAAAGACTTGAAGGATGTGAGGGTGGTTGTTCCAACCATATCCCCCTTCAATTCTCCTATCTGGCCAGTGCTAAAGACAGATGGATAAAGGAGAACGACAGCTGAGTATCAAAAATCCAATCAGCTTCTCTAGTAGATGTAGTGTCCTTTCTTGAGCAGATTAACACATCTCCTGGTACATGGTATGCAGCTATTGATCTAGCAAATGCCTTTTCTCAGTACCTGTCCATAAGGACTACCAGAAGCAATTTGCTTTCTGTTGGCAAAGCCAGCAGTATACCTTTACAGCTCTACCTCAAGGATCTATTAACTCTCTTGCCATGCCTTTGTCATTACTTGGAAGGGATCTAGATTATATCGTCCACAAAAATATCACATTGGTCCACTATATCAAAGACATTAGTCTGATTGAACCAGGAGATTTGGATTTGTTGGTAACACATACATCAGAGGCTAGGAAATAAATCCAAACAAAAGGCATCTGAATGCCTTCTACCTAGTGAAAATTTTAGGAGTCCACTGGTGTGGGTCACGCAGAGATGTTCCTTCTAAAGTGAAAGATAAGTTGCACCTTGCTCCTCCCACCACCAAGAAAAGAGCACATTTACTGGGCCTATTTAGATTCTGGAGATAGCACATTCCTCACAGGTGCATTACTCCAACCCATATACCAAGTGACTCAGAAAGCTGCTTGCTTTGTGTGAGACCCAGAACAGGAGAAGGCTCTTCAATAGGTCTAGGCTGTGGTGCAGGCTGCTTTACCACTTGGACCATATGATGCAGCAGACCCAATGGTACTTAATATGTCAGTAGCAGATAGGGATGCTCAACAACATGGACTTGCACTCCTCAAAGCTGACCTGGCTACAGCTGCTACTAAGTGCCAGATCTGTCAACAGCAGAGACCAACACTGAGCCCCAGATATGGCACCATTCCCCAGAGTGACTAGCCAGCAACCTGGTGGTAGGTTGACTACACTGGACCACTTTCTTCTGGGGGAAAGATAACACTTTGTCCATCCTGGAGTAGATCATTAATCTGGTCATGGATTTGCCTTTCCTGCACAGTCTGCTTCTGCCAAAGCCACCATCCATGGACTTACAGTTAGTGTCTTGCTTCTGTCAGTATTGCTTCTGACCAAGAAACTCACTTCACAGACAGTGGCCCACAATCATGGATTCCACTGGTCTAACCATATTCCCCACCATCCGAAAGGAGCTGGCCTGATAGATGGAATGGCCTTTTGAAGACATAATTACAGTGCCGATTAGAGCAGCCTCGAAGGTTGGGGCAGGCTTGTCCATAAGGTGCCTTATGCTTTGAATCGGGGTCTAATATACAGTTTCTTCCATAGCCAGAATCCATGGGGTCCAGGAATCAATGGGTGGAAAAGGGAGTGGTTTCACTCACTTAGACCCCTAGAGACCCACTAGGGAAATTTTTGCTTCCTTCTCCCATGACCTTAAATTCTTCTGGCCTAGAAGTTTTGGTTCCAGAGTGTGGAACACTCCTGCCAGGAGCCACAACAATCATTCTATTGAACTGGGAGCTCAGGCATTCTCCTGGCCACTAGGCTTCTGATGCCCTTAAGCCAAGAAGCTAAGAAAGGAATAACAGTGTTAGGAGGGTGATTGATCCAGATTACTAAAGGGAAATCGGATTGCTTCTCCACAGTAGAGGTAAGAAGGATTATGTCTGAGGTGTAGGAGATCCTTTAGGGTCTTGGTGCTACCATGTCCTTTGATTAAAGTCAATGGGAAACAACAGCCTAATCCAGGCAGGATGACAAAGAGCACAAACACATCAGGAATGAAGGTATGGGTCACTCCTCCAGAAAAAGAGCCAAGACCTGCTAAGGTGTTTGCTGAGGGTGGAGAAAACACAGAATGGGTAGTGGAGGAAGATGGTTATAAACACAAGCTAAGGCCATGTGACCAGTTACAGAAATGAGGATTATAATTGATATGAGTGCTTCTGTAATATTTTGTTAATGCATTTGTATAGATATGTGTTTTCTTTCCTTTATTTCTCTATTGTGTGATGTAACATGAATGAGAATATCAGTGATTATGAAATTTAAGTTTTAGATACTAAATGAATGCCCCTCAAAGGATATTGCCACCTATTCTAAAAGTAATAATATGCTTGTAATTGTACATGGGATAGTTATATTATTTTAGGTGTAATTATGGTCTGGTTGTTGTTTTCATTTGGAAATTAAGTATGACTTTAGGAGATATGAATCTATCAAGTTGAAAATGGATAGACCTGTGATTGTTATCTTGGTTGTCAACTTGACTACATCTAGAATTAACTAAAACCCAAGCAGCTAGGTATACCTGTGAGGAATTTTTTTTTAATTAAATCATTTAAGTTGGAATGACCCATCTCATTACTTTTATGTAAATTGGGGTTTTGCTTGCATGTATGTCTATGTAGGGATGTCACACTTCCTGGCACAGGAGTTACAAACAGTCGTGAATGCCATATGGGTGCTGGGAATGGAACCCAGGTCCTTTGGAAGAGCAGCCAGAGGGCCCAGTGCTCTTAACTAATGAGCCATCTCTCCAGATCTTTTCAGGTGCAAAGATCCACCTTTAATCTGTGCCATGCCTTGTGCTGTCAACTGAAATAAAAGATATGGAAGAAAGAAGTTTGCTTGGTACCTGTTGTTCTTATTCTCACTGGCAAGTCCATTCCAACATTGGCATTAGAGTCTATTTAAGAATTCTGGTGTGTACTGAAAACCAGCTGAGACATCCAGCCTCATGGACTGAAAAACTACTAGATCCATGGACCTTCCATTCAAAGGCAGCCATTGTTGGGCCAACTAGACCACAGCCTATAAATCATTCTACCATTGTAAGAATCATATGTATGTATGTATGTATTTGCTCTGTAAGTTCTGTTCTTCTAGAGAACCTGAACTAATTCACACACCTACTTTGTCTCCTTACGGTTCTGAGCTACTACTTGATCTATAGCAACCTGAGACCCATGTCACCTCATTGAAGTCATAGAACCTTGATGGGTCTTCCTTCCACCAGCATCCTTGGCTTACAGAGAATGGCCATTTCAGCACTCTTCAAAGACTCAGAATGTTCTAATTACTGTATTCTTAAACATATAAAGAGATTATTTTCTAGATCTTTTTAGAGGACATGGCTGAGTCAGGTAAACATGGCAAAACTATCTGTAACCTTTCTAACTTTCTGGCCAGCTGAATACCTAGTGTGGCACTGAACATGCTAACTTGAGCTACTACATTGAACCTAGGCTCTCTGGCAAATGAATTCATGTCCATAACTGTAGGATTTAAAATCCTACTGCTCCTTCCTGTTTGTTCATTTGTTTGTTTATTTGTTTTATGACAGGGTTTTATTATGAAACCCTGGCTGTCCTGGAACTTGCTCTGTTGACAGACAAAGCTGGTCTCAAAATCAGAGATGCCTTTGCCTCTGCCTCCCGAGTGCCTGGAGTAAAGGCATGTACCACCAACACCAGGTATTCCTTCCTCATCTTACTTTCAGTGTTCACTTATGTTCATATTTATATATTTTTATAAATACTCTGTCTATCAATACAGATCTGGAGATGGTACATGATATTGACAATGGGCCACACAGACTATGAGACCCCCCACTTAGGGAGAAGATCATTCTATTTCCTCTAACAGTAAGACTCGTGGGCTTGGGTTCTCACTGTCCTCCGCACTGTCTGTCTGACCCTTCTCAACCTCTCTTCCTCAATGGACACTCCTTCACAGCTGGCCAGTCATTCAGCTGAGTAGTAATTTCAGTCATCTGAAGGCCAAACATAAAGTAAACATTGGACTTCTTTAGCTCTGTGGCTACAAACCAGACACTAGATTCAGAGCCAGCATAACTATGTCTGCTCCTCGGGAACTTTTTCTTTCTTCAGCTGTCCCTGGGACTCAGCTGGTACATCCTGGAGCAGAACCTGAGAATGCCTCTATATTTTGAGGTGGCTTTGCAAACTTGCCTTTCCCTAACATTAAGAGTGTACCCTTAAGAGTGTGGGCACAACAGACTCCCCCAGTACAGGAAGAGACTTAATCTAACGCCAACAACAACCATAGAATAAAATAGATACAGATACCAAAAGTGGTTTTTTAGAATTGAAAAGAAAATGAATGAAGGCAATTCTCTTCCCAGAAATTTAACAGAGTTCAAAATAAAGACAACAGTTAATAGTGTGACATACTAAGGATTGTTGCCAAATGAACAGACTATCCAGCCTTGCTGTGGAAAGGGATGGCTATAATTGACATGTTTATTTGTTCTCCCAATCACTTACTGTATATGGATCATACAACATCATGTTGTATGCCTTAAATAGATATAATTTTAAAAAAGTTAAAACTTGGGCCTGGCTGTGGTGGCACATATCTTTAATCCCAGAACTTGGGAGACAGAGATCTTTGTGAGTTCAAGGCCAACCTGGCCCACAGAGCGAGTTCCAGGACAGCTAGAGCTGTTACATAGGAAAACCCTATCTTAAAAACAAAAATCAAAACAAAACAAAAAGTTAAGACATGGTCTGGATAGATGGCAGTTGAAAACACTTGCTGCTGTTGCAGAGAACTTGTGTTTAGCTCCCAGTACCCACACAGTGACTCATAACCATCTCTACCTCCTGTTCCAGGAGATCCAATGCCCTCCTCTGGCCTCCATGACACCCAGCACACAAGTGGTACACATGTAGACAAACACTCATACACATCAAACTAAAATTACATTTATTTTAATAAGTCCTGGCTCCTTAGAGAGTTATCTTACTGTCTTTTCTTTCTCAATAGGGACCTTGAGAATGATGTTATAGCTTCTGTCCTGTGTCCTTTCAGGAAGGACTTCTTTTCATCCAAGCCCATAAAATGTTCTCTCCATAAAGTTTATATTTATCAAAGAAAGGAAAAGTAGGTCTTACAGACTATTCTATGGTGATAAGATATGGGTACTGCCATTACTTTCTCATTGCTGTGATAAAAAAAAAAAAAAAAATACTATCAAAAAGGCAACTTAAAGGAGAAAAGGTCTATTTGGCTTACAGTTCCAAAGGAATACAATCCACAATAGCAGAGAAGACATGACAGCAGTAGGGAAGGCATGGTGACAGGGATAGGAGACTGGCCAGTCACACTGCATCTAGACTCAGCAAACAGAAAATGAAGCCCACCAGCTGTGAACCAAGTACCCATCCATGCAGACCTATGGGGAAATGCCCTTCTTATACCCGCAGAACAGAAGGCATCCTGGACAGTAACAGAGTAGCACATATGTGAGGCCCTTCCAACCACTCTATTGTGCCTGCCTATCATTTATAGACGTTTAAGGGTAAATAGTATCTTATGATCAGAGAAAACAAAGCACTGTTCTAAAATTCAAATAATACCACCAAGCCTTTGGGCAAAATGAAGCATCTCTTGTGAGATTTTTTTTTCCTGTTTCTAGCAATATTTTTCCCCCTAGATTCCCATATCCATTACTCATTGAGCCCACATCACCTTATTATCAGTCAGTGCTACAAGGAAGGCCTTTCTCTTATTTTTGCCACCTATGTGCTGTTAATTGCTGGAGATTCCAAGATGCTAAATTCACGTCTTGAAGTTGCCAGGTTACACTTGAGATAACCTCTCCAGTCCCAAATGCTCTTAAATACCTTCCAATTGTTGTGCTACACAGTCAAGGGACAAAAGGTCTGGACTTCTACAGTGTACATCTCCCAGAATATTAGTTGCTGAAGGCCCAGAGACCTACTTATTTCTAAGGCCCCAAATTTATTGTCAACAAACGGCAAATCCTATTCAAGTTGTATCTAATAACAAATCTCAAATTCCCAAGCTATTGTTCATAGATGCCACCAAAGGTCGGCTACCACACATGAATACTGTATTTTAACACAAGCTGGGTTTACCCCCAGCCATGGCCCTCTGGTGTTTGGTTTACTAGTGTCTAGCATTGACGGACATGCAGAGTTTCAGAGAGCTGTGGAGGAATGTCCAGAAAGCTCCTGCCTGGTTGAAGGCCTCGATATTTTTGTGGAATTTGTGATTTCTCAGTATTTGTTGTTGTTGCAGATTCTTTTTGGGCAATGCAAAATTTAGCAATCATTCCACAAAGGCTTTCCGATGTGTGTTCTAGACTAGTCCTCACATTAAGCTGAAAAAAAATCAAGATATCTCTTTTGTCCAGAAGTCAAATCATCATCATTACCTTCTCCTTGCCTTCTGGAAAAAAAGAACTGTATGTTTCCATGCCATTTCTTCTTCTCATGGGCATCGATTCAGCATGGAGCCATTGTTTCAGAGCCAGGGGAAAATGTATTCTTTTTTACAGGTTTATTCCTTCAGCTGGGATTTGTTTAAGTGGTTTCCCCTGCACAAACACAAAAAAGCCCTAATACATGCAGACTGGGTCGGCCTCATGCCATCGGATGTCACCGCTGATGGGTGATGGCACTTAGATAGATTTACACAACAAAAACTACATTAAAAATGTTAAGGTGGGGGAGACAAAGGCACAAAGGCCTGGAAATTCACAGCCCGGATTTAAACATACTATATCTAAGAGGAATGGAGTGCATTAGGGTAATGGGCCGGTGACAGGGTCCCTATTGTACCTAGGTCCCAGACACTTAATCCCTCACAGAACTTCCTGGTGGCATTTTCTTTGTCTCCTTTTGGGGGGCTTATGTTTTTTAATGGCATTATTATTGTGTAAATGCTCTTATTTTATAAAGTAATTTCAGGCTGATTAGCATCTGTTTATGCAATTAGTGTAATTATACCTAATTACAGAGTAGAAACAACAAATGTAATTAGTTTATTAGAGGTACAACTGTGATAGGTAGTGATTTTTAAATCCTTATGAAACTTTATTAATAAATATCTCATGAAGGTGAAAGCTAAATATTTAGATGCCAGCTATCTTGCATTATGTACATATATATGTATTTCAGCAGTAATTAGACTGCTTGTCAAATTTAGTGCTAAAAAATCATAGTGCCATTTTAGAAGAAATACAAATAAAACGCCATGCTTGGGAAAAAGAGAACCAGTCTCTGGCATTTTACAGGTTGGTTTTGTAAATCTCTCACCTGCGTTACATGGCCTTGCTAACTGATGAAACTGTCCCTTTCCCCTTGTGTTGCAATTCTCCATTTGATTATAAGCCAAAATGGAATTAAAAGATGAACTAGGGGCTGGAGGGATGGTTCGATCAGTAAAGCACGGGGACCTGTGGTAGTCACTCCCATATGAAAAAGCCAAGTGCAGACAGAAGTGATCCCAGTGGTGGGAAGACAAAGGTAGAATCCCCGGAGATTGCTGGGCAGTTAGTCTTGCCAAACTGATCCAGACCCAATAGGAGACTCTGTCTCAAAAGTAAACAACTAAGGTAGACACCTGCTTAGTTAGGTTTCTACTGCTGTGATAAAATGCCATAACTAAAAGTAACATGGAGGGGGAAAGGTTTATTTCCTCTTATGAATCCATATCACATTTCATCATCAAAGACAGTCAAGGCAGGAACCTGGAGGCAGGAGCTGATGCAGAGGCCATGGAGGAGTGTGGGTCACTAGTTTGCTCCTCGTGGCTTTCTCTGCCTGCTTTCTTATATACCCCAGGCCATTAGCCCAGGAGTGGCACTGTCCACCATGGGCTGGGCACCCACACACACCAGTCATCAACCAAGAAAATGCCCCCACAGGATTGCCACAGGCTAATTTGCTAGGGGCATTTTCTCAATTGAGCTTCTCTCTTCCAGAATAACTCTAACTTTTGTCAGGTTGACAAAACACTAGGCAATACAACACCTAATGTCTATGTCCACACATGTACATGTACACATGTGTATACCAGCACGGGCGTGAGCTCAAAGACACACACACACACACACACACACACACACACACACACACACACGAGAAGAACTAAAACTATGTTAACTTAAAACAAACAAGTCAAAACAACACAAAATAGATTTGCATCCAAAATCATTCACTGAAACATAAACATAAGAAATACCTGTTAACGCAGACCATCTCATTGATTTCTTTATTAAATTTGCTTCTGTTATTGGCCACTCAAGAAAATGTTCTTTTAAATTTTTTATTATATTTATTTGGTGTGCATATGCATAGGCATGTGGAACTCAGAGGACAACTTACAGAGGTAACTTCTCTCTTTCCACCACACAGGTACTGGTCATCTGATTTGGTGGCAAACACCTTTACCCACTGAGCCATCTCACTTGCACAAGAAAATATTTTCAGTCATTCCTTCCCTCTTCCCTAATACTGAAGCATAAAAAAATAATATAAATAAATGGTATACCAAGATGTACCATACTTGAATTATTGTAGGACATCTCCCCCTAAGGAAAAAAAAAATCACATATTTCCAATTACGATGTTGCTCTCGGGTGTGTAGTAACTCTTGGCTGTGTAGTAACTCTTGGGTGTGTAGTAACTCTTGGGTATACAGTAACTCTACAGTAACTCTATGCACTGCAGATCACCTCTTTATCCCAAAGTTCACATATTCTCAGTATTTGGTCTGCAAAGAAATAGCAAAAAGGACTCTGGGCATCAACTATAATTGAAACAAAGTTTCAACTCACAACCTGTTGCTTTGACAATTATTCTTTTTTAGAGTCACCCTAAGTGTTCTTAAATCTGTTAATTAATGGAACATCAGTCTTCTTCAAAATTCAGAGTTAAATGTGTTTTGACTTAAGAATCAGAAGCAAATATGTTCATTGGTTTCTTTATTTCACAGTTTAGATTTTTAAAAAAAAACCCTCTTGATCTATACTATTCTGTGATTGACATGCATGAAAATTATAACACATGATATATATTAGGGTGAACCTTTGCAGAAGATAAAGGTCAGGCCTTACAATTCTTATATTTCTCCCACATTACCATGAATAGTTAGCATAAGGAAATACTCAGTACATAATTATCGAATGGGAAGAATAGATGAATGAATGAATGAATGAATGAACGAACAAATGAATGCATATCAAGTTACGTGTCATGGCTTGAATCTGGAGTGGCCCCCACAAGACTCACACTTTCAGCATTTATCCCCACCCGTGGGGTTTTTAGCAGGCCAGGGAGCCTTCAGAAGAGTGGGGCCAGGGTGGAAATAGGCCACTGGGGTTGAACATTTGAAGGTTATACCTGCTTCTTGTTCCATCCACTTGCATTCTTTACTTCCTGCCAACACCACATGAACACAGCTGCTTCCAGTTCCCACTGTCATGCCGTCTCTGCCGTGATGGATTGAAGACCAAAACCATAGGCTGGAGAGATGGCTCAGTGGGTAACAATGCCTTCATGAGGGTCTGAGTTCAGATCCTAGCACCCAGGAACGAAGCTGGGCGTGGCTGCACAAGTACCTATAACAGTGCTGTGATGGACAGAGATCAAAAGATAATGAGCTTCATGGCCACCAGCTTAGCTTCAGGTTCAGTGAAAGATGCTGCCTTGAGGAGAAAAGGCTGGAGAATAGTAGCCCAGGTCCTCTCTTGACCCTGAATATAGATACAGGTTCCCTTATCAGAGCACATGTTCTTATATATCACATCTACACACATACATACACATACAGAAAAGAATTCTCTATAAATAAAATGTTTTGTCTTTTCTTGAGCCTGTCTAGAACAACATTCTAGCAGTGATGTCAAGAGAATGGCTCTGCCATTAAAAAGAACTTGCTGTCCTCACATAGGACCTGAGTTCAGTTCCTAGGACCCACAGAAGGTGGCTCACAGATGAAACTCCAGTTCCAGGGATTGGATGCATGTCCTCTGGCCTCCTATGGTACCTGCACATACATGGTACACATAAATATAACGGAAACATTCATATTCTTTGAAAGGCCTTTTCTTTTTTTAAGTTGCTTCTGTGGGGATTTTTACGCCAACAAGAAAGGTAACAAGGACAATATGCAACTCACTGTTTTACAGAGTAAGCAAACTGAAAATAGCCCCCCCCTTTTATTTTCTCTCTACTCCTTTGTTTACAGAGACTTATAAGTTGGTATTTTAGAAGCCAACTCTCCAGACCATCCTCCCCATGGAGGTGTTTAATTGTATTACGACCCACAAAATTTTAACAATGTGTCTGGCACAAAGCAGGCATGGAAGAATAATAGTTCTTCAGTGCTCAGAATAGTGACGTCACATTCTTCAAAAAGCCTCACAGCAATCAATCAAGCAAACAACAACAACAACAAAAAGGACTCTGAGACAGAATCACAGTGGCAGGGGGGAGGAGGACAGGAGGTGGGGGAGATGGGGAGGAGGAGAGGAAGAAGAGGAAGCAACAGCAGCTGGCCCACCTGACAAGTATAAGGATTAATAATTCTTCCTTCAGGGCCATCCTGCCTGGCTTCACACCAGGAGGCACAGCCTAGATTTGAGGAAGAGGCTCCCTGAAGAAAGAGTAATCCATCCTGCAGGGACCTCTCAGTGGGCTCTCTGGAGGCTCAAGGTTTGGTGCTCTCCCTATACCTGGGTACACAAATATAGTGGTTTGGTCTTAGAGACCAATTCACCGTGAAAAGAAAACAACCGGGGTGTGGGAGTCACCTTGAAAAAGAGAGAAGATTGTGGCTCTGGTTCCCATAGACCCAAACATATTTGTTCTCCCTTCCCTGCTACATTCACCAATGCTATAACATGTGCCTGGCAGTCAACTCAGAGGAAGCACATCTGTAAACGCCAAGAGACTAAATATAAAAGCTATTTCTTTCCCATCTGGGCTTAAGAGCAAAGACAAAGTCAGCAGATTAAGGAATGAACTATAGGAGAGCAACTCCTCCTTCTCACCATGTAAGTGTATATCCCGCCATCACACTCAGGGCGGGTGTGTCACACACTTCCAGTTCTATCTTGAGACCTAGATGTGAACCCAGTGTGTGAGGAAGAAAGGCAGAACGCACCCTTTACAGGGCCAAGGAATACAGGCAAGTACTGCAGACTGTTTTCAGCTATACCTGGCTCCTAGGGAAGCTGGGTTACTCCAGCTTAAGATCTGTGAAGGGCCTACAGCTGAACTTCACAGCTGTTGTCAAAGGCCACATGGCTCTGCAGAAGCACCCAGGATTTCCAACAGACCTGTATTTAAAGCACTTGTCTGTCCAAACATCTTGTGTAGCCTTCTAAACAAAGATGAAGTTAAATCAAAACAAAACAAAACAAACAAAAGATGATAACTGTTCAGTTAATGAGGGTGGGGAGGAGGTTCATTGTTTTGTTCTGTGCATATACATGTTCTTGTGTGTAAGGGTGGGGTATACATATACATGTGCATACATGGAAGCCAGAACACAGTTATCAGGTGTCTTCCTCAACTGTTCTCCACCTCTCACTCAACCTGAAGTTCAGAAGTGTGCTGTCTTACAGGCCCTAGGGGTGGTCCTGTCTCCACCTCCCTAATGCTAGGATGAAAAGCCTGCACTGCAAGGCTGCTGGCTTTTCATGGGTGCTGGGGATCAACTAGGCACCTCCCCACTGAGCTATTTCTTGACCCAACACAAGTTATTGTTCTGTGTTCCAGATAAAGAAAGCATTGCTCACCTTTGCCCTCTGAGTCCCATCCATAAGTGCAAATCATAATAACTTCTGGAAAGTTCCACAGTCTCCAGTTCTAAGAGTACCAATATCCCCGTCTGATTCTAGCATTGCTTGTTGCGAGGGAGGGGGGTAGCCTATCTATCACACTGAACAAGACAATACCATGCCAAAGTTCCATGGACATCTTTCTGAACCTCCCCCTTAAACTGTGAGTTGAAAGCTTAGAGATTAAAAATGGAAATGTTTCCCTGGCTTCATCCTAACGTGGCATTTACACAATCTTCTGTGCCATGCTAGCACACTCACCAGACAGGCATCCATCATCAACACAGTGGCACGCCTGTGCCTAGGAAAGCATTATTCTTCCCAGGTGCCTGCCTGGGTTATTTATGGCCTGACTTCCTTTTGGAGTGTGAGAAACCTTAGCCTCCCACCAGCTGCAAAGGACTGCTAAGAAGCAGTTTTAAGTGAAAAAATATAGAGAATGACACTTCCTTCTTCCCTGCCCTCCCCAAAGCCAACCATACTTCATGCACCTCCTTGCATCAGTTAGTCAATGACATGTCTAAACAGTCATTTAACTGTACTCTCCATCAAAGAAGGTGCCCCATGCCGGCAACAGTGTATTAAGTTAATGAGTTCCAGAAAGGATGGGGAAGAGGGTACTATTAGCTCTGCTCTAGGTACCCTTCCTGAGACCACTCATCACTGGTGCTGAAAACACAGACATGTGCTTTCCTCCCATTCTTTATTGTAGAAATGCCTGATATGGGGCCTGGAGGCATGGGGATCATGATGAACTCAAGTCCAAAGGCAGATCCCAGTTTACAAAGAGGCCCTGTGACACTTAAACACGGTTTGGTAACATAAACTAACTTGAAATGTTTTCTCATTTGTGAATAATGTGGTGCTGTTTTCTCTGGCTACACAGCATGAAAGTTGCTTTAATTAAAGATCACCATTTGCTTTTTAGTGACCATGTTCTTTAAGTTGATGGAGACAGAAGCTGGGCCTAGTTCCCACAAGCCTGTGACCTCAGCTTCTCATGCAGATTAGGTAGGAGAATCCAGAAGCTCAAGACCAGCCTCAATAATTTCAAATACAAATTATCAAACTGGGCAGTGGTAGTGTGCACCTTTAATCCCAGCACTCAGGAGGCAAGGGCAAGCAGATCTCTGTGAGTTCAAGGCCAGCCTAATATACAGAGCAAGTACTAGGACAGGCTCCAAAACAACACAGAGAAACCCTGCCTCAAATAAACAAACAAACAAAAAACCCAAATTATCCTAAAAAAAGGGGCTGGAGATGTAGCTGGGTGGTAGAGTACATCCTAGCATGTGCAAGGTCTTTGATCTAATGCCCAGTACTTAAAAAAAAAGATAAAATAATTATTAAAGATAGAGTTCCAATACCACAAAAAATAAATTATAACATCCTCTGGAGATGACTCCAGAATATGCCTTCCATGGCCAAATCTACAGATGCTGGAATCATATAAAATGGCAGAGTGGATGCTTTAAAAAAGGAAAAAAAAAAGAAGAAGGAAGGAAGGAAGAGAAAAGAAAAAGAAAAAATGACCAGCTCAACAAGATAACTCAGTGGGTAAAGGTGCTTGCCATTAAATGTGACACCACAAGTTCAATTCCCAAAACCCACATGGCAAAAGGGGAGAGCCAACTCCAGAAAATTATCTTCTGACCTCCATATAAGTGCCATCACACACATGCACACACGCACCCACCCACAGAGAAAGAGAGAGTAAAAAAAAAAAATATTTTTTTTAAATGGCAGAATAAGCAAGACATGGCAGGTGTTTACCTGTAATCCCAGAACCAGGGAGGCTGAAGCAAAAGGATTTCAAGGAGCTCAAAGCCATCCTGGGTTACATGGTGAATTCTCGATCAGCCTGGGCTACTTGGAGAACTTATGTCCCAAAAGAAATGTAAATAAATAGTAAATAGTTAAATGGCAATGTATTTATATACAACCTCTGCACATATGCTCTACTGCTGGATGAGGCTTCCCTCAGCCCTCCCCCTGTATATTTAACTTGTTGCTGTATAGGTCAGTTCCTACAGTGTACTTACTGTTTCAAGAATTTGGACAAGGAAAACAGTCTGTCCATGCCTACAACAGATAAAACTCTTACCCAAATATTTCTAGTATGCTGTTGAAGCCTGATTATGAAAGACTGACTACATACAGTAATGTAAATAATTTTTCACATGCAAGCACAGCTTGTCTCTAAAGTAACTGGTTCAACCCTCAAAAATATGTAGTCATGGGGGCTGTAGAGATGGCTCCATGGTAAAGGGCACTTACCAGTCCTGCAGAGGACCTGGGTTCAGTTCCCAGCACACACATGGCAGCTCATAACTGCCTGGAACTATAGCACGGGGAACCCAACCCCATCTTGGGCCTGCCAGGGAACTAGGCATGCATGTAGTGCACTTATATGCAGGGGAAACACCCATGCAAACAAAATAAAAATAAATAACTTTCAAAAAGTACGTGTACTGAGTACAGACAACTTTCTAAATGTTTCTGAAAAGACAAGCATTAAACTACTCGGCAGAATATTTCATAGCAATTATGACTCGTAAAAAGGCGAAAACACATGGTTAATGAAGATGAAGCATAGCTGGCAATCACCTGTGTGGAAAGATTGACAGGACCTGAAATTTGAAATAACAAATTATTGAATGCAACAACATGAGTCTCCGGAAAATCCGAGCCCTCGACTAATAAGATCACAGGGTAGCTATGTTTCTTGCAACTTTTATTGGGTAGGTGTGGCTCTAAAAAATTGCCACATAATTTAGAGATCTGCGGGAATCTTTGGTATTTTGGAACCTGGTGGAGCCTTTGGAAAAAGCTCATCACAGATCCTTTCAGTCTTGGAGGAAGCTGGCACTTCTGCAATGGAGTTGTTAAACAGCCTGGCCATGCCAAAATTCATCATAGCACTGCCCCAGGGAGGCTGCGAGCTGCCTGACCCAGTAGCTCAGAGTGCGCCTGGAACAAAAGGCTAGCATCAATTTCAAAAGGAACCCTAGGAAGCATCCGGGAGGATGCCGAGTGTTGAGGTGGAAGGCGGCAGGCAGTGGGAGTGAGGAAGCTCTAGCTGAGGAAGGCAGAGAGAGCCTGTGTGGGAAGGAGGCTGGGCGAGCGAGCAGGCTGGCTGGCAGAAGCAGCACACGGGATTGCTAGGCAATGGTCAATTTCCACACAACCGTCACAGGGTTAACGACAGCGCGGTGAAGAATGTGTCTCACACAGAGAAATGACAAAAAGAGAAGAAGGGAGCAGGGAGGGACTGAAAGGAGGGCACAAAAAGAGGGGAGGAAAGGGGGGGAGAAAGAGGAGGCAAAAGGTGAGGGTGTGGAGAGAATAGAGGCCAGAAGGGGGGAGGGAGAGGGAGAGAGGGGAAGCGCAAGGGCCTGGAGGGAAGGAAGAGGAGAGGGGCTGAAAGGATAAAAACAGGAAGGAGGCAAAGAAAAGAGGGAGGGGATTAAAAGATGGCAAGGGAGCAAAAAGAGGAAATGAGGAGGAAGGGAAGGGAGGAAGTAAAAGTCAGAATGGAAGGGAAGACATTTGAAGAAAAAGCTTAGCAAAACAAATTTCTAGAAAGCCTGGCTAATGGCAGGAGCTCTCTCTCTCTCTCTCTCTCTCTCTCTCTCTCTCTGTGTGTGTGTGTGTGTGTGTGTGTGCATGCGCGTGCTGTCAAGATGTACCAATTGTCTCGAGAATTCAAATCTCTATCAGTTAATTTATTAATGCTGTTCAAAGCTTAACACTACTAACTCAGGACTGTAAATAGCAATGATAAGAACATCCAAGTTGGTGTCAAAGAATCTGAAGGTTTTTATGTAAAACACAGCCTACAAGCAAGGAGATGACAGGTTACAAACCTTTACATCACATTAAGGAAAAGCTTTACAAAGATCCACAAAACTGCAGCCTTAATGGGCAACAGCATCCCAACATCTCCTGCCCCTGATTCCCTCTAGAATGATGTGTAATCCCCCTACATATAAAAAATTATCTCAACACCCAAGGAGGAAAGTAAGAGTTAATGTATATTTAAAGAACATGGGATCTTCAACCCTGTCCCTCCACTTGTCTTCCGAACTGAACCAAGAAGAAGGAGAAGGGGAAGGGGGAGGGGAAAGAGTATGGGGAAGGGGAAGGAGAAGTAGAAGGAGGAGAAGAAGGAGAGGGAGGAGGAGGAGACGACAACAATGAGGAGAGAATGTGATTGCTTCACTAGGTATATAGGTATATGAGGCATCTGGAAGGGTCTAGAATGAACTGGGTCATTGGAGGAGGCTGGGGGGGGGGGTCAAGAGTGAAAGAGAAAGGTGTGAGGAGCCAAGGACCAAGAGACCAAGAGGCCATGTATCCAAAAATGACAGGTAGCCAAAGTAGCTGAGGTTATACAAGGATCAAAGGCTAGGGACAGGAAGCCCAGTGACTTTAGGGTACAAGTGCCAGCCAGGGAGCCCTGTATCAGGTAAGGACTGACAGAAACTGGTGGACAGATCTGCTTTAATGGTGTAAAAACAGGGTGGCTGCTTTCGATCGTTTAGAAATTAGTCATGATGATTGCTTTCCAGTTGTTGAAGTCCACATAACTAGCAGTCTCAACAGTCTTGGTGGGCTGGATGTCTTCCAGGGCATCTTCAGACCCACCACTGGCCACAAAGGTCATTCTGTCTTATGCCGTCTGTTGGCTTGGGGGAATGCCTTGATTTAATTCATATGTAGAAATGGATCTGTCCCTCCCCTGGCCCCCAAAGATAGAAAACTCCAAGACTCAAGTTCATTGAATAGCATATTTGTTATCCAAGCACAATGTGTGCACATCTCCCATATACTTTAAATCAGCTCTCATTTATGATGCTAGCACAATGTTAATGTCAAGTAAAGCCTTGTTCTGCTACACAGTTCAGAACCTAGTGATGAATGGGGGAAGTCTATATATGCTCCATACTGACTTTTCAAAAGTTTTGGCTCAGAGGTTGACTGAGTCTATGGGCTGGTTCAGCATCCACAGCCATGGGTAGTCAAGTGCAGATGCTTCAGTAATTACAACCAACTCAAACAGGCATCCTAGTTCAACAAGTTATAGGACACGCTTTCATTAAGACTTCAACAGACTCCAGACAAGTTCTTGTTGTATAACATTTTTATTTAGGGTGGAGGGTTAAAGCTCAGTCTGAGTGATTCATTCCTGGACATGGAACCAGGGATGATGGTTTGGATGTGAAAGGTTCCCACCAGACTCCTGTGTTTAAACATTTGGTTACCCAGCTGGTAGCCCTGTTGTGGGAGCCAGTGGGACTGTGGTCTACAGGATACGCACATGTGAGTCATAGGGATTCATCCATGAATGCGCATCTCTGGCACTGACCTCAAACTCCTCACACTACCACAGACCGAGTCCCTCCTCCATGCCTTTCTACCACATCAGACTCTGGTTCTGAAACCATGAACCAAAGCCCTTCCTCCCCTAAGTTGATTTCAGCAGAAGTGAGAAAACAACACACCAATCAGAGGGCAAAACTGTAATATGAACCAGCTCTGAATGTAAATTTTACAAGATGATTCAAGGAAGTCCAAACCAAGGTTTCAGCCCTCCGTGACCAACTACTAAGTTGTGAAAACAGATATGGTGAAGACTGTATACTCTGTATAAATCACACTTTAAAGGTACAATAGATGTCAAAGCATTTTGCATCCACTTTGAAACCAAACACCAGCCCTCCACTGAAACAATGGCCTTCCAGTAAGTCTGCTTTTCCTAAAAGGTTAAATAAGCTCCTGAATGCCAGCAAGTGTTCTTTGGCTGATTCAGGGAGGTGGTCTGGCAATCTCCTAGCTTGGGAGCATTGGTTAATTGTTTGTCCAGGGAGAAACTTAAGTCCCTTTCAAGCACTATCTTGAGTAAGCGTTGCCATGGGAAAGGCCGAGTATTCCACATTTCCTAGTGGTTGCACAGCTACGGTAAAGAGCCAAGGGAGGAATCTTTGTCAGCAGCTGCCTGCCACACCCTATCCCCAGGCAGCTGTCTCCCTTTATGAACTACCAGTCAAGACGAAAAGTGTGAATGATGCAGTACAAAGCCTGGCCACTTACCACTGCAGCAAAGAGAGTCCTACTGTGGACAGCGGGTGAAAATAGATGTAGGATACTAGAGGGAGTGCAAGTGACAAGGGGTGCATGCACACACTCTCTTGCTCCAACATTCTTCAACAGATGGATTCACCAAATGCTCCTGCTTGGCCTGTGATCAGGTGAACACGTTTACATGTGGCCTTTATGAATGTGAGCAAAATGTGTGCGAAACCTGCCAGATCACTGGAGCCCACAACGTCTTCATCCTGGGAGGAAAACACTGGGTACCAGGGCAATCTCTTGGCATCACACCAATTGCATAATAAACAAAGCCAAAGTCCTCCAGGGACTTTGGGAAGCTACTTGGGGTGAAAGTCCTGTCTCACCCCAGAATTCCCCAGAATACCCTGCTACACCCTAGGTAAAATCTCCAAGACTGATGGGATGAGACTGATTCTCAGCATATGGATGAGGTGATTTTTTAGTATCCTTACCATTTGACTCTCAGAGAGAGAGTTCAGGCTGTAAGATACCTTTCTGTCCAGGTTTTTCATTGTGACAGTATCAAAGGTAGTTGGCACTGAAGTCCTGCCTGAGTGCCCCATCATCAGAACCACCCCCCTTTGTTACATCTGCTGGGCCTTCCTGGAAAGAACTGAATTAGATAGAGGATGGGGGAAGGGGAGGAGGCGGCTGGGGTGGGGGATGGAAGGAGGCTGGATGGAGCAAGAATATATTTTCTATGTCTGGATAAGGGAACGGGATTCTAGGTAATTGCCTGGTTTTCTCATTGTTCTCGGCTGCCATGCTGAGATTCATGGAGGGGCTGAAAGGGTCTTTTTTTTTTTTTTTTTTTTTTTTTTTTTCCCTCTAATTCTTCACTCCCCACACACACCCTCCAAATCACCCCTCCCCTGCTTAATCCTTTTTCCTCCCCCTCTCTCCCCGGGCTTTTTTTCATCCTAAGGGGTGGGGGGAGTAATTTGTCTGTTTTATTTATGATGCAATGAAGGTATGCTGCTCTGTCAGGGTAGTCTGACACTGGTCAACCTGTCTGACAGCCTGAGCAACTGCCTTCATACTCCGATGAGTGGATAGTTTAACTCTTTGTATACTGAGCTGTACCTCCAGGTTTTGATGAGAACTACTGTACTCTGCTTTTAATATATATGTGTGTGTTGTGTGTATGTGTGAATATATATATATGAATATATATGTATATATATATATGAATATATATGTATATATATATATATATACTGTTACATTCTAATTAAAATTGAAACAGGAAGCGCTTTTGTTCCATATCTATACCCTGAAATACACAGGAAGGCCAAATGTCACTGAACAAAATTCAAAACTGAGGATTCTGGTGGCAGATAGATCTCTGAGGATAGTCTTAGGACACCTCTCTTTTTAGCTACTTTGAGCCATCTTGAACCAGGTTCCCAACCAGAATGTCTCAGTTAGCTATGCAAACTAAGAAGTCAGAGAGCATCGGTGTAATGGAAATATCTAGCTGCTGCTTGCTTGCTCCTCTGAATCAGAAATGAAAGCTCAGGTCAGACAGCTCCAGTCCTCCTGCTACAAGCAAGGCTGAAAAGGGCAGACACCTCTGTAAACCACCCATGTAGTGATTTTTATCCTAGGATGAGCCCAAGTAGCTATGTAGGCGATAGTCTACCTCCCAAGTCCACATCAGTGTCACTGGGATCATTTGCAAATCAGGACTTTTAAGAAATAATTTAACAGCAGCAAAGTGAACTGCCAAGAGGGCATGTCACTGCATTTATCCCTGTCCAACTCCCCTTTTGTGACATGAGCTGGTTCCCTAGACCCACCAGCCAAATGCACTTCACCTCACACTCAGAAGTGTGTGTTCTCTTATCGCTCCAGCCACAAACCCCCAATTCCAGAGGGTCTGACCCTCATCCCCTACCTCTCTCTGTTCCCTGTTGCTTTGCCACCAGCAATTTAATTCTCCTTTTCTGACATTAAAGGACACACTGGGTTTTAACAATCATACTTTTGATTTCCTCATAAAAAAACAATGCTCAGAATTAGGCCCCAGATAACCTTTTCTTGTCCTGCAGAGGCCTGTGGGGCAGACTGTAGAAGAACCCACGGAAGTTTCTGCTGGGTGAAAATATTTTTATTTTTAATAGACTACAAAAAAAATGCTAGGAAAAAATACTCACAACAGGTTCACAAATGTAATGTAATGCACACAGCAGGGGCAGATACAACGACCCAGCAGACAGAAAGGGTGATGAATGGTCCTAACCACCTGGCATTTATTTATATGTTTTAAACATGCATTTGCTTTCCATCTGCAAATAAAAGGAATGGGAAGAAAGTGAGAAACTATTCCAAGAAATGTCTTTGGTATAATAAGGATGAATGCAATATTATAAACTCAAGAGGAATTAGGAGACTGCCAACAATAAAGATCCAGAACGGCTGGAAAATCCAAGTTCCGGTTGCGAATTTGTTTGCGCTGGTCTATGGAAGGTGGCAAGGAAAACCCAGCAAAAAGCAACCCTGAGACAGAGATGGGGATCATAGCATTGAACCCTTCTGCTGTCCCAATCAAATAGGAAAATTCATGCACAAACATTTTTTGAGAGAAGCAATGAAAAAGAAAACCAAACTTTTTGTGTTCTTTTTTTGGTAATTTAACCTAGTCTTAAAATTCTAAGAAAACTCTGTTTAAAAGTCAAGGTCTTAAAGTCATTATAGAATGTGTTCATGTATGAGTTGAAATTTTATTTTTAAAATTTCAAGCTTTACAAAAGTTGCCCATCCCTTTACTGTATCCAAAGTATCAGGAAAAACTAATAAAATGTTTGTAGCAAAATGTTTGTAGCATGTGTTGTATGCTCTGTAGACACTGCAAGTTCATATATTTCAGCGAGAGTAATCAGTCACAAAGAGATGACATGGTATACATCACTAACCATGGAAGAAACTAGATACTGTTTAATAAAAAGACTCCTAGTTTTATATATGCATACACAAACATCTACCCATGTATCTAGAGAGAGTGTATGTTATCCTCAGTTATATCAATATTAATGACACCAACTGCCCATGAATTTTACAAGTTGAAAAATCTTCCTTTATTTAAGGGGGGAAAAAAAGCAGAAACAACTTTTCTGTCCAGTTTTCTATCAAGATATCTAAAGCCTTTAAATCCCTTTGCACATTTGTTCTTGTGTTTAATGGTTAATATTTGAGGAGTTTTAATCAGGGTCCATTTAAAATAAAAGGACAGACACAAGTCAAGTTGAGGTGTGTTTAAATGAAGGGTCAAAAGCTGTATCCACTGTTATTGACACCATAAAGGAAAACCCCTTTTAAAAAGCCATTATTTTATGCTTATTCTGAAATTCTAGAAAAGTATTATATGTAGCCTGCCAATACTGACTATGATAGCACGATGTCAATATAATACAAAATAGGGGGTTTGTCATTATCAACTCACTAAAACAAAATTCTTCAGTTCTCAAAGATAAGCCAGATTGATATATAGGACCATCTGATGCTGTACTTTTTGAACAGAAGAATTATATGTTGATCTGGACAACAAGGAGAAAATGATGTCAATATAAAACGGAATAGGCTATTGGACCCTAATCTACTTGCTACAGTAAAAATCCCTCCAAGCAGTTGGTCCTAACAGCCATGATCATACGGAGAATATCAATACAGCATAGAATGGATCATTTAGTCAAAAATGAACACTCCACCAGGAACATTTGCAGCAGCCAAACACACATCTGGACCACTTGCACTTCTGCAATCTCTCTGTGCTTTAAGTTTTGAAAGGTTGATCATTTATCTTTTCAAAAGAGTTTCCCAATGGCTAACAAGACAGATCACGTCACTCTATGTAACCTGATTAAACTTCACATGGGGAAGGCCAGACTGGTCTAAAGCCTCCCTCACACGGTCATTTTCCTGCCATTTTGTGGCTGCTGCTCCACCTGGCTCGGGTGCAGCTGTCATAAATCGCAGGTAGCACAGCTGCACGATTTAAGAGAGTCAGCTCCAAAAAATATAAGCTAAAAAAAAATTAAATCACTTCCAGGTCTTCCTCTTCCCTGAGAGACAATATGTCTTTGTGCTCACTTTGTCATTCTGTGTGGTAACACCTGAGCAGAAACAGGCAGTGAGGAGTAAATAAATAAACAATGCTTTGCAAAATCAACTGGACGTTGCATGTCCACAAAATTTTTTTAAATCACATTTTTGAGCTGCTTTAGATAAGGGTATGGGAAGATTCTTGCAAGTTAATCAGTAGGCCAAAGAGAAATTCTCAGAGCCATTTCCAAACTTGCATTTGAGACATAAAAGCCAGTGTGAGCAGCAGATCCCTCCAGCATCCCCAGGGCATCAGTTTCTACTCGCCCCCCCCATATGAGTGATTGTGTGCAAAGGGGGCATTTTACATATTTCCCTTTTATATTTTCAATTGAAAAAAAACATGTAAAACTCTGGAGCAGAGGGTTATGGATATCTGTACCCAGATTGTGGCTGATTTTTCCCTCTGGAACTGAGGGGCTGAACGATTGTCCGTAGCATTGTTTTCCACCCTTTTAGCGTCGACCTGAGCATCTTTAGCTGTTCTCATGGTCAGCAGAATCTATCTGTGCTTTTGGGGTTCAGGAGAAGCAGGTTTGAGGGTTCTGCTGCAATATATTTATCTGGGCATCAGATGTACCTGAGCACTCTGACTGCGATGGTTTCTGTGGACTACCTGCCTCTCTTTAATCCATCCTTCTCCTAGCCAGAGGCACACATCAAACAGGAGAGAAATATGACCAAAAGAAATACCCATTTTTTCACACTTTCCAGATTAGATATCTGCAGCCTCTGATAGAAAGCTCTTTAAAGGAAATTAATTTCTGTATTTAAAAACAAAACAGCTCGTGGTGTTTTACTTTAGTCGCGCTGCTGGGGCAATTTGTAGGCTCTCAAGTTCTTATTATAAATGTATTCTTAATTTACAACCCAGCCTGATGGGTCTCTTACTTCACGAACTGTCATTGCCCCCTCCATTTGAGACCTTATTTGTTATCTCTCATTCAATGCTTATTCAAAAATGCATCCAATCTCTTTTTAAAAACTGGTCAGCAAGACAATATACAAAGGGAAGACAGGAAAACACACACCCCAGCTATGCACAATCTATAACTTTCCAATGTAGAACAGGTTTTTTTGTTTTGTTTTGTTTTTTGTTTTTTGTTGTTGTTGTTTGTTTTCTTCCTCCTCCTCCTCCTATAGCCTCATCCAAAGGAGAGAAAAGGAATTATTTACACTCACAGCTTAAAAAATAATTGTACTATTTGTTCTCTCCACTCGGCCCTGTAGAGCACGAGGGTTTGTTTTGTGGAGGCAGACTGCCCTCTGCAGGGCAGGAAGGTTTTCAACCGCATCCTTCGGGCAGTCAACAAAACAAGGCAGCTGGGGTGCTAAACATAAACAAATACTTTCTCAAATATGTTTGCTTGTAAGCAATTAAACTGCACTTACTCACCCTCAGAGAGACTCGTCCACATTCTCTTTTTCTATACTGGCTTATCCCAGAACATTTCTGGTTGTACAAGAAAATAAGAAAGAGGCAACTTCTTAGAGGATGTCGGTACAAGGTGCCCGGTACTATTAAAATGAACACAATGGTTCCGACTTATTTCTTCCCCCAAATCAGAGTATGCGAAGAAGAAAACAAACGACAAATCCCAGGCAGTCGTTACAAACCTTGTGAGTGGAGCACAGTGAGGGCTGGGATTTTAGACCCAATCTGTCTAGGTATTTTCTCTGGTCCTGAGCTGGGGTTCGGTCGGTGGGAGGGGGAGGAGGGGAACAGTTAAGACTTCTTTAAATGCTTAGGGGCACTGTTTGCTTCGAGCTTTTAGATTGTGAGATGAACCAATACTGACCACCTCACTGTGGTTTTTTGTTTTGTTTTAAGAAATGGATATACAGATTGAGACAGTCTAACAATTAGCTCCTAATAACTTCACGTATTGGGGTGTGAATTAGTGACGGGATAAGTGGTGACCTCATTTTGCAGGCTTCCACACTACACACCACCTTGGTCCTTCCTGTCTCGTACCAAATACCCCTTTCATCCATGAAAAGGGCAGGGGTTGCTTGGCTTCTTTTGTTTTAGGAATTTTTTAAGGTCCTTACATAGTGGGTTATGTAAATAGGAAGTGCTTGAAAAGATGTCCCAATTTAGTGGCATTTTCCATTTCCTCACATCTTTCTGGGTGATTCCTTACACTTGAGCAGACACTACTGACTTTGGCTTTCATTGTTGTGCTTCCTGCTGGAGCTTCTGGCAGATCCAGGAGAGCTGACTTCCTTTCTCCAGGCTCTAAATGCGACCGGCAGGGGGGCCGATGGAGTGCTCATTTTTTACATCAGTCTTATAAATTGCTTTCCCCATTAATTGTATCCATGGAAACAATACATTTGGCTGGGAAGGGACTCCTGAATAAAATTTAATGGGATTCTCAAAAAAAAAAAAAAAAAAAAAAAAGTGCAAGCTGGGAGATGTTCTGGCAGGCAACTCTAGTAATCTAGGTTTTGGGCCGCTGCGGGATTCACTTCTTGTCTTCGAAAACTATTTTGAACTGAATCCAAGTCCAAGTGAATGGCAAAAACAAAAATACAAAAACAAAAAAAACAAACAACAACAAAAAAAAAACAAGAAAGAAAAAAAACCCAACTACTTTCTTTTACCCTTTGAGAAAGACTTGTAATGGAAGGAGTGATAGACATCACACAGCAATCCTGGACAGAATAAAAAAAAAAAAAAACTGCAAACATTGCCTAAGAAAGGATGGTTGGGTTGGCATTCAGAGGATCGATCCTTCAGACCCAAACCTTGACAACATAAGTGTGGTTAGGTTAGTTCCGGACAGCACACCGGCTCTCCAAAGCAATTCTCAAATGCTGAATTACGCCTTTCACCATGCCAAGCTCACATTGATGCTCCACGCCATCCTAACTGGACATTCTAGGTGGTCACCCACATCCCTGCATCTGGCTTTTTTTAGTCTCACCTCTCCCTCATGTCCCTAATCCTTGAGGTGATTTTGGTTTTGTGGAGATTCATGGGTTTTGTGGGGTTTGGTTTTTTTTGTTTTGTTTTGTTTTGTTTTGTTTTTGTTTTTTTGTTTTTTTGTTTTTTGCTTTTACTTAGCAGGAAAATATTATAGGATCTTAAGGCAGACCTGCATACACCATATTTAATTTGGGGAATGTGTGGGTAAACACCACTTGCTATGGCACTAGTTATTTGCTGTAAACTGACCACTGTGGAAAAAAGGTTGTTTTTTTTAAGGGGTAAAAGAAAAATTTTAAATTCATTCAAACCCCTTGGATGCTTCTCTTAAAGTTAGATGGATGTGATGTAGATAAAGAAAGATGTGACTTTAAGTCTAATAATAATGCATGAATTCCAAATTATCCATGATGGTTTTTCCTAAGCCTCAAATCATTTCTGCCTCTGGGTAGTTTAAATTCTTTAAATATATAAAAATTCAGTTTCAACATTTCCTTTTATATAAATTATCCTCTCCCTGAAATGAAAGAATGTCTCTGCTACAACAAGACTTCCCACCCACAATACCTCTAAAAAGCCACGTGAATGCAAAATTCAGAGAAACTAGGACTACATACATATCAGCCTACAACCCAGAGCGTCCCACATGCTAAGCACAGTCCCTACTAATGGACCACTGAGCTAGAGATCCATCCATGACTGCTGGTTGTACATCTAGCCAGATGCAAATGAAGCTCAAGACAGGTAAATCCATGGAGAACCAGATATAAGGCAGAATCCTGGAGAAGCTTATGCTAAAGAGAGTCGCAAAAGGAGCCTTACAAATGCTTGTGTTTTTGACCTAGTACTTTTCTGTTTGCTTTAAGACTTTATCTTCCACAGGTAAATCTTTGCACAGTTGACATAAGCAGAAATGTCCTAGCACATGCAAATACACCACTAAAACAACAGGATAGATATTGGATGTGAATACACCGTGAATCTTAAAACTCACAGTATTTTCATAAGATGAAGTAGTTGAAAAAAATTACAATTAAATCCATGCATTTTTTAATGGTATGGAGAATTACAATTTGTTTGTTACAGAAAGCAAGGTTTGGAATGTCATTTATTTAATCCAAGTGGCCACCATGGCCATGGCTCCACATATGCAGAATCAGATATGTTGTTGCAACTAATCAGAAAAAAGGTTAGGGATATAGCTGAATAGTACAGTGCTTGACAGGGGTGTAGCTGAGTAGTACAGTTCTTGACAGGGATGTAGCTGGGTAGTATAGTTCTTGACTGGCATGTGAAACCCCTGGGTTTAACCAAGGGTACTGAAAAAGATTCAGGGACTGAACAGATAGCTCAGCAGTTAAGAGGTCATACTGTTCTTGCAGAGGACTGGAGTTCAGGTCTTAGCACCCACATTGGGTGCTTCACAACTGCCTGTAACTCTAGCTCTTGGGGATCTGATACTTTCTTCTAGTGTCTAAAAGCAACTGCACTCACATGCACATGCACAAATACACACACACACACACACACACACACACACACACCCTAATCTTTTTTAAAAATTCACTGAAAAACGTGTGGAACTCTTCTTGTCATTATGCCCTAGACACTAGACTATAGCAACTGTTTATACAGCATTTATTTTGAGTTAGGAATCTTAAGTCATCTAAAGATGAAGTTTTTAGGAGATTGGACACGGGTTATCCCAAACACTATGCCATTTTATGTAAGGGGCCTGGCACCTCCAGACTTGAAGGAAGTGAAGACATTCTGTGGAGATTATTTTCTTCATAAATCATTTTTCTGATTTTCCACAATGACCATCGAGTTGGTTTTGAAAACCAAGTGAAGTCACCATATGTGGACACGCATCTATACCTGGTAAGACCTCAAGGTCAACTTTAATTTGGCCTTGTATAAACTGAAATGACCAGAGCAGGCAAGGAAAAAAAAACTCCCAGCATCTAAGCCAATTGAGTGGTGGACACAGTGGGACTACTTGAAGTATGGAGGGGGTAGGAACCCTGAGAAGCTCATCTGCTCTAAGAACAGGATAGTCATGTAAAAACAAAACTTCAGAGTACCGCAGACACAGACACAAATGAAACACAGACCCCACCATTCAAGAGACGTCATTAAATAACTGTCATACCCTATGACAAGGGTTCTTAAAAAAAAAAAAAAAGAATAGTTTACAAAATCAGTGGTCTTCACATTGCAAGTATGCTGTGCTGAGGTCATTTCAGGGACTGCAAAAAGTTAAGTCATTTTAACTTCATTCTCCGTGTCTACAAGGTATACCACTAGATGGATTTGTCCCGTGGTTTTGCTTTTTGGTGTGAGTGTGTTGGAGAACTCATGTTGTGACAGTCTCTCTCACTGACCGGAAGTGCCTCAATTTGACTAGGGTGGCTGGCCACTGAGCTCCAGGGATCTACCTATCTCCTCCAGGACTCCCCCATGATGATACCCCAAGAGCTGATTTACTGACATGTACCATGATGTCCAGCTTCTTACAGAAGTTCTAATGATCCAAACTCAGGTCCTGTGCTGGTCAGTTTTATGTCACCATGACATGAGCCAGAGTCATTTGGGAAGAAGGAACCTTAATGGATAAAAGAGCTTCCAACAGATTGCCCTATGGGCAAGGCTGAGGTGCACTTTCTTGACATGATTGATGTAAAGGATCCAGCTCACTATGGGTGATGGTCCTTGGTTGTATAAAAAGCCGGGGTGAGCAAGCCATGGGAAGCAAGCCATTAAGCAGCATTCCTCCTTGGCCTCTTGTGGTATATAACCAACCACCATAAGCTCATAGGGAGTGGCACATGTGGCTTTGTTGAAGTAGATACAGCCTTGTTGGAGGAAATGTGTCACTGCAGGGTGGACTTGGAGGTTTCCTATTCTCAAGATACTACCCAGTGACACAGTCCACTTCCTGCTGCCTTCTGATAATGATGCAGCCAGCACCATGTCTGCCTGAATACCACCATGCTCCCCATCATGATGATAATGGACTGAACCTCTGAATTTTAAGTAGCCACCTCAATTAAATATTTTCTCTTATAAGACATGCTGTGGTCATGGTGTCTGTTCATAGCAATAGAAATCCTAAGACACCTCTGCATTGGTTTCTGCCTCCAGGTTCCTGCTTTGAACTTCTACTCTGACTTCCCTGGATGATGAACTCCAAGTTTAAAATGAAATAAACCATTTCCAATTGGATAACCAATTGGAAAATCCCACAAATAGACTGGAAGTGAAAGAGTAGAAAAAAAAAAAACTGACCTGATTTGAGAATACAAATATCCAGTTACTCCAATAACTGCAATTACTGCCCAACATTTCTTTTGGTCACGGTGCTTTATCACAGCAATAGAAACCCTAACTAAGATAGGTCTTCATTCTTGCACAGTAGGTACTTTACTAACTAAGCCATTTCCCCATCACTGAACTCTCCATCTTTTGCTTTGAGACGAGGGCTCACTATATAGTGATGGGGAGGTCCTTCTGTATGCTGTAAATATATGTTTTGGTGGTGGCGGTTGATAAACAAAGCTGTTTTAGTCCATGAATAGGCAGGATGTAGCCAGGCAGAAGTATAGGTGGGGCTACCAAACTAGGAATTCTGGGAAGAGGAAATGGAGAGAGAGTCACCAGGGAAATGCCATGTACCGCCAAGGGAGTAACATGCCACATGCCAGAGAATTATGGGTAAGGAACAGCCTTGTGGCAATGCATAGTTTAACAGAAATGGTTAAGAGAGAATTGGCCAATAAGATGCCTGAGCCATCTGCCAGTTTATAATTAATATAAGCCTCTGTGTATTTATTTGAGACTAAAGGGCTATTGGACCTGGTGAGAAAGAAACTCCATCTTCAATATAATTCTGCCTGACCTGGAACTCACTGGGTAGACCAGTCTGGCCTGGAATTCACAGAGATCCACCTGCCTCTGAACAGCCTGCACCATTTTTTTTTTTTTTTTTACAGTTTTTGAGACTATAATATTACATTATAGTCTCCTTCCCTTTTCATACTGAAACCTTCCCAGATACCCTACCCCCACTATCTCTTAAATTCATGGCCTCTTTTTCTTTAATTGTTGTTGTTGTATGTGTGTGGTATGTGGTGTGTGTGTGTGTGTTTCATATCATATCACTTGTATGTTCCATATCATGTTACTTGTATGTATTTTTTCAGCGCTGACCATTTGGTATTGGATAACCATTTGGTGTGTTTCTCTTGGGAAGACTGTTTCTCTTACTTTAGGCATTCCTTAGTTGCTTAGTTGCTACAGTTGCTACAATTCTTTGTCTAGCATTGAGGCCTCCTGGGCTTTCCCTCAATGTTGGCAGGTCTAATGATACAGTCCTTGTTATCTAAAATTAATCTAGGGACTGCACAGCATACTGTTTAAACAGACCACAAATGCCTTCGTTCCTTATCATGAACTAGAATTCTCTCAACATGGGAATCCACAACAAACCAGAGGTATGTGTCATGCATGGCATCTCACCTCAAGCTGCCACTGGTATCCTAACCTCCAGTTACACATATGCAAGTCTAGCATTGACCAAATCTACTATATTTCAACTTTTTAGCAGGAGAGAGGGTATTGGTCACTTGGAGATCACTAGGACATAAGAAAAGGTAGTCCTCATGATTAACCATGAGAACAAATGACACAGTGTGACCAAGTCACAGTGAAACCCAGGGAGAAGTAGCTGTTAAGACCATGCACACTTGTGGAGCATGGGGGCTCATGTGCTTAATCCCAGCACTCGAGAGGCAGAGGCAGGCAGATCTCTGAGTTTGAGACCAGCCTGATCTACAAACCTACTGGTAGTACAGCCAGGGCTACAGAGAGAAACCCTATCTCCAATAAATTAAATAAATAGATTCATAATGTACGTATTACCTGTGCAAGCTATACGGTTTAGTTTTTCATTGTATTTGACTACAAAGGTTTCAATGTGTCTTCATCCTTAATTTGCATGCCAAATGAACTGAAGAGAAAATGTGCAGATCTCTGTTGTATGGTGACTGTAGCTGTCTTGGTGTACATGTTTCAAAGTCAGGTGGTGGTCACAGTGCTCAGAGAATAAGTAACTGTGAAATGCACAGCCCTAAGCAACACATCTGTGTCGCCCCTCTAAGGCTCAGGGAACACTGTAGAAAGGGGGCAGGAAGACAGGCTGTAGCTACCTGCACAAGGCCTATCCACACACAGAAAGGAGGGGGCCTGATGAGGCATGCAAGGGAAACAAGAGAGTAAACAGTGAATACGACCACAACACATTTTATTTTTATTTTTAAGTTTAGAAGTCAGCCGGAGCTTTGGAGAAATGGTTCAGCAATTAGAAAAACATGCTGCCTTGGTCAAGGACCTGAGTTTGGTTCCCAGAACCCACATCAAGCCGCATACAAACTGCTTGTAACTCAAGCTCCAAAGGCTCCGATGCCCTAGCCTCAATGTGAACTTGTAATCATACACAAATGCACACACAGATACACATATACAAGCATATGATTACTTAAAATTGGTTGTGATCCAAGTGTGATGTTTCATGCTTTTAATTCTAGCACTTAGGTGACCAAGGCAGAAGGATTATCATAAGTTCAAAGCCAGCCATTTTTTTTTAACTAGCTAATTCTATGCCAGCCATGACAATACTTTAAGACCCTGTCTCAAAAAAAGTAAAGCCAGGTGGAAAATCCTACAAATAGACTGTAAATGAAAGAGTAGAAAGAAAACCTGATTTGAGAATACAAATATCCAGTTACTCCAATAACTGCCCAAAGTCAGTAGATGGGACTGCAGGTTCAAGTCACCAGGAATACCCCAAGGTGCTCAGGTGAACAGACATTTGCCCACCTCTCCTCTTGCATTCCTTAGAAAGATGTGAGCTATAGGTAAAAGGAAACACAAACAAGCTACACCAGCTTTCAGCTTTCTCCACGGAGCATGAGGCAGGGCCTGCATTGCCTTCTTGGCAACCTCATGTTCTCCAGCATGATGCACCACTCAAAGGCTGGTGGTAGGATGATGGCAAATGTACCACGACAACACTCAGACCCAAAGATGGCCAGTGAGGGCATCCTTTCATCTTTCCTACTGTAAGAGTGGGTCAGCCTTTTCAAGAAAGCCTCTGGGGAGACTTTTCTCCTGACAAATTGGCATCAATGTCTAATTAGTCAATAACAAGGATCTGGGTGCTCTACTAATGACTTGCACTAACTGAAACCCCATAGGCAGGGGTGTGATGAGCTACCAGACCTCTGGCTTACCCATTACCAATGGCTGCTGGGGTGTGGCTGAATAAAGGAAGTTACAGCACAATCTTGACAGTGTCATTCTGGGTGCTGACATTCAGCCTATATCCCAGTTAGGGGGACCATTGCTGTGATGAAACACAATGACCAAAGCAACTTGGGGAGGAAAGGGTTTATTTCAGTTTACATTTCCATACCTTAGTCTGTCACTGAAGAAGTCAGGACAGAAACTCAAACAGGGCAGGAACCTGGAGACAGGAGTTATGCAGAGGTCATGGGGGGAGGGGTGCTGCTTGCTGGCTTGCTCTCTATAGCTTGCTCAGCCTGCCTAGGACCATCTGTCCAGGGATGGCTCCACCCACAATGGGCTAAGCCCTCCCATATCAGTCACTAATTAAGAAAATACTCTCTAGGCTTTCCTACAGCCTGATCTTATGGAGGTATTTATTCAATTGGAGTTTTCTTCTCTTAGATGACTCCAGCCCATCAAATTGACATAAAACTCACCAGCACAGACTAGAAGTGAGCTCTATGAAGGGATAACTCACTCAGGTAAGGGTATGCGCATTAAAATAACATTCACTTAGCCAGTAAAGGATGCAACTGTTACTCCTGCCCCTTGTGTTCACTTACTGCTTAAGGCCTTAGGATGATACATTATTAAGTGAAAATGGCCAACTGAAATAAGTAAATCTCTGTCTGAGGTCCCTTAGCACTTTCCTGTAAGGTGTCATTACAGAAACTTATCATTTTGTGAGAGGGAGAATATGTTGTGTGTGAGAGGGAGGAAGGGAAAAAAGGAAGGAGAGAAGGAGGAAGGAAAGAAAGGAAGAAGACAGAAAGAAACCTAACCTTTTTCATTTCTTATCCCCCATCATCACCATACACACACACACACACACACACACACACACACACACACACACTAGTTATAACAGTACCATGACTCAGCTTCCTACTGAATAAATGAACTAGAGGAGACAACATGAATAAGTGTTAATCCCACTCCACCATACTCTATCCTCCTCCTACACCAATGGCCTTCCTCTCCTAGTGTTGAGAATTTACATGAAATTTCCATTTTAAGTCATTCAGATTAGCAAAATCTTATCCCCATGGCATAATCCTTTTTTTCTGCTTACATGTAGAAAATCCATCACAAATGCTTAGAAAGATGCAGAAAGATGATCACAGAAGCATCATTTCTAAGAGAAAAATAAACCAGACAAACCACTTAAAACATAACTACAGAAAACACCTAAGCAAACGATAGAACCATTCTGTAGAATGGTTTAGAAAGCCATTTAATAATGGTATAAGCTTCATAATACAGATTTAAAAGCCATCAAGTACTATTCAGCATATGTGTGTGATATAATCTTAACTTATAAAGAGGGCTAGTCTGGATAGCCAGCTTATTCTGATATCTCAGCTCTGCTTTCTGGGGGTAGAAGTAGAGGCTGGCCTCCATTCCCATGAGCATTTACTCAGGTTCTGGGTATCTGAACTTGAGTTCTAATACTTATGCTGCAAGCCTGTGATCATGGAGCCATCTCCCCTGCCCTGGGCTGGCTTCCTTAAGTCTTGGGGTTTCTCCACTAAGCAAGGCAAAGTAAAAAAAAATGAGAAAAATACCTCTTTCCATCATCCTAAAGATAGGACTTGTTTTGAGGTATGGGAAAGAAGCAGAGTCAATCGTGACCATTTTAACCCCTTACCATGTAGTACATGCAATCATAGGGCAAAATTATGTGACCCATAAGCTCAAGCTCTGTTAAAAACTGGCCTAAAGTTGAAAAACTTGGATATATCTGTGTTGGGGCAAAGCACAAACTGCTCTGTACAGATAGGTCCATCACAACTCAGCTCATAAGCTGTAAATATGTAATTACTATAGATGAACCCAAATGAAAATATCACAAAGTGGGCAAAACACTGTAATACTGTAAGACATTGGAGTTTGTGACTGCAATACCAGATCATTCTGGAAAATAAACCAACCTTAGAAAAACCTCCATTCTGAGAGCTGAGGGCAGAGAAAGAAGGAACCAGTCCACATGTAAAACTTCCTCAGAACTAAAGAGACAACTTACCAGAAGGAAAGAGCTCATCTGCTCCATGCTAAGCAAGCACACAACCACAAGAAACACACTGCCATGAAACTACCTAAGCTCTAGGATAGGAGGAGACAGTGAATTCTACAATAGGAGAAAATGTTGTTGCCAGACCAAAGGGAGGCTCCTCAAGCAAGAGTTCCTGGAAGACAGCAGTAATTTCAAAGTACCAAGGGAAGACAGCATGCCCTAGAATTCCACACAGAGCTAACCAACTATCCAAACTTTATGACAAAGAATTTTTTTTCTTAAACAAAGTACAGATCTACTGTGAAAGAACTACTAATGTACCTACTGGAAGAGATGAGACTTAATAAATAACATGGAAAATATAACCTATAAAAATGTTGGCAAATCCAGGTGTTGGTGGCACACACCTTTAATCCCAGCACTCAGGAAGCAGAAGTAGGTGGATCTCTGTGAGTTCAAGGCCAGCCTGGTCTACAGGCTCCAAAGCTTCACAGAGAAACTCTATCTTGAAAAACCAAAAAAGAAAAAACAAAACAAATAAACAAAACATTTCAATAAGAACTACATTTAACAGCCAGCTTTTAAAATAAAATGTTTTTATCAACTCTAAGAATTTCATACATTAATACAATGTGTCTTTTTATCATATTTACCTCCACTTCCCCTCCTAATCTCCTAACTCCTCTTAGATTCACCCCACACCTCTGAACTTTGTCCTTTGTTTTTCTTCTTCTCCTCCTCCTCCTTCTTCCTCTATAGCCTACTTAGTCAAACTTGTGCTGCTTATGAACTATGGGGCCATCCACTGGAGCATGGTTGACCTGACCAGAGGCCCCTCATCCCTAAATGAAGAGCTTTTTGACAGTTGAGAGCTTCTGAGGGAGAGAGACTTGTATTTCTTATGGTTGTCATGCCTCTGTCTTATTTAGAATTACTATCACTGTGATGAAACACCAAGTTGGGGAGGAAAGGGTTTATTAGGCTTAGACCTGCACATGGTAACCCATCACTGAAGGAAGTTAGGACCAGAACAGGACAGGAACCTGGAGGCAGAAGCTGATACAGAAGCCATGGAGGAGTGCTGCTTACTGGCCTGCTTCTCATGACTTGCTCAGTCTGCTTTCTTATATAACCCAGGGCTATCAGCCCAGGGGTGGTCCCTCCCACAAGGGGCTAGGCTCTCCTACATCAATCATCAATTCAGACAATGCCCTACAGGCTTGTCTACAGCCTCATCCTACAGAGACATTTTCTCAACTGAGGTCCTCTCCTCTCCTCTAATGACTCTAACTTGTGTCAAGTTGAATGAAACCAGCTGAACATTAGGTATGGTGATACATGACTATAATTCTAGCAGTCTATAGGAGGAGGCAAGAGGATCTGAATACAACACCACCCATCCTCTGCTATCCAGCAAGTTTAAGACTAACCTGGGATACATGAGACATTGTCTCAAAAAAAATGTTTAAAAACATTTCAATAAGAACTATATTTAACATTTACCACAATAGCAAAGTTCTCAGATGACAAAGAAAGTTCATTACTATAATTAAGTTTGTGTGCATATAAAGACTTTTAACAAGCAGAATGATTTCTGAGAAATGCATCATTAGATTATCCTGTCATTATATAAACAATGAATTCACCCACACCTGTCTATGATAGCCCACAACACACATAAGCTAGATGTTGCAGCCTATTGTGCCTATATGCCAGACACTGAATAGCAGGCTACTGTATTATATATTGTAGTCAACGACAACACAGTTATGTAAATGAAAAAAGTCTCAGAACAGAAAAGGCACATTCAAGGTGTGATATAAAAAAATAACAAAATGCATACCTATGATGGCACTTACCATGAACAGTATGTGAGTTGGCGAGTACCACATGGATGTGGAGGCCTTGGACATGAGTTCACCCCACTGTAGAACTTATGAATGTTGTGCACTTCAGCTGTACCAAATTCACCTTTCAATCTTTCTTTCTTCAGTAGTGAATTAATCTTAGCTTAATGCAGCACTTTTCTTTACAAACTTTCTAATTCTCAGCTCATTTTATAAATAGACTTAGCTTGAAATATGCACACAATAGGCAATAGAAATGTTTTGGCTGTTTTATGACCTTATGAGACAGCTGTCATGGCCACTGTCATGACCCAAAGAGCCATTATACAACTTTTGACCATACTCTAGGATAGTAAAATCAAAGTACCACCATTCCTGCCAGTGTGAAAATCATGCCTTTCTCCTTTTAAAAATATTGTTTCTGGGGCTGGAGAGATGGCCCAATGGTTAAGAGTACTAGCTACTCTTCCATAGGACGTGGATTCAGTTCCCAGCATCCATATGGCAGCTCACTACTATCTGCAACCCTAGTTTCAGGGGACCTGACACCCTCACATAGACATAGATGCAGGTAAAACACAAATGTGCATAAAATAGAGATGAATTTAGTACTACTTCTGTGATTCTATTTTGAAATTTTTAATCATTTCTGAACAAAATCAGTAAAGTGGAATTTGAAAGACTTATCCATAAGTTTTTAATAAAGGGACTGTAGAAACTAGTTCTAGTTCATGTTATGTTCTGAATTCAGCCTGTTAAATACAACACTAAGCTAGATTCCATTTGGGCCCAACTGTCTTTCTCAGATTATATATACCTTTCTTATAAAGAAAATACATGAGTTTTAAGATAACATACAGTATATTTTAAAACAATTTCCACAACCACAAAAATAGGGGGAAAAACCCTCCCATTATGGGAAATTTCCTTTTACCTGTATTTATAGTAGCCCCCAAAGTCATCATTTATAAGTAATGGATGTATTTCTAACCAAATGGATATTGAAAGAAAAAAGGTGCATTTTGTGAGCTCTATGGGAAAGGGCCTTGCAAATAGCATGTAGGTAATTACATCTCTAGAACCATTCAATTGGCCACCTGTCTTGGTGAAATTACAGTAATGTGCATTTTGGCAAATCATATCATTTGACTAAGTCATTTTAAATGTACATGGTACATTTCTTCTCTCTCCAAGTAATTCTCTAAGAATGCCTCAGACTCAAAGGAAGATACAGACACGCCCTGGCTATCCCATCATAACCAGCTTTGCTCTACAGGATGGTCACAGTACCTTTCCTCATCGAAGATGCCACCAGGAAGGCCCACTGCCATCATTCTCACTGCCATGGTAGCATATCTGAGTGAGGGATCTTCATCAGAGCCTCACTTGATGGAATAAAAACAATGGCCAGCAATCAACACCTTTGCTTGCTCTGTCACAGACTAGAAACCATGCCTTCTATGTCTGCGAGCTAGGTTTATCATCGCTTAAAGCTAAGCCCCTTCTATGTAATTTAATCCACCCCATGATACCGTTCATATTCATCTATGCAATCATATTATGATATATGAAAAACTGATTGTGAGAAATGGGGGTGGAAGCTTTCTTATGCATCACCATAACAGATGTGTACAGGGCTCTGGAATATTAAACTAATGATTTCATTTGTCTACTCTTGATGTTATTGAAGAGTTTCATCCCATGCATAATTAACAAGGTTTTGAAAGGTTGGATATAAAACATTATGGTGTTTCTCGTCAACTTTCATTGAGAAGTCCATGGTGACCAATAAAAATAACCTATGAGGGTGCTCTCCACCTAATCTGGACGAATGACGAATACCATACTCCATCAAAGCGACTTTGTTTTCACAAATTTGTTCTCATTCATTCTCATTCTCCAACTCTCTACCAACCCTACCCCCACTAGTAACTATATAATGCAAAACAGAAGCCTCCTAAAAACCACTGGAAACTCCGGCTTACTTAATTTCATAAGCATCAATGTCTATAGACCTCAAGTGAAAGAAACTAATATGGACAGAGTCATAGAAATCACATTACCATCTAACTCACATAAAGGTCTCTTACCATGATTACGTTGGATTAGCAAAGTTAGGAACACTATAAAGTATATAAATCCTATCAGTAATAGATTTGGTGGCTTATGTTTTCCCACCAGTAGGCTCACCTTTGTTCACAAAAGTCACCATACAAATAAAAGTATTGCCTCCTATTTGAGACTTCCTTGTCCCAAATAGTTGATTATTTCAAATCTTTATTAGCATTGCAATAATACTATGAAAGCTGCTTGCATGGGCTAGGAAGTAACCGGCAGGTTGGGTGGTCTGGGACAAACTGGAGCTGAAGCAACATGTTGATACAAAACAGGAAGACACGGTGCTGGATTCATGAGCCTGGGATTATGATGCACTCAGCAGGACACAAATGCCAGGTACTGTCCAAGCTGTGTCCCCCAAACACTAGAATGGAGTCATTTAAGAGCACTGGACAAGCTTGGCAGTGGTAGCACATGCCTTTAATCCCAGCACTTGTGAGGCAGGCAGATACCTGAGTTCAAAGCCAGCCTAGTCTACAGAGTTAGTTCCAGGACAGCCAGAACTACACAGGGAAACCCTCAAACAAACAAACAAAAAGAAATCTGGCCTGGTTGCCTTAGAGTGACTCTAAGACTGTCATATTCAAAATAATTATGCCTGACCGTGTGTGTGTGTGTGTGTGTGTGTGTGTGTGTGTGTGTGTGTGTGTGTACATATTGCTGAGGGGGCTTGCATATATGTGTACTGGTGAGAGAGTATAGTTGCATTCATTTACATGTGTATGTGGAAGACAGAGGCCATCTTCTACCATTCCTTGGGAAGCAGTCACCTTTGTTTTCCACTTTGTTTTATGAGATAGTGTCTCTCCCTGGTCTGGGGCTCACATTTGGCTAAGCTGGCTGGCTAAAGAGCCTCAAGGATACACCTGTCTTGAGGGCCAGGATTACAAGTAGAAGCCTCTGCATTCCTGTATTGCAAGAGTCAGAGGACCAGGAAGTCTGCTGTGAGACTATAGCACCTAAACAAGACCTGAACAGTGACAATTTACAGTTGACACATCTTCCTGGATGAGGGGAATCTCATGGGCCTCACCCTAGATGAAGAGCTATAGGCAAGTAACAACTGCTAAGAAAGGGAGAATTAGTCTTCCTCAGAATTAAGCCCCCTAACTGGTTACCGGATACTAAATGGTCAGTCCTAAAAAATGTAATCCTAGCAATGGACTCAGCAGGTGAATATATAAATATATATGTATGTATATATATACATATATATATATATATATTAATGTAATACATGGTAAGAAACCTTTGTGTAAGTTAGAATGCAATGTGATTTCTATGACTCTGTCCATATTTTAATTTCTTTCACTTAAGGTTTTTAGACATATGTGTATGTGTGCATGTGTAAAACAATAATAAAGAAAGAGGGGCCATGAATTTAAAGGGATGGGGTATGTTAGAGAATGGAGAGAAGAAAGGGGGGGAATAAATGATGTAATTATATTTGAACTATAAATAAATAAATAAATAATAAGGTAGGAAGGGTTTGAGAAGACACCTAATGTTTGCCTCTGGCCTTCACACATGTATATATATGTATAACCTCTACATACACATACATGTATACACATGCAGCACACACAAATGAATCAATACAGTAAAAATCCATTTGAGGCGGCATGCAGACATCAGTAGACATCAGTCAAAGATGGGCAGTTCAAGCCTTCTGGACACCATTCCTAGCAAGCTTGCTGGTTGAGATGATTGTTTTCATTTTAGGAGGCCACATAAAACTCACAACCACTGACCACAGAAGAACATTGATCGTTTGTCAGACTTGGCAACAGTGGGAAGAAGAAGCAAACACCCCCCCACATACACACACACACACCCCACTAGTAAATGCTGAAGGGCGGTGACTCTCACTCCAACAGTTACCTTCAAGGAAAAATTAATTATTAATTGGCAAAGCCTGGACATGGGATGATTGTTATCAATATTTTAATACTTTCTCTGCTAATTCCATTCTCACCAGAACCGTTGTAAGTCTGTTTGCTTTCTGTGAAGCTTGCCAAATGATGGTCTTAAGTTTTCCAACATTCAGAAATGCCCAGAGTCTTCCTCCTCTTTAATTTCTAAGATTAAACAAATTGTCGGGGGGGAGGGGGTTCATACCACATTCCTACAAACAAATGATTTTTCCATTCTTTGTGGGCTCATGAACTTCTGAGTGGTATTAATTTTTAAATTTCCACCCATGCTACAAGTCTCATCTACTCAGATATGTTTTTATAGCAGTCTGAGGGGGTTATGTGTACAACTTGAATTTGTGGAAGTAGAAAGCAAAGTTCTGAGTGAACTGAAGTCATCACTAGAAGAACCCAGGTAAAATGTGTCTCGACTCAGCTTTCTCCCAAATAGTTAAACAGATTCCTTCGAGAAGTAAGGACTAGGCAAGTCACAAATGGGTGTGGGCAAATACAAAATGAGATGGTAGCAGGTGAATTTGGAGTTCTAGGCCAAGCTGAACTAAACAAGACATCCTGACATCCTGCCTTATAGTCGGGAAGTGTTTGCCCAGCATCCATGAAGCCCTTGGTCTGATACCCAACACCATATAAGCTAGGTGTGGTAGAGTTAACTTGTAATCCTAGTACTTAGGAGATGAAGGCAAGAGTTTCAGAAATTCAAGGTCATCCTCTGCTACTTCCAGGTCAGCCTGGGACACTTGATACCTTGTCTCAGATTTAAAAAAAAAAAAAAAAAAAAAATCCTCTCCACTTTAGTTTTTTTATGACCCACTGGCTCAAAAAAGATGCTAATGAACAACCTAGAAAATCTCAGATTCCAAGATGATCTTCAGTTGACCCCAGGGACAGAATCATTCATGAGCATTAAGACTCGAAGCAAGACTCCAGGGTAGACAAGGGAAAACTCAACAGAGGGTTGGAATTGCCCAGGGCATTTAATGCCTAGAAGGGATGTTCTGGAAAGTATTTCCTGGTCACATCATATTTTATAAACAGTCACAGGAAGAGTCACATTAAAGTATATTTTAGAAATTAAAAGATGGGCCCAGTGAGATGGTCCAGGGGATATAAGTGCTTGCCACCAAGCCTGATGACCTGAGATCAATCCCCATGCCCCACACAGTGAAAGGAGAGAACCAACTTGAAAGCTTGAATACACAGCCACACACAGGTAAATAAAACAATATTATAAAAACTAAAATAAATTTTATAAAAAGTTAAAAAGACTATCAGCTGCTTTGTCAAACCATGTAAGAACTGGGGAGTGGTGCCGTCCTGGGCTCCAATAGTCACCAGCCAGAGATTTATCCCTATATTGTATTTTTTTTTTAATGTGCATTGGTATTTTGCCTGCATATATGTCTGTGCAAGGAAGTCAGATCCCCTGGAACAAGAGTTACAGACAGTTGTGAATTGCCATGTGGGTGCTGGGAATTGAACCCAGGTCCTCTGGAAAAACAGGCAGTGCTCTTAATTGCTGAGTCATTGCTGAGTCATCTCTCCAGCTCCCCACATTGTATTTTTAACAGCATATACTTGTTACCTCTAAGTATCTTGTGCCCTTCAGCCTGTGGCTAATTTTAGTCACCCCTTAGAATCTTCAGATTTGTTCCTGGACCCCTAGATACCAAAATAGACACATATTCAAGTCCCTTATAAAAGCAGCATAATGTCAGTTTGTAATCTTCCTGTGCATAGGGAAGAGTCCCCAGTAAGGAGTTAGCTGTTTAGGGAATGGCAACAAGGAAGCAGATCGTTAAGTGTTCAGGGCAGATGTAAACTTCTTCTCCACAAGTTTTTGTCTGTGTAACAGACATCCTCTCCTCTAGGCATAGTGTATGTGCTGTTTGAGCTTACAAGTTGGCTCTGCTCCCTCTACTTCAGACACAAGCACATCTACATCTCAAGTGACCTCCAAGACTCTTGTCTGGGGAAGAGCGTCAGCCACCCAGCTCTGCACTGGGGAGGAGTATATGGTAAAACAACCCAAGAATAAACATAGTGTGCCCTTGAAAACAGCCAGAAGTAAGCCATCTCCAGTAGAGGTTACTGCTATGTAGCACATAGTATGAAAGAACTGACTGTGGTATGTTAGCTAGGTTTTCTGTCGACTAACACAAACTAGAGTCATCTGAAAGGAAGAAGTCTCAGCTGAGAAAATGCTTCCATAAAATCAGGCTGTAGGCAAGCTGGTAGGGCATGCTTGATTAATGATTGATGTGTGAGAGCTCAGCCTAGTGCAGGTGGTGCTTGGTCCTGGAGTATATAAGAAAGCAGGCTGAAGAAGCCATGAGGATCGAATAAGATGTACTCCACTCCTGCTTCGTTTCCTGACTCCAGGTTCCTACCTCAAGTTCCTGCCCTGAATTCCTTTGATGATGGAATGTTATATAGATGTGTAAGGTGAAATAAACCCTTTCCTCCCCCCTTCTGGTCATGCAATAGAAAGCCTAATTAGACAAATGTCATCCAAGGGATTACTCTGCTCTGCCGGGGACTCTCCCTAAGGGGAACTTAGCTGCCTGTCAGTTTCTGTTAGGTGTTTTGAGCACTGGTTGGATGGTGTCTTGCTGTCTCTCTCACTGTCTATCTACCTATCTGTTACTTGCTATTTATTCTTTTACCCTGGCTTATTAGAGACACAATAAACCCACTATTCAAAGCTGAAGATACAGCTCTGGAAAGTCATTCCCTGGACTTTACAAACAGAATGTAAGTTACTCAGATTCTCAGTTGAAGAAGTCATTGGTATGAGGGCTGAGTCCTTCAGGCCTGTCTACCCTCCATTTCACAGCAGCTCTGGCCAGCCACCTTCCTCCCAGGTACCAGGTGCCTACAGGGAGGAGATCAGCATCCTGGTTGGCTGTTGTCAGGCACTTAACTGTCACTCAACACCCTTCTCTCACCCGCCACATCTAAACAATCATGAGTCATCACTGATACTGTGTCTTCAACAACTGTCCAGTCTGTTTCTTGCCTATCCCCACTGTTGTGCAAGCTGGATTCAGTCTGGCCACCCTCTTCCTTACTTCTTCACTCGCTTCCTCTACTTACCCAGCCTTCATTGATGTATTCCCTGTATCTGTCATAGCAGTGATACTCAGATTATTTCTCAATGGGACAATGTCCAATTTAGGCTCCATAAGAGCTTTCTGTGCCCTGGGGCCATAATCAAGCACACCATCATACATTCTAGATTAGTCCTGGAATTCTTCTCACTCTCACCACTTCTGAAAAACCAAACTCTAGACCCCCTCCATGCATGTGTTCTTACTCTATTTGAAGTCTAAGTCTGACCTCATTTTATGACACTTGGCATGCCAGACTAATGTATAGCTCAGCATGCTTTTGCATGCACTAAACTCATTTCAAGCATTCCAAGACTGCAATTTAATTTGTGTTACAATTTCTAAGACAAGAATATTCATAACTCATCAACAAAGGTTTTAATTAATATTTGTTGAGTATCCATTGTGTTCTTATAACTATTCTAAATATTTATTTGAATCAACTTGAATAACCTTATGGGTTGCTATAAAACCCCATTTTACAGATAAAGAAACTGAGACATAGGATAATAAACACAGCAAAGTGCATAAGCAGAGAAGACAGTATGCACCATGCTTCCAGAATTAACTACTAAACCTCACTATGGTTGTAGACATAATCTAAACAAATCATGGTTGAATTTGTGGCAGATAAAGTCAAATGTCTATCATTTGACAAAAATAAGATCTGTATGTGTCAGGGTTGAGGGTATTCACAAGGGACAGAGCCTGCTCCATAAATCTCTACAAGAGTTACCTCTAAATCAAACTTTACATCTTCCCAGCTTACTGCACAACTCACCAGAGAACATGTTCCATTTATATTAACATTTTAGGCCTACTTTGAGGAACAATAAAGTAGAGATATCACAATGTGGAATTATTTTCCTGCCAAAAATCTAAAACTACATAATTAATGGTACAGAATATTGTGGGTTCTGATTGCTTCAGAAATCTAAACTGTATGTCATTTTGCCATTTATAGTTTATTAACAAAATTAGATACAGCTTTTTTTCTATTAACTGCTGTACATTTTTCTGATGTTAAATCAATACAGTTTCCATTTTTCATGGAACAGAAATTTAGGAAATTAAATATATCAGACAAGTGGTCATAATGCAACCGTGAAATGACACGGGAAAGATTAAAATAATGGGTACCATTCATCATGTGCATTTGCATCCTCGAATAGTAGAAGTCCTAATTGCTTGCCTTAGGTTCTTATAAGTACAAAGCAAAATATGGATTAACAGATTGGCCTTTCTGTCTTCCAGGAGAAAAATTCTGGGACCCAGATCTTGTGGTCAATAAATCTTTCATTGGTTGACCCCTGTAATAAGCTTGTTTAGTTGCCAGAACTGACACTTACTGTTCTAAGTATTTTAAGCAGTAGGAGGTGGCAGAAGGTAGATATGCTTGTGTTTGTTAATAGCAAGTAATATTTTAAAATATTTAAAAGCATTTTAGAAGTCACCTGAAAATACAGCTATATAGTAGGCACAGCTACACATTTTTCTTAAGATTCATTTTTTTCTTTAATTATGTGTATTCATATATGTCTGTGTGGATGTGTGCACCTGCATATGATGCCTACAGAGTCAGATCCCTGGGACTGGAGTTATAGGCAGTCATGAGTTCCTGGTGTAGATACTTGGGACCAAACTTAAGTCCTCTGTAACAGCAATATCGGCTCTTAACCACCAAGCTGTCTCTCTACCCCAGAGCTACACATTTGTTATAGTAGGATTTGTGTAGTGGGTTATTTACCCATTCCTGTGTTTAACAAGCATCCACTATGTGCTGGGCATGGCATCAGCTGCTTAACAAAAGTTGGTAAATGAACAGACTTTTTCACCGTAGATTTTATGTCTCAGAGAGAGCGAGTTCATCCCACAAGAATTGCAGCATGAGCCAAGCAGGGTAGCACACACCGGCAATCCCAGCACTCAGAAGGCTGAGATAGATGGGTGAAAAATTCTAGACCAGCATGGGCTTTACAATGTGTTTGAGACCAGCCTATTTATCAAGATTCTGCCTAAGAAAAAAAGAAAGGAAGGAAGGAAGGAGGGAGGGAGGTAGGGAGGGAGGGAGGGAGGGAGGGAGGCAGGGAGGCAGGGAGAGAGGAAGGAAGGAAATAGAAAACTAAACAACACATCAAAACAAAAATTTAATACAGTAGGTCACCAACTTAAGCTTAAACTATGAAGTTGAGTATATCTTCCTTCCCTTTCTGTATTCCCAAAGGCTACCCAAGCATAGCCTCTCTCACTCCTACTTAGACCTTACCTCCTGTACTGGGAACTTTTGTTCCAAGATATGCTTCTCTCTGGTCCCAGATGATGCCCCATATCCTGCCAATCTCAGTTCTCATCTGGAACCCATGAGATGGTTTGTATTACAGCAGGAGTGACTGGCAGCTGCTTTCTTTTGTCTCTAGTGCTGATTGCTGAGAGAAATGGCTTTTTAGGCAATAGCAGAAGATATTGTTGGGAAGATGGCCTTCCTCAGAGTCAGGGCTTGTCCCAGGCTGGCAAAAATGCATGTAAGGATGCTATAATGAGGCTGTACCAGGTCAACTTTAACAACATGATCTTTAGGAGGAAGCCACAGCCCAGAATGTTCAGAACTACAAACAGCCCAAAGGATAAAGTGAAATATTTAATGCATAATATAACAGGAAGTTGGGAATGTGTACCTCATACTAACTGACCACAAAACACCATTCAAAATACCATTATCATTCACTTGACTTTTTCTTGGTCCAAACATTCCATCAATCTATTGCATTTTCCACTGGTATTGTCTCATCTAAGCATTTTTAAAATCCATAAAAGAATTATGTCCTAAGCTACAAGTTTTCTCTATTTTCTGTTGACAATCTATGACAGCCTCCCAGGATGACAATATTGAATCTTCCATGGATCTGGTGTCACAGATTCACAGAGTGGGTAGTAAATGTGACAAGTTTCAGGTTTGCTAACCAGAGAAAGGAAAGCCCCTCAGCCACCCTCCCTTAATTTCCATGACTGTCACAACCTCGCCTGCTCCCCAAGAGCCTTACTAATAGGTCCAGAAATTTCCATTTCCACAACACAGCCAGCAGGAACAAAGACACATTGAGCATCAACCACCATCTAATGATCCATCATCAGAACTCTGTCCTCTCCAACAATTCTATTCTAGAAAAATGTTCTGCTTCTCAGAGGTAGCATTGACCTACTTATAAGTGTTTGTTGTTCACACAAACTCCTGCTTTATTAATAAATGGAGGGGGACAAGTTTTTAAAATTCCACCACATGGAAACAAATCTCCTGACTTGTCATGTCCAGGCAGAAACAGATTTTCTAAGAACTCACCAATATGTCAAAGTGACAGGAAAGAAAAATCTGTTCCGAGCTCCTTTAGTCATATAAATACTTGGAAATCCACTGCGTAACTAAGAAGCATATCATTGTGGCCTTTTCAAAGACTCAGGGTAAACAACCTGCATGAAGTAGATAGACAAGCTTTTTGGAGGTCAATGCAGAAGGAGAAGGATGGAGAAAGAACAAATGACAGGAAGGATGTTTGAAAAAGCCTTAAATCAAATTTTATATTTACCCCCAAATCTCTCTCTCTCTCTCTCTCTCTCTCTCTCTCTCTCTCACACACACACACACACACACACACACACCTTAAGTGAAGTTATGCCACGTACACTGACAATGTACAAGAGCCATAGACTATATAATAAAACCCCAGTTCTGGGCATAAGAAATCTACTTTCCACTTGCTGGTCGGGATAGTCCAAGACTCACTCAAAACAAGGCTATTGCTGTTGCCCTTGGTTGCCTCCCAGACATCACAATTTGGACACAGAACTCAAAAGCTAGACTCGGATCTGACCTGAAAGCCTCCTCCCTGGCCTCTAACTTCCAGGATATCAGAAAGTGCTATGCAAGCTGCAAGTGGAGGGAAGCAATCAATATTCTATTGAGAAGTGACACATTTGAACCACAACTATGACCAGCTTGGTCACAATATCTCTAACTGTAAAATGGAGTTGTTTATGCTCCAATAACCAATAGCTCTCTAATTGGACCTCAGGACTGCTCAACAAGAGGGAAACCATGCCTGTTGTTGAAAAGTTACCTATTTACCCAGGGCTAGTGAGGTCATGGGTCTTAGAGGAGAACCTATTACCATCACTTTATTAGATCAGCCTAACTTCTAACTGCACTCTAAATCCTTATACCCACAGGTAAGTGTAGCTCTCACCCTCACTAGAAGCTTCTCTTTGCACAGCTGAAGACCATTACAGAAAGCCACAACTGGTCATAGTGTAGAGGTCAACTGATCATGTGATGACCAGGCCCAATGGACATTATCTACAACACAACTCCTAACCTAAGGTCAGGGAACACTGAAGAGAGGGTAGAAACAGTATAAGACCCAGGGGTCCAGCCAGCAACAGCATCCTCCAGGCTTGCTGCCTTGTACCATTTGGCTGTGAAGTGAGTTCCTTGGTTGGAGGTAATGCTGTGTGGAATAGGAAGCAGGTCTGCCTTCAAGTTCCTGTCTTATGTCCCTGCCTCAATATTTCTCAATGATGGAGTATGGCCTGGAGCTGTAAGATGAAATAAACTCTTTCCTCCCCTAAGTTACTTTGGGTCAGGGAATCTGTCACAGCAACAGAAATGAAACAAGGACAAGTACCATGCAGAAATGAAATCCCAATTTATACAACCTCATCTAGAAAGTCCAGACTGGGTAGTTCATGATTGTATCAGACCCTTGAGGTAGGCAGAGGTCTCAGTCTCTGTTTTCCTGTGGTTTGTTATCTATGCAAATATATACGTTACTGCAGAACTGAATTAAAAATATATGCCTTTTATTAAAATCCAAAAGGTAGGCATTCCTGAAACCAAACCATGTTAGTCCTTGAAGAGTCTAGTTTTGAAAAAACATATTTGCTTCCCCCACCCCACCCCAAAAAACCTAAATTTGAATTTTGTTTCCTGCAATGTCCTGTATGAAATGAAAACTCACAATGTGTGTCACAGTACTGAGTATTCTGACACAAAAAGGCATCAAGTGGCACAAAGCATCTCAAACACATGCGACAGCCATGGCTCTCTACAACATAGTCATTCAGTAACCCAGCATTTCTAGACTTATTCCCCAAGGCCACTTCTATCATGGGATTTTTCTGTATCGTGATATGAAACCAAAAGCAAATCAATAGCTTAAACTACAATGACAAGAAGCCACAACTGCCTGTAACACAAGAGCCCACAATCCTGGATGGTTGACAAACGCAGGGATTCTGGCTTTAAGACAAGGCTCATGTTGGCACCACAGCACACAAACGTTCCTCAAAACAGCTGTTGCAAACACACAAGAATAAAAACAAATATTTTTCCAATTATATCTTTTTATGTTATACATTAAGGCAGCTTTTACAGAAGGTCATACTGTGGCTGTGTTTGTTCAAGGCCAATTATGTTTTAGTCTTGGGAAGCAGGCAAGAAGAGGAACTAATAAAGGCAGAAGATGGGGGAATAGGTTAGTGGAGGCTTCTGACAAAAATGGTTCCACTATAGAAATGGCTCTACAGGTCAATAGAGAATGCAGAAACGGTGATGGGATACATGGACTACCTCTGTGGGGAAGCAAAGTTAGGCCTGGTCCCTATCTCATACCCCCCCACAAAATACAATCCCAGGGAGATTGGGAATGTTATTGTGAAAAGCACAACTTTCATTTTTAAGTACTACAGAATATGGATGATACTTAATGGCTTCAGTGTAGGAAAGGAGTTAAAAAAAAAAAAAGTTTGCTAAAAACCTAAACTAGAAAGAAGACAGGAAACTATAAATGAACTAAAAGAAATATTCCCTTTTTAAAAGATTTGTCTTATTTTTCACTCATGCGTGTGTGTGTGTGTGCATATATATGTGGGTGCCCACAAGGGCCAGAAGAGGATGTTGGATACCCTGGAAATTGAGTTACAGGTAGCCCAGAGTGAACCCTGGGAACCACACTCCGGACCTCTGGGAGAACAGCAAAAGCTCATAGCTTCTGAGCATCTCTCCAGCAACAAAACACTCTTGTTATCAAATGGGACCATGAAGGAATTGAAAAAGACAAGTCACCAAATGAGGACAGACAATTATATACCCATAGCTAACAAAGCACAAGCGCCCAGACTGTCTTACAACATTCTACAAAATTGTAAGGCAAAGATAAATGAGATCGTCTGGCAGAACACACACACACACACACACACACACACACACACACACACACACACTGTGTTTTTCACTAATGTCATGAAAACTCTCAAACTAAAATTGAAGAGCCAACCCTAAGACCAGGGGGTGGGGGGAGCTAAGCAAACACTAGTACCAAGTTCTGACTTCTCACACTATTTTGCTCAGTGCACAGTTGCTCTAGGAACTCATTCATTTGCAGGCCAGAGCTGAACTAAACCTGGAGGGGTCTGGGGGTGGGGGGTATAAATCCTTGACCCCTCACCCCAACCCAAGAGTCTTGAAAATCTTGTAGTTGCTGAAATCAAGCTCTTGGTCATAATAGTAACTATCCAAAATGTCATGGTTTCTGGGAAGGGTAAGGAAGGGAAAATACTAGAGCACACATAGAGAAGCCTGAGTGGTTACAGTGGGGACAAAGAGGAGAGGGCAAGCTGCTATGATTCACCTCATGCTTCCATGCTCCTATCTAGCTCCAACTTTGGCACCATAGTTATTCTATACCTCATTGATGCCCTTTGTTTCTACCTGAGTCACCCCTAAAACTAGACCCTATTTTCTAACATACATTTGATTGCTTCTGTCCACACGTTAAATGCCTCCTGGCTTTGGAGGGTGCTGAATTTATGCTTCAGTGTTAACTATTTAATAGAAATATCATAACATGGATGACACCAGAGACACAGAACTGAATCAGACAAGGACCATGTCCCCAAAATCCCTCACAGGTTTAATGGAGAATTTCCAACAAGGTACCAATAGCAACAATAATCCATGTAGTGTTTAAGAAGTACATGTGGGTGGGAATATTCAGAAGAGAAAGTACGGCTGGTATCCAAAGTATGAAGTCATAAAAGTAGGGAAGTCTGAGGCTGGAGAGATGGCTCAGTGGGTAAGCACCCTTGCTGCCCTTGCAGAGGTCCTGGGTTCAGTTCCAATAGTCCCATGGCAATCAATGACCATCTATAACTCCAGTTGCAAAGGATCCAATACCCTCTTCTGACCAAAATATTAGCTACATTATTTACTATTCTGGGCCCTAAACCCAACAAGAAACCAACTCAGCAGATTAACTCAGAGTCAATCTGGATTTGTGGGATGAATAACCCTAACAAGACCTACTTCATGTGTGTGTCAGGTCTGGGCTAAATGCAGAGACACAATCAGATCATTTCCCTTAGTGAATTCATGGCAACACTCCATCGCTTCAACAGTATCATGGCCACCTGAGCTTGTTTGCGGGGAGCACACTGTCCACCACAGGTGGAAGAGAGAACTCACAGACACAGCAATAGTTTCCTTCACAGCTCACTCTCATTGGGTAGGGGTGATGGATGTGCACACACACAATATCCTAAATTAGAAAGCCTCTACGGATCGCCGCCTAGATTTCAGCCTGTTTTCGTGATTCCACCCAATATGTTTTATGGCATATATATATGCTCTGAAATGATGGTTCCTCAAATGTTTTGTGTTTTATTTTTAATGTGACAACAGCAGCAGGGGGCAATCTAACGTAGGAAACCTACCATAGTAGGAGCAAAACAAGACTCCATCCTAGGGCTGTTTAAAAAAAAAAAAAAAAAAAAAAATCCCCACTGCTGGATACAAAGTAACAAAGTATGGCATAGAGAGAAAGGAGAAAATACACAACACAGAGAACAAATCTGGGGCAGTAAAATAACAGAAGGTGAAGGGTTTACCCTGGGATCAAATGAGATGAAACAAAATGAAATAAATATAAAATAATTTTTAAGAAAGCCTCACATCAGCTACAAGAAATCTATGAAGGCAGAGAGGCAGACTTGAATTTTGTTTTAACTTTGCCTGCAGGCACATCTCAGTCCAAATAGCTGCAGATCTGGGAATAACAGGTGTTTATTGATTTCTCTGCGATTCTTCTTTTTTTATTTCTTCCTTCTTTTCCCCCCTCTGGTCCTGGAACAGAAAGACATATGTAATCCATATGTAACACTTTACAGAATGAAAGGCAAGGGAAGCATGGAACAGATATGTGTGCAGGGACCTACTTTCCCTGGCACAGCTTCGTGTCAACAAGCTAACTGTTCTTACATTAGCCTAAAAGGCAAAGGGACCGAACACTCCCTCAAAACACACCAAATGGAAAGCCTGCATACGAGCATGAACCTCCGCACTGGCCAGAAAGAACCAACTTTAGGATCCTTCCTCAGTTTAAATTCCCTTTTTAAGTCCTTCAGGAGCTACCATACAATCATTAAAAAGCAATCAATAGCTTGACTTTTTCTTTTCTTTCTTTCTTTTCTTTTTTTTTTTTTTTCTTAAAAGAGAATGGAAAACTAACCTGTCTCTGAAAACATATATTTTTTAAGCCTTTGATTATTCAGTTGAGCTACAAAATCACACATCAAGGTTGATTCCAGTCTGAGATATTTTTTATAAAGAAGTTTAGGAGATGAGTATCTTTTTGCAGATGCTGAATTATCCCCCATAGCCCAGCTGTCTTTTTCCTTCTCTGCAGGATACAGCCTTCCACCTGTCAAATCCGATGGTCCTTCCTGTGTTCAGTATCTAGTAAGGGTTAGAGGACTGGCCCACAGCTCCAAATAAAACACGTCTTTATTTTCCTACCCCCTCCAGTTAGGAGAAAGACTAACATCTCTCTAGACAATTGGTTTAATTTTAAGAGCAAGCGAATTCTTATCATGAAAACTACAAAACATAATGAAACGAGGGAGGGAAGGAGGCAGACAGGCAAGGCAGGAAGGAGGGAGGAAGGTAAAAAGAGGAAAAAGCAATTGCAGATTTGACTCTTGGTATTTTGCAAACTATGAAGGGGTCTGTAATAAAGCATAAGGGGGCAAGCAAGAGAGGGAGGGTACTTTCTGAATGGGGGGGTGAAGTGTTGAGCAAGGGAAGGTACCTTCTGAACCTGTAGGGGGGAGAGCAAGGCGGGAGGGGATGAGCTAGGGAGGGTACTTTCTGAACCTAGTAGAGGAGGCAAATGGAAACCAGTGTGAGAGATGGGTCATAAAGAAAATGTACCCCTACTCAGGGCTGGGTAAACAAAGATAAGCAGAATGCTGAAGAAAAAAGGGGAAAAGCTGGAGCGCACCTGTAAAGGCCTCAGGAAACCCCGGGCTTGCAAAAACTGAAACAAATGTCTCTGGGGGTGGGGGTGAGGGTGGGGGTGTTAAATGCTCCTATATAAGTCAAATGGTGACCTCTCAGGGCAAGAAATGAGCTGTTAGGAAGAGGAAGACTAGGCGTAGACGGATTTCAACGTGAGAAAGCAGTGTCCTGCAAGGGTGGATTCATTGTTCCTGAAGGACTTAGGGATGGATATGTGCGTGCGTGCGTGCGTGCATGCGTGCATTTTGAGCGGATGCAGTCCCCAGATGTACTTTTCCCGGAAAAAGCACAGTCTAGGCTGGAGTCTACTCCCATCCATCATGGCTATTTCCTGGAGCCATACTCACCCCTCCACCACAGGAACAAGAGCAGCAAAGATGACGGGAGATGGACAGTCTGATTCAGCGCGGAAATCCAGGCTCAATAAATATGCAGATTATAGGAAGATAGATGCATTTGAGGGCTCTTATTTAGTGTTAAATATCGATGGGGGTCTTTTTATGCCTGCCAATTTGCATTTAGAAGGTGATAGAAAGCACACATGTGTGTATGTATGTACACAGAGATGTACACACATGCAAACATCCACCAAGTCCCAATCTACCTATCTTTTGTAAAACTCTGAAAAAGCCAATTTCCTATACAGCACCTCACATTGCAGTTTGACCTTGTCTCTCAAGCTATCTAACGCATGCCCAGTATGAAGCATTTTAAAATGAGTTTAGTCTTTATCAAATTAAGATTTCCAACAGACACTAGTAACAAAATTCAAATTGCTCTGGCAGATAAGACTTTGTAAGAGTGCTGGGATGTAACTGAGTTTTTAAGACCATCTCTGAGAGCCACCCACCAAGCATGAGTAGTAACTACCCCCCCCCCCATTGATGAAATACTTCAAATACTTAATTAGATTTGCCAAGGCAGAGGGGAGTCAATCCTTAGGAGTCAGCACTCTGGGAGGTATGAATGACAAAGAGCTGTTATTGGCACACCCAGGGTGCAGTCAAAAGTAAACTTAACAAAACAAAATTTTGAGATTTCCATGGTATGGCCCCCACAGCAGGCATGAGACAATTAACAACGTATCAAGAGGAGAGGAAGGCCCCTGCTTCCTTCTTCCAAAGAGTCTTCAGCCTGCTTAAAAGGCATTTTGCTAGCAAGGAGGGTGAAGAGACACTGAGATTCTATCAGGGACTGCATAGCCTCCTAACACCTGCAAACTGAATTTGCAGTGTTTTGTTAACCATTTATTTTGTCTTTACTGGGTTTTTCAAAGGGAAATGTGATAATCCCAGTGGCCTTTAGCCAGGCACAGGATGTTTAATCTAATAAAGCCACTCTGATGCAATGGATTAAAGCAACATGGCACATTCGTAATTTGGGATCTGGGAAAGAATTTTAACATTCAGGCACAGCAGGCTGGGTCTTAAAAAGGTTATGTGGAGGAGAAATACAGGAGTGTCTACGCAGCATCTGCTTTTCCTCTTCAAGTCTCCCCACATTGCTCCTGCTATGTGAGGCAAGCAACAGACCTACAGGAAGCCACCACTCATTGGACCTTTAGGAACTGTATGTCCTCAATTAATAAAACAAACCTTTAGTTGCTCAGTTATCACCTGGCAGAAGAGAAGCATCTATGAAAAGAGAGAGAAGAGAAATGAAATGGGAAGGGGACTATTGGAGGCAAACATTACAAAGATATTTCCCTCTACTCTGAGTCATCACCCAATAAATAAAGCTCACTTAAATTAAAACTTAAGCGGGCCTGGAGACAGCTCAGTTGGTAGAGTCCTTGTCTCGCATGCATGAGATGCTGGGTTCCATCCCCGGCACCAAATAAAGACCAGGTATGGTAGCCCATATTGTAGCACTAACATGCAGAGGGTGGAGGACAGATGGCTAGAAACACCTTAACTGTCTCCAAAAAAAAAAAAAGAAAGAAAGAAAGAAAGAAAGAAAGATAAATGTTGATATTCTGTCTCATATACAGATCATAGCTCAGAATTTTAAATGTCTTATTTAAGTTGGAGTGCTTGTTTATAGAGACCAGGGAGCAAGGAGGGCACAGTAAAACACATCAATATAGGAGGAGAACAATGGAATACCAGGGATGGGCCTGTTTAAATGAGGAGTGAGGTGGGGGATGGGGTGCAAGGGGGACTGCGAGCTGATCAAAACTAAGGATGTATGAAAACGTCACAGAGAACTAACCATTGTACAAGCGAAGTATAAAGTAATTTTTTTTTTTAAAGGTGAGTTTGAACAGAGGTATCCTGAACAATTGGGCAATGTTTCTCCCAGGACATTCTAGGTATAACTTCCTATGAGTCACTAGCCGGACCAAAGAGGTCCCAGAGGTTTTCCAAACCACTACAATGCTAGGCACTGTCGTTACTATTGGTTTCCCACAAGAACTACATGGCAAAAGTCCATTGCTGAAGGCACTCCTCGTTATATACATGGCACAGGTGCTGGGGAGGGGAGTGAGCTGGAAAATTCCTCCCTGCTGGCTACTGTCCATAGTGCTGGGCAGTGCTTGGGGAGAAGTCAATGGTCTTTCCCAGTTGTAAGCCTTGCACGCTATAATGCCGACCAGTGAGGCAAGCTACGCCTCTTAGTGCAATAGTGGCATGACTGCTGGGAGATAAATAACTAACAACTTTCTGGGCAGATTTGAAGCTTGCTACATGGAAAGGAGCAGCTGATATTCTAACAATGAGCTAACACCTCTGGCTGGGGAGCTCACAGGTCCTAGAAACCTATTGGTGATGTTGTGTTAAATTGACTTGATTCCTCGTAGGAATTTGCATCTGTAGATGAATGTTACCATCAGCCTCTATCAATCAGAGAAGCTTCTTTCTGCAGAGCATGGGACATTCTTTTTGCTGTTGTTCTTCTTCTTCTTCCTTTTATTTAAATTTGAAACAAGGTTGTTTTACATGTCAATCCCAGTTCCCACACCCTCCCATCCTTCCCTATCACCCCCACCAAACTCCAGCCCATCCCCTTTCTGGTTCCCAGGGAAGGTGAGGCCTTCCATGGGGGATCTTCAAAGTCTGCCATACCATTTGGAGCAGGACCTAAGCCCTCCCCTATATGTCTAGGCTGAGGGAGAATCCATCTATGTGGAATGGGCTCCCAAAGACCATTCGTATACGAGGGATAAATACTGATTCATTACTAGAGGCCCCATAGACTGACCAGTTTTCCTAACTAACATCCACATTCAGGGGGTCTGGGTCAGTCCTATGCTGGTTTCCCAAGCTATCAGACCAGACAGGGGTACATGAGCTCCCCTTGTTCAGGTCAGCTGACCTGGTCTTGACCCCTTTGCTCATCACTCCTCCCTCTCTGCAACTGGATTCCAGGAGTTTGGCTCAGTATTTAGCTGTGGGTGTCTGTTTCTGCTTCCATCAGCTACTGGATAAGGGCTCTAGGATGGCATAAAGGTAGCCTCTCCACTATTGCTTAGATTGTTAGTTGGGGTCATCCTTGTAGAATTCTGGACATTTCCCTATTGCCAGATTTCTCTTTAAACCTATAGTGGCTCCCTCTATTATGGTATCTCTTTTCTTGCTCTCCTCTATTCTTTCCCTGTCTCAATCTTCCTGCTCCCTCATGCCTAACTCTCCCCTCCTCTTCTCCCCTTCTCTTTCTCCTAACTCCCTATCCCCTCCCTCCATGCTCCCAATTTGCTCTTATGACTCTCTTCAAAGTCTATGACACACTGCACAGGTGGGTGAGGCAGGAGACTGGATTTGCTGAGGGATAGGGAGGAGTGACTTAGGTGACCAGGGACTGGACACCGGAAACCATGAGCCAAGGTTAATCTTCCCCTCTAAGTTATCTCTGTCAGATATTTGACTATAGAAATGATAAACACTAGTTAATGAATCAGTCAGCAGGAGGACAAATTATTACAACACCAACAGATATTCTACTATCAGTTCTCTGACTATCAGAAAATCAAAAGTCAAGAACAAGAATTAAAAAAAAAAAATAGCTTTTAAAACAAAAACCACACTGGAAATGGGAGCTAGTTCTTGTAACCAGGAGAGGATTAAACCCACCCTCTAACTGACTTACTGCTCTAACAACATGAAATACTACCTTTAAAAAATGTGCTGAGTTGAAGCTAGAGAAATGGTTCAGTTGTAAGAGCCGTGGCAGCTCTTCCAGAGGACCTAGTTTCAATTCCTCATCCTCACATGATAGCTCATAAGCATCTGTAATTCCAGTCCCAGGGATCCAACACCTTCTTCTGACCTTCACAGACCAGGAACACACATGGTACATGGACATACATGCAGACAAAACTCACATATTCATAAAATAAAAATCATTTTGTTTGAAAAGTATACTGAATCATGTAAGATTGCTCAGCTAAGTCTGTACCAAATGTTCTGGGCTTTAGCATCTGTAAAATCAGGGAAGACTGAATCCCTTTTAACCAGTCCTGTAATTTTTCTCTCCTCTCTTCAGGCTAGAGCCTAAAGGAGTAACACCAAGCATTTATTACTGATTCTGTTAATTATTATCCTTAATTAAATAACACCTTTAAGAATTACTTAGCCAAGAAGCATATGTCTTCCCCCCTTAATTAGAGTATAAGATCCTCCAGCATAATACAATCAAAATAGATTAAGTACCAACCGGGCTTGAGCAGAAGGCAAGGACAGAGCCATCTCCCCAGGCAGCTGGCATATTGCTCTATGCTTAATAGCAGTTGGTTCCAGTGGAATGATTTCTCTGCTTCACTATTGCTTTTCGCTTGCTTAAGGTTTTGTTGGGGTTCTGGTTGGGTTTTGATTCTGGTTGGTTTGGGTTTGGCATTTCTTTCATAGGGGCAAATGGCCAGCAACACAGATAAACGGGGTTTTAAGAGATTCTAGAATATGTCTGTCCACCCAGGGTTGTTTCTGACTTTTCTGGATTTCCTGACCACACTGACAGCTGCATGAGTTTCTGTTGTATATGTCACTGGCCCTCACTGAGCTCTGTTCTGGAGAGATAATGGCATTAATGCCATTTAGAAAGAAGTTAGGCAGGCATTGGCCTAGCTTGGGTTCCCAGAAAGCCAGAGCTGAGCCACCAAAGACTTGGGGTGCCATTGCAAGCAGTACAATTGACAAGAGGGATGAGATAGGGAATAGAGAAGAACTCAAAAAGATGAGCTGACAAGGAGTTAGTGCCAAAGATGGCAGCCTCGGTCCCACTGGGACCCACCGAGTCACCGCACAGAGAAGAAGAGTTTCTTCAAGGAATTGAAAGTCAGGAAACATGCACTGAACCCCACCTCTCAGTAATTGAGGCCACTCCTGAGAACGCTGTCCTCAACTGACCCCACATAGAATAAGAGGAAGGCTTGGGTAGAAGGTTAGACACAGAAGTAAAAGTTTTCACTACGCAGAGGAACCACGACAGACAACCATGGCCTCAGCTGCAAGTCAAGGGACACGGGAAGGACATCACCTGCACCTGTTCCCACTTAGTTCATTTTCTTACCACCACAGCCCAACAAAGAACTGCAGAACCCCACATTCTACTCATGGTCCCACCAGCAAGCTGTGTATGACTCTCTGTCTCTTTGCTGTTTATCCAAATAGAAGATGGCAGTGATTTATGCCATGAGGCATGAGAGGCATGGAGATATCAGGGTGGGGCGGTGAACCCAAATTCCTTCATGGCCTTGATTTTTTTTCCAACCAGCATAAACAGGGAAGATGTCTTTCTCCAACCATCATAAATGATTGTATCAATGTGATAGCATCTGAAGGTGAGAAATGGCAGGTGTCCAGGAGGAAGAGGGAGACTCACTAAAAGCAATCTGAGCAATACTACCACTTCCTGTACTTTCCAATAATTACAGTCCTAATAATTCTGGCAAGTCACTGGCTTGCCAGAAGAAACCATACCAGACCTAGGTAGAGCCAAAACCATTAGAGAGAAACATAAAACATGATAAATGCTAATTAAGTATAGTCCTTAGCCAAACCTGAAGGCTGCTCCTGAAAGCCCATTTCAGGCTGCTAATTTTTTATTTTGAGCTTATAAAATTTTTTTACTATATAGGATCAGGAACAAAAGTACTGTGTTGACCTATGAAGAGCTTTATAACTATTTCCTAACACTGCTAACTGATCATAGCTACAAACATGTCTATGTATAAAGATGTATGTAACACCTTTCATATATTCTCATTTTACCCCCTTGACAGCCTAGTTTATAAATGAAGAAACTGAGCCCAGGGTGGGTCATATTTTGGGCTAAGGTAGTCCAAATGCAGACTCTGTGTGAGTTATTACAAAGCCAGGGAGTATCTGTGTCCCACAGGGAACTAAAGCTTTTTGGAATCTGAAGCTGCCAGAATCTGCAGCATCTTTTTAAGAAAAAAATATGAAAAATGTTTAGGGTGTTACAGGCTACAAATTAAAATTATTTAAAATAGTATCATAAACATGCAAGGCTAAGGGTAAATGTGCCTCCTAGCCATAGTTTTCTGAGAAGCTGCTAGAGAATGCATTCCAATAAGACAAGAATGGAAACCAAGATGAAGGGGAACAGTGGAGTTAGAAAGCAGGTAATCCAATGGGGTACCACTGCTAGGATGCTGGACATAAGATTTCTAGACAACAAATGCACATCAGGGGAGACGTGCAGAAGTCAGAGTGATGTGATGCTATGCTATACTATACTGTGTATATGCTCAAGAAAAATAAAAATATGTGCCCAGGAAACTTGTACAAAACCTTTCACAGTGGCATCATTCAGAACAGCTAAAATGTAGAAAGAACTCAAACACTCATAACCAAATGAACAGATGAGCAAATGCAGTCTAGCCAAAAACAACACTAACAAAACCAGTATTCATCCCTTAAAAAGGAACCACAGGGTGAAGTATGCTACAGTGTAGATGAACACTGAAAACACACTAAATGAAAGAAATCAACCACAAAAGACCAAATGGTATGTAACTGAATTTACTTATATTCAATATACAGCACAATCATTAGAAAAAGAAAACAGATCAGTGGTTTCTTGTGGCTGGGGGTAGAAAACAGCTAGGTCAGGCAGAATTCTAATTGCTGAGGGGTACAGGATTTCTTTCAGAGGTAATGACAATGTTTCATGTTGAGTGTAGTGACTGCACCTATCTGTGAATAAACAAAAAAAATCAATAATATATTTAAATGAATGGGTGATATGGCTTATAAACTATTTCCTAATAAAGCAAAAGGAAGGAAGAGGAAGAAAGGGGGAAATGAAAGGGATAAGAGAAGAAATAAGGGAAGAAAATGGGAAAGGAAGAGGTGATGGGACTAAGGAAAGAAGGGAAGAGGGAAGGGGGAGGGAAGAAGGAAGGAAGGCCAGGAGGGAGAATTAGCCCACAAACAGACAGTAAGAAAAGCATTGGAAGCACAGTGAATAACACCAGGGCTGAGAAGAAAGTTCACTCTCTCTTCTCTTACCTTTTCTTCTGCTGCTGTGACAAGTGCAAAAGCCTCTCCCCCAGACTGTTGCTAAGAGATATACAGTGTCTATGTGTGTGTGCGTGTGCATGTGTATGAACATGGAAGCATGCACCCAGGCATGTTCATGTAGAGACCGGGATAGATACCAGACATGCTCCTCTATCACTCTTGACCTTATCTTTTGAGGTAAGGTCTCTCACTGAACCTGGAGCTCATCTATTTAGTGTGGCTGGCCAGTGAACTCTAAATACCACTCTTTCTCCACCTCCTCCACGTTAAATTGTGTACTAGGGATCAAACTCGGGCACCCACTGAGCCATCTCCCCAGCCCTTTCTCTCCACTCTACCTAAGGCCTTAAGATAAAAGAAATCTCCAAATCTGTGGCACAAGGCTGTCCTTGAGCTTCCAGACTCACTGAGCTGCTGGCCTGGAATGATAGGGGGTGGAACAAAGGAGAGGCTGGAGCAAGGAACTTGTATCTCCTTTCCAGACTTAGAATCATGGCAAAGCTGAGCTGCTGGCCTACCTGGTGTGCTTAGCCATGGCAATTCCAAAAGAAACCTAGAGAAAGGCTTCTTGTGACAAATGCTCCCAGAAAACTAAATGACAACAAAAACAGGGATTAATTATTATCTAGATTCTAGAAGAAAGCCAAACAAATTATGACCTACAGGACATGAATACCAACTATATAATTTTCCTACCACAAAGTCAGGAATGTTGTCTACAGGAGCAGCCTGTCTACAGAAGTTGGTTAATATAATATACAGAGAAGGGCTGGAGGGAAATATTTTTTTAATTTATTTTTTTAATTTATTTTATATAACAAAGTCCAATTAAATGAAAACAAACATTTATACACAATATTTGGGAATTTGGGCATTGTTCTTTCCAAACTACTTCCTGCTGGTAAGGGGCGCTGTCATGGGGGATTCGAAGAAGATTCAGAAATCCTGGCTGTAGTCTGTAAGGTTGCTTTGTCCAGCTGTTTTGAATGTAGGATCACCTGGTACTCTGTTTCAGGTGGTCTGGCTTGATCAAACCACATTAGTCTGGAAGGAATCCACATCTTTTCATTTTCTGTGGAAACAAAAATAGAAATCCTTTTCCCCAGTAACTTGTCCTTCAACTTAAATTTTGGAGTCGAAGCATTTTTTTAAATTTAATTTATTATTTTACATGTCGATCCCAGTTCCCTCTCCCTCCCTCCCTCCTTCCTTTCCTCCCTCCTCCTCTCCCTCTTTCCCTTCCTCCCTCCTTCCCTCCCTTTTACCCTCTCTGCCCTCTCACATGCACTCTAACCACCCTCCCATCCCCCCACCCCAATTCCATATGTAGGGAATGCCATCCAGTTGGGGTCATGTAGATCTGACAGGTCATGTGAAGTAGGGACTAGGGCTTCTCTCCTGTCTCTAGATTAAGACAGTTATCCCTCCATGGGGGATGTGTTCGCAAAGTCCTTTTGTGCACCAGGGATACATCCTGGCTCCACTGTCTGAGGTCCCTTAGACTGCTCAGTCCTTCTGGCTGAGACCCATATTCGGGGGGGGGGGCTGAGTCAGTCCCATGCTGGCTTCCCAGCTATCAGTCTAGTGGCTGTCAGCTCCTCCTTGTTCAGGTAAGCTGTCTCTATGTGTTTCTGCCGCCTGGTCTTGTCCTCTCCATCTGCATCTGGGTTCTAGTTCGACTCAGTGTTTATGTATGGGTGTTTGATCCTGTTTTCAACAGGCATTAGTTGAAGGCTCCATGGAAAAGTTAGTTGTTGATCTCACTCTCCGGGAAGGGCATTTATGATAGCCTTTCCACGGAAGCTCAAATTGTTAGTTGGGAGCAGTCTTGCAGTTCTCTAGACCTTTCTTTGTGTTCAATTTTATCTTCAAACCAACATTGGCTCCTTCTTTTATGTTCTCTCTCTCTGTCTCTCTCTCTCTTTCCTGTCTTCTATTCCTAACCAGGCTCAATCTTCCTGGTTGCACATGTTTTCCTTTCCTCCCCCTCATTTTCTCCTACTTCTCTCTCCATTCGCTGCCCCCCACACACACTTCACCTAAGCTCTGGGGGACTTGTCCCTTCCCAGTTCTGTGAGGGACTTTATATGAATCTCTTAGAATACACCTTGTATCCTAGTTCCTCTGGTGATGTGAATTATAGGCTGGTGATCATTTGATCTAGGTCTAAAATCCATATATGAGTGAGTACATACTGTGTTCCTCTTTTTGTGACTGGGTTACCTCATTCAGGATGGTTTCTTCAAGTGCCATCCACTTGCCTGCGAATTTCAAGATACCATTATTTTTTTCTGCAGAGTAGTATTCCATTGTGTAGATGTGCCACATCTTCATTAACCATTCTTCAATTGAGGGGCATCTAGGTTGCTTCCAGGTTCTTGCTATTACAAATAGTGCTGCTATGAACATAGTTGAACAGATGTCTTTGTTGCATGGATGTGAATCCTTTGGGTATATGCCTAAGAGGGGGATTGCCAGGTCCTGTGGTAAACTAATTCCCATTTTCCTGAGGAACCGCCATACTGATCTCCAAAATGGCTGTATGAGTTTGCACTCCCACCAGCAGTGGAGGAGTGTTCCACTTTCTCCACATCCTCTCCAACATAAGTCATCACTGGTGTTTCTAATTTTAGCCATTCTGGCAGGGGTAAGATGGTATCTCAAAGTTGTTTTGATTTGCATTTCCCTGATAGCTAAGGATGTGGAGCATTTTCTTAAGTGTCTTTCAGCCTTTTTGATTTCCTCTATTGAGAATTCTTTCTTCAGTTCTGTACCCCATTTTTTAATAGGGTTATTTGGTGTTTGGTTGGCTAGTTTCTTGAGTTCTTTGTATATTTTGGAGATCAGCCCTTTGTCGGATATAGGATTGGTGAAAATCTTTTCCCAGTCTGTGGGCTGCCTTTTGGTCTTGTCTATTGTGTCCTTTGCCTTACAGAAGCTTCTAAGTTTGAAGAGATCCCATTTATTAATTGTTTCTCTCAGTGTCTGTGCTCCTGGAGTTATGTTCAGGAAGCGGTCTCCTATACCAATTTGTTCGAGGGTACCTCCTACTTTCTCTTCTAAGAGGTTCAGTGTGGCTGGATTGATGTTGAGGTCTTTGATCTATTTGGACTTGAGTTTTGTGCATGGCGACAGACATGGGTCTATCTGTAGTCTTCTACACACTGGAGGGAAATATTTATATAGCTCAAAAGACAAAGATACAGAGAGAGTAGGGAAGGAAGCTTCCATCTGGACTTATGACTGGAACCCAGACAGTTGTCATTCCCTACTGCAAGCTGTGCTTGTGACACCTTGGTAATCCTTCTGGAAGCATGTAATTCTAAATACGACAGCAAGGCCTCTGGTAATGTTCACACATGAAGTCAGTAGAAAGAAGAAATTATGCTCACATTTCTCCATATCTCCCCTTGTAAGCTCAGGAATGTTCACTGTGCAAAGCCCAGGATGATCAAATTTAACCCATGTGTAGAAGCTACCAGCACACACCCAGATCCCTTGGAACACAAGCAAGAATCTTCGATATGCTGTGCCATGTCCAGCCACTGATCAGAACAGAAACCCCCAAGAGGACATCCAATTAAGAATATATTAAATACCTTGACAATGACCTAAATGTCAGATTCAATTTCCTAATATTAATACTCAATACTCATCACAAGGTTCAAAGAAAGTAAATACCTTCATCATAATTCACACGAGACATTTCTCAGCACATGCAATGATTTTTCTACCACGGTGCACAGCTGTGAATTTCCATACTATCCATCCTTCCGAGCAGTTCAGCATTAAGGACCATCTGTCCTACAAAGGTAGAAGACATGCTCAGACTCTCTCTTCAAAGCTCTCCCCAGCCCTTGGCAGACAGGGAGGTGACACTGTTTTCTGAAAGATTTTTGACTTGGAAAAAGTCTACTACTCGCTCACCACACATTTTCCTACCCATAAGAGCTTCTCTTTAGCTTGAAAAGATCACTAAAAGATGATGAGAATGGACAGATGGCTCAGTCCATAACATCCCTGCCACAGTAGAGTGAGGACCTGAGTTCAGACCCAGGAACCCAATTCAAAAGTCAGCAGAGTTGGGAGAGGGTGCTGAGATGGGTAGATCTTAGAAGATTGACCAGCCCATCTCAAAAGAACAAAGGTAGGGAGGCTAGAGAGGTGGCTCAGCTGTTAAGAGCACTTGTTGCTCTCATAGAGGACTAAACTCTGGTTCCAAGCACCCATCAGGCAGCTCACAACTACCTAACTCCAGATCCAAGGGCTTCTGTGGGTACCCACATGTATGTGCATCTACACAAAGAGAGACACACATGTGTATACATAAATAAAATTAACTCTTTTTTAAAAAGGTTGAGAAAAAAAGGAAGAAAGACATCCAACTTTTACCCCAAGATTACACACACACACACACACACACACACACACACACACACAGTCGAAGCAGACACTCATGAGTTTTGTTATGGTATATCTAGGAATACAGTAACCATCAGTGGCTTTTCCCCATATCCTCTTGGTTGGTTGAGAAAGAGAAATGAAATAGTCAGGAAGCATTCAGATTAGTCCTGCTGCATTTCATTCACCAGCATTTGATAGAATTGAGTAAATTGATGGTCCAATTAAACCTAACTCTCCTGGTTAACTTGAATGAGTTACAGTAAGGAAAGTCAAAGACTCGCTTCTTCCATTTGAAGCATGGAAATGATCATTTGGACATTAACAGTGGGGTGGGGGGACTGGGAAGGCTGTCCTTATTCATTCTAACTAGATTCAAATCCTAATTAGCCTCAACTAGCAGCTCAAACCCAGACACAAGACAGCACCATCCACCAAGACACAAATGAGCACAACTTTCTCAGACTCTTATTTACGAGAAGAGTCCTTCCTTCAAACCAGTGTGCTCCTGAGTCAATACACCAGAACCACCAGGGATTGGAAGGCAAGAGTGCCTATTCCACCAGAATTTTTCATTAGGTCTGGAGTGGGACTGGAGAATTTGCATGCACCCCATGCACCCAGAAAGCCCAGGGCTTTATGAATGTTCAGCATTTTCTTACCAGAGTTCAATCCCCAGAGCCTGCTGGAGTTTTTTGTTTTATTTTGTTTTGTTTTGTTTTGTTTTGTTTTTGAGATGGGAACCTAACCTAAGTCTACATTACTAACCAGTTTTCCCTTGGTGATACTAGTACTGTTGATTTGGGGGATAGACCGACCCTGAGAAACACTGTATTAGATAAAACGCCTGTGTGTACATTGGGTGCAGGGGTATGGGTGTGTGCAATTAGCCAGTAGGTGAGTGTGGTGCATACACATGACTGTGCAGACATGTATGTCCCTGAATGGGCATACCGGTGCCATGTGTATGTGGAGGCCAGAGCTCTGCCTCATTGCCTTGAGACAAGGTCTCCTACTGCACTAGAAGCTAACCACCTCTGTGGCTAGGCTGGCCGGCCAGTCTGCTCTGAGGACCCAGCCTTCTCTCCTCCCTAATGCTGGGATTACAAGCACACAAAGCCATGTAGCTACGCCCAGCTTTCTGTGCAGATGCTGGGAACTAGAACAGTTCCTCATTCTTGCAGCAAAAGCATGCTTACCCACAGAGCCATCTTTCTAGCCCCATCAATGCCCTACAATTTAGGGAAATGATTTAAATGTAATTTTAATGAACTTTTAAAAATAATTACTATTTCACATCTTTCAGAAAGCCATTCAGGCACACTTTCATTAGCATAAGAATTCCTGGCAAAATAGTGTTTGTCTTCACCTGGATACAGTTTTAAAATGGTTATTCTCAGATGCTCCACTTCATGGGTTATGTTTTAAAAAGTGAGTCATCATTTCATTTGCATGTATTTCCACAGACTCATGGAAAATCCATGTTATTTCATAACTGATGTGTAATTATAAGTGGCATATTTATAATGATGACTACAATGTGTTGAAATTATGTCTGAGTACACCTGTTAGAACTCAGAGCTCACTAAAAGATCATCTCTACTCTTCTATAATGAAAACAACTCTGCTATGATTATTCAAATATTGTACCTGTGGGGTAATCATTGTGACTCCTGAAGCTTGCAAACTGACATTTACATCCTGAATTATCATTCAAAACACAAGAGACATAAATTAACTCTCCCCAACTACTGCCTGTTTTTAAGAAACTGCCTCCAGACAAATGTTCGTCATTAGGTGTACTCAGTGGCTAGCCATATTTCATCTAGATATGAAAAGCAAAACAAAACAAACCTCAAAGTGGATGCCCATGAAATACCCCATTGACTCACCAGGTGTACTTCAATACACACAAGCTTAACATGCATTTGGATTTATGTTTATTTTCCCTTATAAATAATACAGTCCCAATTAACAAAGAGGGAGAGTTGAAATCTGTTTAGAAGCAGACACAGAACATTCCTATTTAAGGGTTCAGTCTATCTGAATATATGAAACGTTCTCTTAAGTATTCTTTCCTCTTCTCTACCTGTCCCAGGTATCATCCAAAACTCTTACCTGACTTTTCCAGCCTATTCCATGGCCTCTATTCAGATAGGAACATTGTCTCATGACTATGTCAGGTGTGGTCTCTGAACACCTCAGAATTCATACATCCTGGTACTGTAAACCAGGCCAAGTAACACTGACTGGAGAGGTCACAGGCCTGACCAAAAAATCTACTCAATAGATGGAGTATTAAACTGCCCTCTAAAAACTTTTCTTGAGTGCAGTCCCCCATCTTCATCAGAGAAGCTTAGTTTTACAGTGGACACACCTGATGCAGGAACTCACAACTACCAAAGTGCAGAGGATCTGCCACTGTGAGTGCTCAGCTCTGAATGGGATGAATGTCAAACATACTAAAGAACATCTCAGAAAGGGGGGCAGGAAGATTGCAGGAGTCAAAGGCTGTAGGGCACTGCTCAAAACAATGTCTTCTGAACACTGCAGGGCTGTTACACCCATTAACTCATACAGCTGCAGCAGCCTACACAAGATCTACCCAAGATCAACTCACTCACAGTTCTGCAGCAGTCTGAACAAGACCTACCCAAGATCAACTCACTCACAGTTCTGCAGCAGCCTGCACAAGACCTACACAAGATCAACTCACTCAGAGTTCTAGCATGGGTGGGACAGGGCTCACAAAGCCCCACCTCTATCTCAGAAACTGACTGCTGGAGGAAGGAGAATCAGTTTTCTTCCGGGATGTAACCCCTGGTAGGTTGCCCATGTTCTGGTGGACAGCCCTACATTTGTCCACATACTGGCACTAGACTTAATGGGTTTAAAAAACAATAGAAGACATTAAGTCAGGAGGAAAAGGTTCTAGGAGGGGTTGGAGAGGGGGAAGGGACATGATCAAAATACACTGTATGCATATGTGAAATTCTCAAAAAAGTAAATCAAAATATAGTCTAAGGAGTACTAAAATATTCAACAGCCAGCCTTGTAAAAATCTACAGGTCTGTATAAGGTAGACAAACCGACAAGCATGGAAGGCAGTAAGAAAATAGGACCCATGTTAAAGACTCAACCAACCAATGGAAACCAACACAGAACTGAAATTAGTAAGAAACTCCGTGTGGCCACAGAAACTACCCAAACTCTTATTGAGTCTGCAACAATGTATATGATGGGACCTCAACACTAGTTTAGGTAGGTGTGTGACTGAGCCCAAGATTTTACCCAAGTTCCCTAGTAGAGCTGGTTTGATGAGACTCATCTGAGGACCACACTCTGAGAATGATGATCCTAGATAACATACTGATCTCCTCTATTTAACCTGTACTTTCAGGGGAAAATCCAAGCACAGAAATGTCCAGGAAAGCTAGATCCAAGGATTAGCTTCAGTCAGTCATGAGAAGCCAGAAGTTCACTGAAAAGACACACACCCTTCCCTCTATTGATCATTATTATGTCACTTTGACCACAATACAAGACAGAAACAACCCAGAGGAAGAAAGGTTTATCTGGACAGGTGATTTCCAATGTTTCAATGCACCATGGTGGGTTAAACTAAATCATGTTCACTCCTCAACCCCTACCCTTTCTCTCCATCGTGGTTCAGAAGGTAGTATGTCACATTAGCAGGCTATACTTAATAGATGACTGGGTGTTGAGTGAGCAGTGTATCTATTACATGTATATCCATTGGTCCACAATATATCTTACCTTTGAGCACTATGAAATCTTGATCAAGAACTTATAGGACTAGAAGCTACCACATTTTATCAAATCTGAGATTCATCAAACATTTATGTAACACCCAAAACAAATGCTATAACCAAACTATGGTACATACCAGCAATTTTAAGATTCACCTTGATTTCCCAGATAATAAAATATGATCTTAGAATCAATGTGGCACAATGTAAAAACACATGCCCTGGGCCGAGTAACATTTGGTGGCATTTCTTATGTGCCACTATGGTTTCCTACAGCAGCTAACATAGCAATTATTCTAATGGCACCATAAAATCAAAAAGAAAATTTTCAGGAAAAATTCTATAAATTTTTATGCATAATATTTTTGAACTTTTTGTTTTGAAATAACATCAAATTTCAGGTTTTGAGGGCAATATAGCTTATTTCCATTATTCATTCACTACTGTGTGAATATGTATGTGTAAATGATACTAGTACATAAGTGTGGATGTATGCATGCCATGGTGCGTATATATATGCATATATATTATATATGTGTGTGTGTGTGTATATATGCATACATACACACATATGTGTGTGAGGAAGTCAGAGAACAACTTTTACAAGTTAGTTTTCTCCTTCCACCCCGGGATCAAATGAAAGTTATTAGATATGTGAGGCTAATGCCTCTGCCTGCTGAGCCATCTCTCACACCCTCCGTAATTTCTTCCTGAACCGTCTGAGAGTAAATTGCAGACATCTTGACCCTTCCACTCTTTAATGGCTCAGAGTCTACTTCCTGAGATGTCAGTGCTCTCAGATAGAACTATGCTATATCAGTGAGGACCGAGTTCATTACCAGTGTGGTACTGGTGTCTACTAAGCAACGTGCATATTTTCCAATTGTGTGTACACTGTCCTGTGTAGCATTTGGTATTGGATGGAATCTGGCCTCACACATCACAGCTGGGCACTATGTCCACTGGCCCCTTCCACCTGAGACTCAGCCTTTGTTTCTCATGAAGTTAGAGGATAACAGAACAATTGCTTTGCAAAACCTCTCTCATTTGGGGGTTGGAACTTCACGAGGATTAGATTCAGGTTGTCCACTTCAAGCAGGAGCAGTGTTGTGATGCTGTACCCTTACCACCGTCGCATCAGGAGGCAGAGCCTATCATTTTGTGCCATTGCTAGTAATACTTGGATCACTTAGCCACAGTGGTTTTGCCTAGGTTTTATTTTGTTGTTTTGTTGTTGTTGTTTGTTTTGGTTTGGTTTGGTTTTCTCCCTATAAAGTGACTATTTCCACCTTCACAACTGGTTGGAAGCGAGTTTGAAATTAGATAAATGTCCTGTTTTTCACTGTGGTGGTTTGAATAAGAATGGCCCTCATAGGTTGGTATATTTGAATGCTTAGCATCAGGGAGTGGTACTACTTGAAAAGGATTAGGAGGCATGGTGTTGTTGGAGGAAATCTGTCACTTGGGGAGGGCTTTGACATTTCAAAAGCCCAAGCCAGACCCTGTAACTCTCTTTTGGTTTCAGAATTCTCAGTTACTTCTCCAGCACCATGTCATCTGCCTGCATACTCTCATGCTTCTCATCATGGTGATAATGGAATAAGGTGTGTGTGTGTGTGTGTGTGTGTGTGTGTGTGTAAATATATGAAAAATGCTCACATACATAAAAGAAGGAGTAGGGGGAGAACGATGGCATGAGGAAGTGGTCAAGGAGGGAACACAACCCTTACTTGAGGCAATCCAATAAGGGTTTAATCATGGAAACATGTACCTGTTCCCGGTACGGTATATTGGTGCCCACAGATAGACCAGTGAAACAAAACAGAGCTTAAGTAAATGGATAGGGTAGCAGTCAGTGTAATCCAGGCTCTCTAGCTAATTTTTAGAAGTCATAATTTTGAAATAATATGGGAAATAAAGATGGGAAGCATAGATGTTCTGCTTTTATATCCAGTACTTACAGAAGAGGGGGCAGAGAAAAGGGAGTTACCACAGCATACTGGAGACGGCACTGACACCCTTTCTTTACACCAGTTGGAAAATTGCTGTTCAGCAATGGAACAATCAAATCTCAGCCTTGGATAAGGAAGAAACATAAATGACCCAGCAGCTGAGATTGGGCTTCAATCTGAAGCTTCAGATTGAAGCCCAGGAAAGCAAAGCAGCTGGCCACTAGCTCTCGCCTCAAGCTCAGGCTGAAAGGGCTGATGCACACACGAGCTCTTCTCCAAGCCTCAAACTGCTGCCTCTCCTCAGCATGACTGGAGAATCCTGAAACTGAATGTCTTCCTATCCTCCTTGATACTGAGCCTTCCTATCTTCAGTGTGGCTGGAGACTGAATGCCTCCTACTGAATACTGAAGACCCTGCTTCTATCTTTTATACCCCTCTAGTGCTGAAATTAAAGGCATGTGATCTGTCACTCTTTTAGACGGAGTCAATCTAGTGTATCATTGGGTGGCCTTGAACTCAGAGATATCTGTCTACCTCTTATAATCCTGAGTCCTAGGATTAAAGGTGTGTACTACCACCTCCTAACTTCTGGCAGCTAGGATTAAAGGTGTGTGCCTGGCTTCTGTGACTTGTGCCTGACTTTGCTTTCTGAATCCTCAGGTAAGCTTTAATAAATCATAAATATTATATCACCACAGGTTAGAATGAACCACATGAAACTTTCACTTTATTAGAACAAAAGCAGTTATGGGACAAAACATCCATACATCTTCTGGCTTCCCTCAATCTCACATACTCAGAGCTGCTGCCAGAGAAGGCAATGTACTCAGCAGCATGAGATCCTCGCTTACATCCCGTCATATTACAGGTGTGCCCACTGCTGTAGTGCTTCCCACGGCTTCCTCTTTTAGAAGGAGTCAGAATTCCCTGAACGTGATATATTTGCCTCTTTCATGCTGCTGGGCAACTGGGAGTCATTTATCCCTGTGATGTGTGAATATTTGAGATTGTACAGTAGGATGACCCTAAATACTAGAGGATGGGCCAAAGTGTGAAGTTACAAAACAGAAAAATTCAAGTCATTATTCCATTTGCAGGAAACTAGATGTGACCTGGAATAATCATATAACAAGTGAGTGTCATCTGGGAAGAAGGAACTTCAATTGACACAATGCCCCCATGAGACTGGCCTTGTAGGCAAGTCTGTGGAACATTTTCTTGATTGATGATTGATGTAGGAGGGCCCGGCTAACTGGGGGCATTGCCACTCTGGGCAGGTGTCCCAGGGTGCCGTAAGAAAGCAGGCTGAGCAAGCCAGTAAGTAGTGTCCCTCCCTAACTTCTACATCGGTTCCTGCCTTGAGTTCCTGCCCTAACTTCCCTCAGTGATGGAGTGTGACCTGAGAGTTGTAAGCTGCAATAAACACTTTCCTCCTCAAGTTGCCTTTGATCATGGTGTTTTATTACTGCAATAGAAACCTAACTAAGACATCATATTAACCAAACTAAGTCAATCTCAGAAAGACAAATATTGTATGTTTCCTCTCATATGTGGCTCCTAGCATTTACTGTAAACACATAAAATCGTGTATGTATATATGATATGAAAGTAGTAGTGAAATTGTTTGGGGATCAAAGGGTTCTAATACGAGTGGGAGGAGGGGAAAGAGGAGAACAGGAGAAGAGAATAGACATACAACATACATTTTTATGTGCATGGGTGTTTTGCCTACAGGTAAATTTGTGCAACACATGCATGCCTGGTGCATGCAAAGGCCAAAAGAGGACACCTGATGCTCTGGCACAAGGGTTATAGCTGGTTGTAAGTTGTCATATACCGGTGCTGGGAATCAAATCGGGGTCCTCTATGAGAGTGGCCAGTGCTCTTAATTACTGAGCCATTTCTCCAGTCCCAAGGGATCATAATTTGAAGTCAGTTTGGGTGACAAATTGAGACCCTATCTCAAAAGTAAATAAACAAAAACCAAGAGCTAGGTATGTAATTCAGTGGTAGCATGCATATCTAGAGTATACAAGCTCTGAGTTTGATCCCAGGGTAGAGAGAGCAGAGCAGAGGGAGGGAGGGAAAGAGGAAATTGAATAAATGTGTTGGCTCATGTTGAGACTACTAACTTCCCACTTACAAAACTGGATTTCTAAATACACATCACAAGCCTTAGATAGCAAATTCAAACACCGTAAAACAAATGATTGATTTTTTTTTTAATTTAAATCGTGCTGTTGGGACTCATTTTGCCAATTTGCAGGTTATTCCTAAATAACCAAGTCCTCATTTGCACTGCTAACCAGCTCTTTAGCGCATCTGCAAATAGCACACATTACATTTCCTGCCGTCTAACAACTTTCCCATTAGCTACAGTAAACACTCTGCACTCCGGTCACCCATCAGTTCCCCATAGAGTTATGGGTTATAAGTTTAATTGTTTCATTTGCATACCCAGCTGAGATAAATTAGAAAAAAGGGCCCACACTCATTACACTTTATTGCATTACAAACACAGATGTCTGTTGTTCTAGACCTGCTTAACCTTGACCTAAAGAAAGAGATTAGAGTAATACGGAGAGAAAATACACACTGTCTGTTCACTTGGCTTCTCCTGTCTGAACCATGTTGAATTTCCTTGACGAGGGAGAGTTCTCATTTTTGAACTGAAGTGTATCTCTGAGGGAAAAAACAAAACAAAACAAAATGTATTCCTCTGGCTATTGCTGCTTTCCATGCTGACACATCACCTGTTACAAGGTCTCAGTAAGCATAAGTTCCCTTGACCAAGAGACATAAGGAAATTGTCTCTGTGAAGAGTACGATCACCACTCTGGGAAGGAGGGCACCTGCCCACCACCCAGCTTAAAGTCAAAGCTGATCGATTCACGGAACACAGTTTCGTACAAAAGGTTGAGTCGATGACCAAGAGCTTCACTAACCGGAAGACGGCCTCTTCATCCCCATCACTCTCCCTTTTCAATTTTAAATGATTTTTAAGAGCAACTTATTTTTATTTTATACACATGTGTGTTCTCTCTGTTTGTTTGTCTATGTACCATATGTGTTTCTGGTGCCCACAGAGCCATGAGAGGGCTCAGACCCCCTGAAATTGGGGTTATGCGTGGGTAGTTGTGAGACTCTCTATACATGCTAGGCACCAAACCCTGGTCCTCTGCAAAAGCAGCATGCTCTTAAGCACTGAGCCATCTCTTCAGCCCAGTTTCCTTACACACACCTCTGCAGCACATGGACACACCATTTGCTTGTGACTACGTGGCAACTCTGTGATTAGGAACTTTGCCCCAATTGTTACACCCACATATACACACACAAGGAGGGAAAGTCATTGGTGTGACGTCATAGTTATTGTGTAAATCAAAACTCTGGTGCAAAGTTAAACTCAAAGAAGTGTCTTTAAACCAAATAGGAAGGGCTGGAAAGATGGCTCAGTGGTTAAAAGCACTGTCTGTTCTTCCATGAGACCTGAGTTCAGTTCCCAGCACTCATGTGGTGGCGTACAACTACCCATAACTCCAGTTCCAGACTATCTAATGCCTCTCTGACCTCCAGGAATGCCAGACATACATGTGGTGCACAGACATACATACAGGCAAATACTGATACATATAAAATAAAAAATATAATTTAAAAAAAAAAAAAGCATGAAAACCAGCTAAAATGAAGTCACATGATCGTATACAAGGATTTAAGTTCTTACAACAAAGCTCTGAAAAAGAATAAAAGGTATAGGGACTTGGCTTCACTCTCATTAAGAGGCTCAACAGTTATGAGCACAGGCTGCTCTTCCAGAGGTCCTGGGTTCATTTCCCAGCACATACATAGTGGCTCACAGCCATCTGGAACTCCAGTGTCAGGGACTCTGATGCCATCTTCAGGCCCCTGTGAGCACCAAGCATCCCACCAGTACACTGACATCCATGCAGACAAAACGCAATATACAATATAATAATACAATATAAAATTAGTTATTTTAATTGCATTAAGAGACTGCAGTGTAGTTTGGATCTGGAATATCTCCCAAAGCCCCTGGGCTAAAAGCTTGGTGCTCATCTTGGCACTAATGGGAGCTGGTGGAAACTTCCTGGGGTGGGAACTAACAGCAAGTTTTAGGTCACTGACAAACAGTCCATGATTTGGACTGTGATCCCCTGTTCTCTTTCTCCCTTCACTTCCCCAGGCGAGCAGGCTCATTCCATCACATATTCCCAGCATGACAGAATGGGCTATTATATGGCCATATCCACTATGTCAGTCAGTGGTGAACAGACACATCCAAAACCATGAGTCAGGATAAACTTTTCATCCTTATAAGTTGATTTATTTCAGGCATTGGTTACAGTAACAGAAAGATGACCAAAGCAAAGATACATAAGGCTATATAGTGATGCCCCTTCATGAGACACACAGGAAGAGGAGGCACTAAAGGAGATAAAAAACATCAAGAAGAAACAAAAAAGTAGGTTAGAAAGTATTTGATCCAGGGGATAGGGTGATAGCTCAGTGAGTGAAGTAATTGACTTGCAAGCAAACACAAGCCTTCAAGTTAAAGCCAGGCATGGTAGTATGAAATTGTAACCCTAGTACTGAAGGGTAGAGGAAAGGAGGTGCCTAGCTAGACAGCCAGCCTAGCAGGACAACCCTTGGTTCTAGGGACACTGTCTCAAAAACCAAGGTGGATGGCTCTTGAGGAACACCACCATAGGTTGACCTCTGAGCTGCAGACACACACACACACACACACACACACAGAGAGAGAGAGAGAGAGAGAGAGAGAGAGAGAGAGAGAGAGAGAGAGAAACATACACACGAAAATATTCTAATTAAAATTTTTACTTAGAAAATAAATTCCAAGTTCACACTCCAGAAAGAAAACTATATGGTTTATCTTTATACAGCTGAGGTGTATTTACTGTGAAGGTAATGAAATTTAAACTTTAGGGACCCTCACATTAGCACCTCCCTCTCCCAGCGCTGTGGGATAGGGAAAAGGTGTGCCCTAATAGTGTTTCTGTATATTTTCAAAGCCAGTGCATTTTAACTACAATTTCTTTTTACTTTTTAATTTTTTTAAGTTTTTCAAGATAGTGTTTCCCTGTGTAGTCCTAGCTGTCCTGGAATTCACTTTGTAGGCCTCAAATTCAGTGATTCTATCCGCCTCTGCTGGGATTAAAGGCATGTACCACCCCCACTTGGCATAGTTTCTTAAGACACACCATATTAGCTACTAGTATGCAAATATTAGTTACTAATGAAGGAAGGAGCTGTAGGGTCAAGTATGACAGCCCATCTAGCAGGGAGGGATGACAGAGCAGATCTGTCCATGGTGGCAGGAGTGGTGGGCAACAGGTGGTATATCAGCAAGCAGAATATGCCCTGGAACCTAAAGACAGGCTACAACCTTCTAAGGCCAGCACCTGTAGGCATCTGGTCTGTGGACCTGAAAGGGTGGCCACACCCCTTTGGGTGTGGCTTCAGGAAGACAGAAGTGGAAAGAGAGGAGCTTGAGGCATGGCTTTCCGTTGTGCTCCTTCTGTTGGGTCAGCGGATCCTGAAGAGCAGGGAAATGCTCCAGCGGTTCTTTGCATTTTTCTGTGTAATTGTCCCCAATAAACATCCATTTATCCTTTATCTTGGGTCTAGTGACATAATTACATTTTCGACTTCATGCACCTGATGACTTCCCCCTGCCAATTTGGCCCTGTCACAGTCCCAAGACCTCCCCAAATGGCACCAACACCAGCTGAGAACAAGCACTCAACACATAAGCCTGTGTGGGACATCTCATGCCCAAATCATAGCACACTGTCTCTTTCCACACTGACTTCTCTATTGTGTCAAGAGCATTAAGATGACTGGGGTCCTTTCTTGATGTGTGAGTAAAAGGAACATTGAATGGGGGGCGCATTGATTTGGGGCTGTGGGGTATAGAGATGTGCTTTCCAATCCCTTCCACATACAGTTAAAATGTCGTTCACCTTGGAGGGCTGGGTGGGAACAGCCCTACTTCCCAGTGAGCTGACTCATCCAGCAACACAATGGACAGGACAAGAGTCTGGGCCCACATCATGGCCTGACAAGGTCTGAAAGGTATCAAGCCTGAAGCTCATCTGCAAAAAATAGCTTTCAATCATCAATATATAAAATAGCAAGAAAATTCAGGACTAAACAGCTCACAGTCAAGCAGGACCCTTGCTTGTCAGAAAGGGAGCCATATATATATTTGAAAACCACTAGATGTGCCTTTTCTTCTTATTCTTTATAAAAGGTTTAAACACGTCATTTTAACTATGATTTTTTAAAAAAATTATCTTTCACAAAGTAAAGGGAAAGAGTCTAGAATTCTGATTGAGATTCTTAAAAGAGTACTTTTTTTTTTTTTTTTTTTTTTTTTTTGTCTCTTTAAATTGATCAAGTAATGAGAAGCCCAGGTCAAAAAATAATGGAAAATATGATGGAGATAAACATGGAAACTGAAATGGAAATTGCTCTGGCATCATAAAAAGAAACGTACCAAAAATATTTTTAAATCACAGACAAAATGACAATAGTTTAAAGAATAGACAAATGTTGACTAATAATGAACACACTCTTGGTTTGTGTGATCGTCAAATTAATGAACAGAGAGAACTCAGCTAAATACATGGGAGCAGGGTTAATATTTGTCCTGACTTGACAGCAAGACACTCTGACGCTAATGAAGATAACACAAAATGTACAATATACAGGGACCTCAAGAGCCCTGTGCTGTCAACTCAGAGACCAAGATCCTTTATTATCTGAGGACACTTGAAATGCCTTTAAATTTCAGGGGCTGTACAAAAGGGAAAGCTAGCTGCCCACTTTCCCTAAGTTGAACCATAACCAATCTTTAAAAAGTAAACGGAATCCCTAGCAAATGATATGGACACTAAAATAAGCTTTCTTGGCCTGGGGACATGGTTCAGTCAATCCAGTGCTTCCTGGTATGCAGGCAACGCTGGGTTCTGCCCCCAGTGCCACGTACACTGAGCATAGGACTGCATGGCCAGGTGCTTAGGGGGTGGGGGCAGAAGGGGCCAGAAGTTCAAGGCTATTTTCAGCTATGCAATGTGTTTGAGGTCAGCCGAGACCAGAAGCTCTGGCTCAAAAACAGAACAAACTGAAAGAGGAGCTACATAAAATAAACTTCACGGTAAAATGCCAACCATGCTAGCGAAGAAAACATAACTCTGAATTATCTTTCCATCATCTAAATACAAAGCAATACTAAAAGAAGAAGGAAAAGAGGGAGGGAGGGAGGGAGGGAGAGAGGAAAGGAGGGAGGGAAAAAGAAAGGAAGGAAGAAAGGAAGGAAGGAAGAAAGGGAGGGAGGAATGGACAGACAGACAGACAGACAGACAGATCATTGTCAAGATTACACAGCCAGGCTGGTGGAATGACTCAATGGGCAAGGGCATTTGCCACCAAGCATGACTACCTGAGTTCAATCAGAACTGCCTGAGTCCCTGCCCAACCAGCATGTTTTCTTTCATTTTCTCCTCACATCTTTGGAACAAGTGTGGGATTTTTCAATTGTAGCTTTTCTAAACAATCTTCAGCTGCCACCAAAACTCGGGAGGCTTTCAGGTTTTTGCTAAAGCCCCTCTCCTCAGGCTAACGTTCTCTGCTCACAGCCACAAGCTAGTTTTCTGATTCTGACCAGCTACAGGACTGCAAACCTACTGCTCCACCTCTCCCCACCTTCCTTCCTGTCTCTGCAGATCACCACACCCTCTCCATCACCACGAGATCTGTTGTTTTAAAACTTCCTCATATGAATAAAGTCAGGTTAGAATGTTTCCTTTCTGTGCCTGGTTTATTTCACTTGACATAATAACATCCTCCAAGTTCATCCATGTTGTCACAGATGACAGGACTTTAACCCTTTTGTGACTGCCCACTGGTGACATTTAGAGTGATCCCATGTCCTGACTGTTACTGTTGTTATAAGCGGTAATTTTCTTGTGGTTGGTTTTTTTATTCTTTGAAGGCCCATCACCCAATTCCCAAATAAATACACAGATACTTATTCTTATGTATGTCCAGCCTTAGCTTGGCTTGTTTCTAATTTACATTATCCTGTTTCTCTTTATTTATCCTTTAAAAACGCCTCTGGGCTTTTTACCTTTTTCAGTTCTATAAATCTTCTTAATGCATGGCTGGCTATGTAGCTGGGTGGCTGGCCTCTCTCATCCTCCTCTTCTTCTTCTCCTTTTCTCCATCCTCCCCTTTTTCTCAAGCCTAGATTTATCCTCCTACTTATTCTCTCTGCTTGCCAGCCCTGCCTATCCCTCTCCTGCCTGGCTTTTAGCCATTCAGATCTTTATTAGACCAATCAGCTGTTTAAGGCAGGCAAAGTAACACAGCTTTACAAAGTTAAATGCAACATAAAAGAATGCAACACATCTTTGCATCACTAAACAACTATTCCACAGCATAAGTAAATATAACGTGTCTTAAAATAATATTCCACAATGTTTTCTTCTACTGTTTCAATCTCAAACTGTATGTCCGTACTCAATCTTGAACTCACCACGTATGTGAATGTGAGTCTATACCACATGGGTGTGTATCAGAGGCCAGAAGTGTGTTTGATGCCCTGGAAGTGGAGTTATAAGTGATTCTGAGCTATCTGACATGGACACTTGGGTCTTCTGAAAGAGTAGAAAGTGCTCTTAACTACTGAGCTATCCCTCCAGTTCTGCGTTTTCTCAAAAGAGCTCTAAAAGCTTTACATCTCACAAACTCTAGATCAGCGCTTCTTAATCTGTGGGTTGTAACTCCTTTGGGGGGAAATGAGCAACGTTTTCACTGGGGTCATATATCAGATGTCCTGTATATCAGATATTTACATTATGATTAATGAGAGTAACAAAATTATAGTTATGAAGTAGCAATGAAAGTAATCATATGGTTGAGAACTGGAAGAACTGTGTTAAAGGGTCACAGCATTAGGAAGGTTGAGAACCACTGCTCTAGATCATGTCCCGCCTCAGAGCCCCACTCCCTATTTCTGGTATAGTCAGAAGGATACTGTCAGGCCTGAATGATGAAGCAAGGTGCACATTGACGTTTTCAGGATCCTGATGGAACAAACCTGGAGAACAAATGTGATTCCCGGATGTAGAAGAAAATAGTCATCTATCTCAATGGAGACTTCCTCCCACGAAAGACAACATCATGCAGGAAAGGTAGCTGAGCAGATAGAGTGCTTGACACTCAAGTGTGAGGAACTGAGTTCGATCCCCAAACCCAAGTAAATCGAGCAGGCATCTGTAATCCCAGCACCATCCCACAAAGAGAAGAAAGGTGAAGAAGGGAAGTCCCAGCCTCTGGACCAGCCGACCAGGCATATGCAACAGGCAACAAGAGATCCTGTCTCAACGAATGTGGAAGACAAGCACCAACAAACACTTCAAGTTGCCCTCTGACTTCCACATATGTAATATCACACACACACACACACACACACTTTGATTGAAAATCAACCACAATTCTTGCCTTTGCCCAGAATCAGAGTGTCCCCAACCTCCCTGCAAGGCTGATTCGAGGTTGGGGACCCCAGGATGCTTTGTCTGCAGGGTTATCATTTTTCTTTATTAAAAAGTACTAAACAAAGAGAGAGAGAGAGAAAGAGAGAGAGGGGGGGAGAGAGGACTTGAACCACCAAGCTTCATTTTTCTGAGTGCTTTTTTGTTGGTGAAAATAGGCACTTTTTCCGACCTAGTCTTCGGCACTGCCAAAAGCATCAAGTCTACTATTCTTTTGGGGTCTGTGAACTCCATGTGACTATGTTATTCCACCTGTTTTCTTTGTCTCTGGGACACTAACATAGAAATGGCAAACTCACTCTGAATTTGTCTATGACTATGAAATCTTTGGGGGACACCAACGAAAGAAGGCCTCTATGCCAGCTGGTTATCATTTAGTCTGCTTAGAAACCATTTACTCTCCAGTAGTTATCTTCAGAGTAGCAAAAGCCTCCAGTGTAAAACAATGAACACTTTGGAGTCCTCTGTCGACCTGCTTCTGGAAGATTTCCTTCATATCACCGGCACAGAAAGAGTCTTTACATCAGCTACTGCAAAGGACTCTGAGAGGTCATCTGTACCAACTGCCAGAGAGGGCTGCGCTTCAAATAATGAAAACGGATGGTCGTTACTGCAGCTCTTGAAATTTTTATGGGACAGATGTTTCTCCCCAAGAGAGCTGTGTGTCACCTCCAAGAGCACCTTTGCTGAATGAAGATCTATAAAGCCCACAAATTGATCAATACTCCCTTAACTTCAAGAACACTGGACGATGTCTGGACCCAGGCAAAGAATTAAAATAATGAGTGTGACTCTCAACAACAAGACTCCCCTCCGCAAGGCAGCTTACCGGGTGTCAGAGATCATATTAGTGGACAGAAAAGGAATTCTTCATCAAATCCCTTTCATTAATATCTTCCTTAATTATGTGTCCAGTGGAACAGTGGGCCACCACACATTTAGCAATTCCAGACAGCACCAAAATTCCCCCAAATCATCTTTCATTTGTCAGCTGCATGGTGAAGTTTTGTGTGCTTTTGTTTTTAATTTCTAAATTTTGCTTTGAAAGTCCAGAATAACAGATACTATATAGATTATAGACCTAATGGTTGGCCAAGGACTCACGAGGACTATGGCCAGTGAAGAGATAGAGAAAGAAATAGACAGGAGTAAAGTTACCTCTCTCTAGGATTCTGAAATTCTCACAGGGCAGATCTTGGTGGTCTGTCCTTGGGTTCTTGGGTTCTGTACAATGGGTATTTATTAGGGAAGCACTTACACCAATAATACTAAACAACCACCACAGTCTTTCTGCTCCTGAAGATGTTGTCTCGCCCTTCTGATACTCTCACGACAACCCAAGAGACCAAGCCAGCCCCTCTTCTTCCTTATAAGGGGTCGTGTCTGCACCTGAAGCCATACCCCCAGGATGTGGCCACCACCGAAAGTTCACTGGCAAAGCAAGATGCCACTACATCCCTCCCCCCTCACACTTTTTTTTATCTAAATAAGAGGGTTTTAAGCCTGATATAAACAACTGTATACAATGATAACAATATCAAGTATACTCCAAGAAAAATAAAGGTAAAAACATACACAAATTTAGACCTACAATCAGCAAGAGCAACATTAAGCAAGAAATACACACTAAATATCCAGTCCCAGGGTAATGGCATATAACAGAGATTACTCCAATGGTTGTCCTCTTCTGGAAAGTCTATGTCTTGTACCTAACATGTTCTAGCTAAGATAAGAGAGGATATTAGCTGTGTCTACCTAGTTTTCAACCTCATGAAAGACCTCAGAAGGATAATATATAAACTTTAAATTGACAGAGACATCTCACTGCCCAGCTAGTTCAGTCAGTAGATCATGAGACTCTTAATCCCAGGGTTGTGGGTTTGAGCCCCACATTGGATGACATTTGTATAAGGAGTTTCTGTTCCACCTGGTCCTGCAGCCATTTAGCTTCAAATAAACACACAGGTTTATATTAATTATAAACTGTTTGACCAATAGCTCAGGCTTCTTATTGGCTAGCTCTCTCTTGGTTATTAACTCATTTCTATTAAACTGTGTATTGCCACAAGGCTGTAACTTACCCATAATGTTCCAGCGTGTTACCCCTTCCATGGCTACATGGCATCTCCCCTGGTCTCTCTGTGTCCCCCCTTCCCGGAATTCTCCTAGTCTGGTAGCCTTGCCTATACTTCCTGCCTGGCTAGTGGCCAATCAGCATTTATTCATCAACCAATAAGGGAAACATATATTCACAGCATACAGAAGGACATCCCATCACTCATGATTACATGTGGAGGTCAAAAACCATCTTGCCAGAATCAGCACTCTTCCTGTCATGTGGTTCTGCAACTCAAACTCAGACCCTAAGGCTTGACAGTAAGCATCTTTACCCATTAAATCATATTGCCAGCCCTTCCTTATTTTCATATGTACAATCCCATATAAATAGCTAGACTTCAAGGGAACAAATATCAAGAGAATTCATGCTGGCATTACTAAACTCATAATAAAATTATTAGGCTACACTCCACAAAGGTGTAGCCACACTTCTCTAAACTTTGAACATCATTTACTTGGGAAGACTAGGGTCACCCAAACTGCTGACAGTCACTAATATTTCTCAAGGCAAACCCCCAACAAAGCCAGTGCAGGAATTCCCTGAACAAATCAGCTTCTCCCCATCCCATTTTTAGATAAGATTCCAGCTTGTACCCCAAGCTGTCTTCAAACCTTTCGTCCTCCTGCTCCAGCTTTTCAAGTGCTAGGATTACATGTCTGGACCATTATGCCCAGCTTCAAACCAAACTCCAATGAGGAGCAGACACCAATATCTTTAAAGAGATGAGTTAGTATAAACCCCAAGGAGTTTTGAGAAGCAGAGGAATAGGGGAAAGGGTGTGATGAAGAAATGTGCAACAGGAAAAATATTAAAGCACGAGGTTTCAAAGCTTTTCAATTGTAATTACCAAGTTGATGCTGACCTTGATATAGAATTTGAAAAGAGTATATTTTGCCTTCAAAGCTTTAATATACTAGATCCATTGTTTTTAGATTCCCAAGAAATATATCCAATAGGATGCCCATGTGTATGCACATGTGTACGTGCTCACACACATATGTGTATGCATGTGTGTGTGAAAAGAAGCAGAGGCTAAGGTAGTCTAAGAAACTGGCTCATGACTGTGGGAGGTAGCAAGACCGAAATCCATGGCTAGAGACCCAAAAAGTGACATTTCAGCTTAGGTCAGAAGGTAAGCTATAGGCACATGTCCCTCTTTTCAAGTCAGTCCTTCCTCTAATAAGGCCTTCAAATTAAAAAAGAAAAAGAAAAAGAAAGAAAGAAAGAAAGAAAGAAAGAAAGAAAGAAAGAAAGGAAGGAAGAAAGAAAGAAAGAAAGAAAATGCCCACAGAGAAACATCTAGAATAAAATTTGATGAAGTATCTGAATGCCGCTGTTTCACTGAGTAGATTCAGAAAAATTAACACTTTATTATATATCCATCCACACATACATCCAACCAGCAATGTGGCATAATATAGTATGGTGCAGTGTGGTGTGTTGTGGTGCAGTATGGTGTGTTGTGGTGTATTATGGTGTGGTGTGCTCTAATATGGTGTGGTATGGTATGATGTAGTATAGTATGGTGTGATGTGGTGTGGTATAGTGTAGTGTGGTATGGTATAGTGTAGTGTGGTATAGTATGGTGTGGTATGGTGTAGTATGGTGTGGTGTGGTGCTGTATAGTGTGGTGAGGTGTGGTGTGGTATAGTGTGGTGTGGTATGTGTGGTGTGGTGTGGTATGGTGTGGTGTGTTATGGTATGGTGTTGGTTTACAGGGAATCAAAGCCAAGCTCTCACATCTGTGATGTCAACACTGCCCCTGAGCTATGCCCTCAGCCTCAAGGCTTTTATTGATAGTACAGTATGCAAAGCCCCCTGCTAGATGTCACTGACACACAAAGGTTAGTCCTTTCACTCTTGCACACGATAGCAGTCTTGCTAGCTGGGCCTGCTTTTCCAGTCAACAACTTTCACACATCTTATTTGTTTGTTTGTGTTTTGAACACAGGGTCTCTCTGTGTAGCTCCAGGTAGCGTGAAACTCCATATGTAGATCAGGCTGGCATTAAACTCAGAGCTCTTCCTTCCTGTACCTCCTGAGTGCTGGGAGTAAAGGCATGTCCCACCATGCCTGGCAACTTTAGTACATTTCTTAAATCATGTACTGTTGTTGCCTTTACAGGACTGTCCACAAAAAAGTAATGGCATAGTGTGCTTACGGAGCACACTAACTACTCTACTCTTCTCAGCTTATGAATGAAAAAAATACCTTCATGGATGCTTTAAATTACACATAATGATTCTCTAGGTGGCTTATAGGTCCTCATTATAGAAATAAATTCTCTTCTTGCTAGGTCTAGTTTTTAAGACCTTGTATTTGTAATCTTTTCAAAAATAGTGCCTTGGAGCAATGAAACTATTTTAATAATCAACAAAGATTTGTGTAAAACAATACAGATTAAAAGAGCAAGAAATCAAATAGGTGCTGGTGATGGTGGAGGAGGATGTGAAGGAGAAGATGGAGGAGGAGGATGTGGTGGTGATGCAGGAGGTGAAGCAGGACTCTGATTTAGTAGGACCGGCTGGCCTGCACCTCACTATATAAACCAGATTAACCTCTAACTCAGAGACCTTCCTGCCCCTGCTGCTACCTCTGCCTCCTGGGTGTTGGGAGTAAAAGTGAGCATCATAATCATAACCAGTTAGATTCTTTTTAAAGAGAGACAGTAACTCAAATGTTCAGCTAAGCCACAGAGTGTCTTTACTACCAGGTACAGAGACAACTGCCCTATATTCTGCTGTGAGTGAGTAAGTTAAATTCATGGGACAGAATGGTGAAACACAAACTAAAAGTTAGACATGTCTGATGGCACTATAGTCCTAACAGGATTTTAATTAAAAAATAAAAAATAAAAAGTTCTCTCCATTGCAAATTTTGACAAGCAGTGATAGAAGAAATCAGTTGGACATATAAATAAATGCAACAAAAATGAAATCTGTGTGTCCTTCCTTCATTCCCTACTCACATGGTATGTTAAGAAATCTACTATAATATCATTTCATCTGATAGTATGTTTTTAAAAGAGGATTTTAGGTTTTGAAGGGGGTTATAAATAATGTGACACTCTATCTCAAAGTAGAGTGGTGTGTCACACGATGCCTAGGGCTTCACAAACACCTACTAACAGACAAAAACAGTGCTATGCACTCATTGTTACCCAGGATAGGAGTGTAGAAGCCTCGCCTTCAGATCCACTTGGCTATGAAGGGCATCCCCTCCCCCTCCTGAAGATAGTCCAGTCCTGCAGTCTACTAAAGTCCTGTGTGTTCCCAATTCTACCACTCGCTAGCTATGTGACATTGTAATCTTTCTCCCTCTTTATCTTCCCATCCTCCCCAGACAATCCTCATCTGTAAAATGAGGAAATCATACAGTTGTCACAAAAACAAATAAGTTGGAGCCCATGGAGGATTTATACACTGCCTTTCACACAGTAAGTACAACATGAGTGAGAGCTACTGCAAGTCTCATCGCACATCGTAGGACTGCTTGGTACCCTCATGGTAACTTGCACCATAATTCATTTCTCCAACATCCTACTCTGCCTCTGTCTGGTTCTAGGAAAATTAAGACAACTTAGAAAACTCTACAGTCTAGGAAAAGGCATTTGTATGCTTTTTAGAACTCACAAGGAAGAGCTCAGATGGCAAGTAGCTTCCACGTGGCTTTCCCCATCCTCACTAAATACTATAGTTTAGCTGGGAACATGTTCTGGAATGATATAGCCTGTCCCAGTACTTCTCACATCTCTGTCTGCTTCCTGGCCAGCATGAGGTGAGCAGCTGTCACTATACCCTTCTACCATGATGTTCTGCCTTACCATGGACTTGAAAAAAAATGGAACCAGCCAACCATGGGCTAAAACCAAAGTAAATCTATGTTCCTTTTAATGTGTTTCTTTGAGCCACACAGTGGTGGCACACACCTTTAGTCCCAGCACTCAGGTGGCAGAAGCAGGTGGATCTCTACAAGTTAAAGGCCAGCCCGGTCTACAAAGTAATTTCCAGGAAAGCCAGGGCTACACATAGAACCCCGCCTCAAAGAACCAAAACAAATAAACAAATTGCTTCTTCAGGTATTGTCATTTACAAAAAAAAAAAAAAAAAACGAAACAACACAAAAAAACAGGAAGGAAAAAACCTACCTCAATTAACATAATTTGGGTGGATTCTGACCTTTACAACTAAGTGAACTAGAACTTCTGGCTAATCATCTGGGGAAGAAATTAAATTATGTCTCTAATCTTTTTTGTTCCTCTAAAAATGTCAAAAATGTAATCTGCATATAGAAAAGGTCTTCCTAGGACAGAAATCTCATTTCTGTACCCTCGACTGCTCCCTAGTTTCCTATGACAATGAAAAATCCAAACCATTACACAACCTAAGACTCACTGGTATTAATTAGTGGACTTTAGGGGCTGGAGACATCACCCAGTACTTAATAATGTACACTGTTCTTACAGAGGACCAGAGTTTGATTCCCAGCATCCATGCCTGGATACTCATTACCATCTATAGCTCCATCTCCAGCGGAATCCAACACCCTCTTCTGGGCTCCATGGGCACGTGCACATACTCATGCTCACATATATACACATAGACATAATTTCTCTTAAAACAATAAAATAAATAACAGAGGAGTTTATATGCTAGTCACTGACAGAAAACACAACAAGCAGGTCATCAATAGCTACTGCTGCCTTTATCAAAAAAGAAAGAAAGAAAAAAAAAAAAACATGCTCCTTAACTAATGATTTCTCACCATCTCCACTGTAGTCACCCTGGGTAAGCCTCCATCGAGTCTTACAGGGATCACAGACAGTGTCTGAACAGCCACTGTAGCCTTCCTAAGGTAGAAACCCAAACTGATGCCTCCCTTGCTTCTACATCAATGGTTTCTGCAGAGCTAAGGGCTCTTCAAGGTCACTCCCACTTCTGATACTCAGTCCAAGTTTAGAATTCCCCAAGACAGCCTTAGGTTCAACAGTTTGCTGTAAGACTTCTCTGCAAACTCTTACACTCACAGTGATAGGTTTTTAAGGTTTAGTTTATCAATTATTCATATTTGTATATGTGTGAGGGAATGCAGGTGAGTGCAGGTGCCCTCAAAGACCAGAAGAGGGCATCAGATGCCTTAAAGCTGAGGTTACAGGCAATTGTCAACCACCTGATATTTCTTGGGTACCAGAACTGAACTTAGGTCCTTTGCAAGAACAGGTCACACTCTTAACCATCACACCATCTGTCCAGCCCCAGTGGTTAAGGCTCATTACAGTGAAAGACCATAGATGGAGAGCAGCCATGGAAAGAAGTTCATGGAGCAGCATCCAGGCAAGTTCCCAGGATGCAGCATCCAGTGGTCCTTCCAAGTGGAATGACAGACATCATTAACTCTCCCTGACAATGAGGTGTAAACAACACTCACAGTATGCTACCAGTCATGGAAATGTACCTACAGGGTTCAGTCAAATAGCACAAGTGACTTTCCCCAAGGCTAATCTCTACCCTCCAAACCAGCTAAGGATCCATGTAGTAATCTGTGTCCCAAAGACCCCACCATGTGTCACTCTATTAGTCACTTTTCTGTTACTGTGATAAAACACCATGACAAGGCAACTTAGAGAAGAAAGAGTTTACTGGGACCCATGGTACCAAAGGCATATGAGTCATCATGAGAAGCTTGGTGGCAAGCAGGAGGCATGACAGGAAGTGGGCAAAACGTAAACACCCAAAGCCCACCCTTCATGATTGGCTTTCTTCCAGCAAAGCGCTACCTCCACCACCTGTCCACCAACTATTCAAATAACTCAGCCTAAGGGAGACGTTCTCACTCATTCAGAATGCACACAGACTGTCTAGTGTGTTCCAATGTGCCAAGGCAAATGAAGACACCGAATCAAGCAGTCCAAGGCCACTGCCAGGAGCCAAGGGCAAAAGTCAGGGGTTTGGTCACTTTGCTCCTTTCTATGACAGAATCAATGTAAGGGAAAAGGATTTATTTTATCTAGTGATTTAGATAAACCACTAGATGTGATGGGAAGGTACGGTGGCTGGAGAGGGCAAAGTCCATGGTGCACGAGCTTGCAGCATATCTTGTTCATGTCAGGACTAAGTAGGGAGCAGAGCAGCTCAGGTTGGAACCAAAGGGAACGTGATCTTCAAGGATACCACCCCCAACAACCCCATTAGACACATGTCCGAGAAATTCTGTCACCTCTCAGAACAGCACCACCAGCAGGGACCAAGGGTCCAGGCACAGTGACTCAAACTGTCACACTAGACTTCTCTTTGGATAAGATCAATATGCCCCAGACAACAAAGCAAAGCCTCCTTGGAAGAATCATCTCCTCTGTCCCCCATCACTTTCTCAGCTCCATGAAACTTGTATTTTTAGGCCCTCACCTCGCAACACGGCAAGCCCCAACTCAGGGTACTGCTCTTGTCATTCCTTCTGCTCTGACACTCTTCCCTACCTATTCACACCACTACCTACTGCTCCACCAGTTCAGCGCACCCTCCCCATACCGGCCTGACCTCAACACCCAAGCAGAAGTAGATGCCATTGCCTGGTGACAGGCACACCCATGTGTATGCACATAGAACCCTATTTGCCTTGTTTTCTTCCTAGCACTTTCCAGGGCCGTCTTAGACTCTTCAGTTTGTTATAACAACAAATTCAAGGACTCGGTAATTTATAAACAACAGCCACACAGTCCTAGAGCTAAAGTTCAACACCAGAGCACTATGGCCTTGACAATGAACCCAGACCCTCCCCACATGCCATCCAGTGCCTTGGTAATAAAAACAGGAGACAAAGGTTGCTCAGTGTGAAGACAGGGACCTTGACTCTTGTCCTTGGACAGAAGCTAGAAATGGATTTGTCTTAGCCAGAGGCCACAAATGCCAGGCATGCAGGAGGGACTGGCTCCTGGTCTGGGTTTTTGTTATCTTCCATAATAGGACATGACTGAAACTCCAGCCCTCACATCTGGGCTGGAGATAGGCACATAGATACCTCATGGGCAGGCCCAGCTATTCTGACCCCCTCCCATTTCTTCAACACAGAAAAGCCTTGTTAATCCCTAGACAATGACCTTCCAGGCATCTTTTCCTGGGACTCCATTTTGCTATACTGAAGCCATGCTTGCCTCCTTCCTTTTCTTTCCTTTTATTTCTTTCTTCCATTTTTTTGTTTTGTTTCATTTGTTTGTTTGTTTTTGATTTGGGGGTTTTCAAGACAGGGTTTCTCTTTGTAGCTCTGGCTGTTCTGGAATTCCCTCTGTAGACCAGGATGGTCTCGAACTCACAGAGATGCATCTGCTTCTGCCTCCTGAGTGCTGGGATTAAAGGCTTGAACAACCCCCTCTTGGCTGTCTCCAGTCTCTATTATATATTCCTATAATAAACTCCTTTCTAAACTCACCCTCAAGTTTTCCACGAAATTATTTCTTTAACTTCACAAGATAAAGGACTCAGGAGGGGTGAGGAATCTTCCATGGCTCTTAAGGACCCTCCATTCCTCCCCACGCCATATCAATAACTCTCCAAGTTAAGTTCATAGGAGCTGATCAAGAACCCTGAGAATGTACACTACTAGTGTTAATATTTAGGCATATGTACTTAGGGTTCTGACAGGATACATCTCAGCTACAGCCACTAAGAGCACCAACTGTGCCTATTTACTATGTTCCCTTTTAAAAGGGCCTTGCCCACCTGCCATCCTCTTTCTGTCTCTTTCTTTCTCTCCTTCTCCCCTCTCTCTATCTGTCCATCTCTCTGTCTCTCTCCCTCTCTCCCTCTCTCTCCCTCTCTGCCCCCTTTTCCTCTCTCCTGTTGCTTCTGTTCCCAGAGGCAAGTCTCCTCTTCTCCTTCCCCCTTTTTATGATCCCTTTCTCAGAACAAAACAAAAACCCTCTGCTTGAACTCACATGGTGTCTTTCTCTCACACTGCTTCTTTTTTTTTTTTTTAATTACAACAACTAGTATGGTTTAAATGATTGGTTCAACCCAGCCCCCACCCCCACTCCCAACTCATGCAATTTAATTCCAAAGTCTTATAAAAATGGAGCTAAGTAAGTAGGAATAATCTAGCCATGGTATTTCGTGAAGTCCATATGAAGTCCCCACAGTTGAATTCAGGTGGCTTTACAAGTAGAGAGGGGTCGGTCACCCAGACAGACACGTGAATCTGATGATACCATGATGTGATACAGCAGCCAGAGACCCTTCACTAGACCTTATGCCATGGTGTTTGGATTTCTACCTCCAAACCTATGGGACAGATCAACTTCCTTTCTTTATTAAGTAGCCTGCCTCAGATATTTTATCACAGTAATGAAAAGTTGACAAACTCTGGACTTATGTATAAGTGTGTCAGCATTCCCTCATCCATTGTAATGAATGTTCCATTTGTACAAACATTAGAGGCTTATCAGGAATATGCTAGAGACATGGCTCAGCAGTGAAAAGCACTTGCTACTCTTGCAGAGGACCTGAGTTTGGTTCCCAGAACATTGGGTTACCATCACTCGTACCTACTGGCGATCTGGTGCCCCCTTCTGGCCTCCACAAGCTCCTGCACCCCCCCCACAAACACACAGATACACATGCACACAAACTTTTAAAAGATATCAGTAGGAAAGAACTGAGCAAGGCAGGAGGGACATGTGGGAACAGTCTGTGGGTTTCCTAAAATGGCTCCAAAAAATAAATCCTCTTAGAAGGAGGCAGGGAGAGAGCTGCATTGTTTTAAACTGAAATTTAAGAGTCTATTTCTTCAATTTTGGATGCATTAAGACACAATCTTGTCTGGCTGTTTTGTTTTGTTTTGTGGATAACTGCAATTTGCTCCATCCCAACTATTTCTAGAGTCCAGGTAACAGATGGTAAGGAGGTCTACTTTGAAGACTGAGATGTATTCCCATTCAGGAAAAAGAACTATGATCCATTGTCTCCTGGGCTGGGTTGAAGTATGGCAGGACGAGAACGTAGACCACTAGGGTACCAATAAGAACACAGCAACTTCTAGAGAAAACAAAAGTCAGCCTCCTCCAGGATCCCAGACATAATCTACCTAGAGAAAGAAAGACTTGTTTGAAATTCCCACTGGCTGATCTATAGAAATTTTCGATGTATTGAGAAATCTAAAATGTCTTTGCTGGGCTGTGGAGACATTAGAAGCAGAAGCTAGCAGAGGTTTGTCTTTTATCACAATGGACAGGTCATGGCAGGGAGCCCGGAGCCAGTGGCTGGAGATGGAGACTAATCAGGTGACCCAGTGAGAGGCTGTTAAGAAGGAATTTTTTTGTTTTGCTTTGTTTTGTTTTTCCTTTTCTCCTGGTCCACATGGACAGGAGATATATATATATATATATATATATATATATATATATATATATATATATATATAGAGAGAGAGAGAGAGAGAGAGAGAGAGAGAGAGAGAGACTGACTGCAGATGTAGAGGTCAGAGGACCACCTTTAGGTTCTCTCCTGGCACTGTGGAATTTGAAGTTCACGCTCTGGTCCCTGGGTTGGCAGCAAGCATCCGTACCAGCTGAGCCATCCTGCAGGCCCCACTTTAATACCACCGATGCCTCATCACCAGTGAATGCGGGACAATTACTTACAAAACAGTGGCAGCAGTGCTAGAGCATTTTTTTTTTAATGCTGTTCCTGTCTCTCTCTCTCTCCAAAATCCTCAATAATTGGTTTACTCCTCTCAAAATTCAACAATAATGTGCACATAAGTTAACTTATTTAATGTGTGTATTTTCTCTTGTATCTAATTCAGAATGAAAACCTGGCAAGTGCTCTGTTTTGAAAATATATAAGATGTGAACTTGCTGTGGGTGGGGGACCCCTCCAAATGCACCATTCTACCAATCATATTTTTTTAACTTAATAACTTAAGTGAACTGTTAGTGAAATTACAACCTGCTTGTGACACAATAAATTCTCAACAAAATTCATGCTATAAATTATTCAATTCCTTGACTACAGTCAAGGAGAAAAATGTCACCCGGAGCAAGTGATTAGCATGTGAAAGGAAAAAGCCACCTCCCTTACTTAGCAATTTCTGCCAATGCTTCCTATTGGAGCTGTGCTAGGATTACCATCAAGAAAATGCACTTAGGGCCTATCGAGCATTTGATTTACATTACGTTCATTTGTTCTTTCTTCAACTGTCTCTTTCTCCTACAAATGCTAACCCATAAATGCTTGCTCAATCATGTGAGTCCTGAAACAATAGAATTTTAACTTCTCTGAAAGTGATGATTCAGGGAAGGAACTTTTCCTTCCTTGGGAATAGTGCTTCTGGGTAAGCAAAGCAGAAAGTAATTTACTTTTAGTGTTCCACGGGGGACATGATATGCTTGGGTGGTGTGGTTGGTCCTATTGGTAGAGTCTGTCAGAAAAGTCCAAAGCAGAGCTGAGGAGAATGCTCAGTCACTGAAGTGCTTCCCACACAAGCATGAGAAGCTAACATGATGAGAAAGCACCCACAGAAAGCAGGGTGTGGCCGCCTACATCTGCAACCCCAGTGCTGAGGAGAGAGAGGGACGTAGATCCCTGGTGCTCATTGGTGATGAGCTCCAGGTTCAGAAAGAAAGACCCTGCCTGTCTCAAAAAAAAAAAAAAGAAAGAAAGAAAGAAAGAAAGAAAGAAAGAAAAAGAAAAAAGGTGGAGAGATAAAGAAAGACATCTGATGTTTACCTCTAGCCTCCACATGAACACACACATGCGTGAGGGCACATAAATGTCCACACAAACACACACATGCACACCAAATAAAATGTTCAATGCCAATTACATGGCAAAGAGCTCACAACAAACCATCATTGTCAACTTTTTCTAGAGATTATGTAATAGGAAGACCAACATCCCATCAACTCAAGATGATGTTGAAGGTGAAGAAAGGGATTCCAGCTCAAATCCTGCTGCATGCTCCTGGCCTGGCATTGTCTTACATAGAACTTGCTCTTTGATAAACTTAGGTCAAAACAAGAGTGTACCCAATGAACATTCACTCCCATCCTCTCTGTTTGGTACATATCTGTGTTTTCTATGTAGTATAAGGTTTAATGCCCCTCCACACACAGACATGTTCATGACTTACTGCTTAGAAATCTGCAATTGAGCCACATGGCATGCACAGGAAGACTGAAGAAACAGATGGCCTTAAGGCTGCCAATCACCTGACCAACCAGGGATAATATTGAGATTACCCAGGTAGGCTCATTGCAAGCCCATGCATTTTTCAGTGTGAAAGAGAGGAGCAGTAGAACAGGTAGATCTTTGTGAGTTTAAGGCCAGCCTGATCTACATAGCAAATTTTAGGCCAGACTAGCCAGGGCCACAGAGTGAAATACTGTCTCAAAAATAAAAGAATACATTTGAGTTGTGTTTAGCTCTCAAGCCTGAGGTAATGTTACAAGGCAACAACCGTGAATTAATGCAGAACATTGAGACACTATATTCTGAAAGGTTTATGGTAGGGTAAGAGAGAAAGAGCTCAGCAAACAGTGTCTGCTAACAAAGTATTTCCCGAGAGGAATGGTCCTTCCACAGCGCATGTATTAATCAGAACCATACAGAGGAGATGGGTGTGGCCCCTGTACAAGGACAGCAGGCAAATTCATGAGGCATTCCATGGTTTTTCTAAAGCTTTTAAAAGAAAGGAAAACAAATATAAAATATAAAGCAGAAAAGGGGGCAGGGAAGGTCTAAAAGATTAAATTGTGAAAAATCTTTTGAAATTATACAGGAAGGAATAATGTGGACTTTTTTTCACAGAAAGGTTCTGGGGTGTTCCCAAACAGGTATTCCAAAGATTCTAGGGTGCTTGTGTGCAGATTTCCAAAGGTTCAGTGTTTTATTTATCAACGAATAAGAGAAAGGTATATACAGAAGGACATCCCTAATCAGCAGTACTTGTGTGAAGCTACACATACAACACACACATACACAAAACACCACAACCACACCACATATACAGACACCACACACATACTACATACACACATACCACATACACACAAACACACACACACAATTTATTGATTTATTTTGGGTCATGGTTTTGGAGGTTTTAGTCCATGAACAATTGGTGCATTACTTTTGGACCTGAAAAGAGGCAGTAGATACCATGTCCAGGAAACAAGAGACTCCAAGAAGCAGACAGAAGTCCCATTATCCAATTCAATACTATGGTTCTGATGACCAAAAGACTTCCCCTAGGTCCCACCTATCAAAACTTCTCCCACCTCCTAATAGCAAGATCTCTGGAATAAAACTTTCAGCACATGATGCCTTTGACAGACATCCAGGGTCTAAACTAAAGGACTCAAGGCATAGCCCAGAGACAGAGGGCTTACCTATCATGCTCAAGGGTGCAGATTGGATTCTAATCAACACACACACACACACACACACACACACACACACACACACACACACACTATATCTTCTTTGTTTTGAGAAACTACAGACACAAGGTTCATTCTGAAATTCAACCCTTTGATAAAATTTCTCTTTGTGAGATTGTCTTCTGTTCTGTACTAGGGAAAGAATGACTAAGTCATTAGAGACCCTCATCACCTTAGCTCCATTTCAATCCATGTGCCAAATTGTGCTTTGCTCACAGAGCTTGTGCTGGTCCTCTCCTCTGAACCAAGTCCTTGTCCAAAACCCTGGTTTGGATTCACCAATAGCAGTATGGAGGCCTATGGCATAAAGTGATGCTGAGGCCTTTTCTAGAGATCTGCTGGTTTCCCTGGGTCAGTCTACTGTGAACAGATCTGCACATTCCAAAACGTGTTTCTGTTGCTGCTGTTAGTCATCAAATGAACTCCAAATTAAGGACTATGGAGAGTATAGGGGAAAGTATTTTTCATCCCCTAAAGTTTAATACACAAGACGACAGCTAATATTGCTGAATAAATATTGACTCAGACCTGTCCCTGTCCTCATGAAGAATAATTGGTTCCCCCCCAAAAAAACTCAAATAAGCAAAATACAAATGGACCATTGACACCAATTGATGACGCTGTGCTAGGTTTTACAAAGTAAAGGACCACAAAGTCATTTCAAGATGGAAATGAAGCAACCGCCACTAAAGAGGTGGCAGATATTCCCTTACGCGGAGGAACTTGGTAATGGTTACTAAGCTCACACTGCGTTGGGCACATTAGCTGGTGTTTCACTCACTGAATTAGTTGTTTTTTCTCATTGCTGTGACAAAATGCCTGGGAAGGGTAACTTGACAAAGGAAAGAGTGATTTGGGCTCATGGAGAGGAATGAATGGCCACAGGAAGTGTGAGGGTCACACTGCATACTTGGTCAGGAAGCAGAAGGATGAACGCTGGTGTGAGCTCATTTTCTGCTTTGTCCACTCCCCTTTCCACATGGCCTATAAGATGATGACACTCCCATTTAGGATAATTCTTCTTACCTCAGTTATATATGTCTGTTACCACCCTCACAGGCACACCATAGCAGTGTGTCTCCTAGCCAAGTTCCAATATTGTCAAGCTGACAGTGAAGATTAACTATCCCCCAACCTTATGGGCATCAGTGCCCCCCTACACATTTTAACAGAAGTACCTGGATGCTACATAATGGGCTCCAGCCTCTGTATGACTCCAAAAGCTCTCTCTCTCTCTCTCTCTCTCTCTCTCTCTCTCTCTCTCTCTCTCTCTCTGTGTGTGTGTGTGTGTGTGTGTGTGTGTGTGTGTGTGTGTGTGTGTGTGCGAAAGAGATAGAGAGAGAGAGAGAGAGAGCGCTTTCCAGAACTGTGATAAAGCACCTGAGACTATTAACTTAAATAGACTAAAGAATATTTTGGTTCATAGCTCCAGAGATTTCCCTTCAAGTCAATGTGGCCCTGTTGTTTTGGGCCTATGGGGGTTCTATACATAGTGGTGTGAACACGTAGAAGAGGTGGTTTGTTCATCTTGGTACTTAAGGGACATTCAAGGATCAATGTACTGCTATGCATTTAACTTGCCACCTTCTGTATTTACTGTCCCATGAGAGCCACACAGCTTCTAAACAACTTATTTTTTCTTGTATTTCTTCTCATATCAAGGAGTAAATATCAAGGAGCATCCAAATACTCTCCTCTCTCTCTAACATGTTATGAGTACAGACTTCTACATTATTGGCAAGACTACCCTCCCACGTTCCTTTGGCCCTCTTCTCCAGGAAGTTGCTACCCTGTAGAGAGATATCCACCCTGCCTGCACCTGTTGCATTGACAGTGCCCATTTGGGGCACGTGGACAGGTGCGGGTGTTACCTGTGGGGGGACAAGGCCTGGGTTGCAGACCCCAGCTTTCTCTCTTGCTTCCTGGTTGGAAACAGAGAACGTCTGGAGGCATCCTTGGAACGGGAACCTGCAGCAGTCCTCTGTTTCTGGTATAAGTGATTTCTCCCCAAATAAACATCCATCAGCCTATCGTTTCCTAGATTCTTATTTCCCACGCAATACTACCCTACCACCAGAAAGGCTTCCTTTCATCTGTAGGACAGCCACCTGCACCACTGAACCCACAGCTTGTGCAAGCCACTGCCCCCTGCTAGTGAAGGGAAAGTGATAAGCGGAAGTACAAGATGGCGCTTCCTCTCTCACTCCCTTCCCACCAAATGAAAATCAGCAACCAATCTGTGAGTCAGCGTCAAAAACATTTTGTGATGAGACTATTGCAAGGATCCTGCACTCACCGATCAGCTTCAGGTATATTACCAGCAAGCCATTTTTTGAAAATCCCCTTCCCTGTTGAACTTTCCTTTTTCAGCAAGCACAAAATTGGCTTCTAATATGCACAAAGTATGGACAGGTGCTATAACTCAGTTGGTAGAGTGCTCACCTCACATACACAAAGCTAGGAGTTTCATGTCCCAACCTCAAAGACCAGGCATGGTAGCACGTGCATGTCTATAACCCTAACACTAAGACAGTCAGAACAAGAGGATTGAATGTTTAAGATCATATTCAGCCACACAGCAAGTTCAAGACCAGCCTGAGCTACAGGAAATCCTGACTCAAGATTTTTTAAGAGAAGAAATAGAAACTATTACACAGGAACAAAGACAGAGATTTCCCAACTTAGGATAATTAAGCCAGGAAGTCAAGCTTCAAGCCTTGACACACGATTTCTCCTTAAATACTAAATAAATGTATCTTATTTTCATAGTCTGGAGCAAAACTCAAATATGTGAGTATCAAATAGATATTTCAACTTATGTTCAATTATTAAGAATAAAACATCCTAATTAAATGTCATGAACAAACAACTCCAGCCTTCCTTCCTTTTCTTTCCTTGAGGGCCCTGGAAAATCACCCGACCCTCTGAATTCTCACTCTAGTAGACAGTTGCTGTTCTTGTTGGTTTCTCATCCTGTCTCTTAGGTTTTCCTTCAGGAATCATCTTAGTCCAATCCAGAATGTCCATGACTCAACAGTGGCTGGATTCACCTTCAGATCCAGGCACAGATATGTGGTCCAGGCCCTGCCATCCAGCCCATTCATCCCAGATCAGCAGTAAGAACATAGCTCAGATCTAGTCTGATTGATACCATTTGTGGTTAGCATCCAAGAAAAGTAAGACTTCTTTCTCCCAGAAAAATCCTGGCAACATGGAGCTGCTTGGAACCCTCTTGACAACAAGAGGTGGATGAGTGTTTGAAAATGAGCCAACACAGAGGAAACAAAGTGTATATGTCCTGGACTCTGCTTAGTCCTCATGGCAACATTTGAATTCCCGGATCCCACTGTGCCTGAAGCCTACTTGAACTTTTCAAGTATGTGATCTAACACAACACTGATTCACCCACCCATGCTGCTTTAAGTTGTGTCTTCTACCACCTTCAGCCATAAGAACTTGTTCTATCAGTTCTTATAAGGAAGCCCTACAAATACATACATGTACACATGCATTTTTCAATATATGGATCAGAAATACAATTGAAGTTATCAAGGGCAAGGAGAAATATTTTCCTAAAAAAAATAATGAAGTTACAGGATATCTTCTAGGGTCAGCAAGATGAAGGTAAAGGCACCTGCTGAATGATGTAAGCCTGATGATTTGAATTCAAGTCCTGGAACCCACAAAAAGGCGGAAAAAGAAAACCAACCTCTACATGTGTGCCATAGTATAGCCCTCCCCTCCCCCATCTCCCACCCCTACTCATATGTACGTGCGCGCGCGCGCGCACACACACACACACAATTTTTTTTTTAAAGAAGAATTACTTCTTGCTAATAGAAAATAACTTCAAAATTTGTTCTAAATAATAGTAATAACTCCTTGTCTTCAACTCCTGGCACTAGGTTTGATCTCCAATAGTGTATAAAAGAAAAGAAAAGAAAATGGCATAAAGTTAAGTTAAAAACACATTGTTGGTGCTAAGTGGTAGTAGAATTTACCTCTAACCCTAGTACTCAGGAGGCAGAAGTAGAACTATCTCCATAAGTTAGAGGCCAGCAAGTTCCAGGACAGTCAAAGCTACATAGAGAGTCCCTGTCTCAAATATCATCATGATAATAATTGTTGGTAATAACCTAAGTGAAGGATCAATTATCTATACAAAACAGAAATTGGGGGATGTTGATAAATGGCTCAGAGCACAGACTGCTCTTGGAGAGGACCTACATTTGATTCCTATAACACCAATATGGTGACTCAACTCATCATTCCTTAAGTCCAGTCCCAAGGGATCCAGAGCCTTCCTATTACCTCTGCAGCTACAAGACACACATGCACAGGACACACATGTGTGCAGGCAGAATACACAAATAAAATAAGAGTAAATAGATTCTTTTTAAAACAGAAATTTTCATATTGTATTGAAAAAAGAAAAATTCCACTAGCTATTTTCAGGAGAGATGTCTAAAATAAGACAGTATGAAAAATGAAGATAACCACATAAGGAAAGACACCCCAAGCCATTCTTAGATTAAGACAGAATGTCACCCAAAGGTAGTACAAAGACAAACAGCAGTGTTTGCCCAGAGGATGTAATACATAAGCTTTAGATTATGCCCAACAATACAGTGTGCAGAGGCACAGGTGAAATACAAGAACACAGAGAGTACAGTGTATTTGAGAAGCCAAATTAACCAGTTTGCTCTCACAGATATAAAATAGAACATTACACTCAATAAAGAACTTCTTCTAAAATAGTCAGGAATATTCACAGGGGAGCAAGGATTATGTATTAGATCGCAAAGAAAAACCCCTCCAACTCCCATAGGGCAGAAGTCATATATGCCATATTGATTAGTGACAATGAAACAAAATTAGACTCATCATGAAAAAAAAAAAGACAAAAACAATCCACAGGCTTAGAAGCTTAAAACACACACGCACATACACACACACACACACAACAAGATGAACTGCCAAAAAGGGAAAGAAATCAATATAGAACTTACACACTATTCAGTATCCAGGGTGCCAACCACCAACAATTACACCATGGGACAATGTGAGAACACACTGTGTAGAAATGAATGGCGGTAAGACCTGTAGTATCTGCAGGATTTTGGTGAAATTTAACTGTACCATGATTCCTCCTACTCTACTCTTCCAAAGGAATGTCTTCCTCTGTGCAAAAAGATTTGTCATGACTGCAGTGGTCAGCCATGCCTCCCCTGATTTTTTTTTCCATGCCTCCCCTGATTTTTTTTTCCAGGCTTGTCCAATGTCATATTATTGAATACCATGAAAACGTTACATAGAATGAAGTGCCCCCAAATGGAAATGTTTCTAAGTGTATAATGTTAACTAAAAATATCAAAATGCAGGAAAACAATCAAAATGTTATAGCCCCCTTTTAAAACAATTTAACAAAAATTATAATTACATTTTTAAAACTTGTACTTTTCTATTTCTCAGAATAAGAAAGGTAGACACATAATATAAAATACTCTGTAGTTTTTAATGATTTGTTTTGTTTTTATTACATATATATGTATATATATGAATGCTCTGTGTGTGTGTGTGTGTGTGTGTGTGTGTGTGTGTGTGTGTGTGTATGTTTGTGTATCTGAAGCTGGAGTTAAGAATGATTGTGAGCCACCATGGGTGCTGGAAACCAAACCCAGACCTTCTACAAGAGCAGCAAGTGATCTTAACTGCCAAACCATCACTCCAGCCCAAAGTACTGGATGAAGGGAGAGAACAGAATGGGAGAAATGACTAGAGGTTGACTCTTTTAGCAGGAGGCTATTCAGGGTCTGTGGAATCTAAATGATTCTTAGGAGGATGGCTATTAGGCGGTCCAGTGTGTGTGGTCCTACAGAAGTTTGGGGAAAACTATCCTGGCAATTTGTATAATAATTTCTACCCTGACAAGTTTTTATTGAGGGAGCTCACGTCTTTCCTTTTGGAACCAGGGAAGAGGGATTAGGAGTCCATTAGATAATGTCCTATAACATGTTCCATTAGTTAAATCATTTCACATTCTTAAATTAGCAGGCCAGAAAAGCAGTAGAGGCAGGAGACTTCAACAGAGCCTAATTTTACAAACTCCAATTATTGTTTCAGAATTATATCCTATCACCCACACGATAAATCAAAGTCCTTCCACACATCAGTTGTTGTAATCCTCTGTATCTTGGGGTCCTCCTGAAGCAGAGTTTCTTTAAGAACCCGTTGGTATCATTGGTTCAAGATGGGAACCAAAGTGCAAAATGCGAATCTAACAAAGAAATCAAATGTTACATGAAGGAGGTAGGAGGCAGAGCACATGCAGCCCCTTCATCCAGCTGCATGACAAAATCTTCTAAAATAACATTCAGATACGCCGCTGTTAGGAAAGAGGGCTGAATAAAAAAAAAAAAAAAGTTACTCCAATTTAAACAAAATTAATAAAGAAATGTTCTGCATGGTTCACCCCACCCCACCCCCGACGTTTCCCCTTCTGATCATTTATCATGCAAATGAAAGCAGTAATGGAAAATGTAAAGAAAACAAATTCTGCAATATACTGAAGCCTTATCCAGTGAGAGATAAGATTGAATATCAGAGGGAAGGGCTGTGAAAATTAGCTGTCCATACAATAACTGGGAGGGAAAACGGTTTTATTTAGCCTGAAGGGATTTTTTTTTTTTTTTTTGGTACCAAACTGACTAAATTAAAATCCAGTCTATTAAATCCAGTATCATACTAGAAAATGCCTTCTCCCTGCACTTTCAGATAAATTTCCATTGATCTCATTTTACGCATGATTACATTTTTAATGAGTTATGCAATATTTCCAAGCTAATTTTAAATCTCCTTCTCCTTTTGCCCCCTCCACTTACTGCTGCTGGATTAACATTTCTGATAAATTGTTGGACCAGAAAGAAGGACCATAACCAAGATGAAATAAATTACTTCCATTCCTTTCCAACTCCAAAATGATAATAGGAGAATACAAATGCCCACTGTCTAATTATACAGCATCTTCCAATTCATTTCACAAAAACAATTATTTTATTTTTATTTAATGGGCATGTTACCTTGTATTTATTATGAATGACCTTGTGCAGTGTACAGTCTATTAGAATAGAAAGAGTTTCACCCTGATTCTGGTCTAGTAAATGTGTTGTATAACTGTCTTAAAAAAGAACTGTCAAAAACTGTTCTATAGGACAGAAGGGCCAATGGGAAAATATAGAAACTGAAAAATAATTAGAAATATTTTTAACTGACTCTACTAAAATTGACAATTGGATGAAGTAGAAAATACTACATATAAACTCTTGGAAAGACCCATGCCTGGTGGGGTAATAGGCTGGGACAGTTCCTTAACTACAGTTTCCACATAGACACAGAGCTCAGCATCTGGTTGCACTTCCAGACCACAGCACAAAGGGATATGCCTTGCTGGAAGCCACTGGCATTTCTTCCTTTGGTCAATAAAGAAAGTTACAAACTACTAAAATAAGGATCTGTGGCCAACACATTTGTGGGCTCTTATGTCTTTTTTATTAGTGTGTGAGTGCATGAATACCATGACATGAGTGCAGAGGTCAAAGGACCATCTTAGGTGTCTCTCCCTGCCTTCCGCCTTGGTGAAGTCAGGAGTTCTTGATGTTCATCATTGCACACACCGGGCTAGCTAGCCCATGAGCTCTAGCAATTCTCTCCCCAGAGTTTCTCCCAGAAACTCTCATCAGAGGAATGCTGTGGTTACAGATGTGTGCTACCACGTCCGGTGCTACATGGATTCTGAGGATCTGAACTCAGGGCTTCACACTTGTACAGCTATCACTTTGTAAAACTTTAATATCTATGCTTCTTCCTAACGGTGGTTTGAATGAAAATAACCCCCATAGGCTCATAGAGAGTGGCACTGCTAGGAGTGGCCTTGTTGGAGGAAGTGTGTCACTGGGGGTGGATTTTGAGGTTTCAGATGATCAAGCCAAGCCCAGTGCCGCTCCCCTCTTCCTGCTGCCTTAGGATCCAAACGTAGAATTCCCAGTACCATGTCTGCCTGCATGCCACCATGTTGCACCATGATGAAAATAAACTAAACCTCTGAACTACAAGCCAGCCCCAATTAACTGTTTTTCTTTCTAAGAGTTGCCATGGTCATGGTTTCTTTTCAAAGCAATAGAAACCCTAATTAAAACACCCCCCCCATCTTAGTTATTTTTAAAAACTCCCTTTCTAAATGCTGACAAGACAAAAGAAAACTTTGCAAAGTAAAAAAGAAATAGGCTTTCTAGCTCAAAGGGAGGTTGGAAGGCCAAACAAAATAAGACACAGTTCTGTGGCATACAAAAGAAAAATGCCTGAAAATTGAGAGCCTGAGGCTGCAGAGATAGATACCTTAGTAGTTAAGATCATCTATTGCTTTTGCTGAGAAACCAGGCTGGATTCCAGCACCCATGTGGCAATTCATAACTGTCTGTAATTGCAGTTTCAGGGAATTTAATGCTCTCTTCTGACCTCCACAGACACTGCACATATGTGGTAAACAAACATACGTGTAGATAAAACATACACTTACAACAAAATAAGAAAATGTAAAAAAAATGACAATAATAAAAGTATGAACCACAAAAGGCTGAAAATAAGAAATAAGCACACAGCATGACTGGCCAGGCATGTGTAACTGGAAGACAGTACTGGCACACAGGGTAGCAATTTTAGCCTCTTTTTTTTTTCCTGGTGGTGGTGGTTTTAGTATCATAGTACACATCAAAGCAACATGCTTTTAAGAAAATATAAAGGTGAACTGGAGTTGTAGCTTAGCTGGTAGAGCACTTGCCTAGCATGTGTGAGGCCCTGGCTTTGATTCCAACACTGTATGAACGAGGTGTGGTGGTGCTGCCTGTCACTTCATCACTCGGGATAGAAGCAAGAGAAGCTCCTCGGCTACACGGTGAGTTTGAAATCAGCCTGGGATACATGAGACCTTGTCTGTGTGTGTGTGTGTGTGTGTGTGTGTGTGTGTGTGTGTGTGTGCGTGTGTGTACATTCGTGTGTATGTGTGCACGTGTGTGTGCATGTGCGTGTGTATACATTCGTGTGTGTGCGCGCACATGCGCACATGTGCACATGTGAAAAAATCCACAAGAATATTTATGTAAGTATGTGAATATGTATACATATATATGTGTATATATATATATATATATATATATATACATGCATATATGTAGTGGCACATGAGTGTATATGCATGCACATGAAGCACTAATTTATATGTCCCTAATACAGTAGAGCTTCAAAATACAGCAATTAAAAACTGAATACATGACAAGTCAAAATGACAGAGGAAATGACAAAGATTAAACATATTAATTAAAGACATGAATGCAGGGGTGAGAGACGGCTTGGAAGGAAAGAGCACTTGCTGCTCTTTGAGAGGACCCACCCAAGTTCAGTTCCTAGCACCAGAAAGTACTGCAGGCAGCAGGGGATCTGGCGCCCTCTTTTGGTCTCTGTGCATACTTGTACTTATGTGGGCATACCCACATAATAGATATACACACGCAAATTAAAACTAAAACCTTTTTTATAGTTTATCCTAGTGCTAGAGAGATGGTCCAGTGGTTAAGAACACTGGCTGTTCTTCCAGAGGACCTAAATTCAGTTTCTAGTACCCACATGGTTGTTCACAGCCATCTATGAGTCCTGTTCTTACCAGATCTGATGCCCTTTCCTGGCTATCATGGACATCAAACATATATGTGGTGCACAGACACATAAACAAGCAAACATCCATGCACATAAAAGAAAATAATTTAAAAAAATAAAAACAGGTCATCTGGTATTTCAGATCTAAGATACTAAGATGAGGCACCAACTTCAAGCTTGAATTCAGAGCCCTAACCCCACCACTAAAACAAGAGAATGTCACCATTGTGACTGTCCCACTCCTGAACTCTGGGAGGAAAGCAGTGGAAGTCAACCCATTTGTGATGGTATTTTACACTCTTTTCTAGTTGTGCCTGGTTTTTGCCCTTTCTGATAACTAATGCCATAATACAACGATAGCATTTAAAAAAATGCCTAGTGCCGACCAACTTCTGGGTAATTTGACATTTCTATCACAGAAACAGGTTCAGAGAATTAGAGTTCTAATAAAAATCAGGAGCCTGGGACTGAGCAATTTAACTCTTTTTAATGATAGTGAACCACACATACCTGACCAGCAATATAAAATATGAAGATCAAAGTGAAACAGAGAAACGTTCTGGAAGTCCTAATGGCCTAAAGGAATGTGCTAGTTTAACTGACTTCAGCGTTCACCGGAGAACATGACAAGAATCCCCAGCTCGAAACAGCAAAAGGCAATCCTCTATTTGTTTAACCCACTGACAATTTCTCTAGCCTCGATAGTGACTGTCTAAGTCTTCAGCGGTGAAAATGTAATTAAGATATGCTAATATTAGACAAGAAAGGGCTATGAGCTGGGATAGAGAAATTCGTGCTATGCCATGGGAATAGGTAACAATATATAGACATAGAGAGATGATTTTCCGCCCCTGGGGAGAGGATGTCAGAGTACGTACTGTACAAGTCTTGAAAAAATGTCTCTGTTTTTAGTGAAGCCATAAATCAAAAACTTTAAGGGGAGGTTGGAAGAGTGGACTAGAGATTAGGAGTGCTTGCTGCTCTTACAAAGGGCCTGAGTTCGATGTCAGCACTCACTCACTGTGGGTTAGCCTTAGAACTTGTATAGAACAGACATTTGGAGGACCCACTTCTGTCCTGTGACAGGCTGGCTGCTAATGTTTCCATTCAGATCTCATCTGTAGTTTGATTGACGTCTGGCCACCATGTTGCCAAGGGCACATAGAGAAATGGCAAAGCTTGATATACTACAGGAAAGCCTTCTCAGAAATTCTGGCTCAGCCAGTATAACATCTGAAGGAAACAGAGCCAAATGCAGGTGACATCACAAGATGCTTAAAAATCACACCTAAGATCCATTAAAGACCGAAATCTAAGAAAAAAAAATCAATTTTTTAAAGTCTTAGGTAATTATAACTCTAACTCATTAAAACGTGTGTGTGTGTGTGTGTGTGTGTGTGTGTACACGCGCGCGCGTGCGTGCGCCTACATGTGATTTGTAGATAAGTTAATTTGTTAGTTTTTTTTGAGACAGGGTCCCATGTAGCACAGGCTGACCTCATACTCACTATGTAGCCAAGGATAGCCTTGAATTCCTGATCCTCCTGCCTCCACCTCCCATGTCCTGGGATACCTGACTGTACCACTATATTTACCTGGAGCCAAAGACCATAAGAAGGTGTTAATCAAATTATTTGTTATCTCTTATCTTGGGTACACGTGTAGCAGGAACTGTGATGGCCCCAGTTCCCTGGTTAACAGCTGCAAAAGGGATCCAGTTAAAGCCTAACAGCTCTGCTAAAGAATTTCAAAACAAACATAGAATGTATTTTAATCATGCTTACCTTCTATTCCTCTCCCTAACTCCTCCCAGGTCTGTCCTCACCCTACTCCCTTCTAATAGCATGTCCTCCCTCTTATTTTTTGTTTTTGATAACTCACTATGTTCATTCTGTGCTGCTTATACAGGCATGAGTGTGAAGCCACCCACTGGGGCACAGCCAACCGACCCAAGAACAAAGTCTTAAAGAAATCTCACTCTCCAAATTGATGATGACTTGCAAAGAAAAAAAAAAAAAGAGCCTCCTTCAATGGAGTCTCATTAGGTGTAGAAACCATGCTTAAGGGCAGGCGCCATGCCGGCAGTAGACAACCAATACAAAATGCACTCAATGGTATTTTTGTAGATCTTTGTTTCATACTGCCTTGGTTGGTTATTTTTTTTTTTAACTAGTCTTTTGCTTGTATATTATGGTTTCCGATTTTGTGTTTTTATGGGTGGGGTGTGTGTGTGTGTGTGTGTGTGTGTGTGTGAGTGTGTATGTGTGTGTGTATGTGTGTGTGTTTTTCTTATGCTTTTTCTTTGTTGTTTCGTTGTTGTTTTAATTTAGCCCCCCCCCATTTGTTTTCTAAAGAGAAAGAAGGTGTGGAGTTGGATTGGTGGGGAAGTAGAAAGGAGCTGGGAGGATATGGGGCGGGGAAACCATGCTCAGAATACATTACATGGGAAAAAACATATTTTCAAAGAAAAAAAGAAAGAAAGAAAGAAAGAGACTCTTCCCTCTCTGTGAGGCATCACCTGTCAATAGCTCCTTTGTTGGGAGCAGAGCCTCATAAGCCCCGCCCCCTCCATGATGGACTGTTGACTAGCTTGACCACAGGCAGATTTCCAGGCAACCACAAGTGCTATAGGTTCTTTGTAGTATAGACCTTGCCATGTTGAAAAGTCACTTTCAATGGGGTTTTCGGTGCCTCTTCAGTCCTCCACTGTCTTCCTCTGTGTATGTCCCTGTGGCTGGAAGACAGTGTTTACAAATGCCCCATTTGTAGATGAGCATCCCCGCAAGCTCTTGGCCTAGTTGTGAGCTTCTGCAGGAGCCATCGTCTACCGTACAAAGGGCCTTCTTTGCAGAGGTCTGGGAAGGGCACTAGTCTATGTACACAGATACATGTTCAGAGGACCGTTTGACACCAAGTCCATTTGAAAGCTAACGCTTCCTTGCCCACAGAGGAAATATTGCTTCTAACTTTATCTGACATTACCTATAGAAAAACAACCTGCAATTTATGTCTTACTTTCAGGAAACCTAATTTTTTTTTTTTTTTTTTTTTTTTTTTTACCAAAAGCCACTTGATTTTTATTTTTTTTCTGTCCCTACATGGCATTGATATTTAAGACACAGCCATAATCAACCTGTTCAAATTCATAATTTTATTGAGATTTGATTCATGATTTCAGAATACATTATAGTTGGTTTTGTTTTTTCACTCCTATTGTGAATAATAAATCAATTACTCATGACTAATGCCAGGAATGGTTCTAAAAACACAAGGAGTCCTTGAAATTCTTGGTCTCCTCTCCCTCCCTCCCTCTCTCTCTGTCCTCTGTGTGTATGTACATTTCAAATGGGTACATATCCATGTGTGAAGGCAGAGGTGACCTTGGGTGCCATTCCTTTTTTGAGGCAGAGTCTCTGACTAGCCTGGAAAACAGCAAACAGGCGGAGCTGGCTAGCCTTTGAGCCCCTCCAGTCTCTGCCTCCCTGGTACTGCTTACCACCACACCCAGTTTGTTATGTGAGATTCTGGGAAACACAAAGAAGGGGCTGGAGAGATGACTCTAGCGGTGAGAGCACTGGCTGCTCTTCTAGAGGACTGGAGTTCAATTCCCAGGTTCAGAGGATTCAAGCACACAGGTGGTGCACAGACAAACATGTAGGCAAAACATTCATGCACATGAAGTAAAAATAAATTAAAAAACGAGAACTTGCAGTGAACAAATCCAAGGCATCAAAAGTGAGTGGACGTTTGAAGGGAAAAGTCACTTCATTCTGAGGCATCAGGTGGCAGAAGGAGGAAAACAAATAGGATTCGGGGAGTGCGGCTGGAGGCTTGTAGGGGCAGAGAAGTCCCAGCACAAAGCCTAAAGGACTGGTGAGAAAAGATACAAACTGCTGGGTTTCAATGTGGTTTGAGTATGAAGCATCCCTTGGTCCCCAGCCAGTGGCACTGTTTGGGAAGGTTATGGAAACTTGAGGAGGTACATACAGTCTTGCTGGAGGAAGTACATTACAACCTGGCCCCCTTCCAGCTAGTTCTCCCCCTCTTCTCCTCTCCCTCCCTCCTCCCCTCCCTCCCACTTCTTTCCCTTCCAGCCCTCCCTCCCTCTTCTCCCCCTTCTCCTTTCCCTCTCCCTCATTTCCCTCCTCCTTTCCTTTTCCCCTTTCTTCTCCTTCTCTCTCTCTCCTTCTCCCCCCATCTCCCCCATCTCCGCCTCTTCCCTTCCCCTTCCCTCCTCTTCCCTCCCCTCCCCTCCTGCTCTCCCTCTTCCCCACCCACCCCCCTCTGTTTCCTGTGTACAGATGAAATGAGGTCCCTCTGCTTCCTGACTGTATGCTGGCCCCATGTGCCTACTGCCACACCCTCTCCTCCATGATGGCTTCACACCCTCTCCTCCATGATGGCTTCACACCCTCTCCTCCATGATGGCTTCACACCCTCTCCTCCATGATGGCTTCACACCCTCTCCTCCATGATGGCTTCACACCCTCTCCTCCATGATGGCTTCACACCCTCTCCTCCATGATGGCTTCACACCCTCTCCTCCATGATGGCTTCACACCCTCTCCTCCATGATTGCTTCACACTCTCTCCTCCATGATGGTTTCTATCCCTCCAGAACAGAACAGTGAGCCAAAATCAAGTCCTTTTCCTCTTTAAGTTGCTTTGGCCAGGGTGCCCTACTTCAGTAAGAGGGGAAAAACTCACACAGTTCCTCAAGCCCAAATTCAAAGGCCAATGGTATTTGGGCCCGGCCCTTGGGAGGGGATTAAAATTAGATGTCCCAGCAATACACTTGTGGCTTTATAAAATCTGGAAGGGACGACTGAGCTAGCACACTTGCTCTGGCTCCCATATGAAATACACCACATCACCTTGACACTGTGATGGACTAGCATCCCAAACTCTTAGAAGTGTCAGCCTCCAGAACCATGAGGCAAACATCTTCCATTCTTTATTAATTACCAGTCTCAGGGATTTTGTTAAGGCAACAGAAAACAGTGTTTAAGGCAAAAAAATCAGTGTAAGACACAAGTCATGACAGAAATGGTCAGAGAGCCTTCCCCACCCAAGCTTCAGGACTCACGACACAGAGAGAAGTTTGCATAGCTCACTCGTTTATATTACAGTGGTGTGGAGCCTCTATAGATACCCAGAAGGGACTGAGAGGTCTGTAAATGGCTTAGATGTCACTTTATTTGAAGATGAAAACATAGTTTCTCCGAACACTTGGGACGTGGACCATCATACCTGCTGTTTCTCAGAAATCCTTCGAACTCTACTATCCCATCGCTTTCTTCCTTACAACGAAATGGAAATATAATTTCCAAGGGAAGGTGCTGACAGCCTCTGGGTTTATTCTGCTGGTAGAGACAAAGTCTACACATTAACATTTTAATCACGGCCTTTTTGAAATCTGTTTCTGCCTATTTCATGACTGTTTTAAGGAACCTTGCAGGCTTCCTGGCTTTAATCAGTCTTTCGCCCCCTAGCGTCTGCCACCTCTCATGGAGCACTCTGCTTTGTATCTGTGAAACGCTGGGGAGTGGAATTTTCCCCCCTTCTAGATTTTATTCTCTGCAGCATAAAACATCAAGGAGATTTGAACTTCATATTTTTAGGCGGCTGTTTTGAATATGTGTTTTGACAGTGTAGTTGATGGCCTGACTGAAAATTTAGGACTTGTCCTACTTTGTCAAAAAAAAAAATAAATAAATAAAATAAAAAATAAAAAGCATAATGGTAAGATCAACCAGTACATGAAAGGGGAGGCCCAAAGCAAACATAAAGTGACAGCTCCTATAAACAGTTTCAAAAGCTTCTTTCCCTCAGCAGTTCCCTTCAGGATGCATGGAAGTAACTAGTTTTCAGTACTCACGGGACAATGTAAACATCCAAATGCACAGTTTCCAACCTGGAGGCTTCATAGCCCTCACCTTGGTAACCACATGTGCATACAGCCTTTTACCGTGTGACTGCCTGTGGAGTTTCTATGGCCGTAGGCACACACCTGAAGTCTATAACCCCTACGAAAACCAGTGGAAGGATCCTCTTTCTGGATCCTCAAATGGGACAACCCCAAGACAAGCTCTATACATTTGTCTGAGGTCTTCAGCAGGACTGTGTCCCTGTCTGTCTTCCTGCCCATCCCAGTTCCTCTGGCCTGCTTTGCTTCTTATTGCTATGATGATAAACACCAGGACCCAAAGCACGTTGGGGAGCAAAGGACTACTGGGCTAACTGGGCACACTTCTTCAAACATGACAAACACCCTAGGGAACACAGTAAAAGATAAGGTCACGGTGGAGTTCAATGGAGGAGCAGAAATATTATCCAACCCTAGATTACATAAATCAAAACCTCAGGAATCAGAATAAAATGGGAAATACTTGCTACGCAAACATTAGTCAAAACCCCCTACAAGAGACCCCTAAGGGTCTAATAGACTGGAAGGGCTCCTGTTGGAAAAGGTGGATGAGTCCCACTCACCGAACTCACTGGCCTGTCTCAGCATCACAACCTCCAGGCATGCCATAGTTTTCTTGAGTCATTTTCCCATCTGCCCATCTCCTGCCAGCATCCCCACTGTGACTTGGGCAGAGTGCAAGGAATGCCTTAGACACTGAGGAGAACATGTCTCTTAAATCTCCCGATGAGAACTGGGGAGGAAGCAAAGTCAAGTTTAGACTGCCCCAGTTCCTGTAAATCCTCCAGAACTTTCAAAATTCCCAGGCGATAGCCTATACACTCAGCCAGCTTCCATTCAGACATCCCTGCTCTGCCACACCTTTGCTGTCCACGCTATCCATCCCTGCAACAGTGCTGGCAGAGACTGTCTTCGACAACATCCACAGAAACCAAGGCAAGGTTCCTGCTGACTGTGCCAGGGCCTTTAATCTAAATGTATGTCACACCTTGAAGAAATCCTAAAACAGAATTACTAGTGTGCCTTTCTTTAAAAACAGAAAGAAAGCAGGAGGCTCCTTTCCCCCTTTATATAAGCAAGCAAACCGCAAAAGCAAATTCCCTCTTCTTGCTTAAGGCCAAAACAATGTCAAATAAGAGAAATCAAAAGGTAAACACATTCCTCTGGGGCCACACTTTCGTTTTTATGGCTCCTCTTGTAGTCTCAATATTAACATGACCAGAATGCAGGGCTAGTGGACAGAGTATCAGGGGCAGGGAAGCAAATTAGACATCAATGGGCTTAAAGTCTAATTGTAGACAATCATGCACTAATGTTATTAAAGATAATATTCAAAGCCAATCTGTAAATAACAAAGACCAAGAAACTCTTCCACTTGAGTAGTTATTTGAAGTTAAAAATAGTAGCAAGACCAGACTTTGTCTTCTCAAATGCATCATGAATAGCAGAGGTGTGTCCAGCAATCCACACAACCAATTTTGTTCTTGGCTCTTGTCAGCTATGCACACACACAAGACATGTATGTCTGCTTATAAGATTTTCCAAAATACTTTCCTTCTTTTGAGAGCTTCAAAAGAAAACTATTGACATTTAATGACTTCATATGTTTGCATGAAAGCAGCAATATGCAACATTATATTGCATATTATAGTAATATATTTAATTAGTATCTTTAAACAAACCACTACTTAAAACCAAGTGGTGCTCATTAAGGCCACACCCAAAAATAACTGCATACTGTCTTGAACTTGCTTGATGGAGACAATTCCCAATTTTCAGATTTGTTTGTTTGTTTGTTTGTTTTGTTTTGTTTTTTGTTTTTAGAGACAGGGTTTTTCTGTATAGCTTTTGAGCCTGTCCTAGAACTCACCTTGTAGACCAGGGTGGCCTTGAACTCACAGAGCTTCACCTGCCTCTGCCTCTTGAGTGCTGGCATTAAAAGTATACACCACCACGTCCAGCTAATTTTCAGATTTTTACATTTTTTTATTTCATATACATTCATGTTTTGCTTGTATGTGTGTCTGCATGAGTGTGCTGGATCCCCTGGAACTGGAGTTACAGACAGTTGTAAGCTGGCATGTAGGTGCTGGGAATTGAACCTGGGTCCTCTAGAAGAGCAGCCAGTGTTCTTAACCACTGAGCCATCTCTCCAAGCCTCCCAACTTTCAGATTTCTTTGGCTTTCACATTTTTTTTCTGAAATAATCCACCAGAAAAAATTTAAAAGTCCTTATTTCTTACATTGAGAACTGGAGAGGTGATTCAGTAAATAAATTCCTAAAGTTATTATCTCTTGATTACTTATATTTCACATCAACCAGCAGGAGCAACTTAAACTAAAATATTCCATGATATCATTTATACCAAAGATGAGGGAAAAAATAGCTCTAAGGGTATTTTTCATTGACCTAGTATGAAAAAAGACTGATGGGGAAATACTGGACAGATGAATAAAGTTAAACGTGGGAACTGGAGGCGAATGTGGTGGCACAGTTCTGTGACCCCTGCACTCAGGAGGGTGAAGGGGGAGAAGCTCAAGCTTGAGGGCTACCTGGGTATCCTGGGCTACCGAGTGAAGTCTGGGCCAGCCTGGGCAACTCAGGAAGATTCTGTCTGAGGATAAGGATGAGGAAGAAGGGGAGGAAGAGGGAAAAGTAGAAAGAGGAAGGAGGGAGAATGAAGAGGAAGGGGAGAGTGAGAGAAGAAAGGGGAAGCAGAGGAGGAAGCGGAGGAGGCGGCAGTGGGGAAAGAGGGGGAGGGGAGAGGCAGCAGCAGGTGTGGTCCCCGCCCACCCCTGCAGAGCAGGCTGTCTACACTGCTTACCAATTCCTAAGCATCAAGGATTCCCAGAATTCACACAAGCACACAACAGCAGTACATATGCATACTCTTTCTGCTAATGTGACCATAAAAAAAGGCTGTAAAACTCTGTACCCAGTTGCCACTGAGTAACTGAAGACATGGGCTGCTTGGCACATGGCATCTGAGAGTCTAATGTCACACCATTTAGCTATTAATTCTTTAGTGTATCCTTGGTGATTCATCAAATGTATACTGATTCCACCTTGAAAACAATACTTAACATCCCTTTAGGCTCCCAAGTCTCCTTGTTCCTGTAGCAGGTACTTGAATAAAGACTTCCTGATGACATGAATGTTTAACTGCCCCCCAAATAGCCTGGCTGACATCCAGTTCTCCATTCCATTCTGTCATTTTTAACAGCCGAAACTGGTACCTGCTTGTCAAGAATAGCCAAAACACAATAATGCACCAGGACTGTTTTATTCACATTTCCCGGACATGGAGGTACATGCCAAAAGTTTGTCCTTATCTAGAAAGCAATCATCCTATGGTATAAGTAATGGACAGCTCAGGCCTGTTTGCCCAGAAGGAGATTCTTCTGCTGTCTCTTTCGAATTTTTATGTAAAATGTTATCTCCTAGACACTAAGGGGATGGCTCAGTTGTGCAAGCATGAGGACCTGAGTTCTGATCCCCAGCACCCATGTAAAAACATTGGTACATTGATGGGAGATGTCATTCTGTAAATCTGTTTCTCATACTGGTTAATGAATAAAGCACTGTTCGCCAATAGGAAAGCAAGATAGGTGGGACTAGGAGATGAGGAGGAAAGAGGAAGTAGTAGGGAGGAGTCAAGATGGAGAGTCTGGAGAGAGCAGATCTGCCAGCCGCCTCTTCCCAGTAAGATAAGACCATGTGGAAATACATAGAAATGGGTTAATAATTAAGACAGAGCTAGCCGATAAGAAACTAGTACCTGGCCAACAGCATTATATCAAATACAGAGTCTCAGTGTGTTATTTGGGGCTGGTGTGGCAGTGGGACAAGACCAGGCAGCGGGCGGAAAAACCTTACTCCCTACAAATGGCGCCCAACGTGGCTAATAAGAACTTACACTTAAAATTTAACAAAAGCTTAAAAAAGGGTTTTAGAAACAAAAGAACAGAGTCAAGCAAGGTTTCTTGGTAGCAGCATTTTTCTCGATTGGGTTCTGTTTTGCTAAAGACAGAGATTTCCGCGGCTCCTTTAAAAAGTTTTCTGACTTAGCATAAGTGGCAAAAAGCCGCACGGCTTTGAAAAAACTCTGCTGACAATTAATTGGTGTGTAGGAGAGCTGGCAATGGCAGTGACCACATCTCCAAGCCTGCAGCATGCAGCTGGATGGCAGGGTAGACCAAGGCAGTGAGCACAACTCTCAGTGCTTGAGGTAAAATAGCCGCCACCATCTTTGATAAACCACGGCAGAAACAACTATGACTTTCATTTTAGCAATGTTGTTGTTTACTTGATAAAAGATGTGTGGCTACAAAAAGATAAAGATTTACAGTAAAGACAGATTCATATTAAGAAAAACCTCTAAAGGTTTACAGTGTGTTTTAAAATATACATAGACATAGGAGAAAAAAAGAATAAAATGGTTTTAAAAAGACAAAAAGGAACTGGGTGTGGTGGCACACGCCTTTAATCCCAGCACTCAAGAGACAGAGGCAAGCAGATCTCTGTGATTTCAAAGTAAACCTGGTATGCAGAGTGAATTCCAGGACGGATAAAAGTTACACAGAGAAACCCTGTCTCAAAAAATAAAAAGTAAAAGAAAGAGAGTAATAATAAAGCCACGTAAATATGAAAAGCTCAGAAAAAATCTAGCTACTGAATGGTGTTATATTGTCTTTGTATTGTTTGACTGCTGAGGAAACAACTGTTAAAGGAAATGCTGCTGGATTAATTCAATTTATATATTTTAAAAATGCTTTGACTCCAAAATTTAAGTCTAAGGACAAGTTACTGAGGAAAAGGACTTCTATTTTTGTTTCCACAGAAAATGAAAACTTGTGGATTCCTTCCAGACTAATGTGGTTTGATCAAGCCAGACCCCCTGAAACAGAGTTGCTGGTGACCCAACATTCAAAACAGCTTGGATAAAGCAGCCTTGCAGACTACAGCCAGGATTTCTGCGTCTTCTTAGGATCCCCCATGACAGCGCCCCTTACCAGTAGGAAGTAGTTTGGAAAGAACGATGCCCAAATTCCCAAATATTGTTTATAAATCTTTGTTTTCATTTAAATGGGGTTGGTTATAAATGGTTAATGACCACAACCAATCTCTTTTTAAAGGTAAAAAGGGATTATGGTATAGATATGAATACTTTGTTTTGGAATGGATTTTCATTTATTGATACAATTTAAGGTCAATTTTGTGATATGCAGAGTATATGCATGTAATGTATAATGTAGTACAGATTATAGATAATTACCTATGATAGTCAAAGCTTAGAGTTAAATTAGTTAGGTTTTTCAAGATACACAGAGATGTATTTGAGATAGAAATTCTTCAAACCTTTCAAAGACCTACAGAATATGGCATTTAAAATGGTTTAGGGTTTTTCTTGACAATGAGGCACAACTGCTCCTGGCAACACCACCTGCATCAGAAAGGAAGATGGACATCGAAGAAACATGTATGGAGTTTGCTTCCAGTATGGCAAGACTTGCCATTTGGATAAGATACTGCTCTTGTCTGGACTGTTTGACTTTATGCTGTATAAACAGGACATGCAGGACCCACAGAAAAGTGACTGCTGATTCAAGATGGACATTGCTACAGAGTTCCTGCTTCATGGAAGAGTCTGCCAGGCAGTCTGCAGAACACAGAGAAAAGTTACTGACAAACTGCCAATACAAGAAGACAGTTTAAAGTTTCCTGCTTTGCTGAAGAGTCTGCCAGACACACTATGGCCTATGGGCTGGAGATGGAAGATTACAAAAGAACTCTGGGTGACTAGGCAGTGAGTTGTCTCTGTCATTTCTAGAGTTTATATACTATCCTTCTGTGGTCTTTTAAGGAGTTGAAGACAGATAGTTATGGTTATAGTTTTCCTTAGTTAAGCTTAAAGGTAAGTTACACATAGACTTTAGACACATAAAGATAAGATAGATGATGGAATATTTTCTTAAATCTTACTAAATATTAATGGACTAAATATTGTTAACTGTGATTCTTACTTGATAAGTGTTGTGTGATATATTTTGCTATGTTAAGGTTAAAACCCTTTTTATTTTAGACAGAAAAGAGGAGATGATGGGAGATGTCATTCTGTAAATCTGTTTCTCATACTGGTTAATGAATAAAGCACTGTTCGCCAATAGGAAAGCAAGATAGGTGGGACTAGGAGAAAGGAGAAGAGGAAGTAGTAGGGAGGAGTCAAGATGGAGAGTCTGGAGAGAGCAGATCCGCCAGCCGCCTCTTCCCGGTAAGATAAGACCACGTGGAAATACATAGAAATGGGTTAATAATTAAGACAGAGATAGCCGATAAGAAACTAGTACCTGGCCAACAGCATTATATCAAATACAGAGTCTCAGTGTGTTATTTGGGGCTGGTGTGGCAGTGGGACAAGACCAGGCAGCGGGCGGAAAACCTTACTCTTTACAGTACATCACTGAGTATCTATAACCCAGATCCCTGGAGGCTGCTGGCTGGACAGCCCAGCTAAATCAATGAGCTTCCAGGTTCAGTGACAGATCATCTAAAAAAATAAGGTTAAAAAAAAAAACATAGAATTGGAAGTGATAGACTGGAGGAAGTGGGACAAGGGGGGAAGGGAAGGAGAGAAGGATATGATTAAGGTTTATTATATACATCCATGAAAGTTTCAAAGAATACTTGTTAAGCACAGCACTCTACAGATGAGAGGAATACTGTGTGCCAGAGCTCTGGGGCCCTGAAACCCTCTTGCACAGCACCAATTTTGATAGGGTTCTGTTTTCTTCACCACATGATCACATTAAGAAACACAAATATATAGCAGGGAGGTGGTGGCTCACACCTTCAATCCCAGAACTCAGGAGGCAGAGTCAGGCAGATCTATGAGTTCAAGGCCAGCCTGGTCTACAGAGTGGGTTTCAGGACAGGCAGGGCTACACAGAGAAACCCTGTCATGAAAACAACAGCAAAAATAAACAACATATACACTAGAATGATTTGCAGGCTGTAGTCTAGCTAGTCCAATAATAGCTAGCTGGGAAGGGAACGTCCAAGAACCCAGAAGTTGTTCAGTCCACAAGGCTAGATGTCTCAGCTGGGCTTCTGTACATGCTGGAATCCTGAAGAAGTCAGCTCTAATGCCAGTGAAGGAAGGGATGTGCTACCAAGGCATGGGCAAACACGTAAAGAGTAAATCTTCCTTCCTCTATGTCTTTATATAGACTTCCAGCAGAAGTGGCCCAGATTAAAGGTGTATCCAGGTCTGGATCAAAGGTGTGTATCATCTACCTCAAAGGTCCAGACTAGAAGTGGATTCACCCACTTCAAACCAAGCAAGCACCCTCTCACTGGAGTGCCCTCCACTTTTGGATTGAGAAGACCCTCAGAGGGCTAGCCCTGGAGCTGCAGGATCAGCCTATAATTTGAACCCAGTGGGTTCTCAGACAACCCAAGGGGAGTGAGGGAACTGGTCGGAGCTGGTACCCAGCTGTCATGGAGACTGATGGATGCCTACCCACTGGCCCTTCCATGGGAGTAGAACAAAGGTGTTATTAGAAGCAGTCTCCCGGTGATGGTGTAGAGGCAGGAGAACTGGACCTGCCCCCCCCCCACTGGTCACCACAGGGCTCTCCTCAGTTGATGGCTTCTGGCAAGGATGCAGGCAGAGAAAAATTTATCCTCCCTGAGGGGGCTGGCCTCTGTGAATTTGACCATGTTCCTGTGAGTATATGGACAACACAAATTGGACTTGCTTTTTCCTTTTCCTTGTTTTTTGTTTGTTTGTTTGTTTTTTGTTTTTGTTTTTTGGGGTTTTTTGTTTTGTTTTGTTTTGTTTGTTTGTTTGCTTTGGAGGGAGGGAGGGAGGAAGAGGGAGAGAGGGAAGCAGGGGGCAGAAGGAGGGGGCAGACATGGAAAGCCTGAGAGGTGAACGTGATTGGGGTGCATGATGTGAGATTCCCAAATAATCACTTAAAAATAAATAAAATTTTAAAAAGCAGGCTCCCCACTATTATTTATAGGGCTGGACTTGAGAATAAAAATGGAGGCCTCCATACAACCCCAAGTAATCACACCTCCTCATTTATGTGGACTCCTTGCCCATAGTTAAGAATACAACCAGAAGATACCAGGCATAGAGGGGGTTTTAAAGTTCATTGAAGGAACCCACACACACACACACCCACCACCCCTCTGTGACCAGGGCCACCACAGTATGTTAGTCACCCATCATTTTCCATAACCAAAACATCTAAGAGGGAAAAGGTTGGTTTAGGCTTGAAGTTTGCATATCATCCCATGGTCCCATCATGTTGAGGCCTGTACCAGTGCACATTACAGCTGCAGTGCATGGGCAGCAAACTGATCATCTCATAGGAGCAGAAAATGTACACTGGGCAACAAAAATGGGTGTCCCACAATCCCCTTTCCAGGCACAAAATCAAAGTCCTGACCTTCTAGTGAGACCTTCCTCCTGAGGAAGCCTCCTTCCTCATCACATGGGACTCTAAAGGACATTCTAGACCCAAATAACAGCTCCCATCCCAGGCTGAAAGAAGCTGGAGGCTGACATCAGCAGTGACACCAGCGGTGACATCAGCGAAAGAAGGTCCTCTCCCTGGTTCCGATCAGGCCTCACGCCCACTTACTAATGGAAGTCCACTGTTGGGAACCCTAGGGAAGGACATCATGGCATCTCAGCTCCGGCACCAAGAACGTATTCTCTGACACATGTGCACATTAGGCCTTTCTGCATTTCCAGTAACTTCTCCAGGTTTATAAAACTCTGGGGGAAAGCCAGTTGCTTTTTCTGGCTGCTAGATTTTGGTGAACTCTCTATTTGATACAGTCAATTTCTGATAAATTCTCAATTTTTCCTGCAAACATTGCCCATCTTTTGCTTTATGTTTAGAGATTACGTGTTCAGTTTGAGAGAGCCTTCCCTGCCCTCAAGGTCATGAAAATAATCTATATTGTTTTCTGAAAGCTTTTAGTTTAAAACCTACAGCTTAGACTCATAAGGTCTCTAATGCACCTGATATTGATTTCCATGAGCATGCAAGACCAGGGCACAGTCCTGCCCACCCCTGACCTGACCTGCTCCAACATGCCTGTCCTCTGTCAAACCTCCCTGTGTCTGTGTATCTGTCTGGGCCATTAATGCCTCTGCTGATCCTCTGCCCACACCACCACCAGCATGTCTTAATTGACAAAGCTCTGTTCTGGTTTTGTTTTTTCAGACAGGATCTTGTGTCTCGAACTCACCATGTAACTGGGATTGACCTTGAACTCCCGATCCTCCTGCCTACTCCTTCTAGTTTAAGTGGTACTAGGGATGACCCCAGCGATTTGCAAGTACCAAACACTCAGCCAACTAAGCTCCAGCTCCAGTCCCAGCCCCAGTTCTGTAGGACCTCAATGTCATCTATCACTTGCTGACATTTGCTATTTTTCATTGAGTACACCAAGACTTTTCTTTTTAAAGATGTTATTGTATTACTTTTAATTATATGTATGTATGCATGCATGTCTGAGTGTGTGCAAGTGAGTGGCAGGTGCCTTGGGACATGGAGTCACAGGCAGTTCCAAGCTGCCTAGTGGATGCTCACGATCCCAGCACTCTGGAGGCTGAGGCAGCAGGACCTTGAGTCCAAGGCCAACACTGCCTCAAAAGTTAAAAAAAAAATAGAATAGGTAGAGAACAAGGATGAGGAGGAAACAAAATTGTGACTTGCCTTTTCCATTTTCTTCTTACACATCCCTGCAGGACACAGCTCACTTTGAAAGTCCTCTTTACGCCTTTGTGGTAACAGAATACTACTACAATCAAGATTATGGTATCTGGCTTAACCATAGACCATTGCAGACACCTGTTTGTCTGCCAGGTCATAATGTCTCAAGAAAAAGGGGGAGCTGTGGTTCCATTAGGGTGACCCTGTGTCCAGGAAGCACATGTGCCATACCCACTATGAATTATCCGAAGCTACTCACAAACTGAGAAGTCCAAGAGTGGCCAGTTGTCACCTCTGATGTCAAATAATGACAAAACATAAACCTAGTGTATACCATGCTTCTCAAATGTAACGAGGTTAACACCAGCCTGTTGCTGATAAGGATAGAAAAACCCACCTGTCAGTTTGATAACTCCTTGGCTTCTTGCTGCTAAGTGAGGCATTGTCATCTGGGCCTGCCTGTGACAAGTAATGGCAGAGTCTGATCTGCAGCAAGGATCATTATTTATCCTTACAGAGGGTTAGGGTACTTCCTATTAGAAATGGTATTCAGTATTTGTTTCAGGGGTAGTCTACTAACCTTTTAAACTCCAACATAATATAAAAACCCTGAAAAGTAAAGCATTTTTAAAGCTAGAGGAAATTCAGTCAACTATTGGTGCAAATCCACCTATGCTAGGACTTCACCTTAAGTGAAACGCTCAGCAAGTACCCAGGATGTCTGATTCATCGTCCTGTCTACCAATTCCTACTATGAGAAAAGCTGCCCATGTTCCTCCTTGGCTTCACTCCTTAAATTACCCAGTTACTTCTGGTACTGTACAAACCAGTTAAAGGTAGCTCATACCACATGACCTTGTACCTGTGCTATACCACCAGGTAGCCCAGGACCACCTGATTGGACTGAGCCTTTTCTCATAGTTTCTGTGTCCTGGTTCCATGCTTTTTGAACCTGATGAGCACCTGAATTTGTTCACAGACCACTGATATGTTTGGCCATCTAGCTTTAACCCATGACCTCGGATAACCAATGCTCTCTTTCTAAATTCTTCTGGCTTCAACATAGCTTTCAGGAGTAGCAGATGACCCGCCAGCCAGCCTTTCCTGGATAACTCCCATTGGCCACTTTAGCTTTCTCAAAATCCAGCACTCTATTCTTGTTCACTTATCCAGCCCAATTATTTTTACCTCACCAGCCAAAGACAGGAGCACAGACAGCTCATGAGTGCATTACACATTTTTCAAGTCTGTATTCTATGAGGATGCAGAATATCTAGTCATCATCTTTCATATAACCATATTCCATTCGTTTATAGTGGTGGGTGATTATGGAATCTCATGTAGCCCAGGCTGGCCTCAAATTTCCTGTGTAGCTGAGGACAACCTTAAACTTTTAATCCTCCCACCTCTGCATCCCTGGTGATGAGATTATAGGTATGTCTCACCACGCCCAGTTTATATGCTACTGGAACCAAACCCAGGGCCTTATGAATGCTAAGGCCAGCACTCTACCAACTGAGCTACATCTCCAGGCCTCATATTACATTTTTAAAATCTTTGATAACATCTCCCTTAAAGCAATATAGACTAGGTTAGAAACATCACCGACACTAATATTTCCATGGATTGAACCCATTCAAGTTGACTCAATTGATTGCCAGCATTTTGAGGGTGTGGTAGTCTGAAGGAGAGTGTTCCCCCACAACCTCATATATTTGAATACTTGGTTTTCAGTTGGTGGAACTATTTGAGAAGGATTGAAGATGTGGCCTTGTTGGTCAGTGGGGATGGGCTTTGCAATTTCAAAAGCCCAAACCGTTCTCTGCCTAATGCTGTGGATTAAGATGTAAGCTCTCAGCTACTGCTCCAACACCATGTATGTCTGCCGCCATGCTCCCTGCCATGATGATCATGAACTCTAGCCCTCTGCCACCATGAACCCCAAATTAAACACTTTCATTTATAAATTGCCTTGGTCACTGTGTTTTTATCACAGCAATACAAAAGTAACTATGACAGAGGGGCAGTTCAAAGACCTAACAGGAAAACAAACTATCATCTTTCTATTGCTACAAAGGAATAGCTGATTTTCTTCCCACTAAGGACATGTCTGCACATTCCAAAGTAAACTAAAAGGCCACTCAGTTATCCAGGGGAAACACACATGACACAGAGAACAAGAACTGGAAAGTTCTCAGTCTGCCTTCACCAATGCTACAATTTCAATAAGTGCAGACTATCCAGGAAGTTAAAGCTGAGAAGTGATCAGAAAAGAAAACTTGTAGCACAATAAATATCATTTTGAACAAGAAAATTAACTAGAGGGCAAGAGGAATTAACTAAAGCCACAAAACCACAGATAGGCACAAAGAATTTCTTAAACTCAATAAGAAATAATTCTTAGAAAATATAAAAGACTTGCCAAGAACTCCCAAATTCAGAACAATGGCCTGTACATGTTTCAAGAAATGTTTTCCTGTGCTTTTACTCCTTTGTAGCTTTTAGTTTCTATTTACTGGAAATTGCTCTTCCAAGCCTCTCTTCACTTTTATGAGCCTTTCCCCATGGTCAGTTTGGGTTTGTTTGTTTATTGTTTGCCTGGTGCTTGCAATAGTTTAAGTTGGTTGGTTGATTGGTTAGTTGGTTGTTAGTTGACTGGCTGATTTGTTGGTTGGTTGGGGTTGGTTGTTTGGCTTATTGGTTGTTAGTTGTCTGACTGACTAGATGACTTGTTTAGTTGGTTGATCATGAGTTAGTTGACTGGCTGGCTGGCTGACTTGGTTGGTTTATTGGTTGTTAGTTCCTGGCTGACTGGTTAACTGGTTGGTTGGTTGGTTGTTATTTACTAGCTGGTTAGCTGACTAACTGGCAGGCTGGCTGGCTGATTGGTTGGTTGGTTGGTTGGCAGTCTGGCTGGCTGGCTGGTTGGTTGGCTTGGTTAGGATTTTGATACAATGTCTCATTATGGAGCCCTGGTGGTCTCAAACTCACTATGCTTGATACAGAATTCTCAGTCCTTCTGTCTTAGCCTTCTGGGTACTGGGATTACAGACATGTACTACATGCTCAGACCAGGATATTTTTCAGAAAAGGTTGGTGTGAACATGAGCAAACAACATTGGTTCAGCTAGTAAAATGAAGCCCAGTACATACTTCATCATGGGTCACCTCTCTCCATTTTCCCAAACAATATGCATAAGGGTAAAGTTTAATATATATTTTTATATCTGGGATATGTAAAAGATCCCCGATTTAATCTTTCTTCAAAATTGTTTTGGTTATTTGCAGCTCTTTATATGTACTTACAAATTTTAGACTCTGTTTGTTTTTCCCACAAGTAATTCAATGTTTACCTTTGTCAAGAGCTGACACACCGTTGAACCATCTTACCTTCCCATTGACAATGCACAAGAAACCCAATTTCTCAATTTCTGAACCAGTATTTGCTACTATTTATCAGCCCTCATGACTATGAGGTAGTAGCTCACTGTTTATTATTTGTATTCCCTTTGTTGGGTAGTTTGAATGTAATTGACCCCCATAATCTCATAGGAAGTTGGCACTACTAGGAGTTACTAGGAGTGAGGCTTTGTTGGAGTAGATACGACCTTGTTGGAGGAAGTGTGTCACTGAGTAGGTGGGCTTTGATTTCCTGTGCTTGGAATACTACCCAGTGAGTCAGTCAACTTCCTGTTTCCTGCAAGCCAAAATGTAGCCAGCACCACATCTGCCTGTATGCCACCATGTTCCCTGCCATGATGATAATGGACTGAACCTCTGAAACTGTAAACCAGCCCCAATTAAATGTTTCCTTTATAAGAGTTGCTGTGGTCATGGTGTCTCTTCAAATCAATAAAAATCCTAACTAAGACACCTAGTAACAAACATTTCTCATGTGATTCTCAGCCATTACCATTCTTCTTTGGAAAGTCTATTCAAAATTTTGCTCATTTTCAGTTAAGCTGCCTCTTTGTTGAGTATTAAGTATTATTTATGTAATCTGATACTAGACCCTTAAATAATACTTGCTAGTATCTTCTGTGAGCTGTATTCTTGCTTTCTTAGTAGCATTCTTTGAAATGCAAAACAGTTTAATTTTTATGAATCCAAGCTATTCTCCTTTAATTATCTGTGCTGTTGTGGAACATTCCTTCACACTGTGTGAAGATGTGTCACTATGATTGGTTTAATAAAAAGCTAAATGGCCAATTGCTAGACAGGAGGTATTGTGGGACTTCTAGACAAAGAGATCTCTGGGAAGAAGAAAGGCAGTCTTAACTATTGTAGCTCTGAAGTTGGAGGTGGGGCTAGTCTCCCACTTTTCTAATCCTTTCAAATGCATTTCCTTTTTTCGTGATCCTTTAGTTAGGTCCACTTGGAGACTGCTCAGTTCACAACATTACCCACAACAAACAAGGGATGCCTTGTTTATCTTTAGTTTCCTTCTGGGAAGTTTTATGCCTGAACCTTCAAATTTAATCGTAATCTGAAGTATCTTATTCTTTTTATACTACAAATGGAATTACATTCATCTTCACATTTTTTCATTGGTCTGCATAGAAATACAAATGATTTCTGTTATACAGATCTTAGCTCTACAGCCTGACTGCATGGCCTCAATAGAGCTGTGTGTGTGGATTTGTTAAGATATTTTTATAAGCGTGATCACGTTATCTATGAATATTGGTGCCTTTATTCTTTCTTTCTAATATGGAAGCTTATTTCTTTTCTTTGATTCATTGCCTTGCCTACAACTTCCAGTACAGTGGTGAATACTGGTATTCTTGCATTGATCCTGAACTAAGAGCAAGCTGTTATTCTTTCCACATCAAGTATGATGTGGTACTATGAGATATACCTCTAATATACATACTTAACAGATCTTTATCTAAACAAGCCTAAAGCATGCAATAAATTTCTTTGCTAACACACATTCTCAAATTGCAATGGTCAGTGGGGTTGCTAGAAATCAAGAAGGTAGTTAGTATCGAACTACTAACAAATTTACTTATTCAGCCTTAATTATTAAGAAGTAGAATTTTAATCTGAGCCTTGCAACAGAGACCTGTAATTCAGGCTTCTTGGGAGGCACAGGAGAATCACAGGTAAGTCTGGCAAATTTGGAAAGGCTATGTTTCAAAAACTGAAAAACAGGCTTGTTTTAAAAAGAGGGGGAATATTGCAGATATCTCAGAAATATAGTGCTTGACTAGCATACACAGGCCATGGGTTCAATTAAAAAAAAATACAAAGGTAGAATTTCCCAAAATACATTCTATGAAAAGAAGTTTCTTAATACCCCAAAAGCAGCTTTCCAGATAGGAATCTAGAAACCTGAACTAGTTAATACCTTCCTCTCCCTTGCCCCTCACAGTCAACCTATGACAAAGTCCCTTTAAATATTTTTTAAAGGTGTATCTTCATTTTAATGTGGGGAAGTAGATGTCAGAGTCAACTGGCAGGAGTCAGCCGTCTATCTTTTCACCGTGTGGGCCTGGGGCTGGAATGCATATGGTCATGCTTGGTGGCAAGTGCCTCTATCTGCTGAGCTGTGTCACTGACCTGAGACTTCCACCCTAACCAAGATGGAGTAACAGAATCCAGATTTTCCCTCTTCTAGAAAGGAGGACATCACAATAAAAACCAGTTTTGAAGATACTAGGCACTAATACCTAAGAGATTCAAAGCACAGATGATGACCCCCAAAAAGCCAGTGCCTCCTTTCTGTTTTGAGTCATTACAGGTTGTACTACAAGGCCAGGAAGCAAAGGCCAGGCCCAGGGAACACCCTAGAAGTAGTTATAATTCTACACACAGTTGAAAAACAAAAGTAATTAAAGGCATTTTATATTTGAAAACCAGAAAAAGGAGTTATTTATAGACATGTACTATAAGGAATATCTATAGGACCTTTAAACGAGAGGGGAAATATAGATTACATAAAGGAATGAAAATAACTATAACAAAATGGGTATATATATATGTATATATTTGTATATGATACATATATCTTAGGTATATTGGTTTGTTTGTATATTGTTTTTAAAAATACACGAATATTTAAACAAAAATGTGGCATTTGTAATATAATGTAAAATAATGTAAAGGATATATATGTGTGTGTGTATATATATATATATATATATATATATATGTATACATCTCAGATAAAGGCTAGGAAAGGAAAACATAAATATGCCTTTTGTTTGTTGCTTGTTTTGAGACAGAGTCTCTCTATGTAAGTTATAGCTATGTATACCAGGATGACCTCAAGCTTAAGAGATCTGCCTGCCTCTAGCTCCTAAGAGCTGAGATTAAAGGTGTGTACCACCACACCTAGCTGAAATATGCTGTTTGAAAGTTTTTATATTATATGTGAAATTATGTAATGGCACTTGAAAATGAATTCTGAAAAGTAAATGTGTATTCCATGTACTCTAATCAACTACCAAAAAGCCAAAGTGATAGCTAAAGAGGCAATACAAAGTCATACAGTTCAATTAACCAAAAAGAATAAGGAGGAAAAAAAAAGACAAATGGGATAGTTTAAAAAAGAAAAGGCAAGGTGATTCATCAGAGCTGAACAAATCCTTAACAAATATCTTCAAAACTCTCTAAAAGCACCAAGGAGCATGTAATTTCACAAAATTTTCTTGCTTCATGAAGCTTCATGTTTAGAACTTTATCTCTGGGTAATTAACTTCAAATGTCTCTGTAAAGTAAAAATGTTTCCTAGCCTATCTAGACCAGAAAAACAAAACAAAACAAGAACAAAAACAAAAACAAACAAAAAATAACATAGCCATGAGCTAACAGGCACATTCTTCTTGAATTATAAAAATTAGGACTCTGATTTTCGGAATCATCATTTTGTCTGAGAGCCTGAAAATCAGAGAGCTCAGGGAACCAGAGAGAAAATGAACAAAATTAGTGAGCTAAGGGCCTTGTTCAATCACAGTCCTAAAAGGTACACAGCACACACGCACACACATGCACACGCACACGTGAGCGCACACACACACAAGTAGACTTCTTTATTAAAATGCATAAAGCAGCCAGGAGCAAGAGCACCAATAAATTCTTCTGTATAAGCAGAAATTCTTAATGGCTCCCTGAGCACTAATAATGCCTCTCTCTCATGTGTACTTGACTCTGTTTAACCTTTTTCTGGTGCTTTTTAACTTCCCTGAGTCAGGTACTAATATGGGACTAATGTGGGGTTTATTTTCCCTATAGGAATAGCAAAAAGAGCAGGGTACATTATCGTAATCACGCCAAGTCTTTCAAGCAACGGTAGGGACTTTAGACTAGGGAAAGAATTTATTAACAATTGCAAGGCTAAGCAATTCTTGTTTTTAAACATCAAATATTTCACTGAATGTTAGTCATAAAAGGAAAGGGGAGGAAGAAAGCCCAACTCTTGGCGAGCAAGTGACCCAGCAGGAGAGAATCCGGACATCCTCTGAGTGCTGGCTCAGTTGCTGTTGGCCTCCGCATCAAGGATAACCAAGCAGTAACCAACCCTCGCAGCCGACAGTGATGAAGGGTGGCTGGAAATGTGAACCCATTTTATCTCTGGAAGATTTATTCTGGAGGTGGTTTGCACTGCTGGAAATAAAACGATTTAAGTGGGAAGGGTAGGGACAGAGCCACATTTCTGGCTGCATCAAGTATGCACCTCAATATTCAGGCTCCCTGTGAAGCACTAACATGATAGATATTAAAATAGACCCCAGATTCAGCATTTCTGCCTGCTTTACCTGCTTGTGAGTGTGTGTGTGTGTGCACTCATGTGTTCATTCATGCACGCGTGAATACACACACACACACACAATTCTTCTTTTACAAGGTGTCTTGGAGATGTTGAAATACTTCTACAGAGGAAAGGAATAAGATTCATGGAGATTTTCCCCCTGACTTGTAACTGTTGGATACTTTTCACTTCTTTTATTTTTCACATGCAGAGGTCACCCCCAGCATCCTGTCACTGTACTCCCAGTGCCTCAGCTGTATTAATCCATTCCCTGCTGGGCTTCTGCAGAAAGACAAATTCGTTTGACACCAGCAGGGAGAAGACAAGAAGAAAATTAAGGGAGAATGAATACATAGATAACTTGACAAAAGAGACCAGCAAGGGACTGTGTGTGTGTGTGTGTGTGTGTGTGTGTGTGTGTGTGTGTGTGTGTGTGTGCAGGCATAAATGGGGGGCCCTGAGCAAAGCTGTAGAGACAGGGGCTGCCTGGACCATTCCTTTAAGCATTTCTCCTTAGAAAAGAAAATAGAAATGATAATGTGTGGATTGCTAGTGAACTACAGCCACCTTAGGGGTTTTGTCTCGATCTAACTTAAATAGCACCTTGAAATAAGAAGTGACTTCCTCACTTCTCTAGGTTGAATACAAATACGCCTAAGCAAGAGATCCACAGCACTAACATCAGTTCTTTGCAATTATCAGACCCCATGTTACCAGCAAAGCTAGGGTGAGGCATGTGGCTAAAACAACAGTTTTAAAACATCATTCTGATGCCCTGAAACTGGTCCTTTTATTTTGCTATGCTTTTCATAATTATTTCCAGCCACAAGACCACATACACAAGTGAACTTGCTAATTTCTCCTTCTTTTGTCTAAAGTTAGCTGGGAACACTAGAATATCCTTTGAAGACATAGCAGTCCCTTCTGACTTGTGATTTGACATCAGGATGGCTGAAAGAGATGCACTGCTGTCTGAACACCCTCCCACACTCCCAAAGACAAGACTAGAATAAGCAGAGAAACCTGAAAAGTAAACTCTAAAACAAACAAACCTGCCTCAGCAGTTTCTTTCATCCACAATATGATATCCAAGAAAGAAATGGTAACAAAACATGCAGAGGGAGGTAATGGGAAAGATACAGGTATATGATCAGTTAGCCAACTTGACTTTAACTTGCATTGTTTTCTAAAATTATGTTTATATTGAAAAAAAATCATATGTATGCAGTAAAAATTTTATATCCTACCAACACACTTATTAAAAAAAAACCTACTTCCCTCCAAATGTTAAGGTTTTATTTTAACATTTACTTTTTTTAATTTATGCCTGTACATGTGTGTTCATGTATGTACACATGGATGTGGTGCCAGAAGAGACCAAAAGAGGGCATTCGATCTACTGGGGCTGGAGTTATGGGTGGTTGTGAAACACTCAACATGGGTGCTGAGAACTGGGCTCAAACTCTGGTCCCCTGGAAGAGCAACAAGTGTGGATAATCACTGAGCCATCCCTTCAACCCCTGGAGGTTGTTTTCATGCCCTTTCCATTCTCATTTTCTAAAGAGAATGACAGAAAGAAGCCAGAGTCCCAAATTACACAGAAACTGTGTCATCAGCTTGGCACCAGCTATCAGCGTAGTTCTAGGTCAAGTTTTATCAGGCTGATGGTTACATTTGATTAGGACAATGGCTGCCATGGCTGAGAAGTCACCTGTATGGGAAGCACTGATTTTGCTGTGCTTTTTGATTATCAGCAATTCCAATTTACAGATTCAGAACCTCAAGCTTGCAGAAGTCAGGCCCTGTGAGTAGTCACATTCTAGATGGAGGCCACTCTACCTTTGCACAGCACTGCCGGACTCTTTAGAGAAAAAAAGAAAAAAGAAAAATTGTCATGCAAGTGTTGTGTTTGAATGTGAAACGGTGTATCTTTCCAGGCATTGTTGAACCTGTATCCATTGAAATTCCAATGCTCAGTTCATTACAGACCCCAGGGGAAAGAGCTGTCTGTCCAGCTACACCACCTAGCCATCCCCACCCACATCAAGACTCTGGCTTACAGATTATAGCTGAAAAGCTCCACCCAGCACATCCTCTTTAAGAGCAAGAAATGGAAGTAAGCAAGCATCTTCAAGGAAAAAAATCCCTACTACCTAGTGGTATGCAGTTTTCAAAGTATGACTCTCTTCAACTCCCGCTTATGACAATTCAGAATCTTTCTTAAATGGCAGGCTTTTATGAAGGGTGGGTGGGTTCCTAGCTCATATGGGGACAATGGTGATAATAAGCTTGTGTTTCCATAGTGCCCTTCCTCTAAGGAGTTCCATGTTATTGGATTAACTCTACTAGTTTCCTTTGCCAACATACTTCCCAGTATAATATTACCTTTTATTACTGTGCATTATAAAGAGAAGAAAAGCATTTGAAGCAAAAAATACTGGGCTAAAAAAAAAAAAATCAACAGATTATCCCCGAGGCAAACATATTTCAAGAAAAAAAAAATCTATGTTTTAACACATTTTCCGGACATTTTTAAGAGAATTCTTGATTTTTTTTTTTTTTCCTTCTTTAACTGAATTACATCTCCATGGCCAATGGCTACCCAGGAAGTTTGAGCTACTTAGATGTCTTGCTAAAGCATAAAGAGATAAGCAAATTGGCATTTTGGGGGCATAGATTTATTATGAAACTGAATAGCAGTAAATATTTCCAGAGATGAGCAAGCGCTTGTCTCTTTTAATTAAATGGCATCCTAAAGACATCAGGAAAAGAATGGAGGAGAGCAGTGTCAGGAGACATTAGAAAGGAGGTGTGGCAGAGTACAAATGGGAGAAAAGAGGAAAGAAGCAGAATCAACAAGTAAATTCTGTTTGAAAATGCCAGAATGAAGTCTAATACTGTATGATTATTAATTTTAACATAATTTTAAATAAATTAACAAGTACCATAAAAAAACACTATGTAAAGAAATACAAGGTAATTATATTTTAAGAAAAAGTAACAGCTGACTTTGTGTGTGTGAGTGTGTGTGTGTGAGTGTGTGTGTGTGTGTGTGTGTGTGTTGTGAGACAGGGTCTCATATAGCCCAGGCTAACCTGGAATACTCTATTTGGATAAGGATGACCTTGAACTCCTGAGCCCCTGCCTCCAGCATGTCCAGCTTACTGTTTTCTTTTTTCTAAGATTCACTATTTTTACGTGTATATGTGTGGGCCTGTGTGAGTTTATACATGCCACATGCATGCAGGAGCCTTCAGAAGCCAGAGGAGGGTGTCAGATTCCCTTGACCTAGAGTTATGGGCAATTGTGAGCCATTGTATGGGTGCTAGGAACCGAACCTGGATCCTCTGGGGAGCCAGTAAGCACTCTTAGCCACTCCTTCATCTCTCTAGCCACCCCCAACCATTTTCTTGAAACAAGATTATAATCTACTATAACTATGTGTGCTTCCAATCGCTGTGCCATCTAGAAAAACACAAGCACTTTCACTTGTCTGCACTGAGCTCATTCAAACTCAGTGATTGCTCAGTGACATGAGAGTGAAAGCTATTCCAAAGAACCATCTCCTGCCAACTTTCTATTTAAACTCAGGAAATGCTGCCATTATGTGGGCAACAGGTTGTCAAATGGTCCACATGGCCTCTTTCTTTTTTCCTCCTTTATTTCCTTCCAGAAATATCTCATGCAAGTAAGAATCCAGACAACCAGATGTGGAGGATTTGCTCTTATGAGCTCATTGATTACAACAGTCAAGTCAAACAGAAACTTCCTTGTGAATCCTTGTGACTCAAGCCATTTCCCAGTCTCTTAGTCAGAATGCTCCTGTGGACACCCACTGTAAATAGTTTGACCACAACTGTCACATGCCTGCAACTAACTTCTGAGGCAGACAGTGGATATGCAGCAGATGGGCTGCAAAATCACAGACTGTTCTCTGTGAGAGGAAAGACATGAATGTCAGGACCACAACAAAGGAAGTTGTTAACTCAGCAATTCCAGACTGAATGTCCTGCCAAGCGTGGAGGGCAGATGGGGAGAGGCAAGATAGGAGACCAGAAAGTCAAAATACAGGAACAATAATGGCAAAGTTAAAAATGATCAACTGCCTGTATTAGATTATCTGCATATGCCCCGCCCCTCAAAGAGTACTGCCAAGAATTCTAGTTAGTGTTAACTTTAGTATCTCATTCCTTCCCCATAAAAGAAATGCCTTGGGTTATCAAGATGGTTCCATGGGTAAAAGAGTCTGCCTCCAAGCTTGATAATTTGAGTTCAATCTACAGGAAGAAGAGAATCAACTCTTACACATTGTCCTCTGACCTCCACACATGTGCACTATAGGACATAGACACACACACACACACACACACACACACACGAATACAAACAAATAAAAAAGTATACAGTTTTAAAAAATTTTAAACAAATGTCTATAACCAAGCACACCACCCACCCATTGCAGAAAGGTAACCAGAGATACTCGTGTGTCAAATACTACACTAGGAATATTTCCAAAGGTTAATGAATAACAATACTGTTATTGCTTCTTCTGTCTGAAAGATGAATGTACCCCATTTCTACACCTATTGAACACAGTAAGATCATGTATTAATAATGCAGGTAATATTACCAGAATTTTACTCTAATGGAAATGAGTGGTGATAGTTTTACATTGTCTTGTCGAAGTTGCTTTGTAACAAATGTTATGTTAGCCCTATCAAGTTCTTTATTTTATTTATGTTATATGTGTGAGTGATTTCCTGAATGTACATCTTTGTATTATGCACATGTCTGGAAGTGAAGTTATAGGTTGTTATGAGGTATCATGTGGGTGCTAGGACCTGAACCCAGGTCCACTAGCCCCTAGCCTAGTCAAGTAATACTATCAAGTATAAATACTAGCACTGAAAAACAATGACAAGACAGCGCCCCTTACCAGCAGGAAGTAGTTTGGAAAGAACGACGCCCAAATTCCCAAATGTTTGTTTTCATTTAATTGGACTTTGTTAAATAAAAAATACTCTAAAAAAAAAAGAAAGAAAGAAAAACAATGACAAGGGCTAGAGAGATGGCTCACTGGTTAAGAGTGCATATTATTCTCCCAGAGGACCCAAGCTCCATCCCAACTTGGGGAGAGGGGCATTTAGTCCATAATGTGTAGGGAAAGGCTTACAAATGGTTGGACAATGACCTCATATGTGTCAAGTATTGCCATAGACCAAAGACTAGACTAGAATCCATATGCCAGTGACTCCATATATGTGACTTCCAGAATCGTGAACTTGGGTTGTGACTTCCTGGAACTGGGGCACCAATTGCAAACAAATAAGACTCCGTGGGCACTTGCTCCATATTAAAGGTTTGAATGTGAAATGTTTCCCACGGGCTCACTGTGGTAATTTGAACGCAACTGAGCCCCATAATCTCATAGGGAGTGGCTCTATAAAGAGGTGTGGCTACGTTGGAGTGGGTATGGCCTTGATGGAAAAAGTGTGTCACTGTGGAGGTGGGCTTTGAGGTCTCTTTTGCTCAAGCTCCCCCCCCCAGTGTGACTGCCAGTTGACTTCCTGTTGCCTATAGGACCCTATTACTCCAGCACTAAATCTGCCTGCACGCTGCCATGCTCCCTGTCATGATGATAATGGGCTGAACCTCTGAAACTATAAGCAAGCTACCCCCAAATGAATGTTTTCTTTATAAGAGTTGTCATGGCCATGAAATACCTTCGTAAGATACTTACGTTGTAAGCCTTTGGTCTATAGCTGAGGAAACTGTTTGGGGAGGTCGTGGACCCTCTGGGGTATGGTGCCCAACTGGTAGACACAGGCCACATGGGGTGTACCACTTTCAGTTCCCAGCTCTATGCCGATCCACCAAAATGTGAACAAGCAGCTGCGAGCTACCACCACTACAGACCAAGCTGCAACACCATGCTGCCCCTGCAATGCCATGCCACCACTGCTGCGCCAGACTATACTTTCTGAAAACATGAACCAAAGTGAGAGCCTCCTCCTTGTAGCTACAGCTGTCAGGTATGTGGTCACAGTCAGGAGAACAGCAGCTCATGTACTCACCAAATATTGACTGGGCATCTTCGAGGTGGCTGGCAACATTCTAGCTACAAAACCACAATACAAACAAGAAAGCAGACCGTAGCCAAGAAAGGACAGGCTGCTTCAGAGAAAGCCACGAAGTAGGCCATGAGTGCAAGCACATGCACATGCACAAGATGCAAGAACCTGTGCATTGGCCCTCACTGAGAACATGTTCGTGGTGCCACTGAGGGATCCACAAAAGAAAGTAGAGGGAGATGCAAAGGCTCCAGAGGGTGTCAACACAATGCACATGGCTACAACCCGGGACTGGATACTAAGAAAAAGAGTTACTATAATAGCTTTCAGAGTGAGAGGAGGCATACCCCAACTTACTTTCTTGGGGTTTGTCTTGTCTGTTTTTTTTTTTTGTTTTTTGTTTTTGTTTTGTTTTGTTTTTTTTAAGAGCTCAGTCTGCTGTGTATAGAATATATTGCTGAAGGGAAACATCTATGGCAAAACCACACTGTGGTCCCAGCAGATGAGGGCATTTAGGACTTGATTACAGTATTCAGAGGGTAAGAAACGATGGAATCCTGGATCTGTCTTAAAACTGCACATAGTTAGGGGTAGCAAATGTCAGGATATAGAAAGAACAGTCAAGAAAGAAGTACTTTCCAAGAAACCAAAGAGCAGGTTTAGGGTCAATTTTGTGGAAAGATAGCCAAAACATAGATCATTTTTAGCACCAGTATATGAAGTGTATGAAAAAATCATTTAAGGTAAGTTCTCTCTTTAGAAACAATTAAACTGTCATATAAACATACTGACTTCAGGCAATATTATGAGATGCATAAAAGCAACTTGGGCTCTCTTTGGTCAAAGCTTCCTAAGTGAGCACAGCTGCTTAATGCCCAAGCATAGTTAGAGCTCTTCCTGGCAGGCAGGCCCCTGGATTTGAATCATGGCATTTCACTAGCAAAATGAAAGGGTGTGTAAAATTGTATTTTAAACAGATAATATGGTGGGCAGCTTGTAGGTGGCAGGCTGCCTTCACTGGGGTACAACTTACTATATCATAATAACACATGAGCATCACTTGTCCCTACTTTGAACAGACAAAGATCTAACCACAGGCTATTCAGGTGTTATACTGGGCCTTCTTGAAGTAGCCACAGTTGTAATTCCACAGCACCCAGGGAAAGAAAAGGCACCATCTGTAGGCATCTGTGTTGTATTTACAGGCTGACAAAGTCTTTGTTTTCTTAAGACTACCAGGCTACCACAGGTACTGCATTAAAATGAAACATGTAAAACTGATAATACTTCTATTGACCACTGCCCAATAGTTTCTCATTTATTCACTGAACAATTGGCATTTCACTAGCCTATTGAGTCATTAGGTACACTAACTAGGAAGTAAACTCCTAAATTCTGACTTTTTCAATTGCTCAGCAAACTCTACAACACTTTCAATCAAAGCAAAACTCTCTGTTTTCCCCTCTATAGAGTCTAATCCTTAACAAAAAGAGTGAAGTTGAATCTTGGCTTGTTTCCAAGTAGTCATCATATAGATGAAAATAGTTTTCTATTTAGTCATTAATGTTATAGAGCCAAATAACATTCTTTCAAAATAAAGAAAAGAATTGGCCAGCCAGGCATGGTAGCACATAGCTATTATCTCAGAATGAAGAGAGTAAGATAGGAGACCCAAAAGTTCAAGGTTATTCTAATGTATATAGCAAGGTTCTGTCTTTAAATATATTAATTAAATAAGAAAATTGGCAAAGCACTACAGTAGCATTTGCTTTTACTGCAGTGCCTTTAAAACCTAGAGAAAATGTAAACCTGCTAATATTTACAAACAGCATTTTAAGAATTAATTTAATGACTCTATAGAATTCTTTTCAAATACCCACAAAAACAAGTTTCAACCAATGTAATAGGCTATAAAGAAAATCATGGAAGCACATGCTCTCTGACCACAAGGCAGCAAAATAAGGAAGTTAGCTTTGAATGCAACTTCAAAAACTTAGAAAACTAAAACCATTCTTCAGAGTAATTCAACATCCATGAATGAAATTATACACGATTTCATTTGTCATTAAAAAAAACCAGGACTTACTGGAAACTAACAGGTTCATACAGGGCAGAAATTGTCCAAAATCAATCTGGAATATCTAGTGAAGACTACAAGAGCCACCTGGAAAAACCTGAAAATCCAGACAAAGGTCCTCCCACTGATCAAAGATGAGACTGTGAAAGCATAATGACCAGTGGCCACAGTGCTTGAAACACAACAGTGCATTAAAATGTATGCTTTTGCAACAATACCGTAAAGCTGTCATTCTGAAGGCTTCCAGAGCACCCACTCTTCATTCTGAAAAAGAAATTATTCAAGACTTTACCCTGCCCTGTAAAATCTATTTCAGGATAAACATATGTGACAGCTGACACAATAGAATGATATAATTGAAACTCATGCTTTCTTCAGTCAGTGATGAAATAAACAAAATCTGCTGGAACCATTAGGTGAAGCTGTTGGGGAGCCTCAGTCTGACGGATCAGGCTAGAAACACATGCTTAGTCACAGGACCAGCAAAAGACTCACAGTAGCCATTGTGGGTCTCTTGATATGATGTAACAGGAAGTGTACCACTCCTCCATGAAAAAATCATGCCAAAGCTCACATGGAGGGGTGCATGGGTGCATGTGTGCATGCACTCATGCATACCATAGGACACATGTGGACATTAGAGGACAAGTTGCAGGAGTTGGCTATCTCCTTCCACCATGTGAATCTTGGGTTGTCATGCCTGGCATCATTGTGTGAATGAGGATTCAGTAACTAATCAAAAAGAAAAGAAAATAATCAGACTCTCTTGGGATTAACATTCTATCAGTAATTCACAAGGAGAGGGACATGCAGACAACAACGTGTCAAATGCATGATTTGTTAGTATAAACTAAAGAACTTCTCATTCTACACACTTAGAAGGTGCCCAAGTTCTCATCCTCAGAACCACTGGATATGTGACATGGCAGGAAAACTGCATGACTGCACATAAGAAGGTCTTCTAGGGCCAAGAACTGGAATGGAGTCCTGGATTGTCCGGGAGGACTGGGTTCCTTGGGGATGGGAGGAAAGGTCAGAGACAGGGCTGAGAAGACTGATGATGCTGTCTGTATTCTAAGTGTAGGTGTAGAGTAAGGCCATGAGTCATGAAACACAGGCAGCATCTCCAAGATGAAAAAGAAAGCAAATTCTACCAAGACCTTCTGGTGGGAGAAAACCAGCATTGGGCCAGCTTCACTTGAAAATTTCTGATCTCTCGTGTGAAAAAGAATGCACTTGTGTTGCTTAAGCCACTAAATCTGCGCTAACAAATTATAATAAGAAAGTAATACAGATGAGAAAAATAAAGCTCAAGGCACAAGTAACAGAAATTGGTTTGGGTTAGTGTTTATTTTATATTTATTTATTCATTTATTATGTGTGTGTGTGTTTGCATGTGTGTGTGTACGTGTGTATGTGTTATGTGCATGAGCACAGGTACTTTCAGAGGCCAGACGATAGCTCTGTATTTTTTCTCTACATTATTCCCTTAAAATAGGACCTTTCAATGAACCTGGAGCTAGGATGGCGTGCAGTAAGTCATAGAAATCATCTTTTCTCTGTCCTATACAATGCTGGTGTTACAGGCATGGACACAGCCACACCAAGCTTTTTACATGGGTGCTGGGACCTGAACTCAGGTCCTTAGACTTGTACAGCAAGTGTTCTTACTCAATGAGCCGCTTCCCCTGCACCCAGTGCCACAATTCTTTAGATCTGAACAGCCTCATAAGAACTAATCCTGCCAGAAATGGCCTTGGAAAGAGACCCTTCCTCATTGATTCCTTCAGATGAAACCTCAGACTCTACCAACACTTTATTTGCAATGAGGCTCAATATCTAACTGAGTCACAACCTCATTCCTAACCCAAAGAACTTATAAGACAATAAATGTTGCTTTAAGCTTGATATATTTTGGAAGAAATTTGTACAATATTGTACTTTTATCCAAAACAACGAACAAGCTAAGCTAAGCAGTTGGGGGGAGGTGGTACATGCACATGCATGAATGTATACATGTCTGTGTAGAGTTAGGAACAGGGATGGGGGACAGAGGCCTGGAGGAAGGCACACCTCTGCTAGGGGAAGCTACTTCTGGGGTGTGAAATTAGAGGAGAAGTTACACTTTCTATTTGCATATCGCTTGAATTGATTAGAGCAAGCCCTAATTACCTCCCAGATCTAAATACCTATTTTCTACAAAGGTGTCTGGGTAATTACTCTGCATGTTCTTGACTTAATAGCAATGATGAGCTATTGCTCTGAGCTGTTTGGATAAGTATGGAATTGGATTCCCACCAACCCACCCACATGCTTATTATCTGTTAAGGTAACTAGCACACTTGCAAAGACCCAGAGCTCATATCCAGGCAAACAGCCAAACTAATTGACCTTTATAGGGAGTGAACCATTGCCCTTGTCAGGTTAAGAGATAAAGTTCTGTCCATAGCATACTGTACTGGCTGGAGAGATGGCCTACTCTTCCAGAGGACCTGACTTTGGTTCCCAGACCTGCTCCAGGGAATCTGACACCCTCTTGTGGCCTCTGTGGGCACTTGCACACACACGGTCCCTACTCAACTAGACACACACATGTACACTTTTTAAAAAGTTACATAAGCATACTGCACCATTACCACCAGATCCTCAAAGAATCCAAACACCTTCTTCCATGTTCTGAACAACTTTGTCTTCTGTGTCACAGCCCTGGAACCCTATGGTCTCACATCACTTCTATCCTTTGCCACACACACTTGTGAACACGCTGAAGAAACAGCACACATTTGGGTGTGGCCATTTTTCTCACCTTTTACAGTTATCACCTTGCTCTACTAGCTTGCTGCATCTCTCCTAGACCACAAGGTTGTTCCCTCACTGGCCTCCCAATGTCCACCCTGGACAGGACAGTCGGCAAACTACCCTACACAGGAACCAGCACAACTGCTTTTCTTTTTCTTTCTCTCTCTTTTTTTTTTTTTTTTTAAAAATGTATTTTATAATGGCTTCAGATTTACAGGGGGTAGAGAACAGCATTAACGCGCGCGCGCACACACACACACACACACACACACACACACACACACACAAATCCTGTCTACACTAGTATAATGGCTCAGCAGGTAAAGGTACTTGCTATCAAGCCTGACTACCTGAGTTCAATTCCCAAGATCTACACATGGAAGGAGAGAAGCAATCCCCACAAGCTGTCCTCTGATTCCACACACAGACACACAAACTAAGTAAATAAAATGCAGTACAAAATTGGAAAGAAGCCGGATGAAATTTCCCTATTAATTCACTCCAGAAAAAAAATAGGCCTGCTTTTGCTTATCATTACCTATGACCACCACCACCACATATGCACAGACTTTTTGAAGCATCTCAGGCTTCCCACATCTAAATACTTCTAGATGCATTTCCTAAAAAGGAAAACTTTCTCTTGTGAATGTGAAAGCAGTTATTAAAACAGTGCTACAACTTTGATTTCTAACCTACAGCCTTTATTCAGATTTTTCCTGTTGTCCCAACAATGAAACTACCCTTTATAGCATCAATTAAACCATGTACACAATGCTCTTGTGGACACACACTACGCTGCATACACAAGCTTCTCACTTTAGTCTAAAGGTTTATTCAGGGTCCTGCTTGCTTATCCTCCTTTACCTCCTAATATCCCCCTAATCTCAACTCTGATGGAGTCTCATGGGGCATTTTCTTCCCCAGAACTTACCCCCATTTCCACTGGGGCCTAGCAGCCACACTGCACCTCTGAGGCAATGGTCTGCCCCACAGATCCACAGTGGTGGAGATCTTCTCATCATAAGAGGCCAGGGGTCTCCTTGCCAACTTAGTGTTTTCCCTTCCCTCATACAGTGTTTAGTGTTTCATTTCAGGTGGTATCAAGATCCCTGAAGGGCAGACTTCTCTTTTATGCACATTTTATGTTAAGTAATTTATAAATTGTGAGTGTATGAACCACATAGAGTGTCCTAATCCAATAAAACACTCTTCTTCCTAGAGAGATTGAAAGACCAAAAAGTGAAGTTAAATGAAGGACGGTCTGACCTGGAAAGCTAACCAATATCTGTTCCTTGGAATTTGCTAGCTTCCTCTCAGCAGGCCCTGAGATGACAAGAATTCACACTGCCCCTCCTTTCTGCCCCTCCTTTCCTGTGAGTCAACAGGTGGTAAATAGGGTCCTGAGGAAACAAAGACATAGCTGTAACTCTGGTTTGCCCAGACAAGATTAATTAGCACACCCTGAGGCCCTAAGGTCTGCTGACCCTAATAGCAGACCATCCGGCCTCCAAGGGTCACGTACTCAATGGACAGAGGGTCCCACCCCCTCCCTAAGCTTGTGGGTTTGCCTTTAAAAACACCTGGGCCCAGGGGAGGGGGCTTCTCTCTAGCCTGCTCACTGGAGGAGCCCGTTTGCGAATTGTTCATTAAAGCCTCTTGCGTTTTGCAGCAACTGGACTGGACATTGAGTTCTTGGGGTATCGACCGAACCTGGAAGACTCCTCATTCTGAGGGTCTTACAAGATGAGGAAGTGCACACCTCAGAGGCTCTCTGAGTTCAAGGCCAGCATGGTTACATAGCAAATTCCAGGTCTTCTTCGTATGCCACCATACCGCTGTCCTTCAACACCACCAGTTCCTGTCAGTGAGTGATGGATGTTTTTTTTTTTTTTGTTTTGTTTTGTTTTGTTTTGTTTTTGTCTATCTTCAGTATGTTGACCAGTACACATTATACCCAAATGCAAGCATACCCACAGTGAGGCTCTTCTGAGCACAAGATGTGCTCCTAGGGAGTGCAAGGGTCTTAATGACCATATAGAAGCCAGGTGTGGTAGCATGCACCTGTAATCTCAGCACTAGGAGGGGAGGCAGGAGGGCTGATTGCCTCGATATTGAGGCCAACATGCTCTAAGCAGCCAGCTCAGCCAAGTCTGCATAGCAAGGTTCTATGTCAGAAAAGAAAAATCAAACATGTATAATCAGTGTTAGCATGTATGTATGTATGTTAAGATTCATTTTATTTTTATTTATGTGTGTGTGCACATTTGTCTGTGTTCATTTATGCACACATGTATGTACAGGTGCCTGAGGAGGCAAGAAGAGGGCATCAGATTTCCCTGGAGTCACAGGGGGGCAGTGAGCTGCCTGATGTTGATACTGAGATTTGAACTGTGGTCCTCAAGACAGACTAGCAAATTCTCTTAATCACTGGGCCATCTTCCCAGCCCTAGCATATGCTGACGACCTCTGCATAAGAAGGTGTGTCCCAAACGTCACTCAGAACTACAGAAACCCCTTCTATCATGAACCCAGTACCACTCGCCATCATGTGAATCCAAAAACAGCATGACAAATGGAAAGTAATTATTGACATTATTAGGGCTTCGTGTCATTTCTCTATGGTGTCATCCTCCTCCTGTATTGCTCCTACTCCGGGTGGCAATCATTCTCCTGCCCACACTCAATGACAAGGATTACATGTTTGAATAAAATGTCAACATCCTACATTATGCAGGGTAATGGGACTCCATCATTTAAATATCATCACAACCCAAGGATGTCATGTTCCCATTCTCTCTCTCTTCAGAGCAGCACATCTTTGAGACCCTGCCTGAATTCTCAGCTGATGTCAAGGTGACAGACTGTTCTTAAGAACTGTTACCACCTTGGATAATTATAATGCTAGAGAAAGGCTTCAAGAGGAAACAAAGGAGATTAACACTTCTGCACGACAGGCGACACCATGTAAGTGAGGCAGGTGCTGGGGGCCTGGAACCAAGGGAGCTGCTGCATCACCCCCAAATGGGAAGAAAATTGAAATAAGCACCCAGGGATCAGACCTTTCACAACAGTTCAGTACAAAGAAAACGGCTGTACCTTTTTCAAAGATACAGATATTTGTGGCTAAGAACAGAGAGTTCTGAATACAGTCAAGGTCACAGCTGCAAATGAGTAAGCTGTTCCGCAGTGTTAAAAGAGACAAAGAACAAAAGGAGAAAAGTAAACAAAAATATCATTGCAATGCAAAACTGCAGGGAACTGAGACTGGACTTTGTCTTTTGGACTTGGCCCACACAAGCATGCAGGCCCAGTGGAAGGAGGAAACCCATTACCAAACTGTGGGTCATGTGGTCCTTTTACTGGAGATTTTGGTGAGCTGAACTATCCATTTCTGCTTAGTCAGGTCAACTTAGCAAACATATCCTATAGCAATGACCTTGGCCCAATGCAATTTGAAGAAATGATGTCCCAACTTTTACTATGTATTTTTCAATCAACGATGCCCCAATGTTTTGTTTTGGGGTTTGTTGTTGTTATTGTTTTGTTTTTTGAGACAGTTTTTTTTTTTTTTTTTTTTTTTTTTTTTTTGTGCAACAGTCCTGGCTGTCCTGGAACTCACTCTGTAGACCAGGCTAACCTCGAACTCAGAGATCCACCTTCCTCTGCCTCCCGAGTGCTGGGATTAAAGGCATGAACCACCACCACCCTGCTGATGCCCTTTTAAAACTCTTTCAAAATGTCTAGCTTACATATGTTATAAAATACACATGTAATATCACAGTAATACATGTAGATTACTGAATTCATGAGTACAACTATAAAGTGAATGGGTTCTTTTGTTGTTTTGTTTTGTTTTGATCTACAGGGCAGGTGTTGAGGAGCTGGGGCAGGAGAATAACAAGGTCACAAAAGGCCACCCTGGTGAGACACTGCTTCAAGAAAACAAGCAAAACAAAGGAAGTTTGATGACTGGCCAGTGGTCAACAAAGAAATACACTAGTGACTCAGGTATACTAGTGTGGGGCCCTAGAGTGTGTAACTTTATAGCCTTCCAGGTGATTCCGGTAGACATTTTACCTAGACAAGTTCATTTTACTCTTTGTAACAATTCTACATTTAGGCTGTCTAAAACATAAAGGCCGGGTCAGTGAGATGGCTCAGTGGGTAAACGTGCACACTGAGCCAACCTGATGGCCAGAGCTTGATTCCTGGAACCCACAGTGGAAGGAGAGAGTCTACAAGTTGTCCTCTGACCTCTCCCCCCTGACCCCCCCCACACAAAATAAAGTAGAAAACATGAAGGTTCCAGTCTCTACCCCACAACCTTGTCCATAGAATAAATAATTTTCAGCTAACCACTTTCCAGAAATATTCATGGAAATTACATAACTAATGCATAATTTTTAATTGTCATCCTGAGTGTTGAACTCTGCTACCAGCCCATCCTATCCCATCCAAGACACTGATTTCCCATTTGTTCCTGGTACCCACAGTGAGCACCAGCCATTCCTCGGCAGTTTAGAGACAGGGAACACATCCACGTAACTTGCTATAGCACATTATTCCAATAATTTCATTATATTATATATTGCTAGTAATCTCTTACCATGCTTAGCTCATACATACAACCTTTTTAGGTATGTAGCACAGGACAGAAACATATATAGGGTTGGGTACACTACAGTTGCAGGCAACCACTGGAGAGAAACAAATTTGTTTGGGGAAACAAATGTGAGATGAATATTACTGCTATATGACTCTGAAGACAAAAGCCATGGAAGCTTAGGGTACTTGGTCATCCCCCAGGCTCACAGAGCTAGTAAGTTAAAGACTCAGAACTGGAATCCCATTTGGCACCAAATCAGTGACATAATCTCACAAAGTTAGAAGAGTACAGTTGACAGAAAACCAAGGTAAGCAGAAAGAATCAGAGAACGCAAGTGCGTGTGTGCACCTGTGTATCTGTGCATGGGCACATGAAGGCCAGAGATCAACCCCAGGTATTGCTCCCCAAGAACCACCCTCCTTAATTTTTGTTGGTTTGTTTTTGAGACGCCTTCTCTCAAGTATGAACTGATTTGGCTAACATGACTGACCAGCGAGCTCCAGGGATCCTCCTGTGTCTGCCTCCCCAGCACAGATTCCAAACTTTTACTTAGGTGCTGAGTATCAAACTCAGGTCCTCGTATGAGCAGCAAGCTCTTTGCAGACCACGCCATCTCCCCAGCCCAGAATTACAGTCAACTTCCAGGTAGAGACTCCAGGGGATGCTCCATTGGCTACATCACTCCCTGAAAGGTTCCCACACAAAACCCTTCTTCTCTTGCGTGTAAGTCATCTTTTTCTGGCGTCATGAGATGGAAGCCTTCTCGAGAGCCAATGATAGAAAATAAGACACACACACACACACACACACACACACACACACACACACACACACACACACACACGAATGCTTCAATAAAGTATCATCAGCCAGAACCACCCGCTGCCTCTGTTTTCCTTTGAATATAGCCTTTGACCATATGGAACTCATCACCATCTGCTGGTCTGTTTCTGCCTCCTTTCTAGCAGTTCCTTCTCCAAACACTCAGTAGCTTCCTCGCTTTACATTTGTAAATGCTGTTGACTATGGATAGAATCCATGTTTACTTTCTACTCAAAACCCCATAGGAAAGCCTGTCTTAATCACCCACAGATGCTTCGTTCAGCTCCGCTTAACTTGGCCCAGAACTTCAGAGGAAAATAAAAGGAAAATCTTTATTTTATATTTCAATTGTAGATTGCTACAGACTAAATACAGCGCCAAACTGTTATTGGAAACAACACAGCCACTGGAATAACGATAGCCTGCATCGTGTTTTTTACAATTATAATTTTTTCTGGCATTTGTTTAACTCAAGATGGTTCCTGTATTTTATTAAAGGCTTTTTTTCCCTCCCCCTACTACTCTGAATGAACCTTCATGGAAGCTGTAGAAGTTTATAATTTATTTTTAATACATTCTTGTACATTTGGGAGGAAAATGAAACTATTCCACGACATGTAGTCATTAGGCTTTTTTGTTATCCCTTTGAATTCCTTCAAAAACACTCGTTAAGCAGCCTTAATGTCCATTTTGTAAGTCTGGAATACCTCAATGGGTCAGTTCTTTCTTATTGCCCTTACATACCTTTATCTCTTAAGTACATTAATACATAGAGAGGTTGGGAGATGGTTTACTCAGTAACACACTTGTCACACAAGTGTGAAGATCAAAGTTCAGATCCCCAGCACCCATGTAAGAAGCCAGGCATGGGGGCATGCACTTGTAATCCCAAAACAGGGAAGATGGAACAGAAGGAGCATTGGATGTTACTGGCCAGACAGTTTAGAGTCAAATTTGTGAGCTCCAGGTTGACCGAGAGACTGTCTCAAAAAATAACAAAACAATGGAGGAACACACCCAAGCTTGAGCCCCTGACCTCCATACATATGTATCAAAACACACAAAAGGTATATGAATACTCACTATGAATTATATTTATTACTTCCCAGTTATTAAATAAAAGGAAAGAGTTGGATTTTCTCTAGGAGTTTCTGGCAGACTACTTAACTTCCCCAAACTTTCAAGATTGCTTAACATCCCATGTCTTACTAGTCCGTGCTCAACTGCATCCCTGCAACCTCAGACAGTCTAACGGTGCTTTGTATGTTTTGTTGTTTTGCTTTGCCTTGCTTTTTCTCTTCTCACCCCTACTAATGCAAAAAAAAAAAAAAAAAAAAAAAAAAAATCAGACTGAGCTCCACAAGGCCAAAGTGCAAAACTCACCAAGTTTACCTCTCTGGCAAACTGAGTGACATTGTTCCTGAGGAGCATATGTATCTGCATGACAGAGCTAATGAACTTCTCAGTCCAATGTGTTAAATATCACTGGTATTTAATAACTTTGGCTATAGTATTTGACTCAGGACATACAGTTCACAGTGAAGAAAAAAATTTCCTCCCAAAAGTGACCCTAGAAGTGAAACTGAAGAGGTAGCTCAGAGGTTAAGAGCAATGGCTGCTCTTCTAGAGGACCCTGGTTCAATTACCAGCACCCATATTGCAGCTCACAACTGTCTGTAACTCCGGTTACAGGGGATCTGACACCCTCACACATGCAAGGAAAAACACCAATGGATGCACATAAAAAGAAAAAAAATGAATCATCAAAAATGTTTAAGTGACCCTAAATGAGCACAACTAGAGGTCCTGTTGGGGCTCTATGGAACTGTTTCATTAGACACATCCAAAGCTTGTGTGGACTAATTTCTATGCTATTTTCAATGTCCTTCTTCATGTGTCCATACAGAATACCTGGGTTAAAGAAACTGGCTTTACCAGAGAGCTCTGTACACCTGATGTGGAAGGGTGGTTTCTACCACATTTCAGAGAAGTTGCCAGGGCTGGAAGGATGGCCCAGCAGTAGAAATCACTGGCTGCTCTTAAAGAGAACCTGGCCTCAGTTCCCAGCACTCACACAGCTCCTCACAACCATCTGTACCTCCAGCTTCAGGAAATCTGATATCCACTTCAGGCTTCCACAGGCATGATACACCACACATAGTGTGCAAACATAAAGCACATATAAAAGTTCAAAAATAAATATTTTTTTTTAAAAAAGCTTACCAAATCAAATGGAGTTCCCTAAGTCATGGTAGGGAAAAGAGCAGCTGTCTTTATAGAACCCTATCCTTACATGAGAGCGGGAGCTCTTCAAAGAATAGCTAGGGTCTATGTTGACAGTGAGAAAAATATTTACTTTGTCCAGTTATCTGACCAGCTACCTGTATACATTTATAATTCAACATCAAAGACAATTTAAAAACCCATTAATGCCCCAACTGTGCTTTTTGTGTCACAGTCAGAGAGAGATTTTATATAACTAAGAATCTATGCCTTTAATTAAAAGAAGTTATTAGAGGATATTAAAAGGTTTTTAAAACTATTTTTGTCAGTCTTTCATTTAGGAAAAGGACGTGAGATTTGCTCCTCTTTTGCTAGACAGACATAGCCAACAAGATTCCTGTGTGATAGAGACAACTTTACCCCACTGTAACAATAAATAAAAGCTGGGCTAGGGAGACAGCTCCGTGGGTAAAGCATTTGCTGTGCAAGCATAAGGACCTGTGTTCAGATTCCCAGCACCATGTAAAAGCCAGGCACAGTGACATGATTCCATAATGCTAGCACTGGTTGGGGCAGACACAGGAGGATCCATGGAGCTCACTAGCCAACCAATCTAATCAAATGCCAAGGGTAAAAGCATCAGGTTTGATGAGAGGCCCTGCTTCAAAAAGCAAGGCGATGAATGATAGAAGATACCCATGTCCACCTATGGCTACCACATGCACATGTGTGCATGCACACACACATGCATGCATGCACACACATGCACACATACATATACCATAATACAAAGAATTAACAAAATTTGTCTTAAATGGTTAAAGGGTTTTCTTTGCTATAGGATTCTGCTACCATATATTGTAATAATCCTAAAATATTACTCTGGTCTAGACACACTTGTTAGTGTGATGTGAACCACAGCACCAAATTCTTCATGCCCATACAATGCTGGATGACCCTTTTAAGTATATCATGTATAGGCAGACAATTGCTGTGAAAACAACATGGAGAATGAATACAGAGTGGTTGACACTCTGTGACAAGTATAATTAAAATGAAATGCAGGAAGGAAAATTAAGATGTGACACACACATAGGAATAGAGGTATATCTTCTATCACAGTTGAAGCTAAGATAATTTAAATCATTTTTAAATTCCAAATATAAGGTTTCCAAACATCTCCAGCACAAATGTGTCATTCCTTGTCTAGAAAGCTCCTTCTCAAAAATAAACAAATAAATAACAAATTTAATTATATATAAGTATATTTGGGTTCTTAATCTACAAAATTACCTATGCAATACTATATTTCTTCATATCTAAAATTATATCACTGTTAAAATATACTATCAGTTTATTTCCCAAATGGGGTTGAAGAGATGGCTCAATAGTTAAGACTGCTAGCTGTTCTTCCAAGGGACCTGAGTTCTGTACCCAGTACACACATGGCAGCTCACAACCACCTGTAACTCCAGCTCCAGGAGTTCTGACTCCCTCTTCTGGCCTCCTCATACACTGCATTCTCATGTGGCATACACACACATGTGCACACACACCAAAAAATAAAAAATAAATCCTGAAAAATGAAAACTAAGCCAGGTATGTGATCAAATGCAAAACAAATTCTAATGTCAGAAATTAAAATGTGGTGGAAGTGTGCATCTTAGAGTTAGAAATTCATAGAAATTCTCTAGACACACATACACACATACACACACACACACACACACACACACACACACACACACACAGAGAACAAGAATCTTGCTCAGCAACACAATAGGACACCTGCCTAAGAACAATAAAAGCATAATAAATGCTTTCAAAAAGAATTAACCCTGAAGCAATGTGGGAAATCAACTAATCTCTACACCTTCAGAAATCTTTCCATCTCCCAATATGTTTCTTCCTCTATAGTTTTACATGATAATGTATTTTAATGTGATGTTTTTTTGTTTGTTTGTTTGTTTGTTTGTTTTTGGTGAATTGCACTATTTTTAAAGTGCTTAGAATTAAGAGAGGTTGTAGAATGGGGGACTTTTTAAAAAACACAGAAAAACAGAACATGTATAAAGATGTGGCCTGGTTTGGAATAGCTCTGTTTTAAAAGGAAAACAAGCTTCTCTTCTCTGGCTCACTCCTTGAGCTCAAGCATCCTCCTCCATACCAGGTAGCTGCTGTGGTTACAGCCAGAACCCGGCAGACTGCCCTGCTCTTGCAACTGCCAAAGCTTTGCCCAGTTTGCATAGAGACTCTAACCTCACCCCTCTCATCTGATGATTTAGAGATGAGACAGGTAAGGGCATAGAGTCCAAAGACATCAGGACACAGGCTGATGTCACAGCTGTGGTACCAGGCAAGTTCAAGGCCAACACTGTGACTCCATTTCCATTGCCTTACCGAGACTAATGGAAAGACTTGTGTCGCTCCATTCAGCTATTCTTGAGATCTCATTTTAGTTTTATGTCAATATGAATGAACATGCATTAACAAAAAGCTCTAAATTCCACTTCACCTATGATATTGAATGGCATCAAGAGGAAAGTCAGAGATCTACAAAATCCTAGATATTCCTGAAGCCGTCATAATGAAACTAAGAAAACTGGTGTCCAAAGAGAGGCACGATTTCCTGAGAGAGCTAGAGATGTACACAGTATAGCCTCTGCCAGAACAAGTAGAAAGAGCTGGTCACAACCAATATGTCACAGAATTTCTACTATGGAGTCTAGACTGGCCTCAAATTCCTCATCCTTCTGCCTCAGCCTCTGCAGTGCTGAGTGGTACTGCAATGATTTTCTTAGAAGATAAACATGCATGGGGAACTGGGTCCTCCCCCAAGTGACATGACAGACTTTGATGATCCCCCCATGGAAGGCCCCCATGTGTCCATTTGGAGCAACAGGGGCCCTAGGCAATGTTTCTACCCAGCATCCAACTTGAAGGGCCCTGCACTGGGTGTTCATTCTTGGGAGAAAAGTGGGGACAGGATGGGAGGTCAGAGAACCCTCTTCAGTGACCCATCTGCTGTGGTGGGGACAGACCTTCCATGCAAGAAATGCAGACAGACTCAAGCTACTAATAAGGGACAGCAAACTCCTGTCCCTCAAGCCCAGGCAAAAAATGGCCTGCAGCTTCTAAGAAGCCACAGAAGCTGGCACCTCTCTGCCTCTGGGGTTTGAAAGGAAACTGTCTGGGGCCCAGAACCTTGTTTTTTAATTGTTATTAAATTATTTTTTTTCAATGCATTCATGTTTTGCCTTCATGTATGTCTGTGTGAAGGAGTCAGAGCCCCTGAAACTAAGCTGCAGGCAGTTATAAGCTGCCACATGGGTGCTGGGAATTGAAACCAGGTCTTCTGGAAGACTGAGCAATCTCTCCAGCCCCAAGGACCCAGAACTCTTGCAAAAGTCATACCAGGAGTGACAAAAAAAAAATGTTCTCCCACCTAAGAGCAGTCAGACACAAGGCAAGAATCTGGCTGCCAGGGGGGAAGAGGGAGGCATGCCAAGAAGACCTGCTTCCAAGGACTGCTGGAGTCTGCAGCTCAACTGCCAGAAAGAAAAGCCTTCTACACCTATCACAAGCCCAACACCAATGGATGAGCAGCGGTGTTGCCATCAGAAAGAACATGAAGATGAAGAAACGTTTCTGTGGTTGGAGCAGGCAGGACAAACACACGGTTCAGCAGCTGGTACTCCGAGTACAAGCCCATAACAGCACTACTAATGGAACTTAAATTCTACCAGCTCAACGCCTGACTGTTCTCATCCAGCCTTCACATGGCATGAAAAATAGAGTAATATGGCCATTAGCAGGCCAAAACATTACTGACTTCAGTCTCTTTATTAAGATGCCCAGCATTTAATAAGAATGCAAGAAGAGACACTCTGTTGTGAAATTATACAGGTACAGCGAAATGATATAAATATTGGGATCATCAGAGTCACTAACCATGATTAGTATTTGGAAAAGATGAACAACATGAGCAAACAGAGAAGAAATTCAAGCTGGGAGATGGGAACTATTAAAATAGACTATCACAAAGCTGAACAGACAGCTCAACACATATAGGCAGCTGCCACCAAGCCTATAATCTGAGGATAGACTCCCAAAAGTTGTCCTCTGACTACCACATACTATGTGGCACACTTGAGTGTACATGCGACCACACACAGTCACTCAAAAGCAATAATAAATGTTAAAAAAAAAACTTTATGGACCATCAAACAGAAACACTAGAATTTCATAAATACAGTATCAGAGACCAAGGCCATTACTCTGAGCCTAATGATAGATTAACAGAGAATTCCAAACTAAATCACAAAGGAAAAAAAAAAGAATTTTAAGAGCTGGGCAGTGGTGGCACATGCCTTTAATCCCAGCACTCAGGAGGCAGAGGCAGGTGGATCTCTGTGAGTTCTAGATCAGCCTGATCTACAAGAGCAAGTTCCAGGACAGCCTCCAAACCACAGAGAAACCCTGTCTTGAGAAACAACAACAACAATAAAACAAAGAATTTTAAAAAGAGCTGAAACTGTAGAATAATACCAAGTGTCTAACATGTGACTCAAGTTCAAGAAAGAAAAATAGGAATGACTATAAAGGTACTAGTCAAATTTTCCAAAATTAGAAAAACCAAACCACAAACCCCAGAACCCTCGAGGATAACAAGCAGAAACCTCTTCAAAAAAACAATGATCAAAAACATGTGTTGTTGTCAAACTGTTTAAAAAAAAAAAGAATAATAATATGTCTTAAAGGAGTGATTACCTGTAGAGAAAAAATTTAAGTGTAAAAAAAGAATCAGTGTCACAAACTTAATTTAAAACCATAAAAATTAATTATAATCCTCACCACTTATGTTAGGTTTCACCTATCATTCTCAGCAAGCTCAGACAGGAGGCTCACCATGAATTCAAAGCTAGTAACACTATTTCAAAAAAGAAATGAATTAATTGTAACCGTCATCTCACCATCTGATATCGTTTGTTTTTCCTGAGGACATTTTTCTGGTTGAAGGACAGATATTGTCCTTTTTGTGGGGCTTTGTTTGTTGTTTTGTTTCCTTATATTTTTTTCTAGCTTTCATATCACTGTGCAGCTCAAGCTGGCCCTTAACTCATGATCTCTTGCTGCCTTAGTCTCATAGGCATTGGAGTTATAGGCATGTAGCACCATGCCTGGGTGTCTCTGCTGGCATCACTGTCTCATGGTGCAGAAGGAAACATGAGTAACCATTAGCATTCCAAGACCAGGAGACTTTCTTTATGCATAACTCTTAACAGAATGGAAGATTCTTTTTAAAGATCTGATCTTAAACCCTGAACCTATTTTCAAATCAACTTCATGAGGCATTTTAATCTTACATTCTCTACCTTTTGCTTTATGAAAATAAATACAAGATGAGCAGTTGTGGGGCCAACTCCACCCTTAGCACAACACCATCACAGGTCCTCCTCCGCACCTGGACAGTCCCTTCCCCAGCCTTATAGGCTGAGTTTTAGATATTGTGATTTCCAGCACACCATCTTGCTCTCTGCAATTGCATATGTGTGCTTCATCTTTCCTTCCAGGGCTTGCCAATTCTTCATGACAAACTCTTCAGTATGTGTCCACACTGAATGAATCTTTATGCTTAGGATCCAAGATGCTCAGGGTTTTTTTGTTTTTGTTTTTGTTTTGTTTTTTTGTTTTTTTGTTGAACTGTCCCAAAGGGCACACAGTTTATTAGGCAGCAGGTAGGAAATCAGCGGTTAGACTTGGCCACACGCTCCAGTTCGTCCTTCTTGATGGCACAGGAGTTGGAGGAGCCCTTGGCAGCATTAATGAGTTCATCTGCAAGGCACTCAGCAATGTTCTTGATGTTCCAGAAAGCAGCCTCACAAGCTCCTGTGCACAGCAGCCAGATGGCCTGATTCACTCGGCGCAGTGGGGACACATCCACAGCCTGCCACCTCACTGTCCCAGCTCGCCCAATGTGTGTTGAATCTTCCCGGGGGCCACTGTTGATGATGGCATTGACCAGGACCTTCAGAGGGTTCTCACCAGTGAGCAGGTGGATGATCTCAAAGGCATGCTTGACGATTCACACAGTCATAAGCTTCTTGCCGTTGTTGTGGCCGTGCATCATTATGGAGTTGGTGAGGCGCTCCACAATGGGGCACTGGGCTTTGCAGAAGCGCTTGGCAGCATACCGCCCTGCACTGTGGGGCAGGTACTTGGCATACTTCTCCTTCTCAGCAATGTAATCCTGCAGAGAAATATCATTGATCATCAGTACTCCATTTCCCAAAGAGCCTGATTTCTGGGGTTTCTGCCACCACTGGTGTGGCTGTCTCCCACTCAGTCATTCTGACCGTGCAGACCACACGTCTCGGCCGCTCGGCGTGGACCGTGCACCGTCCTGGCACAGACAGGAAGAGCCATGCTCAGGGTTTTAAAGTTTTGAATTTGACAATAGGACTCAAGTCTAAACACTTACATTTCATGTATGCCTTGTATCTAGCAGCCTTGTATGTCATTTTCAATGGACCTGGATTGTGAATTCTACCTCCACCTATGGCATTTTATAAGAGTTTACTTCCAAATTAGAGGTTAACTTTTTTTTTTTTTATCTCTCACATAACAATTGCATGCTGAAATGCTTGGCTATTGACGTTAATATTGTGAAAACATCTAGTCATGTCCGGCTTTGTTGTTATACTTTTAGGTTGTAGGTCCAAGAAGGGGGAACCAGTGACTAAGACACAGAATTCATCATTGGGCCTTGCCCAGCCCCCAGACCTTACACCTAGACTTCTTTTCTAGACTCTTAACGCTCCCAATCCATGGCCAGCTCTGGAGTCCTTCATCTGCTTAGCTTTCTGGTTCCTCAATGACCACTTTATTCTCCCTATCGAAAACATGATGCCCTGTTTTCAACTAAACACTATGATGCTCTGGAACATTCTTTAGGTGCTTCAAGATACCCTGTCATAAACTGCACACCTGGGTTCTAATTCAAGCCCCAAGGCGCAGGCTTTGGACAAGAAGTAATCTTCTTTTGAGATTTACTTCGTGTGTGTGTGTGTGTGTGTGTGTGTGTGTGTGTGCAGTGTGTGTGCCTCTGTGTGTGTGTATGTACAGTGTGTGTACATGTGTGCCTGTATGTGTGTGTGTCCACTAAATTATCTCTCCAATCTTAATCGCACTTTGAGACGGGGTCTCGCTGTGTAGTACTGGCTGGCATCGACCTACAGATAGAACGGGCTAGCCTCAAACTCGCAGCAGTCCTCTTGCCTGTGTGGCCTTCATGCTGGTGCCACCACGTGTGTGCCACCACGTTTAGCAAAACATACTCTTAAACTATATGAAAACAAATAGCCCTGTTTAAAGCCAAAGTGAAAATGTGGCCTTAAGCAAACTATGCTCTTACTAGGATTATATTTAAGGGAGATGGGACAGATTTTCACACAACGGATTATCTATGTCTATGAACTCCAAAAACATAATTCCAAAGTTACTGCTCTAGCAGAAAGTTTAAATAAATGGCATGTTCTATTTGCCAGCTTCCCATACAAACAGAACAATTATTTCACTCTATCCATGCATGGCCATGCATGTGTGTCATCCTCAGAGATGGTAAAAACAGCAGCAGTTCAGGTCTAGCCTCAGCTGCATAGCAAGCTTGAGGCCAGCCTGGGCTATGTGAACCCTGTCATAGAAAGGTGTGCTCTTGAAAAGAAAAAAAAAAAAAAAAAAAAAAAAAGCTCAGGATTTTAGCTTAAACAAGGAAAAACACTGAGGCAGCCAATCAGTTTCTTTGACCTACCTGAGGCTCTGTGGTCCACTCTCATTATTCATGGTAGGTATGTCCTGTAAGACACTACGATAGTTCTGAATGATCCCGCACAGATCACTGCTTAGGTTCTAGAAGGTCTCCAGCTGTAACTGCCTTGTTCACTTTGGCAGCAGTGGTTAAATAAACCTCAAAACCTCAGACATTTTTCTTTCCTGAGCATGAGATTGTCTCGCCTATTTCTGAAAAGAGACTTTTGATAGGAACAGACACTCAAGAACCTAAGGAGAGTCCAGAACCTAATAGAAAACTGCTATTTTGTTCCTCGGTTATGTTTGGCCCCTCTGTTGTGCCAAGCACGAGACTTCACAGCATCTGGAATCGCAGTTTTTTTGGGTTTTGTTTTTGTTGTTTTTTTAAACAGGTCTTGCCTCAAGTTTATTTGTAAAAGCAGCCTAGGGCACTGATCATCTGCAGAGTGTGTAGATGTGTCACACCAGTCCATCTGTCTTCACAGTGGCAGAAACCTTCTCTATGGGGCCTTCACAGGGGCCTGGGCACCTCTGGGAGCCTGAGCTGGAGCTGCAGCCTGGGCCTTAGCTGGAGCCGAGGCCTCTGCCTTGGTTTGAATCTTGGGCTTTGGTTGGACCAACCTACAACCCTTGGCCATGTAGCTTCTAATCCTCTTCCCAAGCTTGGGGGGAGCGATGAAAGCAAGATGGCTGAATTTGCGGGCAGGGCCTTTGGCATCTTGGGCTTCACGAGGGCCTTAATGGCTTCTGCGCGTGCACTCATTGCCTTCGCATTGTTTGGCTGCATCTTCTTCTGGCCTTTTTTGTTGTGTTTCTTGGCAAAGTCTGTGTTCCTCAGGAACTTGGGGTCAACCTCCTTAAGAGATTCTTTGTGACCGGAGGTTTCTTGATGGCATGTCTGTGCCATTTCCGGGACTGGTTGTGTGTGGTGTGGTTCTTGGACTTGGCCATGTCTGAACGGTATCCTGCAGCTCCCGAAGTGCCTGGGACCAGGAAGGAGAGAAAGAGCCACAGTTTTTCTACTGCTTACAATTTAGACATGTTTGTCAGAAACTTAAAATTAATGCTTTCAGTGGCCATATTCTGTGAGCTAAGAGAGATCTTTGTATAATATCTCAATATAAAATAATGTCTCTTGAAGGTCTGTTTAATTTTGCCTTTTTAAGTAATGTTCAAAGATCCCCGCTAACTAAAGAACTTTAAACAAGTTACACTGAAGAGTCTTTAAAATAAGATTTGGAGGCTGAAATCACCAAGTGGAGTAATTTTATTTCATAGGCCATTGATATTCCCTCAATTTCATAATTTTAGAAATTCCATAAATCAATAGACAATTTAACTGCTTGGTTGCCATCAGTCTACATTTCCCCAATGTTGGTATTCTTGGCTAGGACACATTTTTCTCATGAATGGGATGTCTTATTAATGTGTTCAGAATGTATTTTAGCAATGTATCCATGATGTTTCTTCAGCTGCTAATTTCAGAATTGGAAATAGCTCAGTTTCCAGCTTATTTATAGCCACTATCAAGGGGGTCCTTGAAACTGCCATTCTCTTGGTTCAAATGAGTTAGTTTCAGAGTCACTTCACTCCGATGCACAATTGTGGTTAGTAATTTAACTTCTGCCTTTCACGGAACATCTCTCAAATGACATCCTCTCTTATAAATGTAATGCCCTACTTTCTTATGGTTTTGTAAGCTTATACCTCATTCTACATCTTATGCTGTCTTCATCCCACCTTGACTTAGCTATTCTATGATGGCCACCCATCCAACCTAGATGCAGATGCCTCATAGTCTTATTTCAGATCTGTAACTGGCTAATAAACAGACCCACACCTCTGAGGCAGCCATGTTCTGTGGACATTAATAAGTAAGTCTAATGTTAAAATTAACTAGGCTATTAGCACAAAATAACTAATAGCCAATTCCGGTGTTTAAGACTTCCATTTTAGTAACCCAAAAATATGTAATTAGTGTCAATCTCTCAGAACAACATCAGCGGGTTACATCGATGGACTGACTCACTGTGCTAAAGAATTTTGTTCTCTCGGGGAGAATACAAGCCTAGCAGACTGAAATTCTTACACAAGATTTTTAAAGCCACTGAAAGTTGTTTTCTTTTTAATTTTTGCTGCCATCTAAGCTACAGCTATCGTACTCAGCAACTGTAACTCCACCACTACCAGTAGTGCCAATACCGCCAAGAGCCTAAGCCTGAGGAAATTCTGCTCCCTCAGGCACCGACTCCTTCAAAGCTACTAAGGAAACTTATTCAAACCTCTGTCCGGCTAAAGAAATCAAGATTCAAAGGTTGAGGTAGAATCCCGCTTCCCAGAGAGTTTGAATAGCAGGCAGCTCACCTCCTCATCTCCCAATAAATCCTCCTGCTTTTTCTCGACCCTCTTTATAAACCCTTCTCCACCTGGCTCCTCCCTACAACTTCCTGTCAGCTATTTGCTGACCCAGCCTCCTTAATGCAGGTGAATTTTATTGAATCAAACACATCTTTGCATCATTAAACAAATGTTCCAGAGCATAAACAAAAGTAGCACACCTTAAAGTAATATTCTACAACAGAAAGTTCTCTTTCAAATGATCATAAAAAATTATTTTCTGCCCTCACTTCTGGTTATTGCCATTGAGTATTATGTGTATAGATTTCCAAGGCCACTGTGTAGATAAATTCGAGAGTCACAGCCCTTGCTGAAGTCCCTGAAATAGTCTGGCAATTATCTAGATTTAGAACCATGAGCTGGGATTCAGTTTCTGGTTCTGTAACTCCCAAATCATTTAATCTTTCCACATATGTAGTCTCACATCTAAGGAAAAAAACATCTACTGCACATCATCTATTCGAGAACAAAAGAGAAAGAAATAATGAAAATCAAAAAGCAAAGATTTCTTAAGCTTGACTCTACTAACGTTTTTTGGGCCTCATAGTCATTTGCTGCAGTTTTGTACACTGAAGGATATTTAGCAGCAGGCTTGAACTCTGTCCACCAGATGCCAGTAATGTGTGGACATATGCACCTGTGCACACGCCTATGCGCGCGCACACACACACACACACACACACACACACACACCTCAGTTAATGTGTAACAGTCAAGAGTACCTCTAAATACTGCCAAAATCTCAGGGCGAGGAGGGGAAAGATTACATCCACACTCACACCCGTGCCCTGTTAAAGATGACTGAATTAAACAGTCGCTGTGAAAGCCTTCATTAATACTTCAGAAATATAATAATCACTTGCTGTATGACTGGCACAGAAGCCAAGTTGAACAAGATGTGATTTGAGCCATCCAACAGAGCAGGCAAAGCAAGCAGGCATTTAAGAAGAGAGCAGATGAGGAGCCCACGGATGCGTAGACGTGCGGGGGGGGGCAGAATATTTGATATTTAAGAGCAGAAGCCACAGGAGTTGAACTAAATGGATATGAAGGAATGAGTAAAGGCCAGGGGGAAAAAAAAACAACTCTTACAATGTCAACCATGGTTAATTATTATTTATTACCTGTGTCAATTGAATTTTTCTACAAAATAGTGCCATTTACCAGAAGCAAATTCATACCATATAAATGTTCATAGACTTGCCTTCTCAGGCACTGCTTGACTTTTAAATAGTGCGGGGACATTCCAACTCTTCCATTCTGTTTGCACGCCTATCCCAAAGTCATCGAGACTAACGGAAGTCAATGAAGTCTCACAACATAACTAGACTACAGGAGTCTCAAAGGGGGAAGGGTGTAACAAGTGTATTTCTGTCCCTCCAGTCAGCTCCCAAATAATGACACACAGTCTTATTAGTTGTGGAAGCTTGGCCTATAGCTTAGCCTTGTTGTTAACTAGCTCTTATAACTTAAATTAACCAATTTCTATTCATCTACATTCTGTCACCTACCATCCCCTGCTTCCTCCATGTCTGCTCCCATTTCTCAGGTGCCGAGATTACTCCTCCTCCTTTCCTTCTCTGCCCGGAAGTCCTGACTCCTGTCTAGCTGTTGGCTATTCAGCTCTTTATTAAATCAGTCACAGGAATATATCTTCACACAGTGTACAAATGTCCTAAAATAGGGGGGGCATGGAGTAATGGCTCAGCAGTTAAGAGCCCTTGCTGCCCTTTTAGAGAACCTGAGCTCAGTTCCCAGCACCCATGTCAGGTGGCTCACAATGTTCTGTAACACCAGATCCAGCACACTAGCACCCTCTTCTGGCCCCCCCAGGCACCCCACATACATTTGGCATATACAAACAGAGAGAGACACATAAACAAACAAACAAATAAATAAATAATGAATCTTACAAAAACAGCAGCAGTGTATAATAAGAAGCAGCACACACAGTTCACACTTTCTGAACTTATTTATCAAAGAACACAGTATTTTAGCATTATCTAAGATTCTTGTTAGATGTTAACTTTGAAAATTCAAGTGGCAAAAGGAAACCAAACCTAACCTGGTGTGAAAAGACCATTTCCCCTTTTTCGAACATTACCTACTTGTAAGGCCTCACAGACCGCTGTATTGGCCATCCTTTCTACTCTAGGGGAGGGTGAGCCATTATCCCATTAGCATGAGGTACTATATAGCTTGTGTGAAGCCAGGGAAGTGTTGTTTTGTGTCATATCCTTTAAAGAGACCTGGTTAAATGCTGCCAGTGGGGCCTGGCTCCTACTTTTGCTTGCAGTGTTTGGAGAAGGACCGCACACCTAAGCACATTGACTTCGGATGAGATTCTCTTTGCAAATATGCTACCCCACACCCCGAAAGTGATGAACGTCTTCCTACATTTTAAAATGTATAATCTCTCTAACAATGGAATTCTGTGTGGAAATATCAGAATTCAAGTAACAAAGGCAATTTTTGCGATGATCAAAAAATAGAAACCATTATTAGGATATAAAAACATTTTTGTTACTTAAAAACCCATGTTTCTAAGAAAGGCAGTCTTATTAACCAACATTTGCTCAATAGGCAATTTTCCCCACTTAATTTTCATCAATAGATCACTTTGAAAGCTATTTCCCCCTAACAAAAGCTCCACATTAACAACAAATGATACATCTTCAAATTTTAATTAATGTCAATAGCTTTATTTTGCTTCCAAGCAGCTTCCAGAAACATGTTATTAATAGAATTTCATTTAAGGAGCAGGCATTTGTTTTCTATTTTTAAAACTAGGTGGTGCTAAGATTCTGGACCTGTCAACATCATTTAAACATCCCTGTCCCACGCCTCTATCTAATAAATTAAATCGGCATTTTAATTGTGCCCATGCCTTGTGGTTCCTGGCAGCTCAAAAGATCCTCTTGTGAGCTCATGACTCCCTCCCCCGTATAAATCCCACTGAGTGATTAATTGCTAGTCTGGAAGATATAAATATGTCTCTCAATAGAGACAGTATGGACAGCTGAAAGCCCTAGCCTTAGCCGTCTCCATGGGGCGCCTTAGCATACAGACATCCTCCTAATTCAAACAAGACTCTGGCTCCAGCACTCAGAGACAGCTCCACCATGACACACTGCATCTCTCTGGAGCAGCGCATTTGTTTTAATTAACATCATTTGGGATGTATCCAAGAACCAGAGGGAATCCGGTTTTTGAGACTTCTCCAGGTGTCTCTGGCTCTTGAATAGCAGAAAATGACCTTGGGTCTTTTAAAAGCACCATCTTTATATAAAAGTATTTTGGTTACACCCTGACATTAATCATGGGTCCCTCTAAAGGAAAAGTTTGGGCAAGAAATCATAACTCTGTAAGTGAAGTTATAAACCAGCAGGTATGTTTGCTGAGCCTCGGGGTCACATCTGTGTAAACTTGGGGAGCTCTTATTATCTCCGGAGTCCAGAAAAGGCACCAGAAAGGACTTGATGGAGCTTCCTCAGAACTGTGGACAGCACAACCAAGGCCCAAACCAAGGACTGATGGAATCCCAAGCACTTTAATAGGACCAAGATCAGGAAAGAGGCCAGAGAAGAGCAGGCAGTCTACTGACTTAAAAATGAAACTTACCTAAGAAATCTGGACTAGAAGCCAGCTAATACCTGAGGAGCCTCATATGGGACTCTTTGGTTTAATCCTTTATACGAATGGTCATGACATGCAGTACCAGAACACAGTATCCCAACCCTCATCTCCTTTAACAACGTTCAAGAAGATAAAGGTAGCAGAAGATGGTAAGATCATATGTTGTTCTGGCCAATCCAGAGACACAAACATCAATCAAGTTCCTAATCACCCTGTTTGAAACAAGATGAGAAAACATTCCCTAAAAGGCCAGCACATGTTCTGTGATGAAACAGCATCATGTGTATCCAGGCTTACTGTCCTATTTGATTTTGCCACAGGTTGCAAACCACTGCTCTAGAAACTTTTTCCATTCTCAAGTTTTTACAACTCAAAGCCCACTATGGCAACAGGCCCTGGCGAGCCTGGAGAAGGGTGAATGGCCCTGGGAAGAGAGTTCCAACATTGCTGCTGTGGCCATCATAAACCACTCAACCCTTACAAACTACCAGCTGACTATAGGCCACAAGCAACCCTAGACAAGATTAGCCATGCTTAGCTGGCCAACCAGCAGAGTCCTATCAGAACTGTTAGCCTAAGGTATCAAAAACTAAATTAGCTGGCTATATGTTTAATGGCTAAGTTCAGGAGTAGTTTGATGGACAGAAATAGAACCATGCTACAGGTTCCAAAACCTCAAAAGAAATCCTTCCCAGGGTTGGGCTCTAGGTCAAGTTTGCCACTATGCCACAGCCTTTATTGTGTGATGGAGCATGTACCGGCTGATCTAATTCCTTTTCAATTTTGATGACTTTTTTACAGAAGCAAAATTTAGGGTTTGGCTAACTCATGTCTCATACAATTTTCTAAAGGGTGTCTAAGTATGATTCATGATTCACATACAAATTATGTTTGTTTTCTAGTAGCCAGCACACTGGACTCAGTTATTCAGTAGATATTTAGCACGATTTACAAGTGGTTTCAGTTTGCAACAATGTCGCATGATAACCATTGTTTGTTTGAAGCATGTAGCTCAACTCTGCCCATTCCAGCACAGAGAAGAGTCTGTAGTTTTTAAAATTAATTAGCTATCATTTTCCATATATAAGCTATAATAAATTTTACAAGAAAGCAAAAATCAATTTAACACATATGATTACATAAATCACAAAAAAAGAACTATTAAAAAACAAAAACTGGGGTGGGAGACAGTTAGATTTAACATGTAAAGGTCTATGATCCATAATACAGAGTTTATTATACCTGCAACACGATGGAGAAAGACAAACAGTTCCAAAACAATGAGGTATTTAAGGGTATAAATGAAAAGGTCATTTACAAGAAATCAGAACACAAATTAAAACAAAGAATATTTTAACCATCATACCATTAAAAACTAAAGAAGATTCATGATTATTGGTAAGAATATGTGAGATTAGGCTTTTCTGAACACTGTACAATGATGATAATAGCATAAACCAGCACAGCTTTTAAATTTAAAAAATAGCTTGGAGGAAGGGTAATATCTACCAAAATATTAGCCACATGCCTTTCAGTCCAAAAATATTCGTTGAAACCTTACTTTCAATATTGAACTCTAAAGCTAAATATCCATCGTTACTCTTATGCCAAATACTGGTTCTGGTTCACTCATATATGGAAAACTATTTTAAAGAATGTGACAAATATGTATGTACTGCCAAGAGACACCAAAAAAAAAAAACAAAAGCTTAAGTTAAAAAAGACAGTTTGCCAAAAGAATGTGAGAAAGTGATGCTATTTCTAAGTAGTTAAACATATAAATGCACAGAAAATAGTCAAGACTGATGTGAAATAAAGGAGCAGCTAGCTAGTATGATGGTACAGAAAGTGGGACCAGTATCCTAGAAGAGTGGAGACAATTGTGCATGCTTCTGTGTTCTATTTGTTTCCATTGCACACATCTGGGGATCAGGAGCAGGAAGCAAAGATAACTTCATCCATGGAACCAAAGGAGTTCTCAGAGGAAGCCTCAGCACTTCCCAGCTGGAATGAGCAGAGTGGTTCACCCAGATGCTACACATAGGTGTGAACTTGTACTTGAGTTAGTGGCTCTGGAAGCTTGACTTCCTCTGTGGCAAAAAAAAAAAAAAGGCATTTCAGAGAAGTGAGCTGTCCGGCTCCTCAAGAAAACAGAGGAACATCCTCCTGCAATCTGTTTCGTGAAGGTTAAACTTGCAAGTTACCATGAAGTGGGTGAGAGGAGAGAGAGATGAGAGGCTGCATGGAATAACAAAACAGTAGTTACCCCTTGTAATGGCTACCTGCATGTAGTTGTGAACAAACCACCTGCCAGGAATTAACGAAAGAAGAGCTTATTTGGACTCATGCCTTCAGAAGACTCAGCCCATGGAGGTGGGACAGCATGATGGAGCTCATGGAGGCTAAGGTTTGTGGTCCAGGCTCTTGATATCACAAAGACCATGAGGCCACAAGGAGGCCAGTACACAAGAAATTAGACTCTATTGCACACATACACACAATAATATTTTTTTTTAAAGAAGCAACTATCCATGAACCCTATGAGTTTCTCCGCTGTTTTGAATGTGTGTGGTCCTTCAGGTATACGTCCACCATTCTTTGCTCATTCAGGTCTATTTCAAATGCTTACAATCTACATGTAAGTAGTTGGCATAGACACTGTTGAATTTATAGACCATAAATATGTCACAAACCTAGGCAAAGGTGGAGGAGCTGCGGGGGCAAAGTGAGGGAGCTACCTCCTGGCATTGAGGATGGGACTTGGAAGTATTCTGGTAGGGCACAGTGTAAGACCAAGCTAATGAAATGTTTTTAGAAAAGCCATTCCTTTGCTTAGGACACCAGTGAGGCAGAAAGAAGAACTGGCCAGTGCTCTGTTCTCCTAAGAAAGGACTAAATCAAGAGCCTTAAAATTCTTTGGAGAGGGTTGAGGAGATACTCAGTGGTTAAGAGCACTTGCTGCTCTTCCAAAGGAACAGAGCCCAGTCTCCAACATCTGTGTCAGGCTGCTCACAACTACCTGAGATTCCTGTGCCAGGAGATCTGATACCCTCTTCTGGCTTCTGTGGGTACATGTACCCATGACACATACACAAGTACACGTGTGTGCACATACACACACACACACATAAAAAAATGAAAACATATCTTTTAAAATTTTCCTTTGGAAAGTAACTACAGACATTTGTGATTATAGCTGACTGTGACAACTGGTGTGGGGTGTTCAGTAATTTTCTCTGGAGTAGCTTTAGCCTCTTAATTAAGGGTCTAGTTTATAGCCATAAAGAGCCCTCATAATTAAAATCTTCACCCTTAACTATAGCCTTAAATAGAAGGAGTCCTGTGAGCATTACAATGACTACAAAGGGGATATAAGACTTCTGAAAGCCAGGTGGTGGTAGCACATGCCTTTAATCCCAACACTTAGGAGACAGCGGCAGGTGGATCTCTGTGAGTTCAAGGTCAGCCTGGTCCACAGAGCAAGTGCCTGGACAGGCTCCAAAGCTACACAGAGAAATCCTATCTCAAAACACACACACACACACACACACACACACACACACACACACACACTCACTTCTGGAAATGCTAAGGGATCTCTTTAAATTAGAAACTACTGAGGCTAGAAAGATGGCTCAGAAGTTAAGAGCATTTCTTTTTCTTCCAGAGGACTGGGATCAAATTTAAAACAAGGTAGAAGAGAAGGACCAGTGCCTGAGGTTGTCCTCTGATCTCTGCACACATGTGCCCTGATATGGGGGGGGGGGGGCTGGGGGATGGAGGAGAGAGAGACACACGCTCAGGAAGCCACTGTTTAAGAAGTTTCTCTCTGAAATGGACTGTAGTTTATCTCTTATGAGACCCTTTGACTCAGATGTCAGGCTCATTCTCCTGTGTGTTTGAGAAGGTTATTGTCCTTGCCATTCAGGCCTGGGATGACCTGCACATCCACAAACACAGTAACACGAGAACTGCACAGATTGCTGTGTAATATAAAATTGAAGATGTGCTAGGTTGAAGAGCGCACCCCTAAGATGCCACACCCTAATCCCCAGAACTTCCGGGAACATTACTTTATAATGTAATAGGGACTTGGCATAAGTAACTAAGGATCTCAAGAAAGATGGTTCAGAGGTAGAAAAAGACATAGAGCAATATACTTGCAAGATGGAGAGTGAGCCAAAGAATGCAGGCAGCTACTGTCAACGGGTCAAGATAAGGAAATAGATCCCCACCCCTGGGCCCCAGAGGGAACACACCCTGTCAACGCCTTTAACCCCAAAAGGCATATTTTGCATTCTCACCTCCAGAACTTTAGATAATAAAATTGTGTTTGTTGAAGCTGTCCAATGTGTAGGCATTTGTTACAGAGCCAGTAAGAAATGATGACGAAAGAGAAGGGGTTAATCTGAAGCCAGTCCTCAATATCAAAGCAAATGCTGTCTTCTCCTCAACACCCTAGAGAATGAAAGGTGGCAAATAAGAGTTTTAGAATGAATGATCCAAGACAGTAAAGTCAAAAGAACAAGGAAGGAAATACCGAGGCTAACAAGCAGTGGAGAGCATCTCCCAACTCCAAAGACACAGGACTCTGGAGCTTCTAGCCGTGGAGAACTCTGAGCATTTCTCCATGTTGTTGGCTCAGGGTCAGAGCAAAAGAAGATGGCCGTCCATCTGTGCTTCCTTTGCTACTTCCGGGAGAGCAATGTCCACACCACACACAGTGATGTGAAGGGGCTCCAAGCCAAAGAGGACCCAGATAAAGAGTCAGGGTGTCAGAATTAACCCCAGACATGGAGTCATGTCTTCTTACACACACCCACCCTCACCAGTCATAGTTTATGCTAACATCCATGATAGGAAAGAGAACACAAAGTCAGGAAGGAAATACCTGCATCAGACACATCCTTAAGCAGACTCCTCGGGACTCCAGGGAACGCCAGATTTAGTTATCTGCAGCATTCCTTTGCCAGCCCATTTAAATGTGATTAATAATAACAGCACCTTCTAAAATGAATATTTTCATTTATGAATTTTTCCTCACTTTGACCACTTGAAACCTGAAAACTTAACATGTGCCCGGAGATGCAGGCAATGGAGATAATCTGCAGCTAAAGCATGTGAAAAAGTTTATAGATGTGTATGTGTGTGTGTGTGAGAGAGGGAGAGAAAGAGAGACCCTACCTTTGATGAAATAACTGCCTCAGCTCTTATTTTTTTGCTGTTGCTTTAGAAATATGCTCTCTGGCGCTCTCTCCTCCTTCCTTGTCCCCATAGTGAGATATCCTGCTGCTGAGGTAGATGAAAGGTCCAGTCTCTTTAAAATTTCATGCCGAGTCCTTCTTAGCATTCATGCTTTAAAGGCCCATGGCAAATTCAACATATTGTTACACTTGATGGAAGCAGATAAAAAATTACATGCAAAAATATATCATATATTCACTGTCTGGAAAGACTCTAAAGTTAAGACTTCCTCTCTTCCACTAGCCAACATGGACACAAACATTTTGACTCCAGTATTTACAGACACAAAGGCTGCCCATGGAATAATGGAATAAAAATAGGAACAAAACTCAAATCTTGCAGGGTTAGACTGGAGCATTACAGTATGTGAATAGCTTTATTAACAGTCGTCTGAAATCACTTAAGACATAGAGGCATATTTTATAGATAGCAAAAGGCACAACAAAAGATATACATTTCAAGACTCTGGGCTCCGGAGCTGTTGCCCTAAGACATTTGCATTTACAAGAAGGGTGTGGTCAGGTGTGGTGATTCACTCTTGTAATCCCCACACTCTAGAGACAGGCAGGAAGATTGCCATTAGTCCAAAAACAATCAGAACTACAGGCTTGAACTACAGTGTGTAAAATACTGTCCAAAGAGAGTGTTTTGAAATCTACAATTGTAAATTTCTATTTTTTATGTAGTTGTCCCAAAAAGTTAAAAGCAAAAGCTAAAAATAAAAATCATGGTGGCATCAAAAACAAGTTCCTCGATCACAGTTCTTAGAAACTTGCCTATAACAAGCTGCCTTTATTTCAAAGTCTCCTTGAAATTCACAATTTAGACGTCACAAACTATGTCTAGATTTTTAGCAGGCACAATGTCTTAGTCTAGTAAATTTGAAGTTGTGGACTTTGGTAGTTATTTTTCCTCCATTTTTATTCATTCTTGGAGAATTTTGTACACGGGTGTGCTGTATTTTGTAATCTCCACTCCCATTGACCTCCAATACATCTTTACTCTCAACTTGAGGCCAACTGCTTTATATTTTATAACCCACTGAGTCTAATTAGTGCTGCCCATATGGTTCATTGGTGTGGGGCCATCCACTGAGGTATGGGCAATCTATAAATGGCCACATACCCAAAGAAAACTGTCTCTCCCTCCCCGAGTGGCCATCAGCTGCCAACAGCTCTCCTCCACTAGTAATGGCTCCTTTTAAAGACCTCCCCAGTCCACGCTGGAACACTGGCTGGCTTGGCCTGCCAGTAACCACAGCTACCGCCAAAGGAAGAACCAGCTTTAAAAGAACAACAGTATAGAATCCATAGGATTTGGTCAGTAGTTACAGCAAAAAAGCATGAGAGAGGGGTGGAAAACAAAGTCCTGCTTCTAATGTTGAAGTTTTTACCGCATTTCTCTGTGTAGCCCTGGCTGTCCTGGAACTCCCTCTGTAGATCAGGCTGGTCTTGAACTCACAGAGATCCGCTGGATTCTGCCTCCTGGGTGTTGAGATTGAAAATGTGTGCCACCACAGGCTGGCCATAAATTAAGTTTTTAACATGATATGTGAACCATAACTAGTATATATGTTCTCGTGTTGTGACTTGGGCAAGTATCGTCTGGCTCTGATATTTGGCTCCCATGAGCCAAAGTCTTTGTACCATTTGTACAATTCAGTAAAAGACAAAATAATCTCTAAAAACAGCTTAGACGTTACCTGGAACCGATTGGCTCTGATCACAGCCATAACTGCTGACCTTTAACAAACTGAGATCCAGGCACAAAGTGAAAGCCTTTGCATTCATCGTGTATTTTCTGTTGGTTCATTTTTGGTTTTGAGACAAGATCTTGCTATGCAGTCCAGGCTAACCTTAAACCTTCTCTCCTCCTGCCTAAGCCTCCCAAGTACTAGGACTTCAGGCATGGTCCCTGACTCCCAGTTCCTTGTTTACTGCCTCAACTTTCCTACTGTTTGTTAATCAGAAATTAAATTTGTCCCACTGTTGGGGACTTGAAGACACAGTGTCCCATTGGGACTGGCACATCTGACTTCTGCTTCACCTGAGGCGCCTCTGCTAGGTTTTCAATGAATTCATTTTAGGAATGACTCAGTACCTCCAGGCATTGGCTGCCCAGTTTAAAGCTTCATGGCTGCTGGATGGCGATGCTGAGAACTGAAGCCAAGAAGACACACAATCTAGAATTAGTTCTTTTTTTAATATTAGTGAGTGTGGTATCTTGTATGTATGTGCATGTACATGTGTGTGCATGTGTTTATCTGACAGGGGACTGAGAATGCTTCTAGTGTCAGCTTTAGCCTTCTACCTTAAGGAAGGGTCTCTTGCTTTTATTCTACTGTGTCTACAAAGCTATCAGCCCATGAGCTTTGTGGCATTCTGTGTCTCCACCCCCATCTCATGACAGAAGCTCTGGGGCTGCAGATATGTGTCAAAGAACCTGGCTTCCCAGAAACCTGGTTTCTGAAGGTCCAAACTCAGGGCTTCACCCTGGAATGGCAAGCGCTTCACCCACAGAGCAGACTCCCCAACCCCAACCTGGAATTTTCCTCCAGCACCTAGCAGAGGAAAAACTTACCAAAAATATTGCTACCTATAAATAAAAAAAATCCAAGGAACACCAACTCTTAATATACCCACAGGTCCTTGACAAAGCCAGAGCTCTTGGGTTGTTTCCCATTGCTGAACTTGTGAAATGCCATCACAGCCCTTTCTCCCACTCAAGAATTAGGCTGGCCCAAGCTTCGAGACCCACTGGGATCTATCCCATGGGGTCCTTCTCTGCATAATCTCCCCCCAAAAGTATTTTTCCCTTATTAGTTAAATACCACAGTTACCAGCTCTGCCCCATAATGGTGTAAGAGATATAGTCTGAAAGAAATAGTATTTACATGAAATACTGGTACAAAATTATAATTAAATTGGGGGTAACTAGATAGGCACTGTTTATGCAGGAGTCCCCTTTAAGCTTATCAGATGATACAGAGCATGTTCCAAACTAGTCACAGAAACAGGATGGACCCTCCAGGAATATCCCACAAGAGGGAAGAAAAAACACACTGGGTTAGAAGTTCAGGTTTATCTTATCTTAAATCAGACCAAAGGGATTTAGGATGCTTTTCTAATCTACTTGTGCATAATGATCTCTCAGATTAATCATACTGTTTAATAGAATATTATTATTAATTAGAGATGTCAGTGCTTCAGGCAGGAAATGATTGGAAAGTAGAAGGATCTGTATTCCAAAGGCTCGTGAGAGAGATTTCCACTTCTAACGTTGCACACATCTCTCTCAGTTCCAATTCTCAGTGGAAAACCCTCAATGAATTCATCTCATATAACACCAACATTTAGATGTTTCCAATTAAAGGCCAGCTGAGCAGAATTGGCCTTGTAAGGTATTTTCTGCTATTTATAACCTAATTACATTGTTTGAGATTTTATTTATTGCTTTATGTGTAGGAGTGGGGGCCTGTGTATCACACATGTGCAGTACCCAAGAAGGCCACAAGAGGGAGGCAGACCTTCTGGGAATGGCATCGCAGATGACTGTATGGGTGCTGGGAATTGAACTGGATCCTTAGAAAAGCAGCCCGTGCTCTTAATCATTGAGCCATCTCTCTGGCCCCATTTTTAAAATGTTCAATAATTAATGTAATTAATGTAGAATGTAAGGTTTAGAACACATGGGTGAATTTTTTACAGCTCTCCCTGATAACTTAAAATAATACCGTAGTTCTCTATGTTACTACATTTTCTACTTTAAAAAGTAACTCTCTGGGTGTGGTGGTACACGGCAGATCTCTGTGAGTTTGAGGTCAGCCTGGACTACATAGTAAATTCCAGCTCAGCCAGGGCAACATAGTTAACCCTGTCTCAAAACAAAATAACTACAAAAATCTGACTGAAATCCCATCACTTGGGAGGTGAAGACAGGGTGATCGGGACTTCAAGGACTCCTCAACTACATCCTTAGCTAAAGGCAGGATAGGACCCTTGACACCCCATCTCAAGAAGAAAAGTAATGTGTCCTGCATACAGTCATTCAAGCTGTGAGACACGGTCTTTGCGGCAAACCCCGAAGTTAGGAGTGGGTCTTGCTGACCTCCAATTCCCAGGGTGACCTCAAGGTTAAAGTTCACACTTCCTGAGGACCTATGCACATACCAAAGCTGTCTGTGGTGTGGAAATAGCCTAGCCAGTAAAAATTCAGAGAGTGAAGCCCACCGCCTCAGGAAATGCCCATCCCTCAGTGAAAGGAGGTCTGGGAGGCGCCATTTGCTAGGGCCCTGGCTGGCTGCAGTCTCAGATGGGTTCTGGACTAGAGGGATGGGAACATAAGAGGACAGATGCTCTCTGGTGTGCTGAAGTTGCCTCTTCACCTTTATGCCCTATTCTATTCTGATGACAAAAAAAAAAAACCAACTAGAATTACTTTTGTCTGTTTCTATTATTTGAAACAGGGGTGTGTTAGTTACCCCAGGCTAGCCTCAAGCTCAGGATGCTCCTGCCTTGGTCTCCTTAGTGCTAAAGTTACAAAGTGCAAAATCATACTCTCACAGGATTTCTAAATGTAATTTTATGCTTATAAATCTGTGCTGAAAAAGAAATAGGTAGAAAGAAAGAAAGAAAAGAGAAGAGAAAAAGAAAAAAAGCATCCAAACCTTCGGCTGGGACAATGTATGAGCCACTGGCAGTGGTCCAAGACCTAACTCTAATGCACACACTGACTTAGTGGAGCCCATTCTATATGGAGAGATACCTTAACTCAGCCTACACCGGGGCAGTGGAGGTGGAGAGGTGCCTTGGTCCTGCCTCAACAAGATGATGGGACAGACTTAGTAGATTTCCTAGGGTAGGACTTACCTTCTCTGAGGAGCAGACGGGAAGTGGAGTGGGGGATGGGAAAGTGGAAGGGTCACGAGTAGAGGAGGGAGGGGGAACTGGGATTGAAACGTAAAAAATAAATTAATAAAAAAATTAAAGTTAGACTTGGTCTGTTTACATATTTATAGAACATTAAACTAATAAAGCCATTTTCATAACTGAAAACAAAAAAAGCATCCAAACCTTACTTGGGGCTGGGGGATGGCTAGGAGGTAAGAGCTTGCAGCACAAATATAAGGACACATGAGCCTAAAGAGAGGGAAGAATCCTCAGAAGCTCATTGGCCAGCCAGCCTGACATATGCTCAGACAAACACAAAAAGGCGTCTCAGGTAAGGTAGGAGGTCGAACCAACCTGAGGTGGCCCTGTCATGAAATACACAGACTTCCACTCAGACTCAAGTACATACACATGGAAACTGAGAGAGAGAGTAAATAAGATAAATAATCTTAAAGTAGTAAACTGTGGTGTCTTTATCGTGTGTGTGTGTGTGTGTGTGTGTGTGTGTGTGTGTGTGTGTGTGTTTGAGCACATGCACACACATGTTCATATTTATGCTTGTGTCCCCTAAGACCAGAAACGGGTGTTAGATCCCCTGGAGCTAGAGTTACATGCAGTTGTGGGCCACCCAATGAGGGTGCTAAGAACAGAATTCCTGTCTTCTGCAAAAGTAGCAAGCATTCTTAACTTCTGAGCCAAGCCAGACAGTAGTGGCACACAAGTTTAATTCTAGCACTCAGGAGGCAGAGGCAGGCAGATCTCTGAGTTCAAAGTCAGTCTGGTCTACAAAGTGAGTTCCAGCACAGGCTCTAAAACTACACAGAGAGACCCTGTCTCGAAGAACAAAAACCCTCTGAGCCATCTCTTCAGACCCCAAGAAACTTTTAAAAAATACTTATTTAGGGGCTGGAGAGACAACTCAGTGGTTAAGAGCACCATCTGCTCTTGCAGAGGACCCAGGTTCTATTCCCAGCACCTACATGGTGGGTCATAATCACCTATAACTCCAAGTCCATGAAACCCAACACCCTCTCCTGATTTCTGTAAGCACCAAGCATACATGCGGTGCACATACTTACATGCAGGCAAATCACTCATACATACAAAATAAATCTTTAAAATCTAATATTATTTTAGCTGTGTATGTACATGCCTACATGTATTTATGTGTGCCACATTCATGCAGATGCTGTGAAGCCTGGGAGGGGCAGCAGATCTTATGGAACTGTAGTTATGGGCAGTTGTGGCCTCTTGGTGTGGGTTCTGGGAACTGAATTCTGGCCCTGTGTAAGAGCAGTAAGTGCCCTTAACCACTGAACCATCTCCAGACTCCTGAAATTAAAAAAAAAAAAAATACACAATTATGCTTGATTTGTATGAAGTTGTTAGAAGGACATTTATCCTTTTAAGCCCTGTAGATGCTTCTACAAAAAAGATGGACTTAATAAAGGTGTAGAAGAAATATTTAGGTTAATGTGAAGTGGTCTGTGACTTCTTTTGGCTTCCTACTTGTGTGTAAAAGTTTATGCAACTATAGTGAATATTTTTCTTGTGAACCAGCAGAAAGCCTGAAAAACAACCTTCGACAACAAATGAAAATTCTTTAACTTTAAAACTAATGTCCCCCCAGCACCCAGTATTCTCCAAATGATACTATTTTAACCAATTGTAGGTTTTTTAATTGAAAAGGGATAATTTTTATAATATTTTTGAGTATCTAGAAGTAAGGAGTTATAATGAAGTTTTCTTGTAGCTTTAACATTACAATTCATGATTCTAAAAACGTACCTATGTATATTAGGTCAATATTTTACAAGACTATGCATTCTAAATTATACACAAAACAGACACATGCACATGCCCTATGATTATTAAACTTCACAAATCTACTCATAATGTAGAGTTTCTTTGCCCTTTCTTCTCTGCTTAAATCTTGCTGGGTTTGTATTTAGACTCTACCTGATGGCAAGGTAACCCAAAACACATTGACTTTAATAACTTTTACACATTCATAAATATTCCTAAACCTCATAAATGTTTAACATTTGTATTGTAGATCAAAGTGCCGTGCTTTTCCCTGTAAATAAATCATTTCTAATCTGAAGATGGGGGTGAGGGGTATTCGGGGAGAAGGAGGTTCTGAATGCCGGTCCTTCTGGCCAGTGAATCAAAAGACATTCCCAGACATTAGCTTTTCTTTCCAAATCTGAGAAACATATTAAATGCATATCTTAACATAAGATGTTTTCCTCATGTCTCCTGTGGACCAAGTCCCTTAGCGCACTCCTCCCCACACTAAGCTTTGGAATTCTTAGCTTTGTCATCTCTCGCTCTGCAAGGGAAGGGAACCAAAATGACTGTAATATCCCTTGACCAGGACTCACTGTGTCAGGCTCAAGCATGATGAATTATAACGTAAAAGAAAAATGAAAACAGAGCTATTACACACACAGACAGACCATACACACAGCCCACTATACTGCTTTACAAGTGTTTCCCACTGTCTGTGTTTGGAAGACAAGTCTGAAAAAAAGGACAAAGCATAAGGCAAGTCTGGGATACAGTTCAGATAGCAGAGTGCTCGCCAAGCAGGCACAAAGCTCCATAGACTGGGCGTAGTAGCTTGTGCCTCTTACCCTCTCCCTTAGGTGACAGAGACAGAGAGATTGGAAGTTCAGGTTCATCTCCTGCTTTAACAAGCTGGAGGCCTACCTGGGCTACAGGAGACCCTGTCTCAAAAAAAAAAAAAAAAAAAAGTAAAAGTAAAAAGTCACAAGGCGAATAATCACAGAACTGGAAAGAATTTTTAGGACTGCTAACTGGTCTACAAGCTGCGCTCACAAAGCCGTCTGGAGTACAGCAATGTGTCTTGCAAATTGAGCTTTCCCTACTGCTCTGAACTCTTCTGACACTTACAGGAACAGGAGCCAAATAATTAGTAGGTTTTTCAGACACCCATGCTGCCTGCTTCCCACAGGGAGGCTGGGACTGTGCTGTGGAAGGGGTAAGTTGTGATACCTTTCTCGTGTGTTTGGCCATGCCGGTCACTGACTGATTATGCCAGCTGATTATGTCCGCAGCTGTCAATAATTCTCGTGTTTAAACACCCTCTTTGAATCCGTTCTTGGCCACCTCAATTGTCTCACCCCGCAGCACCACTATTTCAAGGGACGAAGCTCGTCTGAAAACACGGCTCTGCGGCAATCTCTTGGTGCTGTGTGTGCATTTTAATTTCATGCACTACAGGGGGGAATCGCAATCGGCCTTAAACAAAAATTGAGTCTTTAGTGTTTTATTGTGTTGCACCGTTTATCCTTCATAGAGGCTATTCGCTCTTTATAAAAATATATATAAAAAATAAAATAAAAAAGGAGAAAGGGGTCCTGTTGCTACCAGGTATTCAGAAACACCCAACTTCCAAAGCAAAATCCTACCAATATTTCACCAACTGTATTTTTGTCAAAATAAACTGAGTCTGCCAGATGCCACCTCCTTCGCCTGCGTGCCCCATTGTTATGCCAGCACAGTGTGGCTTCCCACTTTAAGCTTGGTCCCCGTCCTGATCACCAGGAGAGAGAAGCATTCAGTTCTGACTATCACAGACTTAGAATGGCTCTGCAGTGTGGCCTATAATTTAAGTCTCAAAGAACAAAAAATAAGTGGGGTGGGGGGCAAAAGAAGTGTGGGGGTGGAAGCCAGTGTGGAAGAAAAGCTGAATTATCCGGAGCTGGAGACAAACGAGCACGCAATCAGAACCAGTCTCAAGCCTGGCATGCGATTTTCTTCTTCCCTTGACATGGCTGTCATCCTTACATTGGCAGTAACAGTCTAGAGAAATTTTCCTTTCCATGTTCGTTTTAAGGAGCAGTGTATATAAATATGTAAATATGTCTCTCTCTCTCTCTCTCTCTCTCTCTCTCTCTCTCTCTCTCTCTCTCACACACACACACACACACACACACACACAATCACCTCACAAGTCAGTGAGGATAGGCCTGCCTCACTCACTGATGGTGGTGCTAAGTCCAGAAAATTAGAGCTTGATTTGAATCTGAAGAGGCAGTAAGTGATGGGGCTGGGCTCCGCAGTGCAGGAGAGCGACAGCCCAAGAAAATCAGAGGCACTTTCAGAATCATCTGCTCATGGAAACTACACAGAGGGAAAGCCCCACATTTTAAAAAGCACACATGAAAAGTAAAATGGGGCTTCTGAGAAAGACGTTAAGAATTTTATTTACAGCCCAGGCTTTCCTGCCCTCTTGTGGAGAAAATACAGAGCTTTGGAGTCATGTCAATATGATGGCATTCTTTTTTTATGGCACATGTTTGTACATGTATGCATGTTCACATGTGTGCGGGTACACATATTGTGGGTGCATGTGGAAGTCAAAGTGTTCTCCACATTATAAGTAGAAGCACAGTCTCTCATTTGAACCCAGAGTTCACCAATACAGCTAGACCAAGCAGCCATCCCAGGGATCCCCTGCCTCTGCCTCTCAAGCCCTGGGATTGCATACAGACTGCCACACACACCCAGTCATTTGCATAGGTACTGAGGATTTGAACTCTTGTCTTTGGACTTATACAGCAAACTCTTTACTCACTGAGCCATCTTCCCAGCACTGAGGATGGCTTTTTAAGTGACCTCCTGTGTGATCTGCTGTCACAGTTGGATTTTCAGGTGTTCACAGAATTTTACTAGCTGCACCGAGATATCCTCAGATCAAAAGTGAAACCTGTGGGTTCCTCTGCTGAGGACACACAATCAGTAAAAAGAATCCAACTTTAAACTGCTCCTAATTGTCATTTAGAACTCGCTATTGCAAGGAAATATGATGTGGATAATTCTGGGAAAGGAAACTTTTTTTTTTTTTTTTTTTTTTTTTTTTTGCAGAGTAAACAGTCCTCATCACTCACCAGGTTATTTTTTGCAGAAAGATGCTTGCTTCAGGGGCAACTGAATTAGTTTAGTCTATTCAAGTCAGTGTTGTAAGTGCTGTTAGCTGTACTGATCTTACTCTTATATTTCCAGTCCTACTGTTCTGGAGTATGTTGTATACTGCCAAATAGAGTAAAATAAAATACACAGTAACATTGAAAAGTGGAATTCAAATAATCAAGTAAAGCCAAGATACGTGTTAAACTGATAGAAACCATTTAATATGAGGAAAGGTGGAAACCGCAGTGAGTTTTACTAAAAGGCACACGGATGTATTTTAAATAACCAGGAAAAGAAAACAAGAGAAAGAAAGTGGAATTTGCAAGACAGCCCTGGAATAGCTGCAATTCTATTTCTATTTCCCACCTAGGAATGGGGACCACTGTGTTGGGGCCGGGTGGGGGGTTCCACTGTGCATTGTCACCAAGCCAGCCCGGGCAAAGGACAGGCAAATCCCATTAGCAACTGCTGTAAACTCCAAGGGTTCCCAAGCTGCTCTGGGTTATTGGTTATTTATGTAAGGGAAATGTGTGGAAGCTGTTTTAAATTGACACACAAAGAGATGAAGACAAGCCCTGAGCCACAAATACAATACCCAGCTAACCGAAGGCCAACTAGTGCCATGGCTTAAAGGCCAAACCTGCCTTGGCCATCCTAGAGAACAATCAAGTTTTTCATTGCTTATCTCTGAGCAAGACGTCTCTATGTATAGCTCCAGCTAGCGTGGAACTTTCAACGTAGACGAGGCTGGTATGGAAGTCACAGAGATGCACTTGCCTCAGCCTCCTGAGGGCTGGATTTAAGCCTGGCCTGAGAATGTGCTAGTGTTTTGATTTAGTACACATCCTGAAATTATCATACAAAGGGTGCCACAGTACAATCCAATGGCTCTGTTTAATGTTGAAGAGGAGAAATATTCACCATCATAAAAAAAAAGAAACAATCATGAAAATATGTAAAACTTTTGAAAGTCAGGTTGATCTGGTGAAAATAAAACCCTCTCAGAGTGCCAGACACACAGCTGCTCCTAGCATATCTCACCCACACTACTCAGTGCTGGGACGATTCACAAAAAGAGACAAACAATACCTACCTTACATCACCAGCCATCTCTCTGGCTACCAACTACATGTAAGTTCTCCTTGTAGAAGGCCAAAGACAGACAACAGCTGGCCAGCCAGGCCTTATGGGTAAAAAATTAATGAGCTAGGAAAAAAATCCTGTATGTGCAGGATTTCCTGGGGTGGAAATACAACCAGGGAGGCTTAGGGATGGAGGAGAGAGGCTGTTCCCAACACAGTAAACCCAGGCTGGCTTGTCAAGAGTTAGCAAGCTACAATTCAATGGCTCCCAAGACAGGGAGTAACAGTGACTGTGGGGCTGGAGAGGTGGCTCAGTGGTTCCGTTCCCAGTACGCACATAATCACAATGGCTAATAAGCAACTGTAATTCCAGTCCCAGGGCATCTAACTCCTGTTTGGGGCTTCTGGGGACATTGTAGGCACATACACAGGGGGAAAAATGCATACACATAAAAATAACAAACACTTTAAGCGTGTAGTTAAAACTGTGACTATTGAGAAAGAAGGTTGCCCCAGTAAGATGGCGCTATATTATCAAGAACACAAACTGCAAAGCCCGAGTCAGGGTTTCACCAGAGAAGGGCCTGATGGTTGTCTGGGCGGGGGCTTGTTAGTGTCATTTTTGCTGGTGACTCTGAAGAGGTTTCCAGTGCCTTGAACCAGGGGTGAAGGAGAAAACAAGCCTGCTTTCAGAGAGTCCTAGAGGACAGGGAAGGAGCTCACAAGCTGTGTGCAAAGACCAAGTATGCAGAGTGACGGGTATAGTGATAGTCCTGTGGGGATGGCGAGGCATGACATTGCCAGAACCAAGAAACACTCAGGCCTTTATAGCTCAGGTCACCTACTGTAAATGAGTAGTCATTCTCCCTCCATTTTTTTTTTTAAGTAAACTTGAATTTACACTACAGATTCAAAAAGAAAAGTTTTTAAACTGCCATTTTAAAAAAAAAATGACTCAGCCCTCTGGTATGGTGGTGCATACTTGTAATCCTACCACCTTGGCAGGCTTAAACATCCAACAAACAAACAAAAGTCACATTGGCCAGGTTCAGTGATGAGTGCCTGTAATCCCAGCAGGAGGATTCAGCAGGAGGATTGCTGCAAGTTTAAGACCATCCTGGTCTACAGATCTAGGCCAGCCAGGGCTACAGCGGAAGATCCCCTCTTAAAGCCCAGCATTGATTGATCACTTAATATACCTGGCACTGTACTGGGGACTAAAAGTAAAACTAAGTTCCCGATCCCAATATTTAAATGTATTACATTTGTTATGTGTTTGTGCCTATGCTGACAGGGCACACGGGTGCTATAGTACGTATGTGAAGGCAGCTGGGGGGAGGGTGTCTGTTCTACCCTTCCACGATGTGGGACCCAGGGGTCAAACTCAGGTCATCAGGCTTGGCAGCAAGTCCTTTCACCTGCTGAAGCATCTTGACTCTCAGTTTCTAATCTGTTAGAATAGGAACAAGGCAGAACATGGTCAAGAGAATCTTAAGGACACTGTGAGTACAGTGCATAGAAACTCAAGAGGACCCCCATCCCAAGATCCTCTGCACATTTGAGGAAGCGTAGCAACGTTGAGAGAGAATTTTCCTTCTGTTTTCTTTTGTTTTGTTCCCCCCCCCCCCAAGACAAACAGACAGAAAAGGAAGCTTCTCCTCAAGGCACAGATGTTGTATGCGAAGCAAGATAAACCCGGGTCTGGGTGATAGTAGAGCCATTCAAATGCTACTTAAAAATCAGAGATGACATCATAGGCCTGTAATCTCAGCACCAGGTCTGGGGAAGTAGAAACAGGCTGATGGGGCTGACCGATGAATAAACTCCAGAGCCACCCTGTCTGCAAGCAGGTGCTCTGGGAGATGACACCTGAGGTTGTCCTCTGTACACACACACACACACACACACACACACACACACACACACGGGCATACATGCATACATACACAAAAAATAAAGGGTTTTAATTTTTAAAAAATGTAAAGCAAAGATAAAATAAGAGTGGGTTGCATGACTATCATTGCAGTGAGTTTTAAGTGACAGATGAATGGTCACCAATAATTCCACAGGCAAGGTCGCCACTGAGATTTCCACAGGGTTTGGACTAATGGCATATATCTTGTCTATAATATAGCAAGTTTGATATTCATCATTACATCTAACCTAGCTGTAACATTCCTGGATGGAGGCTCAGGGACCACCATCAGTAAATAGAACCATCTTCAGTAATTGCCATCAAAGTAGCTTAGAACAGATGTGATCAATCAGCCATCTGTGCTGGCTAGTTTTATGTCAACTTGATACAAGCTAGGGTCATCTGAGAGGTGGGAACCTTAATTGAGAAAATATCTACATAAAATCAGGCTGTAGGGAAGGCATTTTCTTAATTAGTGATTGATGAGGGAGGACCCAGCCTATTATGGGTGGGGCCATCCCTGGGTGGGTGGTCCTGGGTTCTATAAGAAAGAAGGCTGAGCAAGCCATGAGAAGCAAGTCAGTAAACAGCACCCCTTCACAGCCTCAGCATCAGCTCCTATTAGCTCCTGCCTCCAAGGTCCTGCCTGCTTTGAATTACTGCCTTGGCTTACCTCAATGGACTGTGACTCAGGATATGTAAGCTAAATAAACCCTTTTGTGGGAAGCCACAGCCCCAAGATGGCGCCTGGCTGGATGCCAGGTAGTCCGAGCTTAGCTGTAAACAAGCCTTATTTGGAAGTGCTTGATGGATCTGGTGAGCTTCCTCCTTCTGTGGCCTATCCAGGATTGCCAGGTGGCATGAGCTGATTGGGCAGTGAGCGCACATTTAAGGGCTTGCTGGGGCTGGGGGAGAGAGAAGCTGATGTACAAGGTTCCTGAATAAACTGCTTGAAGAAGAGTCGTGGTCCTGTTTCCTTGCTGGCCGAGGTAGACGTGACGCCCTTTCTTTCCCGAGTTGCTTTTGGCCATGGTGTTTCTTCACAGCCACAGTAACCCTAACTTCGAAGTCAGGTATGATGCTGTCTGACATTAATCCCAGCATTTGGAAGGTCGAGCAGGTAGACTGACAGTTTGAAACCAGCCTAGGCTATGTAATGAAACTCTGTGGTAGGGGGAGCTGAGAAGGAGACATTCATTTTTTCCCGTCTCAGCGGTAAGAGTGAGGGCAGGCCAACCTCCAGGAGCCTGTAAATATGGAGACACAAGCAAGATGCACCCTGGCTTCCATTTTCGTTGGAATTCCTAATACCCAGGCTGCTCTTGCAACTGAAACCGCCAAAATAAATGGAAATAGACTTTTATCAGAGTTCAAAATGGAGCCTGGGAGATCAATTCATGTTCACGTGAATGAACTTTGATTAGTGACACTGCAGCTGTCCTTTCATCGCCGTGAGTGACAGGAATCTGCAGATGCAAACACTGTTCATGGGAGTGAACGCTACCCTCCCTCCCTTGTCCCATAAACGCACACCTAGGACAGAGCCCAGAAAGTGGAAATCATCACTTGTTCCTGCTCCAGCCAGCCCATGCCCAAGGCTCTCCATGGGACCAAACTCATTGGAAGGGTTCATTCCACAAACCCAAAGTTAACTTTTAAAATGTAAATGTGCCAAATTATGTACAGGTGAAATCCCACCACATTGAATCTTGTAACAGATGTTGGGAAAGAGCTCTGCCTTGGGAGAAGACTGCTCTGCTCTGCCCTGCCCTGCCCTGCCCTGCCCTGCCCTGCCAGGCCCATGACTGGCACAGTGGGGTAACCATCACACAGCCTTGATGGGCACTGATCACTCCTTCTGAAGTGATTCCAGCTCTTCTGGAAGGAAAAGATTCTGGTTTGCTCTTTTATGCTTCAAGAAATAGTTACTTCTAAGAAAAATAGAAGAGTAGACATTTCATTTAACATGCAAGTAAAATTGCAATCTTTCAAAAGTTAAAAGAGGAACAAACAACTGGCTTTGCCTAAAACATTTGCAAAGAAGGATGGGCGGAAGGGTGTGTGGCAGGGAAGCAGAGGGAAGGAAGGAAGGCAGGCTGGATGGGTGGGTGGGTGGGGTGGATGGGAGGATGTATGAATGAATGCATATATATTTGCATGCTTGCGTGGGTGGACGGGTGGATGGAAGGACAGATAATAACAAATAGCTGAGGAAAGGTAGGGAGCCAAGAGATGAAGCACTATTTCTGGTGGAGCAATGTGACAATTATACATCCAAAGTGTTAACATGGGGCTGGTGACATACATGGTTCAGCAGGTAAAGCACTTGCCATGCACACCTGGTGACACCAGTTCAATCCCTGGACCCCACCTAAAGATGTAAGGAGAAACCTGAGCCCACAAAATTATCCTGTGACCTCCACAGGAGTGCTGTGACATACACACAAGTTATGAATAATTTAATTAAGCGTTAATATGTAATATATACATGTTCTCAAGGGATTTGAGGGTAAGAGTATTTGTTGTTGGGTTCTTTCGTTTGCTTTTGGTTTGGTTTGACTTTATGACAAGCTCCCACTGTGTAATGCAGGCAGGCCTGAAACTCAGAGACCTACCTACCTCTACCTCCCTCTGCTGGGAATAAAAGCATGAGCCACTAGCCCTGTCTGATTCAGCTGTTCCCATTCTAGTGCTCACCATAAGAAGAAATGGGATATACAAAGTTTTCTATTTTCCAGGCATGGTGGTAGATGAAGCTCTATGTTCCAGGGCAACCAGGGATACAAAATTAAGCTGGGTGATGATAGTGAGCATCTTTAATCCCAGCACTTGGGAGGCAGAAACAGGCAGTTCTCTGTGAGTTTGAGGCCAGCCTGGTCCTGAGTTCCAGGACAGCCAGGACTAGGACTACACAGAGAAACCCTGTCTCCAAAACAAAACACAACACAAAGTGGAGAACTCCTAAGGAAGGACACTAAGATTAACGCCCAGCCTCTACATATGTGCACACACACACACAAAATAAAATTTAAAATGCAAACATAAATTTGCAACTAAGTATCAAAATATCTTGTTTAAAGGAGTTATAAGACATCACAATAGAATTCTAGACAGATATTTTAAACAATATCCAAAATAGTATGAGTCTACTATCCAAAATAGTATGATAAAGTAGTGGGTTTTGCTGAGATGGTCAGAAGCATCTTTTTATTTGTACCTTATTCCTAAATTTCTTCCACAAATGTTTTTATACTAAAGACACAAAAATTTTCAAACTACCTTTCAGCTGCCTTCCCCCCCCTCAACTTTCCAAATACAAACTACAAAATAAAAAAATAGTTTAAAAAAAAAAAAAGCCAAAGGGCTGGAGAGGTGGCCCAGTAGTCAAGAGCACTTGCTCCTCAGTTCCCAGCACCCCGGGCAGCTCATAACCATCTGTGACTCCAGTTCAGGGATCCAGATCCCTGATCCAGCCTCTGTAGGCACCTGGCACACATTCGGTATACAGGTATGTGCAGGCAAAATGCCCACACACATGAAGTGAGTGCATCCTTTAAAAAATGAAGACAAGGACAAACAAGTCACAAGAGAAATACCTTTCTGTGTCATTTCATCTCTTCCCTCAGTTAAGATCAATTGCTTTGTCACTGGAGGTTTGTGTTTTGTTGATTTCGAAGCAGTCTATGCAGCACAGGTGGCTTTGAACTCGTGATGTGCTTTCCTCGGTCTCCTGAGTGCTGTGGTATTACTGTGGTGGCACCACACCTCGTTCTGAGTCTCTTTGTTCTTTGTGGCTAGGACTTTATCCTCTGTACCTGTATCACGTTGCCTTTTTAAAAGTGTGTGTGTGTGTGTGTGTGTGTGTGTGTGTGTGTGTGTGTGTGTGTTTCATGTTTCCAAGGCTGTCCTCAAAGTCACCATGTAGTTGAGAATGACCTTCAACTCCTGTTGCCTCTGCTTTCCAAGAGCTTGGGACCAGGTTCATGCAGTTCTGAGAATTGGCCTTGGGGATTCATGAATGCTGGGCAAGCATTCTACCAACTGAGCCACATCTCCGGCCCTGGATACCCATTCTTAACAAACATTATTAAAACTGTGAATACTTATAGAAACTACTTCTCAAATATGTGTAGGTAGGAACAAAAACAATGGTGATAACTTAGTAAATTTTGCCTGGCACATAATTGGAAATAGCAACAAAAAAAATTTTTTTTTTGAGATCATGAGTTTCTTCTCTCAGACTTTTAATCTGCAGAGCCCATCCTAATGATGCCCCTGGTGGCAGGTAACATTTAATTTTTCTGTGTCATTGAAAGAGAATTAGATGTAAAACTCAGGTAAGAGATTAATATTTCACACCCCGAGGCTAAGTACTTCAACATGAATATTCATAAACGCCTATTCTGAGTTGAATCTCATGTGAGGATAGATTTAAACCCACTTCAGTCTTTTACATAGTTCAGAGTCTGGGCAATCCTGAGAGAAAGACATTTGGTCAACCGGCAGGCTGTTCACTCACTGCCTGTGGATACGGGAAGAAAGCCACAGGTATGGTGCGTGGCACATGCCTGCAATGCTAGGAATCAGAGGCAAGATGACCAGGAGTTCAAGGTCATTCCTGGCTATCAAATGACATTTGAGTGCAGCTCAGATAGTAAGTTCATTTTTTTTTTCTTTAAAGGAAGTAGGAAAAAGAACATTTTGCAGGCAAATCCATGCTTTCACAACCTTCTCCCCACAGTGAAAAGTCGCTGGTGAGGAAGGTAACAGAAGAGCAGAGTGACAGGCTGAGTCCTCACAGACCCATACAAGTGTCTGCTCCTAAGTTCCAAGAGGTCTTGGGTAGGGAAGGCTATGGTTTGAACATGTACCTTCTGGAAGCTCTGCCTATAAATTCTCCATCCCTAAGGGCTCTACCCTTCTGGGTTAAAACTGTGATATTGCTAACACTGGACTTCCATGTTGATAGTATTGAACCCAGGTCCTCTAGCCACTGGGGAGAGGCTTTCTGGAAAATGTGGCAACAGTGTGATCACCTCCCTCATACACTTCTTCACTTCTGTCCTTCTTTGCTTTATTTTTGAAGTTCACACAATCCACAGGGGATTCCCTTTTCAACTCTGTAATAGCCAAATAGCAATGGGGATGGTAGGCATGAGAGAGTAACTAAAATAAAATATATAAAATATTTGTATCTAAACTAAGAGTTTTGTTTAAAAAAAAAAAAAAAAAAGAATACCCGTTAGAAGAAGATCCATTGCATGTATGTGTTCAGGTGCCGGAGGATAATTTCTGGGCTCTTCCTCTATTGCCTTCATCTTATTTTTTGAGGCAGGGTCTCTCTTACTACACCTGGAACTCATCACCATGCCCGATTTTTACTGGGTGCTTGGGATCTGAACTCAGGTCCTCTTGCCTGCACAGTAAGCAGTTTGTCCACTGAGCTTTATCCACAGCTGAAACTGAGGTATATAGCTTTTATTCATAAGATTGCAAGGCCGCCTGACCTTACCTATTAATACCACTAGAGCTGAAGCTAGGAAATATACAGTGTGGTTGTAGGGTTCACGATGGCCCTGACCTTACTTTCACTTGAGTGAAAGTAAGACATACAGAAGTAAGAAAAGGAAAAAAGCCAGAGGCAAAAGGTAGATGGGATAATTTAAGTTAAGGAACACTGGCTACCAACAAGCCAAGCTAAGGCTGGCATTTACAAGAAACATTAAGAATTCATGTGATTTATTTGGGACCTGGGTGACAGGCCCCCAAAAAGTAAAGAGCAAAGAGTAAGAGCTAAGAGTGAGGAAGAGTAAAAACAGCCAACTACAGAAAGCTTTTAAATAAGCATATATTATGAACATTTCATTAATCCTAGAATATAAATAATCACTCATTTAATACAGTCTAACATCTCACTAGAGGATGGAACACTGTCACTCACAAGCATTTTTCCATTTCTCCAAAACCACCATACCATTCATTATAGGCTATTTTGCCTTCATAATCATCTCTATCTTTTCTTACTGTGACATTTGATTTCTGAGTTATTCTCAATCTCATTTTCCAATACTTTGCCATTTCCAACCTTTGTTATAAACAATAATCCTAAAAAAAATAATAAATCAAACCACTGGAACTCTTTATTAATTTGCAAACCACCAGCAAATAAACAGTGTCCTCTATTTCTTTCTTTTGTACTTTCTACAGAGGTCAATCTGGAACCAATCTTCAAGAGTCAATGTGGACAGATCTCAAAACACTCCCAACCTAGTTCTGCTGTATAAATAGTGCCAACTTTGGGAGCCAGCTCATGGAAAGGTGAGCTACCATCTATCACAGAAAAAAAAAATGTCAGATTTTCAAAACATTACATTTGCTGGAGACAAAGAATCCAAATACTCCCCCTTCAGGATCCTGAAGTGGGGATCAGATTCAAGGCCATCCTCCACAATCTAGCAATTATAGTCTGGGCTACTGAAACCAAGGAGGAAGAGGGAGGGAGAAAGGAGGAGGAAAGAGGAAGTAGGAAGAAGGGGAGACTGGGAGGAACAAAGAAAATCTACAACTTCCTGAAAAACAAATTCTTTGCCCAGAATCCACTCATGTCTTACAGTGTGAGCTAGGGTAAACCGGGAAAGGCAAACAATTCCCATTTCTAAGTGTTGTGGGTTTCATTCCGTGGTCAATAACCTCCAGTGGTCGTTTTTTAAGCTCATGCAGCAAAGTTGTTGGCCACTGCTGTGATGTCTCTCTCTGGATTCCAACTGATGCTCTGTTTTCTGTGCGGCTGAGTTCACACTTCACACCCAATCCCCCCCTGCCTGTTGGTCAATGCTGTAAATATTCACCAATGCATTACTCTGGCCAGTGATTGACCACCTGTGCACTTTGACAAAGGGGGCTGCTGCTGCCCATGTGTAGACAGATTGATTGTTTTACCACTACCTAAGCCATCTATAGCTACGTGTGTGTTCACACTCAATCTTACACACACACACATCTTGCGCACATACATACACAATAATATAGAAAGAAGGAAGAATAAAAGGCAGGAAAGGGGGAGAAGAAAAAATAACGAGGGGAAAGCCAGATTGGGCTAGGTGTACAGAAATAGTACGCAGACTAGAACCCCCAGTGTCAAATCTGTTTCGGAAGCAATGCCAATAGGGAAGTGACAATTTGGGGAGAGCTCCTGATTTGGGACTAGGTGCTTGAGGAGCTGAAATGAACTAGCACCATAGGAACTAAATTCAAGCCAAGATCTCAAGGCCACAATGCTCCAGAAATGAGATTGGGTTTCCCGTGAGCAAAAGAGGAGAGGTCCACTGGTACAGTCATTACCCGCGATGTGGCAAATGGGTTTCCTAGATAAGAAACATGCTTTTTCCCAATGTGCCCAGTTAAAACAGGGTGAGCCAACATATTTGAATTTAAAAAGCAAGGAAGCAGAGATGGCTCAGTTAGTAAAGTGCTTGTTGTACAAGCATAAGGATCCAAGTTCAATGCCCCAAACCCTGTTAAAAGGTAAGCACAGTAGCACATGCTTGCAATCCCAGAACTGGGAGGACAGACATAGGAGGATCTCTGGGACTTGTGAGCCTCACTGGTCAGCAGACTTAGCCTAATCAGTGAGCCCAGGGTCCTAATGAAAGATACTGTCTCAAAAGGCAAGGTGGACTGCACCCAAGCAGGGACACCTGAGGTTGACCTCTACTCTCCTCATGATCTACACTTTCCTAACCCTCTACTTTGTAGTAGTCTGCTAAGGAGAAAATTCCTTAACCAGTTAAGTTTGATAGAGTTTATTTGAGCATAGAAATTCAAAACAAGGCAAAAGAAAATTCTTCTCAAGTCTGGCAGCTCCCTCCACTAGAACAATAATATTCTGAAAAGTCCAGCCAGTGATGCTCAAACACCATTAGTAGAAAAACTAACACGAGGCATGGTGGCTCAAACCTGTCATCCCAGCACACAAAAGGATAAAGCAAGAAGTATGAGCACAAAGCCTTCCTGGGCTACAGTCTGAAACTCCTTCCTCAAAAAGAACAGGGGGAAAGCAAGATGAAAACAGCTTAGCTAGCTTCAGTCATCAGCTGGTCAAACTGGCTACAGCTTAGTCTGTTGGGATCAGGTTTCCTGCAACGAACAAATGCCCATACAAGTTTGGTCTGCTGAGTCCAGGGCAGGTGGTGCCCAGTCCAAATCTGTGACCTCTTACAAAACATCTTTCCATCTCACTCAAAACTCCCTTTCGTCACTATCAGGGAGGGAATCCCAAACCACCTGCCAACCCTTGCAAAAGTCAGGGCTACTCAGATGCATGATCCATTTTTCACTATTCCTCAACTGGAAACCCCTGAAAGAAAAATTCGGCTTCAAAATGATTAGCAAGAACAATAAAATTAGCATGGAAATGAGCCATCTCTGGTTAGATCTGGTGCCACACACGTGTAATCCCGGTTTTTAGGACGCAGAAGCAGGAAGATAATGAGTCCCAGGCCACCTGTATGAGGCAGGGACAGGGGCTACAAGCCTGCAATACAAGCACCCTTGCGAACTAGAAGCAGGAGGATCTTCAGTTTGTTGATAGCCTAGGCTACACACTAGACCCTGTCTTAACAAAAATAAAGCAAGCAAACAAAAAAGCTGTTTCCCAAAAGCATACAAGAAATCGAACCAACAGGAAACCATAGGGCAGGCATAATACAGCCTCTCCCCTAAAGCACAGAAGTTCGTTCATTCTAATTCCTGCTCGTTTTCTCACCTTTCTAAGTGGAAATAAGGTGTTATCACCATATGCTAATGCTGTAGCACCTATGGAAATTTCTAGAAAGACTTACCGGTTTACTTTCATGATCAATTACCAGAATAATGGTTCTAAAGCATTTTAAAGAGAGAAAATACTAAAATGCTAAAATGCCCAGAAAGCTGACAAAGAGAAAGGTTGCCCTCCTGGTATCTCTCTCCTCTTGCAATTTTTTCCCAAATAAAATAGAACAAGAAAATCCCACACTTTACAAATCAATACAGAATTACTCAGCTCATCTCATTTTTCTTGTTTGTAAAGAATTCAAAGGGAAGATGTTTCTGTATTTTAGCACAGAAAACTCATACAATATCCTGCTCCCTGCCCCCCCCAAAAAAAAAAATCATGATCAGGAAAGGCTGCCAGTGATAGCCTACTGAGGGGGCATCCATGAGCAAGTCACTTCTCAGATATGCAGAGCATGGCCCAATGGGATCCTTGGGGACACACCTAGTTCGCAGATTGGAACTGGCACAAACAGCTGAGACCTGAAAAGTGAGCCAGTTATCCATCCGTCTCCTAAATCCCATTGGCCGAGACTTGAGCCCAACAGACTCTACTCCGCCCAGCTCTTCATAGGCTGCACCTGTGTCCCTTTGCTCAGCTCCTCGGCTGTAACCTTTTAATACCTACTGTCCCTCGTGTTGTGGTGCCCTCAAACCATAAAGTTATTTCATTGTACTGGAATTTTGCTGCTGTTATGAATCGGAATGTAAATATCTGATATGCAAAGGGGTCAAGACCCACAGGTTGAGAACTGCTGCTATGGGTGAATAAGGCAAAGTTTGAGAGTGTCTGACACTCACCTCAGCTGAGGACAGTGCGGGTAGGCTGAGGAAAGGCAATGGGGAAGGGCCGGGAAATGCCTGCCATAACTATAAGGGCTTTTCTTGAGTTTCCTTGTGTCTTGTATGGAATGTATTTTTCCACTGCACAAGCCATTTATGAACAAGTAATAAATCGGGCTCTGGAGCCAACGAGATGGTCCAGTGCTGCAAGCCTCTTGCTTGCATGTGCCTAGCAAACTAAGTCTGATCCCCAGCACCCACATAAAAAGTGGAGAGTGCTCATGCTAGTTATCCCTTGTCCTCCATGAGCTGAGTGCCCATGTGCACATGCACACGAATAATTCATTCATTGAAATTTAAAATAAATCAGGCTCTTTGCCAATGAAAACACTAGATGTAATGTCTTCGCTAGAGTTGCTATTGCTGTGATAAAACACCATGACCAAAAAAGACTTGGGGAGGAAAGGGTTTATTTGACTTATACTTCCACTGTTCATCATCAAAGGAAGTCAGGACAGGAACTCAAACAGGATAGGAACCTGGAGGCAGGAGCTGATGCAGAGGCCATGAAGGGGAGCTGCTTACTGACTTGCTCCACGTGGCTTGCTCAGCCTGCTTTCTTATAGAACCCAGGACCACCAGCCCCATCCACCATGGGCCATCAATCACTAATTAAGAAAATTCCCTACAGGCTTGCCTATAACCAGACCATATGGAGGTATATCTCTACTGGGAGTCCTGACTCTAACTTATGTCAAGTTAATATAAAAGCTAGCCAGCACAGACAGGCAGGGATGTAGTTCACAGATTGGTTTGGTAGAGTGTTTACCTAGTGAACACAAAGTCCTGAGTTTGATCCACAGCACCAAAATGAGTCAGACATAGAAGAACACATTTGTCATCCCAGCACTCAAAAGATAGAGACAGGAAGATCAAAAGTTCAAGGTCATCCTCGATTATGGAAGAAGTTGGAGGCCGGCCTGGAATACATGAAACCCTGTCTCAAAATAGGAAGAAAAACTAGAGACTCTGAGGAACTCGTCCTCTCCAGGCAAATAAAAATGCTTTATTTAATAATTTATGTAAGTAAGCTCACAGCTTCCTGGATACAGAATTCTAGTTTCTAAATCAGTTTCTCTAAGTCTTTAAAAGACATCTTTCCCTTTTCTACCTTTCTAAGACTGCTATAAAAAAAAAAAAAAACCCTTCTGTGTCTCTATTTACCTATGGTCTCTGATTTTTGTAAAGTTACATTTAGTGCGTGCGTGGGTGCGTGCGTGCGTGCGTGCGTGCGTGTGTGTGTGTGTGTGTGTGTGTGTGTGTGTGTGTGTGTGTGTTCTATATCCATTAAGTCTTGTTTTACAACAGTTCTATTCTCTTTCATTTTGAATAGCCTTTAACATCCAAAGATTGTCTGTCAGCCATCTCTTCATGTGGCAGAGTGAGGCAGGCAAAGATCAGCTGATGGATGAGCCTGTGGGAAAGGCTTGCTGACCTCAATGGGGAGTCAAATGAAGCCCTCACCCTCTCCTTGACTTGAATGTCATATTTCCAGGGCCTTTCTTTATGGCCATCTCCCCAGGGAAGACTCCTCAGTGCTGTGAATATGAGCATAGAACCTGCCTTGGGGTTTCTGGAGGCTGCAACTGCAAAGAGTGTACTTCATCCATTCAGCATTCAGGATTCATCTTATCTCCAATGCAGCCAGGCATCATTGCCCATGCCCGCTGTGCCTCGGATCTCTGTTCACTCTCCAGAGACTCTCCTCTCTGACTAGGTAGGAAGAGGTTATCCCAGGGACACCTTGGGGAGAAGAGAATCTCGCTGTTTCCTTTCAGGGCTTTCCTCCGGTCCTCAGCCTCTGTTCCACCCTCACACTCAGAGGTCATGACTGACACGAAGGTCTGTTGCTCTCCTCTGGTGCTCATCTCATCCCATCTCTGGTCTGTCACACTAATCGCCACTTTTCTGTCTGTGTTTTAGTCTCAGGGTTGGAATGGAAACTCTAGTCTATGCTTGTTTGTCCCCATTTAGTCACTGCTACCTTTACATGTATTTACTTAAGGAAGGTGGACAACACATCCTACGGCATGCATGTTGAGGTAAAAGAACAACGTCTTCCATTATGTGGGTTTCAGCTATCAGTCAGGTCTTCAGGCTTGACGGCAAGCACCTCTACCCACTGAGCACACCCCGCCCCCCCCCACCAGCCCTATCATCTGAATGGAACTGGAGAAGAACCAACACCAACCCAGAAAATCTGAATTCCAAAGCTTACCCAGACCCAGGGTTCAAAAAGAAATCTGCAGCATGCAGCTTGAATCAGGACCCTTCCTTCCAACACTCCCACTACTACGTCTGTGCAAGTTACTGGACGGAGGTACAAATACTGGATTTGAGTCCTTCATCAGTCACTATGTGATCCCAAATAAGTCTTAACCTCGTGTCCCTTGGCTTGTTTATCCACCAAAGGAAGTCACAGACAAGACTGCAGCCCTGCTAGATGCAAAAAGCTTCACCTCAAGGGGGAAGCCGCTGTCATCTTGAATTTTTAATTCCTGATTTCTTTTTTTTTTTTTTTTTTTTTTTTTTTTTTTGAGACATAGGTCTGAAACCAGAGCTTCTCCCCTCATAATTCAGCGGAGACCAGCCAAGCTCATGGAAGCATGAGCAGCAACCGTGTGGATCAGAAAGCTCTGGCCCCAACGGAGCAGACTGAATATCAGGAACTTTGGTTAAGTGCTGAAGCTCACTCGCATTAACAGCAGCTGTTGCGTTGCTGACCAAGTGGGAAACGCCTCATGGAGTGAAGACACTGCTGTGCGTGCTAGCCTGCCATGCTTTTCCAGTCCCTGGGAAAAGCAGAGAACAGGTTAAATATATAAGCTCTGTTGCCTTGTGATTGAACTCCTCCCCGTGTTGCCCCTAGCCTCTCTTATATGAGAATGGGAGGCAGGGGGAAATATTCCATGTACATTTTCCGTTAAAAATCTTACACTGGGGCAGGCAAGATGACTCAGTGTTTAAGAGCACTTGCTGCACTTGCGGAGGACCTGCGTACAGATCCCAGCACCCACATCAGGCAGCTCACAACCAGCTTCAACTCCAACTCCAGAGGACCCGATACCCTCTTCTGGCCCCTGAGGACACCTGCACACATGTGCACACAAGTAAACAGAAGTAAATCTTGTCTAAAAGTCACACTATTTGCAGGGATTCCCATAGTATAAAGGTGCTGTCTTAGACAATTTGTAATATTTTCTCTGAGAAATAAATTCCTAAAAAGTGGCTTTGTTTCACCCAAAAGGGGGGGAGGACGCAAATAATTCTGCATTTCTGTAAAAAATATAATTCATCATTACTCAATTACCAGATTACATGCACAATTAAACTTATTTATTAAACAAGACATATGCCAACAACTTTCAATAATCCTCTAAACCCTAATAGCAGATTTCCAACTTTAATAACAACATCATGCAGCTAATACTCAAAGGACTAATTTTAAAAGTGAGGGCGTTTGGTAATTGAAACTGAAATTATACAATTAAGCACTTGAGTAATTTAAACATGAACATAAATATCGTGACTCTGTTGCTCTTGGCTTTTAGTCAAATGTACGCGTGCCAGTTAGATGCTATCGCTCTAATTACGTCTGCTCTCTAGCAGGGCTGGCTAATGAGAAATTGAGAATTATTTGAAGTATTTCTTATTCCTGTGACTTCTCTGCTTCAAATATATATTACTCTTTCCTCTAATTAAGGCTTCACAGGGACACTCAGGAATAGCCCATGGTAATCAGGGTTCCACGGAAACGCAAAGGGGGACTTTTTTATGTGTATACTTAATCCTAGAAAGGGCTGCAAGAGAACAAGTTTTAACATTACCATAAAGGTTAGCAGGTGAGGAGGCTGGGGGGTGTGACACAGTTGGTAGAATACTCGCCTCTTCCCAATGAGGAAGGTTCACCATCACTCTCATAAAAGCTTGGAACAGCAGAGCATACCTATGATCTCAGCACTGGAGAGGCTGAGCTGGGGAGTCCCTGAAGCACACTGTTCAGTCAGCCAAGCCAAGTTGATAAATCCTAGTATCAATGAGTGATCCCTATGCAAAAACTAAAGCAGGAGGGCTAGTGAGATGACTCAGTGGGTAAAGGCGCTTGTTGCCAAGTCTGATGACCTCAGTGCAATCCCTGGGGTCCACATGGTAGAGGAAGAGAATGGACTCCTCCTGCAAGTTGTTCTCTGACTTGCATATGTGTATCATGTGTGCACTCGTAGTCATGCGTGCATGCACACACGCTCGCGCATGCACACACACACACACACACACACACACACACACACACACCTGTAGTTCCTTCAGTGATAAATATAATCACTTTCAATGATTTCAGATAAAATAACAAAATTGTCCATCCAAGAAGGACCAAGAAACTCAGACATATCGCCAATCGATATGTATTTTTCCAGAGGAGGTAAAAGGGGGGAGATCTTCTTTCAGAATTAGCATGCCATTTTCTGGGTTGCAACACTAGAGAAATTAAGATCTAAAAGCTTGATCCTGGCTGTGTTTGGAAAGGAAGCTCAAGATTCACCCAATTGGATGCTCACTCTTTCTTCTGAAGGTGGCTGAGGTGTTAGCTGAGACATCCACTGCTCCCTGTAAAGAATGTTGGATTTTAAACCCAATAAGCCCAAATGTAGCTCTAATGTAATCTGCAAATGACCTTACTAAGTCTTTCTACATCTCATAAAACTATATTAATTGTATCATTTTATTTAAGTCCCCAACTTGCTGTGATGTATTAGCATATTAAAATTAACTCTGCAGGCTCTAATCATTTTACCTTCTGAGCCAACTTGCCAGGACAAATTTGATAAAATTATAGTTCCCCCTTGTGGTGTTACCTTCATACCCAATGAGGACATTTTGTAATATTATATATTTTTAAAAATCTTCTTCCCCTGAGATCAGCGGTTGCCTAATTAACCTTTTCTAAACTCTAATAAAAATGGTAAGGAGAATTAAAAGGACTATCACTAGATTTTTGAGAAGCTATGAGGCAATGTGTCATTGGGCCAGAAGGTCAAACATTGGAAGCCCTGACCCATTATTTTGAGCAGATACAAAACAGTGTTTCCTAGAGATGGATCTATAGAGTAAATTACAGTACACAACTCTAAAATTACTCACTGGGTTTTCACTTGTTTTATCAGAAAATTCAAATGACTGAGAAGGGGAAATGAATCTGTTAGTTCCTGAGCAGTAAGCCACTGTAAATTCTTCTCAAATCGAGGATGAGAAAAGCCAGTAGCATTTAAACATGTATTTTAACTTTTTAAATTGCATATGCTGACCAGCTGTGGTGGCACACATCTTTCATTGCAGCACTCAGTGGGCAGAGGCAGGTAGCTATTTGTGAGGTTGGGCCAGAAAGGGCGACGTAGTAAGACTCTGTCTCAAAAATCTCAAAAAAAAAAAAAAAAAAAAAATGAAAAGAAAGAAAAAAGAAAAGAATAAATGAGAGTCTAGCATCAGTTCTTTGCCAATGGGAAAGTAGTCATTAAGGAAAAGACTAAGAGTAGAACTATATTTAGAGACAGAGCCCTTAAAGAGCCGATTAAGTAAAAATGGGACTGATAGATTAGGTTCTATATCAAACAGGCTGATGTCCTTGGAAGAGAAGATTTAAACAGTGAGACTTCGGGGGCATTCAGGCATAGAAAAAAACCAAAAGACCAGGAGGAGGGCACAGCAAGAAGGTGGCCATTTGCAAGCTGAGAAAAGAAACCAAATAGATAAATAGCAAACAAACTGACAAATAACCTACAGTAGCTCTGCTGGTCCATGCTTGCCTAGGATGCACATGGCCCCAGGGTTTGATTCAGCACTGTGTAGAGACAAGATATGATGGTTCATGACATGACCCCAGCACTCAGGAAGTGAAGGCAGGAGAAGCAAGGGCTTAAAGTCATCCTCAGCTACACAGGGAATTGCAGTCAAGCCTGAGCTACATGAGACTCTGTTTCAACAACAATAACAAAAAAGTAACACCTTGATGCTCTGAAAAAGAATTTCTGCTATTTATGTACTTGGTGTTTGGGATTGTGTTACAGTAGCTCGAGCTTGCTAATATACATACAGAAGATACCTAAATTCAACTTCCATCCTAAAGCAGGGTCTCCTCAGCCTAAAAACAAGTGTTGGTAGTTGTAAAGCACTGACATTTCAGAGCTGCTTGTTACACAGCATTGTTGCAGCCAAACCTGACTAATACACCTTCAGTTGTTATCCTCACAAACATGTGTCTCTGCATGTATCATAGAATTGTTATTACTAACACCCACCAGTGCTAATGGCCAGAAACACTTCCAAGAAACAATAAATAAATAAGTAAAAACAGAGTCTGTCAGCAGTCTAAATACTAACAAAGACAACTATTTGGTCATGAATTCCTATCTTGGTTCAGATTCTCTGGCTTTGTCCTTCACTGGCTTTGTAATCTTGCTTCTCCAGGCAGTACTAGTGTTCACATTCAAAAGATGGGCACACAGTATTATCTACCTAAGTGCTGCTGGGAAACCAAAGTAATTAATAAAAGTTTAGAATGGTGGGACATAGTGGGCTTCTTTCTTACTTCTTTATTTAGTGTTTTGGGGGTGGGGGAGTCACACATATGCCACAGCATGCATGGCATGGGTCCAGGGAGCAGAACAGTATATGCTCCTAATCACAGAACCATCTCTCCAGCCCTGGTTTCATGTTCAGAAATCTTTTGCCACTGTCAAATTTTCCATGCCCCCCATACTTGGTTATGTGACCCCATGTGGGGTTGTCACTCACAGATTTAAAAACAAAGTTTTTTTTTTTTTTTCCTGAAGGAACAACAGCAGTCACCGGTCCCTGAAATTAATGTCCAACTCGTAACCACATCAGGGACTATGTCAGAGCCTGTTTGAGGTGAAAAGAGAGACTCATACTGCCTCCATGTTCCAGGGCTCACAATCTCTGGGAGGAGAGACAGTTCATTCACAAATAATAACATGCAATGGGCAAGGAAGAAAGACGAGGCTTACTCCATGAAGTGAGACAAAGGTCCTTGGGACCCGTTCTCTGAAGGGATGTAACATGGTCTGGACTTGAGAGATGGTGAGTGCTAGGCATTTCCCACAGACAACATGAACCAAGGCATAGGACAAGCTGCCAGAGGATGTCAATGGAGAACCTCAGTGTTGCAAGTCTAGAAGATGAGACATGAAGGAAGAGAGGCCGGGTAGAAAGATGGCTAGATTTAAAGGGGAGGGAGTGTGAACACAGGAATATTGACTTAAAAATAATTTAAAGTAAGGCCCAGCAAGTTAAGCACTTGCTGTGTGAGGACTGAAGTTCACCTTCCTATAAACCAAGAAAAGCCAGGTGGGCAAGGCAGCCTGCCCATGATCTGAGCCCGTGGGAGCAGAGACTGCTGATCCCCAGAGCAAGGTGGCCAACGTCTCAGCAGAACCAGGAAGCTCTGTGTTCTACTGGGAGACCCTGTCCCAGTGTATAAAGTGGTAAGTAATCAAGAAAAGCAGCCAACGTCAGACGCTGGCCTCCACACAAGCACACATGCACCGCGCACACACATGGGCGTGCATACACACAAAAAAACCACCATAATTAAACGCAAAAGAGCCTCTATTCATATCAGTGGGCTTCAGACCAGAACTACTACTGTTAAAGTTTACAAGTGCTAGCAAGCAATGTTGTGCCCAGTATTTGATTTCAATGATAGACTCAACGGCAACAAGCATGGCCCTAAAAGGATCCCATCCCTGCTTTTAAAACCACCACACAGCACCCTTGGAAGAAGGATGGAAAATGGAGTGTTCCAGACTAAGGGAAAATCTTTAGGCACACCTTTCTTGGCCATAACCAAGGACAATCGTTTGCAACAAAATAAGTGAATTAAAAAAAAAAAAAAAAACCAACCCCATGTGTGACCTGACCCTAAATAGCAATAATCTCTCTCTCCATTCCCCTGCCCTGTCATAAGAAAAAAGACTAAAAGAAAAATAAAAATCAAATAAACAAATAAATAAATAAACCCCTGTGCCCATCACATTGCATTTGGCTGTAACACATTAATCTGCCTCTCATTTTCCTGCCATTCTTCTGAAATTCCAGAGGCCAAGGTTCTTGTTCTACACAGCAAGTGCTACCCTCACAGCAGCGCACATTAATAATAGTTCTGTGTGGTGTCACGAAAGCCCATGGGCTCTTAACCGAATTTATTTGAAAAATAAAGTTGGTAGGGTTCCCCTCCCCCACCAAGATCTTTACTTAAGTCAGCATGGAACTGTTGTAAACTACACACATGTCACAGCTATCCAAAGACCCGTTTTGTTTTGTCAATTCACTGATCCTCATGACAACATCATAAACACACCCTCAGAGGCACCTGCTCACCTAACTTTCACCAGTGTCATAGTTCCCTTCACGGTGCTCCCAGGCATAGACATGAACTCCTTTTCTGTATCCTCTGAAGTCCTAGTCAAATACCCATTTCCCGCTAGAAGCTGCTACTAACTGTGTCACTATAAGCTGGGCAAACAAACTTTATTCCACAATCCACTAATAATCACTGAGATTTTTTTTTAAAACAAAAAATAACAGCAAACGATTGAGGCAGGAGGGTTTCAACATCTGTTTTTTCCATTCTTGTTTGGAGCGCTGTTAGATGTCCCTGTGCCCTTTCATAAGTGACTAATAGGAAAGATACAAGACTAATAGGAAACACAACTTGACGCAACTTCATTGACGGTTGGTTCCAGTTAGCAGCTGCTCTTTAAACTGCCCGACATAAAAGCATACATTTTAGGGGGGAAAAGTTGACCCCAAAACTGCTTCATAAAATAAAGCATTTCATTTTTCAAAGCGTTGGGATTATTTGAGAGGCCCTTGTACTAAAAAGCCCCATGAGTTCTGGTGTATGTGTGTGTGTGTGTGTGTGTGTGTGTGTGTGTGTGTGTGTGTGTTTAAAGAGAGAGAGTTAAAAGTTTCCACCTTAAATATCAGAGACTAGAGACTTTAGAGTACAATAAGTGTCAGAAATAAAATGTAACTCCTTTTTCAAAGTCATATAAAAAGCAAATCTCTGTAAAAAAAGGTTTCCCTTTCAACAGCGAGTGTGTAGTTCAAATCATAGCAAATGGTTATGATGGGATTCCTCTAAAGGTGGCCAGGCAACCAGCCACATCAACCCAAACTTCAGACTTCTGGGAGCCCTAGCTGATAAAGACAATTCCTCAACTACCAGCAGTTGCTCCCTCCTTTTTGGTTAAGAAACTCTTATAAGGTTTGAAATAAGATAACAAACTCAAGAGACTAGTAAAAAATAAAGTGGTTTTTAACATATTCTGCAGAAAGGGACAACAGGGAGGAAAAGCAAAAATGGCCACCTACCGATTTGACACAAGAGAGCTATTTTTAAAGTTCCCCATCAAAATACATTCCTGTCCCCTTCTCCCATAGATCCCCAAATCCCCATCTCCTTGGTTCAGAACCCAAAGACTTATATAGTGAATAATTTGGGACTTGAATCTATCCCCTTTTTCTGATCTTGGCCTCAGTCTATAGCAAGCTTTCTGGATCTTTCCAATTCTCTGAGTTTTAAGACAAATGCCAGCCACCAACTACAGGAAAGAGGCCCATAGTACCTCCTGCTTATCCTTAACTCTGATAAACTCTGAGCACACTTCTTACAGAAAACCTATTTCTTACAGAAACACATCACAGGAAAGAGTTCAGCCTTCCACAGTTAGCACTGAACACTGCGGCATGAGCTTGTAATTCCTGGGGCTGGGGAGGCTCAGATAGAGATCCCTTGAGCCTAGGAGCAAAGTGAGAACCTATCTCCAAAGGGAAACATAAGCGCATGCACACACAACACATATTCACACACACCACATATGCACACACAATCTCACATACCACACACACTCACACACACAATTTTCCAACAAATAAATTGAGTCCTTTCCTAAAATACATAGAGAGGAAAGATGGGACTTCTCTACATAAATGGTTGTTTGTTGTTGTTGTTCTTCTTCTTCTCCTCCTTCTTCATTGTTGCTGTTGTTTTATTAATCAGTATGAGGTATGTGTGTGTGTCCTTGTGTACACACACTTGCATACCACCGAGCAAGCATGGGGATCAAAGGACAACTTTCTGAAGTCTGTTCTCTCTTCCACCTTTTGGGACCTGAGGATTGCACTCAGGTTGTTGGCTTGGTTGCATGTGCCCATACACACTTACCAGTCTCACTAGTCCTCCAGCCCCTATTTTCTCTAACAACAAATCTCTTTTAAAAATCAGGGGCCGGGTACAGTGGCACATTTTGAAAGTGTAGCACTGAGGAAGCAGAAACGGGCAGATTCCTGGGGCCTGGAATAGCCGGAGAGCTGACTTGTCTGCTGTTACCACAGTCCCAGATCCCTGTCTGTTCAAACAAACTCATTTAATTAAAGGGGGGGGGGAGCAGCTCCTAAGGAACCACCCCCAAGGTGGTCCTCTAACCTCCATGAACACAAAGAAACAAACAGGGGAATCAGTCAAGCGTGGGGATGGAAAATGTCTCCGATCTGAAAAAAAAAAAAAAAAAAAAAACCCATGAAGTGGGCTCAACAAGAACGCCTGGTGGACAGGGCAGCCTCTGGAGACCAGAGTCCCAGCTGACTGCTCATCAGCACCACAAAGCCTGCGTCCACACACCAGGGTGGCTTGCTTTCTCTCCAACAGGGATAATGGGCTTTTCAGCACTTCTGCCAAATTACTGACAGAAGGACCTATTTCCCCTTCCTGTGAAAGCAACTGATAGTGACAGAAGCAAGAGAATCACTTTAACCACTAAATTATACATCGCAAAGGACGAAAGGTGACATGAAACTCCCACGCAATTCTATTCCAAAGCCCTTCCCGCTCAAACTTTATGAGAGTGGCTGACAAAGGTGCCTGACCGGAAATTTTCCTTCTGGGATCTTTTCATGGCTTCTGCCTTATGGACACATTATTTTTCATTTTTCAAAAGATCGTTTCATTTTTAAGTTATGTATATCTCTGTGTGTGTGTGTGTGTGTGTGTGTGTGTGTGTGTGTGTGTGTGTGTAGTTTTTCGTTTGTGTTTGTTTGTTTGAGAGACAGAACATGAAGTTGGAAGGAGGTAAGGGGCGAGGGAGGACCTGGGAGGAGTTAGGCGAGCAGAAAAAATAGGATCAAAATATATTGCCTGAAGGAAAGAAAATCTTTCTTTTAAAGGTTTTTTATTTATTTATTATGTGTACATGACAGGAGAGGGCACTAGATCTCATTACAGATGGTTGTGAGCCACCATGTGGTTGCTGGGAACTGAACTCAGGGTCTTTAGAGGAGCAGCCAGGGCTCTTAATCGCTGAGCCATCTCTCCAGCACTGTGGGAGTGGAGGGACATCTTAAATAAGACAGGTGTAGTGGCCAGTGCCTTTGATTCCAGGCCAGGGGCAAGTGGATCTCTGTGAGTTTGAGGCCAGTCTGATCTACATAGTGAGTTCTAGACTAGCCAGCCCTATCTAGAGAGAACCTTTCTCAAAAAAGGAAAAAGTTTAAATAGATAAAAAAAAATAATAATTTTGCTTTTTAACCATGTATATCTGTGAGGTTTTTGTTTGTTTGTTTTTGTTTTTGTTTGTTTTTTTTTCTTTTTTCCTGAGTGTGGACATGCCCGTGGGTGCAAGTACCCATTGAGTCCAGAGAGGACACCAAACATCCAGGAGCCACCTATGTGGATGCTGGGAATTGAACCCAGGTCCTCTGCAAGAGCAGCAAATACTTCTAACTTCTGACCCATGTTCCCAGCCCCCATATTATTTTTCATTAACACTGTAATTAATAAGCATAGCAGATTGTTGTATGATTAGAAAAATATTGAAAGATCTCTTATTTGGCCCTGTTGGTTTTTCCTGAGAATGAATTATCCTCGTAAGTGGCTCGGTTGGGAATTTCCAATTTAACAATGGTGTACATTTTCCTACAAGTGTAAAATGCTCTACCACCATGTCTGGCTCCAAATTGTTGACATTTCCCCCAAGTAATCTTTGTGCCTGGCTCATGGTCATGCGCAAGTGGATGCTTAACAAATACTACCAGGTGATGGATGTACACAATTATAGAATATTCAAAACTGCCCCATTTTTAAGTCTCTCATACAGCAAAATTACCGTAGCCTTTACATTCACCTTAGCTCAATGCCTGACTGGTTCATTTGAGAAATGCACAAGTGTGTAATCAAAACTCAGAGGGCGGATGAAAAGCATCTCCCATCTCGTGCATCATGCCTGTCTTCTCAGAACACAAAACAAGTCAACATCAAATAATAGGAAGTGAATTAAAAAACAGTGTTTCTGAAACTCAGGGTGCTTTCCAGCATCAAAATCCAGACAAGCTTCAAAATCAAACCCCTGAGAATTCCACTGGGCAAAAGAAAAGAAGCCACATTGTTTAAGGGGATGGTCCAGTTCTTCCAAGATGGAAGAGAGCACACTAATACGTGCACACATTATTCAAAGCAAACCAAGAATTAATGTTAAAAATGTTACCAGGTAAAGATCATAATTGCTATTCCTGGCTAAGTATTCTAAGTATGCCCTCAAGGTTTTCATGGTCGCAGTTTATCATGAAGGGGGGATGGATGGGGTGGTGACCCGCCACCAGTGTCGCCTGGTGGACCCAACTGGGAGAATGGGGAGCAGAGATATGTGTGTTGCTTTAGAACAAAAGAATTCATTTCATCACTTGCCTTTAACCGCCGGACAAAATGGCTTCTGGTGTGGCGTGTGTGATAAATGTGCCCCTCCAGTTCTTTATTGCCTCTGTAAATCACAGGACTGACAGCAGTTAATAAGAAAAGCTTCTGAGTGGTTTTGAAGTTTGGCTTTGCACAAATAAAGTCTCATATTAAAGATTTTGCTAGTCTTCAAGGTGTACAAAAAGCAGTGTGCGTGGCCTTTCCAAGCTTTTAACCGCAGGTCTCCTTTTCTCAGATTTTCATGGCGGGTGGGGGTTATCGGGGGAATGAGACCCTTCCAGACACACACGTTGGAAAAATACAAACAAATCCAAGTTTAAACAGCTTCCTATGCCCAGGGTGTTACTGGTACAACTCAAATAACAAACTTGTAAATTGCATAACGTGGATCTTCAGCTAAATACCAGAAAAGATGTGTGGTAAGGAGGTTATTACAATAGATTTATTAGTATGTCTCTGGACATAATTGTACATTTTACCTCATTTAGCCAAAGAAAACTTTGGTTCAGTGTCTAGATGGACAACTCTAAATCCTGTGGAACAGATCAGCTGCCAGCCCAGTCTCTGGCCCAGGTCCTGGAATTCTGAAAACATACTCAGGGCATAACTGAGGCTAAAAGGACTAGAAAGAGTACCACCTCACTGAGTAGTCCTTTTCTTCACAGAGGTTGGGATGTCTTCCCCCAAAATCAGTATGAGCTCCTAAAGGGCAGGTCCTGTTCTTTGTGAGTGCCTAGGGACAAAGCTGAGACACAAAAGGCAAGCCATGTCTTTTCCCGGTTATCACCAAATCTTCCGTGAAGCCCCAAACAGGACTAGACTCATTGTTCTCACAAGATTGCACATAAAGTGCAGAAACACACAATTTTTTAATGCATTTTCCACGGCCAAGTATTGAAGCATTTGGAATCCATCTACACGGCTGAGTAGCTGTCTGGACAGCAGAAACTGGCCAGCTTACAATCTGGGCTCTGTGTTGCTTTGGCCCAAGCAATGGGAACAAATAAAAATCAGATTTTCACATTATCTACTGGGACCAAGTCTGCTTCTTGGTAAGCATGAAGTTACAGGGGCAAGACACACCAAGGTGTGTCGGATGGGGGAGTCGGGGATATGTATGTATGCACACATCCATGTTCATGTATGCAGACACACACACACACACACACACACACACATACACACACACACACATTGTGCACAGGCATGTAGAAGCCACATTCAGAGCAGCACGCCTTCAGAACTCCACTTTGACACTGGGATTTCATTAAATGACATTCTACTGAAACAAAATATACCTAACGTTCCAGTTTGGTTTTGTTCCCTTTCTGTGGTTTGCCTTATCCTATTCTAACTCTGGGCAATGCTTTCCAAATCCTTTTTCCTTAACCCACCATCTAACATGACCCACTCCATGGAGATATCTGACCACAGTAGATTGTGTCTGGAGTCACCCAGGGCTCTTGAAGAACAAGAGCTCCAGTAACTCAAATAAATGGCCGTTCCTGTCATTTGACCATCTCTTCCTTCCCTGCAGAGGTGGCTGACTCCCTGAGGCCAGACCTGCACGTGTGCCTTGCACCCCATGAAACTCTAGGCATTCCTTTAAAAGGAGGATCCCCTCTCTAGCTAGATTATTGCCAAGAATGTCCTTGACTCTCTGATGGGACCCATTAATAAAAATGTCCCAGGGTCTCATATAGTAAAGGATGTGTAAAAAGGAAGTCAGATCTTCCTAAATGTCCTACAGGCGCAGGCAGATGGAATGTCCAAGATAACACCCTGTAGACAGACAGCACACTTGACATTCAAGAACCTGAGAAAGGCAAGTAGGGCGACACACAATTGTAATCCCAGAATTTGAAAGGCCTAGAGGCAGGAGGATCAAAAGTTCACAGGCCAGCCTGAGCTACGTAGTGAACACCAGGGCCATCCTGAGCTAAATAGTGAGAACCTGTCTCAGAAAAACATGCAAATTAAAAAAAAAAAAAACTTAGCAAAAATAAGACTGGCTCAGCAGTTAAGATCAGGTACTGCTCTTGCAGAGGACCAAGTTCAGTTCCCAGTACCCACATTGGGTGGTTTTCAGGTGCCCGTAACTCCAGCTCCAGGGGACCTAACACCTGCATCTGGCCTCCAAGAGCGCTGCACCTGGTGCACATGTTGGCACACACACACGGCACACACCATGCATGCACACACACAACACTACACATATGCATGCACACACACACACACACACTCTGCAGGGGCACTTACACACATGCATAAATTCAAGTGAGGTACTCTCTCCCTTTGAGACATTGCAAATGTAACAGATCAGAGTCCTTTTAAGTCCATCTTATAGGGTCTGTTCATGACAAGGCTCATGAAGCACCTGCAGAGTACCCTACAGACAATACCCAATATATCACCCCTAGGCTTTTCCAAACACATGACAGGAAGAGTGATCTACATATATTATTTTGTTTAATCCTCACAACTGTTGTATGAGTGGTTTCCATGTAAAAGAAAAGTGGCCAGGAGGCATTCTTAAAGAGACCTCCATCCAAAATGGTCGGGATAGAGAGACATGGACCATGAAATGCAGTCAGAGAAACGGTATGTGACCCACAAGTCACTGTTCGATGTGGAGAGTTGCTGCTAGGCACCTGCCCAGCCCAGGTTGCATGGCATGAAAGTCAGGATAGGGTTCATCGAGGAAGTCCTGCCTGTCCCTTGCCTTCCTTCCCACTTCTGGAAGCCCTTACCATAAGGATGGTATGGTTAGGGGAGAGAAGCACTGGGGAAATCACAGCCGTGGTCCCCACCTCCATCCAAGGCATCTCAGACTTAAGCAGTACTCAGCTGGAGACACTTTGGATGGGTGGGAGTTGGAGGGTTATACAGGTAGTTGTTTTTATTAGTGAAATCCAGTCATTCTTACAACAAAAATAACCAGAGTATAGTTCATATGTCTAAGAGTAGATAGGACAGCTAAGGGATGTGCCTGAGACAACACCCCCAAAAGTGGCCCACAGAGCAGGCTAGCTGAGAGGGGCGAAATGCCTTACACCCCAGAATGCTTTGTTCCTCTCTTTCAGGTTACCACCACATATAACCTGAAATACCACCTGGAGAGCTTATGAAACTAGCACGTGAAAGGGAGAGAGAGGGAAAAGCAGGTTACTGTTAACCTGTTAACTGGAAAGCAAGTCTGAAAATACTCATTGCTCAGCTTACAGATGAATGAATATCCCATGGGATGCGGGAGCCTTTAATGCATGAGAACTGTGACCGACTGACTCACTGGAGCCAAGCATGTGCTCAGCTATAACGTGTCAGAGTTACTCATTCAAGCTGGGTGTATTGGGCAAAGAAAGAAAACTCAGTAAAACCGGGAGCTGAAGAGATGGCTGAACAGTTAAGTGCACTTACTGCTCTTGCAGGGGACCAGTTCAGTTCCCAGTACCCACTTCCAGTAGCTCACAACCACCTGGATATCCAATGTTCTCTGGCCTCTGTGGGTGCCCTCACACACATAGTGCACATGCAGACACAAACGTGCACACACACACACACACTTTCTTTGTAATTATAGCATACAAAGCAAGCACCAACACATGCCTTCATTTCATTTCTCGTGGATCCAACCAAAACAAAAGTTGCAGATCTTGGCCAATCCAGAAATTCCTATATTTTGCATCTGGGTGAAATAATATTAACTAATTTGAAGTATTGGGTGAGCAGGAGGAAGCTGTGAGCTATAGGTCTTCAGAGGAATTTTTAAGATTCTACGTCTTGTTGGGAAAGAAAAGAGACCTTAGTTTTTTCGCTGTCCTTACATTCCCACATTTTACAGTGGGTTAAACACTTCATAACAAAAACAAAGAAAGAAGAAACAGAACAAACAAGATTGTACTTTTGAGACGCTCCCTCTGCTTTCCCCTCTGCTGTTTGGGTTACTCCATGTTCAAAGTCCTTTTCTGAAGCCACCTTCCCATAGCCCTCCCTGGCATTTCCCTGTCCCATGGCTCCCATCTCTACTCCAACCCTCCCATAGGGCATGTGACTTCCACAGAGACGCAACAAGACTTGATATTCTCTATAAATGAGATACCTACAACAATGTCTACATACTCAATATTTACTCAGTGCAGCTTAGGATAATGTATCTAATTTATGAACTAATATAGACTAATCATTCATATTACAACTAAATCTGGTTTGCAGCCTCCAACAGATGACTTCTTTCCAGGTGCTCCGAACCTCGCTGACCTATTGGAAGTGATGCCCATCCTCATTTGAGCTAGTTTTTTTTCCTGGCCTGTGAATGATTGCCACAACCGTAGGCACGAGCTCATTTGAAGGAATGAAATGAGCTCACCCAACGATCATTTAACAGACCTCGCATAATTATCAATTTCCTCTCGAAGCTAACATTTGCTAAAAGAAAAGGGGAGATTCTATTAATAATCAAAACACTTGACTTTCTGGATCCATTCCATCTAATGAGAACTCCATTCTCCGGTCTTGGGCTACAGCCAGGTGGTCTCTTACCAGGAATCATTTTCAACTTCTAATCACAGTTCAACAACCGTGCACCAAATCATATACAAGTATTGATATTTGCAGTTAAATTATATCAAATGTCAATGCAATCAACTCATTAGCAGGCTGGTAGCAAGGCCCGGTGCTCACTACCTGCATCTGCCCCTCTTTGATTAAGCAGTCTATGGGCCATATTCCCCACCTGTCTCCCAGCTGATCAACTCCGTAATACCACTAATATAAAATCAAATGAGCATAAGAAGGGAGCAGTTAAAGAAGGGGGAAAAAATAGCATATCTCACTTCCATCTTATGCAGAATATTAACATGCTAGAATTGAGCAAGAAAACCAAGTGAGATTACCAAATAGAGTCATTTTAACTGAATATCACAAGAGGTCGTTAAGAAAGTCTGGGATGGTCCAGAATGATCCATTCTGCTATCATCCCTCCACCTTCCTGGCTACCTGGAATCTTAAATCTTTCCTGCTGGCTGTGAAAACCATAAGCAACCCTGGAGTGTGACTGGCACACGTGGGATCTGCGGGCACGAGGTCAGTGGGGCTTACGGTATGCTGGCCCATAGCTCCAAATTTTATATCTCTCTGTCCCTCCGTTATTGCCTGACATGATTTAACAACTGTAATTCCTTATTTAATGATGTCAAAGGTTTTTAGGAAATTGACTGTATTTCACCAACGATATATTTCTTCTTGATTACGGAGTGGTTAAAATGATTTTAAACCAAGACAGCAAAATAAAGCAGTAATAAAATCAATAAAAGGTGCTTAAAACATTCCTTCTATTAGGTAATGGCATTTAAAATATCCGTAGCTTGTAATGGCACTTAGGATATGCCCGAAAATCAATGAGCTAAATTACTTATTGAACTAGTTAATTTGAACATTGAGTTTTTTTTTTTATGTATATTGATAAAATGGGCTACAGGATACTGGCAAGTAGTGATACCATGTACATGGTCACATGGCTCCCTCTGCTGGAGACATCCATTAAACAATTGTTTTCCAGTTGCAGAACAAAGATGGTTTTGGGTTTTTGTGGGTGTTTTTGTTTTGTTTTGGTTTGGGTTTTTTTGTGTTTTGGGGGGTTTTGTTGTTGTTGTTGTTGTTTGTTTGTTTGTTTTAAATTTTAACTTAAATCTATAACTTCAAAACATTGCCAAGACAGCCAACTAAAATTCATCAGAACAGTATAAAACCAGACATTCATATACTCTTTTAAATGGTTACTAAGCTGGGCATGATGACACACACCTGTAATCCCAGCACTCTAGACATTGAAGCATAAGAGTTCAAAGCCAGCCTGAGCCACATACATAGTGAGACCCTGGCTCCAGAAAGGAGTGGGGGCGGGAATCATTCTTACAGAATATAATATTGTATGTTCAATATCAAATAGCAGATAAAAACTAAATTTTAATTATTTCACTTTTTTCTTCCTAATTTCCTTGACATTATCCTAGGGCTTCAGTATTTTAAAAATGAGATTCTAAATGCTGGCATTCCTCTCTCTTTGATGTCAGAGGGAAGGAGTTTAAATTTTAAAGGTAAAAGCATAAATCTATGCTCAAGGAAAAGGCTCCATTCTCAGTAGTTTAATTTAATCAAAATCAAGCTTGAACTATCTTTGAAAAGGGGTTTTTGAGCAGCTGAGGTATCAGTCCACACTAAAGAGCTTCTCATTCCTGGGTCTGGAGTTAGTAGAAGATTCCCCAATGCTATTATTGCCCTTTTCCCTCAAATACCTTCTATTTAAAATGCTAAGTACTGCGTGAAAAGGCAGCTGCTTTGTACTACTCTCCCCACACACCCCACCCAGCCTCTGCCGATGTGGAGTTCCCAAGAGCTCACCTCCTTCAGCTCTAGCTACAAAGGGGAGCTTCCAAAATTATGATAAAAGGGGGTGCAAAAAAGAGGGGTTATTTGACAATAACCCAAAATGGTGCATAGGACCTTCAGAAAACTGACCCAAAACAAAACAGTTTGAGTTTGAAAGATTTTTTTTTTAGTTTGTCTAGCCTTTCAATCACATTTTTGAGTAAGTCATTTGGACTCAAAACAATAGGTTTATTTAAAAAAAATGTATGCACTAATGAGAAAGTTTGAGTTTGGCTTTTGAGCTTTGTTTCGTTTTGGGGAACAGGTCTCACTCGGTCATTCACGCTTGAACTACCACCCAACAGAGGATTACAGGGTTACACCACTGCACCCAGGCTGGGAGAAAATGCAATCAAAGAACTTTGTGTCTGTTCCAATTTTACCCTGTAAACAGTGGAAAGGCTTTGGTAAGTTTATTTTTGGTGTGTGTGTATGTGTGTGTGTGTGTCTGTCTGTCTGTCTGTGTATGATGCATATGCATGCATGTGCCCACATGTGGAAGTCAGAGAACTACTCTATAGAGTTGATTCTCTCTGTCTGCCTTTACCTGGGTTTCAAGAATTGAATCAGGTCATTAGGTTTTGTGGCAAGTGTCTTTCACTAGCCCTGATTGATATTTTACTTTGAGGGGCAAGCACACCTTAACTAAATCAGATAGTTGCACAAACATGTAATACCAGCAGTCAGGAGGCTGAAGTAGAAGAATCAGGAGTTCTAGGCCAGACTGGGTATATAAGAAGACTTGGTGAGAGAGAAGACAGAAAGGGAGGAGGAAGGGAGGGAATGAAGAGGGCTGGGCTCAGTGGTGCACACCTGTAACCCAGCATCTGGAAGGTAAAGTAAGATGATCAGGATTTCTAAGTTATCTAACTATAGAATGAACCTGAGGCCATCCTGAGCCACAAGAAACTTTGTCTCAAGTAGAAAGGGACATAGGAAGATGGGTGGGAGAAGGAAGAAGAGGAAGGAGGAAAATCCTGCCTGGCATAGCATGGTATCACTTCAGTAACATCCTACATGCTGCACTTGGCCATTGTGGAACAGTCCTCAGCTTAAATACACCGTCCACCAAGCCATTTGCTTCCTCTTTGGGATTCACTCTTGGTGTTATCCAAATTAATATCTCCTAAACTACAATCCCTCAACCCCAAACAACGCTGTTTCAATTAACAACTCTGATACTGGTTATCAGCGTGTAACCCGCCACCAGACCTTAGCACCATTCTGACCTTAAAGCTCAGGATACAGGCCTCAACGCCTGCCAAGACTGGAACAGAAACCTAACCCATCAAACACCCAGTCCTAACTGTACTAACCTTGCCATTTGGCTTCTGGGTTCTGATTTTCACTAACTGAAGTGTGGCAATCAAGATGTGGGTTTTGTGCATAGCAAAGACCTGTAAGGCTCAGGGCTGCGTGATTTGGGCAAGTTCCCCTGCAGCTGCCAGATAGCAGACTTTCTATGGGGCTTTAAGAGCTTTTAATCCCAGCACTCGGGAGGCAGAAGCAGGCAGATCTTTGTGAGTTCGAGATCAGCCTGGACTACAGTGCGAGTTCCAGGACAGGCTCCAAAGCAATACAGGGAAACCATGTAAAAAAAAAAAAAAAAAAAAAAAAAAAAACTAAATAAATAAATAAACAAAAAGTGAGTGTGTGATCTGTGGGCTTACTTCACAACAAGCTGACAGTGCTCTGTGTGGCCTTGATGAAAACTATGCAAGACACAGAAAATTGAGGAACAAACTGCAGGAATAGGAATGGAAGGGACACAGAGGTGATTAGTCATCACCACCACAAAGGCTGCTACCAGTGTCTGCTTCTCTTCTGACGGCCATGTCAGAAAGAAGAAACTGCTAAAGTTCGATGGATAATGTATGCATTGTTTTGTTTCCCTGCTCTAGTGTATAATTGGCAAGTAAAATTATATAGACTTTCAGGTATTTGTTGTGGTGTTTTGGTACACACACACATACATTGTGAAAATGGACCACCACCAATTAATTCACACATCTATACTTGTTATGTCTAATGAGAGAATTCCAAATCCAACTCATCCCTCTGAAGGTCTTGAGCTGGAAATGAAAAACTCAACAAAGCCCTACAATAGAATGCATGGTGTGAAAAGCAGGACAGAGAAGGCATGAAGACAAGACTAGCGCTGATCTTTCTTCGCTTTTCATTTTTTGTTTGTTTGTTCGTTTTGGTTTGGGGAGGGTTTTTTGGCTTGGGGTGTTTGTTTGTTGTTTTGGTTTGGTTTTGAGACAAGGTTTCTCTGTGTAGCCCTGTCTATCCTGCAACAGTAGACCAGGCTGGTCTCGAACTCAGAGCTCTACCTGCCTCTCCCTCCCAGGTGCTGGGATTAAGGGCTGTGCCCCCGTGCCCAGCACTTGCTCTTCCCTTAGCTTCAGAGAAGCTTCCTTTTACAAAGGGTGATGGTTGACGGAGAGGCTCAAACTGGTCAAATGGCTGAGAATAAGTGTGTGCTTAGCCCTATAAATACAGAGCATCTATCTCTATTACCTCCTCAAAGGCCTAGGCAACATCACAGAGAAGAGGTAGAAAGATTGTAAGGGCTGGAGGATACAGAAGAGTCCTATGAAACAATGTCTTCTAGAAATGGAAAGACTAAATGCAACAACAGTGAGTTCTAGGCCAGCCTGGACTACAGTGTGAGGTCCTATCATAGAAACTGAACAAAATAGACGGATGAGAGAACTCAGCAGGTAAAAGGCATCGGTACTGCCAAACCCAGGGTCCCAATCCTGTCCCACAAATCACATGGTGAAGGTGAGAACCAACTCCCCAAAACTGTATTTGACCTCTTCACGGAATGCTGTGGCATTTGTGCACAGACACACATACACACATGCAAAATAAATAAAATTCGATGAAAAAAAAATTTAAACAAAAAACAATATTAGAATGACAAAAAAAAAAAAAATGGGCTCAGGATCCCCTAAAACATAGATGAAATCAATCCAGGGGTGAACTCAGTGGCAGAGTGCTTGCCTAGCATGGACAAAAATAACAACCAGTTCTCTTTTGCTTGTTTCATGGTAATTTAATGAGCTGTTTCTATTAAAATTGGCACCATGCTTAATAGAAGGTAGAGATAAATTCAAAATAAAGGTCTAGTGAGACCCCAGCTAAAGCAGCAGCTCCCAACGCCGTGCACGACCTCCTGGGTTTTCTTTTCATAATCTCTGCTGTAGGTGCTCCACTCCCAATCTCAGAACCTCGTTTTAATCGCAGCAGCTTCCAACACTGATCCTGAAAGAAAATGAGCTCTTCAGCTGGGTGATTTCCTACGGTCTGTGCACTGAGGGCTCTCTGGGCTTCATCCAAGAGAGGTGAGCCATGCTCCGCGGTGGGCACCTTGCAGGCCTAGCAGTACAATGCAAAATGGTTTTCTAACTCATGCAAGGGTTCCTGTGGAGAGTTCTATTTCCTGGATATGAACAGAAATTGCTGTAATTTTGTTCAGTTCTTTTTTTTTTTTAATTTGCAGTTAAATGAAATATGACAACAACAAGATGAATAACAGCCACATAGGATCCAAGGCCAGCATACAGGGCCATCACCTGTACAAAGCAAAAAAGCAGGAGACCTCTTTAAACAAATCGAATTTTCCCTGCAACAACAGGCACTGGAAAGATCAAAATGGCCACAGGTGCAATATTAGAGAAAGGATTCTAAAATATACTATTTTCATAATGAAATATTTGGTAAAGGTGAAAGAAAGAGTCACCACTTATTCTTCTGGGCTACCTAAAACATAAACACCAGGTAATAAAAAACACAAAATGTTTGTTCCCTGTCATAAGTCAGGAGACTGATGACACATCTCTAGTCTAGTGATAGTTGTGGTCTACCAACATCCACCAAGCTCTTGGCATGCTCCTATAACTGCTATGTTTGCTACATCATCACACCATAGACCTATTCCTACTACCTGCACTCATTCCCCCTTCTGTAACACAGTTGTTAGAGTGCTCACCCAGCATGACCAAGGGCATGGGTTCAATCCCCTAGCACAATATAAACTAGGGATGGCTGGGCATGCCTGCCTGCAATCTCAGTAGTTGGGAAGCAGAAGCAGGAGTATTGGGAGTTCAAGCTCATCCTTAGCTACACAGTAAGTTTGACACCTACATAAAACCATCTCTCAAAAGTAAATAAATAGCAGGGTAATGGTGGCACACGCCTTTAATCTCAGCACTCAGGAGGCAGAGGTAGGCAGATCTTTGTGAGTTCCAAGCCAGGTTGGTCTACAGAACGAGTTCCAGGACAGCCATGGCCACACAGAGAAACCCTGTCTCAATAATAATAATAATAATAATAATAATAATAATAATAATAATAAGAAGAAGAAGAAGAAGAAGAAGAAGAAGAAGAAGAAGTAAATAAGTAAAGGTCAGAGAGATGGTTGAGTAGTTTTGAGTACTTGGTATTCTATCAGAAGGACCAGACTTCAAATCCCAGCACCCCCACACAAACTCAGGTCTGATGGTGAGGCTGTGGGCCACTAGATTGGGAGAAAGTGAAACTTAATAACTTATTAGAATGTTTTATGGCTTTTACTCCTAGTGATGGCTAGTTAGTTTCCATCTCTTCATGGCTTCTTGTCTCCAGCATTAAATTTCCACTTTTCTGAAACATAGGCCATCTCCCTTCACACAGGGTCTGTACTATTACACCACGAAGAGCAGAGGAAGTCAGGGCACCCACTCTTACCCCAGCTAATCAAGACTAACAGTGAAAGAGACCTAATCCTGCTGCAGAAGGGGCACACAGCTTTAGTAACAGAGAAGGGGGATGGAGTCACTAAAAGGGAGACCCTAACCCCAAATAAATCCCCACACTTCCTAATTGCCCCCAAGCTTTCTCCACCCAAGAAGTCTAACATTTGTCAATAAACTTCCACTTTGACTGAGCCATTGCCCTATCTTCTAATTCTTTAGTCAATGAAAGAAAATAACCCACAGTTTAGTTAGCCAGTACTAGTGGTATACTCCTATAACCCTGAGGAGGCAGAGACAGAAGGCTCTCTGAAGCTCATTGGTCAACTAATGGTCAACTTAACTAATCAGTGATCTCCCGGTTCAGTGGAGAGACTGGATAAATGGCTCAGCAGTTAAGAGTCACCAGCAACCACTTGCAACAGCTCACCACTGCCTGGAACAAGAGTTCTATGGGATCTGGGGCTCTCTCTTGACTTCTGTAGACATTGCATGCAAGTGCACAGATGCTCTCACACACACATAGATGATGACTAGCAGTTTTAAAATGTTTAATACAATTATTTTAAAATGGAGGCTTGGCATGATGGTATACACCTTTGATCCAAGCACTCAGGAGGCAGAGGCAGATGAAGCTCTATGAGTTCAAAACCAGCCTTGTCTACACAATGAGTTCTAAGACAACAAGGGTAATGTAGTGAGACCTTGTCTCCAATAAAATAAAATAAGGTAGGAAGCAATAAATAAAGACACCTGACATTGACCTCTGAACCCCACACAAATGCACCTGCATGCATGTTCACCTATGCACAGAGGGGGGGGAGAGTAAAAGATAGTCGCCATCATCACTCAAAGAGCCATCTGGTATATTTCCTTACAGGCCTTTTTCTGAATCATGATCTACTAATATTTCACATTAACATTTGAGTATTTACACAGTATTATTTTAAAACAAGAACTTTGTGGTTTTGGCATTACTAAGAGTCTCCGATTCACTGGAACATACCATAAACAGCACAACAGGAGCCTGTAGAACAGGAGACAAACTGAAGGCCAGATGTGTGAGCATTTAGGCTTCCTCAAACATCAAACAGGACTTAAAACATCACAAACCAACCTAAAGGTCAACACAGCTTGCACAAAAGCTCTCAACTATGCTAATATTAATTTACCCACATTCCTGGAAAGAATAAAAAGTAAAATATAAATTTATGAAAGGTTTCTGAAAGCATGGCTTTCCATTGCATGCAGCCAACAAACACTTATGACGAAGAGATACTATGTGTCCAACATCAGCCTGCCTTGAGATACAGGCTTAGTGTAGTTTCTGTTTCTGTAACAAAATATCAGAGTCCAGGTTCTTTACAAAGAAAACAGGTGGACTAGGGAGATGTCTTCATGGGTAAAGTGCTTGCTGTGGAAGCATGAGAACATGAAATTAGATGCCCATATAAAAAGCCAGTTGATTAATCCCTATGCTGGGGGGGGCGCAGAAACAGTAGTATCCCAAGAGCGGCCAATCCAGCCAATTAGTGAGCTCCAGGTCCAGTGAGAAACACAACCTCAAAAAACAAAACAGAAGGTGGGAGAGGGGGTTCAACAGTTTTGAGCACTTGCTGTTCTTGCGTTTTCCGTTTTCCCAGCTTACGTTGTTGCAGAACAAACTAACTCAAAAACCAAACAGCTGCCATCTTCCTAAAACCAGCCTGTCTGCTTGGAAACAATAACCCTGGCTGGGCTTGTTAACTGTTGCTGTTGCCTTATAGAAGGATGGGTGGGGAGAGGTCATTGGACCCTCATCTGAGTATTCAACCATTCCTTCCAAGCAATTCTTCCCTAATTGCACATGGTCTCAGGAAGGGGATAGATTATATAGGCTGGGAGAGCCTCCATCCCAGCAACTAGAGGGAAGGGATCTTCATCCATGCAACTATAGGGACCCATGGCCCTGTGAGTAACCCCTCACCCAAGCTCTGTAAGTAAACTCAATAAACTCATTGATTCCCCTGAGCAGACTCTGGTGAAATTGAATGCTTTGGTTTGTCGTTAGGACCTTGGAGGAGAGTAGACAGTACCTGTGGCAATTTGAAAGGAAATGGCCCCCATAGGCCAATCAGGAGTGGTACAATTATTAGGAGTTGTGGCCTTGATGGAGTAGGTGTGGTGTTGTTGAAGGAAATAGGTCACTGGGGGCAGGCTTTGAGGTTTTAGATGCTCAAACCAGACTACTGTCTCACATTCTTTTCCTACTGCCTGTGTATCTAGATGTAGAACTCTCAGCTCCTTCTCCAGCATCATGTCTGTCTGGTCACCACCATGTCCTGCTATGACAATAATGAACTAAACCTCTGAAACTGTACAGTAGCCCCAATTAAATGTTTTCCTTTATAAAGAGTTGCTATGATCCTGGTGTCTCTTCACAGCAACAGAAACCCTAAGAGAGTATCTATTCCCTTCCAGGGGAAAAAAATTCTCTCAACACAGATGGTACATAAAGAAGCTAGAGCAGGCAGGGGCCAAAGGGTCATGAGGCTCTTAAAGCATCCCAGCTCATGAACCAATTAGGTGTCTGTGAAAAGTAGCAGAGAGTCAGAAGCACCCACTTCCACATTTCCAACAAGGCCACTAGATGAGACTCCATCCAGTTAGGGCTGGTTCAGGCATCCTATGCTGTGAAGGCTAGTAGTCCACCCTCGCCAGGGCCATCACCTCTAGCTGTCTGTCTACCCTAAATGTGCCATGTGAGGACAGTGGCTCTGGCAATCAAATCTGAAAGCCTTCATTCTCCTGGCCTCTCTGTACCATCAGATCAATATGGTTATGCCCAAGTAGATACAAAGCAATGTGGGATCTTCCAAAGTCTCATCAAGGCAGAACCGTCCCTGCTTCTTGCCGCTCTCACTTACCCTGCACACCTCCTGCTGGCTGAGGAAGGGCCAAAGGAGAAACACTTCAGTCTTGTCTACAGCCATGCTGCCCTGACCTCCCTTACAGCACACTCCTTTCTCCATGATTTTACCCGAGACTCAGTGGTGGGGAATCTAATTTTTTTTGTAAAATTCTTTGTGTAAGTGTTTGCTTGTATGTAGATGTCTGCACTGCACACATACCTGGTACCCACAGAAGCCAGAGGAGGGTATCAGATCACCTGGACCTGGAGTTACACATGGCTGTGAGCTGTCAAATGAGTGCTAAGAACAAAACACAGGTGTGTCCCGGCAGCTGCTCCCAAATAACCACACAGAGACTTAGTATTAATTATAAATGCTCAGCTGATAACTTAAGACTTGTTTTTAGCTACCTCTTATAACTTAAATTAACCCATTTCTATTCATCTGTGTGCTGCCCCGAGATTCATTTACCTCGTGTACATACTTCCCATCCTGCTCACTCTGCATCTCATTCTCATACTCTGCCTGTCTTCTTCCCAGCATCCTCTTAGTCTGGTTCTCCCACCTAGCCTTGTGCTGCCTAGCTATACGCCAATCAGTTTCTTTATTAAACCAATCATAGTGACCTATGTTCACACAGTGTAAAGGAATATTCCACACCCAGGTCCTCTACAAAAGCATGTGCTCAGGATCTAGAGAGATGGCTCAGAGGTTAAGAGCACTGATTACTCTTCAGAGGTCCTGAGTTCAATTCCCAGCAACCCCATGGTGGCTCACAACCATCTACAATGAGATCCGGTGCCTTCTTCTAGTGTACAGGCATACATGCAGGGATGCAGGCAGAACACTATATACATAATAAATAAATGTTTTTTTTTTTTTAAAAAGTGGCTCTTAGACAACTGAGCCATCTCTCCAGACCCTGGCAAAGCAGTTCTTTAAACTACAAAGTGAGAGCCCCAGCCTAGTCTAGAAAAATCAGAGAGGTTAGAGCAGCAAGTGGTGGTCCAGATCTAAAATCCCAATGTGTGAGAGGTGAAAGCAGGAAGATCAGGAATTCAGTGTCATCCTTTTCAGCAAGTCTAAAGTTGAAGCCAATATGGGCTCCATGGCATCCTGTCTCAAAACAACAAAACAAAAATGAGAAAACTCTCTTTCAAGACAATGTCCTAGCTTACAGAGCTGTTGCTTTCACACATGGAACAGTTCCTGTTTTCATATTTGAGGCTAAACATTTTCTGGCTCACTTTATCATGGCCTATATCTCCTCACAGATGGATGCCTCCCACAAACCAGAGTAAATGTTTTGCATGAGAAAAGCAAGGGAGAGGAAGCACATTAACAATCTTCCAAAGATTACCTCCATTGCAACAGATGGGCAGGGTCATTATAGCGTTAGCACAGCCCAGCACACATAGGCACAGTTATGCCCAGAAGAGCTTCGGGCATGGCCATACTCCTAACTAAGATCTTACTTCTCATTCCATGGTAGCTTCTTGTATGACAGTAAGTCTGAGTGATAAAAGATAAGAACATTTAAATTGTTTCCTTGCTTTGATTATAAGGTGATACAAAATCTAAAGGATTAGTCCTAAGGAAAATGTGCGTTTTTTAAAATGGCTAACAGAAACTTTGAGGCACTTTTTGTGGAAACTCAATATCATTTTGTACACACACATAACTGGGGCTTCATTGGCCAGTGCCACCTTCTTGTGTCATAGTTAATGCTCTCAATGTGACAGGATCTAGCATCAACTAGGAGACAAATCTTGGGACACTCGTGTGAGAGAGTATCTCAGTTAGGTTAGTGAGCTGGAAAGACCTACCCTGCGTGTGAGCAGCTTGTTTCCATGAGCTAGGATTACAGAACAAGTGAAAAGGAGAATGTGGGCTGAGCATCAGCATCTACCTCTTCCCCACTATGCTTCCTAGCTATGATGTACCCAGCTGCTTCATACCCCTGCTGCCATGCCTTCTCTTCCATGATGCACTGACTGTACCCTTGAACTCTGAACCAAAATAAACCTCAGTCCTCATTTCATTCCTGTGGCCGTGATAAAAATACTATGACAAAAGCCACTTAAGGGAGAAAGGGTTTCTTTAACTCTTAATTCCAGGTCACAAGCCATCATTGCTGGGAAGTCAAGGCAGCAGGAGCTAGGAGTAGCTGGTCACTTTACACCCACAGGCCAGAGCAGTCAGCTTTCCTGACTCTCAAGCAATCCAGGACCACCTTCCTGGGGAATGGTACCTCCTACAGTGGGAGGGTCTTCTCATCTCAAGTAATATAATGGGGATAATTTTCCACTAACCAACCTGCTCTAGACCAGCCCTTATTAGAGGCCCTTTCTGGGTGATTCTAGGATGTGTCAAGCTGAGAATTAAACGTAACCATCATACTTCTTTTATTAAGGTATTTATTTAATACATATGGGTGTGTTTTTTTGCCTGGATGACCATGTCTTGTGCTCAAGGAGGCCAAGAGAGGGCATTGGATTCCCCTTGGACTGGAGTTAAGAACAATTGTGAGCCACCAAGCAGGTACTGAGAATTGAACTCATAACCTCAGGAAGAACAGCCAGTGAGTGTTCTTAACCTCTGAGCCATCACTCCAGCCCCCATACCTTCATTCTTTGAATTGCTTTTGTCAAGCACTTTGACACAGTGATGACTAAATAATACCCTGTTATTTTGCCATGCTTCTCCAACTTCAGATACTTCTAGAACTCCAAAAGATGTGCACATGTGCATAAGCACAAACATTTCTCTGTGGTGTCCTTGGCATTATTTTTACATGGTCTGGCCCTGATCTATTATATGTCTCCACATTCCACAGGCTGCTGGTATTGCCTGACACCTGCAATCAGTCTCCTGCTGCTGTACTGGTGCCTTGAGAAGCCAAACTTCTTAAGTGGAAAAGATGCTTTGTCTTTACTTTCTGAGCTATTTTGTTAGAGAAATATTGTGAGCAGTGTTACATCTATGTCTGGTTATCTCTCAACATGTTCTGTTTTCTAGGACACCTTAGCAACCTATCACTCTAGACTCAGACCTAATTCATGAGGAGCTGAGCTGAGGAGCCACATCTGGGTGCAGATGCCTACTATCTCAACAGTTGCCATTTTCTCTCCAAAGTCTGAGGCTTTGTGTCTGGACCAAACAATCCACCTCTTTAAGGTGAGTCCACCCTGGGTCTTGTGCCTAAATTACCAGGTATTTCCAAGGATAGTTGTCTCTGAAACCCAGCAATGGACAGACTTGGACTAGAGATAAATCTCTTGTTGAAAACTTCTCCTCCTTCTCTTTCTCCCCTCTCCTACTTGCCCTTCTTCCTTATAAATCCAATAAGATGAAAACTGGAGGTCACAAGTCTCAAGATATTGCTAGAATATTTACAGGACCATTGTTCCTTTCCTGTATTTAACAAAAATGAGAACTCTTTCAAGATCCTGGGTCAGGAAGACTAACTCCCTAAACTAAAAACAAAAATGATCAAAGAAGAGAAAACCAGATTATCCTTAAAATCTCATCAGGTCCCCCAAAAGTTAAGTCCAGAACCTGATGAACAAAAGACAGCCACCCACCTCTTCTCCATTGCTCTGAAAGAATTCAGCCACTGGGAGGGGCTCTGGTGTCAGGGATTATTTGAAGTCATTTCCATATTTTAAAAATCAGGGTGCAACATAGAAAATGTGTCTTCCTTTATATTTTAAGCTGTCTTCTTTATATCTGTTATATATATTCATCAAAAAGATGTTTCCTTTGGACTCCTATCTTAAGCTTTATTTGACACAGAAGGAAAATTAAATCAGCCTTTGATCACTCAATAGTCACTAAATCTCTAAGGACAAAATTAGAGGGGAAATCTGCCCCAGCTCTTTCTATACTAGACGCGTCTCTCCTGTGCTGCAGAGCATTGTGTGAGGCATGAAATGAAGAAGTCCACTCCAAAGCAGGCACCGCACACCAGCAAGCATGCTTTAACATGCTGTGACCTGTGAGTTTTGAGTCATCTTGTAGCAAGTTCCAAGACTTGTTACACAGTAAGACCCTATCTTTAGGGATTTTTCTTTTCTTTCTTTCTGTTTTTGATTTTTCGAGACAGGGTTTCTCTGTGTTGTTTGGCAACCTGACACGGAACTAGCTCTGTAGACCAGGCTGGCCTGGAACTTACAGAGGTCTGCCTGCCTCTGCCTCCCGAGTGCTGGGATTAAAGGCATTCATGTACCACCAATGCCCGACTGGAATTTTTCTTTCTCTTTAAAACAAAAAAAAATTTTTGGCAGGCAGTGGTGGCACACACCTTTAATCCCAGGAGGCAGAGGCAAATAGGTCTCTGTGAGTTCGAGGCCAGCCTGGTCCACAGAGTGAGTTCCAGAACAGCCAGGGCTACACAGAGAAACTCTGTCTCAAAAAAAAAAAAAAAATATGTGTGCGTGTGAATGTATGTATGATGTGTACATGTGCATGCATTTGTGTGTGTGTGCATATGCATACAGGTGCACATGCATATGTGTGCATGTATGGGAGCCAGAACTATGCCAACTGTCTCCCTCTATGGCTAGGCTAACTGGCCAGCAAATTCCAGGAATCTGACCATCCATTCTGAAGTTGCAGACCATCCTAACACAGTCAGCTTTCCACACATGTGCTAGGAATCCAATCTCAGGTCCTCATGTTTTCCATGACAGGCACTTTACTAACTGAGGCATTTCCCCAGCTCCAAATTTTCTGAATCTAAAAGTTCTGTGATCTTAGGAAGTAGCAGAGGTCATCCCATTCACATCAAATATAAATATTAAAGGGGGACAGCAAGATGGCTCAGTGAGTAAAGAAGTTGCTTGCACCAAGTCTGAGGACCTGGTTCTGGTCCCCGGAAACCACATGGTGGAAGGAGAGAACCAAGTCCTTCAAGTTGTCCTCTGACCAACACAGAGAGAGAGAGAGAGAGAGAGAGAGAGAGAGAGAGAGAGAAAGAGGGAGAGAGAGAGATGAATGCCCCCTCATATTAATAAATATAAAAATGAAAAGAAATAAAGAAAATCCAAAGCAAGACTCTCCAAAGGAAAACATGTAGTGAAAGGTAAGGTAAATGGAGGGACCCAGAAAGGACACAGTGAAAGGAGGTTCTGAGCACAAGCACCCCACTTTTTCAGAGATACAAAGACCAGCCTTTCCCGGCAACTGAGGGACCACAAAACACAGAAATCATTTTTCTCCCACTCACAAGTCAGAGATGAAAAGTTAAAAGTGAGTGGTGCTGTCAAGTCCAACAGCCCTGAAACAAAGGGACGTGATGGCACTATCAGCTTCTGAAATCAGAATTCTTCAAAACTTTCAAATACTTCCTCCAGAGCATTGGTCATATCCCAAGGTGAGAGATGGGAAATATTTGCTCTGTTTTATCTCTCTGTACCACTTGCTGTTATAACAACAAACGTGCATGGCCACAAATAACGTATTCTTCAATCTTATTTTGAGGGCGTGATAGCTCACACCTGTAATCCCAGCAGAGTTAAGTCTAGTCTACATAAGTTTCAGACTAGCCAGAACTACACAGATCCTGTCTCAAAATAAAGAAAAAACAAAACAGAAATTTAATAGTTTTGATAAACATATTAACAGTTTTTGTTTGGGGCACTAGGGACTAAACCCAGGGATTTGTGCTTTCTAGGCAAGCACTCCACTACTTTCATCTCCAGATCTATATTAGCAGTTTTTAGACAGGGTCTCACTAGCCCTGGCTAGCCTTAAACTTGTTGTGTAGACCAGGCTAGCCTGGAACATACAGACCTGTGCCACCTGTCTACATTAACATTTTCAAAAACAATTATTAAATAATAGCTATGAACTACCAAAATTTTAATCCAAAATGTATGGTAATGTTCCCCAGAATAGCTCTGAAAAAGTCAGTTCCCTTTCTTAAGGGACCGTATACAATAAACACCTGTGGTCATTACATGTTTAAAGAAAATTACAGCCCTATCTACTACCATAAAAAGTTTTATGGTTTTTTGGTTTGTTTTGGTTTTTGAAGATAGGGGTTCTCTGTGTAACCCTGGCTGTCCTGAAACCTGCTCTGTAGACTGGGCTAGTGAACTCAGAGATCCACCTGCCTCTGCCTCCTGAGTGCTGGGATTAAAGGTGTGCACCACCACTGCCATGCTAGATCAGGATTTTTAATTTTAAAACATGTCTTCTGTTGGTAGCTTGGCTTTCAGATTAGTCTTTCTGTTAGATTCATGAGAAAGTAATAGCCATATATATTCATTGTCATTCATAATTAGAGGTACTATCAATAATTTTCTTCTTTAAAAATTTTGTTGGTTGGTTTGGGGTTATTTATTATTTATGCATTTGCATTCATGTGTGCTTGTGTGTGTTTGAATGTGTGCCTCTGTGTACCATATATTATGCAGGTGCCCACAGAGGCCAGAAGAGTGTGTTGGATCCCTTGGAACTGGAGTTCCATATATGAGTCCAAGGCCAGCCTGGACTACAGAGTGAGTTCCAGTACAGTCACAGGAGCTGTTACACAGAGAAACCCTGTCTCAGAAACAACAACAACAACAACAACAAAAATGACGAGTTAAATTACCCAATCCTGCATTCAAAGTGTGCTGTTGGTGTTAGAGAATGAAGCCAGATGTGGTGGCCCATGCTGTTATCCTTGCACTTACGAGGTGGAGATCAGGGAATCATTATCATCCTGGGCTATGTATGCATCAACTTCCATGTCAGTCTGTGTTACATAAGGGCCTGTTTCAAAACTGATTGGATAAAACATTTTTAAAAAGTAAATTAAATTTCTCTGCAGAATCTTAAAACAGCGCTGTCTTTAAATGAAAGTTAAATATATGTTAAGTACTTGAGTGGGCAGAAGTATAAGCTGTTACTATTTGTTTTTCTGGGTTTTCTTTTTCTCTACAGTTTTTCAGAGGGGGAGGAATGGTGAGTTGGGAAGCAAGTGAGGCAAAAGGCTAGGGGAGACAAAAGTCAAGCTTCATCAATAGCTTAAGTCCCACAGTCGTACCTTTCTCAAGATGGCGTCCCTGGCGACAGTGCGGGCACGCTCGCGAAGCACTCTGGGAGCGGAAGTTGACTCTGCGGCGGTAGTCAAGCCGGAAGGGGAGGCGCTGGGGCCTGGAGGAACGGCCTGTATCGCTGCGGTTTCCCGTGTTTGTGGGTCGCAGGGAGCCGGGCCGGCGGGCGGGCTGTGTCGCGATGCCGGAGCTGGCGGTGCAGAAGGTGGTGGTCCACCCCCTGGTGCTGCTCAGTGTGGTGGATCATTTTAACCGGTGAGCGGGCGGCGCGTGGCGGCCACACGGCGCGGGGCTGCTGAGTCACGGGCGCTCCGGGTGTAACGCGGCGGCCGGGGACGTGGGTCGGGGGGCGGGCGACCCTGGCGGCTCCACACCGCAGTGCTCCGAGCCGATTGACAGACAGCCTCGCACCCCCGCCGCGGCCACCACTTCCAGGCCTGGTCCGCCTGTTGAATGACCGGCATCTGGACCATGCTACGGGTCTCAGCCGCGCCACTCACCAAAGCGGCTTGGTGTCATGGGACAGCGCTTCAGTCTCTAAGTGTCCTGTGAAAGCTGTCACCGAAATTCTGGTCTCGGTGTCCCCGGTGAACGACTCGATAGATGGGTATTGGTTGTAACGACCAAGTTTTAAGCGGGAATCTGTTTGGATGGTACTTTAACAATGTGGATAAATGGTGCCGGGTTTTTCCTTTAAAAACGGGGCGGGTGCACATTGGGGCCATCCTACAGTTCACCTGGTTAGCTCTCAGCCACTACCACCCTGCTCCAGCGGTTCATCCTGCCGGACCAGTTGCACGTGTTTGGAAATTTTACAAGATAATTAGTTGAATTAACAAATGAGAAAATCCCAGTAGGGAGCCTGTGCTTGCTGTAAAGGCGTGCTAGTGCCCGACCCGATTCCGGGTTCAGTTTTATGCCTCGGTATTAGCTGGATCTGTGGGCTTTCGACAGCAGATAGGGTTTTACTCTCTTGGGATACCTCCCCAGTGGTTGAGCACTTCGGTTTTATTCCAGCATTTGCTAAGAACCCAGTAGGGGCAGGCACTGCTGGCGACTATGTCATGGAACAGACGGAGGACTCTAAGGACACAAATGGGCTTTTGTAAACCAAAAGACCCCAGAGTGAAGTTTCCATTGACTCATGGCAACTCATTGTTAAGTGTTTTCAGTGGAGAGGGGCGGGGGGGGGGAATGTATTTTACCAATACCCCAAATTTAGTATTGATTTGCCAGGCTCTATGTTAAGCAAAACACTACAGTTTTTTTTACGAATGCGACACTTTGGACTGGTGAAGAGGTACTGTGGCTTGTATGTTTCCTTAGCAGAGAATTAAATTATTTACAAATGTACAATTTGCTGGTGGTTAAAAAAAAAAAAAACTCCTTGCAGAGCAATATGCGTGTACCTCCTTAGCAGAAAACCACACAGGAGGTTTGAGATGGATGGAGATTGATGTGAAACAAAAGCCCTCTCACTCACTCAGCCTTTCTCCCCATGTGCTTAGTCACTAGCTTCTGCTTAATAAGCCAGTGAGAGAGGCTGCAAAATGGCACACTGGTGCTTCTGAATGGGGACCTCTCCTGGGCCCCTGGCCCTTCTAGAGGATGAAGTATGTCTGGAGCTAGTTGGCATAGTACAGATTCTAGAGAAGAATTGGTCCATACCATAAAACTGGAGCTACTCTAGTGTCTTTTCCCTGAGAGATTCAGTGTAGAGAAGGTAGAGTTTAAAGGACAAGGGAAAAGTGGGAAAGAAAGAAAAAACAAAACAAAACATGAATTTTCTCCAAACAGGTGTCCATGGTGTTTGGAAAGTAACCTCCTAGTGTGTTAGGATAGTTGACTTATCTTTAATACCAGGAACTAATCTGTTACATTTGTTTATGGACTTAGTTCCCACATAAACTAAATTGTATCTGTGCTGTTGATACTTGCCACTGAGTAGCTAACTGTTGGAGCTAAGTGTGTCTGCATGCCTGTAAGACTGACCACTTGTTTTTCTCATTCAGAATTGGCAAGGTTGGAAACCAGAAGCGGGTTGTTGGTGTGCTTTTGGGGTCATGGCAAAAGAAAGTACTTGACGTATCCAACAGTTTTGCAGGTAAAGGATAAATAAGCTTTTGATTTTGCTGAGCATGTTTGGGGTATGAGTTTACATATGGGAAATGAGCATTTTTTACTACAGCGTGAAGATCCTATTTCAGACTTGCTCATTGAGCCTAATGGCTACACACTAGACCAGAGAGTGAATATTTTTAACTTGCAGTCTCCATTGCAGCTGCTCATCTCTTGGAGTGTAAGAGCTGCTACAGATAGATTGTGTAAACAAAGAAGTGTGACTGCATTTCATAACAAGCCTTTGGAGCTTATTGGCTCCAACACCAAACATTAGACCATTGGCTGTGGTATAGCAAGGAGAAAGATTTGAGGGCCAGGAGGGGGCACCTTTCACTCCATCATCAATCTTTACCATACTGTTATGCTTAGGTTCTGTGTATTGCTGGCAGCTCTGTGGTCTATAAAAGGACATTGGTTATTGTCTATAATTGGCAGTGCTGGAAATGTCAGAACTGGGCCTTTAACAAGCCAGAGTGTGTGTCCTTTTTGAAGGCTCTTCCCAGGGGTGCCTGAGTCTTTAGCATTTTAAGAGTAGCTGGGAATGAGGAGGTCTGCATGTGAAGCAGTACTGCATTGGACAAGTGAAGCCGGTGCAGCTGAGCTCTTAGCCCCTAGGAGAATTCTCTATTTTCTCCCCACCTCTCTCTAGTGCCGTTTGATGAAGATGACAAAGACGATTCTGTCTGGTTCCTAGACCATGATTATTTGGAAAATATGTATGGAATGTTTAAGAAGGTCAATGGTAAGTCTGAGTTTCTGTGTGTGTGTGTGTGTGTGTGTGTGTGTGTGTGTGTATGTATGTAAGTGTGTAAACCTGATATCTTTGTTGTCAAGGATTGATTCACTTAGCTGGACTAAGTGAAAGTAGACTGATAAAGTAGGTGATAAAGAACTGAGGTAGGTTGAGTTAAAATACAGTAGTAGTTTGAGGCATGTAAACCGTCTGGACTGGGGGCCTTGGGTCTGCATGTCCCTGGAGCTTTAACACTGGCAAAGTGCATTGCTTCATGTTATTTCTGTACAGCAGCTATGGCTCTTTGGATATACTCTCCTCCACCACATACCTGCCATCTGTGCATAGGAGCACGCATTTGTTCATATATTGTTCTGTAACTGATATCTGGTCCCTGTGCAAGTCTGGGATACAGATGTGTCTGTATTACACACTGTTTATTTTCTTAGAATTCTGTTTTGGAGTTTTAGATTTCACAAATGTGTCAATGTTTATTTTTGTCTGGAATTCTCAAAAAGGTAGAAGACTTGAGTATTGGTGAAATAATTAAAACTGATTAAGTTTTTGCTTCCCAGCCAGAGAAAGAATAGTTGGGTGGTACCACACAGGCCCTAAACTGCACAAGAATGATATCGCCATCAATGAACTCATGAAAAGATACTGCCCCAACTCTGTAAGTACACTGTTCTCAGAACTCTCCCATGCTACTCAAGGACATCATCAGAAGAACCTGGGTAGCAAACATTCTCTTGCTGCTTCTCTATAAGCTTCGCAGTAAAGTGTGTTTCTGAATAATTTGTTGTAACCTAATATATTTAGCAAGCAACAGCACCTGCTGAGTTCCATGTATATAACTGCCTTAGTCCTCTCACTAACTATATGTTGTCTTTATAAATGAGAAAGTTAAAGTTAAGAATGGTTAGTGGAACCAGCAAGATGGCTTGGTGAGTAAAGGCCCCTGTCGCCAAACATGACAAGTTCTTTCTCCCTGGGCCCACATTGGGGAATGAGAGAACCAACTCCCACAACTGTAAATGTAATTTTTAAATGTAAATTTTAAGAAAAGGTTAGTGATATCTGGAAGAGTGGGGCATAGGTTGAAATATGGGCTTCTAAGACTTAATGGATCATGTGAAATATAAACTTATCTTTTGCTAAACATTCTGGCTTATTTCTGATGGAAAGAAGGAAATGGTCTGAGTAACCAGAAGAAAGGCTGAAGTTGTACTTTGTCAGGAGGGAAGTTTGCTAACCTGTGTTTTTTTTTTTTTTTTTTTTTTTCCTCCAGGTGTTGGTCATTATTGACGTGAAGCCAAAGGACCTGGGACTTCCTACTGAAGCTTACATTTCAGTGGAAGAAGTTCATGATGTAAGTCGCTTTCTTTGGGCTGGAGATTAGGTTAGCAAGTTCTTGGGTAGGTTTTGTATTGTTTCCATGTTCAACCCAACAAATCTTTATCTCTCTGTAACAAAGAGGAGATATTAGTTCCTGCTAGGAGGCTAGCCTTGAGTTTTTGATTTTAGAACTAGAAAAGGACCAAAGTAACCTGTAATAATCCTTTTCACTGAAGAAACTGAAGCCCTGAGTAGTAGATGAAGCCTAGAGCCCTTCACAGCAAAGACCAGGCCTGACTACAGTGCACTGCATCCTTTTGAAGATTTCAGTCCCTCCAGACAGCTCCTAGGTTTTCAAATACAGTTAAGACAGAGCTGTCAAGTGCCAGACGGAAAGACCTGTAGTCTTTTGACACTTGGGTTGCAGTGAGCCAGAGCCAGCCTTTTTGTAGCTCCAGGGAACTTAGATCCAGATGTGTTGTTTGGTTGCAGTAAAGCTTTATCCCTGGTCTTGACCCAATTGTCATGAAGTCCTAAAAGACTGGAAGGCTCAGGCCATCTTAGTGTCCAAAGACTAGAATGCCTTTGTGGGATTCTCCCACCATCCTGAATAAAATGAGAACCAACCACACTTAGAGTGAGTCCAGTGTGTGATACAACTTAGCGACTTGCCCAGGGCCCTATGACTTACTTTGCACAAGCTAATAGAGCCTTGATGTCAGGCCCTCATAGGATGGGCACAGCCTCTACTGGCAATCCAGCTACAAAGTATCTTCTCAAGTTGTACCATTGAGTCACTGGGTGGTCAGATGGGCCACTCCACCCCCACACTGGGTGGATGCTTTTTTCAAACCACTAGTTACTCATTGGATCACACTTGGGGCTCTTGGGTACATACTTAGGTTAAGTTTGTTGGCATGAATGTGCCTCGGGTGCAGGTGTTCTGTATTTTCCCTCCTAGAAATAACTAAACTCTTAATCTGAGTCTACTGAGCATTGATCCCCACATGTGGGCTTGAGGGAATACCATAGTTTTCCTTGACAAGAAAATCTCTTCAGAGAACAATTTGGGGACGACACAATGCAAACAAGCTAACAGCAGGGTCTCAGCAGACCTGTCTTAGCCATGAAATGTGCTGACTGGCAGCAGAGATTCAGCTGTGAGAAGAGAATCATGCCGGTTGGCTTGCTGAAGATGAATAACAATAGTTAAGCCTCTTCTCACAGGACGGAACACCAACATCAAAAACTTTTGAGCACGTGACCAGTGAAATTGGGGCGGAGGAAGCTGAAGAAGTGGGAGTGGAACACTTGTTAAGGTGAGACGGTAGGAGCTGGAGAAGTGACCCGGTGGACCCAGGTTCAGTTTCCAGCACCACACGGCAGCTCACAAGCACCTGTGACTCCAGTGTACACTTTTAATTCTACCACTTGGGAGGCAGAAGCAGGCAGATCTCTGAATTCTAAGCTAGCCTTGGGGGTGGGGGGCCGGGGCCGACACCTTTGTACAGAGCCAGCTGCCAGAGCTAAATGTGGGTGGGAGGGATCTGTTAGGATCTGTTAGGCCTTCAGCTCAGGCTGAGGTCATTCACTGTGCTTCCCTTGTAAATGAATCATAGCCCCTTTCTGTGCCTTTGGCTTCTTTTTAGCTTTATAAAACAGGGTCTCATGTAGCCCTTGCTGGTCAAAGTCACCATCCTCCTGCCTCATCCTACAAGGTGCTGGGACTGAAGACGTGAGCTACCACTTCCAGCCCTTTGGTTTCTTTTAAATCAATGTGATTGAACAAGTTCACCTCTAAAGTGCCTTGACTGAGGATGTGTGACTGGCAGGACACACATGTATAAATGCAGGCCTGTGCTCTCCGGTGGACAGTGTGTTTGTTTCTGCAGAGAATTGTTAATCCCAGGATTGGGATCTGTGTGGGAACCATACTTGAAAGATTTCTTTTTAACCTGGGGTAAAGTTTTTCCAGGTTTTGAAAACGACCACTGACTGATTTAAGCTATGCAACATTGTATCAAAACAGGTGGGAAAATATCATCCTTGATAAACCAGGGAGGCCAGGGCAGAGCACTAAACAAGGTTACCTATGAGGGCTAGAGAGATGTATACTCAGTGGTTAGCACTGGCTGTTTCATTTTGGTTCCCAGCATCCATGTCAGGTATCTCACAACTGCCTGTAACTCCAGGGGAATCTGATACCCTCTTCTGGCCTCTGAGAGCACTGCACTCACATGTAGACAACAGTTAAAAATAAACATTTCCAAAGACCCAGGAAGTTGTTGCTGATCTGAACTGTTATCCCAGACAGCAGCCCTTACATCTTGTGGTTGTGTAACCTGATGTTCTTTCTGCCTTTCTTATGGATTGTTCCAGAGACATCAAGGACACTACAGTGGGAACACTCTCCCAGCGGATCACAAACCAGGTCCATGGTTTGAAGGGACTAAACTCCAAGCTCCTGGACATCAGGAGTTACTTGGAGAAAGTGGCCAGTGGCAAGCTTCCCATCAACCACCAGATCATCTACCAGCTGCAGGACGTCTTCAACCTGCTGCCGGACGCCAGCCTGCAGGAGTTCATCAAGGCCTTCTACCTGAAGACCAATGACCAGATGGTGGTGGTGTACTTGGCCTCACTGATCCGCTCTGTAGTGGCCTTGCACAACCTCATCAACAACAAGATCGCCAACCGGGATGCAGAGAAGAAGGAGGGACAGGAAAAGGAAGAGAGCAAGAAGGAGAGAAAAGATGACAAAGAGAAGGAGAAGAGTGATGTAAAGAAAGAAGAAAAAAAGGAGAAAAAGTAAATCGTGTAGCTTTTTTTATTTGTAAATTAAAATCTTATAAACCAACTTGGTGTGCCACTAGAGGGTTCTTTGTCACATTCAGTGCTTGTTAGAAGCTATTCTGACGAGCACTCTGTCTCCATCACCCTTGCTGTGGCATTTTGTGGAGATGAATGGACAGAAGGACTGATCTCAGCCTCCCTATACTGCAGCTTCAGCTGTATTCAGTAGGTGGGGGGGGGGGGAGAGAACAACGTAACCTTTGGCATTCTTTCTTTTATCCTTAAAACTGGTATCAGGTGTGTTTTCCTATCTTAAAAGAGCCATGGAATCTGTTGGTGGTAATTGGCAAAACTGCTAAATGGAGTTTTTGGATCCCATATTCTATGCCAACACTTGAGCTCAGCCCTTTCTGAACTCTTTAGACCACACCACCTTTTGGACCTGTAACTCTAGCATTCTTAGAGCTTGTGGTCCAGGTCCATGTATTGTTTACCTTCAAAGATACATTAAATGGCTTGGTTTTTAAGTCTGTGTCCTAGTGATTTGTGTTGTTTCCACGAGCAAGCAAAATGATCTTCAGTGGCTGCTGCAGTGGCTCCTAACAACTCTGGGCAACAGGTTAATGGGAGTGTTAGAAGGAACACTGGCTCCAAAGCTACACAGAGAAACCCTGTCTTGATAACACCTTTCCCACCCCTAATAAAAGGGAACACTGTAGAACGAACTGAGCTATCCCCAGTGGCTGTATACAGTAAGGGATTTAACACAGGATAGTCACCCAGCTGTCAATTCCTTTTGTTTTTTGAGACATTCTCACTGTAACCCTAGCCTCTCAAGTACTGGGCCTAAAGGCATGACCACCATACCCCACCCTGTCAATTCATTGAAGACCCACAACATCCTTGAGAATTCTCAAGGGAACCACTTGGGTTAAAATGTTCAGAAAATACTGTAACAAAAAGTAAGTTAACAAATGAATGAGCATAAATTACCCATAGACCTTCCAAAGGACCAGTCAGTACAAATGTTGACAGTAAAATTTAAAAAGGTGTAGGTAAAACCTGTGTTAGGTCACTAAGATTCTGAGATGTGAAGGGCAAAGGACAGTTCTAGCTAGTCTAGAATTGAGATGTTTGCCACATCTAACTGGATAAAAGAAATGTGTTATGTATAAATTAAGTTTGATGGGGAGGAGCTTACAAGGCCCTTCCCTCTTGAGGATCTACAGGCTGTGGTTGCTGGGTTGTCTTCAATACTGTATCTGTTGGTACACTGCTGTAAGTAACCCTAAGTCAACTCACTGGCTCATACCCACTCACAAAAGTCATGAAAAATGGAACGAAGGGGGTAATGGGTGAATATGATCAAAACACATACATGTATAAAAATGTTATAATGGAGCCTGTTATAATACATGCTAGTAAAAAGTTTAAAACGATATAAACCCCAAATCACTAAATTGAAGACTTGAGATGGGGTTGCCATTTAGAACATTCTGATGGAGAAGAAACTATACAGAACTTTTTCTCCAAGCTGGGCAATGTTGCCACATGTCTTTAATCCCAGCACATGAGAGGCTGAGGCAGGTAGATCTCTTGAGTTCCAGGACAGGCTCCAAAGCCACAGAGAAACCCTGTCTCGAAAAACCAAATAAATAAATAAATAAATAAATAAATAAATAAATAAATAAAGGAAAATGTTGCCATGGTCCTGAAACTTGGGGTAGGAGGGATGTGGAGAGCAGTCATCTAAAAAGTGGGTCCTTCAGGGACTGGGTCCATATCTGAGATGAGGCCATGCAAAGTGGACTTCAAAGCTTTCCCAGTGTCGAAGCATTCAGTTCATGCCACTTTGATGAACTAGATTTGTTATTGAATAAGAGCAGGCTATCTTGATTTACTCTGTTTAATATTTTGACCACGTGGACAAAATGGAGTCTTCAGTTTCTAAAGAAAATAGGCTAGTCGTGGATTTTGATGGTACTTTGCTTGCCTAGTATGTGTGAAACCCTGCACTCAATCTCCAGCAAATATAACATAGGTAGAAGCAGATAGATCACTGTGAGTTCAAGGCTAGCCTGGTCTACACAACAAGTTCCACAAGAGCCAGGGTTTCGAAAGGGCCAAAAGAGCAAGAATAGCTTGTTAGCAGTGAGAACACGTGAGCACATTTTCTAAGGTCAAATTGCTGCCATCCTGTAGAACGGGGTGAGCCTAGAAGGCTGTGATAAAGTCACCTATACAAGTGACAATGGATTTGACTGCCAACCCATGAACCAGGCTTAAAACAAAAAATTGTGCTTATATAAACTGGCAGTCTCAAGATTTCTAAATAAATTGTTCTTTGGGAGCATTGAAGAGAGTGTTCCATGGTGGAGAAGTGGGACCCCAGGGTGGGCTCTCCACACAGATGCACGTTAGCCTCCCTTCACACAGACAGACATTAGCCTCCCTTCAGTTTCCCAGCAGCATCACAGCCAGGCATGAGCCAGCACCTAAAAAAGAGCCCTCTTCCTTCCTGGTTCTATTTGAAAATATCTGAAATATCCTTGTGATGAACAAAATGTCCCCCATGAGTCTAATAAACTGGGAGGATTTAGGAGGTATGGCCTTTCGGGAGAGACTATGTCACCAGGTGAGGACTTAGGTTTCAAAAGCCACATTGTATTCCCAATGTGTTCACATTGTGTTAGCTCATCTGCTGTGGCTCAAGATATGAGCCCTCAGCTGGCTCCCGCCTCCATGTCAGCCACCTGCTGTCCCTTCCATTATGGACCCTAACCCTCAAACTATAAGCCCAAATAAACTCCTAAAATTGCCTCAATTGTGGTGTTTCTATCACAGCAATAGAAAAGTAGCAGTTTTTAATGAGAAATGTCCTTCACAGACTCAGATATTTGAACACCTGGCGGTGTCTGGGGACATCGTGGAGGCCTTGCTGGAGGAAGTATGCCACTGGGGAGTGGGGGTCTGAGAGTTTCCCTACGTCCAGTTCCCACTCTGCTTTGTCCTTGAAGTTAAAGATGTGCCCTCTCAAGTGGGAGCTCACAGACCCCAGTCTGACAGCTGGGGAGCCAGCAAAGGACCAAACCAGCACCCCGAAGGTGGGTCTCAGTTAGGAGGCCTGAGAAATCTGTGGGGGCTCTGGCAGTGGACGAGTGGATTTTGGGAGCCCATTCCCCATGGAGGAATAATCTCTCAGCCTAGATACATGGGGGAGGGCCTAGGCCCTGTCCCAAATGATGTGACAGACTCACCCTCCCTGGGGGAATTGTTGGGGGGGGTCGGTGGGGACATGGGAAGATGGGAGGGAGAGGGAACTGTAAAATAAGATTGTTTCTCATTTAAATAAAAATTTATATTAAACAGATCTGCTCCCTGTGCTTCCTGTCCTTGCCACCATGCCTCACTGCCACGACGGGCTCCCAGCCTCTGGAATCATAAGCGCAAATGGACTTTTTCTACCGAAAGTTGCTTTTGGTCATGGAATCTTATCATAGCAACAGAAGGTGACTGATAAATAACTGCCCTTGGGTTTATCCTTATTGAAAAGATGAAAGCTTTCAGAATTGGGGGAAGGGTGTGAGCCAATCAACTAAACGTCCTTCAGTTTAGCTCAGACTGTCAGTCACTGAGAGGACAAAGAGGGTTCACTTTTGAGGGGCTCCCTAATTTTCCTATGTGCTAGATGCAAAGGAAATCTTTCAGTGAGAAACTGGAGCTGGACTGTACTCTAGCTCCTAGAAGCCACTTCCATTGAAAGTTCAACCATGCACAATTATGTCTCTTCAACTAAATGGCACTGGCCCTGATAAAATATAAGAAAACAATAGTCTGACTTTTTCCAGGACAGTGGAAGGATGTGGGGCAGGTTTGAAAGGTATGAAAATATTTATGTGACCTGAGGAAAAACTTGCAAGTTCATTCCATGTAACACAGGCACTGGTCTGCCTGTGCTACTCAACACTACAGACTTCCACATGGTGCTTTTTAAAAACTTAATTACTGTCACCGTCAAAGGACTAGATAAAAATTCACTCCAGAAGTACAGAAATGGAATCATAGAAAGAAAACAAAGAAAAGCAAGGAGGCAGCCACCGTGGAAGGAGTGTGGAAGAACCAAAGGGTACTCCGTATTTCTCTTTGGAGGCAATCTGTTCTTGGACACTAGGTGGCGCCATTGTCTGATCTTCAGAGTCCAAATTATCCTCACTACAGTCACTCCTACCTGGGTGAGAAGTATGGATTTGTTGTCGTTTATACCAATTTCCCTGATGTAAACATCCTTGGCCACACTCCAACCTAACTACAGGAGCCAAAATATTCGAAGAATTCTAAAGTATTTCCACAAAGATACAGTGAAATAACCTTGAGCTCACACATCCCAGTGTGGTGGCCAACACCTGTCATCCCAGCACTTGGGCAGAAGAGGCAGGCCGATCAGGAGTTCAAGTCCCACCTGGGCTACAATAGTAAATACAAGACCACTTGCGATTCTGTATCAACAAACCAGACAATGAGAAACAGAGAGAACATAACAAAATAGTGTGAGATAATTTGGATCTTTGAATTATGGTCTTTTAAAAATAAAACCTACTTAATTGTAAGGGCTTTATTTTCTGTTTTGTTTTCAGTACTAGACCTGGAATCCAGGTGAATGCCAGACAAGCTTTATATCATTGAATCACCCTCCCCCCATTTTTAAGGTCATTTTGTTTGTTTGGGGGGTGGGTTTTGTGTGTGTGTGTGTGTGTGTGTGTGTGTGTGTGTGTGTGTGTGTGTGTATGGTGGCGGTAGTGATGTTTGTGTTGGCTGTCCTGGAACTCACAATGTATATCAGGCTGGCTTCAAACTCACAGAGATCTGCCTGCCTCTGCCTCCTGAGTGCTGGAATTAAAGGCATGTGCCACCATGCCCAGCTTTTAAGGTCATTTTTAATGATGGTTGTATTTAGCCAGTTTAAAAAAAAAAAAAAAACTCAAAGTTTAACCACTGACTTTTTAAACCTTTTGCAAACTGACTCCAAGGATTAGAGCAAGGGTCCCTAATACCCCAACCCTCCAAGTCCTTTTCTATGACTTCTGTGACCCATAGCTAAACTCCTAAAACCCAAAGCACTGCCCAATGGTTTATTACTATTATTATTAACTGTTGTTTTTTAAAACAATTTATTTATTTTAACTTTATTGCACTGGTATTTTATCTGCATGTATGTATGTGTGAGGGGGTTGGGTACCCTGAAAATAGTTACAGAGAGTTGTGAACTGCCATTCAGGTGCAAGGAGCAGGACCCCTGGAAGTCAGTGCTCTTAACCACTGAGCCATCTCTCAGCCCCTTGTTGATTATGTATGTGTGTGAGCAAGCCATGGCACATTCGTGGAGGTCAGAGGAAGACTTGGAGGGGTCAGTATTCACCTTCCACTAGGAGCAATCTCCAGTCATGGGGACTGGCTGCAAGCACCTTCACCTGCTGAGTCATCTCATTCAAGTTTTTTTTTTTTTTGTTTTTTGTTTTTTATCTGTTTGTTTTTTTGGGGGGTTGTTTGTTTGCTTGCTTGTTTGTTTTTGAGACAGGGTTTCTCTGTGTAACAGTCCTGGATGTCCTGGAACTCACTCTGTAGACCAGGCTGACCTTGAACTCAAAGAGATCTGCTTGCCTCTGCCTCCCAAGTGCTGAGATCAAAGACATGTGCCACCACCTGGCTTTTGTCCATATATCTTTATTTTCAAATGTGCATTGCAAAGAGTCATTGGTCTGGTTCAAGGTCTCTGTTTTCTATTACACAATCAATGCTGGGCCTAGGACTTCTCTTGAATATCCTGTTATTGCCCTAGGTCGTGGAGATCCTGCAGCTTTAGGTCTGCAGGTCAGGTCCCTTCATGTGCCGCAGCAGATCATAGGTGGGATGGATGTTAGGTCTGGGCCTGGGCAGCTGTTGGGTTGCTCTGCCAGATGTGAAATAGGGACAGCTCTCCCATGCTTTCAACTTTGGGGCTGGCTCACCCATACCTGCACTAACGAACAGGGTTGGCTCACCCACACTTCTGACCACAGGGCCAGCTCTCCCACCTGCCCTGACACTGATGGGTATGGGGGCCAACTCTCTCCAACCCATGGCACCACAGACAGATAGTAATGAGGACAGCTCTCCCATGCTCGCAACGTCAGGGCCGGCTCACCCACTCCTCCACCAGCAGGGCTGGTTCTGTTGTGCTGCCCTGGTGAAATGCATGGTTTGTTTTCCTGGGGAATTGTGGGGGGCAGGGACAGCTCTCCCACTCTAGTTACCTCAGGGTCAACTCTCCAACCTGCCTTAAATGTTGATGGGTGGGCATCTCTTCCCAGCCCATACTGCCATGAGGGAGATGAGGGGTGGGGCTGGGTCTCCCACGGTCACTTTCTCAGGGTTGGCTCACCTGTGCTGTGCCGCCAGAAGTGCAGGGCAAGCTTGCCTGTGTGTTGCTGCTGGTCAAGGGGTCAGCTCCCTCACCATCTCAGCCCACTCCCTTCCCCTCTCATCTCTTCAGATATGCCTCTGCCCACAGAACCTGAACCATTCTGTCTCTCTCTTCCTTGAACCACCATACCACACCAATGGTATCCATCTGGCTGGTGTTGCATTTGTTTCAACTTGCCTGCCTAAGGCACCTGATTCATCTAATAAAAAACCGAATGGCCAATAGCTAAACAGAAGAGAGATGGGCGGGGCTGGTGGACAGAGAGAAAAGCTGGCCATACAGGAAGCAGGAAAGCAGATGGACAGTACCTAGATGAAGCCTCATTTTTTTTAACTAGCTAGAAACAAGCCTAAACTAAGGCTTCATAATGAACAGTAAGTCTCTGTGACATGACTGGGGGGCTGGTGGGCCAAGAAAGCCTGCTATAAGGGTCTGGTCTCTCAGGAGTCTGGAACTCACCAACTTGGTTAGTCCAGGTGGCCAGCAAGCCCCAGGGATCTGCCTATCTCGGTCTCCCCAGCTTTGGGATTACAAACACCTGGCTCTTTTATGTGGAACTTGAACTCAGGTCTTCATAGCACAAGCATTTTAGCAACTGAGCAATCTCCCACCCCTATATACAGACCTAACTGTTCTATCTGGCTTTAGTCCCAGCTGCCCTGGGGCTCCCTGCCATCCCTCCCCTCTAAGTCCTGCTACAGGAAGTGGCCAGTCCCACACCAGCATTCCCTGTGTGGTGTAATGCCCCACTCTGACTGACCACTCACAGTCTTCTACAGGAGCAGGGTGACTCACGCTACCTTGAATTCTCTTGGGTTCTCTTTGCCCTCAGAAGTTAAGACCGGGACATTTCCACACCTTGTTTACGGGAAGAGGAATTCAGCTTAGCTTTTTCCTGCATGCTTCCATGTCTATGTCTCAACCCCCCCAAATCTAGAAATCACCCTTGATTTTGCTCTTTCCTTCACACACCATTTCCAGCCCAATGTCAATCTCACCTCCACAAGGTAGCATATGGCTGTCCATTTTACTTTGCCAATCAAAGCCAGAGCCTGACCAGCAACCACGGCCCGTCTCTGGCAGCAGAGCCTCCAGCTACTCTCACGCTTCCCTCCAGCGATAACACGGCTTCTGCACGCCACATCTTGGGACACTCTTGTTAAACTGTAACTCAATGTCTGGGTCTCCAGTGTCATCCCCCACCCCCCCACTGTCCTCAGAATCTCATTAGAATGGAGCCTGTGATGGCTAGTGTTGGTTGCTAATTTGACTACATCTGGACTTAACTAAAATCCAAAAATGGAGGGCACCTGTGAGGGACTCTTGCTTAATTTGAAGTAGAAAGATCCGCCTTTAATCTGGATCTTGATGTGGGGAGTCACTCTTCTAATTTTGGTCACAATTGTCTGCTGAAAGCCTGTATAAACATGTGAAAGAAGAAAGCTTTTGCTCTTTGCCTGCTCACCTCACCTGGTTATCAAGTCTTCACTGGCATTAGAGCCTGCTTCTTCAGGATTCCAGCATCTACTGAAGACCAGCTGATGCATCCAGCCTTATGGAATAAACAATTACTGGATTCTTGGACTTTGTGTTCATAGCCAGCCATTGTCGATTAGCTGGGCCACAGCCTGTAACTCATTCTAGTAAATCCCTTTTCTATGTAGTTCTATGTTCTCTAAGTTCTGTTACTCTAGTGAACCCTAATACAGACCCTCTGTGAGCTGCACATCCAACCTGCCAATCTTATCTGACCTCTTGTTATTCTGAAACTCTTGTTTAGAGACAGTTTTCCTTAAGTCCCAGTCTGCATATGGACCAGCCCTTCACATCACCCCACTCTCCCCTACTCTTATTGATTTTCAACTTGCATACCCTGTTTTCCTTCTGTGTGTGTCTTTTTCTCCTTAAAGACAGAGATTCTCTGTGTAACAGCTCTAGCTGTCCTGGAACTCACTTTGTAGACCAGGCTGACCTGGAACTCCTGTTTCTGCCTCCCGAGTGCTGGGATTAAAGGTATGCGCCACCATTGCCTGGTTGTTTGTGGCCATTCTTGCCTTTTTTTTAATTAATGAGACTGAGAACCCCAAGAGAACAAACACCCTGATATCCCAGGCATTCTATGATGGTTTTGCTGGGACTCCCCAAGACTTCCAGTAGCATGTCTTTCTTCTCTTTTAGTTCTTGTATCAGCAGAGAAAAAGAACCTGTCCCTGTACCCCTAGACAGCACTGCTTTCAGAGTAGGATGAGGTGATAATTTACACCACTTTATACACAGGACACTTGTCACTCATTTCACATTTTAATGCATGTGAAGAAATTGGCATGTGAAGCAGTTGGCAAACAACTATCACTATAAAAGCTGAAATTTCAGAGGAGAAGTGAACCCCCTGGAAGTTCTTCACCCACCTCCTGCCAGGGCCCAGATATCACAGGTGGCCCATGGTGCAGGAACTGTGCCCCCAAGTCACCCTCAGAGGGAGTGCAGGGCTGCAAAAGCCACTCCTTGGGTTAATTTACTGCTGTAATAATACTATTTTCCTGCTTACCCTGTAATCACACAGGAAATGAACCCAAAATTGTCCCGAGAGACTGGACTGAACCCTGCCAACTGGGTTTGGCTGGAGGCCCAGATAAGACCTAAAGGCATCTGAGGCCACCTGCAATCTCAGGTGAGGCCAAGCTCCAGGTAAAGGGTGCCCGGTGAGGACTGGATGCAAGGGCACAAATGACACTGAGTTGTGGCACCCTTCTCTCCCCAGGAGAATACGACTATGGCTTAGAACAGGTTAACAAGATGGCTTGCTGGCTCACTTCTTTGTTTTATTGAGACAGGGGCTCACTATGAAACCCTGGCTGGCCTCAAACTCACAGAGATCCTCTTGCCTCTGCCTCTCAAGTGCTGGTGTTAAAGGCGTGTCCTGTCACACCCAACAATGTCTTTTCCACACCATGAGCCTTTCATTGACTAAGAACTATAGCCACATTCAGGCACCAGGCAACAGAAGCTAACCTAAGCACATGTGACCTGACAGTGAGTGTAACAGTCATCTATAGCTGTGTAACAAGTTTCCCTATGACTAGCTGCTCAAAACACAACACCTGTCCCATCTCCAGGTGTTGTGGGTCAGCAGCCCAAGCATGGCTTACCTGGAGCCTCGGCTCAGGGCTGGTCACAGGCTACCAGCTGTCCACTGGGCTGTTGGCATCTGACATTTCAAGGGGGAAAGGAGCCAGTTATTGTACTGGCCACTAGCAGGATTCAAGGCCCCATGGGGTACTGGGCACCCCTCTCTTTTGCTGCTAGTGGATAGGAATCTTTCCTCTGTCCCTTGCCATGAGGCTTATCCATCAACTGCAGCCTCATTCTCAGAATGTACATGCTGGGAAGTTGGTAAAGAGAGTCAGCTGGTAACCAGGCCACAGCTATCTGCAATCACAGGCGGGACAACCTATTATTGTTGTCACGTTCTGTTGGCTGGAAACAGGTGCTAAACTAGTCCACACTCAAAGGAAAAGTCCCCTCATTAGCTGTGAGCATGAGTAGGAGAGCAATGAGGACCATCTGAGAAAGAAATCTACCTTCCTCAGGGGCAGATCATCAGGGGCTGGGAGTTACTGTTTCTCTTGTGGTAAAATACCATGACCAAAAGCAATGAAGAAGGGTTTATTTCAGCTTACAACTCTCAGGTCACACTCCATCACTGAGAAAATTCAGGACAGGAACTCATGACTAGAACCTGGAGGCAGGAATTGAAACAGGCCACAAAGGAGCACTGTTTACTGGCTTGCTCTTATACTTGCCCAAGGGTTGTACCACCCACAGTGGGCTATGCCCTCCCACATTAGTCACCAATAAAAAAGATGCCCCACAGGCTTGCCCACAGACATTGTGTCAAGTTGATAAAAACCAGGCTTGATTAATACCAAGCCTGTTTTGACCAAGCCTGTTGACCAGAGTTCTATCCTAGGATCCATATTGACAGGTTCATACAAGTTGCCCTCTGATCTCTACATGTGTGCTGTGGGCATACCCTTCCACAATCAATCAATCAATCAATCAATCAATCAATCAATCAATGGATCATGAATGTAAACAAGGGATTTTAAAGACATCCCAAGGTAGGCAGACCCAGGTACTGTAGGGGTTTTTAAAGACTGACAATGAGGATAATATTACTGGGAAATGCAAAAGCAAAGCAAAGCATCCTAGGATTTGCTGTTGCTTGTTGAGGCAGGTCTCATGTAGTCCAGGCTGGCCTTCGGTCAGTATAGCTGAAGATGCCCTTGAACTTCTGATAGACTTACAGGTGCACCCCTGCAACCTGCTCTTTTTGAGACAGATTCCTGCTAGGCAGATCAAGTGGCACTAGACTATGTAGTCTAGACTAACCACAAGTCTGTCTTCCTGCCCGAGTCCCCAGAGTGCACATACATGCATGCATGTATACGGATACAACGATAAAGAGATAATGGATTTGAGTTTGAAGTCTCAAAATAAAAACCAGTAAGAAGAAAAACCCCAAAACTAATTTGACAAATTCTGAAATTTGTATCCAGTAGACAGACAACAATGTCCCCTTCCCCTGAGCCCCTGCCAATCATCATTTACTTCATGTATACAGTTCTGATTAGATTATGTGAATGGAATCTCGTATTTTCCTTTTTGTCATTATTTCTACAAAGAAGACATTCAAATGGAAGCAGAGGAGGTAGGTCAGTTGATACTGTGCTTGTCTTGGTATTTACAAAGCTCAGAGTTCAGACTCCAGCTCCAATAAGCCAGGCCTGGTAGCATATGCTTGTAATCCTAGCATTTGGAAGTGGAGGGAAGAAAATCAGAAGTTCAAGTTTATTCTCAGCTCTATAGCAAGTTCAAGACCAGCCTGGGGTACATGAGACCCTGTATCTAAAGGGAAAAATGGGGCTGGTGAGATAGTTCAGTGGATAAAGGCTTGAGTTTGATTTCCCAGAACCTACATAGTAGAAAGAGAAGACCAACCCCGGCAAGTTGTCCTCTGACCCTCATACCTGTGCCATGGCATGTGAGTGCCCTCCCAGCAGATTCATCTAAAATGTAACAAAACAATATAAATCTGTCACACCTGGTGGTGTGTGCCCCTAATTCCAGCACTTTCAAGGTGAAGGCAGTGAAGCAGGGATTCAAAGCCAGCCTCGGCTACATAGCAAGTTACATGAGCAGTTGTCTCAAAAATAAACAAGGCTGGCGAGGTGGCTCAGAGGGTAAGGACCTCTGGACATGAAGCCGAATCTCCAACACCCATGCAGACAACAGGCACTTATAACTGTAATCCCGACACTGAGAAATACACAGGTATTTCAACCAGCTCAGCTAAAACATGACAGGACCCGTCTCAAAGCAATAACCCTGGGGGGCTACACAGGAAGACACCTCTGTAGCCTCAGCATGTGTACCCCGCTGCCATGCGTGCCCCCCGGCCCCACGCTCAAAGTCAAAGCCGAGAGAAACCAATCCGGGACATTCAAAACGGCACAGTGAATTCACACTTCACTTCTCTGGTGTAAATACAACAAAGCCACAAGAATTATAAGAAAAACGCCTGGTTTAAAACCTAGACCGCAGAATTTTTGGGTCAGGCACAACCATGTGCAAAACAGTAAGTAAAACCAAAACTGAGGGAATTGGAAGGATTTTAGGTCTGAGCTGCTATGTATTATAAATAACGGCAATTAAGATCTGAAAAAAAAAAAAAAAAAAAAAAAAAAAAAAGGAGAGGCAGGAAAAGGAAACCGGACCCTGTGGCCCATGCCGGACATGGACACAACCTGTCTAGAAGATCACTGCCCACTGAGTGGCAGTTATGCCTGGAGACATGTAGATGACACCTCACTGCGGCAGGTCATACTAAAACCTACGACAGCTGGGCTGGTGGCACAGGCCTTTAATCCCAGAACTCCAGAGGCAGAAACAGGCAGACTGCCGTTGAGTTCAGGATCAGCCTAGTCTACACAGTAAGTTCCCAGCCAGCTAGGGCTGCATAGTGAGATCCTGTCTCAAGAAAATAAGAAAAAAAATTTTTACTATGAAACTTCTGTATACCATATGAATGTTCCCCAATAATTTTTATGGAAGTATAGTGTTTCCCCATCAAGTGGAAAAAAGCCTTTGGAAGGGTATAGAGCTGCGCTTGCATGCTTAACAAGCTCTAGCACCCCAATATAAGATGAGCTTCGAGGGGCAGCCTCCACCTCCTGTAATCAGTGTGCTTAGAATGTGACAGTCATTAGTGGGGCTGTGGTGGTATGCACTTTTAATCCCAGCACTCGGGAGGCAGATCAGGCAGATTTCTGAGTTGGAGGCCAACCTGGTCTACAGAGTGAGTTCTAGGATAGCCACTGCTACACAGAGAGACCCAAATAAACAAAAAACAAAACAAAGAATGTGTAGTCATTTCGATGTCAAATGTGTCAACTTATCACATGCCTGTTTGGCTTTTTAAAAGATTCTTGTGATATTTATGTATGAATGTTTGAATGCATGTGTTTATGCATGCTGTTTAGTGCCTGTAGAGGTCAAAGGGGGTAACAGACCCCTGGAACTTGAGCTATAGATGGTGTGAGCCACCATGTAGATGCTGAGAACTGAATCCGAGTCCTCTGTGGGGCAATAAAAACTACTGAGTCATCTCTCTACACTCCTTTTGTGGCAGGGGCATTCCCTTGCCTGTCAAAATAATTACATGGAAAGACAAGGTGTGACCCGAATTCAACATAAAGGAATCCCTTGTCATGGAACTCATGCAACTTGATTAACTTCCTGAATGAATGACAGCCCTACCCAAATCTCAGCTCTTCTGCTCCAAAAAGGACAACTGTTACTGAGAGAGTAAGTCACCGTGACAAGGGCTAAGGCAAGTGACCTCTGGAGAAGGACTTGCTACCCATTCCAAAAGTAGGGCTACCTTGGTTACTGGTACCCAAACTTCTCAAAGGTAGCAAGGCTGGGACATTATCATTCTGCTCTGGCCTATAGAGCCTAGAAGACCTGCTGGACTGGAAGTCCCAGGGCAGAATGTGGGGAAAGAGCCACACTGACACCACCCATGGCTGCTGATTGTTTATTGCACAAGAAACTGGCAATACTGAGGCAGGGGCAGGCATTACAAAACAATCTGTCAATCCACTTGGTGCTAGCTAGCACAGGCCTTTCTGTACACACTTCCATTACACACACAGACACACAAGCACACCCGTGAGCCTGATGCTTCCTGACCTTGCTGGCAGCTGGCCCCCCACCCAGCATGCAGCAGCTTCTGTGATGTGCATTGCGAGTATGGGAAGAGATTGCATGGGAGAGGAAGGGGTGAGTAGCAGTGAGCTGAGCCATTCAGACCAGCATGTGCAATTGCAGGGGAAGGTGGCCACAGGCTGTACTGGGAAAGGATGAAGGTAGAAAGGAACTGTCCTCAGAAGGCTCCTGTAACTAGTTTGAGAGCATGCCTGGGGTGCCTCAGAGCCAGTTTGTACAGGGAGCCTGCATGAGGGAGTGTGCCACCATAACCACTCCGACACCCGGGAGGGGCCTGTGGACCTACACTGAGGCTGTCAGGAGTGCTATAAATCCAGCCAGTGTCTTTTCCCATGGTCAGATAAAGCCTCATGCCTACATAGCATACTTAGCTGGCCAAGATATGCTCCATCCTAAGCCACTGTGAGCTCCAGAAGCCACTGAGGGACAGCACTGTCAACCTGGTCCTAACTGGAGGCTGCCTGGTCTAGCAAAGAGATCTTGTCAGGAGAGAGTTTGAGGGTGGCAGGGTTGCACTAGGCCACAGAGCCAAGCCTCGAGCTAGGGGAACTGCTAAGCGGGTTCCTGAGAGAAGCAGCTGTTTGGGAAGCTATTGGATCAAGAGTGTTGAGCCCCTCAAGGACCCAGAACACCTGGGGCACCAGCTCCTTGACAGGCGGTGACAACAACATACCCAAACAAAAGAGAAGGCAACCCTACATACAAATATACTTCAAGTTTATGTCACAGGACCAAGTCTGGGGAGTCTGCTGTCTCCTTCCCACTGACACACAGGTGGTGGCTTCTTCAACCCTTTGCTTGCTAGGAAGAGACAGATTGGTGGCACTAGTGTTTGCTGCTCAGTCCCCTCAGCTGCACCCACCAGGGAGTAAAAGCACAGATTTGATGTGGACGTGCTCCCTCAGGCCTGCTCCACAGACTCTAGGAAAGGTCTACAAAAGCGGAGTCTCGTCTGCTGGCAAAGACCTTTGGCTTTCTGGGTTTGGTCAGTCAACCCACACAGCAGATCTCCCCACCTAACATGTGAGGCCCAGTTCCTGTGGTAGCCCTCTGAGACAGGGTGTGGTCCCTCACACACTCACACACACCCAGACTTGGTCCTAGTGGAGGGGGCAATTTTGTAGAGGGGTAGCCCTCTGACTCTGCAACAGGTGACAGAGTCAAAGGTGACAGGGGGCTTTATTCCAGACTGCCATCATCAGGTAGGAGAAAGGGGCAACAGGGCCCTTGGGGTCACACTCCTCAGTCGTCAACATGATCAAAGCACAGTCCCATACAGGGCCACTACCCAAAAGGGCCTCCTGAGGGCTGTGCAGTCAGTGGCATCTCAGGCAGGAAGGACTCAGGACTACATGTGCTGGAGGGCATGGGAGGGACAGCCTCAGCTACTCCTGTCCAAAACCCTCCGTCTCCTCGATGGCGTACAGCAGCTTCTCTTTCAGCTGTTCATAGCTCTTGTAGGGTGGCAGATCCAGACGGTTGAAGCTGTAAAGGACAGAAGAAAAGTGGCATGGGGAGGCCAAGGCCCCAGGTACCCTGCCCCCATCAGCCAGGCTCCAGGCCTCCAACAAACTCACCATGTGTGGCTCCGGGGTAGCCAGGTCTCCTTGCCAACTCTATCAATGCAGAACTTCTGGGGTCCATTGCTCCCTGTCATCCAAGGCAAGGTAGACTTTGTGTCAACACCGATGGCCTTTCCCAAAGCAAGACCCTTTCCCTCCCCAACTTCCAGGATGACGTGCATGCTCCAGGCTGTCTTCACCCCCAGCCAAGGCCCCAGGAGGACAAAGGAAAAAACGTACCAATGAGTTCAGCAAATCCCCCAACAGGCAAGCGACAGGTTCCTGTGACAAATTGCAGTAGCCGGATCCTCTTTTCATTGTCCATCTCCTTCACCACCTGAAATTCCACAAGGAGTCAGGGGTGCTCTTAGCCTAGCACTTCAGACCTTAGCAGGGACATCTCCAGGCCAGGTTGGGGCCACACTGGGCAGGGGAGACAAACACCAACCAGAAACATCCCATAAGTGTCCATAGGACACTGCTTGGTCTCAGGGACATCCTGGGCCGGACATCCTTCTCCCCCTCCCCACATTCTTCTTTAAAGACATTCTAAGGTCAGGGGTGGCTGTTTGATGGAAACACTGTTTCTTCTTGGGGAAATGAACTGTATTGGAGTTGAATAATGCTGTTAGTTGCACAGCACAATCAAGGAGCTAAAGTCACTGAACTTGAACACCTTAAAATACCTGAGATGTGAAGCACACCTCCACAAAAACTTAACACACACACACACACACACACACACACGGATATATATTTGTAGTTATCTTTTTCCATGCACGTTCTCCTTGTTAAGCAGCTGTAAAATCCACATATATTTATGAACCAAGTCATTCAATTCAGGATAATGGGCTCACTGCATTTTTCTAGAAATGTGTGCCTTATTTCTCACCCCATCTGACAGAAGACCACACAGCCAGCTGTAGCTGAACTTCCTGGCCATGGGTCCCCTTGGCTCCCAGCGACCTCTATCCTGCCCAGAGATAGGTTTATCCTCTACTTTTCCAAGTTGGGGAGGGGAAGAATGGGTCAAAGACGAAAGGTCCTTGTGTCTGGTGTCTAGGTAGGTCTCATGTCCTTTGGGTAACTGACAAGACCCTTGCCCTCAGCCTAACAGGGGAGACAAAGCCCAGAACGCACCTGCCAGAACCACTGGATCTGCTTGCTACTCTTGGTGTAGTGCCGGTAGATGGCATTCTTCTGCCAGTCGTTCATGTCTATCTCTTGCATGCCGCAGAGCATCAGCTGTAGGGAGGGACATGTCAGCAAGCCTGCCTGCACCAAGCCTCCCCCTGGCACTGCTCCATGCCCTCATGGTGCTGCCTCCTCTCACCAGTAGGTGACTCCTAAACTGATCAACCGGCCACTTTTTTTCAGAAATGCCAATGTCCCTGCAAGCGTAGGGAAACAGGGTACCCTAGAAGCACTGAAGTCAAGGGCCCACAACTTTTAGCACCCACCTCCAGCTCTTTCTCATCAAAATATCGCAGCCACTCCAGAGGGGCCACCTCATTGAAGCCATCCAGGAAGGCTTTAGTCTGCTCTTCCACACCTCGGGTGAATCGCCAGTCAGTCAGCAGCCTAAAACCAAAGACAAGACACTGATGGAGCCCAGACTGCCCTGCTTGGTGCATTCCTTTAACATCTGAACCTCAGACTTACATCTGTATGGTTTAATAGAATACACCAGCCAGCCTGAAGAACGTGAGTGGGAGGTTTGTACATCAGTACTGGAGAGCTGGAAGACTAAAATACACTGGACACAAAAACCTTCGGGGTCAGGAGAGATGGAAACATCTAAGCTTTTTATTTCTTTATAAAGTTCCTTGAAGTTGGGAAGTCTCTTGAACACAAAAAGATCAACTGGAGCTGGTAACCAAGACCAGGGACTCCAGATCCATAGCTCAAGTCATTATGTGACCAGCCAAGACAAATGAACCTAGGATATTGTTGCAGTTTGTGGAAACTATGGGCCCCACACCGGCACCTGATCAAAGATGGTACAAAAAAAAGCAAGGGCAGCTTCCCTTCCTCTGTAACCTGCCCCCTCCCCCAAGCCTGAGGCTCACATGATGTACTCTTCCTTGTTCTCTTCTGTAACTCGGATGCTCTCGCCGCCTTCCTTCAGCTCATGGGTGGTCACCTTGCCCAGAATCTCCATATCCTGGATGAAGAACAGCTCCAGGCCACACTCTTCTAGGTTGTTCTCTCTGGGACACAGGAGGCCAAGGGAGAAGATGTCCTTCTTACCAAGGTTCACCCTTGACTGCCCTAAGGCATCCAAGAGGCACTGGGAACTCACAAGTGGCCAGGCACAGTGGCTTGGCACATTTTCTGCTTTAGAGAGAGAACTGTCCTACAGGGGACCTAGACTTTTATCTCTATAGGCCTTGGAGTGTGGGGGGCAGGGGCGGGGAGGTAAGCAGCCAGGAATCTCTCTGGTAGAGGAAGTCAGGGTCAGGGTGCCAACTGGCCAATCAGAGCCTGGCTCCATCAGAGCAGGGCAAGCCAGGACTCACTTGATCCAGACAATGGAGTTATAAAACTCAGGGTCAATAGACTCTAGGTCCTTCAGAGTTGGTCTCTTGTTGAGCATCCTCTTGTAGAAAGGAAGGGTGAAGCCCGTGTCAATGAATTTCCCATGGTACAGAGCCTGGGTAAGGAAGAGGCAGAGAGAAAGGGTATGACTTCCCTGGGTGGCTTTGGTGACTTCCCTCAGGAGTGCTTTGGGTGTCAGCTGCCCTCCCACTGAGAGGACACCCCTTGAGAGCCAGCTGCCCTAGCTGAAGGGGAGGCCTGGGAAACAAGCACTTTTTTTCTGAAAGCCATAGAGACAGGCAAAGCAGACCCACTGTCTTCCCAGCACACTGGCCAGGCCACTCCCCTTTCTAGCAAAGGCCTGTCCCCCACTACCAGGGAAAACTTGTTCATAAAACAGCTCCAGGTGGCAGCCCTGACTCACTGGCACTCTGAGTGGGTAGCACAAGAGGCCAAAAATAATGCAGACACCAAGGCTGGTAAAAGCTGGCAGCCAGGGTGAGTAATAGTCTAGAGTTTCACTGATCTGTCGTTGTCTGCTGCTGGGCCAGGCAGGTTCTCTAGACCCAGGAAGAATGAGCCCACTTTTGGAGCCATTGCCAGCATTTAGCCAAGAACCAAGATGATGGGGATGGCCATATTTAGTGACAGAGCCTCAAGTCCCTTGGCATTCCAGAGAAGGGAACGCCGGAGTAAGGGTATCAACAAAAGCTGGCACTGGAGTACAGTCACAGCACAGCTTCATAGACCCCCACTCAGTGTGGGTCAGGCACTGGAGTACAACCCCCACTCAGTGTGGGTCACCACAGGGCATATGGCACGGCCCTCTCCACTACGTTGAACATGTATTTCTAGGTGACTGTGGTTGCTTCAACCCACCCCCATCCCCCACCCGTCTTGCACCAGCCAGTTCACTGTGGCTCTGACCTAAGCCCATGCTGGATGCCAACTCTGTCAGACATTTCCAAAGGTTCCCTTGCCATAGTGGCTTATGAAAGATGCAGCACCTCCAAGAAATAGGCAGCAGGCAGGCAGTTAGGGCTTTGCTTGGCCTAGCCACATCCTATAAGTCCTCATGGACTTAGGTGAAGACCCTGGGCTACTGTGTAGTAAGTAACATGAGAAACCCTGTGAGAGCCCCAGATGGCCACTAGAAATCTCTCACTTTTCCACAACTACCTAGCCTTTTTGTGTTTTAATTTTCAGGTTAGAAATTATATAAGGAAGATAGGAGAGTCACAGCGAGTTCTACACAGAGGGCAGGACCCTGGTCCCTAAGGGCTGCTCCTTATGTCAATGCTGCCTCCTGTTGACTACAGCCAGCCTCCTCAGGGGATGCCTGTCTCAGAGATCTCAGGCCCCTTACCATGGCGATGAATCTGCCGATAAAGCGGAAGTAGGTGAGGTGGTCAGGGTTGATGGAAGAGGCTGGGTTGATTTGTAGGCAGTAGTTGTTCTTCCCAGCATATTCAAATAAACAGTACATAGGGTTGAGCACCTCATGGGACAGGAGGAAAAACCACTCTCTGTGAGGGGAGAGAGGACAGAACAATGGAGCCCTGTGCTGGGAGCCATCCTGACTCTCGTCCTGGGAGGTCAGCAAGCCGGCCCAGCCCAGATCTTGGGTGAAGTAGAATGGCACCTGAAGAGAGTGCTGAGGAAAATGTGTGGGTGCTTGTTGGCTCCCAGAGTACACTTATTACAGTATCTAGAGCTTCCGGTGGCAAAGGGGCCCCTCACTCCCAGGGCCACCATGAATCACTGTGGGCTGTGGACTGCATGCACAAAGGTACTATATTAAAATATTATAGACTGGGCGGCAAGAAGGCTCAGCAGGTAAAGGCTCTTGCATCCAAGCCTAACAACCCGAGTTCAATCCCTGGGATCCATTTGGTCAAAGATGAGAACTGAATCTCCATAAGTTTTCCTATGACCTCCACACATGCTATATGGCCCATAAGAACTCATACATATACACCTATGCCCCAAATAAAAAAATTTAATGAAATCGTAAATACATTTATTACAGTGACATTTCTGCCCTATAACAGTATCCACCCTGCTCCACCCAACTTGGTATGTAGTACAATGTGCAGAATATACAGTAGCATGTTCCCAAAACCCAAACCCTGAAAGTTCTGAGATTCATTTGGCCTCTAGAAACCCCATTCATTTTAATTGCTTTCCCTTCACCCCAGAACCCAAACTTGAACACATTTATCTCAACTGACGCCCAACCAGTAGATGACTCAGCATCTATCTGTACCCTGAGTATAAGCCAGAATTCAGGGTCCTTCAGGGCTTGAGCTAAACCAGCAGGGAACACAGGTCAAGGGGGCCAGCCCCTGGCTGCTGGTCTGTTTGTGGCTGTGTAGACGGAGTCCTTCGATGCAGAGGGTGCCCCGGTATCCTGTCCGTGGTTCTACCCTGTGGTAGAACAGCATGACGTAACCTACCATAGGGTAAAACCACTGGCAGGACACAGAGAGAGACACACAGGGCGGAAGCCACACCAGAAGCCCACCAAGCACAGCCTGGAGAGGTCACCACAGGAAAAAGAACAATCCATTCGCAGGATGGGGTCAATGCAGAAGATTACACCACCAGCAAACAGGACCAGAGGTGGGTGAGCCCAATGCCAAGCAGGAAGATATCCCACCACCACAAGGTCAGCGGAATGAGGAGTCACCACAGCCAAGACGCTCCTTCTCACTGCCAGGGGCCTCTGCCTGTTGTCCAAGGCGATGCTTTGCCAAACAGCCTGCTAACTTTTGTGGGGTGAAGGTAGCACAGTGCTTTGGGTTTTTTAGGGATTCTGTTGACTGACGTACATGACATGCTTGGACACATCAGATACGCTCTGAGAAACCTGACTTCACCTGCTTTGGGTGCCTCAAAAAGGAGGAAAACTGAGTGATTTTAAGGGAGAGCCACAGACTCTAATAGTTAGCCACTGCCCACTGACACAGCCTGACAGGTTGTTTTTTAAGTATAGACAAATGACATGCAGGCTGGCATAGAGCCATACACCATACCCCTCCCCAAGAGTCCTCCAGCACCCCCATAATCTAGTAACCAAAGGGCTGAAGCCTGACCCTGCTTCATGGCTCATTGGTATCAACTAGAGATTAATCATGGGACTTTCTTCTTTTTCTTTTTGGAGAAAAGGTCTCATGAGTTCCATGCTGGTCTCAAATTTGCTATGTAGCCAAGGACTGCCTTGGCTGTCTAATCCTTCTGCTTTTATTGCTCAAGTGCTACAATTATAGATGTGAGTTAACATGCCTCATTTATGTGGTGCTGGTGCTCAAACCCAAGGACTGCTCATTAGACAAGCACCCTTCCTTAACTGAGCTGCAACCCCAACCCAAGAGATGAATCTGAATATCACACCAGGGCCTCCCTGCTGATGCAGGAGAACTCAGCATAGAGGCGGCAGCTTTCTAGCCATGAGCCCTGAAGCCAGGGGACATGGGGTAGAGCACAGCCTTTGGGGCACCTTAGCTTACCTGGCGATGCCGCCGTAGTCCAGGCCCTCCTCACCACGCATGATGATGTAGAGCCGGCGGCGCAGGTCGTAAGGTTTCATGTTCATAATCTGGGGAGACAGGGCATCCGGCCATCCTGCCCCTGACCCCAGCACAGCAGGCAGGGATGTGGGGGCAGGGGGCTGGCTCTAAAGCTTACTATTTAGCACATACGGTCACCAATGCTTATGACATGAGGTGGGTTTAGGTGATGGGAGGAAGCCTGCTTAGACCAGGATCCCAGCATCAATAATATTCTCTAACCTGTTGGAAAGAATCCTCAAAGAGTGTCTGCCTGGAAACACTGATCTTCACATGGCTGGGTAGGGCATTTGACTGAAAAGGAAAGGAAAACTCTTCAACTGGGGCTTCCCAAGGGTGCCCTCTCAATGGGCTCTCCCAAGTGACAACACAACCCCAGGAATAGAAGCCTGCTCCTTAGAGACAAGCAGTTCAGAGTGGGACAAACATCTTGTACCCTTCTAAGACACATGCACCCCAGGGCTATGTGGGTCTGGGAGACCAAGCTTACAGTTCTTAACAGCCACACACGCCCATGGAAGCCCCCAAACCAGAACTCACGTGGCAGAGGAACCGGAACTGGTGATACTTCCACCGAAAACTTCGGTCGTAGGCACCAGGTGAGCCTTGTTTTGTCCTGGCGAGAGGAAAGGATGTGCTGGAACCTGTTTGATTTCTCAGAAAATGAGCAGCCCATTTCTGAGAGCCCTAGGGAAAGCAGATGCTCTGCTCTATGAATTTAAAGAGAAGTAAAACAAGACACAGAAGTGCCTGCCGCTGGGAGTGACAGACACACGGAGACAATGCTACACCTCTCACTTATTATAGAGGTCATACACCTCCATACCCTGCTTGAGTAAGGAGGATGGCCCCGGAGCCCACCCCTTAGTGGTGACATCACACATTAGCGCTAGAAGGCAGTGACTAGCAACACACACACACTCAAATCTATTGGTGGAACAGGATGCCACTGCACACAAATCCCCTCCTTCCCAGCCAGCTGAACAGGACACACTGGGGTTGTGCTGGGAGACAAGGCTGTGGTTGTAAAGGTCCTTACCCTGACTCAAACCCCGGGCGAGGATCCTTAAAGGTAGTGGTTCGGGTATTGTGGTCCACAAAGTACCGCACACCCTCACTGGTGTATTTCATCTCCCATCCTGGGGGCAGGGCTGGCTCCTGAATCATCCTAAAAACAGAAGAGGGGTTATGGGCTACCACATGCTTAGTTAGAGGCTGGGGTCTCCAAAGTCCTACTTTGCTTTCTCCAGGCTCTTCAGAGCCCTCCATACCAAGGACATGAACCTAGCAAGACTCAAATTGTGAGATAACAGGACATGTGCAAAAAGGGCCCTTTATTATGGGGCTAAAATGCCAGTCATGAATGGGTAGCAACAGCTTGAGACACCAAGTGTCCCTGCCCTACTTCTGAGGGGCAAGAGTGCCCTCAACTTTTTGGCAATCAAATTCTCAGTGCCTGCCTGTGTCATCCTTCCATGTCCCTGTGGCCCCCCAGGAAAGTGTGATGCTCTCTCACTAGACTGCTTTGTGTTTTGACATTCCTAGGTCCTCATGAAAAGCTAAAGGTCCCCTAATGTTAGCATTGTGAGGCAAACACACAGGCTATTTGATCACAGTTGGAGTTGCACAGAAACCCTCACCCCATCCCCCAGGGACCCTCAGCCTGAGTCCTCACCCCTGGGTCCGTGGGTCCTCCCATTGGGTAGTGCGTGTGTTGTGGTTCACGTAATACACCCGTCCATTGTCCTGCCTCTTCTCTGCCACAGGAGAGAAAAGGAGAGTATAATCAGATTCAAACAGCCTGTCCCTTGGTTCCTGCTGCCTGTGTGATGAGTTGGGATTTCTGTTCCCATCACCACCCTATTAGAGAAGGTTAAGAGGAAAGAGCCTGGCCCAGTCACACTTGTCACCAAAGAGCCTTTCCCTGTTGCAGGGCTGGGGAAGGGTACACCCCTCCCCAGCCCATGTCAGATGGAAGGGTGGTGTGTTAGTATAGATGCTGAACTAGGGACATAACTGCATTCAGCTGTACAGTATGGCTACCCTGCCAGGCCCCTCAGCCTCAGAGTGGGGGGGGGGGGGAAGAAAACCAAAAGCAAGCTCCAAGCTTCAACAGGCTACCTTTCCCAGGAAGTTCCCGAGCCGCAAAGCTGTTTCTACCCTGGCAATAAGCAGCACTAACTGCACTCACTGTTACAGTGACACAGTAAAACTAAAGAAACAACAATTATTAGTGCCAGGAGCTAAAAACTGCAAAGGGGAAGAAATGGGGAGACCAGCAGCCCCTGCCTCCCTCTAAAACCATGCTGAGACATCCCTTTATGTCTGAGGTCTGACTTTACCTCACCAGTTGTCTACACAACTGAAACTATAAACAGACTTTTTCAATCACACCCTCACAAGGCTAAGAAAATAAAGGAAAGAAAGAACAGGAAGTGGCAGAACCTTAAGAGACTTGCAATCCCCAGCTAGTGGGTATGCTGGGCCTTAGAAAGCAGTCCCCATGCCTACCCCAGTTCCTACCCTACCGTTTCTGAGGGATTGGCTATCCTAGCTTAAGAGCCACTACTGTAAACCAATAAAAAAGAAGGGTGATCTGTCCAGTGGGTCTGAGCCCTTGGCCTCTTGGGCTTGTGCTGCTTGGAGGCCTATGCATCTACTGGGCAGCCTTCTGTAGTGCAGGGATGGAGAGAAAGCCTTTTGTGAACACTGCAGCACCATGTTTTAGAAGCAAATGGACTCAGGAACATTTGTCACATGCCAAGGATGCTCGGGAGCAGATGCAGATCTAAACGGGAGGTGCCCTCCCCACATCAAACCACAGGGGCAGCCATGGGGGCCCTTTGGAGGAGCACACAGTGGCACTTGAAACTTGAAGGCAGAGAAACAGGTTTTTCCATTCTCCTTACCATTTGGGAGGAGACAGTAATGCTACATCCCTCGAGGACCCCAACCCTGAGCCCCAAACACTGCATTCTTGGCACAGTGTTTTCTTCCAACTCTTGGACCCCAGCATTCCTCCTGCCTTGGCCTCCACACTGCTGCAGCTACAGACAAGCACCCCACACCCAGTCTAAAGTGTTCTTTTCTCACTGATGGAGCACTTCTGCTTTTCCAACAGACACAGTCAGCACTGACCCTGAGCCTGACTCCTCTTCTCCTACCTCACATGCTTGCCACCTGAGAGCTGCCTTCCAGTTTCCATAGTTCTCTCGCTGGTAACTGTCATTGAGTAAGACTGCTACAGAAAGAGGTAACTGCAGCTGAGCCGGTGGTAGTGGCTCACACCTTTAAACTCAGCACTTGGGTGGCAGAGGCAGGCGGATCCCTAAGTTTGAAGCCAGTCTCATCTACAGAGCAAATGCCAGGACGGGCTCCAAAGCTACACAGAGAAATACTATCTTAAAAAAAGAAGAAGAAAAAAAAAAGTGCAGCTGATAGAGCTGTGCAGCCTCTGCACAGCCAAAACCAAACTCCAGTCTAGACTCCAAGTCACCAGCTACCATGATGCGGCAGACTCCTGCTTAGCCTGATGCACTTTCCCTGCCCATGTCAGAACTCCCAAGTTTTACTCTCACGTTTGACCCACTTGTATCTGGGGTGCTAGTAACCTTACATTGGGGGCCAGGGAGTCAGGCAAAGGAGCATATCCCAGTGGCACCTCCCTAGCCATGGAAGACCATCTGCGAGCACCACCAAACCAGCACCTACCATCTTCCACTATCCTAACAAGAAACAAAACCCAACTCCTGCTTATTCCTGGGAAAACTGCTCCCTTTGGCATCAGGGACTCTTGTAGGATGGAATAAAATCCTGTTGAGCTCAGAAAGCTGCAGAAGTTCCTGGGTCTTGCCATTTCTAATGACACTTTTTTTTTGCACAGTAGTCCTTCCTAGAATAGCAATGAAGCCTACAATCTCTCCCAAGTCATGGATGTCTGGCCCTTAATGGATACCTATGCCTTAACCCTTGACAAGTCATACCAAGGACCCAGGATAGGTGAGAAGCAGCTACTGTTGTGAACGGATCCCTAGCCACTAACAAGCAGTGCTGCACTCTCAGGACCAATACCCAGTGTGCATCTCTGCTGGCTTATGGTCTCATTCACAGCAGAACCACAAACAAAAACAGTTGACACTAGTCAAAATGGTGCCCATCCTCCGGTGTCTCGGCTGCAAAGAAAGACTTGTTATGATGGCCCCTTATGCCAGAGTCACAATCACAAAGAAGTCTGTGTGGACACCACCTAGGTCAAAATAACTATAGGATTCAGTGGATTCTTGAGTCACTGGCCCGAAACTCAGGACTCAAGCAAACAGCCCCATAGTCACTTAGGGAAATCTTTCGTTAGCTGTAGCAGATGGCTGCTATGGTGGCACAGGAGAACCCTGCTGGCTCTACTGCTGCCATTACTCCAACTGGGTGTCCTTAAAGTGCAGTGAAAACCCAAAGGATAGACCGTGCAGGAGATGGGGACAGAATGCTGTGACTGCCAAACAGAAGCCAGCAACTCAATACTTACCCCAGCCAGGCGGGAGGGGGCCCAGGGGATCATGGTCAGACGAAGCACTCGAAGACTAAATACAAGAAAACAGAACATAGAAGTTAAGAAAAAGGCAACTCTGGTGAAAAATAAATGGATCAACAGAAGTAGAAAAGCCAAAGACTCACTTCCACATTTTAGCTAGCCTATAGCAGAGAATGCAGCAAGACCTCAGATAGCATCTGCTCCTTTAAAGTCTTTGTTCAAGGAAAACCAGAGAGAGATTTCTATGCAGCACTCTATGCAGGGCTAGGGGCAGGGAGAACTAGTGGAGTTAGAGGTGTTCCGAGGAAGGTGGGCAAGGGCCCCAGAAGCCGGGCCTGAGCATGGCAGGAGGGCTCAGAGCAAGCTCCCCGCCAGCTCAGCCAGCTCACTGCCGACCTCTGCTCAGCTCCCCGCAGCTAAGGCAACTGAAATCCTCACCACCTCCAACTTTCTCCAAGAACCACACACAGGAGGGGAAAAAATACCGCAGGCCTTTCCAATGAAATCATTCCCACAAGCCCTGCCCACGCCCAGGGCTTCCTGGCTGGGGCCTGGCCCTCCTCCCACCACCTCCCTCCTGGGTGTGCAGCATCCACCAGGACTGAGGGCACTTTCATGCCCCAAGCCCCTCACCTCCCCCAGGAATGTTTTCCTTCCCTGTCACAAAGCACCTTTCTTCTTTCTCAGCCTGAACCTGAAGTTGCTCAGTGTTCTGGTTTGCCTGTCTGGGGAGGTGGGGCTGGTGAAAGAGAAGGGGGAAGGATCACTATTTACACTAGTGCCCCTTCAGCCTATTTCTGCTTCAAGGTCCCAGGGGAAGGGCTGCAGTAGATGGAGAGTTCTCATAGCCTTGGGGAAGCGGGGGGGGGGGTGCGCAGTCAGAGCCTTTGCAGAGTTAAATAAAACAAGCACTGTTGTACTCCTGTCTCCCCCACACAAGCATTTTTATTTCACTTACTAGAATTTGATCATCATATTAGGGATCAAGTTCTAAATGCAGACTTCAGGCTGCAGACCTGGCTGGCCCCATCTGGGGATGACAGAACCACACACACACACACACACACACACACACACACACACACACACACACACACACGAGCAGGAGGATGAATGGGGCTCAGTCTGGGCTTGAGCAAATACTGGTGGTGCTCAGCTGCCAACCAACCCCGACGCAGCCCTCCCTCAACCTCAACTGAAGGGACAGAGGAACTTTCTTCCCAAGGTGGCAATACAGGCTCCTCTTCCAAGTGAGTTCCAACAGAGTCATTTAAGTCTTGAAACCATAGGTGCCTTGACAGGACAGGGTCCCTTTCAGTAGAGGGCCCCTGCCACATGGCATAAAGGAAGCTGCATAAAGTTGGGGGAAGCTGGCCTCAGGCTGAGCCTGTTACTGCCAGCTCCATCCCAACTCAGATATGCCCCAATGCTGAGACTCTCCCCAGCTCACATTGGCCATCAGGTAGGGGTGAGTTCTAGAAGGGCAGGTCAGGGTGAGGTGTGGTGCCCAGTAACACTCTTTGGACTCTGCTTTGGAGTTAAGGGGTAAGTCTTCATGAAAGCACTTAGCAGCAGAAGCTGAAGAATGAGTGTGAAACACAATGCATCCATCCACAGGTACGAGCCAAACCAAAGGCAGTGGATCAGTGCTGAGCAGTAGGCATGACTCCGCAGTTTTCAGGGACTGAATAACAGGTATTCACACATGCTAGTGCAACTAGCATGCTCAGCCTGCAACTGAAACAAGTCAGGTGTGGTGGCATACATAGACCTTTAATTCCAGCACTTGGGAGGCAAAGGCAGATGGGTCTCTTGGAGTTCAATCCACACAGCAAAACCCAGGCCATCTGGGGCTGCATAGAGAAAGACCCTGGCTCAAAAAACAAATAACAACAACAATCCAGAAAGAAAGAGAAAGAACGCTTCAGGCTCTCTGGAATGTGTAGATAATGCATGTATAAAGTATCCTAGGCTCTAGCCGGTCCTCATTGATGGCACAGAGCTTGACACAAAAATACTCATCAGCTTCTTCTTCTCTTTTCTTGAAATGCAATTTCTATAGTTCAGGCTCACACTACCTCCTTGCTTCAGCTTCCCAAGCAACTGGGACTACAGGTGTGAACCACTGTACTGGGCTAACAAACAACCCTTTTCTTAACCTTTGCTATTTGTTTAGTTTTGTTGTTTCTATCCCAAACTTCCTAAAATGTTGGCTCCCCCTCATGACAGCAGGTCTTTACTACATATCCTTAGCACCCTCCAGCTCCTACCATACCTTACCACACCCTCAGTCTGTAATAACACAGAAGAAAAGGGAGACAGGAAAGAGCGGGATGAGGCTGAAGACCAGAACATGACAAATCTGAATTAATGAACACCAACAAGTGATTGTACTGTTTATAGCTAATGCGGATTGCGGATCACTTGATTTTTTTTTTTTTTTTTGCTATTTCTTCTGTAAGGTGCATTTTACAACTCAAATCCTAAGAAAAGGACACAGAAGCGAGGGAAAAACAAGTAAAATCTTTGCATCTGGACCAGAAAACCCAAAGCATACCCCCATGCCTTCACTGGGAACCAAATGCCCCTTTCCTCAGCTTCCCAGATGGTCCAGTGTGCCACATAGAGCAGACAGGACAAGCGGTCTGATGTCCAGAAGAGAACAATTGCAGGTGCAGCTAACTCTGAAAGACAAAGCAGTGTCCTTCATTACCAGAAACACAAGTGTGACTGCTAAACCACCTTCTTGGGTAATGCCCAGGGCTGGAGGTCCAGGATGCATGCCTTGAGCCAGAAAGCTCATGTGAGTGCAAGTCCCTCTGGGATTAAGCACAAAGTCCCAGTAATATTTTAAGATACAAATTCAGAAATAAAGAATGTCTAGCAAAAGCAGCTGAGGACAGGGAAGACTTGGGAAGGCTAAAGGGCGCAGAGCACAAGGCATGCATCGAGTTTGCAGGATGGGCCTGATGGAGCCAGAGAAAAGTCCAGGTGCCTGAGAAAGTGGTCCAAGGGCTCACTGAGGGAAGGAGGGAGCCATCTGTTTCTGAAAGGTACAATCTGAGTCCACACAGCAGGATTGACCTGGGTCGATACTGTAGAGCCTGGCTTCCTCCTTTAGTCACCAGAGGAGGACAGGTGGAAGGAAGACAGAGGTGCCACAAAAACAGTCGCCTCTGGGACAGTGCGAGTGCAATGACACAGACTCTGCTGATGTTCAGGGGACCACAGCAGAAACAGAAACACAGGGCAAAAGGAGTTGTTGAAGATCAAGCAAGCAAAAAATACGGGCATGCTGATTCAGAGCAACAAAGGTACCTTAGGCAGTAAAAACAGAAAACACCGAAACACAGAGCACGGTAACCGAGGGAACATGGAAACGGTGCATGTATATGGAGGCTGGCCCAGGGAGGGATGGCAGGAGCCAGCAATCCTGATGCCCTTGATGCCCGCTTAAAACTGTATTTCATGTTCTCTAAAGTGCAGTAAAGAACAAGATCTCAGCTTAAGCCCAGTAGGGGTTGTTGGGGGGGGGCGGTGGGGGCACTGCTAGCACAGTATCAGTTCTTAGTCTTCCAAATCAAACCCTGGGTCAAGGCCAAACCCCAAAATAACTGTATGAAAGCAAGCCTTCTTACTCGTAACCAGGATATGGCACCATAGCAAACGAGAGGGAAAACCAAAAGCAGGAGAAAACCAACAGAGACATTTAGAGCAGACAAAAATAATAAAAAAAAAAAAAAAAAAAAAAAAAAAAAAAAAGCTCCCACCACATTTCTTTAGTACAAGACGTCTTCTATTTCACCAAACAAGGTAACTCCCCCAACCCAAGCAGAGCCTCCACGTCTGCCGCTAAGAAAGCAAACCATTCCACAATACTCAGGAAGAAAACTGGGTTTGCATTTTTCCACTTCTGAAGACACCCCACTCCTGCCCCAATCCAAAGTTCTACCCTGAGGGCTTGCTACAATAAGAGAGGTGGGCAAAAAGGAAACTGCAAAAAGACCAAGTGGAAGAAGCTGGGACTCCTTCAGTGCTACCTAGACAGTCTGTGAAAGAACTGAAGTCTGGGCCAGAAAAGAGGATTCTTTTCAGTTTTTTTTTTTCTTTTTTAGTTAATAGGGGAAGTTGGATAAAGAAATGGCAAAAGAAAGCTGTCTCAGGCCTTCTGGGTTTGGGAGCCAAGGCCACTGTGAAAATGGCAAGTACGAAGGCAAATCCAGCTTCAGACCCATTAGTGCACTGACTCGAGGCACGGCATGGAGTTACTGTTAGAAACCCGAGGAATCTCATTGCCATGAGTGAAGTCTGTAGTGTCACAGTCCTGACATCTTTCCTGCTCGCCGTGCACTCGGCAGAGTGTGTGCATGTGCATGTGGCTGCAAACGGTAATGTGCAGGGAGTCACGCCACTAGTGGCAGGCTCTGGCCCTCTCACCTGGTAGAGGAATCTTTGGCTGAAGTGCTGCATGGCCCCCTGGAGCTGACTCCGCTGGGACTGCCACTGCTCATAGTTGCGCACGTACTCAGCAGTTGGACGCTGCCAGGTGGTTGTCCGGGTGTTGTGATCCACGTAGTAAAACCTTCCTCGGGGGTCTGTGCGTTTTTCCCACCTGGAAACAAGGCGCTGGAGCTGAGACGGCTTACCTCACCATTCCTGCTGCCACACACACCCCCCACCCAAATTCTAAAAATATTCTCAGGGTGTCTTATAAGGAACTGACTAGTTGCCTGGGACACAAGTAAGCATGCCGCATACTGGGACAATCAAAATGTATCTCAGGATACTTGCTGGGAAATTCTAGGTGAGAAAAACAGTCTTCCATCTTTTCTGAATCTGAGTAGGAAGCACAGAGCCAACAGCCAGCAGGACAGAAACACAGGAGAAAAACTGTTTCTCTGGCTATGGCCATACTCGGAATACCAATTTTTGTGATTTATTTCTCTGAAAGATAGATGATCTCTTGGCGTTAGTAGTTCCTTAGCTGCACCTCTCTCATGGTTTTCCTCTGACACAGGCACTTGTATGTCCACAATACCCTGCTCTCCACTGTTGCCCCAAGGCATTTCACCCCTTCTTCTTGATAGGGCTTTCCATGGACTCCAGGTTGGGTCGCTGCACCCACCCTTCCTTCTGGATCTGGCTGCTCTCATCTGCTGAAGTAAATCACACAGTACTTTCCAAGTAAAGGCTCCAAAGTCAAGTTTCTGAAATCAGCATGTCTGAGGATGCCTTTATTAAGCCATTTTCCATCCCTGATGCAATGGCCCTCTCTCCTGCTGCTGTGGCATTCCTAACTCCCAACCCTTTCTATGTACCCTACTTTCTTCCTCTGGAAGCTTCCAACATCTTTTCTTGGCACTCTGAGATTCCATGAGATGTGGCTTGGGTGGGTCACTCTTCATTTTCCAAGCTGAGCACTGGATGTGGGCCTTGCTAATGTGAATACTTCACATTGCCATTTTGGAAATTCTTTTCTTTTTGGTTTTGTGAAGCAGAATCTCACTATGTAGCCCTGGCTGTCCTGGAACTCATTATGAAGACCAAGCCAGCCTTGAACTCACAGAGATTCACCTGCCTCTGCCTTTGGGTGCCAGGATTAAAGGTGTGCATCACCATGTCCAGCTCACTTTCTTCTTCTCCATTTATTTATTTATTGACTCTTTTTTGCTTTTCAAAACAGGATTTCCCTGTGTAACATACCTGGCTGTCCTGGAACTCTCTTTGTAGACCAGGCTGGCCTTGAACTCACAGAGATCTGCCTGCCTGCCTGCCTCTACCTCCAGAGTGCTGGGATTAAAAATGTGCACTACTACCACCCAGCTCATGTTTTTTTCTTTAAATTTTTTTATATCATGTTTTATTTAGTGTGTGTGTGTGTGTGTGTGTGTGTGTGTGTGTTTGTGTACATATGGTAGTCAGTGGACAAGTTTTGGGAGTCAATGGGATTGAAGTAAGGTTGCTAAGTTTAGCGGCAAGCACTTTCATCCATCTTGCCAGCCCCTGGTTTTGGTAGTTTTCTATTTTTGTTGTGATAGTTACTCCCTATTCTCTGTCAGTTCCCTCTTGCTAGGACTCATATTTGGGTACCAGGTTCCCAAGTTTTACCTTCTAATTTCCATGTCTCCAAACATTCTAATAAACTTTGGGCTCTTTTTCTTCTTTGGTTTGTTTGTTTGACATAGTCTCATGTAGCTCAGACTGGCTTCCAACTAATTATGTAACTGAGGATAGCCTTTGAGGCCTAATCTTCCTACCTCTATTTCCCAATAACTGAGATTATGGGGCTGGATTATTGACTCATGCTGGTTAAAATCATCCCTCCTCAGGGTCTTTAGTGCTTTTTGCTGCAACCCAGTCAGATCGTTCAGACTGCAGGCTTCCTCAGCTCTACCATTTACCTGTCAGCAAAGTCATTTGGATCACTATCTCCTGTGCACATCTGTCTCCCTCTTCCTCTATTCCCTTCACCCTTCCTTCAATGTCTCTCTGATCTTCTGACTTCCAATTCCTATGCTACGATTATAGGCATGAACAACCATAACTGGCTATATCTTGTTTTTGAACGTTTGTGCTTTTCTTAAAATGAATTTATTGCCATTTTAGCAAGCTTTCAGGAAGTATGGGATAAATACATGTTCATTCTACATGTTTACCAAGGTGAACTTTAAGCTTCTGTTTTTAAGACTTATTTTTATTTGTGCGTGTGTGTGTGTGTGCGTGTGTGTGTGTATGTGTGTGTGTGTGCGTGTGTGTATGTGCGTGTGTGTATGTGCGTGTGTGTGCGTGTGTATGTGTGTGTGTGTGCGTGTGTGTGCGTGTGTGTATGTGCGTGTGTGTGTGTGCGTGTGTGTGCGTGCGTGCATGCGTGCGTGTGTGTGCGTGTGTGTGTGTGTGCGTGTGTGTGTGCGCGTGTGTGTATGTGCGTGTGTGTGTATGTGCGTGCGTGTGTGTGTGCGTGCGTGTGTGTGTGTCTGTGTGTGTGTATGTGCGTGCGTGCGTGTGTATGTGCGTGCGTGCGTGTGTATGTGCGTGCGTGCGTGTGTGTGCGCGTGCGCGTGTGCGCGTGTGTGCGCGTGCGTGTGTGTGTGCGTGTGTGTGTATGTGCGTGTGTGTGCGTGTGTGTGTGTATGTGTGCGTGCGTGTGTGTGTATGTGCGTGTGTGTGCGCGCGCGTGTGTGTGTGCGTGCGTGTGTGTGCGTGTGTGTGTGTGCGTGCGCACGTGCACACGAGGCCAGAAGAGTGTTGTGGATTGAGGAAGGAGAGAAGAGGTCACTGGACTCTTCTCCACCACTTCCCTGATCAGTTTCCTACCCCAATATCTGACTCCCAAATTTTTGTTGCCGTTTGCTTTTCAGAAAAGGGTTTCTCTGTAGCTTTGGAGCTGGACCTGGAGCTAGCTCTGTAGAGCAGGCTGGCCTCGAACTTACAGACATACGACTGCCCCTGCCTCCTGAGTTCTAGGGTTAAAGGAGTACACCAACACTCTCCAGCTGACTCCCAAGATTTTATTGAAGTTTTTCATTGACCCAAAAGAAAGGCTGAGCCTTTCTTTCATGCTCTCCCTACTACTTCTTGTGTCTCTCTATATGCCCTCTGTCCTTCAAAACCTCTATGGCTAATTTTGGCCAGCTAGTAGCTAGTTCTGCTCTCTGATTCAAAGTAAACTTCATTGGCAGTCTCAGGAGTGTCAGAATGCCATCAAAATATCCCACAACAAAATAGGGCACTGAATTCCCTGAAACTAGAGTTATAGATGGTTCTAAGTCACCTGATACAAGTGCTAGGACCCAAACTCAGCTCTTCTGGAAGAGCAGAAAGCACTCTTAACATCCAAGCCATCTTTCTAGCTCCAAATTTCAAACTTCTAAACTGGATAATTCTGCCATTAGTTTCCAATAAAATCTTGTACAGTCATAATCTTTAAGAGCAGAGCATGGTTTGAAGGTCAGTCAGCCTGTTCACTGACTCCACCTCCACCGAGCACTGAAAACAAAGGCTTCATGGGGAACACCTGGGGCATCTGGTTTTACTCCATCCTTCCACTCTGGCAAAAGTAGTCCACGCACCATTCCCTAGGGCCTTCATATTCCTGGACACACACTGCACCTCCACTGGTGCTATCCTCTTGCTCCTATATGAGTACAGCCCTCCTACAAATGTCTGTAGGGCTTGTCTAACCCTGACCTTCTATAGTAATCCCTCTCTCTCTGCCTAGCTCTGGTCTGAGCATTGTTCAGGACCAACCAAAGAATATATGATGCAGCCTTGGCTACCAGGTCCAATACTTTGTGCTCCAGAATAAAAGGATTGCACTGCGCATATGTCGCCATGAAACTGCTGTAACAGGGTGGCCATGATGAAACCTTGCTCCTTAATCAGTAGCTTGCTGAAACAATGGTTTTATTTGCTGTTTTAAAGTCACTATGATAGTGATCACATTTCCCACTGCTTTGAGCAGAGACTTCTTATTAACTATGTTCAATGTTTATGCTCTTTCTGGATTTGCTACCACACAAGGAAGAAAGAGCCCTTCACTTAAAATTCTGGAAGAACTGTGTTGGATACTAAGACAGGCATCTCCTATGAGAACATTAAAAGTACCCTGGGGAGGCAGGCTGTGACTAGGTTGGCACAGTGCTTGCCTACCATGCACGAAGCCAAATATTTCATAAACCAGGTGAGGTGGTGCACACTGGGAATCCCAGCATTTGAAAATAGAAGCAAGAAAATCAAAAGCAACACCTTAATTTAATACCTGATGAATAATATGCCCCTAGTCATCCTTAGAATCCCATCTTCAGCTCCATCCAAATGCTTAATAGATCATTGCCTATACATCCACTAAGAGTGATGATACAAACTTTAATCCCAGTACTTGGGAGGCAGAGGCAGAAGGATTTCTGAGTTTGAGGTTAGCCTGGTCTACAGAGTGAGTTCTAGGACAACCAGGGCTACATAGAGAAACCCTGTCTCTTAAAAAAAAAAAAAAAAAAAAAAAAAAAAAAAAAATCCAAACAGCATCTATACATCCTATATTTCAGAGTGTTCAGAGGTTGCAACAATACATTTTATATCATTCCTGTTCTAAAGTTCAAATGTGCAAGTCATACTATTAGGTCAATGCCTGACAATTAGAGAAATCCAAATGTTGACTGGGTTAGATGATATGAAGCAATATTGCTCACTGCCAGGTCCAAAGTACCGCCCCCCAAGGCCCAAAGGCTGGCTGGTGGCATTGTTCTAAACAGGACTTTGGCCAGGTAAACAGGCAAATAAGCCTAAAAGTTTCCATTTAGTAGAAAAGTAGCTCTCCTCTGCAGTTGTTGCTCACCAGGAACCTCCCTTAAGCTTGTCCCAAAGGTTAGTCACAAACATACCTAGTTCTACATCAATATGGACAGTCAGCTCAGATCCGCATCAAGTTATCATATAAAACTGGCTTGCTTTCCCACCATATTGCTCTTCTCTCTGCCTCACCACCACCTTGAGATAGCCTTTGCAATCTGATCCCAAATAAACCTTTTTTTTTTTTTTTTTTTTTTTTTTTTTTTTTCTGCTCACGGGATGATCTAGTTCTGTAGTTTTGATGCACCATCACTTATACTAACAACATGGAGGTTCTACTGCAGTGACTTTCTGTTGTGTGTGTGTGTGTGTGTGTGTGTGTTTTGTGGTTTTTCTAAGACTAGATCTCATTATGTAGTTCTAGTTGTCCTGAAACTCACTATGTAGGCTAGGCTGCCTTAACTGAGATCCACTTGCCTCTGCCTCCCAAGTGCTGGGATTAAAGGCATGCACCATTGTCCTTGGTTGTTGATGTATTTTAGAATTGTGTACTGAAAGAAGGGTGAATAACAACGTATATGATCTCCCTCAAAATAACATAAACCAAGACAAGCAAGGAAGGTGGGTGAAGGTTACAGATCACAGACTGGAAATGTTTTCTATAAAGTAAATGTTTAAAAATTTCTGGGGGCCACACAGTCTGTGTTATAGCTACTTGATTGTGCCACTGAAGAATGAAAACAGCCATTAAAAACATAAATTCAGCCCTCAGAAGGCTGAGGCAAAGAATCCCTATAGGTTCAAGGACAGCCTGTGCTGTGAGACAAAGTGAGTTCCAGAATAGCCTGGGCTTCAGAGTGAGAAGCCTGTCTCAAAAAACCAACCAACTGGGGCAGATGTGGTGACCACACAGCTTTAGTTCTAGAATTCAGGAGGCAGAACTATATTGAGTTAGATGTCAGCCTGCTACATATTGAGTGCTAGGACAGCCATTGTTACACAGGGAGACCCTGCCTCAAAAGCAAAACAAAACACCAACCAGCCACTACAAAAAGCCCTCCCTTAACCTCAGTGTGGCTCAAACATACAGAGCTTGCCTACCATGCTGGTCACACCCAAAGCACTGGGTGTGAGGCCCTAGCACTGAAAAGAAAAGAATGGTTAGCAAATGAATGTGGCCATGGTCCAAGAAAATATTATTTACAAAAATGGGTGGAGGGCTCGATTTTATCCACATGCTATTATAAGGTGTCAACCCCTGGTACAGATAAAACAGGCTATGAGTATATGGGGCTCATTATACTATTCTCTCTCTATTCTTTCCATAACAGTATTGTGGAAAACCACAATAAAATGTGGAAATAAAAAGAAAACAAAATTAAGAAGTCAAACTTTAACTTTGGTAGGCTTTACTTGAGTCCAAGGAGAAACAGAGTGAGCACTAGGGATGACAGATGAGGAATACGGCTCCCAGCAAAGTAAGGAAGAAAAGGAAAACCCAATGCTCTACTGGAAACTAGAGCGAAAGCAGCACATCTGTGGAAATTTGTGGAGCCAGGCAGTGAGGTGGGATTTGCCTGGCACATGCTTGACAGCTGAACTTAACGGGGCACAGAGGCTCTTCCCAGAGCCTCCCCCATCCTTTCCCTAGGTAAACTGGGAGGATAATGGTCACATTAATGGAGGAGCCCTTCATGGCTGCATTAGGTGGGTTGAGGGTGAGCCTTTCTTAAGAACAGAATTCATCCCCTTTCTTAAGCTCTCAAGACCAGGAGACACATGTGGAAAGAACTTTCTGTCCCTGGCAGACAGGAAATCAAACCCTTTTCTCCTTGAACTTGGACTGTCTTCCTCTTGGAAGTCCTTCTCAGCCTTTGGTTTTGGAGAACTCCACTGTGTTCTCACCAAGCCCAGATTGAATTAGGAACAACCTGCTTTTGGGGTCAGGCTGTACAGGGAAATGCAGCTCTTTTTCTTTGTACATGTGTATGCATGTTGCATTTGTGTACATATTCAAGTGTGCCAAGTATATGTGCATTTATATGAAGGACAGAGGTTGACACTGGTGTTGTCTTCTATTGCTCTCCATATTTTTTTTTTGAAGCAGATTATTTTACTGAATCTGGAACTTACCAATTCAGCTAGACTGGCTGGTTAGTGAGCCCCAGAAATCTTCCTGTCTGTCTCTTCTGTGTTGGCCTTACAGCTGCTCACCAATACACCAGGCTTTTTATATGGGCATGGAGATCTGAACTCAGACTTGCATGCTTGCCTGGCAAGTACTTTACCAACTCCTCCATCTCTCTAGATATCAGTCCTGTTCCTCTTTTTAAAAGAGATTTTTATTTATATTAACATGTATGTGTGTGGGTATAGGCACATGTGTGACTGCCCCCAGAGTCTAGAAGAGGGAATCAGGTCCCCTAGAGCTAGAGTTACAGGTGGTTATGAGCCGCCTGACATGGGTTTTGGGATTGAACCCAGGTCCTCTGGAAGATCGGTCAGTGCTCTTAATCTTTGAGCACTTCCCTGGCCCTTGGTCCTCTTTCTTACTCGCCCTATACCCTACTGAAACCCAGAGACTCTCAAAACATTATAGTATATACTAAGAATGAGGGAGGGCAGAATTAAGGGGACTGGATAAGAAAAGTCATCAAGGGACCCAGGGTGCCAGGTGGCATATGCCTTTAATCTTAGTACTTAAGAGGTAGAGGCAAGCAGATCTCTGTGAGTTCAAGGCCAGCCTGGACTACAGAGTTCCAGGATAGCCATGGCTACACAGTGAAACAACCTCAAAAAAACCAAGAGTAGAGACAGAGAGACTGACCCAGGATAACTGTCTGCTGCCTCTGAAGAAAGGAACTGAGCTGCCACTCTTCATAAGGGTGTCTCCACATAGAAAGCTGACTAAGGCCACTGAGACCCCAAGACCCAGGAAGCTTCCCCTCATACCTGTCTCCAGGACTCAACAGCCCTGTTGGCACTGAGAACACAGTATAAGCCTTGGCCATGAGGTGGGGCCGATGTAGTGCATGTAGAGTAAAGGACAGGCTGGGGTCAGGGAGGAGTGGAAGGAGGGGAAAATCAGCAAAGTCAGACAGGAAATGACCGAGAGCAGTAGAGACGCCTGGAGGAGATCCATGGTGCCCATTCCAGAGTCTCAGGCCTTACCCTGGAGGAAGAGGCCGCTCCCAGGTGGTGGTCTTGGTATTGTGGTCAACATAATAGACACGTCCGTTGGGCAGCTCTCTTTGTTCCCACCTGGAAAATAAAACCAAGGGGAGCCATGACACATACAGTCAAAAGGTACAGTCCCAGGAAGGAGGGAAGTTCTTCACGGATGGGCTCAAAAGAAATAAACAAAACAAAGATGACATTCAATGGCAGCCCAGTGTCATACCAGCTCTGTGCTTCTGCTGAAATCCTCCTGACAAAACTATGGTGCATCCATTTACAGCAGGGATTACTGTAAATCCCCCTGAACCCTATACACCTGCACTCCATGATTTCTTCTTCTGTCTTTTCTTTCTTTCTTTCCTTTTTTTGTTTTTTTTTTTTTTTTTTGGGGGGGGGGACGTTCAAGACAGGGTTTCTCTGTAGCTTTGGAACCTGTCCTGGAACTAGCTCTGTAGGCAAGGCTGATCTTGAACTCACAGAGATCTACCTGCCTCTGCCTCCTGAGTGTTGGGATTACAGGTGTGTACCACCACCACCCAGCTCTTCTTTCTTTTCTTAAAGATTTATCTTTTACTATGCGTATATGCATGTGTGTCTGTGTGTGGATATATGCATGTTATTGCAGGTGTTCATGAAGGCCAGATGGAGGAACTGGCTCCTCCTAGAGCTAGGGTTACAGGCAGTGTTGAGCCACCCAGCCTGGGAACAGTACTAAGGTAATCTGGAGGAGCACTATGTGCTCTTCATCACTGAGGACCTGTCTCTCCAGATGCTCTATAATTTTTCAAATCAGTACTTTTTTAGTGTTTTAGGATCAAAGATCCCTTAAGAATACAATGGAGGGGCTGCAGCGATGGCTCAGAGGTTAAGAGCACTGGCTGCTTTTCCAGAGGTCCTGAGTTCAATTCCCATCAACCATATGGTGGCTCACAACCATCTATACCCCTTTTCTGGCATGCAGGCATACATGCAGGCAGAATATTGTATACATAGTAAATAAATAAATCTTTTTTTAAAAAGAATATGATGGAAATTGAGAATTTTTTTTTCTAAAATGAACTTCTAACAATAATTTGCATGCCAATTTCTGAGTTTCATGGGTAGCCTTTTCAGCTACCATAACCTGCTAAAATTAAAAACTATCATTGGACTTGAGAGATAGCTCAGCAGTTGAAAGCACTGGTTGTTCTTCCAGAGAACTGAGGTTTGATTCCCAGCTTACAACTATCTGTAACTCCAGACCCAAGGGACAGGACACCCTCTTCTAGCCTCTGAGACCTCTGCATGTGTGTGGTGCACAGACTAACACTTGGGCAAGACAAAAAAATAATAAAATAAATAAAATCTCAAAAAATTATATCACCTAGTCCTGTTCTCCTAGCTTTGTGCATGTTTATCATGGAATCTTATTTATTTATCTATTTATTTAGAGGCAGGGTCTCACTATGTTGCCTGTGATGTCTACTTTTAAACAGTAGGATTTGTTAGTAGAGAGTCATGTGAAGAGACTGGCATGGATCCAGGAACATGGTGCACTGTTGTCTGATGACAGCTTCAGTCTGTGTGGACATTAACATGAGTTTGGGAGGCTGACGGTGGCTCTCGTGTGCTAATGATGCCGAGAACCACCCAAGCTAAGCAGCACAAAAACAGCCAAAGTCCCACACTCCTGTTGCCCAGATGCATGGGACCACAATATAGTAAAGGACACACAAGTTTGATACAATGCTATTTTGTGAAGGATGAAAACAGCTCAGTGAGTTTCCCTGATTTCATTTACTTCTCTTTTGGGAGGAAGTTAGTATAGTCTGTGATGACAAAAAGCTTGTTTTTAAAATATTATGACTGTTGCCTGTGTGTGTATGATGCATGTGTATAGTCATGTGTGTAACAACATGCATGTGATGATCAGAGGATGACTTTATGGAGTTGGTTCTCTCCTTCCACCTTTACGTGGGATCTGGGGAGTGAACTCAGATCCTCAGGCTTGTGAAGCAAGGGCTTCAATGCTGAGCCATCTTACGGGCTCTGTATGCTTTTTTGGAAATAGGAATTTGTTTCATGGCTGAAGACATGAAGACTAAAACCATAACTGTCCCCTTTGACAGACCCGTCCCAAACCATAACCTGGCCAGGACGTCTACTGCAGTGACTGCAGTGACTGCAAAGGCAGGGGATGTGTCCGTGTTTGAGTGGTACCCGCACGTGTACAATCCCTCAGTCCAGGATGACCACAGAGCAGAAGGCACATTTCCTGGGAAGAGTTGACCTGACGCTGTCCACCTCTCCTCTGTTCTCTGTCCTTCTCCCCAAATAGTAAAAGGGGGACCTGGATATATGACAGTCCCTACCCTGGGACCCTGAATCATAATGTAACTACTAATCAAAATTCACTGGAAAAGTTAAAAACAAAAACACAAAAACCCTTAACATATTTTTCTTTTATTCCTAAAACCGTTTCAGTATATAACTCATCTTATATGCAGTTTCCATTTTAACTTTCATTTGAAACAGTGGAAATGGCTTTATTATGCCTTGCCTAATATTTCAATTTGAAGACAGGCAAATACTTGAAATTCCAAGCAATGGATGCCTTTTATCCACACAGTGGTACTGAACTGCCAAGATATACAATCATGTTGCCCCTCCCCCTCCCTTCCCTGCAGCCCATAGTTCCCGGTGCCTCTTTCAGCACACAGACCTAGGCGAGATCTGCCCTCGCATCTTTGATCACAGCTGATCCTAGAAATGAAAGTCACTCTTTCAGGGACTGCTATTGTCCAGCCCTGCTCTGTGTCCTTATGAACCCTCTCAACTGACTCAGCCAGGAAAACAGCAGAGGGACAAGACCTTCTTTCCACCACCTTGTTACTATCTACTTCTCCTTTTAAAATTGGACTCCTGCTCAGATGAAATGGCTGTGGGGTCTTCCCTGACCCCTGGGCTGGCTTGCCTCCCTTTCTTTGAGAACTCTCACTCTTCCCTTACCTGCAGCTATTCATGAGTCACACAGATCCCTTCCCCTCATTCTTTCAGCACAGTGGGTCACTTCTGTCACCAGCCCTACGCCGGAGCCTCCTGCTTCTGCTGACCCACATAGATTAAGCTTTCCGACTATCTTGGCTTGGTCTCCTCATGCCAAGAAAATGATCCTGCCTTTGACTTTCTGTCAGCATATCCCTGCCAGGGGTTGAGTTTCTGTCCCTTCTAAGCATCTTCCCCACACTGAGATGAAAAGCCTTTGCAATCCACTGCTGCGGGTCTCGCTCAGCGCCTCATCCAGGTTGTGCAGGTTCTCTCCACCCCACTGAATAGCTTTCTTTGACAACTCTCAGAAACAGTGTTGAAAGCATCGAGTTTGTTCAGGTCACTCCCCAACATGTTGCTCTTTGGCCCCCAGTGAGTGACACCAGCTGAACACTGGCTACACCAGGTCTTGTTTTTGAAAAGACTTAAGTCTCCAGTTTCACCCAGTCCTAAGGTAATTTTTCTCATACCTAAATTACCTTTATTCTGTTCTGTCTCTTCTATCCCCAGTCTCCCCACAATTACCACACCAAAGAGATTAAAGGCCAAGATGAAGCCTCAATCCCATTATTAGGATGATGTCAATTAACTCTCCACTACATTAGCTAAAAGGTTACCATTAGCGTGGTGTGATGCCTACAAGGAATCCCAGCACTAGGGAGAAAAGACAGAAGGCTCAGGACTTCTGGATAGCCTGAGCCAGTGGAAACTCTGTTATAGAGTGCTTACTTAGCATATATGAAGCCCTCCTTTTAGCTCTGGAGTTCAGGTAAGTACTGTGGTCCTTCCTACATAACCTTTATAAAATTACATGATTAAATGTTCAAAATGCAGTCTTAGTAAAAGTATTGAAGGGGTTGGAGAGATGTCTCAGTGGTTAAGAACATTAACTGCTTTTCTAGAGGACCCAGGTTAAACTCCCAGCACTGACATGGCAGCTCACAACTGTCTATAACTCCAGTTTCAGGGGATCCAACACTTATACAGACATATGTTCAGGCAAAACACAAAAGCACACAAAGTTAAAATAAGTAAATATTTTTTAAAAGAAAAAATATTACTATTTGTAGTCACTAATGTGCTTTTTTTTTTTTTTTTTTTTTTTAATTAACCTAGGCACTGGGCATCAATAGCCCTCATGTTAGAGGGAAACTTTTTTCCACTAGAAAATAGAGCCATTGGGAAGGCAGTGGGACGGGGACACTAGGCAGAGTGAGAAGGAGTTAATAACAGATAGATATGATCAAAGCACAGTGTATAAATTATATGAAATTTTCAAATACATTTAAAATACAATTAACAAATAAATATAAACAAAATCATAAGGCTGACATGGCGATTTGTACACATTTATAATTTCTATACTGGTTCCTGGCACTCTACTTCCTTCACACTGGTTTCAGGGTAACCTAGTGCCTTCATACTGGTTCCTGGCTGGGTCTTTTCTCAACAAAGCTGGGACTGTATCCAACTCCTTGTTTCTCCCAAGGCCTTTCCTGAATTCTGGACTGCACTTCAATCTTAACAGACTAACTCCTTTTAGTAACTATTAACAGCATTCTATGCCACCTAAGCCCAAGATGTCACAGGAGCAGCTACTGAGTTTTCTGAATTAAGTCTGTTTTCTCTTCCTCTTCAACTATCCTGTTTTCTTTGCCTTGGGGAAATCCCAGATAGAGTATGGTAACATTCAAATATAAGCTTTTATAGAAAGTAAAGACAAGTCTTAGAAATGGTCTCTATAACAAACACACACACACACACACACACACACACATTTTCAAATGGAAAGTTGACAACATATGTAGATAATCTGAAAAACAGTGGATGACAGCAAAAATGAGTTTTTTCTTTCGAAAGGCAATTAGGTAACTTGGTCAATAACCCTGTCTATATAAATGTTCTATGAGTTTGAACTTCTAACACAGCCAAGAAAAGAACTGTGTCAGAGATGCAGCTGTAAGACCATCTATTATTTTATAGCTCATCACAGCAGTGGCAGAGACCCTGAATGGCAGCAGGTGGAGCAAAGAGAAATGCTACTACTACTTCTTGTTTTTGTTTATTTGTTTGAGACAGGGTTTCTCTTTGTAGCCCTGGCTGTCCTAGAACTCACTCTGTAGATCAGGCTGACCTTGAACTCAGAGGTCCACCTGCCTCTCCCTCCTGAGTGCTGGGATTAAAGGTGTATGCCACCACTGTCTGACAAGAAAAGCTACTTCTATAATGGGGTCATTCCAGTTTCAAAACAAACTGGAAATGAGTATTAACTTATTCAAATGTTTGTGACATACTGGATGGAAAAGCAACTATGCTTGCAATAGTCAAAATTGAGTGTAAACAGGAGATGGCTGAAAAATATTTGCTATTGGGCTTGAATTTGATCCTGGGACCCACATGACAGAAAGAACTAACTCTTGGAAGTAGTCCTCTGACCTCCACATGTACTTTCTCACACACAAAACAAATGTAATAAACATTTAATTATATATAAAATACTAGTTTTAATAATCAAATCTAAATTACCATTGTATGATTAACCTATCAACAACAGACACTGACAAACAATGGTATGCCAATGTTTGTAAGTTACATACTGAGTTTTAAAAAGATTGTAAATATGAAATAACATGGGGACTGGAGAGATGGCTGAGAGCATGTCCCGCTCTTCCTGAGCACCCAAGTTTGGTTCCCAGCAACCCTGTCAGGTGGATCTCAACCACCTGTAACTCCAGTTCCAGGAAATCCAAAGCCTCTGGCTCCTTCACACATCTCTCTCAGGAGCACATATCCATACACATACACATAATTAAAAATAAAACATTTTTAAAAATCAACAAAATGGGGTATCTGTATGTTACAACCTTAGAACAAGGAAGAACTTTAGATGACAGTACATACATGTGCTTGTACCCCACCCCACACACAATCATTTTTAATATGGGGAGAGAGGAGGAACTGTGGTTAGTATATAAAATGAATAACTTTTTTTTTTTTTTTAAAGAATGACCAAATGATCTCTGGGTTAAACTCAGAAGTCCCCAACTCAGAGTAAAAGTTCATTCTGTCTGGTAGCTACTATTAATGGTCAGCAAAATGACACAAGATGTATAAACATATCAAACTTAAGTCCAGAAAGGCCTTTGGTACTGTTGTTGCTACACTATGTCTGCATCCCTGCCCCTATCCCTGACTATCAAAGATCTTGTTTGTTGTTGTTTTATGGGTTTTGTTTTTCAGCTTTTTGAAACAGGGTTTTCCACTCTGTAGCCCAGGCTGGCCTCAGATTCAACTACCTTCCTGCCTCAGCTTCCCTAAATGCTAGGATTACAGGAGTGAGGAACCACACTCAGTTTAACAGTCTTTTATAAGAGCAAAATGTAAATTAAGATACTAAGGACAAGTAAGAATGTGAGTCACTTATCTCCTTATACTCCCCATTACATCTCCTTATACCATGGAAGATGCTGAGGATGCCAAGATGGGAACAACACTCCTTATTCTTGAGGAGCTCTCAAGAAAGTACAGTAAAAATGGTTATGTGTGATTACCTAATTTAGGTATGGGAAGAACACCTCACAGCTCTGTGAGTTCACTGGGGACAGCGGAGTTTTTTTGAAAGAAGACAGAAATGCACTACTTGAGTTACCTATGCATATAAAAATCCTTTTAGGGTCAAAAACAAAACCACATTCCATAATAAGACAAGGAGAGAAAAAGGCACAGTTTCCCACTATAATTCTTTAATCCCAAACTACTCAAAATGTGGTCCATGCTCCAAACTGTTAACAGTCTGTACCCAGAAACAGAGAAGCTTCTTAGCTTCTAGAAACTTCTGTGTCTATGACATTGCCTCAGCTTCTAGATATGTATGTGATACAAAGGTAAAGATTCATTAAGGTTGAAAATTTAGAAATAAATTGATAGCAACCCCCTAAAAGGCAGGCTCTTCATTTATAGTTTGTGTGACACTGTAAAAATGCTCTGAGTGAGAAGCACTTTGGCTTAAGTCAAAATTGAGTTTGGAGTGAGATTCAGTGCTCAGACTGGTTATAACTCAGCAGAGGTGCTCCAAACTTTCCCATCCTTTCAGTGTGTCTACAAACAACACATCAAAGAACTCTCCCAAGCTGTCTCAGGGTCTACCTAGAGAAGGTTCTGGGCCTCCAGCAAGGGTATGGGGACAGATGGCAAATGTAAAAGGGCTTGAAAACTCCACTCCATTAATTCTACTGTGAGGCAGGAAACAGGGCAGCCAATGACTTTGGGAGAACAAGGATGGTGTGAAACAGCAGCGCTGAGGTAAGCTGGCAGTCCAAACACAAGGTCCTCTCTTATGTAAGAAACCACAGCACTGTGCTAGCTGCCAGGGGAAAATAATGTGCCTCTGTGTGAGGGACTCTGGGAGCTAAGAGACTGGGGCGTGTTGGGAGTTTGTCAAAGCCATGTACACATGGTCTGTTCATGAGTATTCAGTCTCCAAAGTGGGCTCTGACAGTGACAAAAACCAGACCCAGGGCCAACTGGCCAAAGTAGCCATGCTTTTCACTCCCTGCCTGGGCCACTACCTCACATGTTCAACACCCTTGCTTTCAACAGGCACTCACAATCTGGAAGCTCCACACCTTCCAGTAGCTTCCTTGGGGCTAATTAAGTTGAAATAAAGGAAGGAAGGAAGGAAGGAAGGAAGGAAGGAAGGAAGGAAGGAAGAAAGGAAGAAAGAAAAAAAAGGGGGGGGGGCTTCCAGACAGGGAGAGAAATGGACTGAGGAATGTTGTATTTGGCCTTAGGCAGCCTAGGTTTCCAAAGTCCTCAGCCTGGAAGCACACAGATGTGTGTGACCAGTCTTTCCTGCTGTAAATTTCAGACAACCAATGTGGCAATTCTTGGAATCCCCAGTGAACTTTTTTTTTCATCCATTAACAAAGGAAATGGAGGAGCTGAGAAGATCAAACTGAAGACAGAGTCACCCTGAGGCCCAATTCCTGAACTAACTAGCTCAGAAATACTTGGAGAAGTGAGTGACCAGGAGCCTTTGTGAACAAGGACCAGTGCTCTGATATGTGACAGACACAGCTGAACCCAAAGCCATTCAACACAATGAGTGAAGGGAACAGCAATGTTCTCTCATCGATGCCCTTTCTTTAAAGCATCAGTGAAGCAGAGAACGTTCATCCAGACAGGAAAAAAGGAAGAAAGGAAATGGAGCAGAGGGCGGCACTTAGATGTATTCATCACAAGTAGGTCCTGGACCTGCTTTGTGCCAGGCTACTAGTCACCTACAGCCCAGAATGACAGACTGACTTGAATAAGCATTTACAAGCATGAGAAAAGACATGACCATACATGTAGTTATTTAACCTCGTCTACCAGAGATTAGGAAGGGTCGATTCCCTGAGGGTTGTCATTAACCTAAAACTTAAGGAATTAAATATTAAGACCAGAGGAAGCTTTGAGAAAGACCATCATGGAAGGATGCTCAGTCTGGAGGAGTGAGTGCATGGATCAGACTAAAGTCATTTACTATGACTAGAGCTCAGAGTGCACAAGGAAGGTGGTTCCCATGGAGATTTTTGGCTTACTTAAAGACTGGGAATTTATCCTTGAAGACAGTAGGAAACTGCTGAGGCACTCCAAGTAGGAAAGGTCATGCTTAGAACTTTTACTTTAGAAGGTATAGTATAAAGAAAGACAGATGGTCAGGCGGCAGTGGTACACAACTTTAGTCTCAGCACTCAGGAGGTAGAGGCAGGCAGATCTCTAGGTTCGAGTCCAGCCTGGTCTACAGAGTGAGTTCCAGGACTGCCAGAGCTACACACAGAGAAGTTCTGTCTCAACAACAACAAAAAGAAAGGACAGATAGACAGACTGATGGTCTGATGGTCACCTGGGCCAATGGCAGACTGTTTCAGGACAGCTTAGGATGGGTCAGATAATGTTTCTGTCCTAGCCTGAGTTAAGATACACAGAAAGTAGTACAGTGGGCTTAAGATGCTGAGAGTTGGCATTGGTTCTCAGGGAAGTCAGGGATTGGATCAGGTGCCCAGAGAGAATTCAGAGGAACCAGAGCAGACTTCATAAACTATTCTGAACACAGACCATTCCTTACTTAGATGTACATTTGCAGTGCTTAGCCCTGGACTTACCATGTCTTAAACAGTAATGACTATCCTATCTGATGGAAGAATGCAGGCCAGTGAGATGGCTCACTATGTAAAGACACTTGCCATCAAGCATGACAACCTGAGTTCAATTCCCACAATCACATTATGGAAGAAGAGAACAAACTCCCTAAAGGTTGTCTTCTGTTCTCTGTATATTTGTGTACATACAACTATACAAATATTTTTAAAAAGTAATAAAAATTTTTTAAATAAACAAAACAATGCATCCTATAAAGGCATTGACCAGCAAATTGAACACTAGCAGCTTAGTTTAGATGCTTCACTTATAAATTCTCATAAAGGATAAAGGTATTATGTGATTTCCACTCATGCCCAAAATGAACCTGTACTTCAACCCCTCTACAGAATTTACAGCAGGATGATGGACTAGGACTAAGTTTATCATCTTACTGCCTGGGTCTCCTCAACTTAGACCAGGGAGGGAGAAAAGTGCTGGGCCTACAAATTGGGAGGATCACTACAGAAACTATGTCCTTTCTGAGTTCCAATTCCAAAGGCAATAGAGAGCCTGCTGTCCTTCCTAGCATGCACACAGCAGTGCTGGTGAGCACACAAGTAAGGAGTGGCAATCCCTGGGCACTGACAAGGCCCTCCAACTGCTGGAAAACTGGGACTCTCAAACTCTTCTCTGGAATATTCTATACATGAATGTGGGTAGCAGCACCACACACACATTCTAAATCCTCTAAGAAAAAGACATTGTCCAAACTTCCTACCTCAGAAAAAGTATTTTAGCCCCTGGCGGGGGAGGGGGTTGGGCAGGCTTCCCTGAGCTGCTGAATAAAGAGCGTTTTCAGAGTCTGGAGTTTTCCAACTGCTTGGAAACAGGAAGTGCCCAATCCCAGAGAACAGTAACCCTCACACACACCCTACATAAACACGTGTGGAGCCATTAGCCCTAATTGCCTGTGACTGACATAGGAGTGATGCCGGCCTTCCAGGCATCTGCTCAACGGAAAGAAACAAACAGCTCACTAGGGACACAGGCAGCCATTTTTTTCTCCTTTCTGCCAAAATGATTCTGCTCTGTTCCCCTCTAAATTATAACATACAGATTTGAAAGTACAAACAACACATAGTTCTTTTAAGTCTCCCATACCATATATGAAAGAGAAAAGAAAAATCTCTGCAGGGGTACACAAGCAATTGGTTAATAAGCTTTCCACAAAATCTAACACTTGACCCCCCCCTCCAAAAAAAATGGCCTTTTCAACTGCCTCTCAACACTCCAATTTTCTTGAGATTTGAGAGAGTAAGAATTATCTGCAGTGGTTTTCATTTGCTGAATTCACTATTTAGGAGAAAGGAGTTATATGAATGCTAAGTACAAGCAGCAAAAACCACATATGCTTTCTGATATGGGATTTTTAACAACGGGGAGTTCAGAAATGGCTTTATGAACAAGGCATCATATTCCCCAGGAAGCAAGAGAAGAGACATCTTTCTAATGTCCATTATGAATTATACATTGAGGGAATACTCACCATCCTGAAGCCTACATCAGTACAATACCAGTGCCTGAGCAGGACAGAAACAGGTTTCTTATTTCAAACTACTTTTTTTCTGCATTTATTTATGTGTCTGTGTGGGGTGTGTCTGTCTGTGTGGGGATGTGTCTGTCTGTGTGGGGTGTGTCTGTGTGGGGATGTGTCTGTCTGTGTGGGATGTGTCTGTCTGTGTGGGATGTGTCTGTCTGTGTGGGGATGTATGTCTGTGTGGGATGTATGTCTGTGTGGGATGTGTCTGTCTGTGTGGGATGTGTCTGCCTGTGTGAGATGTGTCTGTAGAGAGCAATGGACAACCCACAGGCATCAGTTCTACTTTCTCCTTCTACCATGTAGGGCCTGGGGACTGATCTCAGGCTGTCATGCTAGGTAGCAAACACCTTTTCCCACCAAGCCATCTTACCAGCAACCCTAAAACAATTTTTTAAACAAACATTTACTTAGGGGCAGGGAACGTGTGCCACTGAGCAAATGTGGAGGCCAGAGGGTACCCTGCAGGAATCAGTTGTCTCCCTCCACCTGGGGAATTTCAGGCTCGGTGGCAAGCAACGCATACTAAGCCATCTTGCCAGCATGGAACATTGTACTGGCCCTGACCACAGCTGGCCTCACCTGAGGTAAGACTTTGTTTCTCAGGTCCAAAGCAGTCTCTGCCTATGTGGATCCTGCACAGCCACTTCAAAGAAATACGTGCCTGGCTCTCAGCACTTGTTCCACACATACCATTTTACTAGAGTCCCTAGATGACGTGGGCGCTTATTGTCACTGCATAACCAACATGTAAGTCACACAACCAGGGCCATACAGGTGAGGTAGAGGGCTGGTTTCAATCTCCAATCTAATTTACCCCCCTCCCCACAAAAACAATCCATGTTCTTTTAAGTTTTTTTCTACATGTGTTTAGTGTGTGTGTGTGTGTGTGTGTGTGTGTGTGTGTGTGTGTGTGTATATACGTGTGTGTCTTGTGTAAAAGGTCAGAGGACAACTTGTAGGAGTTGGTTCTTTCCTTTCACCATGTAGATATATATGGAGATCAAACTCAGGGTGCCTGGCTTGGTAGAAAGTGCCTTTATCCACTGGGCCATCTGATCAGTCCCAAGAATCCAAGCTCTTAGTCCCTACACACTACATAGCCAAAACTGAGCTCCCCTTTGTCTTGCTGAAGGCATCATCTTGGTTGAGGTCTTTCTATCCAAAGTAAAAGAGGGCAAGAAAATGAGTACTTACATTAACACTGGCCACAGCTGTGGGAATAACAGCCATAGTAATTCAGCACCTAAAGTCTGAGTCCTTCATGGGTTGCCAAGGTCAAACTCAGGAGAGAATATGCTGTTCTCTGAGCAGCATCTAGTCAGACATCCTCCATCAGCCACAAAGACAATTCAATCCTTGTTCCACAGAAGCTATCTGCTTACGTGCTTATGTCCCAGTATAAGGCAGTGTTAACCCACCTCGGGGATAGGTTAGGCTCTCTCAGATGTTTGACGAGCAAGCACTTGTACACCTCTCTTGCTTCTAAACATGGCAGCCTTCACAGAGACCCCTGACCTGGTGGAGGAGGCAGTCCTGAGGAGGAGGGTACTATCATGGCACACAAGGCTACTCACCCGGCAGGGAGAGCATCAGGGGCCTGGGCAGCAGCTGGAAGCTGCTGTGTCCCTGAAGTGCTGGGCTCCTCTCCCTCAGCTGGTGTGGATGGTACTGGGAGAGATGGCGTGTTCAGGTTTGGGGACACGCTTAGAGCTGTAGCAGGTGGGGCTGTCACACCAACAGCAGAAGGTTCTTCAGGATCACTGGCTGTAGTAGGTTCCTCGTTCACTGAAATGCAGAAACCACACTTATAGGTAACTAGGAACAAGAATTTTATTTTCTTTTACTAGATTTTGCACACCATACATTAATTCTGTGTCTATGATATTAGCCTACTAGACAACTTTGAGTTTCACAAAAGCAGGCCTTGCACACTGGATCTAGCACTCAGAAGGTAGAAGAAGGAGGATGGTCTCAAGTTTGAAGCCACATGGTGAATTTCATGCCAGTCGGCCTGATAGAGGCCAAAAAGGATGGGTATGGACATGTTTATACTCTAGTTACAAGTGTACATTTATAGTTTGTATTATGGGAAGAACTCTGCACATACATACTATCTAATAATCATAATCACAATCTGCGGACACATTGATGAGAGTGTGTCCTAAGTTAACCTACCCAAGTGGGACTCAGGAGAGCTGGCTACACGAGAGATTTGATAATAACAAAAGTACAGGAGACAATAAGGAGAGCTGCACCATTAAGGTGTGCTGGTAAGCAGTGGGAGGAAGGTAGATTCTCTGGAGTACTGATCTTGTTTTCATAGATTGTCAGATCTAAATAAAGTATAGCCTAAAGATTCAATTTCCAGGGCTAGGGAGACAGCTCTTCCAAGGAACCAGAGTTAGGCTCAAAGCTCTCATGTCAAATGGCTCCAGGGCATCCATCACCTCTGGCCTCATCTGCACATACCTATACATAATTAAAAAGAACAATTCCCAAATCTGTTCATTAGTGTTTTGGTGACAAGTGACACAATCTCTGGTATTTTGGTTAAAGGGCTACATAATAAGCTCTCTGCCAGATAGCTGGGGCTATATAATGAGAACTTATTTCCAAACAAACAAACAAACAAAAAACAACAAAAGCATACTATAAATATTATATTAAGTTAGTAATGCCTTCCAAAGGACATGAGAAATGAATTATGTGTGTTGTGCATGTGAATGGGCACCCATGTGTGCACTTGCATGCAGAGGCTGCAGCAGGCTATCGGGTATCTTGCTTTATCTCTCTCTGCCTTGTTCCTTTGAAACTGGGTCTCTCACTGAACCAGAAGCTTACTGCTTTGGCCAGGCTGTCCACCAGCAAGCTCTCAGGATCCACCTGTCTCTGCCCCCCCAGTGCTGGGACTTCAGGCACATGCAAGCTTACCCTGTAGTTTATATATGAATACTGGGGAATTCAAACTCTGGTCCCCATGATGGAAAAGCAAGCACTCACTCACTAAGCCACTTCCCCAGACCCAGAAAAGGGATTGTAAGTAAGTTAGTTAAATAAACTTTCTTAGGGTTTTCTAATATGCTATGGTTACACTGACACCGATACAAGAGTGGCAGGAAAGAGGACGATGATAAGGAAGGGCACTGGTGTAAGTGAAGCAAGACCAAGGCCAAGTTTACAGGGCACATCCTTTCCTTTAAAGCTGCCATCTGCCTGCCAGACATGGACAGCGCTTTTCTTCAAACACCTCTGCACATGTAAACTGTAGAGACTTCTATAATGTTCTCTTTTATTATTTTAATCTTATTTTATGTGTTTGACTGTTATGCTCCCATGAATGTCTGTGCACGACATGCATGCACTGGCCCACTGAGGCCAGAAGAGGAAGTTGAATCTCTTGGAATTGGAGTTACAATTGAACCCAGGTCCTCTGCAAAAGTAGCCAGCACTTTTAACCACTGAGCCATCTTTCCAGCTCCCCAAAATGTCCTCTTAAAGCAGTGGTTCTCAACATTCCTAATGCTGCGACCCTTTAATACAGTTCCTCATGCTGTGGCGATCCTCAACCATAAAATTATTTCAATACTACTTCATAATTGTAATTATGTTACTGTTATGAATTGTAATGTAAATCTCTGCTATGCAGGATATCTGATGTTTGACCCCTGTGAAAGGGCTGTCCATCCCCAACTGGTTGTGACCCACAGGTTAAGAACCTCTGTTTTAAAAATCCTTGATTCAAGAAGCAGGGATTAATAGCTACATAAAAGGGGCTTAGAACTAAGGACTTGTCTCCAAGGTAACAACAGACTTACAAGTGAAACAAAGTAGCTCCTAAACCTTCTTACCTCACTGTTTCTTTGGGTTTTTGATGATTACTATGTCTACAAGGGTCCAAAAGCACCATAAATCCACTAACTTGTAAGAGAGATCAAATAAGGTTTTAAAGAATTACAATTCTTTGAAAATAGAGGAGCTATATGCAGATCTACACATTTATATCAAAATTTCAATGCAAAACATCTTAGTCATTATTTAGTATCATCTAATTCAGAGATTTGTTCCCCTAAAACAGCTGGTGTGTACCTGCTCCTGGACCTCCTCTGAGGAGACAGCCACAGTTATAGTTTACTGTTGAGCAGTGTAGTTGAAGGAAGTTCAGCTTAACTCCATCACTGGCCTCCACTCTCCACACCAAAGCAAGTCAAAATAAGTATCTGGTATACCTTCTGTTTCTCATTACTCTCTGGCTCTGACCCCAATACAAAGGCTACTATTTCCTCACTGTTTCTAGGCTGTCCTTTGGTAACTGCCTATCATTACTCCCAAATAGTATAAGGTTCTGACCAAGAGAGCCAGATAACAATTTTTTTAAAACACTATATTTATGTGTATATATGTTCTGCTACATGAATGCATGTGCACTACTTGTGTGCTTGTGTCTGAGGAGTTCACAAGAGGGCAACAGATTCTCTGGAACTGGAATTAGAGAAGGTTATGAGCTGCCATGTGGGTGCTAGGAATTGAGCCAAGGTTCTCTGAAAGAGCAGAAAGAGCTCTTAACTGCTGAGTCATCTCTCCAGTCCCAGACGACAAATTTAAATAAGAATAATAAACATTATTACTGAATATGGGATGGGGTGTGTGTACCAAACAGGACATAAAGTTCTCTTAGTTTATGTTAAGCTTCACACACAACCCCACCAGTTAGGCAGCTCAATTGTCCCACTTTATATGGAGGAAACAAGCATCCAAGAGGCTAAATAACCTGGCATAGCCATAGGACATTTAATTCATATTCCTCTATCTGCTCCTAGGACTTAAGCCACTCACTCCACTTTTCTGCACATCCTTCAGTGGGAACCAAGATTACATATAACCAGATCCAACTTGCTAACGCTGGTAGTCATGAAACCAAAACGTCTTCTCAGGATGTGACCAAGCTTGACTTTAACAAATAGCTGCAAGCCGGAAATGTGAAACTGCTTCTGACTGAGTCCTTTGGGTTTTGTTCTATTTATTTATCTTGCAGTGCTGAGCATCAAACCCAGAGGCTTGCACGGGCAAGGCAAGTGCACTGTCCCTGAGATGATCCTTAGCCGAGATTTGCTTGCTTTCTTCTCAGTGTTAATACTGCCTGGCAAAGAGGCTACATCAGATACTCAATAACCAAATCTGTACAATGACTGTTTCCCCAACATAAATGCAAAACTCTGTTTATGTCTGAGCTAAGCTAGTATATACAACAGATGGCAATCCTCTTTATGAAATCTATAAGCCTTATGCAATTCCAATCTTAAAAAAAAAAAACTCCACCATGCCTTTTTAAGTTACTAGATAAATTCAGTGTAAAATGTAAAAGGGAAACTAAATTTGTAAGAACAGAGATGAAGGTCTATAGAAGAGTGCTGGTTTTTGTTGGGGTTTTTTCTCTAGCATATCAGACCTACCACAGAGCTGTGATAATGAACTAAATTGTGAAAAGTCAGAGAATAAGTGAATGAACAAAGAGTTCAGAAACTGAAAAATAATTCAATAATTCGTTGGAGGTTGCCAAACACTGATTCTAATTCCCTTGGTGTGGTCTTCATTTAAATAAAGAGGAGCTGCCCCTCAACCACTCTGCTTCCCCCAGTTTCAGTTTATGAGGGATGGATGTGGAAAAGCTGTCTCCTTCTGCTAGTCTCCAGAATAATGAGCTGATAAAAATGAGATTTCTTTTCTTTAAAAAATTACTGAGGGGATGGAGGTGTCGAGATGGCTCAGCCATTATGAGTACATACTGCTCTTCCAGAGAACCTGATTTCCAGTTCCTAGCACCTGTCTGATGGCTCACAATCACCTGTAACCTAGCTCCAAGGGACCCAATGCCTCTAGCCAACTGGTGTAGGACCCTGCATGGACCCCCGAGGCACCTTGAACAAGCCTGAAGCTGTTGGCTGGAACATCTTGCACCAGAGCAGTTCTTGGTACTCTTCCTGATTTGCTAACACACATCTGCTGGGGAGGAACTAAACCCGAGAACTTGCTCGCTTGACCCGTGATTGTTTTCCACTGTGCTCTGAGTCAGTACATAAGCCTGGTCCTTCCCCACAGTAAACAGCATTCGGCATTTGGACATTGCTGTTGAACAAATGATGCACTGTCTTGTCTTTTATTTCAATCTCTAGGCCTCTGCCCAATAAGTGGAGCATATTGCAGCACTGGCGCTACAAACTGGGTCCCTCTACTCTTCAGCACACACCCACCCACCTAGAATTACAATTAAAGCTTTTTACAATGTTATAGAAAAAACACAGAGGAATAGGATTTAAACATTGCAGTCTGTGCATTAAAGCCCTTATTGATAGTAAAAGTTCCCCCATATTAGCTGGGGTTAGTGGAAGAGTACATAGGACAAAGCTCTTCACATGGGCCTCAAGTTCTATGGGAAAACTCCAAGAAAATTAAGTAGGAAATTGCTAAAAAGTGTATATATACTGTTATCATCTATGTGTGCCTGGATATCCATGTGCTTTTCCCCTCATATAACACACATGCATACACTTGTACATTTAAGGAATGTCTCTAGGGGAACATCACACACACACACACACACACACACACACACACACACACACCAATAGTGGCAGCCTCTGCATGTTTGAGCTATACTTTTTCTCTCACAGTTTTTTGAGACAGATTCTCTGTATAACCCTGGCTGTCCTGGAACTTTTCTTGAGACCAAGCTGGCTTCAAACTCAGAGATCTACCTGCCTCTGCCTCCCTATTGCTGGGACTAAAGGCATGAGACACCTCGCCAGTTTAAAATGCTTTTTTTTTTTAATTTAAAATTTTGTATGCACATGAATGTAGGTACCTGCTTAAACCAGGAATGCTGAGGCCCCTGGAGCTTGCAGTTAGTCATGAGCTGGGTGACATGAGTGCTGGAACCAAATTCAAGTTCTCTTACATTTCTTCAGCCCCCATGGAAATCAAATTCTATACACAAATATTGTAAAGACAATGGCACTGTGTCTCTTCTTTAGCCCATAACCATGCTCTTGGTGTCTTATTTTCTTCCCAAGTGCTCCTCACAGCCCTTGTGCTTACATTACATATTAACTTCTGGAGTTGGTCCAGAAGTTAACGGCACTTATTATTCTTGCAAGAGGACCCAGGTTCCCAGCACCCATACAGAACTGTCTACAACTCCAGTTCCAGGGGATCTGACATTCTCTTCTGGCCTCAAAGAGTACCAGGCACCCAAGTGATATACAAACATACATGCAGGTACAACATCCATATACATAAAGTAAAAATAAAGCCTACTGGAAACAGAGGTGGTTGGATCTGAGTTTAAGGCCAAACCTGGTCTACACAGAGTTCTAGGCCAAGGGCTACATAGTGAGGCCATCTCAGTAAAATAAATAATAATAAAAATAATAAGTGACTTTTAATAAACTCCAATTCTGCTTGGTACTACTCATCCTGAAATTCTTTTCTATGATAAAGCCAAGGATCCAGTTTTACCCCAGTGGAAACCTGAAAATGATTCAGGCTATCTCTGCCCTTGGTACAAATAACAATATCACCACCCTTCCTTTTTTTTTGAGACAAGGTCTCAGTATCCTAGGCTAGCCCCAGACTCACTATGTAGCCAACATTAATCCTGAATATCTGATCCTTCTATCTTTACCTTTGGAATGCTGGGACTCAGGTATGCCCAGTGTATGTAGTGCTGGGAATTAAACCCAGCGCTTCAGGCCTGCTAGCACTCTACAGCCTGAGTCACCCTCAGCAACACTTTATTTATCCCCTGCATTCTTGCCTATCTCTGTGGCACCAGCCCTGTTCCCCAGACGTTGTCCAAATCACTGCAGTTCAGACTGCCATTGCCTATAGAGGTTCTGCAGTGCCCGTGGCCTCAGCTATACAGCACAGAAGTCAGAGGCCTTGTCCCGGCTTATAGTTTACTATTCAGCAAAACAGCGATTGATAAATACTTGTTTCATAAATATATATCCATTACATCTAATAACTTTTAAAGATATTAGAACTACAATCATCTGATAATTGTATAGTATTACCATTTAAAAGGACAGGTATTTAAAAATATTTGGGAATGAATTGCTATTTAGCTTTTGTCTTTTCACTGTTTGAGATGGAGTAGTGCCTATGTAGCTCAAGTTGGCCTTGAACTCATGGTCCTCTTGCATCTGCCTCCTGAGTGAGTGTGCTATCACCCCTACTTTAGAATGCATCTTTATGTTGAAAAGTTGAAAAGATTGTGGGTCCTTCACCCCATGTCCCCTAGTGTTACACTTTTATATAACTAAGGTACACTTGACAAAACTAAACCAATCTGTGCAATACTATTAACTAAACTCCAGACTCTATTTGAACTTACTAGCTTTTCCAATAAGTAGCTTTTTCTGTTCTAGAATCCAATCCAGGATCCCTCATTGCCTTTAGTAAAGACAATTTTATTAGCTCATTTGCAATTCTAACAGCCCATGAGGAAAATGTTATTCCCACTTCATTAAAGACATGCAAGCTCCATGACTATTCAGACAGGTGCCATGCCATCAGCAAGCAGCAGAACTGGCACTCGAGTCCTGAGTATCATGAGGGAAGTAACGGGGAAGAAGGAAATGAAGAGGCCTAGACGTTCTCCTGCATGGGAAGAAGAGTGGAGGACCAAGGGCAGGAGGGAGGGGGCGGGGGAGCCAAGGCAGCTGAATAGCCACTGGTTTCTATAACTGTGAGTGTTTCACAAGGCTCTGCTGAGATGTTGGTTAGACTCTTCAACTTTATGAATTACATTCATTCAGAAATAGGAAACCCTTTGGCCAAGAAAAAGATCAAGAACTAGGCATTCTTTTTCTTAATCCCAGGCAAGTCAGCCTAGCAACTAACTGGCAAGCTCCAAGTTTAAAGAGAAAAAAGAGGGAGGGGCAGGGAAGGGATAGTGATCTTGTTTCAAAATAAGGTGAAAAGTAACTGAGGACGATACTCAACAGTGACCTCTGGCCAAACACAAAGGTGCATGAGTGCACACACTCATGCATATATCTGTACACACATGAATGCATACATGAAATCACACACCAAAGAATTTTTGTTTTAAAATAGGAGCTGGAGAGGACCTGGGTTTGACTCCCAGCACCCACATCAGACACCTCTGGCACATAACCAAACACAGACACATGATTAAAAATAGTAAAAACAGACAGGGGTGGTGGCACATGCCTTTAATCCCAGTACTTGGGAGGCAGAGGCAAGTGGATCTCTGTGGGTTTGAGGCCAGCCTGGTCTACTTGATATCAAGGTCAAGGCTAGCCAGAACTTGTAATACCTTCTCTCAAAAACAAAACAACAATGAACCTTTAAGCAAAAAGAACAAAAGTAAAATTATATGAGAATAAAGGGGGAAAGGTGGACAAACCATACCTTTGTGCCTGACTAATAGTAAAATTAAATCTTACTTAGCTTAAGTAGATTAATGTAACTCCTACTTTTAGCAAGTCTCTAAAAGTTTAAAGTCCAAAATTCGTTTTGGAAAAGTTTATGGACTTTCAAAGAGAAAAAAGTAACAAGGCAGAGCTAGCCCTTTTAGACATTAAAAACATACTGTGCCAGGGCTGGAGAAATGCCTCGGGGGTTAAGAGCACTGGCACTTCCTCCAGAGGACCTGGGTTCAACTCCCAGTACCCACATGACAGCTCACCACCATTTATAACTTCAGTTTCAGGGCATCTGACTCCCTGTAAAGAGGGTGCCAGGCAGCCATGTGGTGACACACATGCAGGTAAAGCACATATATACATGAAATAAAAAAAATTTAAATATTATCCCAATAATCAAAGTAAGTGGGACTTACTCAAAACAAGAAAAAATTCTCATAGTGTTAAAGAAAGTAGGAAGTGTACACTCTAAGGAAAAGTCATAGTGGAAGCTGCCTGACTAACACTCAGTGAGAACAGGGCTTCAATACAAAAGAAATCAGTCTGGCGCTGAGTAGCTCAGTGATACAGTGTGTGCAAGCATGCAAAAGGCCAGGAGTTCAATGCCCAACACAAAACAAAGCAAAAAAAAAAAAAAAAAAAAAAAAAAAAAAGTTATAGCAATAATAAACCATGAGATGGGACTCAACATTGATAGCATACAAATCCAGAACAGTATTTATAAGGTTGGAGGAAAAAAAATCCTTACACTGCTTTGTGAAAGTTTTATGTAGCCTTTGACATATAAGCAATCCTCCTAAAAGAAAACTGATCTCATTTTTTAAAAATTCATATCCATTGACACAAGAATTGTACCAGCAAACTCCTGTGCATGCAGGATCAACTTCAGGAGGGTCCAGTGGGACAGCTAGAGGCCACGGATTCAAGGCCAGCCTAGACAATACAGCTACAACTGTTTCTTTAAAAATGTTTGTATGTTTCCACAGAACAAAGATGTATGCAAAGAAGGACATGTACCACATTCATGCAGAGGCAGGAGTGCTGTGGGTTCAAGGCCAGCCTGGTGTACACAGGCTTCCAAGCTAGCTACTCTCATCTCAAAAACAAAACAGAGAACTACATAAGAGTTGAGGAAGAACAGTTAAATGCTGGATGACTATTAACTACACTAGAATTTATTATTTTAACTTGAGTTTTGAGATGGGATCTCATAATCCGAGCTTCTCGAGTTCAGTTTATGTGTGGATAGAGATTGAACCCAGGGCTCATGCAAGCTAGGCAAACACTCTACCAACTGTAGGCAAGCTACACTCCATCATGAAAACTACTTTTACAGAGTAAACAATGGGGCAGGAGAGACAGAATGGCTCAGTAGTGAAGAGTTCTGGTTTTGCCCCTAATGTCTTTTACATGCATACACAGCCAATAGGAGATTGTTAAATTAATCTTGCATGCTTGTGAAAACTCTGGCAGGAGGCACAGCTAGCTACTCTTTCAGAGGACTAGAGTTCAATTCCCAGAATCTATAGCAGGCTTACGATCATTAATAACTCTAGGTCCAGGGGACCTGACATCTTTTTCTGGCCTGCTTGGGACCCCTACACATGTGTACATATGAGCATACAGATAAATGCCACATGCCATTAATAAAAATAATCTTTTAAAAAGTAAACAACAAGAGTACACAGATAAACGGAAGCAAGGATAAAAAAAAATTAATGAAATGAAACAAAAAACAAATATCCATGCCTCATAACTAAATTATTCATACAGATAAAAGCTATGTACTGGGTGCCATGCCTCACACTCTGTATGCCCCTCCCAACCCTTCATAGATTTTTATATGGCTTATTCCTTATAACAATGTATAAAATATATACTCTGACCCTATTTTTACAAATGAAGAAAAAAGTCCCAGCAAGTAAGTCACTGAGTCTTACAAATATACTATGTATAGGGAGTTAGATCTTACCACAGCCTGTATAACCACTGTGCATGGAAATGACATTTAAGGGAGCTGTAACAGATGAAAATTTTTGGTGATATTTTTAATAAAAAAATCAGACAGCAAATCACTGTGCACATAGCCCAATGAGGTTTGAAGCCATTAGTCTTTTTCTGAGTCCAGCCACTTCTAAAACTTAGAAACATGGCATTGATACAGACAGGCTTCCATTCACTCTCATTTTATAAAAATGGATATTCTACAGTTGTAACAATGTGAAAGCGCCAGCTATAACTAGGTTCTGGCTTTGCCCCTAATGTCTTTTATATGTATAAGTACAATACACAGGTAATAGGGGGCTGTAAAATTAATCTTGCATGCCTGTGAAAACTCTAGTAGGAGACAAGCTCCTACGCTGCCATCCTGGAAGTGGTCCTCACAGGCCTAACATGGAGGAATGGAGACATCCTCATTCACATCCTACACTGCCAAGATGGGGGACCTCTGTCTGCCCATCCTAGTCACAGTTCTTGCTTTCTCCTTTTACAAAGTCCAGGCGGCCAGGTCAAGATGAAATGTCATCATTGCAAAAAGGCCTTTGTGTTTTAGCAGGCAGGAGCTGCCCTATGAAGCTGGGTTTTAGGAATGGTTTGGGCATTCAGACACACAACCATAAAACATGTCCCAGGTTGTCTGGAGCTAGACACGTGACTTTTTAAAGACATGACTGGAATCTACTACTTCATAAGCTAGTAGTCTGCTGCTATCCCAGAAGGTCTGGGGAGATGGCTCAGTGGTTAAACACTCATTGTTCAATTCCCAGAACTCACAGCAGGAGGCTTATAATCACCTGGAAGTCCACCTCCTGGGGGAAAACCAATGCCTCTGATCTATATGGGCACCTGCACTCACAAATATACCCACACAGACACTAATCCTATCCCCATCCCCATTTTGAAAATTTCAAAAAAAAATCTTTAGATATCTATGAATCCTGACTCATGAAGTCAATTCATCAACAGCTTTTATAGAAGCAGAAGAGGGTGGAGGGACACTGCTGTCTCGGTAATGTAGAGCCCGGGAAGGATAAAGTGACGGGTGGCCCAGCTGCTGTATCAGGACACTGCTTCCATGTGTACGAGGGTGACAGGGCCTGCGTGCAGCAGGACTATTGCGAAGTTCTCTACAAACAACTGTTTTCTAAGAAGAGCATGTTTGCTGCTGCTTGGAGAGTTGTATATGGCCACTCTCTTGCCATTCCTCCATGCAGTTAGAAAGGATGTGGTGATTGGACCCTGAGCACTGGGCAGGCTGAGACAGCAGCTGCCAGGACTTCACACCTGCAGTGACCTCGTCCAGGAGGTTCACAGAGAGCTGCTTAACTCATTTCTTTCAAGCAGGTCCCCAGCTCCAGCAAGGAAGTCAAGACATGCCCCAGCCTTGCCACGTTACCTACCATTCCTCCGACACAGTGAGATAAGGCAAAATTAGCCACAGAGGGGCTCTGAAGCCCCACCCACTGCTTCCAGAGAACTGAAATTCATGACAGAGCAACTCAAATAGAGTGCTACTCAATCAGTCTGTCACACACATGCCATAACGATGTCACAACGACAAACTATACTGCTGTGTCTTCATGTCACACCTCTGCAATCACAAACAGGCATCTATAAAAGTCATTTCTGGGTCACTCCCAACAGGATTTACACTCCCCTATCTACTGTCTGTGGAAGCAAATATCCACATCTCCTTCCATCCGCTCCAAATGAAAACAAATGACCAAATGACCTGTTGTCACTAAAGATTTAACAGTCCTCAAGAACTTCAGAAAATAGATGCTGGCCTGGCATTGTCTCAGTGAGACAGAAATAGGATTAAAATGATTTACTTTGTAACAGGTTTTCCCTTCCTAAGTACAGGGAAATAGCCAAGTGCAGAAAAGTTCTTGGATGTGGATAGGACCAAGTAAATGTCTCTTCTCCCACAGTGGCCACGCTGGAAATGGTAATAGCAACACCTGGTGGGAACTTAACACTTGTCAGCCTCTTGACCTCTTAGAATGCTGTCATCTTCCACTCAGCTCTTGGGCAAACTTGGTCTTTTCTTTTTCCCTAGTTGACAAACTCCGCAAGTAGGGGATTTTTTTTTTTCCTTTAAATATGTCAGATATAAATAAGATACCTAAGGCTGGGTGTAGTAGCCCTCCCCTTTGATGCTAGCTAACACTTGGGGGGAGTGATAGGCATATCCTAGACTGATTTACACAGTTGAGTTTCAGGCCAACCAGTACTACACAGTGAGACCTTATCTCAAAAAACAACACAAGACTGTGACATTACTCAGTGGTTAACTGTTCTGGGTTCAGTTCTTAGCACCCACACTGGGTGCCTCATAATCCCTCTAAGTCTAGTTTGAAGGAATATATCAACCTCTTCTGGTCTCCAAGAGCATCTGCATACATGTGGTGCTCATATATACCCTCAGGCATACATACATACATACACACACACACACACACACACACACACACACACACACCTACCTACCTCTAAACTAAAGCTGGGCGGTGGTGGCACACACCTTTAATCCCAGCACTTGGGAGGCAGAGGTAGGCAGATCCCAGTGAGTTCAAGGCCATCATAGTCTACAAAGCAAGCTCCAGGATAGCCAGGACCATCCCACTGAGAAACCCTGTCTCAAAAATAAATAAATAAAATAAAAATAAATAAAAAATAAACTAAATAATTTTTTTAATCTAAATGAAACTCAATGTTGAAAAAAAATTAATGAAAAACCACACTTTTTAAAAATTTTCTTGCCTGGGCAATGGTGGCACACCCCGATAATCCCAGTGCTTTAGAGGTAGAGGCAGGCAGATCTGTGAGTTCAAGGCTGGCCTGTTCTACAGTGATTTTCAGGACAGCCAGGGATGATACACAAAGAAACCAAATAAACAAATATCTACAAAGGAATATTTTGGTTTTCATTTTTATTTTCTGAGACGGAATCTCATGTATCCCAGGCTGGCCTTGAACTGTCATGTAGCCAAAGATGACCTTTACCTTCTGATCCTCCTACCTCCTTAAACCAGTTTAATAAGGTACTGAAGACTGAACCCAGGTCTGCCTCATGCACGCTAGAAAAATACTCTACCAATTGAGCTACATCCCCAGGCACAAAGGAGTATTTTAGGCATGTATGGGAACATGGAGAATAACCTTGGCTGCCCAGAGTAAGCCAGAGCTCAAAGAAGATGGGTCAATGGGATAAGTAATGGACTCAAATTCACACAAGTGCTGGAGTGTCTCTCACTCCACTACATCCTGGCACAGAAGGCAATGCCCTGAGTGCAAACAGGACAGGCAAAGGCTGATGCTGGGTGTCATCACTCACCTGTGCCATTGGCTAAGCCACTGTTGTTGGGGTTCTTCACAGGTTGGCGGTGCCGGTTCCTAGCACCAGGGCTTTGGTCGCTGGTTGCTGTGGTTGTTCTGGCTGAGCCACCTGAATGTCTGTGCGTTCTGGGGGTTCAGAGTAGAAAGAAGACCAACATAAGTCACTGTGAGAAAGAAAGACACTTCCCCCTCTTGCTATTTATTAGAAACAAGACCTGTAGCCACTCCAGCTTTGTACTAAACAGGAGCTGGCTCTGAGCGGAGACCCAGGGAAGCTTCCTTCTTGGTGAAAGCCCAAAAGGCAGCTTTGTGCAAACTTTTCCACTTGCAATAAACAAATCTGGAGCAAATCACCCCCACATTTGAAATAACTGGCAAAATAGCCTGTGACCATCACATTATTTTTATTGGGCTTAGATGTTAGAAATAAACAAGAACCTCTGGATGGGCAGTGGAAGAACTGTTTCTCCCAATTAGGTAAAGGGGCCCAAGCTTATGCAAATCATTTTTCTATGGCTGGGAGGATGGCTAAGCATTGTGAGCCAGTGCATATGTTGGGACATCACACCTAGACAAGGGGACTCAACAGCTTTCCAGGTGAGTAAAAGCCAACACAGAAATGGATTTAAGGAAGGATCTGGCAGAAGAAACTTATTTTCTCAGAGCACAAAGCACAAAGCAACAATGACAAAAGTTTGTTCTATAGGGTTCATCTACTCCATTCAGTAAAAACATCCAAGCCTCTCTGTCTTGGGTTTGGCTCTTTCTCTAATGAACATTATTGGTATGCCCACAGTCATCATTTAATTTCTAACAACTAGATGGTTCAAATGGCATCTACTGAATAAGGACAAGTCTGGTTCCCCTCTGGTCCCCAGACAGGGTTTCTCTGTAGCTTAGGATCCTGTCCCAGATCTTTCTTTGTAGATCAGGCTGGCCTCTAACTCACAGAGATCCACCTGTCTCTGCCTTCCGAGTGCTGGGATTAAAGGTATGCACCACCACTGCCAGGCTCAACAAGTCTGGTCCTTTCCAGGCAGGGAACCAAAGGCTGAGAAATAACTTCCACTATAGGGCATGGGGCAGAAAGGCCAGCAACAACAGAACTAACTGATCACAGTGACCCCAGAGGAAATCCATACTCATTGAGTTACACCACCATGACCTGTGCATTACACTTTAATGCACCATCTCACTCAGTGTGGCCACTCCGACAGTGGCTCTTTTGCCTCCATTTACAACAGGAAGTTCTACAGAATAAATTCTCACCCAGCCCCTCCTCCTTGGCTAGAGGATGATGGTGGAATGGGTGGACCTTTGATGACTTTGTCTAGAGCTACTTTCCCCAGTTATTGGGCAAGTGGTAAGACTTGACCTCTAACAGAGAGTTTCTTGCTGGGAGGACTGACTACCCTGCAGAGTCCTCCTGCTACTGAGAGCATCTCTCCAGCAGGCTAGGACAGGCCCACAGCACAAGGAACAGTTGGCTTTGTAAGGGGTTATAAACCATCTACCACCTACTTTCTCAGTAACAGATTCTTTTTTGTTTTTTCAAGTCAGGGTTTCTCTGTATAGACCTGGCTATCCTGGAACTCACTTTGCAGACCAGGCTGGCCAGTGCTGGGATTACAGGTGTGCACCACCATGCCCAGCTTTCAGTATCGGACTCTTGTACAAGATAGACATAAACCACAACATTAATGGTGATTATCTTGGAAGCTGGGAATAGGGATACTTTGTTGATTTTTCTAGTTTCCTTCTCTGTACACTTGTATACTTCTGATACGGAAAAGAACCATAAACATTTTTTAAGAGAAGTAACAGTTGTTCTTGGGGTAGCAAGTTTGTGTGTGTGTGTGTGTGTGTGTGTGTGTGTGTGTGTGTGTGTGTGTGTGTGTAGAACTAGATATGGTGGCATACATCTGTAATGCTAGCACTCAGGAAGCTGAGTCAGGAGGATTGCTCAGACTTTGAAGATGGCCTTGATTATACAACAAGTACTGTACCAAAGACTACTGAATGAGATTTTTATCTTGAAAAAAAAAATTGGTAATGGTGGCACACACCTTTAAGCCCAGCACTCAGTAGGCAGAGGCAGGCAAATTTCTATGAGTTCAAGGCCTACCTGACCTACAAAGTAAGATCCAGGCAAGCCGAGGCTACAAAGCAGACCTTGTCTTAAAAAATAAAACAAAACAATCAAACAAAACACAGTGAAAATGATGGAGAATGTGAGACCCCCAAGACCTAGCAAACTCTGGGGTCTATACTACCTAAAGACAGTGCAATTGTTGAAAGTTAAAGAGGATTCCCATTACTTCTTATTTTTCCCTGCACTAATTTCATAAATCAAAAGCTGTCAACCATACCTCAGTAAAAGAAAGATTTCAAAGCTCCCACATCATGAGAAGAAATGTTACTGCAAAGCCCTTCACCACAGCCTCACATCAAAAGCAGAAAGCAGTCCCCAGCTCCTGAGGGAGCGACAATGTTCAGCAACTGTTCAGAATGGCTCAGTGTATGCATGTGTTGAGAGCAGAGAGCTCGAGAGGTGAAATTGATTAATAAAAGTTTATTCTAACCAAGAATTTCCTTACAAGAACAAAACAGGCCTCCTAGGTTTGGGACCCACAGCCTTTAGGGTAGACCTCTGTTCTTCAGGGAACAGAAGCAGACACACAGGCTTTGACAAATCCTGACTTCTTCTAGGGCCAAGGTTCCTTGTCACTCTGTAGAGTAGCTGGATGTGGACAACAGGGTGGGACACACTGCTCTCCTGGCTCCTCCCCACCTTTCCTCCACGAAAGGGCATGTGGTTAGAGTTGAGAAGGAATACTTTCAGAAATGTTTAACCACTAATGATAGCAGCTTACCCTGAATGACAGGCTGGAGCAGGGCCGGGATTAGTCCATAAACCAGGGGCAGCTGGGAGCACTTTGCATGAATTGCTGCCTCCCTGCCCGCAGCCAACTGCCACCACCTCCCCCAAACACAACACAACACAACACAACACACACACACACACACACACACACATTCTCTCTCTCCTCCCTCCCTCCCTCCCTCTCTCTGTCTCTCTTTCTCTCTCTCCTCCCTCCCTCCCTCCCTCTCTCTGTCTCTCTTTCTCTCTCTCCTCCCTTCCTCCCTCCCTCTCTCTGTCTCTCATTCTCTCTCCTCCCTTTCTCCCTCCACCCCCCTCTTCTTACTCTTGTACTTCCCTTTAAAGTAAAGGGAAGATAAGGCCCCACTAATTGAGGAAAATCTCTTTAGCAGTTTCCTCTCCTGGCTTGCTCATTCAACCCTTAGAAGATGTGATTGTGTCGTGATTACAAACTGGCCCACTCCATGAAACCACACACCACAGGCCAGAATAACGCTAGGACAAACTCAAGGCAATAGGGAGGAGATGAGCTGGCTACTGCCACAGACAGCCTGGCTTCAGCTCTGCCAATGACTTCAACCTTGGCTTCACCCCCTCCACATTGTGGGGTTAGGAGGTTCTATGAAGCCCTCCAGGCAGCGAGGAGAGGGCTGAACCACCATGCCAGTCAGGCCAAACTCCACAATTGTTTCAAGTTGCCTAGATACAGAAACTTAGCTCTGTTTCTGTCCAGTCCTTCCATGAATGTTGATAATGTCCTTACCTTGGTTCCTCCCTCAGGAACTGAAGCCACCAAGGAATGCCAGTCAAAGTCAGAGCTTAGGATTCTCTCCACACTGGTCAAAGTGGTTCTGAAGCAGAATAGGTCTCTTGGCTCTCATCTCAATCCTGAAACTTTTTCTGTACCCTGACTACATCTTGGATGCCTTGTGACAGCTTGTCTCACCCTTCATGTTGATCAGTGAACTGTATTCATCCATTACCTCTGACATCCCTGTTCTGAAGCAAAATAGTCCCTGACCCCAAGGCGAAACAGTGACCTGTAGTCTTGCTCCAACACGCATGTATATCCATAATGCTACCATGACAAACTGTACTTCCAAAGACACTGTCAAATGAAAAGACCAGGCCCTGGAGAGGTAACTTGGTAATTAGAGCACCAGGGCTCTACTCCCCAGTACTGACATGGCGGCTCACAACTGACTGTAACTGTAGTCCCAGGGGATCTGGCCATCTTGTCTGAGCTCCTTAGTTGGGCACCAGGAACACATGTGATACACAAACATATATGCAGACACTCATACATATAATATACGTTAACTAAATAATTTTTTTGTTTTTTTCGAGATAGTGTTTTTCTGTGTATCTCTAGCTGTCCTGGAACTCACTCTGTAGAACAGGCTGGTCATAAACTCACAGAAATCCTTCTGCCTCTGCTTCCTGAGTGCTGGATTAAAGGCATATGCCACCATACCCAGCACCTAAATAAGTAATTTTTAAAAGGAGAATGAAAAGATGGGCCAGCAAGATGACTCAGCAGGGATAGTGCTTGCTTTGCAAGCCTGATAAGCTATGTTGCCCTCCCAAAGCCCATGTAAACATTGAAGGAGAGAACCAAGTTATCTTCTGACCTCCACACCTAACCCCCAGCACATGTGCATAATCACAAGCTCGTGCAGCGCTCACACACCCCCCCACACAAATATAAATAAATCAAATTACACTGGAGAGAGCATTCAGCAATTAAGAGCACTGGCTGCTCTTCCAGATGACCTGGGTTCAATTCCCAGCACCCATCAGTCTGCTCACAAACGTCTCTTACCCCCCCCCCCCCAGCTCTGATGCCTCTGGCCTCTGCCAGCACCTGCACTCATTATGCTCATACCCACAAGTAAATACACACCTCACATAATTAAAAAAATAAGTCCTAAACCATTAAATTAAACTGGACAGTGGCCATGCACACCTTTAGTCCCAGCACTTGGAAGGCAAAGGCAGGTGGATCTCTACAAGTGTCAGGCCTGTCTTGTCCTGGTCTACAAGAGCAAATTCCAGGACAGTCAGGGCTAGACAGAGAAAGCCTGTCTCAAAAAACCAAAAACCATTAAGTTAAAAAAGACAGCCCACAGACTGCAAATATAGAACTATAAGGATTTCCCTATATAACACATAAAATCTCAAACTCAACAATAAGCAGCTAGCCCAGTATTTTAAAGGTAAACGGTATGGACAGACTCTTCACCAAAGATCTGCAGACAGTAAATGAACACAATCACGATGACCAGCATCCTAAATTCCTAAGGAAATGCAAATTAAAACCATAATAAGGCATTTTTGTTGTTTTGTTGTGGTTTGTGTTTCATGTTTTTATTTTGAAACAGTCTCACTACATAGACCAGGCTGGCCTTGAACACAAAGATCCAACTGCCTCTGCCTCTCAAGTACTGGGATTAAAGGCATGCTCATCTTACTTCATAACTTAGTAATAATAATAATTTGTATATTTTAGCCACTGTGGAACTATCTCACTAACTAAGAAAAAGTAAAAGTGTGCACACATTTTAGAGGGCAGGTAACAGGTATACAGAAGGATTTGATAGGATTGTGACTTAGGCAAAGCCCAAGAAGACCCACAAACATCTCTGTTAATCGACGTAGAGAGCCTTAAAGCCCAGTGTTGGCCAAAAACCAGATGCGAAGCACACTGGTCTATCTCAGTACAAGACCTGGAACGTAAAGCTCTTTAACCTCAGATCTGTCCTCACTGGTGTAGGAAAGAGAGATTTAAGAGCTAACAGCTGATGGCATTCCTCCAACTTAACAGATCAAGCACAGTCACTAAATCATCCTATTAAACATAGCCAATCTGAGCCATCGGAATCAATACTCACCTGAGAGCACTACAGTTAGGAGGCACCTGCCTCAACTCAGACTCTTAACTGGTCTTTTAATAGCTGCATGGGGAAAAAATTTAAATGGAGCTGGCCCCATTTCCAATAAGACAGCATCAGTGAGAAACAGGTACTCAAAATAGAAGTAGAGAGGACATGAGAGGAAGGGAAGGGAGAGGAGGGAGGGGAGGGAAAGAGGAAGGGAGGGAGGGAGGGAATCAGTGACAGGAAAATAAGCACCTCCACCACACCAGGAAGTATCTATAGGCAAGCCTACTCTACTCATATTCTTTTCCAAGCTCCTCATTCCAAAAAAAAAAAAAAAAAGGGAGGTGGGAGGAGAAGTGAATGGAGAATGGCACAATTATAGCTAAAATGAGACCATTTGAGTCACTCCCAGAGTAAATTATGGCTCCATCCTACACCCTACTTCTAAGCTGCCAGCCTCAGAAATGACGGGGGAGGCAGAAAGAATCCCACTGCCAAGTCCATTCTAAATTACAATAAGACAAACGACTGACTTTTGCTCAACCTGGAAGAGACAGCAATCCTTACTGATGGCTACTTTCTTGGACTAAGTTCATCCTAAGACAGAATTAATTGTTCCACTTCTACTCTAATTGCAGATCATATATTAGGCTTTATTGATCAGAAAACACCAACACTCTGCCCAACTTTCATGACAGATCGTGTTCAGAAAGGAGTGTGTAACTGACTCAGCACAACCAGGCAAGAATAAGTAACGCTCCTGGGACAGAGACAGCAGCCAATGAGACTGTGAGGCTCTCAGAACCTGTGGGCCATCAACCTCCACTAACACAGAAGAGGAAACTATACGGGGCTGGCAGAGTTGGAAGAAACATTAAGGTGTCTATCCAATCCCTCTTCTTCCTACTGAAGTGGGTTTGTCTTAACCCAGCCTCCCACTGCCTCCCAGACTGACAGCTCTACTACCGAACTGACCACTGACCAGGCCCTGGTATGGCACTCTGTCCAAGGGGTTCTACCTCCACACACTCAACCAACTGAGGATCAAAAAGAACTGGGGTGGGGAATGGCATCTGTACTGAAATACAGATAAGGTATTTCCTGACACTATTCCCTAAATCACTTACATGGCTTTTAATGGGTATATGCAGAAGGTCTAAGGGAAGACTTAGGTAGGTACATACCAAATGCTACCCCACTTTACATGTGGGATTTAAGTGTCCATAGATTTTAGAGTCTAAGGAAGATCAGGGAATCAGGCTCCAAGGGCTACTGAGAAGCAGCTTGTACTGGGGACACAGAGTGTTATTTCTAAATGTTCTGGCAGGATAAGTGATGAAGGTAGATACATAGCAGGAGGGAAAGAAGAAAGTAAGTGTTCCGTGGACATCCCTTCCGCTGCTGCTGTGCCCTCTTACCCAGGAAAACACAGGTCTCTGCTCGTCTACTCACCTGAATACTCTCCTGTGGACTCCTGACCCACCTGGACCCAAAGCCAGATTGTGGGTCTCATGTGTTTCATGTAAAGCAAACCCACACCCACCCTCACATCATGGCCTGCGTCATCACCACTCCCTCCATGCTACTGGAACTTAAGCTTGTATTTGTTGTTTGGTCTCTTAAGTTTAACATCTGTCTTCAATAAGGCCCATGAGAGAAGAGCCATATCTGTTTTGTGACACTGTATACCCAGCACCTCGGCTGACTTCACAGGAGGCATGTAAGAAGAGCTGAATGATTGAGAACAGCAATTCTTGGTCCAGAAGCATTCTCAGGCCTGTAACCTGCAGATATTAGCCAATACACTCATTCATCACCAGTACCACATCTTTAAATATTGAAATTTACCCACAAGGCAGACTGAGGTGTCAAGATCACCAAGCCCAGGGGGTCAGAAGCTAGTAAAACTCTCTACCTAAGGCTAGAATGTCACTTTGCTAGGTTTTAGGTATTCCCCCCCCCCCAACAAATGCTGATCCTAAGCAGCATGTGAAATGACCCAGTATCATGGCTTACTTCATTAGACTCATACTGTGTTCACATCAGCTCCAAGACCTGGTTTAATCTGGCAGGTTCTTCTTGAACTGTAATTTTTCAAGCAAGGACTAGCACACAATCAAATGCAGGAACTGAGAGACTTACTATGGTAGGCACAATTTCTAAAATGACCTCTGCTCTCCTTTCAAAGATACCTTACCATGATGACTAACACCAATGAATGGGGCACCATCCACTGTAAGCAAACTACACCAGGAATAAGACATGCTCACATCTTTCCACAGTGTCGGCTCTGTCGGCTGTACTTCACCAAACAGTTCTTGATTTCACTTGATATTGTGGCCATTCACAATCACAGGCTATTTTATTCCAGCCTCAATTACAAATATTAACTCTCCAATCACACATTTTCACAGCTGTCTCTCTCTCCTTTCTCTCTTTCTCATTGTGTGTGTTACATATGATTAGGGAAGACTTTGAGAGTTTACAGGGTTCAGAGGGGCTCCATTGAAGGCAGAGAAAGGCTAAGGGCACAGAGGACCCACACATAGGTTGGGTGGCAGGCAGTCTGAGGGTTAGTCTGAAGTGGGTTGTGCTAGAAGCAGAAGAAATAGCAATTGATCTGTGGCTAGAAGCAGAACCCCCACTGTGCCCTTTTCCTGAAGAGGCTCACAGCAAGTACTCAGGTAACAGAACAGTGTGCTTACAACCCCTTGGGCTTCAAGTGTTCCTTTAGATAGTCCAGTTAAGGGAGCCAGACTCCACCTGTCTGGTGTGTTTGCTAAGTTCAAAAGCCTGATTTATCTGTTATGATTTTATTTTGTTTTGTTTTGTTTTGAGACAGTATCGAGTATCCCAGGCTTGCCTCTCACTCCCTATATAGTTAAGACTGGCCTTGAACTCAGATCCTCCTGCTTCTACCTATTGCCAAAAATCAAGTTGGGAAATAAATGGTTTATTTGGCCTATGCTTCTCCATCATGGCTCATTATCAAAGAAAGTCAGGGCAGGAACCCAAGCAGGGTAGGAACTTGGAGGCAGGAGCTGATGCAGAGGCTATGGAGGGCTGGTTTGTTCCCTGTGGCTCGGTCAGGCTGCTTTCTTAAAGAACCCGGACCACCTGCCCAGGGGTGCCACTACCAACCTTCAGCTAGGCACTCCCCCACTGATCATTATTTAAGAAAATGCCTTGCAGCTGCATCTTTTCTCAACTGAGGTCCCCTCCTCTCTGATGACTCTAGCTTGTGTAAAGGTGACAAAAAACCAGCCAGCACAGATAAGGACGTAGCATGCTACCCAGTTCTCTGACTAACACTCATAGTGCTAATACTCTGTATAAGTTATCTGTTTTTGCCTCATGAGTAGTAGTTGCTTCTTGTTTTTTAGACAAACATGATGTAAAGCATTCCACCTTAGTTTTTAGACTCAAAATTGAGCGAAAAGATCTCTATAAAAATGAAGCAACTCAAGGCCCCATCTCTAAGCAAAGTGCTTTTTCCAGCAGGGGCAGAAGAGAAAATCAGAGATTCAAAGCTCCAGAGAACTGACATAGCATTCAGGCCTAAGGACAGAAGGAGCCAAACTGGGAGGTCACACGCGTACCACTTCTCAGACACACAGCTGGGTAGTAACATTAGCACAATGCTTGCACAGCACCCCATTTCACCCTCTCCCTTTAAGACATCACTCTGCAATCTCCTACCCATCGCTATGGGACAGCAGTGCAGGGACTGTGCCCTTTGTGAGGTACAGCCTTTCAAGGCCTAATAAGCACTCGGGAATTTGGACAACTACATTGAGACCTGGCTGTTCTTCAAAGGTCAGATTCCTGGTGGAATCGGAACACAGGTCTTGGTTTCATGGCAACTCATCTCTGAGTCTAGGGTCAACCTTAAAAGCTGCAGGGATCTGAAAAGAATAGTTCATGAAAGCCGGGTGTTGGTGGAACATGCCTTTAATCCCAGCACTCAGGAGGCAGAGGCAGGTGGATATTTGTGAGTTCAAGGCCAGCCTGGTCTACAGAGCTAGTTCCAGGACAGGCTCCAAAGCTCCAAAGCCACAGAGAAACCCTGTCTCGAAAAACCAAAAAAAAAAAAAAAAAAAAAAAAAAAAAAAACCAACAACAACAACAAAGAAGAATAGTTCATGAAAAGAGTTCAATAAGGAAATATCAAGCACAGGAAGAAGGGCACCAGATGAAACAAGAGGAATGGGTAGGTTGTGAGATTCTCCACAAATGTGAGTGGGAACAAGACCAAGAAAGGGCCAGGGAGCTACTAATAAAAAAAAAAAGTCTGCCTCCATCCTTGCTCCTGAACCATGCTCTCACACCTCAGAGTTGGGACGAAAAGGAATGTAAACCAGTAGGCAAGACCCACCCTGGAGTCCTGGCAAATGAAGCCCAGAAACACAGGGCTCTTTCAGCTCAGCAAACACAGAGTGAACCACTGCTACGTGCAGCAAGGCACCATACCAGGCTCCACCGGGAACACAGATGAATGAGGTGCACACTGCCCTGACATGGCACTCAGCCATGTCTCAGTCCACCCTCCCTGTAAACCTCCTCCTGCAAGAAAACCAACAAACTATGGAAGGAGGAGGAGGAATTCCTTCAATTCTCTAGTTCATCATACTCTAAGAATAAAAAAAATACTCTGGAGAGGGGGGACTGTAACTCAGTGGCTCAGTGGAAGTGTGCCTAAGCATACTCAACCAAAGCCCCAGTCTGAGCTCTGCACCCAAATAAACAAAAGGTTTTAAAGGCAAAAATGGCAAAGACCTTGGATGGGCTGGTGAGGTGGCTCAGGAGGTGCAGGCATCTGCTGCCATGCTCAACAGCCTGAGCTCAATCCCAGAATCCATATTGGTGAAAGGAAAGAACTGACTCCTCCAAATTATCTGACCTTCATACTCACCATGTATACACACACACACACACACACACACACACACACACACACTATACACATTTACATACACACATGCTATACATACACATATTGAAAATCATTTTAAAAGAGGAACAAAATAATAATAATAATAATAATAATAATAATAACAACAACAACAAATATTTGTACCATATCCTACTTTGGGTCTTCACTAATTTTCCCTGTTATTAAAGTATGTCTCTTTCACAGGCCATTTGTAAGCACACAAAGGAGACCCAATGCACAGAAATGCTACAAGTCATCAAAAAGCCAAACAGAAAAGACAGGCACACAGGGAGTGCACAGACACTTCTTGCGCTTCACAGTGCCAGACTCAGAATGTGACGTCCTTATCAAGTGATGTGTGTGTTAAAAACATCTTTGACTCACTGAGACTCTTTTTGTTTGTTTGTTTGTTTTGGGGGCTTCTTTTCAGAAAGTTCTCGTTTCTTTTTTGAAAAAGGTTCTCACTGTGAGAGGCAGACTGGCTTCAAGTTCACAGTCCTGCTTGGGCTCCCTAAAGGCTAGGATCACAGGGGCCCTTCCTCATATTCCTGCACTTGTCTTGGGCTAAACATTCAGGGAAACCAAACAGGCAGGACAGACATTATGAGGCACAAGGGTGGAAACAATCCCCCACATACCAAGAGACACACAAAACACAACAGACCAACTGAATATAAAGTTACAAATGATCACATCAATTTCTTTTGTTTTAGAATCAGTTAAATGCTTTCATGAGAAATTATACCTATAGTCTAAAGACCCTTGGAAAGGCTGACCTTGACTGGATGGGGGCATATGGGCCAAGCAGGGTTGGTGAGACAGCTCTGTAGGTAAAGATGCTGCCTCCCTCACCTGAGGACTTCGGTCTGATCCCCGGAGTCTACACGGTGGACCCAGAACCAAGAATGGGGGTGGGGGGGGCAAACCATAAATGAATGTTTAAAAAAAAAAACAAAACAAAAACACTTTTTTAAAAATAAGAAAACAATGCCAAGTGGTAGCTTCACTAATGTTAAACTCAAGAATCTGTTATACAATTTTTAAAATTAGGAGCAGGAGAAATAGCTCAGCAGTTAAGAGCATTGTAGATCTTGGTTCAGTTCCCAGCATTTCCCAGCACACACATAAAGGCATCTGCACACTTGTGGCACACACACTGACTCACGTAGTACACACATACCATAAGTAAAAGTATCATTTTAGAAGCTTTTAAAAATTAAGGTATAATTTATATACAGTACAATTTATCCTTTTTACACACATCACTTGAAGAGTGACACGACCATCACCACAATCTAGACAGGGAGCATACACAGTGCCCTCACATTTCTTTCCCCTGGGTCCCTAGCCACTGCTGACTAGATTTATCTCTGTAATGTGACCTTTTCTCAAGTGTTATGCAAGTGGAATCATAAAAAAATGAAACTCTTTGGGTCTAGTTTGTTGTCTTTAACATGTTACTATTTTTTAAATGTGTTTCTACCAAGTTTCTTCTTCTTTTTTAAAATAAGTGTATGGCTGAAACCAGTATCTGTGCTAAATTTCTAATAAGGGTACACAACTTCACGAAACTGTAAAGCAATATAAATTCTAGATTTTAGTCCTATAGCTACGTTTATCTATTACAAAATTGGGGGGGGGCCTCAAATATGGACCTGTTTTAGCAATTGAAAGGAGTCGCTCTATTTAGGCTATTAAGTTGGCCATCACAAAGACAATCACTAAACCAAACCCCAAATGACCACCTCCATTAACCTTGGTACTTTACAGGGAGCTATGCAGCTCCAACAGAACACTGGAGAAAGTCTGACCGCATCACACCACACCACAGCCACCAACACTGTTGCCTGTACAGCTGCTCTTCTTACCATCCATGTCTGCTCAGAACATTTGCTGTCGGTTCTGCTCTCATCTTCCCACACACATCAAGCTGCCCAAATTTGACTAAAGAGCCATTCCTCCAAGACCTACGCTCTTTTCATTGCCTTCTCTCTAGATCTCCCTCTTTAGCCACAAATTTCTAGGTCTGAGAAGTTCTAGAGTCCCACAGTCACCTTTATTTTGTTCCTGTTGTCCATGCCTAAGAATTTAGTGCTTGGGGCTAGAAAGATGACTCAGCAGTTAAGAACACTGGCTGCTCTTCCACAGGACCCAGGTTCAATTCCCAGCATCCGCATAGCAGCTCACAACTGTCTGTAACTTAAGTTCCACAGGATCTGACACCCTCACCCAGACATTCAGGCAGAATACCAATGCACATGAAAAAAAAAAAAGGGTAAAAATGAAGGGGGAAAAAAAAAGACACAGGGTTTGAGTCTGTGTCTCTGGAGTCTGCCAGCACCACCATTCAGGGAGCCTACCCAGCACTAAAGCCAACACTGCAGGGGATGTGACACACACACACCCTCTCTCTAAGGTTCCTTTTCTCAATGGATGATGCCACAATTTAAGAGTCCCCTCTATTCTTCCTTGTCCTCCAATCTCCTCCATGATTATCCCTCCTAGGTAGCTTGAAGTATTTTTTTCCCCCTATCTCACCTCTATTTTCCACAGCTCAAGCCTAGTCCTCACTCAATTCTTAAAAAAAAAAAAAAAAAAAAAAAAAAAAAAAAAGATATCTTGCTTCTTGGGGCTTGGAGTCTGTGGCTGTGACAGCTATGAGTCAGAGATAGATGAAAACTGAGGTCCATACAGATTCTAGAACAGGAAATCAGCAGTTGAAATGGTGATGTCCAAATGGTCTGGACTAGGTTTATTTTTTAGTCAGGGTGGCATATCTTCCTTCATGTGGAGATTTGCTTGGGTTTAAACTGTAGAGACTTAAAATTATTAGGAGTCAGCTAGGAGGTAGTATCTTCATGCCTTTACTCCCAGTACACAGGAGGCAGAGGTAGGTGGATCTCTGAGTTCTTCAGTTAGCCCATTATAAATAAAATGTGCTGGATTCAAACAATGGAATACTATTGAGTATCCAATAAAAAATAACTGCATTCTAATGAAACTAATGTGAACAAAAGCTCTACAGTGAACATAATTCTAGAAAAGGAAAAAACATGAAGACAATAAGACTAGTGCCAGAGTCAGAGAGAGCAGGGCAGATGGGGCTACTCTGCATGAGCCTGTAACAGTGACTATCCACCATGAACTTGTCAAAATCCACAGAATGAACACCGCCAAGCCAGAGGCCTAGCATTAACAATGACCTTCGAGTGACAATGTGTCACCTAGGCTCCTCTCTAACAAAGGTTGATTATGGGTTGTGGAGGCACAAGAAAACTCCTATGCTGCTGCTCTATTTGGCTTTTACAAAAACAAAACAGACAAAAGCAGGTGGCAGCTGAATTGGGGCTGCTACAGCAATCATCCCCATTATGGGTCATGTCAGCATGACCAAAGGATTCCCATCCCCTAGTAAGCCAAGTTCTCTCATTTTCCTTGCCTTTGTCCATGCAGAACACTCAACTTGTGGGGACTCCCCAACCCCCATTTCACTGGGTCAGCAAACTCTTTCAAAGCATTCATCTGTAAATGCTTTACTCTTGCCTGTGAACACACCAGCACTAGGGTATGTACACACTATGGGTGTGCTGGTGTGTACACACTAGTACTTGTAATTGTTGCCTAGTGTCTTCCTGCTACAGAGTCTTTAGATCTGATACCACGTCTTTCTACCTTTTGACTACTGTGAGCAGTGTGTTCACAGTAAGAGTAAGGCTTCCTTACTCTTAGATCTAGTCAGCTTTCTGGGACACATACTACCTCTCCCTTGGCTCCTATCCTACAGAGGAAATGCCAAATAGCTGGCTACAAAATAAACAGATACAAACAAGTAAAAGTATAATAATGTCACTTTTACTAATAGATGATTAATATTTAGATGGTATTAATCTCCATATCTACTTCTTGAAAATGCCCCCAGATACTGTCCATAATCTCAACTGCTCAGAAGATAGCTTGCAGGCACCCTGGAAGCAGGGACGGTGTCTGTTGCCATTGAATGATGAAATAGATTTACATGTATTCCTTTCTCCTTCCCAGCAACACTAACGAGACTACAGGCACATTTTAAAGGAAGCAGAAAGTGCCAAACTCCATTTCAGGCCGACAAGGTAACATCTCCAAGTCAGCTTTGGTCAGCTCCATGGAAGGAGGGGTGGCAGTAGCCAGCAGTGGCTGAAAGAATGGCCCAGTGCCTGAAGGCTCGGGTCCCAGAGTCCTTCTCTCCCTGTCAGCTTTGCTTCCCAGTTCTCCCCTGGCCCTCCCAGGGCTTCCCAGCAGACTCATACGGCCTAAGTTTATTTGTCTTTCCTTTCTGGGATCCGCTGTCTGCAGACACAGACCATGAGCTATTCAGAGCTTACCAGAGACTCTGGGCTGCACAGGCTTCCCAGAAGACAGCTCTTTTCAACTATCAGCAGGGGAGGGGGGTACTAATACCAAGGCAAGGAGCTAATAAATCTAAGAGGTTTTTGTTATAGCAGGACAAAAAAGAAGAGTCACCGAGGGAGACAGAAAACCATTACAAGGAGGTCTTAAAATGGTCATAGTAAAAACATCACTGGGAGGAACATGTTCAAATGCAGATTTGAATTAATGTTAGCTGGAAGGACCTGGAGAAACTAAAGGCCTTCAGGTCTCCCTCACACCACATGTGCACAAGATGTGCTGGGAGTATAGTTTGATGCTAGAATGCTTACCTGACATGCTCAAGGCTGTAGGTTCAGCTCTCAGTATCAGAAAACATTCACCACTTTCAAAACAAATAGATGTACATATAATAAAGAACAACAAACTGAGCCCACATAGCCAGCCAAGATCCCTTGTAAAGTCCTATTAATAAAAAGCTCCACCAGGCCTGGTGACACAGGCCTGTAATCCCAACCATTCGGGAGGCTGAGGCGGGAGGATCACAAGTTTAAGGCTAGCCCCAGCTACAAGAGTAAGCTGAAAGCAACTTAGTGAGACTCCATCTCAAATAAAATAAAACAAGATTGCACAGAGTACATACAGATGAATAGCAGAGCACTTGCCTAGAATACATAAACCTTTCATTCAATCCCTAACACAAGAAGGGAAAAAAAAAAAAAAAAAAAAAAAAAAAAAAAAAAACCAACTTTATGAAGCTAAAAGTAAATGAAGACACATTTCCTTTTTTGTTTCATTTCCTTGTCTATGGAATCTTCGTAGAGAATCCCATGGAAGCCAGCACTCATGTCAGAGAGCCCAACAAGGCTGGGGCAGAAAGGAAAAGTGTCCTATACAAACAATACTACTGACTAGATTTCTTCCACCATCACTCACCTCACACAACAGAGAGGAAGAAAGAAAACAGAGGATCACAGGTGGCCAAAAAATAGCAAACCACAAAGGAAATCTGGATATCCTTGGCTTTCCAACTTCAGCCTGGAATTTCACAACCATTTCTAATCTACATGAAACCCAAGGAAGGCTGCTAGTTCCAGCATAACCCCTTCTATTGGGTTCTTCTTCCCTCCATACACATCCTATTGGGTATCCTTAGATCCTAGGATCGGATGGGATGTTCTGAATGTCTAAACAAAGGACAAACCCCCAGCCCACACTGCTCAGACTTGCCTCTGCCATACTGGTTTCCTCTCTTACATGCATCTGCTGGCTCCACAAAACTCTCTCTCTCTCATCACTAAGATTGAACTCACTACAATTCCCTGCATAGGACCCTGAATGATGGTGTCCCAGGAACATGGGACAAGTGTCCAAAGCCAGGCTCATTCCAGTAACAGAAACAAAACATGAGGGATCCTTACATGTTCTCTGTGCCAGCAAGCATTCAGGCCTTCATCATACATCAGTTCCTCCAAGAACTTGGAACGCTGTTCCTAATCAAGTATGGGATAACCAGCCTTCTCAGGCCACCAAGATTAAGGATGTTCTGATGTTACCTGGAAGGGGCAGGCTTTCACCTGGGCTCTAAGTCCCACACTAAACTCTCAGGTCTGTGATTGTAAGACTTGGGTGGTGGTGTATGCCTTTTGTCACAGCAGGAGCCAGAGGCAGGCAGATCTCTGAGTGCCAGAACTGCATGGTCTACAGAGCAAGTTCCAGGACAGTCAGATCTGCATAGAGAAACTCGGGGGGGGGGGGGGATGCAGAGTGTCCTAAAAGGTCAGTGTGGCGCATCCCCTTGTGCATCCCCTTAGAATCAATCACTTGCCTCCCTGTTACACATGTAAACCAGGCAGAATGTAGGTAAGGAGCTATTATAGAAACTCTGGGAATCTGAAATCTGTCTTCAAGAACATACAATAATTCAACCTGGTACCCTGCTGCCCAGTTTCCTTAGTGTGGCAGGTGGCACTTTTTAATTAGTTACTGTATTGTGAAATATACCCATAAACATAGGAAAAGGTTAAGTATATAGTCAGTTTTTAAGAAAAAGAGAACATCCAGAATCACCACACAGGCTAAGAAACAGCATGACCTTAGGCATACTTTCTTTGTAGCCTTTATTTTATTATTCCTGTGTCTTCTGGCCAAAATCAACCATTCTCTTGTATCCAAGATTATTTTTCCCATCCATTTTATTTTACTTGTCTTGTTTTTATTGAAGCATAGTCTCCTATATTGCTCAGGCTGGCCTCAAATTTCTGGCTCCAGTAATCCTCCTGCCTCAGCCTTCCAAGTGGCTGAGACTACAAGTACATGACATTGAATCTTGCTTTTCTCGCCAAATTTTTATACTTTTACCATGAATGTATCCACTAAAAAGGTATTTGTCAAGGTTGGTGAGGATGGCTCAGCAAGTTAAGGCTCCTGTTATCAAGAGTGAGTTCCAGGAAAGCCAAGGCTACACAAAAAAACAAAAGCCAAACAAATAAACAGAAAGGTATTGTTAATCCAGATGTGGTAAACACGTGTACAATTTCAGCACTTGGGAGGTAAAAGGCAAGAGCTCAAGGCCAGCCTGTGAAATATGAGTTCCTATCTCAAAAAGAAGGAAGAGAGGAAAAGAAAAGATTACAGAATCATAAAGTCCCTCTTCTCTTTTTTTAAAATGAGTACATGTTCATGTGTGCAGGTGCACACGTACAGGTACACAAGTGTGAAGACCAGATAATAACTTCCAATGTCTTCTCCCAGAATGCTTTCTACCTTCTTTGAAATGGGGTCTGCTGCTGGCCTGCAGCTCCTAGTAGGCAGGCTGGCTGGTCAGCAAGCCTCAGTGACCTCCTGGTATAGCTTGTTCTCCACCACTACTGCCACCACTGAGATTACAAGGAACACCATGCCCAGAATCTTCATGAGGGTGCTGTGTGACCTCAGATCCTCAGGCTCGCAAGGCTCATGCTTGACCGAGCTACCTTTGAACCTCAAGTTAGGTGGTATAAGTGTACCAGACCCAAGGCTTCAAGTCCAACTTTAAAAAAATCCAGCAGGCAGTTAAAAGCACTGAGGCAAAGAAACCAGTCTTGGAAGGGAGCAATGCTGAGACATCCCTGCTTGAGCTAGTCACCCAGAGGAGATTCTGTTCTCTCCAGTTCTGGATCATTGTTTTGTTGATACAACAGTTGTCAAACATATTACAGGTCCTAATCCTGTGAGACCTAATCATATATTACTTCTCACAAGCCATCTAGCACAGCAAGTCACAGAAAATGTTACTGGTCTTCAACTGAGGTAACACTGTTACACAAACATGGAGAACTGAGAACTAAGAAGCAGCATCTCAGCATCTAAGTGAAAACTAGGGTCTCAAAGGCAAATATCCAAACATCTACTCACTCCTGCTGACAAGTTCTGGTCACCTGAACCTCCTAAAGCCACAAATAAGCCAAACGAGAAGCTGACCTCTGCCCTCAAGGGATATAACAGATGCTGTGGACACTGGATGGAACACAACTCTATTTCCCAAGAGCATTATTCTATACCCTCTGGGATTTGCATGGAAAGGTTTCTAACAGCAATTTGCCTACTGTAAGAAGATAATATTCACTAACTACATTCATACGATTCTCTTCCTGAAAATGTCTGGGGATTCTGTACATTGCAATAGCCACTAAACATATCCTCCTCCTCCACGATCTTTCCGATACATTTAAAACTATTCTCTTGCCTAGGAATTCAGTTGTCATGAAAATGAGTTTAGAGCATAAATACAGATGTAAGAAGGAGCAGTAAACAGAATCACATCATCCACAATAGGTATAACAAGTATAAATGAACTCAGACCCTCAGCATAGAAAGTTATAATCAACCTGAGAATGAGAACCATCAGCAATGCCCCAAGAGATAAATGCAAAGAAACATGTTCTCCATGCATCAGGACTGCTACAGCCCCTGATGGAAAAGAGAAGTCCTCTCTACCCAGCCAGCCCCAATCTTTGTCAATGTGCTGCTGACTCTCCTAAGAATGTGGAGCACTGTACTCCCTCAAGAACTCCTTAACAGACTGAATCAGTGATACGGTTCCAAGTTTCTAAATGTGTGGTTCCTTGCTGCTGCCAGTGTGTTTTCCATAGCTTCAAGCACCTTCCCAAGGCCATCTCATCAACATGGGTACTTACCGGGACCTGCCACCAAAGCAGTTTGTACTGGGGGGCTGGTGCCGGGACTCTGGAGTTACAGCAGTACCACTGGATTCTCTCGATGGTGGCTGTGATCCTAGATCAATCACAAGAAAAGACAAATGTTGAGAAACTTTAGCCCTTGTTTGAGAGCTAACCACCAGGTAGAGAACTCCCATTGGATTTTAGGAGTTACCCACTATGATGGGACAGGGACTTCTGGCAGTGGTAGCCACTCTATAAGCCACTCCTTATAAAGCAGAGACAATCATATGAGATCACACAGATAGAACTCAAACCTAGTAAATAATGACATTCAAAAACATCCCAGACACTAACATGTAGCCTGCCTTATCCACCAGATAAACTTCAGCCTCTCAAAGGAAGGGCCAAGTGAGTGCCTGAAACGGGGATATTTTCCACAATGCAAACAGAGCTTGCAAAGTCAAAGTAGATCATGTCACTCTTCACCTAAAAGGTTCTCCAACAGCTAGATAGCTGAGGCTAAGACAGGATATCACAATAAGCTAGCTTGGGTGACAGCGTGTTCAAGGCTAGCCTGAGCTATATAGTAAGATCTTTCCCCAAAACAAGCAAACAGAAAATTATGTATATATGGAGCTGTCAAGGTGATTCAGTGGTTAAAAACAATTGCTGCTCCCAGAGGACAAGAGTTTGATTCCAGCACCTACTTCAAAATGGCTTACAACCATCTGTAATTCAAGCTCTGGGAACACCTACACATATGTGGCATACACACACACACATATGCCACAAAAAATTAAAATAAATCTTTAAAATTATGTGACATAAAGGTTGAAGTAAAACCCTGGGAACAAAGGGAGCTAACTACAAAATGATAAGAAGCAAGTGAAGGAGCATGGAGGTAGGACATGCATGAAGGAAATTATACATGCTCATAAAAACAGCCTTATATAGCCAATTCTGTGTATGAATGAAGAAAACAAAAAACCAACAATAGAGCCAATAGTTCTGCCAGAATTATAGTACTTGTCACCAAGTCTCACAACCTGGGTTCAATGACCTCAGGGAGTCAATTCCCACAAACTGTCCTCTGACCTTTATACATTTGTCCCACAAGTTAATTTTTTTAATTTAATAACAAAATGTTTTTGTTTTTGTTTTAAACAGCCAGCTGAGGTAGCACAAGAATTTAATCCTTGGGAGGCAGAAGTAGATGGGTCTCTATGAGTTTGAAGCCAGTCTAGTCTACACAGTGAGTTCTAGGTCAGCTAGAGCTACATAGTGAGATCCTGTCTCAAAACAAAACAAAACCAGCAAAAGCCAGGCATGATGGTACACACCTGTAATTCCAGCAGCGGGAAGCAGAGGCAGATGATCTCTATGAATTCAAGGCCAGCATGGTCTACATAGGGAATTCCAGGATAGCCAGGATTATATAGTGGTACCCTGAAGTCAGAGAGGAGGGAAAAATAATGCCCTTGAGCAGCCTTCTGTTTCTTAGGGTAAGGTTCACTATCCTGATCATAGTCTCTGAGGTGGTGTATTCTGAGTTAGACACATCTCTCCATCTTGACCTCTGCTACCCTCCTTGCTGCTCCCCAGAATCCAGCTGCTCAACCCCTATATTTTCACCATAGACCTACTTACTCCTTTCTCCCACTGTCTGAACTCACGGTCTAATGGGAGATGTCATTCTGTAAATGTTTCTCATGCTGGTTAATGGATAAAGCATTGTTGGCCAATAGGAAAGGAAGATAGGAGGGGCTAGGAGATAAGGAGGAAATAGGAAGTAGTAAGGAGGAGTCAAGATGGAGAGCCTGAAGAAAGCAGTATGCCAGCCGGCTCCCTGATAAGAGAAATACATAGATCAGCAGAAATGGGTTAATACTTAAGACAGAGCTAGCCGATAAGAAACAAGTACCTGGCCAACAGAATTATATCTAATACAGAGTCTCAGTATGTTAATTGGGGCTGGCGCAGTGGCGGGACAAGACCAGGCGGCGGGCTGAAAAAACTTACTCCTTACAACGGTCCAGGTCTCAACTTCCTGAGAACACCTCCCTACTTTCGATGATGCCCACTCAGATTACAGGAATCTCAGACTGTCCCTCCCTTCTGTCCAAGGTCCTGTCACAGTGACACTTATGTGGTTATTTCTGTGCTTATCCCTCCCCTATCACCAAGTAGATTAGAAACTTCAAGGAGAATTGTGAATTTTGCCCACTGTCATTTGGCTAGCACCTGGACTAAGACCTAGTACATAGCAGGTATCCAATTACATCCAATTGAATTGAACCAATGAGAGATATATGCTTGTGCATGTTAAAGCACACAAAACAATTATAAACCCCAAACCAAACTAACATACAAAAACAAAACAAAACAAAATTTAAAAAAAAAAAAAACCCACCAAAAATACCCTAAGCAAGACCTTTTTTGGGGAAGGGTGTTAAGATTTACTTATTGTTTATTTATTTTGCCTATATGTACATCTGTGGAAGAAGGTATCAGATTCCATGGAATAGGAGTTACAGATGACTGAGCTGCCATGTGGATGCTGGGAACTAAACCCTGGTCCTCAGCAGGAGCAGCTATACTCTTCTCTACAGAGACGCCCCTCCAGCTCCAGAGCAGAGGCTCTTCTCAGCAGCTAAATTCTTCCAATCTGAGACCTGACCCTGCAATTGATTGGGGAGTTCACACTTCACCCCTACAATACAGAAAGTATGCTTAGCCTGAGAAGTTCCATCTTACATCACACCTAACAAAACATTTAATGAGAAAAAGAAGAAACAACCCACTCCAGACTTTAGACTCCATGAAATAATTTCCTGCTAGATCCAGAAGTGACTCATTTTAGACTAGATCAAATGGAACAAACTACCAGCACACCATACACTCAGGACAGAGCAGGGGACACTCCACAAGGACACACGGTTCCTCTCCAGCCAACACCATCTTATAGGAACACACTCAAGCTCCCCAGAGGATTTAACTAGAATCACATTTATTAAAGACATTTTATTTCCATGGTCCATATGGGATGAAAAGATGCTTTCTTCTGCCTTCAATCCAAACAATAACACAGAGATGTGACATTTATTTTAGTTCTTGAAAACTCAAGTCATGTTTTGATCTGGGAGACTAAGAAGGGGCAGAGCTAGCTCTAAGTTGGAGCTGGATAAATAGTACTCTAACCAAGATGCCTAGCAGAGAATCAAGCTCTCAGAATCTCTGTCCACCCACCCCTATACTGGCGCAGGCTGGAGAGCAGGGAGGCACTCACCGTCTGTCACAGCACTGCCATTAGGCACACTTCCCAGATCAACAGTTGGCCCATCCAGGAAAATTGTCAGCTCTCCTCCAGAGACAACACTGCCTTTGTTCTCAGTCTGCAGGTTCAGGGTCAGTTGCGTGTTCTCCACTGTTCGATATAAAATGCAACATGGACAGACTAAGTCAAATGCACAAGTTAGGATTCGTTAAGTTAGAGACCTCCATCCCACCAACTGTGGCTTCCCTGGCAGTACTTTCCTGCCCTTTGCAACATGTCTTATGGCATGAAAAGCAGAATGGGGTGCAATGTGCTGAATGGTAATGAACTTCATGTTGGGCAGGTGGGAAGCCCACCTGTTTCTCATATCCCACATTAGCTACAACATCTTTTATGTGTGCTTGCTTACAAGCTATTATACAGAGGGCAGGGCTAATGATGGGGCACAGAAAAAAACAAAGCAAAAAAAAAAAAAAAAACTGGGCAAGCTACACCCCTACTATGTATAGGAAGGACAAAACAAGAAACATCCCTGCACATACCCAATCCTACCTGCCCTAATAGCTTTCAATCAGCCAAGTATCTATCCACAAGGAACACTTTAGTTCTCTACAGTTTGGTCCAGTCAGGACCTGGAGCCTCCATCACAAGGTCATTCAATAGTTACAAAGTGAGAACCAGCAGGCAGGTGTCGATGGGTTTGGGAAGGAATAGCCTCATGCTAGATTCCCCGACTTCACCTAGCCTGCACTCCATGTTACTTGTGGTTACATTATTATAAAATATCATTCCGGTGGTTCTCAACCCTCCTAATGCTGTAAACCTTTAATACAGTTCTTCATGCTATAATGACCCCAACCATAAAATTATTTTTGTTGCTACTTAATAACTTTAATTTTGCTATTGTTATGAATCATAATGTAAATAGCTGTATTTTCCAATGGTCCTAGGCAACCCCTGTGAGAGGGTTGTTCACCTGCAAAGGGATCGAGACCCACAGATTGAAAACCATTACTCTAGATCAAAGTAGTCTATAGATAAAGTTTCCATAAGCATTTACATAGAGTAAATTTGAGTATTTTCTGGAGATCATTTCTCTTCCCAATGGGGGAAAAAATAAAAGCCAGCTTCCAACCTAAGACGCAGCCCCTTTAAGAACTTAACAGAAGAGCTAGAGAGTTCAGCAGTTAAGAATGTGTATCACTTGTACACAGAACCTGGGTTCCATTACTATCACTCACATCTGGAAGCTCACAACCACTTTTAGCTCCAGCTCCAGGGGTTCTGACACCCACTCCTGCAACCTATACCCACACAGACACAAACAAACATGGAGCTGAAGAGATGCCTCAGAGATTGAGAGCACTGGCTGCTCTTGCAGAGGACCTGGGTTCAGTTCCCAGAACCCACAACTGTCTGTAACTCCAGTTCCAGGGGATGTGACCCCCTCTTATGGACTCTGCAGACATCATAAGCACATGGTAAACATATATACATATAGGCAAACACTCATGCACATAAAATGAAAACATATCTTAAAAATAAGGGGGCTGGAGAGATGACTCAGAGGTTAAGAGAACTAGCTACTCTTCCAGAGGTCCTGAGTTCAATTCCCAGCATCCACATGTTGGCTCATAGCCATCTATAATGAGATCTGATGCCCCCTTCAGGACTGCCTGCATACATGCATGGAGAATACTGCATATATAATAAATGAATAAACAAACAAACAAACAAACAAACAAATAAATAAATCTTTTTTAAAAAATTAAAATAAAGGGGCTGGGAAGATGGCTCAGTGATAAGAGCACTGGCTGCTCTTCCAGAGACCCTGGGCTCAATTCCAAGCACCTACAGTTACCATCTGTAACTGTAATCCCATGGGATCTAATGCGCTTTTCTGGTGTGTAGACATACATGCAAAGAAAATATCCATAGATATAAAATGAATAAATCTAAAATAAATATTAAAATTAAAAATTATAGATATAGATATATGTGTATACACACACACACACACACACACACACACACACAAAAGACAGACCCATCCCAGGTCTCTGAAGTGAGACAGAGATCCCCAGACTCTCTAAAGTGTCTCCTTCACTTAATCTCTGTCCTGCCCTGGGTCTCTTAGGCTCCTTCTTCCTTCTGTCTCTCTTTTTGGTTAGTTTCATTGAGAAACTTGGTGAATTTTCATGTTTCTATAAAATAACAATGGGAATTTAGAAACTCTGAGAGCCAAGGAGTAGAGGAGGAAGCAGGCGTGCCTACTGGAACTGTTTCAAGACTGTGAGTACACCACCTGGGAGCACACTCACCACCCCCAGTCAAGCCCTCATGACAACAGCCCAAGAAGCATGGATCCCTTAGACATCCTTGACCATGCTGTTCCTAATTCCTGACCCACTGAAACTATGAAATAAGCCAGACATGGCAACACACACTTTAAATCCCAGCAGGCAGATCTCTGAGTTCGAGGCCAGCTTGGTCTACAGAGCACGTTCCAGGTTAGGCAGAACTACCAAGAAAGACCCTGTCTCAAAAAAAAAAAAAAAAAGAGGAGAAGCGGAGGAGGAGAAGGAAGAAGGAGGAGGAGGAGGAGAAGAAGAAGCAGAAGCAGCTATGAATGATACATGGTTTGGTTTGGTATAGTGAGCTATTTTTTTTTTTTTTTTTTTTTTTTTTTTTCCCTACGTGACTGATTTAACGGTCAGAGAGCGCCCCTCCAATCTTCAACAGGCAGCATGGGGGCAGAGGCAGGCAGGTGTGGTGAGAAACTCTGGACTGAATCTCAGTGCTGCTACCAAAGAGTCACTTACTTCCACACTGGTTCCCTCATTGGTAAAATAGAGGAATCAAAGCACATTCTGCAGAGGACACTTGTGAAAACTTGGGTGGCACCAAGGAAGTTCCTAAGCTGCCATTTTTACTACCTACCCCAATTTCTATGTCTAGAGGCTAAAACGCACAGCTTTCCCTTGGTCTACCTATCATGAACTCTCTTACAGTCATTGGACTGTTCTCTGGGACTTTTTGGGTTGCAGCAGCAAACTTCACAAAACCTTCCAAGCTATACAACCATCACAAGGAAATGAAGGCTTATATACAGGAGCCAAGGACAGATAGAAGCTAACAGGCCCACCTCCTACAAGAACACACTTGGGAGATGTGCAACAGACTGAGAGTATCTGCATGCATCCTCAAGTGGAAAACAGACTGCAATTTTCCAGAATAAAGCCATAACAGCTTCAATTTACCTTCAAATAATTTAGACAAAAAAAAAAAAAAAAAAAAAAAAAAAAAACTGCACACAGGAAGTTGGGAGGCAGCTTAGCAGGGAAGAACATTTTCTGCACAAGCATGAGGACTTGAGCTGGATCCCAGAACCATGAAAGAATAAAAAAACCAGATAATGTGGACTGGAGAGATGGATGGCAAGAGCACTTATTGCTCTTGCAGAGGATGTGGGCTCAATTCTCAGCACCTACATGGCAGCTCACAGCCAATGTAATTCCAATCCCAGTGGTTCCAACACTCTCTCTGGCCTCTAAGAGCACTAGCCACTCACATGGTACATACTCATCCAGGCAAAATACCCATGACCATATAATAATAATAATAATAATAATATTATTATTATTATTATTATTATTATTATTATTGATAAGAGCCACATGTGGATGTAGTCTTGTCACCCCAGCACTGCCAGGTGTGGTGAGTGGCAACAAGCCTAGCCCCAGACTCAGTGCAACTCTGTCTCATAGTAGTAAGGTAGAGAGGGATGGATCAGAACAAGTGACATACTCCTCTGGTTTCCACTCACACACGAATACAGGCATGCATGCACATACACACACCAGGTATAGACACATCACACACAAATACACTACACAAAGGCATGTTCTACATACAGAGAAGATAACAAAGATGTAGAGGAATGGCAGTGCGGATCAAGGTGGAGGGCACTGGATATTTATTCTATCACCCTTTCAATTCTGTACATTTGTGAATTTCATAAGAAATGGTTGGAAAAGTTTTTTTTTTTTTTAAATTGGCAAAGCTATTAAAAATATTAAACCACCAAGAACAGAACACCCTATTATTTTCTTTAAAAAAAAAAACTGAGCCAGGGGAGTCTTACAGTGTATAATGGGACTAAAGAAATCATTTGCTAATTAACGGCAGACTGAAACATACAGAGGCTGAAAGGCCTAAGTGTGGCTGGGAAACATATACTGGAATCTTAATTATAAATAGGAGCCTGAGCCACCTCACCCCGGGCCCTCTGGTTTCCTTACAGACACACTCATGACTCGACAAAGGCCCTTTCTCTTCTAGCAAGTCTTTCTATACTTGGGGAGGCACTGCTTAAAATCAAGAAATCTAGTCGGAACTAGTTCACTCTGTAACACCAGAAGTCAGGGGGCTGAGGCAGGAGTACTGACTTGAGTTCAAGAGCAGCACTGTCTACACAATGAGTTAGCGGTGAGCATGGGCTAAAGTTTTCTCTTTAAAAAAAAAAAAAGCTAGAGAGACAGCTCGGTGTCAGAAATGCTTTACTCTCATAGAGGGCCCAAATTCCAGTCCCAGCTCCCATATGTCCGATCACAACTGTCTGTAACTCTAGTACCAAGGGACACAACAGCTTCTTCTGGCCTCTTTAGGCACCAAGCATGTACATGTACAGACATGGAAGCAAAACATCTATATTTGTGACATAATGTTTTTAGAGAAAAAAAAATCAGGAAACATATTGCAAAGTTGGTAAGATGGCTCAGTGGGTAAAGGCACGTGTAATCAAGCCTGGTGACCTGAGTTCAATCTCCAGGACCCACATGGTAGAAGAAAAGAACTGACTCCTAAAAGTTGTCCTTTGACCTCTACTCATGAACCATGGCAACTCTGCCTACATTCACACACACACACACACACACAAACACAAACACACACACAGAAATAAAACAAATAAAAAACAAACTTATGGGAATTGGGCTTGCCACTCAGTGGCAGAGCATGTGCTTAACATCCATGAGGCGGAAAGGAAAAGAAAAGATGTGGATGGACAGGGTACTTTTTGTAACCAGACTGAGATTATCAGGGGCCCACTGCCCTTGGCCTCATAGGCCCTGATCTGTCTGGATCCCACAGTCCACATGGGTATACCCTAAATCAGCTGTTCTGTATGCAAGGCGATTCAAGGGAACAAGAAGAAATCTGTTCCAAATGTGAGGAAGCAGAAAATAAGCAAGTTTTTTTTTTTTTTTTTTTTTTTTTGTTTTTGGTTGTTGTTTTCATATGTGCATACTGGTATACCTGTGTATGTGGTGTCCATGCACGTATGCCATGTTTTGCATATGCACATGCATGCATATTGAAACCTGAGGTTGAGATTGATGATCATCTTTGTGAAGTCTTCTACTATTCATGGAGGCAGGGTCTCCCAATCAAACCCAGAGCTTGTCAATCATTAGTCCCACTAACCAGTTTGCTCTAGGGATCCTCTTGCCTCTGCCTTTGGTGGTTGGAATTACAGGTGAGCTGCCATGACCACCTAGCATTTACAGAGGCTATGGAGATCCAAGTTTCAGATTTAACTCTCAAAGCAAGTACTTTAACCACCAAGCTATCTCCCCAGTCCAGAAAAGCAAGGTTTTTAGAAACCTAATTGCATATAGAAGGAACATGGAAGTACACATCCATAATTCCAGCATTCAAGAGCTAAAGATAAGGATCAGGAGTTCAAGACCACTCTTGGCTACATAATAAATTCAAGACCAGCCTGGGCTACATGAAAACCTCTCTCAAATAAACAAAGAAAAAGCATAGTAGCTGTATATGGTTCACACACCTTTAATCTCAGCACTTGGGAGGCAGAGGAACTCTGAATTTGAGGACAGACTGGTCTACGTAGTAAGTTTGAAACCAGTCAGGCCCTGTTTCATACAAACAAACAAAACAACAAAAAGGGCAAATACAACTAAAAACAAACAAACAAAAAACAAGAGAGAAAGGTGGAGGGAATTAAGTTGGGAGAAGCTTTGGGGTGAAGAATGCTGAGGAGAGAAATTAGTAGTTTGAGAGGATGGTGGAGAGAGTCATGCAGGTATCTAACAGAAGACCAGTCAAGGCAAAAGAAAAAACAAGGTCAAAATCACCAGGAGGGAGAAGACCTGTTTTGTCTACAGCAGGGCAAAGAAACTAGGTGGCTGGAGCAGGTGAGAACTTGGGCAACTGGAGACCATGAATAATGCCTTAGAGCCTTGTAAGGCCATTGGTATTTACTCTGCAAAGATAGGGCCCCAGGGGAGGGTTGTGCTCAAGGGATGAGACCAGATCAGACTGCAACAGTCCCTCTGGCTACAGAAGAAACAAGGCTGAAGTAAGACAAAGCCAGCTGGGAAGGCTCTGCAATTGCAAGGCTGAGGTAATCTCATTGTCTCCCAAGAAGGCAGCATCTAAGAAAACCTGGACTGCTACTTCTCTCTGGTACTTCACTGGAAGTACCCCAAGAGCATATCCACAAGGCTGCAGTCTCTGGGAATCCAAGTTGTACAGAAAAGGCAGGGACTGCAATCAGGGGCTAATTGAGAACACGGTTTGGCAGAAGTCAGATTCAATTAGGGCAAAATGGAACATATAATAATAAAAATATTACTCTGGCAAGAGACATCAGTTCTACCAAAAAAGCCAAGGCATCAGCTCAAGCCAGCTTCAGCAAATGTACTTGTCACATATGACCACACTGTTCCATTGGAAGTCCCAACCAGTCACCAAATTCTTGTGATGCTACTTTATAAAAGTGGACAGACAGCAACAGGATATACAGCTTCTAGAATCAGAAGGAAAGCAAGGACACTGCAGGAGAACCCTCTACTAGCCACAAGGCAAGGAGACAACCAGAGAACCATGCCTCCTAAGGAGCAACGCATACAGCCACACCAAGAATAGTACATCAGTCTGGGGTGGGCTGATGGTGCTCATTCATAAGCTTGCAGAAGCAAGAGACTGATGGACACACTGAACTGCACATCAGGGACACAGCAGCCAAATCCATAAGGTGGGCCTTGTTTAGTCAGCAACAAAGAAAAAGGTATAAAAAGGAGTCTTTGGATAAGGAGGTTTAACAGACATGGCACTCTCATCCAGATTCTGACTAAAGTAAGCCAAATGCAGAGAGGACAAACTTGCCAGCCAGGCATGGTGCTGTGCATCTGTAATCCCAGCATTTGGGATTAAAAAAATAGCCAAGTGTGTCGACACATGGAAGGTACCAGCAGAAGGACCAAGTGCATCCTTGAGTATAGGACAGGTTGCAGGCCAGTTCAGGCCTCATTAGACACTGTTTCAAAAAAATTAAACAAAACTCTCTTAAGAAAACTGGAGGAAAAAAAAGTGCCTAGGTAGTTGATGGGATGGAATTAAGTGATTACCATTAAGGATTTTTTGTTTTTTAAGATATAAAATAGACACCAAGAGCTATGGTGTTTTTCAGTGCTAGAAAGTAAACCCAGGGCCTGCGTCCACTCAGTACTCTGTCATTGAGCTACACAACTGCCTAAGATCACTAGTTGTATGAGTCCTAATCCTCAAAACAGGCATGGTGGTACACAGCTACAATGCCCACATTTGGAAAGAGGAGGCAGGAGGATGAAAAAGTTCAAGGGCATGCTTGGGTATACAGCAAGTTTGGGGCCAGCCTTGGAGACTCTGCTGCAAAACCAAAACCAAAAACTAAATGAATAAATTTTACAGTTATTTACAAAGTAGTCACAGATGAGAAATGAAGTAGCAAGAGGGGAGATTAGCAGAGACAGAAATGAATATGTGCACACCTGATGCCTTCTTCTGACCTCCTCAGGCACCAAGCACACACAATCACATTAAAAATACATCTAGAAAATACTTAGCTCTAATTATGTGTTGGGGGGGCACATATATATATATATATATATATATATATATGTGTGTGTGTGTGTGTGTGTGTGTGTGTGTGTGTGTGTGTGTGCGTGCGTGCGTGCGTGTGTGTGTGTGTGTGTGTGTGTGTAGTGAGATATCCACCCCATCTGTACCTGTTGCACTGACCATACGTACCCATTGGGGCATGGGGACAGGTGTGGGCATGACCAAGGGGGACTAGGTCTAGGGTCCTGAACCCCAGTTTTCTCTCTTGCTTCCTAGTGGAGGCATCCTTGGGACGGGAACCTTCGGGCAGTCATCTGTTTCTGGTGTAAGTGAATTCTCCCCGAATAAACATCTATCAACCTATCATTTCCCACATTCTTATTTATCCCCAAGATATACATGTAAGAATGTCTCTCAGAAAAGGGTATTAGATCCTCTGGAACTACAGTAATAGTTTCTAAGCTGCCCAATGTGTTCACAGAGGAAAAAATGGGGCATCAGAAACTAGAGCTAGAGATGGGTGCTTGGAATTGAAACTAAATCTTCTATAAGATCAGCCAGTACTTTTAGCCACTAAGCCATCGCTCCAGGCCTGTAATTTTTTTTTTTTTTAAGGGGAAAAAAAAGCCACCTAACTTTTATTAACAGTTACAGTCACTGGGATTCTCTGAAGATAAGCTGGCTGAACTCAGGGGCCTGCTTTTGCTTCCAACAAGAAAAGAAATCAAAGCAAAACAGCATTGAAGCATGATGGTCAGACCACTTTTCCAAAATGAAATTCACAGCAACTATTTTAGACAGGGTTTGGCTGTTCACCCAACCCTTCATGTGTGTGTTCATGTGTGTACATGCTCTTGCATGTACTTATGACCAGGAGGCATGCATGTGGTATGAGGACAACTTTGTGAAGTCAGTTTTCTCCTTTTACTGTATGTGAGTTCAAGCCCAGACCATCAGGCTTGCATGGTGAACATGTTTATTAACAAACTCTCTCATCAGCCCTTGGCTATTCTTTATCCTTTAATATTTTTCACTGTGATCACTTTGTTCATTTTTTTTTTTTTTTTTAATTTTCCCCTAGGTCAGCATATTAAGACACAAAGTATCTGTAAAATGACAAAAAGCACTTACCAAGAACACAACCTCACACACACACAGTTTATAAAAGGTCCAAAGCATACCAATTAAGCAGTGACAGGGCTCTCTTACTCTTGCTCCCCTAACTACAAAGCCAGGAATGCTAGTGGATGGAGGCTAGCAATGCCTGACTGCAAAGGCCAGTGCTGACTAGGCCAGTTCAGACTTGGCCAGTGCAGACTTGGGTTTTTTGACATGCTGTCTGAATATGGTACTAATGAGTATGGCTGGATACATAGGGTGTGGAAGTTACCTTCCTTATGCCAACAAAAGGCAAACTGCATAAGTGGGACTGTCAAGCCATGCCACAAGAATGCAACCTCATTACAAAATCTAGAGCTCTGGCATGGACACTTTCACAGAAGTGTATGAAAGAACTTTTGAGCTGAGAGCGTTTTCTCATGCTTCTCTGACAAACATGTGCATGGTGCTAGAGAGCAGTTTAGAGTACTTATTGCTCTTACAGAACGGAGATTCAATTCTTAGCATCTATATGGTGGTTCACATCCACCCATAACATGCATCCCCTCTTTTGGACTCCTCAGACACCAGGCATTCATGTGGTGCACATATATACACGTACATATAATTTTCTTCCCTAGTGCTGGGGATAGAACCTAGAATCTCCTACTAAGATGTTAAGGAGGCAATGAGTTATGTATGTCCCCAGCCCTGGATACACAAAGCTTTCAAAAGGAAAGTTTCCTTTTTCATTCTAATTCAGATTACAGACATAAGAAATTTGAAAAGAAAAAAAGAGAGGGATGACACAACAGTAGGGTAGTTTTAGGGAGACCACATGTTTGAGGGCTGAGAATCTCAAGGCCGATGAAGAAGGGCTGGATTTAGCCTTAACAGAATTCCTAGGTGGGGCCAGCCACCTCCTTCTTGCCTCCCCCTGCCTCAAATCCCACAGGCCCAGCAGAGAAAGTGAAAATAAGTAGAGCATTCATTAGCAGGCGGGTGTTCATTCTACATGTAACTGTGAGAAACTGTATACAGAGAAACTGGAACCAGGGGAAATTCCAGAAGGGCAGAGTCAATGGTCTTTTCCAGCTCCCTGTAACTCAGACTAGCACAGGCTGGCAATTCACCAGAATGGAAGAGAGTGTTCTTTCATATCCCCTTTGCAGCATAGGAAGCCAGGGACTTCCTGGGTTTAGCGTTATGAGGTTTCTCTAGCTTCCAACTGTAGCCAGTGCCTGACAAATGAAGATGTTCCTACCTCACTGGAACCATGCTGTAAACACTAGAATTCTTGTTAAGTCTGCAGGAACTCTTTTATAGAAAATGGACTTATTTTACAAAACCATGTATAAACAGTTCTTTTGTTTCTTTTTGTTTTTGAAACAGGGTTTCATGCAGAGCAGACTGGCCTAGGGCTCACAGTGTAGCTGAGGATGATCTTGAACTTTTGATGTGTCCTCCAATATGCCCAATTTTATGCAGTCCTGGGGATAGAACCCAGAGCTCCTTGCATGCTAGGCAAACACTACCAACTGAGCTGCATTTGCAGCTTCTTAATTTATTCCTTTTTCTTTCTTGTTCATTGATCCAAGGAACAGTTACTGAACACTCAGACTTGCTTCTGCTGGAGAGAGGAAACAGTCCCTGCCTCTAGGAAGCCCCTGATTCCCCAGAAGAAGAACCAGTAACCAAATAACAAAGAAATATAAAGTGGCCTCTGCAGAAAAAGTTTTATGCATGGCATGTATAGTGTCATGAGCAGCCTGTTACTTGGGCTGTGAAAGCATCCAGAAAAACACAAGACGACAGTCTAATCCAATGGGGAGCTCAAGTTCCCCACAGTGGGTGATGGGGTGGGGTTGGGAATGAGGAAATCATTCTACGTGCAAAGGTCCTGGGGCACAATGAGCTAGACACATCAAGAAGCTTAGCAGAGGGGGCTGGAGAAAAAAAAAAAAACTCATTGTTAAGAGTTTGGAGAACCCAGGTTCAAATCCAGCACCCACACAGCAGCTCACAACTGTATGCAACTGCAGTCAGGGGACCCGATATCCTTACACAGGTAAAACACCAAAGCACATAATAGTCAAAAAAGAAAGAAAGGAAGGAAGGAAGGAAGGAAGGAACGAACTAACGAACGAAGAAAGAAAAAAGGAAAAGAAAAGGAAAGAAAAAGCATAGCAGAGGTGAATGGGGCTGGAATGGTATGATCCAAATGAGGCAAAGTGCTAGCCACCACCAAACAATGCAAGCCTTGTGCCGGCTGGGCGCCTTTTAACAGGCTTGGTTTGGTTTTCGTTTCCCACTATCTAAGTGCGACAGTACGGGATACTTAATATTTTTATTTTTTTACATGACAAGATCAGCTCTGTGTTTTCAAAACTCATTCTGTCTGCAGCATAGGAAACAACCCCGAGGGAAGTAAAGGCAGGGACAGATAGCAGAGGGGCCACCATGAAAATGTTAGGAGAGGATGCAACTAAAGAGATGAAGATGAAAGAAGTAAGCTTCCTCGGGTATGGCAAGGCACACCAGTGATCCTAGCACATGGGTAGAGGCACAATGATTGGAAGTACAAGGTCATACTCAGCGACTTAGCCAAGTTTGGGCCCAGTCTGAGCTACATGAAACTCTTTTTCCAAAAAAAAAAAAAAAAAAAAAAAAAAAAAAAAAAGTGAGCAGAAGCTAGAGAGATGGCTCAGTAGTTAACACATACTATTCTTCCAGAGTCCCAAGTTCAATTTCCAGCACCTACTTCAAGAAGCTCACAACACTCTGCAACTCTGATTGCAGGGGATCTGCTACCTTCTTCTGATCTCCTTCATGTTCACAAACTCACACACGTCTGACATACACATACATTTATAAAATAATAATAAAATAAATTTAAAGAGTGGGCAGGCCTGCTAAGATAAATCCCAAGAGAACTGTGAAACAGATTAGAAAGTGGGGTTAACAAGAGGCGGGCAGGGTCCCAAAGACCACACCTGGGTCTCTCACTGACTTATATTGGCTCTAGACCTTGGAATATGGGCCACTTCTCAGGAGGAGGCGATAAAGTAAGATTTTCTGACATACCCACAAGAGTTATTGAGTCCTCAGAAATAAGGGCCTGGGGCTCATGGCAGAGGTAGAGGCTGGAAACTAAAATCTGTGGATCACCTATACAATGTGGTCATGGAGAGAAAGAGTGTCTAAACAGACATATGAACATGTCATCACTCCAGAGGATTGAGTGAAATGAAACTAACATTTACTAGTCAAATGCCATCACAAAGAATGAATAGGGGAACCAGAGAGGAGTCCTAGAAAGGTAGAAACCACTGTCTCTGAAGCAAAGAAGAGGGGCAGTCCTTAAAATCCATGAAGCACCCCCCTCAACCCCCAGAATTGCTCAGTCATCACAGCCATCCATCTAAAAGGGCATCAAACAGTTTCCCAAAACAGAGGACCTCTATAAAACACAGCCTCTGTCTGTCTTGGCAAATCTGATTATCAAGCCACAGCATGTTTTAGATTTTGATAGGGATTCAGGAGGAACGAATACAGACCATGAAGAGAAGGAAAGTGAGGTCTTTAGAAGGAGCTGCTCCATCAGTTACTGCAGCTGCCTCCCCAGCCTGAGGGAGGGAAAGTCCTCCTCACACCATTAATCTCCACTCAGCCTGGGCCAGCTTTCACAGATCATCCATCCCCATGCCCTCAGGGAACCTCAGCCATCACCCTCCCTCCTGCTGCCCAAGCAGGGCCAAAGCCATGTTTATATGCACAGGACTGAGACTGGCTTGCACTCAACGAACTCCTTTTAAAAGTTCTCAGCATAGCAAAAGCAGGAGCCCTCCTTAAAAAATTATTTTTATGGTTAAATTTTGCTATTAAAACTGGGTTTTTAGAAATTACAATTTCAAAAGCCTGAAACATTGTACCCTATTAGGTTTGGGGTTAATGGCTATAGAGATATACAGAATATGGAAACATCACCAAAATAACAATATATGTGCTTGGTTTTGTTTTTTGTTTTTAAAGATAAGGTCTACACAGCTCTGGTTGTCCTCAAACTAAGGGATCCTCCTGCCTCTGTCTCCCAAGTGCTGGGATTAAAGATGTGTGCTACCACCACCAGACAAAACATCAATATTTAATGAAAGAAATTTATAGGATGAGTCTAGTACTCTTGTCATGTGAAAACAAGTATACCAGAGGTAAAGAAACAGCTTATATCCCAGAATGGTCTTATTTCCTGTCACCAATGCAAGGCCGCCATCTTAACAGCTATAATGCTTGTCAGTGTGACATGTGGCTGCCAGGCTAAGGTGTGTCTGTGATGCAGGCCCAGGACACCTTGTGCTTTCTTCCTCACATCTACCCACATGGCTTGTACCATTAGTCAGCCCTTAAGAGGAGGACTGCAATGCAGCCTGCCTCCTTCATGGCTTCAACTCTACAGTCTAGAGCTGAACTCTAGAGCTAAGAACTCAAAGGAAAGTGTTGTGTGGATGCTAGTCAACAAACTTCCCACCCTTCCATCTCCAGGTTAGCCTCATGCACCTAAGAAAATGCCCTGCTAGAAAAAGTAAGCTTCCTCCACACAAATCCAGGTCCAATGCTGAGGGCTTTCTTAAGCCCAAGAAAGAAATGAAGGAAAACAACCTTTTATTTGAGACAGGATCTCACTTTATAGCTCCAACTGGTAGACCAGGCTAGCCTCAAACTTAGCTTCCCTCCTCTAGTTCCCACACCAAGCCTGTAAGAAACATCTCGACCACCTATTCCAGGTAATAATGCAAAGGCCTCTACCTGGCAAGAGAGGGAAGGAGAAGACACCATTACAGAGGTGGGAAAGCCCACGGATTCACAGGACACTGAGCAGCAGCCAAGGGCAGCACTGAGGCTCCCACCCAGGATAAGGCTGCTCAACAGAAGGCTTTTCTTTTTGGCTATGCTTGCCTCCACAAAGCAGCCTCTCAGCCAATGACACTGAAAGCAGCTTTGTTTGGACATTCGTTTGTGGGGCCGTGTTTACTTTTCAAGGCTCTTGGTTAAAAGGACTTTTCTTTCCAACAGCTCATGGTTGACACCAAAGCCACGAAACAGACCCAGCCTGGGAGTTGAGAAGATGGGGGTAAAATGCCATGGGGAGGGAGCTGCTTTTGGCTTCTTTGAGAATTCCTTGAGGTTCTGGCTTGGGCATGTCTGCCCGAGGTGCAGGAGGATGGAAGGCAACACACAGCAAGCTTTCAGAGACCATTAATAGTGGGTTTAGACTCTAGAGCCTGGCATCTGGTGCCAATCAAGACAAGAGTAGACGCTGATGTAGATGCAACTGGATAGGGGAGAGATGAAACAAAGACTTTCATTTGGAGTTGAGGCTACAGTTATCCCATAGTCTCCGAGTAGACACGAGCACTCTGATGGTCCCCACTCTCTGCCTCAGAGGATGGCGGAAAAGTGTGTTGAGTGTGTGTGTGTGTGTGTGTGTGTGTGTGTGTGTGTGTTAACACACAGTGCTCACAGTAAACAAGGGTGAACAAAACACAAAATTCATACCCTGAAAGATCTGACATTGGAGGAGGCAGAGTTTAAGACCAGCCTGGTCTACAATGTGAGTTCCAGCCAGTCAAGGGCTACATAGTGAGACCCTGTCTCAAAATAAATAAATAAAAATCACTAAGTTGCATGCTTTTTTGTTTTATGTTGTAATTTTTCATTAGTTAATTACTTTTTATGTGGATGGGTGTTTTGTTTCATGGATGTCAGTGCACACATGCATGCCTGGTATCTGCAGAGAAGGATGTTGGAACCCTGGAACTAGAGTTACAAATGGTTGTTAGCCTACATAGGTACAAAGAATTGAACCTGAGTTCTCTGGGAAAGCAGCCCATACTCTTAATCACTGAATCATCTCTCTAGTCCCTCATTTTTTGTTTTTGTTTTTTTAAGCTAAGGTCTCACAAGGTAGTCTGTGACTGGCTCAGAACTCGTTGTGTAGACCAGTTGATCTTGAACCTGTGTTGTTCCTAACTGCTAGAGTAACAAGTATATGCTACACTCCAGCTGAACTGTACATTTGTCTACATTTCAAGGTGGTGATTAGGAATAAACACTGCTTATACTGTCATGAGGAAGGACCCAGACTACAAACCAAAGATGCACAGAAGGCATTTAAAGCCATGAAGCCATGTGATCTCTTCAAAGGAAGGGTTCAAAAGAGGACAAGGGACTAAGCCAACGTGGAGCACCTTAGTGTCTCAAGACTGGCAAGAAGCAGAACTAACAAGAGTCACTGAGTCACAGCAAGCAGAGAGACAGAACTGGTAAAGTGAGCTTACCAAACCCAGTGACACAGACCGAATCACAGAGGAATCAATGGGTTATATCCATTTGTGAGACAAATGAGTTGAGCTTGAGAACTGGCTATGGGTTTAGCAATGTGGAAGTCACTGGCAATGGTGGCACAAGCAATTACAGAAGACTAATAATGACAGGGGTCTAACTGAAGGCTCCTAAAAGGAAAAGTCAGGGATGGGGATGTAGCTCAAGGCTCTGAGTGCCACTGCCAGCACAATACACATAAAGAAAAAGAGGAAAAGTAGAGGTGGCAAGGATGAACACTCACTTATCCCAGCACTTGGGATATCAATGGAAGACTTCAGAAGTTGAGGGTCTATATAACTATATGGCAGCTTTGAAGTCAACTTTGGCCACATGAGGTCCAGACACCAAAAATAAAATAACTTTTGCCTTCTAGACTAGCTAATGCTAAAAGCCTAACAATAGCCAAAGTCACTTAAGTCACACAAAAACAGACAAAATGTACATACTCACAGTGAGTATCTGAATTAACCAGACTTGACAGCAGACTCTGGTAGCTGGCAGCAAAAGACATAAACTACACTAGCCCTTTGATCCAACAATCACATACCGAGGGATTTATCCCATCACCAAAAAAAAAAAAAAAAAAGATAAAAGTACAAAGATATCTGTGGAAGAATTTAAGCACCACAACAAAAATCCATAAAGGCCAGGATTAAACTGTGGGTGCATGCATACATGACAAAACAAAAAGTTCTAAACTAGGTATGGTCACCCACACCTGTAATTACATCACTCAAGAGGCAGAGACAGAAAATCACTGTAACTTTGAGGCCAATCTGGTCTACATAGGAAATCCCTGACCATCTAGGGCTAAATAATGAGACCTTACCTCAAAAACACAAAAACAAACAGCTATTACAAGCATTCCAATTGATCTAGTTCCACTGATAGGTGGAGAGATGGGTGGGGTGCTGGATGGTTTAGCTGTTAAAAACACTTGCTGCACCAGCAGTGGTGCACACCTTTTAGTTCAGGGCTTAGGAGGCAGAGGCAGGCTGATCTCTGTGAGTTCGAGACCATCCTGGGATACAAGAGCTAGTTCCAGGACAGGCTTCAAAGTCACACAGAGAAACCCTGTCATGAGGAAAACAAACAAACAAACAAACAAAAAGAACCACTTGCTGCTTTTCTAGAGGAGGACCTGGGTTCGATGCCCAGCACTCATGTCAGGCAGGTCACAACCACCTGTAACTCCAGCTCCAAAGGATATAATGCACTCTCCTGGCTTCCATGGGCACTAACACATATGTAATACACATGTATACACACACTCCAGTTTTTGAACCTGCTCCCTTTCCTGGAATCTACTCCTCTCTGCAGATGTTGAGTGAGGAAGATGAACCACAACTCCCAACAGTGAGCTGTTGGCTATGCTTATATGCTATGATGCTCAGTGAGTCTGGGGCAATAAATTCAACTTCAGCTTAGGAAATTTTAACTTGAGAGTGGCTTATTCAGGCATTACCTCTTAAGTTGAAGAGTATGTATGGATCTACCTATATCTACAGTTTCTAGATAATAAAAACAGAATTCAAAACAGTGTCTGACACATATTAAACATTCATACATGATATAATCAGAAGATAAACACATACTTTTGTTTGTTTGTTTTTCAAGACAAGATTTCTCTGTGCAACAGTATTGGCTCTTCTGGAACTAGTTTTATAGACCAGGCTGGCCTAGAAATCACTGAGATTCGACTGCCTAGGCTCCCAAGTACTAGGATTAAAGATGTGCAATCCCACCACCCAACTAATACTTTTAATTTAAAAGCCTGTATTGCTTCTTAACTTTTATTTTTTTTCTTTCAGCTTTTTAAAAATGTTATATGTATGAGTGTTTTACTTGTATGTATATATATGCATACTATACATATGCCTGGTGCCAGTGGAAAATAAAAAAGGGCACAAGATCCCTGAGAACTGAAGTCATAGATGATTTTGAGCTTCTATGAGGGTTCTGAGAACCAAACTTGGGTCTTCTGAAAGAACAGTAAACTCCTTTAGCCACTGACCCATCACTTAGCCCCGATTTTTAAGTTTTAAAAATTAAATTCACACACAATATAAAATTAGAAAAATCCACATACAACATAAATTTTATATGGCTTTTATGGATGTGAGAACTATTAGTGGAATCCTCAATCCTGTGAGCAAGACAAAGTTTCCAAGTCTACTGTTGCTGTGAACTTGCCATAAGCAAGTCTTGGTCTCAGCGGTTTACCAGGTTCACAAACACAACTAACTGGCTGTGCAGAACTGGTTCAGCCAGCTCTACCATGAGGCCTGCTCAAGGCACTCTAGCTCATAGCTGTGTATGCACTACCTCTTCAATTCGCAATACCTAACACACTCCTTTCACCTCCCTCCCTTGCCTGCCTGCTTGTCAGATAAAGAACTGAATGGTTTTACAAATTTAAATTTAAAACTGTAACTGAACAGCAACCTTTCACCATTATTCCTTCTTCTCCCTCTGAATGAGCCTTCAAGGTTCAGGAGTTTTATTTACCCTTAAGTTGAAAGTGGGGGAAAGATCAGTCTGTTTACTTTATAATAAATGCATACACTGTCTGTCAGGCACTGTGGCCCACCCACCAGAAGCCTCCATCCTTGGGAGCTTGGGAGGAGGCTGAGCTCCTGACTGGCCAGTCTGTTCTCTGGAGGTAAAGCCTGGTAACAAACTTCTGCTTATAAGATGTTTAAATAAACAAGGAGCTGTTTGCTTTCTTTCTTTCTTTCTTTCTTTTTTTTTTTTTTTTTTTTTTTTTTTTTTTTTTTTTCTGATCTGAGAAACACACACTGAGAAAGAAAAGAGCTACACATAAGCGGGCAGAAGTGAGGAGCTTTTCAAAGCTCACTTCACACTCACTGCAGGATGAGGGTGGCAAGTCTTAAACAGATGCCAGGGAATGAATAAACACAGACGATGCTGAGAGCCAGGCTTCTCATATGGAGAGGAGGGATGCTAGAAGAAGCTGTGGGTTTCAGCTGGAATCAGAGGGTTCATTCAGTGTGAATTCATGGTGTTTAATACAGAGGTACAGGAATATTTGCTTATCCGTGTGCATGAATGATGTATGTATGTGGTTGTGTGTGCATGCACACAGGCACACAGAGAAACCCTCTATTAGCCTGTTGGGGAGACAATTTGAGATAAAACTGCTGACCATTCAAGGTGACATAAGGTCAAACCTCCCAGAGCCCAAAGCCAGATACGGAGCACAGGCATCAGCAATTTCAGCACTCCTATGGAGAGATGGGATCCCCAGAAATTCATGGGCCTGCTAACGTGGTATATGCAGCAAATAACAGATCCTGTTTCACACAAGGTGGAAGGTGAGGACAGGCACCTAAGGTAGTCATCTGACCCCATGTGCACAGTGGCACACTTATTCCCATATGCCTGTGCCTGAATACACACACATACACACAAATTTTTTTATATTTTATTTGGGACAGAGTTTCACTATGTAGCTCTCACTGACCTGAAACTCGCTATGTAGACCAGGCCAGTCTCATCACAGAGATCCACCTATCTCAGTCTCCCAAGTTCTGAAAGTAAAGGTGTACAACACCACACTAGCTAATTTAAGACTATTATTTAAGGAATAACAAACTTATTATTTAAGTCCATCAAAATCAGGCATCACAGCATAGGCTTTACCCTTAGCTGTTTGGGAATCACATGTTCAAGGCCTGCCTGGCTGTAACTAAAATCCAAGGCCAGCCTGGCAACTTAAACAAACATAAAAAAGAGCTAAGCTGCCAGGCGGTGGTGATATATACCTTTGATCCCAGCACTCAGAAGGCAAAGGTGGACAGATCTCTGAGTTCAAGGCCAGCCTAGCCTACAGAGCAAGTTCTAAGACAGCCAGGGCTACAAAGAGAAACTCTATATCAAAAATCCAAAAAATAAAAAAGAAAACTGAAGAGCCAAAAAATTGAGGTGGATATGTCCAATGACACTGACCCTCTATCAGACAAAAACCCTGAGAACACATAGGACCCAGAAAGGAGCACCACAGCTAGGGGTCTCCCCCAAAACAAAGTCACTAAGTAACAAATGGTGCTGTAAGGCCAGTATCTAACATTTCTTTCACAACTAGTTAGTTTTAATGGTGCTCAAACTGGAGCTTAAAGCCAAATCCTGCTTCTTAAAACCATGACTACTGAATATCACCCCAGTTTTGGAGTCTGCAGTGTGCCTGACCTGAGAACTAACATTTTTTATACAGTGCTCTGGCCCCAGGAGCATGGTTTAAAAATCCCTAGGGTTGAACATTTGGAAAGGTGAGTCATACAAACTCTAGGCCAACCCAGAATATACAGTGAATTCAAGGCCAGCCTAAACTACAAGGTAAAGCATGTCTCCAAAAAAAAAAAAAAAAGACTCCTGGACCTACTAGTACACACCTGTAATTCCACCCTGTGGTAATCAGGGACAGGAAAATCAAGAGTTTAAGGCCACCATAGGTTATATGAGATTTTTTTTTTTTTTCAGAACAAAACAAATAAACAAAAAAGAAAGAAACAAGGGCTGGAACGTAGCTCAGTGCCAGACCGCTTGTCTAATATATACAAAACCCTAGGTTCAATCCTTCACATGGAAATAGAGCAGGAGCTACTGAACCAATGCCATTTTTTTTCCTGGTATTTATTTATCTACTCATTTATTGACATAGAGAATTTGCTATCAAGCCAAGGTATGTCACAGGCCATTTTATGAGGTGCTGGGAAATTGAATCCATGTGTGTTAGATAAATACTCTACCAACTGAGCTCCATACCCAGCCTCTTTTCTGATTTCTTTCTTTCATTTGTTCATTCATTCATTCATTCTGTTTTTCGAGACAGAGTTTCTCTATGTAACACTAGCTGTCCTGGAACTAGTTCTTGTAGACCAGACTGGACTTGAACTCAGATTTCTGCCTGCCTCTGTCTCCCAAGTGCTGGGATTAAAAGCATGTGTCACCACTGCCTGGCTCTGATTCTTATTTTTTTAATTTTTAGATATCTGGTGTCTTATTTGTACAGGTGTTTTGCCTGTATATGTGTGTATGTACCACCTGCATGCAGTGTCCATGGAGTCCAGAAAAGCGTAACAGAACCCCTAGAATCGCAATTACAGACGGTTGTCAGTCACTATGTAGGTGCTGAGAACTGAACCCTGGTCCTCTGGGAAAGCAGGCAGTGCTCTTAATCACTGAGTCACTTCTCCAACTCAGCCTTTTCTGATTTTAAGGAAATAATCTTCATTGCAGGGTAAATTTTTTTGATTCTGGATTTTGGTATGAGTTTTTGTTTTGTCTGTTTTGGGTTTTTAAGCCAGGCTCTCATTATGTAGCCCTGGCTAGCCTAAAACTTACTATGTAGACCAAGCTGGCCTCAAACTTGAAGTGACCTCCTGTCTCTGCCCTTACAGTGCTGCTACCCCTGGCCCAAGATTATATATAAAGAAAAACAAGTGCTAGGAACATGTCAAAAGGACAGTGACAGGGCCATCAAAATGGCCCAGCAGGTGAAGTGCTTGCCACACAAGTCTGACAACCTAGAGTTCAATCCCTGGGACCCAAAGATGTAAGAATCGAACCAAGTCCCACAAGCTGTCTGCTGATCTGCACACATGCTCTGTGACCAGTATGCACATATACACTTACAAACACCCCCCCCCCCGCCGCCGCCCACACACACACAATAAAAATAAATAAATGGGGCGTGGCATGCTAGGATATATAGCTCAGTATTCGAGACTTGCCTAGGAAGGAAGAAGAGGAGGAGGAGAGAGTTAAGGAGGGAGAAAGGGAGGGAGGAAGAGAGGAAAAGAAGGAGGGAGGCAGGCAGGCAGGAAGAGAGGGAGGAAACTAATATGTATGCCAAGTATAATCCTATCCTGTGACAACTGGCATATTATTGTTATCATATTTTACATATAGGAAATAACTTCAACCCAGGTTAAAGCAAAGGACCAGCTCAAGTCATCCTCAGGTCCATAACAAATTTGAGGACAGCCTGGGCTACATGAGACACCAATCTCAAGAAAAACAAAAGAGTTGAGGATTTGGCTCAGTGGGGAAATCAATATGCAACCCAAAAGCTAGCTTCTAGACTAGAGCGATCCTTAGGAGCCAAACTGGCACTTTTGGTCAGGTCCTTTGTGTAGCCATAACCAGGTCAATGGCACTGAAGAAAGTCAGCAAGCCTCACCACATAGAGCCACGGGCCTCGAGGAAACCCTCCATCACCTACAAGTCCACTCAGAGAAAACAGGGAGTGAGTGGAAAAAGTGATTGCATCCAGAGAGCAAAGGACCAGGTAGGGCAACTACTGCCCATCGGGTCCTTCCCTGACCTATTACAGAAGTGTGACCCACTTACCTTCCATAACTGCAATCATACTTAGACATTGCTCTGGAAGCATTTCCAGGCCACAACTCCAATGTGGGAGCTGCTAACAAGAACAGCATTCAGAAGCCACATTTTCCAAAGCTTTGGCACCTGTCAGACTCTCCACAGACAACCTTGGGACTGTCTCCCACTCAGGCAAGAAGGCTTCCACATGAGGAAACAGGTTTCCCATCTCTGGGAAGAATGTTAATATGAAGACAGTCACTGCAACTACTACTCACTGAATGAGCTATGACACATGCTGGCACTATTGTGACCAAGCATTTAATCCAGGTAAAGAAGTCCATGGGGGCTCAAGTCAAATGTCACAGAGTTGATGGAATTGGAATTCAAATCCAGTTAGTCTGGCCCTAAGGTCTACACGTTAGAGAGGGACAGGTCACTTCTCTTTATAATGTATGCCAGAAGAGCCATGTTCAAACAGAAAGCTTTATAAAACGTAACCAGAATATCATGTAGACACACCGTGCTACTGTTGTTCAAGAGGACGTGTTTCTCTAAAACAAGAGCCTGCTGCCCTGTTATGAGCCACATTTCCTGTCTGATTCTCATCGGATGGGCTCACTGCCCACCCAGCCACACACACAATGTGCTACAGCTCATGCCAGAACAAGCAATGGCAGTAAGAGATGAAGCCAATGCCTAGCATGCCTGTAATGCTGGAGAAAAGGGAGAGGAAGGTACAGAAGGGGAGGGGGAGGAGAGAGGGAAAAGAGCAGAGGGTTGGAGATAACTCAGTGGTAGTTTATTGACTAGCATGTAAAAGAGGCCCTAAGTCAATCTCCAGTAAGGAGGCAAGGAAAAAAGTTAAAACAGAACAGCTTAAATAACACACCCCCCCCCCGGGGGCACTTAAGTAAAACACTGTTTAAAATCCTTGTACTAATAAACAGTAAGAGTTCATGAATTGATTTTTCTCAGAAAAGAAAGAATTAACAAAATTAACTCAAGAAGAACCAGGAAAGTTGTACAAACCAATAATTATGGGGAGGGGAGTATGGACTAAAGAAGTCATCAAAGAATTATTCAAATGGAGATGCCAGACCTGGTTGGTTTCATGTCTGGGCTCTTTCCTGCACTCATGGAACAGATAATTCCCATGTTGCAGTCTGTTCCCAAAGTTGGAAAGTGCTTCCATTCACTTTAGAAAATTAGCCTTAAAGCCAGGCACTGGGAGCTCAGGCCTATAAGCCCAGCATTCAGGAGGCTGACAAGGGAATTAACTGCAATTCTAAGACAAGCCTGGGCTACATAAGTTGGGCCTTAATGGGAGACGCTGTCTTAAAAAATTAATACAAAAAAATTTTAAAATAGCTTAATTTTTAAAACTGACAAAAACAGAAGAGCAAAACTATAATATCACTAAGAACACTGATGGGCAATTCCTAAACTGACGATTAGTAAGGGAATCTAACCTAAATTTCCAGGAATAATCTACCTTGAGCACTTAAATACAGTCTAGAAAGTTTATACAATAATCTAAAGAAGAAAACGTACAGCCCAGTGTGGCACATACATGCATTCACACACATTCACACACACACATTCTCACACACACACACACACACACACACACACAAATATTTAAATGAGCAAATGGGGTTTCAGAGATTAGGAACACTTTGATGTTTTTTTTTTTTTTTTTTTATTTTATTTTTTTTTTTTTTTTTCATTTATTATGTATACAGTATTCTGCCTGCTTGTTTCCCTGCAGGCCAGAAGAGGACACCAGATCGCATTACAGATGGTTGGGAGCTGCCATGTGGGTACTGGAAATTGAATTCAGGACCTCTGGAAGAGCAGCCATCTCTGAGCCATCACTCCAGCCCCACTTTGATGCTCTTACAGGGGACTAGAGCTTGGTTTTCATCACTCACATCAGGGAGCTCACAACTCCCTGTAACTCCAGCTCCTGGAGGTTGAATGTCTCTTCTGGCCTCTGAGAGCAACCATACACATGTGCATATACACACAGAGACACATAACACACATAAATATACACATACACACGGTGAACATAAATAAAAAAATTTTTATTTCCTTTTTATTTTTGTGTTTGATATCATTTCCTGTAACATAGGAAATGTTGGCTGGCTTGAACTCCTGATCCTCCTGCCTCCACCTCCTGAATGCTGGGATTACCTGTATACATCACCACAGTGGTTCTCAACCTGTGGATTGTGACACCTTTGAGGGTTGAATGATCCTTTCACAGGGGCAGTATCAGATATTTTCAACTCATAACAGCAGCAAATTAGTTATAAAGTAGCAATGAAAACAATTTTATGGTTGGGGTCATCACAACTTGAGGAACTGTATTAAAGGGTCACAGCATTAGGAAGGTTGAGAACCATTGCTCTAGGAAATTTTATCAACAGAGAAAACTTCAGGGCAAGCAAGCCTCAAATCTTGGCAGCTGTCAAAAGGAGGGAGCTAGGGAAGAGCAAAGCCCTACCTTGTGAATGAGGGTCTGAGCGAGTTGTTCTGTTCAACACAGGAGGCTGTCAAGCAGCTTCATTGACAGCAAGGGGAAGCTTCACAGAAAGACTGAAAAAAGCATGCTTAGGCTTCTAGGGAGAATTCAGAAGGTAAAAAGAAAAAAGGTATACTTTCCTAACTTAGAACTTAAAAAAAACAGGTGGCCGTACAGTAGCAGCTGCAAAAATAACATAGTTCCAGGACAGACCCTTTCTCAACAGATGGATGGATGATAGATAGATAGATAGATAGATAGATAGATAGATAGATAGATAGATAGATAGATAGATCTGCATGTCATGGTACAATAGAAACCAACAACCCAGCCATTACTGATGTGAGGATAAATTGATAAAACTTTTGGGCAACATTATGCCCATAATCTTGATCTTGAAAAATGTTTAAACTTAGCCAACTCATGTTCAGTAACTTATCCTGAGTAAACTTTCAGCCACGAGCGGGGAGACTGATAAACTTGTGAGATAGCATGGCTTTTCAGTCTGCCAAACACTTGAAAAAAAGTCAAAAGCTTAATCTTAACTTTCACACGGCTGTATTACAGAGCTATCAAGATTTGGACTTTAGGAAAATAATTAAAGACACAGTGACCTCTGCAAGCTCCACATACATGTGGAGCACACATGTACACTCAAGCATACACACTCACAAGAAATCAGTTTTTAAAAAGCAGCAGGGGAAATCAATAATTGAAGTCAGCCTGTGTTTCATAGGGAGGCCATGTTTCAGAAAAGCAATATATATAAGTAAAGGTATATTGACACATCTTGAAGAGTCTGAGAGTCAAAAGCATGATGCAAAGCATACAGAACATGTTCCTGTAAGACCTGCATTTTGAATCCCCTGGAACTAGAATTACAGACAGTTCTGATTGCCATGTGGGTGCTGGAAACTGAACCCAGGTCCTGTGTAAGAATAACAAATGCTCTACAACCACTGAGCCATCCCTCTTTGAGCAAAAAGCATTTGTTATATAGGCCTGAGAGAAGTGACTCCACAAAGCTGTCCTCTAACAACTATACATGCAGTATACATGCAGCGTGGAATCAGTGTGTGCCACACACACACACACACACACACACACACACACACACACACACACAACCCAAATAAATAACTTTCAAAGCACTATAAAAATATGAAGCATGATATTGCCCCTATAAGTATAACTCAGTGGTGGCGCCCCTACCTAGTGTACCCATATTCCTAATTCATTGCCAGCGCCACAATAAATAAATAAATCAAATCAAGTCAAACCGCCTGTACAAATGAAAAAGGAAAGAAAAGGTCACTTATATTGGCACTAAACTTTTTTTTCTTTTTCTTATTTTTTTTGGGGGGAGGGTTGAGACAGGGTTTCTCGGTGCAGCCTTGGCAGTCCTGGAACTCAAGTCCTGTACACCAAGATGGCCTCGAACTCCGAGACTCAGCTGCCTCTGCTTCCTAAGTACTGGGAATAAGGCATACATATGCCCCCACTGCCTAGCTGGCAATACACATTTCTTAAAGGTTTGTGGATTTCAAAAAATTTTGAATTATGTGTATGTATTGTATATGTACATGTGAATACAGGTAAGGAGGCCTGAAGAAGGCAGAGCTAGAATTACAGGCAATTGTGAGCTGCCCAAAACAAGCATTGAGAACTGAATTCAGGGCCTCTGCAAGCTTTTTAACCCCTGAGTCCTCTCTCCAGCCCCCCACCTTTATCTCTTTATGGAAATCAGTTTTCCCCCTCTACCAAGTGGGTTCCAGGGCCTGAACTCAGGCCCTCAGACCTGGCAGCAAGAATCTCTACCTGCTGAGACACCTCCCAACCCTGATGTTACATCTTAATGTGAGAATGTCCACAAGTATAATAAATATATTCTTTACTCACAAACAGCAGACAAAGGATTGGGAAAACAAAGACCAAATCAGAAACCAGGCAAGGTACTGCAAGTCTATTGATCATAACACTTGAGAGGTGGAGGCAGGAGGATAAGGAATTCAAGGTCATCCTTTGCTACACGTGTGAGATTAACCTAGATTTTATGAAATTCCATATCAGAAAGAGTGGTGGGGAGGGGTATCTCAGCTGGCAAAGTACTTGCCACACAGTCATGAAGACCTGCATTAAATCCCCAGACCCACAAGAAAAACCAGGCACAGTGCACATGCCTATAATGCTGCCTGGGCAGGCAGAGACAGCAGGATCTCGGGGGATTGTTGGCTAGCCAGCCTAACCTTGGTCTCAGTGAAAGACTGTCACAAAAAACATGCTTGATGATGCCTGAGAATTGGCACTTGTGACTGACACCACTACATCTACACATATATATGAACACACACATACATGCACACACACAAAGAAAAGGTCAACTCATATAACAAAATGGACACATGTCCCTGGTGCTAAACCATCCTTTGCTGTGTTGCTGTGTGTCCAACAGAAGGGAACAGAGCACAGGAGGAACTGAAATGCCCCAAGCAGCCCCCAAGGAAGGACGGACTCTGAAGAAAGAGACTCAAGCTGCTGCAGTTGCCTCCCTAAGCCTTAACACCCCCGGCCCCCACATCTCGCTCAGGCTAAGTCCACTTTCAAAAAATATTTTCTCAACAGTAGGCATCAGGAGAAAAAAGGAGTCTTTCTTCCTATGGCATTTGGCTGACACATATGGTATTTCTCTGAATAGAGGCTTTATGAGGGAGGGTCCTCAGCCCACAGGCATGGGTTAGACCACTGGCCACAAACAGCAAGGAACAGACCTGAGGATTTATATGTCCGGGCAGCAGAGGCACACTCGATAATTCAGATGGAGCGGCTGTCACATCCCAACAAGCATTAAGGCCTATTGAGTGTCTAGGAGACCTAGGCACCATCTGTAACTCTATCCCAAACACAGAACTCACACATATGCACACAGCGCCTTTGTTCTGTTCCAGGGCTCAGATGTGAAAAGCAATGATTTCAGCTGGAGGTATTTGACAGCTTAATTCAATGCATCAAGTGTCTCCTGAGTGAGAAAGATCATAGGAGAGCCTCCATCCCTGAGGAACAATTAGGGGACACAGCCCATGGAGCATGCTTGCTAAATGCTGCCTTGGTCAAACTCCTTAAGTGGTCTGTAAGGGGCAGAAGCCCTATGGTCAATCCCAGGACTGGCTGCCATACCCTCCTGAGCACAGAGGAATCATACATACTTTTGCCGCCATTGTTCTTCAGGACATTGGAGAGGTTGACAGAGGCAGTGCCTAGTAGTTCATTTCTCAAGGTATGACAGCTCCAGACCTTCAGATCTAAATGACTCTGGGCTGTGACATTCCTGGAAAACAAATAAGTGATTCATCACAGCCCAGCAGATAAGCCAGTCACCCCCCCCCCCTTTTTAACATGAAACAAACTACTAAAAGCTACATTGCTAACATCTTGCAGGGGACAAAACAGGAAGACAGTCACATTCACACCCGCACACACTGACTTGTAACCCCCTAGCTAACAATGAGTGCTCTGTGAGCTCGATGAGATAAAAACACATAGAGAGGAGCAGCATGGGGGTCAAGGGCAGCAGAGCCTGCCAGCCTTCTCTCCACCCCTGCCTCTTACATCCTAAAAATGATGCCCTTACAGAACTATGATTTCATTCCAGAGAAGCTCAGAGCTCCCAATGCGCTTCCCAGTCTTCTTGGTCTCGCTGGGGAGTCCATCTACTGCCACCTCCACATAGGAGTTGATTCTCGGCTGGCGGTTGTGCACCTTGGGCTTTGCTGACACCACTGGAAGAGACAGAAAAAACAGATGAGTCAAAGAACTGCTATACGCCCCTGACTCCTTTTGTTATTTCTTAAAGATCTTTTTGTTGTGTTTTGGTCCTCTTAAATACCTTTGAAGAATTACACGGTGGTAGTTCAGACAGGACAATGTTTTCTGTGAATACCTGAAAACCTCATTTCCATACCCAGTACCCACATAAAAGGCCAGGTGTGGCATGGCAGTAGGTTTGTAATCCCACAGACAGGACAATCCCCTGAGGTCAACTGTCAGCCAGGTTGGCCTAACTGGCAAGGTTCTGGCAAGAGATTCTGTCTCAAACAATAAAGTGCCTGAATAATGACACCCAAGGTTGTCCTCTGACCTCCACATGCACGTGCACACAAACTGCACACACAAAATAAAATTGTAAATTAAGAAACAAAAAGGGGCTTAAACAAAGCAAAGAAGAAAATAAATGTGAACATATAAACAGTCTGAAATATAAAGGGGGAAAAATGACTCCTAACTTGAAAACACATGAGATAGCAAAGTGCTTTGCCTGCTACTTACAAATCAACTTCTAAATAATTGCCACAAAATCCACTGCATGGCAGTGTTAACTTTTTACATCGTTGAGATGATGCAGTTCTTGGTTCTGGGGCAGTTAGCAGGAGTGCAGTTCTCAGGCATGGCTGAGCATCCTCAGAGCAGATGAACTTCCCTCTGGAAACAGGTGCGGACTCCCTGTGGTGCTCTGACTACCTCCATTTGGCCAGACTGCAAAGGTGAGTGCTGTTTCCCCACTCTTTCCAAACCACACAGATTTTTAAAAATAGTCTAAAGACAATCACTAAGTTTAAACTATTACTATAGACATTGCAATGCACACATCATCCAACTGAAGCCTCACAACAAACTCAGGAAGTGGGGAATATACTATTATTCAAATTGTGCTGGGAAGAAAATAGGCTTGGAAAGAGGTCACTAAGGCAGGGTATAGGGACACATACCTACAACCCAGCTGTTAAAAGAAGCAGGGTTGTTGCAAGTTCAAGGCTGGCCTGGTGTACACAGAGAGTTCTAGGCCAAACAGGGTTACTCTCAAGAAACAAAACAAAAAAGCCAGGCAAACTCACTCAGGCATATAATCCCACTGACTTGAAAGGCTAAAATACACAGGGTCATGTTGAAGAGTGTGTGTGTGTGTGTGTGTGTGTGTGTGTGTGTACGGGGGAACAATAAGCCAGAATGTGCCCCCAGCAGGCTGTTCCACCCCAGCTGTATGCCATTCCTGGGCTTTGCCACTTTTCTTCGGTGGCAGCAAGGCTGAATACACTCCATGATGGTCAGCCACCTGTATTGCTTGTTCTGTTTACGTGCTTCATGTGAATCAATCCCAATCAATCTCTCAATCCCCCTTTTCGTTTTGGTTTTCTTTTGTTTGTTTCCTACATAGCATCTTGCTGTGTAGCCCAGACTGACTTGAACTTACCATGCCATGCAGCTGAAATGATCTGTCACATGAGTACTGAGATTACATACTCCCTAGCTAGCACACAGCAGCCCTTGTGACAGTCATTTATCACAAACTGGTAAAAGCACACAGAACATAAAGCCAATGCATATCCTATCCCATGGGCACCTATCGTACAGCATTAATGACTCACAGTGGGAACTCCGAGGTGATGAGAAGAAGCACATCTAGATGCCATCAACCCTGTGCCTAAATCAGAAGATAACTGATATTCCTCACCCACAATGACCAGACTAACCTTCATGAGGGCCCTTCTATTTAGAGTAAGCTAAGCTCCTTCCCAGACCCCTCAGAGAGGTGACAAGTCCTATAAAGGTCTGTAACTTGGCAAGGGTCACAGCCACCCCTAGGTTGTTTGAAGCATTAACTATGCCAAACTCAAAAACAACAGTAGGGAGGACATAAGAAACAAAACAAAGAAATACTGTGAGGTTAATAGTCAAGCAACAGGGATTGGGTTGAAAATAAAGGTTTATCACAGACTTAAGACCCTGTACCACTTTACACATATATCAAGGCTATCTGATGCCACCTGGTGGTGAGATATGAGCACTGCATACCTTAGCTTTAAAAATAGAGACAAGTTTGAATCAGTACTAGACAATATCTTTAAAATCAACAGGTTCTGCCAGGTGTTGTAGAGTAGACCTTTAGTCCCAGCATGCAGGAGTCAGAGTTAGGTGGATTTCTGTAAGTTCAAGGACAGTTTGGGCTACACAGTGAGTTCCAGACCAGACCAGCCAGACTATATAATGAAACCCTGACTCAAAAAAGGGAGATGGACAGATGGCTCTTGCAAAGGACCTGAATCCAGTCCCCAGCACCAATGTAACCGCTCACAACCATCTGTAACTCTAGTTCCAGGGAGATGATGCTGTCTTCCAGTCTCCACAGGTAGCAGAAATGAATGTGGTAAACATACATATGTGCAGGCAAATACTCATACTCATAAAGTAAAAATAAATCTGTCTCCGTTTCTGGAGTTCTGGGGTTATGGGCATGCACCACAACACCCAGTTTATTCAGTAGGACTGACCCCAGGGCTTTGTGCATGCTAGGCAAACTCTACCAAAGTGAACTACATTTCCCAAATCAACCTGGCAAAACTGAGGCCCTAGCTCAATCTCTAAGTGCTTTTAATGTAAGTACTTGGTGTTAAACAATTACAACCTTGGAAAGAAAATATAGTGGGGATAGACAGGTTTGAGGAAGCTAGCAATAGCAAAATGTGGTGATCAGGGAATGGAGTAAAGAACAAAGCAGGCGAAAAAGTGATGGGAGATGTCATTCTGTATATGTTTCTCATACTGGTTAATAATAAAGCACTGTTGGCCAATAGGAAAGGAAGATAGGAGGGACTAGGAGACAAGGAGGAAATAGGAAGTAGTTAGGAAGAGTCAAGATGGAGAGTCTGAAGAAAGCAGTATGCCGCCGGCTCCCCGGTAAGAGAAATACATAGATCAGCAGAAATGGGTTAATAATTAAGATAAAGCTAGCCGATAAGAAACTAGTAACTGGCCAACAGGATAATATCAAATACAGAGTCTCTGTGTGTTATTTGGGGCTGGCGGCGCAGCGGCAGGACAAAACCAAGCGGCAGGCAGAAAAACCCGTACACGTTATAGATGGCGCCCACGTGGCTAGTAAGAACTTCCCCTTAAAATTTAACAAAAGGTTCAAAAAAGGTTTTAGAAACAAAAGAACAGAGACAAGCAAGGTTTCTTGGTAGCAGCATTTTTCTCAGTTGAACTCTGCTTTGCTAGAGACAAGCAGATATTCGCGCGGCTCCTTTAAGGGAAGATTCCTGACTCAGCTTGAGCGGCAAAAAACCGCACAGCTTTCAAATAACTCTGCTAACAATTTATTGGTGTGTATGAGAGATGGCAATGGCAGTGACCACATCTCCAAGCCGGCAGCATGCTTTCTGGGTGGCAGCACAGACCAAGGCGGTGAGCATAGCTCTCAGTGCTGGCGGTAAAGTACCCGCCACCATCTTTGGTAAACCGTGGCAGAAACAAATACTTTCATTTTAACAATGTTGTTGTTTAACAGATAAAGACTCATGGCCAGAAAAAGATAAAGATTTACAGTAGAGACAGATTCACATTAAGAAAAGGTGCTAAAGTTTACAGTGTATTTTAAAAAAATACATAGGCTTGGGAGAGAAAAATAAAATGGTTTTAAAGAGACAAAGAGGAACTGGGTGTTGTAGCACCACGCCTTTAATCCCAGCACTCAGGAGACAGAGGCAAGCAGATCTCTGTGATTTGCAAAGTAAACCTGGTATGCAGAGTAAATTCCAGGACAGATAAGAGTTACAAAGTGAAACCCTATGTCAAAAAATAAAAAAAAATAAATAAAATTAAAATAAACAGAGCAATAATAAAGCCATGTAAAGATGAAAAGCTCAGAGAGAATCTGGTTACTGTATGCTGTTGTGTTGTCTCTGCATTGTTTGACTGCTGAGAAAATAACAACAACTGATAAAGGAAATGCTGCTGGATTAATTCAATTTATATATTTTAAAAATGCTTTGACTCCAACATTTAAGTTCAAGGACAAGTTACTGGGGAAAAGGATTTCTATTTTTGTTTCCACAGAAAATGAAAAGCTGTGGATTCCTTGCAGACTAATGTGGTTTGAGCAAGCCAGGCCCCCTGAAACAGTCGCTGGTGATCCTACATTCAAAACAGCTGGACAAAGCAGCCTCGCAGACTTACAGCCAGGATTTCTGCATCTTCTTAGGATCCCCATGACAGCGCCCCCTATCAGCAGGAAGTAGTTTGGAAAGAACGACGCCCAAATTCCCAAATATTGTTTATAAATGTTTGTTTTCATTTAAATGGGGTTGGTTATAAATGGTTAATGATCACGACCAATAACTTTTTAAAGGTAAAAAAGGGGATTATGGTATAGATATGAATACTTCATTTTGGAATGGATTTTCATTTACTGATACAGTTTAAGGTCAATTTTGTGATATCTATATTTCTTTTGTTTAGGTATTGTGTTTATATAGCTCATTTAGGAATGTAATGTATAATGTAGTACAGATAATAGATAATTATCTATGATAGTCAAAGTTTAGAGTTAAGTTAGTTAGGTTTTTCAAGATACACAGAGATGTATTTGAGATAGATAGGAATTCTTCAAACCTTTCAAAGACCTACAGAATATGGCATTTAAAATGGTTTAGGGTTTTTCTTGACAGTGAGACATAAATGCTCCTGGCAACACCATTTATGTCAGAAAGGAAGATGGACATAGAAGAAACGTGTTATGAAGTTTGCTTTCAATATAGCAAGACTAGCCATTTGGACAAGAAACTGCTCTTGTCTGGACTGTTTGACTTTGTGATGTATAAATTGGACATGCAGGACCCACAGGAAAGTGACTCCTGATTCACGATGGACATTGCTACAGAGATCCTGCTTCATGGAAGAGTCTGCAAGACAGTATGCAGGACACAAAGAAAAGTGACTGTCAAACTGCCAATACAAAAAGACAGTTTAAAGTTTCCTGCTTTGCTGAAGAATCAGCTAGACACACTATGGCCTATGAGCTGAAGATGGAAGATTACAAAAGAACTTCGGGTGACCAGGCAGTGAGTTGTCTCTGTCATTTCTAGAGTTTATATACTATCCTTCTGTGGTCTTTGATGGAGTTGAAGACAAATAGTTATGGTTATAGTTTTCCTTAGTTAGGTTTAAAGATAAGTTACATATAGGACTTTAGATTCACAAATATAGGATAGATGATAGAATAGTTTCTTTTAGTCTTGCTAAATGTCAATGGACTAAATATTGTTAGCTGTGATTCTTACTTGATAACTGTTGTGTTACATATTTTGCTATGTTAAGGTTAAAATGCTTCTTTTTATTTAGACAGAAAAGAGGAGATGATGGGAGATGTCATTCTGTATATGTTTCTCATACTGGTTAATAATAAAGCACTGTTGGCCAATAGGAAAGGAAGATAGGAGGGACTAGGAGACAAGGAGGAAATAGGAAGTAGTTAGGAAGAGTCAAGATGGAGAGTCTGAAGAAAGCAGTATGCCGCCGGCTCCCCGGTAAGAGAAATACATAGATCAGCAGAAATGGGTTAATAATTAAGATAAAGCTAGCCGATAAGAAACTAGTAACTGGCCAACAGGATAATATCAAATACAGAGTCTCTGTGTGTTATTTGGGGCTGGCGGCGCAGCGGCAGGACAAAACCAAGCGGCAGGCAGAAAAACCCGTACACGTTATAAAAAAGCAGTTTGTTCAGAGATGGCAAGTGCAAAGGCCCAGAGGCAGAGGCCTGCCATGTGGGTTCAGTGTAGACCCAAGAAGCCAGAGGACTCAGGCAAAGTGAACCCGGAAGGTAATAGAACACACATGAGAAAACAGTGGCCATCAGCTTTTACTCTGAAACACAGAGAGCTTGGTGGCTTACACTGTAACAAGACTACTGTCTGCTGTGTGACCACAGCCTGAAAGAAGGAAGACAAAGGGCAGAATCTGAGAGGCAGGTCTGCAGACCTCAATCCAGAACTGAGTGCTAGGGATGGGCAAGACCAGGAGGGGGGGGAGAAGTGCTGAGAGAACCAGATGTCAGCTTCACTGCTAGGTTAATGCCAGCTACAGGAAGAAAGTCTGGAGCATGGTTCCAGACACGGGCACGCTTCGTAGTCACTAATGGGACGGCAATCGGCTACTAGATACTTGAGTCGGGAGTTCCAAGGAAGGTCTGGGCTGCAGACAGCAATCTAAGAGAGTGACCTTTTACTGAAGGCATTTAAAGCCCTAAGGCTAGATGGGACCACCTAGACCATTAATGTACAGAGGGCAAGCCAGGACACAAAGGAATCAACCATCTCAGACCATTTTAGCTGAAAGTTCCATTTTTCTCACCTTCCCATTATTTGCCTTCTTTTCCAAGAACTCTAGTTGTAAAGTGATAATCTTTTGAGAACAAATGCTTCTACAACTGTTTCAGGAGACCTGGTTCTCTAGACAGATGTGCCTCAGATACTTCATGCAGTGCCACTCACCTTTCAGGGTGAGCTGGGACTTCTCAAAAGGCAGGGCCACTCCTGCCCGGCTGGAGCTGGCAGATGCCATGTCATCACCATGGAACTGCAAAGAAAACCAGAGTGGGGAGAGAGGGTGTTAGACAATGGCTGAGAAGGAGACTAAAGAATTCAACCCGATAGGCTGGAGAAACAGCTCAGTGGTTAAGAACACTTGTGGCCCTTGCAGAGGACCTGGGTTCAATTCCCAGCATCCACATGGTAATTCACAACCATTTGTAACTCCAGTTCTAAGGGATCTGATGCTTTCTTCTCACCTCCTAGGCCACCAGGCATGAACATAGTATGCAGACATACATGCAGGCAAAATACTCATGCATGTAAAATAAAATAAATAAACCTCAGAAAATTAAAAAGAGAAACTCAACCCCAGGACAGCTATAGTGGTGCAAGCTACAATCAGTGACAGCACAGGCTTACAATCCCAGCACTTGCAAGGTGGAGGCAGAAGAATCAGATCAAGGTCATTCTCAGCTATGTACTGAGTTCAAGGCCAGCCTAGTCTACATAATGAGTTCCAGGACAGTGGACTATATATCCCGTCTCCAAAAAGTATAAATAAATAACAAGTAAACCAATAAATCCAGCTTTTTTATGAGTCTGTTGAACCTAAAGATCTGATTGAACATTTCTCCAATGATCCCAAACAGCTAATAAAGCCATGAAAAAAATGTCTGATGCCACCCAACAGGTGTCCCTGTCATTGCTGGGAGCTGGAAATAGAAGCTCACTTGAAATACAACTCTTTTGTTTGTTTGTTTGTTTCTGTTTTTCTGTTGTTGTTGTTGTTGTTTGTGTTTTTTTCCCCCCGAGACAAGGTTTCTCTGTAGTTTTGGAGGCTGTCCTGGAACTAGCTCTTGTAGACCAGGCTGGTCTCGGGAACTCACAGAGATTTGCCTGTCTCTGCCTCCCTAGTGCTGGGATTAAAGGCATGTGCCACCACCAACGCCCAGCTGGGAAACACAAGTCTTACTCAAAAGTAATTTTTAGACATCATCATTTTTCATTTGGAAAATATTGGTTCCTTGAGCTGTGTAGGTATTCTAACCCTTAACATACTTCATTATACAACATTAAAACACACACACACTTATGAATGCCACTGGTGATCTCATCAGACAGGTGTCCAAACAGCAGAACGCTGTCAAGCCTGTTGTAGTAGAGTGGCCCAAAATCCTAATTTTCTTGTAAGAATGATTTTGTTACTGGCAACAAATTCTGTCAGTTGTTTTCCTTAGAGTGTCAGATTTGCTTCACTCAGTTAGAAATGTCTGCCAATTTCTCAAATCTAGTAACTTCAATTTGTTTTTCAATTGTTTTCTAAAGGAAAAATGATTATTCAGTGGAAAAAAAAAAAAAGCAACAATCTGGCTCTAGTTTCTAGAACTGCTCAAGTGCTTGTCTTCAACAGTTATTGCAGCTCACCATGCAGCAGATGCAGAATTCAACAAGGAGAATATAAAAAGACATAACCATGCTCAAGAGTCAGATGGGCTGGCAAGAAACTCAGCAGGTATGACACCTACACACAAGCCTAGAGACCTGAGTGCAATCCCTGGAACCCACACAGTAGGAGAGAATCAGCGAACCAGCTTCACAAAGATACCCTCTGACTACTGAGGTCCACATGAACCATGGCATATGCACACATAAGAGCTGGTGAGATGGCTCATCTGTTAAGAACATGTATTGTTCTAGAGAAGCTGAATTCAGTTCCCCACATCCACATCCAGCAACTCACAACTGCCTGTAACTCCAACTCCAGGGGATCCAACACTTGTGGCTTCTACAGGTACCTGTACAAACACGCACAGACATACACATACACATAGATGCAAAACCAGTATAAAAATAGTGAATTTTTAAAATTTATTTTTGTTTTTAGAGACAGGATTTCTGTGTAGCTTTGGAGTCTATCCTGGAACTCACTCTGTAGACCAGACCAGCCTCAAAAGAGATCCACCTGCCTCTGCCACCAAGTGCTGGGATTAACAGTGTGCACCACCACAGCCAGCTCATTCAAGGATTCTGTATTTCTTTCTACCAAGGCCGTGAGGTGATGGAGAACATGACAACAACAGCATTCTTGGCTGCATCACCAAGGGCTTGCTTGACTGGTAATCACAGTGAGACAGTGAGTGATGAATGAGTGTTGTTTTAGTTTTGATGATGCAGTCTCAGAGATGCCTGCATATCTGAGGATCACACTTGAAACTGCTGCTATAAAAGCAGTGTACAGGCTGAAAGGTGTGGTGCACATATGAAATTCTAGAACTTGAAAGGCAGGAGGATCATTGTAAGTTCAAGGTCAGCTTGGGCTACACAGTAAGACTTAGCCTCAAAAACAAAACACTGTAAGGGTTACATGTGGTAGCACACACTTAAAATTCTAGCAAAAAGGTCACAAGTTCAAAGCTAGCCAAGACTACAAAAAAAAAACAAAGCAAAACAAACCATCAACCCAGAGCTGTACTCATTGACAGGAAAGTCCTCTGTCTGAGCTACACATCTGACTTTTACAGATATTTTGCCTCTGGTGGAAACCTCCAGAATGCTCCTTAGAGGAAAAAAAACAAAAAACAAAAAACAAAACAGTATAGTATTCTACAACTCAAGATCCTAAGAAACTGTTGCCACCTTGAACTATAATTCTCAGTTCCCTCCTCACAGCTGTGCAGATATCGCCAAACACAACTGAGTGCTCTCATCTCTGAAATGCCATCTTCTAAGACTCCATAGACCTCTTGGGGTTTTCTGCTTTTTTTAAATTGTGACGTGTTTCTAAAATGGGACACCTCACCACCCTTGAAAGGTAGGAGTCCAGTTCACATGCACAATCCTTTAAGGGGGCGAGGGGAGAGGGAGAAAGGAGGAAGAGGTGGGGAGGGAAAGAGAAGGACATGCAGTTTAAGTACAGTGCAATGCCCTTGGTGAACACTTGAACTTACACAGAACTGTGTCACAGGGGACATGAAGTGATGGGAGATGCCATTATGTATATGTTTCTCATACTGGTTAATGAATAAAGCACTGTTGGCCAATAGGAAAGGAAGATAAAAGGGACTAGGAGACAAGGAGGAAAGAGAAATAGGAGGGAGGAGTCAAGATGGAGAGTCTGGAGAAAGCAGAATGCCAGCCAGCTCCCCGGTAAGAGAAGTCCACGTAAAAATACATAGATCAGCAGAAATGGGTTAATACTTAAGACAGAGCTAGCCGATAAGAAACTAGTACCGGGCCAATAGCATTATATCAAATACAGAGTCTCAATATGTTATTTGGGGCTGGTACGGCAGCAGGACAAGACCAGCGACAGGAGGAAAAACCTAACTCCTTACAAGGAAGGTGTAAGGGAACATGGCAGCACAGAAAGGAAGGGACCACCTGAGGTCAAAATAGAAGCTCCTTCTGTACAGGACAAAAGCTGTGGAGCAGTGGAATTAGGGAAAGAAGACTGAAAAACTGCATTGCAACATTGTATCTTTTTCGTTTGTTTGTTTGTTTTTGGAGACAGGATTTCTCTGTGTAGCTTTGGAACTTGTCCTGGAACTTGTTCTGTAGAGCAGGCTGGCCTCAAACTCATAGAGATATGCCTGCCTCTGCCTCCTGAGTGCTGGGATTATTTTTTTAATATTTATTTATTATGTATACAGTGTTCTGCCTGCAGACTAGAAGAGGACGCCAGATCTCATTACAGATGGCTGTGAACCACCATGTGGCACACACACACACACACACACACACACACACACACCATGTGCTTCCCAGGTGCCCATGGAGGCCAGAAGGCTTCTGATTCCCTGGAACTGGAGTTATGGGCGGTTGTGAATCATGTGGATGCTGGGAACTGAACCTGAATCCCCTGGAGAAGCAACCGGTGCTCTTAACCACTGAGCCATCTCTCTAGCCCCAAAATGAGAGTTCTTAAGACATTTACCTGGGTCTCAGAACCATTTTATAAGCTTGACCTTTTTTCCTGAGTGAACAACAATTTTCAGGAGGAAATGGTAGTATATTGAATCATTATAAATCGGGCCCTGGAATCAGTGCTCTAAGGCACTAAAAGTTAGAAACCCACTTACTTATAGACTTTAAAAACAAAAGACTGTTTTTAAAAATCTAGATGTCTGTAGGGCTCTCTCCTCCCTAAGGCAACTAAAATAAAGGTAGCTTTTAAACCAGTTTGTTCTCCAGAGTTTGGCCTTTGGTCCAAACTTCTAGACAATGAAACTATGAAACTTGGAGCCGCCACATGATTTTAAGGAGGAAAAAAAAATTTAAGTATCTTGAGCTACAACTAACAGCCCATAAACAAAATCAAGGATAAATGCTAAAGAAAACTCAGAAAAAATAAGGCCAGCTAAGAACAAAGGAGAAATTAGGGCCCAAAATTCTACACTGCCTTTTCTCTCCAGTCATTCATAATTACAGCCCACCATTTATGAACACTGATCTCTTATTATGTGAGCTGTGTCTGTAGTTGCAGATCCAATTAGCCAGGTACCACCTGACCATTACAAGGTAAGCTATACAAACTGTAAAACCTGTCCAGGGTGCATTAAAAACACACACACACACACACACACACACACACACACACACACACACACACACACAACTAGGGAGTGCAGACAGATATCAGTCTGCTGAGTGTGTTTGTTCACATCAGTAAACCTACCACACGGGAGGCTGAGACAGATGCCAGAGTTGGGGCTAGCCCAGGCTATACCACATGACTCTATGCAAAATAAATAAGAGACATTGATCCCCAAGTATTTACAACCTACTGGCTTTTGTCTCAGGGTCTCACCATCAACATGATATCATCTAAATGAATACTGTGTCGTGCTCATATCCCCAATGAACACTACAGGAAGCTTGGAAAACCTGAACACAGATTTCTGATTCAGAAACAGAGAGATGACTAATAATGAGGAAGTGTCTACATACAATCAGAAAGACAGAGAAGAGGGAAGAAAGGAGAAGGAGAGAGAAGAGGAGAAAGAAAACAAAGTCAGGAAAGTGAAGCTACCTTATGAGCCCAAAACAGACAGGAGGAGGCAGACTGATGTTTAAAACATAACTGAGGGCTGGGTGTGCCAAGAACTTCGCCCCTGAAGACAGTGATGGCAGTGAAGGGTGGGGAAGACATCAAAACTTCTTTCCTTTACTAATCCAGGCAGATTTACCCAACTAACTAACTAACTAACTAACTAACCAACCAACTAAGATGGAATTTTACCTCCTCACAGGTCTGACAGGCATTTAGTTTTGTTTAGACGTTTACTTGTGTGTGGAGGCACCTGAGCTTGTGTATAGGCACAGACGCCAGGAAGGGAGGCAGTGCTCCCTCTATCACTCTCCACTTACTCCTTTGAGGCAAGGTCTCTTCTTGCACCTGGGACTCGAGTTTTAGTGACTAAGTTGGAAGCCAGCAGTACGCAGCAATCCTCCTGTCTCAGCCCTCTACCAGGCAGGGTTCAAGCATGCCAGGGATACCCAGCTAATTCCCTAGGTGCTGGGATGCAAATTTCAGTCCTGCCAATCTCATCCAAGTGCATTAACTGCTAAGCCCTCTCCCCAACCCCATGCTTTCTTTTAAAGACATAATCTCCTATGGCCCAGGCTGGTCTTGAACTCACCATGTAGCAAGGTCAGCCTTGAAATATTGATCCTCCTCCCTCTGGCTCCCAAGTACTGGGCCTTAAAAGTACTTTTAAAATAAAAGACTGAATCTGGGTGTGATGGAGCAGGCCTTTAATGCCAGTACTTGGGAGGCAGAGGCAGGCAAATCTCTGGATTTGAGGCCAGCCTGATCTACAGGACAGCCAGGGAACATAGAGAAACCCTGTCTCAAAAACAAAATTGAAATTTTTTTTAAAAAAAATAAAAAGAAAAGACTATATGGAGAACAGTTGCTGTCCAGAGTCTCCTGCCTACCTAACTAGACATGCAGAGGCCGCTCCTTAAACCCTTCTCCACTGTTTCCCAACATCCTGAAAGGATCTAAAGACTCTGGCCAGACCCCAGAGAGGGTAACCACCAGACAACCCCTTATGTAGGAAACAACAGAGAGAAAAAACAGATCCATGAGAAGTCTTAAGTCCTCTCTACTCAGGGTCACTTTCTTCACTGGGGTTAGGATTAGGGTTGGCACTCACACTTCAAGGAATGCTGGGGATGTAGTTCGGCCTAGCACGTAAAAGGCCCTGGGTTCAGGCTCTAGTACAGAAAATATTTCCTGATTCCAGCTGGAAACAACAAGGGAAGTTCAATGACCCTTGGTGGCACAACAGTTAGAAGGTGGGGTTGGCTACTAGAATTTCATCTTCTCCTTTATCTTTTGTTGCAGAGCTGGACATCAAACCCAGGGCCTCATGCTTACTGATCAATATATGCATACCCTGTCCTGAAAGAAAAAAAAATCCTCTTTAGTCAAGATTGGTTTCAAATTCACTATGTAACCATGCACTTCAGATCCTCTTGCCTCCACACCCTGGGTGCTGGGGATGACAGACACGAACACAAAAACTGGTTTGTGAGAAACTGGAGATGATGCCCAGGGCTCCCTCTGAGCAGGATAAGTACTCTACCCACTAAGCAACACCCCTCACCCCAAAGTCATCCTTTCAAGGAAAATACTTGCACTGGTTTTTATTAGATTTGGAGTTGAGCTGAAATCACCATTATCCAATTCCAGATCACTTCATTAGCCCCAAATAAACCCTATTCTGTTAACAATCAGCCCACCCTTCCCTCCCCCAGCCCCTGGAAAACACCCATCTATTTTGGTCACAGTGGATTTGCCTACTCCAGACAATTCCTACAAATGCAATCATGTGACCTTCGTGTGGCCTCTTGTGACTGTTTTCTTCCACAGAATGTTTCTGGGTCACTGTAACATGTGTCTTTCTTTTTGTGGCTGAATGTTGCTCGGGCCTCAGGAAGTATGAACAGAAGGATCAAGATTTTAAGGCCAGTCTCAGTTACACAGTAAATTTGAGGCCAGCACAGACTACCTACCACATGGGACCCTGCCTCAAAAAAAACAGAAAGAGAAGACTCCTTTAATCCCAGCACTGGGGAAGCAGAGGTAGGTAGATTTCTATCAGTTCAAGGTTAGCCTGGCTTACAGACAAGAGTTCTGGGCCAGCTACCTTGTCTCAAACAAGAAGAGAAGGGGGGGGGGAGGGTTGTAGCTCAATGGTAGGAGTCCTTGTCTGGCACACACGGACACATGAAGGAAGAGGAGCCAGTCTGGCCTAGTGGCACAGGCCTGTAACCTCAGCCTAAGGCAGGAGAGTCACAAGTTCCAGGTTAGCCTATGCTACGACAGTGAGTTCAAAGCAGACTAAGTAGCTAACTGAGACCATCTCAAGGGGGAAAAAAGGAGGTGGAGCAGTAGCACTGGGACTATAGCTCAGATGTACTGTGCCTGCACAGTACCCTGGGTGATATGCACAGGACCCTAGGTCCAATACCTAGCACCCTGAACAAGAGAGAAACAGGCAGGGCTTATCTGTAAGTAAAGACCAACCCTGTTCCCCTTCTGAAAGATGTGAAAGAGAGGAGTCTGTCCAAAGATCCCTCCTTCCCTCCCTACCCTCAAGCTTGTCCAGATCTTTCCAACACACAGGCTTCTTTCTTGGCCTCTTTCCACCATCCAGCACTGAACTGCCTTCCATTCGCCAAAGGCCCAAATAGAAAAGCAATCAAGCTTAGAAAACTTTGCCAAATAGTATGTAAAAATTAGAGGAGCTTTCTGCTGGAAAGAGGCTACCAGCACCAACTGCCTCCACCATGCAGTCCAAGTTCAACCCTAAGGAGATCAAAGGTATATGTAAGGTGCACTGGAGGTAAGATCAGTACCATATCTGCCCAAGATCAGTGCGCCCTGGATCTGTCTTCAAAAATACGTAGTGATGATAGTGCCAATGCAACTAGAGATTGGATAGGTCTGGATGATGGTGAAAATGTGATCAATTGGAGCAGACAAGCCAGACCAAGGTTACACCTTTTGCCTCTGACCTGATCTCAAAGCCCTCAAGGAGCCACAAAAAAACAAAACAAAACAAAAAATAGATGAAATTTAACACAATGGAAGTATCACTCTTGATGTGATTGTCAACATGGCTACCCCACAGATATAGTGCCAATCTTTAGCTAGAGAACTTTGTGGAACTATTAAGGAGATCCTGGGTACTACACAGCCTGTGGGCTACCACAAGGATGGCCACTGTTGTCATGACATCATAGATGATATCAGCATCGGTGCAGTGGAATGCCCAGCTAGACAGGAAGCAACAAAAGGCTGGGCGTGGTAGAGCACAACTTAAATCCTAGGACTAGGGAGGCAGAGGCAGGTAGTTCTCTGAGTTCAAGACCAGCTTGGCCTATGGAGCGAGTTCCAGGAAAGCCAGGGCTTCACAGAGAAATCCTGTCTTAGAAAGGAAAAAAAAAAAAAAGCAAGAAGAGAAAATATTTCAATAGATCATCTAACCAAAAAAAAAAGGAAGGGAAATGCTCAGCTAATAACAACAGAGATGGCAAACTAGATCTCAGGATAAACATGACTGACAAGGCATGAATGACCAAAGGAAGAGGCCTGCCCTGAACCAAGAGAATTGCCATTGCCCAGCAGTTACAACCACTCAAGTCACTGTTTGCAAGCTGAGGGCAGTGATGAGAACAGGGAGCTCAGAACCTTCTAAACAGACTCCAGCTGGACTAAGGGAACAAGATCTTGGAGAATGCAGTCCATCAATCCTAAGTTATGCAGGAACTCAAAAGCTCACTTGGGCCAGGCTGCTCAGATGGCTCAGCAGGAAATCATGTCTGCTGCCAACACTGACAACCTAAACTCCATCCCACATGGTGAAAGGAAAGAACAACCCTTGAAAGTTGCCCTCTGATCTCCACGTGTGCCATGGCCTCCACACGTGCCTCAACATGCAGGCACACACAATAAATAAACAAATGTATTTTTTAAAGCAACAGCTCACTGATCTGATCAGTTTGAGTTGATGTTCATGAAGTTATTATTTTATCAAGGAAAACTTCAGATCCCAAGACCAAGACTGAAATCCAAGGATCACTCACCAGTCAGTGTACATTTCTGTTACATTTCTGAAAGGTTACATTTCTGTTAAAGCTATGTGATTGCAGGCTGCATTGGGGGGGGGGGGACTGCATTATGCTCAACATGTTTGGTAAAGCAGGTATGTTAGCCTTTAAAAACCCATTTAATGTCTTGCCCGCCTGTCTCTTTTCCAGCTTTGAAAGCCCCTAAATGGGTTGCCAACACAGAAAGCCAGAAACTCCTGAAGTTAGCACTCAAGTGGATCTCAGCCTTACTAGAAAGTAGCAGTTGGGAGAATAGCCTTCTCAACTAAGCAAAGAAATTCATCAGTTGGTTTTTGTTTTATACACATTTGTGTATGGCCTACATGCGGGTGTCAGGTGCCCTGGAACTGGAGTTACAGACAATTGTGAGCTGCGATGTGGGCCACATCTCCAGCTCTTATCCCCCATTTAAAGACAACTCCCTTTCTACTTGTTCACATCCAAATTTTGGAGCCACCTTTAACTGCTCCCATCCTCTTACATTCCATACCCTCATCAACTCATCCACAAATCCCATTGGCTAAGCTTCAAAATCTACCCCAATGCATTTTTCACCGAGTGTGGCAAGGCCCTCTTCATCCATCCTTTTACTTCTACCCTGGGCTCCCTTTCTCAACACAACAGTACCAGTGGACCTGGCAAAAGGCAGGATGGACTTCATCCACTCCTCAGCTCAAATGCCTCACTCATCCCATGAAAACCAACACCCACACAAAGGCCTACAAGGCCTTGCCTGACCTGTCCAATGTTTCCTCCCACACCTAACACCCTTCGGAACTCATTCTCTCCACCCCGGCCCACTTAGCCCCTCTCCAGCCACACTGTGTTCTTGACTGGTTCCCAGATCTGCCAAGGTGTTTCTCCTTCCAGGCATTTGATCTTGCTTATCCCTTGCCCACATCACTCTACCCTTACTCAATCCATGCCTTCTCCTCTTTGGGATCTTTATACAGGAACCAGCATAACTGTAATCCTGGCACCTAAGAGGTGCTAAGAGGTGAAGGTAGAAGGGTGTGTCAGTTTGAGGCTAGTTTGAGCTACAATATCATTTCCAGAAAGCCTGAGCACTAAGCAAGTGTGAGACCTGCCTCTCAAACCCAAAAAAAGGAGTTGCTAAGATTATAGACATGAGTCACTGTTCTCTACTAAAACTCATTTAATTATATTGTATTTAACATAATAAATATAAAATATTACCATTTATAGCATGTATTTATAGATTGCATTTATATGATTTTACTAGAATATAAAAACATCAGTGTAAGCCAGGCAGTGGTGGCACACCCCTTTAAGACCCAGCACTCAGGAGGCAGAGGCAAGTGGATCTCTGTGAGTTTGAGGCCAGCCTGGTCTACAGATTTCCAGGGTAGCAAGAGCTACATAGAGAAACAATGGCTCGGTAAAACAAAACAAAACAACACAGTGCAACATTTCCTTTTCACATTGAATCTTCAAAATGTGATATATTTGACGTCCACAGGTTATCCCAGGGTTCAATAGTCCTATGTGGCCAGTGACCTCCAACTCCAGAATGATACCTATAATAAAGGAGTATGCAAACATCTACTGAAGAAAGACTATTCTCCTAGGAAAAGACAACTGTGACATAAGCTATTGTTTGAATGTATTCTCCAAAGTGTACGTGGTGGAAATTCTACCCCCAGTGCAACAGGATTGGGAGGAGGGACCTTTAAGAATTAGGTCATGAGAGGTCTAGTGCTGACAAGACACATGACAGAACACAACAGGATCTGTTACAAAGGCTCTTAGTCCTGTGCATATGCCTTCCTACCTTCCACCATGGAATGACCTAGCATCAAGACCCTCCAAAAGCAGCCCCTCCATCTGACTTCTTAGCATCACTCCCAAGAAAAGCTTCTGCAGTTTGTAAATTACCCTGCTGTGGTAGTCTGATACAGCACCACAAAACAGACTGAGACAATAGAGAATAGTGCAGGCAGGGTTTTCTCAACGTCAGTTACACTATACATGTACAATGTTTTCTCTGACCCTATTCTATTTTTTCTACATGTCTTTTCTTTCTTTCTTGTAACTCAAGCTGTACCTGCCTCCCAAGTGCTTCGATTACAGGTATATGTCATTTATACTCATTCTAATAGCACATTTCTTATATTTGAAAACTATTTTTAAATGAAACTTTTTATTGTTTCTATGAGTAAAAACTAACAGGTCAAGGAATAAAAAAAAAAAAAGTTAAAATTAAAAACCCTATGTGGAAAAGCTGGCTCATCAGATAAAGGTGTTTGCCACCAAGCCTGACAACTGGAGCTTGATTTTCAGGACCCCAACCTGGAAAACAGAACCAACTCCTTCATTTATTTTCTAGGTCTGAAAGCTAAAGTCAGGACTTTAGTAAGCCTCAGTTTCTTCATCCATAGAATGAGAGCATTGCATCCTTCACAGATCATGAGCTAAATGAGATGGTGGGCCAGACACAATGGTAAATGAATGCCTGCAATCCCAGCTCTTAGAAGGTAGAAGAGAATCAACCGATCATAATTTCCTTAGCAACATAGTCAGTTTGAGGCTAGCCTGGGCTACAACCTACCTTGTATCAAAAAGCCAAAAGATACAGTGAGACTCTGCCTCAAAAAAAGAAAAGAAAGGTTGAGCATAGTTTTTATTTAAATTTATTTTAATTTAACACAACTTTAATTACAGCACTTGGGAGGCAGAGGCAGGTGGATCTTTGTGAGTTCTAGACCACCAGTGAGTTCTAGACCACCAAGGGCTACATAATAAAATTTTTTTCTCAAATAAGTAAATAAATAACCAAATGTAAGAATAAATGAGAATCTGGTATAAGTTTTTTTTGCAAATGGGAAGGCAGTCATTATGTGAAGGATAGGCCTGGTGGTGCGGGCCTATAATTCTAGCTACTTAGGGGACAGTGGCAGGAGGAGCACAAGTTCAAGGCTTGCCTGAGCTGCATGAATTTGAGGCCACCTAGGGAAATGTACTGAGTAGGATGCAAAGTTCAATGACAAAAGAAAAAAAAAGAAAAAAGAAAAAAAAAGAAAGAAAAAAAGAAAATGGGAGGAGGGAGATGATGATGAGGGAGGGAGAGAAGAAGGAAGGGAGGGATGGAGGGAGGGAAGGAAGCCTTTTCCTCTCGGCTCTTCACTGATCACAGAAAGAGACAGGAAGCTTAAGTTCAAACCCCTTCTTCACCACATACAGCAGTTTTAAAACTCCCTTACTTCTCAAACACTGACCAAACACTCACAACATACCGGGCATGAGGCTAGTAGCCAAGGAAGCCACATAAAATAGGCTCACTGCCCTTGAATGATTTACAGTCTAGCAGGGAGATGAGTAAACAAGGGGAAAAAAAAATAGAACAAGTTAAGTTGGGGATAGAGAGATGGTTCAGCAGTTAAGAGTATTTACTGCTCTTCCATAGGGTCAAAGTTTAGTTCATAGCATGAAAGTCCAGAGGCAAGTTTAGAGGCTCACAACCACCTGTATCTCTGGTGTCAAGGGACTCAATGCTCTTTCTGGCCTTTGTGGGCACCCACACCCTACATATGGCATAATACACAGACAAGAACACACACATAATAAAATAGTTTTTTGTCTTTTAAAATAGTTTTTTTAAAGTCAATTCTCTTAGCTGTTTATTCTCTGTGAAGTGGGAATTGATTTCTCATGACTGCTATAAAAATTAACTTTTGAATGTTTGTCATATACCCTAAAGTCTTCCACTTCTAATGTATTAATGCAAAGTATGTTTTTTACCCTAGTGACCTGTGATCCTGGCTCCTATCAATGTCCCATTTAAACCCTAACTCCTTCACTGCATTCATAAAACTCATTTCACTTCAGTAAAGTTTAGTAAATGTGAAGGGAAAGAGGATGGTCTGTTTGTTTGTTTAGGTCTTGACAGTATAGCCCAGGCTGACCTGGCCCGGAACTTGCAGCCATCTTCACGCCTCAGCCTGGAAGATGAACAATCTTAAGATGGGTATTTTAACCTCAAAAAAATATGATCTAGGTCACAGTTCTAAGGAATACCAAAGAAACTTCTCCGTTACCCCACCTAGTCACAGCTGGTCAAGATAAGAAGTCACATGGAAATGGAAACTTCGTAATTTAAGCCTAAGGCGGACCATCTAAAGCAGTATCGCTAGACTTTCAGCTGTCTAAGACTTAAGCAGTCAATACGTTGCTGAGGTAACGCTGGCCCAGGCTGCTGACAACAGTGTAGGCTGAAAGTCATGTTATGATCCCAGCAAAGCACCTACACGTCTTTAATTTTTTTTTTTTTTTTTTTTTTTTTTTTGGTTCTCGAAGATGAGAGGATCCGGGAGCATCTCAAAGAAAGATGATCTGAAGGGCTAGGCTCCCAACAAGTGGAAACCCTAAGCAAACAGGGCAAAGTGGGTGTGACCAGAGTCAGCCGATCAAGACTGAGGGATCCCTCCTGAAGTTTAAAAACTGAACAGGACCGAAATCAAAGTCTTAGGTCGCCATCATCTTCAAAGAGGATGGACGGAAGAGACTCTCGGAATGGGGTCCAGGCCGCATCGTCCAGATTTTTTCTTCACGTCCCTACAAGCCAGACGCCCACTCCCAGGCAGCCCCTTCTGGGGAGCTTGCTGGTTTCCCCCCGGCCGAGGTCGGGTCCCCTCCACAGACGCGGCTCCTCCGCACCGCAGGCGCCCAGGCAGGGGTCCCCTTCCGGAAGCGCCAGCAGCTGGCGACTCCCGCCGGGCCCCGCGCCCACCCCGCTCGGGCGCGAGCAGGGACACCCCTCCTCGGAGGCCGGAACCGCGCGCCAGGCCCCTCCCACAGGAAGCCGCCGCCCCCCGGCGCCCGCCCCGAGCCGCCCCCGGCCCCTCGCGCCGCCCGCCGCCCCCGGCCACCCCGCGCCGCCCGCTCGCCACCGAGCCCCCAGCGCCCGCGCCACCTACCTGCAGCGGCCACACCAGCGGCGCCTAACTCCGCTCCACTTCCGCCTTCCAGCGCCCGCACTCGGGCCGGGTCACGTGAGCGCGCGCGGTCACCTGACCCGGAAGAGGCTGGCCTGGGCGCGCAGGTGCGGACCACCTAGATCCAGGCTGCGAGTCTTTGACTTACTGAGTGGAAAGGACCTCTTGCTCCTGAGCTGTGCACGAGCAGACATATAAGCTGGGGCCTCTCCGGACACCAGGGGCTTTATTTATTCCTTTGGAAGTAGGTAGAGTTGTTTCCCTCCATGAAACTGGTTGGGGAAGACCATCCAGTCAGTTATGTCAGAGATTGCTGGAGAGAAAAACAGTATGCTAGCCCGGTGGTAGTGGTGCTCTCCTTTAATCCCAGCATTTAGGAGGCAGAGGCAGGCGGATCTCCGTAAACTCGAGGCTAGCCTGGTGTACAGAGTGTGTTCTAGGACAACCAGGACTACACAGAGAAACTTGCTAACCAAAAAACAGTATACTTCCCCTTAAATTCGAATATCGGATAAACCGTGTTAATTATAACTACATCCCCAAATTTGGAACGGACGTATTGACACCACAAAGGTATACTGGTCAAACTTAAGCACCTTGTGTATTTGCTAATAATGGCAGCTTGTGCCAACCATATGCTAGGCCTTGTTCTTAGTTCTAGAAGTATAAATGCCCTAACCTTTGTAGAACATCTGTTCTTGTTCCAAGAAGCAAAAGTGGAAGGGAGGGGTGGATCACACTTCCAAAACTTCACCCAAATCCATAAGTGTCCCCATGGGGAACCAGCTCCCATTTCCTCCCTGTATGGAGTGAACTGAACCTTATGAATTAGCAAACGGCCTCTATGTAACCCTGGCTGACCTGAAACTCGACACTGTCCTCAGCCTCCTGATTCCTGGCATTGCAGGCATGCCTCACCACAGCCTGGGTAGCAGAAATTTTCTGGGTTTTATGAGTCTGAGGGTTGGACCTAGGGCCCTGCTCATACTAGTCTGGGATTGTTCCTACCGACCTGTGTTATATTTCTAGTTTTTATTTGGAGCAGGGTCTTGTTTAAAGTGCTCTGACTGGCCTTGAACTTTTGTTTCTCTTACCTTAGTCTCTGAGAAGTTAGGATTACCAATTTGTGCCATTGAGGGGTAGGGGAAAAAGTCAGGGTTTCATGTGCCCTAGGCTGGGACCCACCTCCTAGCTGATTGTTCAGATAACAGATGTGTGCCACACTACCTGGCTTCTTGTTGGGTTTGGTTTTGGTTAACTGAAATTTTTTATTTTTCATTAGTGTCTTATTATATGGATATTTTACCTGCACATATGTCTCTGTACCCGCTGGGTGTCTGATGCCTTTATTGTGGGTTATTTACCAAAAGAAGACTGCTCAGACATGGGTCTAAGCCAATAGAAAGTCTTTATTAGCCAGCCAGCAACCATACTGGGTGTTCAGAATCAAGCAAGATTAATAAATTTAGAGACTTTCCCAGAACTATGGATTTTAATGGATTAGGTCTTTGTTTTTGTCTTGGCAAGTAGTGTTGTCTACATGCTGAGGCTTATGGCCTGACTGGTAAGTCAGTTGTGCTAAGGTCTGGGGCCTATTAATGTCTTGAGGCCCGGCTACATTCCCCACTGGTGTAAGGAGTAAGGTTTTTCCTCCTGCCGCTGGTCTTGTCCCGCTGCTGCGCCAGCCCCAATTAACGCACAGAGACTCTGTATTAGAGATAACGCTGTTGGCCAGTTACTTGTTTCTTATCGGCTAGCTCTGTCTTAAGTATTAGCCCATTTCTGTTAATCTATGTATTTCCACGTGGTCTCATCTTACAGAAGAGCAGGCTGGCATCTTGCTCTCTCCAGACTCTCCGTGTTGACTCCTCCTTACTACTTCCTCTTTCCTCCTTGTCTCCTAGTCCCTCCTATCTTCCTTTCCTATTGGCCAACAGTGCTTTATTCATTAGCCCGTATGAGAAACATATTTACAGAATGACATCTCCCATCACACTGGTCTTATCAAATGCATCAAATTGTGGACTTACCCTACTCTAAAAAGGTGTAGTTGGGTCAGGCAGTGGTGGTTCATGCCTTTGATCCCAGCACTCAGGAGGCTGAGGCAACTGGATCTTTGCATTCAAGGCCAGCCTGGTCTACAAAGCAAGTTCTAGAACAGCCAAAGCTACACAGAAAAACTGTCTCAAAAACTAATTGAACTGACACATAATTGGCCATATAGTTTAAGATGCAGGGCCCTGCCATTAGTCTAATCAGAATGAGAATTAAAGTAGCCAATGCTAATAGATCCAGGAGGTCTAAGAAAACAGACACTGGTATTAATTATTTGCTTTATATGTTTGTCTCTTTTTTCTTTTGTCAAAATGTTTGCTAATTACTCTTGATCAATTATCATAAAAACAAGAGGTTTCTCCCAAACCCATACATACTTTCCTTTATCCCAGGAGCAATAAGTAAGTCTAAGCCTCTCCAATTTTGTAGGACCATTTCTTCAGGATACAACAGAATGCAACTGTTGTTTTAATTTGGAAATGGAAACTTTGAATACTTCTAGGTCCTGATGAACCTGTCTACTTAGTTTGGAAAGCATCAGAAGAAGCACATTTAGTCACCATTAGTACATGCCTGCCAAGTAGTCTCAGGGACCAGTAGGAATATTGCTGTTGTACAGATGAGTTAACCGGCTGAAAAGCAGACATCAGAATAAGGGGAAGTGCCTACATGAAAGGTTTGGGATTTTAGACAAGTCCCAGTTCCTTACACGTCCTTTAACATTAATTTGAGCTGCCCCAGTCACAGTGAGTTTTGTCAGTCAATGGGCTGACAGTCTAACCAGTAACCCTGGCTGATTTCTGGCTGGAAATGATTAACTCTATCCCCAGGGTCTCTTCCTGTGGCATAGTCCGATTCTCCAGGTTTTCCGTTACGAAAAGGCCAGACTTTTTCTTAAGGAATTCTTCAGGAAGCCTCATTTTCACAACTCTTAATTCTTGCAATTGAAACTTACTTGCTCCTGGCAACTTGGAGGCCCAGCCTCAAGGCATGCATAAAATTATAAACTCTGTATTCCTATCTTAAAAGATAAACTCCCATATCTGTCTTTTCTCCTGTACAACCAGAAGCTTGAATTGGGCATCATTGAGTAAACAAGTTGGAATATGGGTTATAGGTTTGTAGCCACATTAACTGTCACCTCCCCTGTATCTGTCTTTCTCAGTTCCCTGGTCCAAGCTTTAAGGCAGTGGGATTTGGACCATTAACCTGTATTCATACCAAACGTAAGACTCAGGAGCAAGTAGAGGGGCAGTGAGTGGAAGGGCCTGGGGCCCAATGAAACCTTAATTGTCATGGGTTCAGAAACAGCCAATTTGGCACCATCATTTGTTACTTCCACTTCTTGACCTGGGTGTGGTGGATCCACAATGCAAGGCTACTTACCTTCACAATCAGAGTGGAGACCATCACTGTCTGGGGTCTTTTGCAAGTTGGTTTCAGCACCCCATTTGTTACCAGCTTGACCAGATCAATATCAAATGACTCAAATAAGGGTAAACTGGTGGTGATCTCAGAGGTCAGCTAGGTCTCTCAGCAGTCCTATGAGTAGCCTATATGGAGGACTGGAGGCCTTGTAATGACTTGAGAAAGGAATGTTTAGAGAGTTCTGTCAACTGCTGGTCTCCAAACAATCTCATAGGGAGTAAACCCCTCCCTATGTGGGGTGTAGCAGGCCCAAAGCAAAGGAAGAAGGTGTCTATCTACCTTTCACTGGTGTATAATGAGAGTTTTATTAGTTCTTTTTAATGTCCTGTTTATTCTTTCTATCTGTCTAAAATTTTGAGGCCTATATGCACAATTAAGTTTCAGTCTATGTCTAAAGCTTTAGTCATTAATTGAGAGGTTTGGCTATGAAAGCTGGGCTATTGTCAGACCCCATTGCTAGGGGGAGGCTAAATCAGGACCGGTTCCTGGAGGAGCTTTTTGACTACTATTAGAGCAAATTCAGTAGAATGCTTCTACCCACCCAGGAAAGGTATCTATAAAAACTAGTGAGTACTTGTATCCTCCCCTGGCAGGCTGATCTCAGTGATGTCAGTTTTCCCAGAGTTCACTGGGGTGTTGGTCTCTCATTTGAACCTCTTTTTGGGTAAGAGCTCTCTGTTTTGATTAACTGTGCACAAATCTGGCACCTGGCTGAGACATCTTGTACCAGGCTGTCCAGTCTAGTTATAACATACCTTGGTCTGAGCAACTCATAAAGTTTTGTGAACCCTAAATGAGTAGCCTGGTGAAGGTCAGTTGCCACAATCCTGCCAGTTATTTCTAGAAGAATGATCTTTCCCTCCTGTGTCCTCCATCAACATGTGGGTTTGAGCTGTCCATGTATTCTTTACTATAAAGTTGATAGGCCCCACTGACCTGAAGGCCATTTGTTGGACAGCCAGGTCAGTGGTTGGCAGCAGTAGGGCAAACCAAATAGTCTCTAGGAGGGCCAAGATTTTCTGGTGTCTTTTTTCCATCAGGGAAAAGCCCTCTTTATCGATCATACTGTAGACATGCCCAATTGTAAAGGCGTAATGACTGTCTGTGTACACGGTAAGATCGATCAGTTCTTCTGTCTGGGCTGAGGAACCTGGTTTGGGCCCAAATCATTTCAGTTAAAGTAACTGCTACAGCTTCCACATTCTGGTTTCATCTCACAACAGTTGTGGATGAGCACTAGTGTGTGGGTCGTCATCAGCCAAGAGGGTAGCAGGATTGATGGCAGGGATTCTCAAGCCAGACTTGAGGTTTGGCCAGGAACAGGTCCTGGCACTGGGTCACACAGGCATTAGAAAGTCAGCATTCTGGTGTTCCTCGGAGGGAGGGTCTCAATCACATAGGGTAGTGTGAGTTATAGGATCCTGACCCAGAGTTAACTCATTTGTTTGTTTCTAATTAGACTAGCAGTAGTGACCACAGCTCTTAAACAGTGAGCCATCCTATGGTTTCATACAGGCTCCAATTGTTCGGACAGATACATGGCACAGTTTTTTTTCATGGCCCCCAAACTTGTGTTAAAACACTATTCTATTGTCATGCCCAGAGATCTATAAGAATGATACCAACTAACAATCCAAGCTTAAATGCCCTTCCCTGATAATGGGATTAATGACTACCTTATATGCCATTCTAGAGCCTTCATCCACTAGATGATGGAAGCAGAAGCAGACACCCACAGCTAAACACTGAGACAAACTCCTGGAATCCAGGTGCAGAGAAGGAGGAGTGATGAGCAAAGGGGTCAAGACCGGGCTACAGAAACCTACAGAAACAGCTGACCTGAACAAGGGAGAGCTCATGGACCCCAGTATAATAGCTGGAAAAGCAGCATAGGACTGGCCCAGACCCCATGAATGTGAATGGTAGTTAGGAGGACTGGGCAGTCTATGGAGCCTCTGGTAGTGGATCAGTATTTATCCCTAGTGTATGAATGGACTTTGGGAGCCCATTCCACATACAGGGATACTCTCTCAGCCTAGACACATGGGGGAGGGCCTAGGCCCTGCTCCAAATGATGTGACAGACTTTGAAGATCCCCCACGGAAGGTCTCACTCTCCCTGGGGAGCAGAAAGGGGATGGGATGGGGTGGGAGTGGGGCAGGGGAGGAGGGGAGAGAAAGAGAACTGGGAATGACATGTAAAACAAGCATGTTTCAAATTTAAATAAAAAGAAGAAGAAACCCTATTGTTTTTTGTTTCATGGACAAACAAATGAAATAGTTTTGAGGCATTGGAAATAATAGGGCTGGAGTTGAACTCACTTTGTAGACCAGACCAGCCTCAAACTCACAGACACCCACCTGCCTCTGCCCCAATTGGTGGAATTAACGGCATGTGCCACCATCACCTCAGAGTCGTCGTTGTTGTTAAGATGTATTTATTATGTACACAGTGTTCTCCATGTATGTCTGCATACCAGATCTTTTGTGAGCCACCCTGTGGTTGCTGGGAATTGAATTCAGGTCCTCTGAAAAAGGAGACAGTGCTCTTAATCTCTGATAACCTCTCCATTCCCCAGAGTTGTTGTTTTGTTTGTTGTTTGTTTATTTGGGGTTTTGTTTTGTTTTGTTTTGTTTTGTGGTTTTTCAAGACAGGGTTTCTCTGGCTGTCCTGGAACTCACTCTGTAGACCAGGCTAGCCTCGAACCCCAGAGATCCACCTATCTCTGACTCCTGAGTGCTGAAGTTAAAGGCCTGCCTCACCAATGCCCAACCCTCCCAGAGTTGTTTATAAAGCCTCAAATGCCTCAGATATTTAGTCTCAGTCTAGATTAGGGACTCAGTGTCCACCTTTGTGCTGATACATAGAAGCCTTGCTATCCCCACAAACTCTGGTATCCAGAGGCATCATTACCTAGCTGTGCCTAGGAACTCTCCAACCTGTCTCTTAGTCTATGGAGTTGGGATCTGAAGGATGTAAGCAATCCTGCTCTGAGACAGGCTCCTTTTACCTCCTTTCAGCCAGTATCAAAGATGTCTAGCCTCTGATATACAGGATATACAGAGTTGGGATTTCTTAGCTGACATTCTGTAGCCCAAGGTCTGTAACTCTTGCTGAAGCCCCTCAGTAGCCCTTTCATAATTTGTTTTCCCAGGAAACTTCTAAGGAAAGGGCGGTAGGTCAGCTCTTAGTGTCTCATCAAACAGGTTGGTGAATTTTTAGATCTTGGGGACGACCTGGTCCATGTAAGCTGCCCATTGTAATTTCCCATTGGATCTGTGCATTTAAGAGCAAAGATGGGTTGACTCACCTCTGCCAGTGGGAGGCTGAAGAATTCATCCTTCATGTCCAGGACAGTGTGCACCTGTTTCTCTGGAAGGATCAGACTTATGAGAGTCAGAGGTCCCAGGTTTCTTTAAAGGCAGGAGAAGTGTTTTCATGGTGATGGGCATGGTGCCAGGATGCCTGTCTCTCCAAACCGTTCAATATGGACTTCAGTTTCCCTTTTTGTTTCTAGGGCCATTGAGTATTGGTTAATATGGATGGAGTAGCTTAACTAGCTAATTGAACTTGGTGTTTCCTGGGGGGGGGGGTTGGTTTTTGCCCATACCCCTAGGAATCTTTGTCATCAGTCTTGAAGATAGTCCAACTATATCTTTTGATTGGAGGCAGAACATTCAGCTAGGCAATATTCTTCTGCTATTTTGTAAGACACCAAAATTTTGCTGAATATCTGTAATTGGAATTTTTGGGGGCTGCCTATCAGCTCCCAAATAAAGGCATAGAGATTTATTAGTTACAAATGCTCAACCTTAGCTTAGACTTGTCCCACAAGCTCTTTAACTTAACGTAACCTGTTTCTATTCATCTGTTTTGCTTTAAGGCTTTTTACCTTTCACTCTGTATGTCCTACTTTCCTGCTTCCTATTTGTCTGTCTGTCTGACCTCTGGTATTCTTTTACTTTCTTTTCCAGAGCCTAAATTTCTCCTCCTTACTCTCCCTGCCTGGAAGTCCTACCTATACCTCCTCCCCCACTATTGGCCATTCAGCTTTTTATTATAGACCAATCAGGTGCCTTAGGTAAGATAAAAACAGCAACACATCTTTGCATAGTTAGACAAATATTCCACCACAGGTCTGTAAGTCTATGTTTCATCGTCAGAGAAGATGATGGTGGCTTTCAGTATATGCAAAATGTCTTGTCCCTTCCTTCCTTTTTTTTTTTTTCAAGGATTTTCTGTGTAACTGCTCTGGCTGTCCTGAAACTCCCTCTGTTGACCAGAAGACTGGCCTTGAACTCACAGATATCCACCTACCTGCCTCAGTGCTGGGATTAAAGGTGTGCACCACCACCACCTGGCTGGTTGAACACCTTTTGAGCTACCTCTAGTAACTAGGACCTACTTATACATTTAAAATTTTCTAACTTTTATACGTTTTTCTTTAAGTATCTGGGGCTGACTGGTTGACAAAGGAAATCTTTTTAGTAGCTATCTTTAATCTTTCTAAAAAGGACCTAACAAAAAAATTTTAAGTCTTCTTGGTGAGTGTTGGACAGAAGATCTATTCTGTCCAAGCTACATTGTCTGGCAACAATACCCCTGCCTAACCCAGAGGCGTTTTTCTACTTTTTCCAGAGAATGGTGTGTTCCCAATTGTCCAGATCATTGATTAAAAAGAAGAAATAAATCATGAAAGAGAAAGGAGTGGAACTTTCCTTTCCTTGGTGATCAGCACAGGGGGACTTTTCCCCTTCCCCCGGGGGCTGCTTAGAACAGGGATGGAGCAGGAACAATGTTCATCTAGGGGAACTATTTCTCCCTCCCTGTGTGCACTCTGCTTAGAGGGCAGGAGGGCTTGGATGAGAGACCCCAACCCCCCACCCCACACACAGGGATCAACCCCACCCCCCACACACACAGGGATCAACCCTGAGCAGGAGTCAATCCACAAAAGAAGCAAGCACTCCTGCTCCCAGTGTGGAGCAAGTGAAGGTATTTGTTGCATTGTGTTTTTGTTTGTTTGTTTTTATTTTTGTTTTGTTTTTGGTCTCTGAGTGATCTGGCAGAGCCAAAAGGATTCAAATCCCCCAACTGAAGGGGCATGGGTCTGAAGCTAGGGGATTCTCACATCAGAAAAAGCCATGGTCAATACAGGGAAGCAAAACTGATAGAAACACATAGAAAGACACCCAGAGACACAGTAAAAACAACCAGGGGTGGCCACCACATTACACACTTGTACAGACGGGGAACCCAGTCACGGCTCTCATGGGTCCTGGACACTGAATCAGTGGTGTGTGTCATTCAACCTCTCCTATGTGTCCAAACAGAAGGTGCCTTAACCACACTTACCTCCTGAGGTGACAGAGCAGGCCACTTTCTAATTTATTTCCTTTTGGGGTGGAGCTGTCACCTGGGACTCAGGTTTCACACCCCCTGGGAGCTCCTTGACAACCACCACACTCTCACCCACTCCAAGGGGGCTCTGAAACCCCCAGTGTCTTGAGGTCTGGTCTCTGGGGAGCTCATGAGGCCCCCGAAAATGTTGTGGTATATCTACCAGAGAAGACTGCTCAGACACAATTTTAAGCAAATAAAGTATATATTAGTCAGTCAACAACTACACTGGGTGTGTAGGATCCCAGTGCATCACCGCGCCTTTCAGGGTGAGGTTTTAAGTGGAAAAACAAACAAACAAATGTGTTCTAGCTAGGTGGTGTTGCACACCTTTAATTCCAGCACTTGGGATGCAGAGGCAAGTGGATTTCTGTGACTTTGAGGTCAGCCTGGTCCACAGAGTGAGTTCCAGGACAGCCAAGGCTAGACAGACAACCTGTCTCAGGAAAAGAAAAAAGAAAAAAAAAAAAAAGTTATGGTTGACATACTTCAGTTAACAAGAACGGTTTGCTAGAGGCAGAACTACAGAAGCAAGGTTAGTACATTTAGAGACTTTCCTAGAATCGTTTTTTGGTTGGATTAGGTCTTTGTTTTCATTTTAGCAGGTGGTGCTGTCTACATGCTGAGTTTTATGACCTGAATGTTAGTTACTTCCATCCTGGGGTCAGTTGTGCTGAGCTCTGGGGGCCTTTTGAGATCTAGGGCCTGTTACACCTTTGGAGACCCAAAGAGGGTATCAGATCCCTAGGAACTGAAGATAAGGATAATGATGAGCTGCTATGTGGGTGCTGGGAATTGAACTCACAGTACTTTGCAAGAGTGGTCAGTGCTCTTAACAGCTAAGCCATCTCTCCAGTTCATGGTCTCACTCTAGCCCTGGCTGGTCTGGAACTCTTTTATGTCTCAGACCTAAAATTTGAAGTGGTCCTCCAGCCTTTGCCTTTCTAGGATTCGGACTGAGGTTGTACCACCACATCTCAATTTTTCTGTTGTTGTTTTGGTTTGTTCCTTTGTTTTTTCATGACAGGGTCTCATTATGTAGGACTAGCTGTCCTGGAACTCACTATGTAGACCAGGTAGGCTTGCCTCTGCCTCCTAAATGTATGTTGGGACTAAAGGTATGCACCACTACACCCACCTTTTTACTTTTTTTTTTTTTTTTTTTTTTAAAGTCAGGGTTTCACTGTAACCATAGCTAACCTGGAAATCAGTGTTTAGTGCAGGCTGGCCTCAACTTGCAGAGGTCCTCCTACTTGGTACCTCAAAGTGAGAGCATTACAGTATTACATACTTGGACACCCATATCCAACCTCTTTATTGGTTGGGGGGGGTAGGGTTCCACGTAGCCCAAGCAGGTCTCAAACTCATATGCAATAGAGGGTGACTTTGAACTCCTGATCCTCCCACTTCAGCTTCCTGCCCGTAACTTAGTGTAAGCCTTTCATTGAAAAATTCTGTTTTCAAACTCAGGTCCTCTGCAAGAATAGCAATTGGTCTGAGTCATCTCTTTAACATCTGTAAAAGTTTTAAAGACACAGTTTTGCTATTAGTGTTTTAATATTTTAATTTTATTTATTCATTCATTATTTTTATAAAAATTCCACAAAATTGTCCCAGGGTCTTACTTTACTTCTGAGAAATTCTCCCAGATACCCTGTACCATACTCAAATCCTCAAATACTCTCTTGGACTATCACACCTCAGTGTCTTCCTATGTGGTCCTTCAAAATCCAACTCTAAATTCCCTTAGATACTAAACACAATATCATTATTTATAGGTATTTTTCGGCCAGTCCATAGTGTTATTATTATATAAATGACCCTTCAAAACTATAGAGAATTAAGAGAGATTAAAATGATTTTTAAAAAAAAAAAAAAAAAAAAAAAACAAGACTGGAAAGATGTCTCAGTGATTAAGAACATTCCATACCCTTGTAGAGGACCTGGATTTGATCCCCAGCACCCACATGACAGCTCACAAGCTTCAGTAAATCCAGTTCTAGGAAGTCCAATGCCCTCTTCTGGCCTCCACAGGCATCAGTCTGGTGGTACATTGACATACATGTAGGCAAAACACCCTTATGCATAAAATAAATATTTTTTAAATTGAAGAATACTATAAAGTGTAAGGATTTTTTGTTTATTTTTCGAGACAGGGTTTCCCTGTGTAGCTCTAGCTATTCTGGAACTCACTTTGTAGACCAGACTGGCGTAAAACTCATAGAGATCCACCTGCCACTGCTTCCCAAGTGTTGGGATTGAAGGCAAGCACCACCACCGGCCCCGCTGTAAGCAAATTTTTTGTTGTTGTTGTTGCTTGTCTGTTTGTTTGTTTTATGAGACAGGGTTTCTCTGTGGCTTTGGAGGCTGTCCTGAAATTAGCTCTGTAGACCAGGCTGGTCTCAAACTCACAGAAATACGCCTGCCTCTTCTTCCTGAGTGCTGGGACTAAACTAGTGCACCACCACCCAGCATGTAAGCAAAACTTTTACATAAACATTTTTAAAATCTTTTGACTATGTGTATATTTGTGTGTCTGTGTTGGTGTGTGCACATGAGTGCAATATCACTTCCCCCAAGAGTAGCAGTTTCAGGTGTTTGTGATCCATCTAATGAGGGTGCTAGAATTGAACTCTGGTCTTCTGAAAGAGCACTCCTAGCATTTTTCCTTTTTTTTTTTTTTTTTTTTTTTTCTTTTTTGTTTTTTTTGAGACAGGGGTTCAATGTGTCACTCTGACTGTCCTGGAACTCACTCTGTACACCAGGCTGGCCTGGAACTCACAGAGCTCCACCAGATCCTTAGTGGTGGGATTAAAGGCATGTGTCACCACCTCCTGGCATTGTCTGAGCTCTTAACCACTGAGCCATCTGTCCAGTCCCATAAGTAAGTGTTCTTAATGTTTGATAGAAATTAAGTATTAAAAAGCTAATCTTCCCTTTCCAGACTAATCTTCTAAACCAGGGTTTCAGAGTATGGCCCTGGGCCACTTCTCAGATCCTGTCCACACCTACCAAGTCAGAGACCCAGTGAACTTGTTTGTTCCAGCTCTCCAGGGGTTCCCACATGAGTTTTAGAAACCCCGACCCAAATCAGCTTCTTTCCTTTCCTTTCATTTATCTAAAACAGAATCACGTGTAGCCCAGGCTAGTGAACTAGATATGTAACTAAGGATGACTGTGAACCCACCCCCACTTCAGATGGGAAGTATTGTGTTCATGGGCCTCCAGGACTAGCTTTACAGATCATTCTTTATCTAGGGTCTACACCCTAGGGTCCCTTTTACTAGATTCTATTTATGTGTCTTCATTCACTGTTTAGGTCCACATGGAAAACCCATCGCAGATAGAGGAATCTGGGAAAGAGATAGGAACTTGACTAGAATAATGAGAAGGGAGGACTTGATTAGAATAATGAGAAGGGAGGAGGAATGGTCCAGACAAACATTTCAGAGTGATGTCCACGTACTGTAGTGAACGTTGGTTGGTGGTGGGGGAAGAGACATGGATGGCTCAGAGATTCTTACCTTGAATGCTTTTGTTGGTAATGCCTTAAAAATTAAATTAAAAGAGGAAGTGGTAGCACATTACTGTACTATGAGCACTGAAGGCCAGCCAGAGCTAAACAGCAAGACTATGATAATAACCATTGGAACTCTAACAAGTGCAGATGCCAGATATTTTCAGATAGAATTTCTAGAAAATGTGGACTGGGAATTCGGATTGGGCATAAATGTTTAGAAAGTGTTCTCTAGGGCTGTTAAGACCAGACCAGAATAAGATTACTCCGGCTCCAGGTGATCTGACACCCTAAACATATACATATAAATAAAAGAAACATACATATGCATAGAGTTTGTATACCATGATCACTAATATCTGGCAGGTAGGTAGTATTGCTGGAGAAAAGAACTGGAATTGATTGGGGTGCAAAGGCAGGAAGAAGGTACTATAATTCTCAGGGCAAGAAGAGAATCTGATGAAGGAAGATGAGAAGCATCCGAAGGCAGGAAGATTAGGGTGATAAAGAATCGGCAAAATCAGATACATTCAGAAAGAGGAGACATTAGGCAAAGTCAGATCCTACAGAGAAACAGATGACAAAACACTGAAAAAAAAATGATCTAAGAAGTTGGATAGTCAAGGGGGAGCTCATGGACCCCATGGAAAACCAGCATAGGACTGACCCAGACCCCCTGAATGTGGGTGTTAGATGGGAGGACTGGACAGTCTGTTGGGTCTATATCTAATATCTAGTATACGAATGGACTTTGGGAGCCCATTCCACAGAGAGAGATCTCTTGTCTAGACAAATGAAATGACAGACTTTGAAAATCCTTAGTGGAAGGCTTCACCCTCCCTGGAGAGCAGGAAGGGGATGAGGGTTGGGAGGGGAACAGGGGAGGACAGGAGAGTGGAGAGTGAGGGATTGACATGTAAAACAAGCTTGTTTCAAATTTAAATAAAATATATTATCATTAAAAAAAGTTGGATAATCTTCAACTGGGTGGGATATCATTTCAGAACAGGTAGCACTTGGAAATTCTGTTGATTAAAGTGACTGAGGGCTAAAAAACTATTGATATAAAATACTTGGGGTGTAGGTGTGGTGGTGTATGACTTTAATCCCAGGGCTTGGGAGGCAGAGGTAGGAAGATTTCTGAGTATGAGGTCAACTAGTGCTACAAAGTGAGACCCTGTGGGAACGAGGAGAATGTACCTTCACTGGCAGAGACTAATGACCTGAGTTCCATCTCTAGGATTCTCTTGACAGGAGAGAACTGACTCATGATTGTCCTTGGACCCTCACATGAGCGCCTGGCATGACCCCCCCCCCAACAAATAATGTAATTTAAAGTGTTTAAAGATGTTTGAGGGGGGGTGCCGGGCATTGGTGGCGCATGCCTTTAATCCCAGCACTTGGGAGGCAGAGGCAGGCGGATCTCTGTGAGTTCAAGACCAGCCTGGTCTACAAGAGCTAGTTCCAGGGCATCCTTCAAAGCCACAGCGAAATCCTGTCTCAAAAAACAAACAAACAAACAAAAAAGATGTTTGGCGGTGCAGAAGATTTTTGGGACCCTTATAATGGGTACCATCAAGGGTACTGAAGGATTTTTGATACAGGGTAGATAAATAAAACAGAACAGTTTAAACGAAAGCAGATGATAAAAACTCAGATCAGCATTGCCAGTTTGTAGTAGTCCAGATCTCCTAATCTCATTTGAAAGGGAAATTTGGAAGTTATTCATATCCCTTCTGTTCAGTTCAGCAAGGAATTATTTTCTAGAAAATCATGTGCCTTGCTTAAGGAGGTGGGGAAAGGGTATTGAGTAGTGCAGCAGTTGCTCCAAGGTGTTCACAATGAAATAGGGCTGCATAAGCAATGGCAAAATAGCATAACGGATTTTAAGAGTCGTTCCAAGTCAGTTTTTGGAGGTTATCTGGCAGAGTCATAGATTTGTTGTGATAGATTGTTTCTTTCTCTAACTACTGATTTTCAGTCGTGGATATTTTAAAATTAAAGAAGGTTCTATGAGTGTATCCCGAGGCAAGTTATCCTAGGTGTTTCCCCCGCCTCCCCAATGTAATCATTCACACACTCCCTGACAGGGCAAACTACTACTTCCTGGCGGGCGCAGCTAGTCCTATGCGCACATAGTCCTGAAGCAGTGAGTTGTGCCCACCAGGGGGCGCCGCTAAGTCGCAGCGGCTGTACCTCCGGTCCGGGGAGGTCTGCTTTGTAAACGTAGGCAACAACGCAGGCTCCGTGCGCATGCGCGGCATGTCCACACCCGCCAGCATGGCGCCCGTGGAGCACGTTGTGGCTGACGCCGGAGCTTTCTTGAGGGACGCGCCGCTGCAGGTACAGGAGATTCCACCGAGGGGCGGGGGGCCTGGGCTCCAGACCCTCCAGGGGAGCGGTGGGGTCAGGCGAGTGTGCTCACTGGGTCGGTCTGTCCGCAGGACATCGGAAGGAACATCTACACCATTCGGGAGGTGGTCAGAGAGATTCGGGACAAGGCCACGCGCAGGCGGCTGGCAGTGCTGCCCTACGAGCTGCGGTTCAAGGAGCCCTTGCCGGAGTACGTGCGGCTGGGTGAGTGTCCCAGGCCAGCCTCGTCGGGGGCTGGACCCAGAGTGGAGACAGACTGCCCCTGAGCCAGTCAGAGCATTTGTTAGAGACGGTCGATTCAGCCTGCTTTAATAGAAACCAGCAGTGTGCCCCCGGCTGCATCACACACTCCAGGCTTTGTGAATTGAGAATAGTAATAGTGTCTGTAAGGACTCCGGCATTATGCTGGCCTGCCCGTCACCTGGTGGAAAGCACTCAGGCAATACCCTGGTCGGCCCAGGGTTCCTTGAGTACTGATCTGCACGCAGATGCAAGGGACCCTTTTAAAAGACCTCTGCCCACTTATTCCTGCAGTCTACTCTTTCCCGCTGTTCCCCTGAGGCAGACAGGACTTTTCCTGTCTCCCTCTTCTTTTATGTCCTCTCTCTGTGTCTCTTTACCTCTCTTATCTTTCCTTCCCCCTCCCTCCCCTTTCTAATAAAACTTCTCACTTACGCTCTATCTGCCTGGAGTGTTTGTCAGCCCCCCCCCCCCCCCCCCCGTCACCCTCTCCCACCATGGAATCCGTGCAAGGTTCTGTTCAAGCTTTATCACAACAGTGTCTGCCTCTCAGCACTGTAGGCCTTAAGACGAATATGCCTCTTGGCACATTGGAAGCTTTCAGTAAAGGTGTTTAGATTCCTGAGAACTCAGTGGGAGAGTTCTTGCCAAGTACACAGAAGGCTCTGACTTGAGTGAAATTTCTACACCCCCATTAATTCTCTCTCGATGTAGCAATCCAAGTCAGACCAAATCAAACAATTAGAACCATGTTTAATGGATACAATGCTCCCGAACGGCCTTTCAGCCCCCCAGAGAGGAGCTGGGAAAGAGGCTGGAAAACCACAGCACACGTCTCTTTTCTGGGGCACAATTTAAATACCCTGTGGAAGATGTCTTGAGCATCTCTAGGGAAAGAGTAGTCATCATTTGGCAGGCTTTCTGAGATGTTTGATGCAGGGTTTGGAGGGAAATAAGGGAGGAGGTTTGAGTGGAACTTCCTCCATTACATTCGAACTCTTTGGGTAATGGATGCCAAAGGCTGGGGGGAAGCTTCCACCACAACAGTGAATACTGCCAGAAACTAAAGAAATTTAAAAATTAAGAACATAGATCTGAGGTCTTATATGTAGGGTGATTATAGTTTTGAACAGAGAAGCAGCCTTAATTTAAAAAAGGGTATGCAGCTGTCGTGGGGGGTGTAATCTCAGCACTGGGGAGGCAGAGGCCATCTTGAGCTAGATACTGAGACACTCTGTCTTACTGAAAATAAAGATGGGCCCAGTGTGAAGTCACCTGACTTTAGTCCAAGCCCTCTGGAGTCAGGTTCCAAGTCAGCCAGGGCTGCAAAGTGAGACCTCATCTCAATAGTAAACAACTTTTTGTTTTGTTTTGTTTTGTTTCTCTGTGTAACAGCTGCGGCTTCCTAGAACTCACTCTGTAGACCAGACTGGCTTTGAATTCACAGAGATCTGCCTGCCTCTGCCTCCTGGGTGCTGGGATTAAAGGCGTGAACCACCAACACCCGGCTAGGTGTGCAGTTCTTAAAATCTTTGAAAACCTGTCCATTATTGCACAGCAACCCTCTTTGGGTTTTATCACAGACCATGATTTCAGTTAACTTTTCTGTTCTAATGTATTCTGTTAATCTAGCTGTTTTACTTAGAGCTAAAGACTTTTAGAGCTAAGAAAGAAGAGGCTTCTGATAAAGCCAGAGCTTCAGTGAGGAACTCTCATCATGGGAAAAAACTATGCTGACTTAGATGATTTTCTTGTTGTTCTGTTATTCTTATCCTATTCCTTGATCTGATGAGAGTTTTGCCTTAAAGCTGCCTGTTGAGTGGCTTGGTGGTGGTAAATACAGACTTTTGTTTTTTCTCTTTGAGACAAGGTTTCTCTGTATAGCTTTGGATCCTGTTCTGGAACTAACTTTGTAGTCCAGGCTGACCTTGAACTCTGCCTCCTGAGTGCTGGGATTAAAAGGGTGTGCCATCAGCACCTGGCCAAATAGACTTTTCAGTCACAAAAAGGAAAAAGCTCAGAAAATAGACGTTGTAGTTTTCATGTCATATTGAGTCTTGTTTTTGTTTGGTTCTTTGGTTAGCTTGGTAGTGGTCTTTTGAAACAAGGTCTCAGTATCCTGGGTTGACCTTGAACTTTTTATAAGGCTGAGGATGATCTTAACTCCTGATCCTACTATCTTCCATCTCCTGAGTGCTGGGATGGGATAACAGGAATGAGCCACCACTCCCAGATGGGATATTGATTCTGAGATCTTTGAAAATTGGGTTTTTTTTTTTTTTTTTTTTTTTTTTTTTTGTACATGATACAGTTCAAATGAGTTGAATTTGTTTTCTTTCCATCATGTAGATCCTAGGGATCAAGCTCAGGTGGCTAGATTTGCTGTCAGGCACCTTTACTAGGCCACCTCAATGTCCCATGCTTTTTGTTTTGTTGTATGTGAGTAGGAGTTTTGCCTGCATGTGTACTCATGCACCATGTGTCTGCCTGATGCTCTCAGAGGCCAGAGAGGGCATCAGAGCCCCTGGAACTGGAGTTAGATAGTTGTGAGCCATCATGTGACACTGAGAATTTAACCTGGGTCCTTTGGAAGAGCAGCAGGTGCTCTTAACTGTAGAGCCGTCTCCATCCCCTACATAGGTTCTTTTGATACTGTGGTTATCCAAGGACCTGTCAGTTTTTGTCCTTAACTAAAGTTGGAAATCTCTTGTTTACTTGCAGTGACTGAATTTTCGAAGAAAACTGGAGACTATCCCAGCCTCTCTGCCACAGATATCCAAGTACTGGCTCTGACTTATCAATTAGAAGCAGAATTTGTTGGAGTGTCTCATTTAAAACAAGAACCAGAAAAGGTAAATCAAATCAGGGGGATTGGATTGTTTGGTTTGGTTTTTATGTTTATGTGAGTATATGAGCTTTTGGGGTGATAGGGTGGAGGGCATGCCTTTGGAGGCCTGAAGAAAGCATTACACCCCTTGGAGTGAAATTACAGGTATTTGTCTGCCACTTAGCCTGCAACATGGGCCTGGAATCTGAACTCTAGTCTTTGATTGAGCACTAAATGCTCTTAACCACTGAGCTATGTCTCCAGCCCCAGGTTTGTTTTTAATTCATGTTTTATTATGTCGTACATGAAAGTGGGAATAATAGTGATAGCTGCAGTGTCCTTAGTGTGGTTCACCTCTACATCAATATCCATAGAGCTTTTAATTTATGTAGAGCCACAGCCATGAGTATTTTCAATTAGGAGTCCATTTGCTGTTTCAGTGATGTGTGTGTGTGTGTGTGTGTGTGTGTGTGTGTGTGTGTGTGTGTGTGTGTGTGTGTGTATCTTTTCCTCTGTCTCTTATTAAAATAAAAACAAAACCTCAGAGGGCTAGAACCTGTATAACCTGGTGACCCAGATTTGAGCCTATGTTAAAAGGTAGATGCAGTGACTGGGATTTACAATCCTAGCATTCCTATTACAAAATGAGAGAGAAGGAGAATTGGTAGAAATCTCAGTCTTATAGTGCAGCAGCAGAAACAAGCCGGCCCCTGCCTGAAACAAACCACAGCAGAAAGAGAAAGCAGGTCCAGGAATCTTGTCCTCTGACCTCACTCACATCTGTGTGCTGTGGTACCCACACATCTGTACTTCCTGTCTCTCACACAATAGAGCTTTATTTTAATTCACTTAAAAGGCATGGGCTTTTGGACCTGGACCCTTTTTTGTTTTTGATTTTTGAGACAGGATCTCACTATGTAGTCTTGTTTGTCCTAGAACTCACAGAGATTCGCCTGCCTCCGCCTCCCAGACATCTGGGATCAAAGGTGTGCGCCACCACACCTAGTTCGTTCGTTCTTTATTTTTGTACGTTACATTTATTTTGTGTGTGAGAGCATACCATAGCTTGCTTGAGAGGTCAGGGGACAACCTACTGGACTTGGTTTTCTCCCTTCACTGTATGGGTCCTTTTACCTGCTCAGCCATCTTTCTGTTCCTAAATAAATCTTAAAATAATAATAACTTGGGTGGGGGTGTTATTCCCTTGGTAGAGGGCTTGCCTCACATGTGTGAAGCCCTGGCTTCAATCTCTGACAGTGTATATGTTGGGAATGGGAGTTCGTGTGTGTCCCAGTATTCTGAAGGTGGAGGCAGGATGATCAGAAGTTCAAGGTAGATTAGGCTATAAAATGAGTGTAAGGTGAGCGTGGGCTAAATTAGACCCTGCCTCAAACATAAAAAAAAAAAAAAACCCAGAGCCATAATTGGACTGTATAACATTAATATGGACTCCTAATGTCACCAAATATCCAATTAGTATTCACATTTTCCCATTCTGTAAGTATTTATTGATAGTTTGCTTTGGTGAAAATCCAAATGAAGTTTATATATAATACTTAATACATTTAGCAAATGTATTCACCCTCTTTTTTTTTTTTTTTTTTTTTTTTTTTTGAAATAATTTCTGTAGCCCGGGTTAGCTTGGAACTTGCTAGAACCAAGCATGACCTTTTACTCTGGATTTTTTTTAAAGGTTCATTTAAAAAAATGACGCATGCCTTTGATCCCAGCACTTGGCAGGCAGAGGGCAGGAGGCAGGAGGATCTCTGTGCGTTTGAGGCCAGCCTGGTCTAGATCGAGTTCCAGGACAGCCTCTAAAGCCACAGAGAAACGCTGTCTCGAAAAACCAAAAAAAAAATAAAATAAAATAAAAAAAAAAAAAAAAAAAAAAAAAAAAAGAAAAGAAAAAGAAAAGTGACACTTTGGTGTAAGAGTGTTTTGCCTACATGTATGTGTGTTCAGTTTGCCTATGTATATGTATGTTTATCATGTCTGTACCCAGTGCCCAGGGAGTTTAGAAGAGGGCTTTGGTCATGTGGGTGCTGGGAAACAAACTTGGATTTTCTGCAAGAACAAGAAGTATTCCTAACTGCTCAGCACATCTCCAGCACTGACCTTGAATTCTTGATCCTCCTGCCTTCCCAAAGCTGGGATAATAGGTATGCACTGGGCTCATATTCCTATACTATTCAGAGATACCATGCCCTTTCTTGTTTTTCAGTCAAGTTTAAAAGCCTCAAAACAGACTCATTTTCGTTTGTGTCAAAAGCCTTAGCATGGGTGCAGTTAGTAGAATGTTGCACAGTGTGCACAGGGCCTCTAGCTTTTATCCCCAGCACCTCATAAACAGGCTTGTGATGCACTCTGATAATCCCGTGCCTTCAGAGGTAGAGACAGGAAGATGAGAGAGAAGTTCAGAGTCATCCATAGTGAGTTCGGGACCAGGACTAAGTGAACTGTCTCCAAGGGCTTTAGGACATTGCAGGAGAGGCACAGCAGTTCAGCTCTGTGGCATTAGGGCACCCTAAAAGCACTTGATATTGCTGTCAGGGTGTCTGAGTGTTGTCATTTTGTCTATATTCTTGTTACTTCTAGTTTTTATATTCAATTAACTAGGGGAAAAGGGCTTGCTTTTTGTTTAATTAGCCTTAATGTTGTATTTTTAAACTAACTGCCCTTTCTCAATGCTGGCTTTCTTTCTTTCTTTCTTTTTTTTTTTTTTTTTTTAAGGTTAAAGTAAGCTCTTCAATTCAGCACCCAGAAACCCCTCTGCACATTTCTGGTTTCCATCTGCCCTCCAAGGTAACTCCTTTCAGGATCCCTGATCCTTGAGTTCCTTTCTATAGCATGCCTACTCTTGATAACAAAGCAAATTGACCTGGGCCAGGGGCATATTATTCTAGAGCTTCCAGGCCCAGCTTGCATACAGAGTGGTTTTGCCTTTAAACGTCTCATTTTCATGTTTTTAAATTATTCTGCTCCCTGGAATAGTGCTTACCTGGTATATGTAAAGCCCAGGGTTCATTCCCCTGCCCATAAAAAAAAAAAAAAAAAAAATTGTTTTATTTTAACCTCAGCCTAAACCCTCACATGAAACAGTGGGTCGTGACCACCCGTCTGATGGGCCTGAGGACCTGGAATTCAGCTCCTTCATGTTCTGGAGGAACCCTCTGCCTAATATTGATCAGGAGCTGCAGGAGCTGCTGGTAAGGCCCTGGCTTATAGTCTCCTATTGATGTCAGAGCCTCTCCACAAGCATCCTAACCTGGGAGTGTCTGTTGATGTTTCAGATTGACAGAAGGGAAGAGGAGGAAGAGGAGGAAGAAGAAGATGAATTTGAAGACAGTGATGACGATGGGGGTGGGTGGATAACCCCCAGCAATATCAAGCAGATCCAGCAGGAGTTGGAGCAGTGTGATATCCCGAAGGATGTACGGGTTGGCTGTGTGACCACAGACTTCGCCATGCAGGTGTGTGGGGTAGTAGACCCAGGCCAACATGGTGGGGTAAGGGGTACAGAGCTTCTGTAAACTTGACTGTTCATTTTGTTTGAGGGGAGCCCATCACATCAGTGACCCCACACCCTACACATATGCGTAGGGTAAAAAGAATATTTAAATTTTTAAATTAATTTTTTTAAAGATTATTTACATTGTATACAGTGTTCTACCTTCTTGCACACTACAAGAGGGCACCAGATCTCATTATAGATGGTTGTGAGTCATCATGTGGTTGCTGGGAGTTAAACTTAGGACCTCTGGAAGAACAGCCAATGCTCTTAACCTCTGAGCCATCTCTCCAGCCCTACAATTTCTTACTTAGTGTTCATGTGCCAGAGTGTGTATGAAAGTCAGGATAATTTGTAGGAGTCATCTATTTCTGTTCACTGTGTTGATGCCAGGGATCAAACTCAAGGTGTCATGTTTAGTAGCAAGCACTCTTACCCAGTGCCCAGTGAGCCATTTTGATGGTGCTGGATATTTATTTGTGTTTTTTTTAAATTCTTAACATGAGCAGTTGGTGCCTTTTTATGTTTGGACCTCTGAAGGAAATGAACAGGACTTAAATCCCCAAAATGAAAATATTTTCCCCAACAGGAAAAAATAAAAATAAAAAATCTGTTGAGAGGCTTTTGCCAATGAGACCAGTCTCTGTTCTTGGAATTGCCTGGTAACTCAGGTCCCTGTGTTCCCATCCAGGCTTCACAGGTATTCTCTAACAAAAGCCAGGGATTATAAATTAGACTAGAAAGTTAGATTCCCATAATTGTGTAAAAATTATTGCCAAATTAATGTCAAAGAAGATGATTTCAGTCCTTCCTTAACTTGTTGGTTGTAGAATGTTCTGCTTCAGATGGGGCTGCACGTGTTGGCAGTGAATGGCATGCTGATCCGAGAGGCCCGGAGCTACATCTTACGCTGTCATGGCTGCTTCAAGTATGTGGTTGAGGGTTTGGACCCATCTTCCTGATCCTGTCCCTGCTGATGGCTCCTTGGAAGAGAACCTTTTCCTTCCACCTTGGTGTTCTCTGTGGCCTATCTGCTGTCTCCACTACACTAAAATCCCTGGGACACATTGCCAAGCATGTCTCCTAGGAGCCTAGAGTTAGGGATGTGGGTTCTGGAACAGAGGTCACACGCTGGACTGTATAGATGGAAAGGGGTCTGGGATTTGCTCCCATGTGACATAGGAGGATGGAGCAAAGGGTAGAGATGAAGCATGATAGCTGTGAGTTGATAGTCAAGCTGAGTGATGGTTACATGGGGATTCTTTGTGGTTGACACGGCTACTTTATTTATGTCTGTTAATCCAGAGTACATTGGTTCACATCTAGATGCTTTCTGTCTGTGAACAGTTAGTTGCCTTCTTAGTTCTTTAAAGATGTCTTTAAATTGAAAGATTTGTTGTGAGGAACTAGGAACATAAATCATAGGGATTTAGCAGGGCATTTGGCATAAAGGAGATGTTCCCTTCGATGGACTCTCAAGTTGACTGACCGCTCCCTTCTGTTGCCTGTTCTTTGGTGGGGTGGGTGGGGCTGGTGTTTTGTGGACAGACCCTGGAGGCTGGTTGGAGTGCCAGACACTGCCACAGCCTTGCTGTAAAATATGTTCCCAGGATTTATGGGCAGACTTAGGGCCATTTTGCATCTGTGGACTGGGTCTGTGGACATCCTTGTAGGTCATCTGGAGCCTGGCTTTGCAGAAGCCTGGTATGGGATGATGCTGAAGCATTGAGGTGTTTTGCTGGGCCTGAAGTACTCTTGATGAGATTGGAGCTTCCTGGGATGGACTTAATCTTCTAGACAATAATAGCCACCTACTATCATGGTTTAATAAGGATCAGGGTAAACAGATAGTCCGAATAGATGTTTATTCAGGGAGAAATAACTTACAACCTAGGCAGATGAACACCAGCAGGTTCCACCGGATGCTCTACTCTCTGTGTCCCATGTTCCCCGGCTCCTCCTCAGACCTAGTTCCACCGGTCACTTCCACCCCTGGCTCCACCCTCCAATGGGCATAGTCAGTGCCACAGAAGGAGACAAAGTGAATATCCCACTACAACCTTTACAGTTGTGACACCGTGACACTTCTTAGAGTTGCTACTGTAGTCTTCTGTGCCTTAGTGTAATGGTTCTTAGTCTTAAATGCGTAAGACTCCTGTCAGCTTCTTATTTCATAAGCCTACTGCTATTATTGCCCCTGGACAAAGTCTCCTGGTATCTGCCCCCCCCCCCCCATTGACAGAGGGCACATTCATTTTTAGAAACTCGTGTAGTAGTTTCCCTATTTGTGTGGCGGTGGCTGCTTGTCTGCTTGTCTGCTTTCATGAGTAGTTAGTCCATAGCACCATGTGGAGGCATTTGTTGAGGTTCAGGAAACTTGTAGGTAAGAGGTTTGTCTTCTCCAGCCCTTTGACCCAGCTCTGCCTCTTCCCTTAGGGTTGTGGAGACCCTCTGAGAGATGGCTGAGACCACCTGGTGGCAAGTTGATGGTGGCAACTTTTCCTGGGTCCTCTATGGGAGCTGAATGAATGAAGTGGGGGACAGTACCTCACGTTTGTCAGCCAGAGCAGCTTACTATAGTGTTCCCTGTGGGGTTCACTTAACTCCTGCCACCTCCTAACTTCACACCCGGCTGGCTTTGGGGAGAAGGTGGGTTAGAGCAGAAGTGACCACAAGGAACTTCCATGCTGCACCCATCCTGCTGCTTCCCAGCTTTCTGGCCTTGACCAAAGTACTTGGCCTTGGTTTTCCAATCTGTGAAATAGCGGTAGTGTCAACGTCAGGTTAAGCTCGTAGAATAATGCCTGCCTATTGGGTTGTGCTTTGTTAATGTACCCACAACCCACTCTTCTTTCCTGGCCACAATTCAGTGCATTGCCCTTTTCCCTCTAAGGGAGGCAGCTGCCCTTGAACGGCATTTTCCTTTAACATGAGGCTAGCCTTTATATTCTGGAAGATGGGTATAACAAAATTTAGCCTTTTCTGTATTTCTCGTCATTTCCTTCTCGGGCTGGGGGTGGGGTCTCCTGCCTATGGTGCCAGTGTGCAGCCTTTGTGTTCCTCTAGGACGACGTCAGACATGAACCGAGTGTTCTGTGGGCATTGTGGGAACAAGACCCTGAAGAAGGTATCTGTGACTGTCCATGATGATGGTACCTTGCACATGCATTTCTCCCGGAACCCCAAGGTGCTGAACCCTCGAGGCCTCCGGGTAAGTGCCCGGAATCAAATGACTAAGGGGGAACTGGACAGAGTGAAGCACACCTAGAATCCTAGCACTGGGCAGAGGCAGGAAGAGCAAGAGCTCAAGGCCAGCCTGGGCTCCTAGACCCAGTTTCCAAAAAGACCAGAGGACAGGAGTGCCGACCTAGTCACCTACTGGTGGGGCCAGGAGCCCATGGTCTCAGTACACAGAAGAAAGTGCAAAACAAGCCACCTGTGTTTCTTTTAAGGTTTCTTTTATCTGCAGTGTTCTGCCTGCATGTATCCCTGCAGGCCAGAAGAGGGCACCAGATCTCATTATAGATTGCCATGAGCCATCATGTGGTTTCTGGGAATTGCAGCCAGTGACCTTAACCTCTGAGCCACCAATGTTTGTGTTTCTTAAAGAATTGGAAGGAGAAACAAGGAGTGATTCTGAACAGTGAGTGTTCAGTGGTGGCCACTTGATTTGGGAAAGGCAGAGCTCAGCAAGGGTCACCTGCAACATAGTAGAGACCAGATTTGTCCGGGAGTTGAAAGGGCATTTAAAGTTAAAGGAGTGTAAGGGGTCTGAGCTCTGTGAAGCAGAGGGCGGAAGGTGAGTGCACAGTACAGGAGAGTTGGTTGTGTGTGAATGGATCAGGAGAGAACAGCCAGCTATGTAGTGAGTGGCTCATGCTGGAATTCAAGCATTCAGGGGGCTGAGGCAGGAAAATTTCTACAAGGTTGGAGGCCCTCATGGCTACAGAGTGAAACTGTCTCCAGAAGTGGGAGGGTGTCGAGAGGAGAGGAGGCTCTGAGAGGTAGCTCAGCAGTTAAGAGCAAGGGCCACAGTGGGGAGAGTGTGAGAGTGCAGAGCCTGACTGCCACTCCCCTGGAACCCTGGCCCCACTCAAACTCAGCCATCCTCCTGCCGCAGCCTCCTGAATGCCAGGATTGCAGGTGTGCATACCGCACCAGTTTCTCTTTGTGTTTTTGGTGTTCTTGGCAGTGTTATTAGGCACTTCTCTGCATTGTAGCAGAAGGTACATGATAATTAGGTGACACTTCTCTCTTGGTTAAGGTTTCTGCACTGTAAAGTTACAGTTACTCTTATATAATTGTTTAGGTCAGTTATGACTGTTAATTATCACATAATTGTACTGTTTAGTTGGTTGGTTAATTTTTGTGTGAGTTGTTTGGTTTTTCCAGACAAGGTTTCTTAGTGTAGCCCCGACCTTCCTGGAACTCAGGGTTCTGCCTGCCTCTGCTGCGATTAAAGACTTCATAATTGTTTTCTAATATTGTTCAGTGTTCTGTATTCCAGGACAGTCTACTTGAAATAATAAGAACTTTGAATTCTATGTTTTTGTTTTTGTGGTGCTGGAAATCAAACCCAGGTTTCACATGTACCGCACAAGCACTCTACTGCTGAGCTCCAGTCCAGTCCTTACTTGTTTCATGTGTGTGTAGGTGATTGTACACACCCAGGCAGAGGCCAGAGGCAGATAGATACTGGGTGTCTTCCTCCAGCACTCTCCCTTTCTTCCCTCTCTTTCAAGGCAGGGTCTCCCTGTGTAGTCCTGACTGTCCATTGTAGACCAGGCTGGCCTTGAACTCAGAGACCTGCCTGCCTCTGCCTCCCTAGTGCTGGAATTGAAGGTGTGCCACCACACTGGTTGCTTTTGTGTATTTTTGTTTTCTGCTATAGGCTATGCTCTGTTTCACTCATTTTGAAGCTTATGTATTTCCATGCTTGGCGAGTGAGAGCCCTTTCAAACTGCATTCTTGAGTGTGTCAGCTCTTCTTTGCACTCATTCTTAGTCTTCCAGCATAGCAGAGTGTTTCCAGACCTTCAAACTCTCTTGTCCCTGCCCTAGAGTAGCCCTTTTTCTTAAGAGGTGCGTATGTGATGGTGGTGTAGGGGTGTGAGAAAGGTGTAAAGGTATGTGTTTTAGTTTGGTTTGAGACAAAGTCTCTTGTTTATTCCTGCTTCTAACTTCTAAGTGCTGGGATTATAGGTTTGTGCAAACACCCTTGGTTTATGCGATACTGGGGATCAAGCCTGGGGCTTCCATGCATTGCTAGACAAACTCAACAAATTGAACTACACATTACCCACCCCTTGCTGACCATGTGTAACGAGTACGGTTTTTCCGCCTGCTGCCCGGTCTTGTCCCGCCGCCATGCCGCCAGCCCCAAATAATACACAGAGACTTTGTATTTGGTATTATACTGTTGGCCTGGTTACTTGTTTCTTATCGGCTAGCTCTGCCTTTAATTATTAACCCATTTGTGCTGATCTATGTATTTCTCTTACCGGGGAGCAAGCGGCATACTGCTTTCTTCAGACTCTCCATCTTGACTCCTCCTTACTACTTCCTATTTCCTCCTTGTCTCCTAGTCCCTCCTATCTTCCTTTCCTATTGGCCAACAGTGCTTTATTATTAACCAGTATGAGAAACATATACAGAATGACATCTCCCATCATCTCCTCTTTTCTGTTTAAATAAAAAGAAGGGGTTTAACCTTAACACAGCAAAATATATAACACAATGGTTATTCAATAAGAATCACAGTTAACAATATTTAGTCCATTAACATTTAGCAAGATTAAAGGAAACTATTCTATCATCTATCCTATATTTGTGAATCTAAAGTCCTATATGTATCTTATCTTTAAACCTAACTAAGGAAAACTATAACCATAACTATTTGTCTTCAACTCCATCAAAGACCACAGAAGGATAGTATATAAACTGTAGAAATGACAGAGACAACTCACTGCCTGGTCACCCGAAGTTCTTTTGTAATCTTCCATCTTCAGCCCATAGGCCATAGTGTGTCTGGCAGACTATTCAGCAAAGCAGGAAACTTTAAACTGTCTTCTTGTATTGGCAGTTTGTCAGTCACTTTTCTCTGTGTCCTGCAGACTGTCTGGCAGATTCTTCCATGAAGCAGGAACTCTGTAGCAATGTCCATCTTGTATCAGAAGTCACTTTCCTGTGGGTCCTGCATGTCCAGTTTATACATCACAAAGTCAAACAGTCCAGACAAGAGGAGTATCTTGTCCAAATGGCTAGTCTTGCCATATTGGAGGCAAACTCCATAACGAGTTTCTTCAATGTCCATCTTCCTTTCTGACGCAGGTGGTGTTGCCAGGAGCATTGGTGCCTCTTTGTCAAGAAAAACCCTAAACCATTTTAAATGCCATATTCTGTAGGTCTTTGAAAGGTTTGAAGAATTTCTATCTATCTCATATACATCTCTGTGTATCTTGAAAACTTAGCTAACTTAACTCTAAGCTTTGACTATCATAGGTAATTATCTATAATCTGTACTACATTATACAATACATTTCTGAATGAATTATATAAACACAATACCTAAACAAAAGAATATACACATCACAAAATTGACATTAAATTGTATCAATAAATGAAAATACATTCCAATACAAAGTATCCATATCTATACCATAATTTCCTTTTTACCTTTAAAAAGAATATTGGTTGTGATCATTACCCATTTATAACCAAGTCCATTTAAATGAAACCAAACATTTATAAACAGTATTTGGGAATTTGGGCGTCGTTCTTTCCAAACTACTTCCTGCTGATAGGGGGCGCTGTCGTGGGGATCCTAAGAAGATGGCTGTAGTCTGCAAGGCTGCCTCGTTCAAGCTATTTTGAATGTTGGATCACCAGGAACGCTGTTTCAGGGGGCCTGGCTTGATCAAACCACATTAGTCTGGAAGGAATCCACAGCTTTTTATTTCCTGTTGAAACAAAAATAGAAATCCTTTTCCCCAGTAACTTGTCCTTGAACTTAAATGTTTGAGTCAAAGCATTTTTAAAATATATAAATTGAATTAATCCAGCAGCATTTCCTTTATCAGTTGTTATTTTCTCAGCAGTCAAACAATGCAGAGACAACACAATAGCATACAGTAACCAGATTCTCTCTGAGCTTTTCATCTTTACGTGCCTTTATTATTACTCTGCTTATTTTACTTTTATTTTTTTTTTTTTTATTTTTTTGACATAGGGTTTCACTGTGTAACTCTTATCTGTCCTGGAATTTACTCTGCATACCAGGTTTACTTTGCAAATCACAGAGATCTGCTTGCCTCTGTCTCCTGAGTGCTGGGATTAAAGGCGTGTGCTACAACACCCAGTTCCTCTTTGTCTCTTTAAAACCATTTTTTTTCATGTCTACGTATATTTTAAAACACACTGTAAACCTTTAGAGGTTTTTCTTAATATGAATCTGTCTTTACTGTAAATCTTTATCTTCGTCTGGCCACAAGTCTTTTATCTGGTAAACAACAACATTGCTAAAATGAAAGTCATAGCTGTGTCAGCCACGGTTTACCAAAGATGGTGGCGGGTACTTTTACCGCCAGCACGGAAAGTTGTGCTCACTGCCTTGCTCTGTGCTGCCATCCAGAAAGCATGCTGCCAGCTTGGAGATGTGGTCACTGCCATTGCCATCTCTCATACACACCAATAAATTGTTAGCAGAGTTATTTAAAAGCTGTGCGGTTTTTTTTTTTTGTCGCTTAAGCTGAGTCAGGAATCTTCCCTTAAAGGAGCCGCGCGAATATCTGCTTGTCTCTAGCAAAGCAGAGTTCAACTGAGAAAAATGCTGCTACCAAGAAACCTTTTTAACCTTTTGTTAAATTTTAAGTGGAAGTTCTTACTAGCCACGTTGGGCGCCATTTGTAACGAGTACGGTTTTTCCGCCTGCTGCCCGGTCTTGTCCCGCCGCCATGCCGCCAGCCCCAAATAATACACAGAGACTTTGTATTTGGTATTATACTGTTGGCCTGGTTACTTGTTTCTTATCGGCTAGCTCTGCCTTTAATTATTAACCCATTTGTGCTGATCTATGTATTTCTCTTACCGGGGAGCAAGCGGCATACTGCTTTCTTCAGACTCTCCATCTTGACTCCTCCTTACTACTTCCTATTTCCTCCTTGTCTCCTAGTCCCTCCTATCTTCCTTTCCTATTGGCCAACAGTGCTTTATTATTAACCAGTATGAGAAACATATACAGAATGACATCTCCCATCAACCATGAACTTGCTGTATAACCAAGGATGACCTTGTACTCCTTGATCTTCCTACCTCTATCTTCCTGGATTTGGGTGTGTACCAGTATGCCCAGCTAAGAATGCTTTTTAGTAGCAAAGGTTGCAGCCCTGGTCATGAACCCAGCACCACAGAGTGCATTCAGGCCACCTCACCCCATTCATAAGATCTGTCGTTTTGTCTTTGCTCAGCCTAGAAGCCATGTGGCCATTTCAGAGCTGCTAATGCACATCTTTGGGGAAATGGCAGCAGCTTCGTAAAGTTCTCTGTCCCTTTGTGTTGAGCTGAGAGTGTGTAGTGAGTGTATAGTTAAGATGCCTTCATATTTTCTTGTGTCGTTGAGGTAAGCATGGTATAAGAAACATGTCTTGTTGGCACACAATGGGCAGGACAGTTCTGTATGCCTGCATGGGGATCTGAAGGGACACCAGTAGACAGCGACTACTGTGAGCAGATGTGCCTGTTCTAACAGCCTTCCCTCTTACTGCAGTACTCGCTACCCACTCCCAAAGGGGGCAAATATGCCATCAACCCCCATCTGACCGAGGATCAGCGCTTCCCCCAGCTGCGACTCTCCCACAAGGCCAGGCAGAAGACCAACGTGTTTGCCCCTGACTACATAGCTGGGGTATCTCCCTTTGCAGAGAATGACATCTCCAGCCGCTCAGCCACTCTGCAGGTCCGGGACAGCACCTTGGGAGCTGGGCGGAGACGCTTAAATCCCAATGCTTCCAGAAAGAAGTTTGTAAAGAAAAGGTGACATTGCAAGCCCTGCGGGCAAAGCAGATTGCAGCTGGCTGCTGAGGAAACCTGGAATGTCTTTTCTGCACACCAGTTGCACAGAAGCAGTACTCCGGGGCTCTCTGGACTGCCTGAGACTCTGCTGCATGGGGTTGCAGTACAACATGGTTGCCCTGCATATGAGCATCCAGAGCCAAGACCTGGCTGTGAGAAGGGAACAAACTTGAAGCAGAAAGAAGGGTACCTTGGAGCAAACATTGAGCCTCAAGTTCAAAGAAGAGATACCTAAATGGCAATCTTTTCCTAATAAACTTTGATGGCCGGCTCAGATGTGTTTAAATTCTTGTATCTGTGGTGGACATGGATGCTAACATGACATATATCTGAAAACCAATTATAGATTATTTTTTTTTGCCAGAAATTATAGGTATTCTATAATAAAGCTTTGAGTTTTTAACTTTTTTTTCCCCAAAAGCAAAACAGTTCAGTCATCCAGGAAATTAATATAGTAAATCCACATCACAGCCTTTCATTTGGGTCCATACTTGACTAACATTTGGTGTCTTTACATACAGTATGTGTCTTCTGGGGAAAGAAGATCATTTATATAACTGCAGTGTATTAATCAAATTCAGGAAAATTCCTTCTATTAAATATATACTCAACCCAAGATAGTTCATTCCCATCAGCTGCTTATTGTTTTTACAGCTGCCTAATACTCCCATCATGCAAAGTTACTAAGTAGTTCAGGGCTCTGAGGAGAGATCAGTGTCAGGCTTTATGTGACTTGACCATATTATCACTAGGTAGATAGAGATGTCAGCTTAGTCTGTACATACTTCTAAACAGTGTGTGCACCTGAGAACACTGAGCCCCTAGGTGGTCCCTAGGGGCTGATACCCACTAGGAGCCTAGCATTCAGGGGCAAGTAGTCAGTGGCTAGAACGTAGAGCATGTCACTCCCTGCTTCCCCATTTCACTTCTACCTACATACAGAAAAATAAGGCAGCGTTGTATTAACAACATCGCTTTGTCTTACTATTTCATTGTATTTATGTTAAAAAAACAGTCGGCGCAGTGATGGCACTAGTGTTTAATTTCAGTACTGAAGAGGCAGAGACAAGTGGATCTCTGAGCTCCAGGCCAGCCTGATCTAGAGTGAGTTCCATGACAGCCAGGGCTACACAGAAACCCTGCCTTTAAAAAAAAAAAAAAAAAAGCACTGGCTGCTCTTTTACAGGACCCAGTTTTGATTCCCAGAACCAACAATGGGGCTCACAACTGTCTAACTTTGTTTCCTGGCAATGATGTAAGATTTGTGTGTGTGTTTAAAAAAAAAAAAAAAAAAAATTCAGGGCCAGCAAAACACTATATTGTGACCTGAATTAGATCCCCAAGACTCAGGTGGAAAACATTTCAGCCAGGTATGATGATAAATACCTGTATTTCTAGCATGTGATAGTCTGAGGCAGGAAGATGTCAGCTTTCAGACCAGCCAGGGCTACATAGCAAGACCTTGTCTCAAAAAAACCAACCTGGCTGGAGAGATGATTCAGCACTTAACACTTTTCTTCTTGAAGACTTGGGTTCAGTTCTCAGCTCATAACTCCAGTTTGGGAGGATCCAATGCTCTCTTCTGATCTGTGTGGGCTCATCATGCATACGGTGGAGGCAAAAATCAAATACACTAAAATGGGCACCCAAATAATTGGGGACTGGAGAGATGGCTCAGTGCTGGGCACTTGCTCCTATTCCCAGAAGATCTGGGTTTGGTTCCCAGCAGCCACCTTGATGCTCATAATCTATAACTCCAGTTACAGGGGATCTGAGGCCCCTGCAGCCTTCTGCACACATGTAGGTACACAGGCATACATGTAGGTAATACATAACATAAAACAATAAATTTTGGTTTTGGAGAAGGTTTTACTGTGTAGCACTCACTCCCTGGCTGTCCTGGAACTGGCTCTGTAAACTAAGCTGGCCTCAGATTCCAAGATCTTCCTGACTCTGCCTCCTGAGTGTTAATATTTTTTTTTTTTAAAAGAAATGTTTTAAAGCTGGGCTTGGTGGTGCATGCCATTCTTTATAGCACTCCAGAGCCAGAGGCAGGCATATCTCTGAGTTCCAGAACAGCCAGTGTTATGTAGAGAGAGCCTGTCAAAAAACTCTCCCCTCTGAAAAAATAAAAATAATAATAATAATAAATAATCAAGTGTGCTTGGGTGGCAAAGAAAAAATTAAGGATTAAATTAAGAATTTGCATGCTTTTGAAGGATGCTCATACCCTTCCCTGGTGAGAGGGAATGGGGAAAGGTGGTGGTCACTGCCACCTACAGTTCAGTTGTGGAATTGCAGAGAAGTTCAACTATTAAGGGTTGAACCAGGCAGGGTCCTCCTTATTTCTCAGAGAAGGTCAAAAGCAGGGTGTTCCTCTTAACTCACTTTTCTGTCTCATGTTTTCTTATTTCCCAGAATAGGAGGTAGAGGCAGGATAATCATGAATTTGAGCATTTGACATATGAGTGGTGCATTCCAAATTCAAATCCTTGTCTTTGTGCTGAAAACATGTCCTCTGCGATGGTGACCAGTGACAGGCCTACTCCCTAGGATGGGTAGGATGCTATGGTGCTAGAGTTTGTACAGGGACATGACAGGGAACTGGAGGCTCCGGCACACAGAGCACCATCCAGATGGGCAGCAGGGCATGGTGAATTGCCTTCACTCTGGACTTCTGGAAGTCTCTGTTTTTCTTTCTGATCTTTTACCTGTGCCCAAAGATGTATTGATAACTATTGTTATGGTAGTGATTGATGAAGGATAAGCCAACTTGGTAGCACAGGTCTGTACTTGCAGCTATTCTGGGCTGAGGTTGGAGATCACGTATCTAGGCTACAGAGTGAGTGCAAGACAACATAGTAAGAGCTCATCACAAAAGGACTTTTGAAGGCTATGGTTAGAGCACTTTCCTAGCTTACATGAGGACCTGTAATACAGGGTCCATTACTACAAAAATATAAGTCTACAAAAGATAGCTGAGCATTGTGGTGCATGCCTGAAATCACAGCATGGGGGGGGGGGAGAGATAAGGAACAGGAGCAGATGAGACAGCTCAGTAGGTAAATTGATTGCTGTCAAGCCTGACAACCTGAGCTTGACCTGAGTTTGACCCCTTGGTAGAAGGAGAGAACCAGCTCCCACAAGTTGTTCTCTGACCTCTACTCATGCATCATGGAAATAAATAATGGAATAATTTCTTTTTCCTTCTTTCTTCCTTCCTTCCTTTCCTTCTTCTTTTTTTTTTTTTTTTAATTTTGAAGAAAAATTGGACTTTGAAGCCAGCCTCGAGGGTAGCACAGAGGAGAAAGGGAAGCTAGAAAAGTGACACAGTAGTAATGTTCATGGCTCTGGATTCAGTCCTTAGCAAGAATGGATGGATGGATGGATGGATGATAGATGATGGATAGCTAGGTAGGTGATAGATGGATACATGGATGGATGTATAGAAAGATACATACATAGATACATAGATGGATAGATAGATGATCGATACATGGATGGATGGATAGATAGATAAGTAGATATGATAACCAAAAGAGAAAGAAAAAGGCTGGGTGTGGTGGCTCACTTGGTAGGCATAGGGTACAACCAACAGCAGTTCAAGGTCAGTCTAAACTACACAAGTTTGAGTCCTATCTGAGCTACATGAGACAGTGTCTCAAATAACAAAACAAAACAAAAAAGCTAAAAAGAAGCCAGGCAAGTCCATGCCTGTGAAAATAGCACACAGGGATGGAAAGAAATCCAGAGCTGAGATGGTGAGTGTGTCTACATCTAAGTGTCTTTGTGTTCTCGCACTGGGTCAAAGCTTCTTATGCAGGAGACTTTTCTGCAGTCTGCATCACTAAGAATGTAATATTCTGTGAGCCAGTGAGTGCTCAGACAGGAGGCCCATCATTGACTTGCTTCCATGTCAAGGGCTGGGAGTACAGGAATAATGTATACCCCACTGCAAAGAGCTGGGAGCCTGGATCTGGTGAGGTTTCAGTAAATACTTGCCATTGAATGTACAAGTCATACCAATCTGCAGAAAACAGTCAGGAAATGCACTTTCCTGACCTTTTCTTGGGTAACAATTGAGTTCCAGTTCCCTGGAGGTCTTCCTTCTCCTGGTGAATAAACAAACAGCATCCTTGAAGACAAAACAGGCACAATGGAGTCCCTTCTCTACCTTGCTTTCTGTGAGCTGCAGCCAAAATTTAATTAGTTACATGAGACAAAACAAACACAAACAAAAAACAAAACCCAACCCAGTTTATGAGGGTCATTTCAATTGAACTATTGTTATAAACCCAACAGAGGATACTTCCTTGGGTATGGAGGTACCACATGTATCCCCAGCTCTTGGGAAGCAGGGACAAGATTACAAGTTTAAGACTAGTCTGGACTACATATTGAGACCCTACCAAGGGGGGAGGTAGGGGGGATGAGGATTATCAAGTCCAAAGAAACTCCTTTTCCCAAATTCTGGTTAGACAGAAGCAGGCATCCCCTCAGGAACTGTTGGAGCTAGTTCACACTTGCCAAAAAGACATTCTCCTTATCTCTATCAAAAGGGACATAGGGCTCTTCCATTAACTTGTGTGTGTAGTGCCTATCAGCATATTAAGGTCCATGCTGGTTTCCAGACTCCCAAAGTCCCTCCACACAAGTGCTAATTATTCACTTCAAAACTCCCACTCTAGCTCACAGGCTCCCTTCCTCCCAGGTATCCATTCTCTTAGAACCCTGGAGACTTTCCTCCCCATTTTCCTGAGAGACAAACATTGGCAGTTTGGGAAAAAACTGCCCTTTGCCACCTACGGAGCACCTATTTTGGTTTCTTTACTAGGTTGTCCCATTCATCAATGCCCTGATTCAGACACTATATAACAGCAAAATTACAACAAGACAAAAAAACACAGTGCGAGAGTGATTATATCCTATGCCATAGTGATGGTAGAGGCAAGAGAGAAGACAAGCCTAAGAGCACAAACTCCAAACTCCTCTCTCCTAAGACTGAGGACTTCTGCCCTCCCCCCACCCCCTAGGGATACAGCTCACACTCATAGGAACCTTGAGGACAACAGCTACCAAAGTCCCCAGACAGACCTGAGAATGGCTGTGAGCAATGTGCCAAGTCATCACAGCTCAGGGAAATGCTGGATGCTTTGGGGACTTCATGTGCTGAAGAGATGGTCTACACGGGGACACCATGTATTAGCAGTGACTAATGAGCCTGTTTGTACTTTCACCAGGAGGATGACAACTCCTGGGAAAGACTACTTTGTTATTTCTAGATAGTGATGGCATCAACAAAGCTTCACAGCTCCTGACCCTGCCTAACTCCCTCGGGGTGTGGAGGAGGAAGCCTAAGAGCACCATTTCAGTCACAAGCAATGCTCACTGCATATAAAGCCCTGGGACGAAGGCCTGTTTCTTGAAACACCACAGGAATTCTAAGGCCTTGTAATGAACACAAACAAAACCATAATGGAACCTTAAAGACAATGTAGCACTAACCTATGTTCTCCTGTGTCCAAGTTTCATAATAACTTGACACAAGCCAGAGTCCTCTGAAAGGAGGAAACCTCAAATGAGAAAATGCTTCTATAGGATCCAGCTGTAGGGCATTTTGTTAATTAGTGATTGATCAGGGAGGGCTGATTAAATTGTTGGCCCCAGGTAGATCTCTGAGTTCGAGGCCAGCCTGGTCTACAGAGTAAGTTCCAGGACAGCCAGGGCTTCACAGAGATACTCTGTCTCATAAAAACAACATGATCCAGTAGCTAAGCAGAGTTGGGCCAGTTAATACTTGGATGGTAGGCATGATGGCACACCCCTTAATCCAACCAAATGTCGGGTGAAGGCAGCAAGATCAGGAGTTCAAGGTCATCCCTAGACATACAATAAAATGAATCTGAGCTACATGAGACCATTCCTGAAGACAAAAAAACATTTGTGATCTTCTGTGGCCTCTGGCTGTTCCATTGACCTATAAATGTTTTCCTCTGTGGAGGGCAGCTTTACATCCCTGAGGTCTCCTTTGCATTTGCCAATCCAGGAAATGCCTGGGTTGTTCTCACCAATGACAGCCCTGTACCATGTGACCCTGAGAACAGCAGGCCTTCCTAACTCATTCCTATACTACTCATGCCAATCCCATGAAAAATCAATGGTATCCCTCTGGCCATAATACAGACTTGGCATGCCTATGGGCTTCAGACACAGCTAACAACAAGACATAGGAGCAATGACAAAGAGCTGATACACATGTCACTGCCCCAGCTTCGCTGAATAGTCCCGAAGTCCATGACAATGTGAAGAGCACACAGGATTAGAGAATGCTGACTGAGAGTTGTGCTGCAATATTTCAATTCACTTGGGACTGCATATCATAGATTTCTATCAAGGACAAGACATGGGTCAGGATGAAAATCAAGTGAACATTTAATAAATAAAAGGAATTTCAATATCAGGTCAGGGAATATCTTATTCCAACTATGGAGAGTGTAACACTGCTCCAGGTCCATATGTATCCTGATGTGTCAACATCAAGCAGAAGAGACCCATAGGGTCCACAGTACTGAGTCTCTATGGGAACGGCTCCCACACAAAGCTAAGAGCTGTTGATCTGTGGCGGTCACAATGAGGCAGCAGGCAAGAGTTCTCCAGTCTTTTCTACACTGATATGAGCCATGTACACAGGCGTTTCAGCAGTCACACCTGAGGAGACAAAGAGTAAAGAGAAACCCCAGTTATGCAGGAGCCTGTCACTTGGATGCTGGTGAACCCAATCACTTTATTGCAGGTTGAGAAACAGATCCCACACGTGAGAACAATCAATTATGAAAGATGAAACATTCCTCCACATTTTCTTCTAATCCCATTTCTTCATGCCTCCCAACTTTTACATGTGTGTCTAGGTTCACACGTGGGTTTTGGAGCTCTTGCATGTGTTCACTCATGTGTGATAGGAGGGGCCCTGAGGGTCAGTCACCTCCTTTTCTGAGACAGTCTGCATGAAGCCTGAGTTTGTCAATGTGCCTAGACCATCTGTACAAGCATCAAATGGGGATGTGACCCTTCCATCTCCACAGAAGTGGAGTATATGCTCACACTGGCCTGCAACGCTTTGATGTAGTTGCTACTTCTGGGCTTATGTTCTCTTGTTTGCAGAGCAAGTTCTTGGTGGAGTGAGTTACCCCTGCCACTAGGATGGCATTTAGTGGCTATATTGTCATCTCATGACGTCTGTCAGGAGCCCAATGTAGTCAACATAACAAATGGATCATGTATCCTGTGTGGTGGTCAGTCCCCTGTAGATGCTCTATCCGTGAAACGTGGAAAACTTCAGGTTGAAGATATTCCCTGAATTATGGAGATTTAGGACTCATGAGAGCCTGCAATCTAAAGGAGGCAAAGGTCATTTTCCATGACCTACAATGTGAGCAGCCTGAGTAATTAGGAAGTTTGGTCAAAAAACCAAAACAAAACAAAAACAAAAACAAAAACAAAAAAAACCCACGTTATTGTAACTTCTGTTAAGATGAGCAGTGAGGATTTGCTCACTGAAAGGGACAGAGAAATGACCACATGCATTCCTGTGGAAAGACACCAGGGAAGGTGAGGCTTGGTGCCTTCAAGGCTTTGAAAGGAAGTGGCTTAGCTCATTGATTGGATGGGATCCCTAATGGATTCTGTAACCTTATCTGCCAGGCACATAGTGATATCACATTGGCCCTGGCTATACAGCCTTTGATTTGAGGATAGATGGCCAGACATATGACCTGAATTCTCTGCTTCCATGGTAAATAGCCTGAATTCTCTGTCCACTCTGCCCCATCATTCAGCTTCACCAGGACAGGAAATAGATCATGAGGTAATGGTCACACAGAGTTTGCCACTTTCCACACTCCCGAGGCCTCATGAGCAAAGCTGTGAAAAATCATCCCTTCCTTGTTCTGTAGACTTTCCTGACTCAAGAAGTTGATTGACAGGACACTCCCTGAATCCATGGTGCCTTGGGATGGTCCAAGTCTTATGTTAACACTGACTACTCTGTCTATGATAGGCAGGAGTTGGAAGACACCAACGCCGTTATCCCATCTGTGTGAGCCAGCTGCCACAGAGGCAGTGTCATGGGCTGGCTGACAGGCTGCCACTGTTCTCAGACTTCCAATGTCACATATGGCACATCACTGATGGCTTTGTGTGTTCTGTGTCCCAATGAAAAGTGTGAGGGGTGTCTGTTACTTGTTCTTTTCATAGACAGTATCTCATGATCTTGCAAATTCTGACCTTGTTTCATCCAACTGGGTTCACAGTGTCAAACACGGTCCTCTCCGGTGAGAGGATCCACCAAAGAAGCTTCTTTGGAGGTAATAGTGGAGTGCATGACTTTCTTAAATCTCTTATCTGTTCATGGAGGTGCAGGTCTCTAAATCTGTAACTTCTTCATGGGAAGAGAGGCATTGGAGTCATCTGCTCTCTGAAAATGCAAAAGGACCAGGAAGGAGGGGATATCAACAGCTCTCAGAGCAATGCTAACCTGAGAGTTCCCTTTCCAAGCATCTGGTAAGAATGTTGTATTACTGTGAATTAGAGTGTCCCCCATAGATGCACATGTTTGGATACTTATACCCCTAGCTGAAGCTGGGAAGGAACAGGAGGTATGGCCCAGAGGGAGGCAATGTCATATGGGATCACAAAGCATTAAAGATCCAAAACCTAATCCATTCCAATACATCTCTCTCTCCTCTCTCTCTCTCTTTCTCCCTCTCCCTCTCTCTCTGTGTGTGTGTGTGAAATGATGATTCAGAATCAGAACTAAGCTATCAGCTACATCTCCAATGTGATGTCATCCATCATGTTGCTAGATTCCCATCATAATGGTCATGTATTGTCACTCTCTGCAACTGTGGATGTCTAAGTACCAACTTGTCTCCTGGTTGCCTTGGTTACAGTGCTTCATCATGGCAATAGGTTAGAGAAAGCAGGAAGTGAGCTATTTTGGAAAATGAATGTCACAATGCAAGTATTGTCTAGGTGCACTATCTCCCAGGATCTAGGACATCTGGTAAAAATTTCACAAGACTGAGAAAAGAGTCAAACCCTCCTTGCCAAGACTGACATAAAGACTACACCATCACTGCCAGTTGTTCTGGGCAGTACCGGCTGCCCCAGAGACTCCTGTATGTAAGACATCCTCAACTATTGCCAAAGAAGTGCATTGCAAATTCCTAACAGACTCAAAGTTATATCCCAAAGAACAAAGCCAGCATTCTCAGCAGAGAAAGACCGCCCAAGTTCATTGCTGAATTATGTCAACATCAGGCTTCAGTAACTCATCTAACAACCAATGAGAGGGCACTCAAACTACTTCATCTAATTCAGTGGTTCTCAACTGAGGGTTTCACGCACTTTGAGGGGTGAAATTACTCTTTACAGAATCACATAAGTCAATCAAAAAGCACACATATTTACATTATTATTCACAACAGTCACAAGGTTGCTTATTAAGTAGCAAAAATTAGTTTTGTGTTTGGGGGTCACCACAATGTGAGAAACTGTATAATAGGATCACAGCATTAGGAATGTTGAGAACCACTGATCGAAATGATCCCTTCAGACAAGACTATGGATTCCCTGTCATCTGCAGTCCCCACTGATTCAGAGATTGATTGCAGCCTGTATTGTGACAATGGGCACTTGTCAGACACCTCCCTCAGCAAGTACGCACACTCTATCCCTGGCTGACATCTTGCACCTTTCTGACATCGAATGTTTGATCCCAACATACACCTCGAATGTGGGCCCTGTACACAAAGTCCTGCAAGGATGCTGGTCTTGTCTGGAGTGATGTTCCACAGCCCTCTCAAGCCCTACTCACCTTTTCACAGCACACAGGGAAACTCCTGTCATTTTACTCAATTGAAGGCAAGGAATCACTCACGGAAACAAAAATATTATACAAGTTTCTATTCTCCTGGGACAGTGGACGATCACCATGGGCGCCCGGAAGAAGGCTGTGAAGAAAACATAGATGTTAGTTAGCTGATCAGCCCAACATTGGTTAGAGTAGAGAGAGAAAGAGGTTCCTGGGACGGGTATGGGATGGCTTCCATGGAAAGGCATGCTCTTCTCTTCCTGGGAACCCATGTCATGAACCCCTAACACCGTTCTGCAGGAAATTTGCTCATGCCACTGCCCAGCCAAACACCTGGTCCGTCCCCAACATCATCATTCCTTTCTGACTAGAAAGCTGTCTGACTGGAACTGGAGCTTCCTATAGGGAGACGCTCCTCCCTTCCACCCTGCTTCATGTCCTTGCCTCCTCACTCTTACTTTCCTCTCTCCTAACAGGTCACCCATGCCCCTCTCCTCCTCTCCATTCCTCTTCCTGGGCATCCTCACCTCCTGGGCATACAGTGTGTATGGACTTCTTTACATCTGGTCATTGATGATAATAAAGATGAGGAGAGGAGGTGCTGAAGACCTCAAGTCATATGACGTATAAAGTGGTTGCAGAAGCTGGACGGCTGGCTCTTAAAGATAGGGTGGCAGTGTGGCTGACACTCTGTCCAGCAATACTGCTTGGACAACTATGAGCATACGTTGTGGGAGGTAACCTTTGGAACAGCTCCCATTCCAGGGAGAGGAGGGGTAGGAGCTTATACCCTGGTTGCTGCAGGTGTCTAATAGGGAACAACATATTTCGGGTACACAGCTCTCTCCGGTTCTGGCCTGGCTCTCTCCTGTGGCTGGTTGCCACACCAGGCCGAACTGAGTGCCATGGTTTAGGAACCATGGACCCAGGCCTTTTCTTCAGACCTGGAAAGGAAACACAAGCAAAGGATTCTGTTAGTAACTATGACATCAGCAGGACTTATCACAGAGCCACACTGCCATCCCACATCTCTGCACAACATTCCTTTTCCCCAGTCTGTTCCCAGTTCTCAAACACACCTCCCTTCTCCTTCCTTCCACTGCCCCTGTTTTCAGCCTTTGCTTCTCTGCTTCAGATTTAGCTTCCCCAGGATCCACATGAAGAGGTAGAGGGGAACAGTTCCTTCTAGGGCCATAGACATCTTAGTGTCCATGTCCTATACATAGCTGCAGAACATGAATGGCAAAGGGCCATGCAGCTGAGATCAAACAGACAAGACAACGTCACTGGCCATGCCTACTCTGTTTCCAGGGAATCCATTTCCCATGCTTTGCTGTCCCTTACCTGGGGATTGTGTCTCCTGTCTTTGGGGTGTGGAGGCAACAGAATAAGCTGGAAAACAGGTGACTAATTCGCCTCCTCACCCCTTTCCAGCCCCTTCTGTGCTTCTTCCTAGAGGGTGTGGCTTCCTCCTGGGACTGGTCCTTGCTAGACATCACTGGTGACTCTTCAAGTGTTATTTCTTCGATGATTTCAAAGTCAGCGTCTTCACATTGGGGAGAGTCCATGGTGTTGATGTTATCATGGGTCCTCTCACTGGGTGGTGGATCACTTTCCTTCATGTCTGCAGATGTGGTGATGCTAGCAGTGACCTTGGCATCCTGCTGTGGTGGTTCTGGAGTGCCTATGCCACTTGTGTCTTCTAGGAACCACAGCACATCCAGGGATATGTTACTGAGTGAGCGGATGCTGCACGACTCCTCACTCTCAGCATCCCCAGTACCATGGGGAGCTGAGGTATAATAAGAAGTGGTATCCTCCAGCCAGCAGAGGGAGTCCTCAGCTGTGTCACTGGCACCAGATGAGGCAGTACTCTCTGTGTCCTCCACATTTTTATTGATGCTATAGGCTGGCACAGGAGAACACTGAGGGGTAGACTCCCACAGCCAGCTGATGTCCAACAGCTTGTATGAATCTGGAGAGCTGGACCTAGTGGAACTCTTGCTATTTCTCTCTTCATTCACCTCTTGCCCTTTGCTGTCTTCAGATGGCAGGAGTGTGGGCAAGGAGGGTTCACTCCCTGCCCTCCTCAGGGTGGGAGGGAGGGTGGGAGGACCTGTGAGGCTCTTGAGAGAATGGCTCTTTGGGAGGGGCCACATTGCACCAAGGAAGTTACCAACACTTTTCCTCCCATTGATCATATTGGGTTCTGCCAGGGCATCATTAAGCCTAATTTTTCCTATGAGTCCCAGGGTTCCTTCAGCCATGGGACCTAAGCAACATATGGCATCTTCAGTGGTGGAGATGGACAGCCTGGATCCAGTGTCTCTTGATGGTGTTGGTAAATCTCCATCCCAGAGATCCATGCACAGAAATTCTTCTTCCATGTTCACCACCAAGACAGGTGGGGGATGGGACCACCACAAGATGCTACAAGTCAAAAGACAAAAGCAGGTCTAGGACAGCCTCTAATTTCTGCTTCATGAAAATCATACCTACCTCAAAGTCCTAATGATAACCTTGGGGTCAGGGGATAAAGAAAACTAAACACCAACCCAAGCTCAAAGCAGATATGAGGAAGATCAGAGTTGAAATAAGTGCTCACTTAAGTGTGAGACAAAGATCAAATGAAAGACGTGGTGATGTGAGAGGATGAAGAAGTCTGATAATCCTGTGTCACCCTGAGGCATGACAGAATTTATTAAAAAATGTGAGACATAACAGAATGTATGAAAGAAATATGAGTGTGATCATGCTGAGGAATAGAAATATGGGCCGGTATAAAGAAGCTGAGTGGGAAGCACTAATTCAACCAAGAATCAATTAGGAGATGTCAATCATCACCAACAGACCTGGAAACAACTCACTATTGGGATGTGAAAGCAGATGAACAGTGTCTAATATCAAAGTTAATGTGAACCAATGTCTGAATCCAACAGCTCTGCAGCAACCAAGCAACAGGCTCTCTGCAGAGTCAGAAGCCCCAGCCTCAGCCAGGGCCTCATGTGGGTGGAGTCTGCAACTCCTCACAATGGCTCCTGTGAGGTCATTGGATGAAATCAGCCTACCACAGCTATCCACAACCACAACAAAACAAAACTAAACCCAGGAATCCCTTTCTGTCTCCAAGGACTGCATCAGTGTTCTCACTATCATGTCAAATTCCCTGAGAAGCAACATGTATGTCCTTCCCAGGTTTTGCTTTGGCTCACACCGAGGGAGGACAAGGAAGCCATGTCTGGGGATTTGGGCATTGTCAGGTCCCTTGCCTCTGATGACCCAATTCCCCCTGTGGGGTTTTATCACCATGGGGAATCCCAACCTTCTGAAGAGCATCCCCTGGTAGAGACCAAGAGTTCAGAAGCTTGAGATGATAGGAAACCTGTCCCATTCCCAACGTGAGGACCACATTTGGACCTCAGCAGAAACAGTAAAGACAAATATGGACTGTGTCAGCTTTGGGCAGCCTGTGTTAGAGACATGCTTATGGACTAGATGGAGAATGAACACACAGGCTCCTTCAAGATACTTGTCATTCACACCCTCCAATGCTTTAATGACTGAAATTGCTGCAGACCTCTTCATCTCTACACCCATGATACAATTTCTGTTCCTTACACTCATGTTCATGGGCATCCAAAGGATGACAACCTGTCTGTGACACTGTGAGTCCATGGGGATGATGTTGTCCTTCACGAATCCCCAGTGTTGTTTTGTGTGGCACAGGGGGCAGGAGAAGACTCTTAAGATGATAGGGGAATTTATAACCACAGGGAAAGGCTGAGGGGAGCAACAAAGCAGGTGTGTGTGCTCCAAGCTGATGGCAAAATCAGATTCTGTATCTTTCACAGCTAATACAGACTAACAGGTGTTAAGGTCAAAAATTCAGTAATGTACAAAATGTCAAAGATAAACGGATAGAAAACAGTAGAAAATGGTGGATACAAGATAAACACAAGCAGGGGCACAAAGTAAATCCAAAACAAGCAGGAAGTCCACATTTAGGCCCAAACCCAACCCACTGGTCAGCACACTCACGAAGTTCAGATCAGTGGTGATCACAGATGTTCAGTGTCAAAGACAGACAATAAAACTGAAGTTCTCACGACCAAAGCCTTGAGGGAATCCTCTGTAGCCAACCAACAGCTTCAGGGCAACCAAAGGACAAGATCCAGGCCCAGCTGGTGCCTTATATGGGTGGCCTCTCTCAATCCTCACAATGGCTCCTTGTGAGGTCACCGAGCCATGGACCAATCACAGCTAGCCAGATGACATCATATTCTTTTGAGTTCTTTGCCTATGGCTCCTCCCCAATCCATGCCAAGAGTCAGGATCAGAGAGGCCCAGGTGATTTTGCTCAGGCTTTCAGAGCATGAGGCACAGCATGGTGCTCTGCTCAGCTGGTGGCACTGACTGCAGGGCCTGAGGCAACTGCTCCTCTCCCTGCACTGACATTTCCTCATGCTCAAGTATTTAAGTATCTGTTATTAGGCTGCTCCCAACATTGTCTTCAGTGTCAAAGCTACAAATCCAGGTTCGTCCCATAGAGTGTAGCCACACCGTTTCATGTGTCTGCACACTTTCCTGAAATACTCAGATGTAACGAGTATGGTTTTTCCGCCCGCCGCTTGGTCTTGTCCTGCTGCTGCACCAGCCCCAAATAACACACAAAGACTCTGTATTTGATACAATGCTGTTGGCCCTGTTACTTGTTTCTTATCGGCTATCTCTGCCTTAATTATTAACCCATTTCCGCTGATCTCTGTATTTTTCTTACCGGGGAGCCTGCGGCATACTGTTTTCTTCAGACTCTCCATCTTGACTCCTCCTAACTACTTCCTATTTCCTCCTTGTCTCCTAGTCCCTCCTATCTTCCTTTCCTATTAGCTAACAGTGCTTTATTATTAACCAGTATGAGAAACATATTAACATAATGGCATCTCCCATCATCTCCTCTTTTCTGTTTAAATAAAAAGAAGTCTTTTAACCTTAACATAGCAAAATATATAACACATCAGTTATCAAATAAGAATCAAAGCTAACAATATTTAGTCCATTAACATTTAGCAAGAATAAAAGATACTATTCTATCATCCATCCTATATTTGTGAATCTAAAGTCCTATATGTAACTTATCATTGAATCCTAACTGAGGAAAACTATAACCATAACTATCTGTCTTCAACTCCTTCAAAGACCTCAGAAGGATAATATATAAGCTCTAGAAATGACAGAGACAACTCACTGCTTGGTCACCCGAAGTTCTTTTGTAATTTTCCATCTTCAGCCCATAGGCCATAGTGTGTCTGGCAGACTCTTCAGCAAAGCAGGAAACTTTAAACTGTCTTCTTGTATTGGCAGTTTGTCTGTCAGTTTCCTCCGTGTTCTGTAGACTGTCTCACAGACTCTTCCATGAAGCAGGATCTCTGTAGCAATGTCCATCGTGAATCAGGAGTCACTTTCCTGTGGGTCCTGCATGTCCAATTTATACATCACAAAGTCAAACAGTCCAGACAAGAGCAGTATCTTGTCCAAATGGCTAGTCTTGCTATATTGAAAGCAAACTTCATAACACGTTTCTTCTATGTCCATCTTCCTTTCTGACATAAATGGTGTTGCCAGGAGCATTTATGTCTCACTGTCAAGAAAAACCCTAAACCATTTTTAATGCCATATTCTGTAGGTCTTTGAAAGGTTTGAAGAATGCCTATCTATCTCAAATACATCTCTGTGTATCTTGAAAAACCTAACTAACTTAACTCTAAACTTTGACTATCATAGATAATAATCTATTATCTGTACTACATTATACATTACATTTCTAAATGAGCTATATAAACACAATACCTAAACAAAAGGAGAATATACACATCACAAAATTGACCTTAAATTGTATCAATAAATGAAAATCCATTCCAATACAAAGTATCCATATCTATACCATAATCCCCTTTTTTACCTTTAAAAAGAGATTGGTTATGGTCATTAACCATTTATAACCAAGCCCAGTTAAATGAAAACAAACATTTATGAACAATATTTGGGAATTTGGGCGTCGTTCTTTCCAAAGTACTTCCTGCTGATAGGGGGCGCGGTCGTGGGGATCCTAAGAAGATGGCTGTAGTCTGCAAGGCTGCCTCGTTCAAGCTATTTTGAATGTTGGATCACCAGGAACACTGTTTCAGGGGGTCTGGCTTGATCAAACCACATTAGTCTGGAAGGAATCCACAGCTTTTTATTTCCTGTTGAAACAAAAATAGAAATCCTTTTCCCCAGTAACTTGTCCTTGAACTTAAATTTTGGAGTCAAAGTATTTTTAAAATATATAAATTGAATTAATTCAGCAGCATTTGTTTTAACAGTTGTTGTTATTTCCTCAGCAGTCAAAAGATACAAAGACAATATAACACCATACAGTAACCAGATTCTCTCTAAGCTTTTCATCTTTACATGGCTTTATTATTACTTTGTATTTTTTACTTTTTTTTTATTTTTTTGAGACAGGGTTTCTCTGTGTAACTCTTATCTGTCCTGGAATTTACTCTACATACCAGGTATACTTTGCAATCACAAGATCTGCTTGCCTCTATCTCTCAAGTGCTGGGATTAAAGGTGTGTGCAGCCACACCCAGCTGTTCTCTGTCTTTTTAAAACCATTTCTTTTCTTTTCCCCATGTCTACATATATTTTAAAACACACTGTAAACATTTAGAGGTTTTTCTTAATATGAATCTGTCTTTACTGTAAATCTTTATCTTTTTCTGGCCATGAGTCTTTTATTTGATAAACAACAACATTGCTGAAATGAAAATCATGGCTGTGTTAGTCACGGTCTATCCAAGATGGCGGCAGCTATTTTACCGCCAGTAGTGAGAGCTGTGCTCTCTGCCTTGGTCTGAGCTGCCATCCAGCCCCATGCTGCTGGCTTGGCGATGTGGTCCCTGCCATTGTCATCTCTCATACACACCAATAAATTATTAGCAGAGTTATTTAAAAGCCATACAGTTTTTTGCCACTTATGCTGAGTCAGGAAATTTCCCTTAAAGGAGCCGTGCAAATATCTGCTTGTCTCTCAAAAATCAGAGTCCAACTGAGAAAAATGCTGCTACCAAGAAGCCTTGCTTGTCTCTGTTCTTTTGTTTCTAAAACCCTTTTTTATGCTTTTGTTAAATTTTAAGTGGAAGTTCTTATTAGCCACATGGGCATTTGGGGCTGGCGCAGCAGCAGGAGAAGACCAAGCAGCAGGCAGAAAATCATATCGTTACACTCAGATAATGTAATTTTCTTTTTTCTTTTACTGTTTCTGATCTGCATGCTTTCCCTCACATTCTTACTCCTTCTCCAAGCTCTCCTTCTTTCTTGCCCTGTGGCTGTTTGTCTGTTCTCTGCCTGTATCTGACTTCCATGGATAAAGGAAATGTGTTTTCTTCCCCGCTTTTCCCTCATCTATTCCCTGCCATGAGCTACTTCCCTTTTAAACCACAGTAACTTTTTCCCACAGTTTAAAAAAATAAAAATCCTTCTATGTCATCCATGTTGCGTTTCAGGTTCAGATGGGACAAAACATTAATTTTTTTAGGGGAAATCCTCATAACTGATGATCCCATAGATACTTGATACTTGACCTAGAAATCTATATTTTGGTGTCTCAATTTCTTACATGCCCTGTGTCCAATAAATATTTTCATTTATTTTCAGTAACATGAACAGACTTTAAATATTATATATCTCTTTGCATAATTAAAATGCATGTGTGCATCTCTAAATGTACCTTAAAGATACTTTAAAGCCCTGAGTGTTGCTGATGAGAGGGCCTAGTGCAGTGATTCTCAACCTTCCCAGAGCTGAGACCCTTTAATACAGTTCCTCCTGTTGTGCTGTCCCCCACTACAGAAGTATTCTCATTGCTACCTCATAGCTGTAATTTTGCTCCTGGTAAGAGTATAACATATCTCAGTGTTCTAGTGGTCTGGACTGACCCCTGTGAAGCGGTCATGACCCACAGGTCGAATCCCAGGATTGCTGGCTAAAGACACTAGATGGTGAGCCAAACAACCAGAATGGGATTACCAGGACCCAAAAGATTGCAGGGGAGTATTGACTGCACAAGTCTTCAAATATCTATCTCTCTATATATATCACACTCATATGCACAAATGCACACACACGCACCCACACACACACACACACACACACACACACACACACACACACACACTGACATAACATACAATAAGGAATGCTGGTATTAGCAACAGTCCTATCCTCATGAGGCAGTAGGAGAGTCCTGAACCCTTCCTATGGAAACTTCAGTTGTAGGTTGTTAGTGGGTGTAGAAAGACAAGGACAATAGGGGTGAACACAGCACAAAGCCTGTGCAGACAACAACGCGACCATGGGACATGCTATGATTTTAGGTGAGGATCTTGCCTTAGTATCCAAAGGGCAGGTGCTGTCATTTGCAGGACAGAGCCAGCCAACTTCAGCACTCCAGGGGCAGCACCATGGAGAGTTGGAATGGATGTTTGGCATTAATTATGTTGTGTGACATATGGCCCCTGCATGCACAGTTATGTTCAATTTATGATGCCGTAGCTTCACAAAGCCTCTGTTTAACTAGGAAAACACCTATTCACAGGGAAGTGTAAGTCTAATGATCCCTTTCAACCCAACTTTCTTTTCAGTCATGGTGTTTCCTCACAGCAGTAGAAACCCTAAGACATCTCAGGTGACACAACCCAGGCCGGAAAAGAAAAACTATAGCAGCTGCCTGGAGTTAGCTTCAGAATTCTTTGGGGGCTGGGAATGTGTCTCAGTAGGTAGAATGCTTGGCCAACACACTTGAAGCCCTGGTCTAAATCCCAGGACGTCAAAAGCTGATGTGCTGGTGGATTCTGGATTTACCAGCACTCAGAAGTAGAAGCAAGAAGCAGAGAGGATATTATGTACATGGGGGTGGGGGTGGGGAGAATTGGTGCAGGTTCTAGGCCAAAATGGGCTACATGAGACCCTATCCCAAAATAAAAAGGTTAATATTCATTGTTAATTTTTTTTTGTTTTTTGAAGATAGGGATTCTCTGTGTAGCTTTGGAGTCTGTCCTGGCATTCAGTTTCCAGACCAGGCTAGCCTTGAACTCACAAGGTTCTGCATGCCTCTTCCACCAGAATTCTGGGATCAATGGCGGGTCCCTGGCAAATTTATTTTTGGAGGCAGACTCTCTTTATATAATCCAAGATGGCCTTGATCTCATAGTCTTCATGCCACTGTCCCAAGAGCTGAGATTACATGTACTTCTTAGAGGCAGCACTTTCAATTCTTCGCTGGAGAGAAGGCTCAGTGGCTAAAAGGGCCTTCCAAGGGACTCAGGTCCATTCCTAGAATCGCCATCAAACAGCTCCCAGACCACCAGTAGGGTTGGCTCCACAGGATCATAGAAAACTAGCCTCCATGTACACCTTCACTCACATTTATGAACACACACACACACACACACACACACACACACAAGCACACACTTAAACATAAATGATTGATTGAATCTTATTTTTCATTCACAGGGTTGTTTTGGCTATCCTGGGTCTTTTGTTTTTCCATATAAAGTCGAGTATTATCCTTTCTAGGTCTGTGAAGAATTGTGCTGTGAGTTTGATGGGGATAGTTTTGAATCTGTAGATTGTTTTTGGCAAGATTGCCATTTTTCTGTGTTTACTCAATCTATCCAAGAGTATGGGAGGTCTTTCCGTTTTCTGGTATCTTCTTTCATTTCTTCCTTTAAAGACACAACATTCTGGCTCCATAGGTCTTTCACATGTTTGGTAAGCATTACCCCAAGATACTTTATATTTTTTGTGGCTATTGTAAAGGATGATGTTTTTCTGATTTCTTTCTCAGCCTTTTTATCATCTGTATAGAGTAGACTTATTGGTTTTCTTGAGTTTATCTTGTATCCTTCTAGTTTGCTGAACGTGTTTATCAGCTGTAGGAGTTCCCTGGTAGAGTTTTTCACGTCACTTATGTAAAGTATCATATCATCTGCAAATAGTGACAGTTTGACTTCTTCCTTTCCAATATGTATCCCCTTGATCTCCATTTTGTTGTCTTATTGCTTTAGCTAGAACTTCAAAGACAATATTGAAGAGATATGGAGAGAGTGGACAGCCTTGTCTTGTTCTTGATTTTTGTGGAATTGCCTTAAGTTTGATATTGGATGTTGGTTTACTGTATATTTCTTTTATTATTTAGGTATGTTCCTGTTATCCCTGATTTCTCCAAGTCATTTATCCTGAAAGGATGATTTGTCAATCGTGTTTTCAACATCTAGCTAGATGATAATGTGTGTGTGTTTTTTTAAAGTTTCTTTATATGGTAGATCACATTGATAGATTTTCGTATCTTGAACAATCCCTGCATCCCTGGGATGAAATCTACTTGGTCATGGTGGATGATATCTCTGATGTTTTCTTGAATTCAATTTGCCAGTATTTTTTGAGTATTTTTACAACAATATTCATGAGAGAGATTGGTGTGTAGTTCTCTTTCTTGCTTGTGTCTTTGTGTGGCTTGGGTACCAAGATAATTGTGGCCTAGTAAAAAGAGTTTGGTAATGTACCTTCTGCTTCTATCGTATGGAACAATTTGAGGGGTATTGGTATTAGCTCTTCTTTGAATACCTGGTAGAATTGTGCACTGAAGCCATCTGTCCCTGGGCTTATTTGAATAGAAGGCTTTTCATGACTGTTTCTATTTCGTTAGGGGGTTATAGGTCTATTTAAGTTGATTATCTCTTCTTGATTTAATTTTGGTAAGTGATAGTTATACAGACATTTGTCCATTTCCTTTGAGTGTTTGAATTTTGTGGAGTACATGTTTTGAAAGTTTGACGTGAAAACTGTGTGGATTTCGTCATTGTCCGATGTTTTGTCTCACGTTTCATTTCAGATTTTGTTGATTTGCATGTTCTCTCTGCTTTTTGTTTAGTTTGCATAAAGGTTTGTCTGTCTCGCTGATTTTCTCCAAAAACCAACTCTTTGTTGCATCGATTCTTTGTATTGTTTTCTTGGTTTCTACTGTATTGTTTTCAGCCCTCAAATTGACTATTTCTTGGTGTCTACTCCTCCAGGGTGAGTTTCGTTCTTTTTCTTCTAAGGCTTTCAGCGTACTGTTAATTCTCTAATATGACTATCCTCCATTTTGTTCATATAGGCACTTAGTGCAATGAACTTCGCTAGTAGCACTGCTTTCAAAATGTCCCATGAGTTCGAGTATGTTGTGTCTTCATTCTCATTGAATTCTAAGAAATCTTTAATTTCTTTATTTCCTCCTTGACCCAGGAATGGTGCATTTGGGCATTGTTGAGTTTCCATGAGCTTGTAGGGTTTCTGCAATTTATGTTGTTGTTGAATTCCAACTTTATTTATGTTTTTTTGTGAACACAACGAGTCTATTAAGACATCCCAACAATTTTTATAGTATTTAAAATGAGAGCAACAATGTTACATCAAGGAAAGTATCCAGTTTTATGAAAAGCTATGGCTATCATGAAAAGTGAAGACTCTTATCTTGCCAGTGGGAAAGGTTCAGGGTCACTCCTCATTGTAGCAACTTGGAAAAATTACAAGAGAAATTCCCATATTCTTAGGTGACACACTATCTTTAGTATTTATAACCTCCAAATGTGGGGTGATGATGCAAAGGCATCAAGAATTATTATTACTCTCTTAATGTCTATTTAACATCCACAGCCTTCCTTAAGTAGGTAAGTCTATACTTTCATAAATCATTGCTCCACCTATACAGAACAGGCCTTTGGGAGGGAACGATAACCATTTTTTCTTAGACATCTGAACTATTTTGTTTTGTAACATAAATATGCCTATCTCTTACGTTAGTTTTTATCTTCAATGACATACCAAAGATCTAAAATCAAATTGGCTGTCTCTACAGCCACTTGTAGGCCACTAAGCTTGGCAGTGAAACAGTCCACAGTCATGTTGCTGGCTGAGCCCACAGCAGCCCGTGCAAGGCAGGTTTGAGGTGCAAAAGGATAATATGTGCTTTTTAAGAAAGACCAGCTGAGTCCTTCCTGGCTATTGTACAAGCCACACCCACATCTTGACAGCATATCAGGCCAGTTAACAACAGAAGTAAAATCGGATGGACCTGACCAAAAGTGTCCATTCTTCATGTCAATGAGGACTTCACCACCATCATGTTCCAAAGAGCCAGCAACGGACTCTAGAGCACTGCAAAATGCTTTAGTAGCAATCCGGAGTTCTGCTTTAGAGTAACCATCCTCAATGACAATGTCTTCTGCCTCATTAAGAACCTGATATAAGCAGCCAAATGTGTTTCTGTACAGCCACCACCCAATAAAATCCATGGTTCCTTGATTGTTAACTGTAAGACATGCATTGCTGTTTGACACGTGAGCTTTAGCTCCTCCCAGGCAGTGTCATTCCTTCTGCAGAGAAGCAAGCTGCAGACACTCGCCTCGTTAGGAATAAGATGGAAAAAATGTTTGGAGCCAAATCTTGCAGAGCACAAATCTTTTCTACTTCCGTAAGTAGTAGAAGCTATTGTGTTTAGGGAACCAATAGGTGTTGCTCCTGTCACTTTGCTCAGGTGTTCCATCAGAGAAACTCCAACTCTGTTGATGGCAATAACGAGATGCTCACTGAGTAACTGCTTCAAAGATGGGTGCATAACTTTTTGGCACAGGACAAGATCTACCTGGTCACCAACAAGCTGCCTTCCCAGATTAAGCAATTGCTCTAGAACTGCATTCTCAAGAGACCACTGTTCCTTCTCCAACATTAGAAAAATCTCCGAATAAAGACACGCAGAAGAGCGCCACCTTGAGGGCACTTGACTTTTGGGTTGGTGATAATCTCCTTAGTTGAGCTTCAGCTGACATTTCAATCAGCAGTCCAGGTAATACAGTAGAATCTGTAACTCTTTGGCCCTTTAAGGGAACAATTATAAGCTTCCCTAAAATGACTCGGTCTTTGGCGCTTTCTGGAATTGTAAGCAAAAAAGCTTTCAAAATCAAAGCACTGATGTGATCTGCTTCCCTTCTGTTGAGCATACAGGCAGGCTTGCTGGTTAAGATACTGTGGACCAAGCCTAGGAAGGTATGTGTACTACTGAAGTCAACTGGGATTCGACAACTACAGGCTTCATACTGAAGATAACTTGTGCACAGACCCAAGAAGTATTTATTTAACTTAATAACCTTTGTGAGTGTCAAGCCTATTCTCTGAATATTTTCAACCAGGTTACAACACAGAATGGCTGTAAATAAGCCACAGTCGCTGAGGCAGGACACATGATTCTGCACAGATGCTGTTAGGACCTTTAGAATTGGATGGGTGACTGAGAGGTTTCGAAGCAAAGCTGAGGACTGTGAGGTTGTACACACACAACCCCCTAAGCCATTATGCAGCTGCTTCAGCCTCCCTGAAGGGCCATAGCATGAGGCTAGGATTCTTTTCAAGGCAGAAAGTGTGGACCTCACACTCTCACTTGTCAATGGTTCAGTTTTACACAATGATGGCTTCTTAGCTTCGAAACGAGACATTCTGCTTCAGATGGCCCTTGTACAGACAGCTTTATTTTGTTCACCTTTTTTTTTGTCCCATTTATTATACTGTCACATGTTTTAACATTAAAAACTATTCTTAATGAGAGTCTGCACATTCAGCATTATCAGCTACAAAATCAAATGGTTTTCAGAAAATAACCAACATATATTAATTTAATGACATCAATAATTCCAAGTATTTATTTTGCTTCATTCTTCAATATTCTTCTGTTTGTCCCTGGACTGAGATCTCACAGACTCTTTTGCAGCTCTCTGTATAAAGTATGTTCCAAGATGGACACCTATAAAAGTCACCCCAGCTTCGAGAAGCCAGTTCTTTCTAAACCAACTGGCGCTTTTCATTTCTTCTTTTATTATCAAGTTCAGATTCAAAGGTGCTTCTTTCTGAAAACTGAAAGCCTGCTACTTCTTCTAGGGTTGGCTCTTTGGTTGACTTGCAAGTGCCAGGCTTATCTGGTTCAGTGGTATCGTCCTTAGGAATTTGGAAGACAGGGCTGCTTTTGATTTTGTGCCAGCCTGAATGTATGAACCCAATTAAAGGCACCATAACAATCAGAGCTTTGTATTCTCTCCACAGGTTCTGGAAGCTCATAGTCTGCTGAGATCAGGACCTGCCCACCAGCAGCTACACCTCGCAGCCAGGCCGCCTTCACCGCCACAGCCACTGGAGCCCAGGAACCGTGCCAGCACCGCAACCACGCTGCGGAGTCCGCTACCTTTGCCCAGAGAGGCAGGGAGACGCATCTGAATTCCAACTTTAAAGAATGGTGTTCTGATGAGATAAAGTGGACTATTCCAATACTTTTGTATCTGTTGACATTTGTCATGTTGCCTGGTTTGTCGTCAGTTTTAGAGAAGGTTCCACGTGTAGCAGAGAAGAAGGTATATTCATTTGTATTTGAATGGAATGTTCTATAGATGTCTATTAAACCCACTTGAGACATAACTTCCGATAGTTCTTTGGTTTCTTTGTTAAGTTTCTGACTGGTGGTCCTGTCTAGTGGTGAGAGTGGGGTGTGGAAGTCTCCCACTATGAGTGTGTGAGGTTTTAGGTGAGTTTTGAAATTTCGTGGCCTTTCCTTTATGAATGTGGGTGCCCTTGTATTTGGGGCATAGATGTTTAGAACTGAGACTTTGTACTGATGGCTTTCTTCTCTGATGAATATGAAATTACTTTCTTCATCTCTTTTGGTTGATTTTGGTTTGAAGTCTAACTTGTTAGATATTAGGATAGCTACACCTGCTTGCTTCTTGGGTCCATTTGATTGGAAGATCCTTTCCCAACCCTTTACCATGGAGTAATGTTGTCTTTGAAGCTTACATGTATATGTTGTATAAGCAGAAGGATGGATTCTGTTTGTATCCATTCTGTTAGGCCGTAACTTTTTAGAGGTCAGTTCAGACCATTAATGTCCAGGGAATGTAAGGACCATTGATTGTTAATTCCTGAGTTGTTTTAGATACATTGTTATTGCGGCAGAGGTATTGTGAGTATATTTGTCCTGCTTTTTCTTTTGTTTTCTGGTGAAGTGGGATTATCTATTGCCTATGCCTTTGTGAGTGTTGTTACCTTCCTTGGGTTGGAGTTTTCCTTCCAGATCTTCCTGTTGGGCTGGATTTGTGGGTACATATTGTGAAATCTGGTGTTGTAGTTGAATATCTAGTTTTCTCTGTCTATAGCGATTGAGAGTTTTGCTGGGTATAGTAGCTTGGGCTGGCATCTGTGGACTCTTAGTACTTGCAGAACATCTATTCAGGATTTTCTGGCCTTGATAGTTTTCAAGGAGAAGTATGATGTAAGTTTGATAGGTCTGCCTTTATATGTTACCTGGTTTGTTCCCTTCCCTGCTCTTAATATTCTTTCTCTATTTGTGTGTTAGGTGTTTTGATTTATGTGGCAAGAGGTCTTTTTTCTTTGGTTCAGTCTATTTGATATTTGGTCTCCTTCTGTACTTTCATAGGAATGTCCAACTTCAGATTGGGAAAGTTTTCTTCAGTGATTTTTTTAATATGTTTTCTGCACCATTGAGCTGGGCTTCTCACCTACTTTTGTGCCTATTATTCTCAAGTTTGGCCTTTTCACCGTGTCCCCCAATTCCTGGATGTTTTGTGTTAAGGATTTGTTGGAGTTAAGATTTTCTTGGTTTGCAGAATCTATTTCTTCTAGTTCATCTTCAGTGCCTGATATTCTATCTTCCATCCTTTGTATTCTGTATCTGTAGTTCCTGATCTTTTACCCAGTTTTTCTAATTTAGCATTCCCTCAGTTTGTGTTTTCTTTACTGTCTGTTTTAGTTTTCATGTCATGAACTGTTTAATATGTTTCCTTCATCTGTTTGATGACTTTTCTTGGCATCCTTAATTTCTTTAAGATATTTCTTCATTTCTTGCAGTTTTTGCTTGGTCTTTTCCTCTCTTGCTTCCCATTTTTTGTTTGGTTTTTGTCCCATTTCTTTAAGGGATTTTCTCTTATCATCTTTGAGGGCCTCCATCATTTTTATGAAGTTATTTTTTAAATCATTATCTTCTCCTTCATCTGCTTTGCTGTGTTCCGGTCTAGTTGGTGTAGAGTCTCTACATTCTGGTGGTGTCAAACTGGTCTTTCTACTGTTGGTTGTTTTCTTGTATTGCCATCTTCCCATGGCTTGTTCCAGTGGGTGCAGTTGGAGTATGTCTCTCTCTTTACGCTACTCTCCTGTTAGGTGTAGGTGGTTCAGAATTTTTTGTCTGCAGCTCTGGATGAACCAAGCTCTCTTAGAGTTCTCTCCTTGGGCAGAGGGCAGGCAGTGGGATCCAAAGATCAGGTGAGTGCAGCCTCAAGGTGGTTCTGCATAGATAAGAGGATCCAGAGTGCTCAGAGCAGACCTAGGAAGTTCCACAGAGGTGTGGGAGTTGTTGGACACACACTCTGGCCCAATGCTCACCTGGAGCATCAGGCCAGCAGCACAAAGGTGGGGAAGGCAGGCTCTGGGTGGTGTATGGAGCAGAATACCCGGATTGTTCTATCCAGACTAGGATACATGGGGGGAGTGAGATCTGGAGCTACCCAGGGAGTTTCCAGGGAAGGATGGAACACTGAACTGGTCCCAGACTCAACTCTGGCAGAGCGCCAGAACTGGTGGGATCCAAAAAATCGGGCCAGTGCGGCCTCACTTTGGTCTTTTGTGGTTAGGCCTCACTGGCGGTTTTGATCATAGCCATTCTGATTGCTATAAGATGGAATCTCAGAGAGGTTTTGATGTGCATCTCCCTATTGACTAAGGATTTTGAACATTTCCTTAAGTATCTTTGTGCCATATGAGATTGTTATCTTGAGAATTCTCTATTTACAGCTGTATCTCATTTTGCAATTGGATTATTTGGTAGTTTGATATCTAGTTCCTAGAGATCTTTGTATAGTTTGGAGACCAGCCCTCTGTCAGAAGAGGGGTTGGTAAAGATCTTTCCCATTTTGGATGGAGAAGTGTTCGTTGCTTTGCAGAAGCTTCTCAGCTTCAGGAGGTCCCATTTATTAATTGTTGGTCTCAGAGTCTGTGCTACTACTGTTCTATTTAGGAACTGGTCTCTTGTGTCTGTTCATTCAAATGTATTTCCACTTCCTCTTCCATGAGGTTTAGAGTGGATGGATTTATATTGAGGTCTTGATCCATCTGTACTTAACTTATGTGCATGATGATAGATTTTGATACATTTGCCTTTTGCTATAATTTGACAGCCTGTTATACCAGCACTATTTGTTGAATATATTTTCTTTTATCCATTGTATAGTTCCAAATTTTGGTGTTCATAGGTGATGGGTTGATATCGGCTCTTTGATTTGATTCCAATGGTCCATATGTCTGTATTTATGCCAATACCAATCTGTTTTCATTAGTATACTAGAGTTTGAAATCGGGGATAGTGATGCCCCAGATGAGTCTTTGTTGTACAGATTGGTGTGTGTCCTAGGTTTTCTGTGTTTCTATATGCAGTTGAGTATTGCTTTTTCCAGGTCTGTGAAGAATTGAAGTGGGAGTTTGCATTGAATGTGTATATTACTTTTGGTAGAATTGCCATTTTTACTATGCTGATCCTACCTAGCCAAAACATGGGAGATCTTTCCATTTTTCAGTGTCTTCTTTAATTGCTTTCCTTAAAAACCTGAAGTTCTTGCCATACAGGTATTTTGCTTGTTTGGTTAGAGTTACCCCAAGATATTTTAGGTTATTGGGGCTATAGTGAATGGTGATGCCTTTTCTGATATGCTTTCAGCCTGTTTGTTATCTGTATATAGGAAGGCTACTGATATTTATTTTTTTAGTTAATCTTGTATCCTGCTACATTACTGAAGGTGTTTATCAGTTGTAGAATTTCTCCGGTAGAATTTTTCTGTCACTATGTATACTGTCATATCATCAGCAAATAGTGACAGTTTGACTTCTTCTTTTCCAATTTGTCTCTCTTTGATCTCTTTTTGTTGTCTTATTGCTCTAGATAGAACTTCAAGTAGTAGACTTCTCTGGAGGACATTATCATGAAGGAGTGTTGAATTTTGTCAAAGGCTTTTCAGCATCTCGTAAGATGATCATGTGATTTTTTTTCCTTTCAGTTTGTTTATGTGGTGGATTACGGTGATGGATTTTCATATGTTGGACCATCCCTGCATTACTTGGCTAAATCCTAGTTGGTCAATGTGGATGACTTTTCTGATGTGTTCATGAATTCAGGTTTACAGTATTCTATTGAGTATTTTTGTATCTATGTTCATAAGGGAAATTGGTCTATAATCATGTTTCCTTGTTTTGTTTTTGTCTGTTTTGCTTGTCAGTGTAACTGTAACCTCATAGAAAGATGTTGGAAATGTTGCTCTGCTTTTATTGTGTGGAATAACTTAAGTAGTATTGGTGATAGACTGTTAGACCCGCTTTGAAATTCTGTACTGAATTCCTCTGGGCATTTTTTTTTTTTTTTTTTTTTGGTTGGGATGATTGATTACTCCATTTAATTTAAATTGTTTATCTGCTGCTCTTGATTTAATTTTGGTATGTGGTACTTACCCCCCAAAATGATAATCTCCTTAAAGTCTTAAATTTTTGAGAATTCACGTTTTTGAAGGATGATCTGATGAGTCTTTAGATTTCCTCAGTGTCTCGTCTTATGTCCCCCTTTTCATTTTTGAATTTGCTAACGTGGATATTCTCCCTCAGCTTTTGGTTAGATAAAGGTTTGTCTATTTTCTGGAATTTCTCAAAGAACCAGTCCTTTGACTTATGGATTTTTTGCATTGTTTTCTTTGTTTCTACTTTATTGATTTCAGCCCTCAATTTGACTGTTTCTTGCCTTCTACTCATCTGGGTGAGTTTGCTTCTTTTTGTTCTAGCCCTTTCAGTTGTTAGTTAACTCACCAGTGTGGGCTTTATCCTGCTTCTTTATGCAGGCATTTTGTGCTATGAGATTTTTCTCTCAACACTGCTTTTATTGTGCCCCATAAATTTGAGTATGTAGTGAGGTCATTTTCATAAAATTTTAGGTTTTCTATTATTGATTTCTGTTCCTAACTTGACACTGGAGGTTCAGTTGACTTTTATTCAGTGTTTGTGGGCTTTCTGAAATTAATGCTGCTGCTGAATTCTACCTTTAAGCTGTGGTGATCTGATAGCGTACAGGAGATTTACTTTACTTTTTTCTTTTTTTTTTCTTTTGTCTTTCTTTCTTTCTTTCTTTTTTTCTTTTGTCTTTCTTTCTTTTTTCTTTTTCTTTTTCTTTTTTTAATTTTTGTACCTGTTGATGTTTTGCGAAGGTTTCATGAGGTGCTGAAAAGAAAGTATATTCTCATGTATTGGGGTGGAATATTCTATAAATGTATGTTGAGCCTATGTAAATCATAAGTTCTGTTAGTTCCCTTATTTCTCTGTTAAGCTTCTGTCTGGAAGATCTGTCCAGTGCTGATAGTGTTGTGTTGAAGTATCCACTCTTCGTGTGTGGGGCTTGATTTGTGACTTAAGCTTTAGTAATGTTTCTTTTACAAATGCAGGAGCCTTTGTGTTAGGGGCACATATGATCAGAATTGAGATTTCCTCTTGGTGGATTTTTCCTGTGATGAACATGAAACAAGGAGCCTGCTTTAACTTTTTTGATTTTAGTTTGAAGTCTATTTTGTTAGAAATTAGGATATCTACCCTGGCTTGTTTCTTAGGTCCATTTGATTGGACATTTTTTTCTCAACCCTTTACTCTTAGGGAATGTCTGTCTGAGTTTCAGGTGTGTTTCTTGTATGCAGCAGAAGGATGGATTCTCATTTCGTATCCAATCTGTTAGTCTGTGTCTGTTTATAGGTAAATTGAGACCATTTACAATAGTGGTTATTAGTGATCAGTGATTGTTACTTCCTCTTATTTTTCTTTTGTTCTTGGTGATCACATTGTGTGTTTGATTCCCTGCTTTGGAGTTTGCTCTTGTAAGTTCACCTATTTCCTGTGTTCTTGTGGACATATGTGATTTCCCAGGGTTGGCGATTTCCTTCTAGTGTACTTTCTTTAGGGCTAGGTTTGTGGATAGGTTTGTGTAAATTTGGTTGTATCATGGAATGGCCTGTTTCCTCCATCTATCTAATGTTATTGAAAGCTTTGCTGAGTAAAGTAGTCTGTGCTGGCATATGAGGTGTTTGAGTGTCTGCATACTAACCAGGAACTCCTCCCTTTGTTCCATGAGAAGTCAGGTGTTAGTCTGTTATGTGTGCCCTTATATGTTCCCTGGCCTGTCTCCTTACCATGCAGCTCTTAATATGTTTGCTGCATTCTGTATATTTATTGTTTTCATTATTATATGGTGAGGAGCTGTTTTTTTTTTGTTTGTTTTGTTTTGTTCAGTCTATTTGGTGTTCTGTAATCCTCTTGTATCTTCATAGGCATGTCTTTCTTTAGGTTCAGGAAGATTTCTTCTATTATTTTTATGGAATCATTAAATATGCCTTTCAGATGGACTTTTTCACCCTCTTCTGTCCCTATGAATCTTATGTTTGGCCTTTTCATGGTATCCCAGATTTCCTGCATATCTTGTGTTAAGAATTTTTTGGATTTAAAATTTTCTGTGACCGATATATCTATTTCCTCAACATTATCTTCAATGCCTGAAATTCTCTCCTCCATCTCTTGTACTCTGTTGTTTATAATTGCATATGTGGTTCCTGATCATTTACCCAGCTTCTTCTTTTCAAGAATTCTCTCGGTCTGTGTGTTCTTGATTGACTGTGTGTCAGATTTCATATTTTGTATTGTTTCCTTCTCTTGTTTGATTGCTTTTTCCTGTTTTTCTTTAAGGGATTTGTTGATATCTTCCAATTTTTTTTTTGTCTTTTCCTCGATGTCTTTATGATAATTTTTCTTTTCCACTTTATTTTTTTTTCCTGGTGGAGTAAAGGGTTTATTTGGCTTGTACTTCAAGGTAACAAGTTATTCACAGAGGAAAATCAGGGCAGGAACTCAAAGCAGGAACCTGGAGCAGAAACCATGGGGGGAACAGTGCTTATGGACTCATTCCACTCTCTGGCTCATGATCATTTAACTTTCTTATATAACCATGGCTCTTCTGCCTAGGGATGGTGCTGTCCACAGTGGGTCAGAACCTCCCACATCAGTCACCAATCAAGACAGTTTCTAACAGACACGGCCAGCGACAATCTGATCTTGGAAATCCCTGTTATGATTCCATTAGATGATTCTTTTTTTCTTTTCCACTTTAAAGGCATCAATCATCCTCATATAGTTATTTATGTTGTTTTCTTCTCCAACGGTGCCAGAATGATCTAGTCTTGGTGTTGGAGCACCACTAGCTGTATTGCTCTTTATATTGCTTAGTGTGTTTTCACCTTGACTCTTGGACAATGATCAATGTTCCATCCCCCAAAGACATGAGGGTGCAGGGGCTTATGTAGACAAGGCAGAACTCAAATTCCGTATGTAGCCAAAAATGACCTGGAGCAACTCAGTCTCTTGTTTTCTTCTCTAAGGATCTTGTACTGCAGGAATAAGCCTGACAGTGCCTTGAAAATTAGGTAAATGACTATTTTTATTATTAGTGTGTTGGGGGGATGGGATGAGTGTGTGTGTTCTTATGTGTAAGTATGTTGCACACATGGCTGTCAGATGTACTTGGTATCTACCCCAAGCTCTCACTGGACTCCTGGTAATCCTCCTGCTTCCTGTGTGTTGGTATTTCAGTTGTGCTTCCCTATAACTGGATTAATTTACTTTCTATTATATAGAAAATAGATCACATAGTTTGTGTGAACAAAACCCCTGAAGAGCAGCTGTCCCATAGGAGCAAAGGCAACACCTCCAGAAAGGTTCTGTTGTGTCTGCAAGCTAGGAGGAACAGTCACTCTTTCAGCACTTGAGATAGATTAGAACTTGATACATGTCAATGCTAATCCAATTACTTTGGGCTAGGTTCAGCTTTTCTAGCCATTCCTAGTCCCCATCGTTATCCGAGTTCTTTCCTGCCTTCCACCCTTCCTTCTTGTTTCTTTCCTTCCTTCTTTCTTTCATTCCTTCCTTCCCTACCTACACCCTTCTTCCCTCCTTCGATCCCTCTCTTTCTTACATTTTTTTTCTTTCCTTCTTTGTTTCCTCCTTTTAGATTTTAAAAGCATACATGGTTACTCTCTGCCACCCTTACTGTCCTGGAACTCTCTGTAGGCAAGGCTTGCCTGCCACGCTGGAGATCCACCTACCTCTGCCCTCAGTAGGCAGATGTTTGAATTCACCATGAGATATATAGGGTCCGCATTCACTTTCTCAATAGGATACTGGCCCTGTCTCAAATACATAAAAATGTCTTGAGAGACACCAATCAATCAACAAAAGTTCAATGGATCTATTATGCCTCTGTGTCTGTGTGTTTATTATTACATGTGTGCAGGTGCACGTGTGACTGTGTACACATATTCACTTGGTTTATTTCATATGAAAGACACAGGGAAACCTCAGCATTTGTTCCTTAGACACATTCACCTTGTCTTTTGTGACACAGGGACACGCATTAAATGAGGGTTCAGGGACTCTAGGAGGGTGGTGGGATTGACAGTGAGACCCAGGAATCAACAGGTGGCTGCCTTCTCAGTATTAGGAATCCAGCTTTGTCAACTGTGTGTTAAAGGAGATGGATGAACTCAGATCTCCTGCTTGGATACAGAGAAGTGTGCACACACCACTCTCTCAAGCTTCCTGTGTAATGGCTTTTGCTATCCTGGATATCCGATTGTAGACAAGGCTGATCTTGAACTCACAGAGATCCACCTGCCTCTGACTCCTGAGTGAGCTTCCTTATCACATTTCCATCAGTGATGAGGTCTCTTTGTGTCTGTGCTGACAGCTGGGCAGATGATGCAGGAACATCTGAACTGGGGACCTTCTGTGGCCTCTGGCTGTTCCATTGACCTATAAATATTCCCCTCTGTGACCGGCAGCTTTACATCCCTGACGTCTCCTTAGCATTGGCCCATCCCAGGAAATGTCTGTGTTGTTCTCATCAATGAGAGGCCTGTGTCATGTACCCTGAGAACAGCAGGCCTTCCTAACTCATTCCTGTACTACTCATGCCAATCCCATGAAAATTCAATGGTATCCCTCTGGCCATAATACAGGCTTGGCATGACTGTGGGCTTCAGACACAGCTAACAACAAGACATAGGAGCAACGACAAAGAGCTGATACACATGTCACTGCCCCGGCTTCGCTGAATAGTCCCGACGTCCATGACACTGTGAAGAGCACACAGGATTAGAGAATGCTGACTGAGAAGTTGTGCTGCAATATTTCAATTCACTTGGGACTGCATATCATAGATTTCTATCAAGGACAAGACACGGGACAGGATGAAAATCAAGTGAACATTTAATAAATAAAGGGAATTTCCTTTTCAGGTCAAGAAAATCTTATTCCATCTACGGAGAGTGTAACACTGCTCCAGGTCCATATATATCCTGATGTGTCAACATCAAGCAGAAGAGGCCCATAGGGTCCACAGTACTGAGTTTCTGTGGGAATGGCTCCCACACAAAGCTAAGAGCTGCTGATCTGTGGCGGTCACAATGAAGCAGCAGGCAAGAGTTCTCCAGTCTTTTCTACACAGATATAGACCACGCATACAGGCGTTTCAGCAGACACACCTGAGGAGACAAAGAGTAAAGAGAAACCACAGTTATGCAGGAGCCTGTCACTTGGATGCTGGTGAACCCAATCACTTTATTGCAGGTTGAGAAACAGATCCCACACGTGAGAACAATCAATTATGAAAGATGAAACATTCCTCCACATTTTTTTCTATTCCCATTTCTTCATGCCTCCCAACGTTTATGTGTGTGTCTAGGTTCACACGTGGGTTTTGGAGCTCTTGCATGTGCTCACTCATGTGTGAATAGGAGGGGTCTCGAGGGTCAGTCACCTTCTTTTCTGAGACAGTCTGCATGAAGCCTGAGGTTGTCAATGTGGCTAGACCATCTGTACAAGCATCAAATGGGGATGTGACCCTTCCATCTCCACAGAAGTGGAGTATATGCTCACACTGGCCTGCAAGGCTTTGCTGTAGTTGCTACTTCTGGGCTTATGTCCTCATGTTTGCAGAGCAAGTACTTGGTGGAGTGAGTTATCCCTGCCACTAGGATGGCAGTTGGTGGCTATATTGTCATCTCATGACATCTGTCAGGAGCCCAATGTAGTCAACATAACAAATGGATCATGTATCCTGTGTGGTGGTCGGTCCCCTGTAGATGCTCTATCCTTGAAATGTGGAAAACTTCAGGTTGAAGATATTCCCTGAATTATGGAGATTTAGGACTCATGAGAGCCTGCAATCTAAGGGAGGCAAAGGATACTTCCACTTGCTGCAATTGAGCAGCCTGAGGAATTAGAAAGTTTGGATAAAAAAATAAAAACAAACAAACAAAAAAAAGACAAACAAACTTCTGTTAAGATGAGTAGTGAGGATTTGTTGACTGAAAAGGACAGAGAAAAGAAATGACCAGGTGCATTCCTGAGGAAAGGCAGCAGGGAAGGTGAGATGTGGTGCCTTCAAGGCTTTGAAAGGAAATGGCTTAGCTCATTGGATGGGATCCCTAGTGGATTCTGTAACCTTATCTGCCAGGAACATATTGATGTCATATTGGCCCTGGCTATACAGCCTTTGATTTGAGGATAGATGGCCAGACATATGACCTGAATTCTCTGCTTCCATGGTAAATAGCCTGAATTCTCTGTCCACTCTGCCCCATCATTCAGCTTCACCAGGACAGGAAATAGATCATGAGGTAATGGTCACACAGAGTTTGCCACTTTCCACACTTCCAAGGCCTCATGAGCAAAGCTGTGAAAAATCATCTCTTGCTTGCTCTGTAGACTTTCCTGACCCAAGAAGTTGATTGACAGGACACTCCCTGAATCCATGGTGCCTTGGGCTGGTTCAAATCTTATGTTAACATTGACTACTCTGTCTATGATAGGCAGGAGTTGGAAGACACTAACGCCGTTATCCCATCTGTGTGAGCCAGCTGCCACAGAGTCAGTGTCATGGGCTGGCTGACAGGCTGCCTCTGTGTTGAGACTTCCAATGTCACATATGGCACATCACTGATGGCTTTTTGTGTTCTGTATCCCAATGAAAATTGTGAGGGGTGTCTGTTACTTGTTCTTTTCATAGATAGTATCTCATGATCTAGCAAATTCTGACCTTGTTTCATCCAACTGGGTTCACAGTGTCAAACACGGTCCTCTCCGGTGAGAAGATCCACCAAAGACGCTTCTTTGGAGGTAATAGTGGAGTGCATGACTTTCTTAAATCTCTTATCATGGAGGTGCAGGTCTCTAAATCTGGAACTTCTTCATGGGAAGAGAGGCATTGGAGTCATCTGCTCTCTGAAAATGCAAAAGGAGCAGAAAGGAGGGGATATCAACAGCTCTCAGAGCAATGCTAACCTGGGAGTTCCCTTTCCAAGCATCTGGTAAGATGTTGTATTAATGTGAATTAGAGTGTCCCCCATAGATGCACATGTTTGGATACTTATACCCCTAGCTGAAGCTGGAAAGGAACAGGAGGTATGGCCCAGAGGGAGGCAATGTCGTATGGGATCACAAAGCATTAAAGATCCAAAACCTAATCCATTCCAATACATCTCTCTCTCACTCTCTCTCTCTTTGTCTCTGTCTCTCCTCTCTCTCTCTCGCTGTGTGTGTGTGTGTGTTTGTGTGTGTGTGTGTGTGTGTGTGAAATGATGATTCAGAATCAGAAGTAAGCTATCAGCTACATCTCCAATGTGATGTCATCCAGCATGTTGCTAGATTCCCATCATAATGGTCATGTATTGTCACTCTCTGCAACTGTGGATGTCTAAGTACCAATTTGTCTCCTAGTTGCCTTGGTTATAGTGCTTCATCATGGCAATAGGTTAGAGAAAGCAGGAAGTGAGCTAATTTGGAAAATGAATGTCACAATGCAAGTATTGCGTGTCACGGTGCACTATCATCCAGGATCTAGGACATCTGGTAAAAATTTCACAAGACTGAGAAAAGAGTCAAACCCTCCTTGCCAAGACTGACATAAAGACTACACCATCACTGCCAGTTGTTCTGGGCAGGACCGCCTGCCCCAGAGACTCGTGTATGTAAGACATCCACAACTATTGCCAAAGAAGTGCATCGCAAATACCTAACAGACTCAAAGTTATATCCCAAAGAACAAAGCCAGCATTCTCAGCAGAGAAAGACCGCCCAAGTTCATTGCTGAATTATGTCAACATCAGGCTTCAGTAACTCATCTAACAACCAATGAGAGGGCACTCAAACCACTTCATCTAATTCAGTGGTTCTCAACTGAGTGTTTCAAGCATTTTGAGGGGTGAAATTACTCTTTACAGAATCACATAAGTCAATCAAAAAGCACACACATTTACATTATTATTCACAACAGTCACAAGGTTGCTTATTAAGTAGCAAAAATTAGTTTTGTGTTTGAGGGTCACCACAATGTGAGAAACTGTATAATAGGATCACAGCTTTAGGAATGTTGAGAACCACTGATCGAAATGATCCCTTCAGACAAGACTCTGGATTCCCTGTCATCTGGGCAGTCCCCACTGATTCAGAGATTGATTGCAGCCTGTATTGTGACAATGGGCACTTGTCAGACACCTCCCTCAGCAAGTACGCACACTCTATCCCTGGCTGACATCTTGCACCTTTCTGACATCGAATGTTTGATCCCAACATACACCTCGAATGTAGGCCCTGTACACAAAGTCCTGCAAGGATGCTGGTCTTGTCTGGAGTGATGTTCCACAGCCCTCTCAAGCCCTACTCACCTTTTCACAGCACACAGGGAAACTCCTGTCATTTTACTCAACTGAAGGCAAGGAATCACTCACGGAAACAAAAATATTATACAAGTTTCTATTCTCCTGGGACAGTGGACGATCACCATGGGCGCTTGGCGGAAGAAGGCTGTGAAGAAAACATAGATGTTAGTTAGCTGATCAGCCCAACATTGGTTAGAGTAGAGAGAGAAAGAGGTTCCTGGGACGGGTATGGGATGGCTTCCATGGAAAGGCATGGTCTTCTCTTCCTGGGAACCCATGTCATGAACCCCTAACACCGTTCTGCAGGAAATTTGCTCATGCCACTGCCCAGCGATACACCTGGTCCGTCCCCAACATCATCATTCCTTTCTGACTAGAAAGCTGTCTGACTGGAACTGGAGCTTCCTATAGGGAGACGCTCCTCCCTTCCACCCAGCTTCATGTCCTTGCCTCCTCACTCTTACTTTCCTCTCTCCTAACAGGTCACCCATGCCCCTCTCCTCCTCTCCATTCCTCTTCCTGGGCATCCTCACCTCCTGGGCACACAGTGTGTATGGACTTCTTTACATCTGGTCATTGATGATAATAAAGATGAGGAGAGGAGGTGCTGAAGACCTCAAGTCATATGACGTATAAAGTGGTTGCAGAAGCTGGACGGCTGGCTCTTAAAGATAGGGTGGCAGTGTGGCTGACACTCTGTCCAGCAATACTGCTTGGACAACTATGAGCATACGTTGTGGGAGGTAACCGTTGGAACAGCTCCCATTCCAGGGAGAGGAGGGGTGGGAGCTTATACCCTGGTTGCTGCAGGTGTCTAATAGGGAACAACATATTTCGGGTACACAGCTCTCTCGAGTTCTGGCCTGGCTTTCTCCCGTGGCTGGTTGCCACACCAGGCCGAACTGAGTGCCATGGTTTAGGAACCATGGACCCAGGCCTTTTCTTCAGACCTGGAAAGGAAACACAAGCAAAGGATTCTGTTAGTGACTATGACATCAGCAGGACTTATCACAGAGCCACACTGCCATCCCATATCTCTGCACAACATTCCTCTTCCCCAGTCTGTTCCCAGTTCTCAAACACAACTCCCTTCCCCTCCTTCCACTGCCCCTGTTTTCAGCCTTTGCTTCTCTGCTTCAGATTTAGCTTCCCCAGGATCCACATGAAGAGGTAGAGGGGAACAGTTCCTTCTAGGCCCATAGACATCTTAGTGTTCATGTCCTATACATAGCTGCAGAACATGAATGACAAAGGGCCATGCAGCTGAGATCAAACAGAAAAGACAACGTCACTGGCCATGCCTACTCTGTTTCCTGGGAATCCATTTCCCATGCTTTGCTGTCCCTTACCTGGGGATTGTGTCTCCTGTCTTTGGGGTGTGGAGGCAACAGAATAAGCTGGAAAACAGGTGACTAATTCGCCTCCTCACCCCTTTCCAGCCCCTTCTGTGCTTCTTCCTAGAGGGTGTGGCTTCCTCCTGGGACTGGTCCTTGCTAGACATCACTGGTGACTCTTCAAGTGTTATTTCCTCGATGATTTCAAAGTCAGCGTCTTCACATTGGGGAGAGTCCAAGGTATCGATGTTATCATGGGTCCTCTCACTGGGTGGTGAATCACTTTCCTTCACGTCTGGAGATGTGCTGATGCTAGCGGTGACCTCGGCATCCTGCTGTGGTGGTTCTGGAATGCCTATGCCACTTGTGTCTTCTAGGAACCACAGCACATCCAGGGATATGTTACTGAGTGAGCGGATGCTGCACGACTCCTCACTCTCAGCATCCTCAGTACCATGGGGAGCTGAGGTATAATAAGAAGTGGTATCCTCCAGCCAGGAGAGGGAGTCCTCAGCTGTGTCACTGGCACCAGATGAGGCAGTACTCTCTGTGTCCTCCACATTTTTATTGATGCTATAGGCTGGCACAGGAGAACACTGAGGGGTAGAATCCCACAGCCAGCTGATGTCCAACAGCTTGTATGAATCTGGAGAGCTGGACCTAGTGGAACTCTTGCTATTTCTCTCTTCATTCACCTCTTGCCCTTTGCTGTCTTCAGATGGCAGGAATGTGGGCAAGGAGGGTTCACTCCCTGCCCTCCTCAGGGTGGGAGGGAGGGTGGGAGGACCTGTGAGGCTCTTGAGAGAATGGCTCTTTGGGAGGGGCCACATTGCACCAAGGAAGTTACCAACACTTTTCCTCCCATTGATCATATTGGGTTCTGCCAGGGCATCATTAAGCCTAATTTTTCCTATGAGTCCCAGGGTTCCTTCAGCCATGGGACCTAAGCAACATATGGCATCTTCAGTGGTGGAGATGGACAGCCTGGATCCAGTGTCTCTGGATGGTGTTGGTAAATCTGCATCCCAGAGATCCATGCACAGAAATTCTTCTTCCATGTTCACCACCAAGACAGGTGGGGGATGGGACCACCACAAGATGCTACAAGTAAAAAGACAAAAGCAGGTCTAGGAGAGCCTCTAATTTCTGCTTCATGAAAAGCATAGCTACCTCAAAGTCCTAATGATAATCTTGGGGTCAGGGGATAAAGAAAAATAAACACCAACCCAAGCTCAAAGCAGATATGAGGAAGACAAGAGTTGAAATAAGTGCTCACTTAAGTGTGAGACAAAGATCAAATGAAAGACGTGGTGATGTGAGAGGATGAAGAAGTCTGATAATCCTGTGTCACCCCGAGGCATGACAGAATTTATTAAAAACATGTGAGACATAACAGAATGTATGAAAGAAAGATGAGTGTGATCATGCTGAGGAATAGAAATATGGGCCGGTATAATGAAGCTGAGTGGGAAGCACTAATTCAACCAAGAATCAATTAGGAGATGTCAATCATCACCAACAAACCTGGAAACAACTCACTATTGGGATGTGAAAGCAGATGAACAGTGTCTAATATCAAAGTTAATGTGAACCAATGTCTGAATCCAACAGCTCTGCAACAACCAAGCAACAGGCTCTCTGCAGAGTCAGAAGCCCCAGCCTCAGCCAGGGCCTCATGTGGGTGGAGTCTGCAACACCTCACAATGGCTCCTGTGAGGTCATTGGATGAAATCAGCCTATCACAGCTATCCACAACCACAACAAAACAAAACTAAACCCAGGAATCCCTTTCTGTCTCCAAGGACTGCATCAGTGTTCTCACTATCATGTCCAATTCCCTGAGAAGCAACATGTGTGTCCTTCCCAGGTTTTGCTTTGGCTCACACCGAGGGAGGACAAGGAAGCCAGGTCTAGGGACTTGGGCATTGTCAGGTCCCTTGCCTCTGATGACCCAATTCCCCCTGTGGGGTTTCATCACCATGGGGGATCACAACCTTCTGAAGAGCACCCCCTGGTGGAGACCAAGAGCTCAGAAGCTTGAGCTGATGGGAAACCTGTCCCATTCCCAATGTGAGGACCACATTTGGACTGTGTCGGCTTTGGGCAGCCTGTGTTAGAGACATGCTTATGGACTAGATGGAGAATGAACACACAGGCTCCTTCAAGATACTTGTCATTCACACCCTCCAATGCTTTAATGACTGAAATTGCTGCAGACCTCTTCATCTCTACACCCATGATACAATTTCTGTTCCTTACACTCATGTTCATGGGCATCCAAAGGATGACAACCTGTCTGTGACACTGTGAGTCCATGGGGATGATGTTGTCCTTCATGAATCCCCAGTGTTGTTTTGTGTGGCACAGGGGGCAGGAGAAGACTCTTAAGATGATAGGGGAATTTATAACCACAGGGAAAGGCTGAGGGGAGCAACAAAGCAGGTGTGTGTGCTCCAAGCTGATGGCAAAATCAGATTCTGTATCTTTCACAGCTAATACAGACTAACAGGTGTTAAGGTCAAAAATTCAGTAATGTACAAAATGTCAAAGATAAACGGACAGAAAACAGTAGAAAATGGTGGATACAAGATAAACACAAGCAGGGGCACAAAGTAAATCCAAAACAAGCAGGAAGTCCACATTTAGGCCCAAACCCAACCCACTGGTCAGCACACTCACGAAGTTCAGATCAGTGGTGATCACAGATGTTCAGTGTCAAAGACAGACAATAAAACTGAAGTTCTCACGACCAAAGCCTTGAGGGAATCCTCTGTAGCCAACCAACAGCTTCAGGGCAACCAAAGGACAAGATCCAGGCCCAGCTGGTGCCTTATATGGGTGGCCTCTCTCAATCCTCACAATGGCTCCTTGTGAGGTCACTGAGCCATGGACCTATTGCAGCTAGCCAGATGACATCATACTCTTTTGAGTTCTTTGCCTATGGCTCCTCCCCAATCCATGCCAAGAGTCAGCATCAGAGAGGCCCAGGTGATTTTGCTCAGGCTTTCAGAGCATGAGGCACAGCATGGTGCTGTGCTCAGCTGGTGGCACTGACTGCAGGGCCTGAGGCAACTGCTCCTCTCCCTGCACTGACATTTCCTCATGCTCAAGTATTTAAGTATCTGTTATTAGGCTGCTCCCAACATTGTCTTCAGTGTCAAAGCTACAAATCCAGGTTCGTCCCATAGAGTGTAGCCACACCGTTTCATGTGTCTGCACACTTTCCTGAAATACTCAGATGTAACGAGTATGGTTTTTCCGCCCGCCGCTTGGTCTTGTCCTGCTGTTGCACCAGCCCCAAATAACACACAAAGACTCTGTATTTGATACAATGCTGTTGGCCCTGTTACTTGTTTCTTATCGGCTAGCTCTGCCTTAATTATTAACCCATTTCTGCTGATCTCTGTATTTCTCTTACCGGGGAGCCTGGGGCATACTGCTTTCTTCAGACTCTCCATCTTGACTCCTCCTAACTACTTCCTATTTCCTCCTTGTCTCCTAGTCCCTCCTATCTTCCTTTCCTATTAGCTAACAGTGCTTTATTATTAACCAGTATGAGAAACATATTAACATAATGGCATCTCCCATCATCTCCTCTTTTCTGTTTAAATAAAAAGAAGTCTTTTAACCTTAACATAGCAAAATATATAACACATCAGTTATCAAATAAGAATCAAAGCTAACAATATTTAGTCCATTAACATTTAGCAAGAATAAAAGATACTATTCTATCATCCATCCTATATTTGTGAATCTAAAGTCCTATATGTAACTTATCATTGAATCCTAACTAAGGAAAACTATAACCATAACTATCTGTCTTCAACTCCTTCAAAGACCTCAGAAGGATAATATATAAGCTCTAGAAATGACAGAGACAACTCACTGCTTGGTCACCCGAAGTTCTTTTGTAATTTTCCATCTTCAGCCCATAGGCCATAGTGTGTCTGGCAGACTCTTCAGCAAAGCAGGAAACTTTAAACTGTCTTCTTGTATTGGCAGTTTGTCTGTCACTTTCCTCTGTGTTCTGTAGACTGTCTCACAGACTCTTCCATGAAGCAGGATCTCTGTAGCAATGTCCATCGTGAATCAGGAGTCACTTTCCTGTGGGTCCTGCATGTCCAATTTATACATCACAAAGTCAAACAGTCCAGACAAGAGCAGTATCTTGTCCAAATGGCTAGTCTTGCTATATTGAAAGCAAACTTCATAACACGTTTCTTCTATGTCCATCTTCCTTTCTGACATAAATGGTGTTGCCAGGAGCATTTATGTCTCACTGTCAAGAAAAACCCTAAACCATTTTTAATGCCATATTCTGTAGGTCTTTGAAAGGTTTGAAGAATGCCTATCTATCTCAAATGCATCTCTGTGTATCTTGAAAAACCTAACTAACTTAACTCTAAACTTTGACTATCATAGATAATAATCTATTATCTGTACTACATTATACATTACATTTCTAAATGAGCTATATAAACACAATACCTAAACAAAAGGAGAATATACACATCACAAAATTGACCTTAAATTGTATCAATAAATGAAAATCCATTCCAATACAAAGTATCCATATCTATACCATAATCCCCTTTTTTACCTTTAAAAAGAGATTGGTTATGGTCATTAACCATTTATAACCAAGCCCAGTTAAATGAAAACAAACATTTATAAACAATATTTGGGAATTTGGGCGTCGTTCTTTCCAAACTACTTCCTGCTGATAGGGGGCGCGGTCGTGGGGATCCTAAGAAGATGGCTGTAGTCTGCAAGGCTGCCTCGTTCAAGCTATTTTGAATGTTGGATCACCAGGAACACTGTTTCAGGGGGTCTGGCTTGATCAAACCACATTAGTCTGGAAGGAATCCACAGCTTTTTATTTCCTGTTGAAACAAAAATAGAAATCCTTTTCCCCAGTAACTTGTCCTTGAACTTAAATTTTGGAGTCAAAGTATTTTTAAAATATATAAATTGAATTGATTCAGCAGCATTTGTTTTAACAGTTGTTGTTATTTCCTCAGCAGTCAAAAGATACAAAGACAATATAACACCATACAGTAACCAGATTCTCTCTAAGCTTTTCATCTTTACATGGCTTTATTATTACTTTGTATTTTTTACTTTTTTTTATTTTTTTGAGACAGGGTTTCTCTGTGTAACTCTTATCTGTCCTGGAATTTACTCTACATACCAGGTATACTTTGCAATCACAAGATCTGCTTGCCTCTATCTCTCAAGTGCTGGGATTAAAGGTGTGTGCAGCCACACCCAGCTGTTCTCTGTCTTTTTAAAACCATTTCTTTTCTTTTCCCCATGTCTACATATATTTTAAAACACACTGTAAACCTTTAGAGGTTTTTCTTAATATGAATCTGTCTTTACTGTAAATCTTTATCTTTTTCTGGCCATGAGTCTTTTATTTGATAAACAACAACATTGCTGAAATGAAAATCATAGCTGTGTTAGTCACGGTCTATCCAAGATGGCGGCAGCTATTTTACCACCAGTAGTGAGAGCTGTGCTCTCTGCCTTGGTCTGAGCTGCCATCCAGCCCCATGCTGCTGGCTTGGCGATGTGGTCCCTGCCATTGTCATCTCTCATACACACCAATAAATTATTAGCAGAGTTATTTAAAAGCCATACAGTTTTTTGCCACTTTATGCTGAGTCAGGAAATTTCCCTTAAAGGAGACGTGCAAATATCTGCTTGTCTCTCAAAAATCAGAGTCCAACTGAGAAAAATGCTGCTACCAAGAAGCCTTGCTTGTCTCTGTTCTTTTGTTTCTAAAACCCTTTTTTATGCTTTTGTTAAATTTTAAGTGGAAGTTCTTATTAGCCACATGGGCATTTGGGGCTGGCGCAGCAGCAGGACAAGACCAAGCAGCAGGCAGAAAATCATATCGTTACACTCAGATAATGTAATTTTCTTTTTTCTTTTACTGTTTCTGATCTGCATGCTTTCCCTCACATTCTTACTCCTTCTCCAAGCTCTCCTTCTTTCTTGCCCTGTGGCTGTTTGTCTGTTCTCTGCCTGTATCTGACTTCCATGGATAAAGGAAATGTGTTTTCTTCCCCGCTTTTCCCTCATCCATTCCCTGCCATGAGCTACTTCCCTTTTAAACCACAGTAACTTTTCCCCGCAGTTTAAAAAAATAAAAATCCTTCTATGTCATCCATGTTGGTTTTCAGGTTCAGATGGGACAAAACATTAATTTTTTTAGGGGAAATCCTCATAACTGATGATCCTATAGATACTTGATACTTGACCTAGAAATCTATATTTTGGTGTCTCAATTTCTTACATGCCCTGTGTCCAATAAATATTTTCATTTATTTTCAGTAACATGAACAGACTTTAAATATTATATATCTCTTTGCATAATTAAAATGCATGTGTGCATCTCTAAATGTACCTTAAAGATACTTCAAAGCCCTGGGTGTTGCTGATGAGAGGGCCTAGTGCAGTGATTCTCAACCTTCCCAGAGCTGAGACCCTTTAATACAGTTCCTCCTGTTGTGCTGTCCCCCACTACAGAAGTATTCTCATTGCTACCTCATAGCTGTAAATTTGCTCCTGGTAAGAGTATAACATATCTCAGTGTTCTAGTGGTCTGGACTGACCCCTGTGAAGCGGTCATGACCCACAGGTCGAATCCCAGGATTGCTGGCTAAAGACACTAGATGGTGAGCCAAACAACCAGAATGGGATTACCAGGACCCAAAAGATTGCAGGGGAGTATTGACTGCACAAGTCTTCAAATATCTATCTCTCTATATATATCACACTCATATGCACAAATGCACACACACGCACCCACACACACACACACACACACACACACACACACACTGACATAACATACAATAAGGAATGCTGGTATTAGCAACAGTCCTATCCTCATGAGGCAGTAGGAGAGTCCTGAACCCTTCCTATGGAAACTTCAGTTGTAGGTTGTTAGTGGGTGTAGAAAGACAAGGACAATAGGGGTGAACACAGCACAAAGCCTGTGCAGACAACAACGCGACCATGGGACATGCTATGATTTTAGGTGAGGATCTTGCCTTAGTATCCAAAGGGCAGGTGCTGTCATTTGCAGGACAGAGCCAGCCAACTTCAGCACTCCAGGGGCAGCACCATGGAGAGTTGGAATGGATGTTTGGCATTAATTATGTTGTGTGACATATGGCCCCTGCATGCACAGTTATGTTCAATTTATGATGCCGTAGCTTCACAAAGCCTCTGTTTAACTAGGAAAACACCTATTCACAGGGAAGTGTAAGTCTAATGATCCCTTTCAACCCAACTTTCTTTTCAGTCATGGTGTTTCCTCACAGCAGTAGAAACCCTAAGACATCTCAGGTGACACAACCCAGGCCGGAAAAGAAAAACTATAGCAGCTGCCTGGAGTTAGCTTCAGAATTCTTTGGGGGCTGGGAATGTGTCTCAGTAGGTAGAATGCTTGGCCAACACACTTGAAGCCCTGGTCTAAATCCCAGGACGTCAAAAGCTGATGTGCTGTCAGATTCTGGATTTACCAGCACTCAAAAGTAGAAGCAAGAAGCAGAGAGGATATTATGTACATGGGGGTGGGGGTGGGGAGAATTGGTGCAGGTTCTAGGCCAAAATGGGCTACATGAGACCCTATCCCAAAATAAAAAGGTTAATATTCATTGTTAATTTTTTTTTTTTGTTTTTTGAAGATAGGGATTCTCTGTGTAGCTTTGGAGTCTGTCCTGGCATTCAGTTTCCAGACCAGGCTAGCCTTGAACTCACAAAGTTCTGCATGCCTCTTCCACCAGAATTCTGGGATCAATGGTGGGTCCCTGGCAAATTTATTTTTGGAGGCAGACTCTCTTTATATAATCCAAGATGGCCTTGATCTCATAGTCTTCATGCCACTGTCCCAAGAGCTGAGATTACATGTACTTCTTAGAGGCAGCACTTTCAATTCTTCGCTGGAGAGAAGGCTCAGTGGCTAAAAGGGCCTTCCAAGGGACTCAGGTCCATTCCTAGAATCGCCATCAAACAGCTCCCAGACCACCAGTAGGGTTGGCTCCACAGGATCATAGAAAACTAGCCTCCATGTACACCTTCACTCACATTTATGAACACACACACACACACACACACACACACACACAAGCACACACTTAAACATAAATGATTGATTGAATCTTATTTTTCATTCACAGGGTTGTTTTGGCTATCCTGGGTCTTTTGTTTTTCCATATAAAGTCGAGTATTATCCTTTCTAGGTCTGTGAAGAATTGTGCTGTGAGTTTGATGGGGATAGTTTTGAATCTGTAGATTGTTTTTGGCAAGATTGCCATTTTTCTGTGTTTACTCAATCTATCCAAGAGTATGGGAGGTCTTTCCGTTTTCTGGTATCTTCTTTCATTTCTTCCTTTAAAGACACAACATTCTGGCTCCATAGGTCTTTCAAATGTTTGGTAAGCATTACCCCAAGATACTTTATATTTTTTGTGGTTATTGTAAAGGATGATGTTTTTCTGATTTCTTTCTCAGCCTTTTTATCATCTGTATAGAGTAGACTTATTGGTTTTCTTGAGTTTATCTTGTATCCTTCTAGTTTGCTGAACGTGTTTATCAGCTGTAGGAGTTCCCTGGTAGAGTTTTTCACGTCACTTATGTAAAGTATCATATCATCTGCAAATAGTGACAGTTTGACTTCTTCCTTTCCAATCCCCTTGATCTCCATTTTGTTGTCTTATTGCTTTAGCTAGAACTTCAAAGACAATATTGAAGAGATATGGAGAGAGTGGACAGCCTTGTCTTGTTCTTGATTTTTGTGGAATTGCCTTAAGTTTGATATTGGATGTTGGTTTACTGTATATTTCTTTTATTATTTAGGTATGTTCCTGTTATCCCTGATTTCTCCAAGTCATTTATCCTGAAAGGATCATTTGTCAATGGAGTTTTCAACATCTAGCGAAATTATAATGTGTGTGTGTTTTTTTTAAGTTTCTTTATATGGTAGATCACATTGATAGATTTTTGTATCTTGAACAATCCCTGCATCCCTGGGATGCAGTGTACTTGGTCATGGAGGATGATATCTCTGATGTTTTCTTGAATTCAATTTGCCAGTATTTTATGAGTATTTTTACAACAATATTCATGAGAGAGATTAGTCTGTAGTTCTCTTTCTTGCTTGTGTCTTTGTGTGGATTGGGTACCAAGATAATTGTGGCCTAGTAAAAAGAGTTTGGTAATGTACCTTCTGCTTCTATTGCATGGAACAATTTGAGGGGTATTGGTATAAGCTCTTCTTTGAATACCTGGTAGAATTCTGCACTGAAGCCATCTGGCCTTGGGCTTATTTGAATAGGAGGCTTTTCATGACTGTTTCTATTTCGTTAGGGGGTTATAGGTCTATTTAAGTTGCTTATGTCTTCTTGATTTAATTTTGGTAAGTGATAGTTATACAGACAATTGTCCATTTCCTTTGAATGTTTGAATTTTGTGGAGTACATGTTTTGAAAGTTTGATGTGAAAACTGTGTGGATTTCGTCATTGTCCGATGTTTTGTCTCTCGTTTCATTTCAGATTTTGTTGATTTGCATGTTCTCTCTGCTTTTTGTTTAGTTTGCATAAAGGTTTGTCTGTCTCGCTGATTTTCTCCAAAAACCAACTCTTTGTTGCATCGATTCTTTGTATTGTTTTCTTGGTTTCTACTGTATTGTTTTCAGCCCTCAAATTGACTATTTCTTGGTGTCTACTCCTCCAGGGTGAGTTTCATTCTTTTTCTTCTAAGGCTTTCAGCGTACTGTTAATTCTCTAATATGACTATCCTCCATTTTGTTCATATAGGCACTTAGTGCAATGAACTTCGCTAGTAGCACTGCTTTCAAAATGTCCCATGAGTTCGAGTATGTTGTGTCTTCATTCTCATTGAATTCTAAGAAATCTTTAATTTCTTTATTTCCTCCTTGACCCAGGAATGGTGCATTTGGGCATTGTTGAGTTTCCATGAGCTTGTAGGGTTTCTGCAATTTATGTTGTTGTTGAATTCCAACTTTATTTATGTTTTTTTGTGAACACAACGAGTCTATTAAGACATCCCAACAATTTTTATAGTATTTAAAATGAGAGCAACAATGTTACATCAAGGAAAGTATCCAGTTTTATGAAAAGCTATGGCTATCATGAAAAGTGAAGACTCTTATCTTGCCAGTGGGAAAGGTTCAGGGTCACTCCTCATTGTAGCAACTTGGAAAAATTACAAGAGAAATTCCCATATTCTTAGGTGACACACTATCTTTAGTATTTATAACCTCCAAATGTGGGGTGATGATGCAAAGGCATCAAGAATTATTATTACTCTCTTAATGTCTATTTAACATCCACAGCCTTCCTTAAGTAGGTAAGTCTATACTTTCATAAATCATTGCTCCACCTATACAGAACAGGCCTTTGGGAGGGAACGATAACCATTTTTTCTTAGACATCTGAACTATTTTGTTTCGTAACATAAATATGCCTATCTCTTACGTTAGTTTTTATCTTCAATGACATACCAAAGATCTAAAATCAAATTGGCTGTCTCTACAGCCACTTGTAGGCCACTAAGCTTGGCAGTGAAACAGTCCACAGTCATGTTGCTGGCTGAGCCCACAGCAGCCCGTGCAAGGCAGGTTTGAGGTGCAAAAGGATAATATGTGCTTTTTAAGAAAGACCAGCTGAGTCCTTCCTGGCTATTGTACAAGCCACACCCACATCTTGACAGCATATCAGGTCAGTTAACAACAGAAGTAAAATCGGATGGACCTGACCAAAAGTGTCCATTCTTCATGTCAATGAGGACTTCACCACCATCATGTTCCAAAGAGCCAGCAACGGACTCTAGAGCACTGCAAAATGCTTCAGTAGCAATCCGGAGTTCTGCTTTAGAGTAACCATCCTCAATGACAATGTCTTCTGCCTCATTAAGAACCTGATATAAGCAGCCAAATGTGTTTCTGTACAGCCACCACCCAATAAAATCCATGGTTCCTTGATTGTTAACTGTAAGACATGCATTGCTGTTTGACACGTGAGCTTTAGCTCCTCCCAGGCAGTGTCATTCCTTCTGCAGAGAAGCAAGCTGCAGACACTCGCCTCGTTAGGAATAAGATGGAAAAAATGTTTGGAGCCAAATCTTGCAGAGCACAAATCTTTTCTACTTCCGTAAGTAGTAGAAGCTATTGTGTTTAGGGAACCAATAGGTGTTGCTCCTGTCACTTTGCTCAGGGGTTCCATCAGAGAAACTCCAACTCTGTTGATGGCAATAACGAGATGCTCACTGAGTAACTGCTTCAAAGATGGGTGCATAACTTTTTGGCACAGGACAAGATCTACCTGGTCACCAACTAGCTGCCTTCCCAGATTAAGCAATTGCTCTAGAACTGCATTCTCAAGAGACCACTGTTCCTTCTCCAACATTAGAAAAATCTCCGAATAAAGACACGCAGAAGAGCGCCACCTTGAGGGCACTTGACTTTTGGGTTGGTGATAATCTCCTTAGTTGAACTTCAGCTGACATTTCAATCAGCAGTCCAGGTAATACAGTAGAATCTGTAACTCTTTGGCCCTTTAAGGGAACAATTATAAGCTTCCCTAAAATGACTCGGTCTTTGGCGCTTTCTGGAATTGTAAGCAAAAAAGCTTTCAAAATCAAAGCACTGATGTGATCTGCTTCCCTTCTGTTGAGCATACAGGCAGGCTTGCTGGTTAAGATACTGTGGACCAAGCCTAGGAAGGTATGTGTACTACTGAAGTCAACTGGGATTCGACAACTACAGGCTTCAGACTGAAGATAACTTGTGCACAGACCCAAGAAGTATTTATTTAACTTAATAACCTTTGTGAGTGTCAAGCCTATTCTCTGAATATTTTCCACCAGGTTACAACACAGAATGGCTGTAAATAAGCCACAGTCGCTGAGGCAGGACACATGATTCTGCACAGATGCTGTTAGGACCTTTAGAATTGGATGGGTGACTGAGAGGTTTCGAAGCAAAGCTGAGGACTGTGAGGTTGTACACACACAACCCCCTAAGCCATTATGCAGCTGCTTCAGCCTCCCTGAAGGGCCATAGCATGAGGCTAGGATTCTTTTCAAGGCAGAAAGTGTGGACCTCACACTCTCACTTGTCAATGGTTCAGTTTTACACAATGATGGCTTCTTAGCTTCGAAACGAGACATTCTGCTTCAGATGGCCCTTGTACAGACAGCTTTATTTTGTTCACCCTTTTTTTTGTCCCATTTATTATACTGTCACATGTTTTAACATTAAAAACTATTCTTAATGAGAGTCTGCACATTCAGCATTATCAGCTACAAAATCAAATGGTTTTCAGAAAATAACCAACATATATTAATTTAATGACATCAATAATTCCAAGTATTTATTTTGCTTCATTCTTCAATATTCTTCTGTTTGTCCCTGGACTGAGATCTCACAGACTCTTTTGCAGCTCTCTTTATAAAGTATGTTCCAAGATGGACACCTATAAAAGTCACCCCAGCTTCGAGAAGCCAGTTCTTTCTAAACCAACTGGCGCTTTTCATTTCTTCTTTTATTATCAAGTTCAGATTCAAAGGTGCTTCTTTCTGAAAACTGAAAGCCTGCTACTTCTTCTAGGGTTGGCTCTTTGGTTGACTTGCAAGTGCCAGGCTTATCTGGTTCAGTGGTATCGTCCTTAGGAATTTGGAAGACAGGGCTGCTTTTGATTTTGTGCCAGCCTGAATGTATGAACCCAATTAAAGGCACCATAACAATCAGAGCTTTGTATTCTCTCCACAGGTTCTGGAAGCTCATAGTCTGCTGAGATCAGGACCTGCCCACCAGCAGCTACACCTCGCAGCCAGGCCGCCTTCACCGCCACAGCCACGGAGCCCAGGACCGCGCCAGCACTGCAACCACGCTGCGGAGTCCGCTACCTTTGCCCAGAGAGGCAGGGAGATGCATCTGAATTCCAACTTTAAAGAATGGTGTTCTGATGAGATAAAGTGGACTATTCCAATACTTTTGTATCTGTTGACATTTGTCATGTTGCCTGGTTTGTCGTCAGTTTTAGAGAAGGTTCCATGTGTAGCAGAGAAGAAGGTATATTCATTTGTATTTGAATGGAATGTTCTATAGATGTCTATTAAACCCACTTGAGACATAACTTCCGATAGTTCTTTGGTTTCTTTGTTAAGTTTCTGACTGGTGGTCCTGTCTAGTGGTGAGAGTGGGGTGTGGAAGTCTCCCACTATGAGTGTGTGAGGTTTTAGGTGAGTTTTGAAATTTCGTGGCCTTTCCTTTATGAATGTGGGTGCCCTTGTATTTGGGGCATAGATGTTTAGAACTGAGACTTTGTACTGATGGCTTTCTTCTCTGATGAATATGAAATTACTTTCTTCATCTCTTTTGGTTGATTTTGGTTTGAAGTCTAACTTGTTAGATATTAGGATAGCTACACCTGCTTGCTTCTTGGGTCCATTTGATTGGAAGATCCTTTCCCAACCCTTTACCATGGAGTAATGTTGTCTTTGAAGCTTACATGTATATGTTGTATAAGCAGAAGGATGGATTCTGTTTGTATCCATTCTGTTAGGCCGTAACTTTTTAGAGGTCAGTTCAGACCATTAATGTCGAGGGAATGTAAGGACCATTGATTGTTAATTCCTGAGTTCTTTTAGATACATTCTTATTGTGGCAGAGGTATTGTGAGTATATTTGTCCTGCTTTTTCTTTTGTTTTCTGGTGAAGTGGGATTATCTATTGCCTATGCCTTTGTGAGTGTTGTTACCTTCCTTGGGTTGGAGTTTTCCTTCCAGATCTTCCTGTTGGGCTGGATTTGTGGGTACATATTGTGAAATCTGGTGTTGTAGTTGAATATCTAGTTTTCTCTGTCTATAGCGATTGAGAGTTTTGCTGGGTATAGTAGCTTGGGCTGGCATCTGTGGACTCTTAGTACTTGCAGAACATCTATTCAGGATTTTCTGGCCGTGATAGTTTTCAAGGAGAAGTATGATGTAAGTTTGATAGGTCTGCCTTTATGTTACCTGGTTTGTTCCCTTCCCTGCTCTTAATATTCTTTCTCTATTTGTGTGTTAGGTGTTTTGATTTATGTGGCAAGAGGTCTTTTTTCTTTGGTTCAGTCTTTTTGATATTTGGTCTCCTTCTGTACTTTCATAGGAATGTCCAACTTCAGATTGGGAAAGTTTTCTTCAGTGATTTTTTTAATATGTTTTCTGCACCATTGAGCTGGGCTTCTCACCTACTTTTGTGCCTATTATTCTCAAGTTTGGCCTTTTCACCGTGTCCCCCAATTCCTGGATGTTTTGTGTTAAGGATTTGTTGGAGTTAAGATTTTCTTGGTTTGCAGAATCTATTTCTTCTAGTTCATCTTGAGTGCCTGATATTCTATCTTCCATCCTTTGTATTCTGTATCTGTAGTTCCTGATCATTTACCCAGTTTTTCTATTTTAGCATTCCCTCAGTTTGTGTTTTCTTTACTGTCTGTTTTAGTTTTCATGTCATGAACTGTTTAATATGTTTCCTTCATCTGTTTGATGACTTTTCTTGGCATCCTTAATTTCTTTAAGATATTTCTTCATTTCTTGCAGTTTTTGCTTGGTCTTTTCCTCTCTTGCTTCCCATTTTTTGTTTGGTTTTTGTCCCATTTCTTTAAGGGATTTTCTCTTATCATCTTTGAGGGCCTCCATCATTTTTATGAAGTTATTTTTTAAATCATTATCTTCTCCTTCATCTGCTTTGCTGTGTTCAGGTCTAGTTGGTGTAGAGTCTCTACATTCTGGTGGTGTCAAACTGGTCTTTCTACTGTTGGTTGTTTTCTTGTATTGCCATCTTCCCATGGCTTGTTCCAGTGGGTGCAGTTGGAGTATGTCTCTCTCTTTACGCTACTCTCCTGTTAGGTGTAGGTGGTTCAGAATTTTTTGTCTGCAGCTCTGGATGAACCAAGCTCTCTTAGAGTTCTCTCCTTGGGCAGAGGGCAGGCAGTGGGATCCAAAGATCAGGTGAGTGCAGCCTCAAGGTGGTTCTGCATAGATAAGAGGATCCAGAGTGCTCAGAGCAGACCTAGGAAGTTCCACAGAGGTGTGGGAGTTGTTGGACACACACTCTGGCCCAATGCTCACCTGGAGCATCAGGCCAGCAGCACAAAGGTGGGGAAGGCAGGCTCTGGGTGGTGTATGGAGCAGAATACCCGGATTGTTCTATCCAGACTAGGATACATGGGGGAGTGAGATCTGGAGCTACCCAGGGAGTTTCCAGGGGAAGGATGGAACACTGAACTGGTCCCAGACTCAACTCTGGCAGAGCGCCAGAACTGGTGGGATCCAAAAATCGGGCCAGTGCGGCCTCACTTTGGTCTTTTGTGGTTAGGCCTCACTGGCGGTTTTGATCATAGCCATTCTGATTGCTATAAGATGGAATCTCAGAGAGGTTTTGATGTGCATCTCCCTATTGACTAAGGATTTTGAACATTTCCTTAAGTATCTTTGTGCCATATGAGATTGTTATCTTGAGAATTCTCTATTTACAGCTGTATCTCATTTTGCAATTGGATTATTTGGTAGTTTGATATCTAGTTCCTAGAGATCTTTGTATAGTTTGGAGACCAGCCCTCTGTCAGAAGTGGGGTTGGTAAAGATCTTTCCCATTTTGGATGGAGAAGTGTCCGTTGCTTTGCAGAAGCTTCTCAGCTTCAGGAGGTCCCATTTATTAATTGTTGGTCTCAGAGTCTGTGCTACTACTGTTCTATTTAGGAACTGGTCTCTTGTGTCTGTTCATTCAAATGTATTTCCACTTCCTCTTCCATGAGGTTTAGAGTGGATGGATTTATATTGAGGTCTTGATCCATCTGTACTTAACTTATGTGCATGATGATAGATTTTGATACATTTGCCTTTTGCTATAATTTGACAGCCTGTTATACCAGCACTATTTGTTGAATATATTTTCTTTTATCCATTGTATAGTTCCAAATTTTGGTGTTCATAGGTGATGGGTTGATATCGGCTCTTTGATTTGATTCCAATGGTCCATATGTCTGTATTTATGCCAATACCAATCTGTTTTCATTAGTATACTAGAGTTTGAAATCGGGGATAGTGATGCCCCAGATGAGTCTTTGTTGTACAGATTGGTGTGTGTCCTAGGTTTTCTGTGTTTCTATATGCAGTTGAGTATTGCTTTTTCCAGGTCTGTGAAGAATTGAAGTGGGAGTTTGCATTGAATGTGTATATTACTTTTGGTAGAATTGCCATTTTTACTATGCTGATCCTACCTAGCCAAAACATGGGAGATCTTTCCATTTTTCAGTGTCTTCTTTAATTGCTTTCCTTAAAAACCTGAAGTTCTTGCCTTACAGGTATTTTGCTTGTTTGGTTAGAGTTACCCCAAGATATTTTAGGTTATTGGGGCTATAGTGAATGGTGATGCCTTTTCTGATATGCTTTCAGCCTGTTTGTTATCTGTATATAGGAAGGCTACTGATATTTATTTTTTTAGTTAATCTTGTATCCTGCTACATTACTGAAGGTGTTTATCAGTTGTAGAATTTCTCCGGTAGAATTTTTCTGTCACTATGTATACTGTCATATCATCAGCAAATAGTGACATTTTGACTTCTTCTTTTCCAATTTGTCTCTCTTTGATCTCTTTTTGTTGTCTTATTGCTCTAGATAGAACTTCAAGTAGTAGACTTCTCTGGAGGACATTATCATGAAGGAGTGTTGAATTTTGTCAAAGGCTTTTCAGCATCTCGTAAGATGATCATGTGATTTTTTTTCCTTTCAGTTTGTTTATGTGGTGGATTACGGTGATGGATTTTCATATGTTGGACCATCCCTGCATTACTTGGCTAAATCCTAGTTGGTCAATGTGGATGACTTTTCTGATGTGTTCTTGAATTCAGGTTTACAGTATTCTATTGAGTATTTTTGTATCTATGTTCATAAGGGAAATTGGTCTATAATCATGTTTCCTTGTTTTGTTTTTGTCTGTTTTGCTTGTCAGTGTAACTGTAACCTCATAGAAAGATGTTGGAAATGTTGCTCTGCTTTTATTGTGTGGAATAACTTAAGTAGTATTGGTGATAGACTGTTAGACCCGCTTTGAAATTCTGTACTGAATTCCTCTGGGCATTTTTTTTTTTTTTTTTTTTTTGGTTGGGATGATTGATTACTCCATTTAATTTAAATTGTTTATCTGCTGCTCTTGATTTAATTTTGGTATGTGGTACTTACCCCCAAAAATGATAATCTCCTTAAAGTCTTAAATTTTTGAGAATTCACGTTTTTGAAGGATGATCTGATGAGTCTTTAGATTTCCTCAGTGTCTCGTCTTATGTCCCCCTTTTCATTTTTGAATTTGCTAACGTGGATATTCTCCCTCAGCTTTTGGTTAGATAAAGGTTTGTCTATTTTCTGGAATTTCTCAAAGAACCAGTCCTTTGACTTATGGATTTTTTGCATTGTTTTCTTTGTTTCTACTTTATTGATTTCAGCCCTCAATTTGACTGTTTCTTGCCTTCTACTCATCTGGGTGAGTTTGCTTCTTTTTGTTCTAGCCCTTTCAGTTGTTAGTTAACTCACCAGTGTGGGCTTTATCCTGCTTCTTTATGCAGGCATTTTGTGCTATGAGATTTTTCTCTCAACACTGCTTTTATTGTGCCCCATAAATTTGAGTATGTAGTGAGGTCATTTTCATAAAATTTTAGGTTTTCTATTATTGATTTCTGTTCCTAACTTGACACTGGAGGTTCAGTTGACTTTTATTCAGTGTTTGTGGGCTTTCTGAAATTACTGCTGCTGCTGAATTCTACCTTTAAGCTGTGGTGATCTGATAGCGTACAGGAGATTTACTTTACTTTTTTCTTTTTTTTTTCTTTTGTCTTTCTTTCTTTATTTATTTTTTTCTTTTGTCTTTATTTCTTTTTTCTTTTTCTTTTTCTTTTTTTAATTTTTGTACCTGTTGATGTTTTGCGAAGGTTTCATGAGGTGCTGAAAAGAAAGTATATTCTCATGTATTGGGGTGGAATATTCTATAAATGTATGTTGAGCCTATGTAAATCATAAGTTCTGTTAGTTCCCTTATTTCTCTGTTAAGCTTCTGTCTGGAAGATCTGTCCAGTGCTGATAGTGTTGTGTTGAAGTATCCCACTCTTCGTGTGTGGGGCTTGATTTGTGATTTAAGCTTTAGTAATGTTTCTTTTACAAATGCAGGAGCCTTTGTGTTAGGGGCACATATGATCAGAATTGAGATTTCCTCTTGGTGGATTTTTCCTGTGATGAACATGAAACAAGGAGCCTGCTTTAACTTTTTTGATTTTAGTTTGAAGTCTATTTTGTTAGAAATTAGGATATCTACCCTGGCTTGTTTCTTAGGTCCATTTGATTGAACATTTTTTTCTCAACCCTTTACTCTTAGGGAATGTCTGTCTGAGTTTCAGGTGTGTTTCTTGTATGCAGCAGAAGGATGGATTCTCATTTCGTATCCAATCTGTTAGTCTGTGTCTGTTTATAGGTAAATTGAGACCATTTACAATAGTGGTTATTAGTGATCAGTGATTGTTACTTCCTCTTATTTTTCTTTTGTTCTTGGTGATCACATTGTGTGTTTGATTCCCTGCTTTGGAGTTTGCTCTTGTAAGTTCACCTATTTCCTGTGTTCTTGTGGACATATGTGATTTCCCAGGGTTGGCGATTTCCTTCTAGTGTACTTTCTTTAGGGCTAGGTTTGTGGATAGGTTTGTGTAAATTTGGTTGTATCATGGAATGGCCTGTTTCCTCCATCTATCTAATGTTATTGAAAGCTTTGCTGAGTAAAGTAGTCTGTGCTGGCATTCGAGGTGTTTGAGTGTCTGCATACTAACCAGGAACTCCTCCCTTTGTTCCATGAGAAGTCAGGTGTTAGTCTGTTATGTGTGCCCTTATATGTTCCCTGGCCTGTCTCCTTACCATGCAGCTCTTAATATGTTTGCTGCATTCTGTATATTTATTGTTTTCATTATTATATGGTGAGGAGCTGGGTTTTTTTTTGGTTTGTTTTGTTTTGTTCAGTCTATTTGGTGTTCTGTAATCCTCTTGTATCTTCATAGGCATGTCTTTCTTTAGGTTCAGGAAGATTTCTTCTATTATTTTTATGGAATCATTAAATATGCCTTTCAGATGGACTTTTTCACCCTCTTCTGTCCCTATGAATCTTATGTTTGGCCTTTTCATGGTATCCCAGATTTCCTGCATATCTTGTGTTAAGAATTTTTTGGATTTAAAATTTTCTGTGACCGATATATCTATTTCCTCAACATTATCTTCAATGCCTGAAATTCTCTCCTCCATCTCTTGTACTCTGTTGTTTATAATTGCATATGTGGTTCCTGATCATTTACCCAGCTTCTTCTTTTCAAGAATTCGCTCGGTCTGTGTGTTCTTGATTGACTGTGTGTCAGATTTCATATTTTGTATTGTTTCCTTCTCTTGTTTGATTGCTTTTTCCTGTTTTTCTTTAAGGGATTTGTTGATATCTTCCAATTTTTTTTTGTCTTTTCCTCGATGTCTTTATGATAATTTTTCTTTTCCACTTTATTTTTTTTCCTGGTGGAGTAAAGGGTTTATTTGGCTTGTACTTCAAGGTAACAAGTTATTCACAGAGGAAAATCAGGGCAGGAACTCAAAGCAGGAACCTGGAGCAGAAACCATGGGGGGAACAGTGCTTATGGACTCATTCCACTCTCTGGCTCATGATCATTTAACTTTCTTATATAACCATGGCTCTTCTGCCTAGGGATGGTGCTGTCCACAGTGGGTCAGAGCCTCCCACATCAGTCACCAATCAAGACAGTTTCTAACAGACACGGCCAGCGACAATCTGATCTTGGAAATCCCTGTTATGATTCCATTAGATGATTCTTTTTTTTCTTTTCCACTTTAAAGGCATCAATCATCCTCATATAGTTATTTATGTTGTTTTCTTCTCCAACGGTGCCAGAATGATCTAGTCTTGGTGTTGGAGCACCACTAGCTGTATTGCTCTTTATATTGCTTAGTGTGATTTCACCTTGACTCTTGGACAATGATCAATGTTCCATCCCCCAAAGACATGAGGGTGCAGGGGCTTATGTAGACAAGGCAGAACTCCATTCCGTATGTAGCCAAAAATGACCTGGAGCAACTCAGTCTCTTGTTTTCTTCTCTAAGGATCTTGTACTGCAGGAATAAGCCTGACAGTGCCTTGAAAATTAGGTAAATGACTATTTTTATTATTAGTGTGTTGGGGGGATGGGATGAGTGTGTGTGTTCTTATGTGTAAGTATGTTGCACACATGGCTGTCAGATGTACTTGGTATCTACCCCAAGCTCTCACTGGACTCCTGGTAATCCTACTGCTTCCTGTGTGTTGGTATTTCAGTTGTACTTCCCTATAACTGGATTTATTTACTTTCTATTATATAGAAAATAGATCACATAGTTTGTGTGAACAAAACACCTGAAGAGCAGCTGTCCCATAGGAGCAAAGGCAACACCTCCAGAAAGGTTCTGTTGTGTCTGCAAGCTAGGAGGAACAGTCACTCTTTCAGCACTTGAGATAGATTAGAACTTGATACATGTCAATGCTAATCCAATTACTTTGGGCTAGGTTCAGCTTTTCTAGCCATTCCTAGTCCCCATCGCTATCCGAGTTCTTTCCTGCCTTCCACCCTTCCTTCTTGTTTCTTTCCTTCCTTCTTTCTTTCATTCCTTCCTTCCCTACCTACACCCTTCTTCCCTCCTTCGATCCCTCTCTTTCTTACATTTTTTTCTTCCCTTCTTTGTTTCCTCCCTTTAGATTTTAAAAGCTTACATGGTTACTCTCTGCCACCCTTACTGTCCTGGAACTCTCTGTAGGCAAGGCTTGCCTGCCACGCTGGAGATCCACCTGCCTCTGCCCTCAGTAGGCAGATGTTTGAATTCACCATGAGATATATAGGGTCCGCATTCACTTTCTCAATAGGCTACTGGCCCTGTCTCAAATAAATAAAAATGTCTTGAGAGACACCAATCAATCAACAAAAGTTCAATGGATCTATTATGCCTCTGTGTCTGTGTGTTTATTATTACATGTGTGCAGGTACACGTGTGACTGTGTACACATATTCACTTGGTTTATTTCATATGAAAGACACAGGGAAACCTCAGCATTTGTTCCTTAGACACATTCACCTTGTCTTTTGTGACACAGGGACACGCATTAAATGAGGGTTCAGGGACTCTAGGAGGATGGTGGGATTGACAGTGAGACCCAGGAATCAACAGGTGGCTGCCTTCTCAGTATTAGGAATCCAGCTTTGTCAACTGTGTATTAAAGGAGATGGATGAACTCAGATCTCCTGCTTGGATACAGAGAAGTGTGCACACACCACTCTCTCAAGCTTCCTGTGTAATGGCTTTTGCTATCCTGGATATCCGATTGTAGACAAGGCTGATCTTGAACTCACAGAGATCCACCTGCCTCTGACTCCTGAGTGTGCTTCCTTATCACATTTCCATCAGCGTTGAGGTCTCTTTGTGTCTGTGCTGACAGCTGGGCAGATGATGCAGGAACATCTGAACTGGGGACCTTCTGTGGCCTCTGGCTGTTCCATTGACCTATAAATATTCCCCTCTGTGACCAGCAGCTTTACATCCCTGACGTCTCCTTAGCATTGGCCCATCCCAGGAAATGTCTGTGTTGTTCTCATCAATGAGAGGCCTGTGTCATGTACCCTGAGAACAGCAGGCCTTCCTAACTCATTCCTGTACTACTCATGCCAATCCCATGAAAATTCAATGGTATCCCTCTGGCCATAATACAGGCTTGGCATGCCTGTGGGCTTCAGACACAGCTAACAACAAGACATAGGAGCAACGACAAAGAGCTGATACACATGTCACTGCCCCGGCTTCGCTGAATAGTCCCGAAATCCATGACACTGTGAAGAGCACACAGGATTAGAGAATGCTGACTGAGAAGTTGTGCTGCAATATTTCAATTCACTTGGGACTGCATATCATAGATTTCTATCAAGGACAAGACACGGGACAGGATGAAAATCAAGTGAACATTTAATAAATAAAGGGAATTTCCTTTTCAGGTCAAGAAAATCTTATTCCAACTACGGAGAGTGTAACACTGCTCCAGGTCCATATATATCCTGATGTGTCAACATCAAGCAGAAGAGGCCCATAGGGTCCACAGTACTGAGTTTCTGTGGGAATGGCTCCCACACAAAGCTAAGAGCTGCTCATCTGTGGCGGTCACAATGAAGCAGCAGGCAAGAGTTCTCCAGTCTTTTCTACACAGATATAGACCACGCATACAGGTGTTTCAGCAGACACACCTGAGGAGACAAAGAGTAAAGAGAAACCCCAGTTATGCAGGAGCCTGTCACTTGGATGCTGGTGAACCCAATCACTTTATTGCAGGTTGAGAAACAGATCCCACACGTGAGAACAATCAATTATGAAAGATGAAACATTCCTCCACATTTTTTTCTATTCCCATTTCTTCATGCCTCCCAACGTTTATGTGTGTGTCTAGGTTCACACGTGGGTTTTGGAGCTCTTGCATGTGCTCACTCATGTGTGAATAGGAGGGGTCTCGAGGGTCAGTCACCTTCTTTTCTGAGACAGTGTGCATGAAGCCTGAGGTTGTCAATGTGCCTAGACCATCTGTACAAGCATCAAATGGGGATGTGACCCTTCCATCTTCACAGAAGTGGAGTATATGCTCACACTGGCCTGCAACGCTTTGCTGTAGTTGCTACTTCTGGGCTTATGTCCTCATGTTTGCAGAGCAAGTACTTGGTGGAGTGAGTTATCCCTGCCACTAGGATGGCAGTTGGTGGCTATATTGTCATCTCATGACATCTGTCAGAAGCCCAATGTAGTCAACATAACAAATGGATCATGTATCCTGAGTGGTGGTCAGTCCCCTGTAGATGCTCTATCCGTGAAATGTGGAAAACTTCAGGTTGAAGATATTCCCTGAATTATGGAGATTTAGGACTCATGAGAGCCTGCAATCTAAGGGAGGCAAAGGATACTTCCACTTGCTGCAATTGAGCAGCCTGAGGAATTAGAAAGTTTGGATAAAAAAATAAAAACAAACAAACAAAAAAAAGACAAACAAACTTCTGTTAAGATGAGTAGTGAGGATTTGTTGACTGAAAAGGACAGAGAAAAGAAATGACCAGGTGCATTCCTAAGAATAGGCAGCAGGGAAGGTGAGATGTGGTGCCTTCAAGGCTTTGAAAGGAAATGGCTTAGCTCATTGGATGGGATCCCTAGTGGATTCTGTAACCTTATCTGCCAGGAACATATTGATGTCACATTGGCCCTGGCTATACAGCCTTTGATTTGAGGATAGATGGCCAGACATATGACCTGAATTCTCTGCTTCCATGGTAAATAGCCTGAATTCTCTGTCCACTCTGCCCCATCATTCAGCTTCACCAGGACAGGAAATAGATCATGAGGTAATGGTCACACACAGTTTGCCACTTCCCACACTTCCAAGGCCTCATGAGCAATGCTGTGAAAAATCATCTCTTGCTTGCTCTGTAGACTTTCCTGACCCAAGAAGTTGATTGACAGGACACTCCCTGAATCCATGGTGCCTTGGGCTGGTTCAAATCTTATGTTAACATTGACTACTCTGTCTATGATAGGCAGGAGTTGGAAGACACTAACGCCGTTTTCCCATCTGTGTGAGCCAGCTGCCACAGAGGCAGTGTCATGGGCTGGCTGACAGGCTGCCACTGTGGTCAGACTTCCAATGTCACATATGGCACATCACTGATGGCTTTTTGTGTTCTGTATCCCAATGAAAATTGTGAGGGCTGTCTGTTACTTGTTCCTTTCATAGATAGTATCTCATGATCTAGCAAATTCTGACCTTGTTTCATCCAACTGGGTTCACAGTGTCAAACACGGCCCTCTCCGGTGAGAAGATCCACCAAAGACGCTTCTTTGGAGGTAATAGTGGAGTGCATGACTTTCTTAAATCTCTTATCATGGAGGTGCAGGTCTCTAAATCTGGAACTTCTTCATGGGAAGAGAGGCATTGGAGTCATCTGCTCTCTGAAAATGCAAAAGGAGCAGAAAGGAGGGGATATCAACAGCTCTCAGAGCAATGCTAACCTGGGAGTTCCCTTTCCAAGCATCTGGTAAGATGTTGTATTAATGTGAATTAGAGTGTCCCCCATAGATGCACATGTTTGGATACTTATACCCCTAGCTGAAGCTGGAAAGGAACAGGAGGTATGGCCCAGAGGGAGGCAATGTCGTATGGGATCACAAAGCATTAAAGATCCAAAACCTAATCCATTCCAATACATCTGTCTCTATCTCTCCCTCCCTCTCTCTCTCTTTCTCTCTCTCTCTCTCGCTGTGTGTGTGTGTGTGTGTGTGTGAAATGATGATTCAGAATCAGAAGTAAGCTATCAGCTACATCTCCAATGTGATGTAATCCAGCATGTTGCTAGATTCCCATCATAATGGTCATGTATTGTCACTCTCTGCAACTGTGGATGTCTAAGTACCAATTTGTCTCCTAGTTGCCTTGGTTATAGTGCTTCATCATGGCAATAGGTTAGAGAAAGCAGGAAGTGAGCTAATTTGGAAAATGAATGTCACAATGCAAGTATTGCGTGTCACGGTGCACTATCACCCAGGATCTAGGACATCTGGTAAAAATTTCACAAGACTGAGAAAAGAGTCAAACCCTCCTTGCCAAGACTGACATAAAGACTACACCATCACTGCCAGTTGTTCTGGGCAGGACCAGCTGCACCAGAGACTCCTGTATGTAAGACATCCACAACTATTGCCAAAGAAGTGCATCGCAAATACCTAACAGACTCAAAGTTATATCCCAAAGAACAAAGCCAGCATTCTCAGCAGAGAAAGACCGCCCAAGTTCATTGCTGAATTATGTCAACATCAGGCTTCAGTAACTCATCTAACAACCAATGAGAGGGCACTCAAACCACTTCATCTAATTCAGTGGTTCTCAACTGAGTGTTTCAAGCATTTTGAGGGGTGAAATTACTCTTTACAGAATCACATAAGTCAATCAAAAAGCACACACATTTACATTATTATACACAACAGTCACAAGGTTGCTTATTAAGTAGCAAAAATTAGTTTTGTGTTTGAGGGTCACCACAATGTGAGAAACTGTATAATAGGATCACAGCTTTAGGAATGTTGAGAACCACTGATCGAAATGATCCCTTCAGACAAGACTCTGGATTCCCTGTCATCTGGGCAGTCCACACTGATTCAGAGATTGATTGCAGCCTGTATTGTGACAATGGGCACTTGTCAGACACCTCCCTCAGCAAGTACGCACACTCTATCCCTGGCTGACATCTTGCACCTTTCTGACATCGAATGTTTGATCCCAACATACACCTCGAATGTGGGCCCTGTACACAAAGTCCTGCGAGGATGCTGGTCTTGTCTAGAGTGATGTTCCACAGCCCTCTCAAGCCCTACTCACCTTTTCACAGCACACAGGGAAACTCCTGTCATTTTACTCAACTGAAGGCAAGGAATCACTCACGGAAACAAAAATATTATACAAGTTTCTATTCTCCTGGGACAGTGGACGATCACCATGGGTGCCTGTCGGAAGAAGGCTGTGAAGAAAACATAGATGTTAGTTAGCTGATCAGCCCAACATTGGTTAGAGTAGAGAGAGAAAGAGGTTCCTGGGACGGGTATGGGATGGCTTCCATGGAAAGGCGTGCTCTTCTCTTCCTGGGAACCCATGTCATGAACCCCTAACACCGTTCTGCAGGAAATTTGCTCATGCCACTGCCCAGCCAAACACCTGGTCCGTCCCCAACATCATCATTCCTTTCTGACTAGAAAGCTGTCTGACTAGAACTGGAGCTTCCTATAGGGAGACGCTCCTCCCTTCCACCCAGATTCATGTCCTTGCCTCCTCACTCTTACTTTCCTCTCTCCTAACAGGTCACCCATGCCCCTCTCCTCCTCTCCATTCCTCTTCCTGGGCATCCTCACCTCCTGGGCACACAGTGTGTATGGACTTCTTTACATCTGGTCATTGATGATAATAAAGATGAGGAGAGGAGGTGCTGAAGACCTCAAGTCATATGACGTATAAAGTGGTTGCAGAAGCTGGACGGCTGGCTCTTAAAGATAGGGTGGCAGTGTGGCTGACACTCTGTCCAGCAATACTGCTTGGACAACTATGAGCATACGTTGTGGGAGGTAACCGTTGGAACAGCTCCCATTCCAGGGAGAGGAGGGGTAGGAGCTTATACCCTGGTTGCTGCAGGTGTCTAATAGGGAACAACATATTTCAGGTACACAGCTCTCTCGGGTTCTGGCCTGGCTTTGTCCCGTGGCTGGTTGCCACACCAGGCCGAACTGAGTGCCATGGTTTAGGAACCATGGACCCAGGCCCTTTCTTCAGACCTGGAAAGGAAACACAAGCAAAGGATTCTGTTAGTGACTATGACATCAGCAGGACTTATCACAGAGCCACACTGCCATCCCATATCTCTGCACAACATTCCTTTTCCCCAGTCTGTTCCCAGTTCTCAAACACAACTCCCTTCTTCCTTCCACTGCCCCTGTTTTCAGCCTTTGCTTCTCTGCTTCAGATTTAGCTTCCCCAGGATCCACATGAAGAGGTAGAGGGGAACAGTTCCTTCTAGGCCCATAGACATCTTAGTGTTCATGTCCTATACATAGCTGCAGAACATGAATGGCAAAGGGCCATGCAGCTGAGATCAAACAGAAAAGACAACGTCACTGGCCATGCCTACTCTGTTTCCTGGGAATCCATTTCCCATGCTTTGCTGTCCCTTACCTGGGGATTGTGTCTCCTGTCTTTGGGGTGTGGAGGCAACAGAATAAGCTGGAAAACAGGTGACTAATTCGCCTCCTCACCCCTTTCCAGCCCCTTCGGTGCTTCTTCCTAGAGCGTGTGGCTTCCTCCTGGGACTGGTCCTTGCTAGACATCACTGGTGACTCTTCAAGTGTTATTTCCTCGATGATTTCAAAGTCAGCGTCTTCACATTGGGGAGAGTCCAAGGTATCGATGTTATCATGGGTCCTCTCACTGGGTGGTGAATCACTTTCCTTCACGTCTGGAGATGTGCTGATGCTAGCAGTGACCTCGGCATCCTGCTGTGGTGGTTCTGGAATGCCTATGCCACTTGTGTCTTCTAGGAACCACAGCACATCCAGGGATATGTTACTGAGTGAGCGGATGCTGCACGACTCCTCACTCTCAGCATCCTCAGTACCATGGGGAGCTGAGGTATAATAAGAAGTGGTATCCTCCAGCCAGGAGAGGGAGTCCTCAGCTGTGTCACTGGCACCAGATGAGGCAGTACTCTCTGTGTCCTCCACATTTTTATTGATGTTATAGGCTGGCACAGGAGAACACTGAGGGGTAGAATCCCACAGCCAGCTGATGTCCAACAGCTTGTATGAATCTGGAGAGCTGGACCTAGTGGAACTCTTGCTATTTCTCTCTTCATTCACCTCTTGCCCTTTGCTGTCTTCAGATGGCAGGAATGTGGGCAAGGAGGGTTCACTCCCTGCCCTCCTCAGGGTGGGAGGGAGGGTGGGAGGACCTGTGAGGCTCTTGAGAGAATGGCTCTTTGGGAGGGGCCACATTGCCCCAAGGAAGTTACCAACACTTTTCCTCCCATTGATCATATTGGGTTCTGCCAGGGCATCATTAAGCCTAATTTTTCCTATGAGTCCCAGGGTTACTTCAGCCATGGGACCTAAGCAACATATGGCATCTTCAGTGGTGGAGATGGACAGCCTGGATCCAGTGTCTCTGGATGGTGTTGGTAAATCTGCATCCCAGAGATCCATGCACAGAAATTCTTCTTCCATGTTCACCACCAAGACAGGTGGGGGATGGGACCACCACAAGATGCTACAAGTAAAAAGACAAAAGCAGGTCTAGGAGAGCCTCTAATTCCTGCTTCATGAAAATCATAGCTACCTCAAAGTCCTAATGATAATCTTGGGGTCAGGGGATAAAGAAAAATAAACACCAACCCAAGCTCAAAGCAGATATGAGGAAGACCAGAGTTGAAATAAGTGCTCACTTAAGTGTGAGACAAAGATCAAATGAAAGACGTGGTGATGTGAGAGGATGAAGAAGTCTGATAATCCTGTGTCACACCGAGGCATGACAGAATTTATTAAAAACATGTGAGACATAACAGAATGTATGAAAGAAAGATGAGTGTGATCATGCTGAGGAATAGAAATATGGGCCGGTATAATGAAGCTGAGTGGGAAGCACTAATTCAACCAAGAATCAATTAGGAGATGTCAATCATCACCAACAAACCTGGAAACAACTCACTATTGGGATGTGAAAGCAGATGAACAGTGTCTAATATCAAAGTTAATGTGAACCAATGTCTGAATCCAACAGCTCTGCAGCAACCAAGCAACAGGCTCTCTGCAGAGTCAGAAGCCCCAGCCTCAGCCAGGGCCTCATGTGGGTGGAGTCTGCAACACCTCACAATGGCTCCTGTGAGGTCATTGGATGAAATCAGCCTACCACAGCTATCCACAACCACAACAAAACAAAACTAAACCCAGGAATCCCTTTCTGTCTCCAAGGACTGCATCAGTGTTCTCACTATCATGTCCAATTCCCTGAGAAGCAACATGTGTGTCCTTCCCAGGTTTTGCTTTGGCTCACACCGAGGAAGGACAAGGAAGCCACGTCTGGGGACTTGGGCATTGTCAGGTCCCTTGCCTCTGATGACCCAATTCCCCCTGTGGGGTTTCATCACCATGGTGGATCACAACCTTCTGACGAGCACCCCCTGGTGGAGACCAAGAGCTCAGAAGCTTGAGCTGATGGGAAACCTGTCCCATTCCCAATGTGAGGACCACATTTGGACTGTGTCGGCTTTGGGCAGCCTGTGTTAGAGACATGCTTATGGACTAGATGGAGAATGAACACACAGGCTCCTTCAAGATACTTGTCATTCACACCCTCCAATGCTTTAATGACTGAAATTTCTGCAGACCTCTTCATCTCTACACCCATAATACAATTTCTGTTCCTTACACTCATGTTCATGGGCATCCAAAGGATGACAACCTGTCTGTGACACTGTGAGTCCATGGGGATGATGTTGTCCTTCACGAATCCCCAGTGTTGTTTTGTGTGGCACAGGGGGCAGGAGAAGACTCTTAAGATGATAGGGGAATTTATAACCACAGGGAAAGGCTGAGGGGAGCAACAAAGCAGGTGTGTGTGCTCCAAGCTGATGGCAAAATCAGATTCTGTATCTTTCACAGCTAATACAGACTAACAGGTGTTAAGGTCAAAAATTCAGTAATGTACAAAATGTCAAAGATAAACGGACAGAAAACAGTAGAAAATGGTGGATACAAGATAAACACAAGCAGGGGCACAAAGTAAATCCAAACCAAGCAGGAAGTCCACATTTAGGCCCAAACCCAACCCACTGGTCAGCACACTCACGAAGTTCAGATCAGTGGTGATCACAGATGTTCAGTGTCAAAGACAGACAATAAAACTGAAGTTCTCACGACCAAAGCCTTGAGGGAATCCTCTGTAGCCAACCAACAGCTTCAGGGCAACCAAAGGACAAGATCCAGGCCCAGCTGGTGCCTTATATGGGTGGCCTCTCTCAATCCTCACAATGGCTCCTTGTGAGGTCACCGAGCCATGGACCTATTGCAGCTAGCCAGATGACATCATACTCTTTTGAGTTCTTTGCCTATGGCTCCTCCCCAATCCATGCCAAGAGTCAGCATCAGAGAGGCCCAGGTGATTTTGCTCAGGCTTTCAGAGCATGAGGCACAGCATGGTGCTGTGCTCAGCTGGTGGCACTGACTGCAGGGCCTGAGGCAACTGCTCCTCTCACTGCACTGACATTTCCTCATGCTCAAGTATTTAAGTATCTGTTATTAGGCTGCTCCCAACATTGTCTTCAGTGTCAAAGCTACAAATCCAGGTTCGTCCCATAGAGTTTAGCCACACTGTTTCATGTGTCTGCACACTTTCCTGAAATACTCAGATGTAACGAGTATGGTTTTTTCGCCCGCCGCTTGGTCTTGTCCTGCTGCTGCACCAGCCCCAAATAACACTCAAAGACTCTGTATTTGATACAATGCTGTTGGCCCTGTTACTTGTTTCTTATCGGCTAGCTCTGCCTTAATTATTAACCCATTTCTGCTGATCTCTGTATTTCTCTTACCGGGGAGCCTGCGGCATACTGCTTTCTTCAGACTCTCCATCTTGACTCCTCCTAACTACTTCCTATTTCCTCCTTGTCTCCTAGTCCCTCCTATCTTCCTTTCCTATTAGCTAACAGTGCTTTATTATTAACCAGTATGAGAAACATATTAACATAATGGCATCTCCCATCATCTCCTCTTTTCTGTTTAAATAAAAAGAAGTCTTTTAACCTTAACATAGCAAAATATATAACACATCAGTTATCAAATAAGAATCAAAGCTAACAATATTTAGTCCATTAACATTTAGCAAGAATAAAAGAAACTATTCTATCATCCATCCTATATTTGTGAATCTAAAGTCCTATATGTAACTTATCATTGAATCCTAACTAAGGAAAACTATAACCATAACTATCTGTCTTCAATTCCTTCAAAGACCTCAGAAGGATGATATATAAGCTCTAGAAATGACAGAGACAACTCACTGCTTGGTCACCCGAAGTTCTTTTGTAATTTTCCATCTTCAGCCCATAGGCCATAGTGTGTCTGGCAGACTCTTCAGCAAAGCAGGAAACTTTAAACTGTCTTCTTGTATTGGCAGTTTGTCTGTCACTTTCCTCTGTGTCCTGTAGACTGTCTCACAGACTCTTCCATGAAGCAGGATCTCTGTAGCAATGTCCATCGTGAATCAGGAGTCACTTTCCTGTGGGTCCTGCATGTCCAATTTATACATCACAAAGTCAAACAGTCCAGACAAGAGCAGTATCTTGTCCAAATGGCTAGTCTTGCTATATTGAAAGCAAACTTCATAACACGTTTCTTCTATGTCCATCTTCCTTTCTGACATAAATGGTGTTGCCAGGAGCATTTATGTCTCACTGTCAAGAAAAACCCTAAACCATTTTTAATGCCATATTCTGTAGGTCTTTGAAAGGTTTGAAGAATGCCTATCTATCTCAAATGCATCTCTGTGTATCTTGAAAAACCTAACTAACTTAACTCTAAACTTTGACTATCATAGATAATAATCTATTATCTGTACTACATTATACATTACATTTCTAAATGGTCTATATAAACACAATACTTAAACAAAAGGAGAATATACACATCACAAAATTGACCTTAAATTATATCAATAAATGAAAATCCATTCCAATACAAAGTATCCATATCTATACCATAATCCCCTTTTTTACCTTTAAAAAGAGATTGGTTATGGTCATTAACCATTTATAACCAAGCCCAGTTAAATGAAAACAAACATTTATAAACAATATTTGGGAATTTGGGCGTCGTTCTTTCCAAACTACTTCCTGCTGATAGGGGGCGCGGTCGTGGGGATCCTAAGAAGATGGCTGTAGTCTGCAAGGCTGCCTCGTTCAAGCTATTTTGAATGTTGGATCACCAGGAACACTGTTTCAGGGGGTCTGGCTTGATCAAACCACATTAGTCTGGAAGGAATCCACAGCTTTTTATTTCCTGTTGAAACAAAAATAGAAATCCTTTTCCCCAGTAACTTGTCCTTGAACTTAAATTTTGGAGTCAAAGTATTTTTAAAATATATAAATTGAATTGATTCAGCCGCATTTGTTTTAACAGTTGTTGTTATTTCCTCAGCAGTCAAAAGATACAAAGACAATATAACACCATACAGTAACCAGATTCTCTCTAAGCTTTTCATCTTTACATGGCTTTATTATTACTTTGTATTTTTTACTTTTTTTTATTTTTTTGAGACAGGGTTTCTCTGTGTAACTCTTATCTGTCCTGGAATTTACTCTACATACCAGGTATACTTTGCAATCACAAGATCTGCTTGCCTCTATCTCTCAAGTGCTGGGATTAAAGGTGTGTGCAGCCACACCCAGCTGTTCTCTGTCTTTTTAAAACCATTTCTTTTCTTTTCCCCATGTCTACATATATTTTAAAACACACTGTAAACCTTTAGAGGTTTTTCTTAATATGAATCTGTCTTTACTGTAAATCTTTATCTTTTTCTGGCCATGAGTCTTTTATTTGATAAACAACAACATTGCTGAAATGAAAATCATGGCTGTGTTAGTCACGGTCTATCCAAGATGGCGGCAGCTATTTTACCGCCAGTAGTGAGAGCTGTGCTCTCTGCCTTGGTCTGAGCTGCCATCCAGCCCCATGCTGCTGGCTTGGCGATGTGGTCCCTGCCATTGTCATCTCTCATACACACCAATAAATTATTAGCAGAGTTATTTAAAAGCCATACAGTTTTTTGCCACTTATGCTGAGTCAGGAAATTTCCCTTAAAGGAGCCGTGCAAATATCTGCTTGTCTCTCAAAAATCAGAGTCCAACTGAGAAAAATGCTGCTACCAAGAAGCCTTGCTTGTCTCTGTTCTTTTGTTTCTAAAACCCTTTTTTATGCTTTTGTTAAATTTTAAGTGGAAGTTCTTATTAGCCACATGGGCATTTGGGGCTGGCGCAGCAGCAGGACAAGACCAAGCAGCAGGCAGAAAATCATATCGTTACACTCAGATAATGTAATTTTCTTTTTTCTTTTACTGTTTCTGATCTGCATGCTTTCCCTCACATTCTTACTCCTTCTCCAAGCTCTCCTTCTTTCTTGCCCTGTGGCTGTTTGTCTGTTCTCTGCCTGTATCTGACTTCCATGGATAAAGGAAATGTGTTTTCTTCCCCGCTTTTCCCTCATCTATTACCTGCCATGAGCTACTTCCCTTTTAAACCACAGTAACTTTTTCCCACAGTTTAAAAAAATAAAAATCCTTCTATGTCATCCATGTTGCGTTTCAGGTTCAGATGGGACAAAACATTAATTTTTTTAGGGGAAATCCTCATAACTGATGATCCCATAGATACTTGATACTTGACCTAGAAATCTATATTTTGGTGTCTCAATTTCTTACATGCCCTGTGTCCAATAAATATTTTCATTTATTTTCAGTAACATGAACAGACTTTAAATATTATATATCTCTTTGCATAATTAAAATGCATGTGTGCATCTCTAAATGTACCTTAAAGATACTTCAAAGCCCTGAGTGTTGCTGATGAGAGGGCCTAGTGCAGTGATTCTCAACCTTCCCAGAGCTGAGACCCTTTAATACAGTTCCTCCTGTTGTGCTGTCCCCCACTACAGAAGTATTCTCATTGCTACCTCATAGCTGTAATTTTGCTCCTGGTAAGAGTATAACATATCTCAGTGTTCTAGTGGTCTGGACTGAGCCCTGTGAACGGGTCATGACCCACAGGTCGAATCCCAGGATTGCTGGCTAAAGACACTAGATGGTGAGCCAAACAACCAGAATGGGATTACCAGGACCCAAAAGATTGCAGGGGAGTATTGACTGCACAAGTCTTCAAATATCTATCTCTCTATATATATCACACTCATATGCACAAATGCACACACACGCGCCCACACACACACACACACACACACACACACACACACACACACACACACTGACATAACATACAATAAGGAATGCTGGTATTAGCAACAGTCCTATCCTCATGAGGCAGTAGGAGAGTCCTGAACCCTTCCTATGGAAACTTCAGTTGTAGGTTGTTAGTGGGTGTAGAAAGACAAGGACAATAGGGGTGAACACAGCACAAAGCCTGTGCAGACAACAACGCGACCATGGGACGTGCTATGATTTTAGGTGAGGATCTTGCCATAGTATCCACAGGGCAGGTGCTGTCATTTGCAGGACAGAGCCAGCCAACTTCAGCACTCCAGGGGCAGCACCATGGAGAGTTGGAATGGATGTTTGGCATTAATTATGTTGTGTGACATATGGCCCCTGCATGCACAGTTATGTTCAATTTATGATGCCGTAGCTTCACAAAGCCTCTGTTTAACTAGGAAAACACCTATTCACAGGGAAGTGTAAGTCTAATGATCCCTTTCAACCCAACTTTCTTTTCAGTCATGGTGTTTCCTCACAGCAGTAGAAACCCTAAGACATCTCAGGTGACACAACCCAGGCCGGAAAAGAAAAACTATAGCAGCTGCCTGGAGTTAGCTTCAGAATTCTTTGGGGGCTGGGAATGTGTCTCAGTTGGTAGAATGCTTGGCCAACACACTTGAAGCCCTGGTCTAAGTCCCAGGACCTCAAAAGCTGATGTGCTGGCGGATTCTGGATTTACCAACACTCAGAAGTAGAAGCAAGAAGCAGAGAGGATATTATGTACATGGGGGTGGGGGTGGGGAGAATTGGTGCAGGTTCTAGGCCAAAATGGGCTACATAAGACCCTATCCCAAAATAAAAAGGTTAATATTCATTGTTAATTTTTTTTTTGTTGTTTTTTGAAGATAGGGATTATCTGTGTAGCTTTGGAGTCTGTCCTGGCATTCAGTTTCCAGACCAGGCTAGCCTTGAACTCACAAGGTTCTGCATGCCTCTTCCACCAGAATTCTGGGATCAATGGTGGGTCCCTGGCAAATTTATTTTTGGAGGCAGACTCTCTTTATATAATCCAATTTGGCCTTGATCTCATAGTCTTCATGCCTCTGTCCCAAGAGCTGAGATTACATGTACTTCTTAGAGGCAGCACTTTCAATTCTTCGCTGGAGAGAAGGCTCAGTGGCTAAAAGGGCCTTCCAAGGGACTCAGGTCCATTCCTAGAATCGCCATCAAACAGCTCCCAGACCACCAGTAGGGTTGGCTCCACAGGATCATAGAAAACTAGCCTCCATGTACACCTTCACTCACATTTATGAACACACACACACACACACACACACACACACACACAGGCACACACTTAAACATAAATGATTGATTGAATCTTATTTTTCATTCACAGGGTTGTTTTGGCTATCCTGGGTCTTTTGTTTTTCCATATAAAGTCGAGTATTATCCTTTCAAGGTCTGTGAAGAATTGTGCTGTGAGTTTGATGGGGATAGTTTTGAATCTGTAGATTGTTTTTGGCAAGATTGCCATTTTTCTGTGTTTACTCAATCTATCCAAGAGTATGGGAGGTCTTTCCGTTTTCTGGTATCTTCTTTCATTTCTTCCTTTAAAGACACAACATTCTGGCTCCATAGGTCTTTCACATGTTTGGTAAGCATTACCCCAAGATACTTTATGTTTTTTGTGGCTATTGTAAAGGATGATGTTTTTCTGATTTCTTTCTCAGCCTTTTTACCATCTGTATAGAATAGACTTATTGGTTTTCTTGAGTTTATCTTGTATCCTTCTAGTTTGCTGAACATGTTTATCAGCTGTAGGAGTTCCCTGGTAGAGTTTTTCACGTCACTTATGTAAAGTATCATATCATCTGCAAATAGTGACAGTTTGATTTCTTCCTTTCCAATATGTATCCCCTTGATCTCCTTTTTGTTGTCTTATTGCTTTAGCTAGAACTTCAAAGACAATATTGAAGAGATATGGAGAGAGTGGACAGCCTTGTCTTGTTCTTGATTTTTGTGGAATTGCCTTAAGTTTGATATTGGATGTTGGTTTACTGTATATTTCTTTTATTATTTAGGTATGTTCCTGTTATCCCTGATTTCTCCAAGACATTTATCATGAAAGGATGATTTGTCAATGGTGTTTTCAACATCTAGTAAGATGATAATGTGTATTTTGTTTTTTTTTTGTTTGTTTGTTTTGTTTTGTTTTTTAAGTTTCTTTATATGGTAAATCACATTGATAGATTTTCGTATCTTGAACAATCCCTGCATCCCTGGGATGAAATCTACTTGGTCATGGTGGATGATATCTCTGATGTTTTCTTGAATTCATTTTGCCAGTATTTTATGAGTATTTTTACATCAATATTCATGAGAGAGATTGGTCTGTAGTTCTCTTTCTTACTTGTGTCTTTGTGTGGCTTGGGTACCAAGATAATTGTGGCCTAGTAAAAAGAGTTTGGTAATGTACCTTCTGCTTCTATTGTATGGAACAATTTGAGGGGTATCGGTATTAGCTCTTCTTTCAATACCTGGTAGAATTCTGCACTGAAGCCATCTGGCCCTGGGCTTATTTGAATAGGAGGCTTTTCATGACTGTTTCTATTTTGTTAGGGGGTTATAGGTCTATTTAAATTGCTTATCTGTTCTTGATTTAATTTTGGTAAGTGATAGTTATCCAGACATTTGTCCATTTCCTTTGAATGTTTGAATTTTGTGGAGTACATGTTTTGAAAGTTTGACTTGAAAACTGTGTGGATTTCGTCATTGTCCGATGCTTTGTCCCACGTTTCATTTCAGATTTTGTTGATTTCCATGTTCTCTCTGCTTTTTGTTTAGTTTGCATAAAGGTTTGTCTGTCTCGCTGATTTTCTCCAAAAACCAACTCTTTGTTGCATCGATTCTTTGTATTGTTTTCTTAGTTTCTACTGTATTGATTTCAGCCCTCAAATTGACTATTTCTTGGTGTCTACTCCTCCAGGGTGAGTTTCGTTCTTTTTCTTCTAAGGCTTTCAGCGTGCTGTTAATTCTCTAATATCACTATCCTCCATTTTGTTCATATAGGCACTTAGTGCAATGAACTTCGCTAGTAGCACTGCTTTCAAAGTGTCCCATGAGTTCGAGTATGTTGTGTCTTTATTCTCATTGAATTCTAAGAAATCTTTAATTTCTTTATTTCCTCCTTAACCCAGGAATGGTGCATTTGGGCATTGTTGAGTTTCCATGAGTTTGTAGGGTTTCTGCAATTCGTGTTGTTGTTGAATTCCAACTTTAAAGCATGGTGTTCTGATAAAGTGGACTATTCCAATATTTTTGTATCTGTTGACATTTGTCATGTTGCCTGGTTTGTCGTCAGTTTTAGAGAAGGTTCCATGTGTCGCAGAGAAAAAGGTATATTCTTTTGTATTTGAATGGAATGTTCTATAGATGTCTGTTAAACCCAATTGAGACATAACTTCTGATAGTTATTTGGTTTCTTTGTTAAGTTTCTGACTGGCGGTCCTGTCTAGTGGTGAGAGTGGGGTGTGGAAGTCTCCCACTATGAGTGTGTGAGGTTTTAGGTGAGTTTTGAGTTTTAGTGGCCTTTCCTTTATGAATGTGGGTGCCCTTGTATTTGGGGCATAGATGGTTAGAACTGAGACTTTGTACTGATGGCTTTCTTCTCTGATGAATATGAAATTACTTTCTTCATCTCTTTTGGTTGATTTTCGTTTGAAGTCTAACTTGTTAGATATTAGGATAGCTACACCTGCTTGCTTCTTGGGTCCATTTGATTGGAAGATCCTTTTCCAACCCTTTACCATGGAGTAATGTTGTCTTTGAAGCTTACGTGTACATCCTGTATAAGCAGAAGGATCGATTCTGTTTGTATCCATTCTGTTAGCCCTTAACTTTTTAGAGGTCAGTTCAGACCATTAATGTCGAGGGAATGTAAGGACCATTGATTGTTAATTCCTGAGTTGTTTTAGATACATTGTTATTGTGGCAGAGGTATTGTGAGTATATTTGTCTTGCTTTTTCTTTTGTTTTCTGGTGAAGTGGGATTATCTATTGCCCATGTCTTTGTGAGTGTTGTTACCTTCCTTGGGTTTGAGTTTTCCTTCCAGATCTTCCTGTTGGGCTGGATTTGTGGGTACATATTGTGAAATCTGGTGTTGTATTTGAATATCTAGTTTTCTCTGTCTATAGCGATTGAGAGTTTTGCTGGGTATAGTAGCTTGGGCTGGCATCTGTGGACTCTTAGTACTTGCAGAACATCTATTCAGGATCTTCTGGCCTTGATAGTTTTCATGGAGAAGTATGATGTAAGTTTGATAGGTCTGCCTTTATATGTTACCTGGTCTGTTCCCTTCCTTGCTCTTAATATTCTTTCTCTATTTTGTGTGTTAGGTGTTTTGATTTATGTGGCAAGAGGTCTTTTTTCTTTGGTTCAGTCTATTTGATGTTTGGTGTCCTCCTTGTACTTTCATAGGAATGTCCAGCTTCAGGTTGGGAAAGTTTTCTTCAGTGATTGTTTTAAAATATGTTTTCTGCACCATTGAGCTGGGTTTCTCTGCCTTCTTTTGTGCCTATTATCCACAGGGTTGGCGTTTTCACGGTGTCCCCCATTTCCTGGATGTTTTGTGTTAAGGATTTGTTGGAGTTAAGATTTTCTTGGTTTGCAGAATCTATTTCCTCTAGTTCATCTTCAGTGCCTGAGATTCTATCTTCCATCCTTTGTATTCTGTATCTGTAGTTCCTGATCATTTACCCAGTTTTTCTATTTTAGCATTCCCTCAGTTTGTGTTTTCTTTATTGTCTGTTTTAGTTTTCATGTCTTGAACTGTTTAATATGTTTCCTTCATCTCTTTGATGACTTTTCTTGTCATCCTTAATTTCTTTAAGATATTTCTTCATTTCTTGCAGTTTTTGCTTGGTCTTTTCCTTTCTTGCTTCCCATTTTTTGTTTGGTGTTTCTCCCATTTCTTTAAGGGATTTTCTCATATCGTCTTTGAGGGCCTCCATCATTTTCATGAACTTATTTTTTTAAGTCGTTAACTTCTGCTTCATCTGCTTTGCTGTGTTCAGGTCCAGTTGGTGTAGAGTCTCTACATTCTGGTGGTGTCAAGCTGGTCTTTCTACTGTTGGTTGTTTTCTTGTACTGCCATCTTCCCATGGCTTGTTCTAGTGGGTGCAGTTGGAGTATCTCTCTCTCTTTATGCTACTCTCCTGTTAGGTGTAGGTGGTTCAGAATTTTTTGTCTGCAGCTCTGGATGAACCGAGCTCTCTTACAGTTCTCTCCTTGGGCAGTGGGCAGGCAGTGGGATCCAAAGATCAGGTGAGTGCAGCCTCAAGGTGGTTCTGCATAGATAAGAGGATCCAGAGTGCTCAGAGCAGACCTAGGAAGTTCCACGGAAGTGTGGGGGTTGTTGGACCCGCACTCTGGCCCAATGCTCACCTGGAGCATCAGGCCAGCAGCACAAAGGTGGGGGAGGCAGGCTCTGGGTGGTGTATGGAATGGAGTACCCGGATTGTTCTATCCAGACTAGGATACATGGGGGAGTGGGATCTGGAGCTACCCAGGAAGTTCCCAGGGAAGGATGGAACACTGAACTGGTCCCAGACTCAACTCTGGCAGAGCGCCAGAACTGATGGGATCCAAAAAATCAGGCAAGTGGGGCCTCACTTTGGTCTTTTGTGGTTAGGCCTCACTGGCGGTTTTGATCATAGCCATTCTGATTGGTATAAGATGGAATCTCAGAGAAGTTTTGATGTGCATCTCCCTATTGACTAAGGATTTTGAACATTTCCTTAAGTATCTTTGTGCCATATGAGATTGTTATGTTGAGAATTATTTATGTACAGCTGTATCTCATTTTGTAATTGGATTATTTGGTAGTTTGATATCTAGTTTCTAGAGTTCTTTGTATAGTTTGGAAATCAGCCCTCTGTCAGAAGTGGGGTCGGTGAAGATCTTTCCCATTTTGGATGGAGTAGTTTTGTATTTTTGACAGTGTTCGTTGCTTTGCAGAAGCTTCTCAGTTTCAGGGGGTCCCTTTTATTAATTGTTGGTCTCAGAGCCTGTGCTACTACTGTTCTATTTAAGAACTGGTCTGTTGTGTCTGCTCATTCAAATGTATTTCCACTTCCTCTTCCATGAGATTTAGAGTGGATGGATTTATATTGAGGTCTTGATCCATCTGTACTTAACTTATGTGCATGATGATAGATTTTTATACATTTGCCTTTTGCTATAATTTGACAGCCTGTTATACCAGCATTTTTTTTGTTGAATATATTTTCTTTCTTCCTTTGTATAGTTTCAGCTTCTTTTCCAAATTTTGGTGTTCATAGGTGTATGGGTTGATATCGGCTCTTTGATTTGATTCCAATGGTCCATATGTCTGTATTTATGCCAATACCAATCTGTTTTCATTAGTATACTAGAGTTTGAAATCGGGGACAGTGATGCCCCAGATGAGTCTTTGTTGTACAGATTGGTTTGTGTCCTAGGTTTTCTGTGTTTCTATATGCAGTTGAGTATTGCTTTTCCCAGATCTGTGAAGAATTGAAGTGGGAGTTTGTATTGAATGTGTATATTACTTTTGGTAGAATTGCCATTTTTACTATGCTGATCCTACCTAGCCAAAACATGGGAGATCTTTCCATTTTTCAGTGTCTTCTTTAATTGCTTTCCTTAAAAACCTGAAGTTCTTGCCATACAGGTATTTTGCTTGTTTGGTTAGAGTTACCCCAAGATATTTTAGGTTATTGGGGCTATAGTGAATGGTGATGTCTTTTCTGATATGCTTTCAGCCTGTTTGTTATCTGTATATAGGAAGGCTACTGATATTTATTTTTTTAGTTAATCTTGTATCCTGCTACATTACTGAAGGTGTTTATCAGTTGTAGAATTTCTCCGGTAGAATTTTTCTGTCACTATGTATACTGTCATATCATCAGCAAATAGTGACAGTTTGACTTCTTCTTTTCCAATTTGTCTCTCTTTGATCTCTTTTTGTTGTCTTATTGCTCTCGATAGAACTTCAAGTACTAGACTTCTCTGGAGGACATTATCATGAAGGAGTGTTGAATTTTGTCAACGGCTTTTCAGCATCTAGTAAGATGATCATGTGATTTTTTCTCTTTCTGTTTGTTTATGTGGTGGATTACAGTGATAGATTTTCATATGTTGAACCATCCCTGCATTTCTTGGCTAAATCCTAGTTGGTCATTGTGGATGACTTTTCTGATGTGTTCTTGAATTCAGGTTTACAGTATTTTGAGTATTTTTGCATCTATGTTCATAAGGGAAATTGGTCTATAATCATGTTTCCTTATTGTGTTTTTGTGTGTTTTGCTTGTCAGTGTAACTGTAACCTAATAGAAAGAAAGATGTTGGAAATGTTGCTCTGCTTTTATTGTGTGGAATAACTTAAGTAGTATTGGTGTTAGACTGTTAGACCCGCTTTGAAATTCTGTACTGAATCCCTCTGGGCTTTTTTTTGTTTTTTTTTTTTTTTTTTTTTGGGTGATTGGTTACTCCATTTAATTTAAATTGTTTATCTGCTGCTCTTGATTTAATTTTGGTATGTGGTACTTACCCCCAAAAATATTCATCTCCTTAAAGTCTTACAATTTTTGAGAATTCACGTTTTTGAAGGATGATCTGATGAGTCTTTAGATTTCCCCAGTGTCTTGTCTTATGTCCCCCTTTTCATTTTTGAATTTTAATGTGGATATTCTCCCTCAGCTTTTGGTTAGATAACGGTTTGTCTATTTTCTGTAATTTCTCAAAGAACCAGTCCTTTGACTTATGGATTTTTTGCATTGTTTTTTTTGTTTCTACTTTATTGATTTCAGCCCTCAATTTGACTGTTTCTTGCCTTCTACTCCTTCTGGGTGAGTTTGCTTCTTTTTGTTCTAGCCCTTTCAGTTGTTAGTTAACTCACCATTGTGGGCTTTTTCCAGCTTCTTTATGTAGGCATTTTGTGCTATGAGATTTTCTCTCAACACTGCTTTTATTGTGCCCCATAAGTTTGAGTATGTTGTGAGGTCATTTTCATAAAATTTTAGGTAGTCTTTTATTGATTTCTATCCCTATATTGATACTGGAGGTTCCGTTGACCTTTATTCAGTGTTTGTGGGCTTTCTGAAATTAATGCTGCTGCTGAATTCGAACTTTAAGCTATGGTGAGAGTGTTGTGCTGAGGTCTCCCACTTCTTGTGTGTGGGGCTTGGTTTGTGATTTAAGCTTTAGTAATGTTTCTTTTACAAATGTAGGAGCCTTTGTGTTAGGGGCACATATGATCAGAATTGAGATTTCCTCTTGGTGGATTTTTCCTGTGATGAACATGAAACAAGGAGCCTGCTTTAACTTTTTTGGTTCAGTTTGAAGTCTATTTTGTTAGAAATTAGTATATCTACCCTAGCTTGTTTCTTAGGTCAATTTGATTGGACATTTTTTCTCAACCCTTTACTGTTAGGTAATGTCTGTCTGAGTTTGAGGTGTGTTTCTTGTGTCCAGCAGAAGCTGGATTCTCTTTTCGTATCCAATCTGTTTGTGTCTGTTTATAGGCAAATTGCGACTCTTTATATTAATGGTTATTAATGACCAATGATTGTTAGTTCCTGTTATTTTTCTTTTGTTCTTGGTGATCTCATTGGGTGTTTGATTCCTTGCTTTGGAGTTTGCTCTTGTAAGCCTACCTATTACCTATGTTCTTGTGGACATAATGATTTTCCAGGGTTGTTGGTTTCCTTCTAGTGTACTTTCTTTAGGGCTGGTTTTGTGAATAGGTCTGTGTAAATTTGGTTGTATCATGGAATATCTTGTTTCCTACATCTATCTGTTGTTATTGAAAGCTTTGGTGCTTACAGAAATCTGGGCTGGCATCCATGGTCCTTTAGTGTCTGCATAACTTCTAGCCAGGACCTCCTAGCTCTCATTTGCTCCATGAGAAGTCAGGTGTTAGTATGTTAGATCTGCTTTTATATGGTCCTTGGTCTGTCTCCTTACCATGCAGTTCTTAATTTGATTGCTTTATTCTGTATGTTTATTGTTTTGATTATTATTATATGGTGAGGGCCTTTTTTGTTGTTGTTGAGTCTATTTGGTGTTCTGTAAGCCTCTTGTATCTTCATAGGCATGTCTTTCTTTAGATTGGGTCAGTTTTCTTCTATTATTTTTATAAAATCATTTAATGTGCCTTTCTGTTGGAGTTTCTCACTTTCTTCTGCCCCTATTAATCTTAGGTTTGGCCTTTCATGGTGTCCTAGATTTCCTGCATGTAGTGTGTTAAGAATTTTTTGGATTTAAATTTTTCTGTGCACGATATCTCAGTTTCTCAACATATATGCAAGGGCTGAATTCTCTTCCATCTCCTGTACTCTGTTGTTTATAATTGCATATGTGGTTCCTGATCCTTTACCTAGTTTTTTCTTTTCAAGAATTGTCTCATTTGTATTTTCTTTATTGACTGTGTGTCAGATTTCATATTTTGTATTGATTCCTTCTCTTGTTTGATTGCTTTTTCTTGTTTTTCTTTAAGGGATTTGTTGATATCTTCCATTTTTTTGTCTTTTCATCGATGTCTTTATGATAATTTTTCTTTTCCACTTTAAAGGCATCAATCATCCTCATATAGTTTTTTAGGTTTTCTTCTCCCACTGTGTCAGAATGTTCTAGTCTTTGTGTTGGAGCCCTACTAGCTGTTTTGTTCTTTAAATTGTTTAGTGTGTTTTCACCTTGACTCTTGGACAATGACCAATGTTCCATCCCCCAAAGACATGAGGGTGCAGGGGCTTATGTAGACAAGGCAGAACTCAATTCCACATGTAGCCAAAAATGACCTGTAGCCACTCAGTCTCTTGTTTTCTTCTCTCAGGATCTTGTTCTGCAGGAATAAGCCTGACAGTGCCTTGAAAATTAGGTAAATGACTATTTTTATTATTAGTGTGTTGGGGGGATGGGATGAGTGTGTGTGTTCTTATGTGTAAGTATGTTGCACACATGGCTGTCAGATGTACTTGGTATCTACCCCAAGCTCTCACTGGACTCCTGGTAATCCTACTGCTTCCTGTGTGTTGGTATTTCAGTTGTACTTCCCTATAACTGGATTTATTTACTTTGCATTATATAGAAAATAGATCACATAGTTTGTGTGAACAAAACCCCTGAAGAGCAGCTGTTCTATAGGAGCAAAGGCAACACCTCCAGAAAGGTTCTGTTGTGTCTGCAAACTAGGAGGAACAGTCACTCTTTCAGCACTTGAGATAGATTAGAACTTGATACATGTCAATGTTATTCCAATAACTTTGGGCTAGTTTCAGCTTTTCTAGCCATTCCTAGTCCCCATCGCTATCCGAGTTCTTTCCTGCCTCCCACCCTTCCTTCTTGTTTCTTTCCTTCCTTCTTTCTTTCATTCCTTCCTTCCCAACCTACACCCTTCTTCCCTCCCTCGATCCCTCTCTTTCTTACTTTCTCTTTTTTCTTTCTTTCTTTACTTGTTTCCTCCCTTTCGATTTTAAAAACATACATGGTTTCTCTCTGTCACCCTTACTGTCCTGGAACTCACTACTCTGTAAACAAGGCTTGTCTGCAAGGCTGGAGATCCACCTGCCTCTGCTCCCAGTAGGCAGATGTTTGAATTCACCATGAGATATATAGGGTCCTCATTCACCTTCTCAATAGGCTACTGGCCCTGTCTCAAATAAACAAATAAAAAGCCTTGAGAGTCACCAATCAATCCACAAATTTCAGTTGATCTATTATGATTCTGTCTGTGTCTGTGCGTTTATTATTACATGTGTGTAGGTGCACTTGTGACTATGGACACACACATTCATTTGTTTTATTTCATATGAAAGACACAGGGAACCCTCAGTGTTTGTTCCTTAGACACATTCACCTTGTCTTTTTGACTCAGGGTCACGCCTTTAAATGAGGTCTCAGGGACTCTAGGAGGATGGTGGATTGATAGTGAGGCTCAGGAATCAAAGTTGGCTATCTTGTCAGTGTTGGGACTCAAAGCTATGTCACCCTTCCTGTGTGTTAAAGAAGGATGAAGTCAGTTCTCATGCTTGGCTTCCATGCAATGTACACACACCACTCTCTCGGGATTCCTTTGCTTTTTCTTCCTTATTCATTTACTATTTATTTGTTTTGGATTTTTGAGAGTTTTCTTCTGTGTAATGGCCTTTGCTATCCTGGATCTCTGATTTTAGAAGGCTGAACTTGAACTCACAGAGATCCACCTTCCTCTGCCTCCTGAGTGTACTTCCTTTGTTTTCCTTCTTACATTGTCCCTGTTAGCTCCGGGGTGTCTTTGTGTCTGTGCTGATAGCTGGGCAGCTGATGCAGGGACATCTGAAATACTGGAGAACGTCTGTGGCCTCTGGCTCTTTCATTGACATATGTTTTCCTCTATGGTTGGTAGCTTTACATCCCTGAGGACTCCTTTGCATTTGCCCATCCCAGGACATGTCTGGGCTATTCTCACCAAAGACAGCCCTGTGCCATGTGACCCTGAAAACATCAGGCCTTCCTAACTCATTCATGTACTACTAATGCCTATCCCATAAGAATCATTGGTAGGTCCTGTCCACAGCGAGAGCACTCCTGGTACTCTGTACACACAGACCAAGCCTACCAAGTCCTACCATGCCCACTGTCCCACATAAGTTAACAGAATGCAAACGAAGACAGAACCCATCCTTCTGCTGAATACAAGAAACAGAAGGAAAAGGAAAGTCACATTATCTGAGTATTATGAAAAGAACAAGTAACATATACACCCCACCACTTTCATTGGGATACAGAACACACAAGCCCTATGTGACAATGGTATTCAGACCACAAAGGCAGTGTGTCAGCCAGCCCATGACACTGCCTCTGTGGCAGGTGGCTCACACAGGTGGGACATCAGTGTTAGTAACTTCCAACCCCTGCCTATCATAGTCACAGTAGTCAATATTAACACAAGACTTGGACCAGCCCAGGGCACCATGGAGTCAGGGAGTGTCCTATCAAACATTTTTTGGGTCAGGAAAGTCTACAGAGCAAGCAAGGGATGATTTTTCATAGCTTTGCTCTTGAGGCCTTGGAAGTGGAGAAAGTGACAAACTCTGTGTGACTGTTACCTCATGATCTATTTCCTGTCCTGATGAAGCTGAACGATGGGACAGAGTGGACAGAGAATTCAGGCTAAGTACCATGCAGAGACTTCAGGTCATATGTCTGGGCATCTGTCCTCAAATAAGCCTGTATAGAAAGTGCCAATGTGACATCAATATGTCCCTGGCATACAAGTTTACAGAATGCATTAGAGATATCATCCAAAGAGCTTAGCCACTTCCTTTCAAAGCCTTCTTTCCTCAGGAATGCATGTGGTCACTTCTCTGACCCTTTCAGTCAGTAAATCCTCATTGCTCTTCTTGACAAAAATTATGATACAAGATTTTTGGCCAAACTTCCTGATTCCCTAGGCTGCTGATGCTGTAGGAAAGGGAAATATCCTTTGCCTCCCTTAGATTGCAGGCTCTCATGAGTCCTGAATCTCCACAATACAGGGAACATACTCAACTTCATGCTTTTTTTTTCATAAATGGTATACCATGTATATAATGAAATGAGGGAAATTAAGCCACTTTCATTCATTTTCTCCAAAGCTCTCAAAATTCCCTTCACTCATTTAGAAACAATAACAACAAAAAACCCAACAAAACAAAAACAAAGAACACCCAACACTTAGAAACATATTTGTACAAAAGCCACACAGCATGCCCCTCACAAAATGGGATGGGTGTTATTGCAGAAATGAAACCCATCTGAAAGACATTGAAGGAGCTGCGTTGAACTCAGACTCTATAGGTTTCAAGCACTGCAAAAAGAACTCCACTAGCATCCTTCAAACTGGAAAGTGATCCTATTACACACCTAAGGTTATAATGGACCACAGTGTGAACAAGAGCCCCATTCTCCATCTCGCACTGCAGGGGAAATGTGAGCATGGGAGTGAGTTTCCTTAGGGAGAGAAAGGGGAAACCCTGGCCACTGTCTAAAGGCACTGGGGTATTCCTGGAGGCAAATGAGTTATGTAACCTCTCAAGGAACAAGCTCACTTCCATTTCTACTCCAAGAGTCTAGAGCACACATAAGAAAGGAGTAAGGTTTCCTTTGCTCCGATATGCCAGGACTCTGACAGTGACCAAGGCCACCTGGTAGAGGCAAACCAGAGGGTCTCAAGGTCAAATCTCAACTGTGGATTTTTGTGTTCTGACAATAAGGGTTCTAAGGTGTTGTAGACACCCTACACACTATCTCATATGTAAAGCATTAGAACACACATAGAAAAACATATCCATAAGATATTGTACCTTGCATTCTCGATAATGAAACCTGCCACTCACCTGAAACTGACAGAAACACCCTCATGCTAATCAAGGAAGGACAGAAGAAAGAGAAGGATGTGCTGACAAAACCAATAACTATCAAATCACTCAAGAAGGGGCAGATGCAGAAGGTGATTATTAGCTGTAGGAGTTCCCTGGTAGAGTTTTTTTTTCATGTCACTTATGTAAACTATCATATCATCTGCAAATAGAGACTGTTTGACTTCTTCCTTTCCAATTTGTATCCTCTTGATCTCTTTTTTGTTGTCTTAATGCTTTAGCTAGAACTTCAAGTACAATATTGAAGAGATATAGAGAGAGTAGAAAGCCTTGTCTTGTTCCTGATTTTAGAGGAATCGCCTTAAGTTTGTCTCCATTCAGTTTGATGTTGGCTATTGGTTTACTGTATATTTCTCTTATTATGTTTAGATATGTTCCTGTTATCCCTGATTTCTCCAAGACCTTTATCATGAAAGGGTGTTTAATTTTGTTGAAGGCTTTTTCAGTATCATGTGGTTTTTCTTTTTCAGTTTGTTTATATGGTAGATCACATTGATAGATTTTCCTGTTAAAACATCCCTGCAACCCAGGGACGAAGCCTAGTTGGCCATGGTGGATACCTGTGATATATTCTTGGATTTGGTTTGCCAGTATTTTATTGAGTATTTTTGCATCAATGCTCATGAGGGATATTGGTCTGTATTTTTCTTTCTTAGTTGTATCTTTGTGTGGCTTGGGTACCAAGGTGATTGTAGCTTCACAAAAAGAGTTTGGTAATGAACCTTCTGTTTCTATTGTGGGGAACCTGGCTATCCCCCTCTCAGGCATATACCCAAATGATCCACATCCATGTAACAAAGACATGTGCTCAACTATGTTCATAGCAGCATTATTTGTAATAGCAAGAACCTGGTAGCAACATAGATGCCCCTCAACTAAAGAATGGATAAAGAAGATGTGGCAAATCTACACAATGGAGTACCACTCTGCAGGGAAAAAACAATGGAATCTTAAAATTCACAGGCAAGTGGATAGAACTTAAAGAAACCATCCTGAATGAGGTAACCCAGCCACAAAAAGGGGAACACGGCATGTACTCGCTCTTATATGGATTTTAGACCTAGAGCAAATGATCACCAGCCTATAATTCACACCGCCAGAACATCTAGGATACAAGGAGAATTCTAAGAGATTCATAAGAGGTTCCTCACAGAAGGGGGAAGGGACTAGTTCTCCAGAGCACAAGGTGGATGGGGGGGAGTGAGTGGAGAGGGAACTAGGAGAAAGAAAAGGGGAGGAGAGGAAAGCACGTGGGACTAGGAAGGTTGAGTCAGGGGAGGAATAGAAGAGAGAAAAGAGAGACAAAGAGAGAGAGAGACCTTAACAGAGGAAGCCATTATAGGATTGAAGAGAAAACTGAACCTAAAGAAATGTTCAGAGACCTACAAGACTGACTCTTATCAATAATTTGAGCAACAATGGAAAGGCCCTTCCTTGATAATGATGTCAATGACTAACTTATCCACCATCATGGAGTCCTCAACTAGTACCTGTTGGAAACAAAACCAAACACGCACAAGTAAACTCTGAGCTGAACTGGTCCAGATGCAGACAGGGAGGATAAGACCAGGCGGCAGAAACACATAGAGACAGCTTTACCTGAACAAGGAGGAGCTAATGGGCCCCCAGACTGTTAGCTGGGAAGCCAGCATGGGACTGACTCTGACCCCATGAACATGTGTCTCAGCTCGAAGGCCTGAGCAGTCTAAGGGTCCTCATAGAGTGTAACCAGGATATATTTCTGGTGCACAAAAGGACTTTGCCGGCATATCCCTCATGGAGGGATACTCCCTAAAGACAAGAGAGAAGCCCTAGTCCCTACTCCAAAAGACTTGACAGATTTAGATGACCCCTCCTGAAGGGCATCACCCTTCATGTGGAGTGTGGGGATGGGAGGGTGATCGGGGTGCATGTGAAGGTGGGATTGAGGAAAAGAGGGAAGGAGGAAGAGGGAACTGGGATTGATATGTAAAATAAAAATAAAAAATAAATTAATAAAAAAAGAAGGGGCAGATGCAGACTCAAATTAAGGCTTTTTTTGTGGCTATTCCTCTGGCATAGTACCCCATCCTCCCAGTGTGAGAATCCCAAACCTTAAAATATAATGCTTTGGAGCAAAGTGAGGTCCTATGCCCTTAGCGTACTCTCTACAACGCTGTAACAGAGGTTACAGGAGGCTACTCAGTGGGCTCCACTCCTCCACTGCAATTCCAAACCTCAGTACCACTTCAAGAAATCCCATTCACCCTGGCTACAGCAAGAGGTAGTGTAAGGACTTGTACCCCCAGCCAACTACCAAGTTTCATGAGATAAAACATTTATCACAATCTACTTACCTATTATAATAGGGTTTTCCCCTTTCTTTTCTCATAGGAGGAAGGTTTAAAAAAACACATATAGAATTCAGGTAGATGTGGGGGGTGAGGGGAAAGACATGTGTGTGGGGTGGGTGGAGTCCTAAAGGTATGTAGGTAGGGCCCTAGATTCTTTAACTTCCCTGGCTAGTCTGGGAAAACCTAGGGAATGCCTCCCAAAATTCCACCTTTAAAACTCCCACTGCCCCTAGGAAAACAACCCTAGTTCCTACCCTGCCAAATTGCACAGAAACACAGAATTGTGGGGAAGGAAAGGAGTGGGCTCTGTTAATGTCTGTGCTGTCTGGTACTATATACTAGGTACAGTCAACCTCAAGCTTTCCATGGTTCAATTGTAGAGCTGCAAGAGGGGACTGACCACCACACAGGGTCCATACCCATTTGCTCTGTTGATTACATTAGGCTTCTGAGAGATGTCATGATATGACAAACTAGCCACCAACTGTCATCCTAGTGGCAGGAATAACTCACTCTACCAAGTACTTGATCTGTGAACATGAGGATATGAGCTCAGCAGCAGCTACGAAATCAAAGACTTAAATGCCAGTGTGAGCATACACTCCACCTCGATGGGGATTGAAGGGACACATTCCCTTTTGATGCTTGTGCAGCTGTCTAGGATCATTAACAACCTCCAGCTTCATGGAGAGTGTCTCAGAAAAGAAGGTAACTGATACTTAGAAATAAGTGAACACAAGCAAGTGCTCTAGAACACACAGATGAACCCAGACACACACACGAATGAATGGGAATAGAAGAAAATGTAGATGAATGTTTCATCTTTCATAATTGGTTGTTCTCATGTGTGGGATCTGTTTCTCAACCTGCAATAATTGTGACTGTGTCCACCAGCATCCAAGTGACAGGCTCCTGCATAACTGTGGTTTCAATTTACTTTTGTCCCCTTAGGTACCTGTGTGTGCCTCTGATCAGTGTAGAAAAGATGGGAGAACTCTTGCCTGCTGCCTCATTGTGACTGGAACAGATCGGCAGCTGTCAGCTTTCTGTGGGAGCCGTTCCCACAGAGACTCAGTACTGTGGACCCTACGGGCCTCTTCTGCTTGATGTTGACACATCAGGATACATATGGACCTGGAGCAGTGTTACACTCTCCGTAGTTGGAATAAGATTTTCTTGACCTGAAAAGGAAATTCCCTTTATTTATTAAATGTTCACTTGATTTTCATCCTGACCCATGTCTTGTCCTTGAAAGAAATCTGTGATATCCAGTCCCAAGTGAATTGAAGTATTGCATCACAACTGTTCAGTCACGACAATCTAATCCTGTGTGCTGTTCACAGTGAAGTGGACTTCTGGGACTATTCCTCACCGAAGCTGGGGCAGTGACATGTGTATCAGCTCTTTGTCATTGCTCCTATGTCTTGTTGTAAGCCGTGTCTGAAGCCCACAGGCATGTCAAGTCTGTATCATGGCCACAGGGATACCATTGGTTTTTCATGGGATTGGCATGAGTAGTACAGGAAGGAATTAGGAAGGCCTGCTGTGTTCAGGGTCACATGGCACAGGGCTGTCATTGGTGAGAAGAACACAGACATTTCCTGGGATGGGCCAATGCAAAGGAGACCTCAGGGATCTAAAGCTGCCAGACACAGAGGAAAATATTTATAGGTCAATGGAACATCCAGAGGCCATAGCAGGTCCCTAGTTCAGATGTTCCTGCATCAGCTGCTCAGCTGTCAGCAGATACAGAAAGTGTCCTCAGAACGGCTAGGGACATGTGAGAAGGGAAAAAAAGGAAGCACACTCAATAGACAGAGGCAGGTGGTTCTTCATGAGTTCAAGGTCAGCCTTGTATACAATGGGATTTCCAGGATAGCAAATGTCATTTCACAGAAGAATCTCCTCAAAAGCAAAATCAATAAATAAATAAGGAAGAAAAAGCAAAGGAAGCATGCAAGTTTGGTAGCCAAGCATGAGAACTGACTTCATCCATCTCCTTTAACACACAAGTAAAATGACATGGCTTGGATTCCCAACACTGAGAAGACAGCCACCTGTTGATTCCTGGGTCTCACTGTCAATCGTACCATCCTCCTAGAGTCCCTGAACCCTCATTTAAATGGGTGACCCTGAGTCAAAAAGACAAGGTGAATGTGTCAATGTGTCTAAGGAACAAACACTGAGGGTTCCCTGTGTCTTTCATATGAAATAAACAAAAAGAATGTGTGTGTACCCACAGTCACAAGTGTACCTGCACACATATGTAATAATAAACACACACAGAAGAGAGAATCATAATAGGTCAATTCAATTTTGTGGACTGATTGGTGTCTCTCAAGGCTTTTTATTTGTTTATTTGAGACAGTGTCAGTAGCCTATTCAGAAGGCGAATGAGGACCCTATGAATCTAATGGTGAATTCAAACATCTGCCTACTGGGGGCAGAGGCAGGCAGATGTCCAGAGTTGCAGGCAAGCCTTGTCTACAGAGAGTTCCAGGAAAGTAAGGGTAACAGAGAGAAACCCTGTATGTTTTCAATAACGGAAGGAAGAAAGGAAGGAAGGAACTCAGATACAGAAGTGGACAAGGAATGGGTAAAAAAGCTGAAATAGCCCACAATAAAGTGATGGACATGTACCAAGTTTTAATCTCTCTGCAATACTGAACATGGCACTGGTCCTCCCGGCTCTTCAGACACAATAGAACCTTTCCAGAGGTGTTGCTCTTTGCTCTAATCAGCACAGCTGCTCTTCAGGCATTTTTGTCACACAATGGTATCTATTTTCTTCAGAATACAAAGTAAATCCATTTGTGGAGAAGTACATCTGGAATACCATCACAAAGGAGGTAGAGGTTGGAAGATTCCCACGAGTCCAGTGCCAGCTTGGGGCATATACCAAGTATTTCTGACAGCCATGTGTGCAACATACTTACACATAAGAATACTCACACTCACTCACACACACACACACACACACACACACACAGAGTCATAAAAATAGTCATTTAACTAATTTTCAAAGCACTGTCAGGCTAATTCCTTCAGTTCAAGATCCTGGGAGAAGAAAACAAGAGACTGAGATGCTCCAGGATATTTTAGACTACATATGGAATTTGAGTTCTGCCTTGGCTACATAAGACCCTGCACCCTCATGGCTTTGGGGGATGGAACATTGATCTTTTTCCATGACTCAAGGTAAGAACACACTAAAAAATATAAAGAGCAATACAGCTAGTAGTGCTCCAACACCAAGACTAGAACATTCTGACCTAAAAATACCTTTATAAGGATGAGGGAGGTCTTTAAAGTGGAAAAGACAATTTCCTGTAAAGTGAGGAAAAGACAAACAAAAAGCAAGAAAAAAACAATCAAACAAGTAACGGAAATATTACAAGACATGAAATCTGAAACAGAGTCAATGAAGAACACACAAACTAAGGGAATGTAAAAACTGGGTAAATGATCAGGAACCACTAATGCAACCATAAACAAGAGAGTACAAGAGATAGAAGAGAGAATTACAGGCATTGTAGATAACGTGGAGAAAATAGTTATATCTGTCACAAAAAAATTTAAATCAAAGAAATTCTTAACACAAAACATGCCGTAAATTTGGGACACCATGAAAAGACCAAAACTGAGAACAATAGGGATAGAAGGAGACAAAGTCCAACGCGAAGACACAAGAAATACATGCAATAAAATCATAGAAGAAATCGTCCCCAACCTAAATAAGATATTTCTGTGAAGACACAAGAGGCTTACAGAACACCAAATAGACAGGGCAAAACAAAAACAAAAAAACCCTTGTCCTATAATAAAACAATAGACATACAGAATACAGAAAGAATACGAATGACTGCCAAGGAGAAAGGCCAGGGAACATATAAAGGCAGAACTATCATAATTACAAGTGACTTTTCACAGAAACAAGGAAAGCCAGAAGGTCCTGGTCAGAGGCTATGCACACCCTAAGGGACCATGGATGCCAGCCCAGACTACTTTACCCAAGAAAGCTTTCAATAACCATAGTTTTGTGGAGAAAAAAAGATATTTCATGATACAACCAAATGTAAACAATACCTATCCAAAATCCCAACCCTAAAGAAAGTACTAGTAGAAAACTGCCAACCCAAGAAATCACCTATGACCACAGGAACACAGGAAATAGGTGAACTTACAACAGCAAACCCCAAAGAAAGCTATCAAACACACAATGCTATCACCAAAAACAAAAGACAAACAACAGGACCTAACAATCACTGGTCATTAATAACACCTGATTATCAATGGTGAGAAATTTTTCCAATTTATATATTTAAAATGCCTTGACTTCAAACTTTAAGTCTAAGGACATGTTACTGGGGAAAAGAATTTCTATTTTTGTTTCCATAGAAAATGAAAAGCTGCAGATTTCTTTCAGACTAACATGGTTTGATCCATCCAGACCCCCCGAAACAGTGTCCCAGGTGATCCAACATTCAAAACAGCAGGGACAATGCAGCCTTGCAGCCCACTATATAGCCAGGATATCTGTATCCTCTTAGGATCCCATGACAGTACCCCCTACCAGCAGGAAGCAGTTTGGAACGAACAACACCCAAATTCCCAAATATGGTCTATAAATGTTTGTTTTCATTAAAATGGGGTTGGTTATAAATGGTTAATGACCACAACCAATCTCTATAAAGGTAAAAAGGGGATTATAGTATAGATATAAATACTTTGTTTTGGAATGGATTTTCATTTATTGTTATAAATTTAAGGTCCATTTTGTGATATGTATATTTCGCCTGTTGTATAGGTATTGTGTTTATATAGCTCATTTAGAAATGTAATGTATAATTTAGTACAGATTATAGATAGTTGCATAGGACAGTCAAAAGTTAGAGTTAAGTTAGTTAGGTTTTCAAGATGTGTTTGAGATGGATAGCATTCGTCAGTCCTTTCAAAGACCTACAGAATAAGGCATTTAACATGATTTAGGGTGCCCTGACAGGCAGGGCAGTCTACAACGAACTGGGAGACACCTAGGGGAAATGAAGGGTAAGGGACAAGAAGAATCACAGCAAGTCCATATTCTGATCAAGCTGTCAAACTTTATTTTCTCAGGGGAGGCTTATATAGGACCATGGGCAGGATGTGAGCAGAGGTTTGCACATGGGCAGGGTGAAAGGGCCAGTAGAAGGAATGCCATAAACTAATCTTCAACTGGCTGCAAAACTGTAGCAGGAGGAATATCCTGAGCTATCCTTTAACTGGTTGTAAAACCACAAGCCTATATCTAGGAATGTTCTGCTGAACATTCTGCTTACTTCTTAAGAGGCAGTAATTTTCTATCTCAGAGGCCTGAGGTAGTGAGGATGGTGATGGTCCCCAACATTAGGGTTTTTCTTGACAGTGAGGCACAACTGCTCATGGCAACCCCACCTTCGTCAGAAAGGAAGATGGACAGCGAAGAAACGTGGTATGGAGTTTGCTTTCAATATGGTAAGATTAGCCATTTGGGCAAGAAACTGCTCTTGTCTGGACTGTTTGACTTTATGTTGTATAAATGGGACATACAGGACCCACAGGAATGTGACTGCTGATACAAGATGGAAATTGCTACAGTGTTCCTGCTTCATGGAAGAGTCTGCCATACAGTCTACAGGACACAGAGAAAAGTGGCTGACAAACTGCCAACACAGGTGGGACATTTTGAAATTTCTTGCTTTGCTAAGAAGTCTGCAAGACACACTATGGCCTATAGGCTGAAGAGGAACATTACAGAACTTCGGATGACTGACCAGATGAGTTGTCTCTGTCATTCCTAGAGTTTATATACTAACCTTCTGTGGTCTTTGAGGGAGTTGAAGACAGATAATTATGGTTATAGCTTTCCTTAGTTACAAATAAAGATAAGTTACATGTAAGACTTTAGATTCACAAGATAGGATATATGATGGAATATTTTCTTTATATATTGCTAAATGTTAATGGACTAAATATTCTTAACTGTGGTTCTTATTTGATAACTGTTTTGTTATATATTTTGCTATGTTAAGGTTAAAAGAATCTTTTTATTTTAGACAGAAAAGAAGAGATGATGGGAAATGTCTTTTTGTAAATATGTTTCTATTATTGGTTTATGATTAAAGCCCTGTTGTCCAACAGGAAAGCAAGATAAGTGGGACTAGGAGAGAAGGAGAATTCTGGAGGAGGTATAAAGAGATTCAAAATGTAGGATGGAGAACCCGGGACCCTCTCTCTAGTAGGCCAAGACAACGTGAAAATACTTAGATTAATAAAAATGGGTTAACACCTGGATGGCATTGCCCTACAGGTGGAATTGGGGTGGGCAGATGGGAGGGGAGGGTGGTCAGGGTGCATGTGAGGGGGCAGAGAGAGTAAGAGGGAGGGAGAGGAAACTGGGATCAACATGTAAAATAATAAATTAAAAAAATAAAAAAATAAAAATGTGTTAAAATATAAGACAGAGCTAGCCAATAAGTAACGCTACTACCAGGCCAATAGCTTTATATTTAATATAGTGTCTCTGTGGGGCTGGCACAGCTGTAGGACCAGGCTGGCGAGAAAAACTAACCATAACAAAATCCCCTATACCCTATCTCATCACCAGAGCTTAAAGTTAGAATTCAGCAGCAACATTAATTTCAGAAAGCCCACAAACACATGGAAATTTAGCAATGATCAACTGAACCACCACTCAGTCAAGTTAGAAATAGAAATTAAATACTTCCTAAAATTTAATGAAAATAAGCTCAAAACATATCCAAACTTATATATATGTTTGGTATAGCAGTGTTGAGAGAAAATCTCATAGCACAAAATGCCTGCATAAAGAAGCTGTAAAAACCACACACTGTGGAATTAACAGATGAACAAAAAGTGCTAGAACAAAAAAAAGGCAACTCACCCCGAAGAAGTATAAGGCAAGAGATAGTCAAATTGAGGGCTGAAATCAATGAAGTAGAAATGAAGAAAACAATGCAAAAAATCAATAAGACAAAGAATTGGTTCTTTGAGAAATTGAATAAAATAGACAAACCTTTATCCAAACTAACCAAAAGGCAGAGAGAGAATATCCAGTTTAGCACATTCAAAAATGAAAAGGGGGACATAACAACAGACACCAAGAAAATCCAGAGAATCATTCTTCAAAACCCAGTATTCTCAACTATTGTAAAACTTTAAGGAGATGGACAATTTTCTGCATAAGCACAATATACTAAAATGAAATCAAGGACAGACAAACAACTTAAATATACCTACAACCCCTAAGAAAATTGAAATTGTCACCAAAACTCTCCCAACAGGGGGAAAAATGCGTTGGACCATATGGATTCAGTGCAGTATTCTACCAGATGGTCAAAGAAGATCTACTACCAGTACTCCTCAAATTATTTCACAGAATAGAAACAGAAGGAAAATTGCCAAACTCTTTCTATGAGGTTACAATTACACTGATACCTAAAAACACAAAATACAACTAATAAAGAGAATTACAGACCAATTTTCCTCATGAACATAGCTGCAAAAAACTCAATAAAATTCGGGCAAACTGAATTCAAGAACACATCAGAAAAGTCACTCACCATGACCAAGTAGGATTCATTCCAAAGATGTAGGGCTTGTAAACATATGAAAATCCATCAATATAATCCACCAAATAAAAAAACTAAAAGAAAATAAAAAACACATGCTGAAAAAGCCTGGGAAAAAACTCAACATCCCTCCACCATAAGGTCCTTGAGAATATTCAAAGAAGAGCTAATACCAATACTCCTCAAATTTTTCCATGCAATAGAAGCAGAAGGTTCATTACCAAACTCTTTTTACGAGGCCACAATTACCTTGTTGCCCAAGCCTCACAATGACACAACTAAGAAAGAGAACGACAGACCAGTATCTGTCATGAACATTGATGCAAAAATACTCAATAAAATACTGGCAAATTGAATCCAAGATAACATGAGAGATATCATCTACCATGACCAAGTAGACTTCATCCCAGGGATGCAGGAATTGTTCAAGATATGAAAATCTAACAATGTGATCCACCATATAAACAAACTGGAAAAAAAAAAAAAAACATGATCATCTCACTCTGATGTTGAAAAAACCCTTCGACAAAATCTAACACCCTTTCATTATAAAGGTCATGGAGAGATCAGGGATAACAGCAACATGGAGAAAACCAACTGCCAACATCAAACTGAATGGAGAGAAGCTTAAGGCAATTCCACTAAAATCAAGAGCAAGTCCAGGCTGTCCACTCTCTCCACATCTCTTCAATATTGTCCTTGAAGTTCTAGATAAAGCAATAAGACAACAAAAGGAGTTCAAGGTGATACATATAGGAAAGGAAGAAGTCAAACTTTCTCTATTTGCAGATGATATGATAGTTTACATAAGAGAGGAAAGTAAGAGTGAGGAGGCAACGATAAGAGGCTGGGTGGAAGGGAGAAGAGTCTGCCCATAGGAAGTTCCAGTTCTAAATGAACAGCTGTAAGAAAGGCATGATTGAGCTGGGGATGGACCAGGTGTTTGGCTGGGCAGTGACATGAGCAAAATTCATGCAGAACGGAGTTAGGGGTTAATGACATGGGTTCCCAGGAAGAGAAGAGCACGCCTTTCCATGGAATCATGCCAAACCCTTCCCAGGAACATCTTTCTCTCTCTCTGCTCTAACAAATCTTGGGCTGACCACCTAACTAACATCTATGTTTTCTTCACAGCCTTCTTCCGGGCGCCCATGGTGATCGTCCACTGTCCCAGGAGAATAGAAACTTGTATAATATTTTTGTTTCCGTGAGTGATTCCTTGCCTTCAGTTGAGTAAAATGACAGGAGTTTCCCTGTGTGCTGTGAAAAGGTGAGTAGGGCCTGAGAGGGCTGTGGAACATCACTCCAGACAAGAGCAGCATCCTTGCAGGACTTTGTGTACAGGGCCCACATTCGAGGTGTATGTTGGGATCAAACATTCGATGTCAGAAAGGTGCAAGATGTCAGCCAGGGATAGAGTGTGCTTACTTGCTGAGGGAGGTGTCTGACAAGTGCCCAATGTCACAATACAGGCTGCAATCAATCTCTGAATCAGTGTGGACTGCCCAGATGACAGGGAATCCAGAGTCTTGTCTGAAGGGATCATTTCGATCAGTGGTTCTCAACATTCCTCAAGCTGTGATCCTATTATACAGTTTCTCACATTGTGGTGACCCCCAAACACAAAACTAATTTTTGCTACTTAATAAACAACCTTGTGACTGTTGTGAATAATAATGTAAATGTGTGTGCGTTTTGATTAACTTATGTGATTCTGTAAAGAGTAATTTCACCCCTCAAAGTGCTTGAAACCCTCAGTTGAGAACCACTGAATTAGATGAAGTAGTTTGAGTGCCCTCTCATTGGTTGTTAGATGAGTTACTGAAGCCTGATGTTGACATAATTCAGCAATGAACTTGGGCGGTCTTTCTCTGCTGAGAATGCTGGCTTTGTTCTTTGGGATATAACTTTGAGTCTGTTAGGAATTTGCGATGCACTTCTTTGGCTTTAGTTGTGGATGTCTTACATACACGAGTCTCTGGGGCAGCCGGTACTGCCCAGAACAACTGGCAGTGATGGTGTAGTCTTTATGTCAGTCTTGGCAAGGAGGGGTTGACTCTTTTCTCAGTCTTGTGAAATTTTTACCAGATGTCCTAGATCCTGGGAGATAGTGCACCTAGACATGCAATACTTGCATTGTGACATTCATTTTCCAAAATATCTCACTTCCTGCTTTCTCTAACCTATTGCCATGATGAAGCACTGTAACCAAGGCAACTAGGAGACAAATTGGTACTTAGACATCCACAGTTGCAGAGAGTGACAATACATGACCATTATGATGGGAATCTAGCAACATGATGGATGACATCACATTGGAGATGTAGCTGATAGCTTACTTCTGATTCTGAATCCTCATTTCACACACACACACACACACACACACACAGAGAGAGAGAGAGAGTGAGAGGGAGAAAGAGAGAGAGGAGAGAGAGATGTATTGGAATGGATTAGGTTTTGGATCTTTTTGGATCTTTAATGCTTTGTGATCCCATATGACATTGCCTCCCTCGGGGCCATACCTCCTGTTCCTTCCCAGCTTCAGCTAGGGGTATAAGTATCCAAACATGTGCATCTATGGGGGACACTCTAATTCACATTAATACAACATTAATACACATACTCTAATTCACATTAATACAACATTCTTACCAGATGCTTGGAAAGGGACTCCTAGGTTAGCATTGCTCTGAGAGCTATTGATATCCTCTCATTTCTGCTCCTTTTGCATTTTCAGAGAGTAGATGTCTCCAAGGGCTCTCTTCCAATGAAGAAATTCCAGATTTACAGACCTGCACCTCCATGAACAGTTAAGAGATTTAAGAAAGTCATGCACTCCACTATTACATCCAAAGAAGGTTCTTAGGTGGATCCTCTCACCGGAGAGGACCGTGTTTGACACTGTGAACCCAGTTGGATGAAACAAGGTCAGAATTTGCAAGATCATGAGATAATATCTATGAAAAGAACAATTAACAGTCAGCCCTCACAATTTTCATTGGGATACAGAACACACAAAGCCATCAGTGATGTGCCATATGTGACATTGGAAGTCTGACCACAGTGGCAGCCTGTCAGCCAGCCCAAGACACTGCCTCTATGGCAGCTGGCTCACACAGATGGGATAACGGCGTTAGTGTCTTCCAACTCCTGTCCTGCCTATCATAGACAGAGTAGTCAATGTTAACATAAGACTTGGACCAGCCCAAGGCACCATGGATTCAGGGAGTGTCCTGTCAATCAACTTCTTGGGTCAGGAAAGTCTACAGAGCAAGCAAGGGATGATTTTTCACAGCATTGCTCATGAGGCCTTGGAAGTGTGGGAAGTGGCAAACTCTGTGTGACCGTTACCTCATGATCTATTTCCTGTCCTGGTGAAGCTGAATGATAGGGCAGAGTGGACAGAGAATTCAGGCTATTTACCATGGAAGCAGAGAATTCAGGTCATATGTCTGGCCATCTATCCTCAAATCAAAGGCTGTATAGCCAGGGCCAATATGACATCAATATGTTCCTGGCAGATAAGGTTACAGAATCCACTAGGGATCCCATCCAATGAGCTAAGCCATTTCCTTTCAAAGCCTTGAAGGCACCACATCTCACCTTCCCTGCTGCCTTTCCTCAGGAATGCACCTGGTCATTTCTTTTCTCTGTCCCTTTCAGTCAACAAATCCACACTACTCATCTTAACAGAAGTTTTTTGTTTTTTGTTTTTTGTTTTTTTTTTTTTTTTTTTTTTTTTGGTCAAACTTTCTAATTCCTCAGGCTGCTCAATTGCAGGAAGTGGAAGTATCCTTTGCCTCCCTTAGATTGCAGGCTCTCATGAGTCCTAAATCTCCATAATTCAGGGAATATATTCAACCTGAGGTTTTCCACGTTTCACGGATAGAGCATCTACAGGGGACTGACCACCACACAGGATACATGATCTATTTGTTATGTTGACTACATTGGGCTCTTGACAGATGTCATGAGATGACAATATAGCCACCAACTGCCATCCTAGTGGCAGGGATAACTCACTCCACCAAGTACTTGCTCTGCAAACATGAGGATATAAGCCCAGAAGTAGCAACTACAGCAAAGCCTTGCAGGCCAGTGTGAGCATATACTCCACTTCTGTGGAGATGGAAGGGTCTTGTACAGATAGTCTAGGCACATTGACAACCTCAGGCTTCATGCAGACTGTCTCAGAAAAGAAGGTGACTGACCCTCGAGACCCCTCCTATTCACACATGAGTGAGCACATGCAAGAGCTCCAAAACCCACTAGAACACTGAGATATGTTATACTCTTACCAGTAGCAAAATTACAGCTATGAGGTAGCAATGAGAATACTTCTGTAGTGGGGGACAGCACAACATGAGGAACTGTATTAAAGGGTCTCAGCTCTGGGAAGGTTGAGAATCACTGCACTAGGCCCTCTCATCAGCAACACCCAGGGCTTTCAAGTATCTTTAAGGTACATTTAGAGATGCACACATGCATTTTAATTATGCAAAGAGATATATAATATTTAAAGTCTGTTTATGTTATTGAAAATAAATGAAAATATTTATTGGACACAGAGCATGTAAGAAATTGAGACACCAAAATATAGATTTCTAGGTCAAGTATCAAGTATCTATAGGATCATCAGTTATGAGGATTTCCCCTAAAATAATTAATGTTTTGTCCCATCTGAACCTGAAACGCAACATGGATGACATAGAAGGATTTTTATTTTTTTAAACTGCGGGAAAAAGTTATTGTGGTTTAAAAGGGAAGTAGCTCATGGCAGGGAATGGATGAGGGAAAAGCAGGGAAGAAAACACATTTCCTTTATCCATGGAAGTCAGATACAGGCAGAGAACAGACAAACAGCCACAGGGCAAGAAAGAAGGAGAGCTTGGAGAAGGAGTAAGAATGTGAGGGAAAGCATGCAGATCAGAAACAGTAAAAAAAAAAAAAAAAAAAGAAAAGAAAATTCCATTATCTGAGTATTTCAGGAAAGTGTGCAGACACATGAAACGGTGTGGCTACACTCTATGGGAGGAACCTGGATTTGTAGCTTTGACACTGAAGACAATGTTGGGAGCAGCCTAATGACAGATACTTAAATACTTGAGCATGAGGAAATGTCAGTGCAGGGAGAGGAGCAGTTGCCTCAGGCCCTGCAGTCAGTGCCACCAGCTGAGCACAGCACCATGCTGTGCCTCATGCTCTGAAAGCCTGAGCAAAATCACCTGGGCCTCTCTGATCCTGACTCTTGGCATGGATTGGGGAGGAGCCATAGGCAAAGAACTCAAAAGAGTATGATGTCATCTGGCTAGCTGCGATAGGTCCATGGCTCGGTGACCTCACAAGGAGCCATTGTGAGGATTGAGAGAGGCCACCCATATAAGGCACCAGCTGGGCCTGGATCTTGTCCTTTCCTTGCCCTGAAGCTGTTGGTTGGCTACAGAGGATTCCCTCAAGGCTTTGGTCGTGAGAACTTCAGTTTTATTGTCTGTCTTTGACACTGAACATCTGTGATCACCACTGATCTGAACTTCGTGAGTGTGCTGACCAGTGGGTTGGGTTTGGGCCTAAATGTGGACTTCCTGCTTGGTTTGGATTTACTTTGTGCCCCTGCTTGTGTTTATCTTGTATCCACCATTTTCTACTGTTTTCTGTCCGTTTATCTTTGACATTTTGTACATTACTGAATTTTTGACCTTAACACCTGTTAGTCTGTATTAGCTGTGAAAGATACAGAATCTGATTTTGCCATCAGCTTGGAGCACACACACCTGCTTTCTTCCTCCCCTCAGCCTTTCCCTGTGGTTATAAATTCCCCTATCATCTTAAGAGTCTTCTCCTGCCCCCTGTGCCACAGAAAACAACACTGGGGATTCGTGAAGGACAACATCATCCCCATGGACTCACAGTGTCACAGACAGGTTGTCATCCTTTGGATGCCCATGAACATGAGTGTAAGGAACAGAAATTGTATCATGGGTGTAGAGATGAAGAGGTCTGCAGCAATTTCAGTCATTAAAGAACTGGAGGGTGTAAATGACAAGTATCTTGAAGGAGCCTGTGTGTTCATTCTCCATCTAGTCCATAAGCATGTCTCTAACACAGGCTGCCCAAAGATGACACAGTCCATATTTGTCTTTACTGTTGCTGCTGAAGTCCAAATGTGGTCCTCACGTTGGGAATGGGACAGGTTTCCTATCATCTCAAGCTTCTGAGCTCTTGGTCTCTACCAGGGGGTGCTCTTCAGAAGGTTGTGATCCACCATGGTGATGAAAGCCCACAGGGGGAATTTGGTCATCAGAGGCAAGGGACCTGACAATGCCCAAGTCCCCAGACATGGCTTCCTTGTCCTCCCTCGGTGTGAGCCAAAGCAAAACCTGGGAAGGACACACATGTTGCTTCTCAGGGAATTGGACATGATAGTGAGAACACTGATGCAGTCCTTGGAGACAGAAAGGGATTCCTGGGTTTAGTTTTGTTTTGTTGTGGTTGTGGATAGCTGTGATAGGCTGATTTCATCCAATGACCTCACAGGAGCCATTGTGAGGAGTTGCAGAATCCACCCACATGAGGCCCTGGCTGAGGCGGGGCCTCTGACTCTGCAGAGAGCCTGTTGCTTGGTTGTTGCAGAGATGTTGGATTCAGACATTGGTTCACATTAACTTTGATATTAGACACTGTTCATCTGCTTTCACATCCCAATAGTGAGTTGTTTCCAGGTCTGTTGGTGATGATTGACATCTCCTAATTGATTCTTGGTTGAATTAGTGCTTCCCACTCAGCTTCTTTATACCGGCCCATATTTCTATTCCTAAGCATAATCACACTCATCTTTCTTTCATACATTCTGTTATGTCTCACATGTTTTTCATAAATTCTGTCATGCCTCGGGGTGACACAGGATTATCAGACTTCTTCATCCTCTCACATCACCACGTCTTTCATTTGATCTTTGTCTCACACTTAAGTGAGCACTTATTTCAACTCTGGTCTTCCTCATATCTGCTTTGAGCTTGGGTTGGTGTTTATTTTTCTTTATCCCCTGACCCCAAGATTATCATTAGGACTTTGAGGTAGCTATGATTTTCATGAAGCAGAAATTAGAGGCTCTCCTAGACCTGCTTTTGTCTTTTGACTTGTAGCATCTTGTGGTGGTCCCATCCCCCACCTGTCTTGGTGGTGAACATGGAAGAAGAATTTCTGTGCATGGATCTCTGGGATGGAGATTTACCAATACCATCAAGAGACACTGGATCCAGGCTGTCCATCTCCACCACTGAAGATGCCATATGTTGCTTAGGTCCCATGGCTGAAGGAACCCTGGGACTCATAGGAAAAATTAGGCTTAATGATGCCCTGGCAGAACCCAATATGATCAATGGGAGGAAAAGTGTTGGTAACTTCCTTGGTGATATGTGGCCCCTCCCAAAGAGCCATTCTCTCAAGAGCCTCACAGGTCCTCCCACCCTCCCTCCCACCCTGAGGAGGGCAGGGAGTGAACCCTCCTTGCCCACACTCCTGCCATCTGAAGACAGCAAAGGGCAAGAGGTGAATGAAGAGAGAAATAGCAAGAGTTCCACTAGGTCCAGCTCTCCAGATTCATACAAGCTGTTGGACATCAGCTGGCTGTGGGATTCTACCCCTCAGTGTTCTCCTGTGCCAGCCTATAGCATCAATAAAAATGTGGAGGACACAGAGAGTACTGCCTCATCTGGTGCCAGTGACACAGCTGAGGACTCCCTCTGCTGGCTGGAGGATACCACTTCTTATTATACCTCAGCTCCCCATGGTACTGAGGATGCTGAGAGTGAGGAGTTGTGCAGCATCCGCTCACTCAGTAACATATCCCTGGATGTGCTGTGGTTCCTAGAAGACACAAGTGGCATAGGCATTCCAGAACCACCACAGCAGGATGCCGAGGTCACTGCTAGCATCAGCACATCTCCAGACATGAAGGAAAGTGATCCACCACCCAGCGAGAGGACCCATGATAACATCGACACCATGGACTCTCCCCAATGTGAAGACGCTGACTTTGAAATCATCGAGGAAATAACACTTGAAGAATCACCAGTGATGTCTAGCAAGGACCAGTCCCAGGAGGAAGCCACACGCTCTAGGAAGAAGCACAGAAGGGGCTGGAAAGGGGTGAGGAGGCGAATTAGTCACCTGTTTTCCAGCTTATTCTGTTGCCTCCACACCCCAAAGACAGGAGACACAATCCCCAGGTAAGGGACAGCAAAGCATGGGAAATGGATTCCCAGGAAACAGAGTAGGCATGGCCCGTGACATTGTCTTGTCTGTTTGATCTCAGCTGCATGGCCCTTTGCCATTCATGTTCTGCAGCTATGTATAGGACATGAACACTAAGATGTCTATGGGCCTAGAAGGAACTGTTCCCCTCTACCTCTTCATGTGGATCCTGGGGAAGCTAAATCTGAAGCAGAGAAGCAAAGGCTGAAAACAGGGGCAGTGGAAGGAAGGAGAAGGGAGTTGTGTTTGAGAACTGGGAACAGACTGGGGAAGAGGAATGTTGTGCACAGATATGGGATGGCAGTGTGGCTCTGTGATAAGTCCTGCTGATGTCATAGTCACTAACAGAATCGTTTGCTTGTGTTTCCTTTCCAGGTCTGAAGAAAAGGCCTGGGTCCATGGTTCCTAAACCATGGCACTAGGTTGGGCCTGGTGTGGCAACCAGCCACAGGAGAGAGCCAGGCCAGAACCCGAGAGAGCTGTGTACCCGAAATATGTTGTTCCCTATTAGACACCTGCAGCAACCAGGGTATAAGCTCCTACCCCTCCTCTCCCTGGAATGGGAGCTGTTCCAAAGGTTACCTCCCACAACGTATGCTCATAGTTGTCCAAGCAGTATTGCTGGACAGAGTGTCAGCCACACTGCCACCCTATCTTTAAGAGCCAGCCATCCAGCTTCTGCAACCACTTTATACGTCATATGACTTGAGGTCTTCAGCACCTCCTCTCCTCATCCTTATTATCATCAATGACCAGATGTAAAGAAGTGCATACACACTGTATGCCCAGGAGGTGAGGATGCCCAGGAAGAGGAATGGAGAGGAGGAGAGGGGCATGGGTGACCTGTTAGGAGAGAGGAAAGTAAGAGTGAGGAGGCAAGGACATGAAGCTGGGTGGAAGGGAGGAGCGTCTCCCTATAGGAAGCTCCAGTTCCAGTCAGACAGCTTTCTAGTCAGAAAGGAATGATGATGTTGGGGACGGACCAGGTGTTTCGCTGGGCAGTGGCATGAGCAAATTTCCTGCAGAACGGTGTTAGGGGTTCATGACATGGGTTCCCAGGAAGAGAAGAGCATGCCTTTCCATGGAAGCCATCCCATACCCGTCCCAGGAACCTCTTTCTCTCTCTACTGTAACCAATGTTGGGCTGATCAGCTAACTAACATCTATGTTTTCTTCACAGCCTTCTTCCGCCAGGCGCCCATGGGGATCGTCCACTGTCCCAGGAGAATAGAAACTTGTATAATATTTTTGTTTCCGTGAGTGATTCCTTGCCTTCAGTTGAGTAAAATGACAGGAGTTTCCCTGTGTGCAGTGAAAAGGTGAGTAGGGCTTGAGAGGGCTGTGGAACATCAATCCAGACAAGAGCAGCATCCTTGCAGGACTTTGTGTACAAGGCCTACATTCGAGGTGTATGTTGGGATCAAACATTCGATGTCAGAAAGGTGCAAGATGTCAGCCAGGGATAGAGTGTGCATACTTGCTGAGGGAGGTGTCTGACAAGTGCCCATTGTCACAATACAGGCTGCAATCAATCTCTGAATCAGTGTGGACTGCCCAGATGACAGGGAATCCACAGTCTTCACTGTGGTTCTCAACATTCCTAATGCTGTGATCCTATTATACAGTTTCTCACATTGTGGTGACCCCCAAACACAAAACTAATTTTTGCTACTTAATAAGCAACCTTGTGACTGTTGTGAATAATAATGTAAATGTGTGTGCTTTTTGATTGCCTTATGTGATTCTGTAAAGAGTAATTTCACCCCTCAAAGTGCTTGAAACCCTCAGTTGAGAACCACTGAATTAGATGAAGTAGTTTGAGTGCCCTCTCATTGGTTGTTAGATGAGTTACTGAAGCCTGATGTTGACATAATTCAGCAATGAACTTGGGCGGTCTTTCTCTTCTGAGAATGCTGTCTTTGTTCTTTGGGATATAACTTTGAGTCTGTTAGGAATTTGCCATGCACTTCTTTGGCTTTAGTTGTGGATGTCTTACATACACGAGTCTCTGGGGCAGCGGATACTGCCCAGAACAACTGGCAGTGATGGTGTAGTCTTTATGTCAGTCTTGGCAAGGAGGGGTTGACTCTTTTCTCAGTCTTGTGAATTTTTTACCATATGTCCTAGATCCTGGGAGATAGTGCACCTAGACACGCAATACTTGCATTGTGACATTCATTTTCCAAATTAGCTCACTTCCTGCTTTCTCTAACCTATTGCCATGACGAAGCACTGTAACCAAGGCAACTAGGAGACAAATTGGTACTTAGACATCCACAGTTGCAGAGAGTGACAATACATGACCATTATGATGGGAATCTAGCAACATGCTGGATGACATCACATTGGAGTTGTAGCTGATAGCTTACTTCTGATTCTGAATCATCATTTCACACACACACACACACACACACACACACACACACACAGTGAGAGAGAGAGGAGAGAGAGAGAGCGAGAGAGAAAGAGAGAGAGAGAGGGAGATAGAGAGAGAGAGAGATGTATTGGAATGGATTAGGTTTTGGATCTTTAATGCTTTGGGATCCCATATAACATTGCCTCCCTCGGGGTCATACCTCCTGTTCCTTCCCAGCTTCAGCTAGGGGTATAAGTATCCAAACATGTGCATCTATGGGGGACACTCTAATTCACATTAATACAGCATTCTTACCAGATGCTTGGAAAGGGAACTCCCAGGTTAGCATTGCTCTGAGAGCTGTTGATATCCCCTCCTTTCTGCTCCTTTTGCATTTTCAGAGAGCAGATGACTCCAATGCCTCTCTTCCCTTGAAGAAGTTACAGATTTAGAGACCTGCACCTCCATGATAAGAGATTTAAGAAAGTCATGCACTCCACTATTACCTCCAAAGAAGCTTCTTTGGTGGATCCTCTCACCGGAGAGGACCGTGTTTGACACTGTGATCCCAGTTGGATGAAACAAGGTCAGAATTTGCTAGATCATGAGATACTATCTATGAAAAGAACAATTAACAGTCAGCCCTCACAATTTTCATTGGGATACAGAACACACAAAGCCATCAGTGATGTGCCATATGTGACATTGGAAGTCTGACCACAGTGGCAGCCTGTCAGCCAGCCCATGACACTGCCTCTGTGGCAGCTGGCTCACACAGATGGGATAACGGCGTTAGTGTCTTCCAACTCCTGCCTATCATAGACAGAGTAGTCAATGTTAACATAAGATTTGAACCAGCCCAAGGCACCATGGATTCAGGGAGTGTCCTGTCAATCAACTTCTTGGGTCAGGAAAGTCTACAGAGCAAGCAAGGGATGATTTTTCACAGCTTTGCTCATGAGGCCTTGGAAGTGTGGAAATTGGCAAACTCTGTGTGACTGTTACCTCATGATCTATTTCCTGTCCCGGTGAAGCCAAATGATGGGGCAGAGTGGACAGAGAATTCAGGCTATTTACCATGGAAGCAGACAATTCAGGTCATATGTCTGGCCATCTATCCTCAAATCAAAGGCTGTATAGCCAGGGCCAATATGACATCAATATGTTCCCGGCAGATAAGGTTACAGAATCCACTAGGGATCCCATCCAATGAGCTAAGCCATTTCCTTTCAAAGCCTTGAAGGCACCATAACTCACCTTCCCTGCTGCCTATTCTCAGGAATGCACCTGGTCATTTCTTTTCTCTGTCCTTTTCAGTCAACAAATCCTCACTACTCATCTTAACAGAAGTTTGTTTGTTTTTTGGTTGTTTGTTTGTTTTTGTTTTTTTAGCCAAACTTTCTAATTCCTCAGGCTGCTCAATTGCAGCAAGTGGAAGTATCCTTTGCCTCCCTTAGATTGCAGGCTCTCATGAGTCCTAAATCTCCATAATTCAGGGAATATCTTCAACCTGAAGTTTTCCACGTTTCAAGGATAGAGCATCTACAGGGGACTGACCACCACACAGGATACATGATCCATTTGTTATGTTGACTACATTGGGCTCCTGACAGATGTCATGAGATGACAATATAGCCACCAACTGCCATCCTAGTGGCAGGGATAACTCACTCCACCAAGTACTTGCTCTGCAAACATGAGGACATAAGCCCAGAAGTAGCAACTACAGCAAAGCCTTGCAGGCCAGTGTGAGCATATACTCCACTTCTGTGGAGATGAAAGGGTCACATCCCCATTTGATGCTTGTACAGATGGTCTAGGCACATTGACAACCTCAGGCTTCATGCACACTGTCTCAGAAAAGAAGGTGACTGACCCTCAGGGCCCCTCCTATTCACACATGAGTGAGCACATGCAAGAGCTCCAAAACCCACGTGTGAACCTAGACACACACATAAACGTTGGGAGGCATGCAGAAATGGGAATAGAAGAAAATGTGGAGGAATGTTTCATCTTTCATAATTGATTGTTCTCACGTGTGGGATCTGTTTCTCAACCTGCAATAAAGTGATTGGGTTCACCAGCATCCAAGTGACAGGCTCCTGCATAAATGTGGTTTCTCTTTACTCTTTGTCTCCTCAGGTGTGTCTGCTGAAACGCCTGTATGTGTGGCTATATCTGTGTAGAAAAGACTGGATAACTCTTGCCTGCTGCTTCATTGTGACCGCCACAGATAAGCAGCTCTTAGCTTTGTGTGGGAGCCGTTCCCACAGAGACTCAGTACTGTGGACCCTATGGGCCTCTTCTGCTTGATGTTGACACATCAGGATACATATGGACCTGGAGCAGTGTTACACTCTCCGTAGTTGGAATAAGATTTTCTTGACCTGAAAAGGAAATTCCTTTTATTTATTAAATGTTCACTTGATTTTCATCCTGACCCGTGTCTTGTCCTTGATAGAAATCTATGATATGCAGTCCCAAGTGAATTGAAATATTGCAGCACAACTTCTCAGTCAGCATTCTCTAATCCTGTGTGCTCTTCACATTGTCATGGACTTCGGGCCTATTTAGCGAAGCTGGGGCAGTGACATGTGTATCAGCTCTTTGTCATTGCTCCTATGTCTTGTTGTTAGCTGTGTTTGAAGCCCACAGGCATGTCAAGTCTGTATTATGGTCAGAGGCATACCATTGATTTTTCATGGGATTGGCATGAGTAGTACAGGAATGAGTTAGGAAGGCCTGCTGTTCTCAGGGTACATGACACAGGTCTCTCATTGATGAGAACAACACAGACATTTCCTGGGATGGGCCAATGCTAAGGAGACGTCAGGGATGTAAAGCTGCAGGTCACAGAGGAAAATATTTATAGGTCAATGGAACAGCCAGAGGCCACAGAAGGTCCCCAGTTCAGATGTTCCTGCATCATCTGCCCAGCTGTCAGCACAGACACAAAGAGACCTCAACGCTGATGGAAATGTGATAAGGAAGCACACTCAGGAGTCAGAGGCAGGTGGATCTCTGTGAGTTCAAGATCAGCCTTGTGTATAATCGGATATCCAGGATAGCAAAAGCCATTACACAGGAAGCTTGAGAGAGTGCTGTGTGCACACTGCTCTCTGTATCCAAGCAGGAGATCTGAGTTCATCCATCTCCTTTAACACACAGTTGACAAAGCTTGGATTCCTAATACTGAGAAGGCAGCCACCTGTTGATTCCTGGGTCTCACTGTCAATCCCACCATCCTCCTAGAGTCCCTGAACCCTCATTTAATGCGTGTCCCTGTGTCACAAAAGACAAGGTGAATGTGTCTAAGGAACAAATGCTGAGGTTTCCCTGTGTCTTTCATATGAAATAAACCAAGTGAATGTGTGTACACAGTCACACGTGCACCTGCACACATGTAATAATAAACACACAGACACAGAGGCATAATAGATCCATTGAACTTTTGTTGATTGATTGGTGTCTCTCAAGACATTTTTATTTATTTGAGACAGGGCCAGTAGCCTATTGAGAAAGTGAATGCGGACCCTATATATCTCATGGTGAATTCAAACATCTGCCTACTGAGGGCAGAGGCAGGTGGATCTCCAGCGTGGCAGGCAAGCCTTGCCTACAGAGAGTTCCAGGACAGTAAGGGTGGCAGAGAGTAACCATGTATGCTTTTAAAATCCAAAGTGAGGAAACAAAGAAGGAAAGAAAAAAATGTAATAAAGAGAGGGATCGAAGGAGGGAAGAAAGGTGTAGGTAGGGAAGGAAGGAAGGAAAGAAACAAGAAGGAAGGGTGGAAGGCAGGAAAGAACTCGGATAACGATGGGGACTAGGAATGGCTAGAAAAGCTGAACCTAGCCCAAAGTTATTGGATTAGCATTGACATGTATCAAGTTCTAATCTATCTGAAGTTCTGAAAGAGTGACTGTTCCTCCTAGGTTGCAGACACAACAGAACCTTTCTGGAGGTGTTACCTTTGCTCCTATGGGACAGCTGCTCTTCAGTGGTTTTGTTCACACAAACTATGTGATCTATTTTCTATATAATAGAAAGTAAATTAATCCAGTTATAGGGAAGCACAACTGAAATACCAACACACAGGAAGCAGGAGGATTACCAGGAGTCCAGTGAGAGCTTGGGGTAGATACCAAGTACATCTGACAGCCATGTGTGCAACATACTTACACATAAGAACACACACACTCATCCCATCCCCCCAACACACTAATAATAAAAATAGTCATTTACCTAATTTTCAAGGCACTGTCAGGCTTATTCCTGCAGTACAAGATCCTTAGAGAAGAAAACAAGAGACTGAGTTGCTCCAGGTCATTTTTGGCTACATACGGAATTCGAGTTCTGCCTTGTCTACATAAGCCCCTGCACCCTCATGTCTTTGGGGATGGAACATTGATCATTGTCCAAGACTCAAGGTGAAATCACACTAAGCAATATAAAGAGCCATACAGCTAGTGGTGCTCCAACACCAAGACTAGATCATTCTGGCACCGTTGGAGAAGAAAACAACATAAATAACTATATGAGGATGATTGATGCCTTTAAAGTGGAAAAGAAAAAAAAAAGAATCATCAAATGGAATCATAACAGGGATTTCCAAGATCAGATTGTCGCTGGCCGTGTCTGTTAGAAACTGTCTTGATTGGTGACTGATGTGGGAGGTTCTGACCCACTGTGGACAGCACCATCCCTAGGCAGAAGAGCCATGGTTATATAAGAAAGTTAAATGATCATGAGCCAGAGAGTGGAATGAGTCCATAAGCACTGTTCCCCCCATGGTTTCTGCTCCAGGTTCCTGCTTTGAGTTCCTGCCCTGATTTTCCTCTGTGAATAAATTGTTACCTTGAAGTACAAGCCAAATAAACCCTTTACTCCACCAGGAAAAAAAAATAAAGTGGAAAAGAAAAATTATCATACAGACATCGAGGAAAAGACAAAAAAAAATTGGAAGATATCAACAAATCCCTTAAAGAAAAACAAGAAAAAGCAATCAAACAAGAGAAGGAAACAATACAAAATATGAAATCTGACACACAGTCAATCAAGAACACACAGACTGAGAGAATTCTTGAAAAGAAGAAGCTGGGTAAATGATCAGGAACCACATATGCAATTATAAACAGAGCACAAGAAATGGAGGAGAGAATTTCAGGCATTGAAGATAACACTGAGGAAATAGATATATCGGTCACAGAAAATTTTAAATCCAAAAAATTCTTAACACAATATATGCAGGAAATCTGGGATACCATGAAAAGGCCAAACATAAGATTAATAGGGACAGAAGAGGGTGAAAAAGTCCATCTGAAAGGCATATTTAATGATTCCATAAAAATCATAGAAGAAATCTTCCTGAACCTAAAGAAAGACATGCCTATGAAGATACAAGAGGCTTACAGAACACCAAATAGACTGAACAAAACAAAACAAACAAAAAAACAGCTCCTCACCATATAATAATGAAAACAATAAATATACAGAATGCAGCAAACATATTAAGAGCTGCATGGAAAGGAGACAGGCCAGGGAACATGTAAGGGCACACATAACAGACTAACACCTGACTTCTCATGGAACAAAGGGAGGAGTTCCTGGTTAGTATGCAGACACTCAAACACCACGAATGCCAGCACAGACTACTTTACTCAGCAAAGCTTTCAATAACATTAGATAGATGGAGGAAACAGGCCATCCATGATACAACCAAATTTACATAAACCTATCCACAAACCTAGCCCTAAAGAAAGTACACTAGAAGGAAATCGCCAACCCTGGGAAATCACATATGTCCACAAGAACACAGGAAATAGGTGAACTTACAAGAGCAAACTCCAAAGCAGGGAATCAAACACACAACGAGATCACCAAGAACAAAAGAAAAATAACAGGAAGTAACAATCACTGATCACTAATAACCACTATTGTAAATGGTCTCAATTTACCTATAAACAGGCACAGACTAACAGATTGGATACGAAAAGAGAATCCATCCTTCTGCTGCATACAAGAAACACACCTGAAACTCAGATAGACATTCCCTAAGAGTAAAGGGTTGAGAAAAAAATGTCCAATCAAATGGACCTAAGAAACAAGCCAGGGTAGATATCCTAATTTCTAACAAAATAGACTTCAAACTAAAATCAAAAAAGTTAAAGCAGGCTCCTTGTTTCATGTTCATCACAGGAAAAATCCACCAAGAGGAAATCTCAATTCTGATCATATGTGCCCCTAACACAAAGGCTCCTGCATTTGTAAAAGAAACATTACTAAAGCTTAAATCACAAATCAAGCCCCACACACGAAGAGTGGGAGACTTCAACACAACACTATCAGCACTGGACAGACCTTCCAGACAGAAGCTTAACAGAGAAATAAGGGAACTAACAGAACTTAATATTTACATAGGCTCAACATACATTTATAGAATATTCCACCCCAGTACATGAGAATATACTTTCTTTTCAGCACCTCATGAAACCTTCTCAAAACATCAACAGGTACAAAAATTAAAATAAGAAAAAGAAAAAGAAAAAAGAAAGACAAAAGAAAAAAAGAAAGAAAGGAAGACAAAAGAAAAAAAAAAGAAAAAAGTAAAGTAAATCTCCTGTAAGCTATCAGATCACCACAGCTTAAAGTTAGAATTCAGCAGCAGCATCAATTTCAGAAAGCCCACAAACACTGAACAAAAGTCAACTGAACCTCCAGTGTCAAGTTAGGAACAGAAATCAATAATAGACAACCTAAACTTTTATGAAAATGACCTCACTACATACTCAAATTTATGGGGCACAATAAAAGCAGTGTTGAGAGAAAAATCTCATAGCACAAAATGCCTGCATAAAGAAGCTGGATAAAGCCTACACTGGTGAGTTAACTAACAACTGAAAGGGCTAGAACAAAAAGAAGCAAACTCACCCAGAAGGAGTAGAAGGCAAGAAACAGTCAAATTGAGGGCTGAAATCAATAAAGTAGGAAAAAAGGAAACAATGCAAAAAATCCATAAGTCGAGGCAAGATCCTTGACCCACAAATCCGGGCCCCTGCCAAAGAACGAGGTCTCAGCTGGAGAGAGCCAGTTTCCAGTGAGATCCCACTACCCTGCAAAACCTTCTCAAGTTCCAGCCCAGCCCTCGTCCTCTTCTGCTGGCTATTGGCCAGAGGTGAGTCTGGGCCCAATCGGGCTGCCTGTCCCCTTCAACCTCTTTTCCCCCCTCCCCCGCCTGAACTCCCTGGATTGGCCCCTGATCCTGCTGCTCCTGTCTCCGGTCCCCTTTGAGAGCACCCTTGGAGCTCTGATACACCCCCACCCATCCCAACCTCCAGCCTACCCCCCCAACCCTGTGCCCTACCCCACCTACGGTCCTGCCGCTCTGGTTGAGCACTGGGACAGAGTGGGGAGCCAACAGTCCACCCTACTTCGGAGACCTCTCGGAGCAACTCCGAACAAAGGAGACCTGACTATCCACGTGGGACCACCTGTAATTTCCACTGGCTTGGTCCCTGCCCCCGCCTCCAGTCCTCTGCTGGAGTCCCAGGCCCCCTCCCAGAGATCCGCCTATCTCTGCGGGTCCACTTGGAGTTCCTGCAGGCAAGATCCTTGACCCACAAAGGGTCCGGGCCCCGGCAAAAGAGGGGGGTCTCGGCGGGGGGGGGGTGGTTGGGGGGGGGACCCCCCACCCGGAACCGCGCGAGGCCCTCGTCCTCTTCTGCCGGCTATTGGCCAGAGAGAAGCCTCCTAGAGAGCTTGGACCACACAGAGATACAGACATTGAATCTTTGATCCACATAAGCCCATCTGGGAAGGACCATAGAGAGAGGGAAGAGACAACACCAACACCTACAGGAAGAAACTATGCGAAGAAGGCAATACAAGAGAACACCTAACAACAGAAAGACAAACATGACACCACCAGAATCTAGGGAATCTACACCAACTAGCATGGAACACAACAACAAAGCAGAGGAAGCAGAAGGGTACGACTTAAAAATCACCATCATAAAAATGATAGAGGCCCTCAAAGAAGATATGAGAAAATCCCTTAAAGAAACAGAGGAAAAAACAAACAAAAAAGTGGAAGAAATGAACAAATTCCTTAAGGAAAGTACAGAAAGCCAAGAAAAAACAATTAACCAGGTGAAGGAAACGGTTCAAGATTTGAAAACCGAAATTGAGAAAATAAAGGCAACACAAATGGAAGGAAAGCTGGAAATTGAAAAGCTGGGCAAAAAATCGGAAACCACGGACACAAGCATAACCAATAGAATTCAAGAGATGGAAGAGAGAATCTCAGGCGCAGAAGATAAACTAGAAGAAATAGATTCATCGACCAAAGAAAACCATAAATCCAACAAATCCTTAACACACAATATCCAGGAAATGTGGGACACCATGAAAAGGCCAAACCTAAGAATAATAGGCATAGAGGAAGGTGAGGAAGCCCAGCTCAAAGGTGCTGAAAACATATTCAACAAAATCATCGAGGAAAACTTTCCAAATCTGAAGAAGGACATGCCCATGAAAGTACAAGAAGCATACCGAACCCCAAATAGGCTGGACCAAAGAAAAAAGACCCCTCGACATATAATAATCAAAACACCTAGCATACAGAATAAAGAAAAAATATTAAGAGCAGCGAAGGAAAAAGGACAGGTAACATATAAAGGCAGACCTATCAAAATTACACCTGACATCTCCATGGAAACCCTCAAGGCCAGAAGGTCCTGGATAGATGTTCTAAAAGTATTAAGAGAACACGGATGCCAGCCTAGGCTACTATATCCAGCAAAACTCTCAGTCAATATAGATGGAGAGAACAAGATATTCAATGACAAAACCAGATTTTCCCAATATGTATCTACAAATCCAGCCCTACAGAAAGTATTGGAAGGAAAATTCCAACCCAAGGAAGGTAACTACGCCCACAAAAATGTAGGCAACAGATAATCCAACTACACCAGAAACCTAGGGTGAAGCAGAACAAATATATTCACAATACCACTGCCAACAACAAACCTAAATCAAACAACCATCAACAATCAATGGTCCTTACTCACCCTCAACATTAATGGTCTTAACTCACCTATAAAAAGACACAGATTAACAGAATGGATACGAAGACAGAATCCATCCTTCTGCTGCATACAAGAAACACATCTTAGCTCCAAAGATAGACATTACCTCAGGGTAAAGGGTTGGGAAAAGATTTTCCAATCAAATGGAAATAAGAAGCAAGCAGGCATAGCTATCCTAATATCTAACAAGCTAGACTTCAAACCAAAACTAGTCAAAAGAGATGAAGACGGTCATTTCATATTCATCTCAGGAGAAATCCATCAACACAAAGTCTCAATTCTGAACATCTATGCCCCTAATACAAAGCCACCCACATTCGTAAAAGAAACACTACTAAAACTCAAAGCTCATATAAAACCTCACACACTTATAGTGGGAGACTTCAATACACCACTCTCAACACTAGACAGGACCACAAATCAGAAACTCAACAAAGAAACAAAAGAATTAACAGAAGTTATGTCTCAACTGGGGCTAACAGACATCTATAGAACATTCCATCCAAAGACAAAAGAATATACCTTCTTCTCTGCTCCACATGGAACCTTCTCTAAAATCGACCACATACTAGGAGACATAACAAACCTCAACAGATACAAGAGAATAGAAATAGTCCCCTGTATCTTATCGGACCACCATGCTTTAAAATTGGAATTCAACAACAACACAAATAGCAGAAAACCTGCAAACTCATGGAAACTTAACAATGTGCAATTGCACCACTCCTGGGTCAAAGAAGAAATAAAGAAAGAAATTAAAGACTTTCTAATATTCAACGAGAATGAGGATACAACATACCCGAACTTATGGAACACCTTGAAAGCAGTGCTACGAGGGAAGTTCATTGCACTAAGTGCCCATATGAAGAAAACAGAGGATAGTCACATAAATGAATTAACAGCGCAACTGAAAACCTTAGAACAGAGAGAAGCGAATTCACCCGCAGGAGCAGACGCCAGGAAATAATCAACTTGAGGGCTGAAATCAACAAAATAGAAACCAGGAAAACAATACAAAAAAATCAATGCAACAAAGAGTTGGTTTTTTGAGAAAATCAACAAGATTGATAAACCTTTATCCAAATTAACGAAAAAGCAGAGACAGAACATGCAAATTAACAAAATCAGAAACGAAATGCGGAACATAACAACAGACACAGAGGAAATCCAGACAATTTTCAGGTCATACTTCGAAAATCTGTATTCCACAAAAATTGAAAATTCAAAGGAAATGGACAAGTTTCTGGATAACTATCACTTACCAAAATTAAATCAAGAACAGACAAACAACTTAAATAGACCTATAACCCGAAATGAAATAGAAGCAGTCATCGAAAGCCTTCCAACGAAAAAAAGTCCAGGGCCAGATGGATTCAGTGCAGAATTCTACCAGACATTCAAGGAAGAACTAATACCACTACTCCTCAAACTGTTCCACAAGATAGAAACAGAAGGTTTATTGCCAATCTCTTTTTATGAGGCCACAATAACTTTGGTACCCAAACCTCACAAAGACACAACTAAGAAAGAAAACTACAGACCAATATCCCTGATGAACATCGATGCAAAAATACTCAATAAAATAATGGCAAACCGAATTCAAAAATACATCAGAGAAATCATCCACCATGATCAAGTAGGCTTCATACCTGGATTGCAGGGATGGTTTAACATACGAAAATCTATCAACGTGATCCACCATATAAACAAACTGAAAAAGAAAAACCATATGATTATCTCCCTAGATGCAGAAAAAGCCTTCGATAAAATTCAACACCCTTTCATGATAAAGGTATTAGAGAGGTCAGGGATAACAGGAACATACCTAAACATAATAAAAGCAATATACAGCAAACCAACTGCCAACATCAAACTGAATGGAGAGAAACTTAAGCCAATTCCTCTAAAATCAGGAACAAGACAAGGCTGTCCTCTCTCTCCATATCTCTTCAATATCGTACTAGAAGTTCTAGCTAATGCTATAAGACAACAAAAGGAGATCAAGGGCATCCAAATTGGAAAGGAAGAAGTCAAACTGTCTCTATTTGCAGATGATATGATAGTTTACATAAGCGACCCAATAAACTCTACCAGGGAACTCCTACATCTGATAAACACCTTCAGCAAACTAGCAGGATACAAGATAAACTCAAAAAAAATCAGTAGCCCTATTTTTTTCAGACGACAAAGAGGCAGAGAAAGAAATCAGAGAAACATCACCCTTTACAATAGCCACAAGCAACATAAAGTATCTTGGTGTAACGCTTACCAAACAAGTAAAAGATCTATATAATAAGAACTTTGTGACTCTAAAGAAAGAAATTAAAGAAGATACCAGAAAATGGAAAGACCTCCCATGCTCTTGGATAGGTAGGATAAACATAGTAAAAATGGCAATCTTACCAAAAGCAATCTACAGATTCAATGCAATCCCCATTAAAATCCCACCACAATTCTTCACCGACCTTGAAAGGATAATAATCAACTTTATATGGAAAAACAAAAGACCCAGGATAGCCAAAACAACCCTATACAATAAAAGAACATCAGGAGGCATCACCATTCCTGACTTTAAGCTCTACTACAGAGCTATAGTTCTGAAAACAGGCTGGTATTGGCATAAAAATAGACAGGTAGACCAATGGAATCGAATTGAAAATCCTGATATTAATCCACACACCTATGAACATCTGATTTTCGACAAAACAGCTAAAATTATACAATGGGGCAAAGACAGCATCTTCAACAAATGGTGCTGGCACAATTGGATGAGGGTGTGTAGAAGACTGCAGATAGACCCATGTCTGTAGCCATGCACAAAACTCAAGTCCAAATGGATCAAAGACCTCAACATCAATCCAGCCACATTGAACCTCTTAGAAGAGAAAGTAGGAGGTACCCTTGAACAAATTGGTATAGGAGACCGCTTCTTGAACATAACTCCAGGGGCACAGACACTGAAAGAAACAATTAATAAATGGGACCTCTTCAAACTTAGAAGCTTCTGTAAGGCAAAGGACACAGTTGACAAGACCAAACGGCAGCCCACTGACTGGGAAAAGATTTTCACTAATCCTATATCCGACAAAGGGCTGATCTCCAAAATATACAAAGAACTCAAGAAACTAGTCAACAAAACACCAAATAACCCTATTAAAAAATGGGGTACAGAACTGAAGAAAGAATTCTCAATGGAGGAAATCAAAAAGGCTAAAAGACACTTAAGAAAATGCTCCACATCCTTAGCTATCAGGGAAATGCAAATCAAAACAACTTTGAGATACCATCTTACCCCTGCCAGAATGGCTAAAATTAGAAACACCAGTGATGACTTATGTTGGAGAGGATGTGGAGAAAGTGGAACACTCCTCCACTGCTGGTGGGAGTGCAAACTCATACACCCACTTTGGAGATCAGTATGGTGGTTCCTCAGGAAAATGGGAATTAGTTTACCACAGGACCCGGCAATCCCCCCTCTTAGGCATATACCCAAAGGATTCACATCAATGCAACAAAGCCATCTGTTCAACTATGTTCATAGCAGCACTATTTGTAATAGCAAGAACCTGGAAGCAACCTAGATGCCCTTCAATTGAAGAATGGTTAATGAAGATGTGGCACATCTACACAATGGAATACTACTCTGCAGAAAAAAATAATGGTATCTTGAAATTCGCAGGCAAGTGGATGGCACTTGAAGAAACCATCCTGAATGAGGTAACCCAGTCACAAAAAGAGGAACACAGTATGTACTCACTCATATATGGATTTTAGACCTAGATCAAATGATCACCAGCCTATAATTCACATCACCAGAGGAACTAGGATACAAGTTGTATTCTAAGAGATTCATATAAAGTCCCTCACAGAACTGGGAAGGAACAAGTCCCCCAGACCTCAGGTATAGTGGGGGAGGACAGCTAATGGAGAGAGAAGTAGGAGAAAATGAGAGGGAGGAGAGGAAGGCATGTGCGACCAGGAGGATTGAGCCTGGTTAGGAATGGAAAATAGGAAAAAGAGAGAGAGAGACAGAGACAGAGAGAGAGAACATAAAAGAGGGAGCCAATATTGGTTTGAAGATAAAGTTGAACACAAAGAAAGGTCGAGGGAACTACAAGACTGCTCCCAACTAACAATCTCAGCTTCCGTGGAAAGGCTATCATAAATGCCCTTCCTGGAGAGTGAGATCAACAACTAACTTCTCCATGGAGTCCTCAACTAATGCCTGTTGAAAACAGGAGCAAACACCCATACATAAACACTGAGTCAAACTAGAACCCAGAAGCAGATGGAGAGGACAAGACCATGCGGTAGAAGTACATAGAGACAGCTTACCTGAACAAGGAGGAGCTAAGGGCCACTAGACTGATAGCTGGGAAGCCAACAGGGGTCTGACTCGGACCCCCCGGAATATGGGTCTCAGCCAGAAGGTCTGAGCAGTCTAAGAGACCTCAGACAGTGGAGCCAGGATGTATCCCTGGTGCACAAAAGGACTTTGCAAACATATCCCCCATGGAGGGATAACTGCCTTATTCTAGAGATAGGAGAGAAGCCCTAGTCCCTACTTCACAGGACCTGTCAGATCTGCATGACCCCAACTGGATGGCATTGCCCTACATATGGAATTGGGGTGGGGGGATGGGAGGGGAGGGTGTTTAGAGTGCATGGGAGAGGGTAGAGAGGGCGAAAGGGAGGGAAGGAGAAAGGGAGGGCTTGTAGGGAGGGAGGGAGGGAGAGGGAACTGGGATCGACATGTAAAATAAATAAAAAAAAAAAAAAAAAAAAAAAAACGCTTTGACTCCAAAATTTAAGTTGAAGAACAAGTTACTGGGGAAAAGTATTTCTATTTTTGTTTCCACAGAAAATGAAAAGATGTGGATTCCTTCCAGACTAATGTGGTTTGATCACACCAGACCGCCTGAAACAGAGTACAAGCTGATCCTACATTCCAAACAGCTGGACAAAACAGCCCTACAGACTACAGCTAGGATATCTGAATCTTCTTCGAATCCCCCAAGACAGCGCCCCTTACCAGCAGGAAGTAGTTTGGAAAGAACGACGCCCAAATTCCCAAATATTGTGTATAAATGTTTGTTTTCATTTAATTGGACTTTGTTATATAAAATTAAATAAAAAATACTCTATATGAAAAAAAAAAAAAAAATAAAATAAAAAGGAAGAATAGATCTAAAGAGAAAGACAAAAAAAAAATCCATAAGTCAAAGGACTGGTTCTTTGAGAAATTCCAGAAAATAGACAAACCGTTATCTAACCAAAAGCTGAGGGAGAATATCCACATTAGCAAATTCAAAAATGATAGGGGGACATAAGACGAGACACTGAGGAAATCTAAAGACTCATCAGATCATCCTTCAAAAACGTGAATTCTCAAAAATTGCAAGACTTTAAGGAGATTAACATTTTTGGGGGTAAGTACCACATACCAAAATTAAATCAAGAGCAGCAGATAAACAATTTAAATTAAATGGAGTAATCAATCATCCCAACCAAAAAAAAAAAAAAAATGCCCAGAGGGATTCAGTACAGAATTTCAAGCGGGTCTAACAGTCTAACACCAATACTACTTAAGTTATTCCACACAATAAAAGCAGAGCAACATTTCCAACATCTTTCTATTAGGTTACAGTTACACTGACAAGCAAAACACACAAAAACACAATAAGGAAACATGATTATAGACCAATTTCAATTATGAACATAGATACAAAAATACTCAATACAATACTGTAAACCTGAATTCAAGAACACATCAGAAAAGTCATCCACATTGACCAACTAGGATTTAGCCAAGAAATGCAGGGATGGTCCAACATATGAAAATCCATCACCGTAATCCACCACATAAACAAACTGAAAGGAAAAAAAATCACATGATCATCTTACGAGATGCTGAAAAGCCTTTGACAAAATTCAACACTCCTTCATGATAATGTCCTCCAGAGAAGTCTACTACTTGAAGTTCTATCTAGAGCAATAAGACAACAAAAAGAGATCAAAGAGAGACAAATTGGAAAAGAAGAAGTTAAACTGTCACTATTTGCTGATGATATGACAATATACATAGTGACAGAAAAATTCTACCGGAGAAATTCTACAACTGATAAACACCTTCAGTAATGTAGCAGGATACAAGATTAACTAAAAAAATAAATATCAGTAGCCTTCCTATATACAGATAACAAACAGGCTGAAAGCATATCAGAAAAGGCATCACCATTCACTATAGCCCCAATAACCTAAAATATCTTGGGGTAACTCTAACCAAACAAGCAAAATACCTGTATGGCAAGAACTTCAGGTTTTTAAGGAAAGCAATTAAAGAAGACACTGAAAAATGGAAAGATCTCCCATGTTTTGGCTAGGTAGGATCAGCATAGTGAAAATGGCAATTCTACCAAAAGTAATATACACATTCAATGCAAACTCCCACTTCAATTCTTCACAGACCTGGAAAAAGCAATACTCAACTGCATATAGAAACACAGAAAACCTAGGACACACACCAATCTGTACAACAAAGACTCATCTGGGGCATCACTATCCCAGATTTCAAACTCTAGTATACTAATGAAAACAGATTGGTATTGGCATAAATACAGACATATGGACCATTGGAATCAAATCAAAGAGCCGATATCAACCCATACACCTATGAACACCAAAATTTGGAACTATACAATGGATAAAAGAAAATATATTCAACAAATAGTGCTGGTATAACAGGCTGTCAAATTATAGCAAAAGGCAAATGTATCAAAATCTATCATCATGCACATAACTTAAGTACAGATGGATCAAGACCTCAATATAAATCCATCCACTCTAAACCTCATGGAAGAGGAAGTGGAAATACATTTGAATGAACAGACACAAGAGACCAGTTCCTAAGGAGAACACTAGTAGCACAGACTCTGAGATCAACAATTAATAAATGGGACCTCCTGAAGCTGAGAAGCTTCTGCAAAGCAACGAACACTGTCAAAAATACAAAACTACTCCATCCAAAATGGGAAAGATCTTCACCAACATTTATTAAATTCACCAACATTTATTAAATGTTCACTTGATTTTCATCCTGTCCCGTGTCTTGTCCTTGATAGAAATCTATGATATGCAGGCCCAAGTGAATTGAAATATTGCAGCTCAACTTCTCAGTCAGCGTTCTCTAATCCTGTGTGCTCTTCACAGTAACATGGACTTCTGGGACTATTCTTCACCGAAGCTGGAGCAGTGACATGTGTATCAGCTCTTTGTTTTGCTCCTGTCTTGTTGTAAGCTGTGTCTGAAGTCCACAGGCATGTCAAGTCTGTATTATTGCCACAGGGATACCATTGATTTTTCACGGGATTGGCATGAGTAGTACAGGAAGGAGTTAGGAAGGCCTGCTGTTCTCAGGGTCACATGGCACAGGCCTCTCATTGATGAGAACAACACAGACATTTCCTGGGATGGGCCAATGCTAAGGACACGTCAGGGATGTAAAGCTGCCGGTTACAGAGGAAAATATTTATAGGCCAATGGAACAGCCAGAGGCCACAGATGGTCCCTGGTTCAGATGTTCCTGCATCATCTGCCCTGCTGTCAGCACAGACTCAAAGAGACCTCAGAGCTGATAGGGAAAATGTGATAAGGAAGCACACTCAGGAGTCAGAGGCAGGTGGATCTCTGTGAGTTCAAGATCAGCCTTGTCTACAATCAGAGATCCATCATAGCAAAGGCCATTTTACAGGAAGCTTGAGAGAGTGGTGTGTGCACACTGCTCTGTATCCAAGCATGAGAAAAATAAAAGATCCAGGATAGCCAAAACAACCCTATACAATAAAAGAACTTCAGGAGGCATCACCATTCCTGACTTTAAGCTCTACTCCAGAGCTATAGTTCTGAAAACAGCCTGGTATTGGCATAAAAATAGACAGGTAGACCAATGGAATCGAATTGAAAATCCTAATATTAATCCACGCACCTATGAACACCTGATTTTCGACAAAACAGCTAAAGTTATACAATGGGGTGAGGACAACATCTTCAACTAATGGTGTTGACACAATTTGAGGAGGGTGTGTGCAGATAGACCCATGTCTGTCGCCATGCACAAACTCAAGTCCAAATGGATCAAAGACCTCAACATCAATCCAGCCACATTGAACCTCTTAGAAGAGAAAGTAGGAGGTACCCTTGAACAAATTGGTATAGGAGACCGCTTCTTGAACATAACTCCAGGGGCACAGACACTGAAAGAAACAATTAATAAATGGGACCTCTTCAAACTTAGAAGCGTCTGTAAGGCAAAGGACACAGTTGACAAGACCAAACAGCAGCCCACTGACTGGGAAACGATTTTCACTAATCCTATATCCGACAAAGGGCTGATCTCCAAAATATACAAAGAACTCAAGAAACTAGTCAACAAAACACCAAATAACCCTATTAAAAAATGGGGTACAGAACTGAAGAAAGAATTCTCAATGGAGGAAATCAAAAAGGCTGAAAGACACTTAAGAAAATGCTCCACATCCTTAGCTATCAGGGAAATGCAAATCAAAACAACTTTGAGATACCATCTTACCCCTGCCAGAATGGCTAAAATTAGAAACACCAGTGATGACTTATGTTGGAGAGGATGTGGAGAAAGTGGAACACTCCTCCACTGCTGGTGGGAGTGCAAACTCATACACCCACTTTGGAGATCAGTATGGTGGTTCCTCAGGAAAATGGGAATTAGTTTACCACAGGACCCGGCAATCCCCCTCTTAGGCATATACCCAAAGGATTCACATCAATGCAACAAAGCCATCTGTTCAACTATGTTCATAGCAGCACTATTTGTAATAGCAAGAACCTGGAAGCAACCTAGATGCCCTTCAATTGAAGAATGGTTAATGAAGATGTGGCACATCTACACAATGGAATACTACTCTGCAGAAAAAAATAATGGTATCTTGAAATTGCAGGCAAGTGGATGGCACTTGAAGAAACCATCCTGAATGAGGTAACCCAGTCACAAAAAGAGGAACACAGTATGTACTCACTCATATATGGATTTTAGACCTAGATCAAATGATCACCAGCCTAAAATTCACATCACCAGAGGAACTAGGATACAAGTTGTATTCTAAGAGATTCATATAAAGTCCCTCACCTCACAGAACTGGGAAGGGACAAGTCCCCCAGACCTCATGTAAAGTGGGGTAGGACAGCTAATGGAGAGAGAAGTAGGAGAAAATGAGAAGGAGGAGAGGAAGGCATGTGCGACCAGGAGGATTGAGCCTGGTTACGAATGGAAAATAGGAAAGAGAGAGAGAGAGAGAGAGACAGAGAGAGAAAACATAAAAGAGGGAGCCAATATTGGTTTGAAGATAAAGTTGAACACAAAGAAAGGTCGAGGGAACTACAAGACTGCTCCCAACTAACAATCTCAGCTTCCGTGGAAAGGCTATCATAAATGCCCTTCCTGGAGAGTGAGATCAACAACTAACTTCTCCAGGGAGTCCTCAACTAATGCCTGTTGAAAACAGGAGCAAACATCTTTCTTCCTTTGTATAGTTTCAGCTTCTTTTCCTAATTTTGGTGTTCATAGGTGTATGGGTTGATATCGGCTCTTTGATTCGATTCCTATGGTCCACACTTCTGTATTTATGCCAATACCAATCTGTTTTCATTAGTAATCTAGAGTTTGAAATCGGGGATAATGATGCCCCAGATTTGTCTTCATTGTACAGATTGTTTTGTGCCTAGGTTTTCAGTTTCTTCATATGTAGTTGAGTATTGCTTTTTCCAGGTCTGTGAAGAATTGAAGTGGGAGTTTGCATTGAATGTGTATATTACTTTTGGTAGAATTGCCATTTTTACTATGCTGATCCTATCTAGCCAAAACATGGGAGATCTTTCCATTTTTCAGTGTCTTCTTTAATTGCTTTCCTTAAAAACCTGAAGTTCTTGCCATACAGGTATTTTGCTTGTTTGTTTATAGTAACCCCAAGATATTTTAGGTTATTGGAGATATTGCAAATGGATTTTCTGATATGGTTTTCAGCCTGTTTGTTATCTGTATATAGGAAGGCTACTGATATCTATTTTTTAGTTAATCTTGTATCCTGCTACATTACTGAAGGTGTTTATCAGTTGTAGGATTTCTCTAGTAGAATTTTTGGATCACTATGTATACTGTCATATCATCAGCAAAGAGTGATAGTTTGACTTGTTCTTTTCCAATTTGTCTCTCTTTCATCTCTTTTTGTTGTCTTATTGCTCTAGATAGAACTTCAAGTACTAAGCATCTCTGCAAGACATTATCGTGAAGGAGTGTTGAAATGTGTCAAAGGCTTTTCAGCATCTCGTAAGATGATCATGTGATTTTTTTTCTTTCTGTTTGTTTATGTGGTGGATTACAGTGATGGATTTTCATATGTTGAACCATCCCTGCATTTCTTGGCTAAATCCTATTTGGTCATGTGGATGACTTTTCTGATATGTTCTTGAATTCAGTTTTACAGTATTTTATTGAGTATTTTTGCATCTATGTTCATAAGGGTAATTGGTCTATAATCATGTTTTTTTTACTGTGTTTTTGTGTGTTTTGATTGTCAGTGTAACCTGATTTGAAATTCTGTACTGAATCCCTCTGGGCTTTCTTTTTTTTTTGGTTGGGATGATTGATTACTCCATTTAATTTAAATTGTTTATCTGTTGCTCTTGATTTAATTTTGGTATGTGGTACTTACCCCCAAAAATGTTAATCTCCTTAAAGTCTTACAATTTTTGAAAATTCACGTTTTTGAAGGATGATCTGATGAGTCTTTAGATTTCCTCAGTGTCTCGTCTTATGTCCCCCTTTTCATTTTTGAATTTGCTAACGTGGATATTCTCCCTCAGCTTTTGGTTAGATAACGGTTTGTCTATTTTCTGGAACTTCTCAAAGAACCAGTCCTTTGACTTATGGATTTTTTGCATTGTTTTCTTTGTTTCTACTTTATTGATTTCAGCCCTCAATTTGACTGTTTCTTGCCTTCTACTCCTTCTGGGTGAGTTTGCTTCTTTTTGTTCTAGCCCTTTCAGTTGTTAGTTAACTCACCAGTGTGGGCTTTATCCAGCTTCTTTATGCAGGCATTTTGTGATATGAGATTTTTCTCTCAACACTGCTTTTATTGTGCCCCATAAATTTGAGTATGTACTGAGGTCATTTTCATAAAATTTTAGGTTTTCTATTATTGATTTCTGTTCCTAACTTGACACTGGAGGTTCAGTTGACTTTTATTCAGTGTTTGTGGGCTTTCTGAAATTAATGCTGCTGCTGAATTCTAACTTTAAGCTGTGGTGATCTGATAGCGTACAGGAGATTTACTTTACTTTTTTCTTTTTTTTTCTTTTGTATTTCTTTGTTTCTTTGTTTTCTCTTTTGTCTTTCTTTCTTTCTTTCTTTTCTTTTTTTTTTAATTTTTGTACTTGTTGATGTTTTGCGAAGGTTTCATGAGGTGCTGAAAAGAAAGTATATTCTCATGTATTGGGGTGGAATATTCTATAAATGTATGTTGAGCCTATGTAAATCATAAGTTCTGTTAGTTCCCTTATTTCTCTGTTAAGCTTCTGTCTGGAAGATCTGTCCAGTGCTGATAGTGTTGTGTTGAAGTATCCCACTCTTCGTGTGTGGGGCTTGATTTGTGATTTAAGCTTTAGTAATGTTTCTTTTACAAATGCAGGAGCCTTTGTGTTAGGGGCACATATGATCAGAATTGAGATTTCCTCTTGGTGGATTTTTCCTGTGATGAACATGAAACAAGGAGCCTGCTTTAACTTTTTTGATTTTAGTTTGAAGTCTATTTTGTTTATAGGTAAATTGAGACCATTTACAATAGTGGTTATTAGTGATCAGTGATTGTTACTTCCTCTTATTTTTCTTTTGTTCTTGGTGATCACATTGTGTGTTTGATTCCCTGCTTTGGAGTTTGCTCTTGTAAGTTCACCTATTTCCTGTGTTCTTGTGGACATATGTGATTTCCCAGGGTTGGCGATTTCCTTCTAGTGTACTTTCTTTAGGGCTAGGTTTGTGGATAGGCTTGTGTAAATTTGGTTGTATCATGGAATGGCCTGTTTCCTCCATCTATCTAATGTTATTGAAAGCTTTGCTGAGTAAAGTAGTCTGTGCTGGCATTCGAGGTGTTTGAGTGTCTGCATACTAACCAGGAACTCCTCCCTTTGTTCCATGAGAAGTCAGGTGTTAGTCTGTTATGTGTGCCCTTATATGTTCCCTGGCCTGTCTCCTTTCCATGCAGCTCTTAATATGCTTGCTGCATTCTGTATATTTATTGTTTTCATTATTATATGGTGAGGAGCTGTTTTTTTGTTTGTTTTGTTTTGTTCAGTCTATTTGGTGTTCTGTAAGCCTCTTATATCTTCATAGGCATGTCTTTCTCTAGGTACAGGAAGATTTCTTCTATGATTTTTATGGAATCATTAAATATGCTTTTCAGATGGACTTTTTCACCCTCTTCTGTCCCTATAAATCTTATGTTTGGCATTTTCATGGTATCCCAGATTTCCTGCATATCTTGTGTTAAGAATTTTTTGGATTTAAAATTTTCTGTGACCGATATATCTATTTCCTCAGCGTTATCTTCAATGCCTGAAATTCTCTCCTCCATCTCTTGTACTCTGTTGTTTATAATTGCATATGTGGTTCCTGATCATTTACCCAGCTTCTTCTTTTCAAGAATTCTCTCGGTCTGTGTGTTCTTGATTGACTGTGTGTCAGATTTCATATTTTGTATTGTTTCCTTCTCTTGTTTGATTGCTTTTTCTTATTTTTCTTTAAGGGATTTGATGATATCTTCCAATTTTTTTGTCTTTTCCTCGATGTCTTTATGATAATTTTTCTATTCCACTTTATTTTTTTTTCCTGATGGAGTAAAGGGTTTATTTGGCTTGTACTTCAAGGTAACAAGTTATTCACAGAGGAAAATCAGGGCAGGAACTCAAAGCAGGAACCTGGAGCAGGAACCATGGGGGGAACAGTGCTTATGGACTCATTCCACTCTCTGGCTCATGATCATTTAACTTTCTTATATAACCATGGCTCTTCTGCCTAGGGATGGTGCTGTCCACAGTGGGCCAGAACCTCCCACATCAGTCACCAATCAAGACAGTTTCTAACAGACACGGCCAGCGACAATCTGATCTTGGAAATCCCTGTTATGATTCCATTAGATGATTCTTTTTTTTTTCTTTTCCACTTTAAAGGCATCAATCATCCTCATATAGTTATTTATGTTGTTTTCTTCTCCAACGGTGCCAGAATGATCTAGTCTTGGTGTTGGAGCACCACTAGCTGTATTGCTCTTTATATTGCTTAGTGTGTTTTCACCTTGACTCTTGGACAATGATCAATGTTCCATCCCCCAAAGACATGAGGGTGCAGGGGCTTATGTAGACAAGGCAGAACTCCATTCCGTATGTAGCCAAAAATGACCTGGAGCAACTCAGTCTCTTGTTTTCTTCTCTAAGGATCTTGTTCTGCAGGAATAAGCCTGACAGTGCCTTGAAAATTAGGTAAATGACTATTTTTATTATTAGTGTGTTGGGGGATGGGATGAGTGTGTGTGTTCTTATGTGTAAGTATGTTGCACACATGGCTGTCAGATGTACTTGGTATCTACCCCAAGCTCTCACTGGACTCCTGGTAATCCTACTGCTTCCTGTGTGTTGGTATTTCAGTTGTGCTTCCCTATAACTGGATTAATTTACTTTCTATTATATAGAAAATAGATCACATAGTTTGTGTGAACAAAACCCCTGAAGAGCAGCTGTCCCATAGGAGCAAAGGCAACACCTCCAGAAAGGTTCTGTTGTGTCTGCAAGCTAGGAGGAACAGTCACTCTTTCAGCACTTGAGATAGATTAGAACTTGATACATGTCAATGCTAATCCAATTACTTTGGGCTAGGTTCAGCTTTTCTAGCCATTCCTAGTCCCCATCGTTATCCGAGTTCTTTCCTGCCTTCCACCCTTCCTTCTTGTTTCTTTCCTTCCTTCTTTCTTTCATTCCTTCCTTCCCTACCTACACCCTTCTTCCCTCCTTCGATCCCTCTCTTTCTTACATTTTTTTCTTTCCTTCTTTGTTTCCTCCCTTTAGATTTTAAAAGCATACATGGTTACTCTCTGCCACCCTTACTGTCCTGGAACTCTCTGTAGGCAAGGCTTGCCTGCCACGCTGGAGATCCACCTACCTCTGCCCTCAGTAGGCAGATGTTTGAATTCACCATGAGATATATAGGGTCCGCATTCACTTTCACAATAGGATACTGGCCCTGTCTCAAATAAATAAAAATGTCTTGAGAGACACCAATCAATCAACAAAAGTTCAATGGACCTATTATGCCTCTGTGTCTGTGTGTTTATTATTACAAGTGTGCAGGTGCACGTGTGACTGTGTACACACATTCACTTGGTTTATTTCATATGAAAGACACAGGGAAACCTCAGCATTTGTTCCTTAGACACATTCACCTTGTCTTTTGTGACACAGGGACATGCATTAAATGAGGGTTCAGGGACTCTAGGAGGATGGTGGGATTGACAGCGAGACCCAGGAATCAACAGGTGGCTGCCTTCTCAGTATTAGGAATCCAAGCTTTGTCAACTGTGTGTTAAAGGAGATGGATGAACTCAGATCTCCTGCTTGGATACAGAGAAGTGTACACACACCACTCTCTCAAGCTTCCTGTGTAATGGCTTTTGCTATCCTGGATATCCGATTGTAGACAAGGCTGATCTTGAACTCACAGAGATCCACCTGCCTCTGACTCCTGAGTGAGCTTCCTTATTACATTTCCATCAGCGTTGAGGTCTCTTTGTGTCTGTGCTGACAGCTGGGCAGATGATGCAGGAACATGTGAACTGGGGACCTTCTGTGGCCTCTGGCTGTTCCATTGACCTATAAATATTTTCCTCTGTGACCTGCAGCTTTACATCCATGACGTCTCCTTAGCATTGGCCCATCCCAGGAAATGTCTGTGTTGTTCTCATTAATGAGAGGCCTGTGTCATGTACCCTGAGAACAGCAGGCCTTCCTAACTCATTCCTGTACTACTCATGCCAATCCCATGAAAATTCAATGGTATCCCTCTGGCCATAATACAGGCTTGACATGCCAGTGGGCTTCAGACACAGCTAACAACAAGACATAGGAGCAATGACAAAGAGCTGATACACATGTCACTGCCCCGGCTTCGCTGAATAGTCCCGAAGTCCATGACACTGTGAAGAGGACACAGGATTAGATAATGCTGACTGAGAAGTTGTGCTGCAATATTTCAATTCACTTGGGACTGCATATCATAGATTTCTATCAAGGACAAGACACGGGACAGGATGAAAATCAAGTGAACATTTAATAAATAAAGGGAATTTCCTTTTCAGGTCAAGAAAATCTTATTCCAACTACGGAGAGTGTAACACTGCTCCAGGTCCATATGTATCCTAATGTGTCAACATCAAGCAGAAGAGACCCATAGGGTCCACAGTACTGAGTCTCTGTGGGAACGGCTCCCACACAGAGCTAAGAGCTGCTGATCTGTGGCGGTCACAATGAAGCAGCAGGCAAGAGTTCTCCAGTCTTTTCTACACAGATATAGACCACTCATACAGGTGTTTCAGCAGACACACCTGAGGAGACAAAGAGTAAAGAGAAACGACAGTTATGCAGGAGCCTGTCACTTGGATGCTGGTGAACCCAATCACTTCATTGCAGGTTGAGAAACAGATCCCACACGTGAGAACAATCAATTATGAAAGATGAAACTTCCTCCACATTTTCTTCTATTCCCATTTCTTCATGCCTCCCAACGTTTATGTGTGTGCTCACTCATGTGTGTCTTGCATGTGCTCACTCATGTGTGAATAGGAGGGGTCTCGAGGGTCAGTCACCTTCTTTTCTGAGACAGTCTGCATGAAGCCTGAGGTTGTCAATGTGGCTAGACCATCTGTACAAGCATCAAAAGGGGATGTGTCCCTTCCATCTCCACAGAAGTGGAGTATATGCTCACACTGGCCTGCAAGGCTTTGCTGTAGTTGCTACTTCTGGGCTTATATCCTCATGTTTGCAGAGCAAGTACTTGGTGGAGTGAGGTATCCCTGCCACTAGGATGGCAGTTGGTGGCTATATTGTCATCTCATGACATCTGTCAGGAGCCCAATGTAGTCAACATAACAAATAGATCATGTATCCTGTGAGGTGGTCAGTCCCCTGTAGATGCTCCATACGTGCAACGTGGAAAACTTCAGGTTGAAGATATTCCCTGAATTATGGAGATTTAGGACTCATGAGAGCCTGCAATCTAAGGGAGACAAAGGATACTTCCACTTGCTGCAATTGAGCAGCCCGAGGAATTAGAAAGTTTGGAAAAAAAAAAAAAAAAAAAAAAAAAAAAAAAAAAAACAAACAAACTTCTGTTAAGATGAGTAGTGAAGATTTGTTGACTGAAAGGGACAGAGAAAAGAAATGACCAGGTGCATTCCTGAGGAAAGGCAGCAGGGAAGGTGAGATGTGGTGCCTTCAAGGCTTTGAAAGGAAATGGCTTAGCTCATTGGATGGGATCCCTAGTGGATTCTGTAACCTTATCTGCCAGGAACATATTGATGTCATATTGGCCCTGGCTATACAGCCTTTGATTTGAGGATAGATGGCCAGACATATGACCTGAATTCTCTGCTTCCATGGTAAATAGCCTGAATTCTCTGTCCACTCTGCCCCATCATTCAGCTTCACCAGGACAGGAAATTCATCATGAGGTAACGGTCACACAGAGTTTGCCACTTCCCACACTTCCAAGGCCTCATGAGCAAAGCTGTGAAAAATCATCTCTTGCTTGCTCTGTAGACTTTCCTGACCCAAGAAGTTGATTGACAGGACACTCCCTGAATCCATGGTGCCTTGGGCTGGTTCAAATCTTATGTTAACATTGACTACTCTGTCTATGATAGGCAGGAGTTGGAAGACACTAACGCCGTTATCCCATCTGTGTGAGCCAGCTGCCACAGAGGCAGTGTCATGGGCTGGCTGACAGGCTGCCACTGTGGTCAGACTTCCAATGTCACATATGGCACATCACTGATGGCTTTGTGTGTTCTGTGTCCCAATGAAAAGTGTGAGGGGTGTCTGTTACTTGTTCTTTTCATAGACAGTATCTCATGATCTTGCAAATTCTGACCTTGTTTCATCCAACTGGGTTCACAGTGTGAAACACGGTCCTCTCCGGTGAGAGGATCCACCAAAGAAGCTTCTTTGGAGGTAATAGTGGAGTGCATGACTTTCTTAAATCTCTTATCATGGAGGTGCAGGTCTCTAAATCTGGAACTTCTTCATGGGAAGAGAGGCATTGGAGTCATCTGCTCTCTGAAAATGCAAAAGGAGCAGAAAGGAGGGGATATCAACAGCTCTCAGAGCAATGCTAACCTGGGAGTTCCCTTTCCAAACATCTGGTAAGAATGTTGTATTAATGTGAATTAGAGTGTCTCCCATAGATGCACATGTTTGGATACTTATACCCCTAGCTGAAGCTGGGAAGGAACAGGAGGTATGGCCCAGAGGGAGGCAATGTCATATGGGATCACAAAGCATTAAAGATCCAAAACCTAATCCATTCCAATACATCTCTCTCTCTCTATCTCCCCCCATCTCTCTCTCTCTCTTGCTCTCGCTCTCTCCTCTCTCTCTCTCACTGTGTGTGTGTGAAATGATGATTCAGAATCAGAAGTAAACTATCAGATACAGCTCCAATGTGATGTCATCCAGCATGTTGCTAGATTCCCATCATAATGGTCATGTATTGTCACTCTCTGCAACTGTGGATGTCTAAGTACCAATTTGTCTCCTAGTTGCCTTGGTTATAGTGCTTCATCATGGCAATAGGTTAGAGAAAGCAGGAAGTGAGCTAATTTGGAAAATGAATGTCACAATGCAAGTATTGCGAGTCTAGGTGCACTATCTCCCAGGATCTAGGACATCTGGTAAAAATTTCACAAGACTGAGAAAAGAGTCAAACCCTCCTTGCCAAGACTGACATAAAGACTACACCATCACTGCCAGTTGTTCTGGGCAGTACCGGCTGCCCCAGAGACTCGTGTATGTAAGACATCCACAACTAAAGCCAAAGAAGTGCATCGCAAATTCCTAACAGACTCAAAGTTATATCCCAAAGAACAAAGCCAGCATTCTCAGCAGAGAAAGACCACCCAAGTTCATTGCTGAATTATGTCAACATCAGGCTTCAGTAACTCATCTAACAACCAATGAGAGGGCACTCAAACTACTTCATCTAATTCAGTGGTTCTCAACTAAGGGTTTCAAGCACTTTGAGGGGTGAAATTACTCTTTACAGAATCACATAAGTCAATCAAAACGCACACACATTTACATTATTATTCACAACAGTCACAAGGTTGCTTATTAAGTAGCAAAAATTAGTTTTGTGTTTGGGGGTCACCACAATGTGAGAAACTGTATAATAGGATCACAGCTTGAGGAATGTTGAGAACCACTGATCGAAATGATCCCTTCAGACAAGACTCTGGATTCCCTGTCATCTGGGCAGTCACCACTGATTCAGAGATTGATTGCAGCCTGTATTGTGACAATGGGCACTTGTCAGACACCTCCCTCAGCAAGTACGCACATTCTATCCCTGGCTGACATCTTGCACCTTTCTGACATCGAATGTTTGATCCCAACATACACCTCGAATGTAGGCCCTGTACACAAAGTCCTGCAAGGATGCTGGTCTTGTCTGGAGTGATGTTCCACAGCCCTCTCAAGCCCTACTCACCTTTTCACAGCACACAGGGAAACTCCTGTCATTTTACTCAACTGAAGGCAAGGAATCACTCACGGAAACAAAAATATTATACAAGTTTCTATTCTCCTGGGACAGTGGACGATCACCATGGGCGCCTGGCAGAAGAAGGCTGTGAAGAAAACATAGATGTTAGTTAGCTGATCAGCCCAACATTGGTTACAGTAGAGAGAGAAAGAGGTTCCTGGGACGGGTATGGGATGGCTTCCATGGAAAGGCATGGTCTTCTCTTCCTGGGAACCCATGTCATGAACCCCTAACACCGTTCTGCAGGAAATTTGCTCATGCCACTGCCCAGCGATACACCTGGTCCGTCCCCAACATCATCATTCCTTTCTGACTAGAAAGCTGTCTGACTAGAACTGGAGCTTCCTATAGGGAGACGCTCCTCCCTTCCACCCAGATTCATGTCCTTGCCTCCTCACTCTTACTTTCCTCTCTCCTAACAGGTCACCCATGCCCCTCTCCTCCTCTCCATTCCTCTTCCTGGGCATCCTCACCTCCTGGGCATACAGTGTGTATGCACTTCTTTACATCTGGTCATTGATGATAATAAGGATGAGGAGAGGAGGTGCTGAAGACCTCAAGTCATATGACGTATAAAGTGGTTGCAGAAGCTGGATGGCTGGCTCTTAAAGATAGGGTGGCAGTGTGGCTGACACTCTGTCCAGCAATACTGCTTGGACAACTATGAGCATACGTTGTGGGAGGTAACCGTTGGAACAGCTCCCATTCCAGGGAGAGGAGGGGTGGGAGCTTATACCCTGGTTGCTGCAGGTGTCTAATAGGGAACAACATATTTCGGGTACACAGCTCTCTCGAGTTCTGGCCTGGCTTTCTCCCGTGGCTGGTTGCCACACCAGGCCGAACTGAGTGCCATGGTTTAGGAACCATGGACCCAGGCCTTTTCTTCAGACCTGGAAAGGAAACACAAGCAAAGGATTCTGTTAGTGACTGTGACATCAGCAGGACTTATCACAGAGCCACACTGCCATCCCATATCTCTGCACAACATTCCTTTTCCCCAGTCTGTTCCCAGTTCTCAAACACAACTCCCTTCCTTCCCTTCCACTGCCCCTGTTTTCAGCCTTTGCTTCTCTGCTTCAGATTTAGCTTCCCCAGGATCCACATGAAGAGGTAGAGGGGAACAGTTCCTTCTAGGCCCATAGACATCTTAGTGTTCATGTCCTATACATAGCTGCAGAACATGAATGGCAAAGGGCCATGCAGCTGAGATCAAACAGAAAAGACAACGTCACTGGCCATGCCTACTCTGTTTCCTGGGAATCCATTTCCCATGCTTTGCTGTCCCTTACCTGGGGATTGTGTCTCCTGTCTTTGGGGTGTGGAGGCAACAGAATAAGCTGGAAAACAGGTGACTAATTCGCCTCCTCACCCCTTTCCAGCCCCTTCTGTGCTTCTTCCTAGAGGGTGTGGCTTCCTCCTGGGACTGGTCCTTGCTAGACATCACTGGTGACTCTTCAAGTGTTATTTCCTCGATGATTTCAAAGTCAGCGTCTTCACATTGGGGAGAGTCCAAGGTAGCGATGTTATCATGGGTCCTCTCACTGGGTGGTGGATCACTTTCCTTCATGTCTGGAGATGTGCTGATGCTAGCAGTGACCTCGGCATCCTGCTGTGGTGGTTCTGGAATGCCTATGCCACTTGTGTCTTCTAGGAACCACAGCACATCCAGGGATATGTTACTGAGTGAGCGGATGCTGCACGACTCCTCACTCTCAGCATCCTCAGTACCATGGGGAGCTGAGGTATAATAAGAAGTGGTATCCTCCAGCCAGGAGAGGGAGTCCTCAGCTGTGTCACTGGCACCAGATGAGGCAGTACTCTCTGTGTCCTCCACATTTTTATTGATGTTATAGGCTGGCACAGGAGAACACTGAGGGGTAGAATCCCACAGCCAGCTGATGTCCAACAGCTTGTATGAATCTGGAGAGCTGGACCTAGTGGAACTCTTGCTATTTCTCTCTTCATTCACCTCTTGCCCTTTGCTGTCTTCAGATGGCAGGAATGTGGGCAAGGAGGGTTCCACTCCCCTGCCCTCCTCAGGGTGGGAGGGAGGGTGGGAGGACCTGTGAGGCTCTTGAGAGAATGGCTCTTTGGGAGGGGCCACATTGCACCAAGGAAGTTACCAACACTTTTCCTCCCATTGATCATATTGGGTTCTGCCAGGGCATCATTAAGCCTAATTTTTCCTATGAGTCCCAGGGTTCCTTCAGCCATGGGACCTAAGCAACTTATGGCATCTTCAGTGGTGGAGATGGACAGCCTGGATCCAGTGTCTCTGGATGGTGTTGGTAAATCTGCATCCCAGAGATCCATGCACAGAAATTCTTCTTCCATGTTCACCACCAAGACAGGTGGGGGATGGGACCACCACAAGATGCTACAAGTAAAAAGACAAAAGCAGGTCTAGGAGAGCCTCTAATTCCTGCTTCATGAAAATCATAGCTACCTCAAAGTCCTAATGATAATCTTGGGGTCAGGGAATAAAGAAAAATAAACACCAACCCAAGCTCAAAGCAGATATGAGGAAGACCAGAGTTGAAATAAGTGCTCACTTAAGTGTGAGACAAAGATCAAATGAAAGACGTGGTGATGTGAGAGGATGAAGAAGTCTGATAATCCTGTGTCACCCCGAGGCATGACAGAATTTATTAAAAACATGTGAGACATAACAGAATGTATGAAAGAAAGATGAGTGTGATCATGCTGAGGAATAGAAATATGGGCCGGTATAATGAAGCTGAGTGGGAAGCACTAATTCAACCAAGAATCAATTAGGAGATGTCAATCATCACCAACAGACCTGGAAACAACTCACTATTGGGATGTGAAAGCAGATGAACAGTGTCTAATATCAAAGTTAATGTGAACCAATGTCTGAATCCAACAGCTCTGCAGCAACCAAGCAACAGGCTCTCTGCAGAGTCAGAAGCCCCAGCCTCAGCCAGGTCCTCATGTGGGTGGAGTCTGCAACTCCTCACAATGGCTCCTGTGAGGTCATTGGATGGAATCAGCCTATCACAGCTATCCACAACCACAACAAAACAAAACTAAACCCAGGAATCCCTTTCTGTCTCCAAGGACTGCATCAGTGTTCTCACTATCATGTCCAATTCCCTGAGAAGCAACATGTGTGTCCTTCCCAGGTTTTGCTTTGGCTCACACCGAGGGAGGACAAGGAAGCCATGTCTGGGGACTTGGGCATTGTCAGGTCCCTTGCCTCTGATGACCCAATTCCCCCTGTGGGGTTTCATCACCATGGTGGATCACAACCTTCTGACGAGCACCCCCTGGTGGAGACCAAGAGCTCAGAAGCTTGAGCTGACGGGAAACCTGTCCCATTCCCAATGTGAGGACCACATTTGGACTGTGTCGGCTTTGGGCAGCCTGTGTTAGAGACATGCTTATGGATTAGATGGAGAATGAACACACAGGCTCCTTCAAGATACTTGTCATTCACACCCTCCAATGCTTTAATGACTGAAATTGCTGCAGACCTCTTCATCTCTACACCCATAATACAATTTCTGTTCCTTACACTCATGTTCATGGGCATCCAAAGGATGACAACCTGTCTGTGACACTGTGAGTCCATGGGGATGATGTTGTCCTTCACGAATCCCCAGTGTTGTTTTCTGTGGCACAGGGGGCAGGAGAAGACTCTTAAGATGATAGGGGAATTTATAACCACAGGGAAAGGCTGAGGGGAGGAAGAAAGCAGGTGTGTGTGCTCCAAGCTGATGGCAAAATCAGATTCTGTATCTTTCACAGCTAATACAGACTAACAGGTGTTAAGGTCAAAAATTCAGTAATGTACAAAATGTCAAAGATAAACGGACAGAAAACAGTAGAAAATGGTGGATACAAGATAAACACAAGCAGGGGCACAAAGTAAATCCAAAACAAGCAGGAAGTCCACATTTAGGCCCAAACCCAACCCACTGGTCAGCACACTCACGAAGTTCAGATCAGTGGTGATCACAGATGTTCAGTGTCAAAGACAGACAATAAAACTGAAGTTCTCACGACCAAAGCCTTGAGGGAATCCTCTGTAGCCAACCAACAGCTTCAGGGCAACCAAAGGACAAGATCCAGGCCCAGCTGGTGCCTTATATGGGTGGCCTCTCTCAATCCCTCACAATGGCTCCTTGTGAGGTCACTGAGCCATGGACCTATTGCAGCTAGCCAGATGACATCATACTCTTTTGAGTTCTTTGCCTATGGCTCCTCCCCCAATCCATGCCAAGAGTCAGCATCAGAGAGGCCCAGGTGATTTTGCTCAGGCTTTCAGAGCATGAGGCACAGCATGGTGCTGTGCTCAGCTGGTGGCACTGACTGCAGGGCCTGAGGCAACTGCTCCTCTCACTGCACTGACATTTCCTCATGCTCAAGTATTTAAGTATCTGTTATTAGGCTGCTCCCAACATTGTCTTCAGTGTCAAAGCTACAAATCCAGGTTCGTCCCATAGAGTTTAGCCACACCGTTTCATGTGTCTGCACACTTTCCTGAAATACTCAGATGTAACGAGTATGGTTTTTTCGCCCGCCGCTTGGTCTTGTCCTGCTGCTGCACCAGCCCCAAATAACACTCAAAGACTCTGTATTTGATACAATGCTGTTGGCCCTGTTACTTGTTTCTTATCGGCTATCTCTGCCTTAATTATTAACCCATTTCTGCTGATCTCTGTATTTCTCTTACCGGGGAGCCTGCGGCATACTGCTTTCTTCAGACTCTCCATCTTGACTCCTCCTAACTACTTCCTATTTCCTCCTTGTCTCCTAGTCCCTCCTATCTTCCTTTCCTATTAGCTAACAGTGCTTTATTATTAACCAGTATGAGAAACATATTAACATAATGGCATCTCCCATCATCTCCTCTTTCCTGTTTAAATAAAAAGAAGTCTTTTAACCTTAACATAGCAAAATATATAACACATCAGTTATCAAATAAGAATCAAAGCTAACAATATTTAGTCCATTAACATTTAGCAAGAATAAAAGAAACTATTCTATCATCCATCCTATATTTGTGAATCTAAAGTCCTATATGTAACTTATCATTGAATCCTAACTAAGGAAAACTATAACCATAACTATCTGTCTTCAACTCCTTCAAAGACCTCAGAAGGATGATATATAAGCTCTAGAAATGACAGAGACAACTCACTGCTTGGTCACCCGAAGTTCTTTTGTAATTTTCCATCTTCAGCCCATAGGCCATAGTGTGTCTGGCAGACTCTTCAGCAAAGCAGGAAACTTTAAACTGTCTTCTTGTATTGGCAGTTTGTCTGTCACTTTCCTCTGTGTCCTGTAGACTGTCTCACAGACTCTTCCATGAAGCAGGATCTCTGTAGCAATGTCCATCGTGAATCAGGAGTCACTTTCCTGTGGGTCCTGCATGTCCAATTTATACATCACAAAGTCAAACAGTCCAGACAAGAGCAGTATCTTGTCCAAATGGCTAGTCTTGCTATATTGAAAGCAAACTTCATAACACGTTTCTTCTATGTCCATCTTCCTTTCTGACATAAATGGTGTTGCCAGGAGCATTTATGTCTCACTGTCAAGAAAAACCCTAAACCATTTGAAAGGTTTGAAGAATGCCTATCTATCTCAAATGCATCTCTGTGTATCTTGAAAAACCTAACTAACTTAACTCTAAACTTTGACTATCATAGATAATAATCTATTATCTGTACTACATTATACATTACATTTCTAAATGAGCTATATAAACACAATACCTAAACAAAAGGAGAATATACACATCACAAAATTGACCTTAAATTATATCAATAAATGAAAATCCATTCCAATACAAAGTATCCATATCTATACCATAATCCCCTTTTTTACCTTTAAAAAGAGATTGGTTATGGTCATTAACCATTTATAACCAAGCCCAGTTAAATGAAAACAAACATTTATAAACAATATTTGGGAATTTGGGCGTCGTTCTTTCCAAACTACTTCCTGCTGATAGGGGGCGCGGTCGTGGGGATCCTAAGAAGATGGCTGTAGTCTGCAAGGCTGCCTCGTTCAAGCTATTTTGAATGTTGGATCACCAGGAACACTGTTTCAGGGGGTCTGGCTTGATCAAACCACATTAGTCTGGAAGGAATCCACAGCTTTTTATTTCCTGTTGAAACAAAAATAGAAATCCTTTTCCCCAGTAACTTGTCCTTGAACTTAAATTTTGGAGTCAAAGTATTTTTAAAATATATAAATTGAATTGATTCAGCCGCATTTGTTTTAACAGTTGTTGTTATTTCCTCAGCAGTCAAAAGATACAAAGACAATATAACACCATACAGTAACCAGATTCTCTCTAAGCTTTTCATCTTTACATGGCTTTATTATTACTTTGTATTTTTTACTTTTTTTTTTTTTTTGAGACAGGGTTTCTCTGTGTAACTCTTATCTGTCCTGGAATTTACTCTACATACCAGGTATACTTTGCAATCACAAGATCTGCTTGCCTCTATCTCTCAAGTGCTGGGATTAAAGGTGTGTGCAGCCACACCCAGCTGTTCTCTGTCTTTTTAAAACCATTTCTTTTCTTTTCCCCATGTCTACATATATTTTAAAACACACTGTAAACCTTTAGAGGTTTTTCTTAATATGAATCTGTCTTTACTGTAAATCTTTATCTTTTTCTGGCCATGAGTCTTTTATTTGATAAACAACAACATTGCTGAAATGAAAATCATGGCTGTGTTAGTCACGGTCTATCCAAGATGGCGGCAGCTATTTTACCGCCAGTAGTGAGAGCTGTGCTCTCTGCCTTGGTCTGAGCTGCCATCCAGCCCCATGCTGCTGGCTTGGCGATGTGGTCCCTGCCATTGTCATCTCTCATACACACCAATAAATTATTAGCAGAGTTATTTAAAAGCCATACAGTTTTTTGCCACTTATGCTGAGTCAGGAAATTTCCCTTAAAGGAGCCGTGCAAATATCTGCTTGTCTCTCAAAAATCAGAGTCCAACTGAGAAAAATGCTGCTACCAAGAAGCCTTGCTTGTCTCTGTTCTTTTGTTTCTAAAACCCTTTTTTATGCTTTTGTTAAATTTTAAGTGGAAGTTCTTATTAGCCACATGGGCATTTGGGGCTGGCGCAGCAGCAGGACAAGACCAAGCAGCAGGCAGAAAATCATATCGTTACACTCAGATAATGTAATTTTCTTTTTTCTTTTACTGTTTCTGATCTGCATGCTTTCCCTCACATTCTTACTCCTTCTCCAAGCTCTCCTTCTTTCTTGCCCTGTGGCTGTTTGTCTGTTCTCTGCCTGTATCTGACTTCCATGGATAAAGGAAATGTGTTTTCTTCCCCGCTTTTCCCTCATCTATTCCCTGCCATGAGCTACTTCCCTTTTAAACCACAGTAACTTTTTCCCACAGTTTAAAAAAATAAAAATCCTTCTATGTCATCCATGTTGCGTTTCAGGTTCAGATGGGACAAAACATTAATTTTTTTAGGGGAAATCCTCATAACTGATGATCCCATAGATACTTGATACTTGACCTAGAAATCTATATTTTGGTGTCTCAATTTCTTACATGCCCTGTGTCCAATAAATATTTTCATTTATTTTCAGTAACATGAACAGACTTTAAATATTATATATCTCTTTGCATAATTAAAATGCATGTGTGCATCTCTAAATGTACCTTAAAGATACTTCAAAGCCCTGAGTGTTGCTGATGAGAGGGCCTAGTGCAGTGATTCTCAACCTTCCCAGAGCTGAGACCCTTTAATACAGTTCCTCCTGTTGTGCTGTCCCCCACTACAGAAGTATTCTCATTGCTACCTCATAGCTGTAATTTTGCTCCTGGTAAGAGTATAACATATCTCAGTGTTCTAGTGGTCTGGACTGACCCCTGTGAACGGGTCATGACCCACAGGTCGAATCCCAGGATTGCTGGCTAAAGACACTAGATGGTGAGCCAAACAACCAGAATGGGATTACCAGGACCCAAAAGATTGCAGGGGAGTATTGACTGCACAAGTCTTCAAATATCTATCTCTCTATATATATCACACTCATACACACATATGCACACACACGCGCACACACACACACACACACACACACACACACACACACACACTGACATAACATACAATAAGGAATGCTGGTATTAGCAACAGTCCTATCCTCATGAGGCAGTAGGAGAGTCCTGAACCCTTCCTATGGAAACTTCAGTTGTAGGTTGTTAGTGGGTGTAGAAAGACAAGGACAATAGGGGTGAACACAGCACAAAGCCTGTGCAGACAACAACGCGACCATGGGACGTGCTATGATTTTAGGTGAGGATCGTGCCTTAGTATCCACAGGGCAGGTGCTGTCATTTGCAGGACAGAGCCAGCCAACTTCAGCACTCCAGGGGCAGCACCATGGAGAGTTGGAATGGATGTTTGGCATTAATTATGTTGTGTGACATATGGCCCCTGCATGCACAGTTATGTTCAATTTATGATGCCGTAGCTTCACAAAGCCTCTGTTTAACTAGGAAAACACCTATTCACAGGGAAGTGTAAGTCTAATGATCCCTTTCAACCCAACTTTCTTTTCAGTCATGGTGTTTCCTCACAGCAGTAGAAACCCTAAGACATCTCAGGTGACACAACCCAGGCCGGAAAAGAAAAACTATAGCAGCTGCCTGGAGTTAGCTTCAGAATTCTTTGGGGGCTGGGAATGTGTCTCAGTAGGTAGAATGCTTGGCCAACACACTTGAAGCCCTGGTCTAAATCCCAGGACGTCAAAAGCTGATGTGCTGTCAGATTCTGGATTTACCAGCACTCAGAAGTAGAAGCAAGAAGCAGAGAGGATATTATGTACATGGGGGTGGGGGTGGGGAGAATTGGTGCAGGTTCTAGGCCAAAATGGGCTACATGAGACCCTATCCCAAAATAAAAAGGTTAATATTCATTGTTAATTTTTTTTGTTTTTTGAAGATAGGGATTCTCTGTGTAGCTTTGGAGTCTGTCCTGGCATTCAGTTTCCAGACCAGGCTAGCCATGAACTCACAAGGTTCTGCATGCCTCTTCCACCAGAATTCTGGGATCAATGGTGGGTCCCTGGCAAATTTATTTTTGGAGGCAGACTCTCTTTATATAATCCAAGATGGCCTTGATCTCATAGTCTTCATGCCTCTGTCCCAAGAGCTGATATTACATGTACTTCTTAGAGGCAGCACTTTCAATTCTTTGCTGGAGAGAAGGCTCAGTGGCTAAAAGGGCCTTTTAAGGGACTCAGGTCCATTCCTAGAATCGCCATCAAACAGCTCCCAGACTACCAGTAGGTTTGGCTCCACAGGATCATAGAAAACTAGCCTCCATGTATACCTTCACTCACATTTATTAACACACACACACACACACACACACACACACACACACACACAAGCACACACTTAAACATAAATGATTGATTGAATCTTATTTTTCATTCACAGGGTTGTTTTGGCTATCCTGGGTCTTTTGTTTTTCCATATAAAGTCGAGTATTATCCTTTCTAGGTCTGTGAAGAATTGTGCTGTGAGTTTGATGGGGATAGTTTTGAATCTGTAGATTGTTTTTGGCAAGATTGCCATTTTTCTGTGTTTACTCAATCTATCCAAGAGTATGGGAGGTCTTTCCGTTTTCTGGTATCTTCTTTCATTTCTTCCTTTAAAGACACAACATTCTGGCTCCATAGGTCTTTCACATGTTTGGTAAGCATTACCCCAAGATACTTTATATTTTTTGTGGTTATTGTAAAGGATGATGTTTTTCTGATTTCTTTCTCAGCCTTTTTATCATCTGTATAGAGTAGACTTATTGGTTTTCTTGAGTTTATCTTGTATCCTTCTAGTTTGCTGAACGTGTTTATCAGCTGTAGGAGTTCCCTGGTAGAGTTTTTCACGTCACTTATGTAAAGTATCATATCATCTGCAAATAGTGACAGTTTGACTTCTTCCTTTCCAATATGTATCCCCTTGATCTCCTTTTTGTTGTCTTATTGCTTTAGCTAGAACTTCAAAGACAACATTGAAGAGATATGGAGAGAGTGGACAGCCTTGTCTTGTTCTTGATTTTTGTGGAATTGCCTTAAGTTTGATATTGGATGTTGGTTTACTGTATATTTCTTTTATTATTTAGGTATGTTCCTGTTATCCCTGATTTCTCCAAGTCATTTATCCTGAAAGGATGATTTGTCAATGGTGTTTTCAACATCTAGCGAAATGATAATGTGTGTGTTTTTTTTTAAGTTTCTTTATATGGTAGATCACATTGATAGATTTTTGTATCTTGAACAATCCCTGCATCCCTGGGATGCAGTGTACTTGGTCATGGAGGATGATATCTCTGATGTTTTCTTGAATTCAATTTGCCAGTATTTTATGAGTATTTTTACAACAATATTCATGAGAGAGATTAGTCTGTAGTTCTCTTTCTTGCTTGTGTCTTTGTGTGGATTGGGTACCAAGATAATTGTGGCCTAGTAAAAAGAGTTTGGTAATGTACCTTCTGCTTCTATTGCATGGAACAATTTGAGGGGTATTGGTATAAGCTCTTCTTTGAATACCTGGTAGAATTCTGCACTGAAGCCATCTGGCCCTGGGCTTATTTGAATAGGAGGCTTTTCATGACTGTTTCTATTTCGTTAGGGGGTTATAGGTCTATTTAAGTTGCGTATGTCTTCTTGATTTAATTTTGGTAAGTGATAGTTATACAGACATTTGTCCATTTCCTTTGAATGTTTGAATTTTGTGGAGTACATGTTTTGAAAGTTTGATGTGAAAACTGTGTGGATTTCGTCATTGTCCGATGTTTTGTCTCTCGTTTCATTTCAGATTTTGTTGATTTGCATGTTCTCTCTGCTTTTTGTTTAGTTTGCATAAAGGTTTGTCTGTCTCGCTGATTTTCTCCAAAAACCAACTCTTTGTTGCATCGATTCTTTGTATTGTTTTCTTGGTTTCTACTGTATTGTTTTCAGCCCTCAAATTGACTATTTCTTGGTGTCTACTCCTCCAGGGTGAGTTTCATTCTTTTTCTTCTAAGGCTTTCAGCGTACTGTTAATTCTCTAATATGACTATCCTCCATTTTGTTCATGTAGGCACTTAGTGCAATGAACTTCGCTAGTAGCACTGCTTTCAAAATGTCCCATGAGTTCGAGTACGTTGTGTCTTCATTCTCATTGAATTCTAAGAAATCTTTAATTTCTTTATTTCCTCCTTGACCCAGGAATGGTGCATTTGGGCATTGTTGAGTTTCCATGAGCTTGTAGGGTTTCTGCAATTTATGTTGTTGTTGAATTCCAACTTTATTTATGTTTTTTTGTGAACACAACGAGTTTATTAAGACATCCCAACAATTTTTATAGTATTTAAAATGAGAGCAACAATGTTACATCAAGGAAAGTATCCAGTTTTATGAAAAGCTATGGCTATCATGAAAAGTGAAGACTCTTATCTTGCCAGTGGGAAAGGTTCAGGGTCACTCCTCATTGTAGCAACTTGGAAAAATTACAAGAGAAATTCCCATATTCTTAGGTGACACACTATCTTTAGTATTTATAACCTCCAAATGTGGGGTGATGATGCAAAGGCATCAAGAATTATTATTACTCTCTTAATGTCTATTTAACATCCACAGCCTTCCTTAAGTAGGTAAGTCTATACTTTCATAAATCATTGCTCCACCTATACAGAACAGGCCTTTGGGAGGGAACGATAACCATTTTTTCTTAGACATCTGAACTATTTTGTTTCGTAACATAAATATGCCTATCTCTTACGTTAGTTTTTATCTTCAATGACATACCAAAGATCTAAAATCAAATTGGCTGTCTCTACAGCCACTTGTAGGCCACTAAGCTTGGCAGTGAAACAGTCCACAGTCATGTTGCTGGCTGAGCCCACAGCAGCCCGTGCAAGGCAGGTTTGAGGTGCAAAAGGATAATATGTGCTTTTTAAGAAAGACCAGCTGAGTCCTTCCTGGCTATTGTACAAGCCACACCCACATCTTGACAGCATATCAGGCCAGTTAACAACAGAAGTAAAATCGGATGGACCTGACCAAAAGTGTCCATTCTTCATGTCAATGAGGACTTCACCACCATCATGTTCCAAAGAGCCAGCAACGGACTCTAGAGCACTGCAAAATGCTTTAGTAGCAATCCGGAGTTCTGCTTTAGAGTAACCATCCTCAATGACAATGTCTTCTGCCTCATTAAGAACCTGATATAAGCAGCCAAATGTGTTTCTGTACAGCCACCACCCAATAAAATCCATGGTTCCTTGATTGTTAACTGTAAGACATGCATTGCTGTTTGACACGTGAGCTTTAGCTCCTCCCAGGCAGTGTCATTCCTTCTGCAGAGAAGCAAGCTGCAGACACTCGCCTCGTTAGGAATAAGATGGAAAAAATGTTTGGAGCCAAATCTTGCAGAGCACAAATCTTTTCTACTTCCGTAAGTAGTAGAAGCTATTGTGTTTAGGGAACCAATAGGTGTTGCTCCTGTCACTTTGCTCAGGGGTTCCATCAGAGAAACTCCAACTCTGTCGATGGCAATAACGTGATGCTCACTGAGTAACTGCTTCAAAGATGGGTGCATAACTTTTTGGCACAGGACAAGATCTACCTGGTCACCAACTAGCTGCCTTCCCAGATTAAGCAATTGCTCTAGAACTGCATTCTCAAGAGACCACTGTTCCTTCTCCAACATTAGAAAAATCTCCGGATAAAGACACGCAGAAGAGCGCCACCTTGAGGGCACTTGACTTTTGGGTTGGTGATAATCTCCTTAGTTGAACTTCAGCTGACATTTCAATCAGCAGTCCAGGTAATACAGTAGAATCTGTAACTCTTTGGCCCTTTAAGGGAACAATTATAAGCTTCCCTAAAATGACTCGGTCTTTGGCGCTTTCTGGAATTATAAGCAAAAAAGCTTTCAAAATCAAAGCACTGATGTGATCTGCTTCCCTTCTGTTGAGCATACAGGCAGGCTTGCTGGTTAAGATACTGTGGACCAAGCCTAGGAAGGTATGTGTACTACTGAAGTCAACTGGGATTCGACAACTACAGGCTTCAGACTGAAGATAACTTGTGCACAGACCCAAGAAGTATTTATTTAACTTAATAACCTTTGTGAGTGTCAAGCCTATTCTCTGAATATTTTCAACCAGGTTACAACACAGAATGGCTGTAAATAAGCCACAGTCGCTGAGGCAGGACACATGATTCTGCACAGATGCTGTTAGGACCTTTAGAATTGGATGGGTGACTGAGAGGTTTCGAAGCAAAGCTGAGGACTGTGAGGTTGTACACACACAACCCCCTAAGCCATTATGCAGCTGCTTCAGCCTCCCTAAAGGGCCATAGCATGAGGCTAGGATTCTTTTCAAGGCAGAAAGTGTGGACCTCACACTCTCACTTGTCAATGGTTCAGTTTTACACAATGATGGCTTCTTAGCTTCGAAACGAGACATTCTGCTTCAGATGGACCTTGTACAGACAGCTTTATTTTGTTCACCCTTTTTTTTTTGTCCCATTTATTATACTGTCACATGTTTTAACATTAAAAACTATTCTTAATGAGAGTCTGCACATTCAGCATTATCAGCTACAAAATCAAATGGTTTTCAGAAAATAACCAACATATATTAATTTAATGACATCAATAATTCCAAGTATTTATTTTGCTTCATTCTTCAATATTCTTCTGTTTGTCCCTGGACTGAGATCTCACAGACTCTTTTGCAGCTCTCTGTATAAAGTATGTTCCAAGATGGACACCTATAAAAGTCACCCCAGCTTCGAGAAGCCAGTTCTTTCTAAACCAACTGGCGCTTTTCATTTCTTCTTTTATTATCAAGTTCAGATTCAAAGGTGCTTCTTTCTGAAAACTGAAAGCCTGCTACTTCTTCTAGGGTTGGCTCTTTGATTGACTTGCAAGTGCCAGGCTTATCTAGTTCAGTGGTATTGTCCTTAGGAATTTGGAAGACAGGGCTGCTTTTGATTTTGTGCCAGCCTAGAGGTATGAACCCAATTAAAGGCACCATAACAATCAGAACTTTGTATTCTCTCCACAGGTTCTGGAAGCTCATAGTCTGCTGAGATCAGGACCTGCCCACTATCAGCTACACCTCTCAGCCAGGCCGCCTTCACCGCCACAGCCACGGAGCCCAGGACCGCGCCAGCACTGCAACCACGCTGCGGAGTCCGCTACCTTTGCCCAGAGAGGCAGGGAGATGCATCTGAATTCCAACTTTAAAGAATGGTGTTCTGATGAGATAAAGTGGACTATTCCAATACTTTTGTATCTGTTGACATTTGTCATGTTGCCTGGTTTGTCGTCAGTTTTAGAGAAGGTTCCATGTGTAGCAGAGAAGAAGGTATATTCATTTGTATTTGAATGGAATGTTCTATAGATGTCTATTAAACCCACTTGAGACATAACTTCCGATAGTTCTTTGGTTTCTTTGTTAAGTTTCTGACTGGTGGTCCTGTCTAGTGGTGAGAGTGGGGTGTGGAAGTCTCCCACTATGAGTGTGTGAGGTTTTAGGTGAGTTTTGAAATTTCGTGGCCTTTCCTTTATGAATGTGGGTGCCCTTGTATTTGGGGCATAGATGTTTAGAACTGAGACTTTGTACTGATGGCTTTCTTCTCTGATGAATATGAAATTACTTTCTTCATCTCTTTTGGTTGATTTTGGTTTGAAGTCTAACTTGTTAGATATTAGGATAGCTACACCTGCTTGCTTCTTGGGTCCATTTGATTGGAAGATCCTTTCCCAACCCTTTACCATGGAGTAATGTTGTCTTTGAAGCTTACATGTATATGTTGTATAAGCAGAAGGATGGATTCTGTTTGTATCCATTCTGTTAGGCCGTAACTTTTTAGAGGTCAGTTCAGACCATTAATGTCGAGGGAATGTAAGGACCATTGATTGTTAATTCCTGAGTTGTTTTAGATACATTGTTATTGTGGCAGAGGTATTGTGAGTATATTTGTCCTGCTTTTTCTTTTGTTTTCTGGTGAAGTGGGATTATCTATTGCCTATGCCTTTGTGAGTGTTGTTACCTTCCTTGGGTTGGAGTTTTCCTTCCAGATCTTCCTGTTGGGCTGGATTTGTGGGTACATATTGTGAAATCTGGTGTTGTAGTTGAATATCTAGTTTTCTCTGTCTATAGCGATTGAGAGTTTTGCTGGGTATAGTAGCTTGGGCTGGCATCTGTGGACTCTTAGTACTTGCAGAACATCGATTCAGGATTTTCTGCCTTGATAATTTTCAAGGAGAAGTATGATGTAAGTTTGATAGGTCTGCCTTTATGTTACCTGGTTTGTTCCCTTCCCTGCTCTTAATATTCTTTCTCTATTTGTGTGTTAGGTGTTTTGATTTATGTGGCAAGAGGTCTTTTTTCTTTGGTTCAGTCTATTTGATATTTGGTCTCCTTCTGTACTTTCATAGGAATGTCCAACTTCAGATTGGGAAAGTTTTCTTCAGTGATTTTTTTAATATGTTTTCTGCACCATTGAGCTGGGCTTCTCACCTACTTTTGTGCCTATTATTCTCAAGTTTGGCCTTTTCACCGTGTCCCCCAATTCCTGGATGTTTTGTGTTAAGGATTTGTTGGAGTTAAGATTTTCTTGGTTTGCAGAATCTATTTCTTCTAGTTCATCTTGAGTGCCTGATATTCTATCTTCCATCCTTTGTATTCTGTATCTGTAGTTCCTGATCTTTTACCCAGTTTTTCTAATTTAGCATTCCCTCAGTTTGTGTTTTCTTTACTGTCTGTTTTAGTTTTCATGTCATGAACTGTTTAATATGTTTCCTTCATCTGTTTGATGACTTTTCTTGGCATCCTTAATTTCTTTAAGATATTTCTTCATTTCTTGCAGTTTTTGCTTGGTCTTTTCCTCTCTTGCTTCCCATTTTTTGTTTGGTTTTTGTCCCATTTCTTTAAGGGATTTTCTCTTATCATCTTTGAGGGCCTCCATCATTTTTATGAAGTTATTTTTTAAATCATTATCTTCTCCTTCATCTGCTTTGCTGTGTTCAGGTCTAGTTGGTGTAGAGTCTCTACATTCTGGTGGTGTCAAACTGGTCTTTCTACTGTTGGTTGTTTTCTTGTATTGCCATCTTCCCATGGCTTGTTCCAGTGGGTGCAGTTGGAGTATGTCTCTCTCTTTACGCTACTCTCCTGTTAGGTGTAGGTGGTTCAGAATTTTTTGTCTGCAGCTCTGGATGAACCAAGCTCTCTTAGAGTTCTCTCCTTGGGCAGAGGGCAGGCAGTGGGATCCAAAGATCAGGTGAGTGCAGCCTCAAGGTGGTTCTGCATAGATAAGAGGATCCAGAGTGCTCAGAGCAGACCTAGGAAGTTCCACAGAGGTGTGGGAGTTGTTAGACACACACTCTGGCCCAATGCTCACCTGGAGCATCAGGCCAGCAGCACAAAGGTGGGGAAGGCAGGCTCTGGGTGGTGTATGGAGCAGAATACCCGGATTGTTCTATCCAGACTAGGATACATGGGGGAGTGAGATCTGGAGCTACCCAGGGAGTTTCCAGGGAAGGATGGAACACTGAACTGGTCCCAGACTCAACTCTGGCAGAGCGCCAGAACTGGTGGGATCCAAAAAATCGGGCCAGTGCGGCCTCACTTTGGTCTTTTGTGGTTAGGCCTCACTGGCGGTTTTGATCATAGCCATTCTGATTGCTATAAGATGGAATCTCAGAGAGGTTTTGATGTGCATCTCCCTATTGACTAAGGATTTTGAACATTTCCTTAAGTATCTTTGTGCCATATGAGATTGTTATCTTGAGAATTCTCTATTTACAGCTGTATCTCATTTTGCAATTGGATTATTTGGTAGTTTGATATCTAGTTCCTAGAGATCTTTGTATAGTTTGGAGACCAGCCCTCTGTCAGAAGTGGGGTTGGTAAAGATCTTTCCCATTTTGGATGGAGAAGTGTCCGTTGCTTTGCAGAAGCTTCTCAGCTTCAGGAGGTCCCATTTATTAATTGTTGGTCTCAGAGTCTGTGCTACTACTGTTCTATTTAGGAACTGGTCTCTTGTGTCTGTTCATTCAAATGTATTTCCACTTCCTCTTCCATGAGGTTTAGAGTGGATGGATTTATATTGAGGTCTTGATCCATCTGTACTTAACTTATGTGCATGATGATAGATTTTGATACATTTGCCTTTTGCTATAATTTGACAGCCTGTTATACCAGCACTATTTGTTGAATATATTTTCTTTTATCCATTGTATAGTTCCAAATTTTGGTGTTCATAGGTGATGGGTTGATATCGGCTCTTTGATTTGATTCCAATGGTCCATATGTCTGTATTTATGCCAATACCAATCTGTTTTCATTAGTATACTAGAGTTTGAAATCGGGGATAGTGATGCCCCAGATGAGTCTTTGTTGTACAGATTGGTGTGTGTCCTAGGTTTTCTGTGTTTCTATATGCAGTTGAGTATTGCTTTTTCCAGGTCTGTGAAGAATTGAAGTGGGAGTTTGCATTGAATGTGTATATTACTTTTGGTAGAATTGCCATTTTTACTATGCTGATCCTACCTAGCCAAAACATGGGAGATCTTTCCATTTTTCAGTGTCTTCTTTAATTGCTTTCCTTAAAAACCTGAAGTTCTTGCCTTACAGGTATTTTGCTTGTTTGGTTAGAGTTACCCCAAGATATTTTAGGTTATTGGGGCTATAGTGAATGGTGATGCCTTTTCTGATATGCTTTCAGCCTGTTTGTTATCTGTATATAGGAAGGCTACTGATATTTATTTTTTTAGTTAATCTTGTATCCTGCTACATTACTGAAGGTGTTTATCAGTTGTAGAATTTCTCCAGTAGAATTTTTCTGTCACTATGTATACTGTCATATCATCAGCAAATAGTGACATTTTGACTTCTTCTTTTCCAATTTGTCTCTCTTTGATCTCTTTTTGTTGTCTTATTGCTCTAGATAGAACTTCAAGTAGTAGACTTCTCTGGAGGACATTATCATGAAGGAGTGTTGAATTTTGTCAAAGGCTTTTCAGCATCTCGTAAGATGATCATGTGATTTTTTTTCCTTTCAGTTTGTTTATGTGGTGGATTACGGTGATGGATTTTCATATGTTGGACCATCCCTGCATTACTTGGCTAAATCCTAGTTGGTCAATGTGGATGACTTTTCTGATGTGTTCTTGAATTCAGGTTTACAGTATTCTATTGAGTATTTTTGTATCTATGTTCATAAGGGAAATTGGTCTATAATCATGTTTCCTTGTTTTGTTTTTGTCTGTTTTGCTTGTCAGTGTAACTGTAACCTCATAGAAAGATGTTGGAAATGTTGCTCTGCTTTTATTGTGTGGAATAACTTAAGTAGTATTGGTGATAGACTGTTAGACCCGCTTTGAAATTCTGTACTGAATTCCTCTGGGCATTTTTTTTTTTTTTTTTTTTGGTTGGGATGATTGATTACTCCATTTAATTTAAATTGTTTATCTGCTGCTCTTGATTTAATTTTGGTATGTGGTACTTACCCCCAAAAATGATAATCTCCTTAAAGTCTTAAATTTTTGAGAATTCACGTTTTTGAAGGATGATCTGATGAGTCTTTAGATTTCCTCAGTGTCTCGTCTTATGTCCCCCTTTTCATTTTTGAATTTGCTAACGTGGATATTCTCCCTCAGCTTTTGGTTAGATAAAGGTTTGTCTATTTTCTGGAATTTCTCAAAGAACCAGTCCTTTGACTTATGGATTTTTTGCATTGTTTTCTTTGTTTCTACTTTATTGATTTCAGCCCTCAATTTGACTGTTTCTTGCCTTCTACTCATCTGGGTGAGTTTGCTTCTTTTTGTTCTAGCCCTTTCAGTTGTTAGTTAACTCACCAGTGTGGGCTTTATCCTGCCTCTTTATGCAGGCATTTTGTGCTATGAGATTTTTCTCTCAACACTGCTTTTATTGTGCCCCATAAATTTGAGTATGTAGTGAGGTCATTTTCATAAAATTTTAGGTTTTCTATTATTGATTTCTGTTCCTAACTTGACACTGGAGGTTCAGTTGACTTTTATTCAGTGTTTGTGGGCTTTCTGAAATTACTGCTGCTGCTGAATTCTACCTTTAAGCTGTGGTGATCTGATAGCGTACAGGAGATTTACTTTACTTTTTTCTTTTTTTTTTTTTTCTTTTGTCTTTCTTTCTTTATTTATTTTTTTCTTTTGTCTTTCTTTCTTTTTTCTTTTTCTTTTTTTAATTTTTGTACCTGTTGATGTTTTGAGAAGGTTTCATGAGGTGCTGAAAAGAAAGTATATTCTCATGTATTGGGGTGGAATATTCTATAAATGTATGTTGAGCCTATGTAAATCATAAGTTCTGTTAGTTCCCTTATTTCTCTGTTAAGCTTCTGTCTGGAAGATCTGTCCAGTGCTGATAGTGTTGTGTTGAAGTATCCCACTCTTCGTGTGTGGGGCTTGATTTGTGATTTAAGCTTTAGTAATGTTTCTTTTACAAATGCAGGAGCCTTTGTGTTAGGGGCACATATGATCAGAATTGAGATTTCCTCTTGGTGGATTTTTCCTGTGATGAACATGAAACAAGGAGCCTGCTTTAACTTTTTTGATTTTAGTTTGAAGTCTATTTTGTTAGAAATTAGGATATCTACCCTGGCTTGTTTCTTAGGTCCATTTGATTGGACATTTTTTTCTCAACCCTTTACTCTTAGGGAATGTCTGTCTGAGTTTCAGGTGTGTTTCTTGTATGCAGCAGAAGGATGGATTCTCATTTCGTATCCAATCTGTTAGTCTGTGTCTGTTTATAGGTAAATTGAGACCATTTACAATAGTGGTTATTAGTGATCAGTGATTGTTACTTCCTCTTATTTTTCTTTTGTTCTTGGTGATCACATTGTGTGTTTGATTCCCTGCTTTGGAGTTTGCTCTTGTAAGTTCACCTATTTCCTGTGTTCTTGTGGACATATGTGATTTCCCAGGGTTGGCGATTTCCTTCTAGTGTACTTTCTTTAGGGCTAGGTTTGTGGATAGGTTTGTGTAAATTTGGTTGTATCATGGAATGGCCTGTTTCCTCCATCTATCTAATGTTATTGAAAGCTTTGCTGAGTAAAGTAGTCTGTGCTGGCATTCGAGGTGTTTGAGTGTCTGCATACTAACCAGGAACTCCTCCCTTTGTTCCATGAGAAGTCAGGTGTTAGTCTGTTATGTGTGCCCTTATATGTTCCCTGGCCTGTCTCCTTACCATGCAGCTCTTAATATGTTTGCTGCATTCTGTATATTTTCTGTATATTCTGTATATTCTGTATATGTAATTGTTTTCATTATTATATGGTGAGGAGCTGTTTTTTTTTTTTTGTTTGTTTTGTTTTGTTCAGTCTATTTGGTGTTCTGTAATCCTCTTGCATCTTCATAGGCATGTCTTTCTTTAGGTTCAGGAAGATTTCTTCTATTATTTTTATGGAATCATTAAATATGCCTTTCAGATGGACTTTTTCACCCTCTTCTGTCCCTATGAATCTTATGTTTGGCCTTTTCATGGTATCCCAGATTTCCTGCATATCTTGTGTTAAGAATTTTTTGGATTTAAAATTTTCTGTGACCGATATATCTATTTCCTCAACATTATCTTCAATGCCTGAAATTCTCTCCTCCATCTCTTGTACTCTGTTGTTTATAATTGCATATGTGGTTCCTGATCATTTACCCAGCTTCTTCTTTTCAAGAATTCGCTCGGTCTGTGTGTTCTTGATTGACTGTGTGTCAGATTTCATATTTTGTATTGTTTCCTTCTCTTGTTTGATTGCTTTTTCTTGTTTTTCTTTAAGGGATTTGTTGATATCTTCCAATTTTTTTTTGTCTTTTCCTCGATGTCTTTATGATAATTTTTCTTTTCCACTTTATTTTTTTTCCTGGTGGAGTAAAGGGTTTATTTGGCTTGTACTTCAAGGTAACAAGTTATTCACAGAGGAAAATCAGGGCAGGAACTCAAAGCAGGAACCTGGAGCAGAAACCATGGGGGGAACAGTGCTTATGGACTCATTCCACTCTCTGGCTCATGATCATTTAACTTTCTTATATAACCATGGCTCTTCTGCCTAGGGATGGTGCTGTCCACAGTGGGTCAGAGCCTCCCACATCAGTCACCAATCAAGACAGTTTCTAACAGACACGGCCAGCGACAATCTGATCTTGGAAATCCCTGTTATGATTCCATTAGATGATTCTTTTTTTCTTTTCCACTTTAAAGGCATCAATCATCCTCATATAGTTATTTATGTTGTTTTCTTCTCCAACGGTGCCAGAATGATCTAGTCTTGGTGTTGGAGCACCACTAGCTGTATTGCTCTTTATATTGCTTAGTGTGTTTTCACCTTGACTCTTGGACAATGATCAATGTTCCATCCCCCAAAGACATGAGGGTGCAGGGGCTTATGTAGACAAGGCAGAACTCCATTCCGTATGTAGCCAAAAATGACCTGGAGCAACTCAGTCTCTTGTTTTCTTCTCTAAGGATCTTGTACTGCAGGAATAAGCCTGACAGTGCCTTGAAAATTAGGTAAATGACTATTTTTATTATTAGTGTGTTGGGGGATGGGATGAGTGTGTGTGTTCTTATGTGTAAGTATGTTGCACACATGGCTGTCAGATGTACTTGGTATCTACCCCAAGCTCTCACTGGACTCCTGGTAATCCTACTGCTTCCTGTGTGTTGGTATTTCAGTTGTGCTTCCCTATAACTGGATTAATTTACTTTCTATTATATAGAAAATAGATCACATAGTTTGTGTGAACAAAACACCTGAAGAGCAGCTGTCCCATAGGAGCAAAGGCAACACCTCCAGAAAGGTTCTGTTGTGTCTGCAAGCTAGGAGGAACAGTCACTCTTTCAGCACTTGAGATAGATTAGAACTTGATACATGTCAATGCTAATCCAATTACTTTGGGCTAGGTTCAGCTTTTCTAGCCATTCCTAGTCCCCATCGTTATCCGAGTTCTTTCCTGCCTTCCACCCTTCCTTCTTGTTTCTTTCCTTCCTTCTTTCTTTCATTCCTTCCTTCCCTACCTACACCCTTCTTCCCTCCTTCGATCCCTCTCTTTCTTACATTTTTTTTCTTTCCTTCTTTGTTTCCTCCCTTTGGATTTTAAAAGCATACATGGTTACTCTCTGCCACCCTTACTGTCCTGGAACTCTCTGTAGGCAAGGCTTGCCTGCCACGCTGGAGATCCACCTACCTCTGCCCTCAGTAGGCAGATGTTTGAATTCACCATGAGATATATAGGGTCCGCATTCACTTTCTCAATAGGATACTGGCCCTGTCTCAAATACATAAAAATGTCTTGAGAGACACCAATCAATCAACAAAAGTTCAATGGATCTATTATGCCTCTGTGCCTGTGTGTTTATTATTACATGTGTGCAGGTGCACGTGTGACTGTGTACACATATTCACTTGGTTTATTTCATATGAAAGACACAGGGAAACCTCAGCATTTGTTCCTTAGACACATACACCTTGTCTTTTGTGACACAGGGACACGCATTAAATGAGGGTTCAGGGACTCTAGGAGGATGGTGGGATTGACAGTGAGACCCAGGAATCAACAGGTGGCTGCCGTCTCAGTATTAGGAATCCAGCTTTGTCAACTGTGTGTTAAAGGAGATGGATGAACTCAGATCTCCTGCTTGGATACAGAGAAGTGTGCACACACCACTCTCTCAAGCTTCCTGTGTAATGGCTTTTGCTATCCTGGATATCCGATTGTAGACAAGGCTGATCTTGAACTCACAGAGATCCACCTGCCTCTGACTCCTGAGTGTGCTTCCTTATCACATTTCCATCAGCGTTGAGGTCTCTTTGTGTCTGTGCTGACAGCTGGGCAGATGATGCAGGAACATCTGAACTGGGGACCTTCTGTGGCCTCTGGCTGTTCCATTGACCTATAAATATTCCGCTCTGTGACCGGCAGCTTTACATCCCTGACGTCTCCTTAGCATTGGCCCATCCCAGGAAATGTCTGTGTTGTTCTCATCAATGAGAGGCCTGTGTCATGTACCCTGAGAACAGCAGGCCTTCCTAACTCATTCCTGTACTACTCATGCCAATCCCATGAAAATTCAATGGTATCCCTCTGGCCATAATACAGGCTTGGCATGCCTGTGGGCTTCAGACACAGCTAACAACAAGACATAGGAGCAACGACAAAGAGCTGATACACATGTCACTGCCCCGGCTTCGCTGAATAGTCCCGACGTCCATGACACTGTGAAGAGCACACAGGATTAGAGAATGCTGACTGAGAAGTTGTGCTGCAATATTTCAATTCACTTGGGACTGCATATCATAGATTTCTATCAAGGACAAGACACGGGACAGGATGAAAATCAAGTGAACATTTAATAAATAAAGGGAATTTCCTTTTCAGGTCAAGAAAATCTTATTCCAACTACGGAGAGTGTAACACTGCTCCAGGTCCATATATATCCTGATGTGTCAACATCAAGCAGAAGAGGCCCATAGGGTCCACAGTACTGAGTTTCTGTGGGAATGGCTCCCACACAAAGCTAAGAGCTGCTCATCTGTGGCGGTCACAATGAAGCAGCAGGCAAGAGTTCTCCAGTCTTTTCTACACAGCAGACACACCTGAGGAGACAAAGAGTAAAGAGAAACCCCAGTTATGCAGGAGCCTGTCACTTGGATGCTGGTGAACCCAATCACTTTATTGCAGGTTGAGAACAGATCCCACACGTGAGAACAATCAATTATGAAAGATGAAACATTCCTCCACATTTTTTTCTATTCCCATTTCTTCATGCCTCCCAACGTTTATGTGTGTGTCTAGGTTCACACGTGGGTTTTGGAGCTCTTGCATGTGCTCACTCATGTGTGAATAGGAGGGGTCTCGAGGGTCAGTCACCTTCTTTTCTGAGACAGTGTGCATGAAGCCTGAGGTTGTCAATGTGGCTAGACCATCTGTACAAGCATCAAATGGGGATGTGACCCTTCCATCTTCACAGAAGTGGAGTATATGCTCACACTGGCCTGCAACGCTTTGCTGTAGTTGCTACTTCTGGGCTTATGTCCTCATGTTTGCAGAGCAAGTACTTGGTGGAGTGAGTTATCCCTGCCACTAGGATGGCAGTTGGTGGCTATATTGTCATCTCATGACATCTGTCAGGAGCCCAATGTAGTCAACATAACAAATGGATCATGTATCCTGTGTGGTGGTCAGTCCCCTGTAGATGCTCTATCCGTGAAATGTGGAAAACTTCAGGTTGAAGATATTCCCTGAATTATGGAGATTTAGGACTCATGAGAGCCTGCAATCTAAGGGAGGCAAAGGATACTTCCACTTGCTGCAATTGAGCAGCCTGAGGAATTAGAAAGTTTGGATAAAAAAATAAAAACAAACAAACAAAAAAAAGACAAACAAACTTCTGTTAAGATGAGTAGTGAGGATTTGTTGACTGAAAGGGACAGAGAAAAGAAATGACCAGGTGCATTCCTGAGGAAAGGCAGCAGGGAAGGTGAGATGTGGTGCCTTCAAGGCTTTGAAAGGAAGTGGCTTAGCTCATTGGATGGGATCCCTAGTGGATTCTGTAACCTTATCTGCCAGGAACATATTGATGTCACATTGGCCCTGGCTATACAGCCTTTGATTTGAGGATAGATGGCCAGACATATGACCTGAATTCTCTGCTTCCATGGTAAATAGCCTGAATTCTCTGTCCACTCTGCCCCATCATTCAGCTTCACCAGGACAGGAAATAGATCATGAGGTAATGGTCACACAGAGTTTGCCACTTCCCACACTTCCAAGGCCTCATGAGCAAAGCTGTGAAAAATCATCTCTTGCTTGCTCTGTAGACTTTCCTGACCCAAGAAGTTGATTGACAGGACACTCCCTGAATCCATGGTGCCTTGGGCTGGTTCAAATCTTATGTTAACATTGACTACTCTGTCTATGATAGGCAGGAGTTGGAAGACACTAACGCCGTTATCCCATCTGTGTGAGCCAGCTGCCACAGAGTCAGTGTCATGGGCTGGCTGACAGGCTGCCTCTGTGTTGAGACTTCCAATGTCACATATGGCACATCACTGATGGCTTTTTGTGTTCTGTATCCCAATGAAAATTGTGAGGGGTGTCTGTTACTTGTTCTTTTCATAGATAGTATCTCATGATCTAGCAAATTCTGACCTTGTTTCATCCAACTGGGTTCACAGTGTCAAACACGGTCCTCTCCGGTGAGAAGATCCACCAAAGACGCTTCTTTGGAGGTAATAGTGGAGTGCATGACTTTCTTAAATCTCTTATCATGGAGGTGCAGGTCTCTAAATCTGGAACTTCTTCATGGGAAGAGAGGCATTGGAGTCATCTGCTCTCTGAAAATGCAAAAGGAGCAGAAAGGAGGGGATATCAACAGCTCTCAGAGCAATGCTAACCTGGGAGTTCCCTTTCCAAGCATCTGGTAAGATGTTGTATTAATGTGAATTAGAGTGTCCCCCATAGATGCACATGTTTGGATACTTATACCCCTAGCTGAAGCTGGAAAGGAACAGGAGGTATGGCCCAGAGGGAGGCAATGTCGTATGGGATCACAAAGCATTAAAGATCCAAAACCTAATCCATTCCAATACATCTCTCTCTCCCTCTCTCTCTCTTTCTCTCTCTCTCTCCTCTCTCTCTCTCGCTGTGTGTGTGTGTGTGTGTGTGTGTGTGTGTGTGTGTGTGTGTGAAATGATGATTCAGAATCAGAAGTAAGCTATCAGCTACATCTCCAATGTGATGTCATCCATCATGTTGCTAGATTCCCATCATAATGGTCATGTATTGTCACTCTCTGCAACTGTGGATGTCTAAGTACCAATTTGTCTCCTAGTTGCCTTGGTTATAGTGCTTCATCATGGCAATAGGTTAGAGAAAGCAGGAAGTGAGCTAATTTGGAAAATGAATGTCACAATGCAAGTATTGCGTGTCACGGTGCACTATCATCCAGGATCTAGGACATATGGTAAAAATTTCACAAGACTGAGAAAAGAGTCAAACCCTGCTTGTCAAGACTGACATAAAGACTACACCATCACTGCCAGTTGTTCTGGGCAGGACCGCCTGCCCCAGAGACTCGTGTATGTAAGACATCCACAACTATTGCCAAAGAAGTGCATCGCAAATACCTAACAGACTCAAAGTTATATCCCAAAGAACAAAGCCAGCATTCTCAGCAGAGAAAGACCGCCCAAGTTCATTGCTGAATTATGTCAACATCAGGCTTCAGTAACTCATCTAACAACCAATGAGAGGGCACTCAAACCACTTCATCTAATTCAGTGGTTCTCAACTGAGTGTTTCAAGCATTTTGAGGGGTGAAATTACTCTTTACAGAATCACATAAGTCAATCAAAAAGCACACACATTTACATTATTATTCACAACAGTCACAAGGTTGCTTATTAAGTAGCAATAATTAGTTTTGTGTTTGAGGGTCACCACAATGTGAGAAACTGTATAATAGGATCACAGCTTTAGGAATGTTGAGAACCACTGATCGAAATGATCCCTTCAGACAAGACTCTGGATTCCCTGTCATCTGGGCAGTCCCCACTGATTCAGAGATTGATTGCAGCCTGTATTGTGACAATGGGCACTTGTCAGACACCTCCCTCAGCAAGTACGCACACTCTATCCCTGGCTGACATCTTGCACCTTTCTGACATCGAATGTTTGATCCCAACATACACCTCGAATGTAGGCCCTGTACACAAAGTCCTGCAAGGATGCTGGTCTTGTCTGGAGTGATGTTCCACAGCCCTCTCAAGCCCTACTCACCTTTTCACAGCACACAGGGAAACTCCTGTCATTTTACTCAACTGAAGGCAAGGAATCACTCACGGAAACAAAAATATTATACAAGTTTCTATTCTCCTGGGACAGTGGACGGTCACCATGGGCGCCTGGCGGAAGAAGGCTGTGAAGAAAACATAGATGTTAGTTAGCTGATCAGCCCAACATTGGTTACAGTAGAGAGAGAAAGAGGTTCCTGGGACGGGTATGGGATGGCTTCCATGGAAAGGCATGGTCTTCTCTTCCTGGGAACCCATGTCATGAACCCCTAACACCGTTCTGCAGGAAATTTGCTCATGCCACTGCCCAGCGATACACCTGGTCCATCCCCAACATCATCATTCCTTTCTGCCTAGAAAGCTGTCTGACTGGAACTGGAGCTTCCTATAGGGAGACACTCCTCCCTTCCACCCAGATTCATGTCCTTGCCTCCTCACTCTTACTTTCCTCTCTCCTAACAGGTCACCCATGCCCCTCTCCTCCTCTCCATTCCTCTTCCTGGGCATCCTCACCTCCTGGGCATACAGTGTGTATGGACATCTTTACATCTGGTCATTGATGATAATAAAGATGAGGAGAGGAGGTGCTGAAGACCTCAAGTCATATGACGTATAAAGTGGTTGCAGAAGCTGGACGGCTGGCTCTTAAAGATAGGGTGGCAGTGTGGCTGACACTCTGTCCAGCAATACTGCTTGGACAACTATGAGCATACGTTGTGGGAGGTAACCGTTGGAACAGCTCCCATTCCAGGGAGAGGAGGGGGTGGGAGCTTATACCCTGGTTGCTGCAGGTGTCTAATAGGGAACAACATATTTCGGGTACACAGCTCTCTCGAGTTCTGGCCTGGCTTTCTCCCATGGCTGGTTGCCACACCAGGCCGAACTGAGTGCCATGGTTTAGGAACCATGGACCCAGGCCTTTTCTTCAGACCTGGAAAGGAAACACAAGCAAAGGATTCTGTTAGTGACTATGACATCAGCAGGACTTATCACAGAGCCACACTGCCATCCCATATCTCTGCACAACATTCCTTTTCCCCAGTCTGTTCCCAGTTCTCAAACACAACTCCCTTCTTCCTTCCACTGCCCCTGTTTTCAGCCTTTGCTTCTCTGCTTCAGATTTAGCTTCCCCAGGATCCACATGAAGAGGTAGAGGGGAACAGTTCCTTCTAGGCCCATAGACATCTTAGTGTTCATGTCCTATACATAGCTGCAGAACATGAATGACAAAGGGCCATGCAGCTGAGATCAAACAGACAAGACAACGTTACTGGCCATGCCTACTCTGTTTCCTGGGAATCCATTTCCCATGCTTTGCTGTCCCTTACCTGGGGATTGTGTCTCCTGTCTTTGGGGTGTGGAGGCAACAGAATAAGCTGGAAAACAGGTGACTAATTCGCCTCCTCGCCCCTTTCCAGACCCTTCTGTGCTTCTTCCTAGAGCGTGTGGCTTCCTCCTGGGACTGGTCCTTGCTAGACATCACTGGTGACTCTTCAAGTGTTATTTCCTCGATGATTTCAAAGTCTGCGTCTTCACATTGGGGAGAGTCCATGGTGTCGATGTTATCATGGGTCCTCTCACTGGGTGGTGAATCACTTTCCTTCACGTCTGGAGATGTGCTGATGCTAGCAGTGACCTCGGCATTCTGCTGTGGTGGTTCTGGAATGCCTATGCCACTTGTGTCTTCTAGGAACCACAGCACATCCAGGGATATGTTACTGAGTGAGCGGATGCTGCACGACTCCTCACTCTCAGCATCCTCAGTACCATGGGGAGCTGAGGTATAATAAGAAGTGGTATCCTCCAGCCAGGAGAGGGAGTCCTCAGCTGTGTCACTGGCACCAGATGAGGCAGTACTCTCTGTGTCCTCCACATTTTTATTGATGCTATAGGCTGGCACAGGAGAACACTGAGGGGTAGAATCCCACAGCCAGCTGATGTCCAACAGCTTGTATGAATCTGGAGAGCTGGACCTAGTGGAACTCTTGCTATTTCTCTCTTCATTCACCTCTTGCCCTTTGCTGTCTTCAGATGGCAGGAATGTGGGCAAGGAGGGTTCACTCCCTGCCCTCCTCAGGGTGGGAGGGAGGGTGGGAGGACCTGTGAGGCTCTTGAGAGAATGGCTCTTTGGGAGGGGCCACATTGCCCCAAGGAAGTTACCAACACTTTTCCTCCCATTGATCATATTGGGTTCTGCCAGGGCATCATTAAGCCTAATTTTTCCTATGAGTCCCAGGGTTCCTTCAGCCATGGGACCTAAGCAACATATGGCATCTTCAGTGGTGGAGATGGACAGCCTGGATCCAGTGTCTCTGGATGGTGTTGGTAAATCTGCATCCCAGAGATCCATGCACAGAAATTCTTCTTCCATGTTCACCACCAAGACAGGTGGGGGATGGGACCACCACAAGATGCTACAAGTAAAAAGACAAAAGCAGGTCTAGGAGAGCCTCTAATTCCTGCTTCATGAAAATCATAGCTACCTCAAAGTCCTAATGATAATCTTGGGGTCAGGGGATAAAGAAAAATAAACACCAACCCAAGCTCAAAGCAGATATGAGGAAGACCAGAGTTGAAATAAGTGCTCACTTAAGTGTGAGACAAAGATCAAATGAAAGACGTGGTGATGTGAGAGGATGAAGAAGTCTGATAATCCTGTGTCACCCCGAGGCATGACAGAATTTATTAAAAACATGTGAGACATAACAGAATGTATGAAAGAAAGATGAGTGTGATCATGCTGAGGAATAGAAATATGGGCCGGTATAATGAAGCTGAGTGGGAAGCACTAATTCAACCAAGAATCAATTAGGAGATGTCAATCATCACCAACAAACCTGGAAACAACTCACTATTGGGATGTGAAAGCAGATGAACAGTGTCTAATATCAAAGTTAATGTGAACCAATGTCTGAATCCAACAGCTCTGCAACAACCAAGCAACAGGCTCTCTGCAGAGTCAGAAGCCCCAGCCTCAGCCAGGGCCTCATGTGGGTGGAGTCTGCAACTCCTCACAATGGCTCCTGTGAGGTCATTGGATGAAATCAGCCTATCACAGCTATCCACAACCACAACAAAACAAAACTAAACCCAGGAATCCCTTTCTATCTCCAAGGACTGCATCAGTGTTCTCACTATCATGTCAAATTCCCTGAGAAGCAACATGTGTGTCCTTCCCAGGTTTTGCTTTGGCTCACACCGAGGGAGGACAAGGAAGCCATGTCTGGGGACTTGGGCATTGTCAGGTCCCTTGCCTCTGATGACCCAATTCCCCCTGTGGGGTTTCATCACCATGGGGGACCACAACCTTCTGAAGAGCACCCCCTGGTAGAGACCAAGAGCTCAGAAGCTTGAGATGATAGGAAACCTGTCCCATTCCCAACGTGAGGATCACATTTGGACTTCAGCAGCAACAGTAAAGACAAATATGGACTGTGTCATCTTTGGGCAGCCTGTGTTAGAGACATGCTTATGGACTAGATGGAGAATGAACACACAGGCTCCTTCAAGATACTTGTCATTCACACCCTCCAATGCTTTAATGACTGAAATTGCTGCAGACCTCTTCATCTCTACACCCATGATACAATTTCTGTTCCTTACACTCATGTTCATGGGCATCCAAAGGATGACAACCTGTCTGTGACACTGTGAGTCCATGGGGATGATGTTGTCCTTCACGAATCCCCAGTGTTGTTTTGTGTGGCACAGGGGGCAGGAGAAGACTCTTAAGATGATAGGGGAATTTATAACCACAGGGAAAGGCTGAGGGAAGCAACAAAGCAGGTGTGTGTGCTCCAAGCTGATGGCAAAATCAGATTCTGTATCTTTCACAGCTAATACAGACTAACAGGTGTTAAGGTCAAAAATTCAGTAATGTACAAAATGTCAAAGATAAACGGACAGAAAACAGTAGAAAATGGTGGATACAAGATAAACACAAGCAGGGGCACAAAGTAAATCCAAACCAAGCAGGAAGTCCACATTTAGGCCCAAACCCAACCCACTGGTCAGCACACTCACGAAGTTCAGATCAGTGGTGATCACAGATGTTCAGTGTCAAAGACGGACAATAAAACTGAAGTTCTCACGACCAAAGCCTTGAGGGAATCCTCTGTAGCCAACCAACAGCTTCAGGGCAACGAAAGGACAAGATCCAGGCCCAGCTGGTGCCTTATATGGGTGGCCTCTCTCAATCCTCACAATGGCTCCTTGTGAGGTCACCGAGCCATGGACCAATCACAGCTAGCCAGAGCCCATTGCAGTTTTTTTTTTTTTTTTTTAGTTCTTTGTTCATTGCTCTTCCCTAGCACATTCACTCAAACCTGACATAAATGAGTGACCCTTGGTCCAAAACAAAACAAAACAAAAAAACTTGGTGAATGTGTCTGAGCAACAAACACTAAGGTGTCCTATGCTTTTCACATACACATTCACCAAATGAACACATGCCAGCACAAAGACACCATTGTATCCACATAGGTCAAATAAGAAACACACACACTTTGGGGAGGAGAGAATTAAACATAATTAAATAAATCTTTTTAAAATGTTCTGACTCACCAAGAGGTGAGTCACTTTTAACGCCTTTATCCCCAGCTCTTGGTAGGCAAAGGCAGGTGGATCTCTGAGTTGGAGGCCAGCTTGGGGTACAAAGTGAATTCCAAGACAGCCAGGACTACATAGAGATACCCTGTCTCGTAAAAGCAACAACAAAACATGTTCTGAATGTAACTCAGCTAGTGAATTAGCAGAGGCAGAGAGCCAACTGTGTGGCCTGGTAGCCCAGGTTTACCTTTCAGACTCTATATATATATATATATATATATATATATATATATAAAATATATATATATTATATATATTAACATACATGTTATATATATATTATATATATGGTAGGGGGAGCAAATCATGTCAGTGATTGATTTTTATCTTTCTTACAAGCTGGGAGCTTCATTCTCTACCTCATATCCCACTCCAGGCTCCTGAACTATGACCATACCACCTGGTCCAATAAACTAAGTATGGGTGGGCCGAATTAGTATTTGGATGGGAGGCCAGGTGTGTTGACACAACACTGTAATCCCACTATATGGGAGTGAATGCAGGAGGATCCAGAGTTCAAGGTCATCCCTAGACATACAATAAGATGAATCTGAGCTACTCGATACCCTGCTTTAAAAAGAAGACGAAAACATTTGTATACATTTTCACATCTTAGTCCCAGCACCGAGTCAAAGCAGATGAGAGACGGTTGGTAAGGAAGAACAAGGATGGCACAGACCTTGGTACTGATAGGGGAGGAAAAGCAGCTTACATCCACCAAAGGAAATTCTCAGAAGATGGGAGATGGACTCCGTGAAGCAACCCTGAGTCATGGAAAAAGATCAATGTTACCTCCCCAAAACATGAGGGTACAGAGTCTTATGTAGCCAAGGCAGACCTCAAATTCCCTGTGTAGCCAAGAATGACCGGAAACCTCTGAGCCTCCTAACTTTTCTCCTAGTTCTTGAACCTCAGTGCCTTGAGAATTCTTTTCATAATTATTATTACATGTGTGTATGTATATGTGTATGTGTTCCTATGTGTATTGTGCGCATGGCTATCAGTTGTACTTGCTATATAGCCCAAGCTGGCACCAAACTCATGGGAATCCTCCTGCCTCTACTTCCTGTGTGCTGGTATTCCAGGTATAATTTCCCATAACTGGTTTAACTTATTTTTTATTGTGAAGTAAATAGTTCACATAGTTTGTATGAACAAAATGCCTGCAAAGAAGCTGTCTGGCTGTGAACAGCAACAACAGCACCTCCTGAACAGAGTCTGTGCTGTGACTGCAGAGGCTCATGGACCAGTTGGAATTTCAGTACTGTGGAGAGACTGTAATACATGTTTAGAAGCTAGTTTTAGCTTCTTTAGCCATTTCTTGTCCCGTCTGTACCTTACTTAGTTCCTTCCTTCCTCCTTCCCTCTTCCTCCTTCCTCCTTCCTCATTCCTCCTTCCTTCCTTGCTTGTTTCTCCTATTGCATTTCAAAAGAGTCAGGGTTTCTCTATGTAACCTTGGCTTCCTAAAATTCACTCTGTAGACCAGGCTGACATCAAACTCACAGAGGTCTGCCTGCCTCTGCCTCCTGAGTGCTGGCAGTAAAGCATGCACCACCATTGCCTGGCCCACAAATGTATTTTAAAGATGTCTTGACTTATGACTTTCTTTGTGCTGTAAAACTGTAAAATTCCTGTGAAATTGTTTGCACATTGGAACGTGGAATTTTTAGTAACCTAAACTTGTGTTCCCAGGTAGTGCTCACTCAACATGGCTCCAGAATATACTATCTCATATTCCTTTCAGGATGAGAGCTGTGGTCCTTAGGCTGGCATTTGTCTACACCTGAACCATACCACAAGGCAACAATTGCCCTCAGCCACAAAATGTAAGGAAATACTGGAAAACCCAGTGTTTAACATTGTACTGAAGTGTGTTAGTTATTTGCCTGTTTCTGGGCCAAAAGTGACTTGAGGCAGTTACTCTAGCTCACAGTTTGAGGGTAGAGTCTGTCATGGCAAAACAGTCATGGCAGCAGGAGCTCAAGACATCTGGTCCCATGGCATCCACAGTCAGGAAGCTGAGAACTTATACAGATGCAGCTATACCTGGAGCTCCTAATTTTTGCTTTTTGAAACAATGTCTCATATAGCTTCACTGGCTCTACTCTGCCAGTAGCTAAGCAAAGATCTCTACAAACACCACAGTTAACAGAGTAACAATCCAATGGTGGTTCAGACTTCAAGTCTGATGTCAAGTAGTTTCTTTTAGGCATATTTAAGCACATCACAATTGGGTGAAAAGCTTCCCGGTGATAATTTGCTCAATCCCATGAGCACAACAAAGCTGAGCCATGACTACATCAAAATTCTTTGTAAAGTACAAGTGACATCATCCTTAAAGGTGGGTTCTACAGATTAACTGAGGAAACAGGTTGGAGATCAGGGTTGGGGAGGATCTGGCGTGGTCTCAGACACATAGATATCCCAAAGGTCATCAGGCTATTAGCCACATCTATTCCCAGCCTTCTGGGCAGAAAACAGGCTATACACCTGTCCCTTTGAAGGAACAACCCTGTGTGTCTGACATCCCTGGCTCCCCTAGTGCTTATCTGTCAGCACAAGAACCTCTTCTCCTGCTCTATCATGGGACCTCACAGTTTCAAGTCTCCTCAATGAACCTAAGGATGTGTCCTTTCTATTCTCAGGAGTCAATCATTTATAGTCTGTGCTCATTGGACGGTGTAACACAGTTTCTAGGTCCTTGTAAAATGGAGTCTATTAAGGCAGGACACCGCCTGAAGTTCACTGCTTTCTACAACATGGAGTGAGACATGTAGCAGAGCATGACCTGATCTCAACACTGACGATGACTTCAACTCCTGACCCTGAACAAGAAAAGAAAGGAAAAGAGACATGGCTGCTCCTAGGTATGGCAGAGAAGAAGGTTCACTGTAGATAAAAGGGAGAGTACAGCCAGAGGCAGAGACATCTGGAAGAGTCCAGAATGAACGGGACCCTGAACCTACCCATTGAGGGGAGCGGGTAGGGGAGAATAGAGAGCCAGGACACCAGGAGGCTAAGAGGCCAGGAGGGTAAAGGGGACCAGTGTGGCCAAAATAGCTGGATTATATGGGAAGAACCTCTGGGGTAAGGACAGCCAGCCCCTGGGCTGAAGTTTTTAGGGGAGGGGGCAAGTTATGCCAGTCTGAGGGATGCCAGGAGAACCTGGTGGCCAGGACTGCTTTGATTTGTTAAATGGGCAGGCACCTCAGTTAGCTAGGAGGCCAGCTCTGTTAGGTCCAAGGTTCGAGACTAAGACACTGGGTTCCCTGAAGCTGAGTTACAACTGGTTGTGGGTGGCCCCGTTAGGTGTTGGGAATCAAAGGGTCCCCTGGAAAAGCAGCGTTCACTTCACAGCAGAGTTTTTTTCCAGTCCCCTTTACTTGACTTCCTGAGAGTTCATCTCCCTTTTGTTCTGTAGAATGACTTTACCACTTCATTTTGGGTTTTTGTTCGGGACAGGAGCTCACCATTTTGGGTTTTTGTTTGGGGCAGGAGCCTTGACTCTTCTGAAACTCACCATGTAGATCAGGTTGGCCTTGAACTCACAGAGATCCGCCTGCCTCTGACTCCTGTCTGCTGGGATTAAGGACATGCAGCAGCAAGCCCGAAAATCATAACTTTTACTTATGGAGATTTAAACCCTTTTTGTTCTATGTTCTGATGTAAATCTTTGTGTAAAGTTATTGAATTTCATCTGTCTGACTTTAGAAATACTCCTTCATGGCTTCTGTCTCCTGCAGCAGCCTCAGCTTCTTGGAGTGGCACAGTTCTTGGTTACCTGTCAGCGGGGAAGGGGGGCGGGAGGGGAGAGACAGAATTGAGGAGACCCAGAGGTACACACCAGGGGGACAGCTTTTGCTGAGTTTCTTCTCTCTCTCTCTCTCTCTCTCTCTCTCTCTCTCTCTCTCTCTCTCTCTCTCTCTCTCTCTCTCTCTCTCTCTCTCTCTCTCTCTCTCGTGCTCTCTCGCTCTTGCTCGCGCTCTCTAGCTCTCATTGTTGTTTTTTCCAGGCAGTCCTGGCTGTCCTGGCACTTGCTTTGTAGATCAGGATGACATCGAACCCACTGAGATCCGCCTGTCTCTGCCTCCAAGTGCTGGGATTAAAGGCCTGTGCCACCACCACCAGGCTTTGAGGAGTTTCTAAGAACAGAAGAACAGAACCAGAACGCTGGGGGGGGGAGGGAGCCATTCACATGCCTAGTCTCTCTGAGAGCTCAGTCTGGAGTCACTATGACTAGGCAAAATCTGATCCAGTACTTTGCCAGCCCCACCCTTCCCTTTGTGTGAGACTTCCCAGGACTGAGCAAATACTAATCCACACCGGTCATATATACAGGCAGGTCCAACAAAAGCTCGGGCAATTTCTGTTGGAAATTTCTATTTTGTACCCAGGAGGTCTCGGGCATGGGGCAGTTGAATTTACCCCATATGTATCCATACGCAGGAATCCTATTCCAGTCCTAAACTGTTTCTCTCTTCTAGTAACTTGGTATCCTCCGCCCTGCGATTCTGGGCGTGGGAATCCAGCTCCGCCTTCGCTGGCTGCCAGAGTAAGAGGGTATAAAGCCTCCAAGTGCTCGGCTGGCCCGGTTTACACTAATCCAGACTGCAGTCCAAAGCTCTCTCAGTAACTCTGCAGGGTCGTCCTGGCAACCAGCTGCTCAGCCAATCAGCACCTTGTACTGTGATCCGCCTTCAACATCTGGAGCCATGGCTGGTGAGTATGGCCGGCCGCTATGAGTGAAGGGGCTTGCTATGAGTGAAGGGGCTTGCTATGAGTGAAGGGGCTTGCTATGAGTTTTGTTACTTGCTTCAAAGAGGAAAAGTAAAGTGATTAGGGTTCTGGATGAGCCTTGACTAATCTCTTGAATAGTCTCTGGAAGGGAAGCTTCTGTTCTTAGCCAAAAGCACCGGTTATTCTGCAGCCCACTCTCACCTGAGGGCAACTGGAGTATTGTCCCTTCAACATCCCTTCCCTAACAGAGGCACTCTCGCACCTTATTTGGCCTATTTAGAGATAGGGCCTCATGTATCCCAGGTTGGCCTTAAAACTGCTGCATAACGAAGGCTGGCCTCTTGCCTCCACTGCCTGCATACCAGGATTGTAGATGTGCATCGCCACACCTGGCTTATATGGCCCTGGGATCCGAATCGAAACCAGAATTCAGTTTGCGTCCTAGGATAGCACTCCACCACCCGAGTTCTGTGGGGATCCACAGCCTAGGCCAGAAAGTACTTAAGCATTTAGGAAAGAGTTGCTAACATTTAAAAATGAAGAGGCAATTTATAGGGGCTCTTGCTGAGCTTGGCACACACCTTTAATTCCAGCATTCAGGAAGCAGAGGCAGACAGATCTCTTTAAGTTTGAGGACAGCCTGATCTACTTAGTGAGTTCCAGGATAGCCAGAGCTACATAGTGGAGAGACTGTCTCAAAAAACTGGGGGTGGGGTGGGGGGGTTGGTCAACTTCTGGAAGAAAACAGGAAAATGTGGAGATGGAGGACTGGCCGGAGCTGGAAAGCAGGGTAATAGAACTGGGGCCCTGCTTGGCCCTGGAGAGTTTTCACAGTGAACTTGGTGGGGGAATCTGGTTTGCCATTTGGTCTATTTTTGTGACAGTCTTCCCACTTTGCCATCATCCCAGGGGTAAGTGTGAGAGGGGTCCCTGGAGGTCGGCACTGCACTTGTCTGGTACCTAACTGGCATCTACTGCTTTCCTGAGCAGCCAGCGTCCAGGGCTAAGTGCTTCCCCACAGGGGCTGGCTCTGAGTTTGGGCAGCATTTCCACAGTTGGTGTAGAATTTTACCTTTTTGTATGCAGTTCTTTTCCTTCTAAAACTACTGCAGCCTCCACAAATGCACTCAGAACTTTACTTTGCTATAAGCATGCCAGGGATGAGGCTGATGCTTCCGTTGGTACCGTTGCAGTTTCTAGGAAAGCTCTACCATGAGTGGCCGGGAGAGACAGCAGGGAAGAGTTTTCAACAGCTGGTAAAGCTACATCTGCTGTTTTCCCTTTGCGTACTAGTCTGCATTTATCCATGAGGGATAAACGTTCAAGCCCCTCCATTAGAACCGCAGACATCAAAGTGCCATGCATGTTATCTTATACCCCATGCCTGTGATTCGCTTTAATGTTTGTTTATTCATTCACCCATTTGTTCATTCTGGCCAGACTAGATTCTAACTCAATTTGGTCTAGGCTGACCTTGAATTCTGGGTCCTCTTGCCTCTCTCCCAAGTGCTGGGATTACATGTGGGTGCCACCATGCATAGCTAAATTTAATTTGTAAATTAGAGTAGGAGATTAACAAAAATAAAAATAAAACAGAAGAGTGATGATGAAAATAGGTTGTAATACAGGCATCCTGGTTTTTTTTGTTGCTGTGATAAAATACTGACCAAAAGCAACTTGGGGAGGAAAGGGTTAATTTATTTCAGCTTACTTACAATTCCAGCTAACAATCCATCACTGAGGAGGGAAGTCAGGGCAGGAACCTGGAGGTAGGAGCTGAAGCAGAGGCCCTGGAGGAACGCTTTTAGGATTGCTCAGCCCACTCTCTACAGAAATCTGTACCACCTGCAAAGGGGTGGCACCACCCACTGTGGGCTGGGAGATGCTAGATCAATCATAAATCAAGAATATGTCCCATAAGCATACCTCCAGGCCAGGCTGAGGGAGGAAGTTTTCCAGTTGAAATTCTCTCCTTCCAGGTGGTCTAGTTTGTGTCAAGTTGACACAAACTAACCAGCACACATGGCTTTTAAAATATGAATTAGTACACCTTCAATCCCAGCACTCCAGAGGAGAGGCAGGTGGATCTCTGTGAGTTCAAGGCCAGCCTGGTCTACAGAGAGAGTTCCAGGACAGGCTCCAAGGCAATACAGAGAAAACCTGTCTTGGAAAAAAAAAAATTTTTTTCTGGAATTTTCAACTTGATATTTTTAAACCTGTTGACCACAGGTAGCTGAAACCAGGGCAAGTAAAACTACAGTGGGGGAGGGCACTATTGCATTTGACTCTAGAACTACCCCCTGAAGTGCTGGCACCTTCTCCTCCAATTAGAACTAGAAAATTTTCTAGGCATAGAGAGATAGCTCAGTGGTTAGGAGTACTTGCTGCTCTTGCAGAGGACACACGTTTGAGTCTAGAACCTGTGTTTGGCTGCTCGAAAATCTAGGAACTGGTGAGTGCTGTAATTAGTTTGGCTGTCAGGTTATGGTTAAGGGGAAGGGTTTGTTTTGTTTTTGTTTTTTGTTGTTGTTTGGTTTTTTTGTTGTTGCTGCTGCTGCTGTTTTAATTGTTGTAAATATGAGAGAACAGCCAAAGGCATCTGGAAGAGTCCAGAACAGAGAGAAAAAGAAGTAGACTGAACATGATCGGGCAATCTGTGAGAGCAGGGAGAACAGCAGGGGAGAGAAATAGAGAAACCGCATTGAGAAGGGCAGGCTGGTAAAGGGGACCGAAAGCTGCAGGGGAGGGTGAGCGAGGCCCGGAAAAGGGCTAGGATCGACTTTGAAATGTTCAACAGGGAGGGACTTGAGATACTGAGGGAGCCTAGAGGCCAAGCATGCTGTTAAGTGCCACACATATGCTGATAGGTGCCACAGGCAGCCACGTGTCCCTTTTGCCAGAGGAAAGGGAGATGTATACATGACTCCTTCCCGCAGATGCAAATCACTTCCACAAGTTCCCGAGGGATGCTGACTTTTATCTAACCACCAGAAACCCTCCTACTTGACTGCCTTTGGAGTTTGAGGATTTGGAGTTCCCTTTGGGCCTGACAACAATTACCTGTAACTCTACCTCCAGGGGAGCAAATGTCCTCTCATACTCCTGTGTGCACAAGCAATCCTACACATATAATCATGATTTAACATACATCTTTTAAAAAATAATTTCAGCTGGGCAGTGGTGGTGGTAGTGGCACAGGCCTTTAACCCCAGTACTTGGGAGGCAGGAAAATCTCAGAGTTCAAGGCTAGCCTGATCTATAAATTGAGTTCTAGGACAGCTAGGGCTACACAGACAAACCCTGTCTTGAAAAGCAAAAAAAAAAAAAAAAAAAAAAAAAAAAAGAAAGAAAAAGAAAAAAAAAATTAAAATAACAACCAGGCAATGGTGGCATATGTCTTTAATCCTAGCATTTGCCAGGCAGAAGCAGGCAAATCTCTGAGTTCAAGACCAGACTAGTTGACAGAGCGAGTTCCAGGACAGCTAGGGCTACACAGAGAAACACTGACTCAAAATACAAACATACATATATACATACATACATACATACATACATACATACATACATACATACATATCATAGCTGGGCACGATAGTACACACCCATAATCCCCAGTGTTTATGAGGGAGAGGTAGGAGAATCTGAAATTCAAACTGTCTTTGGAACTCACTATATATTGAGTTCAAGGCCGGCCTGGGTTACAACTCTCATCTCAAGAATAAAAAAAAAAAATATACCATCTTACAGAACATGGTGTGTTTGTGTGTACATATGAAATGAGGGTTATTGTGGAGAATGGGAACATTTGAATATTGTTTTTGAAAGAGGGTCTTACACTGCAGCTGAGACTGTCCTGGAACTCATGGCAGTCCTCCTGCCTCAGCTTCCCAGATGCTGACAATACAGAAATGAGCAATATAACTAGTTTTATGTGTGCTCCGTAACTCAGTCTTGAGATTGACTGGAATGTGCAGGACATTTGTTTTCCACTAACAGCAGATTGCAGGGAAAGTAGCAGCGTGGCTCTCCTATGTTTCAATTGGCTTGCTGTAGTCTTTTACCAGACAGATCATGTGGGTAGTAAATCTTTTACTGCTACAATATCACCATTAAAACACTTTTCCACAAGCTTGGAACCAGTCTGGTCTACATGATAAGCTCCAGGGCAGCCAAGGTCACATAGTGAAACCTTGTTCACACACACACACACACACACACACACCAGACAAATATAGGCCTGGAGAAGTGGTTCATTGGTTATGGGCACTAGCTGCTCTTGTAGGAGGTCTGGGCCCCATCCCCAGCACCCACACGGGAGTTCAAAACTGTTTGTAGCTCCAGTCCCTCTGAGGGTTCTGGGTGTGCATATGCTGCACAGACAAACATGCAAACAAAACTCCCACACCTATAAAATCAATAGATTAAAGAAATTAAATGTGATTTTTAAAAGTAATTCTATTTTTTCCCATGTGTCAGGGTCTCTCTCTATGTAGCTCTGGCTGTCCTGGAATTCACTATGTCAACCAGGCTGGTCTCAAACTCACAGAATTCTGCCTCCCAAGTGCTGGGATTAAAGGCTTTCACCACCACACCTGGCCAAACATTACTTTTTATAAACTTTAGATTCCACTGTAATGTATCCCAAGTGCTTAGCCCCTGTGACACCTAATAGATACCCAGTTAACAATGTGGCACGGATGACATGAGCATTTCAGGGGGTTAATGGAGTGAAATCAAACACGGGTGCAGGGGGTGGAGCAAGAGTCTCCAGGGTTCGGGGTTCATGGAATAATGAACCCATCTGTTTCTTGGCAGCGTGCCAGAGGCAGGAACAAGGGGCATTGACAAAACCGTGCTGTGGCTGCGAGGCTGGCTCATGGGTGTGAGGCTCCAGGTTTGATTCGCAGGACCTGACAGAAAGTAGATGAGCCATTAGATCTGTGTGCTGCAGGGAGACCCAAGACTAAGCAGAAGTTGAGCAAGCAGTGCTGCCCGTAATTCCTGCTGTGTTTCAGAGCTCAGCTGCAAAACAAACAAACATTTAAGTCTTTAATCACCCTGGAATTTATTTTCGTCTGTGGAATAACTCAAACAAAACTCGGGGCTGAAGAGATGATTTGGTTAAGAGTATTGAGCACCCATCTAACAGGCTGGGCACCCTACAAATACCCATAACTCCAGCTCCCGAGAACTCAGTGCTCCCCTTGTGGTCTCCAGGGGTATTTGCATACAAATGACTCAAGAAAATAAAAATAAATCCTTAAAAATTAGTTATTTAACACCAGCCCAAGAAACAACGCTGACAGCACTCAGAGGGCCCTTTTGTAACCTAATCACCATAATGACAAGGGTACCATTATACTGATTTTCCATAGAGGTCATTTTATTTTCATGTAGGTGGCCAATTAAATATGCCAACATTAATTTCTCACTGACTCAGAATATTTTCCTTGTTCTCCCTCCATCCTTTCCTTTCATTTTATTTTCACTTTATTTATGTTTTGGTTTTTCGAGACAGGGTTTCTTTGTGTAACAGCCCTGGCTGTCCTGGCACTTGCTCTGTAGACCAGGCTGGCCTCAAATTCACAGAGATCCACCTGCCTCTACTTCCTGACTGCTGGGATTAAAGGCAAGTGCCACCACTGCTTGGCTTTATTTTTATTTTTGAAATGTATCTTATTTGTTATTATTAGACTGGTGCATGTGTGTGCGTGCATGCGTGCGTGCATGTGTGTGAGTGCCATGTCACAGGTATGAATGAACTTCAGAGAACAACACTGTCAGTTGTTTTTTCCCACCGTTACCTGAGTTCTGAGGATCATCTCCTGGTCACCAGGCTTTGACAGCTTTCTTACTGAGCCATCTTCCCAGCCTTTTCTCCATTTTTATTAGTTACTTTTCATAGCTGTGACCAGAGGGAGCCAGGAATTTGTGGTAGAAGCTCTCATGGCACACAGGGAGAGAACACCCAGAGGGCCAGATCTAATCTTCAGAGGCCTGGAGAGACTCCCTCCCTCCAGCCAGCCCCACTCTAAAGTAGCACCAGGGGTTAGGAACTAAGTAAGTGTTCAATCCTTGAGCCTGAAGGGACTTTTTATCTTTAAACACAGGGTCAGCCTTGGCTCTTAGGTTAGCCAGAACCTATTATCCTCCTGCTCCCGCCTCTCAAGTCTTGGCTTTACAGACATGACTAACTAAACCTAGCTGGGGGGGGGAGGCATTTCATCTTCAAACCATAACAAATTGAAGCCAGAACCAAAGAATGCAAAACTCATACTCAACTCAATCACATGCCTAGCCTCATTCATTGGTTCTTTTTTTGATGGCTGCAGTGAACATAACATTACAATTTCAATGGCTCAGTCTATGAGTTCAGATCTCTAGAACCTGTGTTTTAAAAACAAGGCCAGGTATAGGAGTATGTACTTATACTCGCAGGAAAGTCCCTGGGGCTTGCTGGCAGCCAGCCTGGCCTACTTGGTAACTTTCTGGTTAGTGGGAGACCATGTCTCAAACAGGGTAGAAGTTGCATGAGGAATGACACCCAAAGTTGTCCTCTAGACTCTACATGTACATACATACACACATATGAGTAAACACACGCACACACACACCCCCCGGAATTTTGATCACATGGAGGTCCCAGAATTTGGGAGGTAGAAGTTGGAGAGCCAAGGGTTCAAGGTCATTCTATACTACACAGTTGGTTTGAAGCTAGCTTGGGCTACATGAAGCCCTCACTCATAGGGGTGAGAGGTGATTGGGTCACAATGGCCCTCAGAAATGGTCTAAGCTATTGTCAGATCTGTGGATTTGTATGTGGTGAGATTGTTTTAGAGTGAGGATGTTGTAAGAAGCAGTGTGGCTCCGTCTGGAGTCTGTCCCTCTTGCTATGTGCTACTCAGCACTGTTATAGGACTCTGCAGAGTTTCCACCAGCGAGAAGGACCCTCGCCAGGTGCAGCCTCCTCCCAACCTCTAGTGCTATGAACCAAATAAGCCTTCATGTTTAATTCATTATAAAGCCATGTAGTCTGTGGTATTGTTATAGCAACAGTAAGTGTGGGATGGTTGAATAAGAATGGCCCCCATAGGCTCATACATTGGAATGCTTAGTCACCATTTGAAAGGATTAGAAGAATCAGGAGGCGTGGCCTTGTTAGAGGAAGTGTGTCACTGAGGGGTGGGCTTCGAGGTTTCAAAGGCCCTGTGTTGCCCTTTCTTCCTGTGGATCAGGATGTGGGTCTCAGCTACTCCTCCAGTGCCATGAATGCCACTGTCCCCCACTATGACGATGATGATAGAATAACCTTTTGAAACTGTAAGCCAACCCATAGTGAAATGCTTTCTTTTATAAGAGTTGCCTTGGATATGGTGTCTCTTCACAGCAGTAGAATTATAAGAGGGTAAGTGAGCTAAGACAGCTACCAGCTATCACTTCTTCCCGTATGATCCTTGCCTCCCCAGCTCCTGAAGCTTTGCTTTGCTGGTTGGTACAGATGGAAAACCTAAAATCAGAAACTCATTATCTAAAATCCAAAGTGGTTTTGATGGTATTAAGGATGCTAGGCAAGCATTCTGCCATGAGTTACTCTCACGCACATCCTCCTTTCTTCTGTGTGTCTGCTGTATGTGTGTATGCATGTGTGTGTGTCCTCACCCTCAGCTGCAAAAAATAAAAATAAATGAACAATTTTGGGGGGCAGGGTCTCACTATTTAGTCACAGCTGGCCTCAATCTCAGAGATTCACTTGCCTCTGCCTTCTTAGTGCTGGAATTAAAGGGGTGTGCCACCACAACTGGCTTTTTTGGGAATTTTTCTTGGGTGTTGACTTGATATTCAAAATATTTTGGATTTTGGAGCCCTCTGGCCTTCAGCTTTTAAAAAAAATGAATAAATTACATTTTTTTTGTGTGTGTGTGTGTGTGTGTGTGTGTGTGTGTGTGTGTGTGTGTACATAGCCCATGTGGAGGTCAGGATAACCTCAGAGGCCTGTTCCCTCCTTCCACCACGTAGATCCTGGGTATTGCCTCAGGTCATCAGGCTTGGCAGCAAGCACAGACCTGCTGAGCCATCTCACCAGCCCAAACTTCAGATTTTCAGATTAGAGCTATTTAATTGATAATCTTAGCCACTATTCCCCTGTCTGAAAAACTGTGGTGGAAACATGTCTGACCCAAAGCATTTTAGATGAGAGACTCATTCAGCTTTAGATTTTCCTTCCACGTCTCACCTTCTTGTATCGGAACAGTGAGAAGAGCCCTGATTGTACTGGCCCATTCAGAGAGGACATCATTCAACTACGCCATGAAGGAGGCTGCTGTAGAGGCTCTAAAGAGGAAAGGATGGGAGGTGGATGAATCTGACCTCTATGCTATGGACTTTAACCCTATCATTTCCAGAAAGGATATCACAGGTAAGAATTGTCTCTCTATCAACAGTGGACCCTATGGCCCAGCCTCAGCCCTCCTTTCCTCCCAACAGGTAAGCTGAAGGACTCTGAGAACTTTCAGTACACTTCTGAGTCAACGCTAGCATATAAGGAAGGCCGCCTGAGCCCAGATATCGTGGCTGAACAGAAAAAGCTCGAAGCTGCAGACCTCGTGATATTTCAGGTATGGCCAGGACAGAAATCATAAGAAAGCGATGTCTGGGGTGTTTGTTCTTATTGCCCTAGACCTGACACTTTCTGCATTCTGTCTGAATAAATAATGTTCGTCGGGTGTGCCATTGCATAGGTTCACAGATAATGGGTAGCTGAACTGCCTGCACTTTGTCTATTTATCTAAATTATATTTGCGTGCATGCACAGGCCAAAAGATGAAATACCAACCATCTGTTTTGAGTGAGACATGTAGGCCTGGAGCTCAGCAATGCAGCTAGGCTAGCTGGCTAGAGAGCCCCAGGAATCCACCTATCTGTACCTACCCACTTCTGTTACTGGGATTAGAAGCATGCTATGGGCCATACCCAACTTCTCACATGGGTGCTTGGGAGTCGAACTCAGGCACTCATACTGGTGAGACCAGCTCTTTACTGACTGAACCATGTCTCCAAGCCCTATAAATTCTTTGTCCTGGTTTTCTTCCTGAATGTGTTCATGAGTATTGAACCACATTTTTGAGGAGAGTGAAGACTGGAGCAGGCTCTCCGCTGCTTTTATTGAGAACAGAAGGCAGATAGATACAGTTTTGAGATGCGGAGGATGAACACCAGGACCTCATGCCTGCTTGCTAGGCCAGTGCTCTGCCACTGAACAGTAGCCCAGATAAGACTTCCTCATGGGGCACCTGATAAACCTTAGTCACAGCAGCCAGTGATCTGCATTCTGAGTGGCTTTGTTTATTCTAGATGATGGGACTGTAGATCTGTGTACACAAGGGAGGCACGTCTTGGGAGGATGCCTGCTAACACAAGCTCTTGGGAAAATATTCAGTAATGCTCTCAGAGGCAAACCCACCTGCAGTCCTTGCTACTTGGACTTTGCCACCAAATGGATTTCATGGAAATAGATCTTATTTGCATATGACTTTATTCACGCCTAGCCAATGGTTATAGTTTTTAGGAGGAAGAGAGAGAGAGACAGAGAGAGAGAGAGAGACAGAGAGAGAGAGAGAGCCAAGATCAAGGATAGAATTTTCTCCTATTGAGTTAGGTACTACCATATATTTTTCTTGAGTTTTTTGTTGAGTTTTTGTTTGTTTGGAGACAGACAGGGTCTCTGTGTCGCCCTGACTGGCTTGGGATCATTATGCTGAACAAGCTGTCGTAGAATTCACAGAGCTGGGTTTGAAGGTGTGTTCCACCATGTCAGGAAAATATATTTTTTAAATTATGTAGGCTGTGCGTCTGTGATGGGCATGTGTATGTAGATGTAGGTGCTTGTGGAAAGACCAGAAGTGGATATTGGATCCCATGGAATTAGATGCTAGGGCTGACCTAGGTCATCTGGAAGAGAAGTATGGACTCAACCTGTAAACCATCTGTCGTGTTTCTTTTTTTGAGACTGGGTCTCTCTGTATATTTTTGGCTGACCTGGTACTAAATATGTTGACTAGGCTGGCCTCAAACTCAGAGAAAGCAACCTGCCTCTGCCTCCCAAGTGCTAGGACAGAGTCTCACTATGCTGCCTGGGCTAGCCTTGAACTCAAAATCTTTCAGCCTCAGCTCCCAGAGTTGCTGGGATTGTGTGTGTTTGCCACCATGGCCTATTACTGTTCTTCTTTTCTTGCTCTTTTCAGAAGATGTTGGTATGTAGCTTGGAATTCAGTAATCCTGCAGCTCCAGCCTTACCAAGTAGTTCATACTAAGGGAGCAAGGCACATCCCCTGGTTGCTAAATGTGCTAACTTTTTCTGAGGGAATGGCAAAGGCAAAGAACAATTTTTTCCTGGCCACAGGGGGAAAGGACCAGCAGGGGGAGTGCCCTGAGCTGAAATCTTGTCTGTCTTCTGTCCCACAGTTCCCACTGCAATGGTTTGGAGTGCCCGCCATTCTGAAAGGTTGGTTTGAGCGAATACTTGTTGCAGAATTTGCCTATACATATGCCACCATGTATGACAAGGGCCCTTTCAAGGTAGGTGAACTTTTGGGCATTTCCTGGTAGATTCTGCCCTGGACTCTTAAGACCAGGGAGGGATGCATTGTACAGCTCTTGTCAATCAAATGTATGATGTTTTGCATTTGTTTGATTTTTTTTCATTCACTTACATATTATTTTATGTATAAGGGCATTATGCCTGTTTGTATGTCTGTGTACTGCATGTGTACAGTGCCCAAGGAGTCCAGAAAAGGGCATCAGATCCCCATGTGGGTGCTGGGAATTGAACCTGACTTGGACGGAGAGCAGCAAGTACTCTTAACTCCTAAACCATCTCTTCAGTCCCCGATTGATTGATTGATTGATTGATTGATTGATTGATTGATTGAACTTGCAGATTGGCAGATAAGACTCAGGTTGTCAGTCTTGGTGACAGGCACCTTTACCTGCTAAGCTAGCTCACCAGTCTTTGTTGCAAAGTATTCCAGAAAAAAACGAAAAAGTGAGTGTTGGGATTAGTGAGTGTCAAAGGATAGACGAAACTAGACTTTAAGATGTTTGGTGGATACTTCGTTGGACTATTCTCTTCATGTTTGAGATTTTCCATAGTAAAAATCAAATGAAAATTTTTACTGACATGGTGGCAGACACCTAAAATCCCATTTGGGAGGTAGAGGCTGGAAGATCAGGAGTTCAAGGTCATCTTCAGCCAAATAGAGAGTTTTAGGTCAGCCCGGCATACATGAGATTCTGCCTGGAAAAAAAAATAAGACAACAACAACAACAAAAACTTTGTTGTTTGGAGGCCAAATAGTGGCAAGAAACACCTTTGATTTTTTTTTTAAATCTAAATTAAAAACAACAACAACAACAAGACACAGGATCTCCCTTTGTAGACAAGATTGGCCTGGGACTCAGAGACCCACCTGCCTCCTGGGTGCTGGGATAACAGGTGTCTGCCACCATGCCAGGCCATCTCCTAATGTTTAAATGAGCTGGTGATTTGGGCTGCAGTCGTGGCTATCCGCAGCCACATGCTAGTCACAGCTGCAGTTGGAAGATGTGCAGAGTCACACTGAGGCTGCAGAGGAGCTGAACAATAGGATGAACTCTCCCTGGAGCCATTCATTAACTCACTGGGGCCCAGGAGAGGAGAGGATGACTCTTGTTTTCTTTCAGAATAAGAAGACCTTGCTTTCCATCACCACTGGGGGCAGCGGCTCCATGTACTCTCTTCACGGTGTCCACGGGGACATGAACATCATCCTGTGGCCAATTCAGGTACCTCATTGTCGGTGAACTTCCAGGGGAGTTTGTTAGCTGAGCATTCCTCGGAGTCCAAACCTCCAGACAGTAACCGAAAACTGACCCAAGGTGTGAGGAGGAAAGCCTGGCAACGGCACAGCAGCACCCAAGCTTCGTTCAGGGACTTGTGACATAGATGAGCCAGTCCACCAGGGCACAATATGGTCAAACAGTCTCTCCTAACCAACGTGCACCCGACCCTCAGCATGTGGAGCCAAAGCCTTGGGCTCTTCGGTCTTCTAGAACTGTATGTGCAGCTCCAGAACAACAAAGTGTGTGTGTGTGTGTGTGTGTGTGTGTGTCTGTGTGTGTGTCTGCTGTGTAGAGGCTAGCTGGCTTATGAGCTTCTGGACTGTTCTCATGTCCTGTGTGTGTGTGTGTGTGTGTGTGTGTGTGTGTCTGCTGTGTAAAGGCTAGCTGGCTTATGAGCTTCTGGACTGTTCTCATGTCCCCACCTCCCATCTTGGCGTGGGATGCTGGGACTGCAGAATCATGCCACTGTGTTCACTTTTTTACAAGCCTTCTGGGTTCTAACTCATGCCATCAGGGCTTGCAAGGTTGGTACCCTTACTTGCTGAGCCATCTCCCCAGCCCTTTTATTTATTTTCTAAGGGGTGGTGGTGGTGGTTCAATGTGGTATGTCATGGACTGGAAAGATGGCTCAGCAGTTAAGAACACTGGGTGCTCTCCCAGAGGACCCAGGTTCAATTCCCTGTACCCACATATTCACTTCCAGGGAATCCAACATGCAGGCAAAACATCAATGCACGTAAAATAAAAATAAATTACTTAAGGGGGGGTGTCTCATTATGTAAGTCCAAAGTGACTTGAACTTGTGACAGTTCTGACTCGGCTTATTAGGTGCTGGGTGTAAGGCATGGACCAGCACGTCTGGCTCCCCAGGACAAGTTAAGAACTGCATTCATTCAGCTTGCCTTAGAGGTGGGCTTTGGACTCTGAGGATGATGTCTTCTGAGGGGAAGGGATTGGAGAAGAGAGTGATTGAGGTGGGCAGTGGAAGGATCATTTCTAAAGACCGAGGGAGGCAGGAAAATGCACATCCACATGCCCTGGCACGAGCCAGTGCCAAGGGGCAAGCAGTCTCCCCAATGTAATAGAACTTCTGGCTCTTTTGGCAGAGGATCCGGGTTGGCACAGTTTCAAGGCTTTATTCATTGAGAAAGCTCCACCAAGGAGGCTAAATGAGGTGACAGAAAGGGAGGGAAGGCAGAAGGTAAGAGAAGGAACTGTGACAATTCACCAGGGTACCTCAGGCCTCTGACTGGCTTTTCTCTCATTGGCAAGCCCAGATCACCCTTTTAAAAGAATTTTAAAAATTTAGCCAAGTGGTGGCTCATACATTTAATCCCAATACTCGGGAGGCAGAGGCAGAGCTCTATGAGTTCAAGGCCAGCCTGGTCTACAGAGTGAGTTCTAGGATAGGATCTAAAGCTACAGAGAAAGCCTGTCTCAATAAACCAAAACCAACAACAACAACAACAAAAAGTCCAGGAGCAGAGACTGGAGAGAGAGCTTGGTGGTTAAGAGCGCTGGCTGCTTTTCCAGAAGACCCTGATTGGATTAAAGGCATGCACCACCACTACCTGGCTTTTTTTTTTTTTTAAGATTTCTATTTATATATTTTATTGCTCTGTGTGTGTATGTGTGTGTGTTTGTGTTTATATAAATGTGCTACATTTATGTAGGTGCCCACAGTGGTCAGAAAAGGTCATCTAATCCCTTAGAGCTGGAGTGACAGGTGGCTTCAAGTCATTCCACCTGTGTGCTGGGAACCAAATTTGGGTTCTCTGAAAGAGCAGCAAATCTTAATGGTTGAGCCAGCTCTCCAGCCCCAAGACCAACTTCTGATGCTCATTTACAGTAGCCTGCCAGACTGCTCCTGAGACTTAGCTTTGTGTTCTTTGTCTCTTTCAGAGTGGCATTCTGCATTTCTGTGGCTTCCAGGTCTTGGAACCACAGCTGGTGTACAGCATTGGCCACACCCCACCAGAAGCCCGGACTCAGATCCTGGAAGGGTGGAAGAAGCGCCTGGAAACTATCTGGGATGAGACACCGCTCTATTTTGCACCAAGCAGCCTATTTGACCTAAACTTTCAGGCAGGGTTCTTACTGAAAAAAGAGGTCCAAGAGGAGCAGAGAAAGAACAAATTTGGCCTTTCTGTGGGCCATCACTTGGGCAAGTCCATTCCAGTTGACAGCCAGATCAAAGCTAGAAAATAAGGGTTTTTTCCCCCTAACACGTAGTTAAACCTAGTTATTATTTTTCCAGCTTACCTGACTTTGTTTTGTTTTGTTTCCCTTATTCCACAAGGATAGGAAAAGAAGTAGGCTCACTTCATACATTTGTGGATAGTTCTATCACCAAGTGTACAGCTGTGACAACAATATGACGTCCAAAATCAGATTAGGTGCCACAGGTCATTTGGGATATGAAGCAGGGGTAGGGAGGGGGTATGGAAGCTGGAAGCTATTCCTTTAGGTCATCGAGGCAATATAATCCTTTTCTTAGGGCTAGCCCTGGCTACATGACATTCACCTCTCCGAAGATTTGTTTCTTTTAATTAACTCTCTGTAGTTTAGGGCTTAGGGGAATTGCTTAGAGAAAACAATGGCTAAGGGACTGACTTGCTTTAGCAGTTAGCAAGCTAAAGCCTGTTTATGATACATTCTGGTTTCAATTACTGTGCAGTAACTGGCGTGCCTCCCAGGGGCATTTCTCTCCAGCTCTTTTCTATCTTGTACACAGCACACACAGGTCCTGGGAAATGAATATTAAAACAGATCTTGGTCTCATTCTTCTGTTTCATTTTTTTGCAGAAATAAATGAACACACCAGGGCATGGTGGTGCAAGCTTAATAAGCCCTCCAATACTTCAAAACAATAGCCCGCTGCTGAGCTGGAGCGTAGGCTCAGCAGGTAAGAGCCCTTGTTCTTGCTCAGATCCTGGATTCAGCTTCCAGCCCAGACACCTGCATAGAAACTAATGGCTGTTTCTAACTTCAGCTCCAAAGGATCTGTGCCCTCTTCTGTCTTCTGCAGGCACCACAGGCACATAGTGCACAGACATACATGCAGGCAAAACATCCATATACATAGAATAAATCCTAAGTGCCAAAACAAAACAAAAAAAGCCGTCGCCTTCTACCAAAAGTGTCATCTATACAAATACCTTGAAATCAATGGCATTCCTTTTTTATTTTTAAAGATGCTTTATTTTTAATTAGGTGCACTGTGTGTGTGTCTGCCTGAGTGCCAGTGTCTACAGAGGCCAGAAAAGGGCCTTCGATCACCCAGAGTTGGAGATACAGGTGGTTGTGGGCCACTGGAAGTGGGTGCTGGGAACCAAACTCGGGTCCTTTACAAGAGCAGAAAGTGCTTTTTAGCTACTAAACTATCTCTCCAGCCCTGATGATTACATTCATTCTAAGAAAATATTTGGATCCCATGATATTAGGGATAAAGTTGTAGGCATTATTATTTATAGACAATAATTTTAACACTGTGTGTGTGTGTGTGTGTGTGTGTGTGTGTGTGTGTGTGGGGGTAGCTAAAGAATAATCTCACACATGTGAAGCAAGGATCCTTCCCTTGACCTACATTCTCAGTTCCTCATTTTGGTATATCAATTTTGGCATAAAATTAATTTTTATTTAGGGGGTGTATGGACCGTGAGTGTGGCTACCTATGGAAACTAGAAGATGGAGTCACAGCTCCTGGAGTTTTGGGCATCTGGTTGTAAGACACCTGATGTAGGTGCCCAGAATTGAATCCCTTTTGAACCCTCTGCTAGAACAGCAAGGGTTCTTAAATGTTGAGCCATCTTCTACCCCCACCCCCATTTAAATTCTTGAAATGCAAGCTGGGTATGTTAGCAATGCTATGACTGTCATCTCAGCATTGAGGACACTGAGACAGGAGAGTCAGAAACTCAAGGTCTTCCTGAGCTATATAGTGAGTTTGAGGCTATCGTGGGCAACAAGAAGCCCTGTCTCTAGAAACAAACAAATCTTTAGGTGTATCCCCTTCCCATGTGGGTGCAATTCAAGGATATCACAATAGTGCACCCTCTTGTGGAAAATGGCATGAAAATATGCAAAGCTATGTGGCCAGAGAATCTGCAGACCTGACTTAGTATTGAATGCTTTAAAATTCAACAAATAAACCCACTTCACTGATACCAGTACAGGTATCCATGTTGATATACTTAGGGCTTTCCGGAGGAACAGAACTTAAAAAATAAATCTAGATAGGTAGACAAAGGGGATTTATTAGAATGGTGTTTAGAATGTGGTCCAGCTAGTCTAACAATAACTGTCTAACAACAGAAGGACCGAGAATCTAGTAGTTATTTGATCCACGAGGCTGGATTTCTGAAGTGGTCTTTATATGCCTGAGTCCCAAAGAAGTCAGCTCTAATGCCAGTGAAGGAATGAATTTGCCAGTGAGAGTGAAGGCAGGCAGGCAAAGACAGCAAGCTTCCAGCTTCCATGTCCTTTTTCTAGGTTGCCAGATTAAAGGTGAATCTTCCCACGTCCAAGATCTGAGTGCATCTGTCCAGCCAGGTGGTGGCGCACACCTTTAGTCCCAGCACTCAGGAGGCAGAGGCAGGCAGATCTCTGAGTTCCAGGAGAGCTAGGGCTACAAAGAGACAACCTGTCTCAAAAGGAAAAAGAAAAAAAAACAAAAACAGTGCCTCTTCCCATGTCAAATGATTTAAGGAAAAACAAAACAAAACAAAACAAAACAAAACAAAACAAAAAACCCTCACAGGTGAGCCCAGCCACTTGAATTTGAATTTTAGTTAATTCCAGATGGAGTCAAGTTGAAGACCAAGAATAACCATCACACAAGCTGAAGGGAAATCTGGGTTTCAGTAACAAGAGGTGGCCAGGTGTAGGTAAGGTAATATAGCCTGAGCTGGCTGCTTCATATTGAATGGCCATGAAATCACCTGTCCCTGGAACCTATCTAGTGGAGGGGAGAACTGACTTCTGAAAGCTTATTCAGATCACACATGTGCCATGCATATGTGCTAGAAAGAATGCACACACACACACACACACACACACACACGCAAACACGCAAACACACAAATAATGTAATAGTGTTTTGTTTTGAGACAGGGTTTTACTGTGTAGCCCTGGCTGTCCTGGAACTCTCTTTGTAGACCAGGCTGGCCTTGGAATCAGAGATCCGCCTGCCTCTGCCTCTGCCTCTTGTGTGCTAGGATTAAAGGCATCCATCTCTGTCCTGATGCAATTATTTTAAGAGCTTTAGAAAAGAAAGTGGTATTGGAATTACAGCACATAGTAAAAATGTGGTCAATGGATGCCTGGGGGTTGGGGCAGTTTTTACTCTGATATAACCAACCAAAGGGCCATTCTTCCGAGTGCTAGGCACATAGAAAAATGGGAACACTTACCCTTGCAGAATTGCATTATTATGAAAAAAAATGGCAGTTACAGAAACAGGGATGCTGAGTGTTGAAAAGTGTCAGGAAGAAAAAGGTTTAAAGGGATAGAGCTGGGACTGACATACAGGATAATAAAGAAAGCTGTCCATTAAGCCCATGCTTGTCAGATAAAGTGCAGAGTGAGACTGACTACTAGGAGGAACACCCCAGGCACCGGTAGGTCTTTAATAAACCTGGGATAGGATCGTGCAAACAAGTTCTAGGAACTGGAAATTAACTAGCAGGACTAAAACAGAGAAAGTGAAAGACTGACAGGTCAGAACAAAGTCACTAGGATACTGCTCTAAGGAAAAGTCCCTGGAGGCTATGAGCTGAGGTGTGCTAAGGCTTGTTTGAAAAGGGTTGTGGTATGTGTGCAATCAAGTGTAAGAGATGAAGGTGGATTTGGCCCTCCCAGGGTGCTGGAACAATAGGGGCAACAGGTGTGTTTGACCAGATCAAAGATCAGGGTTAGCAGGATTTGATGATGAATCTGAAGCAGCTGGAGTTCGAAGTTGCAAAGGTATATTGGCCTAAGCAATTCAAGGACAGAGACTCCATTTGTTAGGATCTAGAAGGAACACTTTGGGGTAGGGATGGGGAGCGGGAGGGGGGACTAGCATTTGGCTCACTTCATGCTATCTTTGAGAAGTCTGCTAAGACAATCAAGGTGATGTTGGCTAGCAAAAAGCAGGGTCCCAAGAACTGCAGAATTTAAGGAATTTATCAGCTAGGTACACACGTGGGAACCCACAGTCTTTAAAGCAATGAAACTGGAGGTGCTCTCCCAGAGCTGTGTGCGCAGGCCTGCCGACTGATCTCTGAGGCTCTGCTATACTTGAGGTCAAGATACATTTGAAAAGGGGTGGTCAGTGCAGGCATAAAAACACAGCTTTCACCTCAAGATTATTCCAGAGTCAAACTGAGTGACCATGCTTGGAGACATGGATTTAGGTTATCTCAAATTCCTGTTCCAGTATGTGAGCAATTTCATAAAGTTGCAAAGTTTTTATGGTAATAAAACAAAGTTTTAGACCAAGGCATCTTAGAAATACATTGGTGGGGAAAAAAAAATACTTGGGTGGAAATATCAGACAGGTAGGTTACAGTCAGGCAGAGGAGGCTCCCCTACAGGCCTTAGATGCTGCTTTAACCCTTGGGTTGGTAGAGAATAGTTACTACATTCCAAACTTTTCAATCTATGTGGTTAGTTTTTGTTGTTGTTTTGTTGGTTTGTCAATCTGACAAGCTAGAGCCATCTGGGAAGAGAGAACTCAATTGAGGAATTGCCTCCTTCAGATTGGGCTGTAGGGAAGTGGGGGCAGGAGATTTTCATTAATGATTAGTGTGGGAGGGGCCCAGCTCACTGTGGGTGACCACCAGGGCAGGTGGTCCTGGGTTGTATAAGGTAGCTGAATAAGCCAGTAGGCGTCTTTCCTCCATGGTTTCTGCTCTAAGTTCCTACCCTGGCCATTCTTTCTCTCCAGGGTGCTTTATCACTGCAATAGAAAGCAAATTAAGACATTTGCTATCAGGATGTTACCACCACAGAGGTGGGTAATGAGGAGCTCTTTAGGGCACTGAGGAAAGTCCAAGAGAAACAAATTAGGCTCCAGACCTGCAGCATCCCAAATTTTCCAGTCATTGAAGTTTTAATCAGACATCCTTGGCAGACAGCTTCTTCCAGGGGAAGTGCTTCACACTGGGGAAGCAGAGAGAAGACTGTACCATCCTGACAGCCAACTGAAGAAAGTGTGCTGAGGAAGGAGTCATTGGGTGTGTCAAAAACTGTAGGTAAGCCAAGTACGATGAGGGTCCACCACGTGGAAACCACTCCTCCATGATATGGGCAACGCCTGTTTCAATCGAGTGGGAAGATGCATACTGGGTGTATTCAAGGAGATGGGAGAGACTGTGAAAATACTACAGAAGAGAAGTGATGGCAGAGAATTACTCACCGGATGCTGACACAGGCTCTCTTCCAAATCAAACTGTTGCCATCTTCAGGACTTCTGCTCACAAGAGAGACTCACAACAGGGTTTGTTGATGATTTGACTAGTTGACTAGGTGGGTCAAAGGGGTGTGTGTGTGTGTGTGTGTGTGTGTGTGTGTGTGTGTGTGTGTGTGATGGAACCCTCCTTGAGTAGCTAACCACTCCAAGGAGGTATGTGTGTGTCAGGGGACCCTCACCTGAATATCTAACCACTCCAAGGGTATGGGGGGGGAGACCCTCACCTAAGTATCTAACCACTCCAAGGGTGTTGTGTGTCTCAGGTGACCCTCCCTGAAGTATCTAACCACTCCAAGGGTGTGTGTGTGTCAGGGGACCCTCCCTGAGTATCTAACCACTCCAAGGGTGTGTGTGTGTGTGTGTGTCAGGTGACTCTCCCTGAAGTATCTAACCACTCCAAGGGTGTGTGTGTGTCAGGGGACCCTCCCTGAGTATCTAACCACTCCAAGGGTGTGTGTGTGTGTGTCAGGTGACCCTCCCTGAAGTATCTAACCACTCCAAGGGTGTGTGTGTGTCAGGGGACCCTCCCTGGAGTATCTAACCACTCCAAGGGTGTGTGTGTGTCAGGGGACCCTCCCTGAGTATCTAACCACTCCAAGGGTGTGTGTGTGTGTGTGTGTCAGGTGACTCTCCCTGAAGTATCTAACCACTCCAAGGGTGTGTGTGTGTCAGGGGACCCTCCCTGAGTATCTAACCACTCCAAGGGTGTGTGTGTGTGTGTCAGGTGACCCTCCCTGAAGTATCTAACCACTCCAAGGGTGTGTGTGTGTAGGGGACCCTCCCTGAGTATCTAACCACTCCAAGGGTGTGTGTGTGTGTGTCAGGTGACCCTCCCTGAAGTATCTAACCACTCCAAGGGTGTGTGTGTGTGTGTGTGTCAGGTGACCCTCCCTGAAGTTCTACCACCCAGGGGGGGGGCGGGGACCCTCCCTGGAGTATCTAACCACTCCAAGGGTGTGTGTGTGTGTGTGTCAGGTGACCCTCCCTGAAGTATCTAACCACTCCAAGGGTGTGTGTGTGTCAGGGGACCCTCCCTGGAGTATCTAACCACTCCAAGGGTGTGTGTGTGTGTGTGTTTGTGTGTCAGGTGACCCTCACCTGAATATCTAACCACTCCTCCCAGCTGTAAACAATTCTAACTTAAATGCATGTGGTCTCAAGAGAGGCTAGAGGATACAGATTTGGAAGAAAAAGGGAAGGGGACATTCATCTAAGCAGCCCCAGGGAAAGCCATCATCCCCACCAGGGAAGACCTTCCAGTGTGGCTACTTTAAAGCCACCTATGCTTCTGTCCGTAACTGCTCACCCACTGCTCTGTAAATACACCTCATAAATTCACTGGTTTGCCTCAGTGGATGTTGGTAAAACCATACATGCTAGGACCTTAGGGAAAAGGGTGGATGTTGCTGACATCACACCATGGGAAGGGATTTTATTATTATTATTATTATTATTATTATTATTATTATTATTATTATTATTAGCAGTAGTATTAGTATTGGTTTTTCAAGATAGGGTTTCCCTGTGTAGCTCTGGAACTAGCTCTTGTAGACCAGGCTGGTCTCGAACTCACAGATCCGCCTGCCTCTGCCTCCCGAGTGCTGGGATCAAAGGTGTGTGCCACCACTGCCCAGCTGGGAAAGGATTTTTATTATTTATTTTTGTTTTAGAGAGAAGTCTGTTATAGGTTTCTAGGTGTGGGGAGGGAGAGCCATTCATTTGAGCTAAGCATGAAAGTCAGCCATGATATGAACTGCATGGCAAATGGAAGAGGAACTTCAGAGACAGAGTAAGGAAGGCAGAATATTAAGGAAAGTATGCTTAGGCTCTGGCCAGCATCCAGGAGAAAAGGGCAGAAGGACAGCAACACAAAGTTACACCTGAGTCAGGACTCAGAAAGGACCACCGGCCAGAATCATTGGGGAAGAGGGAACCTGAGAAAATCCCACCAGACTGGCCAGGCGGGAAGCCTATAGTGCATTTTCTTGATTGATGACTAATGTGGTGGACCCAGCCCACTGTGGGTCAAGTTTGATGGTTCTGGGTTCTGTAAGAAAGTCTGAGCAAGCCAGTAGGTAACACCTCTTCAATGGCCTCTGCATCAGTTCCTGCCTCCAGGTTCCTGCCCCATTTGAGTTTCTGCCCTGACTTCTGGAACTGTGAGCAAAATAAACCCTTTTCTCCCCAAGTTACTTTTGGTTTAGTGTTCAATGTCAGCAATAGAAACCCTAACATACACTGTGTGGACCAAACAGAAGCTGGCTCCTGATGACTGCACTTGGTGGGGGGGCAGGAAATTTTGCTTATTTATTATGTATACATATTTATTATGTATTATGCCTACATGTGTCCCTGCCTGTCAGAAGAGGGCACCAGATCTCATTAGAGGTGGTTGTGAGCCACCATGTGGTTGCTGGGAATCGGACTAAGTGACTGGAAGATCAGTCACTGCTTTTAACCACTGAGCTATCTCTCCAGCCCTTGCCTTATGTTCTAAGAAGTTTACATACCAATGGGAATAACACAGCCTTGGAGCTATGACAATTAAAGAATTTTTAAAGTAAATTTTATTCTTGAGAATTTCATACATATACAATGAAACATATCACCCCAACTTGCCCCTCCAACTCCCTCCATTTCCAACAAGCCTCCCTCACAACTAGTTTTGTATGTGTATGCATGGGTGCAGGGACTTCCTCTGGAGCATGAGAAATCTACCAGTGGGAGTACTCTCAAAAAGAATGATCTTTCCCTCCCCCAGCAGCTAGCAACTGCTAATAGCACCACAGTAAGGGATGAGGCCTGGAGTACAGCCCCCATCTATGCTAGAACTTTGGCTGGCTTGATCTTGTGCAAAAAATCTTAGCTGCTGTGAGTTCTTGAGTATGATTGCCATGTCATAGACCTGGATCTTTCAATAAAGGGAAATGGTAATAGTAATGTTAATATAGTGTATTTACTATGAACCAGGAAGTAAGTTAACTAATACATATTAACTGGCTTAACTCTGGTGATAGACCTAAAGGGACAGTCTCCTTTACAGAAAGCAAATTGGTGAATGGTTGAACAGTAACGTATGGAAATCAAGGCTCCACACAGGACCAAACGTGAGCCCTTGTTTTTACCAGTTACTTGTGTTTGTGCATTCATGTCATGATGAATTTGTGGGGTCAGAGGACAACTTTATGGAGTTAGTTATCAACTTAGAAGGAAGTTTCTGGGTTCTGGGGATTGAATTCATGTTGCCAAGCTTATGAGACAATGGGCCAAAGTGGTGGTCCTTGGTTTTGAAAGACTGGATTTATTTATATGTGTATATTTATATGGCATGTGTATCTGCGTATGCATGGAGGTGCCTGCAGAGGGCAGAAAGAGGGTGTCTGACCCCATGGAGTTAAGTTACTGGAAGTTGTGAAGTGCCTGATATGGGTGCGAGGAACCAAATTTAGGTCCCTCTGCAAAGCAGTGGACACTCTTAACTGTTGAGCCATCTTTCCAGCCACCTTTTCTTTTTTTCTTTTGTTTTTTGAGACAGGGTTTTTGTGTGTAGCTTTGTAGGCCAGGCTGATCTTGAACTCACTGAGATCCATCTGCCTCTGCCTCCCCCTCCTGAGTGCTGGGATTAAAGGCATGCACCACCATTGCCTGGCTCAGCCACCTTTTCATTTTGATTATAATACATTCCCAGTGCTGTTTAAGCTTATTGAAGCCAAACATTAACATTCTCTGGTTTTATGTGTGCATGTGTACTGTTTGTAAATCTGTGTGTGCACGTGTACTTGCAAGTGCAGCTATTGTTTGGGTGTGGGTGGCAGCTGACTGCTCTGCACCTCAATTCCTTAGTCAGGTTCTCTGCTATACTCAGCACACTCTGATACACATCAGTTCATACAAGTGGAAGCGACTACAGTAATAGAGATGGCCTCTGAGTGAGGAGCTGAAGGAGGGGACACTGGTTTTCACAGAGAATCCCTCTGTGTGTATCTACGTTATGTATTCCATATTATCAACTAAAGAGAAATCTGGCCACACTAACATATTGAGCATTCTGCCTGGCAAAATGGTAGGCACAAAATGATGACTCAAAAGGTTCCTTCCTCTGCTTTCTATCACCTCCTTAAAAGTCCCCTGTTTCAACCACTTTCCACAATGTAGATACATTCAGGCTAACACAAAGTCTGAAGAAAAAAGACGGCAACCCACTGCAAAATGAAAACTTTCAATATTTTATTTTTGACTGCAGCTGTTTACAGAAATATAATTGCGAGTATACAAATGTTCCAATAGAAGCAAAATATCTTTTTAATATTTAACAAGTTATCACAGATAGCTAAAAACATAGATGCAAATGAAATTCCCCCAGAGAACAAACTGAGAATATCTGGTGTCAGTGCTCTGAAATTCCAACTATGAAGCCATATACACAAATGTCACTCTTACATCATTGCAGGACAATGCAAGAAGGCAGGTCAGTGGTTGATCAGTGTGCTCAAGCAGATAAAATTAAATAAAATCTCAAAATGGCAGAATGGCAGCTAAATCACTTGAGAACAGGTTAATGTAGTATTCCAAGTTACTTATTAAAACATGAAGTAAAAGAAGAGTATGAAACTCAGTCAAGTTGCCAGGAAAGTAGCAATCACTTGGAGCTTATCCTTGGAAGGAACAAGGTGAGCAGATACAGTCATCAGACAGAAGGAGTTAGTTCAATTGCACTGCAGAAGGTCTCTAATGAGTGAAAACATGATCACTCTGGTGCAGGACAGCTTTTTTCTTTTCTTTCTCCCTGTTTCTCTCTTTCTCACTTTTTGTACTGGGGATTGTACCCACCTTGGGCTCTATCTATCTAGCTCTAACTCTAGCAAGGACAGGTTTTTATTAGTTATAGAAGTTTGATTCTAAACACACTCTCAAGCATCTGGGATTATGTGTGAGTGTAAGCTGTCCTGAGGCTCATTAGCTAAAAAATAGTAACTGACAGGCCACCCTTACAAACCATACTTATTACTCCTGGGATGGGTTCTAGGTGCAGGGAGGAATGTGAAAGAGCAGGTAGGGGTGACATGGTTGAATGCAGGATTTTTAAAAGAGGGTATTACAAACTAGGGCTGAGTACACTGAGTAGAATGCTGTGGGTCCATCAACAGGTGGTGTAATCAAGCATGGAAGGAGAGGAAGGGCATCTCTAGAACATCCTAACAGTTTGCCTACTTACTTTCCAGCACCAGTTTATAGAGTAAGCCACTTAGCTCTGCTAGTGTGGAACTGAGAGCAGTGATTCTCAGAAAGCAAGTATTCATTTAATTTTATTCTGAAAAGTGAATCTTTCATGAGTTAACTCATCAGTTGATTTGTAAACAGTGGAAGAAGATTAATGATGGAAGTGCTGAATTATAAAGGAAAATAGGAATAAACCTACTTATTTGTTAGGATGCACACAACTGAGAAGGGAGAAATATCCAAGTTATAAAGTGTACTACTGTCTTATTATTTTGTTATGTACTTCACCTGAAGCATGAGTTCCAAGGAGAACCATCACTACTGCAGCATTCAAATGCCAAGTAAGCTACTTGAAAAGAATCCTTATAACTAAGAGAAGAAATTAAATAAGGTGCTTTATTGGCCTGGCCAGCCATCTGATTTACTATCTCAGATACAAGAAAAATGGTAAGGAATGGTAATTCTGTTCCAAGAGCTGGTCTAGCCAGAGCAAAACCGTGGTCTGCTGGTAAGAGGCAATGAAGAGAAAGCCTGTATTACACTGCCCACAATATACCCATATTATGCATAAACAGGAGACTGTAGCACCCATCAATTATTTTAGCTAAGTAAATGTCACAACAATTAAAGAAATACAGAACATTGCACCTATATATTGAAATCAGTCAGTTGATGTAAACTTTTTAGTCAGTGGTAAGAAAGTGCCAAACTAAATTAAATGAGTTATATTAACTAAACTGTATATACATAAAACATATGCATTTCTTAGGCAGTACTGGGAATAAATTACCAATGTTGACAAGTGATCACAGATTATTAGGTAAGGCTGAACATAAATAAAGAAGGAGGAATCTCTAGGAATGGGGAAGAAAGTCTTTAGATTTCACTAGGCTCTCAAACTCAGGTGCATCAGACTCACCTAGGGCTTGGGTCAGACAGACTGCTGGGCACCACTTCAAATCTAATTCAGCAAGCCTGGGCTATTGCCCAATAATGTGCACCTCTAACTAGTTTCCTGCTCATATTCATGCTAGCTGCTGGATGGGTGGAGGACCATACTGGTTTACATAAACCTCACAGATACAACTACACACTATACCATTCTTACATAAGGGACATAAAATACACAGGAAGGGGAATGGTTCTAAGTAGCTCTCCAACATACTCATTAGCCAGTAAAACATTTTAAAATGATTTGCTAAAAAACAGTCATTTCCCCACACTACATTTCAAAGTGTTAAAAGTCCTTTAGAGCTAGGTGGTGGTGGCTCATGCCTTTAATCTGAGCACTCAGGAAGCAGAGGCAGAGCTAGCCTGGTCTACTGAGCAAGTTCCAGGGCAGCCTCCAAAGCTACAAACCCTGTCTCAAAAAAAAAAAAAACTTTAGAAAATACCAACTTCATATTTATTCACTGATTCCAAGCCACTTTAAAAAGCAGTCATCTAACACACCAAGCCAGCTATCCTAAATAAAAACAGATGCAGTACTCTGGATAGTTAAGATGTATTCTTGGCTTTCTTTGGAAAGTACACAATAGGTTATTAAGAATATTGCATAAAATTTTGCCATCTTTAACCCACCAATAGTCAAAAAAAAAAAAAAATACTTCCATTGGGGAACACAGCTATACTCCAAAGTTTAAGTTGCTACTGCCCTTAATTTGTGGTTGATAGCTCTTCTTCAAGTGCCACCATTTGTTAAGGAGCTAGATCAAAAACAAAATGGTAAAACCAGGACACCCAATATAGCTGTGTCTGACACTAAGAAATTACCTTAGCTCTTTCAGGACTCTAATGACCTCTTCCTAATTTGTTTCTGACACTAAGCTTTCCACAGCCAATTAACTACTAAAATTCTAATAGGAAAGAAAAAAAAAAAAAACATCAACCTGTGTTTTAATGATTGCTTTTCACTCAGCTAATTAGAACCGGAGAAGATGCTATGAGTAATATCTTCCTAACATTTAACACACACACTTATGTGCATGGAACCTCACACATAGCCAAATTTTCATTATTGTTCAGGTAAGACCAGCTACAATTTGTTGGGGTGAGAAAAATCAGAGTTGATTCATGTAAGCCTGAACAGTACATACTTACTCTCCAAGCAATTCTGTCAATTCTGTTATTTTTCAAGTCAAAGGAACTGACAAAGTTTTCCTCTAAATGACCAAGAAATGGAGAAAAGAGTGGTCAAATGGAAAATATACAGGTTGCGGACCTGTTAAAACCAGTTGTTCATATAATTTTGGCAACAGTGGAAGGTAGAATTATAAGAAGGGTGCACTGGCATGGTAAAAAGGCACTTTTCCATAAACATTTAATCTATATATAAAATACTAATATAAAAAATTGTCTGACTGAACAAGAGCAGTAAAAACAGAATTTTAATAATATACAAGGCTTAGAATGGCATGAAAACAGAGAGCTAAAAAGTAATTAGGGCACTGAGACAATTTACCAATGATACTGTAAAGAGTCAATCTCCTGCATCATGAATGCCACCTCCACAGTTTAGGAAGCAGGCAGAAGGGGAAAGCTCTCAATATGTATGGTAGATGAGTGCAGATCCTCTTGTAATGTTTATGCCAAGTTCTTTTTCTTTCCCTTTTTGTGGTGCCAGGGAACAAATTCAGGGCCTTGTACTTGATATGTAAACTCTCTATCCAAGCCACACCCCCAGGCCGGAGTTACCACTCTAATACATCTGCTGAATCACAATTTTTCTTTTTCACTGAGTGCCTCCAAATAACCAAAAGCATGCATATATAAAACATACATCTTAGAGATGGTGCCTATGCTTGAGATGCAGAGTACAGCTACAAGGTCTCCTATAATTAGTCAATTAAAAAAAAAAAAAAAAAAAACAGGAAAACAGGGATAACAGAAAATTTTACTAGAAAAATTCTCAGGTTAACCCCTGAGAATATGTACAACTATGCTGAATTTAAGAATTAGTCATTTCATTGTAGTTCTTATTTGCTGACAGATTCCATTTTTCCCAACATTTACAATGGCTTAAAAAAGCCAAATGGGCCCAGACTTGATATCTGCAGGCCCAGAACAAGGGCAGCATAGTGCAACCTCATTGAAAAATAAAATCAAATATTTAAAAAGGTCAAAGGAATTATTTTCATTCTAAAGGGACATATGCACAATTTCTTCCTTCTATTTTTTTCTGGGTAGATTAGCCAAAATTCTTGTAGGCAATAAATCTATGATAAAGAAATTCTAAATTATAACTTACAACATTATATAAAGATGGAAGGCAAGGAAGGATGGAAGAATGGGAGGAAGAGGAGGAGAGGGAAAGGGACAGGAGGGGAGGGGAAGGAGGCCTCTCATTAATACTCCTATATTAAAGCCCTTTAAATACTTGTTCTAAGGAGACAGGGTAGACAGACCTATACTGGCTAAATAACAAATAACAGGATGTTAGAATCAGAAAAGCACATCAGTCTTACGAACAAATTATCTAAGCTGGGCATTGGTAGCACACAGCTTCAATCCCAGGACTCAGGAGGCTGAGGCAGGCGGATTTCTGTGAGTTGAGGCCAGGCTGGTATACAGAGTGAGTTTCAGGACAGCTAGGGCTACACAGAGAAACACTGTCTCGAAAAAAAACAAAACAATTTATCTAACTGTCTTCTCCTTGGTGTGGAATGACAATTAAGGAATAACAAGCACTCAAATGCTCACAGGCACGCACCCTCACAGGCACGCACCCACACATGCACACATGCACACATGCATGGTCACCCATGGAAAAGAGAGAGATAAGCTCCAAGCATTTCTGTGAGTTGCTGAAAGCAAGAACTGGATGTAACAAAGGAATAACATGTAGTTCACAGTTTATTTAGGTCCTTCTGCCAAATATAAATTTAATAAATCCTGATTCTCAAGGTCTTTGCTGGCTCACTGAGTCTTCCCACAGGCAGCTGTAACTTGTAACAGTAACCGAGAAGCTGCATTCCTAGCACAAGTATCAACCACTGAACTAACTCTTCAATAAGAAGACAAATACTTTTTGTAACCAAATCATATACTCAGCACATTGTACTTAACGTGGACCTTTAGGAGTGAGGAACATTTAACAATGTAAGAAAACAAATAAACCTCCATCATTATTGAACAGGAATATAGTAGCACAGCACAGCCCTTGTATAAATAACCATAGAAGTGATGAGAAGAAAAATGGGGATTTCTGTCTCCATCCACTCAAACCACTACAGTTCAGGTGATGTTCTGTTCTAAACTCAGACATTATAGAACAGAAATTGGTCCCAGTGACTTGGCATTGCCAATCAGCATTCTATAAGGATAAGCTTCTAGTACAGAACAAACAGAAGTCACCACACAAGCCAGACTTCTTGCTGCCACTTCATCCATGATGCAGTTGTAATAAACATTCTAATTTGATCTTGGTGAACAAACAGATTTCTGAGTCTCCTACATGATCTCAGAAAGTAATTCAGAAAACTCAGAAGTAAATGTGGTTTTAAACTGACTTTTCTATTTTTTCTAAGGCCAGCTAGGTCTGCTTTCTATGATGCTTCAGACAACACTCTAGTGTTCATTGTACATTTTAAAGCTGAAGCACTGAATTGTGTGGCTGATCCTTCTCGTAACCTGAACTATGCTGGGTGATTTTTCCCTGCAGGGAGTGGGGGAGAAGGGAGATATTGAAGAAAATACTTTTGGTTCGGAGAATTTATAAAGTAGCTCTGGATATTAAAGATGGGAAAATGTTATTAAAATTACAAACATGGTATTTTTAGTGTCTTTATAAATAAAAGGCATAGGATACAGAAAGCCAATTAATAACAACAACAATAATAAAATATTAAATATATAGTGAATAAAGACAGAGTGGCTCATTCTTGTCAAACACCATTTGACACACTGCCTCAATAAGTTTCCTTGCTCTTTATCACCTTGCTGAGTGAAGATCCAGCAAACACACAATAGTTGCCTTTAGCTCACTAGTAACATCAAGGAACTGCCTGATGGAATGGCTACAGATAAACAGGCCATTTGTTTCAAAAGGTACTTAAATACTCAGTAAAGACATAACAAACCCCTCATTGTTACCAGACGCCACGTTGTGGTAGAACATCAGACAAACTCACAAATTTACCACAAAAATGTGTGGCAAAAAAGAATAGTTTATATATGTATATATATATATATATATAAATTTCTATATTTATGCCAATGTACTCACTCAGTACAAATAGCAAAATAGTATACCATTTCCTAAATATAAAATATAGCTTTCCAAAAAAATGAAACACACATTAGATATAAACCATCCAAAACTTGAACGATTGAAAACTGTTTTCAAAATTAAATGACCAGAGTAGGTCTCTTTCTGGAAAGTTCCCTTCATATCGGCAAGAAGCCTGTACTACTGAAAACGTAATCCAATGCCTCTCAGAGAGAGAAAGGAAGGGCCAGGGCAGAGGAAGAAGAACAAAAAGTAAAAGCAAATGACAAGAACAACAGCCAAAGAACAAAGGAAGAGTCACAAAAGGGGAATCTGACTATATAACAAAACCAACACCACAGCTCCACAAAGTTAACAAATGTGTGGGATAGGGAGAGAAAAAAATGAAAACTAAGGCTAAGGGAAAGAAACCACAAACTGGCTAATTTCTAGACACTTATAAAGAAAAGAAACAAATAGGATACCAAAACATATCAACACAGAAGCCACACACGCTGGCCTTATGCTGCATTGACACTTTCCACATGCCAAAGGTAAAGGATACATAAGCATGTGTCCAGATGTAGGTGGGAGTGAGGAGTGGGCACCCCACGGGTGGCAAGAACACCCAAAACTCTACAACTAATGCTACAAATGTAAGTTCTGGAGTGTATAATTTTGCTTTCTGTAAATATAACACAAGTTAACTCTTTCTTTTAAATCAATGATAAGACCCTGTAAAGCCCAAGGCTTGTGGGAACCATCAAGTAAGTGACCATTTCAACTGTAAAGCACTGAGGTGACAAGTGAATTATAGTCACTGCAGCTCAGGGAGAAGTAATAGGTAATAGTTTGAAAAGTTTTGTTTGCCTTGTTTGTAAAATGAAAACTTAAATTGATTAGAGGGGAAAATTTGAAGACTTCAGAACAGCACCGTTCATGGAAGAAGAAGAAAAAAAAGAAGAAGAAAGAGAGACAGAATTGCTTATTCTAAAGAATCAACTCCCAATAATTCCTAAAAGAGTATTCCTGGCCAGGTGCTGCAGACTGCCAGGTCACTGGATCAATGTGGTTGCCTTCTCTAAATTACTACAGGGTCATAAAGCCAGTATATAACAGCTATCTAAAACTAAAGAGAAAAACAATACAGATGCATGTAAAATGGGAATGCTAGCCTAACGCTGGTAAAAAGAAAACAGACTCAAATTATTGTCAGTTTAAATTATTGAAGGAGAATATGAGAACATAATATCATATATTACTCACTTCACTTTCATAGAACAAAATATTTTTATGCAGTTATGGCTAAATCCCTTAGTAGAAACACAGAAACTAACAACTCTCTGAAAAATGAACTCAGTAACATTCCAGCTGTATCCAGTTTTGAAAGCATGACATCTATATATGTGTGATGAGTAGTCTTCGGATCTGCAGTGTTCTTAACACAGCTCTCTTGTAAGTTATCCCTTCAGCTTCTCCATGAAAACTGAAAGAAATTCCTTCACTTTGGCCAACATCCTATTTTTTTTTTTTTTTACATCAACAAAATCACAGCCTTAGTCATTACTCAACTTTATCCTAAGCCATTACTTAACTAAAATAATACAGGAAAGAAAATAAGAATATAAGTAAACATGACAAATATGATTTTCTAATAGCAATAATAACTGAGAGGCCCAGCCTTGCATTTAAAAACCTAGGACCAAAAGCAACGATTCTGTCAGCTGGAAAATGAAATATATTCTCAGTCATCACTGTTACTAGAAACAAAAAGCACATTGGTGGCGAATTACTGCAACAGGCAGCATGGGTGTATTCTTACAGCCAGGAAATCTACCCATTTACTCATATGTAGTTCTTCATAACTGTTCAATAATCTTCATGGAACCACAAGTTCTCAAGACACCTTGGAATCATTACTTTCTTCATGGAATTTCTGGGAGGAAAAAAAAAATCACTATATGTCAGTCACCATAATGACCCCAAAGGAAATTGTGTATGTAAGGGACCTTATCATATTCAGTCTCTCTTACTTTTTTGATGATATTGAATATCAAACCTTTACTTTTTTTGATGGCACTGAGTATCGAACCTAGGGTCTCAAGTAGCTAGGCAAGAACCTAACTGAGATGTATTCCCAGCTTATATTATTTAGTATTCTATAGAATTTTATCTATCATGTGCTCCTTTCTTTACAATGATTGAATCTAGGGCCTTATATGCTAGCTGGATATTCTGTCATTCTAAAGCAAAGAAGCTTTCCAGACAGAAGGAATGTTCAGTATTTCCTATCTGACCTAAGCTATCATTCAAGAGTAATTTGCTCAAAGTAAATGTCCTATTTTAAAAGGGTAAAGTCTAAGCAGTGCTATTTACCAAAATCTGTTGTGAATAAATTTATTAATACTTTTCTTTATTTTCTATTAATACTTAGAAGCCAAAATGTAATACTCACATATCTCATTAAAAAGAGCCAGTTAAATTGTTCCCTTGGCTTTGCAATGAAACAAGCAAATCAATCTTCTCCATGCTCTGATTGCTGTTCACAGAGGCGGCCAGAGGGGACGCCTCTGGCATTTGCTGAGAAAGTAGTGTTGTCACAGAAGCCTGGCCCTCATTTTGTGTCTGGCCTGGTTGATTTATAGTCATCAGTTGATCTGGCAAGGTACCTGGTCCAGAGGTTAAAAGTGGACTACAATCTGTAGACAATGAAATAAGAAACATCTGATTAGCCAAGATTCATGAAAAAATACTTTTTAGTTGCCAGAGGAAATTCATTCCTATGCTGACCCAGTATATTAGTTAAGCCTAAGAAAATGGCTTTCACAGGATGACACTGGAATTAATCTTGAGATTCCTTTAACATATATAAAAATAATGCACAGGCTTGGTGTGGTAGAGCACACCTTTAATCTCAGCATTTGAGAAGCAGAGCAGGTAAACCTCTGAGTTTAAGGCCAGCCTGGTCTACACATTGAGTTCCAGGATAGCAAGGGCTAAATAGTGAGAACCGAACTCTAAATAAAATATACTGCTTAGATATCATCGAAGTCCTATGTAATTACTTGACATAACGGATGAAAAAAATGGGTGTCTAGCTCTTTAAAAAAAAAAAACTTAATTGTCTGAGATATTATCTTTCCTTATTTCATTTTCTTTTCAAATTAATAGCTTAAAATGGCAAGCACATTTTTAGACTTCAATATATTTAGACTTCAATATTTAACTCTCCTACTATCTTTGTGAGGTATAAAAATTAGTGCCTTTTTGTTTCTGTCTCATGTATTCTAGGTTGGCCTCAAACACACTATGGAGCCACAAATGACTTTGAATTTCTGATCTTCCTGCCTCAACCTCTGAAAGGCTAGGATTACAGGCATATACCATCATAACCAGTTTAAAATAATTTTTTGAAAATAAGGAAATTCAGAGCCATGAAGGCCAAATAACTTGCCCAAGGCCTCAGTCTTCAGTTGGTGGAATTCTACTCTGCTCTTAAGACACTGTGCTTTGTGCTTCCTTATAATAATCTGGCATCTCAACTGAGTACTGAGAAATTTCTTACTATTTTGAATGCCAAATAAGAACATTCCCGAAGTCTGTTGAGTTGAGCCAGGAGAATTTTGTAGTTGGTTCACTGTGCCTCCTGTAGTGTTATGAAATAAAGTAGCCTGTGACTGGGGTGAAGAAGTAGCTCCTTGGATTCCAGGCATGTTGTTCTGAGACGAATAAAGAGGAGACTGTTGCATGTCTTGTTGGTTTATACTGGTTTGCAGTGCAGACATGGATGCTGGAGAGAGGAAGAGTGTTACTTGCTGCTCTTGAGAACTAGGTGATCCTTGTACTAACTGGATCTGAGGAGAACTATGGAACAAGGAGGTCTGTGGTGACTCGGACTGTGCAGGACCCGGGTTCTGAAGTGAGGAAACTGTAGGCTGATTCTGAAATTGAATGGGCTGTTGCTCTTGGTTCATTGGGGGCATATTACTTTGCTGGTGAAAAATTGATTGGTTCTGCTGCTCCTGACTAGCCATTGGGTTTTGGTTTGGACTAAATATCATGTTTGGTGGTGGCTGCTTCTGAGATGCCATTGTAGCCATAGCATTCTGATTACTGAATAAAATGCTCTGCTGCTGCTGTTGTTGTTGTTGCTGCTGCTGCTGCTGCTGCTGTTGCTGCTGCTCCTGGGATGGAGAGTTACTCTGCATGCCAACTATTGAGTGCTGTGTTTGGAAAATTGCTCCTTGCTGGTTTTGGGGCATTGGATTAGGTGGAAGGGAGCCAAGGGCAACCTGAGGCTGAAATAAACCTTGCTGAGTGGATTGTGCCTGTTCCTGGGAAAGAATAGGAGTTGGGATGTGCGAGATTGGAGGCTGCTGTTGAAAAGCAGCTTGCTGCTCAGTGTTTGATGTTGACTGAAGTGGAGAAATTGAGTTCTGTGCTGCAAAAAATGAAATCTGTTCTTCTTGAGCTACTGTGTTAGTTTGAAGATTATTCATAGAACTTTGGGAAAGAAATATATTGGGTGACTGCTGGTCTTGTGGAACTGAAGAGCCTTGTAATACAGTAATGGTATTCTGAGAGTGAAACATTGAAGACTGCAACTGTTCAGAGGATGCTGTTGAAGTCTGACTGTGGACAATAGGATTTGGACTGTGAAAAATTGAACCTTGAGTTTCCTGGGGAAGGTTCTGAGCATCAGCAATAGGATTTTGAGGATGAAAGAGTTGAGCCTGTGAATGAGAAGACTGCTGCAAAAAGTTTCCAGACTGAAGTGACATCATCTCATTTCCTTGCTGGAACAAGCTATTCCCTTGTTGCTGGGAACCACTATTCTGAACAGTCATTATATTTTTTGTAGATGAAAAGAGGTTTACTTGAGGTTGGCTGTCCCCACTGTGCTGCATTTGAACCATTGTCTGAAAGACACTGTTCTGAATTTGTTTTGCCTGTGCTCCAGTTTCTTCCCCATCTCCTGAACTTGGTGCTTGAAACATAGTGGAGCCAGGGGTTGTAACCTGTGGCGTGGTGGTTGTAGAAGTTTCATTTCCAGAAACTGCGGGGGAAGAAGAGAACAACTCACATTGCATTTGCATGTCCTCGTTGGTGGGCAGTGCACTCATCATGTGAGAAGGCTGCTGGTAAACTGGAGACTGTTGAAGGCTTCCATTTGCTGAAGCAGCTGAAGGAAATAGTTCTGACTGAATCTGAGCAGCTGCTTGGCAAATGCTCTGCTGCATCTCCATCACCATTGCAGCTGATGACTCCATCACTTGCTGTTGCTGCTGCTGCTGCTGCTGCTGTTGCTGCTGATTAGACAGTGTATTTTCAGTCTGTTGATGGACACTGTCAGCCCTTCCAGGTAGTAAGTTATCTGGTCTGGTGTGAACTGCAGGCTCTGAGGAGGAAAACATTCCGGGGCTTACACTATTTTGAATTTGACTAACTTGGAAAATGTCTGCGTTAAGCTGTTCTTGAACATTGTCATTACCATCTGGAGCAGAAAACAGAACAGAAGATAACTGTTGTTGTGCCTCTAAAACCTGCTGGACCAAGTCAACACTTCCACTGCTGTTACCAGCAGTGCTGCCTGTAAAGCTTCCTGCTTGCAGATGCTGAATAGTACTCTGGAGCTGGCCCACACCATTTGGCGATGGGAAAATATTTGATGAGATCTGCTGCTGTAACGACTGTGCTTGTTCTTGTAGCGGAGACGGCTGCTGCTGTTGTGATGCCTCAGTCAACTGTGACAAATTAACCACTGTGCCATCTGACTGTAAAGTGTCTCTAGACTGAGCTTCTCTTGTCTGAAACTGTGCAGCCTGCTGCAATAGTGCATCACTGCCAGACAGCTGACTAGAAGCAGAAACTGCTGGAAAAGTCCCAGGTTGTGAGATGTCCTGTGTTTGGATAGTTGTCAGGGTCTCTGGGTTGTACGCCTTGGGCTGAAGCTGCTGCTGATTTTCATTTTCAGAAGGTAAATGGGACGATGATGGGGACGAAAAAGATGAATTTCCTGCTATGTTAGAAATAGTTTCTAATGCTTGCTGAGTTGATCCAACTGTCTTTGTAGTCTAAAAAAAAGTAAAGTCACAAACAATATGTACATATAACATTAAATAATCATATTTATTACTCCAAAATATATTTCTAAGAGGGCACACAGAATTTTATACTTTACACTATCAACTAGAAGTTAGTGTAAGACTGATCCTCCTATGACATAATGTCTGGCAATCAGTATTATGATCAGTTATTGGTGTGTTTAGCCAAATTAAGAAAAAAAATAAGAAAACATTAATCCTATGGTTTGTATGTAACCAAATTCAAAACACTTCCATATTGTGTGTGGATCAGTAACATTGCAATGGGGAAAAACAAGTGAAAGGGAGAAGTAGAGAAGAAACCAAAATCAAAATGTTTCTAACTTTGAAAATGCTAAAATTAGAGCTTTAATTAAATCAATCAATTTGGGGTACAGGTTCTTTCTGTGTAGCCAAGTTGTTCTTGCACTCACATCCTTGGCTACTTAGCTCCAAGACCAACTTGTAATACCTTTATAAAAAGGCTCATCTCACAGGTATTAATTTCTTCTCTTGTCAAAATGTGTATTGGAAGTTACTTTGCAAACAATTTTACTGATGTATAAAGCATTTGCTCTAAAAAAACAAAATTAATTAAACCTATCCAATGGAAAACAAATGTCAAGGGAACAAGAAACATGAATACAGCAGTTTTTCATATGTGAGATAAAAATATGGGGCAATAGTTATATAACTCACCTGAAAAATAGGGGAAGATCTTTTCTCTGCTGTTACTTCCATTGGAGTAACATCTTCAGTCTTAATCATACTGCTTGATATGAGTGGAGTGATCAAGGCATTAGGAAGCATATTTACTTTATCTAAGTTACATCCAGACGTTTTCATTGCTACACACATAAAAAAAATTGTAAATTATAAAAGTCATAAAAACAATCTGTTTACTATAAGTTATTTTTTAATTTATTTGTTTTGAAGTAGTCTCTTTTAAGGTCTATATTGGCCTAAAACTGGTCATCTTCCTGCCTCAACCCAAAATAGCTCAAAGTATGGGTGTGCTATACGACCGTACCTGGCTTAAATGTCTATTTTATTTACTTATTTACTTAAATGTCTATTTTTCTTTTTTGGCTTTTTGAGGCAGGGTTTCTCTGTATTGCCTGTCCTGGAACTTGCTCTGTAGACCAGGCTGGCCTCCAACTCACAGAGATCTGCCTATCCCGAGTGCTGGGATTAAAGATGTGCACCAACAATGCCTAGTGCTTAAATGTCTATTTTTTTTTATGTTATAATGCATGATACATTTATCCCTACTCCATTTTTGAAAGACTCTCATGTAATCCAGGCTGGCCTCAAACTGGATATATAGCCCAGAATAACCTCAAACTTTTGATCCTGCCTTCATTGGTGCTACATGTATGGGTCACCATGCCTGATATGTGCAAAGACAATTACTGAGTCCAGGGCTTAATGCATCCTAGGCAGGCACTATGCCCATTCTGCTACATCCCCCACCCCTACCTGGCTTGAAGATTCTTGGTATGTAGTATCTTATTTATGTAGTATCATGAAAGGTAATCAAACCTAGGGACACCTGAAATCTAAGAATTCACCACTAATGAAATATCCCCAACTGTAAACTAAATAATAAGCTGAATAGGTTCAACTTTCAAGCTGTATCCCACAGCCACATCTAAGTGTACAGAGTTATATACTATGTTTAGCTTAGTTTACCATACAGACTGATAATCTCTAAGCATTCCAACCTTTTAAAGGTCAAGATTATTGAAGTATCTCTTAACAAAAATTTAATACCAAGGAATTTATAAATGTTTATTCTCTGAATCAATGTTTTAGAAACTTGAACAATTCAAGGTTCTACATTAAGTTCATTTCTTAATCATTTTTACCTCTATCAACATCCACTTCCAATAGCTCTCGATTTACAGCTAAGAGGGGTAATTACTCCCTTTCCACTCTATTCTCCCCCTCCCCCACATGCCTTTGATTCTTTTCCTTTTTACTTTTACTTGAGTTTGCCATTGGTACTTTATAGAGCCTACTGTTATTGTTTATGGCAGTCTCTGAATTGATCATACAGCTAAAGCCTGATCTAGAAGTTTGAGACTCAAACCCTTATTACTTTGAGACTCTGGATTTTTTTTAAGACAGGGTTCTCTGTGTAGCCCTGGCTGTACCAGAACTCGCTCTATAGACCAGGTTAGCCTTGAACTCACGGAGAGTTCTGCTGTCTCTGCCTCCCAAGAATGCTGGTATTAAAGGCAAATGCCACTGCCTGCCCAGCAGAAATACAGACTATCAAGTAGGGTTTTCTAATATGCATCTCATGCTGGTCTCAAATATTTCATCTTTTTTTCTCAGCCTCCAGGGTGCTAGCATTATAGGTCATATGCGACTATGCCAAGCATCTCACAAACTTTCAAATGTCATTATCTTCATTTTTATTCAGTTTATTTTTCAATTTCCTTTTGATATCCTCATTCTCTTAAAAAGTGTTTTTACATTGCGTGTATGAGTGTTCTGCCTATTTGTATGTATACCATGCACCCCTGAAGGTCAGAAGAGGGCACTGGATCCCTGGAACTGGAGTTACAGATGACTGTGAGCCACCATATGGATGTTGGGAATGGAACCTGGGCCTTTGCAAAAGCAGCCAGTGCTCTTAACTGCTGAGCCATCTCTCTAGACCCCTGCACTCTTTTTAAAAACAATCTCATGTTTCCCAGAGTGGCTTAGTCTCAAAGCCAAAGATTAGAACTTCTGACACTCCTGCCTTTGTTTTTCAAGCACTGGGATTACAGATGTAAACCACACCTGGTTTACACAGTGCTGAAGAGCCATCCCAGGGCCAGCACTTTAACAACTGAGCCACCTTCTCAGCTAAAACTTTTCTCTTAATGTGCAAATCTTCCTATTCTTTTTATGACGGATTACTTTCTTTCTTATTTATTTATTTGTTTGTTTATGGAGAGGTGGCTTATATAGTTCTAGAATTTAATATGCTGATCAGACTAGCCTCAAATTCAGAGATTCTCCTGTCTCACTTTATTACTGATTCCTTATTTGATTTCACTGTAAGTGGAAGACGTAATTTTCCCCAGTTTGAATGAAATATAACTAGCAACAACAAAAACCAGTAGTTTTCAGTTCTATAATTTCCACTTGGTTCTTTAAAAAAAACAAAACAACCCTCCACTTTCTTTACTAAAATTTTCTATTTTTAGTTTTGACTTTTATTAGAATTCAGAATTACTTGCTGCACTAATTTCATGGTCTAACTTTTTGCTAGCTTCAACCCTTAAGACCACCTTGATTCCACTTAAACTGACTTGAGCAGGTTTGGCTTGCTAATTCAGGTTCTGGTTTACCTAAGTACATTGTAGTTTCAGTGACAACTTAGTTCTATTTTGGGTTATCTGGTCTGGCTATTCCTAACTCTACCCAGACCTACATATGATGTTGCCTATCTAGTGGAAGGTGCTTCCCCAGGCTGGTATCTTTGGACAAGAAAGAAGAGCATTTCTCTTGTATGCTTTTTTGTGTTTTGGCTTTTTTTTTTGTGTGTGTGTGTGTGTGTGTGTGTGTGTGTGTGTGTGTGTGTGTGTGTGTGTGTGTTTTGTTTTCCTTTTTTGTATCACAGTGACAGGAGGCTTTCTAATCTATCACTGCTTATATTGATAGGGTAGAGAATCATCTATGTGGGTTGCCTCTGCTACCTCTAGGTATACATGTGACAAACTGGGTCTGGAACCCCATGTCTGGTTGGCTTTCTGATTCCATGCTGACATTTTTGTTTCTTTTTTGAGGGTCTCTCTACAAGCCCTGGCTGTCCTAGAACTTACTATGTAGACCAGGCCAGCTTAGAACTCATAAAGATCCTCCTACCTCTACCTCCCAAGTGCTGGATTAAACTCATGGGCCACCACACCCAGTTCCAGTCAGATGACAACTAACTTTTGTCACTAAGTAGAGGGTTGGAAAATTCTTAGTTTAGATGTTCTACTTGGGTAGAATGCTAGGAGCTGCTGGGGATTCCTAAGAGTAAGGACATATTGACCTTGTAAAGATCATCAATATGGATAAGTATGGCACAGAGGATGCATTAAAATCCACTGCTGCCATTTCTGGATGCAGGCTGACTGTTGCTGCTTCATGTGCATACCTTGGTGGACTCAAGATCTCCTGAGTTCTACTGTGGGCTGAGTGCTGATGACAGGCATAGGTACTAGGTGTACTGGCCCCTTCAGGTTCCACTGTTGCTATAGCAGGTATGGTGAGGATACAATTTGGCTCCTAAACTTTCTTAGTGTGCGTGCATATAAGTCATCTCAAAGTCCCTGGATACTCAAATGACTTTTTTTTTTTTTTTTCAAAACTACTTTTATGTTAGGTGACTTATTTATAAGCTATTTAGTAGTATTTAGGGGAGAAGCAGGGGAAAACTTAGCTTATACTGTTTTTGCCCTAGAAACCGTAAGTACGCTTTAATGGACCTAAAAGTAATTAAATGGGGTTGGGGAGATATACCAGTAGCAAAGCACTTGCCTAGCCTGAGCCTAGGTTCAATTCCCAGTAACACACATAACCACACATATACAAACACAATCTTTTTTTTTCAATTAAAGGGCTTGAGATATTACTAGTATTTTTCCTTTCTCCATTTTCAATGTGTACACACTGAGTTCTATAATATATTCTAGACACTATTCTACGATCTGAGGGTTCAGTGATGATTAGGATAAAAAATATCTGCACTTTCTGAAAATTGTATTTCAGTGAGGAATAAAAAAAACTCAAAACATAAAGTCTATGTATGTGTTACTTAATGCTAATTGCTAGTAGGATACCTTTTAAAACAATTCAGGAAAGTTAAACAGTAGATAAAAAAAAAAAAAAAAAAACCCACACATTTCACTATTCCAATACTGAGTTAAGCTTGTGAAGAATACTTCTAATGACATTTATACGAAACAACTTTAGAAAATTGAGAAAAAAATTTTTCCTAAAAGTATGTTGTCAGCTAGTAGGAGTCCCACCAAATATAAATTTTATTTAAAGTATGAATTAACCAATTCCAGGAAGTCTGATGCCTTCATCTGGCCTCCCTGGGCACCAGGCATACAGGAGGTGTACATGTTCATTCAGGTAGAAGACTCATACATATAAATAAAAAGAAATAATTTTAAGTATGAGTTAAGATTTATAAGAAAGCTGAAAGTGGTGGCATATGCCTGTAATCTAAGCTCCTGGGAGGTTGGGGCACAAATTTGAGGTTAGTATGGGTTACAGAGCAAGACCCTATCTCAAAAATTTGAGGTGGTTAAATAGAGGCTCAGACCTGTAATTACACATAGGAGGCTGAGGCAGAGGGATTCTCATCAGTTCCAGGCCAGACTGAGCTATAATGTGAGATTCTGTCTCAAAATTCAAATCAACCCAAAACACAGGGAACATTTTAAGTTTCAACTTCTGTCATTTACTATCTGTGTGACCTCGAGTAATTTTCACTTAATCTCTCTAAGCCTTGATTTACTTTCCTATATAAATGGTACTATTTGAGACAGGCTCTCTCTACAAATCTCTGGCTGTCTGATAACTCACTATGTTCACCAGACTGGCCTCCAACTCATAGAGATCTGCCTGCCTCTGCCTCCTAAGTGCTGGGATCAAAGGCGTAGGAGCCACCATTCCTGGTAAAGTTTTTTGTTTGTTTCTTTATTTGGTTTTGGTTTTTATCAAAGCTAGGCCTGTACATGAAAGGCCAGCACTCTACCAATGAGGCTAGATCAGCCTTTCACCTACAAAATGAAATTGCATTAGGTTACCCTTACGCCTCACAGTTCTTTCAAACCTTAATACTGCTACACCATCATAGCCAGTTAGAGAAAATTATATGCTCTCAACTCTTGTTCAAACTCATTAAATAAACCACACACTACAAAGCAGGGTGATACAAAGATGACAGAAAGATATAAGGCGGATATGGAAAATTTATTACATTAGTACTTTACCCCTGGTCCTAGACATGACCCACTGAGCAGTCTATTTATACTCAAATCTACCTGCACCAGTGAAGGTATTAAAAAACCACCTAGAAATACGCTCAGGAGCAGCTAAGAGAGAGGCTTAATGGTTAAGAGCACTGACTGCTCTCTCAAGAGGATACGGATTTGATACTGGGCACCCACATTGCTATAGCTCCAGCTCTAGAAGATGGACACCTCCTTCTGGCCTCCAGGAGCACAACCCCAACCAACTACACACACGCACGCACGCACGCACGCACGTTTGCACACACAGAGGGGTGGGGGGGAAGCCTACTTTAGAGAGAGCTTCTCGGTATTATTTTTTGAGTATCAAGATCTAAAATGTTAAGCCGACGTTGGTGGTACACACCTTTAATCCCAGTACTCGGGAGGCAGAGACAGGTGGATCTCTGTGAGTTCAGGGCCACCCTGGTCTACAGAGCTACACAGAGAAACCATGTCTCAAAAAAAAAAAAAAAAAAATTAAATTAAAAAAAAAATCTACATGTTATTGCAAATCATGGCTATTTTTAAGGATGATCCTTAAAGAATTACTGCTACAACAGAAATTGAAGTGTCATTCATGCCATATAGTCTTCATTATTATATTGCTGATTAAATTTCCACACAGCATTCTGGTGTAGTAGTAAAGCTTTGATTTCAAGGAATCATAAAATATAAGCTCTTTGTTATAGAATACTCCTAGTTCTGAAGCTATTACTTTTTTTTAATATAGAGCAGAAATTGCTACTTATTTTGTTTACAATGACGAACTTAAAGCTTAAATCTAAGACAGCTTAGAACTCAATTTAGTTTTCACAAAATTATTTTACCCTTCCTTTTAAAAAAAAATTTATTTAATTTTATTTTATGTGCAATGGTGTTTTGCCATGGGTGTCACTGGAATTACAGTTGTAAGTTGCCATGTGGGTGCTGGGAATTGAACTCAGGTCCTCTGGAAAAGCAGATAGTACTCTTAACCATCTCTCCAGCCCCTAATTTTACCCTACTTTTAATTGATAAGGTATTTATCAAATATGGTCTGAATTGTAAAAAGGAGTCTGTTCCATATTCAGGGGTTATTTTGTTGTTGGTTTTGTTGTTTTGTTTTGAGACAGGGTTTCTCTGTCCTAGCTGTCCTGGAAGTGGCTTTGTAGGCCTCAAACTCACAGGGATCCACCTGACTCTGCCTCTGGCTGGAAATAACAGCATGAGTGCAGTACCACTGCCCGGCCAGTTTTTGGGCTTTGTTTGTTTGTTTGTCTAGTAAGATTTTCGTTCAAGGAACTAAATTTTTTAGCACTAAAAAAGAAAACAAACTATTCAGTGAATGTCCTTTTATATGAAATTTCATGTAACACTGGGTTGTGATCTACTGAACCCAATTCTCTATGAACAAGGAGTTAAGGGATGGTCTATAGTCAGGCACCATGGCTCACACCTGTAATCCCAACGTGCTGGAGGCTGAGACAGGAGATTACCAGGAGTTCCAGGCCAGCCTGGTTATCAGAGTGAGATCCTACCTCAAAACAAACTAGACAGATTATGTAAACATAGCTGATGTTCTTTAACAATTAGAATATTTATCTAACAAATCTGAATTAATTTATTAATTAATTTTTCCCTTTGGTGTTTTTCATGACAGCATTTCTTTGTATAGCCCTGGCTGTTCCAGAACTATGTAGACCAGGCTGGCCTCAGACTCAGAGACCCACCTGCCTCTGGGTGCTGGGCAGGAATTAAGGACATATACCACCATTGCCTGACTGAACACCAATTTATTTCAATGGTTCATACAGATGTATAGAATGAAGCTGAAACAAATTTTCAATTCAAGCCAAGTGAGCTTATACAAGTCACTCAATTTCTGAGTTCTAGCTTCCTTTCCTGTGAAAAGTTCAGCACAAACTTCAAGTAAATGATCAATAAACACTAGTTACAGAGCCAGGCCTGTGGGTCTCTTTAGTTGAGTCTGATAAGCTTCCCAATCTATTTGCAACTTCATAGTTTTTCACTAATCTACTCTAAGAAATGTTCATGGTCAAAATTACAATAGCAAGATGTAAGGAACTATGGAACTACTCAACATGTGAATGTTCAGCTCAGTTTTTACTACTAAAAAGTAAGTGATAAAATTTATCCAGTTCATTATGCCCCTGTATATAATTTAATCTACATGAATTTAAAAGCAGAAAATTGAAAGAAAAAAAGAATTACAGAATTGTCTGTGCCATTATGCGATCTGTACCTTCACAGGTAAAGGCATACAAGCATCATCACAAATACTATAAATTGTGGAACAGTAATCTGCCTTATCACGTTGTAACAGACTTAAATCACTTCATATTCATGGTGCCCTTTGTACTTGGGTTTTTTGAGACAGTTTTACTATGTAGGCTAGACAGGCCTTGAGATCATGAAATTCCTATTTCAGATACCGCACTGGCACTGTAGGCATGTGGCATCACACCTGTTTCTGTTGTTGTTTGCTTTAAATTAGTAAGGCAGAGCAGTCACTGCACACACCTTCAATCCCAGCACTGGGTAGGCAGAGGCAGGCAGATATTTGAGCCTGGGGTCAGCCTGGTCTACAAAGCTAGCTCCAGGACAGCCAAAACTGTTAACAGTCTTGACAAACAAACAAAAATCTTGAATTGGTAGGGAAGTAAATAAACATGTCAGAAGGAAGAATGGTTAGATACCAAGGCAACTTTACATATACCTACAGTTCTTATTTCACTCTTCAATCTCAGTAACAAGTACAATCTTTTTAATAAGAAAGCTTCATAATATCTGCTTTACATTTTTGGGTTGGGGTTAAAACAGGGTTTCTCTAGGTAGTCATGGCTGTCTTAGAAGTCGCTCTGTAGACCAGGTGGACCTTAAACTCAGAGATACGCTTCTGCCTCATGAGTGCTGGCCTCAAAGGTATGCACTATACCAGCAGGCTTCTGCTTTACTTTTTTGTGTAATTTATACACATTACTTTTTAAAATTTTATTTATTTTTATTACTATTATTTTATTTTGTGTGCAATGGTGTTCTACTTGTATGTATGTCTGTGTGAGGGTGTTGAATCTTCTGCAACTGGAGTTATAGTCAGCTGTGTGTTGCCATGTAGATGCTTGGAATTGAACCCGGGTCATCTGGAAGAGCAGCCAGAGCTCTTAACCACCAGGCCATCTCTCTAATCCCTTATACACATTACTTTTAGGAGCTTGGGCTTTTTTCTTTTATTTTTTCTATTTATCTGTATGTATATGTTGGTACTCCAGTCATAATATATGTGATGGTCAGAGTACATGTAAGATTTGGTTCTCTTCTTCCACCATGTGTGTTTTGGGGATTTAACTCAAGTCATCGGCCTACCTGTAAGTGCCTTTATCCACTGAGCCACCTTGAAGGCCCTTAAGGTTATTTGTTTGTTTTTGTATTTTTATTTTTATGTACACTGGTGTTTTGCCTACATGTATGTCTGTTGAGGGAGTCTAATACCCTGCAACAGGTGTTAGACAGTTGTAAGCTACCATGTGGGTGTTGGGATTCAAACTGGAAGAGTAGCCAGTGCTCTTAACTGCTGATCCATCTCCCCAGTCCCTACTTGAGGGTTTTTTTAAACTGAAGGAAAAAAAAAAAAAAAAAAAAAAAAAGAGAAAACAAAAACAAACTCCTCTACTCTAGCATATTCATTATTATTTTGATATAAAATCTTGTTATGTAGCCTATGGTGGTCTTGAACTCATGATTTCCTTACCTCCCAAGTGTTAGAATTACAAGTATGCACTATCAATCATGTTTGGTCTATTACATTTTCTGTTTGTTTTTAAAGTAAATCAGTATGCTAAATGAAGAAAAATAAGTTAAAAAAATAAGTCTCTGCATCAGGAAAGTTAAACAAATATTTATTATATAATTTGGAAAACACCTTCCTAAGAATCACTACACATGAGAGAAAAGAAAGCTCTAAGGTTTACTAGTGAACACACAGGATGATCATTATTATTATCTGAGAAATATCAACTCGGTACCTTTCATGGCTTCTTCAAAAGAGCACGGTCTTGCTGGACTAGATACCTCCTTTTTCACATTTACATTCAAAGCACCAGCTGCTGCTATTGAAAATAAAAGTCATACATTTATTTCAATTTATTGGTCCTGGTAAAATACAAATTTTAATAAATACTCATTAACTAGGATGATTTCTCAGCATATCATTCATTGATTTATTTACTATAAATCCTAGGTTGAGGCAATTTTTTTTATAACCAGCAGACTACCTTCTAAAATATACTCATATTCAAGTAGATAGAATATATGATCACTTACCAAAACAGAAAAATTTTTAAGAACCCTTTTAACTCCAGGAGGTGGTGGTGCATGCCTTTAATCCAAGCATTAAGAAAGCAGAGGCAGGTGGGTTTCTGTTGAGTTCGAGGACAGCCTGATCTACAGAGCAAGTTCCACGACAGAATAGCCAGGGCCATTACACAGAGAAACCCTGTGTCAATCCCTCCTCCCAAAAGAATCCTTTTAACACTGTACAAAATAATATTATGACGGGAATAAAGACTGACACTAAACATCAGACATTTAAAACTTAACAGCTCTATTAGAAAGGAAAAAGTTTGTTTTGGTGCAGGCGCTTTCTTTTACTATCACTTTTCTCACCTTTTATCTCACTGGATCCTGAAGTATGGGGGGAAAACATTATCAATAAACTGCAGCTGCAGAATTGCATTCTGAAATAGTCCTCATTAAAACAAACTGAGTCAATAATAATTATAGCAGAAACTGAGCCCACACACAATGCAAGCCAGTAATTTTCATTTCCAAAATGCTCTTTCCATTTCTTGTTTTGTTTTTTGTTTTCTGAGACAGGGTTTCTCTGTTATTGCTTTGGAACTTGTCCTGCAACTAACTAGGTCTGTAGACCAGGCTGGCCTTGAACTCACAGAGAATCACCTGTCTCTGAACCCGAGTGCTGGGATAAAAAAGGCATGCTCCACCAACTCCTGGCTCCCATTCCTTTTTTTTTTTTTTTTAAGATATATTATGTATTGTGTTCTGTCTGCATGTATGCCTGCAGGCCAGAAGAGGGTGCCAGAATTCATTACATATGGTTGTTGGGACTTGAACTCTGAAGCAGCCAGTGCTCTTAACCACAGAGCCCCACTCTTGCTATTTCTATTAGAGGCTTTTTAAATTCTTCAGGTACCTAAACAAATTAGGCAAATAACTCATAAGCAATGCTTTGGCTAAATACCTTGTAAACTTTATACATTTCAGTTGATTTTGTGTTCTGATTTCTTCTTTCTTTTTTATCTCTATCCCTCTCCTCCCCCACCCCACCCCCCAAAATGGGGTTCTCGGTTTCTCTTTGTAACAGTTGTGGCTATCCTAGAACTCAGAGATCTGCCTGCTGGGATTAAAGGTGCATGACACCCTGATTTCTAAACCATGAAGTGCTTAAAATTATATTTAAAACATTCTTGTCGGGGAGTGGTGGCACACACCTTTAATCCCAGCATTCAGAAGGCAGAGGCAACTAGCCTGTTCTACATAGCGAGTTCTAGGACAGCCAGGGCTGTTAGACAGAGAAACCTTGTCTCAAAAACCAAACTTAACCAAACAAACCACCAAAATACTTATCATCAGTCTGATAGTTTTTATGTATTACTTATTCCGAGTTTCTCCTTTTCACCTTCTCAGAATGCACACGAGGGCCATCAGTGGTCAAGCATGTGATTAGCATACTAAGGCCCTAGAATCAAACCCAATGTGATCAAGGGGCAGGAGAGGAAGGCCCCACAAAACAGTAAACTTAAAGTATTAGCAATTTCCAGTTGTGAGTTTCACCTTGTACATTTAAAAATCACTCAATGAACAGTGATCTTCACAAGGAAGTAAGCTGTGGCTAACTCTGGAGCACCTGAGCTCAAACACTATCAGCTCTTTTATTATTGAGAATAGGTGGAAATTATTCTAAGATTAACAGTAGTATTTTGTACTACTGAGGTCTTTTAAAGAAAATACTACCCATCCACAAATCAAATTAGTAGAAATTCATATTGGGGGGGGTTGTCTAGAGTCTAAACTTTTTCAAAGGACTAGAAATTAATTATTCATTTTAGTTTAGAATTTTTCATTTTGACATACCTGGATCTGGAGTGTAAGTAAATGGCTGAACATCATGAGATCTTCCAGCATTGGTCACAACATATATTCCCACTGATACAGGTAAAGTTATATGTTGATCATGGTAAGGGGGAACCTTCACAATAAGATGGTTCTAATTAAAGAAAAGTGTAAGAATCAGAAAGGAAGCCAATGTTTAAAAGAAAAAAAAAAATGAGTACATTACCTGTTATCTGTATAGTTTTTAAAAGTTTGATTAGGAAAAAAAAAAAAAAATGCACTAGATTTTTAAAGCCAGGCAGGTCTTGTTGTTATGGAGTTCAAACCTGCCTCAATCTCCAGATCTTCCTGCTTCCCTCAAACCCCACATTCAGGGATTACAGGCATGGGCCACTACAGCAAGCAAAAAAATTGTGATTTAAAGGTTGATAGACACCATGTAATTAATCTTAATATCTTTCATGGTAAAGCCCAAATGTTTTATAACACATCAGAAGGTCTCTGCTTGATCAACTTCATTTCATCCCTACTCTCCTGATGGCTTAATACACTATAGCTAATTGACCTTATTTAAACTTAAATATTGTCTATCCTTTTAATCACTAAACTCGGCTTTATCTCGGACTTGTTCTCTTCAATTGTAGTTTATTTTCAAAACAGTACTTTTTAACCACTTAAAATTACTGTTTGCTTTTTTCTCTCTTGAACAACAAAAAGTAGAAGCTCCACAAAGATCTAGGGTGTTGTGCCCTAAAATCTTTCAGAAAAATAGTACCACATAAAAAACACACTCAGATGTTATTTGAAAGAAACATCTTGCCAGCCTGGCCTGTAAGTCTTACTCCTCTTCCCTGAACCTCTAAATGCTGGGTTTTACAGGTGTGTGTACACCACCAGGCCCAGTTCCAAAGCTCTGCTTATTTCAACACCTTTTCTTCTCTCTAATATTTCATTTTTGTTTTTCATTTAAAACAGTTCTCTAGGATACCACATCTTACTCTGTTCTAAGAAAATATTTCCCAGAAAGACATGTAACCCATTTCCCATTCTCTTAGGGAAAAAAAAATTTTTTTTTTAATTTAAAAATGAACAAAATGACCTACCATGTTATGATTTAGTTTATTTATATAAACTCATTTGCAGAAAGTCCAAGACTAGGCAGGGGAAATGGCTTACCAAGTAAAAATGCTTACTGAAAAAGCCTAATGACCTAGTTTGATCCTGGAACCCATAGAAAAGTGGAAGGAGGTACTCCAAAGTTGTCCTTTAACTGTCACATGCACACACACTCCTATACAATAGTAAAATAACAACAAAATGACAATCCTCTAAAGACCTCTAGTGCTCCATCTGCCACACAAACCCATGACGTGAATGTGATACCTGAATCATATGGCAGAAGGACAGAGCCAAGTCTGTAAATATGTCCTGTCGTGTATGCTACACACATACATCATATATAATTTTTTTAATCCTATCTGCTCCTGCTGATAGTAACATTTATACAAAGGAAAATCTTCCATGTTAGTAATGTGGATTGAAAGAAAATCAGTGAATGGGCATATATGGATTGGTTCACTTTACAGTATTTTCTAAAATGTAAATTTAATTATTGAACTGAGGATGGACATAGTTCAATTGGTAGAGTGCTTGCCTAGTATGCATGAAGCTCTAGGTTCAATCTCTGGTACTGTAGAAACCAGGCATAGTGATACCTATTTGTGGTCCTAGCACTCAGAAGCAGAGTCAGGTGGATCTCTGAGAGTCCGAGGCCAGCCTAGTCTACAGAGCAAGTTCCAGGCCAGCCTCCAAAGCTATACAGAAATTCTGCCTTAAAAAGACAAAAGAAAACAAACAAAAAAATTAAGTACCCTCAGAAAGAACAGACTTTAGATCAAAGTTCACTTTTCCTTCAGGGACAATGAAATGAACTAACAAATCTTCCAAGGGTATCTATTATAAGCTTGGTATTACAAGGGTTCAACTTGTTCCTGTCAATAGTACTCTAGAAGACATTACTGCTGGTCTTAGAGAGTGGGGCTACCTGATTAAAGGACAGAATAAATGAAATGTCAGAACTGAAAGAACCTGAAATAACTGAGTGAAACTTTCCAAACAAAAATAAATTGTATAAGTTTTATTTTTATACCTGATGGAACAATTCCATGTCTATTTCAGCTTCTGATTTCCATGAGTTTTCATCTGATAGAAACAAAAACAGTGATTTAAAAAAATTTTGACCTTTTTTACTCTGTAGCTTTAACTGTATTTTTATAACAAGTGAAACATAGAACACTTTCTATCATTTACATGCCTACTTACCAGAAACATTTTCTTGGAAAATAACCTTAGTTCCTTTCAGAAAGTTCTTCCCAATTAAAAACACTTCTTCCTCTCCTTTCACTGAACAGCTATGCAAGCTCTTCTTTAAGATCTCAGGAACTCCTGCTGGCTGAGCTGTGAACATATGTACATACATAAACATTCCATAAAAAGAGCCACCAACACTTAATTCTTATCTACAACTTCTACACAAATCTAGGTTTGAGTTGTTTCTATTGATGATTTTTTTATTACATTTTATTTATTTTAGACTGTGTGTCTATCTGTGCATGCATACACATACACATGCCACAATGGGTGGTAGGAATCAGTTCTTTACTTCAACTATGTGATATGGGACAGAAGAAAAACCAAAATTAATGGACTATTTTATTGCTACTAATCTCATAATCCTTTGGTTTTATACTGGCTCTTTAACAGCTTTTCTTAAGGTATAAATATTCTCAAAATTTATGATATATACATATATATTAAACTTTTTGTTATGATATTATTGGTCATATAGAGTACTAACTCTAGAAAAGTTTCTCTACTTTCCTGTACATGATTTTGGGTTTGAGTCTCTATCAGTTTTCTGCAGTGAATCATAAGCACACCTAACAGTGACTTTTAAAATCTCCAAAAGGAGGATGGGGCTCCACAATGACAATTCTACCAGGACTACACCACCACTAAGCTGACAAATACCACCTAAAGAGCTTTGGACTACAAACTGCTCATAACAATTTCAAGGTGGCTAGCTAAGATGATTCAGCCACACAGACTACTCTAGCCAGGACCTGAGAGACAGCCTTGAACTTTCCCATTACACAGAGACTGGACAACAAATGATACAGTACCTCTCCCAGAACTTGACAATTAATTGAATTTTTTTCTTTTCAGGATCCTCTAAAGATGCTGTCATCCCCAGCAGGAAGTAAATTTAAGAACTGGATGCTCACATCCCTAAGACATGGGGTGGATGGCTTTTGGTTGTTCAATGGGCTATGAATATTTGTCATTACTTAAGAATGATTGGTTACAAGTTGTTATTGGTGGTAATGGTCAGGAAAACAGCTAAACAAGGGAGATTAGATTAAGGGAAAAAAGAGAGATACAAATATGATAGGATAAAAAGGTATATTATTGAATTTACTTTTAAAAAGCAACTACTAGTTTTAAATATTTTACATTGGACTGGACTTTCGTATATTATATACAAATTTTGTACACTGATAAAAATTTGAGATTAATTTTATTAGAATATACTATATATATACATTTCTACTCTTGTTCAAGGTATGGTACCTATGCTGCTCATTTAATAATGTAATACAAATTTATAGTCCTTGAAAGTTATTATTACCAAATGTTTAAGATAATAAGGAAATGTGGGTTAGTAATCAGTCACCTATTATAATCAAAGTCATATTAGGTATGTCTTTAAGGTATATTTTAAATATATTTAAGATATACTTTAGATAGTTCACCATCAAACACTTCAGAGATCTATAGAATATGGTATTTAAGATGTTTTAATAACATAGGTTCTTTTTTTAATGACAATAAGACATGTCTGCTCCTGGCAGCACCAATGTATGTCAGAAAAGATGATGGGCATTAAAGAAACTCCACATGGAGTTTACTTTCTTTGTGGCAAAAATAACCCACTGGGCAAACATTGCCAAACACTGCCAAGACAAGGCATGAGACAATCCTTCAAAAATCCTGCTTTTCAGTAAAGTCTGTCAAATATTCTAGACTGGTAGGCCAAAGATGGACACCCCAGTGTTACAGAGGAACTTTGGGTGACTGTCCAGGAAGCCAGCTGTTTCTGTCATTTCTCACATTTTTTTTTTTAAGTCACTTACTGTCACTTCCTGCTTACTCAGTTATTACTACTTCCTTCTTGGATCTCTGAGGGAGTTGAAGATTAGATAGTTATAGTTATCCTTGTTTACCCAACTCAGAAAAGAAACCTACTAAAAAGGAGCAAAGTGTATAAGGTTGAGAGATATTAGAAGGTAATGCAATGTTGATAATACAAATTAGATGGAAAAAGTGGAATAAGTGGAAAATAAGTGGAAAAAGGATGATCCCTGGAACTCACTGGCCAGCACCCTAGACAAATATATAAGCTTAGGTTCTGTGAGAAACCTAGTCTCAAAACAAGGTAGAAAGTGACTAAGGAAGGCACAAAATGTACACATGTACCTGTAAGCATATTTGTCCATATCAACACAACACTCACATACATAAAACAAACAAGAATCTGAATGATCGTGGTTTTGGGGGATTTTTTTCTTTTTTCTTTCTTTCTTTTTTTTTTTTTTTTTTTTTTAAGACTGGGTTTCTCTGTGTAGCCTTGGCTGCCCTGGAACTCACTCTTCAGACCAAGCTGGCCTTGAACTCACAGAGATTTGCCTGCATCTGCCTCCTAAGGCTGGGATTAAAGACATGTACCACCACTGCCCAGCTAATTATGACCTTTAATAGTAGGCTACTTAGCAAGATCCCAACCCCCCCCCAAAAAAATAATAATAATCCACATAATCCACAATAAAAACCTTGAGAAATAAATATATTAAAAATTCTCAGAGCTGGAGAGATGGCTAAATAGTTAAGAGCACTGACTGTTCTTGCACAGGTCCAGGTTTGGTTCCCAGCACCCATATGGCAACTCATAATTATAATTCCAGTTTCAGGGGATCTGATATTCTCTTCTGACTTCCTCTGGAACCAGGCAGGCACATAATGCACAAACATACATCCAGGCAAAACATATGTGCACATAATATAAAGTAAATGCATCTTTAGTAATTAAAGAAGAAATTGTCTCATTTATAATTAACTATAATAATTATAACAATAGTAAAAAAGGAACATAACACTATCATTGAACTTAAAGGCACACTTTCACTTGTTTTTCTTTCTATACTAATGTTAGAGGTAAGAGTTTCATTTCTAATTCATAAGCACTGTGCTGTACAATCACAACATGTAACAAGAAATATGACATGCCATTATTTACAAATTTTGATCACTTTAATGTTCTAATAGCTTATCATAAATATGCTCGGAAATCCTAGGGCTTGGCATTTAATTGCCTTCTGGCATCCTATTTAAATGACTTACTTGGGGGGACAATGCTGGGAAAATAATCCAGGCCAATTAAATGACAATAATCTTCAGCTCAAATTGTGTAAAATATTTTTAAAATTACAATAATATTTATTTATTGTGTATCACACTTGTGAGAGTCAGTCCTTTCAGCCATGTGAGTATCATGGATACAATTCATATCATCAGGCTTGGCAACAAGTGCTTTTACCTGCTGAGCTATCTTGAGCCCACAAACTACTTGATTTTTTTGTTTTTGTTTTTTTTTTCCAAGGCAGGGTTTCTCTGTGTAGCTTTGGAGCCTGGCCTGGAACTAGCTCTTATAGAGCAGGCTGGTCTCGAACTCACAGAGATCCACCTGCCTCTACCTCCCACCACTGCCCAGCTACTTAATTTTTTTTTTTAACTTAGTGTTATGTGCTTTGCCTGCATGTCTGTCTGTGCACCCATGGGATGGAATGGGGAATCAGATCTCTGGGACTGGAATTACAGACAGTTGTGAGCTACCCTGTGGGTGCGAGGAATCAAATGTAGGTCCTCTAGAAGAGAAACCAGTACTCTTAACTTCTGAGCCATCTCTCCAGCCCCTTTTAAGATTAGTATAGGATAATAGAAAACTATAAACAGTTATTATCTTTCCAATGTATTTTAATATTTTTATACTATGAGATGGATTTCGTGTAGCTCAGGCTGTCATTAACCTCACCATGAAGCAAAGGATGACTTGCAGAATGAGACAGATCATGTCTTTCAGAACAGGCTGGCTACACTCATGGGAGTCTTCTTGCTTTTACTCTTAGTTACTAGGATTACAGTTTGTACTTTTGTTTTGGAGTCAGAAAGACTGCGACTCCCTATTTTCTACAGCCTAGATTTTAACTTCTGCCTTAGCATCCCAAATGGTTAGGAGCATAAGTTTTTACTGCTGTGTTCTCTTGACTATAGTTTTAAAATATTGCAAGTATGACATGTTCCTAAGACAAAGAATAACACATCAAAATTTACAGATGCACTGATAGGAAGAACTTAGGAACTCTTCATATATCTAGCATCTCCATATTTTCTTACTTACTACACAAAATGGGAGAAGAGGGTGTCTGTAAAGTCAGAGTGGATCCATCTTTCCTTATGATATTAACTCGAAAAACCAATCTGGCACGAGTGCTCTTTTTCTTGGAACCAGCAATTCCTATTCTGGCTTCAACATCAGCATTCCTCAGCTTCAGTATTCCTACGCAGTCCACCCTAAAAAAAACAGAAAAAAAAGTACCAAGTGACACTGTTATTGTCTCTAGTACAACTTTTTGTTTGTTTTTTGTTTTTTGAGACAGGGTTTCTCTATATAGGCCTGGCTGTCCTATAACTCAATCTGCAGATCAGGCTGGCCTACAACTCACAGAGATTCTCCTGCCTCTGCCTCCTGGGTACTGGGATTAAAGGTGAGTGCCACCATTGCCCAGCAATAGTACATTTTAAAACAAATTTCTTTTTTTAAAAATGCTGATTCATTATTATTAATTCTGTGAATAGGTAACAGTCATAAGGTCTCAAACTCATAAAATACCAAAGGATAAATTTTAAATATTCAAAGCTTTCAACCTTGTCAATCTATTTAAAATGGAAAAAAACAGTAAAGAATTAAAAAAATTTTTTTTTAATATAAACATAAGTAATGGCCTACAAGAGACTAATTCTGTGCTTTTAGGAAAGCAAAAAGAGAGTACAATTTAGTCCATCACCATTCTAGAGGAACCCTTTTTGTCTTTTTGGTTGTGAGACAAGTCTTTAATGGCTGAGCCATATCTATAGCCCTGTAGGGACCTTTTTTTTTAAAGAACAGTTTGTTCTATTTTAAACATTCAAAATCAGCTGGGCATGGTAACCCACACCTTTAAACCTAGCATTCAGGAAGCAGAGAATGATGGACCTCTTGAGTTTGAGGCCAGCCTGATCAACAGAGCTAATTTCAGGACAACCAAGGCTCTGGAACTAGAAATATTTTCCCGGTTATCATAAAAGTATAATATATAAGTATAATATATAATAAAAAATGTCTTAGGAGCTAGAGAGATGGCTCAGAGGTAAAGAGCACTTGCTGCTCCTCTTGCAGAGGACTTGGGTTTGGTCCCCAGCAAGCAGCCCTATAGGTTGGGTCACAACTACCTGTCACTAGTTCCAGGAGATCCAATATACTTTTCTTGTCTCTGTGGGCAATTGCACACACCATGCACATAAACTCACAGTTATACATACACATATAAATCTATATTAAAATAAATCTATTTTAAAAATTTGCCAAGAGCCAGACATGGTGGTGCACACATTTAATCTTAGGACTTAGAAGACAGCCTGGTCTACACAGTAGGTCCAGGACAGCAGGGCTATGTTGAGAGAGTCTGTTCTAAAAGGAATAAAACCAAAACTAAAACAATAAATAAATAAACAAATATAAAAATTTTTCAGGCATAGTGGCACACACCTTTAATCACAGCACTCAGGTGGCAGATCTGAGTTTGAGGCCAGCCTGGTCTACATAGAGGGTTCCAGACCAGTCATAGTGACATACTGCAACCTTACCAAAAAATAAAAAATAAAAGAGAAAGAAAAAAAGTTTTATTAAGTACTTACGCCAGTGTCATGTTGTTGCTAGGATCAAGACCAACTTCTATAACAGTGGTACCTTCAATATCCACTTCTTTGCAGGGAGTCGTATTTCGTCCAGTTACTCTACAGGCTTGATAAAATCCATGTGGTTTCACTCTACCAGAATCATTGCCCACAAACACCTGCAACACTACTGGTTCATTATGACCTTCCAGCTGGAACCAGATAACATGTAGAATAAGCACTAGTTAGCTCATTATAAACTAAACATTTAAAATCAAATCCTGGTGGTTGTGCACACCTTTAGTCTTAGCATTCTGGAGGCAGAAGCAGGCAGATCTCTGTTAATTCAAGGCCAGCCTGGTCTACGGAGTGAGTTTCAGGACAGCCAGGGCTACAGAGAAAACCTGTCTCAAAAAGCAAATCAAATCCTATACTTGAAACTAGATGAACATAAAGGAAAAGTGGCAAACTTTTCCCCGTGCGCATGCGTGCGTGCGTGTGTGCGTGTGTGTGTGTGTGTGTGTGTGTGTGTGTGTTTGTTGAAGACTGAACCCAGGTGCTCAAAAATGCTGGACTACTACTCTATTCCTGAGCTGCATAACCATGCTAGAGTCAAGCATGGTAGCACACACCTTTAATCACAGCAGAGATAGGTGGATCTATTTGAGTTTCTGGTGGATCTCTGACTTTTAGGACAGACAGGACTATATAGACAATACTATCTCAAAAAGAAAGAAAAGCTTTGTGAGGGAGAGAGGGGGCTAGAGAGATGGCTTAATGATTATAGGCCAGACTCACAACCAAAAATAAAAATAGTGTGCTAGTTTTACCAATAACTACATTTTAATTACTTCAGATGCCTAAGCTAAACTATCATATAATATTTATATAAGCAGATGGGAATAGATACACAATTGTTCAGACAGTACATAGATTACTTAGGATCTACAACCACCACTGAATTGTTTTAATGGCAACATCCTCATCATCAAATGAGAATATATGATAAATTTTTACTTCTTAAGCAGTTTAAGGAGAAAAATATTTAAAATGCAGCCATACAAATGACAGAAAAATGACAAAGACTAGATCATGAAATCCTGGGCCAGAACATCTATGGTCAGATACATGATCACTATAGAGCTTTAGAAAAACTCTAATAAATGATAATTCATAGATAGAACATCACTGTGCTATACAGTTAAAACACTGAAGCTGTTGATAAAGAATGCCAAGAAAAAAAATTACAAAAATGTCTATCTTTCTATCCCATTATATTAGCATCTCTGTAATCAGCCAAATAATTAAAGAAATAATTATCCATTCTGATCTCCTTTTACAGATGAATTATGTAATAATTTAGCAGAGGACACATTAAGATTTTTGGTTTTTGGTTTTGGTTTTTTTGTTTGTTTGTTTTTCGAGTGTAAACTCAGTTCATTTCCATGTTCTATTGTTTTTGAAACAGGTAGTTCTGGATGTCCTGGAGCTCTCTATGGAGACCATGCTGGCCTCCAATTCATGGAGATCTGTCTGCCTCTTCCTCTCAAATGCTGGAATTTAAGCCATGAGCTACTAGAGTCTGGAAAGATGGCTCAGAGGTTAAGTGTTGTAGAATATTAGTTTAAGATGTGTTACATTTGTTTATGTTGTGGAATATTTCTTTAATGATGCAAACGTGTTGCATTCTTTTATGTTGCATTTAACTCTGTGAACCTGTGTTACTATGCCTGCCTAAAAACACCTGATTGATCTACTAAAGAGCAGAATGGCCAATCACTAGGCAGTTGAGGGATAGGTGGAGCTGCCAGGCAGGGAGAATACATAAAATAGAAGAGAGGAGGGAGGAACAAAAAGGAAAGTAGGAAACCAGAGACAAGCCACCCACCTAGCCAACAACAGGGTAAGAAAAGAGAGGTATATAGAATAGAGAAAGGTAGAAGCTCAGAGGCAAAAGGTAGACTGGATAATTTAAGAAAAGCTGGCTAGAAACAAGACAAACTAAGGCTGGGATTCATAAGTAAGAATAAGTCTCCATGTATTTATGTGGGAGCTGGGTGGTGGGCCCCAAAGTGGGAAAGAGTTGTTAAAAAAAAAAAGAAAGAAAGAAAGAAAAGAAAGCCCTACAATTAAGAGCACTGGCTGCTTAGCTGCGGAGTTCAATTTCCAGCATCCACATGGTGACTCACAGCTATCTATAATATGATCTGATGCCCTCTTGTAGCCTACATTTGTACATGTGGACAGAACACTTGATACTATAGGAGAAAAGGAGGGAGGGAGGGAGGAAGAGAGGAAGAGAGGAAGGAAGGAAGGAAGGAAGGAAGGAAGGAAGGAAGGAAGGAAGGAAAAAAGCATGTACAACCATGCCTGGCTAAGTTCTTAGTAATTTCTACTATGTTTCTTTGCATTCACTTTAAAATTCTTCTTAAAACAGGGCTGGAGAGATGACTCAGAGGTTAAGAGCACTGGCTGCTCTTCCAGAGGTCCTGAGTTCAATTCCCAGCAACCACATCGTGGCTCACAACCATCTGTAATGAGATCTGGTGCCCTCTTCTGGCATGCAGGCATACATGCACATAGAACACTGTATACATAATAAATAAATTAATCTTTTAAAAAAATTCTTCTTAAAACATTTTGGGTGAATCTACTATCACTAACAAACAAAGGAGGAAGATAACTGATGAGCTACAGATTATTTTTTCTTCTCACAACACACTCTCATCTTTCTAACTAAAATTTAACCAGGCATACTGGCTCATACCTATAATTCGAGCATTCAGGAGACTGAGGCAAGAGACTTGCCATGAATTCAAGGCTGGCATGGACTATACATAATTGAGTTCCTGGCTAGCCTGGGTTATAGTGAAATGTATCTCAAAAAAAACAAAACCAACCAGCTAAACAAACAACAATTCAAATACTATCTAATTACTATTTGGCTTATGGCCCAATTAGACATTTGTTTTCTATTATACTGAGCTAATAATTCTATCCTTCTATTCCAAGAAGCTTTTTCTGAGGTTAAAATAGTAAAATTGAAGGAACTTCGTCACATACATAAGTATTATTTTTACATTTATTGATGGTTATGTGTAGGGAGCATGTGTATAGGCTTGTGTTTCACAGTGTAGGTGTGTAGTAGAGCCAGTTCTCTTTGGGTTCTGGGAATAAACTTTTACCCACAAAGCCATTTCATGGTCAGTCTTTACACATTACTAAATAAAATGAGTACCTTCACCGTCGGAAAGCCTTGCTGCGTTCTATCTTTTACTGAGCCTCGGCTGCCCTCTGTAAGGTACCGAGCTCGATGTTGGGTTTCAGGCTGTACAACTATCTTCAGCTCCTTCCCCTCACTTTTAACTGGATACTGTCCACATAACATAGGGCTCTTCTTTACTCCATTTCCCTTTTGGGTGTCCAATGTTCTGAGAAACCAAAGCACAACATGGAAGAAAATATCAAAAACAGTTTTCTACAAAAGCTACTTAGATAAAGGAAGAAACAGAAAGGCAATAACACTGAAAATAATTCCTTAGATTATTGATAAAATAGAATACAGCCTAAAGGAAGAAACATCCCATATAACCGAAGTGTCTTTAAAATATTTTGAACCACATAATAACTATACGCCATGAAAAAGAAAGCTGGGTAGGGAACAGAAAAAAATAATTGGGTGGTAAAAGAAAAGCAATGCAATAATTTATCAAGTTTTCACAATGAAACTCAGTCAAAATAAAACATAAAAACCACATGTGAGATTATACAAAGCTAAAAGACCATGATTACCTTTTTTAATCAGACTTGCAAAGAAAAAGAAAAAAAAAGGGAATGGCAACAACTACTAAACCAGTGCAAAAAGGCCTAAAAGATTCAACAATGGAGGTATATCAGTATATCCTTTTGAATCTTTCTCAGTAAATCAAAATGAGAAGTTTATAATAAAAAAAGTCAGCGATTCAGTTTTTATTGGGGAGTGAGGTTTACTTTAAATAAAAAGTGATTTTTTTTATTAAAAGCTCAATAAAAATCTTATAGTTTGAACTCTATAGCAAAGATAATTTTTGTTTCCTTTTTTTTTTTTTTTTTTTGAGACAGGGTCTCAAACACCCATGCTGTCCTCAAGCTGCTGTATAGCTGAGAATGGCCTTATAGTTTGGATCCTCCTGCTGTTCCACCTACCTCAGCACATGCCTGACTCTAAGACTGTTTTAATCATTTATTTGTTTATAATTTCCAAAACTGTGAATAGGACTTCTATAAAGTAGTTAATGTAAGGCAAATATCTAATGAAATAGATTTAAAATCATCCATGTATGTTCTTGAAAAGTCAGAGCCTATCGTGCTTTTTTACTCACAACCTAGTAACTGGATCCCCTGAAGAATATTATGATTTTAAAAACAGAACAGCTTTAAAACTGGCCCTAAAATTTACCCATCCAAGCTGTTGCCTCAATCATTAAGAACAAAGGAAAAGAAGGCAGTCACTCAATAAAAATGACTCCCTAGGAAAGGGGTAAAAGTATGGAGGAAAGAATAACACTGATAAAGAAATCAGTACTACTGACCGGGCAAGTTCACATGAGATGTTTGCTAAAGGCAAACAGGAAAAAGAAATGGACAAGGAAAGCAAAGAGGAAAAGGAGCTTTTTATAATAGTAAGATTCACAAGACCAGACCATAATTGTACAAGAAATGCCATTTACTAAGTCTGACACAATTATGTCAAAGATTACCTGTATGTGTAAGTCACTTTAAAGGCCCTAGAGGAATGAATCTATGAACAAAAGTACCAGGAACAATGTGACAAGAAAGGTTATTGTTGTGGGGTTTTTGTTTTGTTTTGTTTTGTTTTAACATTCTAAGTCAATTCAAATGTTTGAAGAGTGTACAATTTCTTAAACAGGAGATTCAATAACAATCTATTTGTATTCATCTTATTACCAAAGGGAGATAAAAGGTATATTGAAACTAAGTAAAAATATCTCCCTACATACATATACACAAGAAAAATTATAGCATAATGATAACAGCAGTTTACATGAGTGACTAGATTATGGATTATTTACCTACTTGTATTTTTCAAATATCTATAGTTCATATGAATAAAAATGAAAAATTTTAGACTGAAGTACTAAGATGTGAACGATATGACAATTAATTTTGTCAGGTATGCTTTTTATATTTATTAGTCAAGCTAGTATTCTGAAAGTAAATGGAAATGATTTCTGTAAAAAACAAGTATCTTCTTTGGAATGAATATTTGTTGAATAAGTTTTATATATGCTTATATATTTACAAATACATATATTTACATACACACATATTAAAAAGATCACAAGGAATTAAATACTGGAAATGTTTCTGCTTTCTTTTTTTTTTTTTTTTTTTTTTTTTTTTTTTTTTTTCTTTCTTCTTCTTTTTTTTTTTTGGAGAGTACTCTTACCACACAGCCCAAACTGGTCTGGAACTTAGTACAGGCCAGGTTGGTCCCCCTCTCACAAGCCCACTGCCCTAGTCTCCCATATGCTGGGCTTACATAATTTACCACCAACCATGTTTGGCCCTAAAACTATATTCTAAAATTCTCTTTATTCTCTAGATTTAAATGGAAAGCATGTATTTTACATCTACAGATGTGTAAAATATTAACCAATTCTTAGAAAAGTAGTAATTTAATTTATAAATTATTAAGGTAAAACAGCTTTAGAAAAATGAAGCAAGCAGCAATTCATTACACGGAAATTGATTGATTTTCGCAGGGCTAGGCATCGAAGCCAGGACTTTCCTCATGTTGGGAAGGGACTCCATTACTGGAGTTTGACATCTAAAGGACAACGACCATAGGCAATTATGATGTGGCACATTCTACTTAGACATCTTAGAATGACACTGAGGTTCTTTTGTGCCATAAAAGTAATTTCACTACAAAAAGGTCTAATGACTTTTCATATTCACATGATAACATATCTGAACTTCTAGAACTTTAGAAGAAACAGGGCTGCTGATTATCAGGCCATTAGCTGAAGAATTTAAGAATGATATAGTCAGAAAAAAAAAAGTTTCCTTAATAAGCTCTTCTGGAATCATAAAGATAAATGAACTGCTATATGCAACACACTTGAAAGTTCATTTAATAAATATTTAGCATTATATAAACTTCAAATTGTCTCACCTCATATTGAAGACTAAATTACTTATCTCTCAAAACATTTCAAAATTTTGTGTTTCTAACATCTTTCTCATCATCAGAAAAAAATAGGCAATTAACTAGAACTATGGATTAAGAATGATTGTCCATGTATTTTACATTTGGTTTCATCCTTTCCTCAATAAATTTCTTATAAATTCAAATTTTCAACTTCATCATTTCCATATACTATTGTCAAATAATTTTCCATTACCTAAGAAGATGGGCATTTCTTCTGCTGCTTGATGGAGTTTCTGCTTCATGAATTATTTCATGAAAGTTTTGTCTTGACCAATGTCATTATACTTTCCCTGGTAACCTCAAAGCATTTCTAAGATATATCTATCATACAAAAGCAGAAGCAGAAAAGATGTGGGTCAAGAAATCTCTTCAATCAGCAACAGTAAATCACTGTTTGACTCTGACTATCCCTAAATCAAAACTTTCCTGTTCTTAACTGGAAACTTTAATTAATAACTTGCAGTATAAATAGGAAAATATCTTTCTCTGAAACTTTATAAAGAGCAGCCCAAATAAGAGCACACATATTTACTGACATCCACAAACCTTTCAGATCTGAACTATCAGTCACATTTCCTTACATGACTTGGGGTATTCATCACCTTTCAGAGACTTAACCTACATTTTACAGTTGAATAAATAATCCCTTTCCAAGTTCTGGAACTATTTAACTGTAGCATATAAGGAAAGGCCATGAATCTTGTTTCTTTTGGAATTGCCTGACCTATACTTTTTGAATCTGTATTTAAATTATTTAACTATATCATTCTAAAGGATTTTTAAGTAAAAGTATAAAGGAAAAGGGTAGGCTAATTTTTTCAAATTAATTTTCAGGTCAGAATAAAAGGAAATGAGTTTCATTATGGGTTTTCAAACATGTGAGTACATATAGACTTAAAATGGCAGCTACTAATTTTAAAATGTACATAGGGAATTACTTGCAGACACATTTAATATTTATTATGACAAATATAATACTGAGTTGGATTTTTAATATAACAGATCAAAGATATAATCATGGAGTATACCAATTTAAGCTTTCAGACATTTTTTTTTCTTTCTTTTTTTTTTGATAAGTGGGAACTTCAAGTGGTCATGGGTCACCTAAAGAATCGTATTTGCCTCTTAAAAACTAATTCTCAAAATCTAGTGAGTCATATTTTACTGAATATACTGTAGAAAATTCTCTTTCAACAGTATAACAACTAAATGTTACAATTAAAATACTAAAGGAATCCTAAAGTAAATCATGTTAATCTGTATTATAGCTTGGAATAGTCTGTAATATAACCATTGAAATATATTTGGCATACACCAATGGCACAGATAAAAGAGGAAGCTCAAATATGTACCATGATCCTGTTTCATCATCCTTCAAGTAAAAAACAGAATCAGAGAAGGGGGAAAAAGTGTTTTGTTTTCTTTTTTTTTTTTAATAAAAAGTCCTGAACTAGAACTATGTATCAAAGTGGGAAAAAGTTTCAAACAGAGAAACCTACATGAGAATTAAGTCATCTTTGTTTTTTTCTTGTTTTCATCAAGTAAAGATGAAAAACAAAAATAAAACACAAAATTCCTTGAAAAATATAATGGAATGAACCATATGAAAGAAACTGCTAAAAAGAACAAATTAGATTCTGGAAAGCATTTAAGTGTTTTACCTAGCATCATCATACTGTTACTTATTTCTGCAGTAAAGATATTTTTTTAAATCCTTTTAAAATATAAATCCATTTGAAGTTTAAAAGTTATTTCAAAACAGATTATCTTTCCTACTACACCTAAACATACCTGTAAAATCCCTTTGTTATAATCTACTGCTATTTTAAAATTATTTTTCTAGTAAAAGTTGATTATTTTATGTTAAAAATATCATTTACTTCAAGGATAAAATTAGCACTTTTTGCTTTATATGCAAATTTGAACTGAGAATTAAAAAAAATTGGGAATGATTTACTGTTTTGTTTTTGCATAATGGTGATAGAACTTTAAAAAATGTGGATACCAACCCATTTCCAGCTTTTGAGTTGCCTTTGTTGTCCGTGGTAAGCTGAGAAAGCACATAGTGAGGTGCTTTGGCACTGTCGGCATCAAATATATCCATATTAGATTCTTCACAATCTCGTCGTTTGACCCCCGGCCTCTGCTTTGGATTTCGTTTTCGTGATTTACGAGGTACCTCAGTGTTATCATTGTAGGAACTGGTGCTCATGTTACTGAAGTTGGAGGGGGAATCCTCCATCCACATACTGCAGCTCTGCTCAGACTCCAATCCACACCCCTCATCCTGGCAGGACATCCGACTGTTATCCAGCAAGTCCTCAGGTGGTGGTGAGATGTACAAAACTGTGTGCCTCTTCGGGGTTGATGGATGCTGCTGAACTGTGTTACCGGTTAACTGCTTTTCACTTACCCCTCTGTTACTTACCCCCACGGCTGAGGAGCAGCTCTCCACTTGCATAGCCTTGCTGTCGGTGACTGAGGTAGAATAAATGGTAGGGCTGGAAGAGGTGGTAAAGGAGCTGCAAGCACCGCCCATGGAGGAAGAGGAGGGAGCTGAAGAAGCATCTGCAGTGTACAATCCAAGAGTAAATACACTATACATGTTTTCACCTATGCTGGCTAGCAGTCCCAATGAAAATGTGATTTGTGAACTGATTGCTTTCCCCAAAATGAATAATTGGAATTTGGTTAAGTTTTAGAATATAAATGCTTTAAGCAATACAAAGCCTAAGAAATACAATTTTTAAAAAATGCCCAAATAGCATTTTTACTTCTGTTATAATTGATAATTTTTTTTAAAAATCTAATTTAGTGTTTTAAGCTGTAAAGCAAGAATAAAGCTTTTATTGCCTCAGCTGAACGGTCTGTTGAATTTTAATCATTTAAAATAATACAGAAAACCCCAATATGAAATATGTTTGTGGTCCACATTCAATGCCAATTAAATAATTCATTATAGAATTTGAAAAGTGGGACTGTGCTTAGCCACAAAATATTAAAATAAGTTTCTAACCTATGAAGCAGAGAACTACAGGTCATTTTTAATGCAGACACTCCCTGCTTCAGAGGCAAATCCTGGAATAAAAATATGAGAAAATAAATGAGAAAAGAGCTGCTGATTATTCCAGATACCAATTATAAAATGAAAAATAAATAGAGGGGGGGAAAAAAGATAATCAACTGAACTGGAGGCAAAATGGAACTGGCACCATCACTATAACTGATTGTAAAATCCATGAGAATAAAGGTGAGAAAGGTTTTTAACGGGAACATGCTTGGTTGTAGAAGATAAACAGGTTGGCCACTAAGAATCTCAAGTTGGAAACAGCACATCAAAACCATGAGTAACTAAAACAACAACAACAGCAGCAACAAAAAACATCATTTAAGAATAAACAAAAAGCAGAAAAAGGTGGCTATTAGGACTACAAAGTCTCATGTGCTCAAAAATTTGCCCCTTGCCCATTAGCTCTCTTTCAAAAAGGCCTGCTAATTGTGTATGGTCGTGAAAAGTAAATTAAATCTTATTTCCTAAATCTAAAGCCTAGCAAAAAAAATTAACCATGAAAATTTCTAGAATACCAGAATTCCTATAAAAATATCTTAAATCATTTACCAAGTATGCATAGCCAAAAAAAGAGAATTTAAGAAATCTCTGCAAAACAGACTGTGCAGCAAGTAGCAACAGCGCTGGAAACACTGCTACTCTGGTCTTTAAAGGCATAAACTCAGCCACATTAACAATGCGTAGGCTGGAGGTTACCTGTAATTTCACAAAACTATTTTATTGTGTATGGTATAATTGTATACATAATAATTGGTAATGTGTTTAAATTTAATTTGTGTCTATAACCATTTATGCCAGTTTTAAAACTGCACAATAAAAATTTAAATGTGACATGCCATTATAGAGCTAAATTATAGAGCTAAAATGTAGAAAGTCAATTTAGATTAAAAAAAAAAGAAGGCTGTGCTAGTAAATTAGCTGAACCCAATTGAAAGCATGTATCAAAAACACTCCAAATTTTTCATTGTTGTAAGGGGTTAAAGAGCACAGTCATGTTAGCCATCTGAAATATATCTATGTAATGCCACTCTCAAAATTTTCCTCCCAACTACTATAAGTCAAAGAACCTGAAGGAGTAGATGATACCAGTTCCACTTTTTAGTTTCTATCCTTGTCAAATGCAGTAGCTGAAATTAGAAAATTCAGTCACTTTAAAACTGCATTCCAATTTAAAGAAAAATTTATCAATTTTTTCATGCATTAATGCAATGTTTTCTTAGTAAATAAATATTCTTAAAGATCAGTAAAAACTACAAATTCTAGATGCTAATGTCAATGACAGTTTAGGAGCTGATTTGTAGCCACTTTGGGTTTAAATATAGTTCTTTTCCTTTTTTTTCCTTTGGAAAGTACTGTTTGTTTTGGACAAAATAGGAAAGATACACCTAATGTTCCTCCATCTGTTCCAACTATTGGCTATAATGAAACTAAAATTTGTGCTTGTGTATGTCTATATTCTTGATTTTCAGAGACAGTATGCACTATTTGCAGTGGATCATATAAAACATGCAGCATGAATGCTGTGGATTTGTTATTTCTAAAGCACTTCACCCCTCCTTTCTAACTACCATGCACACAAGAATGCAGAATACTAGCATCTCAGGGATCCCTGCCAAGGATAAAGGAAAAGTGTATGTGCAAAGCCATAATGAAGTCAACAGCAAATTATACAGTTGTGATACTCTGATATGTTTTGTTTTGTTTTGCTCCAGGGTTCCTGGCTTATAGCTCCTAGCAATTTCCTAAATTGAGTAGTATCTGTGGTTAAATATTTGGCCTTCCACTTCAGAATGTTTAAGATGAAAGATGGGCTTTATTTGCTTGGTATTTGGGAGGGGGCAGAATCTCTTTCAACCACATGATACTGTATTAATAAGGTAATTTGGAGGAAGTTACTAAATATCACAACATGAAAGGAAGGGCTGGTTGCCACAAAAATAAACTATGTCCTCAAAGGGTTAGTGCCCCATCATCCCACTTCATGGAACAGAGGACCTGGACATTAGGGTAATAACAGTCAAAATTTTTCTTCTTCAATTTTTTTCTCTATATAAAAATTCAGGTATCCAGGAAAGTGAACAATAACGAATCATGTCCCAAGAAAGAGGCACAGACAAACTTGCACTGGAGACTGAAGCTTCAAGATCTTGTCCTATGTATAACCTCATTCATCTACTCATTTCTGTGCTTTTTTTCGGGGGGGGGGATTGGTTTTTTGAGACAGGGTTTCTCTGTGGCTTTGAAGGCTGTCCTAGAACTAGCTCTTATAGACCAGGCTGGTCTCAAACTCACAGAGATCTGCCTGCCTCTGCCTCCCGAGTGCTGGGATTAAAGGCATGCGCCACCAACGCCTGGCTACATTTCTGTGCTTTAAAATATTCTTTATAATGAATTAGTAAATGTGTTTCCTGAGTTCTCTGAGTTGCTGTATTAGAAAATTAATTAAACTCAAAGAGGGGATCATGGGAAGTTCAATTATAAGCAGTCAGATCAATACTGAACTATTAAGTTAAAATGGCAAAGAAGTTGGGTTGGACATTTAAAAAGGATTTAGTATTTAAGATGTAAAATGCTTAGATTGTATAGTATTACAGAGCAGTACCTGATACAGGTAAATTACAGAGAGTTTCGAGATAATTACTTGTCCTTCACTAAAAAATATATGTAAGGCAATTACTTATTTACATATTAACCATAAATTTACCACAAAAAAATCTTAATATTATTTCATTAAAATGTAAAGATAAAAACAATGGTAACAAGGACATTTTAGATTTCTAAACACTAACCTATCAATTTCAAGCATCCCAGAAAAGTAATACAAAAGTTTTCTGAGACTACTATAAATATACTGGTTACCTCTAAAGACCTTTAAGGTAAATATATATATATATATATATATGTATATGTATATGTATATGTATATGTATATGTATATGTATATGTATATGTATACACACACACACACACACACTCAAAAAAACTGACATTCTATAGAACTGAAGTGATAATAAAGTCCTGTTTATATATACATATTTTTCCATCTTGTTTTTGCATGGGGGTGTGGTTTGTGAAGTAATAATAAAGTCCTGTTTATATATACATATTTTTTCCATCTTGTTTTTGCATGGGGGTGTGGTTTGTTTGACACAGAGTCTTACTCTGTATCTCTGGCTGGCCTGGACCTAAGAGACCTGCCTGCTGATGCCTCTTCAGTGCTGGGATTAAAGGAATGTGTTGCTACGCTCAGCAGTTTTGCTTTTTTTGAGGCAGGGTCTTGCTACATAGCCCAGGTTGACCTTGTATTCACAGCACTCTTCTCGATGCATTCTATTGAGTGCTGAAACTGCAGGTATGCACTTCCATCCTGACCTTGTACACTCATTTTTATTTATTTATAAGTTCCCGAGAGCAAAATATTGCAACTATTTCCCTGTTTTCAGTACAAACCCCTATTTTTTACCTGTCAGGAATGTTCAGTCTGTTAAACTGCTGCATATTAAAAATAAAGAAACCAGCCTGACCTTGGTTGCACATGCCTTTAATCCCAGCACTCAGGAAGTATAGGCAGGTGGATCTCTGCGAGCTTTAGGCCAACATGATCTACAAAGCAAGTTCCAGGACAGCCAAAGCTATTATAAAGAGAAACCCTGCCTCGAAAAAACAAACAAACCAAATAATAATAATAAAATAAAAATAAAGAAACCCTCAAATAAAAAATGTTTTAATAAATGCTCTTATTCTTTTTTAAAAAGATTTATATTTTTAAGTGTCAGGTTTGTGTACAGGTGTTCTGCCTGTATGAATGTCATTGTACCATGTGCTTGCAGTGCCCACGGAGGTCAGAAGAGGGCAGTGAGTCTCATAAGGCTAGAGTTATAGACTTCTGAGCCACCATGTGAATAGTTATAATGTATTTCCATGATTAATTACACAATTTTTATTTGTTCCTTGAGTCTCTTACCAATCTTTTATAAACATGGAAGTTTCTCCTAAACTTATTTACTCATCTAAGTAGCATGTGAATACTTCTTTATTTTCTCTTGTGAAATAACTATTTTTGAACTTGGCTTAATTTATATAAGCTAATTACTTTTTCACAAGACTTTCTGTGACCACAGAAAATATAACAAACCAAGAGAAAAACTGACTGATTAGTCTACAATTTACTAGTGAAAATTTATAACCTCACAAGGATATATTAATTTTAAATTTTAAAAATGAAAGGAATTATAGAGACAGGTAAATTTCTGTGAGTTCAAAAATAGCCACAGGTATGGAGAATTACTCTGTCTCATAAATAAATAGATAAATAAATACTAAAAAAAGAGGGAGAGAAGGAAAACATCAACATCATGTCTCTAATGTCCTATAGTTCTATTCTTTGCAAATTAAATGTCACCCACAATGATGAACTTGAACTGTATATATGGCTTCTTTTTAAAGTTAAAATTCGCTGTTATATCTATTTACTTATTTTGTATGTGTATGCTCACATGTCATTACACACATGTAGAGGTCAGATGACAAATTGTGTGAATCAGTTCCCTCTGTATACCATTTGAGTTCCAGGAATCCAACTCAAGTTGTCAGGTATGGTAGCAAGTGTCTCTACTCACTAAACCAACTCACTAGCACTATGTGGCTTCTTTTAATTGATGGAGGGAGTTAAGAGTGCAACTCAGTTGCAGAGCAATGCCTACCACTCATGAGGCCCTGGTTTCAATTCCCATTACAAAGAGAATTGACACATTACTAAAGCCCATCATGAATGTTCAAAGTACCTGGGATAAAAAGATTGTCAGGTAAGTATGCCAGAATATACAAATATCTAATTTGTTAAGAAAAATAAAAACTGGGTTTTAAGTTTTATTACATACAGAAAGCTATGTGTATCTTATATCCCTTGTTTAAACTACACTTTAAAATGAAGAACTCAGTTCTAGATAGGTCATATCAATTGCAAGTTACTTAACAACCATAGCATTTTAGAGCTTAAAATGACATTATATATTTTATCTGATCTAAAAATACTTATAGAGAGCTCTGAAATCAGAACTATTATTTAAGGTCCTCAAAACAACTAAACATGTTTCACTGATTCCACAAACGATATTTAACTAAGACCCTGAATTCAGATCTTATCCTAGCAATTAAATACACACATGTATTTGCACATTTTCAATTATCTGTGCAATTAGTTGAATTTTCTAAAAGTCACTACAAAGGCCATGAACTTCTATAGCGTACTATGTGAACCAATAGTGGAACAGAGAAGGAGGCAACTACTGCCTACTCAAAAATATTCCTAAAAACCAACACAGGCACTAGGTACACACTTTCTAATTTATAATATGCCATTGTAACTTAGTTATTCTTGGTAAGGAGCAATATTTGTCTTACTAGTAAACATCTTGTCTCATAAAAGTCACCATATATAAGGACATATTTTCAGATCAAAGAAAGACACTCGGAGAAAAAATTCAAGAACATTTGTGTTGCCAATAAATTGAAACATGGAAGACACAAAGTGGCTGCAAACCTGCTTTTTCAACACCTTACATGCCAACCTTCATTTTTAACTTTTCTTCTTAATATTAATGTAAAGTTTAAAACTTTACAAATTTAGTTTCAATCAGTTATCAATACACTATTTAAAAAAAAAAAAGGAAGAAAGAATGAAAGAAAATGAGACTTATGAAGAAGTCTGAAAATGAGACCGACCTATACCCTGGGTGAGATTGGATGGGTTAAGTGTCTCTGGTACTATTTGTCTTCACTATTGACAGACACTGTCACACAACCCACCACACGATGCCTGTCTCTGAATGGCGAAGCTAGAATGCAAGTTAAGTGTATTAATAGAAAAACAACTAGCATCCCAGCATATAAAATAAGCAATCCAGATTACTTTACCAAAAAAAAAAAAAAATTGAGGATTGATCAATCAATTTACATGTTTAAAACAGTTTCATTTCCCACATGTATTTTCCCACCCAAAATAAATTTACATGCTACAATGTTTTAAGGTAAACTTCAAAAATGGTAATTATTAACATCAGATAAATGCATGTAAAGAAAAAAATTTTACCCAAAACTTTGGTTAACTCATATTCACCAATTTATTTTCCTGTTTATAAATGCAATCTAATCCATAAACCAGAATGCTCTCTTTTACGTGCTTGTTTTTAATTGTTGTTTTAAAAGTTTAGGCTGTGTCTTTAAACATTCTTAAGAAGCAGAAGGAGACATATTCTGAACAAAGCACTTAGGGTGCACTCATTTAATCCCAGCACTCAGCAGGCAGAAGCAGGAGGATCTCTGTGAGTTCAAGGCCAGCCTGATCTACAGAGCTTGCTCCACAGCAGTTAGGGGTGTTACAAAGAGAAACCCTGTCACAAAACAAAACAAAACAACTATAACAAAGATCCTACCTCAAAACAACAACAAAATACCAATTACCTTTAATTTCTTTTTCATACCAATGGCCACATATTTCCTCACATGCGCTCTAAAAAAGCTACCAAGTGGTTAGGGTGGCCCACATCTATAATCCCAGCATTTCAGAGCTGAGGCAAGAAAATTGCTACAAGTTAATGCCAGCCTGGACTACATAGTGGGTTCTAGGCCAGCCTGATAGCATGATAGGGTCTCAACAAACAAACAAAAGTGGATGTAGTGGTAAATACCTTTAATGCCAGAGTTCAGGAGACAAAGGCAGGTAGATCTCTATGAGTTCAAGGCTAGCCTAAGAACCCCATCTCAAAATATAATGCTGAAACAGAGTTTGCTGGTTCTATGAATAAAACATAGTTTAAAGGATTTTTTTAAGTGCTTAGTCAACTCTCCAAAATCGTTATATTTTTAAAGGGGGGGGAGGGGATTATTTGTTTTATTGTAGCCCAGGATGGCCTCAAACTCATTGTGTGCAGTGACTTTGAACTTCTAATCCCTTGGCCTCCACCTCCAGAACTGTGGGATTACAGGCGTATGGCACTATGCCCAGTTTATGGAGTGTAGGGGATTACACCCAGGGTTCTTGTGTATACTAACTAAGCACTCTACTGAACTACACCCAAAGCCTTAAAATGAATTTATGATTTGTTATTAGTAAATGTTTGCACTTAGTGTGTGCGTGTATGCTTGTATGTAGTACCTGAGGCCCTGCAAAACACTTTCTTGAATGAGTGAAAAAAAGTTCAAGCCCTGTCCTAGTGTACACCAAGGAGTAAAACAACTTTATCAATAAAGGTACTTATAACTAGAAAGATTGAGATATAATTACAAGCAATGATATACAAATTGTCCAGCACATTTCTAACATGTTTTCTTTACCTTCTTATTATGACTTTTTGCTGTTTTGGGCTTTTTTTCTTCTTTTCTTTTTTAGTACTGAATACTGGCCTCAAATCCATGTGCATGGATGGTCCAAATGATCACATGTCAGGTCTTGTGTTGTTTAACAGAGTCTTATATTTGTAAACTGGCCTTGAATTTGAGATTTTCCTTTCTCTATCTCAAGAGTACTGGGATTACAGGTTTATGTCATGATGCCTAGCTAAACAACTTACTAAGTTTTGTTTGAGACAGGATTTCTCTGTATAGCCTTAGCTGTCCTGGAACTCCAGGCTGGCCTCAAACTCAGGCATCCACCCTTCCCACAGAGCTGGAAAGATATGCACAACCACCACCCTACCCCAAATTCCTATGGTTTTAATTTAGATGATTAATAAATCTAAATTTACTTAAAGCATAGCTGTTCTCTGGTCACAGACCTTAATTTTCTAGTGTCCTTTCCTCTAGTATAAATAGGACTCACTCAACAGGTTGCTTCAATGTAGAACATATTTGTTAGGTACTTGAAATCCATTAATTTGCCATAGCACAGAATTCAAAGAACTATCTAATAAGATTCTTTGCATAGAATTCAAAGAACTATCTAAAAGTTTGTATTAATAGACATTTTAAAAAGTTACAAACTTAAATTACAGCATTAAAAATTTACTCTGACCCTTTCTACAACACTGCCAAGGCAATGGAAGTAGAGGCTCATTTGCAATCAAAACTCTGCTTCATAAGCAATTCATCATCATGGCTAAGGAAGGCAGTGTTGCTGGATGTTAACACTGTTTAATCAGAGGTGCTGAAGATTTTCCTCATCCACAAGAATTCACAAAGCTTTTAAAGCCTAAGCAAATGCCAAAGCCTAACTTTGTGTGCTACCATACAACTGTGATAAGCCTGTGCAGGTAAGATTGGTGAAGGCCCTCTATGCTGAGAACCATATAAACCTAATAAAGCTGATGTCAACTTGGGGAGTAAGTAGACCTCTGCAAAACTGATCAGGAGAAAAATCCCAGAAAATGGATGATTAGAGCTGTACAGGGCTTAATAATTTCATAGGTCAAGAATGTCAAAGAGAATTTCAAATATGAAAATGAACAAAAACAACAACCAAAAACAAAAACAAAACCCACCTTGGCTCATTTTCTTCTAAATAAATAAACAACAACAAAAAAACTATAATAAAAATTTACCCTGAATCCAGGTATGCTGACGTATGTCTGTAATTCCAGGACGTGATGGGTCAAGAGAGTCAGAAATTTGAGATCATCCTCTGCTACATAGCTCACTGAGAACTTCTCTCAAATAAACAAACAAATAAATAAAAATAAAATAAAAACATTGGGCCATCAGATGGCTTGGGCAGGTTAAGGAACTTGCTGCCAAGCCTAAGAGTCTGAGTTTGATCCTGGGCCACACAAAATGAAAGAGCAGACTCCGAAAAGTTGTCCTCAAACCTTCACATGCACACCACAGAAAGTAGATTTCTCAATAAATTAAGTAAATGTGGTAAAACAAACAAAAATGACCAAAACAAAATAAACAAACCAAAAATCAAAACTCTACACTGATTTAATAATGGAAATATTCAACAGAGACTGTGTATGCATGATGTATTTTGTGTGTGTGTGTGTGTGTGTGTGTGTGTGTGTGTGTGGTGAAGAGTGCATTCACTCATGTGGAAGTGTATGGAGACTAGCAATTGACATCAGGATAATCTTCCTCAATTACTTCTCCACTAACTTTACTCTCTTTTATATGTGCTTTATTGTTGGTTTGCTTTATATTTGTTTTTGACTAGACTGGCTCGCTATTGAGCCATTGAGAGATCTACCTGACTTTGCACACACACACCCCACTCCAGAGCCAGGATTACAGAAATATACCAATCAACAAGGTTTTACATCGAGTGTGCAAATCTGAACTAAGATCTTCAAGTACTTTTACTTTCTCCCTAGGCCTCAACAGAGATTCTATTGTACATGCTTTATGACTGTAGCTACCCATACATGTTTTGAAAGCTGCCTTGTGGGTTAGTGTACTGAAGCTATACTGCTTTTAAAAATGACAAACTTGTAACTCTAGATTTGCAAGGTACAGGCAGGTACAGGAGGATCTAGAGTTCCAGGCTAGGCTTGTCTATAAAGGGAATTTGAGATCCTGTCCACATCCATGCAAAATAAATACTAAAATAATTATTTAAAGTATCAACTTTATGAAAACGATGAATTTTACCCTAATTATTAATTTCTTTCATTGAATTATAAAACATATAATTGTATCAATTCTTTGGTAGCTTTTTGATGTTATTTTGGCGTTTGTTTGCTTATTTATTTATTTATTTATTTATTTATTTATTTATTTTGAGGCAGAGTCACCCTAAGTAACCCAGGCTGGCCTCAAACTAGCAGCCACCCTTATAGGTAGGTATGGACTTCTGAAAGATTTTTAACTCAAATTCTTGAGCTGAACAATAAATTGCTCACGGGGTGTAGTAGCACATACCTATAGTCCCAGCACCTAAGAGGCAAAGGCAGGGGGAACCCCAGAGTTTGAAGACAGAAAAATAATGCCCATCAAATATCCCCAAATGAAAATAGACAAATTAATTTGACTTTTTTATTTTGTGATCAGAGGTTGGGAGGGTGGGCAGGATCTCGTGTAGCTCAGGCTAGCTTCAAATTCACTATGTAGCAGAGGAAGACCTTGAATTACTGATCTTCCCCCCCCCTCCACTTCTCAAATGCTGGTATTACAGGTATACAACCTGGTCTCTTAAATTGAGACAATAAAGGTCAATACTCATTTCCATGAAAGATTTACTATTATAAACAAATCTCAGTTTTAAAAAACTCTAAATGTATAAGTAAAAATAATACTTGATTGCTATAATTTTTCTCTCTTGGCCAACTCCTTATTTTGCTAATATTATTAATTTATTGACTTTTTTAAAAGCCTCTGGCATAATACTTATGGAACCTACAACACTGCCTTAAGTTTTATTTCTGAATCTATCATTTACCTCAAATTCTTAACTACTTTCCCAAAAGAATTCTTAAAAACAGGCAGGTGAACAAATTTCAAACTAATGAAAGGTTCTGACCTTGTTTTCATATAGGAGAGGAACTGGGTCTCCTGCCTCCATCCTCCTCCTTCCTAACCCTGGGTCTCACAGAACAAAAAGATAGTACTAACAGGAGTATGTAAAGGAGTAATGGTACACATACCACAATCCTAACAATTTAAAAGGGGCTGAGAAACATTCTTTCACCCAGGATTCTGGATTGTGGATCAGCAGCATCACATTTATTTATGCCCTCAGGAATATGTGAGGCAGAAAGAGAGAGAAAAAAAAAGCTATATTGGTGAATCTGAGAAACACATTTTTAATAATTAATAAAGAATATTATGAACACACACATCCCCGATCTCTAAATTTTTTTAAATTTTAAACTGATTTAAAATTTGTGAAACACAAACCTTTATGGCAGAACTAGAAGTCTGTTCCCACCAGGCCCTCATACCTGATAGCAGCCAATCCAGCTCCTTCAAAACTCTGAAGAATTAACTATATCAACAGTCATCATTTTTATGCATTTCACATGTAAACAGCAAATGCTACAGATTTGTTTTTAAAAAAAAAAAATCAGATGTTTAAAATTAATGTGCATTTCCCTAGCTATCAAGCTTTTGAAAAGAAAAACATTGAGTAACTTGGTAATAATATATTCCCAGTTTTTCTCTTTGATAGTTATATCACCAAAGCTATCAATCTAAAAAAAAATTGTGACTTCAATGATGTCACATACAATACACATTGATGTTCCTACAATTACTCTTATCCGTACCAGTATGAAATAAGGGAGTCTTTTCTATTAATAAGACATCAGAAGAATAAACTAGGTTGGTTACTAATAAAGTAGGTATGCAAATTAAAAGATTATTAATTACTTGGATTTAGAATACAGAAACTTTCTATGAGACGAAAACTTTCAAAGTTACCTTTTTATTCTCTTTACCATTTTTATAATGCCAATAATCTCAAGAAAATAAAAATTTATTGCAGTGGAGATGTGTCTTGGTGGTAGAGCACCTGCCTATCATGAATGAGGCCTTGAGTTTAATCCCCAGGTCCACAAATATAAACACATATATGTATGTGTATACATATATAGAAAGATAGCTTTAGAATATTTCCTTTAGTCTTTCATGTTCCAACTCATAGCTTTCAATCTAATTTACCTGGAAAGAATATCTAAACTATACAGGAAGGGTTAAACTTTTCATTAGTGACCCCAAATCAGGGGATTTAAAAATTATATGTAAGAAATTCTGAAACATGTAGTACTATTTTGAAGGAAGTATTATTCTTTTTTCTAAACATAGCTACCTTTTTTCAGCTTTTAAAAGGAACTGGATCTACTGTAAACAGATGTTCAAAAGCACAGAAGAAACAGACTTGTAGTTCTATGCAGATTCAACATGTCCTTATAAAAACAATTTCAAGACACAAAAGAAATCAGTTAGTCAATTTCTACATGTGGATTTAAAGTGAAACAATACTTCTTTAAAATACTACTTTAAGATTCAATCTTTAAAAACTATATTTAAAGCTCCAAATTTAAAAGAAAAAATTCAGAGCCACTTTAGAATCTGGTAGATATAAGGTGAACCAGACCATCTTATCAAATTGATCACTAAAAAGCTCACTAATTCACAATTAAATCCACAGAAACTGTTAGAAAATGTCTGGCCACACATGAACAGTGAGGGGGGCCAATGTTTCTTCATCATGTTTAAAGTTTTCCTGCCCTCAACCAAGAAGGCTTCATACTGCACTGTTTAGTTTGAGAAAGGTTGGTACACAAGGCTAATGGTACATAGGTTAATAAGTATAAGAAATTAAACACCTGCTACTAGAACACAGTACCAATACTGTCATTTGAACTACAGCCTTCCCTTTGTATTTTTCCTTGTAAATGTTTTGATGGACTTTAAATACCATTTTAAAAGATGACAAGTATCACAAGGCAAGAAATCTCTATAGGACAATAAAACCTCAGAAAAGTAGACATTGTTCTAAAGCAAAAAAATATCTAGCAACCTATAATCCCAACTTTTTAAAGTACTATAGTTGGGCAAGCTAATATGGAAATCATTCATACGAGTTTGTTACTAATCAAAGCTTTTTTCCTATTAGTATATCTGTCATCTTTTATCCTAATTCAAAGTAAAAGTCTGAACCAATTTAATTGTAATTACAGTGTATGATTTGAGAGCTGAGTAAAAATAAAACTGACAAATTTCAAACATTTTTAATGCTTTTCACTGGTATAGGAGAATGTATTTACATAAAGATCATATTCAATTTTGCCATTATTTTCCATGAATTTAAAATAAGTATCAGGCTACATGTATATTTAAGTGTAGGAAAAACATTATAGTTGCATCCCTATAAACAGAAAAAAAGACTTAAGAACTTGAGTCCTATTTCACATCATATAACATTTTTCCCTTTGGGCAAGTCCTTAAAAATATTTGTTAAATAAAAGGTCAAATATAATTTTCTAGCCATTGCCTGATATTTAACCTTTTCATTTGCACTCAACAAAGTCATTTTCAACTGGATTCCATATTTGAAGACAAGATCCATTTCAAGGGATAGCACTTACACATGAACCAAATTTAAGATTTATATGTATTTTCAAAAAAAAAAAAACCTACTGAAATCCTTTCAATTTAAAGGGTATAGTCTTTAAACCTTTCTAAAACAAACCCTCAAATCATACTCTTTTTCATATGAACTTTGCCTGTACTGTTCATGTTGGCCAGATACTATTCTAGTTGTCGTTAATGAAGTAAAATGAAATGCATACCAGCAGCAACTACAGCTGGAGGAGGCGAGCCTGCCTCACCACCACTTGTCTGACTCATTGATGCTACAGGAGTTTCTCTAGGTGGAGGTAACTGTAACTCCTTTGGGAGAAGATCATAGACAGATTCTGTAGGGAGGAAAAAAAAAAGATTTGAAGGAATGTCAGTCAGTAACCTAATTACATGAACATGAAAAAAATATCTTCTCTTTTGAAAATTATATATTCACAAAAGCAACTGTATCGTGAAGGCTATGAACAGTAACTACCAAGTATTTGTTCATTTAGTATATAACCTTATTAAAAACTGAAGAATGAATTTTCCACTGGTTCTACAGATTGATTTTTACTTTGATTCTTTATTTGTTCAAGATAGTCTCCAGAAAAATACCTATTTTTAAAACTAGCTAAAACTAAGATCATAATCCAAAAACTTATAAAAGTATATAGACACAAACACATAAATTTAAATGGAAAGGCAAGGTGAAATCCACCTACAATCCTAACAGGAGCAGCCAAGGCAGGATCACAGGTTTAAGGCCATCCTAACTCATAAAGTTAGTTCCAAACTATGGGCAATATAGGAACAAAAATAAAACAATAACTATTCCTCAAAGTGTTTTTGAGCCCTGCAGTGGTAGCACACACCTTTAATACCAACAGAAGCAGGCAGATCTGTGAGATCAAGGCCAGCCTGGTCTACAGAGCGAGTTCCAAGACAGCCAGGCTACACAGAGAAACCCTGTCCTGAAAAAAAATCAAAAAAAGTTCCTATATACATGATGAAATGTCAACTGCAAAAAACAGATTAACTTTTTACCAACCACACTCAAGGATATAGGGAGGATATGGTCATTGCATCAATAACTTGAATATTTCTAATTTGCAATGACAGAGGTTTAAGAGGAATGTGTGTGTGTGTGTGTGTGTGTGTGTGTGTGTGATAATGAAAAATTAATGCAAACATTCTGATCCCTTCTCTGGCTATAGGAACAGGCTGTTTTGGTTCACGTGGTGACTTAGGTGGGAGACCACCCTGCGATACATGCCCCAGTATTGCGACACTAAAGTCCAATACAAGATTTCTCTTTAGGAGTCCTTTCTTGCTGCTTTGAGTAATGAGGATTGAGTTGCTAACACAAGAGTCAATAAAAAAGCAGGAATGGCAGCTTGTAGGCCAAACTGAAAAAAGTGGCAAGAAGCTGGCTGTTTGGTAGCAGGGAAAAAAAAAAAAAAGAAGAGGGATCTGAAGTGTTACCAAAGATGGCCAGGTTAGAACAAGACAGAGAAAGCAAAGAGCAAGAGCAAAGGCTGAAGGATAGAAGGCTATAATACCCAAAAGAGACATCACAGGCTGTAGTTATGGGAAGAGTTCCAGAAACTTGTCAAGCCTTTGGAACTGAGGGTCTCAGATACCCAGAGTCTGGAGTTGTAAAACTGACAGCTATCTAGGGGTAGGGAATCTCCGTATCTAGACATACCCAGAACTCAGCTTCTGCCAAAGACTAAGGCTTTCTAACTTCGTGGGCCTAAAAAAGCACTGTGGCTTACACTTTGAAGGCCAAGGATCCAAACAGAAGTCTGCACAGCAACTGTAACACTAGAGGGCGCCAAATGCCACTGAACTGGCCTGCCTGTGTCTGCTTCACTGTTGCCAAAAACATAAGGACACCAAAGCTAAGAACACAAAGCGTTTCTCCTTACCTGCTTAAGGTTTTTATCAAGGTAGGACAAAAGGTCCACCCAGACAGATGAACAGTACAAGGACACAAGAAAAAATAACCAGAATGGAGAGCAGATTCAGAAGACTAAGGGCCCAGACTGATCGGGAAAGGAGAAGGAATGAAACCAGCATTTTTAGATACTCAAATTAACGTCTCTAGGTACAACAGTGTCAAAATGAGCTGGCTGGTTTGTTTGCTTGGTCCTGTTTTACAAATTCTAACTGATCCATTTATGTTACTGATTATTTCTGGGCCAATTCAGTCCATTATTCTTCAGTATTGGCTATGAAGGGGTCGAAGAACTTTCAACACAGTGTACATCAAGCTCAAAATAAAAATCCTACCCTAAGGCATAAACAGTAAAAGGGAAGGAGAAATTGTGTTTTTGTTTGATTGTTTGTTTTCTAAGATAGGGTCTCTCTACATTGCCATGGCTGTCCTGAAAATCATTACATAAACCAGGCTGGCCTCAAACTCATCAATCCACCTACCTCTGCCTCCCAACTGCTAGGGTCAAAGGCATGCGCCACCACCTGGCTTAAATAGTGGTTTTTAAAAGGGTGTGGGTGTGGGTGTGTGCACGTGCGCACGCACACACACACAAGCATGCAAGCACACACTTGCACATGCGTGCCCAAGTGTATGTATTTGTATCTTGTGCATGTATACAAGTGCCTATCAAGGTCAAAAGAAAGCACTAGATTCCTTGGACTGGAGATACAGGTTAAGTTGTAAGCGACTTTGTGGGTACAAAGACCTGAACTAGTGCCCTTGCAAGAATATTTGTAACTTAAAGTGCACATTTTTTTCTTTCCTAGGTGGGCATTCTGTGTCCTAAGTACCACTGTCTACAGTTTTATTCTGTTATTACTCATTTCAGAAATAAAAAACAACAGGCACTTGGAGAAGTGCCTTACTCCCTCACTCAATTTATCTAATTGAGTCTAAGAAAACAAACCAAGAGAAACAGTTAGAAAACAACTGATATTTTTCTTGCTGTATAACAGTGATTCTCAACTGTACAAGTGTACAAGTGCTGTACAACTTGTGCATTCTCAAGGCCAGCCACTGTGCAAAAGATAGAGTCTCACTTAATCTCAAAACAATTTTTATGACAGATTTTATTCATGAAAATAGGAAAATATCAGAATTGCTAAGATAAAATTAGCTGGGTGGTAGTGGTGGTAGTAGTTAGTGGTCGTGGTGGCAGCGGCGGCAGCGATGCTAACTCAAGCACTTGGGAAGCAGAAGCAGAGGGATCTATGTGAGTTCCAGGCCAGTCTTATCTACAGAGCTAGTTCCAGGACAACTAGGGCTGTTACACAAAGAAACCCTGTCTCGAAAAGCCAAAAAAAAAGTTTTAATTTTTAAATATGTGATGAAACAAAGGGAGAATGGTGATAAAAACTAGGACAGTAGAGTTTTACTCTGATAAGAAACATGGACATAGGACCAAAAAAAAAAAAAAAAATCAAATTAAACCCAACAGTGGACTCATACCTGTTCTTTAGAGGATCATTATAGCATAAATACACACAATAAAGGTGGTAGTCAAGTATGGGGCACAGTTCGCAAAGCAGATGTAGTTTAAATAAGATCTGTTCCTAAGTTTTTGGATTAGTCTCCACTTCACCTTTATTGACCTGAGAATAGGAATTCAATTGCTTTGGGATTAGACTAAACACTAAAATTGTCAAGAATTCATTTCCTTTATAGCATTTCTCAAGAAATCTCTAATTTACTTTCAGGTAATCAAGTTGAACACAACTAATATTGACTTATGCCTACAAAGAAATGAAGAAAAAAAAAAGCAGCTTCTGTGTGGTGTTTCTTGGCCAGGAAGGCATGCACATGTATGTACATGTGCACACACACAAGTATCTTTGTTTAATTGTCAAGCAAGTAACTAAATAAAAATACTATGGTAAAAGGGGAGGAAAAACTGGTGAGTAGAGTATCTATATAGTGAGTTTAGGGCAGCCAAAGCTACACAGTGAGACCCTGTCTTAAAATAGGGTCTCTCTGTTGTGTAGCTCTGGCTACCCTAGAACTCTCGATGTAGATCAGGCTGGCCTTGAATTCATAGAGATCCATCCGCCTCTACCTCCTGAGTGCTGGGATTAAAGGTCGTGTACTACCATGCTGGGCAAAAGTTGAAAATGTTTTAAAAATACAACAATGAGCCAAGTGGTAGTGCACATCCCAGCACAGCACTCAGGAGGCAGAGGTAGGTGGGTTTCTGTGAGTTTGAGGACAGCCTGGTTTACAGAGGGAATTCCAGGATAGGGTCCAGAGCTACACCGAGAAACCCTGTCTCAAAAAAAACAAAAAACAATCAGAGATGGCTCCAATGGTTAAGAGCACTGGCTGCTCTTACAGTGAACTAGGGTTCAATTCCCAGAATCCACATGGTAGTTCACAACAGACTATATAACTCCAGTTCCAGGGATTCAATGACCTCTTCTGGCCTCTTTGAGAACCAGGGACACATGCACACAAAATAGCCACATACATGAAAAAATTTTAAAGGCATGAATTAATGACCCAAACAGGTACTATTACACAAATAATAGAATTTCTCTTGATTACCAGGTACAGCCACTGTCTACAGGTATGCCATCTCCAATGCCCAATCATCAAGTATAGATAGATACTACATTGAAAACTCCACTTGTAAACTCTTTCATCCAAAACAAAATATAAAAATAGCTGAGAACCTTGTAAATATGACTACCATAAGGCAAAAAAGTTTCCTTAATGCACCCCCCTCAAAAAAAAAAAAAAAAAAAAAAAAAAAAAAAGGCTTGGGAAATACTTGCTTTTCTCTTTCTCTCCATTCACTGCCTCAATAAAAAGGTGAAATCCCAAGCTAAAGTATCACACCAGACACTCTACGATAAAGTCCTGACATTATCAGTGTGCCAACCCAGTTCTGCATTTAAGAGACAACATTCTTTCTGTTTAAAAACAAAAACACTTTAGCCTTGACAGTCATCATACTTGGCATCTCTGATGGAAAAAATGTACTGGCTACAGGTCCACTGGATATTTTGTTTCAGAGATTATATAGTCCAAGAATAATTGCTAGATGATCTGTTTTAACAAATTTTTCTCAGTTTTGAAGTATAAGCCAACTTACTCATTTGTTTCAAATATGTATTTATTCAAATTATTTTCCATATTGCATTTTTTCCCCAAATGTAATAGTGTTTTGAGATATTTAAATAATATACACTGTACACTTTATACCAACTAGAGGAAAAAAGGAAACTAAAGCGTTCCACAGACATTATTTAGTTATTTAATTATCTGTTATTTTAGGACAGGGTATGTAGCTCAGTTGGTAGAGTAATTGCCTAGTGTACAGTCGATCCCTAGGGCAGCATAAACCCACCCTGGTGACATACTCCTGTAATTTCAGGACTCTGGAATTACAAACAGGTCTCCTTGGCTACTCAGGGAATTCAAAGCCATCCTAGACTAGAAAACTACCCCCCAAAAAATATACACTTTAAATTTCCCCTTATTTCGTATGTTTTGGTGGTAGTGGTAGTAGGGGACTAACTCCTTCACCCCACCAAAGATTCCTATTGATGTCATTGCATTTTTCTACCTTCTTTTCACAACTCTCCCCAAATGCTTTTAGCAGTTATCTGTGCTATCTACCGCTACTTCCTCTTCTCACATTTATCACTATCTATGCTTTTGTTCATAACATTGCAATCAATTACCAATTGACTTATTTCTCAACTCTGACATAGTGAACTACTACTACTTTCAGAAAGGGATTAGTGGCTAATGGCACTTGCCACCCCTCATCTTGACAACTGGAGTTTGAGCCCCAGAACTCACACGGTAGAAAGAGAAAAGTGATTTTTTTTTTCACAAGTTGTCTTCTACTTCCACATGTGTGCCATGGCATGCCTTTCCCTATAGAATTTAAAAATATTTATATGGCTGAGTGGTGGTGGAATACATATTTAATTACAGCACTCATGAGACAAGAGGCAAGCAGATCTCTGTGAGTTCAAAGCCAAGTCTGGTCCACAGAGCACCTGATATGTGGACATACATTCATACAGATAAGCACAGACATAAGTAATAAAAATAAATCGTTAATAATCCCAGCACTCATGAGGCAGAGGCAGGTGGGGGGGATTTGTCCTTGAATGATGGGTGTGGTGGTGTGCACATTTAATCCCAGTACTTGGTATTAAAGCCAGGTGGATCTCTGTGAGTACAAGGCTAGCCTGATCTAGAGTGAGTTCCAGGATAGCAAGAGCCACACAGGAAAACCCTGTCTTGAACACACACACACACACACACACACACACACAGTGTCTTTGAGGCTGGAGATGGTATACATTGCTCTCTCAGATGGCAGAAATTTGGTTCCCAGCACCTATATCAGGCAGTTCACAATCACCTATTATTCCAGCTCCAGAAGGATCTGGCAACTCTGACGCCTGCAGACATACACACACGGTGCACATGCCTACAGACAGACAAATATACATACACAACTAAAATTAAAAATTTTAAATCTTAACAACAAAAGAAAAGATAAAGATGTTGGCCATGGTAGCACACACTTTAGTCTCAGCACTAGGGAGACAGAAGCAGGTGGATCTTGAGTTCAAGGCCAGCCAGGTCTACCTGAAAAGTTCCAGGACAGCCAGGGCTACACAAAAAAAAAACCTGTCTCAACTAAAAGAAAAATAAATCTTAAGGGGGAAAAAAGATGGAGGTGTTAACTATATTCCCCCAAAATCAAATTTGATCTGAATATCATTTAAAAGTCATTACATGACTTTTGGCTTGGATTAAAACAATTTCCAACAATTTTTGATATGACACTAAACACATTTCTGTCATTTCTTACTACATACATATCCATGCCAAGCTATATTCTCAGCATTGAAGTTTACAAAACCAAATTATCAGTCAGCTCTGAAAAACACTGAATATGGCTATACATCTGTGATATCAAATATTTAGCAAAGATTTAACTTTTATGTAAAGATAATCATACTCATCTCACTAGTATGTAAATTTGCTTTTCTTTAATAAACAGTAAAATTATATATATATATACAAAATAATTATTTTAGAATAAATCTATTTATTGATTTATTATCTGTAAATGTTAGATCTGTATATTAACTTCATATAACTATGGTAGGTGGGGTCATGTAAAAATTCCTCAGGCCTGAAAAGAGGTCATTAGTAGAAAAGTTTAAGAAGTCCCGATCTAAACAATCCTACTTGTTAATGCAAAGTAACTTTTCTCAAAACAAAATCAACTCATTTGATAGAAACACTAAAAACAATATAGTTATAATTCCAATTCTTGGTAGTTTCAACTAACAAGTGATATATGTCTGTGAACTTGTTAAAGTAATCAAGTACAAAGACATTAATGCTAACAAGCCTAGCAACCTCAGCTGGATCCCAAGATGTTACATAAAAGGAAAGAACTAAATTCAAAAAGTTGTCCTCCGACTTCCCCATATGTGTGGCATGAATACTCTCCCCCCACATCATGCACACAACAGTAATAATAATAATGATAAACATAAATTACTATATTAAATTCCAGTAAGCAGGTATTCTTTTCAGGGCATTTTGTTTGTAACAAGGTCTCACAGCTCAGGCTGGTCTCAAACAGATTATTATAGTTGAGGATAACACTGAACTCCCAGTTTTCCTGTCTTTGCTGGGATTATAGGCATGCTCCATTAAGCTGGAAAGCTTGTGCTCTTTCACTGTACAAAATGGAGTATTTTGGAGATTAGAAAGATGGCTCAGTAATTAAGTGCACTTGTTGTTCTTCCAGAGAAAGCATATTCAATTCTCAGCTCATATCCATGTATAACTCCAGTTCCAGAATATCTGAAGCCCTCTTCTGGCTTCTGCCAGTACTGTATGCACATGGTTCACAGGCTTACATGCATGCAAAAACCCATACATGTAGTAGTAATAGCAGCAGCAGCAGCAGCAGCAACAATTTGTTGTTGTTTTCGATACAGGGTTTCCTTGTGTAGCCCTGGCTGTCCTGGAACTCGCTTTGTAGACCTGGCTGGCCTCAAACTCAGAGATCTGCCTACCTCTGCCTCCCAGAGTGTTGGGATTAAAGGTGTGTGTAACCACCACCCAGTTAATAGTAGTAATTTTAATAGTATATTTCCTTCCAATAATGAAGATATATAAGTTTATCATGTTTCCTCATCTCTCATACTACATAACAACCAGTCTAAAGACAAACCAGTCTAAAGAGCAAACTGGTGGCAGAGGCCTCTGTACTCCTGGATACTCTGGGGGTAGAAACCAAAGTACTCAAATTCAACGCCTGATCAGGCTACATAGTAAGTTCTAGAAGAACCTGAACAAATAAAAGTAACAAGTAAAAGGAAAGGTGGCATGTAAGTCAAGAGGTCAAGCACCCCCAAAACAGTTCCCAGGAACTGTCCCCACAATATAAGTGGTGAATTCACTTGGCAAATGTCATTCCATTTCATTTTTCTCCTCAGATATTTTACTATAACATGGGAATAAAGGACTAGGCAAAGGTCACATTTTTAAAAAGATGACCAATAAAATAAAATTCTAATCTTTGTTCATTAATCCATGCATTCATATTTAGGAAGTGTGTGTGTGTTCAAATTAAACAAAGCTCTAGAACTGGAGCTAGAAAATTAGAGCTAGAACTAGAAAAATATGTATTTAAACCTAGAATTTTCTTTTCCCTTTTTCTTGTTTGTTTGTTTGTTTGTTTGAGGCAGGGACTCATTCAACAGCCACACTAGAAACTCAGAGTTAGGCCAAGATGGCCTTAAATTTAAATCCTATTGCTTCAGTCTTCTGAATAGCTGTATAAGCCTAGGCCACCAGATCTAGCCATTTATAAATTTCAATAAAGGAGAAAAATACAGTTAAATATGCATGTAGAACTATTCTTCACCACTATTTATAAGAGCAGGACTGGAAACACCCTAAATGTAAAGGCCATCAATGCAACAGTGATAAGCAATGACTCACATCATGATACAATGTAGTCATTAGAAGCTGATTTGTACCATATCAAATGTCTACTCTATAACATATTGTTTAGTGAAGCATGCTATAAATAGTGTAAAATCATTACCAAAAAAACCTAGGGCCAGAGTCCCAGCACTAGACTAGAGGGGCATAGGCAAGCACTCTCTGTGAGTTCAAAGCCATCCTTGTCTACAGCGCAAGTTCCAGCATAAGTTCTAAAGCTACACAGAGAAACCCTGTCCCTTCTCTCAGGAAGTGAAAAAAACAAAACAAAACAAAACAAAAAAACTAGGGCTGGAAAGATGACTCTTGAACCATGTACAGTGCCTCTTCCAGGGGACCAACTCCAGTTCCCATGTAACTCCAGCCCCAGGGAATCTGACTTCCTCTTCTGGCCAGTGACACCTGCACAAACATGCACATACCTCCATGCACATGCACAAAACTCCATCCCACACACAGATACATGATTGAACATAAACTTCTTTTTTAGTGGGGCTAGAGAGATGGCTCAGCAGTTAAGAGCACTGGCTTCTCTTCTAGAGGACCCCAGTTCAATTCCCAGCACCTACATGGCAGCTCACAACTGTCTGTAACTCCAGTTACAAGGGATCCAACACGTTCATACAGGCATACATGCAGGCAAAATGTCAATACACATGAAATAAAATAAATGAATAAAAAATATTTTTTAAAAAAATTCTGAGACTGGAGAGGTGGCTCAGAGGTTAACAGCACTAACAGCGCTTCCAGAGAACCTTAGTTCAATTGCCAGCAACCACATGGTGGCTAACAGCCATCTGTCATGAGATCTGGAACCCTCTTCTGGAGTGCAAGCAGACATGAAGGCAAAATGCTGTATACATAATAAATAAATAAATGAATAAATATCCTATTTAGCTAGGCATATCATAGCTTATGTGTTATCCCAGCACTTGGGAGGCAGAGACAGGAGAATCACTGCAAGTTCAAGGTCAACCTGATCTACACAGTGAGTTAGTTAACAAGCCAGCCAGAAAAACATGAGAGCCTATCTCAAAAAGCAAAACAAGAAGCCAGTATGATGGCACATGCCTTTAATCCCAGCAGGAGGCAAAAGCAGATGAGGAGGCAAAAGCAGGTGAGTAAGTTCAAGGCCAGCCTGACCTACACAGGTGTTTCAAACAGTCAGGATACACAGAAAAACCCTGTCTCTGAAAATCAAAACAAACAAACAAAAAACAATCCTAATTATAAAAGATGTAAAACATATACACAGAGAGAATATATTTAAGAAAATATTTTTACTTATTTTTAGTATTTTCATATTATTTAAAGATTGTTTTGTTTTGTATAAAACAGGGTCTCATTATGCAGCACTGGTTGACCTAGAACTTGCTTTATAGACCAAGCTGGCCTCAAACCCAGAGCCTCTGCCTCCCAAGTGCTAGGCTTAAAGGTATATTCCAGCATGTCAACACATCTAAAGATTTATATTATTTCACTTTTAGAAAAAAAAAATACAGCTAAGTTATGCTCCATTTCTGACCTAGAGGATGTTCAAATGTACAAAGTAAAACAGCTTATATAATTGAGTTATTTAAGAATAAAAACCAGTATATAGCCATTAATGAACAGAAATGAAAGGTATAAAATGAGCTAGCTTAGCTTAAAATGTTAACAGTAGTTATTTCTGTGTGATGGGATTATATATTTTCTCTTTTATTTTTTATGCCTTATAATATTTACAATGACTTTTCTACAATAAAATAAAATGGGAAACTCAAGAAGCTGAAGCAAAAAGACAGTCTCAAAAAACAAAACAAGGCTGGGGATATAGCTCAGTGGTAGACTGCCTGCTTAGCATGCACAAGGCCCTAGGTTCAGTCTCTAGTACAAAGAAACAAAAACAAGTTTAATTCCTAGCAACCTTCCAGGTACCCACCCCACACTCACACACACACACACAAAAAAAAAAAAAAAAAAAAAAAAGAAAGAAAGAAAGAAAGAAAGAAAGAAAGAAAAAAGAAAAAGAAAAACCCTTTTTTGGACTGGGAATAACATAGCTAAATGGTAGGTAGAACACTTGCCTAACACATTTAAGACCCTAGGTTCAATTCCCAGTACAAACACACACACACACACAGAGAGAGAGAGAGAGAGAGAGAGAGCATTTAAAATTTAATTTTATTATAACCTGAATAAATGAGCTTCAAATTTTTGAAAGACTTTTCTGTAAAAAAAAAAAAATCTTAACCCAAAAGAGTAACTTACCCTGTCAGATGGTGGTGGCACATGCCTTTAATCCCAGCACTTTGGAGGCAGAGGCAGGCAGATCTCTGTGAGTCCCAAGCCAGCCTGGTCTACTGAACAAGTTCTGGAACAGCCAGGGATACACACAGAAACCCTCTCTCAAAAAAACAATAATGTGTCCTAAAACAAACAAAAACTTTCCTTTGAATAAGATTCAACTCTTCTTTAAAATGCTCATATCAAAATAGATTCACTTTCAAAAAATATAGGTATTAGCACAATGTAAAGACAAAATAATTCCACATATACCAGCATAGTAGCACATGCTTGTAATCTTAACACACAGGAAGCTAAAGCAGGAGGACAACGAGTTAAGAGGCCAGTCTGAGCTAAAAAAGTGAGGACCTGTCTCTGAAAAAATAAAAATTCATATAAAATTATCTCATATAAATTAAACAAATTACTTTAATGTTCATATAAAGCAAGCATTAAACCACCCAAAGTGCCCTTTAAGCAAGCCCTTCAATGAATATAATTATGTCAATTTAACTTAACAATTATCCAAGGTTCTCATTAACCCCATCAATGTCTAATTAATGATAGAAATATAAGCACAAGAACATCTTTTTGAGACTCAATAATGCTTAAAGTTTCCATAGCTACAGTCTCACTTCACTAATGTCGATTCTTTTTTTCTTTCTGGCTCACTGCCACAATTCTGACATTTACTGGATAACTGCAATCCCCCTGCTATCATTAAATATAAACATTTGCTTTCTACAAATCAACAAAATGAATCAACCATGCAGTAGTGAAAAATATTATTTCATCCCATCTAAATGAGGCTAATATACCTACTCATGAAGTTATCTATGTATGTGAACTGAAATAATTCATACACTATACAAAATTCACCTAAAGTAAATAATGGCGTTTAGTATAATCCAAGCTTTTACAGATGTTATTATAAATTACAAAACACTTTTATCACCCTAAAAGACTCACATATTTTTCTGAACTATTATGCCCCCTATTCCTCACTCCCAACCCTTAGGAAACACTAACCTCCATGTCTTTAGACCTACCTAACTTTTGTACAGTATTAGGAATGGGAATATTGGGTGGAAGGAGGGGTGGGAGGAAAAACTGTGGATGGAATGTAAAGTAAAACAAAAAAAAAATTTTTTTTAATGAAAAAAAAAAAAGAATGGGAATATATAATATGTAGTCTTTTGTAATTAACACATTTTGAAGTCTACTTATAGTGAATTCTTAATTTTTATGATCAAATAATATTCCATTGTGTGGATATTCCAAATTGTGCTTAAACATTTATCCATCAATTTACAGATATTTGGATTTTTCTACATTTTATGCTTTTTGTGATTAATGCTCACACATTTTTGTGTGGCCACATGATTCATTTTTCTTGGATACATAGGGTAATTCCATATATTTTACTTTTTGAAAAATTTATTCTTATTTATGCATTTTTTGCCTACATGTATATCTGTATCACATGTATGGCCCTTGGATGCCAGAGGAGGGTGTCAGATGCCCTGAACTGGAGTTGCAGATGATAGTGAGCTGCCATGTGGATGCTGGGAAACAAACCCATGTCTTCTGAACACAAGTCTTCTAGAAGAGCATCCAGTGCTCATAATCACTCAACCATCTCTCTAGCCCCATATTTAGCTTTCTGAGGGAACAGCAGATTCTTTAAAATGGCAGCTTCACAATTTCATATTCCCAGCAGCAGTGTATTCATCTCCACATGATCATAAATAGTAATTTTGTTATTGTTGTCCTTTTCTATTTCTTTGAGACAGGGTCTTAATCTTAACTATGTTACCCAGGCTGTTTTCAAACCCCTGGGCTCAAGGGATCTTCCTACCTTAGCCTCCAGTGTACTGGGACAAAAGTATGTACCACAATGCTTGGCTCATCTTTTTGATCACAGCCATCCTAACAAGCGAGAGAAGTATCTCTGGTGATTTTAATTTTATTTCCCAATGTTAATGATGAAGAACATCTTACATGTATTTATTAAGTGAGTTATATAATTTGTTGTATATTTTTATGCTAAATATTTATTTTAGCAATATTTATAAAAATTATTAAAATTAGTATGTCCTTAAATATAATTTACTAGCACTAAAGTCAGTGTGTCCTCAAATAAAAATACATTTATTAGCACAAAAAGGATTTTGCTACCTTAATATATATAGTTGTCCTAATCAATGAAACAAAGTAGTCAGACTTTACTCACTCTGTATTGATGTTTGTCTTATTTGCCTGACATTTTATTTTTTTAAAGGATTAATTCCTATGGTACAGCTCAGTAGTGGAGTATATGCCAAACATACAAGCATGAGGACTTTGGTTCAATATAGAGCAACACAAAAAACACCAAGTAAGCTTCAGGTTTCTCTCTTACTTTCAGACATGCTTCTTGTGGCACATGCCAGCCCACATACATACACAACTTAGTAGCTTAAATCTACATTTGGTTTACAGCCACTGTCGTAAGACACACTTAAACATGTTCTATCTTATTAATTTACAGAAATGACTATAATGAAAACTTTAAACAAACATACTTGGATAATAAAGCCTCTATAACCAGGCAGGGTAGTGAATGCCTTTAATCCCAGCACTTGGGAGACAGAGGCAGTTAGATTGTGGTGAGAACAAGGTCAGCCTGATAAGAACCAGGACAGCAAGAGCTATGTAGAGAGACCCTGTCTTAAAATATATACATACACATACATACATACATACATACATACATACATACATACATACATCCTCCATCAACGAACTTTTTCTAATAATGTTAAAAAATAATTTTAATCTAACAACCTAACTAGTAACTACTGATCAAATTTTGATTTTAGTCAAAATCAGCATTTTCCACATACAGTTAGGCAAAGACTGTACTCACTTGTAAGGGACCAAAGAACTCATATCCTGTGCTGGGGATGTAGGTCAGTTGGTACAATGCATGCCCAGCTTTCATAACAGCCTCAGTTTGATCTCCAGCACCACATTAAAAGTAGGTATGGGGGGCATAGGCCTGTAATCCCAGTACTTGGGAGAATCAGAATTAGTTCAAAGTCATCCTCAACTACATAAAAAGTTCAAGGCAAACCTTCTGGACTATAAGATATCCTACTTCAAACAAAACCCCTTCATATTGTTTTAACTTTATGAAAAGGAGAAGTAAATTAGCAACTCCAAAGTAAGTACCCACAGTGTTTGTAGTTAGGAAAAGTACTATAATTTCGCTCACTAAAAGATTCTAATTCCTAACACAGAACTTTCAGGAAGTTCAGGTAACAAAAGCCAACCCCAGTAAGATAAAGAACTAGTTTCTGAGGCTCCTATTCTGTTGCCCATCTCGTCTCAATTTCATTTTGACTCTGAAACATACCAGCAGAAATAAGAAGCAGCATAAACAGATTCCTATAACGTCATAAAAGTACTGCCAAAGATTTCTAGACCCTTAACAGAGATAATACTTGGTTATGCAAAGACAACTATCCATCCTGCTAGAAACCTACAGGGTGTTTTGTATCACACATACATTGCATTCTAAGTGAAATTTTGATCAACAAAAGAGGAAGTAACACCCTTTCTCAAAGATTAAACAGGCTTCCAATTATTTACATAATCCTAAAAGTATATTAAATCTGTTTTACTACTGTAGCAAAAAGGCCAAGAATGAGATTTTTTTTAATCCATTAAACAACAGAAATTTTCAATTAAAAAAAAAAAAGTACTACCAAAGAAATCAAGTGCCCTGGGTCAGCAAGAATAACAGCTTGACAATGTGAGTTCCATCTCTGGAACCCATGGTGAAAAGAGAACCAACTCCTCAAAGTTGTCCCCCAATATTACAAGTATGGTAAGCAATGCATCCACATCACACTTCATACACACAGACAATAATAATAATAATAATAAACCTAAGAAAAAAGAAAAAACTCTGGCTTCTGCTTATTTCTTTTCCTACTTTCCACTTCTAATCCTGATTATCAGCCAGGACAGACTTTAATCTATGATATGCTACAGCTACCTCATAAAGATACTCACTGTGGTGGTTTATTTTGTTATCAACTTGACACAAGCTAGAATCATCATAGGAAGAATCCTAAGTTGAGGAAATCCATAAGATTCAGTTGCAAGGCATTTTCTCATTTAGTGATCAATGGGTAGTGCCCATTGTGGTGGGTGGTGCCATCCCTGGGTTCTATAAGAAAGCAGACTAAGGGGCTACAAAGATGGCTCAGTGGTTAAGAGCACTGGCTGATCTTCCAAAGGATCTGGGTTCAATTCCTAGCACCTACAGGTAACAGTTCCAGGGTACCTGAAACCTTCATTTAGGCAAAACACAATACACATAAATAAAAGTAAACACACACACACACACACACACACACACACACACACACACACACACACACTAAGCAAACCAGTAAGCAGCTCCCTTCCATGGCCTGTGCATCAGCTCCTGCCTCCAGGATCCTGCCTTGTTGGAGTTGCTATCCTAACTTCCTTCAGTGATGAACAGCAATGCTGGTGTAAGCCTAATAATCCCTTTCCTCCCCAACCTACTTTTTGTTCATGATGTTTTGTTGCAGCAATTAAAAAAAAAAAAAAAAACCCTAAGACACTCTTTAAGACTGCAAATGATTTGCTAATTGTGAACATTAAGATATTTCCCCAAAGCAGAGCTCCCATCCCTAACCAAGAAGCTATCTTCAACTAACAACCACTTGAAAAGGAAAAATCTCACTGGGTATGAAAAAAAAATTATTTTCAATAAATACAATAAGCCGGGCACATACCATTCAGGGAGGCAGAAGCAGGGAGATCTCTGAATTTCCTGATCTACACAGTAAGTTCCAGGATAGCCAAGGCTACATACAGAGAAACCCTGCCCACACCCAAAAACAAATTAATATTGCTGCAAGAGGATATCACATTTCTGCTGATTTCTATTGCCTAACATGTTAAATTTCTTTACCTTATGGATGCTTCTTACAGAATCTTATATTGTGCTGGGTGTTGGTGACACAAGCCTTTAGTCTCAGCACTTGGGAGGCAGAGGCAAGCGGATCTCCAGCCTAGTCTACAAAAGCTAGTTCCAGGACAGCCTCCAAAGCCACAGACCAAAACAACAACAAACACACACACACACACACAAAACCAAGTAACTACAAAATATAAAATAGGAAATCTAATCATTAGGAGAATGAATTAACAAGAAACTGGGATGAACTAGTCAGGACTTATGACATGTTTTAACATCATTATTTTCATAAAAGGAAAATCTACACTCTTTAGGTATAACCCAAATCAATAAGAATTAAAAAAAAAAAAAATTCAACAGAGATAATGTCTCACGAAGCTTTTCAGATTGGCCTTGTCATCTTCTGGCCTCAGCTTCAGGCCTGACTATATGCTACCAGGCCTGGCTATTAGTTTTGGTAAACAAGATAAACCAAAACAAGTGTTTTTCAGTATAGAATACCTAAGAAATGGTGACTTTTCCCCCATATTATTCTTAACTTTAGTAATTGAATATGTACATAACTAGAAATCATGTTATTTTTAAATACATGTATATTTATATACCTCTCTCCTCTCTCTTTCTCACTCTCTCATACACACACGCACACACACTCATGCTCACCCAATTAAGATCACTTCCAGCTCTTGCAGAAAAGATAGGGGTTTGATTCCCATCACCCACATGGTGGCTCATGACCTATATATAACTCTAGTTCCAGAAGATCTCACACCCTCTATATTCTCCTGGGACAGCATGGATATGATGCATGTGCATACAAGCAAGATATTCAAACTCATAAAATAAAACCTTTAAAAACAAAAATACAATTATTTTAAAGACTTACATATATTTTAAGTTTATGTGTGTGTGTGCCATGCATGTGAGGGAGCCCTTTGAGGCCATAATAGAGTACTGGGTCTCTTGAAGTTGATGGACATTTTAATACTTGCGTATCATTGCATTAATTAAGATGCCGTAACTATTGTCAGGGAATCATCACATTAATTAAAATCATGGTAGCAAGAAGCCTCATTCAGCACTGTTTTAATAGGCAAACTAAAAGCAAACTCTGCTGAATATTGTTTAACCTATTTATCAAGTCAAAAACTCCCAACTGCAGGTTTTATAATTTGTTTTCTTAAAAACCTAAATTGACTGAGCATGGTGGGGAACACCTGTAATCCAAGCACTGAGAGGCTGAGGCAGAATGACTGAAAGTTTGAAACAGAAAGAAGGAAGAGGAGGAGCAGCAGCTGCAACAGCATGACTCTACAACTCATTAATTACCTGATTCTAGGCAAGTCACTAAAAGTCCATATGCCTCAATTTCCTCATCTCTAAAGTAGGATAATTGCTTTTTAACATCTCAAAGGGTTATACAAATTCTTTGAGTCCACTGATCCACTAGGATGCAGTAGATAATAACATCTCTAATCCCAGCACTCCAAGAAAAGGGACAGGAGGACCAAAAGTTCGAGGATAACCTGGGCTGTTCTCAAAAAAAGAAAGATGGCTGGAGAAGATGCTCAATGGTTAATTAAGAGCACTGACTGTTCTTCCAGAGAATCTGGGTTCAATTCCCAGCAACCATATGGTGGCTAACAACCAACTCTAGTTCCAGGGGATCCTACACCCTCTTCTGGCTGCCTCGTGCACTACATGGATGTGATAAGACTGCAGGCCAAATACCCATCCACATAAAATATGACAAATTAAATGTCAAAAAAAAAAAAAAAATGCCAGGCGCTGGTGGCACATGCCTTTAATAACTAACCACAGCACTCAGGAGGCAGAGTCAAGTGGGTATCTGTAAGTTCAAAGCCAAACTGGTCTACAAATCAAGTCCCAGGACATCCAGGACTATTACACAGAGAAATCCTATCTTGAAAAACCAACACACAAACAAACAAAAACAAACAAACCCTTAAGTAACAATTTTAGAAAGAGAAATGAATGAACATGAATGAATTCAGTAACTGGGGAAATGGCTCCGTTGGAAAAGTGCTTTCTATGTAAGCATGAGACCTAAGTTCAGAGCCCCAGCACCCATATGAAGTAACATGTGCCCAATCTCAGCACCAGATAGGCAGGAACAAGAGGACCCTTGCAGGCTTGCTGGTCAGTCAGTCTAGCCAAATTATTTAATTCCAGGTTCAGTGAGAAACTTTCAACAGGAAGGTAGGGATAGACTGAGGAACCTCTGGGCTCTACACAGAGGGACACACATGCATGCACACACAAAAATAATTCAATGAATCATCGGGCCAGTAAGGTAGCTCAATAGGTAAAGGCACTTACCACCAAGCCTGGCAACCTAAAAATGTTCCCCAGAACCACATGGTAGAAAGCAAGAACTGATTCCTAAAAACAGTTCAGTCTGACCTCCACATGTGTACTAGGGCACATGTAGTTAAGTAGATGTTTTTAAAGAATTCAGTGGTGCCAGAAGATGGTGCACACACCTTTAATCACAGCACTTGAGAGGCAGAGGTAGGTGGGTCTCTGTGAGTTCAAAGCTAACCTGGTCTACAAAGTGAGTTCCAGGAGAGCCAGGGCTACACAATGAAACCCAGTCTCGAAAAACTTAAAAAAAAAAAAAAATAATAATAATAATAATAATTCTTCAGTGGCAAGCTCTTGATATATATAGCACTCTAAAGAGATTTATATTCAACAATTTTTCTGCAACCCTCCTGCCTTACCCACCTGGTCTGCAGTTTTAACAGATTATAAGATACCAATACACCAGAAGCATTAACCTCCTAATATACTCCCTCTTGCAAAGATGGCAAAGGAGAATCAAAAGAAGAAATGAACTAGAATATATACTTCTTAGAATAAAACAGAGTATCTAAAAAATTAATACAAAGCCAGACAGTGGTGGTGCTCACCTTTACTTTATTCCCAGTACTTGGGAGGCAGAGGCAGGTGATCTCCTGAGTTTGAATCCAGCCTGGTCTACAGAGTGAGTTCCAGGGCAGCCCAAGGATATATAGACAAACCCTGTCTCAAAGAGACTAAGAAAAAACTAATACAAAAAGCCAGGCATGATGGAATATGTCTTTAATAAACTAGAACTCAGGAGGCAGAAGCAGGCCAATCTCTTGAGTTCAAAGTCAGCCTGCTCTATATAGTGAATTCTAGGCCAGCCAAAACTACACAGTAATACCTTCATCTCAAAAAAGAAAAAAAAGAAGTCATCATGGGATTGGAGACATAGCTCAGCAGTTAAAAGTACTGGCTGGTCCTGCCTCAACAAGATGATAGGACAGATTTAGTAGACTTCCTAGGGAAGGCCTTACCCTCTTGAGGAGCAGATGGGAGGTGGGGTAAGGAGGACATGGGGGGATCGGGAGGAGAGTAGGGAGGGGAAACTGGGACTGGAATGTAAAAAATAAATTAATTTTTTTAAAAAGTAACGGCTGTACTTCCAAAGAAGCAAAATATGTGCCCTAGCATACATGTACATCACATGGCTCACAACTACCTCTAACTCTAGCTCCAGATCTGATGCCCTCTTCTGGTCTCCTTGAGTACCCACAAATTCACACATATATAAGTAAAAATTTTTTCAAAATAAACACTATCTTGGGGTTTGGGAGATGGCTCTGAAGTATAGCACTTGCTATACTTGCAAAGGATTAGGTTAGGGAATTCCCAGCACCAACACACTGCCCACTTCTAGCCTATAAGGGTTCCATACAAATATGGTGTGGAGATACAACACACAATCAAGTCACTCATGCACATAAGTATATCTTATACCTTAATAATAAACATCTTTTTTAAAAAGAAGTCCCCCTAATACTAAAGTGTTTGTGTGTAGAATGAATACCACATTTGGCATTTATTTTAAAATAATCCAAAAGCAAAAAATAAATAAGTAAATAAGTAAATAAGTAAATAAAATAATCCAGCTTTGGGAAACAGACGATATAAAAAAAAAAATGACACTGAAAATTTTTAAAGCCTGGTGATGGGTACAGAGGCCCACTATTTTATTCTCTCTACTTTCATGCATTATTTAAGATGCAGTTAGGGTGGCCAAGATTGCTCTATAGGTAAAGGCACCTGCCACAAAGCCAAACTACTAGAAGACAAGATTCCTGGCTCCCTAGTGATAGCAGTAGTGCATGGTTTTAATTCCAGCCTGGTCTGAGAGATTCCAGCAAAGGCAAACCCTGTCCCAAAAAAAAAGGTTCCTGGGTCCCACATGTTGGAGAGAACCACTACAAATTGTCCTCTGACCTACATGGCATGCATGTATATGTACATGTATATACACACACACAAATACATGTAAAATCTCTAAATTTAAATTAAAGATGGTATAGAGCTTGGCTGTGGTAAAAAACGCTTTAACCCCAGCCCTCAGAAGGCAAAGGCATGCAGATCCCTGTGAGTTTGAAGCTAGCCAGGACTGACAGGGCTACACAGAGACCCTGTCTCAAGGGGAAAAAAATTAAAATTAAATAAAGCTTAAAAATATGTATTTATATACATAGGTAGAGAGAGATTGGATGGACGGATGGATGGATGGATGGACGGACGGACGGGCAGATGGAACTTAAGCATTACCTATAAAAGGGTTAAAAATTAACATACAGAGGCTGGGTGGTGATGGCAGCACTCAGGAGGCAGAGACAGGTGGATCTCTGTGAGTTGGAGGCCAGCCTGGTCTACAGAGTTACAGAATGAGTTCCAGGACAGGCTCCAAAGCTACAAAGAGAAACCCTGTCTCAAAAAAAAAAAAAAAAAAAAAAAAAAAAAAAAAGTAAACGAAACTATAAAAAAATTCAACCAGGGATACACAGAGAGACCCTGTCTCAAAAAAAAAAAAAAAAAAAAAAAGAAGTAAACAAAACTATAAAAAAATTCAACCAGGGATACACAGAGAGACCCTGTCTCAAAAAAAAAAAAAAAAATTAGTATATAGGTACAAACATAAGATGCATAAGATGCACATTAGAATTTCTATAAACTCATTAAAAATACCTCATTAAATATTTAACACATTTTTCCTATCTTTTTCCTGTCTTATAATCTCTCTGATTATGATACTCCTGGGTTTGTTGCCCAGGAAAGATAGGACAGTGCAGACAAATATGGTTTGACATCATCATAAACAATAAGAACAAAACCTAAAAGTCGCCTTCATTAAGAAACACTTCTACACAACTTTAATCCAGAACTTGGGAGACAGAAGATGTGAGTTTGAGGCCAACTTGATCTACATAGTGAGTTAGTTCTAGGACAGCCAGAGCTACACAGTAAAATTTTGTCTCCAAAAGAACAAAAAGCACAACAAAACAAAACACCCTTCTAAAAGTATTTTTTTTTCAGATTATAGTTTTAAAAACATCTTCACATTAATACACACGCACAAAAACTTCTTATATGTAAAAATACAACCAATAAATATTTGAGAACCTTCTATATACTCTAAATTACATTGTTAAAACAATATAGCTGATGCTAAAGTTAAAAAACTTTTAGGAGACTGGAGAGAAGACTCAGAAGAGCACTGGCTGCTCTTCCAGAGGACCCAAGTTTGATTCCCAGTACAATCATGACAGCTCACAACCATCTGTAATTTCAGTCTCTGGGGAGCCAAGATTCTTTTCTGGTCTGTCAGCACAAGGCACACACACAAATGCTACACAGACATAAAGGCAGGCAAAATACCCATGCACATAAAAATAATCTTTAAAGGCCAGACATTGGGGGTGCATGCCTTTAGTCCCAGCACTTGCGAGGCAGAGGCAGGTGGTTCTCTGTGAGCTCGAGGGCAGCATCGTCTACAGAGCAAGTTCCAAAACAAATACAGAGAAACCCTATCTCGAAAATAGTAATAATAATAATAATCATCTTAAAAAACAAGCAACAAAAAAGAAAAACCTTAACATTTATAAAATACATCCTTAAATAACTTTTTTTCTCTATCTCCTACCTGATAATCTCTCTGATTATGATATTCCCTGCTAGGGAATATAGCTCATTGAGAACATTTGCCTCCTATTCCTGAAGTCCCAGGTGCTAGGCATTGTGGCACACTCTTCAATTTCAGAACTCAAAGCCTCTAGAGGCAGGCAGATCTAAGTTCCAGGCCAGTATGATCCATATAGATTGATGTTCCAGAAAATTGAAAAAGCTACATAATGAGACTTGTCTCAAAAAACAATAGTAAGTAAAAAAATAAATCCCCATTACTATCCAATAATAAATAAAGTCAAACTCTAAACTAGGCGCTTTAATTCATATCACCTAACTAAAGAGATACCTATTACTCCTTTTGTAGAAGGAATAATAAAGTTTAGAATAGTAAAATCACTTGCCCCAGGTCACAGAACTGAAGTTGCTAAACAGGTATTTAAACCTAAGCTCAATTACAACACCCACTTCCCCTACTGTACCTACAGGACAACCTTCCTCTATGGGAAGAAAAAGCTATATTCAAATCATACAAAAATATTCAAGGCCCTTTTCAAAGAGATAATAAGGTACTTTAGAGATAATACTGTCACTGGATACATATATCTCTATTTCATGGTGGCACTTGGCTTTAGGTAAGGAGCACTGACTACAACACAGAAAGGATTGTATCTGCTGCTGCTGCTGAATTTTTCCCCCAAGATTCTTATTTTCAGTGTGGTCCTCATTTCTAAATAACAGAGAAATAATTAATATCCTTACTATCTAATACCAACCCTCTAAAATTCAAAGATGGTAATTGTAAAGTCAAAAAAAAAAAAAGTTTTTAAAACAATTGTCATCTGTTTAAGGTACATATCCCATTAACTTTTCCTGAACATTCTATGGGCCTTTTTTTTCTAAGCACAGTTTAATCATCTCTATTACTTAGCTTTTTTCATCCTTAGATATGACATAGAAATCACATCAATAATTGGTAAATAAATTATATGTCATTTTGAAATGCATAACATCGAAAAGTTTTCAATTTGGAATTTTCAAACTAAATTTGTGTTTGGTGTCACTGCTGTATTTATTAGTTTATCATCTTCATGTTTGAACCTTTTCAAATTCAGTTTGTGATAAAAAAAAAATTAACTGAAATTCTAAAGTAGAACACCCAACACATAATTTTAAACAACTGTGAGGGATTTCCCCAAGGCCTCTCAAAACAGATACAATGGCCTACAAGCACTTCAAGCACAACAATGAAATCCACTGAAACATTTAGCTGCTCTAAAAGAAGGATCAGGCTCCTAGGCAAAAAAAAAAAAAAAAAAAAAACTACATTGTGTGAGTCTGCAAAGTTTCCCACTTTTCCATTTCAACTCCATCTCAGAGAAAGCCTTTGCATACTAACACAATATGCTGTAAAATGGCATTTTGCTGACCTTCCAATAGTCCAGCTCTATGAAAATTCTGTGATGGGTGTAACTTCAGAGAATCTGAAAAACACAAAAAGCATTAAGTACTTTTTATGCTGAATGAGAAAAAAAATGCCAAGGATAGCATACATGTCTTACATAACTATCATGTATTTTTCAGAGCTTAAGCCCTTATTAGTTTAGTCTAGTCCCTGCAAAAGGACAGAGTTGGGTTGCTTCTACATTGGTCTCTAAGCTAAACTTAGATTTTGATAAAGAATTTGTTTTCATGGAAAATTATCTCATGATTACTGCCGAAATGGTGTTACTGTCTTGACTATTTTTAGCATTCAATTGTACATTAGCCTTATTCTAAGGCTCGCCTCTTGATATTTTCTCACACTTTAAACTACAGTATTTCTAAGCTACTTCAGGTAATATCTGAGAAATATCCTACAGCATAGTAACTGTCAACTAAAGTCATCAGAGCAATAGACAATGGCCTAACAGTTACTAAGTAGAGCTCTGTGTACAAAGTCAACATAAAGTCAGCACCTTCCAGGGTAAATCATATCCCTCTGATTCACTTAAACAATATGAACACACTAATGTCAGGCTTCAGTCCCTTGGTGAAATTATCTCTGTGAATTTGTAAAACTAAAAACAGGAGAAACGATGGATTTCTTGAGAAAAGGGTTCACCGTGGTATGTTTTAAAAATACAAATGAATTATTAAGAACGGTCTTTTGCCCCCTCCACTGGTACAAAAAGTGGTGATGAGTGCAAATGTGGGTGTTTTTGATTTGATACCCCTTGCAAAGGGAACCTGTTCTGACACATTCTTGTGGTGTCCAGTGTAGGAATTTAACCCCAGCAGAGATCACCTCAAGTGTTAATGTTTTAGATGCTGGGAATCCCCTGAAGGCCTTGGCCAAAATAGTTTTAAATGGGGAGCTCTGTTCATTGCCTCCTCTCTGCACCCTTGAACAGCAAAGAAGAGAAATTTCTCTAAGGGCAGGACTGTGCCCGTGCCTGGTACTCTAGGGAGAGGAATACAAGTAATCCAGGGAGGGCATCCCTATATTTGTAAAAGAAGTAATTAGAATGCCACGGAGATGAAGAGAGAGAAAAAAGAAAATTCGGGCCTTTTCCAGGCAAGAAGATGACGAGAAAAGGAAGAACGCCTGGTCGAGGGGGGCCGTCCCGACATGGGGAGGGAGTGGACTAGGCCAGAGGGGGGGGGGAGGTAGGACGACCGCGCACAAACAAGCCGAAAGAAGGAGAAAAAAATGGTGACCCTGAGCTAGGGAGCCGCTTGGAGCCACGCAGCCCAGCGTGGGGTAACTTTGCTGGGGAGGAGAGACCGGGAGACAGGAGCCGCGGCGTCCGGACCCCCTGGCGCCCCAGCACCCGGACCAGTGCGGTGATTCCCGAGCCGGGGAAGGACTGGGCCGGCAGCCGGCCGAGGCTGGCGAAGCCGGGAGCGGCGACCGTCAGGATGCGAACCTCCGGGGCCGCAAAGGACTTGGGGGGTGGGGAGCCCCGGAACCTGAGCCCCCGGGCGCCCCGCGCTGCGCCGGGGAGGGGCCGCCGCTCTGCAGCTCCCAAATCACCCCTGGCCCTCCGTGACGCCCCAGGGCCAGCCCGGGACTCTCGTGAGGGGCAACCCCGGCTGAGCCGGGCTCCGACGGGGACCCCCGGGACTCCGCGCGCCCGCGCTCCCCGCCCCCACGCCCCACCCCCCCATCTGACTCACCTCGCGAGTACAGGGACTTGGGCGATTCCAGGTCTAGGTCCGCGCTGAGCAATGAGATGAAGTCCGAGGGCATCGCAGCTCGACCCAGCCCGGCCCGAGGGCAGCGGGAGGGGGGGAGCGGCGGTGGCGGCGGCACCTCCTCTCCGGGACCGCGGGCACCGAACCGGGGGCGGCGGGGCGAGGGCGGCAGCCGCTGCCTCCTCCTCCTCCTCGAGGGCAGTCACTTCCCACCCGGCCGAGCGACGAGAACGGCGGCGGGGTGGAGAGCAGCTCTGCAGAGTAGAGAACTGATTCCCGGTGAGTCCAGAGAGAAGGTTCGGGCGGGGAAGAGGAGAGGGAGAGCCAAAGAGTCCGTTTCGGGCTTCTCCTCAGCGCACACTGACGGCAGCCGCCACCGCCGCCGCCGCTGACAGGAATCTGAGCCCCGCCCCCTCGGGGGGCACTGCGCACGCGCGGAGGGGGGACTCCTGGAGCCCGGAAGAGCCTAGAGGCCGCCGGAGGGCGGACAGGCGCGCCACGGAACAGCATCAACAAGGGCTTCGCTTCCTGCCGTCGCTGCCGCGGCTGCTGCTGATCCCGGGCTGGGAAAGGGCCCCGCCAGCAGGGAGGGAGGAGGGAGGTGGCCTGGCTTCTGGGGCCCCAAGAAGGGAAGAGATTTTTATTTGCCACGACCTGGTGGCGGCGAGCCTGAGGCGGCCGGCCCTGCACCATGTTGTACTCAGGAGGACACCGACCCTGGGGAACCTAGATGTCTGCAAGGAGGGGAAAGACCTCCAGAGACTTGCAGCGACCGAGGCCGGCAGGCTTGAGCTCGTACAGGGGAATGGAGTTCCATGGCTTGGACAGCAACCCAGCCCTTCGGGGATTTTCATAACAGTTCCTGCAGTGTGCTGGCCCAAGGACTAGCAGACTAGTTTTTAATTAAGAAAGGGCAAACCATGCTCTAACCCATCCACCCACCCCCAAGTTATCGAATTCTGGTTTTTTTGTTTGCAGATTTTTTTTTTTGTTTTTATTCTTGTTGATTTTTTTTTTTTTTTTTTTTTTTTTTTTTTGCCCCATCTGGCCCACAGCTCACTATGTAGATCAGGCTAGCCTCAAACAGAGAGCTGTGCTTGCCTCTGCCAGGCATACACCAGGCTATTGGTTATCTTAATTAAAATATATCCCCCAGGTTATCCACACCATGTTTATGGCTACTGCACTTATTTTTTTTTAGACACGTGGTATTGCTACGTAAGTCTAGGTGTCATAGAACTATGTAGATTTACACTGTCCTCAAATTTAGAACAATTCTCCTGATTCGGCTTTCTGAATACTCCTATTGCAAGAGAGTACCACCATGCCTGGCTTTGATCTTTTTAATTTTATTTATAATGATGTCTGTCTCTGATAGTGAATGCCCAAATTTATTCAAGAGTGGAAAATAAAAGACAATTTGAAAATTGGATCCTGTGAGTCCAGCTGGCTGTTAGAGAGAGTGAGGCAAACCTAAAAGCCTATTATTCCAAACAGGTTTTCACTTTTCATGTTTATTCAAGTGAGGATGGAGGATAAACATGTAAATGAGGGGTTTTGGCTAGTCTGTTCATGGGGGCTAAAAGTTTCCGTTGCAAAAACAAATCTTCACCTACACCACAGACTGTTTCCTGACTCTAATAGACTTCTGGGAAATTTTAATCAAGTTATTAAAATATCAACTGGAGCACAGGGTGTGCATCTTGGGAAATAATTTTTAATTTTGTGTGGACTATTGATGCCAGCAGCCACAGGGGCAAGGTCTTTGAGGTATTCAAGATGGCTTGATTTGTATTTCTATATCTACAAAGCTAGTCACAAACCCTGAAATCCTGTCGATTTTATAGATATGTGTAAATCCATAACAAAGCTTTGTTCCCTGTGAATTTGGCCACTTCATCAGGACTTGGAATGCTGGTGTTGGGGAAGAATCTCCTGAGTGGGCCTTTTACAAAGCTCCACCTTCAGACCTAGCATTTATACTTGTGTCGTCAGAAACTACCTATCCTCTCATCTAAACATCTGATAGAGGTTGCCCAATTTTCTTCAGTTAATTCTTAATGATAATTAATCAACCCTGTGAGAATTTTCCTCTGACAGAGGTAAGAAAGGTTTTTCAGAGCCACCCCAAGATATAGAAGAGCAAAACAGGAAACTACCCTCAAACTTCTATGGCCACTGCCCTCTGTTGTAAGAAATCCCAAGGGAAGTCCCTTCATAACTTTTGAGTGCCCAACTCATTTGATAAGAGAAGATTCAAACCTCCTATTGCCCAACAGGCTAAGGCCAATTGAAATCCTATAGCTTTGAGTTGGAGTACAACATTGGCCTAGCCCTTCCATTAGTCACTACATAATACATGAGGAGGAAATTGCAGTGCAGCAGACTAAGCCTCAGTACTGAGAAAGCAAGGTGAATCACTAAGCATATTCCTTTCCCCAAACCTATGAGATTGAAACACACCAGGGTATAGGAAATCCCCTTTCTGGCCCTCATTAAGAAGTCAAGAAGTGTCAAGGCCTCTTCCCCTTTCTTTGGCTCTTCTTTGCTCTTTATTGACTTTTTTCCATTATGCTTTCTAGTTTATCCAGTTTCCTCAGATTAAAGAAAAGCAAAATGAAGAGGGATCCTCCAAAGTGTGGCTTGGCTTTGACAGTTAATTCTCTAGATTGGGATTCCACAGGCCAAGGACCCACCACCCTATCAGGCCCTGCACTGAATACTCTGTGTGTGTGTGTGTGTGTGTGTGTGTGTGTGTGAGTGTGTGTGTGTGTACATATACATATATATGTATGTATATATATAAAAGTTTTGAGACAGCATCTCTGTAGCCTAGGTTGCCCTGCTGTTCAGTGTGTAGATCAGACTGTCCTCCAACACCCAGTGATTCTCCTATCCCAGCCTCCAAGTGCTGAGATTGTAAGCACAAGCCACCATGAATAGCATTTGTTATAACTAAATGAATGCAGACACATTCTTTAAAAAAAAAAAAAAAAAGGTTTCAATTGAAGGTTTTAAATTTAGTTATTATTGTATGTGTATGTGCATGTATGTGGGCAAATGTGACAAAGTGCATGTCTTAAAACAACTTTGTGAAACTTCTACCTTTACTGAGTTCCAATGATCAAACTCAGGTCTCCAGGCTTGTGTGGCAAGTGCCTTTACTCATTGCACATCTTACCAACCCTGAAAAGCTATTTAGTAAAAGGCAAAAGATTTATACAATCTGAAGAGAAACCAGAGTATTGAAAAGCTATTTAGGAGGAGATTTTTTTGTGTTCATGCTTTGTAACAGCATAGAAACACAGATTTATGCCAAACATGGCTCACATCTATAATGCAAACACTTACTAGGCTCAAGCAAGAGGAACACTACAAACCTGAGCTTCCATTTGGACTGCAGTTTGAGACCTTGTCTAAAAGTACAATAAAAGCAAACAAACAAAAACCCTAGATTTCATTTTATTTCTTTCAATTTCAGTGACTTAATTCAAATGAGCCAAGAGTAATGACTCATGCCTGAATCTTTTCTTTCTTTCTTTTTTTTTTTTTTTTTTTTTTTTTTTTTTTTTTTTTGGTTTTTTCAAGACAGGGTTTCTCTGTGTAGCTTTGTAACCTGTCCTGGAACTCACTCGTTATACTAGGCTGGTCTTGAACTCACGGAGATCCATCTGCCTCTGCCTCTGCCTCTGCCTCTGCCTCTGCCTCCCAAGTGCTGGGATTAAAGGCACATGAGCCACCAACAGCTGGCTCATGCCTGAATCTTAATCTTAACACAGAGAAATGCTAAGCAAGAACATTGACAAGTTTTCAAAGCTGAATTGGGCTGGCTATGTAGTGAGTTTGAGGCCAGCTAGAACTATGTAGAGAGACTCTGTCTCCAACAAAAACAAAAGACTACCGTAGTTCAGTAGAGTGCTTGCCTAGAATGGACTAGAATGGCCTAAAATGGATGAAGCCCTGATTCAATTGTCTGTTCTGTATATACTATGTATGATGGAATGCACTTGTGTACTTGCAATCCTAGTAGAGACAAGAACAGAAGTTCAAGTTCTCCTTGGCTATATACCTGATGTGACCCTGGCCTGGGTTTACAGGACACCCTGTCTCAAGAAAGTAAGTAAATGAATAGTGAACTGAATGCAGGGATACATACCTGTAACCAACACTCAGGAAGTGGAAGCAGAAGAATCAGAAGTACATGAAATCCTGTGTCAAGAAGAAGAATAAAACAAAATAAAAGGTAATGTGGAAGTGTGTGCAATCATCCCAGTGCTTGCGAGATAATCAGAAGTTCAAGACCATCCTGAGCCATATGAAATCTTGCTTCAAAGCAACAAAATCAAAAGCAACTGGGTGTGATGGTATGTGCCTTTGACCCCTATTCTTGAGAGGCAAGGCAGGCAGATCTCTGTGAGTTCCAGGCCAGCCAGTGCTATATATTGAGGCTTTATCTCAAAAACAACAATAGAAAACAAACAAACAAACAAAATTTGATCATTGTATCCTTTGTAAATTATATGCGTCTCCTAATTCTCCTGCTAGTTCCCTGTGTGTTTGTTAATGTCTTAGTTGCATTCCCTTTTATCTGGAATTCACATAATGATATATTTTAGACACAACACACAACCTGTACTTCATAAAGTAGTGAGGACAAACAAGAACAACAAAAAAATATATCATTTAAACATCTAAAGCTTGGAAACTGCTGCCTCTTGTCAAAAATCACAATAAGTTCATGGAACAAAATGTACAGATATGATAGCATGTACAATTCTTTTGTGTTACTTCCCAATCATATATCATATTCCCTAGTCATTTGATAATTTCATAAGAACCCAGATTTAACTACAAGATTGAATAGATTACATAACAGAGTGGCAGTTTTTATATCAGCAGTGAATTCTTTAACCCCTCCTGAACCTGCTTAGGCACTTTTGTGAACTGTGTAGCTGGATCTACTGTAAATGAAAGAGGTTCAAATATCAACCACTGAAAAGAAGTTAAATAAACTCATACAGAGCAGAGGAATGTGTTGTCACAAGATCTGCGAATCATTACCGTTGTACAATTAAAGCTGTTAAAATTATTTTAGTCACACATATATTGTAAGGAACCTACTAAACAAACACAAAACCAGAAAGGAAATTTTCCAGAGCAATTTAGGTAATAAACCAAAGAAAGCTTGGACCACGGATTATTTTTGCCCCTCCTTGGGAGTACTCCTTTATAATAATAAAAGAGAATTGATAGTGGTGGGAAATAGCAATGACCTCATTGTGATGAAATGCTAGTTAAATTTATATTTGGTTATGTTTATATATTCGTATCCACACTGAAAACATGTTCTAGCAAATATTCCTGAAGGCAAAATTAGACTGTATACTATTTGCATCAGACCTAAAATATCCCCCTATCTTCCGAAGTGCCTACATCCTACAATAACCAGACATTTAGTTCTATATTTCTGTATGTTGTTAGGAGATTATCCAAGTCGCTTTAGATCTGAAGTCTGACAAACATCAGTCAAGTTTCTCAAGGTTTGACAGGGATGTCCAGCTTTTTGACAATGGGACACAGCATGGAGGTTCAGGAGTAGGAAATAGATGCCTCGGTGAGTAAAATGCTTGCTGTGGCAAGCATGAGGACTTAAGTTCAGATCCTCAGTACTCTCAGTGAGTAGCCCAAGTGCTGAGTGGCAAAGACAGAAAGATCTGGAGAGCAATCTCTAACATCTGTGAGAGTGATGTCTTAAAATAAATAAATGAATGAATAAGTTAGAGGAAGCAGAAGTCTCCAATTGTCACAAATGTCAATCTCTGTCCTCCCCCCCACACATACACACGACTAAGTGCATCCAAAAACAAATGACAAATGTAAACACACATATATACCATACACACATAAAAATGATAAAATTTGCTAGATGTGGTGGCACAAGCCTTCATTCCCAGAATTGAGAAGGCAGAGGCAGATGGGTCTCTATGAGTTTAAGGCTAGCCTGTTCTACATAGGGAGTCTTACCCAAGCCAAGGCTACACAGTGAGACCCTGTATATATAAAAATAAACAAAAAATAATAATAATTTTTAAAGATTCACACTTGAGGCCTATGTGGTTTAGTTACTAAAAAAAACAAAAATGTGTAATTTTTTAAGTGATTTTATGAATTTGTGTTGAGTTTTGTATTCATAGTTATCATCGCTCATGCTACCCTGTGTCCTTGGATGGGACTTGGTAGGGAAAGAAATTCTGAGTCTGGAGATCCAATTCACTCAGCTTGACTTTGAAAGACAAGTGAGCTGAGAAAAAAGTTAAGTGCTCAAGAAATACAAAGGATGGATTAGGAGGGAGAAATTTTAACGAGAAAATAGAAACTCATGGGCCCATTGAACCAAGAAAGGAAATAATGTCTTTACATTCTCCCAACTTAAGGCCAGTCAAACATATGCAGATTGCAAGTTCTTATTCATACTGGTTTTGAAAAAGGTCTTTTCCACTTCTAGTTATTTATTGAATCTAGCTGGTACCCTCTCTCAGCAGTGATATTAGTTTGACCAACCTTACGAACTGGTAGAGGTTTTACATCCCCTATTACTCTCGCTCTTCACACCAAGTTTTACCCAGAGGCCCACTGATTCACTTCAGAGCATTAGTCAGCTCCCTAAACTGGTATGTAAATTCTTGCAAGCCCAGGACAAATGGCTAACTGAGGTGCCTATTTAACAAATCAAAGCAGACCTGGCCACCAGGTTCTCTCAGCATTCCTCAGTCTGGCATACCCTGCCCCCTACTCTGTCCTTACCCCTATATAATACAGCCATTTGGGCTACACCGGTCTACCATTTACCCTCCTGGCCTTTTGGTCTCATGGTCTCCTGGTCTCTTGGCTCTCCCATCTCCTCCTCACTCTCCTCAAGGGCCAGGTTCAGGGTCCCGTTCACTCTGGACTGTTCCAGATGTCTCTTCCTCTGGCTATGCTCTCCCTTTTATCTACAATAAACCTTCTCCACTATACCTAGGAGCAGTCATGTCTCCTTTCCTTTCTCTCACTTTCTTTCTTTCATTCAGTGCCTACATATATCCTTCTCTTGGGAAACAAGCAAAGGTTAAAAGTTTAGCCTTCAGCCTGTTGGTGGTGGCACACGCCTTTAATACCAACTCTCGAGAGAAAGGCAGGCAGATCTCTGTGATTTCAGATCCAGCCTGGTTTTACAGAGTGAATTCTAGGACAGTCAGGACTGTTTCATAGAGAAACCCGTGTCTCAAAAAAACAAAACAACAAAACAGTTTAACCTTCATAAGTTTTCCGCAAGAAAGACATATAATCCAAAAATTATTTTTAAAAACTCGTCTACATGAAGCAAATCCATTCTTTGTTCCACAAATGTATGTCAGGACCACACTAGGGGTGGGAGATAACAAATATCTAAGCCATACTTTCAGCCTGTTCATTTGCCCTGTAAACCAACCCCATGCACTGTGATAAGTCCTAGGCAAGAAATCCTTATTGGTGTCTGCAATAAACTATCTATTTGCTCTCCTATCCAATTGCTAGAGGGATAAAGAAAGGAATGCCGTCTCCACACACTGCATTCTTTCTTCTCCCACTCTCTTCATTGCAATAGCAACTTCCCAGGGTTGGAAGAAGCTAGATATGCGGAGGGCAAAGTCCCAGGACACTCAAGTTGATTTTGCAGTGCACCAGAGCTATGATGCATTGATGCAAATATTCCAAGAAATACCTAAGCTTCATTGGACTTTGTCAGTAGGTGCTCAAAAAAAAAAAAAAAAAAAAAACCAGGTGTTCTTTTTTAACTTTGCTGAGGATTATGGCTAAACACTCAGGTTAAGGATGCAATGATAAAATTGTTGAATTGGTCATCCACAACTAAGCCCCAATTTAAGGGCTGAGTTGAAGTTATTGGATAAACTGGACTGACTTTAGAAACAACATATTCTGCCTGAGAGGCATTTGTTTCAGCTGAATAAAAAAAAAAAAATCTGAAAAACTGGGACTGCCCAAACATGGAAAGAGATTCACAAAAGAGTTGTAAATAGTGTTAGAATTTAGTTATAAAACATGAAACTTAGAAGGTTTGTTTATTATTCATTCACTTTCTCCACCTATAAAAAAATCCCTTTGTACTCAGAGTTAACTAAAGTAAAATGTCCTATGAAAATTCATCCTAAACTCTTCAACATTTTAAAATATCTTATTTGTTTGTTTTAGTTTGTTTGAGACAGGATGTCTCTATAGAGTCCCGGCTATCTTGGAACTCACTATGTAGATCAGGCTGTCCTTAAACTCAACAGAGCTCCGCCTGCCTCTGTTTCCCAAGTGCTAGGATTAAAGACACTCAGCCTTTTCATTTATTTATTTATTTAGTGTGTGTGTGTTTGCCCCCACAATCCAAGCTTGCACATGCCCACATGCTCTGGCACAAGAGGGTAACTTTGTAGAGTCAGTGCTGGCCTCAAACTTGACAAAATCCTTTTTCTTGCCTCAGCCTCCAAAATGCTGGAATTACAGGTGTGAGTTTCCAGGCCTAGTTTCCAAGAATGTTAATTGTTCTGTCTGATGGATTTCTGTAACACTGAGCTCAAAATGCTGGCATAGCAGGATACGTACATGCACCCTCCAGGGAGGGAAAACAGATAAAACATGGGTCTACAGGGTAGAGGGGCTCAGTGAAAGAGTTTCTGCCTAACATATTCAAAGACCTGGGGTCAATTCAGTACCAAAAAAAAAAAAAAAAGACAAGCAATCTTTTCCTTAAATATCTTACAATTGATGGTGAGCACATGGTTTCAGAACCCAGACAGAATGAAATAAGTTCTCTAGTAACCGCTTATTGACATTTTGGTTAGAATTTAATATTGGAGCCTGGGGGTAGAGCTCGGTCAGGGATGTCCTTGGTGAGTTGTTTGAGTTTGAGACCAGTCTGCCAGCCTGTGATATATGAGAACCATGCGGAGTTGTTGGGAGGGGGGGTCTACTGGGTAAGAGATTACCAGCCTGGAAGAAGCTAAGGAGGTGAGGAGAAGACCTTGAACATCACGTGGAGGATTTTGTTCCTTATCCTAGAAGCAGTGGGAAAGCCTAAAGGTTTTTCAAGAGGACAATAGCTGACCACGGTTACATTTTTAAAAAGTAGTAGTGCCAACTATGTGAGACAACACCCAGTAGTTTCAGGCTTGAAATGAGCCAACGGGGTCCTAGAGGAGAGACAGAAAAAAATGGAAAGAAGAAATTCTGTATAGAAGACATTATAGAAGTAGCATTGAACCGGGTGGTGGTAAAGCACACCTTTGATCCCAGCACTCGGGAGGCAGAGACAGGAGGATCTCAGTGAATTCGAGGTCAGCCTGGTCTACAGAGTGAGTTCCAGAACAGACAGGACAGTTACACAGAGAAACCCTGTCTCAAAAAAAGAAGAAGAAGTAGAACTGAAAAAACTCAGTAACTGTGGCATGCTGAGCTTGAGGGACAGAGGAAAGCCCGAGAAAAGGAAGGATTCTCTTAGATGGAATCCATTAGCTTAATCTGTCTCCCACCTCACCCCCCCCCAAAGCAGAGAAGTAAACAACAATAAAGGCAAATCATTCAAGAGACTTTCTACTGTTATCTGGGATGATAGAGACTAAACAGAAAATTAGTGATCTTGGACCTCCTTAATAGTAAGCAATCCAAGTAAACATCACTTTCGTAAACTCAGGGAAAAAATAGGTTGATAAGAAAGAATATACGCCAACATGCATGCCCAGTGTTCCTTCACCCCAGGCCTGCTCGAGCACTAATGTCTAAGCCATTCCACACCTATTTTTCTTAATAACTGAATGGGGAAGAAGCGCAGGAATTCAAAAGATCAATAATTGTTATGAAAACCGGAGGTGGGGACAGAAGGCTAGTAGGAAGAAATCAGGGCTGTGGTGGCTTCAAAGAGGATTGATAAGTGCATAAACCCTTGCGGGAAGACTTAGGCAATAATGAACCCAGAGTTAGCTTCAATGCATATAGAAAAAAGGTACAAAACAGGCTGAAAAACTCTGAACTTAGCCCTGAGCCGTTGAAGGAGAATTGTAGGGAGTGAACAGACCATCTATATGAGCCATTTGTATTAAAACTTAGTATTTTGTTTTGAGACAGAGTCTTGTGCAGCACAGGCAGGCCTCAAATTCACTATATAACTGAGGATGACCTTGAACTCTTCCTGCCTTTACTTCACAAGTCCTGGAAGGACAGGCACCCAGTTTATGTGAGTTTACTGAACCCAGCCTGGTGGATGCTAAGTAAACACTCTACTACCTGAACTACACACCCTCTGCCTGTAAGCTTTTTTATACAGAGGGATCGGAAAAAGAAGAAATTCTGAGGGGAACAATTAGGCTTAGCACATGTGAGGCTCAATTTCCTCAGATCACTCTCAGACCAAAGGAGAAAGAAATGGAGAAAGAGTAAAACAGACCCACATAGGCAGTGACGCCGGGACACCCCCTCTAGAGCAGTGGTTCTCAACCTTCCTAATGCTGTGACCCATAAAATTATTTTCCTTGCTACTTCATAACTGTAATTGTGCTACTATTATAAATTCTAATGTAAATATCTATATTTTCCAATGATCTTAGGCGACCCCTGTGAAAGGGTCATTCGATCCCCAAAGGGGGTCCCAGCCCATAGGTTGAGAACTGTGACTCTAGAAGGAAGAGAAAGATTGAAACCTGCATTTTCCACAAAAGCAGGTCAACCCGAAACCCCAAAGCAGTCTTGGCCTTCAGTGTTGGGACCATCTTTACCCAGCTTCAATTCCTTCTAGATAGATTTTTTTTTTTTCTGTTACGCTCATATGTTTCAGAAACTAAAGTTTACTGCTTTTGTTTTTTCTCAAGATGTTCTAAACACATCGTTTATAGGACCCAAGGAAACACAAGACCATCCCACACTGGCTGGGACCAACATGGCTGGCCAAGGTGACCCCATACTAACTTTGCTTCAAAATAATGTCAAAACCATATCATTAACCTTACAAAAGTGTCTGTCCCCATCATGTGCCTGACACCGTGGCACATCAGATAAGTCCCATATAAAAAGAGAAAGGAGGCTTGAACTTTATTCCAGGAAAATGCCAACCACTTCTGGAATTCCCCTCTTTTTTCTACACCATAACTCCCGGTCATCCCCCTTCTGTTACAGTATGCCATAAAACTTCAGGACCCAGCGCACACAACACAGCTCTCTCTTGAGGAGCCTAGCCATAGAGTAGGAACTTTTGTTTTTACAGAGTTTTATTTTCAGGGAAAGGTGAAGACGGGCTCTCCTGGAGCCCTGGCTGGCCTCCTGATGTAGCTAAGCATACCCTGAGCCCTTTCTGCCTCTACTTCCTAAGAGGTGTGTCTCCCATGATGGGCAAGAAAAATCTTAACTTGATACAGTCTGCCCAGGATTTATGGAACGTCAGTCTCTCCTCTATGAAATAAGCAGGTTAGATTGTCAGGCGGAGATTATGTTCGGCCAGTAACGACAAACACCAGTGGCTCATAGGTTTGTAGTTTTCTCACCCAAGTCTAGAATCAGGTTATCTGAAGCTGGTCTCACAGCCCCACCTCACCATCAGGCACATAGGTGGTTTCCTGTCCCACCGTTAGAAACTGCCTTCTTTTCACAAGATGACATTTGTTGTCTCTATGTGCCTGCCTGCAGTCTAGACAGGAGGCAGAAAGGACAACAGACAGATGGGACAGCTCTACACAGTGGCCTCAACTTTGGGTCTCATTGACCAGGGTTGTCATTTAATTAAAAAAAAAAAAAAGGATGGGTGGGGGGGGCGGTTGTAGATGAAGCTCTAAACAAAACTGGTAGTTGGCAAGAAAGTGGGGAGAATAGGTGTTAGATAGATGGTTATCAAAGGCACCTTTGTTTCTGAAATTTAGTGATTATAGTCTTATTTTCATTTTATTCTCTCTCTCCCTTCCCCCCTCTTTCATTGAACCAAGGTCGTGCAGACATTAGGCAAGCACTCTACCATTAAACCACACCTCCCAACTCCCCAACAGGCCAGCCTCAGACTCACAGAGATCTGCCTTCTTGTCTGGGATCAATCATGCACAGCACCTTGCCTGGCTTAAAATCTTTTTCTTTTCTTTTCTTTTCTTTTCTTTTCTTTTCTTTTCATGTGTATATGTGGTATGCATGCATGTGTATATGCATATTTGCATGTATGTGGGCTCACTTGTGTGCTTGCAGAAACAGGTGCATATACATATGGTGGCTCAACACTGATATTGGGAATCTCCCCTTATTCTTTCAATTAAATCCAGAGCCTACAAACATGATTACTGTCACTACCAAGCTTGCTGGGGGGTTGGGGGGGAAGGTAAGAGCAGATCTCTGTTTCCACCTTCCCAGACTGGAATTACGCCTGACATTTATGTGGGTTCTGAGGATTTGAACTCTGGTCCTCTTGCTTTCAAAGCAGACATTTTAACTGCTGAGCCATCACCCCAGCCTCTTTCTGAAAATTAAAAAAAAAAATTGTGTATGGGTATTTTGTCTTTATGCATATGTGCCTGGTGTCCTTAGAAGCCAGAATAGAACATCAGAGCTCCTGGAGCTAGAGTTATATAAAAGAATGCAAGGCACTCTGGAAGAACAACCTGTTCTCTTAACAACCCAGGCATCTCTCCAGACACACACACACTCTTCCTTCCTTCCTTGCTTCCTTGTTTTCTTCCTTCCTTCTTTCCTTTCTTTTTTTAAAAAATGTACGTTAGTGTTTTGCCTGCATGTTTGTCTGTGTGAGGATGCTAAGTCCCCTGGATCTGGAGTTAACAGACAGTTGGGAGCTGCCATGTGGGTGCTGATAATTGAACAATTGAACCTAGATCTTCTGGAATAGCAGCCAGTACTCTTGACTACTGAGCCATCTCTCCAGTCTTATTTCTTTTTTTTTGAGGCAGGGTCTCTCTATGTATCTCTGGTTGTACTGGAACTCACTCTGTAAATTGGGCTGCCCTCGAACTCACAGAGATCCTCTTTTCTCTGCTTCCATAGGGCTGGGATTAAAAGTATGCCATCATGCCTGTCTCCTTTCCATCCTTAATAAAAAATATTTATTTTAGTTGGGCAGTAGTGGCACATGACTTTAATCCTAGCAGTCAGGAGGCAGAAGCAAGTGGATCTCTGTGAGTTCAAGGCCAGCCTGGTATACAGAGTGAGTTCCAGGACAGCCAGGGCTATTTCACAGAGAAACCCTGTCTCGAAAAACCAGTGTGTGTGTGTGTGTGTGTGTGTGTGTGTGTGTGTGTGTGTGTGTGTGTTTTCTTTTACTTTATGTGTACAAATGTTTTTGCCTACATGTATATATGTGCACATGAGCATGCCTGGTACCCTTGGATGTTAGAAAAGAGGGTCAGATCCCTTGAAACTGGAATTACAGGTGGTTGTGAGCCACCATGTGAGTACTGGGAACTGATCCCAGGGTCTGTAGAAGAAGAGTGTACTTAATCCCTAAACTTTTATTATTGTTTATGTGTATGGGTATTTTAGCTGTATTATGTCTCTTTTCATTCTTTCTTTTAAAAATTATTTATTTATTTATTTTTATTTTGTATATAGTGGCCCTTGCCTGCATGTATGTCTGTGTAAGGATGTCAGCTCTCCTGGAACTGGAGTTACAGACAGTTGTGAACTGCCATGTGGGTGCTTGGAATTGTACTTAGGTCCTCAGGAAGAGCAGCCAGTGCTCTTAACTGCTGAGCCTTCTCTCCAACTCCTTTTTCTTTTTGAGGGATTACCAAAAAGTGTGTCTGTGCGGATGCGTGATGTCTGAGGACGATTTTGTGGTAGTTTTCTCCATTCTCTACATGGGGCTCGAATTCAGGTTGTCAGGCTTGGCAGCAGCTCCTAGCTAAGGCCCCATTCTTAAATTTCAAAGTTTCAATCTTCAGAAAGTTTATTCTCATCAATACAAGACATTCTGGTTCCTTCTGTGAATGACCTAAGCCTTTTAGCTTCTCAAATGATTTCATATTCTTGTTTCATCTCTCCTGACTGAACTGTATTTGTCAAGAGCAAAGCCAGACACTTTGCACAATGCTGGGTTTGTAATGAGCAATCGATAAGGTGTGAATAATGAATGAATGAATGATTGAAATCTGAGTTTCTACTTCTTCCCTCCCCTCAGAACCCTGTCTTCATGTGTGTGTCTTAACTGACTGCCTCTAAGAGTCAATACCAAGGCAATTTGTATCCTAGGTAGTTGACAGTAGAAAACCTTTAATTTCCCACCTTCAAATCCTCTTCACCATTATATTTGCACACTACCCATCTGCATCTGCCCTGGCCACTTCCTTTCTCTTCTTAATGGATTAGAAGTCTTATCTTTAGGAAATCTTTCTATGTCTAAATTAAATTCTGGACATAAACATTTTCTGTGCTCACTCAGTTGACAGAATGCATCAGGGAATATGTTTACCAATGTGACTTTACAAAAGGAGCAGGGAAACTTGCTGGGAAGAGAGGGTGGTAGGAGGGACCAGAAAGAGGAATGGAGAGGTGATCATATTTATTATTTACTTATTATATTTGTGTGTATAAAATTGTTAAATAATGATATTATTTTTTAATTGAAGAGCAAAGGGTATATAGGCATGATGTAACATATCCTTAATCCCAGCACTCAGGAGGTAGAGGCAGGCAGATTGCAGTTAGATAGCCAGCCTATCTACTTAGTGAGTTCAGGCCGGCCAAGGTACATAGAACAAACAAAGAACAAACAATGACAACAAAATACCCATTTTTTTTTTTTCTGAGACAAGGTTTCTCTATAGTTTTGGAGCCTGTCCTGGAACTCACTTTGTAAACCAGGCTGGCCTCAAGCTCACAGTGATCCACCTGCCTGTCTCCTGAGTGCTGGGATCAAAGACATGCATCACTACTGCCCAGCAAAACATCCACCTTTTTTAAATACAATGGAATGAATATCATTGCAGCTAAATCTGTACTTATGGCATTTTTTTGGTTTTGTATTTTTGAGACAGGGTTTCTCTGTATTGCTTTGGAGCCTGTCCTGGAACTTGCTCAGTAGACTAGGCTGGCCTCGAACTCACAGAGATCTGCCTGCGTCTGCCTTCCGAGTGCTGGGACTAAAGGTGTGCACCACCAACACCCCGCTCCTTATGGCCTTTTAAAAGTCACTGCCTTGTTAGATCTCTGTGAGTTCGAGACAAGCCTGGTTTACACAGTGAGTTCCAGGGCAAAAAAAAAAAAAAAAAAAAAAAAAAAAAGCAAAAGTCACATATATATATATATATATATATATATATATATATATATATATATTCCTCAGTAAGATTCACTTTGAGGACCAATAAAGAGGACTAATACATGTATCATATGAGATAGGAAACCTAGAGAGCTGGGACCAATGTCATAAACCTATAATCCCAGCTATTCAAGATGGTGAGGAAGGAGACAGGAAGTTCAAGGCAAGCCTGGGTGTCTTAGTTGGGGTTCTGTTGCTGTGAAGAGACACTATTACCACAAAAACTCTTACAAAGGAAAACATTTAATTGGCTCCATTACAGTTCATGGTGGGACATGGCGGTGTGCAGGCAGACATGGTGCTGGAGAGGTAGCTGACAGTTCTACATCTGGATCCGCAGGCAACAGAAAGAGAATGAGGCACACTGGCCAGGCCTGAGCATTTGAGACCTCAAAGCCCACCCCCAGTGACACACTTCCTCCAACACCACACCTGCTTCAAAGGCCACGCTTCCTAATAGTCCACTCTCTATTGCCTGTGGGAGCCATATTTATTCAAACCACCACACTGGGCAACTTAGGAGATCCATAATTCAAAACAACATGTTAAAAGAGAACTTGGGATATAGCTCACTTAATAGTGTTTGCCTGGCATGCACAAAGCTTGATGGTCAAAACCACATGGTGGCCCAGGCTTGTAATCCTAGCATTTGTGAAGTGAAGGCAGGGAGATCAAGGCTATTCTTCCACACATAGTGAGTCTGAGGCAAGTCTGAGATACATGAGACCTCAATAATGATAATGACAATGATTATAATAATAATAAGGCTTAGGATATAGGCCAGAGGTAGAGCAATTATCTAGCATGTATGGTCCAATCCTAGTAACACACACACACACACACACACACACACACACACACACACAAAGGAAATGGGAAAGCCAGGCTTAATCTTAATGTTACTTGCCTATAATCCCAGCAATCAAAAGGCAGAGGCAAGAGAGTCTGTACAAGTTTGAAGCCAGTCTAATCTACAGTGATACACAGGGAGACCCAAACTCAATAAAACAGCATATGCAATGGTAGAGAGTGAAGCAAGCTCACAATAGCACTTTGTCACCTTTTGGACCTAAAATACATTAGGCTTGCAGGTTCCAAGGCTTACTCAGCAGAACCCAGTGTTAAAAAATGTATTTTCATAGCACAACACCTGGAAATTGGAGCTCCCCGCAGGACGTTACAGGAATGCTGATGCTAAAACCTAAAAATCACTGAACACAGAACTTCATGCTTAGATACCATCCTACCTCTCAGTGACTGGCACACAGCAGCGGTAGATGTCTCAGATGAAGTCAGCAGAACACAGTTCACCAGCAAGAAAGCTTGACCCATCAAGTATTGGTCTGTGTGAAGCTGCCACTGAAGTGAAGCCGGCATGTAGGGCCCTGCCTCACAAAGCAAAGCACTGAGGCAGGTGGGAAAGGCAAAACATCTGTCTTGAGCCTCCCTCTCTCCCTCCTTCCCTTCTGGCCTCTCTCTCCCCTCTCTATCAAGACTGGGGACCAAGCTCTGCCCTTGTCCTTGGAACTTTGGAAGTTTGTTACCACTCAGCCACATCCCCCGAGTTACTCTTCCCAACCCAAAGTCACTCAATCACTCTGAAATTCAAACCTCTCCTCTGAGAGAGTAGTTTTAATAACAGTCCTTTCTGTCTTAAGGAGAAAAGGGAGCTAAATTGTGAGAAAACATTTGGTAAAGTGTAATGCTTGTGACACAGATGTTTCTAGTAGTTGTTGCTACAGTTGATGAAGTATTGAAAAATCCCAGCCTTTGCTCATACCCAGATTATCATAAAGATTGGAAAGCATAACTGCAATTCTAATGTAAGAACTTAATGATGTGGGGGCTGGGAGTGTAGCTCAGATGGTAGAGTGCTTGTCTGGCATGCAGAAGGCCCTGGGTTCAATCCCTAGCTTGCATAAAACCAGACATGATTTAAATAATAATGCTAATACTCGGGTGGTGGTGTAGGCAAAGTTACCTGCACCATGTGTTGGATTTGAGGCCAGCTTTGGATGCGTGGGACCCTATCTCAAAACATAAACACATGTAGACATGAATGCATGCATCTATTCATACTGACATACATACGTGTTATCATAAAAATAACTTTATTATGTATAGGCCAGGTGTGGTGGCACACACCTGTTTCTCCAGAAGGAAAGAGGCAGAAGAACCTGTGTAAACTTAAAGTCAGCTTTATCTGAATAGCAAATTCCAGGTCAGTGAGAGCTTTCTAGCTTTCGACCCCTTTGGAATTCAAACAAATTCAAATGATCTTTCACAGGGATCACCTAAGACCATCAGAAAACACAGATATTTGCATTATGATTCATAACAGTAGCAAAATTACAATTATGAAATAGTAATGAAAATAATTTTATGGTTGGTGGTTACCACATCATGAGGATCTGTCTGGTTTTAAAGGGTCACAGCATTAGGAAGGTTGGGAACCACTGCTTTATAGAGAGACCCTGTGCCAGCAAACAAAATCAAACTAAACAGAACAGAATCTAGTGATCTGAGAGCAGTCAACAAAATTTATCATTGAATAGCAATGCTATAGAAACAAAGGCTTGAATCATTCTAGAAGGTGGTTCTAGAACTGAGGTGAGAGGAGACAGATTCTGTGCACTTTTGTTGTTATATAGTACCTTTTCGTGTGTGGAGACTTGGTGTGGCGTATATACAACTATTGTTGCTCAACGAAGTTCCAGCAATTCGACTTCACTTTGTGGATCACACTTCTCCAGAGCCCTTTTACTTTCACTTTCAATGCCTTTCCCTTGTGCCGGCTTTGGTGAAGGGTGAAATGTGTGCAATGGTAGCCTCTCTAAACAAAATAATTCCTTGAAAAAATCTTCAACACTGTGCAACCAGATAGAGTGATAACTCTTCCTACTCCCATGCTAGTTAATACTAAGCTGCTAGAAAATTTAGGGAAGTAACATGTACTTGATGTTTGATAATCAAGATTTATAAATTCCTAAGGTCTACTCAGGTTCACAGTAGCATTTGTCTAGCTTCGTCCTTGCTCTCTTTAAGCTTTAGCTATTTGGATAAACTGAGTCATACAGCAAACTACAGTGTTCTATAATGGAATGTCTGATCCCCCCCCAAAAAAAGTCCTTTCCCCAAGGTCATGTATTTAGACAAGTCCCCATTTTCTCAGGGGCTTGAAGAAAGTTCCTGCTTGCTAAAAGGGGAGAAAACTCTTTTCTCTGGCAAGAGGACCTTGTGTCCCTTCATTAACATATGACTGATGGCTATTGTCAAGGTTAATGCTAGTTTCCTCAAACTCTGATCTCAAACCACACCCCAACTCACATGCTCCTTTCTCCCATTTAATCCTGTGTGCAACTATAGAATTTTAAAGGTGTATTTTTTTCCCAACAAATGGACTGGCAGCCATTCTGATTCCTCTTCAGATCTTATTGCCACCCCACCCCACCGCCCCCCACACCTCATGTCAACTCCACATATCCTCCTAGGGACTTGAACCCCTTGCCAAAACAGGTCTCTGGCAGAGACTTAAAGTGTCCTGAACTTTAAAAATAAGTCAGGTTGTTCTTTTAGTTTTTTTTGTTTTGTTTTGTTTTGTTTTGTTTGTTTGTTTGTTTGTTTGTTTTTTAAGACAGTGTCTCACTATGCAGCCTTGGCTGGCCTAGAACTCATTATATAGATCAAACTGACCTCTAACTCATAGAGATTCACTTGCCTCTGCCTCCCAAGTGCTGGGATTAAAGGTGTTCACCACTACCACTGAACCCCCAAATACATAATTTTTCAAAATGCAAAAAAAAAAAAAAAACTGTATTTCAGTGTCATCATAAGTGTAAATGAATATATGAACAGGAGGTAGAAGCAAGAGGATCAAGAGCTCAAGGCAGCCTTAGCTGCACAGTGAGATCCCGTCTCAGAAAATCAAGGGCTGAAGACAGAGCAACATGATAAAAGTGCAGAAGAACAGGCCACAGACATCTGAAAAACAGTATGTGCTGTTAGGGCTGGCCAGACAGCTCAGTGGACAAAGGCCCTTAGGTCCACAAGCTTAATAACATGTGTGTTATCCCCAGGACCCACATGGTAGAAGGAGAGAATTAACTCCTGCAAGTTGTCCTCTAGAGCCTCTACACACACACACACACACACATGCACACGCACACACAATAAATAAACAAATACAATAATAAATAGTGTTAAAAATATAGTGATAGAAAATAGTGTTAAATCTGGAGGTGATGATGCACGCCTTTAATCCCAGCACTCGGAAGACAGAGGCAGGCAGATCTCTGTGAGTTTGAAGCCAGCCTGGTCTACAAAGCTGCACAGAGAAACCCTGTCTTAAAAAAAAAAAATTGTTAACCAGGTGTAGTGTGCCCTTTTGTAATCCTATACTTGGGAGAAGCAAGAGAATCAGGATTTCAAAGTCATCTTCTATTACAAGACTAGCCTAGGATACTTAAGATCCTTTCTCAAAAAGGGTGGGGGGGAGGGTTTACTGTGAAGCCTGGTGATATTGACTGATAACTGATTATTTGTCTAGTAAGTTAGGTCCCCAGTTTCTGGCATCACACATATACACCACACACAAACACACACACACACTGTGTTTTGATATGGATGTTTAATAAGGATCAGGAGAAACAAATAGGCCGCATAGATGTTTATTCAGGGAGAAATAACTTACAACATAGACAGATGAACACCAGCAGGTTCCTGGTCCCTAGGATGCCTCCGGATGTACTCCTGTCCCCCTGCTGCAAGCAAGAGAGCTCTCCAAGCCCCCTCCTCAGACTTAGTTCCCCCAAGTAATGTCCAGCCCTGTCTCCACGCCCAATGGGCGTGGTCTATGCTGCAGGTGCGGACAAAGTAAATATCTTACTACATTTTAATATTCTTAATAGATTGTATTTTTTCTTACCACTTTCTTTTTATTTTTGTTTTTGTTTTGGACACAGGATCTCCCTATATACTATGTAACCCTGTTTGGTCTAGAATTCTAGACCAGGCTGGCCTCAAAGTTTCAGAAATGACTGCCTCCCAAATGCTGGGATTACAGATATGAGACACTGGTTCTAATATATGTTCTAGAATCATAAAATCAACCTCTCTACCCTGTAGATAACTTACATGTGAGGGAGAAAGATAGGAGAGAAAATTTGTAATCATGTCAACTAGTGCAAAAAGAAAATACTGTGTAATAAGTACTAGCTATGATTTTGAAACTCTACTAGGAACAAAAGGTTCCTCTTGTTTTTAATTCTGTGTATGTGTGTGTGTGTGCGCGCACACACACACACACAAGCTTGCACCCCTGCTTGCATGCCTGTATAAGGTGTCAGATCCTCTGGAACTGGAGTTGTAGGCAGTTGTGAGCTGCCATTTGGTTTCAGGAATTGAACCTAGGTCCTCTGGAAAAGCCTTTAGTGCTCTTAACCACTGAGTCATCTCTCCAGTCTCCACAAGAGTTTCTTAACCTAATAGAAATTTAATTAAGATACGATTAACTGCAAACAGCTTAATTTCCTTCCCTGTGTGAATGTGAGCAATCTCTAGCAAGTAGGACAGCTCCAAGATCCTCATTACCCCAGATTTCTTCTATCTTGATTTCCTTCCCTTTAAGGTCAAAGGTCACTTCCAATTATGTCATCTTACCCAGAGTTTAGAGATGCAGCCACACCTACTAACTGTAAGGGAAGCAGAACAAGATTGGTATTTGAGACAGCTACACAATTAGTTAACAATTTGGAGCTTTTGGGGACTGGGGAGATGGCTCAGTGGCTAACAAGTTTGCACTCAGAGGACCTGAGTTTGATTCCTAGCAGGCAGGTTACAACTGCCTGTAACTCCAGGTCTTGAGGATCACACACCCTCTTCTGACTTCTACAGGCATTGCACTCATGTGCACAGACAACCACCACCACCACCCCAGACACCCAGGCACACACACAATTTAAAAATAATAAAATATTTCTAAAATCTTGATTTCTGCTTTACTATAATGAGACTAAAACAGACAATAAGAGGCAACCATCTACCAAAAATATATAGCAAATCTACAAAAGCATCAAGTAGAAGAAAGATTTCAGTACAATAAGAAGATAAACTAAGAGCTGGCATTGGTGGCACATGCCTTTAATCCCAGTACTCGGGAGGCAGAGGCAAGCAGATCTCTGTGAGTTTGAGGCCAGCCTGCTCTACAGAACAAGTTCCAGGACAGGCTCCAAAGCAATACAGAGAAACCCTGTCTCAAAAAAAGAACAAAAAAACAAAAAACAATTAAATTTCTTTTAATGTGGTATTTGTTGAGGGACAGACAAATAGTCCAAGGAGTAGACAGGCCAGAAACAGCTTTAACTATACATGGGAACTCATCATAAAACAGAAATAGCACTATAAGTCAGTGGGGAAAGATGAAAAACTCAGGGGTTCTGAAAATAATAGCTATTTAAACAACAAATTAAATTAAATCAATTAGTTTCATACTTGTACATAAAAATAAATTCAATTAAAAAAATACTTTGAGTGAACCAGACAGTGGTGGTGGATGCCTGTAATCCCAGCACTTGGGGAGGTAGAAGCAGGTGGATAGCTGTGAATTTGAGGCCAGCCTGGTCTACAGTGAGTTCCAGGACAGCTGGGACTCTTACACAGAGAAACCTTGTCTCAAAAAATAAATCAAAAACAAAACAACAACAGAAAAACCTCTGAGTGGTAGTGATTGAACATGATTTTGTTGGCAAAGCTCTTGCTTTAGCAAGCACAGATCCCTGTGATCTGCCCTCCATACCGCTGGAAGTGTGATAGTACAGTACTAAGACCATCCTCAGCTACATAACAAGTTTGAGGCCAGCCTGAGCTACCTAAGACTGTCTCAAAAAAAAAAAAAAAGTACAAACCATAAGGAAAAATATTTATAAAAATAATATGTTCTTAAGTGCTACACCATCTCTCCAGTCCAGGTTCATACAGTCTTGATGCTAGAGGAATTGTAAATTGGGAATTTTGCATATGACTCCTACACCAGTGGTGCCTCTAAGAACTGAAGAAAACATCTTTTCCTAGAAATTTGGAAATAGCTGGGAAATTTGGAAATGCCTGTCCCTTTGACCTAGCAGGTCTCTTTCTAGATCCGAGGAACTGTCACCCATGCAAACATGATGACACACTTGTTGACTAGCATCATGTATGATCTAGGAGCTGGACACCTGAACAAGATATCATCCCTTAAGGCCCTGAGTCCATTTGCACTTTTGGCAGCTTGTTGTCAAATGGCTTGGATTAGTGCACCTGTGGCATGAATGAAACACTCTTAGGGTGTGTCTGCAATGGCTTTGCCAGAGAGGATTGATTGAATGTAGAAGCTACCATCTGATCATTTGGGGGCCTGGATAGACTAAAAAGGGACAGTGGAGAAAGCAGCTGAGTTTCCAAGCTTCCCTTTTCTCTGCTTCTCAGCCCATTGAGATGTGAACAAGCAGCTTTATATACCTGATGCCCAGCTCCAATCTGAACCCAGGGCTGTGCCTACCCCACCCTGATAGATTGTGCCCTCAAAGTCTGGGCCAAATGAGGCCTCCTTTAAGTTGCTTCTCATCAGGTCTTAGTCACAGCTACAGGAAAGTCCCCAATGCAGTGCCCAAAATGTGACCCACTTCCCAGAGGCCCAGAACTCTACAGATAAAATTATGTCTTAAATCTGTTTGAGATAATTTTGCTGTTATTTGCAACTTTACTGAGATTGGCCTGTTAGATCTAGAGATTATTATCAGTCACATTAGTCAAATCCATACACATTTCTTCTTTCTCTCTCTCACGTGAAACAAAGTATCATGTAGCTCAAGGTGACATTCAGGTTGAGATATATGTATATATACCATCTCCAAAGATAACTTAGCTTTTTTGAGGTTTATTTATTTTACATGTATGAATGTTTTGTTACATGTATGAAGGATCAGGTGTATGCATGGTGCCCAAGGAGGTCAGAAGAAGGCATCAGATCCTCCAGATCTGGAGTTACAAATGGTTATGATCCTCCAAATGGGTAATGGGAACTGAACCAAGGTCCTCTGCAAGAACAATAAATACTCTTAACCACTGAGCCAGCTTTGCAGCCCCATGTTAAACTTCTTTGTGTGTACATATGTGGAGGTACACACCCAGCACATGCTTTTGGGAGAGGTATAGAGCGCCTTAAAAACCTTCCTCCTCTCTCTGTGCTATTATTTTGAGAAAGGGTCCTTCACTGACTGATTGGCTACCCTGGCTGCCCCAGGAGTCCACTTGCCTCTGCCTCCTGGCACTGAGCATACAGATGCGCACTACTGCCCACAAATTATACATGGGAGCTGGGAATCTGAATTCAGGTTCTCATATTCAAATGCTAAGCACTTTGCCCATTGAGCCATCACCCCAGGCCCTATTATTTATCTATTCCTGCTGTTTGACATATGCGATGCAACATTACTGATTCTACTCACCCCATCATGAAAGCACAACTTATTCTTCCTCCTGATGGAAGATGTCATTTTGTATATATGTTTCTCATACTGGTTAATGAATAAAGCACTGCTGGCCAATAGGAAAGCAAGATAAGTGGGGCTAGGAGACAAGGAGGAAATAGGAAGTAGTAAGGAGGAGTCAACATGGAGAGTCTGGAGAGAGCAGGACGCCAGCCAGCTCTCCAGTTAGATGAGACCACATGGAAATACATAGATTAACAGAAATGGGCTAATACTTAAGACAGAGCTAGCCGATAAGAAACAAATAACTGGCCAACAGAAGTATATCAAATACAGGGTCTTGGTGTGTTAATTGGGGCTGGCGCGGCGGCGGGACAAGACCAGCGGCAGGAGGAAAATCCTTACTCCTTACATCCTCCTCATAATTAATCTTGGACATTTGACTAACCTCTCCCTTCTCCATCCTCTCTGGATTCTAGTAAATTTCATTATACTCCCTTCTCCTATGAGATCAATTTTTTTTTTAAAGATTCCACCAATAGGTGACATCGTGTGCTATTTGTCTTTCTGTGTCTGGATCAATTCACCTAGCATAATGCACTTTTAATATTTTTTTATGTACTATAAGTCAAATGTTAGCTGGAGCTTCCCAAACTCATTTGACCACCAAACATCTTTTCCATTGATTCGTGTTCAGTCATAGACATCTGTCGAAGAGATGAGTGTGATGTCACATGCATATAAGCCCACTGAAAAGTAGAGGCAGGAAGATCAAGGAGTAAGGCTAATTACAACTACACAGCAATTGTGAGACCAGTTTGTGTGACATGAGTCTTGGTCTGTGATGGCCAATCTTGGTTGTCAACTTGATGACATTTAGAAGTAACTAAAACCGAAGCAGCTGTGTGAACTTCTGAGGGATTTGTCTTGGTTGACTTAATTGAAGTGGGAGATCCACTCTAAATCTGGATTATCTGAGGTCAGAAGATACACCCTGAATCTGGACCACAGCTCTGGTGGCAGCCCACACAAAAGGATGTAGGAGAAGAGAGCTGCGCTTTTCTGTCTACTTGCCCTCACTCTCATAGACAGGTTATTCTATCCTATTCCTTTGCCATGTTAAAACCTACTTCTTCCTGATTCCAACATGGATTGAGAACCTGCAGGTCCCTAGGACCCTTCCGGGACTCCAGCACCAGATTAGAACTGCTGAGACATCCAGCCTCATGGGCTGAAAAAGTACTAGATCCTTGGCCTTTCTGTCAGAAGACAGCCATTATTGGTCTACACAGACCACAGCCTATAAGCCACACTAATAATATATATATTATTAGTAAGAACCCCAACTAATACACCACCTGAGAAACAAAGAAGACTGACAAGATATCTCAGTTCATGAAACGCTGGTGACCTGAGATCAATCCCCAAAGCCCACATGATGAAAGGAGAGAATTGACTCCCACAAGTTGTCCTCTGATTTCCACATGCACAATACTGATGAATTGGTTTTAAAGATGAGCAAGTCAAATGAAAGAGTAAGGACATAATGACAGTGCAGTCGACATGGAATAATGTTCTTAAACTTCCATCTACAGTTTCTTTGTGCTTACATTATGCTAGGCCCCCCAGGAAAAGTACTTCATTATTTTACTTCATTATCACAATGTGTGTGTGTAAGAGAGATAGAAAGTCAGAGAGATAGGCACACAGACACACACAGACACACACACACACACACACACACACAGATTTGCATAATAAATACAAGGAAGTGGGACTCCAAGGGGTCAGGCTTGTGACTCAAGGCCACATATATACCTAGAACTAGAGTCTCACCAGCTTGTCCCAAGGTCTCAGTGGGAAGGAAGGAGACACAGAAAGGGTCCTAGTGTTCAGATCATCATGACATTTCATTTAATAATCGCATTTAGCGTGTGAGATTCACACGTACTATTCTCATTTCATGTGAGCCAACCACACCCGGCCAAACTTCTGATTTAAAGCAATGGGGTAGTTACTACACATCTAAACACTACTATCCATCACTCTCCATCAAAGCATCAGCTACAAAGAAAAGTTAAAAAACAGTAAAGCCAATTGGGCAGTGGTGGTGCATGCCTTTAATCCCAGCACTTGGGAAGCAGAGGCAAGTGGATCTCTGTGAGTTCAAAGCCAGCCTGGTCCACATCATTGAGTTCCAGGACAGGCCTCAAAGCTACACAAAGAATCCCTGTCTCAAAAAACAAAAACTAAACAAAAAAATCACAATAACAAAAAAAATCTGTAAAACCACTGCATTACATTTCTCCTGGCTATGATTAATAAGGAGAAAGAATTATTTGGGCCCATAGTCTTGAAGTACAGTCCATCATCACAGGGCATTCATGAAAGCTGGAGCGTAAAGCAGACAGTCATATTGCATCAGCCATCAAGGAGCTGAGAGTGGTGGATGCTTGTGCCCAGCTCACCACCTGCTTTTTAATCAGTCTAGGACCCTAGCCAATGGAATGATGCCACACATAAAGTGGGTGATTAAAAGAGGTAGATAGAAAGATAGATAGATGGATGATGGATAGACAGACAGACAGATTAGTTTTTTGGGGTCTTTTTTTGTTTTGTTTTGTTTTGTTTTGTTTTTTTGAGACAAGATCAGTCTCACTGTGAGCTCTGACTGACCTAGAACTCACCATGTAGACTTGGTTAGCCTTAACTCACAGAAATCCACCTGCCTCTGCCTCCCAAGAGCTTGGATTAATAACATGTGCTACCTACTACTCCCTGAACTAAATAGATGATGGAAGAGCTTGCCTCTTCCATCCTAATAATGTTCTCCCTCCCTGACAAATGAGCTAGACTCTCGTGAGCTCATATGTCCATGAATCATGTCCAGGATGTCAAATCTATTGTGTCTTTCAATCCTAAGAAATAGAATATATGTTTACCTGAACATGTTCATGTTCGTATGTACTGAACTGTGGTTCCTGCTCAAAGACAATTGGCATATTAAACATTCAGAATGAGGTAGTTACCGGAATTAGGGTTCCCCTTACAGTCTGTGGTGTCATTCATTCAGCTGATAATGTTGGGCAAGAGCAGGTGTGAATGGGTAAAATGATTCCAAATCTGTCACATGGGGGAAGTTAGAAAGAGTGTATATAACATGGAAACCTTTCTACTTCTGTAGCATTTCTGAGTGTGAGTGAGAGAAGTTTGGATTTCCAAGTTTGGTGACAGATTTATTTTCATGAAACTGAGTAACTGGAGTTTTCCACTGGCCAGAATCTTTGATTCACTTCACTACTTAGAGGATTAAAAGAAAATCTAATCCGATGTTTTATGAAGTTTTCTCTTCCCAAGGACCCAGAGAGGGAACAATTGGCAACACGTGACCCTGGATGGTACCTGTTTCCCCTCTTCCTGAAGGTGGCGTAGACTAGGCCATTGCCAAGAGCTTAAAGTTAGCTTCTATTGTTCCAGAAGGATTGGGTTTCCTTAGAAATCATTGGCTCTCACTCCTTTAACAGGTGGATAGATTAGGGCACAATTTCAGCAGGAAATGATAAAAGTAAAGTCACATGTACGCTGTGATGAGCCGTCCTCTGGAGAGAAACTGGGCAGGAGCCTGAAGAACAGAGATGGTCACTGAGCCATTGTTTACAATAGGAATGGTTCTAAACAAACAAACAAACAAAAAATCGAAGCACTCACAGGAGGATGGCTAATTAAAGCAGTCATACAGAATACCCCTATAAGTAGACAAAAAGAAAAACCAGGTTGCAGTGTCTATGGGTGTAAATGAAAACTTCCAGTATTGCTTTTACATGGGTACAGTATATGGCGTATGGTGATGAATGTAAAATTCTTCTAAAAGTTTTACATTGCTCTTACATGTACTCACTACTAGCCATTGACTATTACAGTAAACTAATTACATTAGCAGTCTTTCTCTCTCTCTCTCTCTCTCTCTCTCTCTCTCTCTCTCTCTCTCTCACACACACACACACACACACACACACACACACACACACACACACACACACAGCAGGGTTTCTCTAACAACTCTGGCTGTCCTGGAACTTGCTCTGTAGACCAGGCTGGCCATGAATGCACAGAGATCAGCCTGCCTCAACCTCCCAAAGGCTGGGATTAAAGACATTCACCTCCACTACCTGCCTGGTTTTCTCTTTTTGCCGGTCTTTGTTGTTGTGGTCATTGTGGTACTGGTCATTGGATATGTAATGTTTCCATAATTGCATTTGTGACTGGAAATTGTCAAATTCTTAAAGTCATTTAACTGGGCAGTGGTAAAACCAAAGCTCATTTCCAAAGACTGCTACTGAGGTAGGGTTTTTTGTTGTTGTTGGTTTTTTCTTTTGTTTGTTTGCTTGTTTGTTTGTTTGTTTGTTTTGGCATGAGAGCCCATTTGGATCAAGGATGGCTGGAAGATGAGGGACTGGATGAGTTCACTCATTTAGTCACAAGTTCTTCATGTGTTCTGAATCATTTACTTACTGTGTGTTGAGTTCTGGTTCAGTGCCTGGAAAACAAAATCTAAGCATCAAGTGGTACTGATATGGCTGGAGCAGAGAGGGTTGTGAGCTTGATGCCAGCCTGGACTACACATGGAGACCCTCCCCACAAAAGAATTGTGTAGACATAGATAGATAGATATAGACTTGGGTAGGGGCAGTATTCAATCCAACTCCATCAAAGTCCCAGATGGACAGATTGGGCAAGTGTCATTTCTTAGTTCCATTCCAAATCCCATGGCAGATGCCATGAGAAACCCGCAGTCAGTGTTGACAGTGCTGAACCTGTCTTCACAAGACTCAAGATCCTCAACAGGATTTCTTAAAACTGTAGACATTTTTTTACACTTACTATTCATTTATTTATTGTGTGTTGATATACATGTGTGTGTACATGGTATGTGCATGCTATAGTACCTGAGTTGCGGTCAGGGAATAATTAAGGGAGTTAGCTTTCTCTTTTTCCCATAGAGGTACTGGGGATCAAGTTCAAATTGATGAGTTTGGCTGTTAGTTGCTAGTACCTTCCACTGAGCCATCTCTCCAGCACTCAAAACTATGGATGTTATTTCGAAGATTTTATTTATTTGTTTTGGTGTTTTGGTCCCTGGCTATCCTGGGACTCACTTTGTACACCAGGTTGGCCTCTGCCTCCCAAGTGCTGATATTAAATGCCATGCATCACCACACTCGGCCTATTTTATTATTTTTAATTGTGGCCCACAGAAGATGTAGGATCCCCAGCACCCAGTACAGTGCTAAGAACTGAACCTGGGTGCTCTGTGGGAGCATGTGGTGCATGCAAACAGCTGAGCTGCTTCTCTAACCCCAACTGTGGACAGTTTCATTGTGAGGCATCCTGTGCACTGTAGGCCTTTGAGCAGCCCCTCTGACCTCTACACACCACATGCCAACTCTGCACCCCTCACTCTGCTGTGACAACCACAAACTGTGTTCAGACATGGCCAGAGATTCCCAGAAGCACAGAACTGGCCTCACTGAGAACCACCAGGAATGGCAGAAATTAATGAAATGATAGTATTTCAAAGGTGGCACACACTCTCCCCTGTAAATGAAACATGAGGAGTATTTGAAGACATATACAGAGACTTCACATGATTATTTTAGAGCAGATGAGGAATGCTTCCCTGAGGATGTGACAACATAATCTCTTTTAGCCAAACACAGGCAGAACCTGCCTGCCACCGACAGAGTTATGAGTAAACAGGTCCAGGTCAATAGTCCTGGGGAAAGGAAGTCAGATGTCAGGTCCCTTTTGGGAAACAAAGGTGGGCTGAGGGGATGTTGTGTGGTTTTAGTGCTGCTGGAGCCTGAACCCAAGACCTCACATACGCTAAGGTCATGACCTCACTGTGCCGCAGTCTCAACCACGGTAGACTGGGTTTTCTAGGGTAATTACCCATTTCAGACCCTGCTATCTAAAGCTCACTCAAGTGGCACAGCCTGGGCAAGGTGCCATGAACTTCAGAATAAAACAGCTAGTTAAAGTCAGAGCCCGGCCTCAGATCCTATCTTCTGCTCTGAAGTCTGTAGGTCAGAAGTAACCAAGAACAAGAATCAGGACTTGTCATTTCTTAAAGAATTTGGATAAAACCCTCCCCCTGCCTCCCTCCATGCCTGTAACAAGGATGTCTGCTAGCAGGGAGGAATGGAAAAGACCTTCAAGATCCCCAAATACCTCTCTCCCCAGTGGCCATGGTAGTCAGGAGTCCTGAGTTGGAAGGTGTGGTTGGATTTTTAGCTGTTCCTTTCCTTAATGAGGCCAACAGGGACTTGTTGGTGCTATGGTATCTATTTAAATTTATTTTTTCTGAGACAGGGTTTCTCTGTGTAGCTTTGGAGCCTATCCTGGAACTCATTCTGTAGAGCAGGATGGCCTGAAACTCACAGAGATTCGCCTGCCTCTGCCTCCCAAGTGCTGGGATTAAGGGCATGCACCACCACCATCACCCAGCTAATCTTACTATTTTGTGAATTCTGTTTTAAAATCACCTTTGCAACACTGGTTTTATGTCCTCACTTTTTCTCTCTGAAAAAACACTGGGACTGGGCTTATAGCCACCTGAGACTTGAACTCAACAGAATGTCACTTCTTCTTTTGGTTTCCAAGGCTATCTGCATATATCATGCGCACACGCACACACACACACACAAACACACACACACACACACACACAAACACACACACACACACACACACAAACACACCACATTCAAATTTTTTTAAAAAGGGAGGATGTATTGATAAAGCTCTCTTTTTGTAGCACTGGCTAGCCTATACTTTCTATGTTGACCAGGCTGGCTTCCAACTCAGAAATCCTCCTGCCTCTGCCTCATCAGTGCTGGGATTAAAGAAGTGTGCCACTACACCTGGATTTAAATTTTTTAAAAAATTAAAAGAGTTAAAAAAAAATCTCTCCTTTCTGGTGACTGGAGAGATGGTTCAGCAGTTTAGAGCACTGGCTGTTCATCCAGAGTTCAATTCCCTGCATCCACTTGGAGGCTTGAAACCATTTATAACTGGAGTCCCATGGGATCAAATATCCTTTTCTGGTGCACAGATGTACTTGAAGACAAAACACCCATACATATAAAATAAATAAACCTTACCAAAACAAACAAACAAAAAACAACAAAACAAAACAAAAACCTACTTTCTGCTTTGCGAATCTGCCTCTAAATTCAAACCTCATTTAATAGCTTACTGTGTATCTTTTTCTAGAATTTATGTTTATTCAAACATACCAAGTTTTAAAATATTGTATCTTGGGCCAGCAAGATGGCTCAATGGGTAAAGGTAAAGAAAGGTGTTTGCTGCCAAGTCTAATGACCTGTGTTTGATCCCAGAGACCCAAGGGTAGAAGGAGGGAACTGACTCTGCAAGTTGTTCCCTGGCCTTCATAGCCATACATGCCATGACATATGTATGTCCATATACATACACACAAATAAGTACATAAATAAGTGTAATAAAAAATCCAAAGTATATTGTGCCTCATTAAACCCTTCAAACAATGGTATGAAAATGGTATTACAACCAAATGTGGAAACTGAGTCTTGAGAGGTTACTCAGGGAGTAAGTAACCAGTCCAAAAATCACAGCTAGGAAGCAGTAAGTCCCAGGATGCGCCAGGCTGAGGAGGCAGGAGAGTAGATGCTGGTATGTGCTCTCTGTGCTCTACATATTAGACACTTGGGAAGGGTGGTGTCTTGGGTGCGGAGTGGGAGTGGGGGGCTCCTCTACTTGGCACGAGGCTCTCACAGACTAGCATCAGCCTTGCTATTTCCCTCTATTCTCTGCCAAGAGGAAATCGGAGCAGGCAGTAATCATGATTGCTTAGAAAATAATAAATGTGATTCTACATGTGTTTTATGTTGCCATTGGCATCGGATGGGAGGGACATATTCTGTAGATATCAGGAAACACGGGGGTCAGAGGACAACTTGCAGGAGTCTGTTCTCTTCTTCTATTATGTGGGTTCCAAGAATTGGGCTCAGGTCATCAGGCTTGATGGCAAGGGCCTTTACCTGTTAAGCCATCTTACAGTCCCTGGTATTTTGTAAAACACTGTAGCAAACCCATATGATGGGCACACTACTGAGTCCTCCAAATTCAAGCAATAGGAAATTCAGAACATAAAATACACGCAGACCTCTTCTCAGAGCAATGTGATCCACTTGCCAGGAATGGAATTTTCACACCTTCAGTGGTGGAAGTGAATTTTTGGGGGAGGGTGCTCACTGAATCATAGAGCTAGTTATGACTTGTAGGGGCTTTGAATAGGAGGAAATGGAAACAATATTTTCACCTCGGGCGGGTTGGCAGTTCAGAATTTTGGGCCCTGTTGTGACCTTCTCAACTGAACTACAACCTCCCAGACAAAAACAAACAAAAAACCCCCACCTCAGGATCTGCCATGGAGTAATATGCTGGATATCCATGCTGCCCCTTGGAGGAGAGGAAACCCACACTGTATCGCAAGAGCCATGCGATACATCACGTACTTCTATGTGCTCTTCTTTGACCTTCACATTGCTGAGGGGTGTGCTCATCCCATCTTCCAGTCCAGGAAATTGAGCCCCCAAAAGAGAGCTGCTGCACCCAAATGTCACAAACAAGTTGAGAAGACATTTTCAAGTCAGACCCTCTGCATTTGACTCTAAGGCAGCTGTTTGTTCCAACTGTTTTAAAGCATTTTGCAAACAAACTATATATTTTAATCTCAAAAAAAAACCTCCACCAAATCATTCCATAGCATATGCCATCCATGCACATAGTGGTTCATATTCTGAGACCAGATGGTAAAACAAAACTAAAGGTTGTTCCCAGTACACATATGTTCTGGACACAGGTCTCTATGCTCAAAGAGGAATGAATTAAATCCAGGTACAGGTTCCATTTTTTGTTTGTTAGTTTCTGGTTGCTTTATTGTTTTTTGTTTGTTTGTTTGAGGCAGGGTCTCAAGTAGTCCAGGCTGGCCTCAAACTCCTCAAACTCCCTCTAGAGCCAAGAGTGTCCTTGAACTCCTACCCTTCTTGCCTCCATCCCTGACAAGATGGGATCACGATCATGAGAGGCCAGACCTGTCTTGGGGTCACATTTTAAGCTTGATACAATGTGTTTCATTTGTACCTAACTTTCTCAAATATTTGTCCCCTTCACTCTTTTGTAAAAGTTGTGACGTCACTAATGTAAAAGTTAAGGATTCTGTTCTCAGAGTTTGATTCTGAAAATTTTCATATGCAGTCAAGATGAAGGAACTCAGTAGGGCAAACTCACACACACCCACCTTCTACGTTCCCCCATTGCTATTTCACTACATTGGGGCCAAGGAGATGCTCAGTGGGTAAAAGCACTTGCCACATAAGACTGACAATCTGAGTTCTATACCCCCTCAAAACCAGGTGTGGAGCATACTGTAAAATGTTATCCTCTAACTCACACACACACACACACACACACACACACAATAAAGCAAATAAAAACACTTCATTGCATTGCTTAAATACATTTGAATTGTTTATTTGTTGTTATTCTTTGTGCGATGTGGTGGAGGTGGGCTTGTGTCCCAGCATATGTTTGAAGGTCAGTTCTCTTCCACCTTTATGTGGGTTCTGGTGCTTGAACTCAGATGGCCAGGCTTGCACAGCAGGTACCTTCATATGCTGAGCCATCTCTCTAGGCCGGCTTCAATCTTTTTATTGTTTTCTAATATGTGCCAGGACTCTTCATGGCTAATCTCACTTCATGGATAATCTCACTTAATCCTTAAAAACTCTTTGAAGTTGGTAGTATCATCACTCCCATCTAAAGGTGAGGAAACGAAGATTAAAGACTGGAATGAGAGACGAGTGTCTGCAAAGCCACCGCTTCAGAAGGCCTACCTGAGCTGAATCCAGTGGAATTTGACAAGTTCTGTTTATGATGGAGACTTATTTTCTGAACCAGAGGAGTTTCCAGGTGTAAAATTCAGTTTAAAAAGGCTTTGTGCTGAGCAAGAAAGAATTTGTTCTTTCTGATTGCAAAAATAGATCTTCATCTGGGAGAAGTAAAAAGCCCAAGGGGAAGAGAGAGAGAGAGAGAGAGAGAGAGAGAGAGAGAGAGAGAGAGAGAGAGAGAGATTCATTGTAGTGTTCATAAAATTAAAGGTAGGCATGTTAGCTCATGCCTGTAATTCCAGCTCTCAAGATCCCGAGGCAGGAGGATTTTGGGGAGAACAGCCAAGTTCTCACAGGAAGAGCCTGTACCAAAACAAACAAAAACCCAGTATGGCTGGATAGATGGCTCAGTGGTTCAAAGTACTGGCTTTTCCTCCAGAGGACTCAGGTTCCATTCCCAGCACACACATGGCAGCTGTAACTCCAGGTTCAGGAGATCTATGCACAGACATGTATGCAGGCAAAATACCCATACACACAAAACAAAAATAAAGGTTAAAATTTTATAAACTAATTTTTAAAATGTAAGTTGGGAACAACATCAATGCATAAAATTTGACAAGTGGTTATATGGTATATAATGTATATTTGAAAATTATCTTTCCTTTGCCTCAGATATATTTGTCAATCCAGCACAGGGAATCTATATATAGTCTAAGGATAATAATATAATAGTGATATATTGCTAAGACTGTATCTAATTCTGTTCAGTGTAAGAAAATAATAGATTAGATAAAGGAATCTGGAAGGTCTAGAACTCCAAGAGAAAAGTAGGTGATCTTATTACATTTTGTTCATTGCATGTGCACGTACATGCCACAGTGAGAGTATAGAGGTAAGAGGACAACTTTTGGGAGTCCATACCCTCCTTGCACTATGCCGGTTCAGGTGGAACTCGGGCTGTCAGCCTTCATGGCAGTTACTTTCACTTTATGAGCATCTTGCTGGCCCAAGAAAAAATTTAAGAGTATTATTGCTTGAGACATGTGTTCTGCACATTTGGTGCATTCTTGGAAAGCCTAATATAAAACCCCCACCCAAAATCACCAGGTGTGATAGCACATGCTTATAATTCTATCACTTGGAAGGCAAAGGCCTGAGGGTCAGGAGTTCAAGGCCAGCCCCAGCTATGAAACAAGTTTAAAGCTAGCCTGGGCTATATGACACCCTGCCTCAAAAAAGAAACAAACTAACTAAGCAACAAAAATCATCAGTGCCCAAATTTATTGAGTGCCTACTGTATATAGACACTGGAGAATCAATGGTGGAAAGAATGGATTTCTAACTGTGGGTAATGCAATCTGTATGGGCAGGGATTGTCCTGTCTCTTGGGTAGTAGCATCAAATATCTAGTTTAGAAAAGACTAGGTCCTAGGTAGTACAGGGTCAACCTGAGCTTCATAGAGATTACTTGGCCAGCCAGGGGTACACAGCAAGACCCATTTCAAGCAACATACAAGAAATCATCCCTTGTATCTTCTACTTACAGCAGTAGTTCCCAGATGGAAGGGGTGCTCCCCACAGGTAATATTTGGCAATACCTTCAGTTTTGAATGTCAAAACCAGAGCGGTGGAAGTGAGGGAGGGAAGATGCTGTTGGCATCTGGTAGACAGAGGTCTAGGATGCTAATCAACATGCTCCAAAGCATAGAACAACAAGAAAGTATCCAGCTTGAACACCAAGAGTGCTGGCCCTAAGAAATCTTGACAGACTCTCAGACTCTTTCTTGGAAGTCAGAGAGAGAAGCAACCTGTGGGAAATGTGTCTAAGGAGGGGATTTCAACCTCAGGGCAATGTGGCTGTGGAGAGGGGAAGGTTTACCTGTGTGATTACAGACGTTGTTAGGCAAAATTATGGAGAGAGAAAGTCCCAATTTCCTGAGGCTCCTACTGCAAAAGTTAATTTGTAAATTGTTTCCTTGGCATATCTTGGCTCCTCTCCCTGCCTCCCTACAGAAGGAGACCATATGGTAAAAATGAAAGGCTCCAAGGCTAAAATCAGATCTGGGCTGAGTCCCAACTTTGCAGGAATTAATTTTTCTTTTCTTTGTGACAGGGTCCCATGTATCCCAAGCTGGCCTCGAACTCACTGTATGCTGGGGTGACCTTGACTTCCTGATCCTCCCTCTACTTTCCAGTGCATGCATCACCACACCTGGTTTTATGCAGTGCTAGCCATGGAACCCAGGGTTTTGTGTATGCTAGACTACCAACTGAAGTACATCCCTAGCCCTAGAATTCAAAGTCTTTCTATTTACCAGAGTTTCCATTTCCACATCTGAAGAGCAGGGAATGGAAGTTCTCTGCTCTGTCCCAGAGTGAGGAACAAGTGGTTGAAATGCACTCAGCTCTCTGTAGAGGCTCAAGTTTGACTCTGGCATGATTATTGATGTTTGGACATCCACAATGGACCATAAAATGAAAAGGATAGTTATAAAGAAGTATGTATTATGTATGCCCGATTTTTGTTCAATATGAGTATCTGCTGAGAAAACAGTCCAAAGCAATTACATGAAATGGCAAGCACACGTTGTCCTCGAGCAGGGGAACTACTCAAAATACAACCTAACAGAAACCAAATATATTCCCTTTGAAATCAAAGAGTATATGCTTTTTGTGTGTGGGGGGTATGGGGTGGCAGAGGTAGGAAGGTTTCGTGTAGTTCAGGTTGGCCAAGAACTTGCTGTGGAGCTAAGGATGGTCTTTATCTCCTGACTACTGCCCCTTCTGCCTCCCCTTCCCCAGGGCTGGAGTCACAGGTATACACAATCTCATCTGGTGCCACTGTTGCTCTGGAAAGCTATCTATCCCAAAGAGTACTTAATGGCACATAACTAGGGTGTAACTCAAGCAAAAGCTAAAGGAAGATAAAAATGAAATAAACGCCTTATACCACCAGCCCTTGTTGCTACTGAGCATCTGGTATGTGCATAGTCTCGTACCTGAGTTATACGAATAGGGACATTCTTACACTGATCGACTGTGATGAGTTGAAAATCTTTGGGATATGTTGATTCAGAGAAGATTCACTAAGTGCATTTCACATGTTTTTTTTTTTTTTTCTTGTTTTCTCTTTGCTGTTTTGTATTGTTTTGAGACAAGGTGTCATTATGTAACTCTGAATAGTATTTATACAGATAATATAAACTTGGCTGAGATGAAAGACAAGTGAAAAAAAAAATTGAGTGGAAAAATACCAAGGTAAACCCTATGATTGAGTCTGGATAGTAGAATTATGGGTGAGCTTTTCAGTTTCTTGACATTCTTCCATGCCTTGCTAAGGCCTTGTGGGGGTACAGATACCCATGTGATAATCCAGAAAAGGACAAGAGGGTTCCGGGATCTCTCCTGTATCCCAGGCAAAAAGCAGTCCTTTCTTCTAATAATTGGATCTTATTTGACTGTTCTTTTCTGAATTCAAATTTGAGGTTCCAACTAGCTGAGCTTTCTTTGAAGCTGGGTTCGGGGTACAGTGTGCCTCGCTGACCCCTCTCCACAGAAAGGGAAGCTAAGGTGCGAGGCATGTGAGAAGTAGCCCTGGCTCAGAGCTTCCCTGGGCAAGGAAGTGAGTCACTGGTGAGTCAGCCCCGCCGCCCTGCTCTCATTCTTGGTACTGTTCCATGTGGCTGCTCCTCTCTGTCACCTTTCTCCCCTGAACCACATGTGTGGCCTTGACGTGGCCCCTGAACACTTTATGGAGAAAGGCTCCTGGGGGCTGATGGTGTAAAGCCCGTCATTCATGGCGCCGCCTCTGATTATTCATGTGCTCTCCTCTCAGACTTCCAATTAGTCATTCCACATGAGCTTTATCAGCAATTCCATTTCACAAAGGGGAAAACAGACTCCCAGAGGCTAAACACTCGGCCCAGAGCCCACCGTGAGGGAGAAACCTGCCTCCAAAGCCTGAGCCTCACTCAACTCCACCAGTCTGCCTGTCATGTGTAACACAGCCAGACACTTACACTAAAGTATGAATTTGTGTTCCTCTTAACTCCCTGAAGAAGAACCTGCAGGTGGAGTGCTTTCCAGTTGTAGGGTGAGAGGCTGAAAAGGACTTCTGCCATTGAGAAACGCTTAGGGGAAGAAGGCGTCCTCACTTCTGCTCTCTCCAGAACCTCTTGGCCTTCTCCGCTGGAGCCCAGACTTGCTTTCAGTTTATTAGCTAAAGTGGGTGGAGCCAAGACCAAGTAAGCAGAAGCTCATGTGGTGAGGCTGCCTGAGAGTGCCACCCCCTCACAGATGCCACCAGCCCAGAGTCATGCCTGGGGACTAAACATCCCTCTTCATTTTAAGCTTGCTTATTTTTTTTTTTTTTTTTTTTTTTTTTTTTTTGGTAATACAATGTTTTATACATAATACAGTCACATGAATCAAAAGTCACATGACATACAGTGTAAGATATACACTAATGGAAAATCGTTCCTACCAAGTATTTTCTACCCAGTTTCTACCCTGACTCCAGTCTCCATTGCTTTTTTTGTTTGTTTGTTTTTGTTTTTGTTTTGTTTTGTTTTTTCAGAATAGGGTTTCTCTGTATAATAGCTCTGGCTGTCCTGTAACTCACTCTGTAGACCAGGCTGGCCTGGAACTCACAGAGATCCACCTGCCTCTGCCTCCCAAGTGCTGAGATTAAAGGTGTGTGCCACTGCTCAGTTAGTCTCCACTCTCAAGTATTTTCAGTTTCCATATGTAAATAATAATGTGTGTAAATAAACACACATATGTGTACCCACCACAATTATTTTCTTTTGGATTTATTTATTTTACATTATGTTGTATGCCTGTCTGTACAGGAACATGTGCTTGGGGATCTGTGGGGGCCGGAAGGGCCTGTCAGATCCCGTGGACCTAGACCTGAAGGGACAGGTGGTTGTGAGCCGCCCAGTGCAGATGCCGAGAAGCAGACTCCATTCTTCCACAAGAGGAGCAAGTTCTCTTAACCACTAAGCCACATCTCCAGCCCCTATCACATTTCTTTTAAAATCAAAGCTTTTGGCTCTTTTGTAAAAGTTAAAAGGCTAGTGTAAGGGCATGTTATTACCCCAGCACTTGGGAGCCAGAGGCAGGTAGATCTCTGTGCTTTCAAGGTCAGCCTGGTCTATAGAGTGAGTTCCAGGATAGCCACGGCTATAACACAGAGAAACCCTGTCTTAGGAAAAAAGAAAACAAAACAAGAAAAAAGAGCATATTATTACTGGCACTCCAATGAAAAGGAATCTGTAAGTATTTTCTTTATAGAAACATCTTTGTTCTTTGTTTTTTCCTTTGTTTTCATGCTTGTTTGAGATAAGGTCTCACTTTGCCGTCCTGCCTAGCCTGGAACTCACTATGCACACCTTTAATCCCAGTACTCAGGGAGGCAGAGGCAGGTGGGCCTCTATGAGTTTGAGGTCAGTCTGATCTGTGTGATTATTTTGAGGCCAGCCTGGGTCGCATAGTGAAAAATCTTTCTAAAAACAAAAACAAAAACAAAAGCAAGCCGTGGGGAGCAAGCCAGGAAGCATTGTTCTCCCATGGCCCCTGTATCAGTTCAGTTCCTACCTGCAGTAGGGAGTCCTGCTTTGACTTCTCACCCTGATGGGCTGTAAATGGTAAGTGAAGTAAGTCTTTTCCACCTAGGCTGCTTCTGATGGTAATATATCACAGTAATAGAAAAGCAAACTGAGATGGTTATGCATATCGGTAACCCTAGCTTGAACTACATAGTAAGACCTGGTCTCAACAAACAATAAAACACGTACTGCGTGTGTGTGTGTGTGTGTGTGTGTGTGTGTGTGTGTGTGTGTGTGTGTTTTACATGTGTGCTTGATGCCCATGGAAGTCAGAAGAAAGTGTCAGATCCCCTAGAACTAGAGTTAAGGGTAGTTTTGAACCACCATGTAAGTACTGGAAACCACATCCAGGTCCTTTGAAAGAGCAACAAGTGCTCTTAAATGCTGAGCCATCTCTCCAGCCCCTTTCTTTTTAATAGGTCTTATGTACCCCAGACTGTCCTCAACCTTGATCTATAGCCAAGGATGACAGTCTGCCTCTAGTTACAAAGCACTGGGATCCAGATGTATACCACACCTGGCTTTATGCAGTGCCAGACTTTCAAACATGCTAGGAAATCACCCTGATCTACATCCCCAGCCCAAACTTTGGCTTTTTGTTTTGAGACAGAATCTCATTCTGCAGCCCAGGCTAGCCTCAAACTCATTGCAATCCTTCTCCTTCAGCCTTCCAAGTGACAGGATTACAGATATGTGCTACAAAACTAGGCAGATAGTTTCTTAAAATTGATAGTGGACAAACTGTGGTACATTCACTTACTACAATTCAACTCATCAAAGCCCAGGTCCTTGGGATGCTGAGGAAGGAAGATCACACATTTGGGGCATACATGGACCTTGAGAAAACTGTCTGTGGTTTATGCAGCCAATGACCTTCTGAGAAATAGAGTCACATGTGGGTTTTGTTTGAACACAGATGCATGGAATTGCTGGGTGGCTGGGTGGTAGACAGAGGACCCACCTTCTCCTTTACTTACCTTTTTTTTTTTTTCTTTTTCTTTTCTTTTCTTTCTTTCTTTTTTTTTTTTTTTTTTTTTTTTTTTTTTTTTTTGGTCTTCACAGTGGTCCCAGGGCCTGCCTGTTAGCCTCCTTCCTAAAAAGGAAAGAATTTCAAGGAAGAGCTTAAGCCACTGACTTTTCTACCTCACTGGACAGATAAGTGGCAGACATGGGATTCAAACTCAGATCTGAACACAGAACCTCCCCCTGGGAACTGTACCATGATTCTGACATCTTGCCAGGATGTTCAAGTTATAGGAGGCTAAAAACACCTATAAAGTGAGAGCTAAGGGAATTAATAAAATAAAAACCTTCCTTTCTGATTTTGGCTCCCTTCCAATAATTCTGACTTGTGCTGGGAAGAAAGCCTAGAGGGGGCCCCTTTGGGGTGGCCCTTCTATGCCCCTACAACCAGCTTTCCCAAGGGGAATGATTTCTTGTGTTTATAGTAGGTATGACATGAGCTCTTAAAATTTTACAGCCACTTAGCATGCATCACCTCCTCAGAAGATTTCTTGACTCAGGGTGGGCCTGTCTCCCTGCAAGCCACCCACAGAGCCGCTGAGACCTGGCCACTTTATTCTCAGCTTGTACAGTGACAGCCTGGCAGTTCCAAACACCCTCCTGGCATGCGTGGATTGTCAGGGTAGTGACCTGGAAAGGGCAGGAATCTGGAGCTTCAATCTTTCTCTGTGTTGGGTCTGTGTTGGGGACCGTACTTGGAGAATTAGATGAGTAGACCACATGGAGTCTGGGACCCAGGCATCACGTAAGAAGTGTTGGTCCCTTTCACTCTCCCTTGTAAAAAGAAAGAGGCTACACTGTCCAACATAATGCTGGAGGCTAGAATACCACCAATATGCTGTACCTAAGAAGGTCACCTCCTGACCCTGCACCTTCAGTTTTCACGCTATGAAAACTGGACCATGTCCAAATGCGTTGTATGGAATGTAATAATGAAAGCAGTTATTTCCTTCAGCTGGAAGAGGAGGGGGTAAGGGAAATAAATCCTTAACCTCTTGGCTATGCAGAGAGCCCCTCCATCTCCAATCAATGTTATGGCCATGGTGAAGCTGCTGCATGCAGCTGGGAGAGGCCTGACTCTTGCTGATGACCCAGGGGAAATGAAAGCATTCTGTACTGGGCCCTAGCATGTATGTTGTAGGCACTTGACAGGTCTCCAAAGTAGGAATAGCAATGGCACCTGCCTCCTTAGAATGTGGAGATAGGGATTCAGAAAGTAGGGACGCCATGTTTAGATACCTCAATGGGCTAAAATGAGATCATGTCTTAGAATGGAAGTCTCATGAGGTCCTTGTGGTATATACACAGGAAGCAATCTATCTTGCTTTGCATGAGAAGTTCTGCAGTTCCGGAGCTCAGCAAACCCTCAGTCCTGACACAATGGGAGAGTCAGTTGCCTCACACACAGCTGTTTTGGTTTTTGCTTGATGCAGAATCTCACTATATAGTCTGGGCAACTAATGATCCTCACACTCAGACCCCTGAGTAGCTGGGATTATAGGTATGTACCACTAGGCCCAGCTTCCTGGTAGAGAGAGAGAGAGAGAGAGAGAGAGAGAGAGAGAGAGAGAGAGAGAGAGAGAGAGAAAGTGTGTGTGTGTTCTATTGTTATTGTTTGTTTCTTTGTTTGTAGATAGGATCTTGCTCTTTGCAGGCTACTTGAACTACTCACAATTTCTTGTTTTGACCTTTCCAGTACTGGGATTACAGACATACACAACCAATGCCTGGGCCCTGCAATCATTTTGAAAGATCAAAATTATAACCCATATTAAAAACTTGGAAGATTTTGCATTAAACATTCCAAATGCTCAAAATTTCTTTCTGTGGGGGAGTGAATGAAGAGGAGACAGGCTCTCACTGTGTAGTTCGGGCTGGCCTTAAATTTACAGCAATCCTTCTGCCTCGGCTTCCCAAGTGTAGGTATTATAGACATGAACTACCATGGCTAGCTCCAAATGCCCAGAATTTCTTTAAACACAGGACCCTTCCTTCTTCCTTCCTTTCTTCTTTCCTTCTTTCCTTCCTTCCTTTATCCTTCTCTCCCTTCTTTCCTTTCTCTTTCTTTCTCCTCCACCTCCTTTTTCTGCAAAACAAGGGGGCTGGAGAGATGACTCAGTCAGTGGTTAAGAGATCTTATTCTTGCAAAGGACCCAGGTTCAGATCCCAGAATCTGCATGGTATTTCACAACTGTTTATAACTCCAGTTCCAGGTGATCCAACACCCTATTCCTCAGGCACCATATTTGCATATTGCTCACAGAAATGTAAGCAAAACACCCAAATACATAAAATAAATCTTTGTTGTTGTCTTTCTTGTTTCTTTCTTTTGTTCTTTCATTTGAAATAGGGTTTCTCTGTAGACCAAGCTAGCCTTAAACTCAGAGATCTACCTGTTTCTGCCTCCAGAGTGCTGGGTAAAAGGAATGTGCCACTATGCCCAGCTTTTTTTTTTTTTTAAGTAAAACAATATAAACAATATTGACCTCGTCTGCCATATAACTTGAAATAATTCAATATAAACCAAAAAAGGAAACATAGACACTATTTCTCTGAGTTGATGCTTGAGCACAAAGTCTAGTTGCAAGTAACAGAATCAAAGTTCAAGAAGGGATTAATTTTTGTTTGTCTTGTTTTTCGAGACAAGGTTTTTCTGTATTGCTTTGAAGCCTGTTCTGGAACTAGCTCTGTAGAGCAGGCTGGCCTCAAACTCACAGAGATCTGCCTGCCTCTGCCTCCTGAGTGCTGGGATTAAGGGCATGCACCACCACCGCCCACCCCGAAGAGGCTAATTTAATGTCCTCTGTAGTCAAATTGCAGGCTAGATCTGTAGATCTGCTGTATCCTCTCCAGCTTTACTCTCCTGTGGAGTAGGAGATGAGCAAAGGTACTTTGAGCTCACATTCTCACTACTTCAAATCCAAACTCAAGAAACAGGGAGGAGAGCAAATGTTCTCTCCTACCAAAACAAAAGGAATCTAGGGAAGAATTCTGACTGGTTTGGCTTAGTTTCTTTCCTGTTCTTGGACCAATCAGGAATTCCAAAAGAAAAAAGAAAAGAAAAAGAAAGAAAGAAATAGATGTAGGCCCAAATTATAGCCCTCAATAGCTTTCTGTGGGTTTAATGTACTATAGGGCCCTTGAAGATGCGGAGTTCATGTCTGCCATCTTATTTTGGGAAACCAACTACAATGAATGTGATTATCAAAAGATACATGGCATTTTACACACTTAGTCATATGCATAAATAACCCTCTCACTCTCCCCCTCCCTTTAAAGGAGTTTATTAATTTGTTGCTGCTTTTTTAATGCAGAAACTAAGTAGTTAAGTCATGCAAACATTGACACAAGTAGCAGACCTGGGCTGTGAACCAGAGCAATCCAGCCAGTAGTCACACACTCAGTCATATCACGGCTGACTATCTAAGGGAGCTATATAGGAAAGACCAGAAAGGAATTGTCACAAATGCCTGCATGCTGGTAGTACTCAAAGGTGTGGCCACTACTGGCGTGGCTCTCGTCTGTGAGCGTGGGTGGGGGACTGGGTGAGAGGTCCTCAGATTCCTGCCATGCTTGCTGCCTGCACTGGGGGGGGGGGGGGAAGCTGCCTTTGATCTGCCCTGGGAGCCACTGGGTACACATGGCACTATCTGTTTATCTAGCCCTCTGCTGGGCAGCTTTGTTTTCACCTGTCCCCAAGTCTGTGTCCAGTGACCCAAGCCCTAGATCAGGAATCAGAAAAAGCATGTTTTGATGTTTGTGTTCCTGGTCCAGACTCTGTCCCTAACGTAATATAAAAAGCAGTTTGTTTGTTGATTGTCTGCGTTTGAGGGAAAGGATTCAATTGAAAAAACATGTTGTGAGTTTTTACTCTGAGCCTGCCTATGTGGCCTGGGACATGGTAATTAATGAGAAGCAGACTCGGACTTAATTTTTTTTTTAATACTATCTACTAAAATAAAATAAATCTTTACCTCTAATGTGTTCTGTTCTGGGCTAGGCAGAAGTTTTCTTCATGGTCTGGGGTCCCTTCAATTTCTAAAATGTCTCCACATCCTCCTGCGGAACACAGCCAGCCTAACAGTTCTAGAATGCTACTTGGATGATGTCGGAAATGTCCCAGCCTCATGTCCCCTAAGCCTGGCAAAAAGAAGCCTTATGCTTCTACCACACCCAAGAGAAAAAAGACCTTCTCCCTGCATTGTTCAGCTGGAGGAATTAAAGTTGTTCTTGTTGGTTTGTGGGGGGCGGGGGAGATGAACCCAGGACTTCTCACATACTGGACAAGCACTCTACCAACTGAGCCCCATCCCTACTCTGATCCACAACTCTTGGTAGGCTTATTTCATGACTTGCCTCCTAAGCACAGCTAATTGTTAGGATCCAGGGGTATGCATCCATACATAGGCTGAATGAAATAAATCAGATTCTTTTTTTTTCTTTAATTCTTTTGTGTGTGTGTGTGTGTGTGTGCACATACATGCACATGTGTACACATGTGTGTGGATGTCATAGGACAATGTGTCTTCCTCAATTGTTCTCTACTTTATTTTTGAAATGCTGAACCTGGAGCTCACCCATTATAGGCAGATACCCTGGCTGGTTTGCTCTGGAGAGCCACGCCTCTGCTTCTCCAGGATTAGACACACACCATCATTTCTGGATTTTTACATGGGTACTGGGGATCCTAATTCTAGTTCTCATGCTTGAATGGCAAGCATCTGGATGGCAAGCACTTGAATGGCTAAACCACTTCCCAGCCCTTTTGTTTTTTGAAATAGGGTTTTAAAAAATTATTAATATTTAGTTTTCACCTTATAGTCTTGGCTAGCCTGGAATTCCCTATGTAGACCAGGCTTAACTGGGCATGGCTGTGCATGACTTTAATCTTGGCATGTAGGAGGCAGAGGTAGGTGGATCTCTGTGAGTTCAAGGACAGCCTTGTCTACAAAGAGAATTCCAGAGCAGCCAGAGCTGTTACACAGAAAAACATGTCTCAAAAAACAAACAAACAGCCCGGTGCTGGTGGCTCACACCTTAGTCCCAGCACTCGGGAGACAGAGGCAGGTGGATCCCTGTGAGTTTGAGGCCAGCCTGGTCTACAGAGCGAGTTCCAGGACAGCCTCCAAAGCTACAGAGAAACTCTGTTTTGAAAAACCAAAACAAACAAACAAACAGACAAAAATTAGAGACTAAATTGGCTTCCTGTAGGCCCATTCACTTTTGCTACAGCACCTGTGACTTCCTAAGGCCCAAGGTCATTAGGGCTTGCACTTTGCCTTCAAAGTCAATGTTGGTATCAGTATTGAGGTTACAAAAATGTGGGCTCAGTAGCAGATCCTATGGCTAAAAATCTAATTTTTAAAATATTTTTATTTTATGCATTTGTGTGCTTTTGCCTACATGTATATATGGGCATCAGGCATGCCAAATGCATGAGGAGACAGAAAATGCTGAACCTGTGGAACTAGAGTTATGGATAGTTATGAGCTGCCATGTGGGTGCTGGGAAATGAACCTGCTGAGCCATCTCTCCAGCCCCTTAATATAGGGTCTCAACAAATAGCTGTGTCTGACATGGTACTGGCTATGTGGCCTATGCTACATTTGACCTCATAGAAATCCTCCTGCCTCATCTTCCCAAGTGCTAAGAGTACAGACCTGTACCACCACAGCAAAAAGATTCTTTATTCTTAAAATTTTGGTCTCCAATGAGTAAACGGGGATGGCTGGCCCTAGTTTGGGGGGTGTTCTAGTCTTCAGATGTCAAGTTTCCATCAGGGAAATCCTACTCAGAGAAGGAAATCCGTAAACAGAGAAAAAAGCAGAGGTAAGAGATTACCCATAAGGCATTGCTGGAGGAGAGGAAGAATGGTGATGTTGAAATTTACAGTGTTAAGCCCCCTCCCCTCCCCCTTGGGTCCTACATTGGCTGTCTTGGCTACCTCTCAGGAAAACTCTCAATTCACTTGACCAGGTTTGACAAGGTCTCAGCTTTTGTAGCCAAAGTTACAAAAATTTCCAGCTGTTTTACGCATGCCATTATTATCACAGCAACTACAATAAAGGGTACCTTATTCCTTGTCTCCCCAGTAGATGGTGAGGTCTTTTTAATTAGTGTCTGTTCTTCTACTTTTCCTTCGCCCAAGTGGTTAGCATACAATCTGTGTTTCACAAAGACTCAGTGAATGCTGGGGACCCTGAATGCACAGTAGGAGTAGTATGTGGGAGTCCTGTAACACCTTGGGTTCAATATCCAACACACACACACACACACACACACACAAAGGGAAATGGAAGAAAGGGCTTTGAGGAAGAATGTTTGTCTCCACTAAATTTCTCAGCTTGGCTTTCCAACCTTCCCTGATCTGGGTCCATATCTAACCTCATTTCCCACGACTCCTCATACACACCCTCCACTGTGGTTAAACCAGTCTCACCGAGACATCAGCTCATTTCTCTGGGCCTCCTCCCCCTTCTTCACCTATTTATCCCTCTAATATAAGCCTCCTCCTTCTTTATTCATTCCTCAAATACTTCCTGAATGCCCACTCTATGACAGGCATTAAACTAAGTAAGTGCTGGGTGCAAATGAGAACAGCACAGCCACCATGTTGATGATGGCCTTCCAACCCTTTTTTTGTGAAGTCTCCTCAAGAGCACCACAACCTCCCCACAACCTCCCATCACCTCCTTCCCTCCCTCATTTGTAAGATTGTTTTGGTGCCCCAAATAACTCACTGTCTGTAAAGTGGATTTTATGTGTCTTGGGAACTTGAGCCCAAGTTTGCACTTTTGAAAATTTATTTATGTGTTTCAGCATTGAAGACACAGTTGGCAACCCTGAATTTTCATGTATATAAATACACACACACACACACACACACACACACACACACACATATACTCTTCATTGCTTCTTTCTCGATTGAATGTGTCTCCTGCTTTCCTGGCTTGGAAAGTAGAAGGACAGAGAAGCATTTGTCTGGCTTAGCCACCTTAGAAATAAACAGTCCGCCTGGGTTTCAGCTGATCCCAATAACCCTGGCCGTAAAACACCATCTAAATCCAGGGTAGGGATGAACAAATAGAGGTTTCATTTGTTCTGTTTAGTCCCGGGTGCTGTGGGAGAGAGCTTCGCAGACCTCCTTACCACAAACCCTTGCTGACAAACAAGAAGCCACTTCTCTGGCAGCCTCCTGGACAGCATCCTGGTACCTCCGAGTCACCTCCCCTTGTCTCCATTACTTCTCAAAGCCATCTTTCAGCTCTGTCTTTGCTGGGTAGAAGGGAAGGGGTGGGGAGAAGCAAAGACCCTCAATTTCATTCTTCCCCAGACTTAATAAGCATAACAACCGGCCCAACACCTCACTGTAGGATCTCTCCACACAATGATTACATGGCCTTTTAAAAACACAGTTACTCTTTCAATTCAAGAAAGGGGAGGGGGAAATCATCCTCCAATGAACCCCAAACCTGTAGCTGGCCCAAGTCCCAGGGTGGCTGGCGGAGTCAAAGTGAATCATTTCTCTCTGCTCTGATTGCATCAGCCACCGGCAGCTGGGAGCTGCCTGCTCCCCAGCAGAGGCCTCATGCCACATACCAAATCCTGACTCTTTTTCTTCTGAAAACAGGGGTTCTGTGGAGCAGCCCAGGTCCAGACAAGGATCATTCTGAGGCAGACATTATTCTCATTAGGTTCCGAGCCTATTAGGACTAAACAACTGTGCCTGCCTGAGTGTCCGTCCCTTGACCCCCATACCATGCCTTGAACGTGAGTTCCTAGCTTATAAAAGCACCCTATATGCTATACAGTTAAAAACTACTAGAATCTTCAAGCAGAGCCTTCCTTAAAGTAGAGTGACCTGGCCTAGACTCTGCTTGTATAAAATTTTCTTGTCTTTCTTTTTAAAGGTGGCATTTGATTTTTTTGTTTGTTTTTTTGGTTTTGGGGACAGGGTTTTTCTTTGTAGCTTTGGAGTCTGCCCTGGAACTCGCTCTGTAGATCATTCTCAAACTCACAGAGATTCATCTGCCTCTGCCTCCCAAAGGTGTGTGCCACCACTGCCTGGCTTCATTTTTTTTTTTTAATTATGTGTATATGGTGGGGCAGGGGGTGCACATGAGTGCAGGTGCCTCCAGAAGAAGGTGTCAGGGTCTCTGGAGCTGGGGTTACAGAGCCGCCTGACACAGATGTTGGAAACTAAACTGGGACTCTCTGTGAAAGCAAAAGCAGTACATGCTCTTAACCACTGAGCCACATCCAGCTGGCCTCAAAGTTGGTACTCAGCCTTAGCCACAGATGATCTTCTGATCACCCCCCACTTCCATTCCCACCCCACCTCCCAGTCCTGGGACTACAGGCATATGCCACCATGTAGCTTTTATGTGACACTGAGATCTGAACCAGGACTTCATGCATTTAAGCTGAGCTACATCCTCAGCCCTCTGTTTTTTCACAAGCTCCTGAGTAAAGAAGCCTCTGAGGTAGGTGATCTGATTGTCTCTTTTTCAGGTATGGAAACTGAGGACCAGACAGACCTGACATCCCCAAAGCTGGAATGCAGGGGGGCTGACTTCCTATCTCCTGTTCTTAATCAGGTCTCTCACCTTCCCAAGGATTCCTCATGCTCTAAGGACTGAGAAAACTCTGCTTCCTCTCAGCTATCTGCAGTTTTCTCTGAGCCTCCTTATCTAATTTACTTCTTGTCTATTAGTACTAACGAACACATTCCAAAATAAGCATCCATACTTGCTACAAGTGTTGAGCCCCTGTCTGTATCAGACAGTCGTAGACTTAGCAGTAAATAAAACAGGCACAGATCCTTGCCTCCGAGCAATTTACAGTAGGTGTAGGAAGACATACACATAAAGCACATTGGATAGCACATGAAGGTGTTGCATGCTTTTAATCCCAGGGAGGCAGAAGCAGGATGATCTCTGAGTTCTAGGCCAGCCTGGTCTACAGAGCAAGTTCTAGGACAGCCAAGGCTACACAGAGAAACTCTGTCTTGAGAAACAACAACAAAAAGCATATTGGATGAAAACTACTGAAGGGAGAAGGCAGAGGGGCTGGGCTGTCAATCAGTTGGTAAAGTGCCTGCCTGGCATGCATGAGACCCTGGCTTCTATCCACATACTGCCTGAGCCAGGCATAATGGTGCATGGCTGTAATCTCAGCACTTGGGAAGCTGAGGCAGGACGATCTGGAGGTCAACAAGACCCTGTATTGAGGAAGAGGAAGGAAGAAGAGAGTGAATGTTGGAGAAAAGTTAGAATTTTAGACAAGAGTGGCTAGAGTAGGCTTTACTAAGCAATACCAGACTTATAGATTGAAGGGCAATAAGTGAGCCCTGTAGAGGAAAGGCATTTATAACAGAGAGAAAGACAACTGTGAAGCCTTGGATGCCTGGTGTGTGTTCAGGAATGGGAGAGGAGGCTTGAATAGTTTTAAAAGAAAGAGTAGTGAGTGGAAAGGGAAGGGAGGGGACCAGACTCAGAGCCAAGGGGCCGTCATGAGGACTTCGGGTTTATTCTGAGTAGAAAGGGAGTCTTTGGAGTTGTTGAGTTCCAAGCTCAGTTGCACCAGGAGTGCTGTCACCACCTTTAACCCCAGGACTCAGGAGACAGAGGCAGGTGGATCTAAACAGTGCGTTTTAGGACAGCCAGAGCTACAAAAGGAGTCCTTGTCTCAAACAAAAACAAGAAGCCTTATTGGAGTTTTGTTGTGTTTGTTTGTTTGTTTGTTTGTTTGTTTGTTTGTTTGAATACAGGATCTCACTATAGCCATGGCTAGCCTGGAGTTTGTTATGTAGACTAGGCTGGCCTCAGACTCACCAAGTATGTGACACTACATTAGACAAGACTTGTTTTTGTTTGTTTTGTTTTCAAGACAGGGTTTCTCTGTGTAGTCCGGGCTGTCCTGGAACTCGCTCTATAGACCAGGCTGGCCTCATACTCACAGAGATCTGCCTGCCTCTGCCTCTGCTGGGACTAAAGGCGTGTGGCACCACCACCTGACAAGACTTGTTTCTTAACAGTGCCCTCTGACTGCAGTGTAGAGAACAGCCTGAAGGAAGCCAGGGTGGAAATATTAACAATACAAGTGAGAAATCATCAGGGAAAGCAGCTTAAGGAAAGGAGTCTGAGGACCATGCCCTGGAGCAGTCTACACACAGAAAGGCCCACAAGGGCAAGGGAGATGAGGGGACACCGGGAAGCAGTTCAGGGAAGAGAGACAGATCAGTTGTGTCAAAGGCTTCTGATTGATGGAGTAACAAAAGGGCTGAAATGTAAGCTGCCACACAAAAACCAACACTTACTTTCCCGAGCCTGATGGTAGATGACTGTAATCCCCGCACTCAGATACCTCAGGAGGATCACTGGCAGTACCAGGCAAACCTAGGCTACACAGTGAGATAGTTCCCCAAACAACAAAGAAAGCATGTCCTCAAATAACCCTTGAATCAATTTTGCTGGGTGTGGTGATTTGGGAAGCAGGAGAACCAGGAGTTTGAGGTTATCCTTGGCTACGTGGTAAATTTGAGGTCAGCCCAGGCTACATGACACCCTGTCTTGGAAAACTAGAGGGGGGGGCTCTTTTATTTAGTCTAGAAGTGTATTCATTTTGACTTCATCACCAGTGACTTGGGGAGGGCAGGACCTCTGTACAAAGTTCTGTGTTCTATTCTGTACCCAGAATTCTGCCTCTCATCACCAGCCAGAGGATGCTTGGCCCTGGGTTGGAACTCCAGAACCATGTCCGCATTAGGTTTGGTGAGGGGATTAAGCCGCTATCCCACTTTACAAGGGAGGACAGAAGAGCTGACCTGAGGGTGGGTAGCAAGGGAACACACAGAGGTCTGTATTGAAAGAGAAGAAAAGATCTTACTTTAAAAAAAAAAAAAATGCCTGCAGCATCTTGTTCTTCTAAGGGAACAAAGGAACATGTCTCGGGGCTGGCTGACTCCTTAGGTCATTATGAGCCATTTCTACTTGGATCCATCCCGAAGCCTAGACTAGAGTAGAGGTTGGAGATGAAATTCTTGTGTTCTGAGTTTTTCTCTGGCAGGTGAAGGAGACAGGCATGTCAGAGCCTGGGAACTGGGAGAGGAGAGATGGGAAGAGATGGCTGGCAAGGCATTCCCTGAGGGTGGGGCCGAGGAACCTGTTTGAAGAGCAGTGAGGGCTACCATTAATTTTTGAATACTTTTGATCAATGTATGCGGTAGACAATGGGGTTGTGCCATGAACAGTTTTGCACACAGGACATGTCATGCACATGAGTCGAGAGTGCACGGCGGTAAATGCCTTCCAAAGCCTCTTAGGCCCCTTTTCTTCAGTTCTGCTGTGCCTGAGGCTATCACCAGCTGACAGGGACTAGCTTTGCCTGTTTGGGATCTTACATAAATGGATCCCTGATCTTGCACACAATCATATATCTTTCATTCGTACTGCGGTGAAGGCTTTCATTAGGACTCTAACATAATCAGTTGATCTCTTTGGCAGTTGATGGACATTGAAGTTGTTTCCTCTGGGAGCCACCACTAATACTGTTGCTCTGAGCGTGATTAGATGGGCCTGATATTCATTACCCCCACCAAACCCATCAATAATTTACTTTCAAAATATTCAGACTTATAGAGAAGTTGAAACAGTTATGCATGGATATCTACTTATGAATCACGATCTCCTCCTTTTCTTTTTGGACAGGTCTTATCCTGTAGCCCAGGCTATCCTAGAAGTATATACCTAGGCTAGCTTCAAATTTGTGGAGATCTTCCTGTTTCCACCTCTGAGTGTTGGAGCTAGAGGTGTGGGCCACCACATCCAGCTCATAGTAGTCTTTGTGGGCATAAGTTTTATAACATCGTGAACACACACATAACACACACTACAACACATACATACACCACACCATATACAAACACACACACACACACACATACACAGCCCCATAGAAAAGTCTTGGCTTTTATTTCATCATACTGGTTGTATGATTTTATACTCCCACCCATGATATAGGACAATTACCTATTTTAGCTTATTTACTGTTTCTTTGTATAGGACAGTCTTGGTGTATAGCCTAGACAGGTGTTAATCTCCTGACCCCCTTGCCTCAGTAATAGGATTACAGGTGTGTGCTACCTTGCTGCTTAGTGTTCTTGACAACACTTAGCCTAAACAGCCCTTTAACTAAGTGTTTTGGGAGAGGGGTATACAAAGGAACCTCATTGTGATTGATTTGTATTTTCTGGTAACTGAGATGTTGATATTTTTGAGTTTGCTGGTTATTAGTGACTTCCTTTGTGAAATGTCTATTTGCCTTCCCTCCCCCCAGATTGTTGCTTTACTCTTGAGTATAGGATTCTTTTTAATTTTTGCAAATATCATCCTTTTTGTGGATAAATGTTTGCCAGGGAGAAGGAGAACATGTAAACATTTATCACACACACATATATACATGCATATATGATATCTCGTGTGTGTGTGTGTGTGTGTGTGTGTGTGTGTGTGTGTGTGTATGTTCCAGGACATCACAGCGCATGTGTGGAGATCAGAGGACATCTTTCAAAAGTCAGCTCCCCCAGGCTGTCAGGTTTGGCCCCTTGCCCCTCTAAGCCGTCTGTGGCCCCACTACTTCTTGAAGACTTCCTTTCTGTATTAAAATCTTTGTTACAGAAATTATAAGAAACTTCTGTGTTGGTTCATGCCTATAATCCCAGTGCGTGGGAGACTGAGGCTTGTGTGACCCCCAGCGCCTCCCTTCTCCAAAGTTAAGTTTCTACCCTGCCTGCTTTGTTCCATTATTTATCTCCATGATAAAATTTGACGGTGAGTTCAAGGCCATTTTGGTGAGTGCTAGGCAAACCAGGGCTGAATAGAGTTCCATCTCAAAAAGAAAAAAAAATTAAAAAAAAAAAAGAGTGAAAAGAAAAAATAAAAATCCAATTAAGGGTAGATTTGTATATTTATTCCTTTAATTCTATTATTCTGTTCCATTTTGCACTTTTAAAGATTTATTTTCTTTTTAATTATGTGTATTGTTTGGGTCTATGTGGGAGTGTGTGCATTTGAGTGAAGGTTCCTATAGAAATCAGAAAAGAGCGTTGGATACTCCGGAACTGGAGTTCTAGGTGGTTGTGAGGCACCCAATGAGGCTGCTGCAAACTGAATTCAGGTCCACTGCAAGGACAGTAAGTACTTTCAACTGCTGAGCCAACTTTCCAGCTCCTCATTCTGTCTGTCAGTTTCTAAAATTCTGATATTGGGGCCAGCAAGATGGCTCAGTGGATAAAGGCACTTGTTACCAAGCCTGAGTTCAATCCCCAGGACCCACATGATCAGAGGAAAGAGCTCTCTCTCTCTCTCTCTCTCTCTCTCTCTCTCACACACACACACACACACACACACACTGTGATTTTAAAATAAAATAAAATAAAAACCCTGTTATTAGATATATAGCTGAATCTTAGTTTCTGCATTTCTCATTTTCTATTAAATTCCCCATGCCTCCTGCTCTGCACCATGCTCCTCTGTTTCCTAGAAACCACTGGGGAAGTTTGTTCCACATAAAAGCCTTCTACTGGTGACTTGGGGGACTCAAGGAGAAATATATCCCCCCCCCCAGGGCAAAGCATTGACCAAAGAGGGCCACACTTCAAGGCAAGAGTTTCCTCAGAGATACAGGGTCATCTTGAGGGGCAATTGAGAGCAGAAGGGGTTAGAGAGCATGCAAATTAGCCCATTCTTCACTCAAGAAGCTTCCTAAGATTTGCACTGGCGCCTGTTAATTGGACATTGCAGGGAAAGTTCCTGAGGACTGGGGGCACTCAGCTTAAATACAGGGGAGCCTGGCTTAATTAGATTACTGTTATGAAGTGCTTGCACACTTTCAGTCCTTTGCCATCCAAGGTATATGGCAAAAATGATGCCCTTACCCCACGGGGTAGATGGGCCCCTTTTGACGCTATGATACTGCTCAAGGTATAGCTCACCAGGCAGACTGCAGAAGGTGCCCATGAGCCAGGAAACATGAGAAAATGCTTCCCCAGAGTCAGAAGTGCAGGTCACCAGAGTTGGGACATGTGGTTTGGGCACTGCTTCTAGCGTTACCTATGAAAAATCTGTACTGGCTTCCTGGGCCTGGATGAAGGCAAGGCCAATGAGACACCTCTCTCTCTCTCTCTCTCTCTCTCTCTCTCTCTCTCTCTCGCCCTCCCTCTCTCTCTGTTTACACAGGGTTTCTATGTGTAAACAGCTCTGGCTGTAAGGGAAGAGGCGTTTCTCCTAAGCTCACTAGTTGAAGTGATTCCAAAAAACTCAACAACTCAGACCAATTTTGGGATAATACAGTTTTTTCTTTTTCTACAATTGTGTAAAAGTGTTTTTTTTTCTTATGTAAATAAGTGTCTGTCTGTGCGTGCGTGCCTGTGTGTGTGTGTGTGTGTGTGTGTGTTACTGGGGTTGAAATGGCCCTTGAACATAGTATGCAAGCACTCTACCACTGAACTATATTATATCCTTAGTGGCTTTTTTAAAACAGATTTTATGTATCCCTTAAATTTTGTGTAAAATCTTCTCAACCTTATCCCACCCCCAAAGACCCCACCCGCATGCAGTATACTTCCAGAACACCAAGGTCCTGGCTCCACCCCATCCTCCAATGGTGATCTCTTGCTTATATTCTAACAAATAAAATTTGCCTGAAGATCAGTGGGTGGAGCTAGCCACTAGCTAACCATAGAGGTCTAAAGCTCTCTCTGTACAGACAGACAGGAAGTGATATGGCTGGATGGAGAGAGGACATGATAAGGCATGGAAAGTTGGCTGGAAAGTTAGAGAGGTGAGGTGTGGCTGTAGCTTGCTCCTTCGTGTCTCTCTGATCTCTCAGCATTCCCCTATATCTGTCTCTGGGCTTTTATTGTTAAGACCTATTAGAACTTACATTTTCCCCTCCTCCTTCCTTCCCTTTTCTAGTCTGCCATTTTCTTTCCTGTTTTTGAAACAGGGCCTCATTCTCTAACTCAGGATGGCTTCAGCCTCTCAGCACTGAGATTACAGTAGTGAGCCACTAGCTTGTCTTCTAAGGCATTTGTTTTGGACCGAAGCTTTCTCGACAGCTAATGAGAAGATTACATGGGCAAAGGAGCTTTCCACCAAGCATGACCACCTGAGTCCAATGACAGGAACATACATGGCGGAAGGGGAGAACCGAGTCCTCCAAGCTGTGCTCTGAGCTCTGCCTGTGTGCTATTGCATGAACACACTCAAACACATAAACATGTGTGCACATATATACACAGAAGAAATAAAAATACATGCTTTCTTACATTAATAACACCCAAGTGAAGGATTAGAGAGAGTTCTTGGCACAGTTCACTTAAAAGCTTTAGAAATAGGAATTCTACCAAACTTCTAGATGAGTTGTTTATTACTGCTGGGTGTTGGTGGTGCACACTTTAATCCTAGCACTCCAGAGGCAGAGTCAGGTGGCTCTCTGTGAGTTTGAGGCCAGCCTGGTCTACAGAGTGAGTTCCAGGACAGGCTCTAAAGCAATACAGAGAAACCCCCTCTCAAAAAAAAAAAAAAAAAAAAAAAAAAAGTCATCCATTGCTCTATGATCCTTTTAATATAAGAGACTAAGGAGATTGAGAATTTCAAGAAGTATGAGAATATTTTACAATGCTCCTTATAAAGTGTGTGAACACATCTGTATGTATTCAAGATTCCGTGTGGACCAGTAAGTGAACCTCAGATCTGATTCTCTGCAGTAGATGATAGAAGATGATTGGCATGGATATTGTTTGTGCATCATCCATCCTTTTTGTTCATCCTGTTGAATGAACCCAGGCACTAGAGCAAGGGGTAACCTTAAATTGGACATCCCACTTAAAATGTGCGTCACCTGTATTGTGACTTTTAAAGACAGGGTCTTGCTTTGTAGCCCAGGCTAACCTCGAACTCCTTGCAATCTGCCTGTTTCAGCCTCCAGAGCACTGATATTATAGGTTTTAATTCCCATGCCCAGTTACCCATGTCAATTTGAATAAGTCAGTAACTGGCTCCAGGTCCCACTTCCCTTATCTGTGAGATGACACTGCAATTCCCCCAAAAATCACATCATTAGCACCAGGTAGTAGCACACACCTTTAATCACAGCACTTGGAAGACAGGCAGGCTGATTTCAGCGAGTTCCAGGACAGCCAGGACTGTAGGATTGTTTCATAGAGAAACCCTGTCTCAAAAAACAAACAAAACACTTGTCCTCAGGAGTCAGAGACAGGTGGGTCTTAGTTGAGTTCCAGGCCATCCAGGATTACAGAGTGAGACCTTTCTTTCCTTAAGAAACAACCAAACACCACCATCAAGGTTAGGGTTCATTGGAGAGAGCAGGATGAGTATATGATGATTGGCCTAAGTTCAATCCTCAGTAGCATTTATATTAAACAAGCAAATAAATAATTACAGGCCAATTTGATTTCCCTTAGTCTCAATTATGACAATAAATTTTAGAACATTTTCATCATGCTGTAAAAAGGAAACTTTTTTTTCCCCTTCTTGAGATAGGTTTTCTCTGTTGTTTTGGAGACTGTTCTGGAACTCTCTGTATACCAGGCTGCAACTCACTGAGATCTGCCTGCCTCTGCCCCCACCCCCAAGTGCCAGTATTAAAGGAGTGCACTAGCATGGCCAGCAAAAAGAAATCCTTTAGCAATCACCCTCCCTTCCATTGTCCCCCTCACTCCTACACAGTAGTCTGTCTCTGTAGACTTACCTGTTGTGGACATTTATATAAATGAGTTTTGTGACTGCTTTCTGTCATTTGTAATAATTTTTTTCAGAGTTCCTCCAAGTTGAACACATTAAAAGGTTATTACTGGGGCTGACAAGATGGCTCAGCAGGTAAAGGGGCCTGCCCACAAAGGCCTGATGACCTGTGCTTGAGCCTCAGAATTCACAAAAAGCGGATGCAGTGGCTCCCATCTGTAATTCTTTTAGTGAGATGGGAAGCAGAGACAGAGCGGTGCAAAAAGCTCACAGTCCAGTCAGCCTGGGTTATGCAGAGCAGCAAAAGACAGACCCTGCCTCAATAAAATCGAAGCAGAGAACCCATTCCCGAAGTTGTATTCTGACCTTGATAAGCACTCATGTACCCACACACACACACACATAAATATATATATATATATACTCATGTACTTATACTCACACAAGTCATGCATGCACTCACCCCCAATACACATGCATGCATACACACACACACACACACACATGCATGCACTCATGCACACACCCATACAGACACAAAAATACACTCTTGCACACACACACACAAATAAAAAGGAGTTGATATAAAAAACAAGCAAACAATGTTATTTGTTGTTTGGGACAGGTAGCCAAAGTTTGCCTAAAACTTGTTATATAACCTTGAACTCCTGGTCATTCTACCTCTACTCCCCAGTTGCTGAGATTACAGGCAAGTGTCACCACACCTTTCAAGAATTTTAATATTCTTTATGACTGAACAATAGTCTGCCTACAGAGTTAGTATCTGGACCCAGCTAATAGAAAACTTAGAAAAAACAGCCTGAGCATACCCTATAATGGAATAAAATGGGGAGTGCTAAGACTGATTAGTGTAGAGTGAAGTGTAAGACTGAAGCTGTGGCTCAGTGGTAAAGGACTAACCTGGGCTACAAGAGACCCTGTCTCAAAGGAGTGTGTGCATCCCAAATTCCAATCCTCATGTTTTCCCTTGAAGCAAAGAAATCTTGCATTTGCCTCTGGGAGATCAGCCTTCTGGCTCCATGTCTACATCAGTAAAAACCTTCCTGGAATGTCATTTGGTAATTTAATACAGTAGTCAAATCCTTCTTCTCTCCTGGCAAATCAGCAAGTACTTATTAGGCATCAACTGTGTACTCATGCACAAATCCCAGGACCATTTGAGACCAGTGCAGATGGATAAGCCAAGATGCTTAGGCGTGACCAAAATAGCTTGTTGTCAGGCCCACCTGTCCAGGGGCTTCAAAGGCCAGAGACTGGACAGGTTGGCATTCAAAGCAGTCGGCCACGAGAACACTTTTAGAAGTATTTTCATTTTAAAAATTCCCTCGGATGTGAAAGACAAAGGTTGAAGAACAAGAGTCTATTATAGACAGAGGGTGCCTGGTAACAAAATAGAAAGCTTATCCTACCAGACTCTATGGGAAAGTGATACAATTAGAATATTAACTGTAGATTAGCCGATAGAGTGGAGCAGTGTTGAAACTCTGGGCTGTGTATGAAGACAAAGCACACATCTGTTTTCAGGAAATACACATGAATGCAAATTTTGTAAGCCTACAACTTAAACTGGAAAATAAAATACAGATAAAGCCAGTCTTATACGTCTGTGGGCTCTGCATCCAAGGATTCAACAATATTTTGACATGGGTCAAAATATTAGAACAAAAACTCACATCTGAGCTATGTGGTGGTGGCACATGCCTTTAGTCCCAGCACTCAGAAGGCAAAGATAGGCAGATTTCTGTGAGTTTGATGCCAGCTTGGTCTACAGAGCAAGTTCCAGGATGGCCCGGACTATTACACGGAGAAACCTGTCTCAAAAAATCAAAACCAACCAAACAAAAAACAAACAGACAAAAAATGTCCTACAGGCATGTCTACAGCCTGATCAAATGAGTCAAAATGTTAGAAAAAAAACCCCACATCTGTGACAAAAATGAGGCATTTTCTCAATTAAGTTTCCCTCCTCTCAGATAACTATAACTTGTATTGAGCTGATAACAACTAGCCAGCATACTAGGTCAATGCCAGATGGGTATGGTATCCTACCTGTAATTCCAGCCTTAGAAGGCAGAGACAAAGATCCCCAGAGCAAGCTGGCTATCAAGCCTAGCTATATCATTGAGTGTTCAGTTTGACTGAATGACCCTGTGTGGTGGTTTGAATAGGAGTGGCCCCCATAGACTCATGTGTGCGAATGCTTTATCATAGGGAGTGGCACTATTAGGAGGTGTGGCCTTGTTGGAGGAAGTGTGTCACTATGGAGGAGGGCTTTGAGGTCTCATATATGCTCAAGCCATGCCCAGTAGAGCAGCTCACTTCCTGATGCCTGTGGTTCAAGATGTAGAACTCTCTACCTCTCCAGCACCATGTCTGTCTGCATGCCACTCAATATGAAGACGATGGACTAAACCTTTGAAACTGTAAGCCAGCCCTAATTAAATGTTTTCATTTATAAGAGTTGCTGTGGTCATGGTGTCTCTTTGCAGGAATAGAAACCCTAACTAAAGACACCCTACTTCAAAGAATAAAGTGAAAGAACTCTATAGGATGTTTCTCAATATCAATCTCAGGGCCCACATGTGTATGTGTACTCACACATGTGCCCACATACTTGTAAACATGCCTACTTAGTAGAACATAGCACACATACATAAAAAAGACACAGTTAGGACTATAGGAGATAACTTAGTTTGTAAAATATTTTTCATATGAGTGTGAAGACCTGAGTTTAAGTTCCAGAATACATATAAAAATCTGGTCCTGGCAATACATATTTATAGTCAAAGCATTGGGAAGGAAGAGACAGTTGAATCCGTGGGCTATCCAGCCTAGCTTTATCAACAAGTCCCAGAACAGTAAGAAACACCACCTCAAAACAAAAACAAAAACAAAAACAAAACAAAGCAAAACAAAAAACAAACCCAACCCCCAAAACAAAACAACAACAACAAAAAAAAAAAAAAAAAACAAGGCAGATGGTTCCTGAAGGGAATGACATCTCTGGCCCCCAAACATACACATGTATACACACATAATCACAAACATGTACCTACACACACATAAACTATGATGCTGTGCAATTCGAAGGCCGAGGCAGAAGGATCATGAATATGAGGTTGGCATAGGTACACAGCAAGACCTTGTCTCATGACATGAACACAGGCGGGTGAGACAGCTCAGCAGGTAAAAGTGCTTGCCACACAAGTGTAATGGCCTGACTTTAATTCACAGAGTCTCTGACCTCCACATGCATGCCATGGCACACCAGTGCCTGCACTCATGCACACATATCAGACTCATGCACGCACACACATACCACTAATAAGAAAGTAAGCTGGGCAGTGCTGGCACACACCTTTAATCCCAGCACTGGAGAGGCAGAGGCAGGTGGATCTCTGTGAGTTTGAGGCCAGCCTGGTCTACAGAGTAAGTTCCAAAGCTACAGAAAAACCCTGTCTTGAAAAACCAAAAAAAAAAAAAAAAAAAAAAAAAAAGTAAAAAATGTAAACAAATATATAGCATAGTCACAGGTTCCATGGCGAGTGCACTGTGTTAGGTGCCACCAGTTACTAATAGATGATTTGAAGCATGGGTGAAGATATGTACCAGTATAAATTCTAAGCATTCTATAAAGGGCTTGGGTATCATGGATTTTGGTATGGAGAGAGCCTAGAACCCACCAAGGATACTGAGGCTAACTGTATATATACTCATAAATTTACTTATATATACCCATGTGTAAAGAGAGAGAGGAGAAGGAGAGAGAGACTGCAAAAGCAACAAAATGTCAGTGAAGTTGGGTGTGTGTGTGTCTATCTGTATGGGGGAGGGGTCTTTGTATCTGTTGTTTCTGTGTAAACTTGAAATCAGGTCAAAACAAGAGCCTCATAGACGTCTTCTGTCTTCCCATCCTCCTTCACAGCAGATGCCAATCACAGTGGCTGCCAATCACTCCTGTGTCTCAGTGCTCATGGTGACAAGTATCTGAGTGACAGCATCTGCTAGCAGATGGTTAGGAACCCTAGCACCATCTAAGCATCCAATCCTCCTTGTGCCCTGGTGTAAAAACTTTGCATCATCACTGTTAACCCCAGAGTGAGACCCTAAAAGCTGTCTCAAATTGCTTCTGTCCTTGCTTTGGATCTGGAGCCATCCCAGTGGCTGAGAAGTGACATTGCCAGCCTGGAGACTGAGTTTCTTCTGAACTAGGCCACAAAAGAGAAATCTTTCCACCCCACCCCACCCCCGCCCCTCCCACCCCCCATCGCTCACCCCACTTCCCAGATCAAAGGCAAAATCCCCCACATTTCCAAGAACATCTCTGAATCAGAGGCTCAATGTAACTTAATCTGTGCTGGTCCAGAATAGAGTGAAAAACCACCACCACCACCACCACCACCACCACCACCACCACCACCACACACACACACACACACACACACACACAGTGCTGTTCAACTCAGGCAGCAGGCCATTGGGAACTAGGAGGACAACCCCACAGATCAGAAGCAGACTTTTCAGATCAAGGCAGAGAAATGCCCAAGTTAAACACGCAGGCCCTCTGGCATTCAGAACTCACTAACTCTGAACTCTACAGAAGAGTTTCAATGCCAGTCCAGCCTGGGTATTACCATCTGCCAGAAAGAGCCAACCCACTGACTTCCAATTAGCAGCAAGAGGAAGTAGAGAGGGGAGGGCACTGAGCTCAGGGCTTCAAAGAGTAGGGAGTTCAGGGAGATCCCAGCAAGAGCATCAATCACAGAGGGCCCGCCTGGGGAGAGCATCCGTGGCCGAAGATCTTTCTAGTTCTCACGAAAGTGCTTACTGACTGTGATGGCCCACAGCCCAGATGGCCTCCTCCTGGGGACAAAGATTTCCTCCTCCACCTCTTAATGCACATGGGGGTGACATCGGCCTGCAGCTGGTCACCATTCACAGACAACAATCTGGCTTTCCTGTCTACCTGAGACAGGCCTGTGATTCACAGGCTGCAGCACAAAGAGAGCTCTCAGCAAACACCTTCATCTTGCTTATAGAGTGCTGTAGTAACCCGTGTGCACTACTAGTACTGTTGTAATCCTCACTTGACAGATAGAGAAACTGAGGCACAGATGACATTAGCTTCCCATTATAGCAACAAAATGTCTGGGGTAAACAGCTTTGGAGGGTATAGTGGAATATTATTTTAAGGTATGTTATATCTGTTTGTGGTGTGGAACATTTGTTTAATGATGCAAAGATATGTTGCATTCTTTTATGTTGCATTTGTTTAACTCTGTCACTGTGAAGCTGTGATTCTTTGACTGTCTAAAACCCCTGGTGGTCTAATAAAGAGCTGAACAGCCAATAACGAGGCAGGAGTGAGGACAAGCAGGGCTGGCAGGCAAAGAGAAGGAAGAAATCTGAAAAGAGGAAGGAGTAAGAGAGAACAAGGAGAGAAGGATGTCAGGGGCCAGCCACCCAGCCAGACACAGAGTAAGAGCAAAAGTAAGATATACAGAAGTAGCCAGTGTTGGTGGTGCACACCTTTAATTCCAGCACTCGGGAGGCAGAGGCAGGCGGATCTCTGTGAGTTCGAGGCCAGCCTGGTCTACAGAGCTAGTTCCAGGACAGGCTCCAAAGCAATACAGAGAAACCCTGTCTCAAAAAACAAAAACAAAACAAACAAACAATATATAAAAGAAAAGGAAAAAGCCCAGAGGCAAAAGGTAGATGGGTTAAGTTAAGAAAAGCAGGCTAGAAACAAGCCAAGCTAAGGCTGGGCACTCATAACTAAAAATAAGCCTCTGTGTGTGATTTATTTGGGAGCTGGGTGTTGGGCCCCCAAGGAGCAAAGAGCCATAAAGTGAAACAACAGACATTTTGGCATTCCAACATGGGGCTAGAATTAAAGAAAATCCAGCTACATGAGGCTTCTAGCCAATCATCAATTGACCCTGCTGCTTTGGATCTGATTGAAGTCAGCAATCATGGCAGGAAAATGTGTTAAGTCACACATTATGGCAGCCACGAGGCGAGGAGGAGGAACTAGCTACCCACAACTCACTTCAAGAACAAGTGCCAGTAGCCTAAGATGTTCACCTCTTAAGGTCCATGCTTTCAGCTGTTGGGCCTTTGGGGAATGTTCCAGATTCAAACTTTCTTTCCTTAAAGATTTAGTGTGCGTGTGTGCGTGCGTGTGCGTGTGTGTGTGTGCGCACGTGTGTGTCCACATTCATAAGCTTATGCACACCATGTGTGCAGGAGCCAGTAGAGACAAGAAAAGAACATCAAACCCTCTGTAACTGGAGTTAGAGGAGGTTGTAAGCTTTTATGTGGGATCTGGGAACCTGGGTCCTAGAAGAGCAGCCAGTGCTCTTAACCCATGAGCCATCTCTCCAGCCTCTGGTAAAAATCACACTATATTCATGCACAACAGCCTCACTTGTAACATTCCTCCCACTGATTTTAAGTTTCCCAAATGATTTTTTGTTGTTAATTATTTGTTGTTTCCTTTGTAGTGCTGGGGATAGAACCCAGGGCCTCGTGCATGCTAAGCAAGTGTTCTGGCTCTAAGCTACAGGTATGTCACTAATTTCCTCATCCCCAGTGCTAAGGATGGGCTCCATGTTTCATGAATGACTTTCTGAAAGAAAGAAGTTGCGTGGAGCCAGGTATGGTGGCACCTACAAACTCAGTGCTTGGAAAGTGGAGGCAGAAGGATGAGGAACACAAGGTCACTCTTGGTCACATATGAAATTTGAAACGACCCTGGGTTACATGAGAACTTGTCTAAAGCAAACAAGCAAACAGGAAAATAGCAGCAGGAAAACAACAACAACAGCAATACAAGTTTACTAAAGGGAAATAAGAACTAGAGTGGCCCTTCTAAGTCTGTAAAATGCCCAGCATGGGCTAGAGAGGTGGCTCAGTTGGAAAGTGCTTGCCTTTCATGTGTGAGGATCCAAGTTTGAATCCTTAGCATGCAAGTTAAAGCCTGGCATGATGGGGACTCTGTAGCCCTAGTGCAGCGGAGGTAGACACAGGAAGATCCATGGCGCTAACTGGTCAAATATATGAGCTCCAGGTTCAAATATATGAGCTCCTTATCTCAAACATAATAGAGGTGGGGCTGGAAAAATGGTTCAATAGTTAGAACAATGACCGCTCTCCCAGAGGACTGAACTCTGATGCCCAGAGCCCAAATGGTGGATCAGGTGTCTGTAATGCTACTTCCAGTCCCCTAGGCATTGAACACACACAAGGTACACAGACATATGCAAGCAAAATGCCCGTTCATATTTTTCTAAAAATATGGTAGAGATCAACAGAAGAAGACATCTAGCATTAATCTCTGGCCTCTGCATACATCTATACACATACACAAACACATATACACATGTACACATACACAAACACATATATGCATGCACACAATCATAAACATATACACACATGCACACATTTTTTTTAAAAAATCATAATAATAACTTGGGCATCTTGTGAAAATGCAAACCCTGAGTCAGCCACTGAGTGGCAGGCCCAAGACTCCTTGTTTCTAAGGGATTTTTTGGTAATCTAACACTACTGGTCCCTGGACCTCACTTTGAACATGAGGCCCTAGATGATCCCTGACCCTTGCTGGCCCCAAGGAAGCCTCATCTCCCATCTAGGACTCCATCCCTCTGTCCCTGGCAGGCACCTCCTGAAAGTATTCTCCCAACCTTAGCTGGTTCCTGCTCCCATTTTTTCCTACCCTCTCCCAGACCCAGGTTCAAAGATTATCTATGCAAACCCTGCATTTGCCACCAAGTGGAAGCAATGCTCCTCATCAAAGACATGGGAAGAAAGACCCATGGTCAAGGCAAGGCCCAGAACTCAGGAACACAACTCTAAGGGGCCTCCCTGCTCCCAACCAGCTAGTCAAACCCATGTGATGGTGCAGCATTTGCTCCACAACTGGGGTCCCCTAGGCATCCTGTCGGTCACCCATAGTTTGGTCATGTAGAAATTCCAAAGCCATCCCTGGAAACAGATTAGGCGTCTTTACCTGAAGGAGAAGGAGGCTAAGACATCCTCCACAGTCAGTAGCCTCTTTTATTCAGGACCAGGTTCCGAATTTTAATCTCCCTTCCCTCTCTGTTCCCTCCCACTCCTGATCCAGTAATAGGGACTGAACCCAGGGCCCTCTGTGCGTGCTAGGCAAACCCTCTACCACTGAGCTGCATCCCCAGGCCCTTTTTATTTTATTTACTTGCTTATTTTGAGATAGGGTTTCTACGTAACCAAAGATGACCCTGAGCTTCTGGTTCCCCTTCTGCACCTCCTGAGTGCAGAGATGAGTTTATATGGTATTTGGGGATTGAACCCAGGGCTGGTGCAGGCTAGCAAGTACTCTACCAATTAAACTACATCCTTGGTCTTTGTATTTTGAGACAGGACATTACAAAGTTGTCTTGAACTTCCTATGTAGCTCAAGTCAGCCTTGAGCTTGCCATACTCCTGCTTCAACTTTCCAAACAATTGGGATTACAGGTTGGCACCCCCAAACCCAATCCCACCCCTCTTGCTAAAGAGCATACCATCTTTACTTACTCTAATCATAATCCAACAGGCTTACTAGTCTCGATTTATTCTTTTAATACCAATTGTTTTCTACTGTCTCTAACCCTGGGGAAGCTGACCCAGACTGCAAGGCTCCAGAGATCCTTCACCCTCCAGCTTCTGGTTGAGTGTGTGTGTATGTGTGTGTGTGTGTGTGTGTGTGTGTGTGTGTGTGTGTGTGTGTGTGTTGAGGAGGGGGATGCTGAGTCAAGAGGGACTCATGGAGACACTAGCTTCAGTCTCCTGTTACTGGGCAGCCATAGCCTCTGTTCCCCTAATGCAGTTCCTCAGGGCTCAGCCCTCTGGGCTCCCTTTGGGCCCTTCAGCTCTAGGGAGCTACAATTTCCTGTTATTGCAAGATTCAGGATCCTTTTACTCTGGGCTTCTTTTATTAATTCTTAGCCCCCAAATAAACCCTTTTCAATGCACCTTCTGTTTCCTCCTAGAACTAAGAATGTTGTTTAAAAAAGAAACCATGTACAAAGTCTCTATTTGGCATAAGCAAAAAAAAAAAAAAAAAAAAAAAAAAAAAAAAGAATCCTTGATCATAGAATTTGGGGCAAAAGAGTCTGGAGAGCGAGAAAAGCACTATTTTGGAAGGGGGAGGTGTGTGGGTGTCTCTCAGTGCCTTGAGATCCAACATCAAGGCACAGGAGATAGCATCTCATTAATTTGATTCTCTTCAACAGACACAATCTGGGAGCCTGCTGTGTTCCGGAAACACTGCTCTGGGTTGGGGGAACCCAGAAGGATCATGTGCAGGCCCCAGGTCCCAAAAACCTCACACTCAGGGACACACAGCCCATGGTAGGATGAAGACCCTGCAGTGTAATTGAAAGTGACAGGCAGCCAAGCAAGGCAGAGCCAGAAAGATAAGGGCCTAATCAGAGGGCAGACAGGACTGTGGGAGAAGGGAAGCAGGCTCTGCAGTGTCACTGGGGACCTTGGAGGACCTAGTGGGATGGGGGAGGGGGTCACTCAGGTCAGCACCAAGCCACAGCAGCCCCTCTCAGTAGCCACTTCTGGAAACCCCAAGCATGGTATTATTTGTATTAGTGCCTGCTCTGGACCAGCATGGGACTCTTCACCCATTCGGCTCCCACTGGCCAGGAGCTGAACACATCTACTTCCCAAACACACACACACACACCAATAATAATGATAATAATAATAATAAACAAAATTTAAATTTTAGATTCACAATTTAAGTCAGGCCTGGAGGCACAGGCCTATAATCCCAGCCACCAGCAGACCATATGTTCAAGGCCTGCCTAGGTAACTTAGTGAGAAACTGTTACAACAAAAGATGGCTAAAAAACAATTCAGAGGTACAGCACTTGGGTGAGGCTCTATGTTCAACTCAGAGTTCTAAAAATAATTAAATAAAAAAAAAATTAGCTTGCCATAGTGTCATCAGTAACCCCAGTACTTAAAGGCTATGATGGCAGAGGACTGTGAGTTCCAAAGCCACCCAGGTCTTCACAGAGAGGCTCTGTCTCAAAAAAAAAAAAAAAAACCCAAAAACCAAAAACCCAAAATTATAATTTTATAATTATTGTTATTAAAGTCTTCTCCTCAAGGAAGATAGTAGTTGGGGGTGAGAAAACTGGCATTTGGAGTTTGTTTCCTGACTTCAAACTCTAGTTTTGCTACTGCCTGTGGTTCTTTAGTGATGGCTGTCAGTTCTCAGTAAGTCTCTTGTGGGGTACTGTGCCTTTTACCATAGGAAGTGCTAAGTGTCACTTCTGGCTGTTCTAATCAATCTGAAGTCAAGGTGTGTAAGTACTTGGTGTTCAATCTGGAAGAATTCTCATTTGGTTCCTACAGCATCCCTGCATTCAGCCTTGGACAAGTCACTGGAACTGAGCCACAGCTGTTTGGCTATGGCAGGGAAGAATGGACCAGTCATGCACAGGAAGTTCTGGCGTGTGTGTGTGTGTGTGTGTGTGTGTGTGTGTGTGTGTCTTTTCTTCCACTGTGCATTCTGGGGGTCAAACTCAGATGGGCAAGCTTGCGTGGTAAGGACTTTTACCACAGACTCATTTGTCTGTGTGTGGGTATGTGCACATGAGTGCAGGTGTCAGGGAGGCCAGAAGAGGGCATCATATCCACAGGAGCTGGAGTTACAGGCACTTATGCACTGTTTTACATGGTGCTGAGATCCAAACTCACAAGCACAGTAAGCATTCTTCACTGCTGAGCCATCTCTCTGTCTCCATAATTTATGATTTTAATAGGGTTCTTATGCAGAACATTTCTCGATTTACCAAAGAATTACATAGATAACAGTTTCCTTGCACTGCAAGCCCAGTGCCTTCTTTCATAATCTTATATTGATTTAATATATTTGTTATGAGTAATGTACCAAAGTTGATGTAGGATCACTAATTTAAGTTCATTGTCCATTCAGATTTTCTGATATCCTAACCACCTTTTTGTGTCCTAGGATCCCATTTTCCAGGACACCACATTACACTGAATTGTTTTATTTCTCCTTTGTTTCCTCTTGGCTGTGAAATTTTCTGTTTCCTTATTTTTACTACTTTGACAATCATTCTCATTTTTAAATTTTAAAAAAATGTCAATTTAAAAAATGCCCTCTAGGTTCCTCTACATTGTAATATGTATCAGAATTTCCTTTCTTATAAAGATAAAGAATATTTCATTGTATTGTTTTTAAAAGTTTTTGAGACAGGGTCTCACTATGGAGCTAAGGCTAGCCTCAAAATCACCTTGGAGCTTCAGGCTGATCTTGAGCTTGTGATCCTCCTGCCTCATTCCTGCTGAGTGATAAAACTGCAGACAAGGGCCACTCACCACACCTGGCTCTCACTGTATGCATCACAGAAGTGATACAGTGTTTATTTATCAATTGACAGGAGTTACTTCTACCTTCTGTGTGCTGCCTAGGTATTGGCCATTCAGCTTTTCATTAAACCGATCAGAACGACACATCTTCATAGTGTACAAAAAGATTATCCCACAACAGTACAGTGATATTTTCTCTTTGGTGCTGGAAGATGTTTGTGTGTAGTGGGAGGACATCTGGGTTTCTGCCATTAACTGGCCATGTATGTCCCTGTCTCTAAAGTTCCCACCAGCCTGACATACTATGACATGATAAACCTTCATGTGTCACTGTTTATCTTATGACAAAGGTCTTTGTGTGTGCTGGAGAGAGTTAGAAAGTACAAAACAAGGGAGCAAAAGACAGCAGGAAGTCACCCAATTGCACCACCAGTTGGTTTTACTAGTATTTACTCGGTTGTTTAACAAAGGATCCAGCGCCCTGAAATAAATGTAAATATTTTTAATTTTAAAAATTACAGATGTACATGTGGGGGAAGGAACATTGCAGGTAGAACAGGCGGGGCGGGATCAGAGGAAGACATCCCTCCTTCCACCATGTGAGTCCCAGGGGAGAGGAACTCAGGTGTCAGGTTTGGCAGCAAGCGCCTTTACCCACTAAATCACCTGCCACCTGTATGTCTAAGAGGGCACCTGACCATCTGGAAAAGAGTTATAGATCGGCGTGAGCCACATTGTGGGTGCTGGGAATCAAACCCAGGTCCTTTGGAAGAGCAGCCATTATTCTTTACTGCTGAGCCATCTCTCCAGTGCCCTAGGAAAGTTTCTATAAGTAGGTTAATTAGCAAGCTCACTTACCAGGTTGGAGGAGGCATGGTCATCATGGCATGCATTCTTGCCTTTCTTTATGTCCCACCACAACACATGCATAGAAGAAAGGTTGGGACCGTGTTGTTCTTCCCTGCAGGCACTAGCTGAGCATGACAGCTAGCATGCATCAATTAACACTAGCTGAGTTAATTGAAAAGAAATAAACAACCCAAAGTCTCAGTTGCAGTGGGCACATTTCAATGTGTGCAATGCGCACACATAACTAGAGCTGGCAGGAACTGGTGGCAGACAAGATACTTCCACCACCTCAGAAACTGGTCCAGAATAATGTTCACTTGGTGTCAATCATCATGAGAAATCTGGGTACTTTCTGGATTCCTTTATGAGCGTTTATGGATTATTATTATGTTTGAAAGCAGCTTTGAGGCCGCAGTGGTAGTGGCTCATGCCTTTAATCCCAACACTCAGGAGGCAGAGGCAGAGGCAGGTGGATCTCTGTGAGTTTGAGATCAGCCTGGTTTACAGAACGAGTTCCAGGACAGCCTCCAAAACCACAGAGAAACTGTTTCAGAAAAAAGAAAAGAACAGCTCTGTGTGCTGTGCACCTATCTAAAAACCAAAATGTGGTCCTGTGCATAGGAGTAATCCCAGCACCGGCAGAGGCAGAGAGAGGAGGACTGCCAGGCTTGTTGGCTGCCTAGGGGTTAGGGAGAGACCCTGCCACAAAGAAACATGAGGGTGACAAAGGAGGACACAGGGTATCTTGCTTCTGTACATGAACGGGTGTGAATGTCATACATATATGCTACAACACAGACAGACAGACACGCACACACATTTATACAAGCCTGGCATGGTGGTACAATGACAAAACTTTTTGGCAAAGAAGTCATCCATCAGATTCCCTTGAAACTGGACTTACAGGTGGTTGTGAGCCACCATGTGGGTGCTGGGAATTGAACTCAAGTCCTTTGGAGGAGTAGCCAGTGCTTTTAACCTCTGAACTATCTCTCCAGCCCCTAGTGAATGACTTTGGGAGGCAGAGCAAGCATATCTCAGTGAGGTCAATACCAGGCTGGTCTACATAGTGAAGCCCCTACAAGAAAACACAAAAGCCTACACAGCAATGAGCTATGGTAATGCAAGTCTGTAATTCTAGCAGCATTTAGGAGACTGGGGCAGAAGAATGGCAAGTTTGAGATTAGCCTCCTGGATTACATAGAAGCAGTCAAGGCCAGCATGAACTACAGAGCAAGACTTCATGAAGGAAGGAGGGGAAGGGGAGAAAGAGAAGGAGGAAGGTAACAGCTGTAGGTATAGCTCAGTTGGTAGAGTGCCAGACTAGCATGCCCAATGGGCAATCCCCTGTACATAAAACCATGAGTGTCGGTACAAGCAGGTAAAGGCAGGAAGACGAGAAGTTCGAGGCCAGCCCAGGCTACATGACCCCTATCTCAAACAGATAAAAATCTCCATACAGTCTTGGAATACAGCTGATACAACACAATGGTAGGGCACCTGCCAAATACGCTGAGGTGCCAGGTTCACTCCAGTGTGAGGTAACAATAGCAACAATGAAACAGTTGTCCTTTGTGGGGTGGGACTATGGCATAATGATAGATCTCTTGCCTAGCATGTGTGAGGGCCTGAGTTTGATCCCAAACACCTCCTCAAAACAATAATGGTATTCTCTAATACACAATAACATTGACAATAAATAATAATTCAAAAACAAAAGCCATGACAGACACCCAAGTTACTTTTCTTGAAGGCTGATGGCAGGATGCTAGGTTTGGGTCTGTCACAGACTGTCACCCATCACACCATCAATGTGCATCCCAGGCACTACACTGTCCAGTGTGCTTTAAAAAACTTTTTGTTCCATTTACATTTATTTATATCACATTTGAGTGTGTGTGGTGTGAGCACATTCTGCAGCATGTTTATTGGAGTTAGAGGACAATTTGTAGGAACTTGTTCTCTTCTTCCAACATGTGGGTTCCAGGGAGTGAACTCAGGTCATCAGACTTAGCAGCAAGTAACTTTACTCTCTAAGCAATCTCACCAGCCCATGCTTTTATTTCTTTTCAGAAACACCTCCGACTTTTCATTTTGGTGGTGTGCATTTGTCCTTTTCTTGTTTCCTTTTTCCTTTGCTTGTTGTGTTAGCTGATTGGTTGGTTTCGTTTGGTTTGGAGGTGGATTTTCATGCTGTAGCCAAGCCCAGCCTGGAACTTTCATCAATTCTCCTGCCTCAGCTTGATTACAGATGTGACCCACCACACCTGACTTTGCACATGCTCTTTCTTTACAGATCAGTAGAGCCCCAGCTCCCTGTCCGGTGACCTGGACTGGCAAAAGAGGCCTGTGACACACCAACACTTTGTTCTTACTCCTCCACAGCTGTTTTGAAACAGCTGCTATGATTGTGGCATTATCAATCTAGATTGGCCCCACCCACCCTGCTAGTCCCTACCTCCAGTAGCCAGCTACGAAGACTACACACCGGCTGGGTAGGGTTACTTTCTTCTTGCCCTCTGCCTTTTGGAGGTGTCTCTTCGCTCACACCTCTCCAGGCAGTGAGGGTGAACAAAGTAAGGCGCATTTCCAATGTGCCAGGTGGAGCCCAAGTCAGGAAGTAGGCAGTATCAGGCACAGGAAACACTTCTGGTTACATCTGGGTCCCTCTCCCTTCCTCCAGGCGGTCAGCCACAACATCTTTGCTGACTCCTCAGTTCCAAACCTACTTCCAGCCGCAACCTTGCAGGACACGTTCCTAAATTGTCCTTTGCATGCTGTGACACCATGACCTTGAGAAGTCTATACCTCGTGGCACTGAGTGCCTTGGTGTTATCGTGCATAGGCAGAGGATCCAGATGAAGAGCATCTCCTCAAGATGGAGCGGGTCTAGGGTGGGGGTTGGCAGTGTCAACATAGGGTGAGTCACTTACACGTGTCTCAGATAGTCTTAGAATTCACAACACAGTACTTGGACCAAACCCAGAAACACCAATTCAGGTCTTTTTTGGGGATGGTTGGCATGTCCATTCACTTTGAGGCCCAGAGGCGGGTCTATCCACAGTCTCTCCCCTTGGACAGGATCAGTGTTTGCCAGGGTGTTTTGTCCTCACCATGACACATTGCCTGTGAGAAGCAAGGGATAGAGATGTATTCTGGCTCACAGTTCAAAAGATACAGATCATTGTGGCGGTAAAGGTATGGTGGGAGCCAAGGCAGCTCCCATTGGTGGAAGATTAAGCTGGCTAGCTACCTCAGCAGTTGGGAAGCAAGATGCTGGACCTGAATTGGATAGACCTATATAAGACCCTCAAGTCCCACCTTTATAATCCTTAGTCATCCAGCTAAGCCCCATATCTGAAAGGTTTCACAGCCTCTCAAAACAGCACCACCAAACACATGGGGTGGGACATTTTACATTCAAATCTCAACAGATGGGTAGGAATATAGGGTGGCTATTGATGTGCACAGTTTTTTTTTTGGAGCAGACTTGGATGGATACTTTGTAGGTATTACTACAAATCACCGAACTGTCTGCCTTGGAATAGTGAATATGGGAGCTGGGCAGATGACTCAGCAGTTAAGAGTGTGTACTGCTCTTTCAGAGGGACTTGGGTTTGTGCTCCATGTCCTGACGCCTACAGAAGTAGATGCCAGACTTAGTCCTTGAAAGCCAGATCTGAATGCTTCCACTTCTTTTTTATTGTTGTTTGCTTTTCTTTCTTCCTTCCTTCCTTTCCTTTCTTCCTTTATTTCTTTTTTGTTATGTTCTTTGTTTTTTGAGCTTGGATTTCTCTCTGTATCCCTGGCTGTCCTGGAACTCTCTAGACCAGGCTGGCCTCGAACTCACAGAGATCCACCTGCCTCTGCCTCCGGAGTGCTGGGATTATAGGCATGTATAATCGTCTGGCTAAGATTTCTTTTTCTTTTATGTATGTGAGTGCTTTGCCTGCAAGTATGCCTATGCACCCAGTGCATTCCTATTGCCCAAGTAAGCCAGACAAGATTGTTAGATCTTCTGTTTCTAGAATTATAGAAGACAGCGATGTGCCCTGTGGGTGCTGGGAATTAAATCCGGGTCCTCTGGAAGAGCAGCCAGTTCTCTTAACCACTGAGCCATCTCTTCTGACCTGTTGCTTTTTTTCAAGCTCATGTTTCTATGTAGCTCTGGCTGTCCTGGAACTCGCTCTGTAGATCAGGCTGGCCTCAAACTCAGAGATGCACCTGGCTCTACCTCCTGAGTGCTAGGACTAAAGGTGTGCACCACCACCATCTGGCAACCCCCACTTCTTCATCATAGACTTATAACTCCAACTGAAGTGTCTTGTAGAAGGCACAGAATTTGTCAGTCAACCTGACTTCATTCATTCAAACACAGTAAAGATCCCACTCTTGGAAGGAAAAGATGATCATAGTTAAGAGCCTGCTGGTTAGCCACAGGCAAACTCACTATCCAGGCAGCTCCAAGAACCCAAGGGGAGAAGACAAGTAGATCATGTTCTTTGTAACCCTGAGTAAAATTGCCATCGATTGTGCTTGAGGGACAGGTTCTTCCTATGAACTGCTGCTCCAGTCCTTTCCTGATGCTGGCTAGCCAGTTCAGGTCAACCTTGCACATGCTACTAGCTTATGGGGCACTCTCAAGGTTTGTGAGGTCTGAGAGATCTCTGAGTGGTGCACAAAGCTCTGGCTGCTGGAATGATGGGCCAGGAGATCTTGCTGGAAACTTGGGTACCCTTCCCCCAAGCAGGGATAAGATTTCACTATCCCTTGGAACTTCTGGAGCGAGAAAACGGATCAGCAGTTAGAGCACATATTGTTCTTGTAAAGGACCCAAGTTCAGTTCCCAACACCCATGCTGGGTAGCTCAGAACCTCCTGTAACTCTATCTCTAGGGCATCCAACACCTCTGGCCTCTGTGGGCACTGCTCATTCTAAAAGACACACACACACACATTTAAAAATGATGAAATAAATCTTAACAAAAGTAATCATTTGTCACCAGGATCTTGGTTTCTGAGTGTTCCTCCATGAAACACTAATAGCCATCATACGTTTCTCAGGTCAAGAGTCTAGACAGATGGTGTCAGCTCTGCCCTCCAGTCCACTCTAATTGATCTCACCCTAGTTTATCTATTACTACACAATGAGTCTATTTATCTCAAGACCCACACTCCCTCCTTCTTCTTTTTTTTTCCAGAGACAGGGTTTCTCTGTGTAGATTTGGAACCTATCTTGGCACTCTGTAGACCAGGCTGGCCTCAAACTTGCAAAGCTCCTCCTGCCTCTGCCTCCTGAGTGCTGGGCTTAAAGACCTGTGCCACCACCTCCCAGCTTCCTTCCTTCTTTAGATTTGTAGGCATTGTTAAACTTTGACCTTTGATGAAAACCTTACAAAGACGCACTTGACCCTGACTCTGCTCAGCACACCCTCATAGTTTCAGCAAATCAGCAGACAGCCCCGAAAGAGACCAGAGTGACTAAAATCCAGGGAGTTCTGGTGTTCTTAGGGTCTTCTCAATGTGCTGGTCTCACCAGCCCCAGCCGATGTGGCAAGAATTGGAATCAGACAGACATGGCACTGGATGCCAACTCTCTCATTTGTTAGCTATGTGACCTTGGGCAATGTATCCAAGCTTTCTGACTGTCAATGCCCTTATCTAAAACCCAAAACCAGACAAAAGAAACAAACCATAAGGAATGAAACCAAGGCTAGTACCAGAGTATAGTGTGGTCATTGTAGGATAAAAGGATCAAAAGTATGCATCTGGCACTTAATATGTATCAACCCTCCATCTCTCCCCCTGCTGCTTGCCATAGATGTTAACACTCTGCTGAGACAAGATCAGCCATGCATTTGCTCCTATTTCGGTCTCCTGCAAGAGCAGAAACAGACAGCTTGGACAAGGAAGAGAACTGTAACGTGGCCATTGAAAGCACATTATGCAGGCTAGGAATGTAGTTGTTGGTAGAGTGCTCCCTTGGCATGAACATAGCCCTTCAATTGATCCCCCAGCATACTATAACCAGATGTGGGATCACACATTGGCAATCCCAGAATTTGGGAGGCAGAGGCAGGAGGATTAGATGTTCGAGGTTGTTTTTGGCTACATAGTAAGTGTGCAGCCATCCTGGGCTACATGAGACCCTGTCTCAAAAGTGGCAGGTGTGGTAGAGCATACTTTAATTCAGCATGTGGGAGGCAAGACGGGTGCACCTCTGTGAGTTTGAGGCCAGCTTGGTCTACACATAGAGTTCAGGGCAGACAGGGCTACAGAATGAAGCCCTGTTTTAAAGTTAATAAATAAACAGACAGATGTCTTAAGAGAAAGTCTCTATGAATAGTTTTTTTTTTTTTTTTTTTTTTTTTTGAGATATGGTTTCACTGTGTAGCTCTGGCTGTCCTGGAACTCCTTATGTAAACCAGGTTGGCCTCCTGCCTCTACCTCTTGGGTACTGGGATTGAAGGCATGTGCCACCAAGCTGGGCTCTCTATGGCTTTTAACCACCCTGAGTTTGTAACAAATTAGGTACAAGGGGAGGAGAAGTTTTTTTTTAAACAATGTATGCCCACTTGAAAAAGAATCCCAGGCCCTCTGCCTGTCTTACTATCAAAAAGGACCAAGCTACAATCGCCCCCACTTACCTGGACCACTCATCCACCTCACACTAATGTCCTCCTCTCCATGGAGACCAGCTCTAAAAATTCAAACAGTATCCTACTCTCCACTCTCCATTGTCTGTCACATTATAATAAAACCCCAACCTGCACTTCTTGGAAAGGCTTACAAAGCCCCTATGTGATGGAGCCCATGCTTACTTCTCATTTCCTATACCCTTTGCAAGTCAACCATTCAAGTCTTTGCAGCACCGGCTCCCTCTGCCTGGAGTCCTCGGAGTGGCTGCTGTCTTTTTAATACAGTACCCCTGCTCATTCTTGGGGGATATGTTGCAAGACCTGCAGAGGAAACCTGAAGCCACAGATAGCACTGAATGCTATGTGTGTTTTTCCTATATGTCCAGATCAATGACAACCAATAGTAGGATGGAGCAATCGTCACAGTGTACTGTGCTAAAAGTTGCAGAAATGTGGCCTCAGAATGTTAGCCAAGGATTACCTGGTAGGTAGCAGATGCAGCATGGGCCCACTGAGCAAAAGCATGGATCATGAGTTGTTGGGTGGACAGAATGGCATTGCTCATTTGATCATGTTACTCCGAATAATACAAAATGTAAAGATAACACATTATTTATTTCTATAATGTTCCCTTTCATTTCTTTCACAGTTGACCTTTAACTGGCTACAGACAGTGAGTGAGGCAGAGAGCAGATGAGTGAGTCTGTCAGTGGGTCTCTGTCCCAGTTGCTTATTCGTAGAGATTTTTCTCATCTCATCCCTGCCCCCAGATGCCAAGAACACAACCTGGTACACAGCTGCTTCGCAATCCTGTTTGTCAAATGCCTGACCCCCTCCATCTTGACATGGAAGCATAAACCGATGATGTCACGGTCAGGTCTCTTCACATTAGAGCTTCTAATATGTGAGCGTCTAGACAGTCCTTTTTATTTTTGGCATTTTTGGCAAAGTGACTTTCTGCTGGAATTTAACAAAACCAGACAACGCCTGTCTCCCCAGAGCCTCCTCCAGAGCTGGTCCACCTCTCCTTGAATCTGTGGAGATTCTGGTAGCCCAACTCCTCTGCAGTAGACACATAGATAAGACAAAGGGCTTACAAATCCCTCTGGAATATTCTGCTGCCTGAAAGAGTGGCTTAGAGCCTTCACCAGAGGCAGCCTTAGCTAGAAACATGCCTGGGCACATGGGACTGCGCAGACCAGGACACTCTCCTGCCACCAGTGCTAAGACTCTTGAAAGTCAGACTGAAGGAAGTCTGGGGTAGGAGGGACAGGACAGGCTGTTCCTTAATCTCCTTAACCCAACAGTTTCTTTGTTTCTTTTCTTTTTTTCTTTTTTGTCACCAGTTAGGATGGGGTCTTTAGGCAGGACTCTATCTAAACTACACCACTGGCTGGTCTTAAAAGAGTTCTCAGTCTAGAAGTTAAAGTTCAGTTTGAGGCATGGAGAGGAGAGGGCTCCCTTTTATCAATCAGGGTTGTGGTAACATCTGTGTTCCAAAAGGTTAAGAATGGCGGTTATGGGAGGCATATGATTAGGCCAGTCATCATCCTAAACAGGACCCAAAACTGCCACAGTCACGAGAAAGGAAAAGTGTTTCATGCTCCAAAGAAAACAAAGCCACTTCCAACAGGAATTGGCTGTCATAGTCTCTGCACTCGGAAAAAAAAAAAAAAAAAAAAAATCAACGGAGCGTCCGCCCAGCCTGCCCAAGGCCCATCCCTTAAGCCCAGGTCTCCAGGGACAGCAGTGTGCCTTTGTTTTCCAGTCTGTGGACAACTGGCTTGGCCAGGAGCCAGATGTGAGACACCTTTATGGAAGAAAATTCTGCGGGGTGCTGAGCTGTGCAGGCTGGAAGCTGCTCACGGGTGGGCTCAGGTCCCGACAGAGATTCCCCGAGCCCACAGAGCAGTGGGAGTAAAGTGCCTGCTGCAGAGGCAGTGTCCCGGCCTGCTTTCTTCATGGCCCTTCTGACCCATCCAGCGCCATGATCTTATTCATGGGCCCTTGGTGCTTTTAGAAGAAAGTTTGGGACCTTTCAAAATTGGCATGGCCTTGTATCTCCCAGCCCCAACCCACCCCGCCCCCCAGCTTTCAGAAGCTCCCTTGCTACGTTGGTATTCAGGGACACTCCCTTCCTCTGACCCTTCTTGGCTTTGGAAGAGGAGGACCTGGGAGGTGGCAGATGTCCCAATAAATGCTGGAAGGAGCCCCGTGAGTGCGCGGGCGGCCAAGCCAGAGAGCTGTGCCAGCACTCAGGGTAACCTCCGGGGAGGGCGCAGTCCACACACATCCTGGCTTCCAAGAGCAGACCTTGGGTGTCTGCCCATAGTCAGACTCTCCGGCTCAACCCCAGGCCTTGAGTCCCAGGGACAGAAGGAGGGGTGTCCCTCGGTGTGGAGCTGTCCTTCTGCCTTGCATAAAATTCTCTTTAAAACACCCCAGTGACGCTTAGTCTCCAACTCCAAGCTTCCCCATGGACATAAATGGCACCTTCATCACCAGGGCTTATCCTTGGGGCACCAACTTACCGTGGCACTACTTCCTTGGAAAGATCTTTCTAGTCACCATACCCGAAGTGCTTGCACCTATACTCCAACTTTCTTTCACCAAAGTCGGCCTCTCTCAGAGTCACATTCTGTCTCTGCTCAGTCTGTAAAGTCATGAGTGTTTCAGACAGCTACCTAGCCTCGTCTTCTCAGGGGCTTGGCAACCTTCTCTCCTCCTCTATGTGTCTCAGGGAGTAGACAAATGGGGATAATGCCTACGGCTTCTGCAGAAGCCAGGCTTGGGCATGTGCAGTTTGCACTGACTGCCCCCATTGCCCAAGCTCCAGTCCCCCTGGCTGACAGATGGGGAGCCCTGATGGGCGAGCAGAGGACAGGACGCAGTAGTGAGCTTTCTCCTTGTGGAAGCCCCTTCTGGCAGCTCTCCCCCACAGTTCTTCCTGGTTGGTGATCACCTTGTCATACAGCCCTTTTCAGATCGGTGTAGCATTGGCTCCCATGTGCTACTTCATGCCTTCAGACAGATTTCCTCTTGACCCTTCCTACACACTGCGCACGGTGCCTTCGTTAAACTCTCCTTTGGATGATGCAGTTGTTACTTTACAGGGCCAACACTGGGACCAAGTCTGATTCACTGGCCACTGTTTCCTCAACTACACACCGAGCAAGGTCTGGCAGATCCTAGGACTCCATGTGCCTGCTTTAAATGGGTGACTTCATTTATTCTATTTTAGTGCTGTGCTAGGAGTTGAATCCAGGGTCCTGAGCATCCTAAGTAAACATCTTGTCACGAAGCTGCATCTCCCGTCTTGACGAATGATTGAATGAGCATGCTTGAGGCTGGAGAGATGGCTCAGCAGCTAAGAGCACTTACTGCTCTTGTAGAGGAAAATAATTTGGTTTCCAGCAGCCACACTAGGTGGCTCACGAACCCAACATTGAGACAAACACACATGTGAGCATACCTGCATACAGACACACACATACACACAATTAAAAATAAAATATCCTTAAAAGGAAGAATGCTAGCCAGGCAGTGGTAATGCACACCTTTAATTCCAGTACTCAGGAGGCAGATGGAGGCGGGTCTCTGTGAGTTTGAAGCTGGCCTGGCTTACAGAGTGAATTCCAGGACAGCAGGGCTGTTATACAGAGAAATCGAATCTTCTAAATAATAATAAAAAAGAATGCCATGTTTTAATTTCTATTTTATTAAAGTATAAGTCATATATCATAAAATTCACCCTTTTAACAACACAATCTTAGGTTTTTGATATTCTCACAAACTGCTATGACCATGACCACTAACTGGAGAGGCCTTCATCACCCTTTACTCGGAAGCAGTCACTGGCTCATGTGTCCCTCCCATCGCTGGCAATCTCAATCTGTGTTAATTTGTCTATGAATTTACCTATCAGGACATGTCACATAAATTGGATCATATTGTATGTGATTTTTGTGTGTGTGTGTCTGCTTTCTTTTCTTTCACTTAATGTTATGATTTCAAAATTCATCCATGTTTAATGTGCATCAGTGTTCCATTAATTCTCATGGCCGAATAATTTTCCATTGTGCACATGTACAAGTATGCACACACATATGCATAGGCGTAAACATCTCTGGATGTTTGAATCATGCCTCTGTGAACATAGTGACACATACTTTATATGAACATATTTTTTTCTTTCTTTTTTTATTATTTTTTTTTCTATGTGTATGGGGTTTTTGCCTGCATGTGTATGTGTGCACCGTGTTCATGACTGGTACCTGCCAAAGTCAGAGGGGTGTGTAATCCCCTGGCACTGGAGTTATGGATGGTTGGGAGCCATCATATGGATGCTGGGGATTGAACCCAGGGCCTCTATAAGAGTACAAGTGCTCTAAACTGCTGAGCCATCTCTCCAGCCCCCTCCCACCCTCCCTCACACTGTTATTTTGAGACAGGATCTTGCTGTGTAACCTGGGATAGCCTCTAACTCATGATCCTCCTGCCTTGGTCTCCTGAGCACTGAGATTACAGAATTGTGCCATCATGCTTGGCTAAACATGCTCTCAGGTCTCATGGCATGTACATAGGAGGAGGGGGCGGGGACTGCTAGGTCACATGATCACTCTGCAGTCAATGTCTCAAGGAAGGATCCTGTGTATGCTACTACACTGCCTAGAGCTTTCTTTGTCATATGGTTACAAGTATTGACATCTGTATGGGGAACTGTCCACACAGACCAGGGTGTGGAACAAATGAGGTCTCAATAACTGCACATACACCCTTAGGTACACATTAGGTGATCAGACTACACAAACAAAAATGCTCACAGTAGTGTTGCTGGTTTAAAGAAGATTGAAATTTCCCAATGCCTATTGAGCATAGATTACATAAATACCTTGTGGAATGTCCATCAAAGAAAAATAAATGAACTCTAGCTACTCAGGAGATCATGGGTGTGGAGGTGGAGGTCTCACATAGTGTTGAAAGAACCAAGTCCCAAAAGAATACATATGGGATGATTTCGTTGGTATAAACTTCCAAAACAGAGGAAACAGAATCATGTGCCTTAAGGTTACATGTGTAGGTGGAAAAACTATTAAAATGATTCTAACAAAAAAACAGGATATCGGTTACCTCTGGCAGCAAAAGGGAAACCCATGTCAGGGAAGGGCAAGGGAAACTTCCGCAGAGCACAGCCAGTTGAGTCCTCATCCTAGGCTTGCACACTTGAAGGTTGTTCTGAATAATAGCAGCTGGATACAGGCACATGCCTACTCACCATCCATTCTGAAAGTCTGAGCTGATAATTCAAAGACTGGGCAGAACAGAACTCAGAGCCAGGTGTCTGGAGGCCTGGATTCTAGATCAGGTTCAGCACTCAAGAGCAGTGTGATCCCAAGGCACATTATTTATTTACTCTCTGCCTTGGGTCCCTTATCCCTAAAGTGAGGATGCTAACAATGTCAGCCCTCCTGAGGCTTCCTAGGTCTAGGTGTTATGCTAAGAGTCTACTTGTATTATCAGGAGCCATTATGCAGCTCCAAGATTGATTGGGGAAAAAGAAAAAAAAAAAAAAAAAAAAAAAGATGTTCAAAGCCAGAGCCTGCCTAAGGGTAGAGCTGGGAGTGGACCTTGGGTTCTTCACCTCTCAATGGAAGACTGCCATCTCCAAAGAATGCATCCCCTTTCCCTTTCCCATTCTGTGAATGGCTGTCTCCTAACCCAGTCAAGGTGAAAAATGTCCACAGCTCTCAGGTTCATATCTTCTACATGTGACACACAGACAACAGACCCTAGCAAGTCTGGCTAGAAACTACAAAAATCACAGGGACAGGATTGATGCTGATCTAATTTGAATCAAGTCCAATCAACTGTGGCAAAGGAGCATAATCACACCACAAATGAGACACAAGCCATGAAACTGAACGGGAGCACAGTAGTTGCTCTGAGCACACAGACGTCTAAGTCTGAAGAGACAATACATGGCCCTGGAACAGGGAGCACTGAACAGACTATTGGGCATCAACTCCTACTTAACCTAATCTCTGTAACAGTCAGTGGAGCAATGTGGACAAGTCCATTCTATAGACAAAGAGACTGAGAACCAGGCAGTGTCCAGGGTTCTTTTGTTTGTTTGTTTTCAAGATAGAGTTCCTCTATATAGCCTTGGACACCCTGGAACTGCCTTTGTAGACCAGGCTGATGTCGAATCAGAGATCCGATGCCTCTGCCTCCCAAGTGCTGGGGCTAAAGGCGTGTAATGCCACTTCCATCCAGCATGCCCAGGGTTCTTTAAGAGCAGCACCGCACATTTTGGGATCAACAATTATCTGTCGTGTGTGTGTGTGTGTGTGTGTGTGTGTGTGTGTGTGTGTGTGTGTGTTATCACACGCAGCATGCCATGGTTAGCAGCTGTCCTGGACTCTCCTAACCAGACACTCCTGCAACTGTGACAGTCAAAAATGGGGGCTGCAGTTTTAAGAGTACTTGTTACTATTGCAGAAGACCAGGGTCTAGTTCCCAGCACCCACACCAGGCAGCCCACAATCTGACTTCTAAGACACCTGCTCATGTGTGGTGCACATACAGACAAACAGGCACACATATCAACATAAAGTGAGAATCCTTCAATCATTTTAAAAAAAATGTCCCTGGGGACTGGGTGTACATTGCCCTCAGTGTGCGAAGCCCTATGTTTAACCCTCTCTAGATATAATGTCAAATGGGCCCTGCAGTTGGGAACTACGGTAGTTTGAAAGCAAATGCCCCCCAAAGGGAGCAGCAATACAAGGAAGTGTGGCTTTGTTGAAATAGGTGTGGCCTTGTTGAAGGAAGTGTGTGACTACAGGGGTGGGCTTTGAGGTCTCCTATGCTCAAGCTATACCCAGTTACACAGTTCACTTCCTGTTGCCTCCAGATCAAAATGTAGGACTCTAGCTCTTTCTCCAGCACCATGTCTGCCTGTGTGCCACAATGTCCCACCATGAGGATAATGGACTGAGCCTCTGAAACTATAAGCCAGCCCCAGTTAAATGTTTTCCTAACAAGAGTTCCCATGGTCCTGGTGTGTCTTCACAGCAATAGAAACCATAAGTATGACAGGAACCTTTGAAACAGGTTAGTGAGTTGTGCTTGTGAAATCCCTTTCTACTGCTAACATAGAACCAGGATCAAAATCCAGGCTGGGTGACTCTAAGGCCTATTCTTAGTCACAGTCTCCCTCGTGGTAATATCTAACTTGCCTCATACAGTTGCAATGTTATCAGGTGAACACACCTTGAAGAGTTAGGTGAAACATAAATGTAGCATACCACGTCTGCAAATTCTTCTCATGTGTTTCCAGTTCTGTATAGCTGCTCAACAGGATAGAACTCTTCATCACCAACCAACCACATTCCACATTTGGCTTCCTAATATGGTTGCTTCCTAGGTCCTTCCCTTCATGGGGATTGACACATTATTAGAAATTAATAGAATTTGTTTACTTATCTGTGTATGTCTGTGTGTATGGGTGTTCATGTATGTAGGTGCATGTGTACCTTGTGAAGTGTATAGAGACCAAAAGACAACTTTCAGGATTAAGTTCTCACCTCCTACCAAGTGGGTCCCAGAAATTGAACTCAGGTTGTCAGTATTGGCTGTAGGCTCCTTTGCAGTGAGACATCTTGCTAGCCCCTTTCATGAGGATTGCTATTTCCAGGTTCTTGCCTTCATGTGTCTAATTCCAACTCTCTGCTTTCTCTTACCACAGCTACCCAAGCTAGACTTACTTCACAAGAGTTAGGGCTTTCTTCAGATAATTGGTTCCTGTATTAGTTTCTTTTCTATTACTATGATGAGACACTATAACCAAGGAAACATATAAAAGAAAAGATTGTACTTGGTCTTGTGGTTCCAGGGAGTTAGAATCCATGATGGAGGCTGAAGGCACGGTGACAGGTGGTTGGAGAGTTCATACCTTGATCCACAAGCAGGAAACAACACAAAGGGAGTGGTGCAAGTCTGGAAATCTCAAAGCCCACCCTCACTGACACACTGCCTCCGAGGCCACACATGTCCACTAACCCATCCCAAACCGGTCCACTAAGTGGGGACCAAGTATTCAAACATACGAGCCCATGGGAGCCGCTCTCATTCAAACAGTCCCCAAAGTCCACTGACTAATAAATTATACCTCTTCCTTCATGAAGCCAATGGTTGCTTTCCTGAGACTTTTATTGGAAAGAAGCCCTCCATGAACATTCTTTAATCCGTTGGGCTTTATTCTGGTTTTTAGTATTAGCTGTGACTCAATTCTAGAAACTATGGAGTTCTTGATGAGGCTTTTCCATCCAAACCTGAAAGGGAAATATTTAGACTTAGAGAAGCAAATTGGTTCTATATGAGTGACAAGGAAACTGTCAAGAGAGCTTCTGGGAGTTTACAGAGGAAAACATATCCTGGGCTTAGCATTTGCTGCCCAGCCTGACAACCTGCGTTCAATCCCTGGGTTCACAATGGAAGGAAGGAGAGAACCAATTCCTGAAAATTGTCCTCTGACCCCCAAGGGTATGCTGTGGCATACACATATTCCTCTACTCCCTATTCATAAATAAATGCATTCTATTTTAAAAAGGATTGTATTTTATTATTTTAATTGTGTGTGTGTGTGTGTGTGTGTGTGTGTGTGTGTGTGTGTGTGTATGAGTATTGGTGCCCTTGGAAGCCAGAGGCATTGGGTCCAACTGTAAATGTACTAACAATTTTTTTAATTAAAAGAAAAAAAGAAAAACATATTCCTATAGGTTCCTTTAGCTAGCTGGTAAAATGACCATGATCCACCATCCACAGCCTTCTAGTCAAAATCTGAAAATTGAGGCAGAAAAACACATGGATCCTGAGTGTACAGCTCAATGGATTTGCCCAAAGTAAACACTCTCACAAAAACACCACCCAATCAAGAAATGAGTAACATTCCAGAAGCCCCTCTTGGGCCCTCCCAGCCACTCCCCACCCTCTTTCCCAAAGGCAGCCACTGTAATTTTAATCCTCTGACCTCCATATTTTTATATATCTGATGGCCCAGATAATTATCTCTAGAGGCCAGAGTTAATCAGAAGCTGGAAGCATTATTTTCCCATGAGTCATTTCTCTTCGGCATAGTTTATCAGTGAGGATGCTTCCAGCTGTAAGCAATAGAAACTGCAAACAAATAACCTCAACAATAGTAAGATTTATGCCCGCTCCAGAAATGGAAGACTTGCTATAGGGCAAGCTTTGGGATGAGTTTATGAGGCTCCTCGGTTAGTCTCAGCCTTTGTGAATTTCTCAATCTAGCAAGATGTTCACATTAGTTCTTTCTTGGAGCTCTCTCTTTTCAGAGAAGAAACAGCTCCCAGATGTCCCTTCACATCCCAACAGAAAAAACTGGGTCACATGTGCAGTCCACCAGACCAGGTGGGTGGGCTTATTCCAGCTGTCTTCGAACTTGGGCTGGGATAGACACTGAGGTGTCTACTCCAAATCTCTGTATGAAGAACCATGTCATGAAACTGAAAACATCTACTTTGTATTTATCAACATGCTTCATATTGCTAAATGGTAACGAGAGTCGTAAACAGAGATTTGTGGCTGAACATACTGTTGGCGATTCAAGGTTAGGGGTAAGTAATTGCGAGGAAGGAACAAATTGACCATGACAAAGTAAACACAGCAGCCCTTGCCCTCTCTCTCTTCTGAATGCTAATGGTCCTGTTTCTCAGAGCTGCCTGTTTGGGCACTGAGTCATGAAGATATTTTCTGAAAGTTATTGGGATAGTGTCTGTTACCAGTTATGCTAAACACAGTACATAATGTCTCAGTCTACACTTAGGACAAATCCTACCTCTTTCAAGTCACATGCTGGCCTGCTGCACACAAGAAGCCTGCCATTTAAATGCTACAAGGTACACCAGTCATGAACATGGGCTCCCCAAAAGATTCCAGGTTCTTTTCATTAACTTCAATATGTTCTAGAATATTCTCTCATGTTAAAAAAAAAAAGCCCAACATTTGCTTTTTTAAAATTATGAGTAGGAATCCATGTGTCTCTATTTGAATTTATTCTTTAAAATATTTATTTTATGTGTATGCATGTTTGCCTGCATGTATGCCTGTGCATGCAGTGCCTTTAGAGGTCAAAAGAGAGTTCCAGATCCCTGGGAACTGGAATTACAGACGGTTGTGCACTGCGGTGTTGGTACTGGGAACTGAACTTAGGTCCTCTCTAAGAGCAGCAAATATTCTTAACTGCTGAGCCATCTTTCTAGCACCACCAATATTTCTTTTTATGAGGTAACAGGGAATGTAATATGTTTTTAAATGTGGGAGTCATAATCTTATTAAATCCTGAATTAAGCCAGAAGTGGCATCTCATGCCTCTGATCCCAGCACTCAGGAGGCCAAGGCAGGCAGATCTTAGGTTTGAGGACAGCATGGTCTAAGTTTCAGGGCCACAAAGAGAAACCCTGTCTCAAAAAATCAAAGAAAGAAAGAAAGAGCTCTTTTTGCCCCATCTACTGCGTAAATGAAGACCATTCTCAGCAATCAGACCGTCGACATTCCAGAAAATGTGGACATCACTCTGAAGGGGTGCACAGTCATTGTGAAGGGCCCCAGAGGAATCCTCCGGAGGGATTTCAATCACATCTACGTAGAGCTGAGTCTCCTTGGGAAGAAGGAGAAGCTCCGGGTTGACAAATGGTGGGGTAACAGAAAGGAACTAGGAACTGGCCACTGTCCGAACCATCTGCAGTCATGTTCAGAACATGATCAAGGGTGTCACACTGGGCTTTCACTACAAGATGAGGTCTGTTATGCTCACTTCCCCATCAACATCATTATTCAGGAGAATGGGTCTTTGGTTGAAAAACGAGATTTCTTGGGTGAAAAATACATCCGCAGGGTTCGGATGAGGACAGGTGTTGTTTGTTCTGTCTCTCAAGCCTAGAAGGATGAATTAATCCTTGAAGGGAATGATATGGAACTTGTTTCAAATTCAGCGGCTCTGATTCAGCAAGCCACGACAGTTAAAAACAAAGATATCAGGAAGTTTTTGGATGGTATCTATGTGTCTGAAAAGGGAACCGTTCAGCAGGCTGATGAGTAAGACCTAAGTTACCCAGCTCCAGAAACAAGATCCTGAATTTAAGTATGATTTGGCATGTCTTTTGGGACAATAAAAGACTTGTATTGAAAAAAGGAAGAAAGAAAAAAGAAAGAAAGAAAGAAATTTGTCACTGCAAATGTGAATGATAAAGATGCCATCATCAGTAAATAGTAATCCAAATAATGGCAACACAATAATGATATTTTTGTGTTAAATGGCAAAATTTGCACATCTGTGAATGATAGTATAAATAGCAGATAGCTTTTAATGGCGGGTTATATACATATGTAACATTTCATACAGATATGTGCATGTATTAGTCAGGATTCTCTAGAAGAACAGAACCGATATGAATCTATGTATGTGTAGAAAGGGGATTTATTAGAATAGCTAGTAGGCTGTGGTCCAGCTTGTGCAACAATGGCTGTCTACCATTGGAAAATCCAAGAATGCAGTAGGTGCTCAGTCCGAAAGTCTGGATGTCTCACCTGATCTTCATATACACCAGAATCTGGAAGAAGTAGGCTCTAATGCCAGTGATTGAATGGGCTTGCCAACCAGAGCAAAACAAGCAGGCAAAAATCGAAAGCTTCCTTCTTCCATGTCCTTTATGTAGGCCGCCAGAAGAAGGTGTGGTCCAGGTTAAAGGTGGATCTTCCCACTTCAAAAGGTTCAAATTTAAGGTGGGACTTCCCAGTTCAAATTATTTAATTCAGAAAAATCCCTCACAGGTATGCCCAGCTGCTTGGGTTTTAGTTAATTCCAGAGTAGTCAAGCTGACACCAAGAATAGCTACCACTGTGTATGTGTATCAATAATGTTTACATTTTGGTTTAAAAAACTCTAAGGGGCTGGGGAAACAGCAAACTCCTTACATACTGAATCATCTCCCTAGGCCCTAGGCCCACACCCTAGGTACAATTTCAATTGTACCACATGTATAAGGTACTATCAGCACATGCAACTCTCTGTTATGTAATATTACCACTATAAGAAAATATATCAATAACCTTGCTTTATTTAAGTGAGTCTACTGTTTCTACCAAAGTAAAAAAATAAAACACCTGGAGAGATGGCTCAGTGGTTAAGAGCACCGCCTACAAAAAAAATAAAAAAAATAAAAGAACACTGCCTGCTTTTCCAGAGGACCCAGGTTCAGTTCTCAGCACCCTCTGACAGCTCACAACTGTCTGTAACTGCAGTCCTAGGGGATCCAAAACCCTCCTCTGGTACCAGGGATGCACTGTGGTGCACAAACATACATGCAAACACCTGTGCAAGGATTAAAGGCACATGCCACCACTGCCCAGCTAAAATGTGTAGTCCTCAAACTTGTGATCCTCCTGCCTCTGCCTCCTTCAGCAAATCCTACCAGCACGGGCCAAAACAACTACTTCTTAAGAATATTCAGGATCCTCTTTACAGTTAAGTAAATGTCACTTGGAAATTCCACAAGGTTAGGTCAAGTTTGTAGACTTTCAACAGGTGTGTTCCTCCCCACCCTGCCAGCAGAGGGCACATTCTCAGCTTCTGTTTAGTTGTAGCTGCCACCAAGCAAGCAACACAACATATTCTGTATTACCACTAGACAAAGCACCAACCTGGGTACAGTGAGGGATCTCAAAAGAGCTACAGAGCAATGACAGGTCTGAATAGTGGAGAATTCAGGTCAGTCAACCTGGACTAGAGAGGCTTCATGGAGACTGAGACTTGGGTTGGATTGTGAAACTGAGGCGTGACTCAGCAAGGCCCACATGGGAAATGGACTGTTTATCTCCCACCTCTTTCTTCCTGCCCGTAGCAGACATTGCTAATCAATGCCCTCGTGGATCTATTGGCCCATCAGGCCCAAATATGGTCCTCTAAGTAACATCATCCGGGACCAGAACTATTGACAAAGGCCCTCAGGAGGCAGGGGTAGGGTGTAGGTGGGTTCTGAATATTGACTCACTGGAGAGATCTCTTAAGGAGAAAGAACAAGGCAGAGGTGGGAAACAACAGAAGTAGTTGGAACCTGAGGGAGTTTTTTCCTACATTCCACTAACGAACAGTGAGATTTACCCTTGTTGTGCCCAGACTCTGAAGCCCCCAAACCACCAAGAGACCAGATCCGATGCAAAAGCAGAGTCATTAATTTATGAGTAAACTCGGTTCCCTGTCCCTGGTCCATCTGACCCAGCGGGTGGAGTAGGAGGGACCACGAGCAGCAGAGGGGCAGGGGCATATATTGGAGGTAGAGCAAGGGGGGTATCTGGGGTCTGCTAGTTGCATAGTAACAACCTCAGGATTGGCACAACTCTGGGTTGGGGGAAACCTGTAATGAGTTGATTGGTCAGCTGCAGCTACAGAAAGGTTGCTGTGCCTGGAGGCCATCTGAGTGTTGTAGCTACCTACTACATTGCTCTGTTATCAGTAAAGCACATCCAAAGCCCACCCGATAACTTCTGATTGGCTCCTTACCACAGGCAGTTTATTCCCAGTAATTCGGGCAAGGTCCGGGGGTGGTTGTGGGGGTGTCTTGCTGGGTCTTTTCTGCTGCCTGTCATGGCTGCCAAAGCAGGAGACTGGTGAGGGTCTAGGCCCTTCAATCCCTTTAGTAACTGACAGGACTGGAAGACTCTGGTCTCCTGGGGTGGCTTCTGGTCCTGCTCAGCTTTAGCACAAAAAAGCAACAAGGGAAGGAAGAAACCGGCTGAGCAATGATGGAGAATGTTCTTCTGTGTATATGTTTCTCTTATTGGTTAATGAATAAAAAACTGACTCTGGGCTTGTTGGCCAGACAGGAAGTGATGCAGCTAGGCAGAATCAGGATATAAGCAGGGACAAACAGGAAATCACTCTCTGTGGAGACACTGAGCAGTCATCATGTAGCAGGCAAAGGTGTTGCGGGTCTGGCATTCCCCAGTAAGCCAAGACCACGTGAAAATACTTAGATTAATAGAGAAGGGTTAATAATTAAGACAGAGCTAGCCAATAAGAAACCTTATCCAATGGCCAACAGTTTCATAATTAGTCTCATGTGTTCATTTGGGGCTGACATAGCTCTGGGACCAGGCTGGCCAGAAGAATGCCTGTAACAGAGCAAAGTTACTTCCATTATCTGCACTCAAACCAGAGAATTCCACATGGCAGTTTCAGAGCTTGGAAAGGGTCAGTCTGTGGTGGCAGAAGACACATAGCACCATCTTAACTTTTGAACTACATACATGTGTTGTCTACCAAAGAGAAAGGCGGTTGGGGAGAAGGCTCTGGGTTAACAGCACTTTTGCTCTTGCAGAGGACCTGGGTTTAGTTCCCAGTACCCACAAGGTGGTTCACAACCATCCATAACTACAGTTCTAGATCTGATGACCTCTTCTGATTTCTTTGGGCACCCAGCACACATGTGGTGTACATACATGTAGACAAAACAGTTATATACATAAGATAAACACACCTTTAAAAAGTAAATGAAATTTTATTTGTTTATTTATTTTTGAGGCAGGATTTCTCTGTGTAGCCCTGGCTGTCCTATAAACTGTCCGTCCTGTAGACCAGGCTGGCCTTGAACTCAGAGATTTAAGATTAAAGCTGTGTGCCACAATGACTGGGCTCTAAATAAAATTGCAAAGGGATTGCAAAGCCTTAAGGAAGGTTCTACAGCTCTTCTGTTAACATTGTCCGGGGTGAAGCATGCTGTGTGAGGTCACAAAAGATGCTGAAGCTGTTCACAGGTAAAGAATGGGCTGCATCAAGGATAGTTTTCTTGGGGCTCAGCAGAGCCTGCTCTTCCAGAGTTCAGTTCTCGGCACTCAGATTGATTGGCTCACACTCAAGGGGGATCTGGTACCTCTTCTGTCACATGCACTCACCTGCACAAAACCCCACATACATCCACATGATTAAAAGTAATAAAAACAAACCTTACAGAAAAAATAGTTTTCTTGCCCAGTATGTATGAGGCCCCATGTTTAATCCTTAGTACCACTAAACAATAAATACATACATAAAAAAGAAAATTAAATAAAAATAGCCCGGAAAGAACATGCATAGACAATGCAGTTATATAGGTATATTTACTTTCTATTGTATTTATGTGTTGGGGGGGCATGTGTATGTCCCAGCATACATGTGGAGATCAGAGGACAACTTAAGGGAGCAGATTCCCCTTCTACCGTGAGGGTTTCAGGGATCAAACTCAGTGACAGGTGCTCTTACGTACAGAGCCATGGGTAATGGTTGGAGACATAGATCAGTCAGCTAACATGACCACATAAATTGGGTATTGTGGTACACACCTGGAATCCCAGTGCTTGGGCTATCTTCTGGTACATAGGAAGTTTGAGGCCAGCCTGGGGCATATAAAACACTATCTCTGGAAGAAGAAGAAAAAAAAAGAACAAAAAAGTCTGGCATCTAGAAAAAAGCATCACATATATGAACAGACTTAAGGATTTTTTTTTTCTTTCTTTCAAACAGGGTCTCACAATGTAGCTCAGACTGGCCTTGAACGTGTGATATCCAGTCTCCTGAGTGCTAAGACTTTGAGGTCTATGACACAGTCCTTCCTGGCTGCCCAACCTGGTAATTCTCAATTCTCACAAAGTGTTTTTAAATCTTATTTATTACAGTAGTTAAACTAGATTATCCATCCATAAATCTGGAAGGCCTGAACTTATTATATAGAAAAGGATTCCCTTAAACTTGCTATGCTCCTCCTGCCTCTGCCTCCCAAGTGGGCACAGGACTGAGGCTATACAAATGCCACTACACCCTGCTTTCACAAATGGTTTCTTGATGAACTAAACTGAACTTATTTGAAACTGATGATGCTACCAAAATGGTTTTTACACATTAAGCCAGAAACAAGACAGGTTCCTACTGCATGTCCTCTGAGCCAGGGTGGAGTAGCAGCAGCTGCCTCATAAGGTAAGGTAATAACTATGGTAAGATGTATATGAAGTACTTAACACAAATGGGACAATATCATTCGTGGTTATAGGAAGGGTGCCAGAGCAAGACAGGCTGGGCACAGATTCTGACTCATAATTCACCTTATGAATACAGTCTTATAACCTTTTATGCCTCAGTCTCCCTTTCTATAATAACTGAGGGATAATAAAAGTATTTCGGTAAGATTGTTAAAGAGAACCAAATGAGAAAACGTACACAATATTAAGTGTTTCATAAGCGCTGTATGTGATCTCATTTTTAACAGAATAATCACATCAATTCAGATGTAGGCCTGACTCCAGGACAAAATACCATTTTGGCCAATGAGCTTTATATTCAGACAGAAAAATGACAAACTGAATTTGACAATTTGTTTGTATTATTTTCACTAAAAAGTGTGTGTGTGTGTGTGTGTGTGTGTGTGATTTTGAGAGTGTTTCTCATATAGCCCAGGCTGGCCTCAAACTCACTATGTATCTCAACATGCCTTAGAACTTCTCATTCTCCTTTCTCCACTCCCCCAATGCCAAGATTGCAGGTGTGCACCACATACCCAGTGCCTTAGTCAGGGTTCCTATTGCTGTGATAAGACACCATGACCAAAGTAACTTGGGGAAGAAAATGCATCATGAAAGGAAGTCATGGCAGGAGCTAAATAAAATAGGGCAGGAATCTGGAGGCAGATGCTGATGCAGAGGCTATGGAGGAGCAGAGCTTACTGTCTGGCTCCTTAAGGCTTGTTCAACCTGGTTTCTTATAGAACCCAGCACCACCACCACTAATGAAGAAAATGTTCTGCTGGCTTGTCTGCAGCCTGATCTCATGGAAGCATTTTCTCTACTGAGGCTCTCTAAATGACTTTAGCGGTGTCAAGGTGACATAAAACTAGCTAGCACACCCAGATCGAAAATTTTATTTCAAGCCAATGCAACCTAATTCTAAAGGTTAAATAATGTTAGTTTCCTAGAGCAGACTGGTTCTTAAAGCTTCCACATGGAGAGCTACACATGAATCTACCACAAACTCTCTTGCAAGTAGTTGAGATCATAGATGTGGCATCAGGCTTGCTTTTATTGTGATTATGTATATGGTGTGGGGTTGGAACAAATTTCTCTTCTCTTGTCCCAACTTCACATGGGTTTTGGGGATTGATTCAACTTATTAGGCTTGTGTAGCATGTACTTCTGCCCAGTAAGGCATCTCACCTGCCCATTTTTTAAGCATTATGATTATATGTATATGGGTGTTTTGCTTGCATGCATGCCTATGTACCAAGTGTGTGCCTCTTGCCCTCAGAGGGTGGTGGAACCCAGGTACTGGAGTTACAAATTTGAGCTGCTTTGAATTTTGCTTTTTTGTTTTTTGTGACAGGGTTTCTCTGTATTGTTTTGGAACCTGTCCTGGAACTAACTCTGTTGACCAGGCTGGCCTCGAACTCACAAGAGATCCTCTTGCCTCTGCCTCCTGAGTGTTGAGACTAAAGGTGTGTGCCACCAATGCTTGGCTGTTTTTTTTTTTTTGTTTGTTTGTTTTGGTTTAAGACAGGATTTTTCTATATAGCTCTGAGCTGTCCGGGAACTTGATCTGTAGCCCAGGCTGGCCTCAAACTCCTAGAGATCTGCCTGCCTCTGCCTCCCAAGTGCTGAGATTAAAGGCATGCACCACCACTACCCAGCCTGACCTTCAGTTTTTTATATAGGTGAGAATGACGTTCAGTTTCTGATCCTCCCCATACCCAGGTTACCCCATAAGAAGGGTCAAGTTGACTATACCTGGAATTAACTAAAACTCAAGCAGCTATAAGGGATTTTTCAGTATTAAATCATTTGAAGTGGGAAGACCCACCCTAAATCAGATCTTTTGAGGTGGGAAGTTCCACCTTTAATCTGAGCCACACTTTTTATTGACAGCCTATTTAAGTACATGGAAGAACTCTCTCTCCCTCTTTGCCTGCCTGCCTGCTTGGTTCCTCTTGCTGGCAAATCCAGAGTCTACATCTTTGGGATTCCAATATATACAGAAGACCAACTGTGACATCCAGACTGGTGGACTGATCATTACTGGATTTTGGGACTTTCTGTTGTTAGACAACTATTGTTGGACTGCTGGGCCGCAACCTGTAAAAACCATTCTAATCCTTTATCCATGTAGAGTTTATATAATCTATAAACTCATTCTATGAGTTCTGTTCCTACAAAGAACCTAAACTAATACACTCCCCACGTTTTTCTTTTCTCTTTTTTAAAGGCAGGGCCTCACTGTATAGTCTTGGTTGGCCTAGAACTTTCTGTGTAGACGAGGCTAGCCTCAAACTCACCCATGCTGGGATCAAAGGCAGTCACCATCATACTCAGCTTTTCTCCCGATTCTTGAGGCACAGGAAAGCTTTTCGACTCTGTTAGGGTTTCTTCTAGCATTTAACTCCATCTTAAAAAGAATGTTTTGTCACTGCTTCCTGACTTTCTCATTTGAAAGATCTGTTTGCACTTTCACATACAGCAATCCCACGTGACTCCTCCATCCCCCTACAGGCAGCAAGTTGTCTCCAGCATTTACATTAACACTATTCTAAGTACAATTCCAGAATACATATCCTTCTTTTACAGCTTGGGGTTTTTTGTTTGTTTTAGCAGAATTTCTGCTGTGAAGCCTGGGCTGGCTTCAAATTCAAGATCTACCTGCCCCAACCTCCCAAGCTCTGAGATTACAGGCATTTCCTTGGATAACCAGAGGTATTTCCTTAATACCTGTATATCTGAACACTTTAACCATAAGCTTGCAAGAATGTGAGGTAAGAGAGCTGGAGTTCTAGGCCAGCAAAAGTACACAAGACTCTTGTTGTTGTCTTCTTGAGACAAGGTTTCTCTGTGCAGCTTTGGAGCCTGTCTGGAACTCACTCTGTAGACCAGGCTGGGCTCGAATTCAGAGATCCACCTGCCTCTGTCTCCAGTGTACTGGGATTGAAGATACACACCACCATTACCTGGCTCACAGCAAGACTCTTAATAGTTAACAAACATTTTTAGTGCTGCAGATGTCACTTAGTGGTACAGTACTTGCCTAGCATGGATGTAAGTCCTGGGTTGGATCTCCAGCACCAGCAAAACAAAAACAACAAAATCTGTTTGACAAGAAAATTGAGTTATTGCAAGCCTATTATTGCTACAGAAACAGGTGGTGGCATCAATTTATAATGGCAGCACTAGGTAGGCTGAAGAAGATGGGTGTTGAATTCAGAGGCCATTCTGTGCTGCATGGTTAGGCCTTGTCTCTAAAAGCAAAAACAAAACAAAACTAAAAAACCCCAGCCAGTCAGGCTCAAATTCTGTCCCCAACCCCTGTGACTTTCTGACTCAGTAGTAAAATCTGGAAAATCTGGACATCCCATGTCACTGGGGAACGACAGTAAGAATAAAGATCAGGAATGTCTGGGGCCATCAGTCACTTGGTAACACACAGCATGTGTCACATAAATAATAGTTTTACAACTGCATTCATAATTCACCAGAAAAACAATTGTAGTTCAGTGCTTTATAATATAATTGCATTGTTTTTTAATTCTTTTATGTGTATGGGTCTTTTACCTGCATATGTGTATGCATCACCTATGAACAGTGACCATAGAGGTCAGAAGAGGATACTGAGTTATGAGTTGTCATGTGGTACTGGGACTTGAACCTAGGTCCTTTGGAAGAACAACCAGTACTATTAACTGCTGAGCCATCTCTTTAGCTTCAATAATTAAAATTTCAAGATGCATGTAAGTAAAACAAACCACCCAACCCACAGCGAGGCAGTGATGGTGCATGACTTTAATCCTAGCACTTGAGAGGCAGACACAGGCAGACCTCTGAGTTTGAGGCCAGTCTGGTCTACAGAGCAAGTTCCAAGACAACAAGGGCTACAGAGAATCCCTGTCTCAAAAAACTTAAGGGGAAAAAAAAAAAAACAAAAACAAAAAAAAAAAAAAAAAAAAAAAAAAAAAAAACATTTAAGGGACTAAACTGAGCCAGCTTTGAATACACAGGACACCTATCTAGCTAAATGCTGTCAGATGTATGCTACCCATTACCAGACTTAAATAAATTACGTGGGGTTTTCCAACCCTAAATTTGTGTAAATGGAATCACAGTCTTGTCAGATTATCATGAATCAATCAAGATTTGTCACGAAACTACCAAAGAGCAGGAAGAGTGCTCTGATAATGAATTCTTATTAGTATCAGAGATTAAACATTAGGTTCAAATGCTGTCGTTAAGAATGGGGCTATCCCTTCCTGTCACTAATCCCCGATTCCTGTGGTAGTGGAATCACCAGGTCCTAATGAGTGATCTACTGTGACCTAATGTTGGTCATGCTAGAAGGCTATCAGTATGTGATAGAGGTAATTATAAAAATGGTTTATTTCCCTTGCTTCATACAATCACTAGAACTTCAACCTTTGTTTAAATTTCCCCAGCAGTTTAGCTAGTTCCAAGAAAAGCAATCATTTGAGGCCCAGCACTGCAGATAATAAAACATTACCTCGTGTTGGCTTTTCTTTCTCAGTAGAGAACTCCAAATTGTTTTCTGGTTCCTACTTCATACCCCTTAACCTGGCAGAACCAGGATAGCTGTATCTTGCAACTCTCAGATGAGAGATCCACTTCCAACAAAGAACCCTGAAGAACCACAGCACACTTAGGTTAAACAAATGTTAGCAGAGATATACAGAAAAATTGTGTGCACCCCAACTGTTCTCATAGGGAATACATGAGAAGCACAGCACCAACATTTCTTAAAAAAAAGAAAAAAAAGTTGATTTTTTTTTTTTTTTTTAAAGCAACTGTAGTCAGGACAAGAAAAGGAAAACAGTATCTTTATTGTGTAGTTCTAACAAACATTCACTGTGTGCACATTCCAGTAGAAAGAGACAAAGATCTTTGTTCAAAATAAGCTGAAATCAAATAGGTAAACAAACTCCATCATTGAATACACAAAAGGAATGTTAATATTAGTCACTCACAGTTGAGGGTGCAGTAAAAAGCAAGTTAAATAGCTGAAATGATGTTCTGCCCGAGCAGCCAATGTAGGCGATGTAGGCATGGGCAAGGAGTGGTCACTGAAACTCATGAGTAAGACACTGGGCATAAGGCAGGTGACTGGCACATCTCTGCTTCTTCAGAAACCCCCTCCTAGACCACCCTACACATTCCAAAGCTGCCCAAATATGACGGAGCTCTTTATTACTTTGAGATATTTGGCAACTGAATCACACAGCTTCAAAACTTCAGTTTCTTGTTGAGACATGACATGTTTGGATCCATTTCCCTTGGGTAGGAGGCAAAGAGCATTCATGTTCTGTGCTTCAGTCACCTCAGGTGGACTTCAGCCAGGTGGGTATCCCCTGAGAAGTATGGATGCCATATATGACGATGCATCTGGCTTATAAAAGCATTCCTCGCTGCTCCCAGCACTGAGCGAGCACAAACCCAACCAGAGCACAAGCCCCGGTGGCAACTGCTCAAAGAGCCTGCCTACCAGCTCAAATGATAGCTTTGGACAGACTTGTCTGCTCAAGTAATCATACAAAGAGCTATAAACACAGTCCACAAACTTTGTCCCACTGTGTTCTTTACAAACGTGCAGTCACTCGGAAAAGAAAACCAGCTTCCAGGGCCAGGTAAGAACTTTTAGAGAATGGGCGTTAACACCCTGTGTCTTGGTAGCACAAATTCCCTTTTGTGTTCACCAGTTATTAACTTAGATGGTGTGGTGGCAACTGGCCACTTTAGGAATAAACAACCGAACACCCCACAGGTTGGGCTATTGTTAGCCAACAGAGGCTGGCTCCTCTTGCTCTCAATGAGTTAGCATAACCCACAAATGTCAAGGCTTCTTTGACAAGTTCTTTTTTAATGCATCTGGTGCACATACTGTATTGCTTTGTTTAAGAAAAGCCTCAACAAACTCTCACCTAAGACCTACCTCTCCTCCTAGCTGTTTATGTAGGCAACACAATTACAGCAAAAAGACCTAAAAGAGGTTTGGGGGGATTTGTTTTGAGACAAGAATCTCACTATGTGGCTTTAACTGGCCTGGAGCTTGCTATGTAGACCAGGCTGGCCTAGAACTCAAGAACTGTCTGCCTCTGCCGCCTAAGTGCTAGGAATAAAGTCATGTGCCACCATACCTGGCCAAAAAAAAAAAAAAGCAAGCAGTATTTTTTAATAATATAAAATGATATCACATTATCAGTAGTTCAAAAGAAGCCCTGGGTATTAGATGGACTTCATAAATGGCAAAGACAAGTATGAAAATCTTTTCCTTCTGGCTTTCAGTAAAAGAAACAAGCTCAGATAAAAGCAGGAAAAGAACAGATTGTGAAATAGAAAAACACGATTTTTATATTGGTATCAAAACACCAACTGTACTTAAAAAATACAGTTCTTTATTTGGGGGTGGGGAGTTGAGACAGAGTCTCTCTGTAGACCAGGCTGACCTTGAACTCAGAAATCTGGAATTAAAGGAGTGTGCTGCCACCGCCACCACCACCCAGCCAAAAACAGTTTTAACATTTCCTATAGCCAGATGTTTTTCACTGGATGTAAAGAGACTGCCAACACACATTCATAACTGATCTAAGTTATCTTCAGGCTTAGTGTTAGCATGAATGTTCCCTTCCTGCACTTCAATGTACCTTTATTCTTTCCATCAACCCAACATATTGCATGTAGCTTGGATATCACAGCAAGTGGACCCCAAGCCTCACTGCACACAGACCTTCCTTGCCTTTATGTGGTGTACTCAGTCATGCCACTTTTGTTACAGTATAACTACTCTTTCAATCTACCATATTACAGAATTTTTAAAGATAAATGTGATTAAGTCTATATCCCTGATATATAGAAATCATCTAAAAATTACTCTGAAATATTATATCCAAGTATGCAAGGAAAAGGCTAATGTTATTTTAATGAATTCTGAATTCATTCAATTGCTAAATCACAGAATAGAAGTCCTGGGCTGAACTTTTTCTTAAATAGTTTGCATGGGCAGACTGGTTTAATGTGCAGTTTCCTGTCCTGTCAAGCCCCTGGCAAGCTGGAAGGGAGGCAAGAGACACTTCCCAGCATTTCTGGTCCTTCTAGAATTCAATGGCTTCCTGCTGGACATGACAACAGTCCAGAAGCAGATTGGTAATGAACAAAGGATGTAGAGGAAAATCATAGATAATGGGAAAAAAAAAAATAACTGGGAAACTGTCATGTACTGCCACAGGAAAAAGAATATATTAAAAGAGGCCAGGAAAATGCCTGGACCAATGAGAAACAGTAATGATTAACTACTACTCTCCAATAAAATACATATCCAAGGGAGGAGGGAAAAGCTTCCAGATTTATCAGTATAACCCTCAGAAGAAAAGTAGAACAAAATCACCAAGCTGGAGCCATGTAAGTAAAACAGAAGAAAACAGAAGTCTCTTGGCAAGGTCTCCTATCTTAAGTGGCATGCCCCCAACAATGATATTTACATGTAAATTATTTTACTGAGATAAGGCCAAACTTGAGTTTCTTACTTTGGTAAAACAGGGAATTAAAAATTAGTTAATCAGTAAACAAAAAAGCGGCAAGAGCCTTCCCTGAAGCCACATGGACACAACCACAGGCTTCAGTGACGCCCCATGCTAACACTTGTCTTTCACCAGCAGACAGCCAGGGTGGAAGACGGTTAGAAAAATTGGTGTCAGACCAGAGAGCGTGCCGGTCACTTTAAACTGCTGTCCTGTAAGTGGTGTTTTGTTCTCTTTTTAAAAAAGATTATTCTGAATTCACCTTAACTCACTGATCCCTTCTTCGGCTCTTCTATACCTAAGAGACCAAAGGGATGCAATTTGTAAAGTACTCTTGGGAAGAAAGAGGCTGGACTGAGGGATAAGAGAGAGCCATCTACACTATCTGGGAGGGAGAAAACCACATAGTACTTTTTTTCTTTTGTATGGTTTTTAAAATTACATTTGTTTAGTGTGTGCTTGTGCCTCTGTGTTATGTCTCAATGTGTGTACCTGTGTGTATATACAGGTGTCTGTGTGTACATTAGAGTCATAGCATACATGTTGGTCAGAGGGCAACTTTTGGGAATTGGTTCTCTCCCTCTACCATGTGGGTCCAGGGAATCAAACTCAGGTCATCAGGCTTGGTGCAATTGCTTTTACCCAATGATCTATCTTGCAGGCCCCTTATTTTAGTAACATTCATAAAATCATTTGACAGCTGTGTTTCAAATAAGATAGACACATCTTAACTTCATGAAAATCCCTTATGATAAATGACAAAATTAAATCAGAATTAAAAAAAAATAAATTTACTTAAAAGAAAAATGGGAAAAGATTCAAAACTAGAGTACTGTTCCCTTAAATATATCTAATGTGAATTCAGAGTATCAGAAATCATATACTGTCCCCAAAGGCCATGTCTCTACAACATAGGAACTCTAATCATCTACATAAACTCTGAAATGAAAGGAATGGGTAGAAGCCAGTGAGAAGCCCTGGCAAGGACACACTGTGAGCAGGGGCTTTAGGCATCAGGCTCTGGCTGTGAAGGACCCTCCCTGGTCCTAGACTGAAGAAGGACAGATATCTAGTCAGTCTTGGCTGGGGAAGGGGGGAGAGGGAAGGAGGGGGAAACTGGCAGGATTTAGGGGGAAGCATTGTTGCAGCCTCCAAAGTCAGTCTCAGCTTCTCACTCCCAGGAGCCTGTGCTCCCACACTTCAGCATGGTCTCCTCAGGAGGATTTGCTGTCCGCCGTGAAGTGACGATACAGGAAACCTACAAGAATAGCGCCCACGACGGGGAGAATCCAATATGCCCAGCAACTAGAAGTAGGAAGAAAACGCAATGATGTTAAGAATATTTTACCCAAATAATAGAAATTTTTTCAGCACCTGTTTTAAAACTCGTGAGAAAAGTCTTGATTTTCCCTGGAACTTTTACCACACAGTATTTGAAAGGAAATCAAAAAACCTAACTCTACATTTATTTGTGTCTGTGCAACACATGGGAGTTGGTTCTCTCGTACCACATGGGAACTTGAGTTACCAGACCTGGCAGGTGTCTTTATTTGTTGAGCCATCTTGGAAGGCCCTAAAGTCCTCCTTTTAGAAAGGATGTAAAAAATAAAATAAAAAAGATTTAATTTGCTAGGTGGTGGTGGCACACTCCTTTAATTCTAGCACTTGGGAGGCAGAGGCAGGTGGATCTCTGAATTTGAGGCCTGGTCTCAGAGCTAATTCAGGATAACCAGAGCTGTTACACAGAGCAACCCTGTCTCAAAAAACAAAATTAAAAGAAAAATTTAACTTGCAGGGTGAGGTCGTGTATACCTTTAACCCCAGCACTCTGGAGGCAAAAGCAAGTAAATCTCTGAAAGTTCAAGGCCACCACACAGTGACACCCATCTCAAAAAACAAAACAAAACAAATGTAGTTCAGTAGTAGAACACTTACTTACCATGCAAAAGGCCCTGAGTTTGAACCCTAACACCACAATATAACAAAGAGAATGCATAATATGTTATCAAAACATATATAAGCTGGACACAGTGGTATATGCCTGCAAACCCAGCTCTCTGGAAGTTAAGGCAGGAGAATTGCTGCAAATTAAAGGCTAGCCTGGGCTACATTGTAAACGCCAGCCCAACAATAGCTATGTAGCAAGATGCTGTCAAACAAACAACAAACAGAACAAAAAAGGAACATGAACACACATGTACATCCCATAATCCCAGCATTTGGATACTAAGACAGGAAGATCAAGAGCTTGAGGACCTGGAGACATTAAGTTAAGGACTTGAGTGTGTTCACCAGAACTCAAGTAAAACTTCAGGGAAAAGTGGTTATGCTTGAAATCTCAGTGCTAGGAGATAAAGATGGTCAGATGCCTGGTATGTGCCAGTGTAGGCAAACTAGTGAGAAACCTAGTCTCAGACAATGTTCATGAGGATGAAATCTGCACATCTCATGCATACATATGCACTCAGAGACACACAAATATTTTTTAAAAACTTATTCTGGTGTTTCAAAAAGAAACAAAACAAAACAAAACAAAACAAAAAAAAAAAACAAAACAACAACAAAAAAAAAACCAACCACTAGATATACATAAATACCTTTCTAGGTGTTTCTATGAAGACATACTGGTTATTTCTGGGTTATGAGGTTAGAGACATTAAAATTTGCCTTTGTGGAAGCTAGAGAGATGGCTCAGTGGTTAAGAGCACTGACTGCTCTTCCAGAGGTCCTGAGTTCAATTCCCAGCACCCACATGGTGGCTCACAACCATCTGTAATGAGATCTGGTGCCCTCTTCTGGCCTGCAGGCAAACATGCAGACAGAACACTATATATACAATAAATAAATCTTTAAAAAAAATAAATTTGCCTTTACTGCAGTATTTTTATGTGTATGGTGCTAGGGGCAAGACCCCATATAGATATTAATGTTATCTATCTTATTATAAGTTTAGAAGCAACACAATCTTTGCACCCCAAGTAAGAAGCTGGTAATGGGAGTCAGGTGGCCAAGCTCTCAAAGTCTAGTTTTATTTGTTGTTTTTTTTTTTTAAGATGTATTATTTATTTTATATCTATGACTTTTTGTCTGCATGAATGTAAGGGTTCATGTGGGTTCGTGGTTCCCTAGGGTCAGAAGAGGGCATCAGATCTGCCTGGAACTAGAGTTGTAGATGGTTGTGAGTCACCATGTGGCTGCTAGGGAACAAACTCAGGTCTTTTGCAAGAGGAGCAATTGCTCTTAACTACTGAGCTATCTCTCTAAATCCTTCATGTCTAGTTTTAATTTTGAACACTAATGAGGATATACAAAAAGTACAGGGGTTGTTTTAAAAGAAGTTAAGCAGTGGCAATGCCATGGGAAATACTGCAGGTGACTTCTCTTAGGAGTTTCAGAGCAGATACTGTTCTCCTTAAAACAAGTTTTAGTAGCCAGGTGTTGGTGGCACACCCTTTTGATCCTAGCACTTGGGAAGCAGATCTCTGTGAGTTGGAGGCCAGACTGGTCTACAGAGCAAGTTTCAGGACAGGTTCCAAAGTAATACAGAGAAACCCTATCTCAAAAAACAACAAACAAAACCAAGTCTCTCTCTCTCTCTCTCTCTCTCTCTCTCTCTCTCTCTCTCTCTCTCTCTCTCTCTCTCTCTCTCTCTGTGTATGTGTGTGTGTCACGAGTGCACATATTTATGTGAATAGGTGTTTGGTGTACATGTAAATCCCTATACACTTGCATGCTTCTGCCTGAGGTGTCTGATCAGAAGGTGTCAGATTCTCTGGAACTAGAGTTACAGATGTTTCTAAGCTGCCATGTGGGTGCAGGGAACTGAACCTAGATCCTCTAGAAGAACAGCAACCGCTCTTAACTGCTGAGCCTCCTTCTTTAAAGCCTCCATCTTTAAAGCCTCCTTAAAACAATTCTTTAATAGAGCTAATTTAGCTCCACTTGGCTTAAGCTGGGAGGCTTTCTGTGACCCAAATAGAGGCCTGCCCCTCTATTTAACATATCCACTCTTGGTATGAAAAAGTTCCAAACCAATAAAGCCAGTTTGGGATTGTTAACAAAAATTATTCTCTTTGCCTACCTAAACAGATCTAGCACAGTGTACACAGAGGTAGTGTCAAGTTACTTCTAACAAATGAGAATGACAAACAGGCAGCTTTGCTTAAAAAGCCAAGACAGCGAGGTGTTTTGCCTGCACGTATGAACGTGCACCACATGAGTTCCTGGAGCTCTCGAATGTCAGAAGGTGCTAGGTCCCCTAGAACTGGAGTTATACAGCTGGTAGTGAACTGCCATGAGAGTGCTGGAGCAGTGTTCTTTACCACTGAGCCATCTCTCCAGCCCAGCTATAAACATTCATGTATCTGTTACCTTGTACCTTTCTTTTGTACAACAGTCACACCATGTTGCCAAAGTTGATCTCAAAACTCCTGGGTCAAACAATCCTCTCCAGTAGTGAGACTACAAGGCAGGCATACTACACTCTGATTTGTGACTTGTTCTATTGCAGGTTCCACAGAAATGAAATTGTTAGGTCAAAGTTACTTACTAACAATGTCAAAATGTTCCAAAGTGAATGTTCCCAGAAGAAGGAGTAAGAATCTTCATAACTTACTCCTAATAAGCAGGTCTTCTTATGTACAGTAACTCTAGTTTTTGTCCACCTACTAGGCATGAAATAGGCCCATGATTTTAACGATATGACATTAATGAGAACACTTATACAGTGGGGACAGCACAACATGAGGAACTGTGCTAAAAGGTGGCAACATGAGGAGGTGGAGAACCACTGCTGTGTGCCTCCAGCCTGCCTCCCTCCAACCTCACATCCTCTTTTTTAAAAGAGTTAATACTCTCCCTCCAAAACTAATTATTGTTGCCTGTATCTACATAGGAAGTCTGTGCTTTGGGTTTTCTTTTAAAAATTTTATGCATCTAGACATTTTACCTACACACCAGTCTGTCTATATGTGCATGACTAATGCCCAGAGACTAGAAGAGGGCATCAAATCCCACCCTATCCCCGAGCTGGAGTTAGAGATGGTTGTGAACCACCATGTAGGTGCTGGGACTCAAATCCAGGTCCTCTAGAAAAATCAGCCAGTGCTCTTACTGCTGAGCCATCTCTCCAGCCCCAAAGATGTGTACTTAAAAAGAATCTCTTGCCAGACATTATGTAGACTGTAAGAAAGTCCATTAGGGAGATACTAACCTTTTGCACGTACTGCTTTTTGAAGGATCCTGAAGAAGTCACATGTTCAAAAATAACAGAAAGAGAACATTAGTACAGTACATTTAAGTCTTCTTGGATATCTATAAACTGTAGCTTATAATAGAATTTCCTTTACACATTTGATGCCTACAGCCTCTAAATGATGGATAGACTTGAAATCTTTTATTCCTAATAACACATTGGCATTTCTTAGTGAATAAACTAATGAGAACACAGAAATGATCTGTTTTTTACACATAAAAAATCAATGATAAAAGTCTATTTGAATGGCCAGGTGATGGCAGTGCACATCTTTAATCCCAGCACTCAGGAGGCAGAGACAGGCCTCTGTGAGTTCAAGATCAGCCTGGTCCAGAGAGTGAGTTCCAGGACAGCCAGGCTACATAGAGAAACCCTGTCTTGAAAACAAAACAAAAGTCTATTGAAATGAACTAATAGTTTGGGTCACAAAGACAGGCCTATTTAACTGAACTTGCCATAGCATAGCTAAAATCACAATTTCTAAAAACATTTAAAAAGTCCTCAAATCTTTCCTTTTGCAAAACTATCAACTATCAAATGCTCTTGGACATAGATAGAGACTACTACTTTATGGCTTACTTTCTGAAATTGAAACTAGAGAATTTGGGGATTACCTAACTTTTTTTTTCTTAAGATTTTGTTTTGGTTTTGTTGTTGTTGTTTGTTGTTTTTTTGAGACAGGGTTTCTCTGTGTAGCTCTGGGACTTGCTCTGGAACTCACTTTGTAGACCAGGCTGGCCTCAAACTCACAGAGATCCACCTGCCTCTGCTTTCAAGAGTGCTGGGATTAAAGGCTGTGCCACTTGGCTGTTTTTAAGATTTATTTAATGTTATGTGCATTATAAGTGTTTGCCTTTGTGTATGTATATGTGCCAGGAGTAGGGTGTTGAACTCTGTGGAACCAGCATTATAAACATTTGAAAACTTCCCAGGTTCCTGGGAATAAAACCTGGGTCCTTTGCAAGAGCAAGCAATGCTCTTAACTACTGAGCCATTTCTCCAGTCTTTGATTATTTGACAGCTAAAAGGGGAAGAGCTGTTAAAGGAAAGAAAATACTAAATGAATGCTTTTTCTTTTTAAAAAACAAATCCACTCTGTGTAGTCCAGACTAGCCTTAAACTCATGGCTCTCTTGCTTTGGCCTCTTGCTGAGATTACAATTGTACACCACTATATGATCCAAATAATCCTAGAAATTAGGTTTTAGGGGCTGGAGAGATAATTCAGAAGACCTGAGTTCAATTCCCAGCACCTACACACTAGCTTATAATCATCTGTAATTGCAGTCCCAGGAATCTGATAACCTCTCCTGACCTCCACAAGCACCAGGCATGCATTTGGTGCACTGACATGCAGCAAGCAAAACACCCAAACACATAAAAATAAATAAACACAATTTTGGGAATAAAAAGCAATTACTTTATATTATTTATATGGACAATGAATTGAAACAGATGGAGATCAGCAGTTGCCTTAGGCTTGGCAAGCAGGACTGGGAGATAAATGGCTGGTAATAGGTTCAAGATTCCTTTTTATATATAGTGATCAAGTTGTTATAAAATTGATTCCAATTATTATTGTACAGTGCAGTTGTACACGAATGAACTAAAAACAGTTATACAGATTAATACACACTTCAATCCTGAAATCACACAGATGTAATCTCTACATTTCAAACCTTTTCTACTCTCTTTACAACAAAATTTAAAACAAAACTCAGTCCTGAAGCACAAGGTATTAAGGGTTTAATTCCTCATAAATCAATAAGTAAATAAATATATTATGAACAGGAATACTAAAGATGATATTTGTAGGTTAAAAGGTAATATTTTATGCTCAAGTATTTTAATTAGGGTTACTACTGTAGTGATGAAACACCATGACCAAAAGAACCTGGAAGAGGAAAGGGGTATTTTGTTCACAATTACAGCTCATCATCAAAAGCAATGAAGGCAGGAACTCACACAGGGCAAGAACCTAGAGGCAGGAGCTGGGCAGAGGGCATGGAAGGTGCTGCTTACTGGCCTGCTTCACATGACTTGCTCAGCCTGTTTACATAGAGAACCCAGGACCACCAGCCCAGGGATGGCACCACTCACAATTAAGAAAATGCCCTACATCCTATGGAAGTATTTTCCTAATTGAGGTTTCCTCCTCTTAGATGACTTTATCTTGTGTCAAGTTGATATAAAACTATCCAGCACACCAAGTAGACTTTTCTAAAGGTTTTTTTGTTGTTCTTGCTGTTGTTGTTTTTTATGTGTATGAGTATGTGCCTGCATTTATATGTGTGTGTACACAACATGGAAATAAGACAAGAGCATTGATCCCCTCAAACTGGAATTAACAGGCAGTTGTGAGCTGCCATGTGGGAACTAAACCTCACTCAGTCCTTGGAAAGAACAGCTAGTGCTCTTACCACTGTGCCATTTCTCCAGTCCCAAGTAAACTTTTTATAAATCTTCCCATAACTGAAATATATATAGTATCTTCCAGCTCAGCACTAACTCAGCTTCGCTGTTTGTAGAATGAAGATTCAGATGAACTTAAATTCTAAAATCATTTCTCCAGCACAATTTTCTGAGCCAAGGCATTTTAGCAAAACCTTTAGGATCAGCAGAAGCACCATTCTCGCATGTCTAGGAAACTGAAGGAGCATTATAACCACATGCCCATCTCTTTCTCTGTCACTAGCTCCACAAGAGAATGTGTGTGAAAATGAGAATAAGAAAGAAATGTCTATCTAGCAGTCATGGACCAGGATATTGAGATCAGGGGAGGAAGATTTCACTCTAGTTTGTAAGAAAACACGAGAGAGAACAAACACTAAAGGAATGCAGTAAACTTCATCACAGAACACAGGAAAGAGCCAAATTTATGATTATAAGGCATTAAAGTAGAGATAGGGTGCTGTAACTTAGGCTAATTACAGATTGTACTTAGGCTTTCAAAAGCATAAACAACAGATGTATAAAATGTATAAGGAGCTTGTGATCAATTCCTAAGATGTATTTGCTATTTCAAGAGGATTCCAAGTATTTAAAACTTAAGCCTCAAGCATCTTCAATAACCCACATAGCAGTTCCCCAGCTTTTTACTCATTCACTATGGCTTCTGTGCCAATGGCTTACGAAAAACAAGTAGGGAGCTTTTTATTTAAAACAGTGCTGGAAAGGACTCTCTCCCCATATTATACCATGGCCCTTATATCAAAATGTACCTCTATGTAAATTTTATTTTTGTTTGTTTTTGGTTTTCAAAACAAGGGTTCTCTGTGTAACAGTTCTGGCTATCCTGAAACTCAAGAGATCCATCTGTCTCTGCCTCCCAAGTGATGGGATGAAAGACATACACCAGCACAATCTATCTTGAATTTTATTATTAGGTGCATGCTACCACTTAAAAAAGAAGGGGACAGAAGACTGAAGATTTAAATATTTTGCCGGGCATTGGTGGATCACACCTTTAATCCCAGCACTAGGGAGGCAGAGGCAGGTGAATCTGTGAGTTCGAGGCCAGCCTGGTCTTCAGAGCTAGTTCCAAGACAGCCTCTACAGCAATACAGAGAAATCCTGTCTCGAAACCCCCCCAAAAAAGATTTAAATTTTATTTTATAGACTAAATTATATAAGATCATATAGTATATAATCATGGAGACAGCCTTCTCGTGAAGTTCTAGCATACGTAATGCTTTTACTACAAATCAACTCTTTGAATAAAACCCTTTTTATTACTGGTGACTAAGAGTACATTATAGCAGGGCTGGAGAGGCCCTGCAGTTAAGAGCACTGTTTGCTCTTCCAGAGGACCCGGGTTCAATTCCCAGAACCCACATGGCAGTTCATGCCTGTCTGTAACTTCAGTTACACAGACATACAAGCATTCAAAATACCAATGAACACAAAAACTAAAAGTACATTATGCCTATGTGTTGAGTATGTATGTGAGTACAGTGCCCTGGAAGGCTAAGAGGGTATAGGGTCCCTTGGAGTTAGGGTTACAGGCTGTTGAGAGTTACCTAATACGGATACTGAGAACTGAACTTCAGTCCTCTGAAAGAGCAGCATACATTCTTAACAGCTAAGCCACCTCTCCCGTCCCAAATGCTTTTTTTTTTTTTTGGATGAAAATGGAGTTCCAATAGTTACTGCCTTACAAAGTGTAGGTCCCTGTAGTCAGTCTACTGTATATAAAAATATTTCTCTGTCGACAGGACAAGATTTAAAAACAAGAAACACTCCCTAATACCAATTTCTAGGTTCTCTTAAGAACTCACTATAGGATTCTTACTGAGAAACTGCCTCAAGAAAACAACAAAAAAAGAACCCACTGTGATGATACATATAACACAAAAGAAAAAAACAAAAAACAAAAAAAAAACCCCACATAGTTCATTTGGTAGAATGACTGCACATATGAATCCCTGTGTTTGAGCAACACATTATTAACAAGATGTGGTGGCCTACACAAGTGATCCCAGAACTTAGGAAGTGGCGCAAAAAGAATCAAAGTTCAATGTCAACATCTGTTATATGGTAACTTTGAGGCCAGCCTGGGCTACATGAGACTTTGTCTCAAGAGAAAAAAAACATCCCGCTGAGCGTTGATGGTGCACGCCTTTAGTCCCAGCACTCAGTAGGTGGAGGCAGACGGATCTCTGAGTTCAAGGCCAGCCTGGTCTACAGAGTCAGTTCCAGGACAGCCTCCAATGCAATACAGAGAAATCATGTCATGAAAGAACCAAAAAAAAAAAAAAAAAAAAAAATCCCAAAGTGATCATTCCCATATAATCAGACCTAAAAGGGGAAAATGTGACCCACCAATTCTATCTGCAAAGTATAAAAGGGTGTTGTGTGGCTATTCTCATACCTTATTTTGCCTCTAGAACTTGGTAAGAAGACATCAATCTCTGGCACTGCTCAGAAAAAAACTGCAATTGTTTTTCAAAAGTGACTGGGCCATGACATTCTATGTTTAATTTCCAAAGACCATAATGTCTGACAAACTACAGGGAGCAATGACATAGCCTGATAGAAGTCTTTGATCAGTAGCAATTACTACTTGAATCTATGAAGCCTAACTCCAAACTTCAATAAGTTAGGTGGTTAAGATAGGAACAATAAAGAACTTCCTGGTTTTATTTTTCTAAAACAGGTTTTGAAGTAGTGACTCTCTTAACCCCAACTATCAAGTACAAAGTATTCTCTTTTTATTTTTGAAGACAAGAGTCTCACCATGTAACCTTTGGCATAACATACCCCAAAGGATAAATTTTGTTTGTTTTTTGAGAAGGGTTTCTCTGAGTAGCCCTAGCTGTCCTGGAGCTGGGATTAAAGGGAAGGACCACCACTGAATAATGTTTTTTTTTATTCTAATTAGTTATTACTGACTAAAGCCAGGCATCATGGCACACCTTTTATCTCAGAACTAGGGAGGCAGAGGCAGGCAGATCTCTCTGAGTTCTAGGCCAGCCAAGGCTACAGTGAGACCCTGTCTCAAAAACAAAACAAATCTGTTGTCAATTTTATAAACTTCAGATCTTTAAAATCTTTATACTGTAGTATACCCCGGCCATCAACTAAGGTATTATCAACATATAATAAAATGATGGTGACCATGATCACTTATTTACCTGTGGTATAGTAAGGGAACATGAAAAGCTGTTCCTAAAAGAATTGGGAAACGAATACAGGGCACAGTGGTCCATGTCTGTAAACTCTGGACTCCAGAAGTGATAAGCAGGAGGATCAGAAGTTCAAGGATATCGTTAGCAGATATGACCAACGTTGGCTAACAAGCAAACAATGAAGAAGTGGGAATGAAAACTGACTTGTACTCCCAAATAGAGACATGTGTTTTTGTTTTTGTCCTGTTTCCCCACACTTCCACAGGAAGAATGTGGAGGCTTATGAAGATGGAAGAGGAGTGATGCAGCAGGAGGAAAAGGAGAATGAAAACTAAATCTCTACCTACCATAGAAAGCTCAAGGCTCTACTTAATAAATCTTTAAAAAAAAAATCATTTCTTAGCCAGGCATTGGTGGCTTACACCTTTAGTTCCAGCACTCAGAGGTAGTCAGGTGGATCTCTGCAAGGTTCGAGGCAAGCCTGGTCTACAGAGCTAGTTTCAAGACAGGCTCCAAAACTACACAGAGAAACTCTGTCTCGAAAAAACAAAACAAAAATCATTTCTTACCAATTCAGAAACCTTGAACCACAAGAAACTAGTTAATAAAATGAGCTTTGCTCCTACTTTTGACAGTGAATGTCTAACCATAGATGAGGAAGTGAAGGAAAGAGATATCTATATCCTAGGATCGAAGTGTCTGTTTTAACCGCTGTGAAAAACCTATCATTTCTCAGCCTTTTGGCTAACATCAAGCATAGAAATAAACCTGAGGGATCAAGAATTTCTTCCTGGAAAAAGAATCAGTTTGGAATATAATTCTATGAAAACCTGGTAGGTAATCTTGAAATTTTTCCAAAAGGCTTTCTTTGCCTAATCTGCCTGAAGGTAACAGACAGCCTGACTGGAAACAAACAACAGCCAGAACCATCCTAATGGAGACAGGTCTCTTGGGAACAAGAAGCTGGAGAAAAACAAGCTTGAAAGCACAGCTTTCAGTCCCTCCCTAACCTAGGATGAGGCCACACTACATTTGCAGTTCTAAATTACTATATAGTATTTGGTGGGTTGAGGAGGCTTTTTTTTTTTTTTTTTTTTTTATACTTCTTGCTTGGGGGGAGAGGATCCAAGGCCTGTCAGTTTTATGTCAGCTAATCAATCTCTTCTAAAATGCAGTAACAGACACAGCATTCAGCAGAAAGTGTGGTGCTTGGCTTCCTTCCTATCACCTAGGCTATTCAAAATACAAACCCAGCTCAACTCAAGAGATTCTGAACAAGAATAGTGAAAGCCCAGGAAATGAACACTTGATTTGTATTTTCAAGTTCATTCCAGGGGATCCCAATTTAGGTTGATGCAAGGAATAGAATTTCTGAAACACTACTGTCCATTCTCCACAAATGTTCCTAACTGCCTCCTGTATTACCAAGAAAGAAAACCAGCAACAAGAAACAACTGATAGATTTCTAGATAAGTTAACTATAAAAATATATTCCTACTATCTTAACATAAAGAGTGCTTTAATGATTGCTGTGAAGAAATGAGTGAAGGCTCCTAAATTCAAGGTGTGCCCCTTGAGGAAAATTACAGTATCCTTTGAATAAAATGAACTCTGAGAGTGGCATTTTCTGAACATGTTCAATTAAGGCCATGATTAGCTCAAAATTTACCTTAATGTCACAAGAGGAGTCAAGAATGGGTAAGGTGTGAGGAAGGAAAGACAAAAACCAACCAAAAGTGCTTACAAGTATTTAAAGACCCATTTCATCTGCCTTTCATAATTTAACAGTTCACAGCAGTAGAGGAGCAAGACAGAATAGTTAATTTATATACACACTCTGGATTTCAGAACAACAAAAGGCAGACACTGCCAAGCAAGCAATCTCTTGAATTGAAAGAATTCTTGTGCCAAAGCCAGTTTGAATTGCTGTGCCAAACCTGTTCATTATTTCCTGGCTCAATGAAGAATGAAGATCTAGAAGGAGGAAGGAGGGAATCTCTATTATGTGCATGATGAGCTAGGAAACACCTAGACTGCTTATCCCTGGAGGTCAGAAGGCAGTGTAATAACCTTCTAAAGGACAGAAGTCACAGGAAACTGTAGGAGTACATGGGCAATGACACCACCCTGTCTGTGGAAATTACAAAAGACTTTAAGGCTTTCTTCTTTGTACATAAGGCAAAGTACACTAAGGTTTTCAAACACTCAAATACTGAATCTTTTCTTTTGGTTGCATCAGTGAGGGAACTACAAAGGGTGTGGGATAATCTGAGCATACAGGTTTTTAAAAATTCATTTGGGGAAATAGGGACAGAAAGAAAGGCCTCTATTTTACAGAAAGAAGATACCCTGTAGGAAAAAAAAAATTTAATCAGAGCATTTATTATCTGTTTTATATAAGTAAGAATAAGATTTTTTCTAAACTGAATCCATAACCTAATTTCTTTCAAAACTACAAAAAAACATACTTTGGAGTCTCAATAAAAAAGCATACAAAGCATTAACAAAATGCTTCTTACTGGGCTGAGGAGATGGCTCAGGCATTAAAGGCTAGGCTCACAAGTAAAATGTTAAAATGCTGCCTTTTGTTTAAGATTTAGTTATTCCTTTGTTTTGACAGTTATAAAATCCAAATTACTTAAAAATAGAATTTTGGTTTGGATAAATGTAAACTTGAACTCACAGAGGTGCATCTGCCTCTGCTTCCTGAGTGCTGGGATTAAAAGCATGCACCACCATGTTCTGGCTCTCTCCTTGTTTTAAGCCTTTATTTATATTTTATGTGTATGAGTGTTCTCCCTACATGAATATCAACTGTGCATTATGTGCATACAATGTCAGCAGAAGTCGAAGAGGACACTGGAACCCCTGAGACTGGAGTTACAGTTATGAACTATACCATGTAGTTGCTAGGAATCAAACCCAGGTCCTCTGGAAGGACAACCAGTGCTCTTAACCACTGAGCCATCTCTATGGCCCATTTTTATTTCTCTTATTAAAATTATTTTTAAAAGCCAGGCAGTTGTGGTGCATGCCTTTAATCCCACCTAGCACCTGGGAGGCAGAGGCCGGTGGATCTCTGTGAGTTCAACGCCAGCCTGGTCTACAGAGTGAGTTCCAGGACAGCTAGGACTATACAGAGAAACCTTGTCTCAAATGAAATAATAAAGGAAGGAAGGAAGAAAAAAAAAGACTTGAAACACACAAGAAAAACTAATGACTTCTTACCTTATTACCACCTTTTTTAGGTTTAAGGTCACTCTGTTTCAAAAAAGAGAGAACAATGTTAGAAGGATCTAAATGAACTGCAGCAATGAATTAGTCCCTATCCCTCAAAGACTTTAGGTCTGAAGAAGGGGCCCAGCTCCACCCTTTAGGTTACCAGGGTCCCCCATTAGAATGCTAAGCACAAAGGACTTACAAGTCTATAGTTGATACCTTTAGCAAGAAACTTTTCAAGAATAACCAAAGCACTATTTTAGAAACAGGTATTATTAATTATAAAAATCAGTCAATAAAAGTAAAGAACTAGTTCCCTTGGCTTTTCTGATACTATGTGCTACAAATGAGAGCTTGACGATTCTGGAGAAACCAGGCCTGAGAGCTAGGTTTAATGAATTTCTACTCTAAATAATTCATTCTCTGATCCTGTTAATGCCTGTCCAGTAGTTTCTCTGCATAAGTGACTGAGTTTTTATACAACAGTTCTTACCGGATGAACGTCACCAATGTAGTACTGCTTTAGCATTTCCCTGGCATCAGGGGAGTGGCCAACATCTTCAAAGCTTTCAGTTGCATCAGCACCAGCTTGTTCCAGCAGAACCTCTTCCCCACCAGGATGCTAGAAGGAAATGGCATTTGCTAAATAGGGTGCTCTCTGAAAAGCAAACTGAAGTTTTTTCTTTCCATCCCCATTCTTCCTTTCCCCTTTCTCCATTTAATAGAACAAACTGTGTGCCACCTGTGAGGGCACATCAGGAAGAGCACAGCACCACTGTCTATAAAATTCTGGCCCAAAATGAATAATTAGGGTAACAACTGATTTCCTTTGTCAACATTAAAACTGCAACAAAACAACAATGAAAACCACAAGTGGGAACTCCAGAATTTCTGGAGTTCTTTATTCTGTTTTCTACATTTTTCTTCCTCTTCCTCCTTTTTTCAGATGGGGTCTCATGTAGTTTGGCTGAGCTAGAACTCAATAAATACCCCAGAATGACCTTTAAGCCAGCTCTCTTGTTTTCCTGGGATTGCAAGTGTGGGCCATTACATCCAGACAGAGGTTCTAGGCATTGAACCCAGGGCCTCATGCATGTCCATTCCATTTCTCTCTCCTTTCTTTTCAAAAACTTTCTCTTGTGTATGTGTGTGCATGAATTCCTCCAGCTCAGCTTCCTGAATGGTTATTCTTGCAACTTCTCTGTAAGTTTAAAGCTGTTTTCAAGTTAAAAAAAAAAAAAACTGGACAAGGTGGCACACACCTTTAATACCAGCACTCAGGGAGGCAGAGGCAGGCGGATCTCTGTGAGTTCGAGGCCAGCCTGGTCTACAGAGCTAGTTTCAGGACAGGCTCCAAAGCAATACAGAGAAACCCTGTCTCAAAAAAAACTTTAAAAAGAGTAGGTCGGGCAGGGGAAGTACATTCTATAATTATAAGTTACTAAGAGACTAAGATGTCTTTGTGTCCATACTTGTAAAATAGAATAATGAGAAATGGCTCAGTAGGAGAAAGCCTGACAACCTGATTATGATTCCTGGAACCTATAAAGAGAACTAACTTACAAAAGGTGTCTGTCCTCTGACTTCCCTCCACACATGCTTTGGGGTAGGTTGTACACCCATGTACACACACAGAAATTAATAATAAAGTAAATTTTAAAAAACTTGACACCTGCCAAAAATAATGATACACACTTTTTGTCCCAGCACCTGGGAGGCAGAAGCAGGCAGATCTCTGAATTCCAGTGCAGCCTAGTATATACAGTGAGCTCCAGGCCATTCAGGGCCCAGAGAGGCCTTATCAAGACAGACAGACAGACAGACAAAAAGTAGATACCTGGAAATACCAAAGGGATTCCGGTGGCTGCACAAGGTACACACCCTGCCTTTTGAAACTATTTTTACTAAGTTATCACCTATTCCAAAACTGTATTTTCTAAATTCAGCAGACCCTGACTTCAAAACCCAGCAGACATTTACTTATTAACAAATTTGGAATTTTCATTATTTAAAACATCCAAACCTGTATTCCTGAAGTACTAGTGTTTTTTAATTAGTGACTTTTGTAACAAGCACTTAAGCAGTATTAATGTTTTAAAGATTAATTTAAGAGAAACACAAAACCTCTCAAAGTCACCTTCCAGTCATAGTCGCTTACTCGCCAGCTCCCTGAGGATTAGAAAGCTGCTTCTATCTTGGTCTTCTCAAAGGCATTCACCCAGGAGAGCCCAGCAGCTAGGCTATTTTAATGCAGGAGTAAGAGCACTGTTCACCTGTTTCATCTGAAACCATTCAGCTGTTTCATCCAGAGAGAAAATGAAATCACTGCATAGGGATCTGCATCCCAATCTGCTCTGTGTCTAAACTATGGAAGATATTTTCCTCTTATGGCATATCCCAACAAACACAAGAGGCTGAGGAGGGCATCCCAAGCTCAAGCCAGCTGGAACAACTTTGTCAGATCCTTTATCACAATGAAAAGCCACAGTGGTACACACCTTTAATGCCTAGCACTCAGGAGGCAGAGGCTAGTGGATTCCTGTGAGAACTTAAGAGCTGCCCTTACAACTGAGTAAATCTGGGAGGAGAGGTAATCCTCCCCGGGGGAGAACACCACAACTGGTAGTCCAGTGCCAAATGGTCAACCCTGAAAACAAACAAACATACATACATACATACATACATACATACATACATACATACATACATGTAAAATTATACAGACTCGGCAGGCTGTTCCTAGGAATCTATGTACATACAAATACATACATGCCTATAATAACAATTGATGGAAAAAGAGGCCACAAATTTGGACAGCAGAAAGGAATATATTAGAGCATTTGGAGAGAGAAATGTTATAAATATAATCAAAACGAACAACAAATTTTTTTAAAAAGAAATAAAATATGACTAAAAACAAGATGCCCTTCACTTGGAGTCTCTCTGAATAAAAGGGAGGTTGTATAGCCTGGGACATGCAGCAGGGCCTTTTTTTTCTGAGATTTGATACTAGAAAACATAGGAAATGATAAGTGTGTGGCTGGTAATTCACAAGGAAAAAGTCAAATTAAAAATGTTTTAGAGGCATGTCTTAAAACAACAACAAAAATATTTCAGAGGGGTTTAGTGGTTAAGTGCACTTGTTGCTCTTGCAGAGGACCCAGGTTCAGTTCCCAGCACCCACATGGTGATTCACAACCATCTGTAACTCCAGTTTCAGGGATCTGATATCTTCTTCTAACCTCTGCAAGCACCAAAGAACACCTGTGGTACACATACATATGCCACATACATGAAGGAAAAACACTGACATATGAAATAAACAAAAAATATTATGTAAGAAAATCTTTTGGGGGGAAAAGGAATTGAGACAGGTTATCACTATGTAGTCCTGAATGTCCAAGAATTTGCTATGTAGTTAATGAAACTCACAGAGATCCACCTGCCTCTGCCTCCCAAGTGCTTGGATTAAAATTGCCCGACTTAAAAAAAAGAAAAAAAAACTTAAAAGAAATTAAAAATGAAATGGTTTGAGGCTGAGAGATGACTCAGCTGGTAAACTGCCTATCCCACATAAATGAAAACTGGAAGTCATATAAATGCCAGATAGACCTGGCAACTTGCCTGTAATATTTCAGAGCGAGGAAGGCAGAAATAAGGGATCCCAGGAGCATGTTGACTAACTAGACTAGTCATACAGGTGAGGTTTGAATTCAACTGAGAGGTCCTGCCTCAAATTAAGGAAGACCCTTGATGTCACCCTCAGCCCCTACACACATGCAAACACAAACACCACATGCAAACATACCTATACACATCATACACATAGATTCAGAATTCTTCTGTTAACACTAGAAATAGTAGGCAGAAAAGGGGGAAAACCTGAGCTACTTTTCAAACATTTGGAAAAATATTATCAATTATAACTATTATATGCATTAAGTCCTAACTTAAAGCATAATAAAACTAATATTGTGGATAAATATATTTATATCTATGTTGATATTTTAATCCCTTTCTTTACAAAAGTTCATAATTATTATTACTAAAAATTTATTAACCACAGATGAGCAAATAAAATTTCTCTGTTCATTTTAAGTGACATGAAGAACAAAGACTCAAAATTTTATTCACAAAATTTATTTTCAGCATGAATACCTAGTGCCAGGACAGACACATCTCTGAATATTATCTAGGGAAAATGAATGACTCTAACATACTGCTATATTCTCAAGTGCTTTTAGAATCAAAGAGGGGTTACATTACAAAGGTCCTTCCTTGCCTCATAGTTAAGAATTTATCAAACTGGGGCTGGAAAGATGGCTCAGCAGTAAAAGCACTAGCTGCTCAAATAGAGGGCTCAGATTCTGTCCCCAGAACCCACCTGGGGGCTCACAACTGTCTATAATTCCAGTTCTAGTGGATCTGAAGAGGGGAAAGAGGGGAGACTCTCTTCTGGCCTGTTCAGGCACCAAGAACACATGTGCTGTTCAGACATATATGCACACAAACATCCACACATGTAAAATACAATTTTTAAGAGAATGTATCAAATCAACAGAAAAATCAAAGCTGCTACAAGCAAGTATATCACTCAGTTGAACTAAAGACCTAGTTATTTTGGTTACAACGTTTCATACAATGTTGTAAAATGACAGCAAAGGCAATTTCTGGCAGACACAGATATGAGTTGCCCAGGGATATTCTACCTGGATTAAATGTTCTGGAGAAGTGACAGTGTGACATTTCTGTCAAGAAGTAGATGTAGGGCCAGTAAGATGGTTTATCCCGCAAAGCCCTTGATGTGCAAACATGAAAAACCAAGTTTAATCTACAGAACCAATTCCTTAAAACTGTTTCCTGACCTCCACATATGTACCACGGAAAAGGCATGCCCATATCCATACAAACACAATAATAATAATAAGAAGAATAAGAAGAAGAAGAAGAAGAAGAAGAAGAAGAAGAAGAAGAAGAAGAGAAGAAGAATTTTGAGTAGCTATAATCATAACAACTCTACAAAGTAAACCAAGCCAACAGCATCAGGGAGGAGACATTTCTTTTGGCTGTTTTAGAGGATTTACAGTCCATCTGAGCAGGGAAAACATGGTAACAGGAACACGAGATGCAGATTCACACTGTAGTGGTCTGGACCACAAAGTAGGGAGTAGCAGGGGTTGGCATAATTTCCCACTCCAAGTGACCTATTTTTGTCAGCTTAGGCTCCACATCCTAAAAGACTTACAGCATTCCAAAATAGTGTCACCAGTTGGCAGATAAGTGTTCAAAACCTATAGGGGGCATTTCTAAGTCAATCCATAATAACTGTAAGATTTATACATAAACCAGGCAGTAGTGGTGCAGGCCTTAATCCCGGCACTCAGGAGGCAGAGGCAGGCAGATCTCTGTGAGTTCAAGGCCAGCCTGGTCTACCAAAAAAATTCCAGGACAACCTCCAAAGCTACAGAGAAACCCCGTCTCGAAAAACCAAAAGAAAATAAAAAAGATTTATACATAAGTATGCAAAAGGAATGCTTTATAACAGAATATATTATGTAAAAAGCTAGATGTCACCACACTTTGATCACTTTGCATAAAGGAAGGGGTACTGATTAGAAGAAACACACCTAGAGGGCTACCAGAACTTGGGAGGCAGTTTCACTTGGGAAAAACTCATTAAAGAAGCTTTCAGGCTTTGTGCATTTTTGTGTTACAGATTTTAAAATATGTCTTTAGAACTATGCAGTTGATATCCAAAAAGAGGAAACACCTGGATAAGTTTACTGACTGGACACAAGGTAGAATTTTTCAAATGTTTTTCACTGCACAGCACTTTCTCCAAGCAACATTTTAGACGGAAGCCCAATATATACAATCAAGCACAGTGATTAAATTGTTTAGCCATCTTCAAGAATCAATCTAAAACCACCCACACACACAAATGGACAAATAAAGCTAAATGACAAGGTGGGAGTGAGAACTTTGTTTGGAATGCAAAACAAAATTTAAAAAAAAATAAATATTTTAAAAAGACTAAATGACAAATTGATGATACCAGTAGCAGACACAAAGTAATCTTAAATACTATTAAAAGCTACACGTCCCAGCTGGGCAGTAGTGGTGTACACCTTTAATACCAGCACTCAGGAGGCAGAGGCAGGCAGATCTTTGTGAGTTCGAGGCCAGCCTGGGCTACAGAGTGAGTGCCAGGATAGACTCCAAAGCTACACAGAGAAACCCTGTCTCAAAAAAAAAAAAAAAAAAAAAAAAAAAAAAAAAAAAAAAAAAAAAAGGCAATACGTCCCTAGTTTTAGCACCACAGGTCTTGGAAAGCATACTGTAGACTGCCAATAAATAAAAATGTGCTATTATTGTTAATCCTAAAATTTAAAGCAGTTCCACTATTTTGGTAGAATTTAAGCAAGCTTTTATTTAAAATGATAAATACTAACCAAGATGGAATTTGGTCAGGACCACCATCTGGAAACTTTCCAGCTGTGTGGCCTCCAGACACATGTTGGTGGGACTTGTATGGACAAAACCCAGGTCATCATATTTTCCCATGAAGCTTTGCAGTTATTTTCCAAGAACTACAACTCTCAGAATCTTAGGAAGTTATCTGGTCCTTGGGGAGGTAGAGCTTACAGTTAACTTTGGGTCTAACACTGAGTTTGCTGTAGCTATTTTAAGAGGTCAAATAAGGAAAAAAGAACTGAAAATAGTGCACAAGGCACCCCACCCCACCCGACCCAAGGGCTGTAAGTCCTATGGTCAATATGAGTCCATTCTAGACCTAGCCCAAACAATACAAGAGATGAGACCAAGTTCAATTTTAGCCCAACTAGTTCTTGTCAACCAGTCTTTGTGTTGGCTAATCTTCTCTGTCAGTTCAGCAGAGTTCAGCAGTTCACCTAGAAAACACAGCTGTGAGGACGTTTTTAGAACTTACCTAAGACCCACCCTGAATGTGGGTGGCATGCTCCTATGTGCTGTGGTCCCAAAATGAATAAAAAGGGCAAATGAGAATGTCAGATGAGATCAGCATTCACCTCTCTCTCTTCCTGACTGCAAACACGATGTGACCAGTCATCTCTCACTTCAGTCACCATGTTTTCCCTGCCACAATGGGCCACATTCTCTCAAACCTAAGCTAAACCATATAATGACCACACCAACTGGGATGCCAACATGAATGGGAGAAACTTCACAAGCCACCACTCTTAGATGAAGAGCCACAGGTGATTGGCTGCTCAGAAAAGAATCTGTTTTCTCCAGGGAGGAACCTCCTTATAGGCTATCCAATCCCAAGTGTCAAACCTAAACACATGTACATATGAAATATGACCAACACTAAAAGAGAACATTAGAGGAGTTGGAGGGAAGAGATTGAAGGATAGAAATAATATAGTGTACTCATGTTTGAAAAAAAAAAAACTTAAAAAAGAAGGCAACAAAAGGATTCTTTAAAAATATAAAAAAAGAGGTTGATTTGTTTTGTTTTGAGGCAGGGTCTCTCAGCATAGCCCTGGCTATCCAGAAACTATAGATCAGGCTGACCTCGAACTCACAGAGACCTGCCCTAGTCTGTCTCCTGTACGCTGGGCTAACAGGTGTTCATCACCACACCCAACTTTTTGGGATGGTATTATTTACCACCAGTGTGGACTGGGACTTTAGTGAGCACAGTCAGTAAAGAGTTTTCCACACTAGCATAAAGACTCACTATGTAAAAAGCTCAGCACAGTGGAGTGTGCTTATAATCCAAGAGCAGGGGAAGCAGACATGAGGATTCAGTTCAGTGACAGTCTCAAAACATAAGGTAGAGAGAGGGCCTTCAAGGTAGCTCAGAAGGCTCATCAGGTAAAAGTACCTGTTGCCAACACTAATGACCTGAGTTCATTCCCCATCACCCACATGGAGAGAACAGATTCCTGAAGTCGTCTGCTGGCTTCCACATGTGTGCTATGGCATGTACATGTATACAAACAGATTTTAAATAAATAATGTTTAATCATAATAAAATTACTAAAGAAAAATAAAATGTATCAATGTACCACATTAATTAACTAAAAGAAGGGAAAAACAACCTAATCATCTAGTGACAGAAAAAAGCATTTGACAAAGTTCAACACCCTGACAAAAGTCTTAGAAAACTAGAAAGGAAATTTCAGCAACATAATAAACAGCACTTATGAAAAACATACAAAAGAATACTCAGAGTGAAAGACTGTTCCTTAATCAGTAACAAGATTAGATGCCTGTTTGCAGGACTGCTATTCAGTACTGTACTTAAAGTTCTAGCCAAGACACTTAGACAAATAAATAGAAATCCAAATAGAAAGGAAGGAGGAAAGGAAGGAAGAGAAAGAAACAGAAGAGCTCAAAGACTCTACAAAAAAAAAAAAAAAAAAAAAAAAAAAGGTATTAACAGGTCACAAAATAAGTCAGCAAGGTTTTGGAAACAAGCTCAAAAAAAAAAAAAATGTGTTTCTATAACCAGCAATGAATGACCCCCCCCCCACCCCAGCAAAAAAGAAGGAAATTCTACTTAATTGCATCTAGAAGAATTACTACCTAAGTTCAACCATAACCATAAGTTCAAGGCTGGCCTTGAACTTAAAGTAATCCTCCTGCCTCTGCCTCCTGAGTTCAGGGATTGCAGGCATGAACCACCACAGCTGACTTATATGATCCCATTTCTATCGGTAAAATTCATAGAAACAGAAATCAGAACAGTGAACTGCCAAAACTGGGAGCATCAGGGAATTGGGATTTGTTGTTTAAATAGGTAGTTTGGAATGAGAAAGCTCTGAAGACTGACAGTGCTAATAGTTGTAAAAAAAATGTAAATGTGCTTATTGCCAAACTATATACTTAAAAATGGTTAAAATGTTAAATGTTACATTTTAAAAATGTATCATAAGAATGCTTTTCATTCAAAGAGTAAAGGGCTAATGAGATAGCTCAGTAGGTGATGGTCCTTCCTGCCAAACTTAAAGACCTGACTTTGATCACCAGAAAGGTTTAGGAAAAGACTTGACTCCAAAAAGTTCTCCTCTGACCTTTACATGTACACTGTAGTATGGCTCACCTATCCACCCACACAAGTAAATATATAACATTAAAAAGCATGTATCTGGGCGGTGGTGACGCACACCTTTAATCCCAGCACTCAGCAGGCAGATTTCTGTGAATTCGAGACCAGCCTGGTCTACAGAGAGTTCTGGGACAGGTTCCAAAGCTACACAGAGCTTGAAAAAACAAAACAAAAGAAAAGAAAAAGAATATAGTAAGTTAAGGAGAACAGGCACAAAAGGCACTATATGATTCAGCTATATAAAACAGAATGATCCATTGATACAACTGGAGATTACCGTGAATTTGGGGAACAAAATAGAGAGTTGTTGCTTAATGCTTACAGAGTTTCTGTTCAAAGTGATGAAAAGCTTTGGAAATAAGACTGTGGTGATAACTACAGAATAGTGTAAATAAAATGAGTAGCACTGAATTGTACAGGTAAAAATGGTTAAAATGGAGAGCTAAAGCCACGGTGGGGGTGGTCCTCGACTCCTATCACTCAGGAAGCAGAGGCAGGCAGATCCCTAAGTTTGAGGCCAACCTGGTCTACAGAGTGAGTTCAAAGACAGCCAGGTCTACATAAAGAAAACCTGTCTCAAGCCTTGTGGTGTAAGTGCACACCGTTAATCCTAGCACTCAGGAGGCAGAAGCAGGTGGATCTCTATGGATTCAAGGCTAGCCTGGTCTACTGAGTAAGTTGCAGGACAGTCAGAGCAGTTACACAGAAAAACCCTGTCTCAAAAAACAAAACAAACTCTGTCTCAAAAAACTACCAACAAACAAAACAAGACAAACAAACAAAAACAAAAATGAAAGAAAAAGGGGAGCTCCAAGGGTATAGATAGGTCAATCTTCAACACTGCAAAAGTAAAAAAGGTAAAGATAGTTTTATATACATGCACATATAAATATACATATATGCCACTTACTGTTATAAAACAGAATCTTAATTTATATACCAACATTTAACATAAGCCCAATATTTACTTCTGTCTAAATCAGACAAACCAGACAAGAGTATGGGGTTATCCTCTGCAATCTAGACTGGTTTTCTATAATAATTAAGTCTACTGAACAATAAAAAATTTCTTCCTTGGCCTAGAAATGGCAGTGTGCTTACCAAACATGCAGAAGATTTGATTCTTAGCACAGCAAAACACAACAAAATACAATATACAATATAATAACAACAAAACTTACAAGGAGCTGAAGAGATGACTCCACAGTTAAGAGCACTTACTGCTCTTGAAGATTCATTTGGTTCCCAGTACCCAAAATGGGCACTTACGGCTACTTATAACTACAGTTCCAAGAGTCCCAACACCCAAGTGCACAGACACACATACATACACAAAACCAAAAATAAATCTGAACAGATCACATACACAGGAGCTAGAGAAATAGTTCAATCATAAAGTGTTTATTTACCTAGTAAGTTCAACGTCCTCAGTTCAAGCTCTACACCAAAACGAACAAGATTCCCACCAACTTTAAGTAAAACCTAGTATTATATAATATATAATGCCCACTTTGCATAAAAATCTCTTTTGTGTGTTTAGTTTTGGGGTTTTGTTGTAGCTTAGACAGTTCTCAAACTCAAGATTTTCCCAATTCAGCTTAATAAGTACAGGGATTTCGATTGACACCACAGATGGCAGAAGTAGTCTTAAATTCAATTAGTTTACTAAATACTGCTGATAGAGAACAGAAAAATCTATGCTTTACAAGACAAATGAAAAAATTAAATTACTAATGGAAATGTATCCCACATTATTAAGTCTATGGAAAGAACAGAGGACTGATGAACTGGCAAGAGAATATGAGGAATGACAATTACAGTATAAAATTCTAGCTGGAAAAAAGTATTAAATTTGTCTGTGGATGGAAATTCCATACTGGTGCAGTAAAAATGTGACAATGGAACTCTACTAGAGACCACCTGACTTGGAAAATGGAACTGAGAAACATTAGCTTGAGGAAACTGCAAAAATTAGGCTGGATGATAAAGAGCAATCTCTAGCCAAATACATTATATCACCAAAGCCAAAAACGAAGATTAAAGTGTGACAAGGAAAAGAAAGATAACAGAGCTAGGAAGTGACAGGAGGAAATTATGGCATTTGCTTGGGAAGAGTGAACTTGGTAAGACAGGGGTGTTGCCTAGGAAACAAGCCTGATGCCAAAGGGCATAACCTGATAAGGTCACCAAATTACCCCAAGTCCCAAATTCAGGTCTACAAATTCTAACATAACCTGATAACCCTACCACCCCAGGCTCCATGGCTACTGACTCTCACAAGTGTTTAGGTATCTTCATAGAATAACAATTTTAATTAACTAATTCTTGTGGGTGATGCACACACATGCCAGACAGAGCACTTTGTGGAGACCAGAGAACAACCCTGTGAAGTAGGCTCTCCTTCACCCTATGTAGGTCCCAGGAATTAAATTCAGGTAGTGTGAGACTTGCACCATAAGTGCTCTACCAGCTGAGCCACCTCCTAAAACCCACAATTGTTATTTTATTTAATGTCTTTCTTCACCACTAGACTATAAACTCTTAGGAATAGGAACCACAGCTACCTTCTATGTGATTGAGACAGAGCATGACACCTATAAGACAATTGGGGAACACTCACTCTGTTCAAAAGGCACACACATGCCTATGACCACACATAAAATGAACACACAAATGAAAACAAAGCAATTGATTGGTTTACCCTACTTATGCAGGGCCAGGGATTAAATTGCCTTATCTTATTTTAAGTCTTCCCTAGGACTACTCATGTGAACAGCTGAGGGAACACAGAATGCCTTCTATATATATGCTTACCCACCACTTAAATAACAATTGAACTGTTTTGTTGTTGCTGCTTTTTTTTTTTAAACCGTCCTCATGAAAATCTACTATAAATGACAGTCAAATTGATGTTTTCAGGGGATCCCTTGGGATTGCACCTAACAGAGTCTGTATTCTCTGCCTTCCTTCAGGCAGAGACCTTAAACACACCATAACACGTGTACCATGGCACTCTCGTGCACTTGCATACACACATGGACATGCATACATGCTCACAAACACACTAAATTTTAAAGACTTAATAAACATTTTTAATTTAAAAAAAAAAGCTGGGCATGATGATATATACTTGCGATTCCAGTAATTAGAAGACTGAGGCAGAAGGCCTGAGTTTGAGGCCAGCCTAGATTACATACGAAGTTCAAGACTACCCTGAGCAATTTAGTAAAACCTTGTCTCTGGGGAAAAAAGTTATGGACGGGCATGGTAGCCCATTTCTTTAATCCCAGCACTCTTTAGGAAGAGGTAGGAAGATCTCTGAGAGTTCCAGGCCAACCAGGGATACATCGAGACCTTGTCTCAAAACAAACAAACAAACAAAAAACCAAACAAAAAGTGAAAAAAAATGCAAGACTGCAAAGGTATCTTGCAAAAAGATGGCCATAAAGCCCATGAAACCAAAAGTCATGTGTCATCAGGGAGTAGAACTATATACCGCTGCTTACTCATCAGAATTGCTGCAAATAAAATGATTAACAAATACAGTGTGTCAGTGAAGACAAGCAGACCTTTAAAGCTTACATGCTGGTATGAGTACAAATGATGTGAGTTCTGAGAGTAGTACTGAACTAACCACTGCCTAAAAATTTACAGATACACTGCTTCACTCTTACCAATTTAACTACTAGGTAAAAGAATAGAAATTTATGTCTACAAAGAGATTTGTACATGAAAGTTCATAGCAGCTTTAGTCATAACAGTCAAAACCCAGAACTACCCAAATGTCAATCAACAGGTGAATAAATAGCATATCCATACAAAGGAAAACAGAAAAGGAATGGATAAAAACGTGAGAAACATATACACTATTCTACATTAGAACACTAGAAATGGTAGAAACACTCTTGATTTTAATGATGGTTACAAATGTAACATTTCTCAAAACTTAACTATATAACTCTATTATATCAGTATCTGTACACGTCACTGTTTGTATATGTCAATAAAACTGACTTGGAGCTAGAGGAAAACTAGATACTGATACACCCCAAATGTTTATCAATAGGAAACTGCCTAAATTAATCAGGTTATCTACAACAAATCCTATCCAAATATTGATATGGAAAAGTCCTTGAGATACTGTGGGGTTTGGGAAGTATTAGGAGGTGTGGCCTTGTTGGAGCAGATGTGGCCTTGTTGGAAGAAGTGTGTAACTGGGGGTGGGCTTTGAGGTTTCAAAAGCCTACAGTAGGCCCAGTCTTATTCTCTCTACCTGCAACTTGTGGATCAGCTACTGCTCCTGTGCCATCCCTCCCTGTCATGATGTTCATGGACTAACCCTCTGAAACTGTAAGCAAAATTTCAATTAAAGACTTTCTTTTGTGAGTAGCCTTAGTCATGGTATCTCTTCGTAGAAATAGAACAGTAACAAAAACAGATACACGGGTTAAAAAAGAAATACAGGAGCCAGGCTGGTGGTGCATACCTTTAATCCTAGCATTGGAGAGGCAGAGAAAGGGAGATTTCTGTGAGTTCAAGGACAGACTGATCTATGTTGTGAGTTTCAGATCAGCCAACGCTTCATAGTGAGAACCTGACTCAAAAACAAAACCAAGCAAAACAAAAAAGCAATGCTGGTGCCGAGAGGTGGCTCACTGATTAATTGTAAGTGTTTACAATCAAGTTGGTTGCCAGCATTCACATCAGGTGGCTCTTAACTGCCTGTAACTCTAATTCAAGGGAATCCAACATCTAGCCTCTACAGCTACCTAGTGTGAGTTACCTATCAAGCCAGATTTACTGGCTTCTGCATAGTTCTCTGGCCATATTATTTTTTTTGGGGGGGGGGGGAGTAAGACAGGGTTTCTTTGTATAACAACTCTGGCTGTCCTGGAACTAGCTCTGTAGACAAGGCTGGCCTCAAACTCACAGATCTGCCTCTGCCTCCTGAGTGCGGGAATTAAAGCAGTGTGCCACCACTAACATGTACTTCTTACTACCCCATCACTACTATTCTGGTCCAAGCCACTATTCTTTGCCTTAATTGCAATTATCTTCCTTAACTATAATCCCCAATTCTACCTTTGTCCTCCACCATTGCTTTCTCAATAGAGCTTAAGAAATTACCCCATTAAACTGCAATATATCATGCTTTTTCTCCAATGATTTGCCATCTCAGAACAAAAATCAAACTTCATCCTAAAACCAACAAAGCTGGAACATGATCGGCCTCTAATCATTCTGATCTCCTGTGCTACTATCCAACCAATGTCCTCAAACATATCAGACTCATTCTTACCTCAAAGCCCTCCCCAGGGAGTGCTCTCCCTGCAGACATCCACCTGGCTAGCTGCCTCACTTTACTCCTGGTCTTTACTCGCCTTTAAAACACTATCTCTGGCTTTCATACCAAAAATATTAACCCCTAATCTTTACTATCTCACCATATATACACAGATTACACCATCCTCTTTCTTCCTAGAACCTATATACTATCTACCTATATACCATGGATTACAATTCATTCATTTACTTAGTTTACTGTTAGCTTCCTATGCATTGTGACTTTAAATGGCATAGATTCACTACTGTATCCTTAGTACCTAAAACAGCATCTGGCACCAAGTAAAGGTTAAATATTTGCCTAAGTAGATGAATGAATAATCTTGGAATGATAGATTATGGAACAGGTTAACCAGTAACAGCTGACTGCAAGCTGAGCATGGTGATTCAAGCGTGTCATCTCAACACTCAGGAAGCTGACATAGGAGAATTACCACAAACCCAAGGCCAGTCTGAGCACCATAAAGCCAGCCTGGAATACAGGTAAGACCCTGTCTTAAAAAAAAAAAAAGACAACAAAGAAACAGCTAAATGGGCCAGGCAGTGGTGATGCAATCCTTTAATCCCAGCACTTGGGAGGCAGAGGCAGGCAGATCTCTCTAAGTTCAAGGCCAGCCTGGTCTACAGAGCAAGTGCCAGGATAGGCTCCAAAGCTACACTGAGAAACCCTGTCTCAAAAAACGAAAGCAAAAAAAAAAAAAAAAAAAAAAAAAAAAAACCAGCTAACTGAATATAAAGAGCTGTATCCCAAGCTTCAAGGGAAGCCTTGCCTACCATATGTCATCTCTAACTACCTCAGTTCATGGCAAAATAGGCTGATAACCTTTACTTATCTGGATCTTTCCAAATTCACTACCTATGCTCAATCAATAAATTCTGGGAAAATGAAAATCACAAAGCTTGAAGTTAAAAAAAAATGGGCTGCCTCCATATAATGGACTATACTTGAACAGAAAACATATTAGAATTCAAATACCAGAAAACACACTTAAGACCAGGATTTTGAAATAATACTATGTAGACAAAAGAAATCAAGAGATCTTCTAAGCCCGACAGTCATTCATCAGACAATTATATGACCATAATCCCCCCAGAAACTATTTCTGGTATCCCTATCCATGTTACTCTTAACTAGTTGTTTGGAAAAAAAAAAAAAAAAAAAAAAAGCTAGCACCTCACCTTTAATCCCAGGAGGTAAATGTCTGAGAGTTTGAGGCCAGCCTGGTCTACATATTGAGTTCCAGAATCTTCGAGGCTATAGAGAGAGATGCTGCATCCAAAAAAAAAAGAAAAAGAAAAGAAAGAAAGAAAGAAACAAAGAAAAGAAAGAAAGAGAAAAGAAGCCAGGAGAGATGGTATATGGTCATCATTAATTCTAGTAATTGCTAGTAATTGGGAGAATCAACAAACAAACAACTGGGTTGGGTGTATAGTATGGTTTCAGTGGCACACTGCTTGCCCTGTGTCAATCTAAGGCCCTGGGTTCAATCTGAAGAACCATTTTTTTTTAAAGGAGAAAGAACAAACCTGAGAGTCAGATGTGATGGCACAGACTTGGAATCCCAGCTCTCAGGAGGCTGAGGTAGGACTACAAAGAGTTTAGTGCCTAGCCTAGGCTGCAGAGTAAAATCCTGTGTCAAGCAGTGACATTGAGGGTAGAATACTTTACTTGCCTAGCATGTGTGAGGGTCCTGGCTTCATTTACCCTCTTGGGAAGGAGGGTAGTCTGCTATACAAATGTACGAAATTACCAAATTCTTGAAATCTGTTCATTGTCTAGTAGAAAAAAATTCATTAGCACAATGTCCTCTTTGCAAAACTAAGATGCTGGAGGGAAGGTGTGGCTCTGGGAAAATAGTTCAGAAGTAGTGTTTGCCTGGTATGTGCAAGCCCTTCATATGCAATATCCAATACCACACACACAAAAGAAATAAACTGTTCTCAAAACAAAACTGAATTATAAGATATCAACCATAAGAGTATTATTCTATAACAAAATAAAATGGTCACACAAATCAAGGCTTCAAACTAATCTTTAGTGACTGCTGATCACTGCTTCCCTGAGGTTGAAAATGATAGCAAAGGAACAAAAGGGTGCATTTTAGGAGAATGAAAATGCTCTATTTCCTCAGAAGTGATTACATGGCTGAATACCTGTCAGACCTAAGTCTAGAGGTATAATTCAGTTGACAGAATGCCTGACAAGGAAGAGGACTGGATCCCCAGCAGGGCACACACAGGAAAATTAGAAGTTCAAGGTCTAAATAAATGACAACATAGTTGAGATGAAAGCCAGCCTGGTATACATCAGACTCTATCTCAGGAAGAAAGAAAAGATTAGCTATTGCACAACTGGCTCAAAGAGATCTTGTGTAATGAGATTTGATCTGAAGAACCAACAAAAAGGGTTGAGAGCAATCAGAGATTTATCTTAATGGTAGAAGACATGCCTAATACAGCCAAGGCCTTGGGTCAATCCCCAATACCTTAAAGTTTTAAAAATTAAAAAATAGAGTGAGGGAATATATAGTCAATGGCAAAAGGAAAAAATCATGGCTTCTAGTTCAACTCAAAATAGGGGAGGAAAATATTTTTTAAAAAAATCAGGCCACCATCCTTTAACTCAGCACTCAGGAAGCAGAGGCAGGCAGATCTCTCTGAATTTGTGGCCAGACTGGTCTACATAGAGCTAGCTCCAGGACAGGCAATGAGACCTTGTCTTTAACAACAACAAAAATCAACTGGCTAGTCGGGAACAGGGGTAACAGGAATCTCTGCTCCACTGGAAAGAATGGTCACTGGTTAAGAGCACAAACTACACTCTCAAAGGATCCAAGTTCAGTACCCAGAACCCACATCAGGAGGCTCACAACCTCCAGTTACTCCAGCTCCTAGGGCTCTGATCTCTGGCCTCTGCAAGGACCGAAACACGTCTGCATAAGCCCTCGTACACATATATAATTTAATTAAAAAAATATCTCGGGTTCTCCTCAAGAAAATAAAAACCCCAAGGGCATTGTTTCCTAAGGCATACTTTCTAGAATGTAAGGAGCAGAGTTCTGAAACGGGTTCGAGTGGATTAGGTCGTTAAGTGTGTGACCTTGAGGGTTCTCGGCCTCTGCGAGCCTCAGTTTCTCTTTATGGAAAACGGGCTGATGGTCTGCCATGTGCTCTAACATATCGGCAGCACTGCATTCATTAAGAAACGCACTCTGCCAGCCGAGGTCTGAGACTGCAGGGTCCCTTCCCGGCGCGCGTGGCCTCCACCCCTCACCCCAGCAGCGCGCGGCGGCCTCCCGACTCCCAGGCCCGCACCTCGCTGAGGAAGCGGGTGATATCGTAGACTCGCCCGTGGATCACCATCCACGTCTCCTCCGCGGAGTTTCGCTTCGCCACCTCCTCCAGCCGGTAGTAGGTGACGGAGGGGTCACAGCCCTCGCCATTCCCGCCGCTGCAGCTGGCCTCTGAGGTCGCCATTGGGTCCGAGTCCCTCTCTACCGCTATCTGGGGTTCGGCGGCTAACTTCCTTCAGGTCCGGCCCGCGCGTGGCCCTCGTCGGTTTCCGTAACCGGGTAAAGCCTGGTCCGACCTCCAGGTAACCAATCAACGTCGTCCAGTCCTTCCAACCTTGCCAATCGGATACCGTGATTTTGGACCGATGCCTAAACGTTGCCGGGTGACAAATGTCACCTCAGGAGAGGTTTCTCTTCGCAGAGCCCACAGGCAAGCATAGTCCTAAAAGAGCTGGGTCTCTTTCCCTTCCCTCCACCCTGAGTCCCCCGAGACACCGGAAACTCTTATCTTCGCAAACAGAATTGCAGTCCCGGGGTTGCTCTGGTTCCGCTTAGGCTCCAAACGGCTCCGCAATAAGAATGGGCGAGATAACCTCTACCTTCCTTTTGGAGACGCTTGACACACTAAATGGGAGTGTGTAAAGAAAGGTCTCAGCACACAGCAGTCGCTGTGTAAATTGCAGCTGGCTTTGGACACCAGGACTCTACACACAAGGACAGCACTTGGGGCATGAGCATATACCCCAAGTTTCCTCCACTACCGACAAAATGATCTCTAATGAAAATTTTCAGTGACCAGGGCCTGTCAACACTATTTTAGTTTTTAAATGACTAAAATGGGACTTCAGAACCCTGCTAGAAGTCTAGGTATTTCGGATTTCCAAGTTAATGTTCAGGGTTGCAAACCTCTTAGCTTTTTAAAATAATAATAATAATTATTATTATTAATATTATTATTATTTGATTGTTTTTTCGAGGCAAGGTTTCTCTGTGTAACAGCCCTGGCTGTCCTGGAACTCACTCTGTAGACCAGGCTGGCCTTGAACTCACAGAGATCCACCTGTCTCTGCCTCCCAAGTGCTGGGATTAAAGGCGTGCGCCATTGCCAGAATCCACCTGAACCTGTTGTCTTTAATTGCCATTGAAACTAATAGGCTGATCATCCCAAAATGTTTTCATCATGTCACTTCACAGGCTACCATTCGGGACTTTCCGTAACCTATTTACAATCTCTCTCACTAATATTTTACTTATTTACCTATGTATTTGGAGACATGTATCACTATGTAAGCCTGACTGGCCTGGAACTCACAGTGATCCACACACTTATGTCTCCCAAGTGCTGGATTTAAAGTGTACATCATCATGTGCCATGTCCACTTTTCATATCTTATTTCCCTAATTATACAAACTATGTGTTATAGTTTGCTCTGATGGCTGTCATAAAATACTGACCAAAACTAGCTTGAGGAGGAAAACGTTTATGTGGCCTACAAGTTATAAGCCATCATGCAGGGAAGCCAGGGCAGGACTACCTTTCCTGTATAGCTCAGGCACACATGCCAAGAGATGATGCAGCCCACAGTGGCATGGGCCCTCCCACATCAACTAGCAATCAAGAAAGTGCCCTGTAGACATGCCCACAGGCCAATCTGAGGAAGGCTTCACCTTCCTAGACATGTCACTGTAAGAGCAAACCCTTATGGTTCTTAAGATCTTCCACAACCACTAAATTCTAACATTTAGATTCATTTCAAGGATTTTTTTCTGAAAACTTACAGCATCACAAGTTTTATAATAGGGTTTGAGGAAGGATGTAGCTATGAGGCAGGCTCTTTGTTGTGTTTTAACTCTATTTTTATTATTTTGTTTATGTGTATGCACACCTATACATGCACAAGGAAGCTAGAGGAGTTTGTCAGAGGTCTCCTCTGCCATTCCCCTACATACTTCCTTGAGAGCATGTCTCTCACTGAACTTGGAGGTTGCTGTTTTCAGCTATATTGGATGGTCAGCAAGCTCCCAGGATCTGCCTGTCTCTACCACCACCACCCCAGAACTGGAATTACAGGTGTATGGGTGCCTGTCTGTCTTTTAATGTGGGTGCTGGGGACTTGAGCTTAAGACCTCACATTTGCTCAGCAAGAGTTCTTACCCACTGAGTCCCTATTGTAGCTTTTTTTTCTTCACTTTTAAAAAAGTATTTTTATTTTTATTCATATTTACTTATTTGGGGAGAGGAGTGCCTGTGGAGGTCAGAGGACAAATTGTAGTAGTCATCATTTCTCTCCTTTAACCATGCAGGTTCCAATGACCAAACTTAAATCATCAACTTTACTGGTAAGCACTTTTACAAGCTCAGCAATCTTTCTGCAGCTCTCTGCACCCTATTTTTTTATTTTGGTTTTGGGGGTTTTCTTTGGTTGGTTGAGGGCCTTAGGTAGCCTGAAACTGAACATGTAGCCAAAGGTGATCCTAATTCGTGATCCTAATTCCTGATCCACCTACCTCCATTTCCCAAATACTAGGGCGTGTGTGTGCGTGTGCGTGTGCGTGTGTGTGTGTGTGTGTGTGTGTGTGTGTGTGTGTGTGACCACTTCCAGCAAGAAACAAACTCAATAGGCTGAGGATGTAAAAACAGAATGCCTGATTAGCATGCCTGAGTCCCTGAGTTCAATTTCCAGCTCTGAACAAAAGAAAAAAATCTAAAGAAACCAGTTCTCCTCTGAAAGAAATTAAAACATAGACACACAGACACAAATGGTATGCCTTCCTATATGTGTGTGTAATTTAATTTCTAGGAGAGATTATTGCCAAAAGCAGTGAAAACAAGCTCTCTGCACATATTTGATAAACAAATAACTCAAAAGGAACCTCAGTACACATGAACCTTCTGAGGACCCCCTGCCAAGCATGCAGAGACCAGTAGGTATGGATATAGAATCAGAAATGGGCATTTTTAGCAAGTGTTTCCATCAGTTCTGGTGCAGTTTGTTTGTGAACAGTGTTGAAAACACTGAATTTCAAATCACGATAAAAATACCTTTATCATTTATATGATGATTTAGTTACAGTGCTCCCATCATCTTCTTTCTACCTTCAATGCTGTTTGTTTTTGTTTTTCGAGACAGGGTCTCTCTGTAGCTTTGGAGGCTGTCCTGAAACTCTCTTTGTAGACCAGGCTGGCCTCGAACTCACAGAGGTCTGCTTACCTCTGCCTCCTGAGTGCTGGGATTAAAGGCATATGCCCCCACCTCCTGGCCCAAGGGTGTTTTTAAAGAGGGTAGAATGGGAGAGCCTCTGTGGAAGGGAGAGGTGGAAGACATTCATCTGGAATCCTTCGAAAGGAAAAGTAGGTCTTTCCCTGAGGGAAAGACAGATTTTTAAAGCTATCACAGTCCATCATTCTCTTTTTTCCTTCCCAGGTCCAACCCCTGAGAAGTTCTTTGAGAAGTTTCAGAAAGTTATTGCAAAGCTAGGAACCTTTATCCTCTAGCCTGGTCGTCAGCATTCTGTGACAAAATTCCCACCCTCAGATCAGCCTGCTTCCCCCTACCTTTGTATCTGGGGGGGGAGCTTTGCATAAACAGACACTGATGAGATTGTTTTCCTCCTTGGGTTCAGCTGCCTAGGCTCAGAGCCTTCATTCTTCCTCCTTCCAGCATTTTCCAGTTTGTTTTTAATAGGTAAAAAGTATGTCCACGTTTAAAAAAGTGAACGTGGATTGGAATTGTGGCTCTGTGACAGAGCATTTGCTGTGTCACAAAGGCCTGTGTTCAAGCTGCAGCAAAAGGAAAAAAAGAAGTAAAGTAAGTGTACGTTATTGGCCTTTGGCAGGCCAGGCTCAGCCTCTCATCTCTATAAGACAATTAAAAGAAGTAAATAAAAAATGAAAAGCAGAAAAGGAAGAAGATGCATTCAATGTGGCCACACTGGGAAGAGGGACAAAGAGATCTAGTGAACCCCGCCCCCATTCCATCTGCTGGGTCCTGACATGAGACTGAGATGAAGTAGATTTCCAGAGTAATGTGTATCTATTCAGTCCAGGTTAAGGTATGGTCCCACCAATCAGTGAACTTCAGTCTCATCCTGCAAGTGGTAAGGCAAGTTATTAGCACTTGAAATTTCTCTGGGAGACAAGTTGTCCTGGTTACTAGGGTTTCTGTTACTGTGATGAAACACCATGGCCAAAATCAAGTTAGGGAGGAAAGGCTTTGTTTGGCTTACATTTCCATGATATAGTCGTTGGAAGAAGTCGGGACAGGAACTCAAGCAGGGCTAGAACCTGGAGGCAGGAACTGATGCAGAGGAAATGGAGAGGTGCTGCTTACTGACATGCTCCTCATGGCTTGCTCATAAAACCTTTCTTTCTTTCTTTCTTTCTTTCTTTTTTTTTTAAGATTTTTAATTCTTTTTTCCTTTTTTAATTTAAATGAGGAACAATCTTATTTTTCATATCAATCCCAGTTTCCTCTTCCTCCTACCCTCCCATGCCCCCCACCAACCTCCCATCCCATCCTTCTTCTGCTCCCCAGGGAGGGTGAGGCCTTCCATGAGGGACCATTAAAGTCTGTCACATCATTTGGGACAGGGCCTAATCCCCCACCCCCACCTCCCGCGCCGCTGCAAATGTATCTAGGCTGAGAGAATATCCCTCTATGGGGAATGGGCTCCCAAAGTCCATTTGTACACTAGGGATAAATATACACTTCCACCACCAGAGGCCCCATAGACTCCCCAGGCCTCCTGACTGACACCCACGTTCAGGGGCCTGGTTCAGTCCTATGCTGGTTTTCCAGCAGTCAGTCTGGGATCCATGAGCTCCCCCTTGTCATAGAAACTTTCTTATAGAACCTAGGACCACCAGGCCAGGGGTGACACCACCTGCAGTAGATTGGGTCCTCCCCCACCAATCACTAATTAAGAAAATGCTCTACAGCACTGGTTCTCAACCTGTGACCTCTTTCTGGGGGAGGGGTCAGCCAACCCTCTCAGCCCACAAGGTTGCTTATCAGATATTTACATTATGATTCATAATAGTAGCAAAATTACAATTACAGCATAGCAATGAAAATAACTTTATGGCTTGAGGGCACTGTAATATAAGGAACTGTATTAAAAGATTGAAGCCGTAGGGAGGTTGAAAACCGCTGATGGACAGGCTTGCCAATAGCTCAGTCTTTTTTTTTTTCCCCAAGACTGGGTTTCTCTGCGTCCTGGAATTCACTCTGTAGACCAGGCTGGCCTGGAACTCACAGAGATCCACCTTCCTCTGCCTCCCCAGTGCTGTGATTAAAGGCGTGTGCCACCACCTCCTGGCCATTAACAGCCCAGTCTTATGGAGGCATATTCTCAATTGAGATTCCCTCCTCTCCAATGACTAGTTGTGTCAAGTAGACATGTAACTAGCTAGCACACAAGTTCTCCCTCTTAATGGCACAAGGCTTCAGCCTTTTTCTTCTCAAAGCACAGAAATCCTGGGAGAAATTCCAATCCCCTGGAATGCCTTGCTTCGTAGTGTGGCAGTGTGCTTCTTCATCCATGCTCCACTTCTTGAAGGATTCACAACTTGCTCATATTGCACCACCAACCTTTGCAGAACATGAGCCTATGGGGACATATTATATTCAAGTGATATCCTCCTGTCTCAGAATATTTTAATTCTTTATTATTTATCTCTCTGTATGTATTTCACACACATGTACACATGTGGGCATTCATGTGCCACTGCCCATGTGTGGAGGTCAAGTGATGATGTGTGGGAGTTGATTCTTTCCTTCTATCATGTGAGTTCCAGAGATCCAACTAAGGTCATCAAGCTTGGTAGCAATTGCTTTTACCACTGGATAAGCCATCTTGCTAGTCCCCAACTTAGAAGAAGAAAAAAAAAAAAAGGAGAGCTAAGAATATAGCTTAATATTAAAGCTCTCATCTAGCAAGTGTCCCAGTCCCAGGGCTGAAAAAAATTAAAGTAAGTAAAATAGATGATGAGGTGAAAATGTTACTTTGAATCAGTGATGAGCCAGGTGGTGGTGACACACATCTTTAATCACAGTACTCCAGAGGCAGAGGCAGGGGAATCTCTGAACTCAAGGCCAGCCTGGTCTACAGAGTTCTCAGAACAAGAGAAATCTTGTCACCAGAAACCAAAAATAAACAAATAAATAAATCAGTGAGGAAAGGTGGCCTTCTCTATGGTGTTTGGACAAACTGGTAATAATTAAATGTTTTTCTGAACAAATGGTTAAGCTAAAATCCAAACATAATCAAAGCCTTAAACATAACACAAGAAAAAGTGAATAACAATTGTGCTAACAGAGTTTGGAAACATGGAAACAGTGGGCTGAGGAAGTGGCTCTGTGGGTAAAGTTCTTGCTATGTAACCATGAGGACCTGAGTAAAATAAAACAGACCCTATGAGAACAAGCCTGTAACCCCAGCACTGAGGAGTGAAGAAGTGAAGATTCTAAGTACTCACTGGCCAGGCATTCTAATCTAAACATGAGCTTCCAGGGTTAGTGAAAGACCCTGTCTCAATAAAAAAGGTTGGGGAAAATAGAGGACACCTGACATTGACCCCTACCCTCTACATGCAAATAGAGAGGTGAGAGCAACAATCTCTCTCTCTCAAACAAAACAATTGAGACAATTAAAAGCAAGAGAAATAAATACAACCACAAAAGCTCAAGGGTCAAGACAAAAAATAAATAACTTGAAGCCTATAAATATTCAATTTTATTTATTATTATTATTGAGCATGAGAGTAATGTATATGTGATTAAGAGTGTGGGCATGTGTATGCTATGAGTCAGTTCTCTTCTTCCACTGTGGGGTATGAGGATCAAACTATGATTGTCAAGTTTGTGCCATAAGCACTTTTACCTTCGTGCCATCTCATAAACCTAACTTTGTCATAATTTTAAAAATATATCTTTAAGGAATACTATAAAAAAAAAAAACTAAAAGACAGCTCCTAAAAAGGGAGGATATGTTGGGAAGTCATATCTAATATAAGGTACTTGCATGTAGACAATGTAAAACTGTGTTTTTAAGGATGTAGAACTCCTAATTTAACAGGTCAATATCCAGGAAGGAGAGGTAAGTCAGCAGGTAAAAGCGCTTGCCACACAAGCCTGAGGATCTGAGTTTTATAGTCAGAGTTCCTGTTCCAGCTGGTCCCGAAGTCATTTAGTCCCAAATAAACACACAGAAGCTTATATTAATTGCAAATTGTTTAGACGATGGCCCAGGCTTCTTATTGGCTAGCTCTCTCTTAACTATTAACCCATTTTTATTAATCTGTGTATCTCCTCATGTACTGGTGATGTCTGAGTCTCTTGCTTCCTCAGCAGCTATATGGCATCTCCTTCACTCCACCTACTACCTTTCACTATCCTTGTTTGGATTTTCTACCTGGCTAAATCCTGCCTGTCCATTGACTGAAACAATAAGAGATATAGCATACAGAAGGACATCCTCCATCAGGGTTTGATCCCAGAGGAATGGTAGAAAGCGAAAACCAACTGCATGCACCAACTTGTGCATGCATGTACCTGCACTCACATGCATCATTATTGGGGGGGGGGTTGTACTTGCCACAGTGCTTGTGTGGAAGACAGCAGACAACTTGCAGGCGCTAGTTCTGGGCTTCCAACATGTGGGTCCTGGGAATCTAACTCAGGCTATCAGGCTTGATAGCAAGTGCTTATACTATAACCATAAGCCATCTCACTTGTCCAATTAACTGGGTGGTAGTGGTGCACGCCTTTAATCCCAGGTCTCAGGAGGCAGAGGCAGGCAGATCTCTGAGTTTAAGGCCAGCCTGATCTACAGAGCAAGTTCCAGGGCAGCCAGGGCTACATAGAGAAACCAAAACAAACAAGCAAACAAAAAGTCCAGTAGCCAATTTAAAAATGACTGAAAGCAGGCTGGAGTGCAGCTTAGTAGTAGAGCACTGCCAAGCTCTTGTGCATGGGCAAAGTTCTTGATTTGATCCCCAGTAAAAGGTTTGGGGTTTCAGATTCAAATCAGACTCAGAGACAGACTGTCCCCTTAGAGATTATTGGAAGAATTACTAATGCCATAGAAAGACAGGTAGACAGCAGCATGGCCAGGGCTCTACTGAGAGTCCAGACCACATGGCAGAGAAGCAGTTCCATAACAAGATGGTTGGCAAAGAGAAAAGTTTCCTTGTGGAGGGCAGTTGGACATTGTTAGGGTAACCAGTTAAAAAATGTTAGGTGATTGATAAACATGTGTCCTGGTGGGCCATTACTAGGCTTAATAAGGCATGAACAGCAAGAATCCAGAGAAACAAGTTAGTTCTAAAGATATAAATCATCTCCATTTAACCAAAATAGAGGAACATTAAAACAAAATAAAACATGCCTTGGCCAACAGTCCTGATTTTTGTTCCTATAGATAGGTGGAGAAGTGAATACTTGCCATTGTTATAGCTCTTTCCTACTGGACATCCTCATTGGGGTGGGGATGGGGGGCATGGCTGTCTGGGAGCAGCTTCTGGTATCAGAAATTCAGGGAAAGGATGTTGTCAACATGTCTTCTAATTAAGAAGTAAGCAGTTTCAGTAATGAAGGTCAGCCAGCAGCCACCTTCTGGTGGGGAATCTTCGAGTAATGAGTGAAAAGGTCCAAATGGGGCCTGAAGAGATGGCTCAGCAGTTAAGAGCAGTGGCTACTCTTCCAGGGGACCCATGTTCAATTTCCAGCACCACAACCATCTGTAACTCCAGTTCCAGGTTATCCAACACCCTCACACAAATACATATGCAGGCAAAACACCAATGTACATAAAAAATTTTAAATTAAAATTTAAAAAGTTCAAATGTCAGGGAAGCATGCAAAGTCCATTGGGGGGGGGAGATCCTTTCTCAATATCCTCTATCCATGCCCACCAATATCTGCCTTGCTACCTAATGTTTCCCCTAAAGATAACTTAGGAGATGGGCATCAAGTTAATCTGGAAAGTTCTGGCTGAAGTTTGGACACATAGGGTTTAGGATCTCCACTCTTGCTGACTTCCAGGCATTGAAGGGCAAAGAAGGGGACCCAGATAGGTAGAGTTAGATTGTCACAGGGTCAGCTAAACATGGATTTGCTGTCAACAAGAGTAGATAAAATTAAGAATCAGTTGAGTATGCAAAGTCAGAAGATAAATAGTCTTACTACCAAGATTGTAACAGGGAAGTTGAGAACACAAGTCCAAAGACTAATAGTGTCATTACCAAGAGTCTAATGGATACAATCCGCTTTTTACTGCAAAGATCCAGGGATTCTATTTCAAAGTTGTTCACCAAGAGGATGAGGGCGTTTGATTATCAGGATTATACAAATGTTGTGGGATAATCTTTTTGTACACTATAAAGATGTGTTTCTGCTAAGGCACCTTCTAAAGAGCTGAATGGCCAATAGCTTGACAGGAGAGGATAGGCAAGACTTCTGGGCAGAGATAGGAACTCTGGGAAGAAGAGAGGAGGGATTTGCCAGCAAGACATACAGCAAGTCAGACGTACATTATGGAGGAGAGGTAACAAGCCACATGGCAGAACACAGATAAATATAAACAGGTTAATTTAAGTTGTAAGAGCTACTTGGGAACAAGACTGAGCTAAGGCCAAGCTTTCACACTTAAAAAAAAGTCTCTGTGTCATTATTTGGGAGCTGGAGGGTCAAAGAAAGTACAACTACATACAAACTATTTTGTTTACAGTTAGGAAAAGTATAATCATCTTCTCATATCTTACAAATGGAGATCTCCACCTGGCCTATTGGGAGATTTTTAACACTTGGATCCTTCATCTCTTTTAAAGCATAGTTTAGTTTAGTTGCTGTTTCATATTACTATCAATTATTTAAAATAATTAAATCATTAGTCATATTTTCCTGCTGGATGCTTAAGACCATATAGGTGGGAATTTAGTCCCCATGGGTCACTTGGGCTTGGAAAGAGACCTGAACTCCCTTAGCCTGTTTTTGCCCCATGTTTGTTTGTGCACCTTGTGCATGCTCGATGCCTGTGTGTGTGTGTGTGGGGGGGGGTCTCAGCCCAGTCACAGAAAGCTGAGCTAGGTCCGAGGAAAGTTAAGTGTGCTGCCTGCTCTTTCCCCAGCCTCTAAGAATCTCAGAGACAATCAGATGAGGCAAGAAATCTAGTCAAGTAGGAACTTGTTTATTGTCCCATAGCAGGCATCTTTTAAATGAAAAGACCGCAGAGAGGGAAAACAGCCAGCCAATGGTTTTAAAGATCAGTCTATCACATGCCTAGGCTACCTCATGCTTTACCTAGTGATCATGAGCTGTTCATGCAGTGATCTCATCTGGTTCAATCTAGGCAATCAATCATCTTTTTTGTTTTTGTAAACAACTCAGGACTCGGTCTCTTTTCTTGCCCTCTGCGCCATCTTTGACTGACTTGTATGCCCTACACCTGTGGAGGTCAGAAGAGGGCATAGGATCCCCTGGAACTAGAGTTATGAATGGTTATAAACCACCCTGTGGGTGATGGGAACTGAACCAGGTCCTCTGCAAGGGCAACGGCTCTTAACCATTGATCCATCTTTCCAAGGCCCCATCAGTCTTTTTTTTAACCAGCTGTGTCATCTGCTGAGGAGGGGTCAGTCCTTGCTGGCTGTGGCTCTCCTTGGAAACACAGAGGGTATATCCTTCCATGTTGGCACTCCTCTTTATAGAATGTATACATGTTAGAATCCAATTTGAGGGAGTCTCATGCACTGTGCACAGGAGGGCAGGTGACTTGCCAGGGCTTCAGAACCTTTCAAGAAACGTCCCCCTTCGGAGCTAGCTGACCTTGGAGAATAAAAGTTAAATAGTGTCCCTTTTACACTTCCTGCCCATGTATGTATAGATCTTCAAATCTGGTTATTAGATACCTAAAAACTTGGGCAAAAACTAAACTGGTTTAGAAATTCTGAATTATACATATTCTTGTTCCTTAAGCTGGTACTTGTAAATGCTATCAAGAACAGATCACTAATTTAAGAGAATCTTCCTGATTTAAGTAGAAGTATGGTTGAACTTTGGCCTTAGATATTTTTAATAATATTTAATTATTACACACATATCATCTCTAGTCTTATCTCTTACATAATATATGAATTTAAGTAGAGGTTTGATTGAACTTTGACCTTAGATATTTTTAATTGCCTTTAATTATTATACATATGTCATGTGTAGTCTTATCGTTGACAGAGCTCATGTACCTTGTCAAAGCTTCCTTAGCTTTATTTTTCCATTCTTGGAACATCCAGCCATCTGAACTTTGAACAGACTTATTATACAGAACTTTGAGCAAAAATATATTTTAAGGATTTTATTTATTTATTTATTTATTATTTATTTATTTATTTAATGAACATGGATGTGTGGGGATGTGCATGCATGGGTGTCATTGGAGACCAGATGAGGATGTCAGATCCCCTAGAATCAAAAGTTACAGGTGGCTGAGAGCCACCCACTGTGGGTGCTGGGAACCAAACCTGGATCCTGTGAGAGAGCAGCAAGCTCAGTGAGCACTGAGCCATCTCTCCATCCCCGCTAAAAATAGTTTCAGTCTTACACCCGTCTAGCCTTCTCTCTTCTTTCTTACTTTTCCTTGTACTTCATTTTCCCTTTTTAATATTTTGAGACATAGTAACATTGAACAGAAAAATTCACCAATCTACTTGGAGACTTACTATTGAGTCTAAGGACATTAGACTGGACCCAGAAGAGCCAGCAAAAGCAGACAAAAGGGTAGAGAAATGGGGTGGGGGTGAGGAGAAGAACACTGTCTCATCCAGAGAAAAGCAGGTCACAGGACAGAGGAAGAAAATCCAGTGTAACCAGGAACACCAACCACATGGGGAGGAATTGTTTGTTTGGTAAATCAAATGGTTCTGCGAAAAGGGAGAGGGTGCAGACAAGTCTTTGTGAGCCTTAGTCTACCCTCCTGGGGACAAGGAAGTCCGTGCAGACAGCTGAGATCCTAGCGTTTTAGGAAAGGAGTGGATCAAGACAAGGGATTCAGTTTCAAGCCAGAGGAACACCCAACCCGGTTCTGGAATTCCCGGTCAGTGAACAGGGGTCTCGGAAAACTCAGAGGCTTATCAAGGGGAAGGGAAGGAGGAACAGTGTTTCAGTTAGGATGAGAAGCCACAAAGGAGGGTACAGAACTCAGGGAGGAGACCACAAAAGAGAAGGTAGAGGGTACCAAAGCCCTGGCTGTAGAACAAAGCCCGGGGCTATCAGCAGAACCCTTCAGCAGAGAACTCTGAGGGTGGGAAGAGGCAGAACCCTGCAGTAGAGAGAGAATGCGAGGGTGGGGAGAGGCAGAGCCCTGCAGCAGAGGAGAGGGTGGGGGAGATGGCCTTAGGTGCAAACGACCGACCTAAGCAGCTCTGAGGGTAAAGGGTAAAGGGTTAATGCTGGAATAACCTGTGGAGAAGCGAGTGCCATAAAGCTTGAGGTTTGTATTCTGGAGGAGGTTTTGGTGAAAGTCTAGGGGGAACAAAGACCCTTTCATAGGGTGCAACAGATTTCCTTAAGGTCGACTCTCTTAAATTGTTTTTGAGTTCTGATCATAAAAATATCAAGTCTCAAAAAAACAAACAAAGAATATCAAGTCACATAAAGAGGAAAGTAACTGACTGGCTACTTAAAAGACTAAAATAGTTCGCCGGGCCGTGGTGGTACAGCTTTAATCCCAGCACTCGGGAGGCAGAGGCAGGTGGATCTCTGTGAGTTTGAGGCCAGCCTGGTTTACTGTGCAAGTTGTGGGACAGCCTCGAAAGCTACAGAAAAACTCTGTTTCAGGAGCCAAAAAAAAAAAAAAAAAAAAAAAAAAAAAAGACTAAAATAGTTCAAGATAATTTGTAATTTGGGGTTTAGACCTGAAACATTTTAGCTCTCTATACTTACTGCTAAAGTTCTAACAACACCGTAGCTATTAAAGTTTTAACTCAGTTGTAGCACAGGAGCATAATATTTCATATCAAAATTAGCAAAGACAATGGATGTTTTAAGAAGCAATGAGCAAATGGAGAGGCAATCTACCTTAGACTAGAAAAGTTTAAATATGGATACTCCCAAAATGACGTTAAATAATGCAGCTTCTATACTGTCTTAACTGTAATCTTATCAGACCTGAGATCAGCATCATCCCCATGACTAAGGACTGTACCAAGCACAAATCTAAACACCCTTTAAATACAGCAAGACTTAAGAAATATAAAAATGAGGTCGGGCGTTGGTGGATCATGCCTTTAATCCCAGTACTCGGGAGGCAGAGGCAGGCAGATCTCTGTGAGTTTGAGACCAGCCTGGTCTACAAGAGCTAGTTCCAGGACAGCCTCCAAAGCCACAGAAAAACCCTGTCTCAGAAAAAGAAAAAAGAAAAAAGAAAGAAAGAAAGAGAAATATAAAAACGAGCTTCACATGGCAGTGCACACATCTGTGAGTTCCAGGCCAGTTAGGGCAACATGGTGAGAGTACCTGGCTCAATAAGAAAAAATAAAAAGGAAATATAAAAGTGCAATTTTTCTTCTAGGCTGGAGGGGATCTTCTTTTCATTAATAAAGTCACCTATATCTTTACTTTTTAGAGGTTTACGTAGTGACAGATGTTTAATTATTGATCTAAAGGACCAGAAATCATAGAAGTGATAAAATTTTGTATAATGGACACATTTTAAGTACATTTAACTTCTTGTCCAGTAAAATAAGCTCCATGATTACTATGTAATTTTGCAGGAATGTCCCAAATATGAATAATTATTTGAGACAAGATTTTTTAATTTTTATTTTATTTTTACTATTAAGACAGCATCTATCTAGCAAGTGAAGGCTTTGCCTAGTAGGAAAGCATATAAATAGCATCTGGAGAAATTTAATCATGGGCTTAAAATGCCTTATTTAGTAAAATGAAAAAACATAATCTTTGTCTTTATAAACACTGCTAAGAGCAAATCAGTACTTAAGAAAACCTTATTGTTGCACATAAAACAAAATCAGACATCTGTTTTATCTAGTTGTTAACAGAATGTTGACCTAGGAGATTATAATTAAGTTAGCTTCAAAAAGGGAAAGAAGGACGGAAAAAGGAAAAGAATTGAAGCAGACGCAGTGCCGTCTCTGTCTCACCTTTTACCCAGTTTCCCTTTCCACTCACCCAGTGCAGATTGTCATGTTAGCTTTGTGTGTTTCTTTTCTACATTTCTTAATATACATGCAGTAAATACAAGTTTGCTCTTTTTCTTTCTTTCTTTCTTTTTTTTTTTTTTTTTTTTTTTTTTTTTTTTTTGAGACAGGGTTTCTCTATGTAACACCCCTAGCTGTCCTGGAACTCCTTTGTAGACCAGAACGGCCTCAACCTCACAGAGATCCACCAGCCTTTGCCTCCTGAGTGCTGGGATTAATGGCATGTGCCAGCAATTTGCTCATTTTATGACCTTTTTGTTAGAAATGTAGTGAACAACACACACACAATCTGTGACATGCCTTTTTTTTTCTTTTTACTTAATGACTTACTTTAGAAATGTTTAGATAGATGGGGAAGGGGAGCAATAGCACCATGGCATAGCACACACACACACACACACACACACACACACACACACACACACACACACACAGAAAGAGAGAGAGAGAGAGATTTACCCCCAGTTCTTTGGTACAGTGACACAGCTTTGCATAGTTCCAGTATTCATAGTAGTAAATATACCCTAACTTATATCCAATTTGGGTTCCTTCCAGGTTTTTGCAAGCATGAACAATACTGAAATTAGTAACTTTGATCTTAACAATGTTATGCAATGTACAAAAAGAAATAGGACTTCTAGGTCAAAGACATTAGCATTTGCAATGTTAGCAATCACCAAAAGGATATTCTCAGTGACAATGCATTTAAGCAAGTTCTCACAACTTGACACACAGAATACTAATGTTTTTGAATTATGGTAGCCCTACATTTAAAAAATTGTTAAGTGAATATTAGTTTTGCATGTTTCTTTCCTACATTTCTTTTTTTTAAAGATGTACTTATTTATGTACTTTATGTATATGGGTACTTTGTCTGCATATACATCTGCACCAAAAGAGGGTATCAGACAGTTGTGAGCTGCCTTATGGGTGCTAGAAATTGAACTCAGGTCCTCTGGAAGAACAGTGAGTGCTCTTAACCACTGAACCATCTCTCCAGTCCTTTCCTAAGTTTCTTCATGCAAATGCAAGTAAATACAAATATGCTCATTTTTCTGACTTTTTGTTAGAAAAGTGTAATGAGTAATGTAAAAATCTGTGCCATGGTTTTTTTAAAATAATAACTTATCTTAGACATGTGTAGATAGAGCTGAGGGCATAGCCCCATGATGAAACATTTGCCTATAGATTTTGTGTGTTTGTTTTTTTGCAACAAGATCTTGCTGTATATTCCAGGCTGTCTTAGTTAGGATTTATATTGCTATGAAGAGACTCCATGACCATGGTAACTCTTGTAAAGGAAAACATTTAATTGGGGCTGGCTTACGGTTCTGAGTTTTAGTCCATTATTGTCATGATGGGAAGCATGGCAGCATGCAGGCAGACATGGTGGTGGAGAGACAGCTGAGAGTTCTACATCTTCATCTGCAGGCAACAAGAAGTGAACTGTGTACCACAGTGGGCATAGCTTGAGCATATGTGGTACTCTTCCTCCAAGGCTACACCTCCTAATAGGGCCACTCCCTGTGAGCCAAGCAGTGAAACACATGAGTCTATGGGGCTATACCTATTCAAACCACCACACAGGCCTTGAACTTGGGATTGTTCTGCCTTAATTTCCTAAGGGCTTGGATTACTGGTCTGTACCATCAGGACGGTATCATGAGCCAGTTTTAGAAGTTATTCCATGTACCTGGAATGGTCCCCTCCATCCCAATTTCACATACATTTATTCCATCTCAGGTACAATGTCAGCCCCGAAGTGAGGCCTAGACTTGCCACTTCTACTTAGTAGCTCCCTGTCTTAGTACATCCTTCTGTGTTCCTTCTCCCCTCAGAGCCCATGACCACACGATGTCTTCTGACTTTGATGTGGATCCTCAGTGTCTGAATTGATCCTTAGTACACACTAGATAGTTAACTGTTTACTGAGTCAGTAAATGCCCAGCTTCTGGGATGAGAAAAAGGCAGCAAACTTTCTAAAGAGAGTTTTGTGATGTTAGAGTGTGAGAAAGGAATTTGACCTTGTGAGTAGCTTGAAAATGCCTACAGATGGCCTCAAACTTTAATCCTTTATTCTCAAAGCATTTCAGCTTCATAACATTTTAGCCATGGCCATGAGACCCACCCTGGTTAAGTTCAGGTTACAGCTGGGGCACTGAAATATTTTCTTTCATCCATAATCACTGGATCAAGGCCTACAAATCAAATGGTTAAGACACAAAACACAAACAAGGTCATAATTTGTTTCTTCCTGCCTGCTGTTTTTCTTGGCATGAAAAAACTCAGCTTTTCCTGACTAGGGATGGGTAATGACATGGGGGGTGATTCATTAATAGTGGCCAAAGAAACTGGCCTTTTATTTCTTCTCTTTCTTTCCCCTTATTGTCCCAACTCACATTAGGAAACACATTGAATAAAGTAACTCTCCCACTGATAAAAAAAAAAAAAAAAAAAAAAAAAAACTCTCTGTAACTCTTTGTTCACTTATATGTTCCCATGATCAAATTATTGGAGCCAGAGGGACCCTGGGAGTATGGATGGATGTGATAGGTATTTCTGGTAAAGAGAGACGTCCTAGAATCTTGGGTTGTTTTGTTTTGTTTTGTTTTTATCACTTGTCTTTCCACCTTTTCTTTTTTTTGGGGGGAGAGATTTTTTAAGACAGGGTTTCTCTGTGTAACAGTGCTGGCTGTCCACTTTATAGACCAGACTGGCCTTGAACTCACTGAGATCTGCCTGCCTCTGCCTCCCGAGTGCTGGGGTTAAAGGCGTGTGCTACCACCACCCAGCTCTACCTCTTCTTAGAAAAGCTGTCTTCTAAATTAAGAAATTGTTCCAGGGAACCTGCATAAGGCTGAACTAGGTCCCCTGAATGTGAGTGTCAGTTGGAGGGCCTGAGCAGTCTATGGGGCTGCTGGCAATGGAACCAGTATTTATCCCTAGCATGAACTGGCTTTTTGGAGCCCAGTCCCTATGGAGGGATACTCTTTCAGCCTAGACACACGGTAGATTGTCTCAGTCCTGCCCCAAATGATATGACATTGATGATCCCCCATGGGAGGCCTCACCCTTTCTGAGGAGTGGATGGGGGGGGGGAGACGGTGGAGGGACTGGGAGGACCGGAGGGAGAGGGAACTAGGGTTGGTATCTAATTGTTTTTTATTTTAATTTAAAAGTTAATTAAGAAGAAAAGAAAGTGTTCCTATTCCTAGAGTCTGGCCACATAGCAGGGGTCAAATATAGCTAAGGACAACCCTTGGGAATTGAGGTCCTTCTGTTATTTGAGGGAGGGTCTCTCTCTCTCTCTCTCTCCCCCTTCTCTCTTTTTCTCTGGCTGCCTACTAAGCAGACCAGGCTGGCTTCAAGGCCTCAAGCTCACATCTGTCTCCTGAGTGCTAAAATTAAAGACATGCATTGGTGGCACACACCTTTAAATCCCAGCACTCAGGAGGCAAAGGCAGGTGAATCTGTAAGTTTGAGACCAGCCTGGTCTATAAGAGCTAGTTCCAGGACAGCCTCCAATGCCACAGAGAAATCCTGCCTCGAAAAACAAACAAACAAAAAAAGAAATTAGAGACATGTACCAGCATGCCCAGGAGAACCTCCAGTTCTTCATCTCTCAAAATGGAGCCAGAAAGCTAGCACCTTCTTCTCAAATGAGTACTACTAATTTCAAGCATTTTTAAAGCCTAAAAGAGAAAAGAAAGTTGTAAAGTAAAAATTATTTTCATCGAACACATAAATGATAATATTAAAAGAAATGGTGTGCTGTAGACACACATGGGTCTGTTATCCTATCATCCAGGAGACTGAAACAGAGGGGTTACAAGTTCAAGGCTAGCCTGGACTACATAAGACCCTGTTTTTTTTAAAAAAAAAAAAAAAAAAAAAAAAGGAGAGAGAGGAAGAGATTGTAGAAAATGCCATGTTCATCTTCTACATTATATACATTTTTCTATTATTTAAACTACTTGTCTACATGAGGAATAGTGAAAAAATTGACAATACATTCAGCAGAAAAGATAGACAGTGATCAACCGAAATGCTGGCTGGCCATGGTGCTTCACATTTATAGTCCTACACTAGTGGAGGGGGGACCACAAAAGGGTCAGGAGTTCATAGACATTTTCCTGCACAAAGAGTTTGAGGTTATATGATACCCTGTCTCAAAAAAAAGAAAAAAGAAAAAAAGAAAAAGAAATAAAATAAGGGCTGGAAAGAGGGCTCCATGGTTAAGAGGATTTGCTGCTCTTGCAGAATACCTAGGTTCAATTCCCAGCACCCACATTGTGACTCACACCTATCTGGAACTCTAGTTCCAAAGAATCTTACATCCTCTTCTGTCCTTTAAGAACACCAGGCAAGCATGTGGGATGCATACAGACAGATAGACAAAGCCCTCCTACATATGAAATAAAAGCTTTTAAGAAAGAAAGAAAGAAAGAAAAGAGCTGGAGAGATGCCTCAGCGGTTAAGAGCACTGGCTGCTCTTCCAGAGGCCTTGAGTTCAATTCCCAGCAACCACATGATGGCTGACAACCATTTATAATGAGATCTCATGCTCTCTTCTGGCCTACGAGCACTGCATACATAATACATAAATAAATCTTAAAAAATAAGAAAAGGAAATGGAAAAAAAGAATCACAGTACTACTATCTCAGAGCTAAGGGTTTGTATTTGATTTTAACTTTCATCTTTTTTGTTTTTTTGTTTGTTGTTCTGCCTGCATGTATGCCTGAAGGCCAGAAGAGGGCACCAGATCTCATTACAGATGGTTGTGAGCCACGATGTGGTTGCTGGGAATTGAACTCAGGGCCTGTGAAAGACCAGTCAGTGCTCTTAACCACTGAGCCATCTCTCCAGCCATGTTTGTTTGTTTGTTTTTTGAGACAGGGGTTCTTTGTATAGCCCTGGCTGTCCAGGAACTCGCTTTGTAGATCAGACAGGCCCCAAACTCACAGACATCCGCCTGCCTCTGCCTTCCAAATGCTGGGATCAAAGGTGTGTGCCACCACGCCTGGCTTTAACTTTCATCTTTATACTTTTCTGTGTATTTTCATTACTTTCCAATTTTTTTTTTCTATTAAATGACTTTAGGTTGGTATGTGTCCCAACCTCCTGCACGTCTCCGGGTGCACAAGTGGAACAATTTCTTTTCCCAGAGGTATACGTAAAAGCATGAGAGCGGAACAAGAGAGGTGGGGGACAACTGTGACTCTGATCCAATCTGAGCAAAGCTGTGGAAAAATACCAGGGATGCCACACCCTCTGCATGGCTCTCTCCATTGTTTTTCTGCCCCCTCTATGTGAAATAACCCAGATCTCCCACCTGCTGTTGTGAGCGAATGTGGCCTTCCTGCCTCCTTCATGACTTCCTTGGGAGCCTGCTGTAGTCCTCCACTGTCTCTTTAAATTCCCAGGGCAAAGTGCTGCATTCTCCTAGTGCTGGGGACTTTGAAGGAAGGGAGAGTTCCAGGGTGCGTCTGTAGGTCCTTGGACCTCTTAGCTGTGCTTCTGGTTGACTTGCAGAAGGTATTTAAGAAATAACGGGTTTCAAGACTGGGAATGATGACAATCACCTATAATCTCAACACTTGAAAGATAGGGGCAAGGATATTACCCAAAGTTTGGGGTCAACCTTGTAATGAGTGAGTTCTCCACCAACCAGGGAAAGAAAGAAAAAAGAAAAGGGTGGGCAAGCCCGGCAGTGGTGGCACTCGTCTTTAATCCAGAACTCGGGAGGCAAAAGCAGGTGAATCTCTGTGAGTTCCAGGCCAGCCCGGTTTAAAGTGATCAGGACAGCCAAGGTTCACATAGAAACCCCGTTAATGAAAAATAAAAAGAGGGGAGGGGCAAGAGGGAGTGCCTAGAGAGATGGCTCAGTTGGTTGAGTACTGGCCATGCAAACATGAGGACCCTGAGTTTAGTCCCCAGGATCTAATACAAAAATATGCATCATGGAGGCATGTGTAATTCTAGTGATGGGGAGGTGGAGACAAGTGGGTCCTGAGCTGCCTGACTAGCCAGCCTAGCCTCCTTGGCAAGTTCCAGGTCAATAAGAGACCCTGTCTCAAAAAGCAAACAAAACAAAAATAAATAAATAAGTAAAGTAGATAGATGGTTGCCAGGAGTAATGGTGCACGCCTTTAGTCCCAGCACTTAGGAGGCAGAGGCAGGTGGATCTCTGTGAGTTCAAGGCCAGCCTTGTCTAAAGAGTGAGTTCCAGGACAGCCAGAACTACATAATAGACCTTGTCTCAAAACACAAAACAAGCAAGAAAAACAAAAAAAAAAACAAAAAACCCAGATGATTGGTGCCTGAAGAACAACCCCTGAAACGCCCTCCATATACCTACACACATCCAAACACAAACACAAGTACACACCTGTGTGCACATCAATTAGTTAATTAAAAATGCAGCTTTAACAACATAGCAGACCCTAAGTCAGTTGAGAAAAAGTAAACGATGCTTTTCTTCTGATACTGGCTACAGGTTGGAGAATACAGTGAAGTATGTGACTAAGCTTACTTATATCCTAATTAAACAGATCCACGCCCCCCCCCCAGAAATTTTGAGGAGTAATGGACCAGAGTGAAGAGAAGAAGTTGTACCCCTCCTTTATCCTCAGTATCCTTCTCCTCCCTTTTTTAGTGATAGGGCCTTGTACAGGATAAGTAAGCCCTGTGCCACTGGGTTGCCCTCCTCTACCCAATGCCCAATCTCTTAATCCTCAGGCCTCAGGAAAAGCAAGATACTGAAGAGTCAGGCCCAGTTTCTCCTAATGACCTCTCTTCTCTACTTGTAGAAGTGAAGGGTGAAGAAAAACAGAACACTGTTAGTCGGGACCCGACAAACAGCAGGACACATGGGGAATGGAAAGACCTTCCTTCTGAAGAGCTTCTGTCCGGAAGGGGTGTCATCCCTTCCTGGCCTGTTCTGGAGTTACAGAGCTCCCTACAGCAGTGACAACACGTAACCTTCCTCCTGCTGCCCGGCTTTCTGTCAGAGGAAACTCGTGGGCACAGGAGAGTGATGGGATGAACAGGAGGCTAGGGAAGGCAAAGGGTGCCCTGAGGACCTTGGCCAGCGCTGAATCCAGTCATAAGTAAAATCCGGTCTGGTAACAGACAGTACTTGTCTCAGTTTTGCACAAGCTAGCACGTGTCGTTTCTGTTCTCAGCACTGAATGCCCAACAGAGAACTTGGCCTCCATTTCCCAGAGGTGTTCAGATTAAGAACCCCAAACTTCCTCTAGGACATTAAGAAACCCTTTTTTAGTGGTTCCCATTATGGACTTTGAAATGGATAAAGCATTCTAGAAGATCCCAGCAGAACTGGCTGCCAAATAGAAGCAGTAGTACCAGCTCCTTCATGTTGGCCCTGTCTCTGCTTGTCAGCAGCTTGAAAAACTCAGGCCAAAGGGCACCTGGCTTCAGGGAAAACCAGACATGTGGGCGCGATAGAATACTGCCGAAGGTGTCTGCTCTACCTGAGAAAGGAAAGGCTATCCTAACATTCAGCCGGTCTCCTTTATGTGTAGTGGGCCATTGTTGGAGGTGGGCAGGGGAGACAGAATCCCACTCAAACTAAATAGTTTTGTGTGTGTGTGTGCAAATTAATATTTAAAAAAAACCTACAAATTTGATTCCAGATGGTGCTGAAATATGGGTAAGACAGCCAGGCACTGGTGGTGCACGCCTTTAATCCCAGCACTCAGGAGGCAGAGGCGGGCAGGTATCTGTGAGTTCGAGGCCAGCCTGATCTACAGAACAAGTTCCAGGACAGGCTCCAAAGCAAAACAGAGAAACCCTGTCTCAAAAAAAAAAAAAAAAACTATGTGTAAGACAGTAACCACTACCTTTAATTTATTTTAATACTGTGTGTGTGTGTGTGTGTGTGTGTGTTCTCCCATTTGCACCAAGGCTTATGTTTGGAAGCCAAAGAACAACTGGCAGAAGTGTCTCCCACTTTAACCACATGGGTTCTAGGGATCCCACCCAAGTCTTCAGGCTTGGTGGCAAGTGTGTCTATTTTTCGAGCCTTCATGTCAGCCCACTTTAGCTTTCATAAGGATTTCTTTTAGGTTGGCTGTTACACTATACACTTTGTAAGCATCACAGCCATGGGTCTTATATATGTTTGTTTGCTAGTTGTTGTATTGTTTTTGTTGTTGTTTTGAAAGAAGGTCTCTTGTACCCCAGGTTGGCCTCAAACTCTCTCTGAGGCTAAGGATAACCTGGAACTTCTCATTCTCCTGCTGGAATGTTCCACCATACCAAGTTTATAAAGTGTTAGAGGTTAAAACACAGAATTTTTCACTTGCTTGGCAAGCACTCTACCATTTCAACACTTTTTTAACAAATAATTTATTTTATTTTTATTTTATGTGCATTGCTGCTTTGCTTACATGAGGACATTGGGTCCCCTGGAACTGGAGTCACAGACAGTTATGAGCCACCATGTTGGTGCTTAACTGCTGTTGTTCTTAACTGCTGAGCCACCTCTCTAGTCCCCTCAATTCTTTTTATTTAGGAGGCTGAGATAGGAGAATTGCAAGTTCGAGGCCTGTCCAGGCTAGAGTGATTTCAAGGTCAGTTAGTTCAAGACCCCATTTCAGAATAAAAAATGAAGAGAGCCGAGGAGACAGCTCAGGGGGGAAGTGCTTGTGCAGCACGTACAAGGCCTTGGGTTCAATCCTCCAGGGCTGGGAAACATTTTAAGTCTCAAGTGTGATTCGTGCTGGCTGAGCTCTTTTTCTCTCAAGACACTATAGATTGGTTTTCCCAGGAATGCAGGATCAAAGGTTTCCTTGGGGCCATATATCCCTTTGAAATAGATTCAAAGGCAGGGAAACTGGAAGGCCTTCCTTGTTTAGTGAATCAGCAGCCAGTGAGCACAGGTGTCCAGTTCTCATCCACTCACTGTCTGATAAGCCCAAAGGTCACAGCTCTGAACTTGAACTCACTTTCCCTTCTTCCTGCCTCCTTTGTGTGTGTGTGTTTCAGATGCCCTAAGTCAGCTGGGATAACGTTTGCTTTCTCCGTGCAAACACAAACACAGTCCCCAGGATGTGCACAGGGCCTGATGCAAACCACCCAGCTGCATCCAGCTCTCCCTCTGCCCACAGCCCTTTATTGCTGCATTCCAACAAATCAGCCATGTGACAGAAGGTTATTTTTAACTTCAATGGAGCAGCTCCCTCTCTTTTAATATATCATGCTTGGCCCACATTCCCTCGGTGAAAAGGGCACCAGCGGCTACTTCTGAGAACTTTTAATTACTTCAATTGTTTGCAAAATTCTGTTAGAAGCTGGAGAGGAAAAAAATCATCTTTCTCCTTCGTCCTCCAGTCCCCTCCTTCCCAGGTTTTATTCTTTGTCATTAGTGAGTGGAGGCTGGATTTGACCTGGGAATTTACCAAAGTTCCCTCAAAGCCCCCTGACTTTGTGGCCACCATCCTCACCAGAAGAATTGTGTGGTTTTTGCTTGTTTGTTTTTTAAGATTAAGTCTGCTGGGCGGGGGTGGCATACATACGGCTTTATTTCCAGCACTGGGGAGAGGGAGGCAGGTGGATCTCTGTGAGTTTGAGGCCAGCCTGTTCTACAGAGAGTTCCAGGACAGCCAAGGCTACATACACATAGAAACCCTGTCTTCAAAAACAAAAGCAAACAAAAGACAGATTAATTTTTATCATTTTTAGTGGTATGTATTGCCCCTCTGTGGGCATCTGTACTCTTATGCACAGAGGCCACAAGGCATCAAACATCCCTGGATCTGGAGTTATGGGCAATTAGTTGTAAGCCACCTGATGTGGGTGATGAGAATCCAACTTAGGTCCTCACTAAGAGGGGCATGGTCTATCTTTTTGGGGGGGAGGTGTTGGGGGACTTGTTCATTTTGTTTGTTTCATTGTGTTTTGTTTTGTTCTGTTTTAAGACAGGGTTTCTGACTTTGTAGCTCTGGCTGATCTAGAACTCACTCTGTAGACCATGTCTGCCTTGAATTCACAGAGATCCACCTGCCTCTACCTTCAAAGTTCTAGGATTAAAGGTGTGGGCCATAATACCCACTCAAGGGGCATGTTTTCTTAAAGGCTGAGACATCTCTCCAGCTCTGAGTTGTAAAAATTTTTTCAGGGTTTATTTTTATTTATGTATATATATGTGTATGTCTCTGCATGTCTCTGCCTAAGCACATATGTGTATGAGCACATGTATGTTGGTACCTAAGGGGGTTAGATCCCCTGGAACTGAAGTCATAGTTAGCTGTGTTATATAACTGTGTCCAATACTGAAACATTCTATCATTCAGGGAAGCTCCTTAAGCAGAAAAGTAAGCAACTCAAAACAGCTTTAGGAAGTTTCTGAAACTAACCAGATTCACTAATCCCTGCCCTCCCAGAGTAAGCAATAAAAGTTTCTGAGAGTTGCTCACAGACAACCCAAGATGCAGTGAAGACTGTGACACTAGACAAGCGGCCTGAAGAGTTTAGACCAGTGTCACTTACTTGGAAGGCTGTGCAGTGAGCTCCAGATTCCCAGTTTCTGTGAGCTGTCACCCACACTGGGGTGGGCTTTGGTGATGCAGCTGACTTTGAGTCACTTCTGCTTCTCTAAGTAACCCCTTACCCATATTCCTCTAAGTAACCCCAATAAAACCCAGGGTCCATCAAAGTGGACTTTGGTGATATCCATGCTTTGACCTGCAGTGGCCTCCCTACCATATTCCTCTAAGTAACCCCAATAAAACCCAGGGTCCATCAAACTGGACTTTGGTGATATCCATGCTTTGACCTGTGGTGGCCTCCCTACCAGGGATGAGTAGACACTTGTCTTGAGTCTCTACAGGAAAAGTTTTGTCACACAACAGCCGTGAGCCACCCAACTTGTGTGTTTGGAACTGAACTCTAGTCCTCTGAAAGATTGTTGTGCTCAAATTCTGAACTCCAAAATCACCAAGAGACCAGTTCAGATGCAAAAGCAACGAGTCTTTAGTAGTTTAATGGGTTAACTTTATTAACTCATTTCCTCGTCTAACACCTCCAGTGGGGCAAGAAGGACCCTGAGGGACCAAGGGGCGGGAAATTTGTTGGGACAGAGCAAGGGGAGTGTCTAGAGGTCCTCAACAGTCTCAGGATTGGTGCACTTTCAAGCTTGGACAACCTGTCCTGAGTTGATTGGTCAACTGGTTGCTATAGCCTATAAACCCTTCCAGAAAGGTTGCTATTGTTCTATATGTCACTGTTACCTCAGTAAAGCACATCCAGAGCTTGCCAGATAACTTCTGATTGGTTCCTTGCCACATGGAAGGTGTCTGGGGCTTTCTAGTGACTGGAACAGGTCCTGCAAGGTCAGAAGGTCCAAACATGTGCTAAGTCAGAGGTCTACATCTTGCTGGGTCTTTTCTGCAGCCTGTCATAGTTGCCAAAGCAGAGGGCTGGGTGAGGGTCTGGTCCCTTCAAGATCAGGAAACTCTCCTTACCATAGAGCCTTCTCCATCCCTTTGAAGAGTTGTTGATGGTTTCCTTTTAAGTGCAAATCCATCTGGGAGGGTGAAGAAGATCATACCTCCCAGCCATAAACAGACAGGTAGTAAGGTGGAGATTAGGAGAAGGCTCCAGAAGCATTTAGCACTAAGCATTCCCTAGGTCTTAGACAAGCCCCCACATCACTAAATTTATTTTTAAGAACTTTTTCTTTTAAAAAAAAAAAAGTATTTTTTGTATAGTGGGGATGGGGGGGGGTGAAAAAACCTATCTCCCTATAATACAGTATTATTACCATAAAATAAAAGGATAAAAGGTAGGAATAACACTGAGCATGGTGGTTCATGCCTTTAAATCCCAGCACTTGGGAGGCAGAAGCAGATGGATCTCTGTGAGTTTGAGGCCAGCCTGATCTACAGAGTGAGTTCCCGGACAGCCAGGGCTTCATATTGAAACCTGATGTCTAAAAATAAAGAGGTAGAACATGTAAATGGTTTTTATTCATTTGATTACATTTATTTGTTTGTTTTGTGGGGTGGGGGTGAACATGTGATGCATTGTGCATGTGGTCAGAGAACAACTTAGAGGGGTCAATTTTCACCATCCACCAAGTGGATCCCAGGGATCAAACGCAGGCAATCAGGCCTAATGAGCTTGCTTTTATTTATACTGTGTTATTTTAAGTGTGTATAAAATCTCTGTCTCAGAGAAGATAGCCTAGAAACTAGCATAACTGGGGAAAGGAGCTGGGACTCTAAGCCACAAAATTGGGGGAACAAATTACATTTTATGCTCTATATTCCTTGAAGTTTTAAATTATGTGAGTGTGTGTTGTTATCTGAAATTAGTAGACACAATTGCATTTTTAAAAAAAAAAAAAAAAAAAAAAAAAAAGCTGGGAAAAGTATTTGGCAATATGTCCAAGCACCTGGGACTTCAGGTTACGGGAAACACCCTGTTGTTTGTGAATCCCAGCAGGAAGAAAGGGCACACTCCCAGCTGCCACTCACTGCAACCCTGAATCAAAAACACAGCAGCACATCTAATGAGATAAAAGAGATACCAAGAGGACAGAAGGACATCAGTTCCGTCTTTGGGTTGGGTATGTATCTTGAGTATTTATCAAAGGCTAGACAGCTCCTTCCTAAGTCTGAATTCCTGTCAAGAAAGAATCAGTTCAAAAAATATGAGTTCCTCTTTTCAGGCCACTTTGGACAATCTATTCTAGTGTGGAGGCAATGGAGCCAGGTTCATTCATAGGGAACATCTGTGTGGGAAAAGAAGGAAAGATAAGGTCCAGAATAAAGCTGAGCTTGGACACCTCTGTCTTTCCCCCAGCTTCCTGCTTGCTGCCCACTGGTTAGCTATATGGGAAGGAAGGTCTGCGGAACCTCTATGATTCATCACTTCGATTATTCTTGTCATCTCATGAAAGCGGCACAGGGTGGAAGAGGACCTTGACTGCACTCTGCACTCTTTGAGAACACTTGCGTTCCAGAAGGCTTGCAGAGCTGTTAGGTGATAGCTCTAGGATTAATGAATGTCTTCTTGTAGTCTCAAGTCAACCAATCAACCAACAAGAAAAACAAAGCACAAAGCAAAAAAAAAAAAACAAAACAAAACAAAACAAAAAAACGTCATGACTTTATATTTTTGGTTGTGAGCCTAGCCTTTAACGGCTGAGCCATCTCTCCAGCCCAAAGCCATGACTTTATATAACAAATTTATAATCATTTGTGTTATTTCATAATAAATTGCCCTCTTTAAAATCCTGCCATTGTGCCAGGCGTTGGTGGAACATGACTGTAATCCCAGTTCTCGGGAGGCAGAAGCAGGCAGATCTCTGTGAGTTTGAGGCCAGCCTGGTCTACAGAGTGAATTTCAGGACAGCCCAAGATATACAAAGAAACCCTGTCTTGAAAAAAAAAAAATCCTGCCATTTTTTCCCCTTGTATGACTACCTTTTGACGTAATTAGTGGTTACTAAAGGACTAGACTTCACTGAAGAGTAGAATGTTGCAGACAAACATTTGATCCTCTTTATTTACTTCTCACAGTGCAGCTTGCCTTCTTCTTCCCTTCTAAGAAGAATGCAAACAGGAAGATGTGTGCACATTGCACACATATAACTCTGCAGTTTATCAGAGACTTGAGCATCCACGGCTTTTAGTATTTTAGTGATCCTGGATTCAGTTCTGCTTGGGAAATGACAGAAGATATATTTCTATTTATTCTACAAATGATATCAAATACCATGTAAATTTCCTGAATCTGTTACATTTATCATGGAAGAAAAAAAAAAAAACAGAAAAAGCAAAGGATGTCCTTTATATGGATTTTGTTGCAGTCACATGATTATTTGCTGTGTTAGCCCATGAGAAGCAGTAATAACTACTGTGGTAAATGGAATACCTGCTGTATTAGAGATGGTTTCTGTGACAGAATGCCTCACAAAACCATCTCAAGGAAGAAAGGCTTCTCTTAATTCTGGTTTGAAGGGCTACAGCCCATGATGCCAAGCCAGGCATGGCAGTAGAGCACCAAGTGACTGGTCATGCTGTATCTACCATCAGGAAATAGGTGGGGGAAGGGTGGTGCTGCCAACATGCAGGGTGAATGCCCCCCTGGTTAATCCCCTCTGAGATGCCTTCATAGACAGTCCTGAGAGGAGTGTCTCTTAGCTAACTCCTAATTAAGTCAACAATGGAGATTAACCATTGTTCTGGTGGAAGCTTCACCCCAGCCCCTGAGATCCATATATACAAAGAGTCTGGAATGTTACAGAGGAAGTTCAGCCTGAACCCTACCTACCTCCAAACCCTGCTGCATCTTAGAAAGCCCACCAAATGATGACTCCCTCCCCAGAGATGCTCAAGACCACTCCCACAGGGTATTTAAATTGCCCTCCAGAAAATGTGTGGTTTTCTGGTCTCTCTTTCCCATCTCCTCTCTTGGGGGCTAGGAGGCCATCCAGGAGCGCTGTATCCATTAAATGTGGGCTTTTTCTAATTCAGTTTGACTTGGTCTGATTTGGATTGCTGCATCAGTGGAAAGGCTTATCAAGATGCAGAAACTTTTCAACCATTATTTCTACTATGTGCTAGACATGTCTAGCTGCTCTGTAAACCCTATGCCTACGCTTGTTCAGTGTCTCCTTGTACAGATAAGTAATTTGAGATGAGGAAAGTGAAGTATCGAGACCAAGGACCCACCCAGGCCAGAATTTGAGCTCAGAACCTGTACTTGCCTGCTTCTCGAGGCTGACCTGACATTCAATCTGTAGACCAGGTTGGCCTTGAATTTATAGAGAAGAGACCTGTCTACCTCTGCCTCCTTAGTTTTTGAATTAAAGGTCTGTTACTCCACACCCAGCTCTCTTGCTTTTACATTGGAGGGCAGCGGGATCAAGACAAGTTTTCTCTGTGTTCCTGACTATCCTGGAACTCATTCTGTAGACCAGGCTGGCCTCAAACTCAGAGAGCCACCTTCTGCCTCCTGAGTGCTGGGATTAAAGAAAAGCATCACCACCTCCCGGCTGTTTATTGTTTTTTTGAGACAGGGTCTCACTATGTATCCTTGACTGACTAGTTTAGAACTTGCTAGATAAATCAGGCTGGTTTCGATTGTAGCTATCCTGCTACCTCTGTCTTTCCAGCTATGCATCACTACATGTAGATTTTGTTTTGTTTTTGTTTAGAGGCAGGGTCTCTTCCATAACCTAGGCTGGCCTTAGATTCCTGATCCTCCTGCATCCACCTTACAAGTGCTGGGATTATATGCATGTGCCACCCTGCCTAGCTAGATCTTCCAAATTCTGAAGTGGGCATCCCTCTCCCTCTCTTTCAACCATTTAGTCCTTGTTAATATGCACAACTCCACTTTTGCTCTGCTTCTGGAATGCTTAAGCTTGCAAAAGAATTCCTTTTTTCTTTGGCTGCCTGAGTCAGAAGCTATTAAGGGCATCTCCTCTACTGTTTCTCCTCTGCTAGCCCCGCCAGTTGTCCTTGAGTACAGTGGGCCACAGACAGAGCCTGAGCAAGTCCTGAAGACTAGAAGTCAATGCTTTATTTGTACAAAGATCTGACCAGCCTCAAGGACACAGTTTTATGCCTGGAAGAGCCATTTTGTTCATGTCTGTGTTAAACATGGTCTCTCTCTTAGAAATCATTCATGGTGGATGATTAAGAGGGAAAGGAACAAGGCCTGCTTCTTAGTTCTGAGTGCAAAGGTGTTCTGGTAACTGTTTAACAAACAGCTCTCAGAAATCAATGAGAGGAACTTCATTAGCTGAATAATCTGGATCGAGCAAGGGTGAGTGGAGATTCTAGCCAAACACGGGATTGAACTTTGGGCTTCACATATTAGACAGTTATCCTGCCATAAACTATATCCCAAGTGCCCACCTCCCCCATTCATTTTCCTTTATTTATTTGTTTATTTATTTATTTAGTTAGTTAGTTAGTTTTTGAGACAGGGTTTCTCTGTGTAGCATTGGCTGTCCCGGAACTCTCTCTGTAAACCAGCTGACCTTGAACTCACAGAGATCTGCCTGCCTCTGCCTCCCAAGTGCTGGGATCAAAGATGTGCACCACCACCACCACCAGGCTTTTCTTTTTAAATTAGGAGCAATTTTAGGTCACATAAACTTAAGCACGAAGTAGTGACCCCTCTCTACTCAGAATCCACCCTCCACTCTCAATACCCCACATTGTAGTGATAAATCTGCTCTAGCTAGTGAGACTAGATTTACAAATCATTATCACCTAAAGGTCATAGTTTGTGTTAGAGTTACTCTTAGTGCTCTACCTCTTTTTTGAGACAGCGATTCATGTAGCCCAAGCTAGCATAGAATTACATATATAGCCAAGGTTGACCATGGACTCCTAGTCCTCCAGTCCCCAACTAGCATGCATTACCATGCCTGACTTGTTGGTGCACTTTCTGTGGGTTTGACTAATGTACAATAGCATGTATCCACCCTTTTAATAATATTATACAGGCAAGGCATTGGTGGCACACACCTTTAGTCCCAGCACTTGGGAAGCAGAGGCAGGTAGATCTCTGTGAGTTCCAGGCCAGCCTGGTCTACAAAGCTAGTTCCAGGACAGGCTCCAAAGCAATACAAAGAAACCCTGTCTTGAAAAACAAAAACAAACAAACAAAAAGAATATTATACAAGGGGCTGGAGAGATGGCTCCGAGGTTAAGAGTACTGGCTGCTCTTCCAGAGGACCCAGGTTCAATTCCCAGCACCCACATGGCAGTTCACAACCTTCTGCAACTCTGGTTTCAGGGGAACTGACACCTTCTATACCAATGCAGATAAAGTAAAGTTAAAAAAGAGAATATTATACGGAAAACAAGTGTGATCTCTGATCACAGCTGAGCGAGTATGGTGGAGCATCTTGAAGGGGAGGTGTAGATAAGTGGAGCAACAGAGAAGCCTGTGGGGCTTGTGACACCCAGCACAGATTCCATGTGACTGGACTCCTGTCACCATGACATCCCTGGTGTGAGGCTGTAATTAACTGTTGCACCAAAGGAGTCTCTCCAGAGTTAAGACTCAGAGGACAGCACTGCCCATGGGGAGGTGGGCCCTCCAACATAAAACATTAATCAACAAAATGTTCTACAGACTTGCCTTCAGCTTTTCTAGCCAGTGTTTACATCGCTGGGAGGAAGAAAGCATAGGGCCACTCATTGCCCTCAGGCTGCAAACACAATGGTCATGCCAGGGGTACTGGCAGGGTGTCCAGTGTGGAGGGCAAGTTGATATAAAACCTGGAGCTTGAGCAGGTAATGCCCCTGGACACTCTGTCCAAATGTACAATCACCCTGACTCTATGCAACAGCAAGATACCCAGGATGAAGAATGGTTCATTTACTGGGTTAAATCTCCTCACAAGACTCTGTAATCTGTGCTGCCCCCAGAAACCATGTTGATCCATGTTGTTACAGGCTTCATTGGGCAGGGATGCATCTTTTGCAGACGTATGGATGACTGCAGACTCAGATAACTGAGAATAAGCCAGAGAGAAGGCTTCTGTGCCAATCTCTTCCCCTCCAGACATGAAACTATTGAAGAAAGTCCTTAAAAACTGTGATATAGATGCATCAGTTGATGGCTTCTGTCTCCGTGGGAAGACTCAGTTATCCTCCAGGGACTGGCCACTGGGATTTAGCCAAGGCTCAAATGAGAATGTAGGCAACACAAATTGGACTTGGGGTTTTTAATTTTTGTTTTCTTATTTTTTTGTTGAAGGGGAGGCTCAAGGGGAGGGGGTAGACCTGGGAGGAATGGAAGTGAGTGTGATCAGGGTGCATTGTATGTAATTCCCAAATAATTAATAAAAATTATGTCAGGGGTAAACAGAATATTCTACAATTTATGTACTTATTTATATCTCCTGTTATCCCATCCTACCAAACACCATAGCAGAACAATCCAGAGCTGTGCTGTTTCCCTTCATGATTATGTGGCTAACTGAGAGGTAGGGCTAGCTGCCACCACCCACCATCATGAGACGATATAGTATCGTATGATACCACTAAGGAAGAGATCAAAAGCCAAACAGTTTATAGCACATCTAATGTGTATTGCTTTTGTGCCGGTCTAAGTTCAAAGAAAAAATTCAAGCCAGGCCATCCATACATTCACTTTTTAAATAAATGTTGCCTTTGGTGTTGTATCTAAGATAACATGGCCAATGTCATCTAGATTTTCTCACAGATTATTATTTAGGGCATTATAATTTTACATTTTACCTATAAATCTATGACTCATTTTGAGTTAATTTTGGTTAAGGTCTGTGTGTAAACTCATTCTGTTGCACATGGATATTAAGTATGTCAGGTATTATTTGTTGAAAATGCTGCCTTTCCTACATTTCACTATCTCTATTACATTGTTAAAGGTTATTTGACTGTGTTGATATGTGTCTGTTTCTGGGATCTCTATTCCATCAATATGTCTGTTCTTTCACTATTATTTTACCACCATGATCACTGTAACTTTATAGTATGTTTTCAAGTTGGATAATGTCAGCCTTCCAGCACGCTCGTCTCCTTTAATAGTGTGTTCATTATTCTGGATCTTTTGTCTTTCTAAATAAACTTTGGAATCAAGCCAGATATGATGATGGTGCATACTTGGGAAGTAAAAGCAGGAAGATCAGAAGTTCAAGGCTAGCCTTGGCTGTATATCCAATTGAAGGACAACCTAAGCTACAGGAGACCCTACCTGCCTCTGCCTCCGGAGAGTTGGGATTGAAGGCGTGCACCACCATGGCCCGGCCTGATTGGTGTTCTTTTGAACATGTTGGGCAGAACCTACAATAAGTCTTTTTTTTATTATTGTTTCTAGGAACCCTGGACTATGCCATGCTAGACAGATACTCTGTCACTGAGCTACAACTCCCAGTTCAATACTGAGTCTTCCTACTTGGAGTAGATCTTTATCTGTTCTTTCAAATGTTGTGCATAGACAATTATGGCATCTACAAACAGGAACAGTTTAATTTTTTTTCTTCTATTTTCTTTCATTAGCTAAGGATTACAGTAATGTTAAAAACCCACCATAAAGAGGCTGGAGAGATGACTCAGTTAAGAGTACTGACTGCTCTACCAGAGGACCTGGGTTGAGCTCCCAGAACCCACCACTCTCTCTAACTCCAGTTCCAGGGGATCTGACACCCACTTCTGGCCCTACAAGCACTGTATGCACTTGGTGCACAGACACACATATAGGCAAAACACCCATACTCATAAAAAAAGATTAATAAACACATAAGTAAGATAAGAGCCATCATTAAGACCCAGGCATGGTGCCATATGCCTGGAACCCCAGCATTCTGGAGGCTGAGATTTGAGGGCAGCCTGAGCCACATAACTACATAATGAGTTCCAGGCCAACCAGAGCCACGTGGCAAGACCTTCTCTCAAAAGAAAGAAAAGAGTCATTAAAGAAAGTTCTATGGTACATTAATAATATAATAATTACTTAGCATGATCATATCTAGTAGCCAATTTGAAATTTTCTTTCTTGAAGGGCTGGTGAGGTGTCTCAGCAGTAGGAGCAATGCCAGACTAGACATTTGGGTTCAGACATCTGGAGGAAGGAAAGAACTCACTCCTGAAGGTTATCTCCTGACCTCCACATATGTGCCAAGGGACATACAGACATAAATAAACAAATATTTTTTTTCTTTCCTGAAATATGATTATGTCCTCTATCACCAAGCTGTCAATGAATTTTTTTAAAAAAGTATTTATTTCCTTACTTTGTGTATGTATGTGGTGTGGGTGTGGAGGTCAGAGGACAGCTTTCAAGAGTTGCTTCTCTCCTGCTACTCGATGGATGGGTCTTAGGGATCAAACTCAGGTCACTAGGCTTGGTGACAGGTACCCTTACCACAGAGCCATCTCAGCTGCCCTCAACGAAGTTTTAAAATGATGACTGATTTGTTTTTTTCTCAGTTACAGTTGACAGATTATTTTTCTCTTGCTAATTTATTATGGAAAGTTGAAGAAACAGATTCTGGGCTAAATACCCAAGAATGACTTCCAAAATACTATAGAATTGGCTGACAAGCAAGTGACAGTGTTGCCACCAACCAGGAGCTTCAGCACTGCCAAGCCGTCGCCACAGCTCCTGACCCCAGAGCGCCATTGCTTCCATCAGCCTCCCTGCCCCCTTCTCCCTCTCTTAAGTGGAGAACCATAGCTTCAAGAGTTATGAGAAAGTCAGCTGCAGTCCAAGAAGCCAGCTACAAAGGCGGTGGAATGAGTTTTAAACAAGCCAGTCTAAAGCAACCTGCCAGGTGCCGCGACTGGAAACGTGCCTGATCTCATTTCATTCCTACAAGAATGCAAGGAGGAAGGGACTATAATTATCCTCCGCTGACAGATGAGGACACAATGGGATGATAGTTTGGGTTTTATTGTGCTTTGGGAAGGTAAAAGAAACCTGTTCTTCCACTCCAGGAGAAAAGAAAAGGCAGCTACCGGGAGAAGCTGAGGTGGAAGACAAGGGCCCACAACAAGGAAAAAACATTTCCTGGGTGACAGGGGACAGCAGAATGAATTCGAGGACTCCCGGGTGTGCATGCCGTACAGATTCCAGAGTCACTACTTGCTTCATCCAGCCATACTGCCTCAAATGGAAAGAACCAGAATTAACATATGTTCAACACTGTCTTAGAGATCCTTCCAGGCCTATATCCTCATTTCTCCTTTGCATCTACAGCACAGAACACAGAGCAAAAAGTTGGAAGTTGGTGGGTAAGACTGCCAGGAGAGGTGAGTTTGCAGCAAGTTTTAGAATAGAGATGGACTGTTGACTAGTGCATGGCTGGCACACCCAGGAGGGTTTCAGATGAAAGAATTCACAGGCCCTCATGCCAAGACTGAACTGAAGGGCACCCACACTACAGCACTTCAAAGCGATGCCCTTGACTGAGGATAAAGGAGGCCAGGCGAGTCGGTGTTGGGAGAAAACAAACAGACTGGCAGGGAAAGGAAATGGCTGCAGAATGTCACGTGTGGCCCCTCGTGTGGTTAAAGTTTTATGGCAGTTTTAGCTCAGAGCTGAGGTGCTGGCTCCGTGGGTAAAACTGCTTGTAGAAGAACCCAGGTAAAGCAGGGTTCAGAAGTGCCCTCTGAAGTCTAGGACTCCCACAACAATGTGCAGGTGAAGACCGGAGACTCCCCAGCAGCTTGAAGGCCAGCTAGGCTGGAGCACAAAGACAAAACAAAATGAGATTTCATATCAAATAAGGTGGATGGGGAAAACTGACCCCAGGCTGTCCTCCAGCATGTGTTCATGTGAACTCTCAAACAGGAGCAAAGGTTAGCTTTAAAAAATAAATAAAAGAAAGAAAGGAGAAGAGAAGAAAAATAGAAAATTAGTACAGTGGAGCTGGAAAGATGGTAGTTAAGAGTGTTTCCTGTTCTTCCAGAAGACCAGTGTTCTGTTCCCAGCACCTGCATCTAGCAGTTCACAGCCGTGAATAACTCCAGATCTGACACCCTCTTCAGCTTTCCTCGGGTACCCGCAAACACACTCATATACACATAAAAATAAATCTCTTTCATTTTGGATCAGCATGAAAATCTTAGAGAGCCAACCATGGCAATGATGTAACAAGTGTTCTAGGTGATTCTTAGGCCTGTTTTGATTATCTGATCCTGAGGGCCATTCTGGATTCTTAGGTCTCCCTCCATCCAGGAGACCTGGCCCAAGCACCCTGGCTGACCGTGGAAACTGGGGTTCCTTTGCAGCATCACTCTTTCCTAGAGACATTCCAGTAGACTCAAATTATAGTTATGGGGTTGGGTATGGTGGTTTAAACTTTTAACCCCAGCACTCCTTAGGCTGAGGCAGGATGATAACAGGTTCAAGGCCTGCCTAGGTACAGAGAGAGTTCAAGGCAAGCCTGGGCAACTTAGTGATGCCTTGTCTCAAAAAATGGAAAGTACAAAAAGAGCTGGGGCCAGGGTGGTGGTGGCACGTGCCTTTAATCCCAGCACTCAGGAGACAGAGGCAAGTGGATCTCTGAGTTCGAGACCAGCCTGGTCTGCAAGAGCTAGTTCCAGGACAACCTCCAAAGCCACAGAGAAACCCTGTCTCAAAAAAAAGACAGAAAACAAAAACAAACAAACAAAAAGAGCTGGGGATGTAGAGTGCTCACCTAGCGTGCAATAGACCCTGAGTCCTATTCCTAGTACCATCACACACACACAAAGGAAATAGTTTTATGATTTTTTTAAGCCATCTGTAAAAACAGCATTGCTCTTGAAGCATAAAAATAGCTGGAAAAGTTCAAGTGTTGTATATATGTAAAGATATACAGCACATGTTTATATGGAACATGCCTTCTGAGGTCACAGCAGAGCTCAGACTCTTTCAAGAATGACCAGAGCTCGCTCTCACCCTCTCAGCCCCTCCCACTGAGGAGAACAGACCAGCAAGAACAGATAGTTGCAGTTAAAATTTAACTTGCATTTATTTCTCTTCAACTGCTTGCTGTGTAATTTGGACAGTCCACTCAAGATCCTTTTGTAAGTCTGTGTGTGACTTCTGAACACTAGAGCTATGACCTTTGTATTGATATCCTGGCTTCTCCCTCTCTCCGGGTCTGGCATCCCTGTAACAACACTTTGTATACATGCTAAACATTTATAGAGTAGGAAGCTCTTTTTCTCCATCAGTGTTTTTGGTAAATACCAATACCCCCACTAAAAAATAGTGTTCTTTGATCTACACTAAAGCTAAACTGGTAATGATTCATCCTGATTAGCTGAGGGCTGTTAAGCAGATAATTTAATAAGCCAATTAATTTCAGAGGGTAGTAGGGCTTGTTTCTTCTTAATGCTGATTTTGATTTGTAAAGTCTATTTTTTATTTTATGAGCATTGATGTTTTGCCTGCATGTATGTCTGTGTGGGGAGGTATTAGATTCCCTGGAACTGGAGTTACTGACAGTTGTGGGCTACCATGGGGCTGCTAGGAACTGAACTTGAGCTCTTTGGAAGAACAGCCAGTGCTCTTAACCATTGATCCATCTCTCCAGCCTCAAAGTATATATACATTTTTGTTTGTTTGTTTGTTTGGTTGGTTGGTTGTTTGGTTGGTTTTTCAAGACAGGGTTTTTCTGTGTTGCTTTGGAGCCTGTCCTGGAACTAGCTCTGTAGACTAGGCTGGCCTCAAACTCAGAGATCCACCTGCCTCTGCTTCCCGAATGCTGGGACTAAAGTTGAGTGCCACCGACACCCAGCATTGTGTGTGTGTGTGTGTGTGTGTGTGTGTGTGTGTGTATATATATATATTTTTTTTTAAGGCAGATTATCCCTATGTTGCATTGGCTGACTTAGAACTTATTGTGTAGACCAGGCTGGCCTCAAACTCATAGAGATCTGCTTGCTTTTGCCTGGAAGGCATGTACCACCATGCCCAGCTAAAGTTTTATTTATTTCTCTACTTATTTGGGGTTTTTCAAGACATAATTTCTCTGTAGCCCTGGCTGTCCTGGAACTCACTCTGTAGATTAGGTTGGCTTCAAATCTGCCTGCCTCTGCCGCCTAAATGCTGGGATTAGAGGTGCATGTCACCATGCCTGCTTAAAGTTTTGTGGGGTTTTTTTGGTAGTGGGTGGATGGTATTGGTGTTGGTGTTTCAAGACAGAATTTCTCTGTGTAACAGCTCTGCTGTCCCAGAATTCTCTTTGTAGACCGATCAGGCTGGCGGAGAATTCACAATCCTCTGGCCTCTGTGTCCCAAGTGCTGGAATTAAAGGCATGCACCATCACTCCAGGCTTGTTGTTGCTGGTGATGTTTTTAAACAGAGAGCTTTTTAAATCGATTTCCAACTCCATAGAATTTATCAGATGAGAAAACTGAGCTTCAAAAAAAGAAAAAAAGAAAAGAAATACTAAAAAGTCAAGCAGCAGTAATGCACCCATTTAATCCCAGCACTCAGGAGGCAGAGGCAGGCAATACACTGAGAATCTTAGTCTCAAAAAAAAGAAGGAACGAAGGAAGGAGAGAGACAGAGAGAGATAGAGACAGAGAGAGAGAAGAAAAGAAAAGAAAACTGAGCTTCAGGGGTAATAAAAGCTTTTGGAATTAATAAAAGATCTATATGGAAAATGTTTTATTCAACAATTCCTACAGCTCTAAAGCTTTCTGTTATTGTTGTTGTTTGTTTCCTCTGTCATCTGGTACTTGAGCCTGGAACTGGAAACCTGTGGACATTAACCCTGGGTTTAGCGCTTAGACAGGGATATTTGAGAATCATTGCTGCCCCCTTCTGGAAAGAAAACATTTTACAGGATCCAGAGGCTATATGGAATTTTCTCTCTCTCTCTCTCTCTCTCTCTCTCTCTCTCTGTGTGTGTGTGTGTGTGTGTGTGTGTGTGTGTGTGTGTGTGTGTGTGTGTGATATTTTAGACGAATTCTTGTGTAGTTCTGGATGGCCTCAAACTCACTTTGCAGTCAAGGATTACCTCTCATGCTGTGTTTGTGTGTATAAATATGTTTGAGTGTGCACAAAAGTGTGTAATTATGTGTTATTTTAGATAAATCCTATGTAGCTCTGGATGGCCTCAAACTCTCTTTGCAGCTAAGGATTACCTTTAACATCTGTCTTTCTGCCCCCATCTCTAGGGTGGCCGCATTACAGGGTATGCCATCATGCCTGGTTTGTGTGGCTCTGGTGGTGGAATCCATGTACACTAGGGAAGCATTTTGCCAACTGAGCTACATCCTCTGCTTGTAACATAGAAAAGTAGTGATTCTTGAAGCTAAATTTTAATGCCAAGGAAAGACATAAAAATACAAGCAAACTCTTTCCTACTCCTTCCTATATCTATTCAATTTTCCTGTGTTAAATATTAATATTTTTTAAGCTGGGTAGTGGTGGTACACACCTTTAATACCAGCAGTCAGGAGGCAGAGGCAGGTGAATCTCTATGCAAGGCTACCCTGGTCTACAAATCAAGTTCCAGGATAGCCAGGACTGTTACAAACACACACACCAAAAAACCCTGTCTTCTTCCTTCCTTCCTTCCTTCCTCCCTCCCTCCCTCCTTTCCTTCCTTTCTCTCTGTCTGTCTCTCTCTGTCTTTCTTTTTCTTCTGTCTTTCTCTGTCTTTGTCTCTGTGTGTGAATGTAAGGGATACGTGCACGTATTGGCAGGTGTGCTCACCCATCTTTTTTTTTTTTTTTTAAATGAGGTTTTTATATGTAACCCTGGATTGCCTCAAACTCTGCCATCTCCTGCCTCATCCTCCCAAGTGCTGGCATTAAAGGCATGGACTCCCACACCTGGCTCAATTTGATACTTTTAATGAAGAATGGGTCCAATGCGTTTAGTAATGCTCTTTTCCAAACCCAGGGACTTTCACTGTGTACTTCATTCTCATCTCCCAGATGGGGAAGGGGGCAGAAGTCTGAGCACTTCAGGGCTCCTGCATGATTCCGATGCACAGAGAACATAGCAACAGCCACCCATCCTCCCCTTTCTTGCTACACAGCAGCTCCTGTATCCTGAGCTACTGTAGTTGCTCACTGGTTATTCACCAGATGCTTATCAGGTGTCTGCACAGCACAAGACCCTGTGTTCTTCCAGAGCAAAGATAGACCTGGTGTGGTGTGGTGAGAATTTCGACACAGCCTAGGGTGGTGGTGCTGGGGGTGAGTTTGTTGGTGTGGGTGTTGGCAGTCAGCTGGGGCTTGGGGCGGGAGCCATGTGTGGGTGAAACTCAGGAATCCTGCGGCACTGCAGTTACAGAAAAATTTAAAGGCCTAGCCCAGGCCTTCGTGAAGTCCCTGTGAGTCTGCCAAACACAAAGCCAGCACCAGCTCTAGATCTTCTGAGGTGAGGGCTGGGGGAGGCAAGGCACAGTACAGTCCCTCTGGGCCCTTCTAAATCAGATAAGACATAATGTAGATGAAACCTGGGTGGGAAACACACCATAGACAGCAGATTGCAGTCATAAAAAGAGATGACAGATTTCACCGTCACTCACGACCCACCCAAATGTCACGTCCTCTGGGCTCTTTCCCTGGCATTTCCTGCCCCAAGTGGGTGTTGTTTCCATGTACTCCACGGCATTTGAAATATAACAACAAAAGGGAGAAAAAAAAAAAACCTATTACTACTGCTGCCTGAGGTGTTTTGGGTCAGAGTATCTGGCTGCCATCATAACTTATCTCCCACCACAACAGGGGCATGGGTGAGTGAAATGACCAAAGACACAAGAATTATTTAGTCATGTGGTCTTCACATTTTTTGTTTGCATACTCAATTAACTTTCAAATTTCTGGAGTCTACACACAGGGCTCTTAATTCATAATGATGGTGACACTTCAGAAAAGCAAGGGTGTGTGTGTGTGTGTTTTATTGTCTATGTTGTGTATGCCCACATGAGTTGATGTGTATGTGTGTGCAGGTATCCATGGAGATCAGAAAAGAGTGTCAAATCTCCTGGAACTGGATCTGCAGGCAGCTGTTAATCACTGCCTGGGTGCTGGGAACTGAACACAGAACAGTGTGTGATCTTAAACTCTGACCTGTCTCCAGTCCCAGAACAGGTGTTTTTTGGTTATTGTTTGTTTGTTTTATTAAGGGCAATGAGTTAGTTGCTCATAGAGGAATAAAGGGCATCTGACCCCTATTTTATGCCATTCTCAAACATCAAATTTAGATTAGATAAAAGATAATGCCAAGGGAGCCGGGCGTTGATGGTGCATGCCTTGAATCCCAGCACTTAGGAGGCAGAGGCAGGCGGATTTCTGTGAGTTCAAGGCCAGCCTGGTCTGCAGAGCGAGTTCCAGAATAGCCTCCAAAGCAATACAGAGAAACCCTGTCTCAAAAAACAAAGCAAAAAAAAAAAAAAACCAAAAACAAAAACAAAAAACAAAAAAACACAACAACCACCAAAAAAAAAAAATTATGTCTAGGGGCTGAGGCTATAGCTCAGATGGTAGAATGCTTGCCTATTTGTGCAAAGCCCTGGCCTTCCATCCTCAGCACTGCACAAAACCAAATGGTGATTCATGCCTGTCATCCCAGCATCAAGGATGTGGAGGCAGGAGGGTCAGGACATCCATGCCTATCCTTGGCTGCATAGAGAATTTGAAGTCAGTGAAGGCTGCTTGAGACTCTGTCTTTTGAGGCAGAGGCAGGCAGATCTCTGAGTTCACCCTGGTCTACATAGTGAGGTTCTGGCTATGTATGGCTACATATTGAGACTTGGGGACTAGGGGCAGGGGTGGGGGGTTGAAACACGAGCCTGGCAACCTGACTTCCAATCCCTGAAGCCCTCATGGTAGGAGAGAACTGACTCCTGAAAGTTGCTTTCTGACCTCCACACACACCACAGCATGCCACACACCCATTCCCCATTCCCCCTCTCCACCATCATCATCACCATCATTTTTAAGACTGTGAAAGTCCAAACTATAATTTGAGGGTTAGGGCAGCAGTTAGTAAAGTGTTTGCCTTGCAAGTACAAAGACTTGAATTAGATTACCAAAAACCCTTGTAAAAATCTTTTTACGATATTAGTGCTGAAAGAGTAAAAATGGGTGAATTTTTGAGGCTTACAGCCTTACCTAGTTAGTGAGCTCCAGGCTAGTGAAAGACCCTTTAGACATCTGGGGTTGTCCTCTGGACTCCACGCATGCCTGCATACACACACACACACACACACACACACACACACACACACACACACACACAGAGAGAGAGAGAGAGAGAGAGAGAGAGAGAGAGAGAGAGAGAGAGAGAAAGTTTTTTGTTTTGTTTTGTTTTGGTTCTTTGCTTTTTAAAGATTTTAAAATTATTTTTAATTGTGTGTATGTATATATGTGGGTGTGTGCCCATGACTGTTGTGCCATGGAGATGACTGTGGAGACCAGAGGCTTCTGGTATCCTGGTGCTGGAGTTACAACCAGATGTTACAACCCATAGAGGGTACTGGGAACTGAACTCAGTTTCTTTGTGAGAGCAGCAACCACACTTAAACACTGAGCCATCATCTCTCTAGCCCCCTATTTATTTGTGTTTATTGGTTGGATGGCTGGTTGGGTTTTTGACACAAGTTCTCTTTCTGTAGACCAGGCTGGCCTGGCCTCAAACTCAGAGATCCACTTACCTCTGTCTCCAGAGTGTTGGGATTAAAAGTCTGTGCCTAAACAAGCCAGACAGGGTCCCATCACTGAGAGGGGGAAGAGGGGGAAGTGGGCAGGGTCCCACCCCTAACCAATAAGCTGAATAAGCTGTCTGCAGTTGATACCCTTACTTTTCTCCAATGAAGCCGTACATGGTATATCTACCATACTCCCAAGCAGGACCCATGCCCTGGAGATGCAAACTCAATGGTGACTTCCTGGACTTTTTGTTTCATTTTACTTTACTTCAGCTTCCCCCCCCCCCAGTCTTGTTGGTCTGCTTTATTTTGTTGTTTTTTGTGGGGGGGTTGTTTCTTTTGTTTTTTTGTTTGTTTATTTGTTTTTGAAGGAAAAAGAGAACAAGAACATAAAGGCAAGGAGGTGGGGAGGATCCTGGAGGAATTGAAGGAAGGGAAAAACATGTCAAAGTATATTGTATGAAAAAAATTTCAATAAAAAAGAAATTTAAGAAGGCATGTGCCACCACACCTAACCCATTTACTTTGTTATTATATCATTATTCTAATTTTATATTTTTTCTTTTATTTTTATGCATATGAGTGTTTTGCTTGCATGTATATATGTATGCCTCGTGTTTGTCTGATACTCTTGGAGATCAGATGATGGTTTTGGATCCCCTGGAACTGAAGTTATGGATGGCCTTGAACCACTATGTGGGTGTTCTGGGTGTCAAACTCAGGTCCTCTGAAAGAGGTGCTCCTAACCACTGCACCCTGTATGTTATTATTATTATTTTATTATTATTTTGAGACAGTCTTGCTGTGTAGTTCAGACTGACCTTGAACTTCTAGCACGCCTCCTGTTTCTACCCACTGAGCAGAGTGGTTACATGTGTGTGCCACCACATCCAATTAAAAAGCTTAGTTTTTAAAAGAGTATGAAAGATAACAAAGAAGGCCTGGAGAGATGCTCACCAGATAAAGACTCTTCTGTTCTTTCGGAGGACTCATGAGGCAGCTCTTGGGAGCCACACCCTCTTCTGACCACTGCAGACAGCTCTTACATGGAAAGTACATGCACAGAAACATAATTTTAAAAATGTTTGCGTTAAAGATAAACCATAGGGCTGGAGAGATGGCTCAGAGGTTAAGAGCACTGGTTGCTCTTCCAGAGATCCTGAGTTCAATTCCCAGCAACCACATGGTGGCTCACAACCATCTATAATGAGATCTGGTGCCCCCTTCTGGCTTGCAGACATACATACAGAAGGAACACTGTGTACATAATAAGTAAATAAATAAATCTTTAAAAGAGAGAAAGAGAAAGCCAAATTAAAGAAAAAAGGTTAAACCATAGAGTGATTAGTAGAAGATATTTTCTTTCTTTTTTAAAAATAATTTTAGGCTGGGCATTGGTGGAGCATGCTTTTAATCCCAGCACTCGGGAGGCAGAGGCAGATGGATCTCTGTGAGTTCGAGGCCAGCCTGGTCTACAGGGCTAGTTCCAGGACAGGCTCCAAAGCAATATGGAGAAACCCTGTCTCAAAAAACAAATAATAATAATAATTTTAAGTGATTTATTTATTTTTATTTTATGAATGGTGGCTGTTAGCATGTATGTCTGTGTGAGGGTGTTGGGTCCCATAGAGCTGAAGTTACTGATAAATGTGAGCTGCCATCTGGGTACTGGGAACTGAGAAATGGGTGCTCTTAACAATCTAGATCCAGACAGAAGATGTTTCCAACAAACACAACTGTGTTCTCACCACGCTGTCACTAGCCTAAAATAGAAAGGAGAGAGAAGTGTTGGATGCTGTAAATATTTAGGAAGCAAATTTTACTTTCATTTCTTTCTTCCACAATAAATAAAAGAAACTGATGCCTAAAATTATGTATACCTCTCCATGAGCAGTCTACAGTTAATGTCCAGAACTTCCACTTGTATGTTTTTTCCTTTAAACTTGAATTAGAATATTCATAGCAGACCTTTTCCTAATTGCCCAAAATTGGCAATGATCCAAATGTCTATTGGCATGAGAATGGATGGGTAAATTGTGGGCTCTCACATGATGAAACACAATACTCAGCTATAAAAAGGAACTATGTGGATAGATCTCACAGACAATGTGCGAAAGAAGCCAGACAGAAGACTGCTTAGTGTGAGATCCTATTTACATGAACTTCAAGAACAGAGGAAACTAATCAAATCCCGTCATTTTATCTTACTGCTATCAATTAGGTTTAAATTTAAAATCAGACTTAGGGTGAGGAATGTGACTAGCATGATGAGATTTTTTTGTCTCAAAATAATTAGATTGAATTTGGATTTTAAAAAAGACCAAAGGTTTAAACCCAGTGTGACCAAGTCAAGTTTTCTGAAGTCCCGGGAATCATGCATGCTACAACCCAGCCTTTAATTTATTCATTTGGTGAATGTGTTGTATGCATGCGCATACAGAGACCACTGGATCCCCTGGAACTGGAGTTACTGATGGTTGTGGTTCTTCAGGAAGAGGAGCCAGTGTTCTTAATAGCTATTAAGAACTATGTCTCACTGGGCGGTGGTGACACACACCTTTCATCCCAGCACTCAGGAGACAGAAGCAGGTGGCTTTCTCTGAGTTCCAGGCCAGCCTGGTCTAACAAGCGAGTGCTAGGACAGCCAAGACTGTTACACAGAGAAACCCTATCTTGAAAATCAAGAGACCTGGAGAGATGGCTCAGTGGTTAAGAGCACTAGTTGCTCTTCCAGAGGACCTGGGTTCAATTCTGAGCACCCACATGGCATCTCACAACTGTCTGTCCAGGGAATCTGGCATCCTCATATAGACATATAATAAATAAATAGCCTCCCGCTCTCACAGCCATTGCAGTATATGGAGCTCCATAGGGACAGCACTAGAGCAAGCACGAACCGGACGGGCACTGGGCCACTCTGTCTCACAGATGAAATTCAACTAAACATGGGCAAAGGAGATCCTAAGAACCCCAGGGAAAAATGTCCTCATATGCATTTTTATGCAAACTTGTGCTGGGGGGAATATAAGAAGAAGTACCCGGATGCTTCTGTCAACTTCTCAGAGTTCTTCAAGAAGTGATCAGATAAGGGGAAATTGAAGAAATGGCAAAGGCTTTCAAGGCTCGTTATGAAGGAGAAATGAAAACCAAATTCCCCCCAAAGGGGAGACCAAAAAGAAGTTCAAGGACCCCAATGGACCCAAGAGACCTGCTTCGGCCTTCTTGTTCTGTTCTGAGTATCACCCAAAAATCAAAGGAGAACACCCAGGCTTGTCCACTGGTGATGTTGGGAAGAAACTGGGAGATGTGGAACAACACTGTGCAGACGACGAGCGGCCCTACGAAAAGAAGGCAGCCAAGCTGAAGGAGAAGTACGGAAAGGGTTTTGCTGCTTACAGAGCAGAAGAGAGCAAGAAAAAGAAGGAAGAATAAGTTGGTTCTAGCCCAGTTTTGTGTATTTTTTTTTGTCTATAATGCATTTAACCCCCATGTACACAACTCACTCCTTTTAAAGAAAAAAATTGAAATGTAAGGCTCTGTAAGATTTGTTTTTAAACTATACAGTGTCTTTTTTTTTGTTAGCACTTTACTGGCGGTATTTTCAACAGCCACTAACCTTGCCTGGTACAGTCTGGGGGTTGTAAATTGGTGTGGAAATTTAAAGCAGGTTCTCATTGGTGCACAGCACAAATTAGTTATATATAGGGATGGTAGTTTTTTTGTTTTGTTTTTGTTTTGCTTTGTTTTTTTTTTCATCTTCAGTTGTCTCTGACACGAAGATAATTGTTCTGTTAGTTGAATACCACTCTGTAATTGAAAAAAAAATGCAGCTGTTTTGTTGACATTCTGTATGCTTCTAAGTCAATACAATTGTTTTATTAAAAAAGAAAAAAAGGAAGGAAGGAAGAAAGAGAGAAAGAAAATCCGGGATTGGAGAGATGGCACTGGCTACACCTAAGAAGTGGAGGCAGGAGCATCTGAAATTCAAGGTCAGCTACAGAGTGAGTTTGAAGCCAGACTGGATGTATATGACCCTCTCTAAAGTAAATAAATAAAATAACTGATTCAGACAAGCATTAGTAAGGGTCTAAAGCAAGTCATTTAATCCCCTGAAGCCTGTCTTTCATATATAAACCTGGAACAAAGAAAATCCTTTATTGAATTTTAGTTTAGACTAAATGTAACAAAGGTTGTAAAGCATTAGCCTAGCAAGGCTAATATGAATAATAAATACTGATACTATTTTATTTTATTACTTTATTTTTACCATAGGATTAAACCTACAGCCTCAACCATCCTCTGCTAAAGCGATGGCACTGAGCTGTGGCCTCCTCCTCTGTTGCTTTTTGTAGTTTTTACATATTTATTTATTTGACATCTTAAAGATTTATTTCTTTGCTTTTGTGGCTGGAGAGACAGCTGTGGGTGCTGGGAACCAAACTCTTACATTTCTGCTTGTGAGTCTAGCCTTTAATGGCTGAACCATCTCTCTAGACCTTATTTATTAATTTAATGTATATGTGTGGATATCTGAATGTACGTTATATGTACCATGTGCACAAAGCCAGATGAGGTCAGAAGAAGTATTTGGATACCCTGGTGGTGGAGTTACAGATGTCTGCAGATGTGGGAGCTAGAAAATGAGCCTGCATCCTCTCGAATAGCATCACACACTCTTAACAGCTGAGCCACCTCTGCAGCCCCACTTTCTGTTTTGTCTCCTTGGTGCAGTTTCACTGTGTATCCCTGGCTGATCTAAAACTTTACCTGTAAGTCAGACTATGGCAATTATGCAAGTGCTCTGATAATAGGCATGTAGCATCACATCCCACTCCCAGTCGTGTGTGTGTGTGTGTGTGTGTGTGTGTGTGTGTGTGTGTGTGTAAATTGATTTGCTCTTGTTACCTTGTGGGGTCCATGGATTGAATTACTGTCATCAGAAGTACCCACAAACACCTATATATTGAGGCATCTTGCTGGCCCTCCCCCTCCTTCATTTTGTTTGTTTACTTTTCCTTTGACAGAAAGTCTTAAGTTGCACAGGCTCTAGTTGAACCGGGCTCTGTAGGCAGACAAGCCTGGAACTTGAGATCCTTCAGTCTTAGCCTCAGCTGGGATAACACACATGAACCAATAACCCAAGATCCAGAAATATTTTATATATTAAATATTTCTTTTGCTCCATTCTTTTTCCTTTCTTCATATATTGAGCATGAAATAATGCTTGAACACTTTTATTTATTTAGTTTGGTTTCTCTGTATTGCTTTGGAAGCCTGTCCTAGAACTAGCTCTGTAGACCAGGCTGGCCTTGAACTCACAGAGATCTGCCTCCCGAATGTTGGGACTAAAGGCGTGTGCCATCTACGCCAGGCTAACACTTTATTTATTACTTAGTTTAACAGGGGTGCCATTTTTAAAGTCATAGAATAATATACCTAAGTATGATATACACCATGATTTATTTTTAAAATTCTATTATCAAAACTTTTTGGCTACATTATTAGTAATTACTAATAAAAAGTCTTTAAATTTTAGTACTTATTTATGATTCTTCCTCCAGAAATAATTTCTAAAGGTGGAATGTGTATGGCCTCATAATGGCTTGTTCTTTTTTGAGTTCTTCTCTGGAAAGGTTGTATTGATTGACACTGCCACCATAAATGGCTGAAAGTACCTACTGTACAATACCTTCCCTGATAGTGGATATTATTAATTTTTAAAAACCTTCTGGGGCTGTGTTACCATGCCTCTAAACCCAGCACTTGAGAGGCAGAGGCAGATCTCTGTGAGTTCAAATACAGCCTGCTCTGTGTAGAGAGTTCCAGGCCCACCAGACACTTCTCCAAAACAAAAACAACAAAAAAGTAGAAGATAGCTATGTCTACCTCAGGCCTACACATACACTGTGCACAAATGTGCACATGCACTTCCACACATAGAAGCACACATGCACACAAGCACCTACACCATGTACACATACTTAGGCAAAACCAAAAGGTAAACATTGTTAATTGCACTGGGATTTGGCAGTATTTGCAGGCATTAACTTATTTCTTGTTCATATCTTAGCTACAGCTCTATAAATTGTCCGTTTGGTAGCCTGGCCTCTGAAGTAGATGGAGTAAAATTAGACTCCCAAAACTTAAATTCTTACCCAAACCTGTAAAACAGAAAAATCCAGAACCAACCTGTGCTTAACCCAGAGACAGTGGCCTTTCCCCTACACCACTCTGCCCCCTGCTGGAGAAAAATGGAGCTCCTGAAGCAACCGAGTCCCAACTGACTGTGGTAGGTAAAGACTGGTTCAACCATGAGACACTGGATTTTCAAAAACTTAGAACAGCACCAGGTATTCTGGAATATGAGAACTTGGGAGATGCAGGCATGGGAGGTTTGGGAGTTTGAGGGCAGCATGGACTATGTTAGACCTGTTTTAAAAGCAATAAAAACAAAACAAAATAAAAAAAACGAGAACTCTCATGAAGGTGTGTGTGCAGATTTAGCTGAGTGAGAAGCTTTCTTTCCTTCCTCCCTTCCTTCCTCCCTTCCTCCCTCCCTCCCTGCTCCCTTCCTGACAGTGTCCCATGTAGTCCTTGCTGGCCTTGAACTCCAAATCCTCTTGCCTCTATCTTCTAAGTACTGGAATTACAGGGGTTCTTGTTTGTTTTCACCTGTTTGTGAGGCAGGATCTGACTAAGTAGCCTGGGCTGAACTCAATCTTGTAAATCCTACTACCCCAAAAGGTGGGTTACAGGCATGTGCACCACATCTGGCTGAGACTTGTAAGCTGTACAGAGAAAAGGGAAATGAAGGAAAGGAAGTTTTATCTTTGCAGTGCTAGAGATAGAATTAACTTTTAAAAGTTATCCTTGTATCTCCATGTATGTACACACACACACACACACACACACACACACACACACACACACCACATACCACACACCACACACTTGTTGAACCTTTATAAGCTGAGTCCTGACCTACAGGAGTCTCACTAGAGCAGAATAATAACTTTGGGGTAAAAGAGCCAGCCAAATAAACACACTTTATCCCTGGAATCAGAGTCAGTGAAAAAAATACACCTTGGCCCTAAAATTAGAGCCAAAAGGCTAAAAAGGACTAGAGAAAGAAACACACTTTGAGGCCAGGTGGTGGTGGTGCACGCCTTTAATCCCAGCACTCGGGAGGCAGAGCCAGTCACATCTCTGTGAGTTCGAGGCCAGCCTGGTCTACAGAGTGAGTCCCAGGACAGCCAGATAGAAACCCTGTCTCAAACAAACAAACAAAAAACAAAGGAAAAGAAAGAAACACACTTTGGCCCTGAAATCATAGCCAACTCTGAACCTGAACCTGTGCAGAAAACCAACCAATTCCTGAGCATGAGAGTTAGCCAATCTGAGCTCAGGGATTGAAATCTGACCAATCCCCACCCTGGAAATCTCCAAGGGGTGGGGGCGACCCTGCTCCTAAGAAGTCCTATATAAATCCTGTGCATGTTCAGCTTGTGGCTGTCTGGTTGTCTGACTGCTCTCTGCCAGAGTGGCAGAGGACAGCCACTCTCTTGAATTCTTCCCTCCCAATAGATCTCTTAAATGAGGTTTGGGTGAGACCTTTCTTCACAGGAATGGAGTCACCAGAGCCAGAGCAGAGCAAAGCAAAGCAGAGTAGAGCTGAGCAAGCAGAGCAGGGCTGTACACTTTCGCTCCGGAAACCTTCCTCTAGGGAAGCAGGAGGACTTGTAATAACTTCACAGGGGAAGCCCTCCCCTGCCGGAGCAGAGCTGTTACACTGGGGAAGCCTCTCCCTAGAGCAGGGCTGTAAACTGCTATGCTTACTGTGACCTGTGGTATTCCTTAGCTCCCGAGTGCCAGAACACCTTGCCATCCGAGCTGTAACACTCAGTATTCTTTGGCTCCTGAGTGCCAGAATCACCATCTATGCAAGCTGCCACAATGCTTACAATAACAGTACCTCCATTATGTACACTCATAAGGGAAAGTAACTTGTTCAAGATTTATACAGTAACAAAAACTGTCCAGATGTGAAGGTGGATAATTTTGTTCCTTTTAAGTAAGGTAAGCAGGCTGGACTCCACCAAGCAGCTTTGATTACCACTGCTAGGACTGCTTCAGAGAAGGGCTTCAAAGCCTTGTTGCACCTGAGCTCTGAAGTGGGTTCAAAGCTACCCAGCAACTTTGCAGAACCTGTCTTAGAATAAATCTTTACTGGGGACCGGGGAGACCACATGGCTGATAAAGTGTTTGCTGTAGAATCGCAAGGACCTGAATTGATTCCGAGAAGTGAATATCTCACTACAAACCCACATTATTATTATTATTATTATTATTATTATTATTATTATTATTATTTTATTTTAAATAAAAACAAAAGCTGGCCATGGTGGCACTATCCTTTACTATCAGCGCTACCAGGCAGAGGCAGATTTTTCAGGTCAATCTGGTCGATATCATGAGTTCCAGGCCAACCAGGGATACGTAGTGAGAATCTGTCTCAAAACGAAGGAACCTTTTCTCTATTATACTGTTTCTCACGATTTGCAGAATGTCTAATAATATGCTTGCTCTTATTTTAATATTCTTCAGTGTCATCATCTGCATAACCTTCGAAACAACACTCCTAGCTAGACTGTGTAGACTTCAACCCCCAGCAGGCATTGCGCCAAACACAACGGGAACTACGGAGGCCGAGGGGAGGGTGTACCTCTCTGGGTCCTTTCCCTCCCAGAAGCCTGCTGGCGGCTTGCAACCACGTCGGTATCATGGCCGCGGGAGACGGGACAGCGGGCCCTGCTTCCGGCCCGGGCGTTGTGCGTGACCCGATGGCGTCACAGCCAAGGAAACGGCCCAGACGGGAGGGCGGGGAGGGTGCTCGGCGGTCGGGCGCGATGGCGGGAGGAGGTGGGAGCAGTGACAGCGGCGGGCGGGCGGCTGGCCGGCGGGCACCGCGCAGCGGCGGCCGGGTTCGACGGGGGCAGCACGAGCCGGGGCTGGGAGGTACGTCGGAGCGGGGCGCGGGGGAAGCGCGGCTGGAGGAGGCGGTCAATCGCTGGGTGCTCAAGTTCTACTTCCACGAGGCGCTGCGGGCCTTTCGGAGTAGCCGGTACGGGGACTTCAGGCAGATCCGGGACATCATGCAGGGTGAGTCTCGGTCCGGGGCCGCGGGGAGGAGGGTCTGTGGGGGGCATGCCTTGGGGTCCGGGGCTCGCTGAGCCAACCATGTCTTTTTTCCCAGCGCTGCTTGTTAGGCCCTTGGGGAAGGAGCATACGGTGTCCCGGTTGCTGCGAGTTATGCAGTGTCTGTCGCGCATTGAAGAAGGGGAAAATTTAGGTATGGCTCTTTTTTTGTGTGTGTTCTTTTCTGGGCTCACTTACGTAGGGGTTTTTTATTTTCAAACTTAACATCCGGGACTGAAAGCTTCCGGGTTAAAGTGCACTACTGTTTCCGCCGTGGGTGTCTTTTTCGTTCAACAGTGTTTGAATTCTCTAGTTCCAATTTTCTCCAGTTAAGGCTTCTTGGCTGGTTTTGTGTGGTTTTTTTTTTGGGGGGGGGAGGAGGGTGAGGTCTCCCCTCCCGTCCACCTGTTAATTGTACACCTATTTTTGTTGCTGAAAGTAAGTTACATCCTTAAGGACACATCCTTCTCCTTCTTCCTCCCCGTAGTAGGGTGTGAAGCCCCATGCCCCCCACCCCACCCCAGTTGAACTTGGCAGCTACATAACAAACTGTCTTCAGTGTTGGCCACTTGTATCCGAGAAACATGTTTTATTCTGGATTTTAGAGGTAAATGTGTATGTTATAATTGAGCTTTGTAGGAAAGTAATGAGAGCTAGTCATTTGAAATATGTTGATTTGAGTCAGGTGGTGGTGGCCCATGCCTTTAATCCCAACACTTGGGTGGCAGAGGCAAGTGGATCTCTGTGAGTTTGAGGCCAGCCTGGTCTACAGAGGGAGTTCCAGGACAGCCAGGGCTACACAGAGAAACAAACAAAATTGATTTGAATTTGGACCGTATCACAAGCACATAAGGAAAATAGATGCAAATCATATGTTTGTTTGTTTTTCTCAAAACAGGATTTCTCTGTGTTGCCCTGGCTGTTCTGGAGCTAGCGCTGTATCCCAGGCTGGCTTGCAACTCACAGAGATCCACTTGCCTCTACCTCCCCAGTGCTGGGATGAAATCATTTGCCACCTCTACTTGGCATAAATGCAAATCTTACTGGGTTTGCTTGGTCCTTTTATTGTTGTTGTTGTTATAAACAGGATCTCTCTACATAGCCCTAACTGTCAATCTCACAGGAGGCCTCTGCCTCCTTAGCGCTAAGATTAAATGCCTGGCTTGCATGGTCCTTTATACAAATGAGAGTCTTAGGGTGTCTTCATGCTTCCATAGATATTTATTTTTTGGACATATTTGTTGTTCCTTGGGAAAGAGCTTAAAGTAAAAACTGTGTTTTGTCTTAGACTGTTCCTTTGATATGGAGGCTGAGCTCACACCCCTGGAATCAGCAATCAATGTGCTGGAGATGATTAAAACAGAATTCACGCTGACAGAAGCAGTGGTCGAATCCAGTAGAAAACTGATCAAAGAGGCTGTAAGACACTTTTTAACATTTTATTTTTTCATCTGTCAAAACCCAGAGATTTTTGAGGGCACATTGTCGAATCTTTTCTGTGTGGGTAGAGTAAAGGCAGGGTGGGTGGTGGAGCAAGCAACATGTCATCTCTTCACGTGGCCCCTTTCTCACCTAGGCTCAGAAAGTACTCTGTGGTTTTGGTCTTTGTGGCCTTAGCGAGGAAGGACCATTGACTGGGAAGTGGGTTGACATTGAAGACTGCCATTTTGGAAGTTATTGTGCCATTCAGGAGCACTGAGAAGAGGCCCCAGGCATTTCTGGTCCTGGGTTTGGTCCATAACAAGCCAGATGGAATGTCCAGGGCCATGGGAAATGTGGAACTGAGCTCTTTGACTGCTGAGAAAAGGAGTTAAAGAATATTCCCTGCAAACAGACTAGAATCAGAGTCAACTAGAGAAAGAATAGCACAGACAGTATTCTAGAATAACAAAGCTAATGAACATCTAGGAATTTGAAGCTGTTGCTTTGCAGGGCTCAGATGGCTTCAAGTAGAAGAGCTCTTAAAGTATAGAAGTAGGTTTTTCTTCTCAGCACTGCAGAAATAAATAAATAAATAAATAAACACAGTTGCAGTCATTTCAAGACTCAGCTGGGAATGGTGATGCTTCTTTGAAATCCCAGTACTATAGGAGGCTGAAGTGGGAGGATCTTGAGTTGCATGCGAGCCTCAGCTACTAAGAAGATCCTGTGTAGAGTCTGAGAGATCTGATCCACACTGTGATGTGGCTCTTAGCAGGACTCACACTCTAGGCCAGCTGTGGGATAGTGTATACATGGGACTGTTCAGGAGGTCAGGCCCAGTGAGGACTGCTTTAGATCTTCTGTCACAGCTACTTTAACCCCCTGGTTACAAAATGACACTTTCTGAATTTCTCATTTAGTGTACTAGAGTCTCCTAGTGGTCATCTTAGAAAATACTGTGGATGCCTAGGTTCACTTAAGTTTTGCAAAGTGTTTTAATAATTTATTATTAAAGTGTATTTAAAAAATAGGGTCTGGGATATGGTTCAGCAGTTAAGTACTTGATATTCAGTGTGAAGACTGGAGTTCAGATCCCCAGTGTAAATGCTGGGAGGGCATGGGGGCACTGTGACCCAGCCTCAGAAGGGGAAGATGGGATCTCAGGACAAACTGGCTGGGGAGACCAGCTGGATCTGAGAGCTCTGGGTTTGATTGAGTGACTGCTACCGTAAGATGGAAGATTGTCGGTAATTCAAAATGAAAAAGTTTAATCAAGTAAATTAAGTTAGAACCAATCAATTCATGTTCAAAGATTTCTAGAGATCTCTGAGACTCTTTCAGAGGAACCAGAAAGCCAAAGATTTTGTTAATTAGTATGTCTATGTGTGTGCATGTGCACGATTTGTAGGATGACCAGAGGACAACTTTGTGAAGAAGTTCTCTTGTTCCATCTATACATAGGGTTAGGGATAGAACTAAGGTCTTCAGGGTTGCACAGCAAACTCCTTTACTCTCTGAACCATCTTGATTGCCAAGACCAGTGGATTTTAATGTGACTAAGAAAAGTTTGAGCCAGGAGTGGTAGTGCATGTAGCAGAAGCAGTTGAATCTCTGTGGAGTTTAAGGCCAGGCTCCTCTAAATAGTGAGATGATGTCTGGGGGCAGCGGGTGGTGGGGTGGGATGGTGTTAGATTTGCTTGTTGGGCAAGAAAAAAATGGTACAATAGTTAAGAGCACTGGCTTCTTTCCCAGAGGACCCTAGTTCTATTCCTAGTATCCACATGGTACCTTACAACATGCAGTAGCTCCTGTCCAAGGGATCTGATGATGCCCTCTTCTGGCCTTCTCAGGAACTGCACACATATGGTTCACAGACATCCATGCAGGCAAAACACTGATACACATAAAATAATTTTTTGAGGGGGTTATATTTTGAGACCTTTCCCCTGTGTAGCCTTGGCTATCCAGAAACTTACTCTGTAGACCAGGCTGGCCTCAACTCAGAGATCTACCTTCCTCTGCTTCTCAAGTGCTGATATTAAAGGAGTGTGCTACCACCACCCAGTAAAATTTTAAAAAATTAAATGAGAGTTTGCTTGCTAAAGTTTGATATAAGAGCAGGACTAATGAGGACCTATTAAAGAAATCCAGGCTGTTTAGGAGACTGGGAGAAGATCAAGGTCAGCATGGTAAACTTTGTTTTGTTTTTCAAGACAGGATTTCTCTATATTGCTTTGGAGCCTGTCCTGGAACTAGCTCTGTAGACCAGGCTGGCCTCGAACTCACAGATCCACCTGGCTCTGCCTTGGAGTGTTGGAATTAAAGGTGTGAGCCACCAATGCTGAGCCAGTATGATGAACTTGAAATCCTTTTTTTTTTAGAAGAGAATGAACTGGTTCAATAAGTAATGGTCCTTGCCACCAAGCCCAAGCCTGACAAACAGAGCTTGATACCTCCAGCCCTAGCCCCACATTGTAGAAGGAAAGAAACAGCCAGTACATGTTGTGCCGTGGCACATAAGTTTGTACACATGCATGAACACATACAATAAGTAATAAGTATTTTAAAAATAAGGGTCACTGGTATAGCCCTGCAGTAGATCACTTTTGTTGTCATATGCAAAGCCCTAGATTCAGTTCCCAATACCACCACCCAAGAAAAAGTTTGAAGTTGAAGAACATCAACAGTTTTCTGAAAGGGCTATTAAAACATTATTTCATGACAGGCGATGGTGGCACATACCTTGAGGCCAGGCAGTCTAGAGAGTGAGTTCTAGGACAGCCAGGGTTACACAGTTGAAACCCTGTCTTGGAAAACAAACAAACAAATAAGTAAAGCATTACATTGGGTATGAAAACAAGGAAGATTGACATGAGTTCCAGGACAGCTTAGTGAGAAAGAGAGAATCCTGACTATAAAAAGTAATTATATGGAGCCAACTTTGCTCGTTCTCATATACTCTCTCCCTCTCCCCTTCCCCCATTTTTTGTTGTGTTTTTAATTATCTATTTTATGTGCATTGTTATTTGCTTGCAAGTATGTCTGTATGGGGGAGTCAGATCTCCTAGAAGAATTACAGACAGCTGTGAGCTGCCATGTAGGTGCTGGGAATTGAACTGGGTCTTCTGAGAAAACAGCCAGTGCTCTTAACCGATGATCCAGCCTCTACCTGCCTCTGCCTCCCAAGTGCTGGGATCAAAGGTGTGTGCCACCATGCCGGGCAGTTTCTCTTTATGACTGAAAAAGAGTTAGTTATTGGGCCAACAAGATGGCTGATCAGTTAAGGGTTCCTATTGCCAAGCCCATATAGTGGAAGGAGACAACACATTCCTGCAAGTTGTCTTTGAACTTCTACATGTGAGCTAAGGAATGCATGTACACACGCATGTGTGATTTTAGAAGATATTTATTGCATTATAAGTTGATTTGTTGGTTCTAAATGTTCAGGAACACTGGTATATTAGACACATTCATAGAATATTCTTTGTTTTGCTTTCTTGTTCTCTTTTCATAGTGTCTAGCTCAGCTGGAACTCCTGGTAATCCTCCTGTCTCAGCCTCCTGACTGTTGGGATTACAGCTGTGAGCCACCATGCTCCTCTAGAAATTAAAGGCAGTCTACCTGTATTGCTGTCTCTGACTTAAAATTTACTTTGTAGACTAGGCTACCTTTTTAAAAAACTATTTATTTATTTATTTGTTTATTTATTTGAGACAGGGTTTCTCTGTAGTTTTGAGGCCTATCCTGGAACTCGCTCTGTAGACCAGGCTGGCCTTGGACTCACAGAAATCTCTGCCTCCTGAGTGCTGGAATTAAAGGTGTGAGCCACTACCATCTGACCAATTTATTTATTTTATGTTTTATGCCTTGGTGTTTTATCTGCATGTATGTCTATGTGAGGATGTCAGATCTTGGAGTTACAGTTTTTAGCTACCATATGGATGTTGGGAATTAAACCTAGGTCCTCTGGGAGAATAGTCAGTGCTCTTAACTGCTGAGCCATCTCTCCAGCTCTGAGATTTATTTCATTTTTATGTGTTTTGAGTATTTTGATTGCTTGTGTGTCTGTGGACCATGTACATGCCTGGTACCTACTCAGGTCAGAAGAACATTGGATCCTCTGGACCTGGAGTTATGGCTGTGAGCTATCATGTAGGTGCTGGGAATTGAACCTGGGTCTTTTGCAAAAGCAAGTGTTCTTAACTGTTAAGCCAACTTCTGGCCCTGTGATTAAGTGGGTAAAGTTTTACACAATAACATATTGTTGTAAACATACATACATACATACATACATACATACATACATTATATATATATACACACACACACATAAATGAAACATACACACACACACGCATGCGTGCGCGCGTCAGACTGGCTTTGAACTCACAAATCTACCTGCCTCTGCTTCCTGAGTTCTGGGATAGAGGTGTATACCACTTTTTAAAAAAGTTTAAGGCAACCATGAAATAATGTTCAACTTTATTTAGTCACTAAAGAAATGTGAACAAGCTGGGCATTGATGGTGCATACTTTTTATCCTTGCACTCGGGAGACAGAAACAGGCCGCTCTATGAGTTCAAGGTCAGCCTGATCTATAGAGCGAATTTCAGGACAGACACCAAAGCAATACAGAGAAACAACCCTGTCTCGAAGGAAAAAAAAAAAAAAAAGAAATGTGAACTAGAATCACTGAGTGGGGTCTGGTGACCAGGTCTGTAATCTGAGGTACCCAATTCTGAGGCAGGAGGATTGTGAATTCAGGGCCTGCCTAGACTGTAGAATGAATGAATACAAAGAGTTAGGCACTTAGTGAAATCCTGTCTCAAAATTCAGAAAGAGATGTGGAGAAATGACTCAGTTAAGAGCATGTATTGCTCTTGAAGAGGATCTGAGTTGTATTCCCAACACCCACATTAGAAAACACCTCTAACTCCAGCTCCAGGGGGAACCAGCACCGCTGTGGGTACCAGTGTTCACACACACCCACGTCCACATGCACATAACTAAAGATTATTTTCTCAATTTACAGAGGACTGGGGCTAAAATCAGTGATGAAACATCTGTGGTAGTAGGGGTAAGCCCTGGCTGGGTTCAGGGTCAGTGCCACCAAAGTAGATAACCCTTCCTGCTATGGGGAATCAGTTAGATGACCAAACTCATAAATAACTCCAGAGAAATTCTGCTTTACTTTAAAGCATGGATATGATACATTTATATAGTTAAAAAGTGCTTCAGGATCACTTTTCACCCTTTTGGCTAATATCAGGTAACTGTTCTCAACATTTTAATATCCGATATGCTCTCCTCTATCCAAGGACAACATGGTAAATAGATTTTCAGAGCTAGGAGATAGAGTAGGAGCTTATACCATCCCGTCCATGCATTGTAGTACCTCCAGGAACTATGGACTGCTGTGGGGGTATTAAAAGATACTAGAGAGGATTCAGATAACTGAAACAGTTCCTGTTGCTGACGGAAATGCTAAATAGTACCCCTGCTCTGTACCATATCAGTTTGGCTGCTGCTTACCCCATGAAACGTGATTTGCTCCAAGGAACTCACTTCTGCATATTTACCTCAGAGTTGAAGGTTGTTCACAAAAATACCCATGTTTTAGCATTTCTGTTCATAATGACCCAAAACTGATCCTTCCAAATGTTCTTGAGTAGATAAATGGGTAAACTATATATATCCCAAACAATACAGTAGTGCTCAACAGCGAGAAAACTGAACTTCTGACAGTCCAGCAGTACAGATGGACTGAGGGCATTGTGCTGAGTAAAAGAAACATCCTTAATACAGCTGGTGCTGGAGCTCAATCTGGTGGTGAATGCTGTAATCCCAGCTTGTGGGAGGCTGAGACAGGAGGATTGTGTTTTATGTGGTGATACCCTCTCTGAAAAGAGCAAGAAGTAGTGCCCTCTACACCTGTAAAATTGCAAAGACACAAAGCAGTAAAAGGAATAGTTTAGAAAAGGATATGGGAGAGTATTGCTTTTGTATTTTGTGGTTACAGAAGTCTGGGAATATTTAACATTTGGTGCCATAAACAGTTTTGCTGTGTGCAAGTTAAATGCAGTTAAACCTAATAAAACTGATGTGGCTTATAAAAAAAAAAAAATAAAAGCTGTGGTATTTTAAGAAAGTTAGTATAATATTTATTCTGAAAATGATATGTAAGTAAACATGGTCATCCAAAAAGATGGTTAATTTTGCATCTTCCAAGAATTTATAGTCAAGCCTGTTAGTTGAAGAATATTTGGCACCAGTTTCATCTGCCCTGGATTGTTGTGCTAATTACAAGCATGTTAAAAGTGTCCTTTCAGTTACCCAGTCACTGTTACCTTTGCCTGTGTGTATATTCTCAGGGTTTCTTTACAGAAACTCTTTTTCCTCTGACTGTTAAGTCAGTCCTGTCTGACTCTTGGTCATTTTAAATCTGCTGTTATGGGTGAGCTGTTTGCCATTCTCAGAGATTCCTTGAACACTCCAGTTCGAGTAACTAGCTGGCATTTATAGTATAAGAGGCTTGGTTTTCATTATACAGAATTGGCCTCAGCCCTGTTCTGAATAGAACTACCTGAACTTGATGGTCAGCACTTTGCTTGTCCCTTTGCTTGTCACCAAGCCCTACCCCTACTTCAGAGCTCTTGTACCCAAAAAAGACTGGAATCAATTGTTCTGTAGACCTGAAATCTGGGGCCTCTGGAATGACTCCTGTCTGCCTTTCCTTAGGCAGTCCAGCCCAGACTGGCTAAGTGTCTGTAACCCAAGGGATCCAATTTTGCTCTCTTAGGCATTAAAAACAATAAAAATCTACATTTATGGTTGCTCAAGTGTTTGAACAGTAATGTTGGCTTTTAAGTACAGGAATTTGATGTGATGTGAAAAGTCTTAGGTAGTTACAAGATTTAGCTTTTCAGCAGAGTATGTTTTAATATTTGATATTCTAATGACACCTGTTTATTACAAAACTTTTAAGTTTTTCTCCCTTTTGTAGGCTGTCATTATTTGTATCAAAAACAAAGAATTTGAAAAGGCTTCAAAAATTTTGAAAAAATACATGTCCAAGGACCCTACAACTCAGGTAAATCTGATATATTTTTATTCCTGTGACTTAATCCACCTCACTGCCTTTGGTAGAGCAGTAACAAGAGGGTTCTTTGTTGAGACTGTCATTTACCCCAGGTGTGGGAGGACACACCATTAACTCCAGCACTTGGGAAGAGAGATGCAAGCAGATCATTGCAAGGCCAGTCTGGTCTACATAGTGCTTCCAGACCAGCCAGAACCTTTGCTTAAAAAAAAAAAAAAAAAGTAAGCATTCACCTTTAAATACCCAACATCTTGTCTGTGATCCCAACCTCTGAGAGCTGAAGCAAGGGGACTGCCAGTTTGGGGCCTGCCTTGGGCTCTGTGGAGAGCTGTAAGGCCAGCCTAGGAGACACAGTGAGACTGTCTTAAAACATGCTTCAAGCATGTTTGTGGTGGTGCACGCCTTTAATCCCAGTACTCGGGAGGCAGAGGCAGGCGGATCTTTGTGAGTTTAAGGCCATCCTGGTCTACAGGGTGAGTTACAGGACAGCCAGGGCTTCACAAAGAAACCCTGTCTCAAAACTAAAAAACAGACTGCTTCCCATCATTTTCTTTTAAGGTAACAGGCTCTGGCTTCAGTATCTGAGACTGGTTTTTCAAGCTTTAGCTTTCATAAACCACTTTTTTTTTTCTTGTTCTGTCAGCTTTGTGATAGAACATTTAAATAAGTAATCAGTGCCAGATGTTTAACAAAAGTATGAGACTTCTAGCCCTGTCTGTGTAAATGTTAGCCTTGTAGACTACATGGCTACATAGAAAAGACTTAATATCTCCATTTCCTGTCAGAAGTGTGGAAGTCATTTTGAACTGCATCCTTAGTCGGGTTCTCTTCCCCCAATTTGTATTATTTTATAAACTTAAATTTTAGGCTGGGGAATATTGCTTAATGGTATGACATTTCCTAACATGCCCTGGGTTTGAATCCTGTCATCAAACACACACTCAACCCATTTTACCCCTTTTTGTTGTTGTTTTGAGGCATAGCCATCTCTATGTAGTTGTGGCTGTTGTTGAAGTAACTTATGTAGACCTGTCTGGCCTCAAACTAACAGATTATTTGCCTGCCTCTGCCTCCCACGTGCTAGGATTAAAAGCATGTACCACCATGCCTAGCAAAATTCCCATAATCTTTGAAGAGTTAACATGTAATTGAAAAGGTATTCTAAGAGCCTGTTAAGTCCGTAAAGGTGCTAGACACCAAGTCTGGCAACCTGAGTTTCATCCCCAAGACCTAACACCTGCAAGTTGTCCTCTGACCTTCATACTTGTGCTATGACACAGACATATCCGTATATATGCACAGGCAGTCATATACACACACAAGTAAAATGAAGCCAGGGTAAGAAAACAGTGAGTGAAAATTCACTGTTTTTAGCTATTATCTGCTCTCAGCAGCAGCTGTTGTTACTTTTATCCTTACAGAGATACTGTCTACAAGCAAGTCTGTTGTGTGTGTATGTGCACCTGAACACATTTACCTCTTCTGCATATGGGAGGCAGGCAGTCTTCACACTGATTTGAACACTTATCCTTTTTTTTTTTCTTTCTTAATATTGTAGTAAGGGATTTTTTTCCTTAAAGATTTATTTATTTATTTATTCGTTTATTCATTTATGTGTATGAGTGCTCTGTCTGCATATACACCTTGCCAAAAGAGGCCATCAGAACCCACTATAGATAGTTGTAAGCCACCAGGTGGTTGCTGGGAATTGAACTCAGAACTCTGGAAAAATAGCCAGTGCTGTTAACTACTCAGCCATCTCTCCAGCCTGGGATTTTTTTAATTAACATACTATGGAGTTTCCTTGTCCCTTTTTTGTGAATAGCTGCATAATAACCCATACATTGTGGCTGAACCATGATTTATCGGCCAATCCTTTGAATTACAGATGTTTGGTGGTATCTGTCTCAGCTCAGCACTGATGTGTTACTGTTCTCTTCCTTGCTCTTGTTGCAAATGTCAATCTTTTATGTAGAAGCTAAGAACTGATCTCCTGAACATTATTCGAGAAAAGAACTTGGCACACCCTGTTATCCAGAACTTTTCCTATGAGACCTTCCAGCAGAAGATGTTGCGCTTCCTGGAGAACCATTTGGATGACACGGAGCCCTACCTCCTCACGGTGTGTTTTGGCCTCTCTTCTCTTCCCATAACCATGTTTTGAAATGAAAGGAATGGTGTGACAGAGACTTGACTATATGTACTACCTTTCTCAGATACCTGTGAGATGCCCTGGATGATCTGGCTGTGACAGATGGAACGTACCTGGTTTCTCTGACCTGCAGTTTTAGACAACTTTACCTGTGACCAATCTTGTCTCTTATAATACTGGTTCCCACAGGCAGTAAAATCTGAGCTGAGAAGTAGATATGGAATGATGGGAGTTGATAGGTGAGGGCATGAGGAGAAGAGGGACTAGAAGTATGATATAGTCTAAAGTAGCCAAATGAAAGAGACCTTTTTTTTTTTTAAAGTATATGTGTATCTTGCCAACACAGATGCCTATACATCACAGATATGTGGTACTTATGGAGGTCAGAAGGTGTCAGATCCCCTGGAATTGCTGGAGTTGCTGATTAAGCCACCCTGTAGGTGCTGATAATTAAATTTGGGTCTCCTACAAGAGCATCCAATGCTTTTAACCGCTGAGCTATTCTCTAGCCTTATTCCCACCCCTTTTGAGATAGGGTCTTTACCTGGCTAGCCTGGAAAAGTATGTAAACCAGATTGGCATCAAACTCAGAGTGATCCACCTGTCTCTGCCTCCTGAGTACTGGGATTAAAGGTGTGGGCCACTGCGCTCCACTGGCCTTATGAAGATAATTGTTTGACTTGAGATTTCATTGTGATGCACACCTTTACTCTATGCAGTAAGACCAGAGCATTACTAGCCTAGGCTACATAGAACTTAATGGCTGGAGACACAGCTTATTATTAAAACATTTGGTCTAGTAGGTATAAGGCTCGATTTGATCCCCAGCACCACCAAAAAAGGGAATAAAGTGGGGGAACCAGGATTTTGACTGTTAAAAATAGCCTGTAATGGGGGATCTGAGGCCTCTTCAGATAGTGTTAATGATGAGCCTTTCAGCCATTGGACAGATCTAAGATCACTTGTAAAGCTGGTATTTGGAATAGCTAGCCAGGAAGCATCTAGATACTGGAACTTTGGTCTGGGTGTGTTTGATTCCTTTGCATTTTGGGTAAATGGAAAATATTTTGCTACTCCTTACATGAGGATAGAACTTATCTCTTAAGACACCAAGTCACAGATGTATCTGAAGTGAGTAAGAGGGAGACAGATGAACACAGTTAGGGTTAAGGCTAGAATGACCTGCCTAGTGCTTCCTATGTAGTACTGGTAAGGATTTTAAAATAATCTGTCAGGAAGACAAAACATATGTAGGGATATAGCTAATAAAGATTATGCACACAAACTAAAATTTTTTGTTTGTTTATTTTTCGAGACAGGGTTTCTCTGTATAGCTTTGGAGCCTGGAGCCTGTCCTGGAACTAGCTCTTGTAGACCAGGCTGGTCTTGAACTCACACCTGCCTCTGCCTCCCAAGTGCTAGGTCTAAAGGTGTATACCACCACTGCCCAGCTTAAAAATCATTTTTATCTGTCAGTTATCCTAAGGTTTGAAAAAGTGTTTGGGCCAGGCATGATGGAACACCCCCTACAATGCCAGCACCTGGGAAACAAACAGGAAAGTCACAGCAAGTCCAAGGCAAATCTGGTCCACTTGTCAAGTTAGACCATCTGGAACTATATGCTGAGAGCCTGCAAGAAAGAAAGAAAGGAGGGAGGGAGGGAGGGGCCTGGAAAGATGCCTCAGTAGTTAAGAGCACTTGCTGCTCTTGCAGAGGACCCAGGTTAGCTTTCAAGCACCTGTAAGGTGGCTCACAACCACCTGCAACTCCATTTCCAGGCAATGTGATGCCCTCTTCTGGCCTCCATAGGCATGTGGTACACATGAATTCATGCAAGTACATGCACATATATGTGAAAATAGGAAATTTTTTTAAAGTAGGGAAAGAAATTTAACTTTTATACCTAACTCCAAAAGAGACTTGGGAACTAGGGACTAGATAGGGCTGATGTTGGAAAGACAAAGGTACAGTGCAAGAGAATGAATTCTTTTTAGTGTAGCTAGCTATCTATGGAGGTGTTACTGTGGTAGGTCTGTTGCTGTTATACGATAAGGAAGAGAAGTTTGAGGGTATCCCCATCATGCTGTGCCCATCTGTGTCTTCCAGCTGGTGCCTGGGTAGGATTTGTAAATGCTTTGCTTCATGTTGACTATGTTCTTGGTGAAAGAAGCAGATACTAAATGAACTTATGTGACTTTCTCTTCCTAATGACACCGTTCTTTTCCCAGATGGCCAAAAAGGCTTTGAAATCTGAATCTTCTGCTTCAAGTACAGTGAAGGAAGAAAAGCAGCCAGTCCCAGAGCCAGTGGAAAAACCACCTAGAGAGCCTTCAAGGTGAGAATGTCTTTTTGTGATTGTAGGGAAGGCTTTTAGCAAGGTCAGTTTCTCTTAGTGGACTTGATGACGTTACCAGGTTTTGGGCATACCATACTGAGAGGTGGAGAATGTGGCCTAGGAAAATAAGATTAGCTCCTGGGGTCTCTGAGAGAAGATCCTGATTGGCATGTCCCCAAAGGTTCTGTTTTTATTTCTTCATTTCACCTATAACTTGTGGATGACCACACACAAATGTGCATGCTCATATTGAGACAGAGTCCCTTTGTAACCCTTTGGGCCAGGAACTCAGTAGTACTCCTTCAGCTTCCCATGTGCTCCGACTACAGCATGAGCTACCATACCTGGCTGGATAACTAATCTTTTAATTCACTCAGGAAGCAGTGTTCAAGTAAATGAATCAAAGCTGGACATGGTGGCAAGTAGCTCTTTTTTGTTTGTTTGGTTTTTGGAGTCAAGGTTCCCCTGGTTAGTCTCTTTGACTGTCCTGGAACTCATTCTGTATACCAGGCTGGCCTTGAACTCAGAGATTGCCTGCCTCTAGTGACACATAGCTTTAATGCCAGCATTTGAGAGACAGAGGCAAGAGGCCCTGAGTTAGAGGCTAGCCTGGGCTACATAATAAGAGCTTGTCTTGGAAAGAGAAGGAAGAAAGGAGGGAAGGAAGGAACAAAGAAAGGAAGGAAGGAAAAGGAAAGAAGACAAATGGGATCTCAATTCTAGTGAGTTAATATGAAAGTCAAAAGTGTAGATTCCTCTAGGGGTCTGTATATTGGTACATTTTTATTAGTCATAAAAGAGAAGATTTATTTAGCTTACAGTACTAGAGGTTTGAGGGCCCCTACGTGGTGATGGCCTTCTTGCTGGCATGCCAGTTGATGGGGAGAGAGGGAAAGGGAAGGAGGAAAGAGAAGTGTGGATGTGTGTGTCCCCTGCTCGTTAATCCTGGGGCTCTGTTCTGATGGCCTTTTCTAATCCTCGTTACTTGCTGAAACTCCATCTTCAGACCAGGAGTTAAATGTCAACATGTGACTCACTGAAACAATATCTGAATCATAACACCCTGGCTTGAAATACAGAGTGCCAAATGGGTCCTAAAATTAGATAGTTCAAAATAAGACACTGGACAGAAAGGCAAGGCCTTGTTTTCTGGTTTTAGCAGTTGCTACTTTGTGAGAGTGTCTAAACATTCCAAAACTTGGGTTGTTTGTAAGATATCCTCTTTTGTGTGTGGTTATTTCTCAAGTTTCAAACAGATACATTTTTTAGTTGTGTGTATGAGTGTGTATGGTGACTATGGGTGCCTATGGAATCCAGGAGAGGGCTTCAGAGTTCCTGGAGCTGAAGTTATATACAGTTAATATTGAGCCATCTTATGTAGGTGCTGGTAACTGAATGTGGTCCTCTGTAAGAACTGTAAGTATTCTTAACCACTGAGCTAGATTTCTCAACTTTTGAGTGTTGATTTTAGAAAAACTTTGTATGTGTTAGACAATCTGACATACTTGTTAAGGGAAATTGGCCTTCAGGCTGCCAGTTTGCCTTTTTCTGACAGATTTTACTCTAAGTTCATTAGCTGTTCCAAAGGATCAATAAAATTTCTGTAAAAGTCAGTGTCATTGCTTCCAGACTAATGGCACACCACTTCCTCAAAATTCTCAAGCCACTGTTTTTAAATGTTTGTGAGGGTTGGACTGGGATGGCTGAAAGAGTGGAGATTTCAGTGAGACTGTAGCCATATCGACCTGTTGCCCAGGTAGATGTGAGGTTGGCAGGCACTATTCAGAGCTCTTACATGATGGAAAACATTGCTCATACATGGTAGCCTGCATGCAGATTGGAGACCTCTGGAGAGAATAGCATTGGCCTTGACTCCTGTGAGGCTCTCTTGTTTGGAATTTAAAGTTGATACAATTTAGATTTGTACTCATTAAGTGAAGACTTTTTATAAACAACAGCTTTTCAAGAATCAGGAAGCAGCCCCCTCCTGTTTTTTTCCCCCCTTTATTTTGATAAGAGTGTTAAAAAATCCTCTCTTTGAAGCCTTATACTTTGCAAAAGTCCTGCCTTTTTGTATGTGCTTCCACACTGGGGAGACTGATTCTCCTGTGTCTTGTTTATTTGCAGACAGCCTCGGAACACTCCAACCACCATTGGAATCAGGACTCTGAAGGCAGCTTTCAAAGCTCTGTCAACTGCACAAGACTCAGAGGCAGCTTTTACAAGACTGGACCAGAAAGATCTGGTACTTCCTAATCTAGCATCCCTATCATCATCAACCCACAAAAACAAGAGACCCAGGAAAGATGAAAATGAAAACTCAGCTCCTGCTGAGGGTGAGGGAGGCTCAGAACTTCAGCCCAAGAACAGTCGCATGACAATAAGCAGATTGGTTTTGGAGGAGGACAGCCAGAGTACTGAGCCCAACACAGGCCTCAACTCCTCCTTGGAGGCCATGTCAGCATCTCCATCCAAGCCCAGAGCTCTCAACCAACCCCACACAGGGGAGAAGAATCCTAAGTATGAAGACCTTCTTTGTAGCAGTTTTGGGGCTGGTTGGCGGTCCTGGTTGGGGCTGGTTTTACTTCCATGAATGAACTAAGCTGCTAAGTTACTCTCTACCAAGGCTTGCTCAGACTGCTAGAATGAGACTGAAGCAGGGAGCGACACGTAGCAGTCCCTGCCAGTTCCCAAGCCTCACTGGAGGCTACACTACACTGCCCTACGGCATGAGGAGGAGGGAGGGTTTCTGAGCCTTCTGCCAGTCAATCTAAGTGCCTCAAGGACTATTAGTCTTATTTGTGAAGTTTGTCTGAGTTGGGCCTCATTATACTTTGGTATGAAAGACCAGTGAATACTTAGGTGTGTACTTTCTCGTGGTCATTTGACACTCAGCAAATTCAGTAAAGATTTCCTAATCTTCCTTGTTCTGCCACTGCTATGGGGCAGTGGTTAGAATGTGTTAATTCGATTAGTTTTATTTCCCATCGTGACTCCCAACCCAGGTTTTTGATTAGCCTTCGTGGATCCACCCTCCAGGCACTGGATTGCTTGTTTGTTCTCTCTGGGACATGTTGTTTGTTTCTCCTGCTGTACCTTCACTTCATTCCTGACAGTGGACTGTCAGTTCTCCATCGTTGTCAGAATTCCTTTGCTGCTTCAAAGGGGAGGCAAACTTAAGTGTTCCCTGGGCTCAAGCACTTCCACATGCTATCTTGTTGAGTCTCCATGGCTCTCTGTGAGATGATAGTTAGCCCTATGGTATAGATGAGGAAGGCTCAGATAGTTGCTAGCTCACCTTTGTCATACAGCTGAAAGTAGCAAACATGTATTTTCAGGGTCTTAATCTATGTGGTGTTGACACAGCAGCTGGGGCCACATACATCAGTTGCCTCTCTTGAAACTCTTACCTCCTCCATGAACTCTTCTACAGCCGTCCCTGCTGTAAGTCATCTACCTCACTGGTCTCCCAAGGTCCTCACCATCTCTATACACCGCTGTGTGTTGTGACTGGAGAACCCCACTCTGACCTGCAGTGTGAAGGCCATGGCATGTGATAACATGGTTTCCTCCAGACAGATTTGCACTGTAGGTACCACTCTTGCGTTCAGGAGTGAGTCACGGGCACACATAGTTCATACAGATCTACACACCTTGTCCTCGTTTGATACATGATCTATTTATTTCTCACAAACCCTGTGAAGTTATAGGTAATGCCCCCATGAGCAGATGAAGAAACAAGAGCATTCAGGATGCCAGTAGGATTGTAACTGGGAGTATGTACAACAGTTGCAGAATATACCCAGTGCTGTAGTATGTCCAGGGTCTGAAGTATGATGTGTACTATGCAACAACAGTTGGCAAAATCCACCTGCTACCTGTTTTTGTTAATAAAATGTAATGGAACATAGCCACATCCAGCAGGTAGGGCTTGTCCATGGCCACTGAGTGTTCTGGCTGTGAAATGAGTGGCAACAGAGATGGCAAGGCTTGTAAATCTGCAAACACTGTCTGTCCAGTGAGCATAGCATGAGGCAGCATCTGAGGTGCCCTGTGAGCTTGGGGAGAGTTCCTGAGCCTGCTTATACAGCTCTTGGGTAGACTATGTCCTGTAAAAGAACAAATGTTGAGCTGGCCTTGAAAGAGTAGGATGATAGCAAGCACCTTGTAGAGAGGAATTCTCGACAGTGTTGCAGCTTAATTGTGTGCATGGCAAACCTGGGAGACTACAGCACAGCAGCAGCAGGGACAGGCCAGTGGCCAAGTCTTAAGTTTGTAGTAGTCAAGTTATCAGGCAGGCATCTTCTCCAACTGCAGAGGTCACATTTAAACATTGTTTTTTAATGTTTATGTTCCCAGTCCTGTGGGGCTCCACTGAGAGTGGGGTAGGAAGTTAGAGATAACTATAGGTTAGTATGGAGAGCTTGGAGCTTGGGGCAGAAGGATCTAGCAGAGAAAGGCAGAGTTAGGTGAAATAGCCTAAAATTGCTGTATGCCTAGATTTTTCTATCCCCCATAGTACCTTGTACAAGGTAGGCGTTTACTAGGAGTTTGTTAATAAAGTAAAAGGGATTCTTAGAACTTGTATGTAAGGGATGACACCCCCTAAATATATTAAGGGTTAAGGTTTCCAAAGCCTAAAGGACAAAACCCAGCAGCCACAGGCTGGTTGACAAGTCCCTGCTATAGACCAGTGTTCATGAAATTGTAACTTAACTAGTGAGGAACTTGAAGATCCAGAAATGGCCTGAGTTTCCCAGGGCCACAACCACCTAACAGCTAGGAAGAGTCTATTCTCACAGGACACTGTACAGGTGCTTAGGCCTCAGGCAGCCCCTGCTGAAGAATTGTACAAAGAGCAAGTGTATGAATTAAAGAATGACAGGTTACTAACAGCCTGCCTTTGAGAACTGCAGAGAGATCAGAACAGCAGTTCAGGGGAAATGGTAGCTGCCAGGAACCAGGGTTCACACTGACTGTCAGGACTGGGACAGAAAACTGTTATCTGTCTATAGTAAAACTAAGACAGCTGCGGTGCCACTCTGTGTAAAGTAAATTATTCTCAAGATCTAATCCATATTAACAGTATACATTATCTACCATTTGTCTCAGCTACTTGGTTAGGTACTTGTTAGGAAAATTACACGAGGAATTGGGGTGAGGCCTTGGCAGGTGGAAGCACAGGCATTCTGTGTTGGGAAAGCAAATACCTGTTGCAGTACTAGTGTTCAGAAGATTAAGGTCTCTTTTGATCATATGGCACATTCAAGGCCAGTCTGGACAATCCTGTCACAAAGAAAAGAAAGATGGATTTTTTTTTTTTTTTTCAGTATTGCAAGACCATTTAGTTTCCTGAGCAGGGAAGATAACTCCTAGATAGAACTAAGAGGAGCAACGTAGCCTGGCTTGTTTTAGGGCAGTTGTTCTCAACATGTGAGTCAAGACCCCTTGAGGGTCAAATATGTGACCTTCCACAGAGGTCATATATTAGATACTTAGATTACAGAATCACTGCTGTAATGGTGTTTGTGTGGTGTGGTAGAGCCAAGATAGGAAACGGCCTGGATTCATAGACCATGAGGAGGCATGTGCTGATTTTGTTATTGCTTAAGTAGTATAGCATGTGTATTGCAGGCTGGCTTTGAACTTGTGGTTTTCACAACTTAGTCTCCTAGGTACTATTACTACAAATAAGTGCCACAGTGCTGTTGGCTTGGGAAGAGCAAAGGATACCTTATTGATGCCAGGTATCTTAAGTTTAACCCCAGGAATAGGGAGGGTACCAAAGTCAGTTTAAATACAGTAGAGCATGACCCTGAAGGAGAGGTACCTTCTAAGTCAGAGAACTGCTGAGACCTTTAAAGGATTCCAAATGACTAGGTATGTTGATGCATACCTGTAATCCCAACACTCAGAAGGGAGAGACAGGAGAATTGAGAGCTGCAGGCCAGTATGTGCTCAGAGTATAGTCCTAACTAAAAACAGAAAACATAAAAAACTAAACAGATGAGGAAGTTAAAAGTAGTGTTGAGGGAAATGGCAATATAGTAACGTGCTTTACTCAGTGCCAGTTTGAGGTGTGGCCCTGCAGCCTGGGAAGTGTTCACATATGGAGATGCCTGGCTAGCCTAGGAAGAGTCAGCATGGTGTGGTGGGTCCTGAATAGTGAAAGAGCCAAGTCCAGAGCTTGTGGCCAAGGGAGTGTTTCATTTATCTTCATTGCTCTTCCCTAGAGTATCCAACAAGTGGAACAGCCCTAATGGGCTTGAAGGAAAAGAAGTTTGGATGGAAGAGGATCAGCTGTTTAAAGTTAAGGGTAAGCCCCAGATTGTCCTTGCTGAAGTATGATGCATGTTACTGTCATGTTCATGTTCCAGAACCATCTGTGTCCCAGATAGACAGCTGAAGAAGTACCTGGTCTCATCTTGAAACATTGCGGATCAGATTGTCTTACTGAGTAGCCCAGACTGGTCTGAAATTCAGGATCTTCAGCCTCCCAGGTGTTAGGATCACAGGCATGTAACCACATTTGGCTCCCTGTATTTCTTTTTCCTTTTTTCCCCCTTGGTAGGGTGTTGGTGGTGAGAAAGGGTCTCATGTAGTCCAGTTTGTCCTTGAGCTTCCTGTGTGGTAGCTGAAGATGTTCGTACCTCCGTTTCCAAAGTGCTAAGATTACAGTCATTCACTATCACACCTAATTTTTTCCTGTGTGTTTATTTTGGAGACAGGGCCTCTCTGTGTAGTCCTGGCTGGCCTGAAATTCTATATGGACCAGGCTAGCCTCAAACTCACAGGTCCATGCACCTGCCTCTGTCTACTGAGTGCTAGGTCTCCTGTATTTAAATTTTTTTAAATTCCATTTGTAAAAATTATGTTTTGTGTTAGTGGGGAGGTAGCATGTATGCATTTGGAAGTCAGGATATGCCCCAGAGATCAAATTCAGGTCATCAGATTTGGCAGTGAGTGCCTTTACCTGCTGAGCCATCTCCCTGTATTTCTTAAAGTAAAAGTCTCTTTGGTGAATGCTGAGCTACATCTCCAGTCCAAGTGAAAAGGATGGCTTGCCGGGTGGTAGCGCACACCTTTGATCCCAGCACTCGGGAGGCAGAGGCAGGCAGATCTCTGTGAATTTGAGGCCAGCCTGGTCTACAAAATGAGTGTCAGGACAGGCTCCAAAGCTGCACAGAGAAACCCTGTCTCGAAAAACCAAAAAAGGGAAAAAAAAAAAAAAGAAAAGGATGTCTTACCAGTTTCTGTGCATACATGTATAGGATAGGAAATTATATTTTCTGTAATTACATCTAAAGCTCTTAGCATTTGTATTAGAATCTTTTCCACTATGCATTTTGCATTCTAATAGAAATAGCTAAATGCTAAATCTTCATTTGGAGGATTGTAAAGACTTGTAACAGCAGCAGTAATTCTTTCCCAATGCCAAAAGCTTTGTCATAAAATGAATGTTCATAGGGGCCAGCAAGATGACTCTGCCAATCACTTGACCCAAATTCAATCCTCAGAACCCACATAGAAAGAGCACCAACTCTCCTTTGTCCTCTGATCTCCACACTCTTGCCTTATTGTGAGCACACAGGCACACACAAATATATACAAAGTGAAATACTGTTTTAAAGTACCTTTTTATTACCTGGGCATGGATAACACATGCTCAGAGGAGTCTAAGCACTCCTTTGACAGAGATAGGAGTTTCTCTGAGTTGAAGCCAGGTAGGACTACATAGTGAGACCCTGTTTTAGATGGGGGAAGAAAAACAAAAAAATCACATTTATTTTAGCCAGGCAGTGCCAGTGCACACCTTTAATCCCAGCACTCAGGAGGCAGAGGCAGGTAGATCTCTAGCGGGACAGCCAAGGATACACAGAGAAACCCTGTCTTTAAAAGACAAAAAGAAACAAAACCATTTATTTGTACACACATGCTGTTGATTGATTGTGGAAGTCAGAGGATAATTTGAGGGAGTAAGTTTTCTTCATCCTCCATGTGGATCTTGGGGATTGAACTCAGGTAATGAGAGATTATATACAGATAACTATATGTGGTATTTCTACATATGTAGTAAATCTTAAGATTTTATTTATTTATTTATTCATATGTGTTTGTTTTTTGAGATAGGGTTTCTCTGAGTAACAGCCCTAGCTGTCCTAGAACTAGATCTGTAGACCAGACTGGCCTCAATCTCAGAGATCTGCCTTTTCTGCCTCCTGAGTGCTAGAATTAAAGGCCTATACTACTACCAGCCAGTTCCAGTAAATTCTGATTAATGACAGACTTCAAGCTCTTTACCAAAGCCATCATTTTCTAAAGAAGGAGGTGGTAGCACACACCTTTAGTCCCAGGTCAAGAACAGCCTGGTCTACAGAGAGTGTTCCAGGACAGCCAGAACTACATAGAAAAACTTTGTTTCAAAAAACCTCAAAACAAGCCAGATTTATTAGAAGTCTGATTTTCTTGTTCTTTGGGTTTTTGTTGTTTGGTTGGTTGGTTTTTTCAAGACAGGGATTCTCTGTGTAGCCTTGGCTGTCCTAGAACTCTTTGTAGACCAAGCTGGCCTCTATCTCATAGAGATAAGCCTGCCTCTGCCTTCAGAGTACTGGGATTAAAGGCATGTTACTGGCAGAAGTCTGTGTGTAAAACACTTGTTTGTATAGGTTCCCAGAGCCTGAAGTGACAGCAGACAAAAAAACAGAAGAAATTATCCTTTTGTGATGTCCTTTTAAATCTCAACATTAGTGAAATTTGTTTTGTTGTGGTTTTGCCATTCTGAGGTTCGACAGTTTTATTGAAGCTAGGCAGTCACTCTACCAATGAGCTGCCTTCCCAGCTTTCAGTGCCTGTGAAATTTAAATCAGGTTTTCCCTTCGGACATTCTATGTTTAAGTCTAAATCTATGTTTTCTTCATGTGAAAGAAACAGCATGTACTGATCATATTTTCCAGCAGCACCAAAAGAAGACAAGTCAGCCAGTTTAACAAGAAAGCAGGTAATTAAAAACTCGTTTAAACTTTGTGTGTATGGATATTTTGCCTACATGTAAGATTGTATTTTTAATTATATATGTGTGTAACCTTGTCCCTATGGAATCCAGAAGAGGGTGTCAGATTCCCCCAGAGCTGGAGTTACAAATGATCAAGAGCTACTTGATAATGGTGCTGGAAATCAAAACTGGTTGTGTCCATATACCTGCCATGTGTGTGCCTGGTGGCAGCAGAGGAACTGGAGTGCATATAGTTGAGCTACAGTGTGGGTGCTGGGAATAGAACCAGGTCCTCTGAAAGGACAGCCAATGCTGTGCCATCTTTCTAGCCCTTAAGACAATTTTCTGATTTGAGTTTTATAAGAACAGGTAAAATAGTTTCCCTTCTCAGGCAAAGATTACCCATGCACCTGGTAAAAATACTTAAGACAGTTCAAACTAAGGTCAAACAGTAGGTTTTGTTGTTTGGTTTTTGGTACTAAGGCTTGAGCCCTCACACACATGCTTGGTGAACAACTGTGCCCCTGAGCTGCACCCTAGCCCTTTATGTCTTTTCTTATTTTTAAGTTTCAGAGTTTTAGGTTTCTTTCAGTGTTTTGGCTTTTTTTTTTTTTTTTTTTTTTTTTTTCCGTGTGTGAGCCTGTATGTATGTGTGTGTGTGTACCACATGTGTGCAGTGCCCCCAGGAAGCCAAAAGAGGAATCTGATGTCCTGAAATTGGAGTTTACAGATAATTGTGATACACCATACAAGTGATGCAAGTGCAGGAAACCAAACCAAGGGCTTCTGCAATGGCAGCAAATGCTCATGACCACTGAGCCTCTTCTCCAGCCCCACAGCAGTGATTATCAGTAAAGAATGATATGTTAGAACATTGATAATTACTAGCTGTTCAGACTCACAGTGTTTGTTTTTGCTTTTAGATAATGTCTGTATCTGTAGCTTTGGCTGTCCTTGCCATAGAGATCTGCCGATCTGCCTGCCTCTGTCTCCCAAATACTGGGATTAAATGTGTGTGTCATCTTCACCTTGCTTATATTGTGCTGTAACCTTGCTATTGAGTATAGAGTATTCTCGTAGGACTTTTTACTTTGATTACCTTATCGATATGTTGGAAAAGAAATAAGTGGCAACAAGTTCTGACAAGTTTTATGGTTTTCTTTTGCAGAAGTGGACCATAGAAGAAAGCGAGTGGGTGAAGGCTGGAGTGCAGAAATATGGGGAAGGAAACTGGGCTGCCATTTCTAAAAGTTACCCCTTTATTAACCGAACAGCTGTGATGATTAAAGATCGCTGGCGGACCATGAAAAAACTTGGCATGAACTGAAAAAGGCTCTCATTTCCACAGGATTCACAAGAACATGGTCTGAACAATAGTCACTGATGTTCTGATGTCTTTCAGAAGCTAGACTGAGATGAGAATTGTGGGTGACCTCTTTCTGTCCATGGAGAGTCCATGTACACTCCCATCACTGTTGTTGGAGATGATGGAGCTGAGAAGCAAAGCCAAGGATACTCTGTGTCTGCAGCAGAGGTGACAGGCACACAGCTTGTACAGTACCAGAATATCATTAGCATTTTCCTTTAGTGATTTGCTTCAATTTGATCCCCAGTAATCCATAGAACCTTCTCCTAAGGAATGATGGAATCCATTAGGAGTACTTATGATCCCAAGACCTGTTAAAACCAGCAATGTGAGCATTATCTGGAATGTACTTAATCTTCGTTGAGTTTTGGCCTCCTAACTCAAGAACAAAGGATCTCTGTGTATTGAGCCTAGATGAGAGATTGTCAGTCCTTGTGGAATTTGATTCCTTTGAAAAACTGTTTCGCCACTTGCATCATCAACCCTGGACCTAACTGCCTTGGCATTCGCTGTTAACGTGTGCTGGACTACACGGCAGGTTTATCCTTCACAGTTCTCATGTGGTTGAACAAGTGTTTCTTTTTTGGTAAAATGGTGATTGTAGATAAGCTTAGCTCCCCACCCCATGTCCACCCCTTCTCAGCCTTTCCTTATACTGGACTTTTAAAGCTTAAAGTCAATCCTGGTGGAATAACTCATCCTCTGTGAAGTGGTTGCTCCCACACTTCCCTAGTCGTGCTATGTTCATGTCTTGCACAGGAATCCAATATGCCCTTCTCCTTTTGTACAGTGTTGTGCTTGCTTTCTCTCAAACACCCTTAAAAACTGTCTTTTTAGCAAAACAAAAAACAACAAAAAAAATTTCAGTTAAGTGTTTTCTGTAACCTTTTTTTAAATATGAGAATGAATTGTTCCTACTTGTAGTGTTCTCATTAAAGTCTTGCTTCTCTCAAGGTTCCATAGCTGGTTAATTGCAGTGCAGCATGTATTCAAATAGGGCAGCAGGATGGTTACAGCTGCTGCACGATGCTCTTGAGCTGCTTTGAAGCCACTCTGTAGTCCTTAGATGCTATGTCACACATGTTGTGGATTTGTCCCTTCTCCCAAGGGTCACTTTATGTAGAGACTATAAACAGTCCCTACTTTCTGTCATCTTTAACACTTTAATTGAACACACTTTAATTGAAGTGTGAAAAGTGCAGGATTAGAACCTGGTGGCTGTGTGTGGCATTCTGCCCTCTTACCACCCAACACAGGATGCCACAGAGAAATGAGACCCAGAACTGTTCAGTGCCTGGTAGCTATAGCTAGTTGTGCCCTCTCTCCAGCCCTGATGGGAGTCACTATTTCTTAGTCACCCTTAGAAGGCTCTCTCCAGGGAGGAGGGTGAGACTGATGAATTAAAGTTAGCATTGTCCTGTTTCCACAGGACCTCACTATGTTTATACAGAGCTCCTGAAACAACTATGCTTCACATGCCAGCACAATCTTAACATCACTTATGTTACAAGCAGCATCCATAGAAAACTGGCAGTGGGACTTGACAGGGAATGTGTACCTGTGGAATGAGGTAGTCCCTGGTTCCTCCGCCTTAAAAACTGCCCTGGAGTGCCAGTCCACACCTTTAATCCCAGCACTTGGGAGGCAGAGGCAGGTGGAGCTTGAGGCCAGCCTGGTCTACAAAGTGAGTTTCAGGACAGCCAGGACTACACAGAGAAACCCTGTCTGGGGGGGGGGGGGGGAAGCCTCAGAGCTACCAGGCCTCTCAGGTAGTGAGTGAGATGCTTGCTGTCTGGCTTCAAGGGAGCTGAAGTCTGTTCTCTGCTTATTACCTGTAACACTTGGAGTCAGTGGAGTGAATTCTAGCAAATTCTTAAAGTCGCCAATTCAGTGAGTATATTTTGTTTTCTGGGACTTGCTCTGTAGATGAGACTGGCCTGTCATTGTGCTCCTCCCCCCTCAGCATGGCTACTTCTCAGTATTTCAGTAGTATACCCACTGAAGAAAATGATACCCCTCTCCCTGTTGTTTTTTAAAGACTGTATTAGATACTTTACTGTTGCTGTAAAACACCATGACCAAGGCAGTTTACAAAAGAGAGAGTTTATTTGGGTTTAAGGTTTTAGAGGGATAAAAAAAACTTCATGGCCAAGTGGTGGCGGCACACATCTTTAATCCCATCACTGGGCGGGAAGGGGGGTGGTGGTAGAGGCAGGTGGATCTCTGAGTTCCAGGATAGTCAGGGCTACACAGAAAAACCCTGTCTTGGAAAAACAAAAGATCCATCATGGCAGGCAGGTATTATAGCAAGCTGCTAGAGCAGAAGATGAGGGCTCACATCTTTTGTGTGTGTGTGTGCGCACGTGTGCACATTGGTGTTTTGCCTGCATGTGTGTCTATGTGAAGGTGCTAGATTACCTGAAACTGGAGTTACAGCCAGCCTTGAGCCACCATGTGGGAGCAGAGAATTGAACCCTGGTCCTCTGGAAGAGCAGTCAGTGCTCTTAACCACTGAAACATCTCTGCAGCCCCCGTGGGAGCCTGAAGCAGCAGGATCACAAATACTATGCCATCCTGTGCTACATTGTGAGATCCTATTTCACCTGCCCCAAGTTACAGATGACAGACCTTGGGAACTAACAGCTTGAGAAACTGTCTTAGAACATAAGGACTCCAGCCATGCCAACTATTACTGTGGGACCATGAGCTATTCAAGTTTGTGTCTCTTGTCTTCAACGCTAATAAAAGTAGGTGACAGTATCTCCCTGGAGTGTATTGTGAGGAAAAACAATGTTTTTTCTTAGTGCCTGTGAGAGTCAGTGGGTATTGAAGCCATGAATAGGAGACTGAAGATTGGGATATGAAATGCTTTTAGGATTGGACCCTGTGGGTCTGAAGAAATTGGAAACAGAAGAAGAGAAAGAAGGTTTAAAACAATATCAGTTTAGAGAGCAGTGGGTGGAGGAAACTCGGTGGAGGAACAGACCACCTTCTTTCTTGTTCACTGTCTGGATTTCTTTTCCTATTTTTTTGTTTTCTCTCCTTCAGACAGTGTTTCTCTGTGTAACAGCTCTGGAACTAGCAGAGATCCTCCTGCTTCTTCCTCCCAAGTGCTGGGATTAAAGGTGTGCTGCATCACCATCACCACCCAGCTTAGTCTGGGTTTCTATTGCTGTGATAAAATGATGGCCAAGCGCAACTTGGGGAGGAAAGGGTGTGTTTGGTTTACACTTCCATTGCACTGTTCATCTTTGAAGAAGTCAGGACAGGATCTCAAGGCAGGAACCTGGAGGCAGTAGCTGATGAAGAGGCCATGGAGGAGAGCTGCTTGCTGGCTTTTCTCCATTTTTTTTCCTCTGCCTATTTTCTTATAGAACCCATCGTGGGCCTCACCCACAATGGACTGGGCCTTCCATCAATCACTAAGATATCGGAAGGCTGACCTGTAGCCTAATTTTATAGACATTTTCTCAATTGAGATTGCCTCATCTCAGATGAGTATAGCTTGTGTCAAGTTAACAAAACTAGCCAGTACTTAATATATTAAAACTTCTTTGTGCCAGGCGTTGGTGGCAAACACCTTTAATCCCAGCACTCGGGAGGCAGAGGCAGGCAGGTATCTGTGAGTTCGAAGCCAGCCTGGTCTACAGAGCTAGTTCCAGGTCAGGATCCAAAACAATACAGGGAAACAAAACAAAACAAAAAACTTCTTTTTAGCTGGGCACGGTGACAAATGTCTTTAATGTCAGCACTCAGTGGCAGGCAGATGTTGGAGTTCAAGACTAGTCTGGGGGCTAGGCTGGAAAGAGCAGTGGTTAAGAGCACTGGGCTGGTATCCTGGAGGTCCTAAAAGTGTCAGGAATTGGATCCATGTGGGGGCTCACAACTGACGGGAGATGCCATTATGTATATATGTTTCTCATACTGGTTAATGAATAAAGCACTGTTGGCCAATAGGAAAAACCGTACTCGTTACACACAACCTTCTATAATTGTAGTCTCATGGAAGCCAATGCCCTCTTCTGGTTTGCAGATGCAGATACAAACCCATATATACATAAAATAAACATAGGTTATCCCACCCAACTCACAAGAAGTGAGAAAAATGCCTTTTGTATGCATGTATGTGCTGAGCTTTGGCTCTAGGGCACAAAATCTTTTGGCCAGATGTCTGTTGACCTGGTGCTGAATAGAAAGTAAGTGGCACCCAGCCATTTGATATAAGAGAAACTTCAGTTCAGCCAGCTTTAGTCAGTATGCACACTGGCTATAAATTAACTTGCCACATATTTAATCTACAAGAAGCAAGAACTAAGAAAACAGCACAAAAAATGGATGGAAAGCTCTCTTCTGATAAGTACTTTTCTATAATCCATTAACTAGATCTGGCACGCCACTTGAGGTGAAAAGCAAAATCTATCTGTGATCCAAGATGGGGGGCATGGCACTTGTATTGCTGAACGTCTATGATGGCCCTGAAATTGGCCCTAGCTATAACTTGTGGGGTTAATGATTAGCCAGATGCTGTCTAACCTTTCCATAGGGCTGTGAGCAGCTCACCTGCAGAAGAATCCATCGAAAGCAGCATGTTCACTTTGCTCCTTGTGGCTGGGCTGGTGGTTCCTAGCCTAGTGACTTCTGCTATGAGCCAGAAGACAGATCCCCTAATTGGCTCTGAGGACCAGCCACTCTTTCGTGGATCCAATCAGCATGACTTTGCCATTGTGATCCATCCAGGAGACACAGAATGTTTCTGGCAATTTGCTGAACAGATGGGTTACTTCTATTTCAGCTATGAGGTGCGTGGAGGCCTCTGGCCATAGCTTTTATAAAGTGAGGTTTTTGATGAAGCCAAGATCTGGTTATCTATGATGCTGTGGTTGCCACTTGTGAATCAAATGGACCTTCAATTAGAGGGCAACTCTGGATGAGAGAGGTATGAAAACATATGGGTAGGTCTAGAATTAGAAGCTACAGCAGTGTGCTCACATCCAAGGGACAAAGTCATGCTTCTTCAGGAGAGGCAGCCTTCACTAGTTCTCTGATTTTAGGTGATTAAGAGAGCCAATACCTTCTAAAATAGGTATATATGCAGCACAGAGTTGGATGAAAAGGGCAATCAATAGATTTCAGATGAAACCACTTCAGTCAATGGTGTGGGGCCACTGTCTGCTCTTCCTGCCTCTTAATCCTAGCATACTAGAGAATAACCAACTGAAAGTTTGTCTGTGCAACCAGAAGGTTCTAATTTTTTTCTTTTTAAAGATTTATTTATTTTATGTATGAGTGCTCTCTCCATCTGCACGTACAACTTTATGCCAGAAAAGGGCTTCAGACCCCACTATAGATGGCTGTGAGCCACCATATGGTTGCTGCAAATACACCCTTCTGAGGTTAATATTAAAGTTAGAGGTTGTTTTGTTTTGTTTTAGGTTGTGGAGGCTCTCTGCGGAGACGGGGGTCTCATGTAGCCCAGGGTACAGCCAAGGAGGTGGCCTCACACTTGAGCCACAACCAAGGATGACCCTGAACTGATGATCCTCCTGCCTCCACCTTACAAGTGCTAGGACTACAGGTGTACACAGCATGCCCTAGTTTATGTGGTACTGAGCATCACACCCAGGACTTTGTGTATACTAGGCAAGTGCTCTATTAACTGAGCTGTAGCCCAGTTCTCTGTTTTTATCTAAGAAACCTGTTAGCTTTTTTTCTCTTTACTTTTTTTGAGATAGGATCTCAATATATGGGCCTTGCTGGGTGAGAATGCGCAAAATTCCTGCATTTCCCAAAGTGTGTGCTGCCGTACCCAGCCATAACTTTCTAATATTGGTTGGTTTACATAGTATTAAGTTGTTCTTACTCCACTGAAGGTCTTTTTTGTTTTGTTTTTCCAGACAGCATTTCTCTGTGTAGCTCTGGAACTTACTCAGTAGACCAGTCTAGCCTAGAACTCACAGAGAACTGCCTGCTTCTGCCTCCCAAGTGCTGGTATTAAAAGTGTGCACTACTGCCTAGCAAGCAATATTACTCTTATTCTGCTGAAATTAACCTTTTTGTAGTTATTTTGTTTTTCAAGACAGGATTTCTTTGTGTAGTCCTGGCTATCCTGAAACTGGCTGGCCTTGAACCCACAGATCTGCCTGCCTCTGCTTCCCAAGTGCTAGGATTAAAGTTGTGCTTCACTACACCTGTCCTAATTTATCAGTCTTTTATGGTCTGTTATACTAAACCAAAGCTACTCTTGAGCTTACTGTGAACAAGTGTCTAGGAGTGCTGTTTGCTTTGGGGAGGGGACTCTCAAGCAGCAAATATCCAAATCTAGGTCACTCCAGGGAGCTCAACCACCCAACTTCAGCCAGGAACTGCATGGCAACTGCATATGGTAGTAATCCATATCTGTGTGGCAGGTGACCTGCTTTCTTCCTCATCAGGGGAATTGTTTAGGTGACTATATCCTACATTCTGTGTGTGCCACTGCAGAACACTCATGTGACTCCACCGTGCCATCATGGTGGCAACTAAAAAAGCCACCTCAGTTTGAAGCTTCTACAAGAGGGCTGGGAGGGTGGCACACAGAGCTACTGTGCTGATGCTGTGGGGGGGTCAAGTCCATGCTAGTGTCTGAATGATGTAGGGATCTTTTCTATTCTTTTCTTTTAAATGGTGATGGAAGGTTCAGCTCACTTTTGGGATGTCACATGACCGACACATTGCTGCCACCATACATACTCCACAGGGTTTCCTTATTGACACATCCCAGGATGTTCGGGGCCAGATTAACTTCGCTACACAAGAGACAGGTCTGTATCTTCAGTTTCTATGAAATTGAGAAATAAGGGTTGCCCACACCTTTGATCACAACACTCAGGAGGCAGAAACAGTGGGAAATCTCTGTGAGTTCGAGGCCAACCTGATGTATAAGGAGAGTTCAATAAGTACAGCCAGTGCTGTCACACAAAGAAACTCTGTCCCAAACAGCAAAATAAAACAAAAATAATAATAAAATAAAATGAAACTCCAAACTTTTAGTCACCAAGCAGAACATTTTGTAGGGAATTACTCCAGTGAGAACACTTTTGTCCATAATGTGACAGTTTCTCCTAAGTTTTTTGTGTTTGTTTGGTTTTTGATTTTTCAAGACAATGTTTCTCTGTATAGCTCTGGTGGCTATACTGGAACTTGCTTTATAGACCAAGCTAACCTTGAACTCACAGATTCAGCTGTCTCTGCCTCTCCAGTGCTGGGATTAAAAGCATGTACCACCACTGCCCAGCAATTTTTCCTAGTTTCAAGTTCAAGATGTTACCCTCCAGTTTTAATAGTATACAAAGAATAAGCAAAGACACTATGCTTTCAACTTCAACACATACCTAGGATTGGCAAACAGAGGTCTGGAATCCCAGTACTCAGGAGGCAGAGGCAGGCAGACCTCTGAAATCAAGGCCAGCCTGATTGTCTGAGTTCTATTGCTTTGACAAACATGACCAAAGCAGTGGACAGGCAGGCATGTTGCTGAAGCAGTAACTGAGAGGTTATATCTGACCCACAACCATGAGGCAGAGAGGTATAGACTAGGCCTGGTATTGCTTTTGAAACCTCACAGCCCCACCCACAGTGACATACCTCCTCCAGCAAGGCTACACCTTCTAATCTTTCCCCAAATAGTTCGCAACTAGGGACCAAGCATTTAAATATATGATCCTATAGAGCCATTCTTATTCAAACTACCATACTGGTCTTCATAGTGAGACCCTATCTCAAAACAAAACAAAAAACAGTAAGTGTTGGAAGAAAAAAACATTTTTGTATCTAGTATAGGAGTAACATTTATCAAGTTGCTGTAAAGAACAGTGCCCCTTGTGTCAAAAAAAGGTCCTATGATCTAAATAGGTGCTACAGTAGTAATTTTGAAACCCGGGAACAAACTACAGGTGGTAGTGAATGACTATCATCCCAGCATTTCAAATGCTGAGGTATGAGAATTCTGGGTTCAAGACCAGGCTGAGCTACATAGTGAGACCCTGCCGCCTCAAACTAAAAAATAAAACAAGCTGGGCAGTGGTGGGACACATCTTTAATCCTAGCACCTTGGAGGCAGAGGTAGGTGGCTTTCTGTGAGTCTGAGGCCAGTCTGGTCTACAGAGTAAATTCCAGGACAGCTAGAGCTACACAGAGAAACCCTGCCTCACACCCCTCTAAAAAACAAAACCACACACACACACACCCCCCCCCCAAACAAACTGGTGAACAGCTATGACTAGGAGAACTTTAAGACTGGGTGGGATGCTGGGTGGTGGTGGCACACACTTTTAATCCCAGCAATTGGCAGAGGCAGGCAGATCTCTGTGAGTTCAAGACTAGCCTGGTCTACAGATCGAGTTCTAGGACAGGCTCCAAAGCCACACAGAGAAACCCTGTCTCGAGGGAAAAAACAAACAAAAAGACAGAGTGGGACACTTAAAACATGGTAATGAGATCTAGGAATTCCCACAGGTTTCTATCAGCTTTGTCTAAAAAATGAGCAGAATCGCTTCAGTTCTATACAAGTGTATCTCAACTTTGGAGTCTTCTATGAGGGGCCTGAAATGGATCACAAAGAGAATCAAAGGAAACAGCTGAACGATACCCTGGATGCCATTGAGGTAATGGGATTAGCATTCCTGGGGTATAGCCTGAAAGACTCATGATAAAAACAAAATAGGGGAGAGGAGCTGAACCCTTCAGTTCAGCATTATGCAGCATGGCACCACTGTTTGGTGTCAAGGCCTGGGCAAACAATGGCTAACAGATCAATCTATCCCACTGCCTCTTTTCATATATATTCACAAACTTGTGCATTTACCCCTGGTGCCTAGAGCAGAACAATCTCATGTCCCTGAAACTCTACACATCCTGACTGCCCCCATTCCCTCCAGAATCACCCAATGCTAGAATCACTGTAGAACTGTTCCTATGATTTTCTGTTTGAAGTTGTATGTAAACAGAATCATACATGTAGCTTTGTGGTAGCTTCTTTCACGAAGCATGGCTTCTGCTTGTTTGAGACAAGGTCTTACTATGCATCTTTGGCTGGCCTTGAACTCACAGAAACCAACCTGTCTCTTTAGTGCTGAGAGTAAAGGCATGTGCCACCATACCCAGCTTGATTATTTACTTATTTGGTTTTTTTAGACACTATCTTGTGTAACAGCTCTGGCTGTCCCAGAACTCACTCTGTAGACCAGTCTGGCCTTGAACTCAAGAGATCTGCCTGCCTCCACCTCCCAAGTGCTGGGATTAAGGGTGTGCACCAACTGCCCCTCTTTGATTACTTTTTTTTTCTTTTTTTCTTTTTTTCTTAAAAAAAAAAAAAAAAAAACAGGGTCTCATAGGCAGAAACAGGTGGATCTCTGAGTTTGAGCCAACTCTACAGAGTGAGTTCCAGGACAGCTGGAGCTATGTAGATAGACTGTGTCAGAAAACAAACAAAATTAAGCATCTCTTTATATGCTTATTGACCATTTTGTAGATTTTTGAGAAAATGTCTACTGAGATCCTTTGCTGGTGGCTGGGAATGTACCTCAGTACTAGTTAGCCCTTGCTAGGTGTTTAGCAGCATCAGCACTATAAGTAGAAAAGAGGTGTGTGGGGAAGTCATCGTTTTCTTAAAAGCTCCTTGTAAGTTTTCCTTTGGATTCTGGGTGAAAGCCTCTGACTAGACAAGTGATCTGCATATCTCTTCTCCCATCACTTTGTCTCCTTGGCACACAAAAGCTTTTGTTCTGTAAATCTAAATCTTACTGGAACAGAGCCATGTTCATTTGTCAGTTACACATCATTTATGACTGCTTTTGTGCTATAATGGCAAAATGTGGGACTCATAAGAGACATCTGCAAAGATATTTCTTTATAAGCCTAGCAAGAGTCTGTAGGGAGAAGACATCAATTAGGAGGGCAATGACAGTCATTGTTCCAGAACTATTTCTGGCACTGACAACGGCTTATACCCATAACTCAATAGAGTAGATCAGGAATCAAAGTTATCCTTGGCTACAGTGTAAGGCCAACCTGGGCTACATGAAAAGTAGCTTAGTAAGAGTGTTTACCTCAAATGTGCAAGGCTATGTGTTTAGGGTACAAGGCTGAGAATTTTGTAGATACTAGGCAATCCTTCTTACTACTTAGGTACATCCCAAGCCCCCATCCATACCTCCCAACTTTAAAACTACCCCAGCAAATCTTTTTAAATACAGCCAAAGTATCATTTTTTGTTTGTCTGTGTAACACCTCTGGCTGTCCTGGAACTCAGAGATCCACCTGCCTCTGCCTCCTGAGTGCTAGGATTAAAGGCCTTTTATTATCAACTGCTACAGGAGTGTTGAATGTCAGAATCTCGAATAACGTGACTTTGGTAACTTACCTTAGTGCAGGTAAGGCCCAGACGGCAGCCAGAGCAGTTTTCCTTATTCCCACAGGACAGTACACGAAAGGTTCAGAACAATGTCTTTCACATGTGGCGCTACTACAACTTCGCCAGGATGAGAAAAGTGGCTGATTTTTTCCTTCTCCAGTCCAACTACACCTATGTGAACTGGTGGTCTGCAGCTCAGAGCCTTGCTATTGTTCTTTCTGGGGTCCTTCAGGTGTATTTCTTGAAACGTCTTTTCATTGTCTCAACTGCTGACACAAGGCCAAGGTGCTAATGTATAGCTTTAATAAACCAGCTTTTCTGGGGAAAGACAAATCTATTTGTGTTCATCAGTAAATGGAAATGGCAATAATAAAAACTGAGTTCTGATGCTGATTATCCTAAAATATGTATTAAATGTTAAAACTTAAATGCAGTGTTTTGGAGAGAGGGTTTCAATGTGTAGCCTTGGCTGGGCTACAGCGTGCTGTGTAGACCCAGCTGGCCTCAAGAAACTCACTTGTCTCTGCCTCCCCACTGCTGCCAAGGTGTGTACTACCACCCCCAGCTTAAAATACCATTCTGTTCAGCTGTCCCTTAACCTTCATGGATCCCACTTAGATGTTAATGGAAAACCTTCTGAAAGGGAGTTCTGAAGTAGCTCAGTTGACAGAGTACCTGCTTTGCATGCAGCAGCCCTGGCTTTGTTCTCTAGCCCCACACCTGTCAGAGTAGTGGCACACAGGCCTGAACCCTAGTACCCCAAAGGTGGAAGCAAAGATGAGTCCCAGCCAATTCAAGCCCCTATCTCAATGTAAGCTAAAAAGCTCTGAAAGAGTTTAAAACAATACGTCAAAACCTAATTTTTGTGTCTTTAGAAACTTTTAAATCCATTGTATAGGACTATGAAGTTCAGCATTCCCTCCTACTTTGTCCCAGAGACTGAACTCAACATTAGTCTTGGTGGCACATGCCCTTATCCACTCTACCAGCCTACCCACGGAGCTATCCTGCTGGCTCTATGGTGCCTTTCTGTGGTTGAAAACATTTTACTTTAAAGGATATTACCTTTGGAAATGAGGTGTAGTGACATAGACCTATAATATCACTTGAGAGGCTTAGACAGCCTGACTACATAGTTGTTTCAGACCAATGTGAGACCCTGTCACAGAAAATAAAAAAGATGATATGTGGTGGTGTTGGTGCTCACCTTTGACCCAGAACTCAGGAGACAGAGGCAGGAGGATCTCTGTGGGTTTGAAGCCAGTCTGACTCCAGGAAAGCCAGGGCTTTAAAAACAAAAAAGCAGAGAAACCCACTCTCCAAAAACAAAACAAAAAAATAAACAAAAAAAGTTATTTTGAGCCCAGTGTGGCAGTTTACCCATCTAATTCCAACACTTTTGAGGAAGATGGATCTTTGTGAGTTCAAAGCCAGCCTGGTCAAGTTCAGAGCCTGTTTCAATTAATAGTAATGTAACAAAAATATTTCAACATGGGCAGGGAAGATGGCGCAGCAATTAAGAGCCTTCCTTTTAGAAGACAGGGATTTGGTTTCCAACACCTACACAGAGAAGGCTCACAACTGCCTTTAACTCCTACTCCAGGGAATCTAATCCCTCTTTTGGCCTCTGAGGACACTGGCATCCAAGTGGAATATACTCACACAGACACACAATTTTTTTTATTTTGAGACAGGATTTCTCTACACAGCCCCAACTGTCCTGGAACTCACTATGTAGACTGCTGGCCTTGAGCTCAGAGATCCACCTGCCTGTCTCCTGAGTGCTGAGATTAATGGTGTATGCCACCATGCCTGGAACACATAGTTTTTAAAAATGGGAGTTGGAGAGATAGTTTGATGGTTTTTAAGAGCACAGACCACTCACTCTTGGAGAAGACACAGTTCCAAAGACCCCCCACATTAACTCACATACATCTGCAACTCTAGTTTCAGGGAATCCAAGACTCTCCAGACCTCCACATCACAGTACACAAGTATACATACATACATACATGCTGACAAAACATTGACACACATATACACACACAAAAAAAATACATCTAAAACACTTTAAAAAACCTATTTCAGTATTTATTCCACACCTATTTGCCAGACCTATGCTAGATGCTTTATAATCATTATTTTTAATTACGAATACTGGTACATTGATGAGTGAAGGTATTTTTCCAATTTTGTCTGTTTTGGCTTGTTTTCTTTTTGTCTGGCCAGGAATGCCCCATGTAGACCATGCTGATTTTGAATACATCTGCCTCTGCCTCCCCACTGCTGGAATTAAAAGTATATCACCACATTTATCAGTTTCATACTTTTTTCCCTTTCCCCTTTTAACAAAGGAAGAATAAAGCTTATCCAGTATTGGAGTAACTTGTCCAATACCAGACAACTGGCAGGCAGCAGAATTGAGACTTGAGTACAGGTTCTTCCACACCATACACCACTTACCACCAAGAAAAATAGTTGAGTTCCATCCATAACTTTTTACTAAATTTCACTGGTAAAAATCATAGGCATAGCCAGGTGTTGGTGGTGCTCACCTTTAATCCCAGCACTAGGGGATCGAAGGCAGGCAGATTTCCATGAGTTCGAGGCCAGGTAGTCTACATAGTTCCAGGACAGGCTCAAAAACAATACAGAGAAACCCTGCCTTGAAACCCGCCCCCACCTCAAAAAAAAAAAAAAAAAAAAAAAATATAAAATATATATATATATATATATGAATAGCCTACTATCCTTATATGGCTGTTTCTATCTTTAATGGTATCAATAAAATAATACCATTAGTCTGCTATGCTATTACTGGAGGAAAAGTGTTATCACAGATAACAGTAAAACTGCTCCTATCCTCAGTGCAGTAACTTAGAGCTCGTTATCAGAACAAGTCTGCTGATTCAAACAAAAAAGATACAGATAGAGACTACAAAAACTATTTACTCACACAAACACTTGACAGGTTTTGGTTTGTTTAGATTTTTGACACAGGGGGTCTCACTATGTACCCTAGGCTAGCCTTGAACATGCCAAGTAGCCCACTATATTTGTGGTCCACCTGCTTTTGCCTCTAGAGGGCCTGAAACCCTATTTTTGAGTCATCTGTGTTGAGTAAGAATCGAAGTTGCATATACCAGTATCCAAATTTGACATGGTGATGTCTGCACACATTGGAAACAAAGCTAAGTCCTCATACAGCAGAAAGTTCTTGGGATGCCTATACTAAGTTAATGTTTCTTCATGCCGTACATATTCCCCAATGTCTGCTTGATGAAACACCACAATTGCCATGGGGTCCACTTTTCTGCAGTCTTGAGTAGACTTTGCTGCCACCCCAAAGCCCTAGAATTGAAAGAACAACACTAATTCACTCACTAAAAAACAAACAAAAACCTGCATCAAAACAGTTATATCTCTGAGAACTCCAAAGGGTGCTGAGAAGTTAAGTCTCCCAGTACACAGACCAAAACAACATCCTTTTCAGAAGGTACCCGGTATCTGTGATGGCTACCATCTCTACTCACCAAAGGAATGTCTGCCATGGAGTAAACCACTACTCCCTGGTACTGAGAAGTATTTTCAGTGATTCGACCCAGACCCGATTTCAACACATGGTTTCCATACAAGAAGGACTGCTCTGCTCCAGGCTTTATCCACACTTTATACTGAAAAAGGGTTAGAAATCAAGAGATAGGAATGCTAGTAGGTAGACTGGCTGCTGCTTTTGTGTTTAAGGAGAGGTGGGGAAACAGGCAAGCAGACATGCTCCCTTTAAACTGTTTGGACCAATCTTTCTATCTTTTGCCATGGAGTCCCTTCCTCGACTCTACATCTTAACACTATGAGCAACTTAACAGTTTTGGGGGTTTTGTATGTTTATTTTTGGGCCCCAAGATCAATCTCATCACAGGCACTTATCTCTACTTTCTGATCACCAGCTGACACTGTGGAGGCCTCTCTGTTTTACTACAGTCAGCTAGGCTACGCAGCTACACCTACAAACATCTCCTACTGACGCTGTCAGGAACTCGAAAGAAATGAATCTGTGCTCTTGACTTCATCCCCGATGACAAAATGGAAGAGCGGCCCCACTTACCTTGGCATAGGGTGCAAGGTAATCGAGAGCTGTAACGTGCAACCGGAACTTGTGGGTCTTGGTAAACTTCCCAAAACACGTCCCCAGTGACACCAGCTTATCCCCGGAGATGTTGGCGGCCAGCTTCAGGATCATCTCACTACAAGGTCGAGGAGGAAGGATGCTGGTGACGGCCTCTGTGGGACGCAGGCCTCCAGCCCAGGAGCCGGTGCGCACCAAGCCCCACCTCGCCTCACCTCACATAGTACACTCGGTCGTTGTGCAGCCGGAAACAGTAGGTGCCGTCGGGCCTGTCCACCAGGAGCTGTAGGTTCTCCCCGATGCTGAGAGCAAAAAGAAGACTGGCGGTTACGCCGGAGCCGTCCTGCCCCAGTGCCGCGCGCGTCCCCGCTCCCCGCAGCCCGCCCCTCGTCTGCCTCTCAGGACCCTACTATTTCGCAATCTTCTCAAACATTACTCGGGTCTCTTCTTCAGTCAAGGGCCTCATTTTCCCGCCAGCTTGACTCCCGGTATCCTCGTGCCCGGAGAGGCGGAAACGGAAGTCACCTCACCCGGCTTCCTGGCAACACCAAAGCTTGCCTCTCTAGCCCGATGCCGCGTGTTCTCTATGTTAGTGCCACCTAGCTTGGAGGACCTTAGGGGGCCGCAAAGCCGGCTAGGTGAGAAGCCATAGAAAAAGGAAATGCTTCTTAACTGTTTCCGGTCCCAGGCGCTACAGCGGCGCCCTCGCGGGCCTGGAGAGGAAGTGACGGCGTTGCTGGAAAGATGGCAGCTGCTGTGACTCTCCGGTCCTCCGCCCCTGCTCCGGCCGCGGCGACGGCCACAGCAGCCGCGCTGGGGGAGGTAGAAGATGAGGGACTTTTGGCGTCGCTGTTCCGCGACCGCTTCCCTGAGGCCCAGTGGCGTGAGCGACCTGACGTGGGCCGCTACCTCCGGGAGTTGAGCGGCTCGGGGCTGGACCGGCTGCGGCGCGAGCCCGAGCGCTTGGCGGAGGAGCGGGCCCAGCTGCTGCAGCAGACGCGCGACCTAGCCTTCGCCAATTACAAGACGTTCATTCGCGGTGCTGAGTGCACCGAGCGCATCCACCGTCTCTTTGGCGACGTGGAGACGTCCCTCGGTCACCTACTCGACCGTTTGCCCAGCTTTCAGCAGAGCTGCAGGTGCGGCTGGCCTAATGCTGAGGGTCCCAAATCTGTAACTAACAGGACGCCAGGAGGCTAGACATAGCTGCCCCTTACACAGAGCACTCTCCTGAACGCCTTGTTAATGCCCTTAAGTTTCACCACAGCCATCTAGGTAGGTGCCGTCATTGTTATTTTACAGACGAGGAAGTCAAAGTGAAGTGACTTGTCCAAGAACACAGCTAGTAAGTTTCCAAGTCAGAATTGAAAGCCAGGAGTCCACCACTCCCCCATAGGCTGTTGTACTAAACAATAATAAAAATCCAGCCAAACTTGTTAACACAAGCTGTGATTCCAACACTTGTATCGCAAAGTCATCATCCAAGTCTGTGTTTTGAGTTCAGGCCAGCCCGAGCTCATGAGACACTGTATCAAAACAAACAAAAATCTATATAAAGCAGTTCATTGGGCCTGACATAGTTAACATTACGTAAATGTCAGCTTAATATACGCACCTTTATTGTTAGGAATATTCAACAGCTTGGGCTGGAGGCTATTTGCTTTGAAACTTCCATTGATATGAGGCTGACCGACATGAAAATCCTATTTGGGGGCATCATAGATCGTCAAAAGCATTTTCTTTTTCAGCTATAGGTCCTTAGTCTGTTTAACCTCAGTTCTGTTATCCAGTTGTGCTTTATGTGACTCAAGTTCAGTTTTCTTTAGAGCTTTTGGATATTTAAAATAGATTTTGTACCCTGTGTGCCTGAAGAGATTCAGGACTTCATCAAGCCAGTTTCTGGAATTACTATAGGGAAGTGGAGAAAGTTAAAGTGGAAGGGCAAGGGCAGCACATCACATTAAGAGCTACGGGAGTCTTAGGGCAAGAGTGGCTTGTAGGCTAGTTGCTGCTCTACTAGGGAAATACTAATAGCTATTAAAAATATGTGTGAGTGTTTTACCTGCATGTATGTCTGAGCACCATTTGTGCCCAGGGATGCCAGAAGGGGATGTCAGATCTGCTAGGACTGGAGTGGTTATGAGCCACTTGATATGTGTACTAGGACCTGAACCTGAGTCCCCTGCAAAAGCAGTGATTGCTGAGCCAGCCCCAGCAATGGCTAGTAAGGAATTTATTTACTGTTTTTATACATTTACTTTGGGGCAGATCCTGTGTATTTCATAAATGTCTTTTGCTTCTGCAAGACAGGATTTCTCTGTGTAGCCTTAGCTGTCCTGGAACTCCCTCTATAGACCAGACTGGCCTCAAACTCAGGTATCTGCTTGCCTCTGCCTCCTGAGTGCCCAGATTAAAGGTGTAGGATACCACTGTCAAACAGCCTCATACATGTCATCTTTTCATGCCTTTGTGAAATGGGTCTTCTTACTTTTAACCAATGAAGAGACAGGTCCAGGAAGGGAAAGTACCTTGCCATAACTTAGTCCTTCTCCATGAGACCTCGACCAAATGTGACAATCCTTGCAGCCAGTCCAGATCTCAAGCCATTTTTTAAAATTACATGGAGATAGATGGGTGCTGCCATGTGCATGTGGAAGTCAGAAGACAACTGTAGGAGTAGGTTCTCCTATTATGTAAATCTAGGGAATCAAACTCAGGTCACACTTGTTGGCAGGCACCACAAACCTTTACCCACTGAACCATCTCGACTCCATATAAGCCATCAGTTAATGATGTGTTCTTGAGGAGTTTCTTAAACCTTGAGTTAAAAATTTTTTCAAGGGGCTGGAAAGAGGGCTCAGTGGCTAAGAACACTGGCTGCTTTTCCAGGAGATCTGGGGTTCAACTCCCAGCACCCACATGACTGCTTGGAACTGTCTAACTCCAGTTCTAGGGGATCTGACACCCTCACACCAATGCACATAATAATGTTAATTAAAGTATTAAAAAAAAGTTTCCTTAGCCAGGAGTTAGTGGTACACACCTTTAATCCCAGCACTCAAGAGGCAGAGGCACACAGATCTGTGAGTTTGAGGCTAGACTGGTCTATAGAGAGTTACAGGACAATCGGCTATGCACAGAAACCCTGTCTCCAAAAAAAAAAAAAAAAAAAAAAAAAAAAAAAAAAGAGTTACAGGTTTGATGTGAGGATTTTGAAAGAGAGTCTTAGAGTCTTAACCATGTGTTCCTGGTTTGGAACGCACTATGTAGAAAAAGCCATGAACTCATCAGCCTCAGCCTCTGGGAAGATGAGCTTAGAGTGTATATCACCACACTCAGCACTGTGTTAAGATTTTAAATGAATCAGGTAAACAAAACAATGAAGAAATATATTTTCCAACTGGTTCTAGGAACTTTGTGAAAGAAGCTGAGGAGATCAGCTCTAACCGCCGGATGAATACCCTGACTCTAAACCGGCACACAGAAATCCTGGAGATTTTAGAGATTCCCCAGCTTATGGACACCTGTGTCCGAAACAGCTATTATGAAGAGGCCCTGGAGCTTGCAGCCTATGTGCGACGACTGGAAAGGAAATACTCCTCCATCCCTGTCATCCAGGTAGCCCACTTGCCCTGAGGGCCCTCAAGCTGATGATCTTGTAATTATTAGTTCTGTGATTATGACTAAGCTTTTAAGTAGAAACCTTTGCTTATTTCATATCAATTTCTGCTAGCCAGGGAAGCTGAACAGAAGATATTGGCTTACTTATTCAATGATCTTTTTTGTTGTTGTTTTGGGTTTTTGTTTTGTTTTGTTTGAGACAGGGTTTCTTTGTAGCTCTGGCTGTCCTAGAACTCACTCTGTAGATCAGGCTGACCTCTGCCTCCCTATTACTGGGATTAAAGACATATACCCCCACCACCTGGCCAAAGATCATATTACTCACGTGCCAGATACTGATTTAGGTACTAGTAATACCATGTGAACAAAGTATTCAAGGCCATGGCTCTCATGAAATTTCTATTCTAGTGAACGTCTGATACTTGACAGATAATGATAAATGTCTGAAGGAATAACCCAGAGAAAGCCAGGCGTGATGGGATATGCCTGTAAAACCAGCTCCTGGAAGGTGGAGGCAAAAGGATCAATCAGGAGTTCAAGGCCATCCTTAGGTACTTAGTGAGTTTTGAGGCCAGCTTGCTCAAATTCTGTTTTAAAAAGACAAAAATAAAATGAAATGAATTGTGGGCTTAGGAAGGGTTGTTAGAGTGTTGCTTTGCTAGCATGATCAGGATGAGAAAGAACCAGTACTTGAAAATCTAGGGAGAGAGCAAAATAGGAAGTAGAAGAGGCAATACAGAGTGAGGTGGAAAGAAACTGGAGTGTTTCAGGTGTTCCAAACCAGCCACTATTACTGTACTATAATGGAGAAAGGCTGGGGGCATTAAGAAGCTGATGAAACTGGAGAATCAGGCAGGGCCTCAAGATAAACAGTTTGTAGTTTGCCGATTTTGATGAAAAATGCTAGGACAATTTTGACCAAGAAAGTTAGTTATGCAAGCAGATCTCTGTAAACTTCAGGTGTAAGCTTTACAAATCTGTTGTATGTCAAGAAAGCCTACAGTGTCCATGGTTAGTAGGATGGGTTCCAAAATATTTTCCCCAGTGTGTTGTGACTCAGTATGTCTATATTGTCAGGGCATTGTAAATGAAGTACGTCAGTCCATGCAGCTGATGCTCAGCCAGCTGATCCAGCAACTGAGAACCAACATCCAGCTCCCAGCCTGCCTGCGTGTCATTGGCTATCTAAGGCGCATGGATGTCTTCACTGAGGCTGAGCTGAGGGTGAAGTTTCTTCAGGCCCGGGATGCTTGGCTTCGCTCCATCCTGACTGCCATCCCTAATGATGATCCTTATTACCATATCACAAAAACCATTGAGGCCTGCCGGGTCCACCTCTTTGATATCATCACCCAGTACCGTGCCATCTTCTCAGATGAAGACCCCTTGCTCCCACCTGCCATGGGAGAGTACACTGTGAATGAGGGTGCCATCTTCCATGGCTGGGTGCTACAGAAAATCTCACAATTCCTGCAGGTGTTAGAGGCTGACCTTTCCCGGGGTATAGGTGGCCGCTTGGACTCTCTGCTGGGCCAGTGCATGTACTTTGGGCTGTCCTTTAGCCGGGTAGGGGCTGATTTCCGGGGCCAGTTGGCTCCTGTTTTCCAGAGGGTGGCAATCAACACTTTCCAGAAGGCTGTTGAGGAAGCAGTGGAGAAATTCCAGGATGAAATGACTTCCTACACCCTCATCTCGGCTGCAGCCATCCTGGGCAGCAGTAACATGCCTACTGCAGTGCCAGCCGCACAACCAGGGACATTGCAGCCACCGATGGTACTCTTAGACTTCCCACCTCTTGCCTGCTTTCTCAACAACATTTTGGTTGCTTTCAATGATCTGCGTCTCTGCTGTCCTGTGGCCCTAGCACAGGATGTGACTCAGGCCTTGGAGGATGCTCTTGCTAAGGTGGGTAATTTTCTGCTACCTTGGTCTGCCTTTGTTAGCAGCCATTCAGGCTTTTGTATTAAACCAGTCCATGTAACCATGGTGCCTGCTGACTATGAGAGGTTTAGTGTGGTCTTAAGCGTTTTTCTGGTAGCGCATCTCTGATGATTGATCACCCTATGTGGGGATGATCGTAGAAGCTATGAAGTAGAGTACCTGTGGCAATCATTCGGCATGCAGTCTATTGCTTGATATCAGATTCCCTAGAACTCAGCAGCTTTAAATAGTACATATATCATCCAGTATCTGTGAACCAGGAATCCAGGTACACTGTCTCTGGGTTTTCTGTTCAGGGTCTCACAGGCTATATTTAAGCTGGATCTCCCAGTGTCTGTTGGAGTTAGAGTTCTGAGCTCCATTAGAGTCTCATTCCAGTTGTCACGTGCCATTCTGTGCCATTGGAAAAGTTATGGAACTGAGGTCCTCAGTTCCTAGAGGTCATCTACCGAAGACAGCTCACAATGTGTATGTTTCTTCCTCAAGGCCTTAAGGAGAGCATCCCACTTGTTTTTCATGATGATCCTCTGCTAGAACTGGAAACTATACCAGAACATAACAGGCTGGGTCATAAATCCACCAATGAAGTGACACAATAGTGACTATTGACCACATTGCTGAATGTGAACAAGATAGCAATGAAATGTACAGCTGGGGATGAATAACTTTCTTCTTTTGTTGTTCAAGACAGGGTTTTTCTGTGTAGTCCTGGCTGTCCTGGAACTCACTCTGTACAGCAAGCTGGCCTCAAGCTTACAGAGATCCACCTGTCTCTGCCTCCTGAGTGCTGGGACTAAAGGTGTGCACCCTGACCACCTGGCTATGAATGAACTTTCTTCATGCTGCATTTTTGTGCTGTTCCACATAGTCAGCAGCAGTAGACTTCCTCTGGTTGATTGTTGTCACTCTTGTCTTGTAGGTAACCAAAACAATCCTGGCATTCCATCGTGCTGAAGAGGCTGCATTCAGCAGTGGGGAGCAAGAAATCTTTGTCCAGTTCTGCACTGCCTTCCTGGAAGACCTTGCTCCCTATTTGAACCGCTGTCTTCAAGTCCTTTTCCCACCAGCTCAGATAGCCCAGACTCTAGGTAAGAGAAAGGAAAGGTTTTTTAATTTTTTACCTACTTGTTTTGTTTGTTTGTTTGTTTGTTACAGGATCTGTATAGTTCAGGCTGACCTGGAACTCAAAGATCTGTTTTCCTCTATCTCTCCAGTGCTGGTATTAAAGGCATGAACCATGACACCTAGCTCTGGTTTTCTTTTAGGACTTTTATTAATATTATTATTATTATTGGTTTTGGTTTTTGTGATTTTATTATTATTGTTGTTGGCTTTTTGAGACAGGGTTTCATTATAATATAGCCCTGGCTGTCCTGGAACTCACTCAGTATACCAGGTTGGCCTCAAACTTAAAAGATCCTCCTGAATGGCTGGGATTAAAGGTGTGTGCTACTACTGCCTGGCCTAATTTTATTGTTTCTAATTATGTATTCATGTAAAATCTGTGTATGTTAATATCTTTTTAAATCTCTTATAGCTGGCCTTGAATTTGGCATGTAGTTGAAGCCATTCTTGAACTTCTGGTCATCCTACTTCTAACTTCCAGGGGTTGGGGTAAGAAGTTTTAGATGGGGTGGGGTGGTGATGCACACCTTTAATTGCAGCATTTGGGAGGCAGAGGCAGGAAGATCTGACTTCGAGGCCAGCTTGGGCTACAAAGTGAGTTTCCAGGACAGGCTACACAGAGAAACCATGTCTTGAAAATAAAACAAAAATCCCTCATTGGGCTTGGTAGCACAGGCCTTTAATCTCAGCATTTGGGAAACAGGAGACAGGTGGATCTCTGAATTGGAGGCCTGCTTGTCTAGGTAGTGAATTCCAGGATAGCCAGTGCTATGTAGAGACCCTGTTTCAAAAAATAAAAATAAGACGTTATATCTTATGGAGTTGGGTGAGGGGAGGCACAGCTTCTCTCAGGCAGTGGGTCAGTGATGACCTTCACTAAGGTAGCTGTTCTTGGCTTAGCACTTTCTCTTGTGTCTATCTATGCCAGGGTCCCAGTGTCTCCTGGCTCCACCCACTTTACTGTGGGCGCCAGTGTAAGTCGTTCCATATGTTCTTGCTGTATTGGAATATGTAATTGTGTCAGTTCTTTACTGTGAGTGTGCCCCCCCCCCGGTGTCTGCATTGAATTTAATGACTTCTTTCCATTTCATTTTTCATTTTCATGTGAGTCAGGCATTTCACCCACCCAGCTCTCCAAGCACAGAAACCTTGGGCATGTGAACATCAGCGCCATTCAGGAACCTCTCGCCTTTATCCTGCCTAAGAGAGAGACAGTCTTCTCTCTAAATGACCAGGAGATAGTACCCGACCTCGTGGCCCCAGCTGTTTCTATGGAGCAACCTAGCCTGGAGCCAGTTACTTCAGCGTCCCCTGAGGGCGGGTCAGAGAGGGAAGAAGCAGGGGAACCGCTGCCTGTGGAGCCAGTGGAGGGAGAGCCGCTGGATGGAGAGCCGCTGGATGGAGAGCCGCTGCAGCCCCCGAGTGAGGAGCCCTAGGCGTTCCCTGCACCCAGGCTGGCAAGCAGCACTAAAGGCACAGTGCTGTCGGCGGCATCTGGAGAGGGAAGGTCGCTGCGTGTGTGGAAGCTGAGACAGCTTTGCCTAGGATTTCGCGGGGCACTTTGGTACGTGGGAGCTTTAATAAAGCCAACCGACTATCGCCACCTGGCTGCTGTCCCTGATGACGAATGCTCTAAGTCGCGCGGGAACTACGCTTCCCAGCATCCCTGGCGTTAACCGGAGGACCGGCCGGGGCCGTTCTAGGCGCCATGGGGCTGCTGGGTGGGCTGCTGGTAGCGACGCGTGTCTCGCTGAGCCCGGCGCGGGGCTGCAGTTCGTCGGCCGGCCTAGAGGGCCCCGCGCGCACGCGCTCCTACTGGCGGTACCTGAGGCGCCTTGTGTGGGGCGCGCCACAGCCGCCATACACGCGTGTGTGCCAGGTCGGGGACCCGGTGCTACGCACCGTGGCGGCTCCGGTGGAACCCGCACAGCTGGAGGGGCCGGAGCTGCGGCGGCTGGTAGGGCGGCTGGTGCAGGTGATGCGACGGCGCGGCTGCGTGGGCCTGAGTGCGCCGCAGCTGGGGGTGCCGCTGCAAGTGCTGGCGCTCGAGTTCCCCGAAGCGCTCTTCAGCACCTTCTCACCGCGCCTGCGCGAGCTGCGTCAGATGGAGCCTTTTCCGCTTCGCGTGCTGGTGAACCCCAGCCTGAGAGTGCTGGACAGCCGCTTGGTCACCTTCCCTGAGGGCTGCGAGAGCGTCGCCGGTTTCCTGGCGTGTGTACCTCGCTTTCAGGCAGTGCAGATCTCAGGTGCCGGGGACGGGGACGGCGGGGTGGCTATGTTATCCCTAGTCGGAGACTGCAAACACAGCAGGACCCGGGAGCACACGAAATTCAGGGCTGACAGACAGCACTCCTAAGAGCAAGACAAAACCCTCTTGGGACGCAGGGTGCCAACTGGGGAGACTACGTAGATAGGATTCTGTCTCTCCTCTCTCATAGGTGTGTATATAGATTCATATATGTGTGTCTGTGTTACACGTTTCTAGTTTATCTTCAGGTGGGCTTGTGTAAGAAAGCGAGACCCAGCTTTATCCAGACTAGGGCAACAAATCATTCCATGCCTATCGTCCACATTGTTTTGTAGACGGTGGTTCTTATTTGCTACAGTGCCAAGCTTAATTATCTTTGGTAAACAGCACCCAAGAAGAGCTTTGAGGAGGGAAAGCGCCTCATCAAGATTTCTTATGCTTGCCCTATAGTAGAGCTGGGAATCGGGCTGAATAAAAAAAGTTGGCACTGAACAAAGTTGAGGCATCCTTTCTAGGATGGATAAGGACTATTGTCTACATTCACTTTCCGGTGTTGCCTCTGTAGATAGGATGTAAACAGGCATAGCTAGGGCAGAAATCAGGAAGTAGGGGCAGAAGGAGGTTAAGCGTATCTAGCAAAGCCTCACCTCAGGGAGCCTGTAACTTCCTTTGCAGGACTGAACCCAAAAGGAGAGCCAGTGGTATGGTCAGCAAGTGGGTGGACAGCTCGAATCATCCAGCATGAGATGGATCATTTGCAAGGCTGCTTGTTCATTGACAAAATGGACAGTGGGACATTTACCAGTCTCCGCTGGATGGAGGTGAATGACTGACACTCTGTTGCTTGACTGAGGGTCTGGAAAATTGGCATGCAGACACTTTGGGTTAAGATGGGCACATCTTTTTGTACTTCAACTTGGAATTGTTTCAACCTGACAGTAAACAGTGGACTGCTGGTATGTAATGGACTGAGATAAAAGGAACATGATGGGAATTGCTTATCCTGAAATTAGATTCGGACAGAGTTCTGTTACAGCATGAATAGAAATACTGAAGAAGTAGGTGTTTCCTGACAATTTTGCATGGAAAGAAGTAGGCAGTTGACCATTCTCAGTACAGATGACTTCATGAGACACATATATTCTACCCCCACAGCCAATGCTTGATAATAATGTAGTCCAAATATCAGAAAGTCATTTTAACATACAGGTAAATGGGTGTCATGGCACACCTTTAATTCCAGCACTCTGGGCAGAGGCAAGCTGATGTTTGAGGCTATCCAGAGGGACATTACATAGTGAGACTGTCTCAAAAAAAAAAGTTAGCTCAAATCAGGGAGGGATGTCTTGACAGCTAGGTTAAAGAGTACTTGCTTTTCAGGCAATAATGGTATACACCTTTAGTCCCAGCACTTGAGAGGCAGAGACAGGTGATTCGAGGCCAGCCTGGTCTACAGAGTGAATTCTAGGATGGAGGCATGCACTTGAATATGGGCGCACATGCACGTGTGTGTGCGTGCACACACACAAAATAAAAAAAAAAAAAAAAAACAACCAAAGCTTCACTCAGCTACTTTCAATCAGAGAAAAAAAAGTAGTGAAAGGCCAATATAGTCTTGGCTACAGAATCAGTTCTGGCCCTTTCAGGTTTCCAAGTTAGAGCACTTACAGCTGGGAGCATATAAAGCTCATGGGTACAACAGTGCTTAATGTGGAGGGACCTAGGTTTGAGTCCTAGCATCAGGAAATAAAATACAGAGGAATAATACTGGTTTTTGGAAATTCCTTCATTGTGTGTGCATGCCTATACTGTGACCTATGTCACACAGCATCTCTAGGGCTGCTTTCTCTGGGGACTCTAAACTGGGCAGCATCTGTTCAGTAGTAGTTATTTGAGGTTGCCTCATAGGAACAGAGACCTAACATTACCACTCACTCCTGTCTCTGCTCTTGAGAGCTGAAAGCAGGATTAAAGTTCAAGATCATTCTCCTCTACATAGTGAGTTCAGAATCTACCTAATCTACTTGAAACCCTGTCTCAAAACAAAAAAGATAGCAAAACTACAGCCACACTTCTGAGCTTAAGGCATGCAGGACTTGTCACCTGACTGGACAGCAGACCTGATGAGCACTCCTACTTCTTGCCCTGCTAAGGAAAGAAAACAATGAAGAGGGCCTTACCAGAAGTAAGCGCCACTCTCAAGAATTCCATACTAGAATCAAAAATGAAAGACTTCAGTAGCTCAAGAAAGGAAAAGGGTTTATTAGACTTCTCCAGCATAGGGCCAGCAAAGGCTGGGGTCAGTTCTCAGTCGGTGAAGGCAGCAATAAAGACCACCTGCCTGTTATCTCTCCTGATGAAAACAAGCTCTGTGCTCACAGAAGCCATCAGCTCCTGCAAGGAAGACCGGAAGCTCCAGGTGCAAACTTAGGAGGGTGGGATGGCTTTTCCTACTTCCCCACGGTCAGCTGGCTAAGTAGCCAGACTTAATGTGGGGAAAGGGGTGGGAGCAAGGGCCTGGTGGCTCCCACTCCTCAACACTTCCAGATGATTTTTCTCTTTATTTATAAACAAGACAGAAATCAAAGCAGCATTAATTTAGGGGAACAAAAGTTAAAAAGAAAAGAGGAAAAAAAAAACTAAATAAACAAAACAAATCAGGGCAAGGACTGTGAGCATCCAGGAGTGAAGTATGCAGAGCCAGTGTCCAGGTGTCCTATATGGCAAAGCTTCTCTGCAGCAGTGGAGGCCCTCCCATCATCCCACTAGATTGGCAGCCAGGCAGCAGAAGAGATGCTAGTGACTTCAGGACCTCAGGCCCTGCCTGGCCACTGGTATAGGAAGTCCCATGAATTTGCTCCAGTCAAATTCCCAATTTCATTATCAACATGAAGCTTTAACTCTCCTGTCCAAAGTCCTCAGAGAACTTCTTCACTTTCAGGAGGTCCTCTGCATTCACCGTGGGCCGGGTAGTGGCTAAAGACCGCAGCATGTCCCACTACAGAGACACAAGCACAGAGCTGAGAAACAGCTGATTCCAGGTCCTCAGCGCCTCTTTATTTGTGCTGTCTAGACTAACAAGAGGCTGCCTCTGAGGTCATCCCTAGTGCAAACTGAATATCATGTCCACCCGCCTTTCCATCTGAAAGACCACTTCACCCTGTAACTCACCCCATCCCATCAGTAGCTTCCATTACTATATTCACCCACAGTGCAGACAGCTACTGGGGGAGGACAGACACCACAACTAACAAACTTAGGAGAGATCTAGACTGTCTATGTAAGACTCGTGTGAGAATATTTTCACTGGTTCCTTCTGGAACAAAAAGCCAGTCCTTGGAATGATAGTGTCTGGACTTTACTCTTCCTCTTAAAGGTTCCCAGAGTCTCAGCAAAAACCTCAGCTACCCACAACCCAAAAGGCTACTTAATTTCATTAAGGATTTTTTAGTTCTCTTCCAGTGGGTCACTTACCATGCAAACCACAGGCTCTAAGAGTTTATCACCAGGGACATCCATCCAAGTCATCTCTATGGCCCCTGGGTCCCCTGGAGAACATGGGGTCAGAAGATCATCAATCACAACACTAGGGTTGGTGCGAGAAGGGCCAGAAACCTGAAACCAAGCAGAAACTCAGGCTGGTGTGGCAGCTGGCTGACCTTAGTGGCAGTATACATGAGGACTTAAGGATAGCCTGAAGGGAATAGGGGGTTTCTAGGTCGTCAAGGTTGGAGGAGGGCAAAGCTGCTTTAAAGCTCAGGTCTGATCTACTGTAAAGATTTATTGGAGAAGAAATCAAGTTTATATGGCTTTATAGCACTCCACCAAGTAAGTATGGGTCTGGCTTGTACTTGACATTTCCAAATGGATTGTTATACTGGGTCAACATTTTCCATCTGATTCCATTGATAAATAAGACTCACCAGTTTAAAAATAAACAAAACCCCTCAGGTCTGAGGTTTGAAAGATGGTTCAGTGGGTAAAGGCACTTGCCATGCAAACCTGACAAGCGAGTTCCATCTATGGAACCCATGTGAAAGTAGAAGAGAGCCAAGTGCAAAGTTGAGTTTTACCTCCAAAACATGTCATGGCACCCAAGCATACTGCTCCCACCCCCATAGCAGTACTTAAAACAAGACAAGAACCCTCCGGTGGCAAACATCCGTGATCTCAACACCTAGGATATTTGAGTTGTAGGTTATCTTTGACCTCAGGGAGAGTTTGAGGCTGACCTGAACTAATTGAAACTGTCTTAAAACAAATGAATTCCAGCTAGTGAGATGGTAAAGGCATCTGTAAACAAGCCTGATGACCTGCGTTTGTTCTCCCAGGTACATATGGCGGAAGGAAAGAACCAGCTCTTGAAAGTTATCCATTGACCTATATATGCACACACTCAACAATGAATAAACACAGGTTGAGGTCCAAGTGGGTTGATCCGATTTTAGAAGTGCATGACAACATGCTTTCCAGCTGCTGGTCTCTAGAATCTACCTGTAGCTCCAGTGTAGACCCATCATCCTCAATAATTCCACTAAGATTCATCCCCATAAATGTTGCAGCAAAATGTTTCTCCCAGCTGGGTGATGGTGGTGCACACCTTTAATCCCAGCACTCAGGAGGCAGAGGCAGGTGGATCTCTGTGAGTTGAGGCCAGCCTGGGCTACAAGGTGAGTTTCAGGACAGCCAATGCTGTTACAAAGAGAAACCCAGTCTCAACCGAAACAAACTCACTAACATCTCCTGCAATGGGGAAACACACCCTAAGCATCCCAAGGCTACTTCCCCCATCTCCAAGAGTTGCCTCTGGTCGCTATAGTGTGTCTTTCCTTTTAACAGAACAACCCACTCACCCCTCCAAACTTGTGGACCTTCCAGTGTCGCTAACTTACTCTGACAAGCGTTCACTATTTGCTAAAGAACCAGCATTTCTCGTTTGTTGTCTCCACTACTACCTTCCCCACACCCAGGACAGTGGGAAACAGCAGGATCCACAGCAGACACACAACAAAGATGTGCCTGAATGAGTGAGCAAATCCTTCCACTTGCTGTGTCTGGACTTGACAAGTGTTTGGTTGTGTGCACGCAGCACAGTGCTGGCTGCTGTCTTGTTTCCCACAGCGGTAAATTCAGGGAGGATGTGTGGCACAGTTCCAGTTCTAGAGCAAAAGGATACTTAATATCTACCTTTGGAGCCAGGTAGAAGGTGGTGGTGGTGCACACCTTTAATCCCAGCACTCAGGCAGAGGCAGGTGGATCTGAGTTCAAAGCCAGCCTGGTCTACAGAGTGAGTTCAAGGACAGCCAGGACTGATGGGAGATGTCATTCTGTATATGTTTCTCATACTGGTTAATAAAAGGCGGGAGAGGGAAGGGGGGGGGGGGAGGGGGAGAAGAGGGGGGGGGGGCCCTGGGCCAAAAAGAAAAGAAAAAAACACCAGAAATACATAGATCAGCAGAAATGGGTTAATAATTAAAGGCAGAGCTAGCGAAGAAACAAGTAACCAGGCCAACAGTATGTACAAATACAGAGTCTCTGTGTATTATTTGGGGCTGGCACGGCAGCAGAACAAGACCGGGCGGCGGCAGGCGGAAAACCCATACTCGTTACACAGGACTACAGACAGAAACCCTGTCTCAGAAAACAAACAAATAAAAAACTACCTTTAGCAGAGGCTACCCCACCTCCTGACAGGTGACCCTGCCTAAGCCACTGCTGCCACTCACCTTCTTGAAGTGTGTTGCTGACTGTACTTTTCTAACTGGCTGCATGAGGGAGTCCCGCACGATGATACTGATGTCAGCTCCTGAGTAGCCTTCTGTCTTCCGGGCCAGCTCGTGGATGTTAGCATCCGTGAGGTTGTGAGGTGTGCTTCCCAGATGTAACCGAAACATCTGAGCCCGGGCTGCTTCCTCTGGCAATGGGATATAAATTCGCTTTTCAAACCTGGAGAGACATATGCATGATATCAAATGAGAGCTGATTACAGAATGATGTGAAGAGAAAAGGCAGCATGCATATTAAAATGAGTGATCCAGGTCCAGTACCCAACTTTACCAAGGGCTCTGCTTGACATGCAGACATGGGAGGATTCCAGAGAAATGGGGGTAGACAGCTAGTAGCAAAATGGACCATTCATTACTAGACAAAGATGTCAGCCCAAAGCTCCTTCTAGTTTAAACTCACCTCCTCCTAATGGCTGAATCCAACACCCAGGGGATGTTTGTGGCACCAAGAACAAGAGTCCCATCATTGTTATTCCCTACTCCTGTGGAGAATGGGAGACAAAGAAGCATCTGAAGATGCCTGCAGAGGCAGCCAGGACCCATGGGAAAATAAATAATGTTCTGGGGCTTTCCTGGGTAGAGATCTAAAGTACCACCTGCTCTGGGAAGAATGGAGACAACATGACAAAGGCCTCAGAACCTCTCTTTGATGCAAGCCCATATAAGGCTGGCAGAGATGACATCACAAGTGCCTCTCCTTTATCGTACCCAGTGGAGCTACATAATGGAGCCCTGGGTTGGCTTTAGGTGGAAGATAGCCAAGGAGTGACAAGGCACCAGCACACACCCTGCATCTGGACTAAGAACTCCGTTTTGATCCTGCGGGCAGCTTCGCTCTCATTTTCATTCCGTGACCCGCAGAGGGAATCCACCTCATCAATGAAGATGATGGAAGGCTTGTGTTGCCTGGCCAACTCAAACAGGTTCTTGACTAGCCTATGAGAGTAAGAAAGAGGTCAAGACCTTGACACTCCCAAACATGCCCACCCTGAGACCCAGTTGTTACATCCAGTGCCTTCCTCTCACACAGGGAGGCTGAAAATAGTTATAGGGAAAACAGGGCAGACAAGTCCTCAAACAGTAGTGAACCAAGAACTTGCTGTGGGATCAGCCTCAAGTCCTGGGAGCACCATTCATTGGCTCTGGACTTGGGAAGAATCCTTTCCTATTCTCAGAGCCTCAATTTCCCATAAAACACCCCCAAAGAGGATACACAACTGAAACTGACTCTATAGGCTTGGTAACATATATCTGTAACCCTAACACTTAGGAGGTAGTACTAGGAGAATCAGAAGTTCAAGGCAAGCCTCTGCTACAGAATGAGTAGCCAGGGGTACATGAGAGCCAGACTCACAAACCCAAAAAGATATATACTCACAATAGAATCCTTTTCTTTCTTTTTTGATTTTTTGAGACAGAGTTTCTTTGTGTAGCTTTGAAGCCTGTCCTGGAACTCGCTCTGTAGACCAGTATGACTTCAAACTCAAGAGATTCTCCTATTTCTGCCTCCAAGTGCTGGGATTAAAGGTGTGCACCACCACCATCTGGCATCCTTTCCCTTTCTTTTTTATTTTGAGAGGTCTTATTATAGAGAGCAGGCCGACCTTGAATGTGTGCTCCTTCTGTTTCTGTATCCTGAGTGCTAGGATTACAAGGGTGCTTCATCTTTTCTTTTCCAAGTTCCCTGACAAGAGGCTGGAGAAATGACTCAGGGGTTAAAAGAACTGGCTGCTCTTCCAGAGGACCTGAGTTCAATTCCCAGCAATCACATGGTGGTTCACAACCACGTATAGTGGGATCTGATGCCCTCTTCTGGCATAAAGTTGTACATACAGATAGAGCACGCATATACATAAAATAAATTAAAAAAAAAAAAAAATGAGTGCTGGAAACTCTAGAGTGCTGAGTTTCCTGACATCCATGTATCAGGACAGCATCTCAAGAAGTAAGCGCTTTGGGGGCTGGAGAGATGGCTGAGAGGTTAAAAGCACTGGCTTGTCTTCAAGAAGTCCTGAGTTCAATTCCCAGCAACCACGTGGTGGCTCACACTATTTGTAATAAGATCTGCTGCCCTCTTCCAGCTTGTAGGCATACATGCAGGCAGAGCATTGTATACATAGTAAGTAAATAAATCTTTTTTAAAAAAAAAAAAAGTAAGAGCTTGTTCTCCTACTATCCCTGACTGGCAGCTTCTCTGGGAAGTGATTTCCAAGGGACCAGTAAGCTGGACTACCAGCAGCTGCCAGGGCTGCCACAATACAGCTGACGGCTGACTTACTTCTCACTCTCCCCCAACCACTTAGACATCAGATCCGAGGAAGACACAGAGAAGAAGGTGGAGTTGTTGGCTTCTGTTGCCACAGCTTTGGCCAGGTAGGACTTGCCTGTGCCTGGGGGCCCAAAGAGCAGTATACCTCGCCAAGGGGTGCGCTTGCCTGTAATAAAGAACAGACAGAAGTCAGCTGCTTCCTGATTGCAAAGAAGAAGCAAAGAAAAGTTGAGAAGTTGAAGGCAGTTATGAAGAAGCTGGCTCAGGTGACAGAACCCTTGTCCTACAAGCATGAGGACTGGAGTGCAGCTTCCCAGCACCCAGGAAAATACCAGGTAAGAGTGGCAGCCTACGTGTCACCCCAGTGTTTGGAAAGCAGAGCTAGGCAATCCCTGGAGTAAGCTGGCTAGACTAGCTGATTCATCTATTTTTGGTTTCAACTAAAGATGCTGCCTCAATATGTAAGGTGGAGAACAATTGAGGAAGATACTTGACATCCTCCTCTGATCTTCATACACGTGTCCACATGCATGCATCTCCACACAGGGAATACATATATAATTATGCATGAACATACCATACATATACAATAAATAAATTAAAAGTTGTGGGGTTGGAGAGATGGTTCAGCAGTTAATAGTTCTTAACAGCAGTTTATAGAAGTTCTTCCAGAGATCCTGGGCTTGGTCACAACATCCAAATAGAAGTTCACAACTGTAACTAGTTCCAAGGGATCCAACACCCTCTTCTTGCCTTCAAGGGAACTGAATGAATACTGTGTACAGACATACATGCAGGCAAAACACCAATATACATAAAATAAAACCAAATCTCAAAACAAAGTTATTGCCTGGGTGGTGGTGGCATAAGCCTTTATTTCCAGCACCTGGAAGGCCAAAGCAGGCGGATCTCTGAGTTTGGGGCCAGCCTGGTGTAGAGAGTTCCAGGATAGCCAAGGACACACAGAGAAATCCTGTCTTAAAAAAAAAAAATAAAATAAAAACAAAGTTATAAAATTTCTGTTGATACAGAAAGAAAAAGTTTTATAAAGCCACTGACTTAGAAGAGAACCAAACACCTACTGGAAGCTCAGACCCCATCTTACTAATGACCCCAAGCACTGGTTCTTGATCCTGCCTGCTGAGAATGTCTATTCAAAATTCAAGTTTCATGTATCTCAAAACTGACCTAGAATTCAAAGTATAGCCAAAAATGGCCCTGAACTTCTGCTCATCCTGCCTCCCAAGTACTGGGATTATAGGGGGATATACCTGCACAAACCCAGGGCTTTACAAATGTTGGAAAAACTACAAATCAAACTATATTCCCAGGCCACATAAACTTGTTTTTATTTTTTTGAGATAGGGTTTCTCTGTGTAACAGCCCTGGCTGTCCTCAAACTCATTTGTAGACCAGGCTGGCCTCTAACTCAGATCTAGCAAGAAGAAGACAGGGAGTTAGGGTCAGGGTCAGTGGTAGAGTGCTTGCTTAGGTACCAGGTTCTATCCCCAGCAAAAGGAAAACAAAAGAAAACAAAAATCAAGCCATGAGGTGGATGGCTGTGGTCAAAAGGACAGGCACACATGCAGCCATGCCAGGACTTACCCTCTGTGAGTGGTCTGCTGCAGACACGAGGCTACCTACCATCTGTTCTGGAACATTCATGATGGAAACCCAAACTAGATTCCTTAGGCTGATAGTTTTATACCTGAGCTAGTGACTACATTCTTTGGTTTGTTTACAAGACAGGGTTTCTCTGTGTCACCTTGGCTGTTGTAGAACTTACTCTATAGGCCAGGCTGGCCTTGAACTCAGAGCTCCACCCACCTCTACCTCCTGAGTGTTGGGATTAAAGTTATTCACTGTGCTGAATTCTTACCTGTGAATAAATGTGGGAATTTAATTGGCAAAATGACAGCTTCTTTGAGAGCCTCTTTAGCCCCCTCTAGACCAGCCACATCATTCCACCGTATGTTGGGTTTCTCCATCACAACAGCACCTGAAAGGAGGAAGCCCAGACTGACACATGAGCACAAGTGGACCCAAAAAAGGACCCATGCAGTGCCCCTATTGCCATGGAGCTCAGGCCTCTCTCTTACCCATCAACTGTTCTTGTAATTTCTTTTTCTCTGGGTTATCCCCTTCACTGTCACTGTCGCTACTAAGAAAGGAAACAGAAGATCAAGTTGGTCCTCCATTCTGAGAGCAAGGAGGCTCTGTAAGGCTAGCTGTGTATGTATGTTCCCAGCTCAGCCCTGGCAGAGCAACAAGCACGAACTCACAGAGATCCCCTGCCTCTGCTTTCTGAGTGCTGGGGTTAAAGGCAGGCGCCACCAACGTCAGGCTTTTTTGGCTGGATTTAAAAAGCACCAAGGCAAATGGTCAGACTTTTCAGAAGAACTCAAAAACAGACAACAGACTACATGTGGTTGCAACCCCAGAGAATTCAAAAGGTGGAGAAGACATGACATTTAAAATTAAAATTAGTAAGTTTAAAATTACATAGTGAGAGACCTTATATCAAAACATTAAAGGGAAGCTCTCATGCCAACAGCTATCTGCTGCCCAGATCTGTATCACTTCTTTCCCACCCTCAAAGCCTCCTGCTGACCCGTCTTCTGTCCCTTCCCCTTCCCCAGTCTCTCATATTTAGAAATCAAGACACCGTGGACTGCTTAATGAAAGCAGCTGTTGGTGTTTTGTCACCAGTAGATAGCTACCCTGTAAGAAGGTACAACAGAAGGTCCAAGGCAGCACTAGCATCAAGAATGACATCAACACATGAAATTGGAACATGCACTCCAGGCCTGTGGCTCCGTAAGCTATATGCTCCAGCACACTCACCCCTTGCCCTCACTCTGATTTTCTTTGACTGGCTTCTTGCCATGTTTTTCTTTGTTTCGTAAATAATCTTTCAGCTTCTCTGCTCGGTCTAGGTACTGCATGCACTTTGCTCGAATACTCTCCTTGGCCTTGTCACTGTGTGCTTCATCTGCAAAAGAGAAACCCAGTGGCCTCTATCAGCCCATGTGCCAGCCCTCCTCCTCTTCCAGAGCACTGCAGCCAGAGGACCCTGAGAATGACTCACATTTGATGGCATGAAGGAAATACTCCACAGCATGCTGGTAGAGCCGGAGTGCCTCCTCGTAGTTCTTGGCTTTGTCCTCTTCTGTGGCTTTCGTCACCAGATCGATGGCTTTCTGGAGAGGCAAGGCATATAGCTCAGTGCTCCCCACAGGACCCAGAGAGCCTTTGGGGTCACAAGCAGCAGAATGAGATGAGAGTTAGTGCCAGGCCTGTGGATTTATTGGTTGAAGGCCAGTATGTTGCCCCACTTTTCTGACACCAACTAGAAGGGATTGTAAAGAAAGCTGTTCATCCCAGGGAGTGTCATGGTCAGAAGCCACCCTTCCTCCATTCTGTTCTAGAGCTTAGAAAATAGAAACCAACTAATCTGTGGGGTTGGGGCTCCAAGGGCAGGTCCAACGAGAAAGTTCACATTCTATTTCACTGCCCCAGGGAAAGATGGACTTGCTCTTGTAGCTCAACAAAGCCAGAAGCCACACTTGGCCCAAGGACCAAAAAGATGCAGCCAGCTAAGAAAGTCCTTCATGGACCTGACAGTTTCAGTCTAATAGAAAATTGTAGCCCTCTACTCCCCAGATCACTCTAGGTTCAGAAGAGAGGTTTCCTGAACACATGGTTGGGGAGGATCAGTACATTACAAACCAGGAGCTCCAGGATCAAAAGTGCTCTCTAAGAATTGGGAGTGATGTCTTTGGGAGTCTCAAAAGGTCCGCAGGTCCATGCTCCCAGCTGAACTGGAGGCCTTAGAAAGCCAGTTTGAAAACCTGAAGTACCCCCAGTCAGCAAAGCCTGGCCAGAATCCTCCTCCATCTGGTGTGGCACTAGCTGCCTGGCAGGCAGATCCCACTGCAGACCCTGCTTCAGCCACAACAAACAATAACCTCTTGACTGGCTCTTGGCAGGGCCAGGACATTTGTTTAGCCATCCTCATCTGGAAGGAAAGCACAGACAGCTCTGTAAGGTGGCCAGGCTGGGGTGAGGAGAAAGGCTACACGAGAGGAACTCACCAGAATGAGGAGACAGAAAAAGTGAGTGTGTGGGTGACTGTCATGCTTGGACTCCACTGCCTACACTGAATGGCCAGTACTGGACTGACTTGCAGGTGAATATAGTAGTCTCCCCAGAATTGCCTTAGAAACCATGGAGACAGTACCTGGTTCTAGAGTTCTTTGGACTTTCCACTCAATATGACTTTCCTGGTCTCCCCATTTATTTATTTATTTGTTTTTCAAGACAGGGTTTCTCTGTGGCTTAGGAGGCTGTCCTGGAACTTTGTAGACCAGGCTGGCCTCGAACTCACAGAAATCCACCTGCCTCTGCCTCCTGAGTGCTAGGATTAAAGGTGTGCATCACCAATGCCCAGCTGTGAGTTTGAGGCCAGCCAGTTCCAGGACAGCCTCCAAGGCCACAGAGAAACCCTATCTTGAAAAACCAAAAAAAAAAAAAAAAAAAAAAAAAAGGGGGGGTGTGTGGGATGGGGAATAGAGGAAAGGATCAGGGCTAGTGACATGGTCCAATGGGTAAAATCACTAGCTGTGAAAACACAGAGCCCTGAGTTCAATATTCCTAGAAGCCATGAATGAAGGAGACATCTAATTCCTAAGGAGACCCTCACACTCAAGGAGAACCTACAACTCCTAAAAGTTGTCCTCTGACCTTCAAACAGACAAATAATGTATAAAACTTTAAAATAAATTAAGAAAGATAGCTCAGCAGTTATGAGCATTTGTTGCTCTTGAAGGAACTCTGATTTGAGTCCCAGCACCTGCATGACAGCTCACAACTGCTTCCAGTTCTAGGGGATCAGATGCCTTCTGGCCTCCCCAGGCACCAGGCATATAAGTGGTGAACAGATATGCATGCAGGCAAAACACCCCTACACAAAACAAAACAAAATAAGTAATCTGGAAAGATGGCTCAGGGTTTAAAGGTACTTGATGCTCTTGTTTTGTTTTGAGACAGGGTCTCTATTTGGCTTTGACAAGCCTGGAACTCTGAATGTAAATGAGCTAGACCTCTGCTTACAGAGAGGTGCTAAGATAAAGGTGTGTGCCACCAAGCCTGACTACACTTGCTACTCATACAGAGGACCTAGAATTGATTCCCAGCACCCATGTAGTGCTGTAACTCCAGTTCTGGACAGTGAGAGCACAGGGCACCAGGCATGCAATAAGATACGTACATACATACATACATACATACATACATACATACATACATACATACATGCAGGCAAAACACATGCATAAGAATAAAAAATAAAGTGTAGGCTAAGAACAATATCTGAAATTCCTCTGTCCTCACAGAGCAGAGCAGGCCTGTCTCATCTCTGCTAAACACTATTAGGGCACCTACTGGTGCATTACATTTTTTTTCTGGCAACTAATGCTGTCTTTCAGTTGCAGAAGATCTCAGTTTGAAAGGAGAGAAACAGCTTTGCATAGCAGGAGGGTGTGGTGACAAATTAAATTGCCAGCCCTGCCACCTTTCTAGTAATACCATGGCAAAGGGCTGAGACGAAGGAGTAGCAAAGGTGTGCTAGCAGGGCCTGACAGACCTTTTTCTATGAAAGCTCAGTCAGCAGATGTGTTAGGTTTGGGGGCCATATAATCTCTGCAACACAAAATTAGCCATAGACAGCATATAAAAGAATGAGCTGGGATGTCATCCAATAAAACTTTATTTATAGGCACTAAAATCTGAATTTAAAATTATGTCATAAAAACCTGAAAGCCTGCCCTCCAAACCATTTAAACAACGTAAAAGATTGTGACACTAAGTTAAGCCAGCCAAGTCAGTCACAGAGAACCACACATTGTATGATTTTACATAAATAAAATCTCAGTTGTTTGGTGGCACACAACTTTAACCCCTGTACGAGGCAGAGGCAAGCAGATCACTGAATTCAACAGTGAGTTCCAGGTCAGCCAGGGCTACACAGAGAAATCTTGCCTCAAAAAAAAAAAAAAAAAAAAAAAAAAAAAAAAAACAACAACAACAACAAACAAAAACACCCAAGCCAGCAAGATGGCTCAGCAGGTAAAGGTGCTTGCCTGATTATTTCAGGACAAAGACAAATCAAGTGTGAGCTAGGTGTGGTGTAAACAGTTTAAGTCCAGGTCTGGGAAAACAGAAGCAGGTAGATATTTGTGAGTCTGAGGCCAGCCTGGTCCACATAACAAGTTCCAGCCAAGGCTACATACCAAGATCCTGTCTCAAATTAAATAAAATAGAAACCAGGCTGAAACTGACCTGCCAACTAGCTTTCATAGTGCTGGAAGGTGCTATACAGGTCCCTGGGTGAGAAAAGACATCAATAGTATCCCTAAAGTCAACCACGCTTGCTGCAATACTGACCTGCCAGGCAAGCTGTGCTCTCTGGTGCAACAGTGTCACAAAGGTTTGGGGTACTCAATGATGTAGGCTTGGGCCTGAGGCCTCTATAGGAACTCAGGTCTGGTACTGAAAATCTGGTCAGAAGCCCATGGCTCAGGAATCACAGGCCCTGGGGAAGAACCTACTGCTGCTGTTTTGTTATAAAGGAAATTCCAGAGAAACAAACAAAACTGCTTACTACCAAGACTGACAACCTGAGTTAACATTCAAAAGGAGAGAACTGACCTCTGAAGTTACCCTCTGACCTCCCCACAGGCAGTGAATGGGCACTGACATATTAGTAGGCATACACACACCATATATACACAGACACACAAAATAACATAAAGTGTCTAAAATAGGCAACTCCACAGACAAGTGGGTTATGTGGGACAGAATGGCTGGGGAACAATGGTTAACAGCATAGTTTCTTTGGTGATGATACAAACCTCTAAAAGCACTGAATGGTACACTTTAAATGTACAGCACCAGTTCTTTATCTACCTAAAACTGTTTTGGGGCCGAAGAGATAGATGGCTCCATGGTTAAGAGCACTAACAGCTCTTCCAGAGGACCTGGGTTCAGTTCCCAGCACCCACATGGTGGCTTACAACTTAACTTCAATTCTAGTGGACCCGGCATCCTCACACAGACACACATGTAGGCAATCGATGCACACAAAACAAAAATAAATAATTTTTAAGAACTATTTCAAAAATGCCAGAAAAATACTTTTCTCTCTCTTTCTTGGGGGGGGGGTGAGACAAGGTTTCTCTGTGTAGTTTTGACTGTCCTGGAACTCACTCTGTGGACCAGACTGGCCTCAAACTCAGAGATCCATCCACCTGCCTCTGCCTCAAGAGTGCTGGGATTCATCACCACAGCCCGGCACAAAAAAAACGTTCTTGGTTCACAGGCACTGAAACACTAGCCAGGCAGGTGGGATCTAGCTGAAGTTGGCTTAATCCCTAGTAAATAAACAGATAAGAATTCTGGCGGTGGATGGTGGGTTCTGGCTCTGGATTCCATCTAATTCCAAACCTTGTACTCCAATTGATTCCCACTCCTGTATTTCCATTTGGAGCAACCATTCCACCCCCACCCCCCGAACATGTATGTGAAAGCCACCCACTCTTGATGCTCTGGCTAAAGTCCCTTCCTTCATGAAGTCTTACTTGATTCTGCCCAAGTGCTGACTCTATTTGCAAAGGCTTACAGAGCACAAGATGTGCTGAACCTATGTTACAAACGCTTCCTCTGAATTATTCGGTCTTGAGCCGTCTGACAACCACCCTACAAGGGCACTGCCCATTTTACTGATGAGATCCAACATTCAAAGATCAAAACCTAGGCACGCTAGTGGCAGGGCTGGGATTTAAACCCAAGCCTGAGGCCTGAACATGTTTACGCTTTCTGACAGCTCTAGAAAGCCCTTCCTTCTTTCGGGCGGCGCCACTCCAGGATCGCCCTGCACCATCTAGGGAATGAATGAAGGGTGGCTGGCCGAGAAATCGGGGGTTCGTTGGCAGAAGGTCAGGGGGCAGCCAGGGAGCATAGTAGGAGCAAGTGAGCGGCGTTCCCGGAGCGACCTGCGGAATCCGGGCTCGCTCGGGGGGAAGGCGGGACCGCTGCAAGGCGGCAGTTCAGCCCCAGCTGCGCGCAGAGGGCTCGGGGCCACGCCGGTTCGGCCTGGGCCGGGGCCCAGTGGAGACATCCCTGGGACTCCGAGCATGGGAGAGGCTGCAGCACGGGTGGGACGAGGCGGCCCTATGGGGACCGCCAGACGGGGCTTCGAGGAGGCCGCAGCCTGCCCGCTCAGCGGCCCGCAGGCCCTGCAGCCTTCGGCCTGGGCGGTCGTGCCGCGCCCAGGTACCTGGAGGGTTGACGTTGTCATTTCATCTCCTGGGTTCGGTCCACACTCCGCGGCGTTGCTTGCGGCCTCGGTCCGGCCCGGAGGAGCCGAGGTGGTGGGTCCAGCGCTGGGAACCCGGCGGGTCGGCGTTCGGTGCGGGCAGGACTGCCACTAGCAGCCTGAACCTAGTCCGAAGGTGAGCGAGAAGCGCGGCCCAGAGCGGCCCAGCCCGAGCCACGCGGCTGCCACCCAGCGGCCACGATCCGGAACTGCAGGCATCTCTCCTCCAAGGGGAGGGGGTTGTCGGGGGCGGGGCCTGGCGGGATCCCGACGAGGGACGGGGCTGAGGCCTTCCTGGGTGAGAGGCGGGGGCGACCAAGGATGAGGTTAGGGGTGGGGGCGCCTGACTGAGGGGTGGGACAGGTAGGGGCGTGGCCTGGTGACATCCAGGTGAGAGGCGGGGCCTGGAACCTGAGGGGCGAGGCCCGGCAAGGGCACTTCTAAGGTCCAGAGTCAGGCGGGCAGGACGAGCAGGGCGGGGCTTGGAGGCTGGGGAGCGGCACCAAGTACAATCAGGACCCCACTTGAGTTATTATCACCAGAAAAATACATCTAACTTACTGGAGCTATGTTTTCTGGTTATTTAATAAGTTATGATAATTAGTATTTACCTCGGCTAGCTTTAGGGAGCAATGAATAAGCTAGTGTACAGCTAGTGTACCAGGGCTCTATCCCAGGTAACTGTTAGGACACAGTGACTTTGCCAGTTTTGTGATAGCTTTTATTTTTATTTATTTATTGTTTTGTTTTTCGAGACAGGATTTCCCTGCATAGCCCTAGCTTGTCCTAGAACTCGATCTGTCGATCTGTAGACCAGGCTGGCCTCGAACTCAGAGATCCGCCTACCTCTGCCTCCCGAGTGCTGGAACTAAAGGCATGCACCACCACTGCCAAGATTCTGCTAGTTATTTGTTTGTTTGTTTGTTGTTTTTAAGATTTATTTATTATGGGCTGGAGAGATGGCTCAGAGGGTAAGATCACTGGCTGTTCTTCCAGAGGTCCTGAGTTCAATTCCCAGCAACCATATGGTGGCTCACAACCATCTATAATGAGATTTAGTGCCCTCTTATGGTGGGTAAGAATATTCAGGAATACATGCCAACAGAACACTGTATACATAATCTTTAAAAAAAAAGATTTATTATGTATGTATATTAAGTTCTGCCCGAATGCATCCCTGACATCAGAAGAGGCCACCAGTCTCATTACAGATGGTTATGAGCCGTCATGTGATTGCTAGGAATTGAACTCAGGACCTTTAGAAGGGCAGGCAATGCTCTTAACCACTGGCTGAGCTGTCTCTCCAGCCCCTAGAAGATTGTTTTGAAATATGAAAGACATGAAGGACTCCATAGGAGCTTGGACATTTTATTACTCACACAATGCCCAGTGTCTGCATCTTGCTTATAAGCAGTAGGTGTATGCATATATATGCAAACACAGTCCTGCTGGAGGCTGCAATGACCAGTTTCTTACTGGTACCTTCCTTGCCTTCCAAGCCCTATTTTCCTTTTCTGCTCCAATGCCTTCAAAGGAGGAGGGAGATGGCCAGTCCCGCCCACATCAGCATTTGCCTTTACAGTCTGCAGAACACCTGTTTCTTCATTTTATAAGGACAGCAGCCACATTGGATTGGAGCCCACTCAAGCTCCATTCTGACTTAATCCCATCCTTAAGGACCTTTGCTCACGCTCTAAGATTTAGCATATGAATTTTGGAGGATACTACTCAGGCAGTGACAAGTGCTGGGTTTGAGACCCACAGGCTGTTGCCTTTTTTTTTTTTTTTTTGGTTTGGACCACTCAGTATTCTCTGGTGACTTGCTTTCCTCTCAGAGCCTGCTTCTGAGGGACAGGGATTTCATCTTGGCAGTCTCCTGGCTGCCTGAACCCTGAGACAGCCTGGGTTCTGGAGTCAGTGCTGCTATTGCCGGATGGGAAGTACAGGGAGGAGGAGGGAGGACTGCCCACACTAAATTTAAGTGTCAGGGGGTTGGCCCACATGACATGCTTAGATTTGATAACTTCACATTCTTTCTCAGTGTAGCAGTTGATTCTTAGCTCCTACACTTCCAGTAGAACAGGACTGACTTTTAAATGAAATTAATTCCATTCTTCTCCTCACAGTTGTTGCTGAGGTTCTTTCCAGCCTGGTCCCACCTAGCCTATAGCCACTTTAGCCCCAAATGAACACACAGAGATGCTATAATAATTATTAAACTGTTGGCCAATGGCTTGGGCTTCTTATTGGCTAGTTTTGTCTTAATTACTAACCCATTTCTATTAATCTATGTGTTTCCACATGGTCTTATCTACTGGAGAACAAACGCCTGATGCGTCCTTTCTTCCCCATCCTTACATGGTGACTGACTGGCTGGCTCTCCTGCCTACCTTCCCCAGAATTCTCCTTATCTCCTAGTCCCACCTATCTTCCTGCCTTATTGGCCAACAGTGCTTTATTCATCAACCAATAAGACAAACATATACACAGAAGGACTACCTCCATCACAGCTCTGTCCTAGGTTGAATTCTGCTAGTTTTAAGAATGTGGCTTTTATTGTAAACCCAGGCTTGGACCAGTGAGCCACTTCAATTAGCCAATACAACCCACTAAAATCAGAGGATCAAACAGTAGTGTCCTGAGGTTCATGCCGAGACACATACTCTTAACAACTTATTAAGGAACCTTGGGCTTTTGCCTGTAACGACGAAACTTTGAGGTCAAACTGGTCCGCAGAGACCTGTCTCAAAACGATAGAACAGCTGAACAAGTAGGACAGCGGTAGAGTGTTTGCCTAGCATTGTTGAGACTTCAAGACTGATTTACAGAATTGTACAAAAACAATGGAAGAGGTTAAGTAGAGAACATACCCAGGTCCACGAGAAGCCAGTTTTTAAAGGGTATATCTTATATAACTATGTAGACCAGGCTGACCTTAAATTCAAGAGATTCTCTTGCCTCTGCCTCCCTAGTGCTGGGATTAAAGGTGTATCATTATACCTGGCTCCAAAACTAGTTCTAAGAATGGGGTTGCTGGGCAGTTAAGGGCACTGGCTGCTCTTCCAGAGGACCTGGTTTATAGTCAGCACCCACATGGCTCACAACTATCTCTAACGTCAGCACTGTGGATCCAATGTGGTCTTCTGGCCTCCATGTGCATATATGCAGGGAAAGCACCCATACATATTGAAAAAAGTGCAGCTGTTTTTGAATCTGCTTCAGAATGGCACCAAATCCATTTGTTCACCAATTGTGCAATTGCTTCTGTAATCCATCTTCCCTGCTACTGAAACTTGTTTCCAAGGAAAAGCAGCTGAGGTGTCTTGGAGTGATATGGTTGGGTGGGGTGATGGACAGGGAGGCAGAAAGCAAGGTTTCAAAGGCCAAGGTATCAGTTACAGTAAGTGAATGTGATGGCTATTCTTGGTTGTCAACTTGACATCAAGGTGACTAGGCACACCTATGACAGTCTGTGTGTGTGGGGGGGCAGGCTTTCTGTGGGTAGCCCTGGCTGTCCTGTATATTTGCCTGTCTCTGTCTCTCAAGTGCTGGTGGTATTAAAGGTATGCACCACCAACACCTGGCTTCTTTTATGTTTTTACATTTATGTTCATTTGTGGGATGGACCCTGAGGCACTTTGAGCAAGCCTGAAGCTGTTGGCTGGAACTCCTTGCCCCAAGGCTGTTGTTGGTACTCTTCCCATTTTAACAACACACCTCATGACAACACATCCCGTTGTTGGACCCTAATTCTGGGGTCCTAATGGACTAATGGGAGAGCCCCACGACACAAACACCAAAACCAGGAGATGCAACAAGCAAGAGGTGTTTATTGAATGAGTGCACTCGGGTGTCAGCGATCTCGGGGAAAGCTGCACACCCCCCAAAGGGTTCAGGCTCTCTTTTTATAGAGAAAGACTGCAAATCAGTATACATGCATGGGGCACAAGGTCATTGATTACAAAGTATGATCTCATGTTTGAGAGCTCACCCAGGTACGACCTGTTCTTATTCAAAGGATAAACCATAGAATGACTTGGGAAGTCCTCAGACTGTCCGTTGGCCAGGAGTGACCCAAACAGGGCTGTTCATCTGGGACCATTTGTTCCAGGGTTGGGGGCCTATTTCCTTGTTGTGGGCCAAGACCTGTGAGAAACTTTTTTCATACTCTTGCTTTCTCTTGGCTGTAACTAGCCCTATTTAACAAGATCAGTCTAGCATGGCCATTAGCCCCCCTCACCATAGTAACTTTCTTTGTTTTCATAATTTCTGTTCTCTCCTCCCATGTCAATGTTCATGCCTTATGATTTTTCTATATTCTGCTTGCAAGAATTATTCTCCTGCCCTTTTCTTACATCCTTGCTCTGCAAACTAAAATCTTTCATTCCCCCATTTCTTTTTGTGAGTTTTTAATCTTAAAACTTAAGGTCCCTCTCGTTGCTTGAGGGACTGATTGTGGTGGGTTAGAATTAGGGCTTGGGTTATAGATAGCCGATCTTTAATGAATTGGAGTAAGCAGTTAAGAATGCAAGGCCCAAAGGTGAGCACAAGGAGGAGGATGGTCAGGGGTCCTAATATAGTAGCCACCAAAGTGGTCATCCAGGGGGACTTATTGAACCATCTTTTAAACCAGCCCTGTTGGACTACTCTCTCTCTTTCTTGTTGACTGAGCCTTTCTCTAAGTTTTGCCATGGAGTTTGTGATAACCCCAGAGTGGTTAACATAAAAAAATTTCCCCTTTTCTTATATCCTTGCTCTACAAACTAAAATCTTTCACCGTGATCACACACACGAGAGGAGCTAAGCCTAAAATTCCTGTAATTTTACACTGTGCTGTAAGTCAGTATTTAAGCCCGTTCTTTCCCCTCAATAAACGGCATTCGGCATTTGGTGTTTCGACATTGCCATTAAACGAATGACCTTTGCCCGATTCGTGGAACAGATCATAGCGTGGGAGCTACATGCATGCATGTCTGTGTATGTGTGCATTTGTGTGCAACTTCTGGGAGTTATTTTCTCCTCCTGTCATGTGGTATTCTCTGTCATCAGGTTGGAGGTACCTGCTGAGCCTCCCATAGGCCCAAAAACCTGTGTTTGATTAGGGAGTCACTAAAACTAAAGAACTGTTGCAGACTGGAGACATGACAATCAAAGTAACACACAGTACTGGGTACCATAGGCCAGAATGCATGGCATCACCTGTACTGGCTTGGTAGGGGTGTTGGTCTTGATCTCATATTGATTTCCTGACAAGGAGGGCCAGACAGTGGCCACCCAAAGAGCCTTGTATAGTAAGACAGATAATCATGAAAGAATTTAAGGATGATAGAGTGCCTGCTAGAAACAGACATGTCAAGATAATGGAACAAGTGTGGAAAACACTAATAATTAAGAAAGGTGGCCAAGGGGAGATAAGCTTTTGAAATCTACATTAGGCAGGTCTCACACTGGCTGAAGCTGGTTCAGCAATTCTTGAGCCCCAGCTTCCCCCCAGTGCTGACATTGCAGCCACCACACTGTTTCTTCAGTGTTTTTGAAACTTTCCTGAAAGTCTGAAACTATATCCACATTCTAAAAATCAAGAAACAATGTCTAAAAGCAAATTTTTATTTACAATATAAAGGTTACAAAGGCATATATACTTTATATATATATATATATATAATACCCTTAAGTTACAAGTTTTCATTGTAATATACAATGCTCTATGTTGATGTGCAACCCAAGGGAAGTGTTGTCTAAACATCTGTATTAATAGAGTATACATAAAGCTTCTTTCAAAAGTAAGACCACATACTGCTGTTTTATGTCATGGATCTTGGATTTGGTAGCCAGAAAACTTGCGACAGTTAAGTAAGACTTGAACAGAAGTCTTATTTAAAGGATTCTAAAAAGAAAACAAAGCCTGCAACAACCAAGTGGTAGAAATATATTCTTTTTTGAGACAATTTCACACACTCAAGCTGGCTTGATATTCACTACATTCACTGAGGATAGCTTCTTCCTGTCTCCCGCCTTCCAAATGAGTGCTAGGTTCACAGATGTGGCCTCCATACCTGGTTTTATATGGTATTAGGGACTTCCTGTACGTGAGGCAAGTCTTCTTTCAACTGAGTTACATCACCAGCCTTGCTGAAGCTAGCTTCCACAGTTTTACATTAGAAAAAAGAACAGAGTGGGAAATAATACATACATGTCAGTGATATCAGTGTGCATAGAGGAAAAAATGTGCTCTAAAAAACTTCAGATCTGGCACCAAAAAGAAAAGAGATAAAGAGATAGGTTGGGCACTGAGATCTCCATGTGAACTCACCCAACAGACTGTAACCATAACAGGGATACCTTGTGCTGAACCCAGTGCCTAGGCTATAAGTGAGGATTGAAGAGACTGGGCCAACCTGAACTTTTTTTTCCTCTCCAGTCCTATTAATTCAGAAAACAACCGCAAGATGCAACAAATGCCGACTGGTGACAGGACTCAACAGAAGGAAAGCACTTCTTGTGTTCTGAAGGACTGGACCTGCAGCAATACTATGTGCTGGTTTTGATAAAATACAGTAATGAGCACCTGATTGTCAAAGGGTAGTTTAAAGAGCAAGACACTGAAGGTATGACCTCATTCTCACACATGATTCCAGTACACTTGAAAACAAGTGGAAAGAAGAAGCCTACGTAACTACATCCTTATGCCACCCCCACCACAGAGAGCTCAGGTGCTGTTTGGGAATGAATAAACATGTCTGTTTGTCTTTCCTTAGGCAGCCCAGCCCAGACTGGCTAAGTGTCTGTAACCCAAGGGATCCAATTTTGCTCTCTTAGGCATTAAAAACAATAAAAATCTACATTTATGGTTGCTCAAGTGCTTGAACAGTAATGTTGGCTTTTAAGTACAGGAATTTGATGCGATATGAAAAGTCTTAGGTAGTTACAAGATTTAGCTTTTCAGCAGAGTATGTTTTAATATTTGATATTCTAATGACACCTGTTTATTACAAAACTTTTAAGTTTTTCTCCCTTTTGTAGGCTGTCATTATTTGTATCAAAAACAAAGAATTTGAAAAGGCTTCAAAAATTTTGAAAAAAAAAAAAATACATGTCCAAGGACCCTACAACTCAGGTAAATCTGATATATTTTTATTCCTGTGACTTAATCCACCTCACTGCCTTTGGTAGAGCAGTAACAAGAGGGTTCTTTGTTGAGACTGTCATTTACCCCAGGTGTGGGAGGATACACCATTAACTCCAGCACTTGGGGAGAGAGATGCAGGCAGATCATTGCAAGGCCAGTCTGGTCTACATAGTGCTTCCAGACCAGCCAGAACCTTTGCTTAAAAAAAAAAAAAGTAAGCATTCACCTTTAAATACCCAACATCTTGTCTGTGATCCCAACCTCTGAGAGCTGAAGCAAGGGGACTGCCAGTTTGGGGCTTGCCTTGGGCTCTGTGGAGAGCTGTAAGGCCAGCCTAGGAGACACAGTGAGACTGTCTTAAAACATGCTTCAAGCATGTTTGTGGTGATGCACGCCTTTAATCCCAGTACTCGGGAGGCAGAGGCAGGCGGATCTTTGTGAGTTTAAGGCCATCCTGGTCTACAGGGTAAGTTACAGGACAGCCAGGGCTATTAGACAGAGAAACCCTGTGGTGAAAGACTAATCAACTGACAAAACCAATCAACACACACACATGCCAATTGGTATTTGAGAGCAAAGATAATTTGCAAAAGGCATATTTATATTTTAAACTCACACTCAAAAAATTTTTGAGCTGAGTTTAATGTATCCTAGGTTGACCTCAAACTCTTTGTATAGCTGAGGATGACTTTGAACTTCTGATCTTCCTTGCCTCACACCTCCTTAACATACTCTACTCCACATACTGTAGCTGGTCAGATGGTTCAGTGGTTAAGAACACTGGCTGTACCTGCAGAGGAGCTGGGTTTTAGTTCCCAGCAACTACATGATGTCTTCTAACCCTCTGTGAATTCAGTTCTGAGGATCTGGTGCCCTCTTCAGGCTTCCTTGGGCACTAGGTGTGCATATGATGTACATGTAGGCAAAAACTCATATACATAAAAACAAATCGATCCAGTCACCCAAAGTGGGATGGAAAAGTAGAGGTGGTAAGAAAATGTTCAAGTTTATAGTTTCAAAGTGGGGCACAGCTATGACACCTGGCACTTAGTTGGAGGCAGGAAGACTAATTTGAGGCTGACATAGGTTATACGAGAGAGTATGTCTAAAAACCAAGAAGAAACCCAAAACTTATTATTCTGAAATCATAGGGGCTGGGAATACATGAGTATATAGCTTGGTGGTACTAACCGTATGCTTAGCATGCTCCCAGCCCTGCCTGAGATCAATGCCAATGCCTAACATTAAAAAAGAATAAAAACTCATGTTTTATTAACCATAATTTTTCTAGTTGATTTGGCCACTGCTGGAAAGATACAAGAAAATAATGTGATCCCTGTGGCTATTCACTGAACCTCAACCTGAAATTCTCACCTTTGATAAGCAGCACCTTTGTGCTGCTGCTGCTGCTGCTGCTGCTGCTGAGATTGCTGTGGGTTTGTGTTTGCTTTCAGCAGTAATCCAGAGGGGCCCAGGCTTTGCTCATGCTGAATGGGCGCTCTACTACTGAGCTATATACCTCCAGGCCATTTCATTTCTTAAAAAGGGGGAATAGGTTTCAGATCTGCTACTTGGGAATGAATGACTTCCACTTATGTCACTATAGTGTGGAACAACTATGTTGCTTCAAGATACATAATCCTGACATGCATGATTTCTACCTGTCATTACACTCTTATCAATGTCTGTGATGTGTCCACAGTGAAGTGTGGAGCTCAAAGACAGTTCAGGATTAGCTGCCATCAGCTTTTAGGATTATGTAGAAATTAAAAATCATTCTAGGAGCTGGGTGCTGGTGGCCTTTAATCCCAGCACTCTGGAGGCAGAGGCAGGTGGATCTCTGTGAGCTCCAGGCCAGCCTGGTCTACAGAGCAAGTTCCAGGACAGTTAGAGCTGTTACATGGAGAAACCCTGTCTCAAAAAACCAAAAGTCACTATAGATTACTAAGTAATTAAAATAAGGGCATGGAGAAGGAACTATGGGAAAATGCAGAGTTTCTTTCATCTTCAGCATAGGGAAAGCCACAAAACAACTGTAATGTCATGGAAAGTGTCCTAAACTCACAGTAGACTATAATGCCACCTGATCTGTGTGCCTGACAGAAACATTTGAAAGAATGAGCATGACTTTTATAAAACTCAACTAAAGTTTATGCAACCTCAAATTTATTTAATTTTTTTGAAACAGGATCAAATGTAGTATGTACTACATATTAAAATCCACCCAGAGCGATGTGCTTTTAAGAACTAAGTGACCTGCATTTTGATTTCTCATTAGAGATAAAGAGCTTGTTTACTACCTTCCTTTCCTGGGCCACTGGACATGGGTGCTGGAATCCAAACCCCAGTCCTCATGGTTGAGCAGCAAGCCACCACTGAGCCCAGATTTCTTTTTGTTCTTGTTTTACTTCTCTTTGTAGTCCTGAACATCCTGGAACTTGCTCTTCAAACCAGATTGGCATCAAACTTACAGAGATCTGTCTGCTTCTGCCTCTGCCTCCTGAGTGCTAGGAGTAAAGGTGTGCACCACCACTGTCCCAAGCCCAGCTTTCTAAGGAGCCAGTTCATTTTGGCACCTAGAACTGCTGACAGCCACTTGGGGATGGAAGCAGACTGTTTGGATAGTTTAAATACACTGTACAACCAACAGCTTGAAGCAGTGAGAATAATAAATTATGATCAAGGTAGGTGTCCAACAAAGATACAAAAGAACAGAGAAAGTGCTGGAGTCTCTTCCCTGAACTCTTCAGAACTCTTTTAGCAGATGGGGTTTCCGATAGAAGTTGCATAGCAGTTTGGAAGATGATTTACATTAAAACACATGGGCAGATCCTTTGATGGATAGGAAACAAATCCACATGCATTTAAACTAAACAAGAAGTCTTCGAGTTTCTTACAAAACTTTTAAGAAATCAGTAATTTTCTCCACACAATTCTGTTCATCCGAATAACTCATAGTAAAAGCTTTTTTTTTGGGGGGGGGAGGTAATAGAATCATGTTCAGATATTACACAGCCTAATAATTTTTGGTGATAATAATTTCTTATTTTGAAAGAATAAATTTTGGTTTATCAGCTAAGTGCATTTATTCAGCCAAACAAAAGACAATGTTAGCTTTTTCTTGGCTGCAGAGATTCTCTACATATAAAAAAATAAATAATCCAGTCTCTCCTACCATGCAAATAATTTCCAGTAACAAACTGAGAATTCAGAGAAAAATAAAAATCAAAAAACCCCACCAGGTACTATCAGACTTACTCTAGTCTAAAAGTGCTAAATGTGGCTTCAAAATAGGCAGATGACATTTAAAATAACATTTCTCATTGCCTATACATGTCCTGATATTTAACCTAAAACTTTTACAAGTTGTGACTTTAGTCATAATTATCTAATAAATGCAGCATACAGCATACAGAAGCCAGCCCTTCCTTTTTTCCTTCCTTCCTTGGTTTTTTGAGACAGTTTCTCTGGCTGGCCTCAAACTCACAGAGATCCACCTGACTGTGGTGCCTCCCAAGTGCTGGGATTAAAGATGTTCACTACCACTGCCTGGCCACATGAACATTTCTTTATATAAAATATTTGATACCAATTTCTAGGCAAAGCTTGTTGATAACATCAGTTTCCTTTAGTCCTCTTTCTTGTGGGGCAGGAGACTTCTCATGCCCAGGGCTGGCCATCCAGGTATGGAATGCAAAGGTACCTAGAAAGTAGTCCATCTGAACTGGGTGCTCTGCAGTTTCCTTTCCACTCAAACCCAGGATCCCACAACATCCTCAACAATTTTCAAAAGAAAAAGACAATTTAGCTGATTCTATAAAAGAGGTGAATTATCAAAGATATCCAATTTTAGTTATGACTTGAAAATATTTTACCATCTTTTGGCATTTGAGTACAAAATTAATAATACAGGTACGTGTCAAGGTATCCCACACTCACAAAAAGCATTTCACTTGTGGTTTGAAAAATTGACACATTTAGTTGACTGAGTGCTTCTCAAACAAGCAGCTTCCGGCCCTTGCTCTCGGGCTGTTAATGACAAAGAAATTACCCATAGGCCTTCATTTTACATCATGACCCAAATGTCAGTATTAAAAACCCCATAGGCCATAGTCCTTAGACAAAACAGATGCACACCTTACCTGTCCCTAGTCATCACACTGCTTACAGCTCTGCTAAGGGATCAATGGCAAAAAGTCCTTTCACACCAGTATGGAAGACTTCAACTCTACTACTGAACCATGAGTCATCCATATCTCCTCGTAACAAGAGCACTCAAGCACTCCGCCTGAGGTTATCTGTTGTAATGTAGTTCTGCTTTCTGATCTTGGCTGGACCTTTAAAATACATCATTTGGTTTTGGTGCTCCAATACCTATTTGAAGGTGAGGTGGGAGGGGCATTCCTCCCTAGCCTTTGTATACTGTTAGTCTCACTGCAGAGAGCAGAGGGAGGCCTGATGCACAGACAGCAGAGGGCAGTGGGGTCACCACCTCTACTTGGGTATCTGCCAACAGTCAAGGCACCCAAACTACACAGCTCAGGTTCTGCATGAACAGCTGTGTTTTCTTTCCTTTTCTCCTCCTACCCCATTTGAAGCTTCATAACCCTGTGTGGATAGAAACCTAGAAAATGAGAGCTATTTCTAAACATTTTTTTTTTTTTTTTCAGACAGAATAGAAAACTCAAAGTCAATGTTTCTTTTTTTTTTTTTTTTTTTTTTTCAGATTTAGGGACTGTGCTAATCTGGACATTTTATGTAGAAAGACTATTTCAAATGTTTCTACATACATCTATTTCCTTCCAAACCAGGAAAAGCAAGCTGAGTATGATTTTCCAGGCCACAAAACCAGAAAGCACCCTGATGCAGTCATGATGACACTTGGCCATACTGAACAAAAGCAGATGACTGTCATGGTCTGTCTTATCCCTTGCCCACTCAGGGTGTGTTGGGAAGCCAATGTTAAAGTGTGAGCTGAAGGCAATTCATCCTTACTACTCTGGAGCCATAAAAGTCCAATGCTAGGATCTTTCCTGGACTCACAGTGCCCTGTGCACTTGACATAGCATCTGTGCTACAAAACTAACAAATGATCCACAAAGTCACTACTGAAAGATGCCACTAAAGAACCAACCTCCAGGATGACTCCTTAAAGCTATGGTATCCCTAGAATGGCAGTGAGATCCAGTCATCTAAACAGTCACTCATAAAGCTCCAATGACCCTGACACCAAAGGCACATTTGGTAAGCAATAAGAAATGGCTTAGCTTAAAATGAGGATCTTTCTTTCCAAATAAACCTTAGACCGTCCCTGGCTCCTACCAAATATAAACTCAATAAAAAAACTAAAGGAAGCAAAGCTCCCTTTTAAGAGCAGCGGTTTCCAACTTGCTTTTCCAGTGGGCCAACCACAAAGAGGGGGAGTGAAGGCAAAGGCAACCAGAGAGTGGCAGAGGTATGGGGAAGGGTGAGGTCGGCGAGAGCCAGAGAGCATGAAAGAACCCTCTGGGGAAGAACAGGTAAAGAGAGTAACACTGCGCGCAATCCACCTATGTAGGATGCCTGCAGGAGGGGTTGCTGCACACTAGCATCTGGGGAGGACAGTTATCCTAGTAAAAACACAAGGCTAACAAATCCTACAGGAAGAAAAAGAGAACTTCTTTTGGCTATTTGTTTATATCCAAAGAGAAACCGAAAGAGCTAGCTTTCATCATGGGAAATAAACATAATTGGAGATCACATTATAAAATAAGACTATAAATCACAACTTCAATTTGGAGCTCACTATAGTTCTAGAATTTCTGACCAAGGTTGTGTGGGTAAGGTCAGCCCATCTTGAAACCCTGTTGGTTCAGCAGCAATCTGCAGGTCCTTGGGAAGGCACTATGATGGAGGAGAGCAAGGGTTTCTTTTTGTGCTTCTTGTTGTTGTTGCTTTTTTAAAATTTTCATGTTTTTGAGGTGTAAATACTTTTTGTGACAGTCAAAGCTCTCTCTTGACTCTTGCTGCTCATACAAGCAGTCCCATTCGAGTAACTTTGGCAGATAAGAATGTGTGCAACACAAATACAATCGGCTTTGGACAAGAATGCAGGTCCACAGTCTGTGGAGAAAGGACATGAATTATTACTATAATATACACACACTTCAATAAACAAAGGCATTAAGTAAATTTAGGTATGATGTCCCACTTTGAGTGCTGGGATTAAAGGTGTATGCCACCACCACCCAGCTACATCTAGCTTTTTTAATGTAGATTTTTTTTGGGGATTGAATTCAGGTACTCATACATGTGGAGCAAACACATAACTCTCTCTTCAGTTCTCACATAAAACTTTAAAAAAAGAGAATGTTTTTCTAATATGGGGAAAACAAACAAAAAATCAACCGTGCCAGGTGGTGGCGCTGCATGCCATTCAGGAGGTAGAGGCAGGTGGATTTCAAGTTTGAGGTCAGTCAGGTCTAGAGATTGAGTTTCAGGACAGCCAGAACTATGCAGAGAAATCCTGTCTTGAAAACAAACAAACTAGAAAGAAAATGAATCCAGCCCCAGTGCCATCCTGAAAACAAATGAACAATGTACTAACTCTCTAAAGGAATGCCAAATGTTAGGCCATAGGAATTGAGAAGCAGAGAGAGGGTTGGAGATGTAGCTCAGTCCCCAGCAACATCCAGCAACATAAAGGAAAGCAAGCAAGCAAGCAAATGAACGAACAGAAGCAATGTGAAAGACAGAGACAACTAAGACAGACTCATGTCATGCAGGGTGCCATCCAACAGACAGTTCATGGTTTTCAAAAACATTCTCACCAGTTCTCCCTCAGGACCACCAAAATCTAGATAGAGATTTCTGATTCCATCATCAGCAGACATCTTCAGCCGTTCAAAAGGATAACGGTACAATATGCTGCTCGAGCCTCCATTGTCTCTGGAGATAGTGAACCCATGGTCATAGTGGATGGTGAATCTTACCTCTTGGCCACTTAAGGTACAGCCTATTGAAGACAAGAAAAGTCATATAATAAAAATCCTATTTTAGTTATCAAGTAGAAAAGAAGTCTTCTGGTTTCAAACATGAAAAACAATCTTTTCTTGAGAATTTGAGGCCCAAGCTACATAAAATATCCTAAAATAAAATTTTAAAAGATTTATTATTCTACAGTTTGACAGTACAAATACTAAAATTGGAATGATACAGGGAAGATTAGCATGACACTGTGCAAGGATGACATGCAAATTCATGAAGCAGTACGTATTTTTTAAAGAGGCCTATTATTTTTATTTGGAGACAGGTTCAATGTACCCCAGTCTGGTCTGTAATTATGTACCCCTCCTTATCTTCCTGCTTGTGTATCTTGAGTGTTAGAACTATAAATGTGGGCTAAAGCCAGGCTGAGTTTTCTTTCTTTTTGAGACAGATCTTCCTTATATAGCCCTGGATAGCCTGGAACTTGATATGTAGACCAGGCTGACCTCGAACTCATAAAGATCTACTTGCTTCTACCTTTGGAAAGCAGGATTAAAGGCATATGCTGCCACCACATCTGGAATTAAGTATAATTTAACTATATGTGTATATATCTGTGTGGTTGTGTGGCATGTGAATGCAAGGGTCCAAAGAGATCTAAGTCCCCTTGGAGCTTGAGTTGCAGTTGATTATGAGTTATCTGTCATGGGTACTGGGAATTGAAAATGGGTCCTTTGCAAGAGCAGTACATGCTCTGAACTACTGGGTCCAGTCTCCTGCCCCCTAAAACTACTTTTGCTCAAGCCAGCATCTTGATTGAGATGAGATAGGATATAGTCTAACTCTTCTTGACCTCTGTCTGACTCAGTTCAACTGTATGTAAACTTTGTGTAGTGAGGGGAAGATAAAAGGGAATCCTCTGCTCTCAGACTTTACAAATCACTAATTGTACAAGGTACAATTGTGTACACTGTATAACACACAATTACACTTGAAACTAAGCTAAGGCTGAAGTCAAGAAAAGGTTTCTAGGATGGGAATTCAGATAGGCCCTAAAGAAAAGATAAAACTAGCTAGATGGTGGTGGTGCATGCCTTTAATACCGCACTCTGAAGATAGAAGCAGGTGGATCTCTGAGTTCCAGGCCAGAGACATCTACAAAGTGAGTTCTAAGACAGCCAGAACTGTTCCCCAGAGAAGCCCTGTCTTGAAAAACCAGCCAGCCAGCCAGCCAGCCAACCAACCAACCAACCAACCAACCAACCAAAAAAGATCAAACTAAACAGACAGGGAGATGTGGAGAGAAGTGTTCAAGTGGGCAAGAAGGAAGGGCAAAGGCAGAAAGATGTCCTTCAGAGTTATAACATGCTCTGGTTGGTATCTGGGAAGGAGATAAATGAGGTCTTAGGTTTAATCCCTAGTGCCAGAGAACAGAAAACAAATACTGCCAGTCCCACCCTCCAAAACAAAGGTGGGCTGCAAGATGACTCAGCAGGTAAATGGTGCTTGCCAGCAAGCCTGTCCCATCCCCAGATCCATTTGGTGGGAGATGACAGACTCACAAATTGTCCTCTGACTTCTATATACAACACATGCATGTACTCTCACAGGCTAATGTAATTTAAAAAAAAAATTAAAGCTCAACCAAACTAAGATACATCAGAATTGACAAAAACACAGAAACTCTGATAGCTGGGCATGGGGACACATGCCTACAATCTCAGCACTTAGTTAAATAGCTGAGACTGCAGAATCAGCAATCTGAGTCTAGCCTGGGCTACAGAGTGATGCCTGGAGATTATGGCAGAGCTATTGCTTTTCCATTTTAACAAGAAAGGCTCTTGAAGCAGGTCATCACATATAACCAACATATTCTCTCACTGGAAATGCAAAAACTCCTACTAGTTAATGTAGCTGTATGTTTGGGAAACTGGCAAAAAGAAAAACAGATAAATATTGGTAGTAGCCTTCTCTGCACTATTTGAAGTGAGCTTTGAACAACTAACTCGTAGTTATCCTCAGAGGCAGAGGAGGGACCTAGTGGGTAAAGAGTAAGCATGGGTGCATCAGCTTCCTGCAGTAGTCCATGCACTCTACTCTCTCTAAATGAGCAGCTGAGGGAGACGTGCGGGTGACAGCTTGCCCTGACAAAGCACCCAGATCACTGTCCTAACATCTCTAAAGCCAGTGTGCAGTGAAGAGATGGAGTTTAAAGGGGGAGAAAAATTCAAAGATGGCTGGAGAAGGTGCCAAGCAGGCAGTGGAGTAACTGGCAGTGTGTGAAGGTCAGATAGTCACAGCCAGGAAAGGAAAGTCATCAATCCAACTATGGGCTCGTGTGAAATTCCTCTCACATGGCAGGCAAGCACTGAGCTACATTCCAAGGCCCTGAGATTTCTCACATGTTCTATTTGGAACTGTGTTGCCTCAAGAGGGAAGGAAAGCAAAGCAAATGTAAGAAGAGGTACTTTGAAAAACAGAATCCCCCCACCCCAGCCACCTGCCCCAAGATAGGATTTCTCTGTGAAGCACTGGCTGTCCTGGAACTTATTTGTAGACCAGGCTGGCCTTGAACTCAGGGATCTAACTACCTTTGTCTCCAGATAGGCTGAGCCACTACAGCCTGGCTGAAAAAAAGAATCTTGTTTATGGTGGAGCAGGGAAGATCATACTGAATATGTTTAGCTCTAGATACTGAGCATGTGTTTTGTGGTATCACACACACACACACACACACACACACACACACACACACTTGAGCTACAGTGGGCATGTGCAAGTCACAGGACAAGTTTGGAGTTGGTTCCCTTACTCTATCAAGTGGATATCGTTATTGCATTCAGGCTATCAGGGATTCTCACACACACTGAGCCATCACACACTAGCCCTATATTATTTTATATTTTGTTTCATTTGTTTTTATTTTATGTGGATAACTGCTTTGTCTGCATTTATGTCTGTATACCATGTATAAGCCTGGTGCCCAGAAAGTGTCATTGGATCCCTTGGGACTGGGATTACAGATAGTTGTAAGACTCCTTGTGCATACTGGAAATCAAACTTATGACTTCTGAAAGAGCAGCCAGTGCTCTTAAACACTGAGCCATCTCTCCAGCCCCTTATTTTATTTTACTCTAGAGCCAGTCTTTGTGTAGCTCAGGCTAGTCTGTATAGCCGAGAATGACCTTGGACTTCAGATTCTCCCATGTCTACCTCTCAAATGCTGTGTCCTCTATAATTTCAGCTTCTAATTTGACACAGTCTAGTATCATCTGTGGGAATCTTAATCAAGGGACTGCCCAGATCAGGCTGGCCTGTGACCATGTCTGTGAAGAACATGATTAATGATTGATGTGGGAGGATTTAGGCTGAGTATGACCTAGGAGCAAGCCAGCAAACTTCTATAGTTTTCGCCTCGAGTTCCTGTCCTGACTTCTCTCAGTGATGGATTGTGACATGGAATTATAAGGCAAATAAGTTCTTTCTTCCCCAAAGTAGCTTTGTAGCTTTTGGTCACAGTGTTTTATTTTATTAAAGCCACAGACAGGAAACTAGAACATGCTGGAATTACAGTAATACACCATCATATCTGGCCTATGTGATGCTGGGGATTAAGCCCAGGTCCTTATGCATAGTAGGCAAACATTCTGTCTTCAAGAGCAACACTGTCAGCTGGGTGTTAGTGGTGCATGCCTTTAATCCCAGCACTTAGGAGGTAGAGGCAGGCAGATCTCTGAGTCTGATGCCAGCCAGATCTACGAAACAAATGGTAGGCAGGGTAGCCAGAGAAACCCTGTCTCCAAAAAAAAAAAAAAAAAAAAAAAAAAAAAAGAACTGTGATTGGAAAAGAAACCCTTTGTCCTTTAGGCTCTTAGGCTCCAGCAGACACATACCTCTTCATGTATTTCTAGTATTTGGTTTAAGAGGGTGTGGTGGTACATGCCTATAATCCTGGTGCTTAGGAAGCTGAGGGAGAAGGATCAGGAGTACACTACCATCCTGGATACATAGGAAGTTTGAGATCAGCCTGACTTTAGAACAATATATCTCAAAAAACAAAATGAAAAACATTTTAGTTTAAATTGAAAGAAAAAGACATTGCAGGGCCAGGCTTGACACAAGTATTCAGTGAGGAAAGATCCTTAATTGAGAGAATGTCTTTATAAAATCAAGGCTAAGCAAGCCTGCAGGGCACTTTCTTAGTAATTGATGGGGGAGGGCCCAGCCCATTGTGGGTGGTGCCATCTCTGGGTTGGTGATCCTGGGTTCTACAAGAGAGTAAGTTGAGCAAGCCAGTAAGCAACATCTCTCCTTGGCCTCTGCATCAACTCCTGCTCCATCCAGGTTCCTGCCCACTGATTTCAATGATGAACTGTTCCATAGAACTGTGAGTGAAATGCTTTGGATCATGTTCTACCACAGCAATAGAAACACTAAGACAGGGATTATTTGGGAGAGAGAAGAGGAAGAGTATGGGAACAAATGAGTGTAATGGGGGATGAATATGAATAAAGCATAATGATATGCATGTATGAAAATGTTATGATGAGTATTTGGGGAGGTGACTCAGCAGTTAAGAGCACTGGCTGTTCTTGTTTTGATCCCAACATCCACTTGGCAGTTCACAACTGTCTGTGACTCCAGTTCCAGTTGATCCAATACCCAATTCTGGCTTCTATGGGCATTGCACACATGTAGTTCACATACTCACACGTAGGCAAAACACTCACATATAAAATAATAAAATGCTGTAATGAAATTTAAACATTTAATGTAGTCTTGGTGGACACTGTTAACTTCAGTATAATCCATGCCAGCAGGTATTATCACCATTCCTCTCCCTGACACTCTTTAGGTCCATGACACTCACCATCTGCACAAAGCTAGTTTTCTTTCCATTGATCTGGTTACTGTGTCTTAAACTCACGAAGGGACATTGGCTTTTTCACATCATATGGGGAATTACTGAATAGAAAAGCCTTTTAAAAGTAACTTTTTTTCTTTTTTTTCTGTGTAATAGCCCTGGATGTCTTGGAACTTGCTCTGTAGACCAGACTGGCCTCAAACTCAGAGATCTGCCTCAGACTAAAGGGTGTGCCACCACTGCCCACCTTAAAGGTAACTTCTTAAGAAGCCCCTAATATTAACATCTTTAGTAAAGCCAGGAGGAGAAGAGATTTATTCACTAAGGGGTCAATCATTGTTATACTGAAATGAATGTAACCATGTTACCTATTCTGTACCTTTACATGTATGTGTGGGTACATGCACAAGTACACATATGTAGATGACAGAGGACAAACCTTGGGAATTGTTCCTCCCTGGTTGCTATCTGTCTTAATTTTTAGAAAGGTTATCTTGTTGGTCTAGCCACTGAGTCCCAGGGATTCTTCTTTACCTTTCTGGGTCTGGAACTACATACATGAGCCAGCATAGCTGTATTTAGAGGTAGACATGGGTTCTGGGGAGGAAGGGACAGACAGATGAACAGATGGATGGACAGACACTGACCCAGGCTCTTTTGAGAATTGCAGGGCAACTTTGGAGGGAGAAGGTCCCTAGAACTATGCCAGAAAAAAGCTGGGGTAGAATTCCTGCTTAATAGAGTAAGAAAATCCATCCTATCAAGGCTAACCAACAAGCTAATTGCAGAGGTAATAGGACACTGCACTCTTCTCACAGCTCTTGGTCAGGGATAGGAAATAAGTCTTATTTACTTTTATCTCTCACAAAGCTTAGCTCTTGGTAAACACTAAAGTACACAGCAAATATCTGCTGATTTAATGAATGAAGGGGATTGATATTGTACATCCTTCCAGCGTTTAACCCAGCCACGAGTATGAGTCATTGGAATAGAGAAGGAGGGAATAGAGAAGGAGAGAAGCATAAATCGCTGGTTCCGTATAAGTGCTGCAACCCAAATCCCAGGCACATCAACCCTAGTTTTTGTGAAACTGAAAGGCAAACTGAAATACCTGTATGCTCACAGAGTGCACATGCAACAGCACCAAGTTCATAGGGACTAGCCACCAGGGCGCACTGCCGCAGTGGAACACAACCACCAGCAGAGACTAGCCACTAGAGGGAGCTTCCACAGCAGAAACATGGCAATCAGCTCCTAGAAGTACTAAGCATTTTTTGAACAGGATATTATCAAACCTTTGAAGAGAAACTCCTATTCCAAACATGTAGCTACAGTATTGCCAGATGCTTGAATTTAAGGTGTCTAGTCATACCTTAGATGCCAAATCTTAACTATAGTCAGCGCATCTAATTTTTAACTGCCTGGGTTCCTTTACTATTAAATGTAGATTAAAATGATGAACACTAAAAAAGTAGTAGGGTGCATAATGCCATGTGGCAAGCATGGTAAAGCTTTGCCAGTGAGACAAATACCAGATTTCTTTCCACCATAAACACTTCAGATGCCATATTTTAACAGTTTATGGACCACACACAAAAAAAGTGGTTTTTACTTTAACGCCGAACAGTTTCACTTAGTTAATGTTAGAAGGCAGGTGAGATAGTTCAGCTTTTATTATTTTTTTTCAATTTATTTAACTTTATTTTATGTGCACCAGTGTGAAAGTATCAGATCCCCTGGAACTGGAGTTACAGACAGTTCTAAGCTGCCATGTAGGTGCTGGGGACTGAACCCAAGTCCTCTGGAAGAGCAGCCAGTGCTCTTAACCACTGAGACATCTCTCCAGCCCAGATGGCTCAGCTTTTAGAGGCACATACCTCAATTTTCTAAAGGACTTACTCCAGTTTGGTTCCTACCACCCACAAAAGCAAATCCTGTCTCTTCAGCTGCCCTTTTTTTGGTCTCCAGGGGCACCTGCACACACATGGCACATACACACAAACATATGCCTACACACATCAATAAAAATAAATCCTGGAAAACACTATGATTGCTGTTAGAAATCCAGGGCCAGGGCCTGGAATGACAGTATATGCACACCTGTAACTCCAGCACTGGGCAAACAGAGCAGGAGGATCAGGAGTCCAAGGTTATCCTCTCATCCTTGCTACAGACTGAGTTGCAGGCAAGGATAGGCTGTGTGAGACCCTGCCACAAACAAACAAACAAACAAACAAACAAACAGAAGTAACTCTACCTAGCGAGAGTTCCTTGACCAGCTCAGCAGCAGCATGACAACCCTGAACAAGTATTCTGGTCCAGGTCGACAAATCCCGGTGTGTTTCAACCCTGAAGAGATGCATCTCAATGCCCTGCCGAGAGCCCGTCCTTGTAGCAAATGTAAGGTCAGATCCAAGGGAGGGTGACCGACATCCAGAACCCGAATGAACCAACCTAGGGCCACAAATAGAACAGAGCGCTAAAGTAATTACTGCATTACTGGAAGAAAATGCCAGGAATTTGTTGATAAACAGAAATTTATAAAAAAAAACCTTCAGCAGTTTTCAGATGAATGCATTTCAAAACCAGATTGTGGTATTTAAGTAGATACTATTCTTTAATCTCACAAAATAATCCTTGGTGTCACAGGAAGCAGGGTACTACTTACACTCTACCAACAGAAAAGAGATACAGAAAATTCTGCCAGGGGCTGGAAAGATGACTCAGATTAAAAGCATTTGCTGCTCTTTCAAAGGACCTGGGTTTGATATATGGCAATTCACAACCATCTCCAATACCCTCTCCTGTCTTCACAGGCACCAGGTTCACACATGGTGCATGGACATACATGCAGGCAAAACATCCATATACAGAAAAACAAAGCCCAAAGAACAAGAAAAAGGAAGAGAGAGAGAGAGGAGGGAGGGAGGAAAGGAGAGAGGAAGGAAGGAAGGAAAAAAGAAAACTCATCCAAATGTAATGGTGCATGCCTATAATCCCAACACTTAAGCAGTTGAGGCAGGAGAATTTTAAGTTTTAAAACAGCCTGGGGTACAGACATGACCTTCTCTTAAAATGAAGCAAAATACTGAACAAAAATTCAACCATGGCATATTCCACTCAGTGGACTAGAAAATAAAGTCCTATGATCATCTACTACATAGAACTTAGAGAATTTTATGTTAAAAGAGTAAGTCAAAATTCCAACTTGCACATGGTTCTACTTATATGCAGCACCCAAACATAATTCAGAATTATAATTTTTCTTGAAAACCAGAATTTTATCAGGGCAATAATTAGCACCAATACTTTTCTTGAGACAGGGTCTCTTACTGAGTCTGGAGTGAGCCTGATGGCCAGAAAGTCTAGCAATCCTCCTGTCTCAGTTCCCACAGCACTGGGGAACAGACACATGTGTGGGATGCCTGGCTTTCTACCTAGGCACTGGAACCAGAATTCATGCTTGAAACAAGCACTCATCATCCAAGGAACAATCTTTCTACCCACAACCTGAGTTTTTACTACTTCAATAAAGGCATTTTAAACTCCTTGCCCCCAAAGGCCATTTAGGGAACACAATGGCTACTGATACAGATGCGTTCTGTGCATGTGACAGGTTGCCAGTTGCCCTGAAACATGTAAAATATCAGCACTTTAACTTACCCCAGGGCAACTGTTAGCACATGAAAACCACAAGTAACATTTTATGATTACACAGAATTACTATGAGATACCTTTGAACTTACAGACTTGCCCTATGGAGTTACCTGAGAACTGTGTTACTCAACTGATTACTGTGGCACTCACATGAGCTAGCTCAGAAAGAGTTAAGTTTTAAAATTACTCTACATATGATCCAAGTAAGATGGAGTATGGAGGAAAGTAACTGCATTATTCTATTTGATTGCTAATCCCATGTCTAGGAGGATATTTCTTTCCTAGATTTGATTTTGAAATGTTTGGCAGAGGGGATCCAATTCAAACCAGCTGCTGGACTTGGGGAGCAGCCACTGGTTAGGAAACACTACCAAGTTGCCCCCAACTTTTGCTGGGGGGGTGCCAAATAAGCTCATGAAAAGTTGAGCGTAGTAGTCTGGGCCATATTAGTCCCACATGCTCAGTACCATTCAGTTGTCCACATGGTTCAGCAAGTCACGTTATCCTTGGGTTCTGTCTCTCCCAGTCAAAGAGAAGTCTTATATTATAGGAAAATACTGCAAGATCCACAGCACCTAGGACATCAAGTCTTTTTGCTTGTGTTGTATACCTAGCATTGATCTTAAGAAAGACCAAAAATAAAAATTCCCTTCAACACCTCCAGGCATTACTTAATCCTCATTGCCAAAATTGTCATGTATTGATAGAAAACACACATACACACACGCACACGCACACACGCTCACTTGAACACATGCATGCATAAAGTTTGATTTCTAAGAATCTAAGTGTAAGTCAGGCATAGTGTTGCACATCTTTAATCCCAGCACTCGGGAGGCAGGGACAGGTGGATCGCTATGAGTTCAAAGCCAGCCTAGTCTACTAGTTCCAAGACAGGCTCCAAAACTACAGAGAAACCCTGTCTCGAGCAACCACAAACAAACACCCCCTAAAAAACATTAACAACAAAAAACTAAATGTGTACATAATCCAACATAAACTGTAGCTGTTACTTTACACAAATCTAACAATATTACTTGATCTTGAAGTTTAAAGCATTAATCAATTCTTTTTCTTTTTTGGAGGGTGGGGGGTAGTAAGACAGGGTTTCTTTGTGTAACAGACCTGTCCTGGAACTCACTCTGTAGACCAGGCTGACCTTGAATTCACAGAGATCCACCTATTTCTTCCTCCCAAGTGCTGGAATTAAAGGCGTGCGCCACTACTGCCCGTCCATAATTAATTCTTAATTTATCAGGGATTACTTAGTTTTGTGGACAATCAAGAAATCAAGATCTTTCTTTTCTTTTTCTGTATGTTTCTACTATCTTTTTCCCTGTGTATTCACTTGAACCTGGAGCTCACTGATTCCACTAGGCTGGCAGGTAGAGAGCTCCAGGGATCCACCTGTGTACCTGCCTCTGCCTCCCCAGGATTGGGATTACATCTATACTTTTTTTTTTTTTTTTTTTTTTTGCAGGGCTTCTTAGGCAGCTACTCTTGGCTTCGTTTTCTTGATGCTATTTGAAGCACAAACACTAACTCTTACTCCCTTTTCTCATGTGACACATTTTCTTTTCTTCCTTTTTCACACAGGGTCTCAAGTAGCCCAGACCAATCCTGAACTCCTGGTTTTACTGCCTCCACCTCTCAAGTGCCAGGATTATAAGTATGTGCCACCATGTTTGACTTTGTATTTGTTTTTGCTGCCACAGCTAACTAAGATGGCTCTGGGTAGACCTACTCTTTACATACACAACTGCCCCATTTTCTTTACTACTAAAGTCCTTTGATGAGTGACATCCAATGAATAGAAATTGCTTGTTTATGAAGTGACTGTAAATTTCAGCATTATGGAATGAAGGTTTATTTAGTGCTCTAAATCTTTGAAACACAACCTAATTGGTCCAACCGTAACTGTGGAAACACCCTTGTTTTTGTAGGGTTCCTGTCTGGTTCTCAGTACAAGTGAGACAGAGTAAGTGACAGCATAGTGGGACGTTCTTAGATGACATCAAACTTTTTTGATGTCAAGGTAGCTTTACTTGAGTGAGGGCATGGAAACTGACACTTAGAACTGTGTCTTTTACGAGGTGCTTCTTGTAAAGAAAGAATTAAGGAGAGCACACCTCCCTAGTTCTCAAGTTCAGGAGATACTTTAACTCTGTTCTGTAATTGAAAGAAACTCAGGAAAGCTGTATGACAGCTTTTAATTTTATTTTTTTAAAGAAATATAATCTTTAACCTTCAATTTAAATGAAAGTGACAGACTTTTTAAATTTATTTATTTATTATGTATACAACATTGTGCCTCCATGTCTGCCTGCAGGCCAGAAGAGGGCACCAGATCTCATTATAGATTGTTGTGAGCCACCATGTGGTTGCTGGGAATTGAACTCAGGACCTCTGGAAGAGCAGGCAGTTCTCTTGACTTCTGAGCCATCTCTCCAGCTCCCTGTATGACAATTTTAAATTTTATTTTCATGAAAACAATGATACCAAGCTGCACATGGAGGAACATACCTTTACATCTAGTTCTTGGAAGGTAGAGGTAGGTGGATCTCTCTGGGTTCATGGCTACCAGATTAGATATTAAGTTTTAGACTAGCTAGGCCTACATAGTGAGTGAAACGCTGTCACAAAAGCAAACTTTTTGTTGCTGCTGTTGTTCAAAACAGGAAACATCCAGCGTTCTCTATCCAATGTTCTCTATGCAACACTCTATCCAGCATTCTCTCTCTATCCAGGTTTCTCTCTCTACCCAGCATTCTCTCTCTATCCAGTGTTCTCTCTCTATCCAGCGTTCTCTCTCTACCCAGCGTCCTCTCTCTACCCAGCGTTCTCTCTCTATCCAGCGTTCTCTATCTAGCGTTCTCTCTATCCAGCATTCTCTACCCAGCGTTCTCTCACTATCCAGCGTCCTCTCTCTATCCAGCATCCTCTCTCTATCCAGCGTCCTCTCTCTACCCAGCGTGCTCTCTCTACCCAGCGTTCTCTCTATCCAGCGTCCTCTCTCTATCCAGCGTTCTCTATCTAGCGTTCTCTCTATCCAGCATTCTCTACCCAGCGTTCTCTCACTATCCAGCGTCCTCTCTCTATCCAGCATCCTCTCTCTATCCAGCGTCCTCTCGCTACCCAGCGTCCTCTCTTTACCCAGCGTCCTCTCGCTACCCAGCGTTCTCTCACTATACTGAGTTCTCTATGGGGCACAGCACTGGTTCCAGAGCTTCTGTCTTTCATTATCAACTACTCTTCTGAGCAGCTCCCTTGTTTAATGAAACCACTAGATTATCTCCCACTCCTTCCTTCCATCAAGGCAAATGGCAGTTAAAATAAAACATCACCAAGAGGCAGCTTCGGCTCAGGAGAGAGCACTGTGACTTCTCAAGGATTCTGGTTTATTGCCTTTGAATAATTTCTAAAAGCAGTCTTGTGGGGCTTTCCAGATATACCAACACCTTTAGAATCCAAGTAAAGCTGGATCTGAAGGTGCTTCTAGTTGTAGTTATTATCTCTTAAGACAGCCTAAGTTTGGTGGGTGGTGATGGCCATGCCTTTAATCCCAGTACTAGGGAGGCAGAGCCAGGTGGATCTCTGTGAGTTCAAGGCCAGCTTCTGTGAGTGAGTTTCAGGACAACCTCTAAAGCTACGGAGAAACCTGTCTCGAAAAACAAAAACAAAACAAAACAACAACAACAACAACAAAAAGACAGCCCGTTTATATTTCTCAATCCCACCCAACTGCACATATCTGTGACACAGGGAACATTCGGTGGCTTCAGGACAAAACTGTGCTTATTGCTATGTGCTCTTTAGTAGCAAAGAGCACTGAAAGACATTTTGGCTAAGTTGAATGCTTTATCCACTGCACCACAGTCTGGTTTAAATGATTTCATCACCTACTCAAAAGGCTGCTACAATTTCAGTGGTTTTCTAGTCACAGTCAATAATAAAGAAAAACCAAACCACTCCAAACCCCTATTATCTTCATGACCAAGCAAGTTTTAAAAGGAACAGCCACTCCCTCAATAATTTAAACAACACACACACACACACACACACACACACAAAACCACAAGTGACTGAAGCAATTTATTCTGTAAGAGTTAGGAGCTACAAAATGATAAGTGGGGGGGGGGGAGAGATACTTTTCTCTATGTTAGCTTCTTAAATGCTATTTTAGGTACCAAAGGTAGTATAAATCACTTTACAGCAGATTTAAGAGCATTTCCCCCCTTTCATCTTACCTTGTGGCAACAAGAGGGTAGCTATGACATGGCGATGCCCAGGCATCTCTTGTCCATGGCATACAATCATAAAGCAGCAAATCCTTCTCGGTCACAGCCATAAGAACAGGCCTCCATTGCTGTCTTCCACCATCTAGTTTTGCCTGTTACAATGGTGAGATCCAGAATCAGAGCTAACTGTGATATGATAATAATGAGCTTTGTGTGAGCACTGGTCTAACACTGGGGGGAGAAGGAGTCTTTGTTTTGCTCTCCCACCCTAGTGGACTTGAGATACACAATCATCCCCACAAGGTTACTTCCACAGGTGGGTATTCCCTACTGGGAAGCGTGAAGTGGGGGGTGTATTTGAAAAGCTAACAAGTCACAGGCATTATCTAGTGACATTACAATTTTATCCCATTTCTTAAAAACAGCATCAGCAGGGCTGTGATGGCACAGGCCTTTAATCCCAGCACTTGGGAAGCAGAGGCAGATGGATCTCTGTGAGTTCTAGGCCAGCCCATCTACCGAGCAAATTCCAGGACAGTCTCCAAGGCTATGGAGAGAAAACCTGTCTTGAATACTTACCATATAAGCCTAACAACCTGAGTTTGATCTCTGGAGTTCACAGTGGATGGAAAAAAAACTGACTCCCCAAAATTTTCTTCTAACCCCTCCATGCCTGCACAGGGGAATGCACAAGCCTGTACTCATGCACACACAGATACAGACACAGACACACACATACACCCAACAAATGCACACACAATAATAACTATAAAAAATGTTGATCAGATGCAATTTGTCTTTCTTATACTCTGATTTAAACAGGGGCCTCACTGTAGGCAATGTAGGCACTGGTCCCCAGTGCCACACTGTTATTTTGGAAAACACAGATGCAAGGATTCTTCATTTTATTTAGGAAGTACATGTTTTGGCTTCAAATATACATATTTTTATCTCATAAAGCTCAGTTATCTAGAAAGTTTAAAAATCTAGGAAAACAAACACCTGCTACTACTTATTCATATGTCAAGGATCCAGGGTCAAAATGGAAAAGACTATGTTCAAGAAAAGCCCTGTCACGTCAAAGCCCCTGTCCTCCACAATAAGACTGCTGAAGGACACTGTATTTTATCCCTGCCCTCCAAGTCATCCCTGACTGCCTCCAGGAGAACTCAAAGTTGGTGAGTCATTTGTCTCTTCAATAGCTGTCTTCGTAATCACTTTTTATTTCTTTTCTTTGAGACCTCTGAAGGGGGCTGAAGAGATGGCTCAGTGGTTAAGAGCACTGGCCGCTCTTCCAGAGGTCCTGAGTTTGACTATAGCAACTCACAACCATCTTGTAACTCAGTTCCAGTGGATCCAAACCACCCTCTTCTGACCTTTGTTGGCACCAGTCTTTCATGTGGTAAGGATATACAAGTAGGCAAAACATCCAAACACATTAAAACAAACAAAAACCCAAAACACTTCTGAAGGTGATTTGGATGTGACAGAACATTTTAAATTCACACTTGGAATCTGCAAGAGGCCTAAGCTATTTGGTTCTGTGTTGTAAAAAAAAACATAGAGTCTCTCTATGTAGACCAAACTGGCCTCTCATTTATAGAGATCCACATGCCTCAGCCACCAAAGTGGCAGGATCAAAGGAGTACACCACCGTGCCCAGTGTATACTAAGAACATTTAACTCAGGGTCTCAGATTCTTTTGAGACAGTGTCTCACTCACCCTGGTTGGCTTTGAACTCACAGAGATCTGCCTGCCTATCTCTCTGCCTTAGTACTGGGATTAAAGGTATGTGCTACCACACACCTCTGGATCTCTTTTCTCTTAGACAAAGGTATAGGCTGATTCCAGGAATGGGAAATGAAATCTAACCTATGAGAGGACCAATGTTCCCTAATGTTCTAAGATTCATCTCTGCTAGCTGCAATCTGGTAGAAGAGTATCAGTTATCAGGCATAGTGTGGTGCATGTGTATAAGCTCAGTCAGCACTTGAGAGGTGAAAGCAGGAGGGTTAGATCAGCTGTTAAAGGTCATTCCTGGCCACATGAGAGTTCAAGGAACCCTTGCCTCAAGAATAAGTAATGTCCAATTTCTAGAGAGTGAGGTGGGATGACAAAATTTTGTTTAATTTATGATTTGTTAAAAGTGTTGATTCTTAGGGCCAGAGAGAGGGGCAGTGGATGTTGTTCAGTTCCTAGCATCCACAACTTCCTAAGCAGCCAAGCTTCCTAATCTTCCTGTTTATACCTCAAGAGTACGGGTTTACAGGTATGCCTGCTTTATACAGTTCTGGGGATAGAATTCAGGGCTTTATGCATGCTAAACAAATAATCTACCAACTGAGTTACATTCACAGCTCTGAGCCCTTAAGTTGTTTTGAGACAGGACCTAACAGCACAGGCTGTTACATAGAGAAACCCTGTCTCAAAACAAACAGGGGGTTGGATAAATGGTTCAGTGGTTAAGGGTATTAGCTGCTCTTCTAGAGATCCTGAGTTCAATTCCCAGCAACCACATGATGGCTCATAACCATCTGTAATGAGATCTGGTGTCCTCTTCTGGCCAGCATGTAAAACACTGTTTACATAACAAATCTTTAAACAAACAAACAAAACAAAAAACCAACCAAAAAACAAAAATCAACCCTGACTCCGCAAAAGTTGTCCTTTAGTTGTCCTTTATCCTCTAACCTCCACATGTTCTCTGTGGTACGTGCAGGCCCCTCCACCCCACCCCCACCATACACATACTTCACACATTTTTGTAAGAGGAAAAGGAGACTATATATTTATATTTCTTTCATTTGCATTAAGAAAATATCTAAAGATTTACTAGGGAAAAAGACATAAATTAGGGTGATAGGGACAGTAAGTAATAGAATAAGAATTTTCTTTGCCATTTTTAGGTTTTTTTGTTTGTTTTTTGAGACAGGGTTTCTCTGTATTGCTTTGGAGGCTGTCCTGGGACTAGCTCTGTAGATCAGCCTGGCCTCAAACTCACAGAGATCCCCCTGCCTCTGCCTCCTGAGTGCTAGGATTAAAGGTGTGTGCCACCAACACCCTGATCCTTTTTTTTTTTTTTTTTTTTTTTTTTTTTTTTTTTTTTTTTTGAGATAGGGTTTCTCTGTGTAGCCCTTGATGTCCTGGAACTAACTGTCCCAACTGACAATGAGGGATGCAATTTGATATTATGTGTGACCCTTTTCCCTATCGTGCTGAACCTGGGATCTAAAAGAACTTGAGCTCTTCAGCTCTACCAACACCCCCACCCCAGTATTGAGCATCCACTTAGGCTTTTGTGGTTCTTTTCTTTTCATATTTTAATTTAAATATTTCATATTTAAATAGAATCTTGTTTAATGGTTTGTAAAATATTTTGTTTTCTTCCTCTGGTATTAGGGATTAGGCCTAGGACTTTGTTTGTATCAGACCAGTGTGCTACCATGGAGTTAAATCTCCAACTCTATATTTTGTATATTTTAAACACTTCTAGTTCAGGAACATAGACTAGAGACTGTTGCCCCTGGGAACACTACCAAAAGTCTACAAAAAATGGCAAACCTATGACCTCTGGGTCAAATCTACCCTTCAACCTGTTTTTCTAAAATTTTACTAAAACATAGTTATGTTCATTTATTCTCATGAAGTCTGAGACTTCTTGCTTGTTATTATAGCAGAATCAAAGTATGTTGCTATGTGTTATTAATACACAAAGTTCACTGACCCAGACACCCTTTTAAATATGTGTGTGTGTGTGTGTGTGTGTGTGTGTGTGTTGCATAGAAGCTTGGAAAATGTGTTGGATTATTTTGGAACAGGTGATATAGGCACTTGTACAACACAGTTTGTTATGTAGGTACTGGTATCTAAACTCTGATTTTCATAATTGCACAGAAAACACTCTTAGCCACTGAGACATCTCTCCAGTCTCTTGACACTTGTCCTAAATCACAAAAAGCACCCCATGCTGTCTAGAGAGATGGTAACAGGAACCTCCTTTTAGTTATATTGTGATGATAATACCACGAAGATTAATTCTGCTGCTGGAGGTGATGATTAGAATACCAGTAGCTAGAATGTAGAAAAGAAGTTAGGGAGGAGAAATAAAAGACAAACAGAAGGGTTGCTATGTGGATATCCAGGAACTGGGTGATACATAATCTACAGATGTATCTGTAGACAGGCTTGGTGGAGCATTGGCGAAAAGGAGGCAGGCCAACCTTGTCTACATGGTGAGTGAGACTCTCTCTCTCTCTCTCTCTCTCTCTCTCTCTCTCTCTCTCTCACACACACACACACACACACACACACACACACACACACACTGGATGGGAGACCAGGAAAGTGATGGGAGATGTCATTCTGTAAATATGTTTCTCTTATTAGTTAATGAATAAAGCACTGTTGGCCAATAGGAAAGCAAGATAGGCGGGACTAGGAGACTAAGTGGAGAGAAGAAGAAATAGGGAGGAGTTTTAAGATGTAGGACCAACAGGGTAGAATAGAACTCCAGGCCCTCTCTCCAGTAAGATAACACCACATGGGAATACTTAGATTAATAGAAATGGGCTAATATTTAAAACAGAGCTAGCCGATAAGAAACTAGTAACTGGCCAACAGCTTTGTATCTAATTCAGTGTCTCTGTGTGTTATTTGGGGCTGGTGTGGCTCTGGGACCAGGCAGGCTGTGTGTGTGTGTGTGTGTGTGTGTGTGTGTGTGTGTGTGTGTGTGTGTGTACACCAACTCTTAACAAAATGGCACCCAACATGGGACCATTGGATGTCATTCTGTAAATATGTTTATCGTACTGGTTAATGAATATAACACTGTTGGCCAATAGGAAAGCAAGATAGGCGGGACTAGGAGAGGAGGAGGATTCAAATGAGAGTTAGGAAGAGATTCAACATGGAGGACAAAGAGAGCAGAATGCCGGGCCCTCTCTCCCGTAAGCCAAGACCATGTGGAAACATTTAGATTAACAGAAATGGGTTAATATTTAAGACAGAGCTAGCCAGTAAGAAATGCTAGTACAGGCTAACAGCTTTATAGCTAATACAGCGTGTCTGTGTGTTATTTGGGGCTGGTGCGGCTGGCTGAGGGACCAGACCGGCAGGGAAAACCTACTCTTAACAGGAAAGAGAGAGAGACAGAGACAGAGAGAGACAGAGACAGAGAGAGAGAGGTTATACAGGTAGGTATAGATATAATACTCTAGATATATGCCTTAAGGGAAGCATTCTAACTCTTAGTAGGGATGAGTAAATTCTTGCTCTGCCTCCCACCTACCTGTTCTGCCAGCCAGGCAATATGCTTGACTTCCTTGCTGCCTCCTGCTGTACTGGTTGCACCAAGCATGGCATTGAGTTCAGCCAATACCTGTGGGAGGAGAGCCATTATGTTGGTGTGGATAGCTACGAACCAGGAGTGTGCTGTGGCTGTATCTTTGCAGCGTAGGATCAAGGTGTTCCTGCTATCAGGAGAATGTAGCTCTATCAATCTGTATGGAGAGAGAAAAGAGAAAAATGACATAGGCTCCAAGTCATCACACCACCAGAGTTAACATACTAAATCTAGTCTAAAATTGTGATTTTTCAAGTAAAAATACTTTAATTCCTCAGAGTCCAATCCCAGAGAAACCACAAATACATGGGACAATAATAATGGCTGGATTTGTTGTACTGTGCCTATGGGATAGTCACTAGTGGGACACTTCACTTTGCCTTAATTTCCATGTCAAAGAAACAGAACCAGTACCTGTCCATTGCAGGCAGGAACACCAACACCCATACATGAGCACACGTGCACGCACATGCACATACACATATATTTTGTGTCATATGTATACCATGTACTCTAGGCAGGCATCACACTTGCTATGTAGCTGAGGATAACCCTGAACTCACATTCCTCTGGTCTTCACCTCTCAAGTACTGGGATTACAGGTGAATTTTACCACACAAAGCTAAGAGAATTTTATATTTTAAAAATTACAAACAAATAAAAAACCAAAACAAAACAAATAACAAACCAGGCGGGTGGCACACGAATCCAAGCACTCAGGAGGCAAAGGTAGGTGAACTCTGTGAGTTCAAGGCCAGACTGGTCTATAGAGTGAGTGCCAGGACAGCCAGGGCTGTTACACAGAGAAACCCTGACTTGAAAAACAAAAACAAAAACAAATTTTAATATTTTTAAGATAATTAGGAGCTGGAGAGATGGCTCAGTGGTTACGGGGACTTGCTGCTTCCTTTTCCAGTGGACCCAGGTTTGAATCTCAGCATTCAAATTAGGTGGTTCGAATAACAATAATAACATAAACTGCTTATAACCTCAGGTAGAGAATAGCCTCTGTGGTCACCTATACTTATGTGAACAGACACACACAAAAACACATAATCTTTTAAAATTAGGTAATTCTGATATAAGCCATAAAAAGTAATGAACTGAAATGAATGTTATTTGAAATAAAGAGATATTAGCAGGATATTTCTTTTCTTTGTGAATATTATTCTTTATGAAAATTTGGAATTTTGTTTATTTACGTATTTGAGACCAAGCCTCACTATGTAGTCCTGGCTGGTCTGGAACTCACTGTATGGACTCAGTGGGCCCCAAGCTCCCAGAGGTGCACTTGCTCCTGCCTCTTGAGTGCTGCGATTAAAGACATGTGCTGCTGCTGTACTACTATTACTATTATACTTGGCTAAAGCTAACTTTAGATCAGCAGTTCCAAGGTTGGCCTCTAGCATTATTAGCAGTCATGCATTAGGCATCCCCACCCTACTCTTCTAGTTCTGCAGTGAGATCAGGTCAAACTCAGGTCATCAGAGTTGTGCAGCAAGTACGTTTACAAGCTCAGTCATCTTGCTAGTCTACTTTTACTGATTTTTGTTTTTACTTTTTCATCTTGTATTGAGTTTTTGGAGGGGGGGCTGTTGTTCAATTAGTGTGTGTGTGTGTGTGTGTGTGTGTGTGTGTTTGTGTGTGTGTGTGTGTGTGTATGTGTGTGCATTTGGATACATGTGCCACAGTGTTGAGTGTAGAGGTCAGAGGATAACTTGTGGTAAACATTTTTCTCCTTCTACCATGTGAGTCCCAGGGATCAAACAGAGGTTGTCAGGCTTGGTGATAGGCAGCCTACCTACTTTCTTACTATTTTGAGAGAAGGTCTCATTATGCTGCTGATTGGCCTCAAATTCATGACAATCCTAAGTGCTGGGATGACAGGTCTGGATGGAATGCCATGCCAGCTCCAAATACTTTGTTTTTTTATATGGCAAGTGTTTATTCTCAAATTCTGCTTAATCTATAGTTTCTTCTAAGATTTATTTTATTTATTTGTTTGTATTTATGGTAACATGTTGGTACCCACAGATGCCAGAAGAGGTCATCAGATGCCTTAGAACTAGAGTCACAGGTGTGCGCTGGGAATTGAACTTGGGTCCTCTGGGGGAACAGCAATCACTCTCTAACACTGAGCCACCCCTTAAGCCCCCAATCTATACTTCCTCAGACACACATCAATTGAGCCCCTGCTAAATGACAGATAATGTGCTAGTACTGCAGAAACACAGACCAAAAGGGGGAAAAAAAAATCCAGTTTCTACCCTAATTGGGCCTACAGTCTAACAGGGAAAACAGAAAATGAACAGTTGATAAAACACAGTTAATTATAGGTTCCAAAAGATGTCATAAAGGATAGTTGGTCCTGGCTATTAAGAAGACCATGCCTTAAAAGACACTTTTGGCTAGGCGGTAGTGGTACATGCCTTTACATTAATCCCAGTATTCTGAGAGATAGAGACAGGCAGGTATCTGTGAGTTCCAAGACAGCCAGGGCTACAGAGAAACCTTGTCTTGAAAAATGAAACAAGACCCAAAAATAAATACACACACACACACACACACACACACACACACACACACACACACACACACAAGACTTCTGTGGTAGTAAAGGCAAAGTAGGACTGCAATGGAAACCTTTATACTTCTGGGCACACTTACCAAATTATTTCTATGAGGGGAGATCATTTATAAACCTGGTACCTCCCCTAAGAAGACTTTTCTTTTTTTGGTTTTCCAAGATGGCTTCTCTGTGTAACAGCACTGGCTGTCCTGGTACTCTGTAATCTGTAGACCTGGCTTGCCTCAGACTTACAGAGATCCATCTGCCTCTGTTTCCCAACCGCTGGGATTAAAGGTATGTGCTACCACTGCCAGGCTTAAGAAGGCTTTTTAAAAAGCTAATTCTAGGGCTAGTGAGATGGCTTAGTGAGTAGTACATTTGTTACCAAGCCTAATGGCCTGACTTTGATCTGAAGATCCTACATGGTGGAAAGAGAGAAAAGACTTCTGTAAGTTGTCCTCTGACTTCTATACATACACTGTGGCATGCTTGAACTCACATAATAAATTAATTTAAAAAAAAATAAAGAATAATCCTATAAGCTCAGAGAGCTCACTACAACAAAATTTGGGAAGCTAGCAAACAGCCATTGGGCTTAGGAAAGTGACTCTGAGTTGGTTTTGACATATTGACACAAGCTAGGGTCATCTACTAAAGGGTAACCTCAACTGAGAAAACAGGCAAGTCTATGGGGCACTTTTTGATTGATAATTGATGTGGGAGAGTCCAGCCCACTGTGGGCACTGCCACATCTCAGGCAGGTGGTCCTGGGTTTTGTAATAAAGCTGGCTCAGCAAGCATAGGGAGCAGGCCAGGAGTGCAGATTCCTCCATGGCATCTGCAGCAGTTTCTGCCTTGAATTGCCCTGATTCACCTCAGTGATAGAGTATGGCTTGAGAGTTCTAAGATGACATAAACCCTTTCCTCCCAAGTTGCTTTTGACCATAGTTTTTCATCACAGTAATAGAAACCCTAACTAAAATGAGTGGGAAAAGCAAAATTGCAGCCACATAATTCCTAAGTGGGTAGGGAATTGGTGGCAAGGTTATTTCTGAAAGTGAGACTAAAGTATGCACTACAAAGAGGCAGGGGGGACTGTAGTCTTGGCTACTTACTGAGTTATATCTCAAAAGATAAGAACAGGAAGTGGGAACATGCCTCAGTTGAGAATTTGAACCTAAAGTTCAATTCCTAACACTGCAAAGACAAGCAAAGCCAAAACCAAAAAGGCCAAACAAACAAAATCCAAACAAAATGCATCTAGCTGAGCATCATGGCTCCTGTGCTCAGGTAGTTAAGGCAAAATTGCAAGAAATTTGAGGCCAGCCTGGGCAATATAATAAATTCTAGGACAGTCTAAGTTACACCATGAAACTGTTATTAACAAACAAACAAACAGAATTCTCCATACTCAGTGGTCAGTAACTGCCATGACCTTATCCTAGCAAAAGAGTCAGAGCCATTATCATCCCCATCAAACTGTCTGGGAGAAGCCAATTCTTGGTTCAGACTATATGTCTTTACACTGACCATTTTCTAGAAGGACTTACTTATTTCCACCCCATTGCTCTGTGACCAAGGACAGCATAACATTCTTTAAACACATACTAAAATTTGCTGGCAAGAACCAGACAAGAAATTTCCTTCACTCCTCCTACTGACCTACTTAGCACTAAAGATAGAAATCAGTTCATCCTTCTTTAGGCACAAAACAATTACTTAATGGGGGAAAAAAACCAAAAATACCCTTTACACGGTATATAGTCCTGAGACAGTCTCTCAGATAGGTCATGGAGTCCTTAGCCACTGAGTAGCCTATTAACACAGAATAGCTTCTAAAAATCCTGATATTAGACCCTAATTATTAATAGCTGGAAGAATGAAAATAAATCTGCTATAAAGTAAAACCAAGCCTGATTAATCAGGAGTAGACACTTGGACAAGAGAGCTTGAATGACGAAATGGGCAAGAAGTTGTCTTGTAGGTGGGATCACCAACATTCATGAAAAGCGAAATCTTGTAGATTCTTGGAAAGGAGTTAATCAAGACAACAATAAACTCCCAAGCAGAACTGAGTCTAGGACCCAGAAGAGTCTGACTTGGAGCAGTCCTCAAAACTAACATAGGCAACATAATAATGCTTGATGAGTTGTTTTAAAGGGATGACTGAAATGAAAGCTCTGCTAATAGCACACATGGAGGCAGTCTGCCAGTAACTGAGCCTATAGGACGGGGGCGCAGCAACAATGTTAGAGGTTTTGGCCTGTACTCAAACCACTGAGGATTTCCGGGGAAACTTAATTACAATTTGAACAGATAAGTCAAATCAATATTTAGATAGAAGCATGGAATTTTAAGTTCAGCCTATATTACTTTATCTACTTGGTTATGTCTTTGATATAACCTATGAGTTTTTAGTAATAATCTTGTGATTTTTATAGCACAAACTTCACATGTACCTTTTACTAAAAAATAGAATGAAGATGTGAAACTGTGAGTGAATGCAAAAACCAGATTAAAATTGTTATTCAGCCAGGCAGTTGTGATGCATGCCTTTACTCCCAGCACTTGGAAGACAGAGGCTGGTATAACTCTGTGAGTTCAAGGCCAGTCTGGTTTACTGAGTGAGTACTAGGACAGGGCTGCTATACTGAGAAACTCTGTTTTTTGTTTTTGTTTGTTTGTTTGTTTGTTTTTAGGTTTTTGAGACAGGGTTTCTCTGTGGCTTTGGAGGCTGGCCTGGAACTAGCTCTGTAAATCAGAGATACCCCTGCCTCTGCCTCCCGAATGCTGGGACTAAAGGCGTGCCACCACCGCCCAGTGAGAAATCCTGTCTTTAAAAAAAAAAAAAAAAAAAAAAAAAAAAACCACCACCACCAGGGCTGGAGAGATGGTTCAGAGGTTAAGAGCACTGCCTGCTCTTCCAGAGGTCCTGAATTCAATTCCCAGCAACCACAATTCCCAGCAACTACAATGAGATCTGGTATCCTCTTCTGGCATGCAGGCACTATATACATCATAAATAAATACATCTTAAAAAACAAAAACAAAACAAAACACCACCACCAACAGCAAAATTCTACATTCCTACGGACACTATGCTACCTGCTAAGGAACAGGCTCATGTTCTCTCATGGACTTCACCATTAATTCATTAGTTTTCAAGTTTCACAACACAACACATAATTATCAGAAGCATCTAGTGAGGCAGTGGAAACTCAGGTGGGCAAAGGCAGTAACATTCATTTACTCACTTCCCTTTTGGTTTTAGTGAAACCTTTGCATAGAAATGAAAGATGAACTATAATGAGATTCTACCACATACCCGTCAGAATAGTTAATGCCAACAATGCTGGCAAGAACATGGAGCAATGGAAATTCTCACACTGTTAGCTGTTGTTGGTGTTAGCATAAAATGGCAGGTCACTTTTGAAAGAATGCCTGCCTGGAAATTTCTTTTTTCTTTCTTAGATTTCTTTTATGTGTTCAATGTGTTAATGTTTTGCCTCCATAGATGAATGTGTACCAGGTGTGTGCCTGGTGTCCATGGAGGTCAGGAGTCTAATCACTTGGGACTGGAGTTACAGATTGCTGTGAGCCACATGGTGCTGGAATGAACAGTCCACTGGAAGAGCAGCCTAACCGCTGGGCCATTTATCTAGCCCTGGGAGTTCCTTTTAAACAAAACACACACCTAACATCTGTTTGTTTGCTGAGGAAAGGTCTTGCTATGTAGCATGACTGGTATGAAACTCACAGAAAGCCTGCCTGCCTGTGCTTCTAGAGGGCTGAATTAGTGTTGGAATTAAAGGCTTGCACCACCATTCCCTGCCACATCTACCACTTGACATGGCAACTCACTCTACTCACTAAGTTCACCAAAGCAAAACAAAATGGTGTGGCCAAAAAAAGATTTACAAAATGGGCATGACAACCAACTCCAAACTAAAAATTGCTCAGGTGACTATCAAGAAGGCACAGTTAGGATAGGAGAGATGGCTCATCAGTTAAGAGCACCAGCTGCTTTTCCAGAGGACCTGGATTTGATTTCCTACACCCACATAGTTGTTCACAACCATCTGTTACATTGGCCTCTCTTCTGGCCTCTGTGGGGCACAGGCATACATGTAGGTAAAATACTCATAAAATAATTTTTAGAACCCTACAGATAAATAAATGGACATCTTATCTTCCTCTAGCACACTCTATCTTATTCTTACTGATGTTGGAGCTCACTGACTAGCTAGGCTGGCTGGCCAGCAAGACCCTAGGATCTTTCTGTCTCTAAGCATGGGATTCCAGGTCATACCACACACTTTTAAGAATGTAACTCTGCCAATTTTATAACCATTTTCTTATTTAACCCTCATAGAATTTTCATTTTGTTTGAAAGGAAACTGAAGTGTAAAGAAAACAAATAGCTTGGCCAAAATGCTACAGCCCACATGTTTGGCTCTGTCTTCTAGGTCTTACAACTCAAGTGTGCTTAGGTCATGATTTTGTATGTTTTTTTGTTTTTTTTCCTGCTAAGACAAACAGGACATGTTCACATCCTGGAAATAAACAAAGTTAGATGTGATCCCTACCAGCTACTTGTAAGTCTGCTGCTTGCTTTTCTCTAGAAAATACTGTAATGCAAGTTAAAGCATCACCCTCATAGAATAACCATCAGTTTCTTTTCATTTGTATCTTATAAAAAGATAGCCATTTTCAAATGTGGTATTTCAGGTAAGAAAAATTCCTTTTCAGCAGTTAAACTGAATCTTTACACTAGCCTCAGCCACCTGAGCCCCAGTCTTGTACAGCATGTCATGGCTAAATATGAGGATCATCTGAATGGAATGAAGGATGTGGTACATACCCCAATATTATGCAGTGTTTTGACTTTTGATAAGATGAAAGCACTAGGTTTCACCACAGCATCTTTGTATGTGTACCCGCATACTTTTTCTCAATTGTTCTCTTCTCCAGCTGGTTCCCCTTCTGCCCTCACTGAGTTCTCCTTTCTCCCCCACCACCCCCAAGACTGTGGAACTTCTTTATTTACTCTGGGAGGCACCACACAGTTCCCCAAAGGCAACAAAGCCCCTTTGCTGTGTGCACCACTGTTTAAACTGCTGCTATAGGCAGCAATAGTTCTTGGGTTGGGTGCCAGAGGCTTCCATTCTGCTTTCCTTTTACATGTAATCCATTACTATCTTGTATCTCCCTTATGATTGCTTTCTCCCTCTCATAATCCCTGTCCTAGTTTCTTGAGCTGCAAACATACATACAGATAGTCTACTACAATTTTAGCAGTTTCATATTGCTCTCTACACTTGGTTCTGAGGATCTCTTTCAAACCTGACAGTTATGAAATGCTTCTAGTATATGGGGCTAGAAAGAGATTGCTTAGGAGTTAAGAGCACTTGTTGCTTTTGCAGAAGACTGAGGCTCATGACGGTGGTGGTGCATGCTGCCTTTAATCCCAGAACTCAGGAGGCAGAGGCAGGTTCATCTCTGAGTCTGAGGCCAGCCTTGTCTAAAGAATGAGTTCTAGAATTACACTGGGAAAGCCTGTCTCAAAAACCTCAACCAACCAACCAACCAAACAAACAAACAAACAAAAAAGAAGACCAGGCTCAATTCCCATCACCCACATGGTTTACAAATGTCTGTAACTCCAGTTCAGGGAGATCTGATTTCTATGGCAATAAATATTTATGTGGTACACAGACATACATGTAGGCAAAATACTCACACACATAAAATAAAGACATCTTTTAAAATGTTGCAGCATATGACTGAACCAAGAATGCAGCCCCCAGTTTTAAGGAAAGTCACGGTGACTATGTCTAACCTCGTAATATAGTAAAATCATAATCACCTTCATCCTTTTTTCTTTCCCTAGCCCCACAACCCCTCTTCTCCAGAAATTTTACATGCTTTGCTCTTTTCTCCAGCTTCTAGTTGCATCAGCCACACCATAGGAATGTATTCTAGAAGGGATTTATCATGAAAGGGTTTTAACATTTCTGCCCTCCTTGGTGTTGTGTGTACTAAATCAATTAAGGCTTTTTGCTTTGTGATTTTTCTGTAACTGGTTTACAACCTAGACTAATCTGGAACTTTAAATTCACAGTGATCCGCCTTCCTCAGTTTCCCAAGAGCCGGGATTAAAGGTGAGAGCTACCACAACTGTCTCAGTTATGCTTCCTTTATGCTACAATTTCTTGGGATGAAGATATGGATCAAGGTTAAAAGCACCTGATGTTCTGGCAAAGCACCTGAGTTTGTCACCTCAGTACCCATGCTGGGCAACTTACTACTGCTTCTAAATCCAGTTTTGACCTCTGCAGGCATCCACACACAGTATTCACATAAACAAGAAAATTTTATAGACTTAAAAATAAGCTACAATTTTTTTTTTTTTGAGATACTACATAAAACACCCTAAGTATAAATCACACGAAAGCCTTACATGTTCAAGAAGGTCATTCTTGGCTGGTCTGGAATTCACTATATAGACCAGTTTTATCTTGAATTCAGAGGTCTGCCTGCTTCTTCCTCCCTAGTACTGGAATTTAAGACAAGTGCTACTATGCCTGATGGACAAGCCTGGCTTCAGTTTCTTGCTGTGTTCCATGTTCTTTTACCCTACTCTGTTTAGGCAGATGGGTGTATTCAGATCAGAGACCACAAGAATGAAAGCATACTGGGCCTATCTTTAGGTCTCTGGATGAGGGTTTTTTGGTTTTGTTTTGTTTTTTGTTTGTTTGTTTGTTTGTTTTAAGTCACCCCCACTCTGCCAAATCCCTGGCCTAACAGAGTCTAACAGTACTTTTTCACAAAGTCACTGAAATTAAAATCATTATAAAACACAAGAAGGAAAATTATAAATTATTCATTCCACTGCTTGCATTTCATAGAAGACATGGGTCTGTGAAGCCAACTTGTCACATTGCCAGTTGATGTCCCGGATCTACAATGTGGCCTCGGAACTATAATGTTACTCACAATTAAGAAATTTCCTTATAGACGGATAGTGATGGCACGTGCCTTTAATCCCAGCATCCAGAGGTAGAGGCAGGTGGATCTCTGCAAGTTCAAGGCCAGCCTGGTCTACAAAGTGAGTTCCAGGACAGCTGGGGTTTTTATAGAGAAACCCTGTCTCAAAAAACTAAAAAGAAATAAATATCCTATAAAAAGACATGGGAGGCTGGGTAAGAGGATGGTGGGTTTGAGGCCATTCAGGGTTCCACATTAAAGACAGATCTCTAATGTCAGAATATCATTTTTCTCCTTAATAATTTACTCGGCAGGAGGCACTGATTCTGTGTTGTGTCCTTGAGTTTGTAAGGCTGAGCATGTGATGCTCTCAACAGTCATGCTTACCTGTTCTCCAGATCTGGCATGCTTAGGTTTCTAGCAGCAAAGCACATTTTGAGAGGGATGACCTTCCTGTCCTTGGTGCTGTTCTGATGTTTTGGAGAACCAGAGTCTTCACTGCCACTGAAGTTTGGTGACTGGGGAGCAGCACCTTCCCACGGCAGATCTGATACTAAAGATGGCTTCTTGATATATGGTGTTACTTCTCGGATGAACTTGACTATAAAAAACACAATACAAAATAAAAAGAGCAAAGGAGGTTAGTATTTTTGTTTCTGATCAAATGAAAACTGAAATATTCACATACATGTAACATCTAGAGCAAAGTAAAAATCAAAATTCAAATGCTATTAATGTCCTTGAGCTTTATTCAACATTTTCTGAACTCACCTTAATGTTTCCACCCACTGAAATACACACAACAATCTTAATCTCTTTTGTACATGAGAGCCTTTCAAATGTCAGAAAAATGTATCTTTCTTCCCTCTATACTAAAGCAAGTATTTCAGCCCAATTGATAAAAGGGCAAATAAGGCTTAGACCCTAACCTATAGGAATGCTTCACCTGGATGGGGTGGAGTAAGACACACAAACATTATTCTGTGTTTAAAAAAATGTGTCAAAGTATATACAAGTACAAAGTCAATTCAACTGAAACCCCTTGCCTTTTCAAAATAGTTTATTCCCATTAAATCCTCTTTTGAATACATAATATAGGTTGAATATCCCTTATCTGATATGCTTGCCAGCAGAAGCCTTACAAATTTTGAAGTATTCATATATACCTGGAGGTAAAAAATATTTGTATATACATGGGAAGATGAACAGGAAATTGGCTTTCATATAAACAGTATAAATATGCTTGAAGGCAACTTAGGCAAGAGCATCTTCATTTAGACTGTAGTATTAGGTCAGGTATGGAATTTTCCACTAGTATCTTGGATGTATTTTAAAAGCTTCAGGTTTTGGGTTTTTGAATGAGATATCACTGATACATATTCACATAAAACAAAACCCAAAGATTTTATAATAATGATCGATTTCCATCTCTAAAGGTAACTATCGTGTGATCATGTAGAGGTGCTACATATGCTAAGCACAGTGTAAGAACAGACATATCTGTCTGTCTGTGTATCCATCAATTTTGCTTGATGGTAGTATAGTATGCTTACTATTTGCTACTTGTATTTTTATTTAGTAATGTTGACAGCAGTCAGTAGGTCATTATCGCCCCCCCCAATGCCATCCAATAATGGTGTTTTACGAACACCCAACACACTGGAAAGGCCTTTGGGAAGGGACTTGCTGGCTCGGTCCTCGCTACTTCAAAGCTCTGTGGTTACCTGCTGCTTCTAAGGTCCTCACCTAAACAATCAGAGTGATTCTAAATAAGTGTAAGCTCTGGCATACAGTGAGTAATCAATAAATAGTGGGTGCCTTTCTTTTGCCTTCCTGACTCCTGACTTAGGAAGCTGCAGAAATTTTAAAAATTAACCCTGGTCAGTAGAAGAGATGAAGCCATTGTCTTAAATTATTAAATTAATCTCAGCACTTGGGAAGTAGAGATAGGTGGATCTCTGTGAGTTCATGGCCAGCTGGGTCTGTGTAGAAAGTTCCAAGCCAGCCAAGGCTACAAAATGAGACCCTGACTCAAACTAACAAATGAAACAGACAAACAAAAAACACCATACCAATATCTGCTGAAATCATACTAGGAAACAATTCTAATGTTGCTATTTAAACATAGTACAGATACTTGCATATGCACACATCTTTTTCTTGCATGTTTTTTTTTTTTTTAAAATGTGTCTCTGGGTGGAGAAAGTAAAAGCTTGCTGCCTTGGGTCACCAAGGAGATTTTTCATCCTGGAAGAATGAGCAGGATTGTAGCCAGTATATCCCTTGAGCAGCTGACTCAGGCATTTCAGCACACACTTGAGCTTTGTGCTTTCAGGAAAGCATTAGATCACGAGAACTTGGCAGAAATTCCTAAGGTTTTCAATCAATGCCAATGGCAGAGACATGCTTTTTGAACACTTACAGCGTGCCATGCCAGCAACCAGGCTGCCAACCGGGGGAAACAAAGCCATTCTAAATGAGTACCCTTGAAAAGTACAATGATTAGAAGATTCTTAATGATCTACTCAGAACTAGCATCTCTAATATGATTAGTACAAACATGCTAAAACAAAAGCAAAGCAGACACACACCCAACCTAAGGGCCGCTATATTAAAAGAGCAATGACTATGGGCTCAGAGCAGCCCACTGGTAGACTGCTTTCCTAACATGCACTGAGCCCCTGGTTTGGCAATCAGCACCTCACAAACCAAGCATGGTGGTTTAAGCCTGAAATCCCAGTACTCAAGTAGTGCAAAGAGGAGAATAAAAAGTTCATGGGAATCAGTCTACCACAGGACCTGGCAATCCCCCTCTTAGGCATATACCCAAATGGTCCACATCCATGCAACAAAGACATGTGTTCAACTATGTTCGTAGCAGCATTATTTGTAATAGCAAGAACCTGGAAGCAACCTAGATGCCCCTCAACTGAATGGATAAAGAAGATGTGGCACATTTACACAATGGAATACTACTCTGTGGGAAAAAACGGAATCTTGAAATTTGCAGGAAAATGGATGGAACTTGAAACCATCCTGAATGAGGTACCCCAGTCACAAAAAGAGGAACATGGTATGTACTCACTCATATATGGACTTTAGACATAGTGCAAAGGATCACCAGTCTACACTTCACACTGCCAGAAAAACTAGGATGCAAGGAGGATTCTAAGAGATTTATATAAAGTCCCTCACAGAAGGGGAAAGGGACAAGATCTCCTGAGCATATTGGGGGGGGCAGTGAGTGGAGAGGGAGCTAGGAGAAAGAGAAGGGGAGGAGAGGAAAGCACGTGGGACTAGGAAGGTTGAACAAGGAGAGGAATAGACGAGAAAAAGGAGAGAAAGAAATAGAGAGAGAGCCTAAATGAGGAAGCCATTGTAGGTTTGAAGAGAAAACTGAATCTAGAGAAATGTCCAGACACCTACAAGACTGACTCCAACTATCAGTTTGAGCAACAGTGGAAAGGCTACCATAAATGCCCTTCCCTGATAATGAGAACAATGACTAACTTATCCACCATCATGGAGCCCTCATCTAGTAGCTGATGGAAACAGAAGCAGACACCCACAGCTAAACACTGAGCCGAACAGGAATCCAGATGCAGAGAGGAAGGACAAGACCAAGCTACAGAAACACATAGAGACAGCTGACCTGAACAAGGAGGAGCTAATGGGTCACCAGATTGATAGCTGGTAATCCAGCATTGGATTGACTCAGACCCCCTGAACGTGGGTCTCAGTTAGGACTGAGCAGTCTAAGGGACCTCAGACAGTGGGATCAGAATGTATCCTTGGTGCACAAAAGGATTTTGGGAGCACATTCCCCATGGAGGGATACTCCCTTAACTAACCTAGAGGCAGGAGAGAAGGCCTAGTCCCTACTCCAAATGACTAGACAGATTTAGATGACCCCTCCTGGAGGGCATCACCCTACATGTAGAGTGGGGGGTGGGTGGCAGGAGGCATGGGAGGATGGGCGAGAGGGAGGGCGAGAGGGAGGGAGGGAGGGAGAGGGAACTGGGATCGATATGTAAAATAAAAATAATTTTAAAAGTTCATGGTCATCTTGGCTGGATACTAAGTTCAAGGCTTGCCTGTGCTACATGAAACCTTTGCAAAAAGAAACAAGAAAAAGAAAAGTGTTAAATTTCACTTGAGATTATGGTATTGCTATCTGTACATCCAGCTAATTAGCCATCCATAATGTGTAAAGCCTATAAATTAATATTTTTGTCATATGCTTCCAGGCTGTCACAGAACCAACCTGGACAATGACCTGAAAAGAGACACCTTTACAACCAACCCACTGGCTTTCAGTTTTTCCCCTCATAGTTAAAGATCACCCTCAAAATAGACTCACCACTGGGGAGGTAGAGGCAGGTAGATCTCTGAATTTAAGGCCAGCCTGGTCTACAGAGCAAGTCTCATGACTGCCAGGAAGTGGGGTGGGGTGGAGGGATTATTATCTACTAAATAACCACACTTCTTAAAATAACCACACACCAATGTTTGTCAACTAAACTCTAAACTCTCAGAGGCTAGAGCTAATTTTCTGTCTTACCTGAATGGATCACTCTTATTTAAAATGAAAGGAAGTGCCTAGGTGATAGTAGTAGAGTTCTTGCCTAGGACTTGAAGCTTTAGGTTCCATCCAAAACAAAAAGATTCAAAGAAAAAACAAAAGTAAAAGAGCTCCTATCCATTCTGAGAAGTATCAGTCTAACCCCATCTCCTTTCCCTTTTTCTGTTTTTTTGAGACAGGGCTTCCCTGGGACTAGCTCTGTAGTACAAGCTGACCTCTAATTCACATAGATCCACCTGCCTCTGCCTCCTAGTGCTGTGACTAAAAGTGTGCTCCACCACCGCCCAGTCCCTTCTTCTTTTTCAAATAACAAAAACACGGCTGGTATGAGATAGTTCACCTGGAAAAGGTGCTTGCTGCCAAGCCTGAGGATCTCAGTCCCAGAGACCCACAGAGAGGAGAGAAAAGACTCTAGTAAGTTGTCCTCTGACCCCTGCAAGCACATACACAAAGTAAGTAATTGTAATTAACAAACACTGTCTATTTTGTACATGTATCTATAAATTAAAATATTATAGTGCTTTTATATATATATATGTTGATTTTAAATATATAATTCTGCGTATTTTAAATATAATGCCTGTATTATGTATATTTAAAAATAAGGTCATCAGTTAAATAGCAAGTTAAGACTGCCTCAAAAGGGAAAGAGAGGAGAAAGGAGGAGGAACGGAGAAAAGAATGTTTCTATAGTTTTAAAATTTTGTTTGTTTTGTTTTTCAAGAAAGGATTTTTCTGTGTAACCCTAACCCTGACTATCCTGGAACTCATTCTGTAGACAGAAATATGCCTGCCTCTGCCTCCTGAGTTCTGGGATTAAAGGTACACGCCACCACTACCCAGCTAAAATTTTATTTATTCGTGTGTACCTACTTGGCCTATATATGCACACTAACATGTAATACCCACAGAGGCCAGAGGGCCTCAGATTCCCTAAACCTGGAGCTATATGTGACTATGAGCAAATGAAGTGATACTGGGAACTAAACTCAGGTTCTCTGCAAGGGCAGCCTGTGGCAGACTATTATCATAAGGTGTGTGACTTTTGTTTATGCTGCATTTAATTCTGTGAAGCTGTGATTCTTTGCCTGTCTAAAATACCTGATGGGCCAGGAGGTGATAGTACAGGCCTTTGATCCCTGCACTTGAGACCAGCCTGATCTACAAAGTGAGTTCCCGGACAGCCAGGGCTACACAGAGAAACCCTGTCTCAAAAAAAAAAAAAAAAAAAAAAAAAAAAAAAAAGCCACTTCAAAGGGGAGTGATTATTTGTGGTCAATAAAAAAGAAAAACAAACAAAACACCTTATAGTCCTAATAAAGATCTGAAAGGCCAATAGTGAGGCAGGAGTAAGATACGAGGAGGGCTGATAGGAGAGAGTAATAGGAGAAGAACAGAGTATGGAGAAAATGGAGAGAACAAAGAGGAGGAAGGCAGGTGCCAACCACTCAGACAGCCAAAGAATGAAAGGGAAAGTAAGATATTCGGAATTAAGAAAGATAAAAGCCCAGAGGGAAAAGGGAGACAGGTTAATTTAAGATAAGAAAAATTAGCTAGGTGAATCTTTCTGAATTCAAAGCCAACCTGGTCTACAGAGTGAGTTCCAGGACAGGCTCCAAAGCTACAGGGAAACCCTGTCTCAAAAAAACAAAAACAAAACAACAACAACAAAAGCTGGTTAGAAACAAGCCAAGCTAAGACCTGGGAATTCGTAACTAAGAATAAGCCTCTGGGTGTCATTATTTGGGAGCGGGGGTGATGGGCCTCTCAAAAAGCCAAAAAAAAACCCCAAACCAAACCAAAACACAACAGCACCCACTAAGCCTCTTAACCACTAAGCCATTTCTCCAGTCCCCTTTCTTCCACCCAAGAGAGATAAATAAATAAATAAATACTGAAGGGAAAAAGATAAAAGATTCCCAATTTTACTCTATGTTTTAAACTTTTCTAGTATAATAATTTCCATATCACACCAACTCTTAAGTACTATTTAAGAAGCACCATATCACATTCCATTGTCTATCACAATTTTCTAGGCTATTCCCTAATCACTGGGTACTTAGTTTTAATGATCTGCAATGAACATCTTTTTTCAGGAAGATATTAATTACCTGGTCAAAAAAATATTCCTGATAAACATGGGTAAATTGTTTCCCCAAAGCCAGATTTTATTATTTTATACTCTAAGTAGCATGTCCATGTGCCATAAACTGATATGTGATGGTTAATTGTGATTGACAACTTGATTGTAAGACATGCCTCTGAGTGGCTGAGAGTATTTTCCCAGAAGGATTGGCTAAGAGAACCTTCCTATGCCCAGATATGAGGTATGAGGGGAAAGCTGTTTGCTTTTTACCTGCTGACTTTTAATTCTTGCTGGTGCAAGCATCTACCTTATTGCTGCCTCTATTGTCATCTTTGGCTGACAATGGAACCCAGTCTTCCAGGTGGACTGAAGACTGGTGATTCTCCAGGAATCCTCCAGGCATTAAGTGCCAGACTAGGACTGTTGAGGAATCTAGCCATGTGGACTGGTCAGCTGCTGAGTTCTCAGCTTCTCCAGCAGTAGACAAACCACTGTTGGACTATCTAGTCTATATCATGTAAGCCAATCTGCTAAATCCCCTTTGTAATATATACTCATCCTAATAGAAGTTATCAACTTTCACACCTGTACATATAAATCCCAACTGTACTGAAATAACTGAGACTTTGGTCTGTTTACAGTATAATTTCTCCTTGGTAGAAGACTTTTTAACTACTAATCTAAAATGGTCAAGTAGCTGTGGGTTGTTCATAAAGTAAATAAAATACCTCTTACATAGATTAAAAATTTTTTTCTTTGTAACAGTTCCCTCAAACTCTAACAGAATACATGAGTTTATTTTAAACATCCTGGGCTTTTACATTTTTAGATGCTTTTGTGAGAAGATAGCCACTAGTAAATCTGCCTTTGGAAACTGCATGATTATTTAAGACCCTTACATTAGTAAAGAAACAGGAAATTCCTTCTGTTTCATACTGATTCATATTCACTCATTACCCATCCTCCTCTCTCTCCAGTCAAATCATTCCATTTAGGGGCCTGAAGGTGAAGAGGGCGACAGAGGACACAAGGTCTGCTGTTCTCAGCAGGGCAGATCTTCCTGGCCTCTTCTCTGGAGTTTTACTTTTTTTTTTTTTTTTTGGACAGGACTCAGGCTGCCCTTGAACTTGCAATGATCTTCCTGCCTCTGCAAGTTAAGTGCAGAAATCACAAGCACAGGCCACCACACCCACAGCAATTTAGTTTCTATGTTTTTTTTTGGGGGGGGGGTAGTTAAGTATGCTCTTCCTGCTTCTTTCTCTACAAAGAAGTACTGCTTCATATGAAACAATGTGTCGTTTATTTTTCATTTACCTTTTTTGGGTGACATAGCCCATGCTGGTCTTGAGTTTGCCATCCTCCTGCCTCAGCCTTTTGAGTACTGGGAATGAGAGGTCTGTGCTACTATACTTAGTGAAAAGTTCTGATCATGTAAAGTTTGAATTTTTTTTCTTTTAAAATTTTCCACAGGGCCTTGCTGTGTAGCCCAGGCTGACCTTCTTGGCTTTGACTACAAATTACAGATATGTTAGGAATCACCACAGCTATCCTGCAGATTTTTTTTCAAAATAATTCATTTTTATTTTATATGAAGTGTTGTTTTGCTTCTGTTTGAGGGTGTTGGATTCCTTGGAACTGCAGTCACGGACAGTTGGGAGCTGCTGAGGATTGAACCCTAGTCCTCTGAAGAGCAGTCAGCACTCTTAACTTCTGAGCCATCTCTCCAGCCCCATATCCTGCAGATTTTTCCATTCTTCTTTGAAACAGAGTCAATGAGAAAGGGAGTATGCAAAAAGTTTTACTAACTTAAATTCTTAAATTGTACCAAAATGTTTAAATAAAATACACTAAACTTGTAAGCAAAAAGTTTTGTTAGAATACTACTGTCTTTCATGATGTGACTACAGCACACCTGGCTTTGCCCAATGCTGAGGACAGAGCACAGGAAAAACCCTGGCACATTAGCAAGCACTCTACCAACAGATGGCTCCCTCCACCCCCACCCCAGAAAAAGTTTCTTTGTATAGTTCTGACTGTCCTGGAACTCACTCTGTAGGCCTTGAACTCAGAGATCTACCTGCCTCTGCCTCCTGAGTGCAGGGAATTTAAATGCATGTGCCACACCAACACCTGAATTCTTTTTCTTATTGTTTTTATAACCCACTAAGAACATATAAAAATGTAATACTAACCCTAATACCAACTAAGTAATTGAGAGAGTTAAAGAAACATATATTAACACATATGAACTGTCTAGACAGCAAGCACTGAACATAAATGGTCAGTAGAGTAAAATTATGTAAGATTAATGGTATCTGGAGATGGAACTCCAGAGAGCTCCCAAAAGATAGCAAGCCTTCCCACCCCCTACCCACCACCCCCATCTTTCAAGACAGGGTCTCTCTGTGTAGCTCTTGCTTTCCTGGAACTCACTCTGTAGACCAGGCTAGTCTCGAACTCACAGAGATCTGACTGTTTCTGCTTCCCGAGTGCTGGATCAAAGGCGTGTGCTACCACTGCCTGGGTGCTTGAGCAATTCTTTATATAAAATATTTGATACCAATTTCTAGGCAACACTTGTTGATAATTGTTTTTTGTCTTCCCTTTCACAAAGACCAATTTTTGACAGCACACATTCTTTCTTATTTATTATCCCCCAGAATTTCATGTGTCGCCATCCTGGTACTTGTCATGTCACGGTTTTGTTTTGTCATCTACTCTGCATGCCCGATGGCACACCCGAGGGTTAAAACACTATGAGATCCCAACAGAGGTGACATTACATGCCTACAACTCCAGGATTTAGGCAGGAGGATGAGGTGTTTAAGGCCAGCTGGCCGATATAAGGCCCTGTCTAACAAGAAAAAATAAACAGAAAGAAAGTTATGTCCCACCCACCAAATTCCCAAAAAACTCTAGGCCAACAGATAAAGTAAAAATTGGGATATAAAATACAATAAATGCTATAGAAATATAAAAGTAAAATGTTATACATAATCAAATATATTAGCAAAACAAAAAGAAACAATGAAAATACTTATAAAAATACTAAGCAAAAAGTTCTAGTCATTTAAGTGCAAGGAAATCCATCTCTTTCATTGCTGCTAAGTAGATGTATCTTGGACTAGCTGGATAAACCGGATGGTTTGTTTTAGATCAGCACACTGAGTGATACACTATAAACGGAAACACAGTATTAACCCAAGCACAATAGCTGCCTTTACAGGGTCAGCAAGCACTCCATCCTGAACATCCAGTGAGAGCCACCACTGGGAATAAGAACTTCATCCAAGTTTCCATATCTGCAACCACTTTGCAACTTTTAAAACTGTACAAAAAGGACTGCTATTTGTAACTGCCAGACTTTTATTGTCATTAGAGATCTTCTGAACAATTTGGTAGAATAACCAAGTTCAGAAGAAAAGAAAAAGATGAAATCAATTGTGTACTCTCCTTCCTTGTGTAACATAACTAAGGAATGTGGCTGCAGCACACTAAGACCAACCCAGCTGAGCTACAGTGTAATATTTATATATCAAATAACAACTAATAACAATGTTTGGTTAGTTTTGTTGATTAGATTATAATGAAAACAAAGAGTAGAACAACTCCAACATCAAAATTATTAGTAGAATGGCAGGGATTACAACCCATAAAATAAAATGAGTTTATGCTGATATGAACAAATTAACTACATAAATACAGGAAAGAATCAGCTCTTTCTTACAGAAGAATACTAATTAAAAATACCAGAGGGGGTTCCTGGGGATATAACTCAGTTGGTAGAAAGACTGCCAACCAGGTCCATGAAACCAGGTCCAACCCCAGGATTTCTGTAACCCCAGAATTTAGGAGGTAGAAGCAGGAGGCTCAGAACTTCAAGGTCATCCTTGGCACATGGTGAGCTTAAAGCCAGTTGGATGCATTAGACTTTCCACAACAGGAACAGTAATAACAATAGGAGCAAAAGAACAAAAACAAACAAACAAAAACATCAACTAAACATCTTTCTTTGAGGAGAAAATATACATGTTAACATAAAACCATCAAGAAGCTTAAATAGATCAGATTTCCTAGGATTATGGTGATACTACTACTACTACTACTACTATTATTATTATTATTATTATTATTATTATTATTATTATTATTATTTTGAGACAAGGTAGCCCTGGCTGTCCTAAACTCAGTTATCCATCTGCCTCTGCCTCCTGAGAGCTGGGATTAAAGTCATGTACCACCACACCTGGCTGGTTGGTACAAACCACTAAATACTAGAAAAAAGATACAACAAAAAGAGAGGGCTTTTTCTAATATACCTGAAACATACACATCACTGCCTTAGAGATTTGAGATCCTCCCCACTCTGACCAGGCTCTATTACTGTCCAACCATAAACAAATTACTTAATCTCTAGGCTTGTATTATAATAATCTGTGTAATGACTGTTATATTGCTATTACATGCTATTAAGAGTGTCAGCTAAATATAAATCATCACAGACTGCAGTATCATTACTCATTCAGCCTTTGGGGAGACCTTATAATTCCAGAGGTATATAAGAATACTCCTTGATTTGTCATCTGCAGAAAACCAGACACTAAACAAGCACATTCTTACACTCTAGCTCCTTCATAATGGCCCTTCCAGGTACTAATCTAATTTTTATAAAGCCAATTAATTCTCCACAGTACCAACCAACTATAGTTCTGTATGGGACCCAAGGCTAAATAATGAAGAGTTTGAAGAGTTTCTCACTTTTTTTTTTTTTTTAATGTAGAACATTTACTGGGGGAAGGGGAGGAAGGGAAGGGAAGAGAAAAGGGAGAAAAAGAGACAGTGACAGAGACAGAGACAGAAAAGGCTGCCTCTTCAGAAATGACAGAAAGAGGAGCTTCTCATTCTTATCTAAGGTCCCCGCCCCTCCAAACCCACACAGGGCTTTTCTGTGTAGCCCTGGCTGTCCTGGGAATAGCTCTGTAGACCAGGCTGGCTTCGAACTCACAGAGATCCACCTGCCTCTGCCTCTGAGTTCTGGGTTTAAAGGTGTGTGCCACCACAGCCCCGCCTTATCTGAGGTTTTACAGATAATGACAATGTGAGTTCATTGCAGACACTTGAATGTCTAACCTAGCACCCACTTCTAATCTCAGGTCTTTTTGTTAAAATTAATCACACACTTCTCCAATCTTTGCTGCAGGCCCACTGTTGGCCGATAAGAGATATTTCATAGCTGAAACACCCTGCATTTAAGAGAGATATCACTCCTTCCCTTCCTTCCTTTGTTTTGAGACAGGATCTCATTCTGTAACCCATCCTGGCCTCTCACTATATAGACAAAGTTGACCTTGAACTTGAGGTGATCCTCCTGCCCCCATCTCCCAAATGATGGATTATAGTTATGTGCCACCATACTCAGCTGGGAACACTTCTCTTGATAAGAGAACAGATCCCACCAGCAACTCTCTCTTTCATTCTACCTTTGAACTTACATCTCAAGGCAGCTTTAGATATGTCAGGCTCTACAACTATAATACAAACTCACTACAAATAACATAACATGATTATCATAAGGTGTTGCTGCAGTCCTTTAAGAACCAATTTCAGACCTCTTAAAACATTCTTTGCACTTACGCCATTCTTGGTTATGTCTTCTTTTCCTTGTACCAATTACACTCCTAACTTACATGATGTCCAAACTCAATTCTCTCCAACATCATGCCTTCAATGTTTAAACTACTTGACACAGTTGGTGGTACCACAGGTTGTCCCAAATTAAAAACCCAATGTTAGCTTCAGTCTATACTATACCAACTCTTCAAATATAAGCACACAGACAAGCAAATTAGCACTTCTTTCAAAATGTTTGCTGTGGGCCTGGAAAAATTGCTCTGCAGCTAAGAGTATGAACTCCTCTTCCAGAGTTCGGTTCCTGGCATCCATGTTGGGAGCTCACAACTGCCTTTACCTCCAGCTCCAATGAATCTGATGCCTTCTTCTAGTTTATACACATGTGATAGACATGTATTTTTTTTAAGTTGTATGTAGTAGTGAATAACTTTAATGCGAGAAGGATCAGAAGTTCAATCCTCAGCTATATAGAAAGTTGGATGCCAAACTGGCATATGTGAGAACCTGCCCAAAGAAAGGAAGGGGACAGGGATCAGAAGAGATTTGCTGCTCTTGCAGAGAACCAAAATTGAGTTCTCAGCACCCATGTAAGGTGGTTTACAACTGCCTGTAACTCCAGCTTCAAGAGATGGACAACTTCTTCTGGACTTTGCAGTCACACACACACAAACACATATATACACACATAAATAAAAACAACAATAATAAATCTTTAAAAGTTTATTTTTTAAAAAGGGGAGACAGAAAACATCACTCTTCCCCATCTCCTTAAATGTACTATGTGTGCCTGTGTACCCACATAAGTCACAAGAGGGGATCAGAATCCCCAGAACTGGAATTACAAACAGTTATGAGCTAGCTGCCAAGTAGGTTCTGAGACCCAAACCTCATTCTCCACCTCCCAAGTGCTGGGACTAAGGGTTTCACAACCATGACTGGCTGTTTTCGTTTCTCTGAATCAGGTTCCCTATGGTTATTTCTGTCTGGCTTTTCATCTGCAATCTTCCTGCTTCCACCTTCAGCAGTGCATTTATTTACAAGCACCTACCACTTCTTTCCAGGTTCTTTCTGAGGTGTCAGAATAATGAATAGGCAATGATGGTTTTTACACTTACTTATCCATCTGCTCATATACTTATGTATGTGCCACAGTAATTCTGTAAAAGTCAGAAGACAACCTGTGGAAGTACTCTTAACAGCTGAGTCATTTCTCCAGTCCCTATTTGGTTATTTTGAGATGAGTCTCACTGAGTAGCTGAGGATGACCTCAAATTCTCTGTGTAATAAAACCTGGCCTTGAATTTTCTATCTTCTGGCCTCCATTTCCCAAGTGTTGGGACTGCAGGTATGCACCACTGTGCCCAGCTGTGGAATAGCTCTGGATGTGTGCCAGTTTGTCCTTGGAAGTGACAGTCCATTCGTGTTAATATCAGCATATTACAAATCAGTAAGAGTGCTTATCCAGAGATTATATTTATCTCTGTGCATGGCAAATCCTCCTCTGGTTCTAGGAGATTATTTTAGGAAAGGAGAAAGATTCACCATTGCTAAGATATATTAAGTACATATCTAAACTTTAAATAGGCCTATAAAAGATCACATTTGATAAGATTAATGAATGAAATGGTTCTTTTCTTTTTTCTTTTTGTTTTTTTGTTTTGTTTTGTTTTTTTTTTTTTAAGTCAGGGTTTTTCTGTAGCCATGGCTGTCTTGGAATTCACTCAGTAGATCAGGCTGGCTTTGAACTCACAGAGATCCTCCTGCCTCTGCGTGCTGGGATTAAAAGTGTGCACACCATGGCTCGGCTATGAAATGGTTCTTAAAGTACATTCATTGTAGAGTTGAAGATGTAGCGGTAGTAGGCTTGCCTGGCATGTGCAAGGCCCTGGCTTTCATGCCTACTACTAAGAAGGATATACTGTGTGTAATAACACACACACACACGTCCAGTACTAAGAAGGGAATACTGTGTGTAATAACACACACACACACACACACACACACACACACACACACACACACTATGCTTAAAAACTATCCTCAGAAAAATCACATACAAGAGTTTAGAGCTAGAAGAAACCCCAATGATAATTCGGTCCAACAAGTATAAAATATAATCTATTCCAGAACTCAGATAAAACCAGGCAGTGGTGGCGTAGGCCTTTAATCCCAGCACTCCAGAGGCAGAGGCAGGAGGATCTCTGTGAGTTTGAGGCCAGCCTGGTCTACAGAGTGAGTCCAGGCAAGTAGTGAGTCTTTGTCTCAAAAAAAAAAAACAACAACAACAACAAAACACACACTCTCTCTCTCTCTCTCTAAGAAAGTGGAAGCCCAAGAACTTAAAAAGCTCTTGTCATTCTCCCCTTTCCCTCCTAATCCTCTCCTGGACTGATCTCAAGGCCTTGTGCACATATAGCTCAGCATCCAATCTTTTTATTTTTATTTTTTTTATTTTTCCAATCTTTAAGACAGCATGCAGTTACGATGTGCAGATTATTCAGCAGCCAGTATCAATGAGGCAGGACTAAAAAATTTGCTCCTGTGGTCTTTATAACTAAAAAGAGAAGTATCCAGGTCTTAGCTAAGATTAACATAGTAATCTTATTAGTATGAGAGCAAGTGAGCATTTCATTTAACTCCTGTTTTGGGATGTAAGAAAAAAGCCAGATGTGATGACACTCATTTGTTACCCCAGTACTTTCGAGGTTAAGGCAGGAGGATGACAAGTTAGGATAGCCTGGGTTGTTTAAGAAACCTTGTCTCAAACAAACAAACAAACGGCTAGGAATGGGGGCCTGTGTATATAATCTTACTACTCAGAAAGTTAAAGCAAGAGAACTGCTAAATGATTGATGGCCATAATTTGAAACTGTGACTCAAAAAAAACAAAACAAAACAAACAAACAAAAAAAGAACTAATTAATGAACTGGACCAAAAAATAAAAACAAAAACAAAAAACAAACAAAAAACCAAAAAACTCCAAACAAAAAACACACACATTCTGACTATAAACCAGCCGTGGTGACACCTGTAACCCTAATTAATACTTGGAGTACTAAAGTACATAGATCAAGAGTTTAAGGCCATCCTGGGCTATGCAGTAAGTTTGAGGCCATATTGGGGAAAAAAGGAAGGAAGGCAGGTAGGCAGGCAGGCCGGCCAGGTGGAGATCATTGAGTAGAGACGCTTATGCAGCAAGATTGTAAACCTGAGCTCAATCTCTGGAATCCAAGAAAAGTTGGAAGCAAAATACTGACCCACAAAGTTGTTCTCTGACCTCTACATTCATGCCCCATGGCATGAGCATCACTACATCACACACACACACACACACACACACACACACACACACACACACACACACCAATAATAATCATAGAGAAAAGGAAAAAGGAGCCTATGAGGAAACTTAGCAGATAAAGGTGCTTTGGTGCCAAGGGTGGCAACCTGAATTCAATCTCCAGAACACATGTGATGAAGAATCAATTACAGCAAACTGTCCTCCAATCTCATACCTGTGACACATCCATGTCTGTACTTACACACACATACAAGGAATAAATGAAAGAATGAGGATCAAACAGTGAAACATGTATCTAGGATAATGATCCCAAAGAGGCTACATTTTTGTTGGGATTTGCTATGTGTGTAGTGCAGACTGGCCTCAAAATCATTATCCTGCCTCAACTTCTCACATGCTACCACCAGGCCTGTCAAAAGACTAACCCTTTAAACTATTACTATAAACAGAAACCCCTTTAGCCAGAGCTTTTTCATTTTATGGCAATTCATCTTTTGAATCTCAGACATAAGACTTAAAATCAGGCCCTATATTCATCAGGCTGTCCACCAAAAAGCAGCAAATGGCTCATGAGTCACCAAAAGCAGCATAGAGTAGCCTGAATAATTACTGGCACCAGGGGTATGTTTGAGGTCAGCCTGCTCTACAAAGCCAGTTCCAGCACAGGTTCCAAAGCTACACAGAGAAACCCTGTCTGAAAAAAATCAAACAACAACAAAAAAAAGACACCATGGCAGCAATGCAGGGAAAGGGTGGCTGGGAAAGCAGCGTGGAATCCCTGCCAAGCTACCTCTTGAAGGGTTATCACTTCATGAAAGAGATTATGTATCCATGTATCCATCCTATTTCTTTGGGCTTCAGTTTTTCTCTGTGTAAAATTATGGTAGCTATCTTTAGATAGTCATCACAAGGATTAAATAAATTTAATGTATGGGAGGGATTTTAGAAACTGTGAAGAGATACAGATGTGGGCTATCATTACTTTTCCCAAGGCAGCAAACTACATCTTTATATGCTTCAGAAATCAGAACATAACAAAATTAGTACAAGCATAGCAAAGAACATGTGCATGAATTTGTGCACAAATTCTTCAGGGAATAAAGAGTTAAGAGCACCCAAGTTCAGTTCCCAGCATTCACATAAGGTGACTCACAAGTGCCTGTACCTCCAGCTCCAGAGGACTCAACACCGTCTTCTGGCCTCTGTGGGAACCTCCACTCACAGGCACACTCCCACCCAGCCCCCACATGTGTACAATTAAAAATAAATCTTAAAGAAACCAACAAACACTGGGCTGGAGAGATGGCCCATAACCAGCTGCTCTTCCAGAGGACCATGTTTTGAATACCAACACCCACATTGTGGCTCAAAACTTTCTTTAGTCCCAGTTCCAGGGGATCTAAGGCACTTTTCTGGCCTCAGGGGGCATTTAAATACATGCAGGCATAATACCCAAACACAAAAAATTAAAAAAATCTTTTATTTCAATCTTGGTCATAGAAAGACAATGCAAGTGTCCAAGCAGAAAAGACAAAACAAAGGAGCCTACTTGGGCTTATGGCACAAAGGCAGAGAAGACACAGGCAAGGAGGAAGTAACAGTCACAGAAACCTAAGTAGCTAGGAACATCTGGGATGTACGTTCAAAAGTCTAAGGAAATCATCTGCTCAGTCATCAGCATTATCGGATATCATGACAGTCTTGCCTGTATAGGTCTTTTCTCTTTAAGGAGATACAAAGATAAACACAATGAAGTGTTTCCCCAAACATCAAAAAGCAGTTCCCTCAGAGCACAGTTTGAAGTTACCTCTACAACAGAGACTTCAACTTTAGAAGATAATAGATAGCTGGGTTTGTTGGTGCATGCCTGTAATCCCAGCGCTCAGGAGGCAGAGGCAGGTGGATTCCAGAGTTCCAGGGCAACCAGGAATACATACCCAACTCTGTCTCAAAAGTAGACAAAACAAAACAAACAAAAATTCATAACAAACAAAACACAAAGGACAGTAGATAAAGGCAAACTTTTAAAAGAGTTTAAAGAAAAGACAGTGTCATTCATTCATAACACATCACAGCCTTGCTGAAGGGATATAGGCATAAGGTATGCAAAAGATACCTGCTCAGTAGCAAAATTAAGTTTTCCATACATTCTAAAAACACCTGCAGTTTAGCCCTAATTCATGAATCCAAGTAAAACCAACCAAACACAGAAGCCACACAGTTCAGCATTATTTTTGTTTGTTTTCTTAAAATCTAAAGTTTATGTTGAAGACTTACAGATGAATGATTAAAGAGCTTGTTATAGGTTGTATGTCTTTTTGAGAAAGGGTCGCTCTTTAGCCATTGTTGTTCTTTTAAACCAGAGTGGCCTCACAGAGATCTGCCTGCCTCTGCCTCCCAAACGCTGGGATTAGGAGTGCACCACCACCAATGTCCATCTATAGTTTGGATATTAAATGTACTTCAGACTCACATAGATCCACCTGCCTCTACCTACCAAGTGCTGGGATTAAAGGTGTGCATTTTGTTTTGCTTTTAAACAGCAAATATTTAACTAACAAATATTTTAACATTTGAAATAGCTAATAAAACACCTAAAAAATCCTGGAACTGACTCTATTAGACCAGGCTGGCCTTGAACTCACAGAAATCCACCTGCCCCTGCCTCCTGAGTGCTGGGATTAAAAGAGTATGCCACCACCACCTGGTTATAACATTTCCTTTTATTTCATTGCATTTACATAATTTTATTCTTTTTTTTTTCTTTTACTGTAAAAGGAACTGTGCATTCAGCAGTGGTTATATAACATAATAGATGAAAGGGCTTTGTGAACTTACCTAAACAATTACTGTAAATGAACAGTAGGAAAATACAGGATGTCTCCTATAGCTACCCCCATGACAAAGTATCACGTACTGCAGATACATCCAGAAGGGTGGAGTAATATACTCTCTTATCACTGTGCCCTGTCTTGTCACACATTGTATATTTTTGTTCTTCAAAGTTGCATGTATTCCTACTTACGTGACTATGTTAGCATCAACAATTTTTGGGGCAAATTCTTACCACTGTTAGCACAGTAAACATGTAGGTTCTTGGGCAGAGCTGCCTGTGTTTCTCTCAGACTTTTCTTTCTTGGGCAGATCCCAATGCCTCAAGTTACTCATGAAGGAAACAATCTCGCTTTGGGAGTCAGAATCATCTGCTGTAAAGCAGTTGGAACAGGGCCTGCAAGCTCTCCATGCTTAATGAATGTTGGCTATTTTAATCACTACCCATCTTCTGAAGAATAGTAGTATTCTGAAAAACAGTAGATATTTTGGGTCTAAGAAATAAAACTTAAGTTTCAAAGAGCATCTCTGGAAGCTTCTTCTTAAGTAAATTAGATCCTTTGTAGCAAAGCAACACAAAACTAGACTCTCCAGTCAATGAAGTCTTTTCATCCCTTTTCATTCTGGTAAACAAACTCTTAACTTCCTTAGTGATATGTCTTTTCTCCTCTTTCATTCAGTGATTCTCCATCCAAACACATGTAAACAATACAGAGCTTGTAACTGCCTCCCAGAGTTCCTGGCCTCACTTTAGTTTTATAAAAAATAAAATAGTTCTGGAGATATGATTCAATGGTTAGGAGCACTGACAATGTCCAGAAGACCTTGATTTGACAGATGATAGTGGTCTCCCAGCAGTTGGGAGACAGAGGCAGGTGGATCTCTGTGAGTTGGAGACCAGCCTGGTCTACAAGAGCTAGTTCCAGGACAGGTTCCAAAGCTACATAGGGAAACCCTGTCTCAAAAAAAAAAAAAAAAAAACCAAAAAACAAAAAACGGGATATATATATATCTGCTCCCCACCCCCACACGTTCATATAAAAAGATGTTTCTGTGTAGCCTTGGCTGACCTGAAATTGCTCTGTAGACCAGGTTAGCCTTAAACTCAAAGAGATCCGCCTGCCTCTGTCTCCCAAGTGCTGGGAGACACAGAAAAAGAAAGAGGTGGGGGGAGAGAGAGAAGGAAGAAGGAAGGAAGGAAGGAAGGAAGGAAGGAAGAAAACCAAGGTAAGATTCTCTAGACTTGTTTAGTATTTTGATTTCTAAGGAAGATTCAAACTGACCTCACCTCTGTTAGGGAGCAACATGCTCAATCTACTTTGTAACCCTGTAGTATCTTCTCATATTCATTGTAACCCTGTAGTATCTTCTCATATTCATTCCACAAAGATGAGATTTCCTCTCAGAACTTGTCAAAACTGGTCAGAACTGAATTTGCTTCCTTATTCAATGGTTTACATGACACAATAACTTAAACAATGGAAACAAAGACAGTTTAAGAAAGGCTTGGATGGAAAAAAAAAACCAAACAAACATGAAAGGCTTGAATGTAGCTCAGTAGTACTTACTTAATGTATAATTTCCCTCGGTTTCTCCCCAGCTACCCCAAAATGCAAAATGTAATGCAGCCAACTCTACATGTCACATGTGCTTGTAACCTCGATACATGGAAGGCTAAGGAAAGAAGACCTTCAGTACAAGGCTGACCTGGGCTACACAGTTAAGACTTTGTCTCAAAAAAAAAAAGCAAAACAAACAAACAAAAAAACAAAACAGAAACAAAACAACAACAAAAACAGGGCTGGTGAGGTGGCTGAGGAAGTAAAGACACTACCAAGCATGGGCAACTAAATTTCATCCCTAGTACTCATATAGTAGTAGTTGTCTTTTGACCTCCATATAGTCACTCACGTACACTCAGATAAATAAATAAATGTAACATCAAAAGAACAAACAAACCCCAATCAAACAAAAGAAACTAAGGCATGGTGGCATACACCTATAATTCCAGTATGCATGAGTCTGAGGCAGGAGGATTGCTGCAAGTTTAATGATAAAAGGGACTAGGTAAGATTCTGTACACTGCCCCAAAAAAGCTGGGAGTAGAAGACTACTACTATCATAAGCTTAAAAAAAAAACAACCCAAAACCAGTCACCATGATTATGTTGAAGAATCTATAAACCTGTCAAATACTTTAATCTCTTTAAGAGTACTCCTGTTTATACTCAGTCATTTTTATTCACACTGTATGTACAGTTAAATACAGATTATTCAGGGTGTGTTGCCTAGTTTTATGTCAACTTAACACAAGCTAGAGACATCAGAGATGAGACAGCCTCAACTGAGAAAATGGCTCCATAACATCTGGCTGTAGCTGAGTAATGGAGGTGCAGGCCTTCCCCCACCCCAGCACCACAGAAGAGGCAGGGAAATGAATGTCTGTGAGTTCAAGGCCAGCCTGGTATAGGGAATGAGTTCTAGGGCAGCCAGGAATAGACAGGGAAACCCTGTTACAATCGCCCCCACACCAAAAAAAAAAATATCCTGCTGTGGACAAGCTTGAAGGGCATTTTATCAGTGATTGATGGCAGAGAGTAGCCTACTGTGAATGGGGCCATCCCTGGGCTGGGGGTCCTATATTATAACAAAGCAGGCTGAGCAAGCCATGGGAAACAAGCCAGTAAGCATAGCACCCCTCCATGGCCTCTGAATCAGCCCCTGCCTCCTGGTGCCTCCTTTGATGATGAACTGTGATGTGGAAGTGTAAACTAAATAAACCCTTTCTTACCAAATTGCTCTGCATGGTGTTTCGCTAGTAACTCTAATGAAGATACAGGGTTTGTTTTTCTTTTTTGAAATAGGATCTCCACCCCTGACATTAAAGTCCCTAAAGTCCCTATGTACCTAAGTACCAAGGATGACCTTGAATTTCCACACCTCTCCCCAGTGCTGGGATTACAGGTATGTGACACCACATCTAGTTTATGAGGTACTAGGGATTGAATTCATGAGCTTAGTGTATTCTAGAGGCAAGCACACTATCAACTGTGCTACATCCCAGCAGCAAGCACCTAACAAGCACTGAGTCCATATCACGTTTGTGGCCAGCCTGGAATACATGAAACCCTGTCTCCAGAGAGGAGGCTCAGTGGGTAAGAGTGCTTGATGCCAAGACCCAAGTTTGATCCCTAGAACCTTCATGTGTTTTGGAAAGAACCAGATCCCTCAAGTTGTCTTCTGATTTCTACAATATAGCACGGGTGAAAACACACTCACAAACATTAATGTTATTTTAAAAGTTGAATCCTTCCCTGAAAAGGGGGGTGGTGGTGCTCAGTTCTCTAGCACCCCCTTTTCATGCAACTAACAAATACCTGAGCAAAGTATCACCCTAAGCACAAGAGGAAATATGTATTGGTGTTTCTTATAGCCCAGATGTTTATTACCTAGTAAAGTGGGCAAGGCTTTTCAAAATATTTTTTCTTCAGGGCTGGAGAGATGGCTCAGTAGTTAAGAGTACTGTTCTCCCATAAGTCCCAGGTTCAATTCCCAGCACCCATATGTTCAGCTCACAACCATCTGTAACTTAAGCATGTGGTGTACAGACATATGCAGGGAAAACAACAATCTATAGAATAATTAATTTTTTAAAGATTATTAAATATATATATATGAGTGCTCAATCTGCAGACTTTAAGCTAGAAGAGGGCATCAGATCTTACTATAGATGGTTGTGAGCCACCATGTAGGTACTGGGAATTGAACTTGGGTCTTCTATAAGAGCAGTCAGTGCTTTCTTAACTACTGAGCCATCTCTCCAGTCTCTCTCATCACTTTTTCTTATTTAAAAAAATTCAAAAATTCTTTTATTTTTATATATTTTTAATAATTTATTTAACTTTATTTTATGTGCATTGGTGTTAAGGTATTAGGTCCCCTGGAACTGAATGAAGTTATAGACAGTTGTGAGCTGACATGTGGGTATTGGGAATTGAATATGGGACCTCTGAAAGAACAACCAGTGCTCTTTAACCAATGACCCATCTCTCCAGCCCATTCTCTTTACTTCTTAACAAGCATAGTTGAGAGCAGAGCTTTGTGGTGTATGCCTGTAATTCCAACACTCTGAAAACTAAAGTCAGGGAGACTGCTGTGAGTTCAATGCCAATCTGAGCTACAGAGGCCTGGTCTCACCAAAAATAAATAAATAAATAAATAAATAAATAAATAAATAAATAAATAAATAAGAAAGAAAGAAAGAAGCCCAATGTGCAAAGGATATGAAAAGAAGGATTTTTACAGTGTATAGGAAGTATCCTGAGAAAATTCAGTATTGTTTTTTTGTTTTAGTGAACGTTTCATATTTCTGTTTTCCCTCTTTCAAATCCATCTCATGTTACTAGGTTTTAAAATTCTTTGTTTGGAGTCTGGTGGTGGTGGCGAATGCCTTTAGTCCCAGCACTGTGGATCTCTGTGAGTTCGAGACCAGCCTGGTCCACAAGGTTCCAAGACAGCCTTCAAAGCCACAGAGAAACCCTGTCTCTCTCGAAACAAAACAAAGCAACAAACAAACAAAAAAAATCTTTGTTTGGATGAATAGGGGCCATACATGTGAAATGTGTTGTTTCAGATTCTGAGAAGAGAAAATGGAAAGACTATTGTACAAATAAAAGGCTGTAATGTCATACTAAACAGGATGCCAGAGGGCAGGATGCCAGAGGGCACATCCAGTAATCAGTGGACATGACAGGGAAGGAAAAAAGATAAGAGATTCTTTCCTCGTGTTAGAAAGGGCCAGAAGACATATCTATCAGATAAGAAAGAATTGTAGTACAATGGTCTCTCGGCAGTGTGAAAATGAAGGTGTACTATGAAGGAAGTACTTGGTATTTCTTCCTTTGAACTCTAGGGCAGTCAATTGTGTCATGCATAGGAAGACTCTCTTTTTACTAAAGTCTTCTACATTGTATTCCCAGCCAACTTAAAATTATATGTATGAAAACAAAGCAAGATCACCAGTATAGAATAATGAGACCTGGGTAGGCAGTACTGACACAGGAGTACAGAGGCCACAGAATACATGAGACCCTATTTCAAAATGACAAAAACAGTAAAATTTGATCTTCTCTGAAAGACATAACAGTAACTACCACCACTGGGACAAACAGGCTCCACTTAAATTGCATAGAAAGATACAGAGAGAGTAGAAAACAGTTGCTAGGCCACAGAGCATTTAATTGAGATGGATTGCTAGAAGGGCCAATGTTGCAAACTTCCCTATGTTAGCAGACCATTTGAAAGTCTCTCTCTCCCCTCTTCTTTCCCCCCCATTCTCTCTGGGATCCACCTGCCTCTTCTGTCTCCCAAGTCCTGAGATTAAAGGCTACCACTACCCAGTGAGACTATTCTCAAAAGTCTTAGGTTTCCCCAAACTTAAATCTAAAGAGGCTTTTTTAGGTTGATGGTCTTAACTTGAGATTCTTTGTTCCACAAAATGAGATTAATGAATCAGCATCCTGATAAAGAATGTCTCTGATTCTAAGCCCATTCTAGACAAGGCCCGAGGTGCTGCTTTGTAAAGGTGATAGTGACAAAATCTGAGATCGGAAACTACTATCTCAGCATGTTTTTCTGTTTGACAAGAAATGAAGTTCCATCTAAGGAAGACCTGATGATATACAACCCAGGGAATCTGGTGTCTGATGGGAGATTTCTAGTGAATCCCTGCAATGACAGCTGAGCAGCAATGCTTCCTCATATTTTAAAGCAAAGTCTCTTGTTTATAAGAATATTAAGGCTATAATAAGAAAATCCCTATGTTCAAGGCCAGCCTAGTCTTCACAGTAACTTCTAGGACAGTCAAAGATACATAATGAAACCCTGGTTGGTTGGGGTTCTTTTTGAGACAGGGTTTCTCTGTAGTTTTGGAACCTGTCCTAGAACTCTGTAGACCAGGTTGGCCTCAAACTCACAGAGATCTGCCTGCCTCTGCCACCCGAATGCTGGAACTAAAGGTGTGTGCCACCAATGCCCGGCAAGACTCTGCTTTAAAACAAAACAAAACAAACAAACAAAAAAATTAAGGGGAATACGTAAACAACAAAATTTCACTGTAATTTTAAAAGGGAGAGGGGTGATTAGATACAGAAACAGTTTTAAATAAGTACAAAATACTGTTCAAACTTTTCCTTCTAACAATTCAAGAACAATTTCTCAGGTGTTTTTTGGTTTTCTTCTGTTTGCTTGGGTTTTTGAAGTTCATTGTTTTGGGCAGTAAGTATAATGTGAATGGATTAACATTCCTTTCAGTTTGTCTCTATCTAAACCTGGATAATACCCAGTGATTTTGCAATACTTCCTTTCCCCACCCCAAATTGAAAAATGCATTCCTTTCATAAAGACTTCTAGTTTTTTTTTTTTTTTCTATGCTCATATTGCTGCAATTAATACTTTAGGACAAGAAAGATGACTCAGGGGTTAATAGGGCTTTCTGTTCTTACAGAAGACCTGAGTCTGGTTCCCAGCACCCAGGTTAGGTAACTCACAACAACATGAACTCACTCATGCACATACATATGTGCACACACATAATTAGAATCAATTTTAAAAACTCACAAATTACTACTTTACCAAAAACCACTAAAGGAGTTTCATATATTACAGTACAGGAGCTTGAACCTAATGCCTGACACATACTAGATAAAGATTTTTACCACTTAGCTATAGTCCCAGTTCTCTTTATTTTTACCTAGGGTCTCATTAAGTTTCCCAGGCTTGCCTTGAACTTGCTCTGTAGCCTAGATAGATGGCCTTAAAACTGTGATCCTCAGGCTCAAAAGATGGCTCAGAGGTTAAGAGCACTGGCTGTTGCTCTTCCAGAGGTCCTAAGTTCAATTCCCAGCAACCACACGGAGGCTCACAACCATCTGTAATGAGATCTGGTGTCCTCTTCTGGCATGCAGAAATACATGAAGGAAGAATACTGAATGTATAATAAATAAATAAATTTTAAAAAAAAAACTGTGATACTCAGCAGGCTGGTGATGGCACACACCTTTAGTCCCAGCACTCAGGAAGCAGAGGCAGGCTGATCTCTGTGAATTTGACGCCAGCCAGGTCTACAGACAGAGTTCCAGAACATCCAGGACAGTTACAGAGAAACCCTGTCTCGAAAAACAACAAAAAACCTGCTTCAGCATTCTGAGTAGCAGAAACTACAGCTAACTAATCCAACTCCGTAGTTCTTTTCATTTCACCACTGTCCCCCTTAATGGAACTGTATCACCACCACAATGAGCGAGTCTACCTTAAGACTACACTTAAGAATTTTATATTTAGAGGCTGGAAAGGTGGCTCAAAAGTACAAGCCACTTGGCAGGATCCACATGGCAGCTCACAATCATCTATAACTCTAGTTCCAGGGAATCCAATGTCCCTTTTTAGTCTTTTCTATGCAGGCACCAGGCATGCACATGGTGTACATATGTTATGGAATAATCTTTTGTACACTGTGAAGATGTGTCTTTGCCAAGGCACCTTCTGATTGGTTTAATTACGAGCTGACTGGCTGATGGCTAGGCAGGAGGTTATGGGTAGTACAGCCAGACACAGAAGATACTGGGAGGAAGAAGGGCAGAGTCTCAGGACCCTTGAGGGACGCAGAGAGAAACAAAATGAACATGCCTTGTTGAAAGAAGGTACTATCACATGGCAGAAGGTAGATAAGAAATATGGGTTATTTAAAATGTAAGAGTTAGCTAGTAACAAGCCTGAGCTATCAACCCAGCATTTATAATTAACAATAAGTCTCTGAATGGTTATTTGGGAGCAGCTCTGCTTACACACATATATACATACATATAATACACATATAAAAGAGAAATAACTTTTTTGTTTGTTTTTTTGAGACTGGGTTTCTCTGTCTAACAGATCTGGCTGTCCTGGAACTCATTTTGTAGACCAGGCTGGCCTCAACTCAGAGAGATCCACCTGCCTCTGACTCTTGAGTGTTGTGATTAAAAGCATGAGTCATCACCATCCAGAAATAAGTGGTTTTCAAAAATGTAGATTTTCCTCATTACAATGAAAACTACTTTATTGAAAGCAATATTTTCGGGAACTGGAAAGATGACTCAGTGTTTAAAAGCACTGGCTACTCTTCTAGAAGACCCGGGTTCAATTCCCAGAACCCATATGGCAGCTTGAAACTGTCTGTAACTCCAGTTCTAGAGGACCTGACACCTATGGCAAAACACCAATGCACATATAATACAAAAAAAAAAAAAAAGAAAAGAAAGGAAAGGAAAAGAAAAAGAAATACATGTGATACATGTAGGCAAAACACCAATGCATATAAAATAAAAATAAATTTTTAAAAAAGTAAGGGGGGTGCTTTGGCCAGGATGTATAATAAATAGATGAACAAAAAACAAAAAAACAAAAAACAAAAACAAAACCAAAGTAGCTCAGTGGTGTTGGCACTCACCTTTAATCCCTATATTCAGGAGGAAGAGGCAGGCAGATCTCTGAGTTCAAAGCCAGCCTGGTCTATAGATGAGTTCCAGGACAGCCAGGTCTATATAAAGAAATCCTGTTTTAAAAAACAAAACAAACAACACCACCATCAAAGTAGTATTTTCATCAGATATGGTATCCTTGCCTTCCACTCCAACACTCAGGAGGCAGACGAAAATATATCTCTAAATTCCAGGTCAATCAGGATTTAAAGAAAAACAAAAAAACAAAAAAACCAGGAGAGATTAACAGTTAAGAACATTTACAGAAGACCAGGGTTCAGTTCTCAGCATCTACATGGTGCCTCACAATGGTCTACAAGTCTATAGTTATAGTTTTAGGGGCTCTGATACCTTCTCGGGGCATCAGGTGTACACATGGTGCATACCTGATATTATCCAACAATAAAATAACATACTGACTTCTACATGTAAATATACATATCGAATGTGCTCTCAAACACGATAATAACATTTTTTATTATTATTTAAAAATCAAAGGCTAGCCAGATGGTGGTGGTGCATGCCTTAATCCCAGCATTCGGGAAGCAGAGACAGGAGGACCTTTGTAACTTTGAGGCCAGCCTCATTTACAGAGCAAGTTCCAGGATAGGCTCCAAAGCTATAGAGAAACCCTGTCTCGAAAAAACAAATAAATAAAGAAAAAAAAAAATCTAAGGCTGGTACCACACTTAGCATTTGTTAGTTTTTTGATCCAAAACAGTCTATTACAATGGTTAAATCAGATGAAACTTGTCTCTATCAGCTACAAGTGCTATAATCTTAGGTAAGTAGTTTAAGATTCCAGTACTCAATTTCTTCATACTTAATAAGTGTATGGAGCTAGGGATATGGTGCTATGTGCCTTTTAATCTTAGCTACTTGGAATCAAAGGCAGGAGAATCCACTTAAATCAAGGAGTTTGGGACCAGCCTGGGCAAAGCTGTGAGACTTCATTTCAAACAAACAGAAGATGAGCAGGGCTGGGGCTCGGTGATGGGAGCAGAAGTCTTTAACCTCAGCACTCAGGTGGCAGGGTCAGGAGGATCCCTGTGAGTTGGAGGATAGGCAAAGAAACTGTCTTGAAAAACCAGACCCTAAACCAAACCAAAACAAAACAAAAAACAATAACAAAAACAAACCAAAACCAAAAACAGGGCTAAGGATGTAGCTTAGTTTGTAGAGTGCTTGCTTAGCTCATAGGAAACCTTGGTTTGATCCCCAGCACATATCAACTGGACATGGTGGCTCATGCCTGTAATCCCAGCACTTGGGAGGTAGAAACAGGAAGAAGTTCAGGGTGGTAATCTTTGGATACAGGAGACCCTATCTCTAATAATAATGATGATAATGATATAATTAAAGAGGATGATGTCCATTGCTCCATGGGCTGTTAAAATTATTATAATGCATACCAAAATTAGGATAGTAAATTCTCAGCAAGTCATTTAGTTTCTGTTTATATTAGTATTGTATCTATGATGTGTGTATGGAAAGTATATGTCGTGATCCAAATGAGGTCAGAGAACAACTTTCAGAAGTCAGTTCTCTCTTTCCACTGGGCAACAGGGATCAAAAACTCAGATAATCAGGCTTGTGTGGTAAGTACTTTTACCTGCTAAGCCACCTCACTGGTCCCGGTTTAATTTTAAAAAAAACAACCTATTTTATGTTTGTGAATGTTTTGCCTACCTTTATTATATATATAAAACATATATCCCCATCTTTTAATTCTTAAAAATGTATAATATAAAAGACAAAGAAAAATTTTTAAGTAAAATTTAGAAATGAAGGTACTTTTAGCTCCCTAGTCTTCACTATCTGCACTATTAACAGTGGATATAAATTTGTGTAGCATCCACCACATTAATATTCAGGCTGATGCATTTTCAAATCTCCATTTACATGTGCCTAGATCTCAGTCTATCATCTTGGTAACAGTGGCATAGTCCAAGATGTAGGCAAAGTAGAGCTAGTCAGAATCCTCTGAGCTGGGCAGTGGTGACACACACCTTTGGCCCCAGCACTTGGGAGGCAGAGACAGGTGGACCTCTGTGAGTTTGAGGCCAGCCTGGACAGGCTACAAAGCAAAACAGAGAAACCCTGTCTCCAAAAAAAAAAAAAAAAAGAAGAAGAAAAAAGGCTCTAAAGCCAGTAAGTAGGAAGTTACTTATCAGGTGGGAGTAACTAAATCAGAATAACCGAGAGCTGAGTGTGGTGGCTGGTGGCTCTTGCCTATACTCCCAGCACTCAGGAGGATGAGGCAGAGTCAAGGCCAACCTGGCTACCCAGCAAGAGATCTTGTTTTAAAAAAGTTCTAGATATTCCTAGAACTGCTGGTGTCATCTTAGCTGACTATACAGAATTAGATTCTCTGCAACAGGAACTGCTGTGGCCAACCAAGATAATTTGAGCTTTTGGATTCTACTGAACCTAAATCTAGAGCCAACCCCAGTCTTAGGAGTTACCTAAGGTAACACATACAACTTCAGCTTAAATTAGTGTTTTGGTTTTCTGCAACCAAATAATTCTTGCTAAAATAAACTTTTATATTCTGTTTTGATAGACAAATGTTTCTATCTAAATCTATTTCTGACTTAAAGGCCTAGCCTAAGAGTGCTTCCCCCATTTCAGATCTCATATACCAGATCTCATATACCAAGGCTGGACGTGTTATGAAGATGAGGATGAGCTGGAATTTCTGATCTTCCTGACTACCCCCAGGTGCTGGAAATGCAGGCATGCACCTCTACACCAGGTTTATGGAATGCTGGGAACAAACTTAGGGCTTTGTCCATGCTAAGCAATCACTCTGCCAACTGAGCTAGCTCCCTGGCCTGAATACTACATATTTTGGTTGGCTTAGCCGGAAAAATAGATGGTATTTACAAAGTTTCTATAAATTCATAGAAAATTATGTTCAAAGTACCATTAAAATTAACGTTCAGAATAATTTAGAGTGGTAAGAATTTTTCAAAAGCTTCATTTGTTTTACTCCAGCAAATCTATTCTGTTTTCCTTTTACAGCTGTCCATAACACCACCTTTACTATCTATCCTCTGAGAAACTCTCACTTTCAGTTATGTGTTTCCAGAGGCAAAGTACCTGACCTGCCAAGCATCATATAGATGAGTAAGGTCTAGTGTTTTTTACTGAAAAGGGATATTACAAACTATCAGTTGATATGATTGAAAGTTTATATATAGCCGGACAGTGGTGGCACACGCCTTTTAATCCAGTACTCATGAGACAGAGGCAGGCAGGTCTACAAAGTGAGTTCCAGGACAGCCAGGGCTACACAGAGAAACCCTGTCTCCAACACATAAAATAAAGTTTTTAAAAAAAGATAGAAAATCCAGAATCAGGCTACACACACAAAGAAAGATGTCCGCAATGAAATGTTGGCAACAGCAACAAAATCAATGTCCCCATCTCCTTAGCCTAGTGAGTTTACTCTTTTCTTTCCCTTTAGAAATTATTTTTTCTGGGCAGCGGTAGAGCACAACTTTAATGCCAGTGCTTGGGAGGCAGAGGCAGGCAGAACCCTTTGAGTTCCAAGCTACCCTGGTCTACAGAGCGAGTTCCAGGACAGCCAGAGCTGTTACACGGAGAATACTTGTCATATTTATTATATTGCTTAGTGGTGTAGTGCATGCTTTTAATCCCAGCACTCAAGAGGCAAAAGCAGATGGATGTCTATGAATTTCTAGGACAGCCAGGGCTGTTACACAGAGAAACCCTGCCTGGAAAACAAAGAACAACAACAAAAAATGTTATACTCTTTTATATGGATAGGTGTTTTGCCTGTATATGTGTCTGTGCAGTACCTCCATGCCTAGTAATCTCTATAGACCAGAAGAGGGTATCAGATTCCCTAGATCCAGAATTACAGATGGTTGTGAGCTGCCACAGGGGTCCTAGGAATTGAACCCTGGTTCTCTGAAGAGCACCCAGTACTCTTAACTGCTGAGCCATCTCTTTAGTCTCTCTCCTTTATTTTTCTTTTCCCCCAAAGTTGGGGCTTTGTTGGGTGGAACTCACTGTGAAGACCAAGGCAGAGGTAAACATGCACTGATTCCGCTTCAGCCTCCTCTCTGTACTGTTAACCACAACTTTTCCCCTCAAAGCCACACAGCACATTGACACTGCCTAACAGCTTTATAACAAAGTTGAACAGCATGAGTGCCCTATCCTCCATACTATTCTATTTTGTCACTGGTAACTATTCCTCTACTTCCTGGATAGAAATCTCACGGCTAAAGTCATTATAGTCTATGTGTCACTGAATTCTGGCATCTCTTGCTTTGAAATAATGACTTTTTCTGCTTCAACATCTCTGGGATCAAAGCACCAGTGCTTAGTTAACAGAAACTTGCTGCAGAAATACTGTCCCAAGTGTCAAATCTGTGGGTGCACAGTCAGTCAGAAAGAGGCTACCTAGGCAGAAGGTTCCTTGTGTGCTCTGCTATGACCTTTGGCAAAAGTCTCCCTCTAGTCTCAATCCATGGCTGTCACCTATGATTTGGATTGCTTTACTGCAACAGCTGTAGTTTCTCCTAGCTCTGTTCTTTCCTCTTTGCACAGCATCCCGTGCATCCACTGCTGCCAACCTAAAATTCTGTTCCCATCATGTCACTTCCTGGCTCAAAAACAGACTGCACCACTCCTATCTCTGCAACCTCACCCTCACTTTGTCCTTTCCTTCTTTCACACAAATATGCCCCAACTCTTCCCTACTTAAAACAACATAAGAAACAACCACAAGAGTGAAACTGTGTGTATCATTCAATTCTGTCACCACCTTTGTTTCTTTCATTTTGCTGAGCTTTTAAAAATTATGGTCCACTTGCTGTCCTCTGTTCCCTGCACCCTGATGAAACAGGTCTTAGGAACGACAATAATCTTATTCTCTGTCAGACCCAGTGGACTTTTTATTTCACAATTTTCCCCTTTTGTAAATGTGCCTGCCTGTCATTGTGCTATTTTCTGTACCCCACCCCCATCTTCCTGTGCTACTTCTTCCTAGATTCTTCCTCTACCCTGGCTTTAAAAGCAAAGTTTCTATAGGATTCCATCCTGTTTCTATTTCTTTTTCATTTGCATTACTCTCGATGACTTCATCCACAATTACCACCTCTACCCTGATGTCTCATAAATATTCAATGCTGCTCTGACATTTCCCTTGAGTACAGACTTGTATCTACTTCCAACCAGCTTCTGGCCTTTTCCACTGGAATACCACATAGGTAACTCAAGTGCAACATGCCCTGAAATGAAGTTCTTTATCATTCCTCAAACTAATTCTTTCATGCTCATTTTATGGGGCTTTTTTTTTTTTTTTTTTTTTTTTGGACTGCCAAGGATTACAGCATGTGAGGCATGGTCTCTGTTCTTGTTGGTTTCACAACTGTCCAGCTTCCCAAACCAGAAATCTTGACTTTTGCTCCATTTCTTTCTCTCCTATTTCTTTTAATAATTTATTTTTATTTGCAATGGTGTTTTGCCTACATGTATGCCTGTGTGAGGGTTTCAGATCTTGGAGTTACTGACAGGTGTGAGCTGCCACGTGGATGCTGGAAATTGAACTTGGGTCCTCTGGAGTCTTAACTGTTGAGCCATCTCTCTAGCACCCTTCTCTATTTCTAACTTCTTTTTTTCTTAATTGATATTTTTTAGACAGGGTCTCTACGTATCCCTAGCTGTCCTAGAACTCACTGTCACTAGGCTGTCCTCTAACTCAGAGATCTTCTACCTGCCTCTGCCATCGCGAGTTAACTTTTTTCATTTTAAACCTACAGCATCGCATATACCTAGCAATGAACTATATCCCTAGATTTCACCTTTCTTTTCTTTCCTTCTTTTCCTTCTTCCCCTTCCTTCCCTTCCCTTCCCTCTTTCCTGTTTTTTGGGGACAGGGTTTTTCTGTGTAACAGCCCTGGCTGTCCTCAAACTTGCTTTGTAAACCAGACTGGCCTCGAACTCAGAGATGTGTCTACTCCCTTTCACTTTTATTTCAAACAAGACAATGCTAAGTGACTAAGGCTGACCAGATTCCCTCCGTAGCTCTAGCAGGCCTTGAACTTGTGATCCTCCCTCCTCAACCTCCCGGACAGCTGGGACTTCCAGGCTGTCCCACCACCCTGACCAATATCAAGACTGCAGTTTCACACTATCCCTCTCAGTCTCTAACTTGATGGTATTGGGAAAGCCTCAGAACTTGAGCTTCTCAGCTTCATTTCCTGCCCTCACCCTCCTATTACCCTCCCTCATTTAAAAAACATGTGCAGCTTCTCAGGCTTAAACCTTTTTGACAGTACATCTCTAATCACTCTCAATAGCAATTAATGCTATATATTATAAAAGCATATAAAAATACAGAAATAGGGCTGGAGCGATGTCTCCTAGTACCCATATGGTGGCTCACATGCATCTATAACTCCAGTCCCAGGGGAATTCTAACACCCTCTTCTGACATCTGTAGGCACCAGGCACACACTCATGATGTACAGGCAAAATTTAGGCAAAGTGCCTATTACATAAAATAAATGACAAAATACAGAAATCAAGAAAGAATGAGATATAAAGAGGAAGTAAAATTAAATGAAGTCATTCTAGTATCAGCAACTAAGTGACTCAAAGTACAATATATATTAGATAGGGTAAAGTTCCTTATTGATGATAATGTGAGTATATCTGCATTTCAAATAGTTTCCTTGACAATTTCACTTTCCTGACAAATCTAATCACCTCATCATGTGGCAAAGAACTCATACTGATAAGGAAATATTGGGGGCTAGAGATGGTTCAGCATTGAGTACTGGCTGCTCTTCCAGAGGGCCTGATTCAATTCCCAGCACCCACATGGCAGCTCATAGCTGTCTGAAACTACAGCTCCAGGGATCCAGCACCCTCACACAGATATACTTGCAGGCAAAATACCAATGCACATAAAATAAGAATAAATAAATTATATTTTAAAAGTTTTGAGATGGAAATATTGGTCTGGGCAGGTGGCATACGCCTTAAATCCTAACACTTGAGAGGCACAGAGGCAGGACGATCTCTGCATTAAGCAGCTTGGCCTACACAGGGAATTACAGGACAGCTTGGGACCATACAGAGAGACTCTTTCTTAATCTTTAAAGGCTGAGCCATCTCTCCAGCCTGAGACTCTTTCTTAAAAACAAAACAAAAGGAGGGAGATATAGGGGCAAGAGAGAGCCCAGCAGTTAAAACCACTAGCTATTTTGCAGAGCACCTTCTTCCCAGCATCCACATGCTCACAACTTTCTGTAATTCTGTTCCAGAAGATCTGGCTTATGTGTGCACTGTACATACATGGTATACAGGTCCCTGCAGGCAAAACATGAATACACAATAAATAAAATTAGAAACCTGAAGCAGGTGGACAGCCAGGGCCACACAGAAAAATCCTATCCCAAAAAACCAAAAAGGAGGCAGTGTGGTGGCACACACCTTTAGTCCCAGCACTCAGGAGGCAGAGGCAGGCAGATCTCTGTGAGTTCAAGGCCAGCCTGGTCTACAGGTTGAAAACTGCTGCAAACCATATGCTCATCTTGTGAAGTTAGTTCAAAGCAGAAGATATTTGATGAAGCTGCTCCACTAGAGACAATAACACTCTAAATTCCAACCTGATGACAGCAGACAAATGAGTAAGATCACCAGGACCAACTCCTGCTCCTTTGTGAAGCCTCCTCTCTTCTCTTGGCATATTACTTTATTAATCACTCCTAAAGCTCAATTTCTTTTTCCTTTTTATGTTAGATACCACCACTTTAGCATTGGCTACAGGGCATACATACATCTCCTATTTCTTCTCATGTGTTAACTCTAGGCTATAATCTCAGTCAGGAGACTGAGGCAGAAGGAAGAAGAATTGGAGGCCACCTAGGCTATACAAGATCTTGTCTAAAAACAACCACTTGGTCATGCTTTGTGAAGGAATGTGTGTCTGCATACATGAGCACAACACCAATTTTCTTACAACTACCAGGTTGTCTCCTTTACACATCTACCTATTTTATGGGCAAACAGTCTCACCCCTATGAAAGTATTTACCACAACAATCAATAATGTTCCCTTGTTAGCCTAAAGGGTAGGGTTCGCTCCCAACTTGGAATTCCCAGCGCCTATCACATACGTTGTTTGCTATGGGTATCTGTTAAATGCTGAGTGACAAAATGAAAAAGATCCAATACTTTTGGCTTTTTCAAAGTCTTGCATAAACCTAATTGATTTTACTTTCTTCCCTTGGGTCTATACCAGTTAGCTCTCCACTCCATTTCCTACTATATGTCATGTTCAAACTACCCTCTCAATTTGGATTGACTTCCTCTACAGAAAAGCTATCTGTTCTTTAAGCCTGAGATCAAATTCCCCGTCAGTCCAGAAGTCACATTCAACTATCCATGCCCCATCTGATTACTTACTCCAGAGAAATCTCAACAGATTATATATTTTATTCTCAAGCTGATAGTCTTACCCCAATTTATTTCTTTTTAAAAAAAAAACAGAATCTTGCTTACGTGGCCTAGGAAAACCTTATGCTTTAACTGTCAAACTCTATTATTTGTTGTCTGATTTCTGCAAAATGGGTAAGTGCAGGGCTTGTCTCAAGTCCTGGCTAGGGTAGTCTGGGAGACTGGATCATCTCAGCTAGCCTCCTCAAAACTGTACTGAGCAGTATGTAGTCCAAAGCTGATCTCTAGCTGTCATTGTTTGGCTTAATGGTTATCATAGTTCTGGTGAAATAGTTGTGGGGCTCCTTTTGTTTGTTTGCAAATCCCCAACCTCAGCCTCCAGACTGCTGAGATTAGGCATGTGCTAGTATACCTAGTTCTCCTTCAACTGCATTACATTCTTTGATGCCAAGAACACTCTTCAGCTTCTTTTGTACACAACCTCTCAGTACAGCTTTTAAAATCCCTGGGAAAGGTCAGTGAGATACCTCAGTGGGTAGAGTTACTTGCCACCAACCCTAACAACCTGAGTTCAATTTCTGACCTACATGGTAAAGGCACAAATCAACTCACATAAAGTGCCATTTGACCTTCACATATGTGCCATGCTGCATGTACACATACACTCAAAATAAATAATTCTTTAAAAAAAAATTCCAGGGCAGGGCCTGAAGAGATGGCTCAGCAGTTAAGAGCACTGGCTGCTCTTCCAAAGAACCAGGGTTCAATTCCCAGCACCCACATGGCAGTGCACAACTGTAACTCCAGTATAGACACAACACCAATGCACAAAAAAATAAAGATAAATAAATTAAAACAATAACAAAAATTTCAGGGGAGAAATTTTGCCTAAAGGAAACAAAATTTCCTCATCAACACTCCCCCACCAAATCAAAAAATATTCTGAGGTATTCAGTGATTCTTGTAGCTTTGTGAACCCCAGGTTAGTTAGCTGTACAACAAAAATATACACCCTACTTAAAAGGGCCATATAGAGAGCGAAAGGAAACAGGTGGCAGTGGTGGTAGTGGTGCATCCCTTTAGTCCCAGCTCTTGGGAGGCAGAGGCAGGCAGATCTCTGTGGGTTCAAGGCCAGCCTGGTCTACAGAGCGAGTTCCAGCTCTATTACAACAAGGCTGTTACACAGAGAAACCCTGTCTTGAGAAAAGAGAGAGAGAGAGACTAACAAGAAATATGAAGCTGGGCATGGTGGCACACGCAGAGGCAGGCTTATCTCTGAGTCCAAGGCCAGCCTGGTCTACAGAGAGTTCCAGGCCAGCCAAAACTACATAGTGATCTGTCTCCCAAAATAAAATCACTAACAGGCCTTTCTCTTTGAAGCTGGAGAGGGTAAGAAAAAAGGAATTGAGTAAATGTCTGACAACAGACTAGAGGAACAATCCCCTCACCTCTTCAATATTTAAAAAAAAAAAAAAAATCCTTTAGCTCTATTCTCTAACCTCAGGCAACCAGACACTAAGGCTACTGTTGACATGTGGGTGGCAAGAATATGCCTGAAATTCCCTGCCCACACCACAAAAAGAACACTATGCTATGTCAAGGCCAGGTTTCAGGCATCTAACTAGAGGACAAATGATTTCAGGAGAAATGTCCTCCTGCTCTACACTCCCCAAGATTTTGTAACCTAGACTGTTCTCAAACAACTGTCACTCCTCCTGGCCCCACCTGTTAAGTGTGTGGATTGTTAACATATGATAGCACCCTGAGAGGAGTGGTCTCATCAGGATGCCAATGCCCCCCTTGAAGCAACCCTTCTTCCTGCTTTAATCTCCCACTTAGCAGGCTCTTTTTTTTTTTTTTTTTTTTGGGGGGGGGGTTTTTTTGGTTGATTTTTGAGACAGAGTCTCTACATAGTCCTGGCATCATGTAGATCAGGCCGGATCTAGAACTCAGGGATTCTCCTGCCTCTATCTTCCAAGTGCTGGGCTTAAAAGTTCATGCCACAATATTGGGCTTTAAACTCTCTTATCTTTTACAAGTGACCTACATGAACCACAGCCCTTTGGAAGAAGAGACAGGAAGATCACAAGTTCAAGATCAGACTTACCACATAATTATGCCTGAGGAGAGAGAGCATGGCTACATGAAACTCTGGCTTGAGAGGGGGCTGTCTGGAGGAGACAGTACCTCTCAATTTTAAATAGTTTGACTAGCTCACTAAATAACTCTTTTAGAGATTTTGTACCTGAGCAACTTTATTTTTACAACCCTCGGTGTAAAAAAGGAACACCACAAATTCACCACACTTATATATAGACAAAAACTGCTTGTCTTACACGAATGGGAAAAAACAAGTCTATAGGCTAGGTAAAAGGCTTCCTTACAATAAATGTTACTATGCCACCATCTGTAAAACAGGTTCTAAAAGCACACCAGGCCTATGAATGAACTAATGAATACTGGGAAGCATTTACTAGACGGTTGTCATTTTACAGCTATAAATACCAGGTTCAAACTACTGGTAAACAAAAACCTTTTGTTTTGCATTTTAATATGGCATAAAGGGTTGAACTGTCATTCCATCACTACTGCATACCACAAAATTGAATGAAATTCAATATTCTGGCTCTAAGAATTTATAGCTGATAACTTGCCTAGACCATGTCATGGTACTTTACTTTTACAAACCTATGCCAATTTTGCTGTATTTTTATTTCCTTGATTAACATTAATTTCTGGGCAGTGCCTGGCCTTACCTAAAATTGGGATATAAACAAGACTCATAAATAAGACATTATAAAAATGAGGCACTGCAATTTTGCAATCAATTAAAAAAAGAATATTTTTTTCCTTTTGTTTTTTTGAGACAGGGTTTCCCTGTGTATCTTTGGCTGTCCTGAAACTCACTCTGTAGACCAGGCTGACCTCGAACTCAGAGATCTACCTGCTTCTGCCTCCCAAGTACACTGGGATTAAAGGTGTGCACCATCATGCCTGCCCCCCATAAACAAATTTTTAACAGTCTTTAATTATGTGTACATGTCTGTGGTGGGTATGTGCATGTGCCCTTGGAGAAGTGTCAGATGCCCTAGAACTAGACTTCCAGGTAATTGTCAGAAACCTGATGTACATACTGGGAACTGAAAGGGGTCTGCTGGCAAAAAGAGTACAGGGTCTAGCCTGGAGCCATCTCTCCAGCCCCATGTTACTCCTTGTTTTGTTTTTAGAGACAGGCTTCTCTGTGTAGCTATGACTGTCCTAGAACTCAGATTTCCACCTGCCTCTTGTCTCTGAGATTAAAGGGGTTCTCTACCACTACCTGGCCCCATGCTGTTTCTTTATAAGCTATTTTCCCCCCCCAAGTATCACAGATTTATAAAATGGTGAAAACTAGGGCTGGAGAGATGGCTTATCAGGTAAAGTATACTGGCTGCTCTTACAGAGGACCTAGGTTTGATTCCCATTACCCAATCAAGTGGCTCACAACCATTTGTAAATCTAGTCCCACATGATCTGATACTCTCTTCTGGCCTCCAAGGGCACCAGGTATACACATAGGGCACAGATATATATGCAGGCAAAACACCTCTATGTGTAACATAATCTTTAAAATTTTAAGTTTAAACTGAACTGGATATGGAGGTACATACCTGTAAATCCCAGCACTCAAGAAGCTGAGTCAGGGAGATGACCTCTTTGAGGCCAGGCTCTCAATGCACACACACACATACACACACACACACACACACACAGAGAGAGAGAGAGAGAGAGAGAGAGAGAGAGAGCCCATTTCCATCTAACACCTTTTTGTTGTTTTGTTTGTTTGTTTTTGAGACAGAGTCCCATTGTGTAGTCCTAGCTGGCTTGGAACTCAGTATGTAGACCATGCTGGTCTCCAACTAATCTACCTGCCTCTGTCTCTTGAGTGCTGGGATAAAAGGTATGAACTATATAACTTGTTAAATTTGCAGTCCCTTAGCCCCTTGTAGTCTCTACTACAGAGTCAAGTATTTAATGTTTTTCCTCCCTAGAAGTTATTTTGCATTTTCTTTCATTTCCCCACGTAGAGATAAAATAGGGACAGCACCTTTCATACTCTCTATTATATGCTAGCAGCAATAAATGCTCCTGGAATGACTGACTCGGCAGCGGAAATGAAGCTAGTCGTGCAATTATTTCTAAAGCAAGCAACTGGCTTTTCATTTACAATATTCCATTACCTTCAACATGCACAAGTCTTTGGAGATGAGATTCAATTTTATGTCAGTTGCATCAACTCATATGAAACATAGTTCACAGATAACATTTATATTTAAGGAAAATAACTGACTATTCACATATATCGTGTAATGGTACGGTTTCGGGATTTTTATAAAATGCCTACTGGTCTTGAGGCAGCATGCCTTCGAGTGGTAGGAAGCTGGCACCAGTCTCTTGCAAAAGGGGCGAAACTCTAGTTGGCAGTAAAATGCTCAAACACGTGAGCCTCCACTGTTAAACAAGGCTCATTAACCACACAAACTTGCTGTCTCAGCTCTCTGCCTTCCATGAAGTGCTATGATCTCCTCTGGTTATTGTTGAGAGCCAATGATGGGTTAAATTCCCATAAATTAACCAGTGCTTTGGTGGTTTGCCCAAACAAACTGCTGGCAACGGTGTGGATGAATTTAATAGACCCGCCCGCCCCGGGAGCCCGAGGTGACTTAAGAAAGTGCCCAACCGACGCTTCTCAGCAGGCAAAAAGGAGACTACAGAACTCGAGCCGATCGCCCTCTCCGTCGTTTGCGCTTAGTGTCAGCTTATCGTGCAAGGGGGTGAGCTTCGCACGCGCCTGCTGCTCTCCCCCCTCCAAATCTCTGCTGAGTCTCGCTGAGGGGCGGCAAAGCCACACTTCTGTGTCTACCCAACTTTGTCCTCGAAGGGTGCATCAGTTTTTCCACACTCCAGAGCCCCAGAAGAAGAGATCTGCCGGCTAAGGCGGAGGGAACCGGCTCGCCCCGCACAGGCGTCAGGGTGGCAGAAACAAAGTGCGCGCTGGCGAGCCCAGACCGCCACCGCCCGCCCGGCCCCGCTCACCCTCCAGCAGCACCTCCTTGCCCGCGCGCTTCAGCGCCTGCACGGCCTGGTCGTGGGTGGCCTGGCGCAGGTCGGTGCCGTTCACCGACAGGATGGCGTCGCCCAGCCGCAGCGCCCGGCTCTGGTCGGCCGCCAGCCCCGGGAAGATCTTGGAGATGAGGATCGGCATCCGGTTCTCGCGGCCGCCCTTGATGCTGATGCCCAGGCCGCCCGCCTCCTGCTTCACCACTCGCACTCGGCGCACGGGCGGCGAGGCACCCGCCTCCCCAGCGGGGTCGCGGGGCGGTGCGGGAGGGCTGGGCGGCCCCAGGCCGCGGTTCGGGCTCCCGGGCAGCGAGTCGCCGCCGCCGCCGTTCGGGAGACCGTTGAAGGCGGCAGCCGGCGGCTCGGGCTCCACCGCCGCGGCGTCGCCCGTCAAGCTCAGGCTCTCGCCGCTGAGTTCAGCCACCACCCGCACCCAGCGCTCCCTTAGAAGGAGCTCCACCAGCCCCGCTTTGGTAGCCCGCGTCCACACCGCCATGGCCGGCCTGCTCCCGTGGCCGCCGTCGCTGCAGATCCCTGGATTCCAGTCAGGCAGCCTAGGCGCTTCCCCCTTCCCGCCCGAGGGGGGCGGACCCCTCCCCTCCCCCCCCGGCGATTTATTATTCATGAGGGCCACGCCCACTTTCCGGAGGGGCGGAGGAAGGCCGGCGCGGCGGCTTCCGGGAGGTGAAATTGCCCTGGATCGCGGAAAGTCCTTGGTAGGTGGGCAGCAGCTCGCGGGCAGCTCGGCTCCTCGCAGTCCTTCGAGTTGGTTCTCCGTGACCCCTCCCCCCCTCGAGCTCCTGATTTCTCTCTAAGAGCTGTCAGGGCATGGAGAGCGAAGTTAGGATGGAGAGGCACTTTGTGACCCTGCAGGGCCGGGTGGCGCATTCGTTCCTGCATTGATTGGTTCTTTGCAAATACTCTAAGCGCTCAGAGGTGTGCTGGAGCTCCTTTTAAGGCCCTGAAGACGGCACAGCTGAGAGAGCCTGTGGTCTGGTGGGAAAGAAAAGCAGAGGCAACTAACTAGGTGTGATTCTCTGTGGTTAAAAGACTGTACAAACGTCCCTAGGAAAGGACAAAAAGAACATTTGGTTAGTCTTGGGTGAGTAGCACAGAGCCCAGGGTAGAGAGAATAGCACAAGCAGAGGATAAAACGTAAGTGAACATGGGTCCAAAGGCATGAATCCAAGGCTTTGCCACTGTTTTATTATTGTTGTTGTTGTTGTTTTGATTAAGGTGTATTGGCGTCAGAACCCCTGGAACTGGAGTTACAGTTGTAAGCTACCATGTGGATGCTGAGAATTGAACCCAGGTCCTCTGGAAGAGCAGCCAGTGCTCTTAAGCTGAACCATCTCTCCAGTCCTTGTCGCTGCTTTTTTAAATAACCTGTTTACTTGCCTGCAATCAGAGGGAACCATATCTTCTTAAGCATTGGGAAGCCACAGTGTGCAGGGTCAAAGACATTTGCAGCATGGTGATGTTTTAAGAGTTCCCCAGAGAAACAGATGAATGGATATATAGTTAACAGATTGTGCAGAATTAGCCACAAGATTATGGAGGCTAAATTCCACGATCTGCCATCTGCAGCCCCAAGAAAGTTGGTTAGTATGCTTTGGACCAAAATCCAAAGACCTGAGAACCAGAGGAGCCAATGGTAGAAGTCTGAAGGTCTTAGAACACTGGAGGCCTGAGGAGGAAATGGGAATGGAAAGCTACAGTGTAAAAAAGTTGGCCCAGTCCATGGAAAACCAGGAGCACTGAAGTGTGGCAGAACAGAGATGTCCCAGTTTTCATACAGAGTGAATTTACCCTGTGCCGTATGGTTCCATTGTAGTTCTCACCTGACTGGATAATGCCTGTTCACACTGGTCGTCTTTACTCAGGTCACCATGCAAATGACTTCTTCCAGAAACACACAGACACATCCAAAAATGTTTTACATCTGTTTATCCAGTGTCTATCTAGGCATCTTTTAGCACAGTCAAGTGAACACAAAAAATTAACCATCTGTGATGGTTACTTAGGAAGGGGTAGTGTGTGTGTATGAAAAGCTTCATATAACCATACACTAAAAAGTCTGTTCTTGATTTTGTAGGCTTGCCATCATTTTTTTTTTTTGAGCATATGTACGTGAACACCCAGAAACTGTATAAAGATTTTTTTATCTAAAGAGTCTTCAATTTTGCCTAATTGCAGAACCAATAACCAAGGCTATAATCCACTGTTTCTTCCAGGTTGGTGGTGTAGAGGAACTGAAGAGAGACTACAACTTAAAGATTCTGACAAGCCTTTGATCCCAGCACTGGGTGGGAGGGGGAGTAGGATAGGGTAGGAGAGGATACACATCTCTGTGAGTTCAAAGCCAGCTTGGTCTACAGAGTGAGTTCCAAGACAGCAAGACTGTTACACATAGAACACATAGAAACCCTATCTCAAAAAAAAAAAAAAACTTTCGTTGTTTTTTGTTTTTCTGCCTCTACCTACTGAATGCTGGGATTAAAGGCATGTGCCACCACAAAGGGCAACAAACAATGTATATATTTTTAAAGACTCTAACATAAAGTCAACAATAAAAAAACCAAGACAAAATTGGTTCTCCCACACCCTGATTTAGCGTTGCTTTTACTATCCACCTCACATCTCAAAAACCATAATGCTGAGAAGGTAAGTTCTCTCAGCAAAATCATTAGGGCCAAGATGCCCTCCAACCTTTCTTTCATAGTAGAAATAAAATCCTCATGTGTTCATTTGAGCAGAGACAGGGCAAACAGGGAATGTGCATCAACTCCTGTGAAGGGGGAAGTTGGAAGGATCACTCAGGAAATACACGGTGAAGAGCCTACACTGAGGCCACATACCTCTCTATCAAAGTGCATTCATGTGCAGACAGGACATAGGCTAAGCGTTCAGAGCCTGAATGAATAAAGAATTCAAAATGAGAAATGTATCTTTTTATCAAAAGGATCATTACAACAGGTCTTTGCAGTGAGTGGGGCACGATTTTCCAAGCTGCAAATGTCAGCGAAAGCTCAACCCTCCAGCCTTCTCCTAAATCAACTGCAGTAAAGCTAGCTTGTTGTTCCAGCAGGTCCCAATGTGCCCAAGTGCACCTGCAGTCACAGGCATTTCTGGCTTTTCTCCAGCTGAGCCAGAGCCCCCAGAGGCCTGAGTTATGTGAAATTTCTGCTTGTTAGAGAGCATTTGGCAGCTGATTCCTCTGAGTCTCAGCACTAATTTTAACACTTTTACATATGTGATCATGTGGTGGTGGGGGGTGGGATTGGGCAATCGAGGACACCTTTATTAGAAAAGGGAAGTCCTGGAAATTCTTTCCAAGAGTATGAAGGACTTTTTGTCAATAGAGTTGAAGGAAGTCTCAAATTATTGGTGGGGACACTTATGTAAGATAGCAAGTTATATAACAAAATATTTAAACCTGGGAACAGGGAAGGTAATAGAGATTACTTGGGAGTATTTCCTTAAAATTCTTTTGAAACAGTGCCTTTGCCTAGATCTCTCAACATAGGCCTGGTTGACAATTTGCCTCTACCTATTGTATATATGTGTGTGCATGTGTGTGTGCATACATGTATGAGAGAGAGAGAGAGGTATGTGCATACGTGTGTGGATGCAGGCACACAGAAGACATGGTACACACAGCAGTCAGAGAACTGCTCAGCTCTCAGTCCTCTTTCCACCATGTTTTGGGACAGATTTCTTGTTTGCTGCTGCAAATACTAGGCTGGCTGGCACGGGAGCATCCAGGGGTTCTTGTTTCTGCCTTCCATCTTGCTATAGGAGCCCTGGGGTTACAGGCATGAGCTACCACAATGCACTTAATTTGGGTTCATAGATTCAAACTCATGTTCTCATATTTATGCAGTGAGAACTTTTAACTACTGGGCCATCTCTCCAGCTCCTATGTGCCCTGCCCCAGACAATGTAACCCAAGCTAGCTTCAAATTTGCTGTGTAGCCAAGAATGACCTTGATTTTCCTGCTTCCAAAGTAAAGTCCATCTTCATAGTTGTATTTCCACATTCTTTCACTCAGATACTCACCCAGCCAGTATCTTCCGGTGATGCCTCACACATTCACACCCAAGTCCTTCAGAATACCTCTGGTATCTTTTAGTTTCTTTCCCACCCAACAGGACCTCATTTTGGCTTCCTGTGATTCTCTGTGTCTTTGGGACTTTTCCTTTGAACAATGTAATTCCATGCCTAGGCTGGAATGCCCTACTAAGTTATATATTCCAGGAAGGCAAAGACCACCTAGCAATTATTTTTGCTCCCCACTATTTGAAAAACACTGCCTTGCAGAGAGGAAACTCATTAAACATGTGACTGATTGGCACCCATGTTTCCTGTGCTGTCATCTTTTCAAATAATCCCTAAGAAAGTTATGGGTTCCTTGCAGGGTAGAAATTACCATCTAGGAAACCTCAAGTAGTCGGTGAAATCTACTCACTGTGGCTAATGAAATCTGAAATAGGGTACACATCTGTTTCCATGGCTTCCTAAGGACAGAGACTAGAATTTTTCTAGCAAGCATATTATTTTACCTACTTCTAAAAGAGAAAATGGTCAAGGCAATTCCTATAACTTTTCATTCCTGTCACCTATATCAATAGTTCTTCTCTGTTAGCAATTGTTCTCTTACTGTTTCTCAGAACAGGCAGAGCTCATTACTACTTCAAAATGAAAGGATGTCAGTAGCTCCTTGGGTTCTATAATTCCATCCTAAATTTCTGAGCCAAGCTGACTCTAAGCTTGTTCAAAACCTAATGGTTATGCAGATCTTGTAAAGCAGAGCTTGACAGTTAAGAATTTGAAGGCCAGTTTGGTCGAGGTGGTGACATATTCCTCTAATCCTGGCACTCCATAGGCAAAGATGGACAGATCTCTATGAGTTCAAGGCCAGTTTGGTTTAAAGTCCCAGGCTAGCCAGGACTACATGGCCAGACACTGTCTCAGCAAACAAACAAAAATCAAAGCCCAGTTTGGCCACTTACTAATTACAATGCCCAAAGGGGACTGAGGTCATGAACCTTAGTATCTCTTTCACTGCCTCTAAGGGCACTTGGATGGTTGAGAGGTGTACATGAACGTGAAGTACAGAGCAGCATTAAAAAGCACCAACTATTGTTGCTACCTGTTGGCCTTCAAAAGGCCAGTGGCGAACAATAAAGCCTGTGGTCGAAACTCTCCAGCAGAGAGTCCCCAACTTTCTTTAGGAGTCAGTCTGCCATAACACTGTTTGATTCCACGCATAAAGGACAAATGGCCAAATTAATTTTGGTGACAAACAGATCTGGTATAAAGCTACACTTTGGCTGGAAGGAAACACACATTGCCAAGAGCTGTCAAAGAAAAGAATTAGTGGATCTGGGGTCTCTTCCAAGGCTTGAATGTTGTGTACTTTCATCAGAAAGGAAGGCCCCAGGCTAAACCACAGCCTTTTAGCAAGCCTGAAGGTCACTTCCCACAACTGGGGGAACAATAGCAAAAGCCGCACAAGGGTAACCTAAGTACTACCAAGGAAGAGCCAAGGGAGAAATGAGCTTGTAAAATTATCATGCCAACATCCACACAGAACTGTTCCTCAGAAGAGGGTGAGGCCAGTGTTTCTTTTTAAGGTAGTTTTACTTTATCCTTCCTTAGAAATATTCTACAATGTATTTCTTCTCCAATACAAACACTAAAAGAAGATACACTTTAGCCATAGCAGGCACATTTTTTAAAGATTCATCCCACCAAGATAAATCACTACCCATCTGAAACCCACAAAAATGGATTAACTATCTCATGCATTAGGACTATGAAAACCCACATCTGCTAACCACACTCCTAATGGGAAGCAGCTGGGGACAGTTTTGTAACTATGTGACTTTCTTTATAGGAAAATATTAGCAAGGACAGGCTAAGCAATTTAGTTTTGTTGACTCCACTTAGTTATGGAAAATCACCAGTGCTTTTTATTGACAATTATGGAAATTACATAATTTGCCATGAAATTCAAATAATATCTAAAAATAAATGTCCACTCCCTCTCCCATCAGTTCTAACAGTTTTCAGTGCCTCATACACAACTTTGCAGCCTGCAGACTATAGTTCTCACCCTTCCCCAGGAACCACTGAATCAACATGGATGCTTTATTTATTTCATCTCCTGAGCTTTTTGTTTTTGTTTTTCAAGACAGGGTTTCTCTGTGTTGCCTTGGCTGTCCTAGATCTGTAAACCAGGCTGGCCTCTACCTCACAAAGATCTGCCTGCCTCTGCAGGGGACTAAAGGCTTTTCCACCACCACCTACCAGGCTCTTGAGCTATCTTGATGACCTTTTTTTTGGGGAGGGGGTTAAAAAACAAACAAACAAAAATGAGTCCCAAAAATCAAAACTAGGAGAGTATAGTGACACATGCCTTTAATCTGAGTACCTGGGAGGCAGATGAATCTCAGTAAGTTTGAGGTCAGTCTGGTCTATGTAGTAAGCTCCTATCTCAAAACAACAAAACAAAACAAAACAAAACAAAAAATCCAATAAAATTCCCCAGAATCCATCTACATACTTAGCTCTCACTCACTATGTAGCTCCTCCTGGCCTTGAACTTATGTTGATATTTTGCCTCTGTTTTTACACTTGACTGGATTTTTTTTTTTAACATCTTCAAATTTTTACTCATTTATTGGGGTAGGGGGTGGAGGGTGGCATATGCATACCACAGCATGAATGTGGAAGTCTGAGGACAGCACAAAAGTTGGTTTTCTCCCTCCATCATGTGTACCCAAGGGATTGAACTCAGTCAAGAGAGGACGAGAGTCTGGCATTCGGTAAAATGAGACCATGTAGAAATACATATATTGGTAATTATGAGTTAGTATTTAATACAGAGCTAGCCAATAAGAAACACTAGTAACAGGCCAAACAGCTTTATATCTAATACAGCATCTCTGTGTGTTGTTTGGGGCTAATGCAGCTATGGAACCAGGCTGGAGGGAAAGTACTCGTAACTTCAGCTTCTGAGTAATGGATTATAAGCATATAAATGTGCCTATGGTGTCAGTGCTGTTGGGATGTTATGGTTTGTTTATAAGTATACCCCCAGGAGTTCATGTGTTAGAGGAATAGTCCCCAGCTGTTATGAGGTGATGGGATCATGAGATTGCCAAATTCTTAATGAGCTGGGATGGCTCATTAAGAATGACTTTGAAAGACATTCCTTGACTTTCTCCCCGACTTCTTTCTTCCTGGTCATTATAAGGTGAACATTTTTGCTCACAAACCTGGTCTTGTTAGCATGACTGTTCTGCCTCACCACAGGGCCCCAGCACTGAAGCTGGCTGACCAAGGACTGAAAACTGTGGGCCACAAGAAATCTTTCCTCCTTCAAGTTATTTCCCCAAGGTATTTTGTCAAGGTGAATAGAATGGCATCATGGGAAAAACAGAATCACAGGGCTGGAGGGAGTTAAAGAGCACTGGCTGCTCTTCCAAAAGACCTGGGTTCAATTCTCAGCACCTACACCGCAGCTCATAGCTGCCTGTAACTGTAGTTCCAGGGGATCTGACACACTCTTTTAGCCTCTATGGGCACTGGGCATGTGTGCATGCAGACATACACACAGGCGAAAGTCATACACATAAAATAAATCTGGGATCATCTATCTGCATGATGTGTACCCCCTACACACATTAAGGAAATAAAAAATACAAAAAATAATCCTAAACTGGGAGGTGATAGCATACACTTTTAATCCCAGCATTTGGGAGGCAGAGGGAGATGGATCTCTGTGAGTTTGAGGCCAGCCTGGTCTACAGAGTGAGTTCCAGGACAGGCTCCAAAACTATAGAGAAACCCTGCCTCGAAAAACCAAGGAAAAAAAAAATATCCTAACACTGACAGAAACAGGCAGACCTCCAGAAGTTCAAAAGCAGGCCTCAAACAGAAGCTGGTCTTGAACCCCTGTCTTCCTTTTTCTACTCTTCAGGAGGACTACCATGCCTGGCCTGAACAAAGTTTTGATGCTAAAAACATAAGCTTCCTAAAGCCCCAGAACTGGATAGTTTCTAATCTTCAGTATTCCATTTTAAGTTATCCTTAGTCTAAGTTTTGTTATTTCTATGGCAAAGAAATCAGATTACCTGCCACTGTATGGGAAAAATTAGTTATTAAACTATCTGAGTAGTGTTGGCAAAAAGACAATGTCTAGGCCAGTTTCTGGTCAAAACTTTTCTGTATGACTCAAGTAAAAGCAGCAAGTTAGAAACCATGTCAAAGGTGAAACTCCTCCAACAGCCAGGTTACACAAAACCTCAGTGTGGGAAATATGCACTGAAATGTTACTTAACACTGGTTTATCTTCCTGTCCCCTAATTTCTCTGACTTGCCCAAATCCATTTGGGCTTCATTTGTCTGTATCCACTTTTTCTACAAGGCCTAAAGCTCTTATTTCCCATACCATTTATGGAAGTCCAAATCGCTGGCTGGAAACCTTGCAAAGGAATGCCTGCCTGCCACTTTCAGAAGTATTATTCCACTTTGAGCCTTCTTGGTCAGAAACATATCCTCCACAGTCCAAGAGGTTTTAAGTTATGGTCAGGTGAGCTCAGGGGCACAGCTCTTACTACATATTCAGAGTTGTTCAGGCACTAGGTTCCATACCCAGTACTACAAGAGCAAAGAGAGTCAAGACATAAACTAGTTTCCAGTTAACAAGGACTTCTTGACTTACAGCTCTATAGCCAGTGAGAGCCACATGAACTCAAGTCTAGTGATGACTCATCCTGGGCTCTGTTCACATACAGTGCAGACTAGTAACTTAAACTTAGGTCTTGTTTTTTGAAACAGGATTCTCTGTGTAGACTTGGCTGTCCTAGTACTCACTATGTAGACTAGGCTGGCCTTAGAATTAGAGCTCTGCCTGCTTCTGCCTCCTACATGCTAAAATTAAAGGCTTTGAACTTTGGTCTTTTTTTGTTTGGTTTTTGAAACAGGGTTTCTCTGGGTATCCCTGGAACTACTCTGTAGACCAGGCTGGACTCAGACTCAGAGATCCTTCTGCCTTTGCCTCCAATTAAAGGCATGGGCCTCTCAATCCTTCTTGAACTTTGACCTTAACCACATTTGGGGGGGGGGTGTCTCACTACATAGCCCTGGCTAGCCTGGAATGCCTATGTATCTTTTGTTTTGTGGGACAGGAACTTATCCTTGCAGCCTGGGTTAGCCTTGAATCTTCATTCCTCCTGCCTCTGCCTCCCAAGTGCCAGGACTCATAGGCAAGCCCCACCACAAGTGGACTCAAAAACACGTTTCTAGGGAGACCAGGTTTGTTTGCTTTGGGTAAATGCTTTTACAGAAGGAAACTCATTCAAGAAGAAAGAGTTTAAGTAGTTGTACTTAAACTACTCCTGTCACTGTACAACCTAAACAAAGGAGAAATTCATGACTATTGTAAACTTCATTGCATCAAACCTGTCCATTGTAATACATACTATCCATTGTAAATGATCTCTTCTAATCTCTATTAAACTGCTCTCCCACAGATCTGCCTTAAATTCTCACTTTTTCTTTCCAGACTAAAGAGTGGTGTTCATTGCAGAAAAATGCTTTCTTCCAACACTACATGACGCTGTCAGAGCCCACATCCTCACCCCTCCTTCTCTAAGCACACAAAACTCCACATGCTGAGTTTCCAGGGCATGCAACAGAATACAACCACTGAGATGGTAAAGAAATCTATCTGCTTGGTTCAGGTTAACTACTGTTCTTCACTTTCTAATTTAAAGATCACATTCAAAGCTAGTCAGTTGAGAACACCACTGGGAATAACAAGATCAAAGCAGATAGAAGAGTGACATCCATGCTAGGCTGCCTCTCAGGTCCCCACTCTGATTCCCACTTTCCAACAGAATCCCTATTGCTCTCTTACCTTCTGAAGCTGGCATATGGCCAGCAAATGAATTGGCGCTGTTTTCGTCATATGGCACTGAGGATAGAACCTGGCCTTGTGCATGCTAGACATGTAGTTTACCTGTACATCCCCAGCTCTCTCTGATTGCCAAAAACACCTAAGTTTCAGGTGGAGCACTTGTTTATGCTGTTGCAGTTGAGAAGGTCTTCCTTGAACTATGAGGTGGATTATGGCTATTAGTAGTATCTTCCAGGGTGGGATGGGAGGCTGCAGGCTAGCAGACAGTGATGCCCAGTTCTTTGATACCCCAGAATAGACAAGAGAACAGAGAGCCTGGACTATCTTCTTTCCTGAGATTATAGTTCAAAAACAGACAAGATTCCAAAAAGGCAGTATGGATTTGTAGCTAGCTGAGCTCACTATTGCAGCTACGAATACCTTGGGTGTTCTAACTCACTGCTATTGTGTACCTACCTGTGTACAGCTCATAAAGTCAGGACAGCTTTCCAGAGCTGGTTCTCTCCTTCAAGCATGGGATCTGGGATCAGCTGATGCTATCAGGCTTGAATGGCAAGTGTTTTTACCCAGAGTCATGCTGCTGGACCTACTTTGGAGATTTATAGTGACATTCCGTTCACTCAATGAAAGGATATTCCTGCCCATTACTTTGGAAAATAACATTTATAGTGACCAGTCTTAAAGAATAACTTTGTTTTATTATCATGATTCTGGGAAAAACAAACAAATAAACAAACAACAAAAACAGGGTAGACAGTTCAAGAAAAGACACAAAAAGTGCCCTGTTTTAAGTTCCAAATTTCTTCTTTTTGATGGGTGGTGGGAGCTGAGCAATGATGTCATCCAGGGGTCGTTCTACTGCTACAAGTGTTCTTTCATCCAAAAGATCCATGAAGAGTAAGGGCTGCAAAGAAGGACAGTGACAACCAGGAATCATTCTCCACCAGCTCAAGAGAACAACAAAAACCCCACATGAACACTAAGAGTACAACAAATTTCTCTCACATAGGGAAGCATGATTTACCTGCCTCTAACCTACTGAGTCAGAAACAATGAAACAGATACAGACAATTTCAATGTCACTAGTCTCCCCCAAATCAGGATCTCTCTACATGCAAAAGGAAGATATACATTAGTCTTCCAATTGTTACTTATTACATTTTGATAACACCACAGGGAAGCAACCATCTAGGATACAAGAAGCGGTTTTTACCTTATATATCTTAGAAATTTTAAACGCATGGGCCGTGCGCCTCAGGAAGACATCTGATTCATTTTTGGGAGGAAGTGGATTGTAGAGCACAGTTTTGTCATTTGGAAGTGGCTAAAAAGACAAAGATACGTTATTTATTTACTTGGGGGCCAAGCCTAGGGACTTACACAAGAGTACTCTGAACAATATCCCCAATCTTTTAATTTCTCTCATACTTCTTGAGAGAGTTTTACTAAGTTGCCCAGGCTGACCATGAATTCACTCTTACCCTTGAATTTGTGTTTCCCCTGCCCAGTCTTCTGTGACTGGGACTACAGGCCTGAATCACTAGGCCCAACAAGACATAGTATTTGAACTATTACTTTATTGACTAGCATTTAAGACCTGGGGTTTGACCCCTAACACCATAAAAATAAAACAGCACAGAGCTACTTTCATTGCTCTTTATGGACCCAGCCCATGCAGTTTCTTTGATTTTGAGACAAGGTATCAATGTAATTCTTCTGATCCTCCTGAGTGCTACAATTACAGATATGCACAATGATGCATGTCTAAGACCCTTGGGTTCTTCAACTATGGGTCACCATCCCATAGGAGGGGTCATATACACTGAATGTAGGAGCATGAAAACTTGGCCACAAAAGGAATTCAAAATCAAACAGGTGGACTGGTAAGATGGTAAAGGTGTTTCTCACGTACAACTGGACACTGGAGTTCAAAACTCAGAACATACATAAAGGTTTGAAAGGAGAACCATCTTCACAAAGTTGTCCTCTGACATTTACACACATACAGTGGCACATGCACTGCCCACCCCCATTAGGCACACACATTACATAGACAGTCAGTTCTCTCTTTCCTCCATCTGGGTTCAAGGGGTTGAACTAAGGTTGTTAGGTTTGGTGAAAAGTGCCACTACCCGAAGAGCCACTTTTAAAAACAGATTTGTTTTATATGTATGAGTGATTTGATTACAAGTATGTATGTGTACCATGTGTGTGCCTGGTGCCCTGAAACTGGAGTTAAGGATGGCTATAAACCATCCCATGGATGCTGGGAACGACAGCCCCTCTACTTTAGTCATTAATAAATGGAAAATTATATGTACAAAGAAAAACTTCTTCTATGTGGTGTTGGTGTACAACTTTAATTTCAGCACTTGGGAGGCAAAGGCAGGCAAATCTCTCAGTTCCAGGACAGCCAGGGTACATTGAAAACTGTCTCAAACAACAACAGCAACAAAACAAATGAAACCCCCCCCACATACACACACGGGGGAGGGGGAGGATAAAAACCTTAAAATTTTTAAAATTCTTTATTGCATATGCTCTTAACTACTAAACCATCACCACAGCCACCCCAAAAAGCTTTTTTTAGAAACAGGTTCCCTAGTCCAGCCAGGCTAAGCTCAAATTGATGGAACCAGGAATAACTCTGAACTTCTGACCCTATGTCTACTACCAAAGTGTACCCCATCACACCTGGTTTACTGTGCTGGGGATCAAACCCAGGGTTCCATGCATGGTAGGCAAGCACTCTACCAACTGAGCTGCATTCCAGCCTTCAAAGAACTGTCTTAAATACACATTTGTGTTGGAGAGGTGGCTCGGTGGTTAACAATGCTTACTGCTATTGTACAGGACCCAGTTTCATCTCCCAGCACCCACACCTGGAGGCTCATCACTCACTGCCTCTAACACCAACTCTAGGAAATCTGATATCTTCTTCTGGTGTCCATAGGCACTGTACTTACATGGTGCATGTACACTCAGCCAGGTGCATGCACACAAATTTTTAAAAGATGATTTATTTTTGGTAATATTTAATCTGTAAACATCTTAGGTATCAATATACCTAAAGTCATATAAAAATGTATCAGGCAAAAGGGATCATGCATGGACAGGATAAAGCAAGAAAGGGTTTCATACTTCACGGCAAGATTAAGACACACAAGCTTTTGGTCAGTCTTGTCAGTAACCCTTTGTAAGAAAAGAACAAATGGGCATGTGCAGGGTCTCCGTCCACACAGGCACTGTACTTTCTAACCGCCCCCCCCATAGCTAACAAGTAGCTAAGGTTCTCCCCCAGCAAAAATAACATGAACCACTCCCACTGATGCCTCTGAAACTTCAAGAGATGGCCAAATAAACGATACACTTCATCTCTCACTTCCTTGGGAACTAGCTCTACTTAGTACAAGGACATGAGGGACTTATCACCAGCACTTGGGAGAAAGCCTTCTGGGCTGAGTTACAGAGAGACAAGTGAGTGAGTGGGAGGGGTTCTTCCTGTACCACTCATCTCACAGAAGTCACTTGTCAACCCGTTCTGCTTCCCACACCCCAGGACACAGGGCCCATGAATTGAGATTCAGTGACACATCCCTGTGCACACCTCCTTTACAGCCATCTGTTGCCTTACCCACGCACCTTCCACCCCCCCACCCCCCCCACCCCCCCCACCCCCGGTCTTCACAGAGCCACAGATAGAACAGCTGGTATGAGTGAAACCCAAAGTGCAGCACAGCCATGGCTGTGGTCCACATGTCTCCTAGGGAAAGAAAGCCCCTACCCAGAAAAGACATGGATATCTGGCAGGAATCAAAACAGCAGCTAACATCTCAAACTAAAGAAAACACTTGTGTCCCTACCTAAATAATAGCCATTAGTACTGGAATTTTCCTGACTAGATTTTTCTCAAGACACAAAGATCAACTTCTTGAAGTGTCTTCAGCTAAGGGCAGGGTGGCCAAAACATCTGTGGGTGTCTCCTTTAATGACACCACTTTACTCAGTAACCCAGGAATGAAAGTTACAAGTGAGTCAGTCAGCTCAAAGGTATTACCTGATGAAGGATCTTCTGAATATCAACTTTTCTACTTAGGGTTATGTGTTGAATAGCCAGGTAGAGAAATAATTACAGCAGCAAAAACTAGTCCTACCTGAGAGTAGGAATACAAATTAAGGAGAATGCCAGACAAAAGCATTCCTCTGAAGAACATACTAGCAACATACTCGAACCTAGAACATACTTATTCTGAGGCTTGTTCCTTTATCTAATCAGTCATTATTTATACTTAAAAATTCATAAGTAAAGGTAGGGTGTGGCAAGTAACTCCAGGAACATTCAGGAAGCAGAGGCAGGAGGATTGCTGTAAATTTAATGCCACACTGGCCAGGCTACATAACAACATCTTGTCTCAAAAAACCCAAAACAAAACAGGAGGTTGGAAAAGACAGCCCAGCAGTTAAGAGCATTTGCTATTCTTGCAGAAGATCTGGACTCTGTTCCCAACACCCAGCTCACAGCTACCTGTAACTCCATCTCCAGGGGATCTGAAACATCTCTCTCTCTCTCTCTCTCTCTCTCTCACACACACACACACACACACACACACACACACACACAGAGAGAGAGAGAGAGAGAGAGAGAGAGAGAGAGAGAGAGAGAGAGAGAGAGAGAGAAAATTCTTAAGAAGTCTCAGAACTCACCAAGGACTTATCAATGATGCAGAACATGTAGGCATCATGGAGGAGGATGTGCATAGGTCTCTTGGGATGAAAGCTGATGTGCGTGATGGGGGTATCCCTTTGGAGCCATAGTTGATGAAATCCCTGCTTTTGGACTGTTCGACTCCACTCCGTATACTGCTTGTCTGGGATGCTGAACTCAAATACCTGAAGAATATAACACCAAGCAAGTGCACATGTGTACCCACGGAGTTCAGAGGCTCCTGCTCCTTCTGGGTTTTATTTTTTGCTAACCACAAATATTAGCAAACCTTAAGGCACCGTATTTAGCATTACATTTTTGTTTGTTTGTTTTTAAGGCAGGGAACTCAATTTGTAGACAAGACTGGCCTCAAACTCACAGATATATGCCTGTTCCTGCCTCCCAGGTGCTGGTATTAGAGGCATGCTCCCACTGCCTGGCTTAGTAATACATTTTACTAACACCCAAAAAAATATTTTAAAAGGTAAATTATAGACAATAAGTCACCCTTAAGTTTCTTCCTTTCTTTCTTTTTCTTTCTTTCTTTCTTTCTTTTTTTTTTTTTGAGACAGAGCTTTACAGATCATCTCTGGCTGGAATAAAACTTGTGATCCTCTTGCCTCAATATCCCACATGATGGTATTACAAGGTCATTGCCACTAAACTCAGGGGGTACCAGTTTCAATGACAAAGACACTTAAGGTACCACCTTTCAACAGTCTTGGTCAAGAATGAAAACCCATGAAAGCATTTTCTGGATATTGTGTGTGTGTGTATCAGAGTGTAAAAACTATTTAAAACAGTAAGCATCATTTGTTTAGCAATCTAATCAAATGTGCTTCCCAGATTTGTTGAATCTTCACAACAGCTCAATGGGACATAGCTAATGTTATCATCTCCATTATATCTCATCTAGTTTAATACGTCTCTAGTTAAAATTAGCAGAGTGTAGCCGAGTAGTGGTGGTGCAGGACTTTAATCCCAGTACTCAGTAGGTAGAAGCAGGCAGATTTCTTTGTTCAAGGCCAGTCTGGTCTACAGTTAGTTCCAGGACAGCCAGTGCTACACACAGAGAAACCCTGCTGGGGGATGGGAGGGATGGTGGGGAATAGCAGAGTTCTTCAAAATTCTTCATCACTGCACTGTAAATTGTGCCCCATCAAACAGATGGGTACTGCTGGCCTATAATGGGCACAGACCACACATAGAAACTTGGCTCACACAAAACAAATAAGCCTATGTATCTTCAAGGGAAAGTTGCTCCAAACTGCCTATCATCTTAGGCTCCAGGCTACTATTTAGCAAAAGGAAGTGGCAAGCACTAGAATCTCTTACCTGTTGGTCAGAATGGGCAATGACAAGGTTGTTGGTATTGGGGGCGATGGCCAGAGCAGTCACTGGAAAGTTGTAAGCAGGTACTGTGCAGTGAAGCTGGGAAAAAAGGACAAGGGACAACTCTATAGGACATCTTCCTTCAAGAAAGGTTAGATGAGCTGGATGTGCTGCTGCTTAACTTTAATCGCAGCACCCCAAAGACAGAGACAGAGACAGGCTCTGCCAGTTTCAGGTCTATACAATGAGAACCCATTTCAAAAACAACTACCACACAGAGAGACACACAGACACACACACAAAATAAAAAACATAGAAGAAAGCTAGATGTCAGTGATTTTTGGTAGTTTATTATTATTTTGTTACTTTCTAGTACCAGGCTTTGAATTCATGGCCTTATAGATCCTAAATGTACTCTACTACTGTATTAAATCCCAAGCCTAAGTCAGTTGTATGAAATAAGGTTCTCTGAACTCAAAAGCATTCTATAGAAGGTCAGGTATTTCAATAACAAAGATCTTTAATTTCATTAAAAAAAATTTTGGCTGAGTGTGTTGGCCAATGTCTTTAATCCCCCTACTCTGGAAGGCAAGAGGCAGGAGGATCTTTGAGATTGAGGTCAGCCTGGTCTACATAGTGAGTTCCAGACCAGTGAGATCCTTTCTCAAAGAAACAAATTATGCTTAACTGCTTACAAAATCAAGCATTTCCAGAAAACTTCAAGAACAGTTTTCTCTGAGTAAACATGACAATATGAATCACTCAAATATATCACTGTACTGAGCACACATAGCTCTACACTGGGCCTAAAAAAATATTATTGCCTAAGAATGGACAATTGGGTTCAAGTATAAGGCATGCGGGCACTGTACAGAAACTTTCTTTTTGTCAGTGCTAGGGACAGAACCTTGATATACAACTCAACGTACAGCTGGTGGTATTATTACTCATCTGTCAGAAGGATTTCCCAACTATGCTTTAATTTCCTCCCCAAATTTCTGGTTCCACCTAATTTTAAACCACATTGAATTTACAAGGCAAGTGGTAAAAGGAAACATGTCATGTTCTCCAACTCTGTATCTATGTATCAAAATCTCCCCTCCCTCCTCAAAGCAGACACCTGGGTATTTTTTTTTTTAATCATTTTGTTATTTGTCTGCTTTGTGGTACTGGGGAGTGACCTTAGGGTGTCACGAATGCTAGGCAAGTACAGTACTCTACCATTGAGTTACATCTCTAGCCAGGAAATGGATTCATCACTCATAAATTCCTAATTTTGAGTATAGCTCACACCATTCTTTTAATTTTAATATTTTGTGACTTTAATATTATGGTAGTAGAACTTTGAGGTTCTATAGAATTCTAAAACAAGAAAAACTGCTTTAAAAGAAAAAAGTCTAGCAAATATCCAGGTCACTCCAATCAGTCTTCAATCTTAACGTGACTAGCAGCTTCCTGTATGACTCAAATGGCTATGAAACCTGATGCTCACCTTTAGATGATTCAGATCGTACACGTGGACTCCAGCACTTGTACCCGATGCAGCTAGCCAATTCCCATCCGGACTGACTGCCAAAAGACACATGGCTTCCACTGTCCCTGTGAGGACCCAAGAAACAAGGTCTTGGATGAGGCATCCACAGCCTGCCCTACCTTGGAGATCATGGAGAAACCAATGATATCCACATAGCTATAAATCATTTATAGGAGATTTTACTGGAGTTTTGCAAATTAGTTCTAAGTGTTAACCTATTTTTTTTTTTTTTTTTTTAACTTTTGTAGCCCAGGACAGCCTTAAATTTAGGATCCATGTGCCTCATCCTCCCAAATGTTAGATAACTATGTCTTTCCCACTTTTTAAATTTAATTAGCTATTGTTGGGCATGGTGGCACAAGTTTTTAATACCAGGATGCAGGAGGCAGAGCATATGAGTACAAGGCCAGCCTGGTCTATATAGCAACTTTCAGGCCAGTTAGATATACATCATGAGATGTGATGCAAACAAACAAACAAACAAACAAATAAGTAAAAGCTATCACCCTCATGTGAAGAGAGGTCAGAAAGATATACTAGAGGAAATCACTGGGTCAGACTTGAGCAAAGCACTAAAATCACACCTTAAGCTAATTATTTCAAACTATTTTTTCAAACTATTTTATAGTTATGGACACAGCATGTTTAACAGACTTGAAGTACATATTTAATTTATTGAGTGCCTGCTATCTCTGCTTAACACTACAGGGCAAGGACCAGCCACCTCTGTCAAAGGGCTTTGAATCAATTTGCAACATGAAGATGTAGAATAAAAATTAGACATCAATATTATATGCTAAAATGTGTTATATTTAACAATCCCCCAAAAATGAAAAGCTTTACAATAAGTCATAAACCACCTGTTGTAGGATAAAGATGGTAAGGACAAGATAGTCTAAGATTTATAATAAAAAAATACTATTGGTTTAATTCATTTGACTCCTAAATGGTAGGTTTCTTTTAAAGAAGCATTTTTAGAAATACAGGGCCTTTCTATGTAGCCCTGGCTATCATGGAACTCACTCTGTAGACCAGGTTGGCCTCAAACTCACAGGGCCTCTGCCTCCAGAGTGCTAGGACTAAAGTTGTGTACCACCACACCTGACCTGGAGCAGCTTTTCAATGAGTTAATGTTAAATGTTCACAGTCCAGGCTGATGGGAGTCAAAAATGGATGAGGTAGCTAAATGCCAGGGCAAGGGACAAGGGACAGGAACATGGACTGTATCCAACTACCAACGCAGTAAACTGGATGAGAAGCTGAGGTCAGCATTAGCATATATATATATATATATATATATATATATATAGTCACCTACTGAGGCAATCTTATGTTCTCATGGAACACGAAGAACATTCAGAAGCACAAATGACCTCAAAGAAACTATATGCAAAACAATATTTTTATCTTATATATAAACATCTCATAGAAACAAAAAACAAAAAGTAGCACATCCACAAAATCACTACACAGATACATCAGAAAACACCAAAACACTAAGGGCAATTATTAGGTGTCAGGATTGTAGGTGACTTTCACTTTCTCCCTAGCACAGCTAACAAAACTAAGGATGATGAAATTTCTTTGGCCCAAATAAGGAATCAAAAACCCAGTGAGAAAGGAGTAGGTGTGAGGAACATTTCAGACCTCATCTTGAGAGTCTCCATCTGCCAGCTATCTCCTCCTACTTTAAAATGGCAAACATGTGAGTGAGGGTGTCTGCAAGGTGAGAAGAGTGGCAGGCGCCCCGGCACCAGAGATGCTGAGAAGACCCTGTCCACTTAGAAATCCCACCTGATTGAGGCTGGAAAGTATGCAAGTGCTTGAAGCTTCCTTCCAGCAGATGGATGACATGTAGGGACCCTTGATTTGATGCCACAAAGAGCTTTGTTGAATCTTCAGAAAACAAAATATGGAGGGCAGATCGAAGAAATGCTGGCATTTTGGAAACCTTTGGGTAAATCAACAGTGAAAGCCAGTGAGAGAAAGCAGCACACCACAACCTGACACAGGTAGGTTTCAGTTACATCAACTCTTGGAATTCCCAAGCAAGGACCCACAGAGGGCCTGGAACACTGCCATGCTTCTTACCACCTATCTAGCCTCCTCTTCATCCAGATGACAAGAGCTCAGTTCTCTCTACCTTGGAAATAACTTAAAATGGGAATAAAACACCATTTTTGCTAGGAATGTTTCTCTATTTCTTTTTCTTTTTATGCATTTAATAAATTTATCAGCCCTAAAATCATAACACACATTAACAAAACAGACTCAGTAAGCTAAGTGTGTGTGTGCAAGCGTGTGTGTGCGGGCATAGACAGGCACACACAGGCACATGCACACACAGGCGCACATACACACTAATAATGAAAGAGGCTACCTATTTGAGAGTGGAGAGGGTATGAATAGGGTTAGAGGGAGGAGAGATTAGGGAATGGTGGGGGGGAAGGAATGTAATTAAAAGTGTATACAAATTAAATAGAATAACAACAAAAGTAAACAAATATTTAGCATTGCAGTGGTAGTGCTGAAGGTTGAACTCAGGGCCTTCTATAAGATTTCAAAACAAAGCTGGGGGCTGGAGAGATGGCTTAGAGGTTAAGAGCACTGGCTGCTCTTCCAGAGGACCTGAGTTCAATTCCCAGGAACCACATGGTAGCTCACAATCATCTATAATGAGATCTGATGCCTTCTTTTGGTGTGTAAGCAAACATGCAGACAGAACTCTGCAGATATAATAAATACATCTTTAAAAAATGCAACAACAAAGGTTTTTTTTAAAATGTACATTGGTGTTTTGCCTGTATTTTTGTCTATATGAGGGTGTCAAATCACTTTGAGATGGATTAAAGTTATAAGCTGCCATCTCTTGAGACTTCACTACGGATTCTTATCCAACTCATTTCCACTTCAAACAAAATTACACATTTAGGAAGCTCCTTCTTTTACTGGAACACACTTTGCCTTTACTTACTCTTTGGAGGCTTATGTTGTCATGTTCATATTTCAATCGATAGAGAAAAAACCGAGATGCTGTAGAATAGGCTAGCCAACTTCCACACTGGGAAACACAACTGCAGATAATGTTCTCAGGGCCCTGGCAATTGGAGGAAGCAACATGAGTGAAAAATCCAACTGTTCTTCAGAAAAAGTCTCACTGTCTCACTACAATCTCCTTACATTAAACACCAAACTGGGCTTATGGGAGTAAGCCATCGAGTCTAACAAAGCTTCTTGTCACCAGATCCTATGAGAGGGCTCTTCAAGCTCTCAGTGCTCTAACATTTCCATAAATGCCCACACATAACCTTAACACTTCACTGGTGCGCTTTGATTTCCAAGTCCAACACAGTCTGAGTAAGTCAGAGAGCCTCACCCTCAGAAACACGAGCAGAAAGGCATTAATGCAAAAGCTGAGGACAGATGACTGGGAGACTGGGAGTGCTGATTCTCTGTTCTGTCCATGATGACCTACATTAAGAACTCTAAGAGCTGGTGTGGTGGTGAACACCTTAAATCGTAACACTCAGGTGCCAGGACAATCAGGGTTACACAGAGAAACCCTGTCCTGAAACCTCACCCCCAAAAAATCTCTAAGAAAAAATTGAAAAATATTTGGAGAAGAGGAAGAAAAATGAGGAGTTAAAAATAGTTAAAAATAAAGCCAGGTGTGGAGATACATATCTGTGATTCCAGCACCAAAGAGGCTGAGGTGGGGGGGGGGCCAGAACCTCACAGGACGCTTCTCCTTAAGGTCCTTTTTTGGAGAGGAGGGGTGGTGGGGTCTCTCTTCATAGCCTAGCCATGGCTGACTTTTAGACTCAGGGCAAACCTCCTTCCTGAGTCTTCTGAGTGTTGGAACTTACATCACAAATGACCAAAATCTTTAGTTTTTTTTTTTTGGAATTTACTATTATTATTGAGACAGGATTTAACTCAGCCCATGGTGGTTTCAAATTCCCTACTAACCTAAATGACCTTGAACTCCTAAACTTCCTGCCTCCATGTCCCAAGTACTAGGATTACAAGTAGGATTACTACAAACAGCTAAAAGACATTTTTATGAAAGATCAAAGCAGGGCAGTGGTGGCAAACACCAGCACTTGGGAGGGAGAAGCAGGCAGATCTCTGTGAGTTCGAGACCAGCCTGGTCTACAAGAGCCAGCTCCGGGATAGGCTCTAATGCTACACAAAGAGACACTGTCTCAAAAAACAAAACACAATGAAACAAAACAAAACAAAAAAGATAAAATGATTAAAGCAATTTACACAGTGAGTTACTAATGCAAACATACAAACAAGTGCAAGTTGTTTTGTTTTTCTGGGAGGATATATAAGAAACCTGGGGTGGGGGTGCTTATCTCTTAACAGTGGAACAGTTAGATGTGGGGCAAGCTTAAAGTTCAATTTGATTATACAACCTTTCATCATCTTAATTATTAAAAGTATACATGCTATTTTTATAGTATAAAAAGGAAAAAAACAATTTCCCACCCTCATTAAATTCTCAAAATCTAACTTATAAACAGCAATGACACAATCCTTCAAATAAAATTACAAAGTTTGGGCTTTGGAGTGAGTGATGCTCAGATTCATAATGGAGAAGTGCTCTAGACCTTGGGTGGGAGCACAAACCTTCCTCACCTTTGTCTTGAGGTGCAGTAGATGGTCTGCATTTTTACAGAGTGGAAGAGTATCTCCATTCTTGCCTAAAAACAGAAACTTGCCTGAGTTTTTTTTTTCGTCAAAAGGAAATTTGTGCACTTTTCCATTTTGAAGTCAACCCTGAGTGAAAGAATTTCTACCAGTGGGAGATCTGTTTTACCCAAATAACACTTGCATAGTCACAGTCTGAAGAGCCACGTGAAGAGCAGCAAAGGGAATATGACTCTAAGGCACACAGTCTGCCATAGCTTCATCCCACAGACATGCAGGTGGGAAGAGGCAGATTTTAATACATTCCAAAGAGAATTCAAACATTTCCTGAACTGGTTATTCATTACAGAGCCACATGGCCTTTATTTCCATGCAGTACTGCCACTACGTTTCATTCTATCTTCTCATTTTTAAAAAAATTCTTCTTTCTTTATTATGTATACAGTGTTCTGCTTGCATGTCTGCAGGTCAGAAGACATCAGAGCTCATTACAGATGGTTGTGAGCTACCACGTGACTTCTGGGAATTGAACTCAAAGACCTTGGAAGAGCAGGCAGTGCCCTTAACTGCTGAGCTTATTTTCTCATGTTTCAATAGCTTGCTTTTACATCAGTCAAGCCAGAGCAAAGTATGATTCCATAACTGTCATCTCAATTACCTCCTGCATGCACCCTATAGAATCGTAAACTTTTTTTTTTGGGGGGGGGGCGGGTATTTTGAAGACAAGAGTTTTTCTATGTAGTCCTGGCTGTCCAAGAACTCACAGAGATCTATATACCTGCCACTGCCTCCTGAGTACTGGGATTAAAGACGTGCCACCAACGAACTTAACTCTTAAGAAAACAACATTAGGCTTGTCGAGGAGCACACCTTTAATCCCAACACTCAGGAGGCAGAGGCAGGCAGATCTCAGTGAGTTCAAGGCCAGCCTGGTCTGACTGAGATAGGGACACGTCGATAACAACAAAGGCTAGGTGGTAGTTGTGTGTACAGATAGATCTCTGACTTTGAGGCCAACCTGGTCTATAAACTAAGGTCTAGGACATCAAAAGACAAAACAAAACAAAAACCAGCCAAAAAAACAAAACAAAAAACCAGTAGTTGGCTTAAGATTTTAGATGGCCACAGTGGCTCATGGTCATAAACTTATCATTTAGGATTTCTCAGTTCAAGGCCAACCCCAACTGCAGTGAGATCTTATTTCAGAAAATCAAAAAGTGTTAACATTCAGTAATTTTTTTCTTGTATATGGGAAAATCATAATTTCCCACAGACACAGAAAAAAACTACCCTTGTAAATAAATGTGTGTGTGCAGGTCAGAGGTTGGTGCTTCCTCAATTGCTCTCCACTTTATTTTTTACAGTGCAGGTCTGGCCTTGAAATCAGAGATCTGCCTGCCTCTCCCTGCTGAGTGTTGGCACAGCAGGCAGAGTATTGGGACTGGGAATAAAAGTGTACACCACCATGGCCAGCTCCACTGTATTTTGTGAGACAGGGTCTTTCACTGAATTAGGAGATCACCAATTAGGCCAGACTGGCTGGCCAGCCAAGTCCAGGGATGCTCTTGTCTTTGCCTCCCTGATCCTGAACTTGTTTCCACTTCCAGGTATTTGCTACCATGCCTGACTTACTTTCTACAGGCCCAATTTCAACTGCAATTTTGATATTTTGCATTTTCTTTCCAGTTTTTTTTTTTCTTGGCTCAGGTCTTTACCTCCCATGTGCTGGGATTAATGGCGTGTGCTACTATGGTTAGTTTCCAATTTTCTTTTGTGTGTGTGGGTTGGATACACTGTGATTCGAAGCTGGGGACTTGTGTTCCCGGGGAGGCACTTGGTTTCTGAGGGAAATACCAGGGTGTCTTGATGTTGTCCCCCTTCCCCTCCCCCTCCTATTTTTAAAAATGTACCAGGTTTTAAAACTAAATTTCTAAACAAAACAAAGAAAGAAAAACAACAACAAAAACACACACAACAAACCTTCCTATCCATGTACCTGTTGCAAGTGTAGATCCTAGTCTCCAAAGCTCCAAGTGATGAGCAAACTGGAAGAGGAGAAGCTGCCTTCTTTTCGAACAGGAAATGAGACGTCGCTGCATCCAAAAATTGAAAACTCAGAAATAGGCCAACCTGGTTATCTGCTGCTTCAGTTCCAGAGGCAACAGCAGCATCCCAACACAGCCCCTTCTCTACTGCTGAACCCATTTGATTAGCCAGGCCTGGTGGCCAGCCCTTGAGAGGCAGAGGTAAGTGGATCTCTGTGAGTTCAAGGCCAGTGTACACATGAGTTCCAAGACAGACTGGGCAACAATAGTGAGACCCAGCCTCCAAGGACACCTAACCTAGTTTTGTGGAACAGATAGATAGATCAGATGAGGCTCATTGGTAAAGACTAGTCAAGCAGAGAAGCAGGGTAAGAAGTTCCAGGGAGGGAAGGGTAAAATGCAAAGCACTGAGGAAAAACTTTCAGAACTGAGAGGCTAGGTGAGATGGTCCAGTCCAAGATTTCTAGAGCCGCATGAAGAATTTTGGGCTCTATGTTGAGATAACAATAGCAACTAAAGGCTTTTTAAACTAAAGGAGTGAATGAGGTGCTTTTAAAAAGATCAACAGAGAACAGGGTAGAATGACACAGGCGTTAATAAAAGGAGATAAGTCATCTGGCCACAGTGGTGCACGCCTTTAATCCCAGCACTTGGGAGGCAGAGGCAAGCAAATCTCTTGAGTTCTGGGCCAGCCTGGTCTATATAGTGAGTTCCAGAACAGCCACAGCTATACACAAAAACCCTGTCTCAGAAACAAACAAACAAAAAATGAAACCTTTAAAAAAGTCATTGAAAAGGAATTCATGAGAAAAGGCACTGATCCAAAGTATGATAATGGCGGTACAGAAATGACTCAATTCAAGAAATAATGAGACACCCAGGTTAACCAAGACTCCTGATGGCTGGTGAGTTCAAGACTAGCTGGTCTACACAAAGCCAGCTACAAAGTGAGATCTTGTCTTTAAAGTTGAGAGAGGTGGGGGAAGGAATGAGGACTGTGTCTGACTTTATCAAACCACACGTGAAATATGTGAGTACTTTTCAAAAAATGCATGTGTCTGGTATTTTGCCTGCATGAATGTCGGTGCGTCATACTCATGCAGTGCCTGAGGAGGCCAGAACAGTGTGTCAGTTCTCCTTGAACTAGCTGCCAGATGAGCCCGGGGCTTACAAAAGAGCAACAAGTGGTCTTAACCAATGAGCCATCTCTCCAGCCACAAAATGTGTGCTTTAATTTCAAACATCACCCTGAGTTTACTTTCTAGAGAAACACCTCTCCCCTTAATTACTGTACTTAATAGGAATTTTGTTAGTTTATTTTTAAGGGGTTGGCTCTATTATTCAGGTGGAGAAGTTAGGCTTGTAGTATTCCTTTCAAGGTAAATGGTATCATTCCTCACAAGTTGAGCAGACCTCCCCAACACCTAAACTGGGTCTACCTCATTATCACAATATGCATGATGCACATATGCATAGCAAGTGTATTCAGGGAAGCTTGCCTCAGAAAAGGATAGCTTTAGGAAGTATAAGCTGTGTTCAGTCTGACTGGATAGAGGGATGGGGAGATGCTGAGGGTGAGAGGGGTTACTCACATGGGGGAAAGTGATTTTTCGGAGGGCAGCATCATAATTCTTCACCTCCACTTTCTCCATGAGAGGACGAATAACTAGGTGGGTGTCAGTGCCTGAAACAAAGGCATACAAATAGAGAAATCCTTCATGAAACGAAAACCACCAGAGCTGGGCAGAGTAAAGAGCAGCTGGCTGGGGGAGGACCTACCTCCTGATATAAGAGCTGTAGGGCTGTGGGCCACAGTGCGCACATCATGAGTGTGATGCTGGAATGGCTTTGTCCGCACCCACTGCTTCTCACTGCTGTTGGAAGTCACGGAGACCAGCTGAAAATGGAATACTGTGCCCTCGGCTGTACCCACCACAAAACTGTCTTCTTGCTGAGAAATTAAATCATGAGGGGGTAGAAGTCAACATAATAGGGTCCAGATGGAAAAACATTCCTTCAGGTTTTCTATCTGGGCAGCTCCAAGGAAACAACAACTCATGCTCCAAATTAGAAAGGAGGTTCTTGCCTGGCGGAGGTGGTGCATGCCTTTAATCACAACACTCAGGTGGATCTCTGTGAATCTGAGACTATCCTAGTCTACAAAGCAAGTTCTAGGGCAGCCAAGGCTACACAGAGAAACTTTGGGGGAGTGGGGATACCCAAGGTAAGGTAGCTCCATCAGAGGAACAAGCTCACACAAAGGCAGTGATCGCCCTCTGTTGAAGTTAACAATTAGTATTGCCAATGTGTTATGCAGTCACAGGCTACACATTCAAAGACAAACTACATATATGGTCCATATAATGTCTAATGAACCAAAAGTTCTTATTACCCAGTGATACCATAACTGTCAACGTAGCATAAAACATTACTAACCATTTACAGTGATGCTGGTGCAAAACACACCTTTAAATTGTACTCTAAGTTTGGTTTGGTGGGAGATTTTTATTTTGCTATAAGATTTTAAGAATCACAGGGCTTGGCAAGATTGTGGAGTCAAACACCTTTAATCCTAGCACTCACTCAGGAGGCAGAGACAGGCGGATCTCTGTGAGTTCAAGGCCAGCCTGGTCTACAAAGCAAGTTCCAGGACAGGCTCCAAAGCTACAGAGAAACACTGGAAAAAGACAAAACAAAACAAACAAAACATCCAAACAAACAAAAAGTCCAAAACCAAAAAAAAAAAAATTTAAAGGGCTGGAGAGATGATTCAGCAGTTAAGGGCACTATTGCTTTTATCAGTTCCCAGCACACATGTAATACAGCTTTCAACCTCCTATAACTCCTGCTCCAAAGGGATCTGAAGCTTCTGACACTCCAGTGCACATACCTACATCCACCAGGACAGCCAGGACTACACAAAGAAACCCTGTCTTGAAAAACAAAAGAGCCCACAAAAACAAACAACATATATAAAAATCTTTTTTCTTTTTGCATCAGGGTTTCTTTGCCTGGCTATAAATTTTAAAATATAAACAAAAAGTGCTTACAGTTTCAAGTAAGGCACTTGGTATTTTTATTTGATTATACAAAACATAAATTTCCTTAGTACTATTATTTTCTTTTTGGTTTTTGGAGACAGGGTTGCTTTGTATAGCCCTGGCTGTTCTGGAAACTAGCTCTATAGACCAGGAACACACAGAGATCCACCTCCCTCTGCCTCTCGAATGCTGGGATTAAAGGCATGCACCACTATCATCTGACATATCTTTAAACAAATCTATTATTTGTTGTGTGTGTGTATACATACACACATGCACCATAGTGTTTGTGTGGAGGTCAGACGACAACTTTCCAGAGCTGGTTCTTTCCTTACTTGGCGGCAAATGTCATTCCAGCCTAGTAATAACATCTTTATGAAATTAAACATTTCCATTAAAGAGCGCAGTAGGTGCTAGGTCAGTGCTTACACGGTTTAGAAGGAATTAAATTTATCTGCTGTCAGTTGTGTAAAAGAAACACACATACAATTGGTGCATTAGCTTTCCCTACTACCTGGAATACACCTACTGATGTATGTTCCTGCCATTAGGTGACATGAGACTATACAGAAACTATGTTCAGGACAAGAAATGAAATACCTAAAATAGATTTAAATAGAAAACATGTTAGTTGTGAGAAAAAAACTAAATCCTTCTAAACCACATTAGCAGTATATGGGAAAAGATAGACCCTAAAACTGACTTGGTAGCTGGGCGTAGTGACACAGGCTGTAATCCTAGCTACTTAGGAGGCTGACCAGGAGGATCATAAGTTCAAGGACTACCTGGGCTGGGACTATACTCACATCAGCAACAGCAATAGACTGTACGTCAGCATTTGCGATGAGGTGGCTCTTAACAAGCGTCCCAGTAGCTGAATCCCATAACTGCACCTTTCCAACAGAGTCCACACTTATGACAGTGCCATCAGACAAGAAGGCAACACCCCACACGATACACCTTGACTTTGTCACTCCCAGATGTTGTCTGTCTAAAACCATCTTACGAATAATGCTCCCTGAAAAATAAGAAAGGTGTAGATGGTGTTTAGTTTCAGTTTCCCGAAACTGCAGGGGTAAACATAATGTGGTGAGTTAGATGCCTTTACATAGCCAGCAGTAAATGGCAGCTGTGTTGAACTGTTTTAAAACTCCAAAATGGGTACCTGAAGAGGAAAGAGTGAGGTAAGAGGGAGGAAGAGAGAAGAACAGAAACCCCTTCTGGCACATTGCACATACACATTACACTCTGCTCTTTCCCATACTCTGTATATAGGAAAAACTCAGGGAGTGGTAACTATGTAGAGCCTTGAAGTCAAGACACAGGTTAGCTTTAAGAAAACCTGAGAAGCCACCTGATTTACACATGGAACCCTCAGGAGCTGACTTCAGTACTTCAGAGACAAGATGAGGGGCCTCCAAGGAGGGGATGGTTGAAAGTTAACACACTGGGTGATGGTGGCACATACTTTTAATCCCAGCACTTGGGAGGCAGAGGCAGCTGGATCTCTGTGAGTTCCAGGACAGGCTGCAAAGCAACACAGAGAAACCCTGTCTGAAAAAATGAAAAACAGGAAGGAAGGAAGGAAGGAAGAAAGGAAGGAAGGAAGGAAGGAAGGAAAGAAGGAAAGCAGCAGGCATCAAACAAACTGTCTCAAGGAGCATCTTTCATGAAAAGTCTTGGGAACTGAATGTGGGGCAGGGGTGTCTGGAGGGAAAACAGGGCCAAGTGAAAACTGCTATCAGAAGGCGGAGAACACCAGATTTCTTCTCAGAACAGTGGTAGCAAGGCCTGTACTGACCAAGAAGGATAATGGAAAAGGACTCTGAGAGTCTGCTCAGTGGTGGAGATGATTAATGCTTAGGGTTGATCTCTTTCCCCAGTGCCAAAAACCAATTAATTCATTGATTTCTGGGAACCAAGTCACACAAGAAGAAAAAAAAAAAAAAATTCTAAGATCCTTGTTGTTCTTTTGCTGCAGCTATTGCCTATGAAACACAAAAACAGACTCAGCGCCCAAGTGGAGTTTATTGCTAGAGGGAAGTTCCCCAAATAGGTCACCCAGATGATCCTTCAGGGAAGCCCATGCTCAAGAAGCCCACCGAAGGAACAAGAACAAATAGCATATACATAGAGAAAGCTTCCTCTAACAAGAAAAGCCAAATAGACTAACGGAAACAACAAACAAATTAACGAGAAAACAGAAACTGAGCTAAAAGTAATTATAAGAATTTCTCAGCTGGGCAGTGGTGGCACACGCCTTTAATCCCAGCACTTGGGAGACACAGGCAGACAGATCTCTGTTAGTTCAAGGCCAGCATGGTCTACAGAGCTACAAAAAAAAAAAAAAAAAAAAAACCAAAAAAAAAACCAAAAAAAAAAAAAAACAAACAAAAAAAAATTTCCCCCTAAACTGCAGGTTTGAATTAACTCCATATCTAGCACAACTAAATGACATAGGAAGAAAAAAAAAAAAAACAAAACAAAACCAAAAACCAAACCCACAACAGACTCACACATCAACAAGTATAACCAAAATTTCAGCTTAAGTGTTAACAGGGCTGGAGCAGAGGGCTCACCTAAGGCAGAAAAGGCCTTGGGATGGGTCTCCAACAAAGAAACAAACAAAGCTCCTGCAAAGGAAAAGGAAAGGGAAAAAATGCACAAGAAGGTGCTGTAGCCCACTGAATAATGAAGACCCACAAAGGCAGCAATGGTAATCAGAGGCTGGAGAGATGGCTTGGTGGTTAAGAGTGCTTAGTACACAAGTTAAAAAACAAAAAGCAAAACAAAACCAAGAAGTCTGAATCCTAGGTCACGTGTAAAGGTTGGACATGGTCTCTTCATGCCTGTCACCCCAGCGTGGAGGGGCTTGGGACTGGAGGATCACTACAACTAACTTCTTCCTAGCCTATGTTTAAAAAGCAACAAAAAAACAAAACAAAACAAACAACCATACTCCACCCCTGGGTTCACAAGAAACTGTGCCTCAAAAGGAACAAGGAGAGTAATAAAGGAGGACAGAGACATCTAGAGTCCTCCTCTGTAACCGCCTATGGAGGCATACATATACACATATAACACAGAATATACAGACAGGCAGGCAGACAAACAGACACACAGAACATATGAAAAAGAAGGGGCAAAGTTTGTGGTGGACATGTAGAGAGATTAATGAGAAGTTAGGTCATCTGTGCCATTGAAAGTGTGACAAAGTCAAGCTCTTAGAAACTGAGAAATGTAAATTTGACAACACCCATAACCCAAATGTACTAAATAGAAAAACAGTCACCTGATTTGACATCAAACACACTAATGTAGTCTATGGAGCCAGCTGCAATGTGGGTACCAGCAGGATGCCAGCTGAGACTCAGGATCCGACCTTAGGAGTAACAAAACAATAAAAAAATGACACATAAATATGCAACAAAAACCAACTGAGCACTCCTTCCACAGTTACCTATAGAGCTATTGTAACTCAGTGTGAGTTTCTTCATTCACCACAGTTGATAAACCCTCCTGGAACTCACAGTGGAGTATATGACAACTTGCTTTAATAATGTATAAGCAGTTGAGGAAAATGTATAAATAAACATAACCTTTTGGGAATGAACGGGTGGTAACCTAACAAAATTTCAATGTACACAAACACTGACTTCAGATTGAAGAGAAATGTTTGTATGAATGCCCAATTATACTATGTACAGTCATACACAAATATTAACATGACAAATAAGGATGCATTTTATACAGGATGGTGACCTCATAAGATCATATCATCCAGTGACATCAGCCACCTTAGTTTGGATAAGCATACCTGATGATGTTCACACAAATAAACAATTTAACATTCTGTTTCTCAAAACAGATCCCTGCTGTTAACCAAACATAATTATGTTTATCTGCTTTTCTTTTTTTGGTGGTTGTGTTGGTTAGCTTTTTGTCAACTTGACATATACTAGAGTAACTCTATGACATCTACAAAAATGTATTATATCATCTTTCCAATCAAGAAATACCAAAAATCTGATTGCAGTAGATAACTATTACTAAAGGACACAGAGAACACACAGCATGCACACTACCACTACAAAACAGGCATCAACAAACTGCAGTCCACTGTTGGTTTTGTAAATCAAGTTCTACCAGAACACAGTCATGCATATCTGTTCATGCATTGTCTTTAGCTGTTTCTGTGCTACACCTAGAGTTAGCAGAGACTATACTGTCTTCAAAGCCTCAAATCAGTCTGCTTAGTACTTTATAGAAACTGCTTGTCAACCCTTGCTCAGCACCTTAGTGCCAATACAACCCAGAGCCTAAATATCAGCAGTTGCTCAGGATACTCCCAAGACTTTTAAATTGACTAGTAGGGTTAAGAATCACAGCTAGCTGGGTGCTGGTAGTGGTGCATGCCTTCAATTCTATCACTGGTGTGCAGGCAGAACACTATACACACAATAAATAAATAAAACTATGTAAGTACTTAAATTTCACAAAACAGGAGTTTTTGTAGGAGTGCACAGGCTGAATTTATGTCAACTCAATGAATCCAGTCATTTTGGAAGAAAGAACCTCAACTGAGAAAATGCCCCAATCAGGCTGGCCTGTGAGCAAAACTGTGGTACATTTTCTTGATTGAGAATCAGTGTGGGAGGAAGGAGTCCACCCCAGCACTGGAGGTCCTGGGTGCTATAAGAAAGCAGGCTAAACAAGGTAGTAAGCAACACCCCTCCAAGGCCATTGCACCAGCTCCTGCCTCCAGGTTCCTGACTGCTTGAATTTCTGCCCTGTCCATGATGATGATGACTGTGCTGTGTGTGGAGCTGAGCTGAAAGAAACTCTTCAAGTTGCTTTTGGTCATGGCATTTACTACAATAACCGAAACCCTAAAGAAGACATACATTATAACTAATATTGACTTTCACAGAAACAGTAGTTTTCTATTTTGATTTTCTCTATTTTTGCTTAACCAGGCAATCACAACTATGTTACACAATGAGACGCCTTCTAGAACTTTCCTTGTATTCAGAAAAAAAAAAGTATATATATAAAACATTACCTATAGCAGCAGGAAAATATCCTATTCCTAGAGCCACAAAACATAACTTTTTAACTGGGCTGTGGTGACGTTCGCCTTTAATTCAGCACTGGGAGGCAGAGGCAGGTGGGATCTCTGTGAGTTTTGAGTCCAGCCTGGTCAAAAGAGCTAGTTCCAGGACAGGCACCAAAGTCAGAGAAACCCTGTCTCAAAAAACCAAAAAAAAAAAAAAACAAAACAAAAACATAATTTTTTGTTGAAACAAAAAACAAACCTTACTTTTTTGCCGATCAAAATTTCTTGCAAACTGGATTTTTTCTGGAGTAACCTCAAATAGTTTCACGGAGCCATCTTCACAACCAACCTATTTTGAGGTAGAAAACATACACAAATATATGCACTGTTTCTTCTCTAAAAGCTATCAGTTATTCTAAAATGGAAACAAACCAAGCTGCTCGTCAGAGGTGGGGAGGGAACCTATCAAGGAGAAACTGATAGTATACTTCTGGCTGACTTCATAGAATAGTCAGAAAGCAGTCCCAAAGAGCTCTAATCAGTGGCCAAATTTCTTTATATGACATGGAACAGAAGTAGGGCTTTACACACACCTGTCAGAGACCTGTAGCCTAGATAAAAGATCTATTGACTTTAAACCTATATGGAAATATCTAGGATAGGGATAGTATATAAGTTAGAACAAATGAAATTAAAAAAAAAAAAAAAAAGTAAGACATCAGAAAAAATTAAATGTCAGGGCAGAAAGTTGGCTCATTGGTAAAAGACTAGCTGCCAAGCCTGGTTAACTTAAGTTTGATCCCCAAAACCCACAAGGTGGAAGGAGAAAGCCAACTCACATAGTTATCCTCTGATCATCACAAGCATTCTACAGTGTAGACGCCTCAACACCCATACACAAATAATAAACTTAACTACACAACAAACACACACAGAGTGCAATGAATACAAGTGTAGTGATACAGAAGGATTTAACACCACATATTTCTGAAATAAAAGTTACTATTAAAACACAAAGATATCAAAACTAGTCTCTGTATCTCTTAGTTCTAAAGAAGTTTAGAAAATTCTGAAATTAATTAACCCTGGTATTTCACAAATGAACAAACAAGGTTCAAGCTGTAATAAATCTTTCTCTGTCCCACCAGCCAGCTCCCAAATAATGTCCTGAAGACTTATTAATTATGAAAACTTGGCCCTAGCTTAGGCTTGTTTTTAACTAGCTCTAATAAGTTAACCATTTCTATTAATCTATGCTCTATCACGTACCACCCATCATGCTTATTCTGTGTCTCCTCTGACTTCCTCTCTCTTCCTGGAAGTCTCACCTATACCTCCTGCTTAGCTACTGGCCATTTAGCTTTTTATTACAGCAATCACAGCAGCACATCTTCTTCACACAGTGTGCAAATATTCCTTAACAGCCTTCTTGTCAATTCCAATATTTTGTCTTGTGAGACCTGATACCTAGCTAAGCTTGACATATGACATAAACATGTGACATAAACATGCGGAAGGAAGTTTGAGTGGGCATAAAAGTACGCTATTTTGAATAATCAATAGTTGCTTACTGACCACAAGTTGAGAGCCACTGGGGCTGGCAGTCATACTCCAAATAGGTCCTCCAAATGCATCCAGAGCATACTTTATGTTTAATGCCTGTAGGTCATACTCCAGAATTTCTCCATTGAGTCCAGCACTAAAGAGTCGCTGTCCTTCTGCCCAACACAGGGCTTCTGTAGCCCGAGACTCATGACCTGGGAAAAACTACAGAAACATGAAAACTTTTCAACCTGCTATGAATTCAAAACTACAAAAGCATTGCCATGAATTCATCAATCACCACCAACACTTGAGAAGTATTTCCCCATAAATAACTAGCACAGAAATTGTCACCATCAAATATTTGTGTCTATCAGACACATTTCTTTCAGCTTCAAATTTTAGTTTCAGTCATATGTTTGAGTCTCTTTTAAACTAGGACTGATTCAGAAGCTTTTCAACTAATATTTAAGAATTAAGATATTCACACTCCACCTTTTAACATCATCTCATTGGGGATTAGACCTGCTACACACGAATCTAGTGTGCACACACACACTGAGTCTACAACCATTGGCTTGCTGTTCTCACAAAGCTTTCTCATGAGTAAATTATCTACCAGCTCTAGGAAATGACTAATCTCGGGAAGGCCAGTCCCTCCTTGGTTATCAGGACCTTGGATGAAAAAACTCAGAATACAGAAAATAAGACATCATTAATGCACTTTCAGTTAATGGGACATTTCCAGCTCTTATGGATATCACTGGGTGTTGTCATTTTTTAAAAAAGTGGCAGGAGAAAGCTGTCATGCAACAGAGTTTAAGTGGAGGGTTTTTTTTTTTTTAAACTAGGGGAAAAGGATTTTAAAAGGGGAAAAAGGAGGGGGAAGACCAGCATCCCAGGATAGGAGCAGTGGGAGAGAGGAAAGAGAAGCATGGAGAAACAGACAGAGACTGAGAGAGAGAGAGAGAGAAAAACATACAACAGAGAAAGGGAGAGAAAGATTGGCAGGACCCTTTTAAAAGGGAACACGGTGAATAGGCACAGGTGATGCTTATAGTGGCAGCAGCTGAGGGCGTACTCATACACTGTCAGTATTCCAAAGGCAGGCCAATACAAATGCCTAAATACTAACAGGGAACTTCCTATTTACTGGTGTCACTCTTAGCTTTGATTGTTAATTTGATGGGATTGAGAGACATCTAAGAACATTGTTGGGTGTGTCTGTATGATTCCAGTGAAAGTTAGATAACAAAAGTTCTGATATAATCAATGATCTAATCCACTGATGGATTCAAAATTTGTATATCTGTCTGAAGGTAGTGGACTATAGGTGAAAGGGGGCTGTCTGTAGGAAAGTAAGTCTCTACAACATAGCTTTGAAGGGTGTACCTTGGCCGTGGACCCTTCATGTCTCCTCTTGCTGCTTCTTGAAAGCATGAGGTACAGAGATTCCTCCTGCCTATAGCCTTACCACCAAGGCATTCTATTTTGCAACAGCAATGGTGTAAGCTAACGATGAAATGAAACCATGAACCACTGTAAATCCTCCTTCCTTTTGTTTCTCTCGGGTATTTGTCAAGGTAATAAAAAGATACCAATACACACACACACACACACACACACACACACACACACACACACACACACACACACGAGTTAAAATATTCACTGGCTGGTGGTGGCGCACACCTTTAGTCCTAGCACTCAGGAGGCAGAGGCAGGTGGATCTCTCTCAAGAGCTAGTTCTAGGTTCCAAAGCCATAGAGAAACCCTGTCTTGAAAAAACAAAGAATTAAGATATTCAAGACTGATTCAGCTAAGAAACTGAGGCAGGAGGATCATTTTAAATCTGAAGCCAAGGTGGGCTACAGTGAGCCCCCATGCACAAAAAAAGCTCATTTTGGCCCGGGCAGTAGAGGTGCTCACTTTTAATCCCAGTGCTTGGCAAAGATAGGCAGATCTCTGTGAGTTCGAAGCCAGTCTGGTCTACAGATCAAGTTTTCAGGACAGGCTCCAAAGCTGCAGAGAAACCCCATCTCAAAACAAACACTGGTTTTATATATATATATATAAAATAAAATTGGATATGTGATATCTAATTTCTTTCTTTTTGATTTTGGAGGCATGAGCCACCACTGCCTGGCTGAGATATCTAATTTCTTAAAAACTATTGCAAACTTATATTGGTTGATTGTAGGAGGCACAGAGATCTCTGGGCTCACAGATAAGCACTAGGGGAACCTGGAATGTTAGTACACAGGGTTGCTCCTTCAAGAAAAGGAAGACAACCTGTTAACCACCCAGAAAGCTAGGTGCTTACTAGCCTTTGTGCTGTGTGGCTAGACTTTCCAGGCACCTGATCCTCTCCTAGACTCTTATCCTAAGCAGTTGTTTCTCTCAGTCAATCTATATAACCCATCTTAATGATTGTATGAACAGTTTCAGTGTAGACATGTCTGATCTATATCTAGCTTACTTTGTTTCTCAAGGAGATTTATGTATACTTTATTGCATATGCAGGACTGAGTTAATCACTACCAAATTGTGCTATGCTTAAATATGTCAAAAAATAAACTACTTGGAGTCAGTCTACAGAAGTTTGAACCAACACCTGCTGGAGTTGTGTCAAACCAAGCTGCCTTCTTGCTGTCTAAAGATTAGCCCTCTGTAGGCCTGTGAAAGTCACAGAGATCCCCAGAATTGATATGGCTATGCTATACAATGGATGACTTAGTTTTTAACAAGTTGCAAAATAAAGTAGAACAGTATATGGAACAATGCATAAAATAAGTATTTGCAGGATGGAAGACAGTTTATTTGTAAAGGTGAAAGCTCCATTCAAACTAAATGCCTTTATGCAGGCCTATTATTGTTATTCTTTTCTAGTTATTTCTATAGCATCATTTCTGTGTTTAGACACACAAATATTTTACAATATGTTGCAATTGCCTAGAGCATTCCAATACAGTAACATGTTTTAGATGTCTAGAGCTTAGGAATAAGACTAAACAATGGCAGGTTTGCATAAACCAACTCTGTAATGATTAACTACTACATTTCTCAAAACATACCTCTATCAAGGAATTCTACATGAATAGAAAAACACAACAGATATATGACTGTATACATGTTGAAGGCGGGTTTGTCTGCTTTACCTGTAAGGAGTTGTCTAAAAGAAAAATAATAATGCAATCCACTCTAGCTTTTTGTTCAAGTCTACATTTCTTTTTTCTTCTGAGGTAGGGCCTCATACTTTGTAGCCCCGGCTGTCTTAGACCTGGTAGGCCTATAACTCATAGATATAAGCTTGCTTCTTTTTTCTGAGTGCTGGGATTAAAGGTGTGTGTACCACTACCATACACAGTACCATACCTGGCCATAGTCTCAGAATTCTAAGTATCTTTTTTTTTTTTCCTGGATATTCAGTATTTTCATATATATCAATTTAATTTCATGCCTGTTTGACACAAAGAGACTATTTCCTACCTGAACTTGCAAGGCCAAGAGATATACAGGTTAAGTGGCCTGTCCAAAAGGCGAAGTCAATGGAATGAAGGGAACATAGCTCTCCTTACATCTGACTTCTAGTCTTTCATTCTGACTTACTAATTTCTCTAATAGTGTGGCTGAGGTCAGCAATCCTTAAAAATGTTTGTTACTTTTTAATTTAATGTGTGTTTATATGGGCACACTTTTGTCACTTTTTAATTTAATGTGTATGTATGTGGACACACGTGTGCACATGAAGGCCAAAGGGACAACTGGTAGGGGTTGGCCTTTCCCCACCACATGAGTAGCAGAGTTCAAACTCAGGTTGTCAGACTTGGAAGCAAGCACCTTTACCCACTGAGCCATCTTACCCAGACAGAGGTTAGTAATCTTTTCTTGTTTTTTGAGACAGGGTTTCTCTGTGTAGCCCTAGCTGTTTTGGAACTCACTCTGTAGACCATGCTGGCCCTGAACTCAGAGAGGTTCCGCCTCTGCTGGGATTAAAAGTGTGGGCCACCACCTGGCCTAATCTTAATGAATAGGAAAAGAGACACGGGACAAAAAGAAGAGACTGAATTAGTTTGCTAGTAAAAATACCCACAGGAGAATGATAGCAGAAAATGAGAGAGGGTAGATAAGAAATGAAGGACTTATCACTCAACATTAACTTAGCAGTGGCTCTGTACTAGACAAAGAGCTGGAATACTGTCACAAACATTGCTGACATAGTAGTAGTTCCCCATCTTACAGAACTTGAAGTGAAGCAGTGAAAAGAGGTCATTAAGCAAATATGCAAATTATGCAAGTAGAATGGTTATAAATGACAAACAGAAAAGACACAACATGTAACAAGTGTACACCAAAGCATTTTGTCCTGTTTTTAACAGTGACCCATTTGTTGTGGGCAAGGACCTGTAAATGTTATACACACATTAGTTCTTCAACACATCAATTCTAAGAAGGATCCCTAAAGCTACCCAGCTTTACTATTCAGGTCAGAAAGTGTCTGTTTTTGGAACTTCATTCACAAATGGAAAATCTCTGATACTTGTCTTCGTGTCAGTACTTGACATTCATCCTCTTTGAAACATTTACAGAATGCCAGGCTGCTGGACTCTGCATACTCATTTACCCATTCCCTTTCCTTTTGAACTGAGTTGCATGTTGTACCTAAGAAAATTAGTAACCAGTGTCCTTGGGGGAGAAGGTCATTGGAGCTGGAGGGATGGCTCAACAGTTTAAGAGCACTTGTTCTTGCAAAGAATTCCCAGCACCCATTGGGAGTTCACAACCACTTAGAGGCAGGTGAACTTGGGAGTCTACTTGCTGTCATGTTACCAGAGTTTTCTGATAGTACAATGTTTGAAGACTTTCAATTGACAACAGAATGTATGCCAAGACCTCCAGCTGGAAATGTTATTTTACCAAAATCCAATGATCTTAATAATTTCCTTTTCTTCTAGAAGTGACAGACATTCCTAGTTAGGATCCTAGACAACTTCAAACAGACGAACCCTTGAGCTGCATTCACCATTCAAGGGATCTCATATATGCTACAGAATCTCTGTAATTCTAAGCAATTCCATAGCAGGTAGAGTCACTTGGTCTGAAAACAGGACATGCAAGTTGTAGACCTGAACTTTAAACTAACATCAGGGCCAGTTGGTGGTGGATCTCTGTGATTGAGGCCAGCCTGATCTACAGAGTGAGTTCCTGTCTCGGGAGAAAAAAAAAAAAAAAAAACAAAAAAGAAAAAAGAGAGAGGAAAGAAAGAAAATTAACATCAGGAACTCCACTTCACATCAGGATCCTCAAAGACTTACTTTCTCCTGAAAGTAGTTTGCTGACAAGTTATAAATTTCCACCGTGCCATCTGTTCGTGAAACAGCCAATCTGTTTGACTGGTTATTGTAAGCCACACAGCGGATGCCTGATGGAACATAATTAAAGAAACGTACTCGATGGACCTTAAATTCACCCATTCCTGGGGGGACAAAAAGAACCATTGTTAAATATTAGCTGGAGAATCTCCCATGCATTCATACAACTTATCATCACTGTTGAGAGGTTCCAAAGAGCTCTCACTGAAGTTCATTTCTAATAATGCAGTCCTGCCCCAGCAAGGCTCAAGCTCCAGAAACTCAATACGGATGCTTTAATAAATTAATCCCCAAAGGCCTACCCCATTCTTTGTCTTTTAACCTCTTGGAGGAGGAAGAAGAGAGGTTGAAAATTGGCATTTTAGCAAGAATGCTAAACTCAACTTTACTAAGTTTGCAAGTGACAGCGACGTGAGGCTGATGGGGGAGGGGAAAGGCAGAGCATAAGTGGGCAACGACAGGACTTGGTGATTTTTCCCTGCCTTCCGATCTAGCAGCTCCCGAGCACACACCTACTTGTTCGCCCGTCACAGGTCTAACCTCGAGGTTAGGAAGCCATAGGGCAGAGCCGGCACGCTCTGAAGAGCGAGAGGTGTCCGCCACCCTTGCGCTCTCCTTGGTCCCCGGAATGACTTCCACTACTCGGAACCGGCTATCTGATACAGTCTGAGGCCCCCGACCCCGGGCGAGCTGCACCCACACCTCCAGAACCCGCTGCTCCGCCTGCCGCGAGAGATTCTTCCCAAACTCACTTACCGGCCGGCACTCGATAGCCCGGACCTCGCCTCTCTCCGCCCCGGCCCCACGTGCGCGCGCGCGCTCTCTGGCTCTGTCCCGGAAGCACTCGGTGGAGCAAGGCCGGAAGTGCGCAGGCAATGCTCGCGGCGGCGGGGACGGCGGCGGGAGGTTCGGTTGTCGCCCGTTGGCCGCGCGGCGCCGCGCTCGGCGGCCGCCATTGCAGGTCAGGCCGCGGGTGGGGGGCGCGGGAGGCCGCGGGGAACGAGGCCGGAGGCGGGAACTGGGACGAGAGCGCGGAGGAGCGGCCAGCTAGGGAGCCGGGGCCGGGCGGGGCGCGCGGCTCGGGGAGAAGAATGGCGAGCGGAGGGGCGGGGAGCGCGCGGGGGAGGGGCGCATGCCGGGCCAGGGAGCTTGAGGGCCGCGGGGGCCGAGGCTAGCCCACAGCGGTCCCGGAGCCTGGGGACGATGAGCTGTACAGGGACGGAAGGAAGGGAGCGAGCGAGCTGGGCGGAGTGGGAGCAGAGTGGGAAGACTGGCTTGAGCGCGGGCGGAGGACGGAGCAGGGGGCGGCGCGGGCCCAATCCTCGAGGTATGTGTGGGGAAAGGGACTCAATCCTCGGTCGGGAGGCCTCTGGAGTCGAGTGGACCTGGAACCCAGAAAGTAGCGGGAATGGCAGAAGGAGGCTTAAATGGGGGTTGGGCGGAGCCGACAGAAACGTGAGGCTTGTGCCGGGGGGACATTTATTTTAAATCATGGGTCGGGGGAGGAAGCTGCCGGGAGATATTATTTGGAGGGTGGTTGCAAAGTGATCTCGAGTGCTTTGTGGGTGGAGTGAAGCCTAGACTTTGGGGGGAGGTGTCCCAAGAGAAGCGGGACAGGAAACGATTTGGATAGTATTGAATGGAAGAGGAGGGTAATGAAAGAGAATCTTTGGGAGGAAGGTGAAGGATTTGAAGACCGGTGGGGGCTGTGGAGGAGAGCAGTTTAACAAAGAGTTGGGCACGGGGGTGTGTGGGGTATCTTAGGAGGTAGATGTGGGGTTAAACGCCTTGGTTAGACAATTTCAATAGTAGTCTGGGACAGTTTGAAAGGAGTTATAGAAAGGGGGGCAGGGAGTTGCAGAAAGTGGGTGGGCTTATCAGTAGAAAGAGTTTGTCTTGTTGAAAGAGTGGGAGGGGACTAAGGGTGGAGGAGATAAAAGAAATGGGAAGGAAAATCCTCACAATTGCTGCGCGGCCAGAAAGGGTTGGGAGGAAGAGGCTGTGATGCCAGGAAGTGGAGGAAAGGTTGAGATGGGGTGGCAGAGTAGCAGAAGATGGAGAAAACCGGAGTAACTCAAATCGACCGAAGCCATCTTTTCTACCCATTGTCTACAAATAACAGTAATTGATTCCCTCCAATGGAGGAATCCTACCACGTGATGGGAACGTACCACGTGTATGCATAGTGTCTAAACACGTTTTGAAAACATTCTTCACTGATGAAAAGTTCGGAAGCATTCAGTTCCATCTTCCCTCCACAGCCCCTTTTTGGAGGGGAGCAGGTGTCTCATTTAAAGTAGTTCAGACTTTAACCCCATCAAGAAACAAAGTCCCCTTAGAAATTAGGATCCCTTCCAGTCACAAAACCACCACGACACTGAAAATAAAAGTGATTTGTATTCAGTAATATATAAAACTTCCTCCACTGCTCATTTTGCAGAAAGGCACATAGAAAAATAGTTGTCATATTTAGAGAAATGACCTAGAGCTTAATCCCTGAGGCAATTTGGTAAACCCTGACTATAGTGTTTGAATTGTTCTCCAGTTTCAAAGTTGATTTTGATGACCTACTTACTGCTTTTATGGGCTGTTTTTATTTCACTGTAAATATTGACAATAATTATCGAATGTGTTATTAGTGATATTCTACTTGACATACTAAGAGATGTTTAACTTTTTTATACTTTAAAATGGTTAACCATTTTTATCCTAATTTTTAAAGAAATGAATTTTAAAGTGTAGTTTTGGAAAATTACAAGATTCCCTTTTAAACAGGGAAAAGTAAAAATAGTGGTAAAGTTAGTGCCAATCTTGTACATTTTTTAAAATACACATCGGGAAAGTGAAAGATAACATAAGATGCTTAGATGTGTTATAATGGACTTTTTTTTTTTTTTTTCCAGACAGGGTTTCTCTATGTAGCCCTTGCCATCCTGGAACTCACTCTGTATGGAGACAAGGCTGATATAATGGATGCATATAAAACATTATTTAGTCCTTGAAATTTTTGTATGTTAAATCATTGAGTCACAGTCCTTTGTTTTTCTATTTGTATGATTAGGTATATATTGTACCACATTATTTTGGGAAGTTACCATTATAAGGGTCATTGATGAGGTTGTTCCCTAAGATACTAGTAATCCTTGAATATGTAATGATGTAGAGAGCAGAGGATGAGAGTTGAGTTTGGTCAGTGATTAAAATGAACCCAGGGCAGAAATGTCCTTGGTCCTCATGGCTTCTTTAACTACTTTGATGTATTAGCTTAAATCATTAGCTACTTTTGTGGCAAGTTACAAGATTGCTTGCAGTTTTGTAGGAGAATGAGGCCAATTGGAAGGCAGCGAGATGTCAGAAGTACTGGATGAGAAGGGGCTGGTGGGAGGACTGAAGACACACCATACTGTGGAGTGGTTAATATCACATTAACTTTCTACTTGCTAGCTATGTGACCAGTTGCTTAACCTTTAGCTTTTCTAAGCCTGCTTCCTCACGTATAGAGTGTGATGACCACATCAGAATGAAATGAGATAATCCAGTTAGTGCTGCAAAAGATAAACCATATGAGCTCTTTTTGTATTGATAACACTGCATAAACAAGCCAAATCTGAGACCAGCCTAGGAATGGTTGTTGTCTCTTAGTGTTAGAATGAAGTGAGAATGAAGATTCAGAGATTGATGGCCTTCAGAGAATTTTCATTGTATGTTTTTGTTCTTTGTTACTACTAACAAAATTTGGCTTATTACAGGTTAAGCATTTTTCATTTCACATGAGAAGTGCTTCGGACTTTGAAATATTTCCATCAACTTAGTAGATGAGCATATTTATTTAAACAGATAAAACTGGGAAACCTGAATTTGATAGAGTGGCCTAATATGCTTTAAAATTTTCATATTTGGTAGCATTTCATGTTTTAAATTAGAGATGTTCTGCTTATACTATACTTGGCCGCCACCTCTTTTGCAGTTTTTTTTCCTTCCTATCCTCAATGAGATACATACCAATTTTTATTTTTAGGAACAGAGTCTTACTGTGTGGCTGGGTTGTATCTCAGTCTTTCTGCCTCAGCCTCCCTGCAGGAATTACAGATGTAAGCCACCACACCATTGAATAAACTACATCCTAACTAAAGTACATGTCCCTACTCCTGTCGCCCCCATCAGTTGTGTCCTCAGTTCAGTACTTAATTTAGCCCTATGGATAGTTGTTCAGCAATGGAATTTAGGTGCTACAGGGAATTTTAAGGCATGAAAGTAAGATTTTAAAATTTACTAAAAAGAATTTAAATATTTCCTAGTACTTCTTATTTGGTAAATACACCCTCATATACCTAAAGCACATGCATATATCAATATATAGGTGCACCTAAACTAGACTGATCCACAGAACTTGCATTTCTTTACATTATACATATGTAAAGAACCAGGCTGATGGGTATAGCAAAAGAATGTCCAAGCTCTGGGCCAAGAATTACTATTTTTAGGGGCATTGCCAGATGTTTGTCACTATCAATTAAAAAAAAAGCCCAGACAAGGCCTCTTGCATCTCAGTATAAAGATGTATGTTTTCAACTGAGCCCCATGGGTAGGTATGCAAGTGCCACTCTGGCTAAGAGGTCAGATGTCTGCTTTTCTTAGTCCATTATGAATTCTTGTTCTGATAGGAGACTATCCAGTAAGCAGAGAATGCACCAAAAATACCTTGTTAACCTCATTGTCTCTATTTCATTCTTGTGGATAAAAATCATAAAAATCGAAATTAGTTTTCAGGAAGTATGGTATTTTGGGTGTGTGTCTTGGTGGTGGTTCCACTGTATACCTACAAGCTTTCAAAGGTTTTCCTTTTCCTCCCATCTCATAAGCCCACTGCTGCTACATATTTAGTGTTTTAGTTTTGAAGATTTGAACTCCGGTGCTCATACTTGAGCGACTGAATCTACTAAACCATCTTCTTAGTCCCAGGAAGAAGGTTTTTATCTTCTCCTCTATGCTTAGAATATGATATTCACTTATGTGACTTATCTGTTAGTGTCCTTAGACCTCCTTATTCTGTTGTGGCTTATACTCATCATCATACACTGACTGCATCGACAGTCATCAAAAGCTTATTTGAAAGAACTTGGCCTTTTACAGTCTTATTGCATACTTTTTAAAAATACATTTATTATTTTTTCTTATTTTACATATCGATCCCAGTTCCCTCTCCCATGCCCCCCCTCCGTCCCATTCCCCTCCCCCACTCCACAGGGAGGGTGATGCCTTCCAGGAGGGATCATCAAAATCTGTCAAGTCATTAGGAGTAGGGACTAGGCCCTCCCTCCTGCCTTTAGGCTAAGGGAGTATCCCTCCATGGAGAATGTGCTCTCAAAGTCCTTTGTACACCCCAGGGATAGATACATCCTGGTTCCACTGTCAGAGGTTCCCTTAGACTACCCCGGCCTTCTAACTGAGACCCATGTTTAGGGGGACCGAGTCAGTACAATGCTGGTTTCCCAGCTATCAGTCTGGGGGGTTCATGAGCTCCCACTTGTTCAGGTCAGCTATCTCTGTGGGTTTCTGTAGCCTGGTCTTGTCCTCTTTTATCACTCCTCCCTTTCTGCAACCAGATTCCAGTGTGTATTGCATACTTGATGAATTATAGTCAAAGACTTAAAATCCTGAATTGCTTACTTCACAATCTGAAAAAAATAGCTGTTCTCAATAAGCTATGAGTCTAAACAATCTTGCATGTGTTATATTTAGTCATGACACTAGTGAGTCATAATGTAGGTGTTAGCCCCTAGTCATTTAGTGACCTGTGTGTGATCATACAGTAGCTTTCCACCTTACAAGCTAGAACCTGAACTTCAGTCTTTTGAATTTGGATTGTTGTCCTTTCATTTCAGAAGTGCTTTGGAAGCAGGGCTTAGTGCCATGTGCCTTTGATCCAGTACTCAGGAGGTTGAAATGGAAGGATTGCAAGTTCAAAGATGGACCTTGTCTCAAAAAACTATTTAGGTCAGGGTCTGCCACTGGTCTTGTCATATATACAAAGATCTTTGCTTTTAAAGCTGATAAATTGCCTTTTCTTGGGGAGGGCCACAACCTGTTTTGGTCCAGAGTCTAATTTATTAAAGGTTCTAGTCTTGGTGCCCTTTTGCTGTTGTGAACAGCACTTAAATATGTTGTCACTGACTGCCTAACTTCTTGATTCCTTTTCATTCTTGCTGGCATTTGGTTTTGTCCTCTGGGAAGGGAAAATAGGTAGTAATTTTTAAGTAACTAGATGTCCCAGTTTCCTGTCTTGGCTTTACTATCTATACTCTAGTTGAATATATACCACATATGAATAATTGATTACATCTGTGTATGACCCAGTAGCCTCAACTACAAAATAGGAGCAAGTACTATCTCTTATTATATAGCTGTCATGTTGACTGAGATACCATGTTCACATGTGCATAGCATGTGGTCCATAGTTTAAAAAAAAATCAAAATATGTTAGCTGCTGACTCAATGTTTTAGGTGCTCTGGAAAGAGGTGCTGAGGCTGAGGCAATCCCAGGCCTCCCTTGGTTGTGTTTCAAGTCCTTGGCTTAAACAGAAAAAAAACAAAAACAAAAAACAGGGGGGGGGGATGATTAGTGTTTTTGATAGATTTGAGTACAATTATAAAACCTGTTGCTCTTTTACACCATGTCTGGTAACACTATATATTATATTGTCTTATTCAATAGACAACCATAGACTTTGGTCCCCCAGTTCAATCTCATTCTTCTTGAATTGCAGACAGAGAGCAAATGAAGCCAGATAGCATTAACCTTTTAGGGTACTCAAAATTACCACCAGGTGGCACTGTTGTATAATGTGAAAGTGTAAGAGTATTTTTCAAATCTAAGTGGTCACTGGAGTTGATTGTCACATTAGAGTGGCATATGTCTTTGATTCCACAACTCAGGAGACAGAGGAAGATGGATTCTGAGGTCAGCCTGGTTTGCACAGTTCCAGGATAGCCAGAGTTACATAGTGAAAACCTGTCTCAAAAAAGAAAGAAATCACCTTCTGATTTGCTGGAGTACACCTTAGTATATCAGCAGTCCAGTTGTTGTCAGCAACTGTACTCAATATGTTCAAAATCAGCAAGAAAACCTAGCCCTTTTGAAGCATTGCTAGGGCAGTGGAGAACCTGCTTAAGCACTTAGAAAAGTGCCTGCCACACATTGGGCTGGGAGTGTGGTGTACTGGCCTGCCATGTATGAAGCCCTGGGTGAGGTCCCTGACAACGTAGAGGCAGCAGAGTCAGAAATTCAAGGTCATCCTCAGTTACGTAGAGAATTCAGGGACAGCCTGGACTAGAGATCCCTTCTTAAAGGGAAAAGGTACCTATCATAGAATTAAGTGATACATTATAATTATTGTTGCCCTAAAGGTGTTTTTTCTTTTTTTTCCAGTTTTTCAGTTGCTTTTTTAAAGAAAGAAGGCTCATGGTGCAAATTGTTATTTCCAGGTGAGTATGTTTTAGTATTTTATCTAGCTTGAATGTCAAGGGCTATGCTGGTTTCACACTATCCTGAAAGAATTAGAGTGCTCGGCTGTCTCTTAATAAATTTTTGCATTTAGATCTCTATTTTCAGTTCCCAGCACTGCCCAATTTCCCAAGAACTTGTATTCAACAGAGTTCTTTTGGGCCTGTAATGGTGGTATGGGTGTAGAACACTCCTCATCCTTCACCGCTCAAAAATATTGTAACCACCAGCCCTTTGCTTGTAGTGCGGGGGCTGGAAGCCTGGCACAATGGGTGCTGATGGAGCTACAGGGAGAGATCGAGGCTCGCCACAGCAGCGGACTAGCTGGAGCCCTCCTGGGAGACCTGCATTACACCCCTGAGGTGAGGAACCCTCCTGGGAGACCTGCATTACACCCCTGAGGTGAGGAACCCTCCTGGGAGACCTGCATTACACCCCTGAGGTGAGGGCCTTTTCTTCCCTGCCTTATGCCTCAGTACAGCAAGCTACACTGAGGTGGTACTCCCAGAACCCAGTATGAGGACTGTCCTCAGGTTTGTTGCTCGAGGTTTAGCCAGTCTGCAGAGCTCCTTGCTGTTCCCCCACTTCTGCAGTAGCAAGGAAATGGAGCCTTGGGGAATCTGCAAGGGTCCTAAAAGCAGAAATGCTTTTTATATGGGGCTAGAAAGAATAAAAAGGGCACAAGGGTGGATTGTCCAATGTGGTTTTTTAGCAGTGGTAGAGCCAGACTAGGGGCTGTGAGGAGCCAGCATTGCTGCCAAGAGCGGCCTTAAAAAGCACCTGAGAGGAATGGCCTTGCCCTCAACCTCAGGCATCTCCTTCTTGTTCTGCCAAAGGGAATTCCTGTGCTGATCGTGGGGCATCATATCCTGTATGGGAAAATCATCCATCTGGAGAAACCTTTTGCGGTACTTGTCAAACACACTCCTGGGGAGCAGGACTGTGATGAGCTTGGTCAAGAGACTGGCACCCGGTATTTGGTGACAGCACTCATCAAAAACAAAATTCTTTTCAAAACTCGCCCTAAGCCTATTATCACCAACGTCCCCAAGAAAGTATGAAAGAACCCCGGATTTTCCTTAGAGAGCGGCCAACTCCTTGGACTCGTGCTCCACTGCCACCTCGAGGACGGCTGGACGGTTCCCTGGGACCACAGGGAGGGCCTGTTATGAACACGGGCCACCCAATGGGTGTGAACTCAGATCCTTTCCTTATGGCAGCAGGTTCTCTTGGTGGAAACCTGGCTCCGTTTCCAAGGAATCCAACTTCTTTTCCAAGTTCATCAGGCTCATTGGCTTCAAATCCAGCACATTTTCCTGCTGGTGCTCGTGACCCAAGCATGGCGACTTTTCCAAGAGGGATGAATCCCACTGGTACCGGTGCAGTTTCTTTTCCAAGGCCTGGTGGTCTTTTAGGACCAGGACCAGGACCAGGTTTAAACCCTAGAACGGGGGCTCTTCCAGGCCCAGGGCCTATGTCTAACCCCAGATTAGGAGGGCTTCCTGGCCCTGGTCCTATGGCTAACCCAAGGGCAGGTGGGCTCCTGGGAGCAAGTCCTGACCCTAGAAGTGGTGGTCCAGTGGGTCCTGGATGTATACCAAACCTGAGGGCGGGTGTCTTATCCTCTGGTACTGGTCCTCCCAATCCTAGGCCAGTTGGCCTGGGCCCTGGACCAAGTCCTAATCTGAGGTCAAGCTTTTTAGGTACAAACTCGGCTCCTAGGTCGGGTATGTTTCCAGGCCCAGGCCTGGGGCCAAACCCACGAACAGGTGGTTTAGGTCCAGGCCTTGGACCCAACCCAAGAGCTGGTGGCCTAGGCCCAGGCCCAAATCTGGACACCAGAACAGGTGGCCTCTTGGGTACAGGATCTGGTCTTAACTTAAGAATGGCTGGACCTCAAGGCTTAGATCTTGCCCCCATTCTAAGGGCAGCAGGTCTTTTAGGAGCAAATTCAGCTTCTTTCTCACAGGCTTCTGGAAACATGGGCACAAACCCACCTACCATGACAAGAGTACCTGGCCCCATAGGCCCAAACACAGGTCCTGGCTCTCGAGGGATTGGCCTTCCAGGGCCAAATCCCTCTGCCATACCAAGGGCTCCTGGCCCCATGGGCCCTAATTCAGCTCATTTCTCAAGGCCAGGTGGCCCAATGGGGGTTAATGCTGGAGCTTTTCCAAGAGGGACAGGATCAGGAGGACTGAACCCAACTGTCTTTTCTCAGTCTTCTGGTACATTGGCTTCAAATCCAGGTACATTTCAGAGGTCTGCTGGTCTCCAGGGCTCAAATCCAGCAATTTTCCCAAGAGCCTCTGGGCCACTGGGCCCCAACCAAGCCAACTTTCCAAGGACCACTGGCCTTCAGGGTCCAAGTCCAGCTGCCTTCCCAAGATCTGCTGGTCCATTAGGCCCAGGTCAAGTTACTTTCCCGAGGTCAGCCGCTGGGCATCTTGGCTCTTCTCCAGCAGGCCCTGTGGGTATCAACCCAGCTCCTTTTGCAAGGCCAACAGGAACCCTGGGTCTTAACCCAGCTTCCTTTCCAAGGATGAATGGCCCTGTAACCAAGACTGTGGTCCCATTTCCTAGGGTAGGCAGCCTTCCTGGTTCAAATCCAGCTGCTTTCCCCAGACCAGGGGGTCCAATGGCTGCAATGTACCCAAATGGAATGTTACCCCCTTAAATACCATTTTTCTTCCAGGACCACCTTGTTTTTCAAGCACTGTGGTTCTGGGTTGGGGCCGTCTCTTAGATAAAGAGTAGATCTGGAGCTACAGTCCGAAGAACATAGCTTGGGCTCAAGTTCAAATGAGCATTCTTTTTCCTCTGCTTTTTTCTTGACTAAAGGCAAATGTTATTTGTGAAACACGGCCTATGGCAGACAGGGATGATCCTGGCCTCAAGAAAAAGGGTCTCTGGCCCTCTAGAAGCTTGCTGTGCTTTTGTCCCACAGCTTTCTGCCCCTTGTTTCTTACTAGTTTCTTGAATTGTTCTTGTGGACTTTTCCTCAGGGATTCATTGGCCTGCAGGTCCTAATTGCCTGCTCACCACTGGAGAACTGGCTCACTTGCTATCTGGTGATGCTGCATTGGTGAGCAGGCCATGCTCCAGTAACTCTGACCTGGGCACCCTGGACCTGGTCATGTTCTACTGCCAGACCTTTCCCTGGGGGCTTGAACACAGAATGGGGAGGTGGACACTCATGTCACAGATCCCACCATATTTCTGCTTGACTGGGCCTGCAGCTCCTTTCTCCTGGGACTTAGGTGGCCAGATTTAAGGCTCCTCCAATCATCCAGCTCCTCTCCACTGGAACTCCCAATCAAAGAACCTCAAAGCTTACACTGATGTGGATGGGAATTGGGGAATTGGGGTGGGGGTGGAGGGATGAAAGGGAGAATCACTGTGCTTTGTTCAGCCTGATGTGAAGGATGGTTGGTGTTTTTCCTGCATTGTATCTTTTCTTACTGTTTCTTTAATAAATGGGATGAGAGGGCTGCTGCTGTCATTCCATTTTGTTCTCTCTTCGACAGAGGGCACGTTTAATCTTTGCATGTCTTTGTTTTGGTGTGACAACAACCCTGTATTACCTGCCATCCAACATGCTTGAATTTGAGGGAACACGCTTTGGTTTACTGTCAGTCTTCTGTTTCTGTTTTGCATAGTAGAACTGGAATTTTTTGATTGGGAGACTTCATTTGATAATTATTTTCATGAGATCCAGACTCACTGATATGACACATGCATGTTCCATACCTGGTTGGCCTTATGACTTAATTCCCAAAATTGAGGCAACTGTACCCTATTTTTGAAATTTTTTAAATCAGCATTTTTAATTTTTGAGAGGTGCGTGTGCACTCATACTGGTGCTGCACATATGGAAGTCAGAGGACAATTGGGGGTGGGGCAGGGGTCTTCTACCATATGGATCCCAAGGACTGAACTCAGGTCATCAGGCTGGGTAGTGGGTACCTTTATTCCTGGGCCATCTTGTTGGCCTCTTACCCTACTTCTGAATTCCACTGTTAACATTTCTATCATTGGCCTCTTGAAAACTAGAATGAAGGAGCCAGTTCATTAAGCACAAGAGGACATAATTCAGAGATCCCAGCTGTTTCTTTTGATCTGAACTGTGCCTTTAACCTCATGTGTTGAAGGCTTGGTCCTCAGCAAGGCTCTTTGATAGAGGTAGGAGGTGGATTCTTGAACATGAGTGGAAAAGCAGCTCTGTTGATAGAGTCATGATTTAAGAGGCTAACTGGTAAGTGGTGCAGACTTTAGGAGGCAAAGCACAGCTGGAGAAAGTTAGTAACTGAACATAGCCTCGAGGGGTATGTTTTGTCCCTTGTTTCCTCTAGCTCCTTGCTTCCCTGCAGCTTCTAGGTGAGTAGCTTTGCTTGAGTACAGGCTCCCTTCTATAATACTCTTTACCAGTGCCCAGAAATGGAGTCAATCCATGAGAGACCAGAAACGTGAGCCAGAGTGAACCTTTCCTCCTTAAGTTCACTTTGGTACTTTGTCACAGCAATGGACACACCAGCGTTATGTACGAGTTTTTATTTTTATAAGTGCAATAAAAAATTCTTGACCAGAAAACAACAACAAAAACCCTAATCTCCAAGGACAATGAAAATGTCAGTGCCAGAAGCAGCCACTCGTCGTTGCCAGCAACAGGTTGGCAGCTGCCTTGTCACCCAGAATTGTTTGCATTTTTGTGTCATCAGGGCTTGGTGGTAGCCCATTAAGGTCAATTTAACACTAACTGTGGAGTCAAGCTCCTCTGAGAGAAAGGTGGCTAGGGCCAGTTGTGGCTGGCACGGGGCACCATCAAGCTGCCACAACAACATTAGGAGTACAAGAAACAGCACCAGAATGGCACTTGCAGTGAACAACAGAGATGGAGTTGTATTGGGGTGGGGGGTGGGGAGTTAAGAAACTCAGGTCCCTAATGGTGCTGCACAGTACTCTGAGCAGTGGAGAAGCTAGAAAGTATGATGACCCCTGAGGCCCATCCAGCTCAGGATGCTGATAATCATCACTGTAACAGCCAGGTCCAGCCAAGTTGAGGTTAAAACTCTTGACAGTCAATGTTAAGAAAGGAGCTTACAGCAGCCAATGTCTCAATCCCATGGCCTTTAGAGAAGAGCTAAAAGAAAGGCACTCCTGAGCCATAAGTTGAGGAGGATGATCTCTGCCTTGGATGGTAAGGAGTTACAGAAGGCTTGGCAGAGAAGAGGACTAAGCTGGTGGGGGAGATAGATCAAGAGATGCCATCAGTGCTGATGGAGGAGTTTGGGGAGAACTGCCGCAGTGCTTTACACTTGCAGGACCTCACTGAGCAGCGTGCCATTAATTCCAAGGACAGACTGATCTTTACCTTTAAAGACAAAAGGAATGCTGTAAGAGGAGGAGGATGTACTGGTGAGTGTGAACCTGGTGGATACAAAGTTGGCCAAGAAGCATGTGAAACTATGGAAGTAGCCCTAGCACCTGCTTTGCACCTAGCCCTACTATGCAGGTGGTCTTGACACAGCAAAATCTTTACTCTTTGGTAGATAAATAAGTGGGGAATCAGAGAGGAACTGGCTAGACACCTTTTATATGAACTAGAGTGATACCACCAATGATCTCATGAATGAGAATTGGCATAGAACTGGGTTAGCCTGCAACTCCAAGTTCAGCAAGGCCTCAGCTCATTTCTAAGTATTTCACACTCAAGGAGATGGTGATCTGTAAGCAGAATGGGAAAAGGCCTTGAAGTGGAAGTGCTGGAAGATGACATATAGCCTCTTGAGCATTAGACTCAAAAGGGGGACTTAGGTTCCATACTGCTGGGCAAAGGTCAGCACCAACCACCCAGAGTGGAGAGGTGGTTCTAGAGAAAGAGGAGCCAGTATCTTCAGCCTGCATCCTCACTAGATGATGCTGGAGTAGAGAACATGGAGGATGGCAGAGGTGGAGCTCCACCATCAGAGGAGCAGAAGGAAAAGGCAGTTGAAGTTGCAGAAGCAGCTGGGGGTGGGGTGGATGAAGGCATTGGTTGTGCTCCCTGCAATGACTGCAACAGCTGTACTACAACATTGAGAAAGATGGTAGAACTTGTGAACCAGGAGAAGGGTCATTCTGAGGAATTCCCACCTGTGATTGTCTGGCAACCTGGAGGAACAGGAGAAGCTCCTGGATTTGAGTTAATTAAGGATCATATCCTTAGTCTGAGTCAGGGAAACCTGAGCTGGAGCATGGCTAACCCATGTAAGTGACTGAGAACTCTACCACCATCCCTGGACAAGGAGCTTCTTGTGAAAAGAGGGCTGGTCACAGCTCCATTGCTGGATACTACAGTATGGAGTATGGCCCCAGCATGTTGTGCCTCCTCCACACAACCCCCCCCCCCCCAGCCATGTACAGCATTGAGAACACCATTAAATACAGACAGCAAAAGGACTGCCACTGTTTTGATATGAAGGGCTTGGGCAAGATGAAGATAGAGCAGTGAAGAAGAGGAGCTCCAGCTGCACACTCTGCATGTGACTTTGCTTGAGAGGCAAAGGGCCCATGCATTGTGCTCAGTGGCTGCGCCAAGAACATGATATGAACATCACCAAGTAAAGCCACCTCCATTCTGATTTCCCCCCACCCTTAATGTTAAATAAAGTTCCCTCCTTATTTTTTAAAAAAGCAGGTAAAAATAAATATGTTTATAAATTGTAGAAATAATACAAAAGAGGCTGAAATTGTCAATGAGGAAAAACCAAAATGAGTCTCATTGTATAAAGGCTCTTCCCTTTGTAAGAAACAGGATACAGCTGTAGACCCAGTTTAGTTTTGCTGCTGAAAAACTTATAAAATAAATTAGAAAATCCAGTCGAGGTCAAATGTTGTAAGCTCACTACTGTACCTGCATTTTTAATCTGAGGAAAGTTGGCCACAGTGCAAGGCAGAGGAGCTGATCGTAGGACAACCAGTTTTCATCTAGAGTCCATTGTCCTGTACTAACCTTCAAGTAAAAGCTGAAGAGAAACACACCCTTAGTAAAGTCAGCCCTGTGGTTGACTGACTGGATTGCCTCCATTGTAGTGCACAAAATAGTTCACTTAGCAGAAGGGCCCAGAATAACCACCTTTAACAAATGGCTGCTGCTTCCCAGCAGCCATTGGTTGGGCTTGACATCAGCTAGCAATTTTATTGGAAACTTGAGGTCTGTGTGCTATGGCAACTGTTAGCTATACCTGGAAAACCTTGTGTTCATGAGAGGAAGGGAAATCCCAGGGTTTGTCCATCTGTGGTTCGAAGTGCACTTCATTCCTTTGTAGGAAGCACCTATGTACACTGCTCTCCGCCTTAGTGTTGGTTCTGAGAGGTTAGCTGGCCCCTCTTGAGAACAAATGTTTGGGAAAAGTATAAGCAACCCCTAAAGTCAAAGGCTTAATCATGATCCCAGGTTTCAGATCCAAAAGCCAAGTCTGGTCTTGATTTCAAAACGATATAAAAAAACTTCTCATCACTCCCCAAAAGAAGCAGGGAAGTCAAGCAGCTATGAGGGGTATAAGAAGACTGAAGGCTGTTGGACCAGTTCCAGCTCCTAGTTTGGTTCCTGGACTGAAGCAGCAAATGGCGTATCCACTACATCCACTACCTGGCCATAGAGTTCCTTGGAGAAGCCACTGAGGAAAATGGATGGTCTCAAAGATGATCAGCGTGGATTTGAGGGTTCATGTGGGCAACACCAGGAAGTTTTCCATTGGGGATGATTGTCGAGAACATTTATCTGAAAGTCACACATGCTAACCAGCAGCCAAGGTTCTGACCCGATCCATGATGAAAAACTGTGATCAGAAGTTGTAGTCTTTCCATGCACGTAGGGAACAGCCTTACAATCATTGTAGGTCTTATAAGAGTTCACACTCTGCCACAGGAAGAAACTTACCAACAAAAATGAATAGTTGACTGCTGCTCAATCCCACTAGGAAACAACAACAGTGTGCCTTTGAAGAAAATGAAATATTGAGTAGGATGTCTAGCATCAGATCATAGATGAATTTGAGAGGAATTCAGGTATGAATGAGCCAAAATAACTAAGACTTCTCTGAAAACATTGGGGTTTGAACTTCCTGGTAAATCTGATCTGCCCAGCAAGGTCTCTTGACAATTTTGAAAACCTTATAAAAGTCTGAGCAGTTTCCACTTGGAATACATTCATTCAGTGCAAAGCCTCCATGGTTTTTTTAGCACCATGACAATCTCTTTGTCCTTCCTGTCAAACTATTTTTGAACAATATTTCATGTTGCCCAGCCTAGCATTGAACCTCTGATCTCTTACACCTACCTTCTAAGTGCTGGGGTTATACATACCCAGGACACTTGACCAACTTCCCTTTATAATACACACACACACACACACAAAAAAAAAAAAAAAAAAAAGAAAAAAAGAAAGAAAAAAAAAAAAAAAAAACCACCAAACTTAGAACTTAGTCCTGGTGACTTGTCTCATCCCTGGGATGTTTTTGATGTGCAGTGGAGTATATTACATAAAGCACCATTTCTTAGACCCTGTTTTCTGACCAAAGATCAGGCTTCCCAGTCTTGTTATCTCAGGCACAATCTTAATGCACTGATGGCTAATTAGAGGTTGGGGAAAGGGTATACTAGCTGGCCAGACTTCATGGGAATTTCTCTTAGACTTCATCATGTTCCAATGGGCTTGGAGGACACTTTTCCTAAAGGCTGTCATTGCTTGCTCCTTTACCTAAAGTTGCCACTTAGCACTTAGTTTAGCACACTTTCTAGAAAGAAATAAAATCTTTTTTTCAGATCACTGCCTTTGCAAGGGCAAACAGACAAGTAGCCTAAAAACAGACAAGTTCATCTGCCCTGTGCCTGAAAACTCAGGACCTAGCTTCCAGAGCAGAGCTACCCAGGCCTCACCACAGTCACAATCCTTTGCATTTCAGATTTGTCCTTCCAGCCACAAAACTAATACACAATACTCCCTTCTCCCTCCCACCCTAACTTTCCATTCCCCTCCCTTACCCATTGCACTTTTCCCACATTACTCAGGGGTTTCACACCTCAGCAAAAGCCAGACTGCATTGCTCTGGCTTTTTCCCACACCTCCGGGCAATAATGGCCAGATAGAGCATTAGGAGGGCCACCCAGTAGCAGCCATACAGGATGGCGCCAGAGACTAGGAAGGCTAGCTCAGTCTCACTGAACAGGTCCTGGCAATAAGCTGTGTAGGCTAGGCCCCCTAGAAGAACTGCCACCCAGATGGACACAGGAATTAGGCCAATGAAGTTCACTACAATGGTTTTTCGGCCAGAAGTGCCCCAGCCAGACTTGTTGATGGTAGCAATAGCAAAGATCTTGGCTGGCAGGAGGCTGGACATATAGAGAAGGGAGTAGAGAGACATGAAGATCATCTCTGCATTGCCTCGAAGGAAGCAGGCGTAAGTAGCCTTGATAATGCCAACCAGCTGCACTGTCAGCAGGAAGAGGAGAATGTTCCAGATGCGACCACGGTAGAAAAGTTGTATGACTGTGGCAATGAGGAAGAAGGGGAAGAAGCCAGTGACCACTGATTCATAGGTCATCCAGAGGTGGTGCTTATGGAACCACAGAGAATTATAGAGCCATTCCCGGAAGTAAGACTTGCTCCAGCGGGTTTGCTGGTTAAGCCATCGCAGGTACTTAGTGGGGGTCTCTGTGAGGCACTTAGAGCGTGCTGTATACTTAGTCCGGTAACCAAGACTCAGGACTCTGTTGGTAAGGTGCCGATCATCACCAAAGCTGCACTTGCTGCCTAGGAACTTCTGGTGGTACCAGTCCTCCAGGAACTGCTGAAGGAGACTGTTTCGGTACATGCCCAAAGGCCCACTGATACATTGCACACAGCCAAAGTAGGACTGGCAGGCCCGCTCCACATTGAAGGCCATCCAGTACCTCACACTGCTCAGGAAGGAGATCCATGAATCATATTTGTTGAGGATCTGTAAGGGAACAGAGATGCTGTGTTCATCTGAGGCCTTTCTACCCTGATTTCTATGGCCTGCTGCTCAAATTCCTGGGCATTAGTTCTGGACTTACTAGAAGTAGGGACTCTGAAATTCAGTCAAGAGTGGGCATATAAAAGCTCACTCTCCGGCTCCTTTACACCAGCACTTGCACTGACTCCCAGTTAAGGTGCTCCGGGAGTCTGTGCCTTATCTCAGGAGAGGCACTGGTGGCAGCGGAGAAGAGGGCTTGAGAAAGAAGCAGCAGTCTTACTCCTTTGGTGGTTGGAAAGCCTTGAGGAGGACATAACATTGTCTACAGTGTCCTTCGGCAAAAGACCGGCTCTGTGTGCTTAGCATACTGCATACAGCTTGCGTACAGCTCTTTAGGCTGAGTTCCCTAAAGCACTGGCTTTTTAAGGAACTATCTTGGGAATTACCTGTTACACTATCTGTCCAAAAGGAAGTCGTTTCTGAGACCTGCAGTATCCAAATCCTAGGTCCTTTCAAATCCATGGCCTTTCAAAAAAATTACTCGTGTGGTGTTGCCTACATGTATGTCTACACCACTGGCATGGATGCCTGTGGAGGCCATAACTGCAGTTATGACCTATTATGAGCCATTGTGCAGATGCTGGTGATGGAACCTGACTCATTTGCAAGAGCAATTTGGAAGAGCTAAGCCATCTCTCCAGCCTCCTTCAAATTTTCTAACACTCCTCTCCCTTTACCCATGTTTAAGAAGAGCAGGAAATGAGTTGAGCTGTCAGTGAAGTGAGCCATTGAAGACCAGTGCAAGCTCTCAGAGAAACTGCTCCCCAGATACTAGTAAGTCCAGAGATTGTTTCCCAGGGATACTATACTAGGTTTGGAACAAAGAAGGCCAGACCCAACCCCCAGGAGCTCCTGATTATTTCTTACTTGGACATCTCCTCCAACACCCCCTACTTGAGGATCTTCTTCCAAGACTCGAAGCATCTCCATGGTACAGGCTGGGTCCAGCACAGTATCAGAGTCACACACCTGCAGGGAGGTAAGTGCACTGTCAGCACCACAGGACAAAACAAGTCCCCTCCCACTTGAGGAAGCTGCTCCTGCCTGAGGGGCCTGACCCCCTCTCACATTCACTTCCAGCAAACTTCTCTATGGTAGGTAGAAAGAGAGGGGGAAGACAAAGGGAAGTAGGGAAATAGGCAGCTGACCGTTCAGGCACCATGAGGTGCTGCTGCTGAGGTGATTTCATTTCAACCCTGGCTCCTGGTGAACCTACAGTCAGTCCTGTGATAAGAAAGAGTCTACCTGCTCAAAAGCCCCTTCATGAGACAAAGCTGCTGCCTAAGTAATCTGTGCTTGGAATCTTGGCCAAGTCTCTATGACAGGTATATGTAGCCAACAGCACCTCTTGTTTGACTTGTTCTGAATAAGGCCAGAAGCTGGCAGCAGTTGCCAACAATCAAATCCTGCCCACAAATGCAGCTCCTAACCAAGTGGTCTAACACACCACTGTTAGCTGTACCTGAGCTCTATGAACACTGCCTTGGTGCCTTCTTTCCTTCCTTTTGAGGCAGAGTCTCTTCATGAATACCATACTGTGCTGGAGCACTATGTAGACCAGGAAGGCCTTGAACTCAGATATCTACCTCCCAAGTGCTGGGACTAAGTTGTAAGCCACCATAACCAGCATTTTCTGTCTTTTTTTTTTAAATATTTACCAAATATACAGTGATTTATATTCAGGTATGCCTGCATGTCAGAAGAGGGCACTGGATCTCATTACAGATGTTTGTGAACCACCATGTGGTTGCTGGGAATTGAACTCAGGACCTTTGGAAGAGCAGACAGTACTCTTAACCCCTGAACCATCTCTCTAGCCCTTCTGCCTGCTTTTTTGAAGCTGCTGAAATGATCCTGGCACTCCATTGGGCAGGAAAGTTGGGTTTATTAACCCTCTGATTGGGCTTTATGGTCAGTGTTCTCAGAGCAGATGGACTCAAATCCTGTTCCATCAAAACCTTTACTAAAGTTGCTGGCATAAGGCCCTCAATTAAATTCCCAGAACCTCTTCACGGTAGAAGACAGGGTGGCACAAACAAGCAGCAGAATGCTAAGGTGGGGTTGGGGGTGTAGCCACCAGCACCAGCTCTGTTTTCTCTCTCCTCCCCACCAGGCTTCCTTCCACCCTGCTAGAGCTGGGGAAGGTCCCAGGGAGCCTCCATTCAGACTCCTAGTGCCTCCTCAATTTAAAGGCCAATTGCTCAATGCTGCTGGTCTTGACTCAGTTACTCTTTCTAACCCATTCTCCATGCTACTTCGCTTCATCCACTCCAGGAAGGTCATAGCTATGCAGTCAGGGAAGAAAGGGTAATGTCTGCTTGGGTGTCCCCACAAAGGCTATTTTTTTCCCCACAAAGGGGCAGATACATGTTTAGCTGTTGGAAGGCTGGCTAGAACCCAGGGCTGCCTTAGGTAGTAGCTCAGAACCATGAAGAGTAGAGCATGGCTTTAATGCAAGTCTGTGTGAAGGTCCACCAGAACACACAGATGATCAAGGAAGGCGAAGCAGGTTTGGGTGGCTCCTGTGCTTCAGGGAATAAAAGATAAAGTTACTGTTGCCTGAGCAGTTGCCAAGACCAAGAGTTTTTTCCTGTGCTTCTGGGTTCTAAGAGAAGTTTCACAAAGACCCCAAGTCCCCAGGTAAACTGTAGAATCAAACAGCCTTCTAGGCATATCCCTCCTTATCATGCTTGGGTCCATGGGGTCAAGAAAAGACAAACAGATCAACTCTTATACAAGAATAACTTTAAAAATGGGGTGGGGAGATTGGGTCTAGAAAGTTGGCTCAGCAGTTAAGAGCACTGGCTGCTCTTCCAGAGGACCCAGGTTGAGTCCCACTACTATAGCTGCCTAAAGCTCCAGTCTTGGGAATCAAATTCCCTCTTCTGGCTTCCATGGGCACCAGTCACACATGATGCACAGACATAATATGCAGGCAGCGGTAGTCCACCCCTTTAGTCACAGCACTTGGGCAGAGGCAGGCAGATCCCTGAGTTTGAGTCCAGCCTGGTCTGCAAAGCAAGTTCCAGGACAGCCAGGCATCCAGTGAAACCCTGTCTTGGGGAGAAACACACACAGTAGAAAATGTATAAGCTAACTTTGTATTAATAACATTCAAGGACTGAACATGATGCTGATAAGACAGAATCAGTACACAGTGGGCTACCAAACAGCCACTATTCTTTCAAGTGTTTATAAACAATTGGCAAGTGGAAAAGTCACAAGAGGCCCTGGGGAATTCTGGACTAGAACTGAGTTGTCTCTTTCTAGTTGGTACTAAAATGTATACTTTTTTAAAAAAAAATAATTTATTTAACTTTGTGTTGATGGAAAGGTATCAGATCCCCTGGAAATGGAGTTATAGACAGTTATGAGCTGCCATGTGGGTGCTGGGAATTGAACTCAGGTCCTCTGGAAGAGCAGCTAGTGCTCTGAACCACTGAGCCATCTCTCCAGCCACTAAAATGTACACTTTTAATCCTTTTTGTTCTCTCTAGTTTGTATTTGAACTTTTAAGCTATATAAATCTTACCAATCTAATAGAACTCTATGAGTTCAAAGCCAGCCTTGTCTACAGGGTAAGTCCCAGGACAGCCAGGGCTACAAAGAGAAGTCCTGTCTCAAAAGAAAAAAAAAAAAAAAAAAAAAAAAAGGAAAACAATTTGTCTACATGTAAATCTGCAACACATGCATGCATTGCCTACAAAGGCCATAAGGGGGTGTCAGATACTCTGGATCTGAAGTTCCAGAGGTGGTTACTTATATGGGAACAGAAGGTGGGTCCACTAGAACAGCCAGTGCTCTTAACTGGTGAACTATTTATCTAGTCTTCTCTTGAAACTTCTTTATGGTGTTTAGTTGCCAGTAGTGAGACACAAGGGCTAAAAGCAAGCCATGGATAGGCTGCCTCTGGCTGATATTTTGGTCTGCTGTTTGACATTAGTTAAGTTATTCTCAAGACTTTTGTTTCACCTTTCTGGGAACTCAGAGCAGTACTTACCTGCAGAGCTATTATAAGGGTTAAGAGAATGCATATATTTGAAGCACCCCCAAAAGTACCTGGTGTGAAGTCATCCTTTTGCTGCTGTTATGGGGAACTGCTCAGTTACCAACAAAACCACAGCTCAAGCTTGGTCAACCCCAGGGTTTCTTCAGAACCTTGTTTATGGGCGAGGAGGGATGGCTACAACACCAAGACATACACCACATTTAAAGTTGCTAGAGGAGAGTATGCCCTGCTGGCCACATGTGCCCATCTGCACACACTCCTAGGGAGGAAGTCTTACCTGGATGTAGTCCACTGAGTTGCCAAGGGCCTTGAACGCTGTGTACATAACCTCACGCTTGCCTCCCCATTTCTGCATGATACATGAGAAGGTGCTGGCCCACACTACAGCTCGTACACGCTCCATGCCTTCTTGTAGGCTGGCCTCTGTCTCTCCTTCGCCCGCCTCATGGAAATTGCTACGCCACACAAAGAAGCCAGCTTGCTCAGTGCCTCCTAGCACCTCATGGAAGATGTCTAGCATGTAGGCATCTTCCTGGCGATTGCCATCCACTACCATGACCACCTTGAGGTTTGGAAAGGCGATGCGCTGAGCTGAACGCAGACACTTCCGCAAGTACTCAGGGTCCTCTTGGTAGGCAGCAATGCAGAGTGCCACTGACCTCTGCCTCTGAGAGCAGTGCAGCTTCAGCGGGCGCCCTGCCCTGCGCATGCGCCGGTGCTCCAGGAAGGCAAACAGGCTCTGGATGAGCAGATGTAGACCAAGGATGGCACCGTAGAGGCCAAAGGATAGGTAGTGCTTTTCTGTGTGTATAAACTGGTAGCCTGTCACATAGGCTGCCAGGATGCCCCCTAGTACCACCAGGGCAAACAGACTGGTGCCCACCACACGCAGGGCTGTAGTCAGCTGCACCGGCATCTGGAAACAGAAGAGATAGTGAGTGGGTAAGGAGGGGCAGCATTCCCAGTCAGAGGAGCTAGAGCATCCTCAGAGATAGGCCCAGAATGAGAAATGACCTACTAATAAAAACCATATGATTTACGAACTTCACCAAGACCACACGGAAACTCAGAAGCTAGACTGCTGGGGTTCAAGTCCCAGTTCTGCCGTTTCTGCCTAACCCTCTTTAGCTATGTGACTTGTAAAATGTGTTATACTACTAACCTCACAGCATGTTCCAGTAATATATAGGGAAGTAGTATATAAGGGAAGTATATAAGGGAATGTATAAGGGAAGTAGAGTATCATTGATCATAGATAAACCGAAGGCTAGTCCTCTGGAATATGGTAGAGTGTGACCTGCCTGGCCCAAACTCCTAATAGGTAAGCTTTAGCAAGGATATTGGGCACCAAGGAGATACCTCTACAGGCAGTGTGGGAGAAGAGCTCCAGGTGTCAGCCTATGGCCCAAGCCATCACCTCTAATGGGTGAGTGCAGTCTGGGAGGGAATGGTTCCTCTGTAGTAGCAAAAGGCCCATGGAGAATGCAGGGGCAGGGACAATAAAGGTGTGTGTGTGTGTGTGTGTGTGTGTGTGTGTGTTAAACAGAGAAATCGCTTCCCTTTTCCACCACTAGCTTCATAAGAAACTGGTGTTTGCGTTCACTTTTTTCTTACTTGAGAGATAGGAGAAAAGGAGGGGGAGGGGGCTGATGGGGAGGAGGGAGGGCAGAGTTGAGGTATGGACAGCCCTCCTTTGAGTCCAACACCGAGAGCCAGAGGGGACTGCTGCAGGCACTGCAGAGATGGCTGCTGGGGAGCCCCACCCACTTGGTCCTAGTGCCCTGCATGTCCCCTGCTCAGCCACTCGGGCAAACAATGCAGGTTTCCGTTTGTAACTAAGTTGGGGTTCCTAGCACCTGCCCTGTTGTGAACAGCTGTGCAATAATGAAAAGAGCCCAGGACTTGGCATCAGAGACCAGGGTTGGACAAGCTCCACTGCCTCCTGGCTACCCGACCTTGCCCAACGAGACTTAGTGTCCGGGTCCCTAGGAGTGGTGCTAATGATTGCTTGCTTCTCAGATCTAGGAAATTCCCCAGAAAATGGATGCACATTAACCCTCGAGAGCTTCCCAGGTGGGAGAGTGTGATGCAGAGGGGAAGGGGAAGGCTGCCCTCCCCTCTTGTCTCTGCTACCTGTCCCATCTGAAGAACCCGTTTCCACCCATGTCTCAGACAATGACCTCTCACTTCCAAGCCGGCTTCAACTCTGATCTCCCTGAAACTGGGCCCCATCCCAACAGGAACAGACTTTGCTGCCAAGGACACCCCTTACATAGGATGAGTGAGGAACAGACAGTCACTGCTTAAACCCGCAAAAGCATCCTTCCAACAGTGTAGATTTGAAAAAGCTCTTGGCAGGCTTCTCTGGGAAGCCTAGCTTCTGGGCTCTCGGCCCCACTAGCCCAGGGAACCACCGCATGATTCCTCTGTAGGACTCCCAGCCTTCCCAGCACACACCCAGCCCAGGACGCTCCAGGCCTATATCCCCTGCCCGATCCCCCTCTAGCTGATGCATGGAGGGTGCTGCGGGTCTCTCAGCCTCTTCTGGGGACAGGAGATGCCCCAGCCAGCACAGCAACCTGCGCCCTGGCGCCCCGCCTCGGTGCAGTTCCAGAGGCTGTCCGGTCAGGTCCAAGGCAGCTACCGAAGCTCTCGCCACGCTCCTCACCCAGCCTGAGCTTCACCCGGCTGGCTAAAACCACACGGCCACACCCACGTGCCGGTTTCCCACGACCCACCCGGGAAGGAACGGAAAATCCAAGAAATAACAGCCAAACCAGACCCTACTCATCTTCCCAGGGCCCCAGGTACCTTGGCGAAAGAGTGCCTGCAAACAAAGGCGGCATCCCTGCTGTTGCCAGTCCTTTCCATCCGCGGGCCGGACCCCTCCCTCTCGGGAATTAAGAGGCAGTAGCTTTGTACCCACCTCCCCAGAGAAGACCCAAGAAGGTTCTGTAGATATCTTATATACAGTCAGGCTCTGGTGCGGACTCTGGTTGGGATCCCCTGCCTAGACAGGGGGCTATATTTCCTCAAGCTGGTAGACAAGAGTGTGATCTTATATCCTGGGCCGCTACCCCTCAGAAGAGATTCAGGAAAGCTCGACCCAGGCTAGCGCGCTTGTGTTCAAGGGCACGAGGCTGGAGCGCTTTAGGAAATCAATGTCCCGTATGACAACGAAAGGAAAGAAATAAAACCCTCCAGACAAGGACACACACCTCCCAACCCAGCCAGGAAACTTTAAGGGGCTAAAAGGTTCGCAGCGCCTCTTTCGCTGACAGGTGCGCCCTGCAGCCGGGCCCACGCGCGGCGGTACGGAAACTTGCACTGGCGGCTGCGGCTCCTTCGCTCGTGCCTAGGCGCCCTCGGTCCCTCAGCCGGCAAGGAGTGGGAGCTCATCTCACAGATACCTGCTGTGGTGACCAGATCGCTGGAATTCTTGGTGTCCCCTCAGGTGCGAAGCCCCTGAGGGTGTGAGTGGGGGGAGGGGCACTCTAGCCTCGCGCCCCGCACCATAGTCCCCCCCCCCCGCCTCCTAATTCATTCACAAAACACGAGCCGCAAGACAGGGAGGAAGGCCGAGAGGCTGCAGAAGCACAGGATGGTGGAAGAAAGGAAGGCGAGATCAGTAGGGAACCGGCTGCTAGGACCGCCGCCAGGAAGCCTAGAGCGGCCGCAGCCCTGACCACCCGGACTCCTAGGGTCCCCAGGGCCGGTCAATGGGCGCCTGAGGAGCAGTCCCGTACGGCCCGCCCCTTGGATGCGCTGCTCACCGTGCCGCCGGCTGCCCGCGCTCTGGTGCTCAGCAGGCCCGCGGCGGCTCCATGCCCCTCCTCCGGTTCCCGCCGCGGCGCGCTGCCTCCACGGTGCTGCCGCGCGCTCCGACTGATGATCGCCGGCCCAGCCGAGCCGCCTTTATTGCGCGCGACCGGCGGGGAAAGGCGCCCTCCTCCGGCCCCGGTGCCGGGAAAGTTGGCAAGAGTGGGAGGGCTCCCGGAGCCCGCGAGCGCGCCTGGTTCCCGATTGCTGCTCTCCATACCCAGGGTCCCTCGTGAACGCAGCCCCTCCGGCTCGAGAGTCGCAGCCTCTGCACCCTCTGGGAAACTGGGGACTCCCAGTGCAGCCCAAGGTTCCCCTGCTCCGCGCCGATCTCCGGGCCAGTAGCCTTAGGAAGGCGGCCATTGTCCCCAGCCTAGAACCTGAAGCGTCGTTAACTTTCCAGATGACCCGTAGGGACCTCCAAAATCTTTCCTGTCCATCCCCGCCCCCACGTCCTCCGCTTCCGAAGTCTGAAAAGATACTCACCCTGTAAACCGGCTACTCCAGAGTATCTTTCCCCAATTTCTGCATTCCAAAGGGCGGTTCGCTATGTGAGGGGACCTCCAAAAAACCAATGTTCTCCTGGAACCTTCCCGGTGGCAAGAGAGAGGAACAGAAGAGAAAAAAATGTCAATTAGAAAGACTGGTCAAAAAAGGTGTTAACAGTCGTGACAAGCTGAGCTTTGAATTCCGCAGCGGGGCGCTGATGACATTAAGGCTGTTTGCAAAAGCTGCAGATTGGTCTAGCAGGAACCTAGAGATTCCGGGGTCCGAAAGCCCAAACAGTTCTTTCTCCCCATTTTACCCCTTTATTTCCTATATCCCGACCTCTTAAGTTTCCATCTGACATCCTTGCTGGTAGTCTCCAGGTCCCTGAAAGCTGGTGAGGTGAGGTGGAGAAGGGCCTAAGAGAGGAGCATGCTGTTAGCAGAGGGTTAGAACCAGCTAGGGACCTTGAGCTTTTACATCTCGGAAAAACTTGAAGAGAAATGATAATTAAAGACTAGTTTTAAAATGAATTTAAAAATGAATTCATAGGGTGGGATGGTGGTAGTGCATGCCTTTAATCCCAGCACTCATGAGTCGGAAGCAGGTGGACCTCTGTGAGTTCTAGGCCAGCCTGGTCTACAGAGCCAGTTCCAGAACAGCCAGAACTATACAGAGAAACCCTGTCTCAAAAAAAAAGAAATTTTTTATGTGTCCTCCAAGCACCAGAGATAACTTCACCAGCCAAGGAAATTCTGTAGGCATGTGAGCTGCAGTTTATAAGCTGCCCTCGTAGACTTGTACACAGTCCCTCAGTCATTTGGCCACAGTCACCTGGCATACTTGCATCCACCCTCTCCTATCCTGACAGACAAAATCAATGTGTGTCCTCCTGCTTCAGGGGAGATCACTGCATGGGTTAAAAGGCTTCAAAGTGAGTTGCTTTGTTGTCTTATTTTTAGACAGGTCTCTAGTCCAGGCAGGATAGGTCCTTGAACAACTTCAACAACTTCTTCTTCTTCTTCTTCTTCTTCTTCTTCTTCTTCTTCTTCTTCTTCTTCTTCTTCTTCTTCCTCCTCTTCCTCTTCCTCTCCTCCTCTTCTTCTTCGGGGCAGGGGTTGGTTTTTTTGAGACAAGGTTTCTCTGTGTGCCTGTCCTGGAACTCGATTTATAGATCAGGCTGGTCTCTATCTCAAGGAGATCCGCTTGTCTCTGACTCCAGAGTGCTGGGATTAAAGGCGTACACTGCTGCCACCACCCGGCAAGAGTGTGTGTGCTCTTTACGGCTGTTGAGATGGCCTAGTAAGTGAAGATACTTTGGGCCAAACGAGTTCAATCTCTGGGACTCACATGTTGGAAGAAGAGAAGTAACTACCACAAGTCCTCTGACCTCCACACAAGTGATATACACATCCACAATTTATCATTAAAATACAGAAATAAAGGCTAGTATTGAATCCACAATGGCATGTGTGTTGAGCTACAGACAGTCTGAGGAGCCCTGCTATAGCCATCAGCAAATCACCAGATAGATAAGTGGTTGCTTTGTAAAAAGAGCATTGCTCAGAAGTCTGTCGCTGTGACAATAAACCTCAATGTCTCCATCCTAGAAATGAGGTAGAGGGCTGTTCCAAGATTTACAGAGTCCTCGAGAAAGTCCATAGTAAGCCCCCATCAACCTCAGCCTAGAGGATTCAGTGACAGGCAGTTCTCCAGTTGGTGTTTAGATAAACAATATCTTGCCTTGATGCCATTATAGATCCTAAGAGCTGAGGGCCACCCAGCTGGTGCCACATCAAGAGACACCAGAATCTGAAGGGGCCAGGGCCTTAGGGAGCTATTTGATCTTCCCTTCTTGCTCCTGGAGTTGAAATATGCAACATTTTAGATCAAGGAAAACAAGCAGGGAGTAAGCAGAACCAAAAGAATGGGTGACCTCATGGAGAGCAGATGTTCCACACAGAGGTTCATCTCCCTGTGGTGGGAGGGCCTAGCATGGCCAAGTGCTTAGCTGCTTGAAGAAGCCAGAAATCTAGACCTGTATGTGACATCTCTTCCTTTTTAAGTATTAACAGCTAATTTCTTTCTGTAGGTTAGACAAAATGCACCAGAGTCATTGTCTGCCAACTGGCTGCTTGTAAAGTGATGTTTAGAGGCTCAAGGAATGAGGTCGCCATTCTGAAAAGGTCCCATTCTGTCTCCTTCATGACTTCTCTGTGCACACACTCCCTTCCCTGTAGCTGCTCCTGGGCCAGCTCTTGTTAGTTCCTAAGGCTTTGACATGACCACAAGTTTTCTTGTCCCTCTTTGCTGGCTCTAGGATGGGGTTGGCTCAGCACAACCTTGCCAATCAATTAAGACCTTCCGCAGGATGCCACATCACAGTCAGCGCTCTGCCCATACCAACTGGCCTTGCTCTAATCTGAGTGGCAAACTCTCCCTTTCTGATGTGCAGAACCAGGACCTGGCATTGTCAGGCAAATAAAAAGTTTACCATGTAAGCCTGGCTGTACCAGGGAGGATTTGCAGTAATTAGTATCCAGTTTGAGGGTCCCTGTTTGCATTTATCCCTTCACTGCAAAGTCATAAAGGGGCTGATACAATAATGCCTGGAGTTTATCTCTGCATACCCCTAGGGATTTACAAATATAGTTTATTCCATACCCAGTCACTTCCAAATGTGCTATTCAGATGTTGCTGGATTGGCTTTTGCACAGGTTCCAGATACTAAGTCCCTCGATCTGTCCAAAAAGATTTGAGCCACACTCATTTAACACATCTGGGAAGCCTGCTCGGAACAGAGCCAGAGCAGCCGCAGGCTTATCCATGTTGAAGACAAATCCATTTGCAAAATTAAGGTATCCCGAGAGGCAGTTTATGATTGAATGTTTTCCTCCTTCCTTTCTGCTTTATGAGGTAAGGTGTTTTTTTGTGTAGCCGAGGCTACCCCACACTCTTGGTGATCCTTCTGCTTCAGCCTCCAGAATGCAGAGATTGCAGGCATGAAACTCACAGCTGGCTATAATTAATGACAATAGGAAGATCTGACTGGAAGAAGTCAAGGACATCAGAAGAGAGGTCTCTGTTCGTTAGAATGAGTTAGACTGAGGTCCATGGAGAACATTCTAGATAGGAAGACAAGCTACCAAGAATGGGCTCTATGTTTGCAGAATGGCAAAGGGAGGCCTGGGTCAAAGAAGACATTTATCACATGGAACTTTCAGCTGTGCCTACTGATGGAGTCTAGCTGCTCTGAAAAGAAGGTTGCTAGGGACAAATTATGTGTGACTTCAGAATTTTCTAATAGGCTACAAGCACTTTCAGCGGGGGTCATAAGTAGCATTTTGTATCACAGTCTAAAAATAAGGCCTAAGAGATCTGGTAAGAGAATAAGCCAACAGGGCTGCTCTAGAGAGGGCTGTGACATCAGTGCTGCTTCAGAAGGTGAGGGTGTCACTCACTGTGGGCACAGCTGATGACAAAATGAAGGATAATTAAAAAAGAAGGTTTTCTCCAAGCTGTGGAGCCCCACCCAAACCATATACAAACAAAACAGTACACAGATTTTTAAAATATTTTATTTTATTTTATGTGCATTGGTGTGAGGGTGTCAGATCCCCTGGAACTGAAAGTTACAGACAGTTGTGAGCTGCCATGTGGGTGCTGGGAATTGAACCCAGCTCCTCTGGAAGAGCAGCCAGTGCTCTTAACCACTGAGCCATCTCTCCAGCTCCCACAGTTATTTTTAAACAGCTTCAAAATGGTGCTCGTATCTGCAGTCCCAGGGGCTTAGAGGCTGAGGCAGAAGGATCACTTGACCCTGTGAGTTCGAGCCTAGCCTGAGCCAGGTGTAGTGGTGCATACCTTTAATCTCATCGTTCAGGAGGCAGAGGTAGGGAGAACTTTGTGAATTTGAGGCCAGCCTGGTTTACATAGAGAATTCCAAGATAGCCAGGGCTAGAGAGACCCAGTCTGAAAAAGAAAGAAAAGAAAGAAAGAAAGAAAGGATGGAAGGAAGAAAAACCTAACATGAGCAATATAGTAAGTCTCCCATCTCCAAAAAAATCAAAACAACTTAAAATGATTCTCAGATAGTAGCAATATGTTCTGTTTCCTCTCCTGGGCTTTCTTTCTGGGCAGTGTAAGTGACAATACTACTTAGCACATAATTAAAAGTGGAGAGTGTGTGCCTGGAGCACAGAAAGTCAGCCACTGCCCAACACAGCTGTCCTTCTGTAGCTCATGTCTCTTGTGGACGCCTTGCCTGGCTACAGGTGCAACTCTGGCCTTTGATGGGGTATTGCATTTATTTTCAATTAAGCACCCTTTGCTCTGCTGGTGGCCAGGTTTTTTCCTGTGTCCTGGAAGATGGGAATTAGGTCACACCAGAGGGACAACCCCAGACAACCTGGGGGATGCTGGTTTTTTTTTCCCCCTTAAAGCTTTATGTAGCCATCTCTCCTTTCTTTTCTTTCTCTTCCTCTTTTCCTTCCTTCCTTCCTTCCTTCCTTCCTTCCTTCATTCCTTCCTTCCTTCCTTCCTTTTTGTCCTGAATGAATGTGGAAAAATTCAGAAGGCAGTTGTCACCTGTCATCTATCAGCTCCTAAAAACTATGTTCACAAAGGAAACACGCCCCACAAAGTGTTTTTTAAATGATTAGAATTCTGAATTTAAACACATTCCTTCTATGCTGAGACCAGGTGGGTGAGAAAAGTTTTAAAACTTGAGTCTGCAATGAAAGTGATGATGTCTGGAGGTGCAGATTTGAACTTGGTGGCAGCAGAAACGCTGGGTGGCTGGTGATGTGGAAATTGTCCCACTGTTCTTTGAAGGAGTTGATGGGAGGGAGATGTGCAGAGATGTGCCAGCTCTTCAGACACCATGAGGACCACAGGACACAGGGCTCCTGTGTCATACCAGGGGCTCAGAGCCCCTGTGCTCTCCCCACACAGTTTCCTAGGGTTCCTGGATAAGGGATGGGCAGTGTCTTAGGGTTTCTATTGCTGGGATAAAACACCATGAACAGAAGCAACTGGGGAGAAAGAGGTTGTTTCAGGTTGTAACTCTCAGGTCACACTCTATCTCTGAGAAAGTCAGGGCAGGAACCCAAGGTAGGAGCTGATGCAGAAGCCATAGAGGAAGACTGCTTACTGGCTTGTTCCTCATGGCATGCTCAGTTTGTTTTCTTATACGTTCCAGTATTATTTGCCCAGAAGTAATACCACTCACAGTGGGCTGGGCCCTCCCCCATATCAATCATTAATCAAGCACACACCCCACAGACTTCCAGGCAACCTGAGAAAGGCATTTTCTCAACTGGGGTTGCTCTTCCAGGATAGTTTATGTTTAATTGACAAAACAACCAGGGCAGGGGCATGCTAATCAGAGGCTCCAGGAAGCTTCCCCTAAAGAAAGCACTTCAAGGTCGGGCACTAGTGGTGCATGCTTTTAATCCCAGCACTTGGGAGGCAGAAGCAGGTAGATCTCTGTGAGTTTGAGGCCCCAGCCTGGTCTACAGAGCTAGTTCCAGGACAGGCTCCAAAACAATATAGAAAAACCCTGTCTTGAAAAAAAAGAAAAGAAAGAAAAAGAAAGAAAGAAAGAAAGGAAGGAAGGAAGGAAGAAAGAAAGTACTTCCCAAACCCATGTCAGTGTCGTGTCTTCCCACCCAAGGCTCTTTTCTCCTTTGGGTTATAGAACAACTCCAAGTGCAGGTCCCCACCCATACATGTACATAGCTCACCGTGGCACCAAGTGGACATACACACACTTCCCCAGACCTTAATGGCCCCCAACCTTAATGAACACAACCCTGTGTGCGGTCAGCCTCTCAGATCATTTGGTTGATGTTCCCTGAACACCAAGTACCTGTGTTTTGGTGGTGGTGGGTTTTGCTATAGTTTCAGCACTCCCTGTCCCCCACACAGTGTTTCATCTATGGAACAATTCTGACTGTCCTGGCACTCACTCTATAGACCAGGCTAACCTCAAACCCACAGAGATCCACCTGCCTCTGCCTCCTGAGTGCTGGGATTAAAGGTGTGCGCCACTAACAGCTCAGCACTGTACCAGGGATTGAACCCAGGGCCTCACATATGCAGGGCAAGGGCTCTCCCACTGAGCTGTATCTCCAGCTCATCAATTTTAACGCTTTTAAATATGCTGGCACTTCTGCTGTCTGTCTTCATTCTTGCTTAAAAGCAGTATTTATCACTGTCACAGGGGGTGTCCAAAACTGAACCATCCTCATGTATTCAGAGAGGAGCTAAGGACAGTGGCAATCCCCATGACTCAGTGGGGATGGACTCCTCAAAATTCATACCTCTTGCAAGCACTCACCAATGCAGTGGTTCTCACTTCTGTTATAAATTAGATTGTTAAAACCCATGGGGCTTTTTAAAAAACACTAATGGCTGGAACCTATCCCAGATCAATTTTTTTCAGTCACGGGGGTAGGCCCCAGGCTTGAATATTTTACATTTCCTAGGCAACTCTATTATGCATCCAGGGTTGAGTGTACATCCCAGGGGTTCTCTTTAGCGGAGATTTGCAAAGACATTTCTTGTACCAAGGAGAAAGTGTGAGCCAGCCACTCTGGTGGTCTAGAGCTCAGAAAAACAGTGCAGAACCATTGTCTCTGGCACCATGTGCCACAACATAGGCAACTTTTTGAATTAACTACCTAAAAAAAAACTAACAATAGCTGGGTGGTGGTGGTGTACATCTTCAATCCCAACACTCAGAAGGCAGAGGCGAGTGGATCTCTGTTGAGTTCCAAGGCTAGTCTGGTCTACAGAGAAAGAGTTCCAGGACAGGCTCCAAAGCTACAGGAAAACCCTGTCTGCAAAAACCAAACCAAACCAAAACCCTAACAATGAGGGGCTAGAGCATTGGTTCTTAACCTGTGGGTAGTGACCACCTTGGGATTGCATAGCAGATAATCCTGCAGATCAGATATTTATATTATGATTAGTAACTCTAGCAAAATTACAGTTATGAAGCAGCAATAAAATAATTTTATGGTTGGGGGTCACCACAACATGAGGAACTGTATTAAAGGGTTAGGAGAGATGGCTCAGTGGTTAAGAGTACTGGCTTTCTTTCCACAGGCCCTGGGTTTAACTCCCAGCACCCACACCTGTCTGTGACTACAGTTCCAGGGGATTGGATGCCCTCTGCTACACCAGGTATGCATGGGATATACAGACAGACATGCCAAAAAAAAAAAAAAAAAAAAAAAAAACCAACAACAACAAATAAAAAAACCCAAAAAACCAAAAAGACACACCCTTATATAGTAAATCAATAAAAAATTAAAATATGCAAAAAGGAACTTAACAATCAGTAAATGGGATCCAGAACCAGAAGGAAGAAAGAAAAAGGGTGAGAATTTAAGCTGGCAATCAGAAGGAAAGCCAGAGAGAAACACCAAGATAGCAAGGCCAGCCCCCGGCCTCTCTGTCCCCAGGCCTACCTAGTGCAGCTGAAGTGGGATTTCAGCAACCTTCCCATAGACAAAGTGTTGCTTCCTTTGCCAATGGAAAAGGGGAGGGGAGGGAAGTCATTTCACCCCAGTTCTTTCATAATCGGCATTAACTTTTTCTCTTTCAAGTAAAAACAACCTATTTTTCAAGATCACTGCCACTCTTCCCATTCTGCTAGTCTCATGCAGCCTATGCCAGCCTTGAACTCATTATGTAGTTGCAGATGACCTTGAATTCCTGATCCTCCTGTTTTTACCTCTCAGGAGCTGGGCTTACAGGCCTCCACTACCACTTTTTCCTGGGGCTGGCCTTTCTTTAAGATTCATATTGTGGCTGTGGGTTTTGAAGTTTTGAGAGTGGTGTGTGGTCCAATAAAGGGTTGTGTTTTGTGTGTGTGTGTGGGAAGCTCTTGCTAGAGGCTCTGAAGGGCAGAGCTGGTGGCTTTGTTCTCCAGCACCAGGTGGCTACCTGTGCGTGAGATGAGTAGAGCTGCACCTCAGAAAAGCCCCACCCAGGCACTGTTCTGAGCAGGTTTCAGCTCTCTAGGTACACAGTGAAGATGAAACATTACATCATTTAATAAGCCACTTAAAGGCCCAGCAGTTTTTCTAGGTCCTAGTAGAGCAGGGCCTCCATGGCTCTTGAAGTCTCCTGTATTCACCTGTCTGCAGCTCAGTTCAGCTGGCCCACCTCTGGGAGAAGGGTTTGCTAATTCACCTGCCCTTGCTCCTCCACTCTTTGCTTTTCCGCCCTCTGTGTGCAGAATTTGCCTCTTTAAAGCTGGGTGTGTGGTGAATGTTTGGGAGGTGGAGGCAGGAGACACAGTCGTTCAAGATTAGCCTCAGCTACATAGTAAGTCTGAGGCCAGCCTGGGCTACAAGAGAACTTGTTTCACAAAACAGCGGCAGTAAAGCCGAAACCAGTAACTAGACAGGACAGGAGTTTCCCTCTCTGATCTTACCTTTTCCTTCTTTAGAAGAAAGCTGTTCCTCCAGCCTCTTTCCTTTCTAAAGGAAAGACACTGTGCACAGTTCAGTGGTTAAGAACCCTTGCAGCTCTTGCAGAGGACCTGGGTTTGGTTCCCAGCACCCACATCAGGCAGCTCACAACTGTCAGTAACTCCAGTTCCAGGGGCTCAGATGCCCTCTTCTAAGTCTACATAGACACCAGACACGCGTGTGGTACACGAATGTAGACTAAACATACACTCTCTCCCTCCCTCTACAACTTTCTCTGTCTATCCAACACCACCCACCTCCGTCTCTCCCTCTCTCCCTCCATCCCCTACCTCCGAGAAACCCATCATCATTTTGGAAATGAAGTCCAAGAACTGAGGCTCCCTTATAGGAGATGAAAGGGTTAAACAACCACCCTCACATAGGAACACTTTTGACAATTTATTTCCTTTTGGAAGGGGCAGGGTTTCACTATGAAGACCAGGCTAACCCTGAAATCACAGCGATTCACCTACGTCTACATCTCAAATGCTGGGCTTACAATAGGCTTGCACCACCCTGTCTAGCATGTTATACTTTGTTTGGTTGTATACTTGTGGCTTGCTCTCTAGAAAGGCTGTCTTGGAGCTCTATTACCTAAGAACTGCATTTAAAAAAAAAATGAATAAAAGCCACCAAAGTGCTAGGTGGTGGTGTCGAATGCCTTTAATCCCAGGACTCAGGAGGCAGAGGCAGATGGATCTCTGGTGTAGAGTGAGCTCCAGGACAGCCAAGCCAAGGCTATACAGAGAAACCCTGTCTCAAAAAGAACAAACAAACAAACAAAAAACAAAACAAAAAACAACCCCCCCACAAAAAAGTATGGGGGAAGGGGCTGAGAACTTTAACAAGCCTAGTCTCTAGCCTCCACAAAAACTACAAGGTTGAAAAGCAGAGATGAATAGCACTGGCAAGCTCTGATGTGCCAGGCTGGGTCCACAGGTGAGGCAGTACTCTTAATTTAGTTTTGCCCCAAGCTAGCCTGGAACTCACTGTCACTGCCTCCCAAATGCTGGGATAAAAGGTGTGTGCCATTCCTGCCCCCCCCCCAATTCCTCCACTCAGAGCCCAAGACAGCCCTGATTTAAGGGAACTGTGGGTAAAGCTGTCCCTGACATAGGCAATCCACATAAACAGGGAACTTTTTTCTTTTTCTTTTTTAAATCTTATTGACATGGAGAACAGAGTGAGACAGAAGCAAAACATGGTGCTTAAAGTACAGCTTTTGAAGCCAGACTGCCTGGTCCCAGTACTGGTTTGCTTACTTCTTACTATTATTGTGTGATCCAGACAAGCAATTAACCTTTTGTATACCTCCATTTTCCTATCTGTAAAACAGATGTAATTATACCTATTTCAGCTGGATATAATGATACATACCTATAATCCAGCACTAAGGAGGCAGAGGCAGGAGGAGGCCATCTTTACCTATAGAAAGTTCAAGGCCACCCTGAACCACAAGAGACCTTTTCTCAAACAAACAAAACCAAATAGTGAGCAGTACCTACCTCATAGGCCCAGTATGCGTGATTAAGTGGGTTAGTGTGTCTCCATTCCACAGAAGGGATAAGAAACTCTATAGAATATTTGTGGTCATGTGACTGCTACGTATGGTGATGATGAGCCACCGCTGCCATTCTCACTGAGGTTACAGGCTGAACCGACACTGGGGAGTGTGTGTGAAGAGTCTGGTGTGTACCTGTGTGTGCACATATGTGTTGGGGGACAGAGGTTGCTGTTGGGTGTCTTCTTTGTGGTTCTATGGCCAGCCCTTGGCTCCTCAATGCTCACATGAATGTCAGGTGTCATGAGGCCCACCTGTAGGGCAGTGCAGAGGAGGAAGGGATGAACCCTGGAGAAGGCTGGCTAGCTAGACCATCTAATCATGTGAGTGCTGGGTTCACAGGAGAGACCCTGCTTCAATCTATAAGGTGGAGTTGTCAAGGAAGGCACCTGATACCAGCCTCTGGCCTTCACACCCCACAAGCATATACACACATATATGCAAAAAGGAGCTGAAGGGATCAGACACTAGTTTAGCAGGGGTAGTCTTGGAGTAAGAGTGGAGACAAGATTGTGGAAATTTCTGTTATATATACATTAAATTTTATTTATTTTTGAGGCAGGGTCTCACTATGTAGCCTTGGCTGGCCTGGGGCTCAATATGTAGACCAGGATGGCCTCAAATTCAGAGAGATCCATCTGCCTCAGTGGAATGCTGGTGGTAAAGGCATGTGCCACCATGCCTGGCTATATTAAATTTATAATTCATACACCAGTGCCATGTGAACATGCACACAGAGGCAGCTTGGATATCTTCACCTGGAGATATGCTTCCCTTTCTCAGAGGTAAACACCGGGAGTGGCCCTTTGTATAGTTCAGTGAGGACTCAAGTGATGACATCTTCGTGGACTGCTCATGCTGGGGGCTGTATTAGTGTCTTTTCTATTTCTGTAAAAGACCACCAAGACCAAGGCAGTTTATAAAAGAAAATGTTTACTTGGGCTTATGGTTCCAGAGGTCAGAGTCCAGGATGGCAGAGTAAAGGCAAGGCAGCAGGGACAGCTGAGCTTGCACCTTGAACCACAAGGAGGCAGAGAGAGTATAATGAAGATGGCAGGAGGCTGCTTTGTTTGTTTTTAAACTTTATATGTTTTGCCTGCATGTATGCATGTGCACATGTGTACCTGGTATCTGGGGAGTCCAGAAGAGGGTGTCAGATCCTCTAGAACTGGAGTTAGATGGTTGTAGGTGCTGGGAATCAAACCCAGGTTCTCTGGAATAGCAACCAGCCCCACGCAGGTGGCTTTTGAAACCTCAAAGCCTGCCTCAAGTAACACACCTTCTCCAACAAGTCCACATGTACTAATCCTTCTTAAACAGTTCCAATTGGGTATCAAGTATTCAAACATATGACCTATGAGGGACATTCTCATTTAAATCATCAAGGACCCTGGTGTGTACAGCACTCACGTCTGCAATTCAAACTCATAAAAGCATGATCATGGTCTCTGTCTGTCTCTCTATTTATGTTCCTGCATGTCTGTGTCCCTGTGTGTACTGGGGATTGAACCCAGGCCTCATGCATGCCAGGCAAGCCCTCCACCACTAAGCTATATTCCCAGTGTGAAAGGCTTTTACTTTAATGCCCAGTTTGGAGAAGTAACTCCAGCAGTACCCAGCAGTGCCCATGGTATTTCATCAGGGTCTTCCAATCACTACCTTGGCCAGGATGCACAAGGCCTGGAGCTAAAACTCCCCCAGAGGGGAAGACAGTAGCTTTTCTCCCTATTTTGCAACCTAGCTGTCCAAACTGAAGGAAACAAAGCAGCTGATCTTTGGAGACTACAGAGAGTTACCTGGTGGAGGGGCAGAAAGGAAGCTTTGGGGAGCACAGAGCTATTGAGTGACTAAGAGGAGCTGTGGGAGGGATTGGGGGTGACCTTCAAAAGCTAAGTGGGCAGAATCCCCCCCCAGGCAGATGTGAGGGTCTGGCTTCCTTTTTCCCTTGCTAGTATGTACTTCAGTGCAGCCTGAGCTGGCCAGCAGGGAAGAGGCTGCAGCACACGGCAGCCAGACTCATTCCCAGCCCCCAAGCAAAGCGGACACTAGCTCAGAGTAGACTGGTGCATGAGGTGCAGCACACCGCAGTGAGGCTGTGCATGTGACTGCAGCACAGCAAGCCTGAAGCAGGGCACAGCCAAGCCCTCTATGTCATTACCACTGCTAGGGCTCAGGGAAGGCAGCCACACAGTCACAGAAAGGTGGCCAGCTCTCAGCTTCCATTCAGCACTCCATTTCAGCTGCCATTTCTACTCTGGTGTCATAGAAATCCTGGCCATGGCTGTGGGAAAGCACAGAAGCCTCTCTCAGGTTTTAACAGGTCAGACACATGGATCATCCCCCAGCTCACTCCCACAAACTAATCAACTTTCCCAGGCCATGGCCACCCTTCCAAACCCCTGGCTGTGGCACTTCATTCAGGTGTCCTTTGAGATAAAGGGACAGGAGAGAGCTGGGGGGTGGATGCATACACTCGCTGTGCTTTCTGTTATTGGAGGAGTAACTGAAGCCAAGCCGGGGGGGGGGGGGGGGGGAGGGGTGATGGGAGTAGAGAGGCATCAGGCTGCTGCTTTCTTGTGATTGAGGGAGAAAATAGAAAAAGGGCTGTGTGTGGTTAAATTTACTTCAGTTTTACAACACAGATCACATTAGCTTCATAGCACTTTCCAGAAACAAGCTAAAGGAAGTGGCTTCAGGGAGAAATTGGTCTGTGGCTGCACCCTTTGTTTTGTGAACCCCTCGTACACTGCCTTAGCCACCCTGGGTCCCAGCTCTTCTTCAACCTCATCTCTCTTGGGGACTTTGCACCCTCTGCTCCCTTCGCCTGAGATCTTCCTCCCATGTCTTCGTGGTCACCCCTTCACCTCTTGGCTTTCAGAGCCACCGACATCTCACAGGCCATCCTACGTCAGCTCACAGCTTCCACCCGGCCCTCCCGTCCTCACTCCTGACTTCATTTCTCCCAGAACTTTAGCAAATAATTTAACTACATTTACTTATGGGGTGTGTTCTTGTGCCAGGGTGTGTGTGGAAGTCAGAGGACAACTAGAGGAACAACCCTCCGTTCTTTCTTCTATCATGGGATCCTGGGATTTGAACTCAGGCTGTCAGGCTTGGTACCTTAACACCCTTCACCCTTACTTGTTGCACTGTCTTGCCAGCCCAGAGCTTTTTAACTAGTTGACCTTCCATTTATGCCCTTTATCTTTAATTGTTTACTTTTTTTTGGCTTTTTGAGACAGGGTTTCTCTGTATAGCCCTGGCTGTCCTGGCACTCAATCTTGTAGATCAGGCTGGCTTTGAACTCTGAATCCTCTGCCTCCCAAGTGCTGGGATTAAAGGTGTGCACCACATTAAAGGAGACCACCACAGGGTCTCTCTATGTAGCTTTGACTGTCCTTGAACTCACTAAAGCAGAACCTCCCTAAAGGTAAAGGTTTTTCTCTTTTGCTATGAGTTGTGCTCTCAGTGACTTAAGTGACAGCACATGGTAAGTGCTTAACAAATTGTCCTTGCTGTCTGTGATTTCTTTCCCATCCCCCAGTCTCTGGTACCTTGACTCTTGCCCTTGGATGGGGGCAGAGCCATAGGAGAGTAAAAGGGTGCAGAGGAGGAATGCGTCAAGAAATGGGAAACAATGCACACAGGAAAGATAAAGAGCAAGTGGAGGGTCTTGCAGAAGGGCCAGATTGTACCAAAGAGGAGGAAAAACTCCACAGCACAGGGAGACTCCAGACTGAACAGGAAGTGATCTCAGGGCAGAAGCTTGGGCCCTGCATGTCTCTACTACAGTGCTACTGGCCAGCAGCCTGAGGCCAGGAAGGAGAAGAGAGGGGCACAGGGAGCCTAGGTGAGGAGCCACCAGACAAGGGATGGCCAGGAGAACCTCGATGATAGATGTGGGGGGGCAGGAGCAGCAAGAAGAGGACCTGCCCCCCGAGAGAGGACAGATGGACAGAAGTGGGACAGAGCTCAGCTTTACAGGGCAGTGTTACTCTTCCTGCTATGCATCTCAGGTCTTTGGGGTTTTGTGCCAGTTATTTTTTTGCAGGGCTGGGGAATGAGCATAGGGCCCTGTGTAGGCAAAGCAACAGTGCTACCTACCACTGAGGCATAATCCTGGCCCTGCGTATGTTTTTATTTTGAGATAGGTCCTCACAGTTTCTGTGAACTCATTGCAGCCCAGGAAGGCCTTTTGCTTGCCACTCTACTGCCTCAACTTTCTAGCAGCTGGTATTAAAGGCCTGCAATTCTGGACCTTTTAAATTTTAAGTTTGTGCGTTTTCTATTCTATTATTCTCTTTCCCTAGAGCTTTTCATTCACATACATAATAAGCATATGAATAAATTTGTAACAAAAATTATAACTGAGACAGGATCTTCTGTAGCCCAGGCCAGGCTCCAACTTGCTATGTAGCTGAGGCTGACATTGAACTTATGATCCTCTTGCCTTCATAGCTAAATGCTGGGATTACTCTCATTTTCAAGATCATGGGGATCAAATCCAAGCTTTGTGTATTTTAGACAAGCATTCTACTAACTGAACTATATCTTTAGCCCCTATGAGTTTTTTTTTTTTTCCAGACAGTATTTCATACTGTGATTCAAGCTCTTAGACCTCAAGGTGTAATCCAAATCTGACTTTGAACTCACTGAAACTCTCCTGCCTCATTCTCCTGAGTGCTGTTATAAGAATTAACTGCCATGCCTGGGTTATTTGATAGTTTAAATAACTTGGTCATGTTTTTTAGAAGGGTTACATTAAATAATTTTCCCTTTGGATTTGAAGTCAGGAAGAAAAAAAATACTTTGAAATTAACCATACCAAAATCAATAAAGTCAAATACTTTGAGTCCTTTGATAAATAGTTCAAAGTCATCCATGAATGTCCTCAAAACTAGAATACATTCATGTAAATGCTGCCATGGACAGTTACATAGACTGCCTAACATAATCAACTTGTATGTCTGAGCAGGTATCTTAAAATATATATATATAATTTTTAAAAAATTATTTCTAATTGTGTGTGTGTGTGTGTGTGTATAGATATACAATGAGTGCTGGTGCCCTTAGGGACCAGAGGTGGCAATCCCCTAGAGCTGGAGTCACAGGCCAAGATGAGCTGCCTGATGTGGATGCTGGGAACCAGACCTGGGTCCTCTGCAAGAGTAGTATGCACTCTTAACTGCTGAGCATCTCTCCACCCCAGGTTGTATGTACTCTAAATGCTAAGAAACAGATTTTATCTGGGTAGTAGTGGCACAGGCCTTTAATCCCAGCACTTGGGAGGCAGAGGAGGGAGGATCTCTGTGAGTTCTAGGCCAACCTGGTCTACAGAGTCAAGACAGCCAGGACTGTTACGCAGAGAAACCCTGCCTCAACAGACAAACAGAACAACAAAGAAAGAAAGAAAGAAAGGAAGAAAGAAAGAAAGAAAGAAAAGAATTTTTAGGTTTGTCCAAGTGATCAAGGGAAGTAGACATCTTTTTTTTTTCTTTTTTTTTGAGACAGGATTTCTCTGTGTAGCCTTGGCTGTCCTGGAGAAACTCATTCATTCTGTAGACCAGGCTAGCCTCTAACTCACAGAGTTCTGCCTGCCTCTGCCTCCTGAGTGCTGGGATCAAAGGTGTGTGCTACCACACTCTGGCTTCTTCTTCTTTTCCTTTTTTGGAGAGGGTCTTTCCTTGGCTTAGAGCTCACGAAGTAGGTTAAGTTGGCTGGCTAGTGAGTCACTGATATACCCATCTCTCTTTCCAGAGCTGGGTTAGAGGTGTGTGTTGCCACAAGCAGCCTTTTTATTTGGATGCTGGGAGATTGAGCTGAGGTCCTCATACCTGGAAAAGTAAGTACTTTAGGGACTGATGTATCTCTTCTCATTTCTCTCTCTTTCCCTTCCTTCCTTCCTTCCTTCCTTCCTTCCTTCCTTCCTTCCTTCCTTCCTTTTTAGGTGCAATGAAAACACCAAAATATAAAATTAAAGGAACCAGCAACCATGATGATACATCTGAAATTCTCAGACCACTCCATTGTCTCAGCTTTCAACCTGCAGATGAACAGAGGAGTCAGGCAGGGCAGAGGCAGGCTGGTCTACAGGGAGAGTTCTAGGACAGCTAGAATTGCTACAGAGGAAATCCTGCCTTGAAAAAGAAACAAAAGGAGCAGAGGGAACAAAAGGAAATGGCCCCAGAAAACAAACAGAGCTTTATTTCTCTTCTCTGTGAGAGTCAGCCAGCTAAATAAGCAGACTCAGCCTGGCTGGTCATACCAACCAAGGTCATTTTATTCCTTTTTATACCTTTAAGCAGTGCTTTCTTCCCCTTCCCACAGCTGCACAACCAGATGACTCTTTAGCAGTCAAACACAACAGCTCTGCCTGCTCCTCATTGTCACAAGTGGAGTCATCTCCCCATGAAAGAACATCAAGATAGGACCTGTGCAGGCAGCCTCTCCATCTCCAAGAAAATGGTTCAGTCATGTGTATCTCCTCTAAATAACACAAGACAACAAGAATGTGCAGACAAGATGGAATTCATCCTTTTCCTTCTAACTGCCCATGCTTTGGGCCAGGTGCAGGGTGACTAAAAGGATGCTCTAGAAAGGTAGTCCTGAACACCAAGTGTCCAGCACCATACAGCTACCTTAACATCTGCCATATTGCAAGTATTAAAGTATTAGGGAGGTGGTGGAGCCACCTGCTGGGAGGTGTCTGGCTACTGCTTTGGCTGCTTGGTCCCTCTCTGCCTTCTTCCATGTCCTATGAACCAGGTCTATGGCAAGACCACGATCTTCTTCTCCAGCTTCTGGGGAGGGAACAGGAAGTTCCTCATGATCTCATCCAGCTCTTCCAGGGCCAGCTGGGCATGTAGCTTGGCCACATTATCTGGTTCCAAACGCACCACATGCTTCAGCAGGTGATAGAGATCCTTGAGGACATCGCTCAGCACCTGGAGAGAGAGATGGGTCATGAGCACATCTACTGGGAGGCAATCTCAGGCTTCCTTGGGAAGGTAATGCAGGGCCTTTCAACCTGGAGAAGGGAGAGCTGTGGGACAAGGGTCCCACAGAGGATCCTTTTTGTTTCTTACCCACAACACTTCACTATGGGTTTTTAAACTGCTCCTCATATTTCTAGGCCCTAGCACCATTCTTGAATCCTCCAGTCAAAGGGTATCAGAGGCCTCAGGACAAAGACAGGCAAGACTGCCTGGTACAGGTGCTTCTAGAGCAGCTGGCTGCCCAATTTTTGTCAGGGTCTCTGTGTGTATGTATAAGCACACATTGAAGTCAGTTCTCTCCTACTATGTGAATCCCAAGGGTAGACTGAAGTCAGAAGGCTCAGTGGCAAGTGTCTTTACTGAATCATCTCCCTGTCCCCTGGTTTTGTTTTTCTGGGATGAACTGGTCTCAAACTTGAGGTCCCAAAGTCTCATTCTTCTGAGGGTTACAGGCATGCTTGGTTCCAGTTTAGAATTTTTAGGACTGGGCATGGTGGTGCATGCCTTTAGTCCCAGCACTCAGTGGACAGAAGCTGGCAGATCCCTGCAAGTTTGAGGTGTAATACGTGTCTTGGACTTGCTAAGGGAAATCAGAATCTCTCTACCTTGTGAGGTTCTTGATCAGCATAGGCCCTGGGGAGAAGTGGAGCAAGGTAAGAAACAGGGTCCCCCGAAAAAGCCCTGGGTCCTTCCTTCCCACATCCGGTCTCCCTCTGGCTGCCTGAGCTCTGGCTCTTTGGATATTTTTTTCCTAAGCAGAGCTCCTTCCCTGATCCATATTACACATGCTGTCCCCTTATGCTGGGAGGCAACTTCCTGTCCTCTCTGCCCTACACCCCCCCCCCCAGATACCACTTCAAGGGCTTTTCTCTTGAAAGCCCACCAAGCTAAGGCTAATTATCCTTGAATTCTGTCTGTAGTTCATCTCACAATTATAATTTAAGTACTTGTTGTGATGTCGTTTTCTCATTCATGTTGGGGGTTGATATTGTATGATTGAGAAATGCTTTCCTCATTAGATCACAAATACTGCGGATGCCTAGGCCATGTCTTGTCTTCTTCCTCTGGTGTGGCCCAGTACTTCATAAGATGAGTGGCATCTGGCAGACGCTGAAACACACACATGCCGCTCCTGGCCAGTTTCTTAACTCTAAGAACATCTACCGAAACAGTGCCATACAGCCAGTATAGTCCCCAAGGCCCATGCTGCCTGCTTTAACAGCCTACTATGGAAATGCTAAAATTACTAATAATGTTTTTCCAGACACGGTTTCTCTGTACCTTTGGAGTCTGTCCTGGAACTTACTCTGTAGAACAGGCCGGCCTGGAACTCACAGAAATTCACCGGCCTCTGCCTCCCAAGTGCTGGAATTAAAGGCATGTACCACCACCACTCAGCTATTACTAATATTTTTTACTGGATTTATGGCTTGAATCCTGTGAGACAATGGAGCAGGAATGTGAGCAGAGGAGATGCAAGCTGACTCTCGAAGGTGCACTTTTGATTGTGGTCCTTATGTCAATGAACACAACACTCTGATAGACTTACAGTAAATGGGATCAGAAATCCCTGAAGCCAGAAGCAGGTGACTCTGTCTGTTACTCTTACAACTAAACAAATGAAGGCACTGACAGCCTGGAGAGTTCCAGCTTTCCATTTTAACTAGAACCTATTCCTACCACACAGAGAAGGTAACGACTTTCTAAGAAAGACAGTCAGGGATCCTCTATGACATCCTTTCTTACACACTCACCTTTTTTGTTTTAGCTAAACATTTACACTAAAACCAATGACATAGAAGGAAGCAAGGCAACCTATCATCCTTGTTCCTTCTAGCCAGCCTTATGGAGGGACACAGCACTGACAGCAGGTGCACCAATCAAGGAGAGGAATGGCTGTGCTCATTTGTGCAGCTCTTCCCATTTTTCAAGGATGGAAATGCATGTGTAAGCTGTGGGATACATACTGTGTAATTTTGGTGATTCTCTGTATGAGCATTTAAGATTGGCATTGCACAGAGTCAAGATAAGCTGTAAAAAGCATGCAATTATTTCACATTTCTTCTCCTTAGAGCAACCTCAATGACAATAAGTAAATACTAGGACAAGTAAAGTGAGATTATGGAAGAGAAAGGGGAAAACTGTATTCTATTATTATTAATGGCACTTCTGCCCTCTTTTTAAAAAAAATGTTTTAAAAGATGATTTATTTGGGGCTGGAGAGATGGCTCTTCCAGAGGTTCTGAATTCAATTCCCAGCACCTACATGGTGACTTATAACCATCTATAATGGGATCTGATGCCCTCTTCTGGCATAAATGTGTACATGCAGATAGGGCACTCACACATAAAATAAATACATCTTTAAAAAATGATGTATTTGCTGGGCGTTGGTGGCGCATGCCTTTCATCCCAGCACTCAGGAGGCAGAGGCAGACAGATCTCTGTGAGTTCAAAGCCACCTGATCTACAGAGCGAGTTCCAGGACAGGTTCCAAAGCTACACAGAAACCCTGTCCCAAAAAACAAAAACAAAACAAACAAATAAAAAAAGATGTATTTATATTATGTGTATGAGTGCTTTGCTCTCATGGATGTCTGTGTATCATGTGCATCCTGGAACTGGTGTTATGGACAGTTGTGAGATGCTATTTGGGTACAAAGAATCGAACCTAGGTCCTCTGCAAGGACAAGTATACAACTCCTAAGCCATCTCTCTACCCTTCCCCCATTCTTTTAAATGGGGCCTTGTGTTTTGATTTTGTGTGTGTGTGTGTGTGGGGGGACATGAGTTTTATATGGTCCTGCCACAACTGTTCCGTTTCTAAGTGTTGCTACATTAAGTTCTGAGCTCCATGAGCCAAGCTCACCAGGATGCTGTGAGGCATGTCATGGACTTTCTCATGGAGCCGTGATACACGGGGAATAAGACAGGCGTCCAACCCTAACAAAGCCCTATCCGCATGTGCTGCTTCTTTCTTGGTAGAGTGAAAATGAGATGATTCCAGAAAGAAGACAACTTTACATGGCCTCTGCCTCACAGTTACCCACTCATTCAATAATCATGAGGGGCCTGCACAGTACGCAGGCACTAAATCAATGAATGATCCACGAACCCTTCCCTCCAAAGCCCAGTGCAAGGGCAGGCAGGCACACATTGCACAGTGAGGTCTCTACTCTTAGAAGTAAACAGTGTGCTAATGTGCTTGATTATCTGGATCAAAGAAAATGATCTGCATTTGGAGGGGGGGTGGGAGAAGAGGAACAATCCCCTGCTGGTGAATGAGGCATCATTGAGGCTTATTGGGTGGAACCAAGGAATGGCTTTGGGATGCATTAGCAAGTCCCCTTCCTGGCTAGCCATCTGAGATAAGGTAGTTTTTAAGCAAAAGTAGTTTAAAAATTATATTCCTATTTATTATAAAAGCTGTATTTATTTATTTAGTGTGTGTAAATGTATGTGAATGCACACGTGCCATGACTCACACTATGAGAGTTGGAGTCACTCTTCTCCTTATACCATGCAGGTCCCAGGGATTGAACTCAGGTCATCAGGCTTGGCAGCAAGTACCTGTACCCACTGAACCATCTTGCTGTCCTTGGCCTCCAGTTCTCTCTGAGGCCAAGGATGACTTTGAACTCTTCTGCTGCTTTGTCCAGGAGGCTGAGAGTACAGGCATGTGCCATCTTGTCACTGAACCCAGAGCTAGGCAAGTGCTCTGCCACCTGAGCTACATTCAGAGCTCTAAGAGATTTCTTTCTCTTACAGTACCCACCATTCAAAGAAAGGCAGCTTCACCTCTTTAAAGGGGAAGTTCTGAGGCATTTTGCTCTTCCTGGGGTGTGGGTAGGAATTTCCCCAGGGCACTGCTATGTCCTTAAATGACAGAACTGCTTGTGCAAACACTGAATCCTTTGGGGCCCTGAGCTCCTGTTACCAGGCTCTGGACTTTATTTTAGGTAAATGAGTGTTAGGCAAAGCCTTTTTCTTAATTAATGGGTGCCCCTTAGCAGCCCACCTCCTGCAACTTCCCTCCAATCCCACTTATCACAGGACTTCCTCTGGACTCCCCAAGGATCAAAGCTTCCTGCCAGTCAAGGATTGTCACCAAATCCTAAGGATCAGGGGCTGAATACAGGGAGAGTTCAAAGGTAAAGTTATTCATAGGAGCCTCGGAGGTGGGCAGGATACAAGCAATCCTGTAGAGGAACCCTTTCATTAAGACTTCAACATACCTGCCATCTACACTCCTGTACACACACAAACAAAGAGAGAGAGAGAGAGAGAGAGAGAGAGAGAGAGAGAGAGAGAGGAGAGGAGAGGGAGGGAGGGAGGGAGGGAGGGGGAGGGGGGGAGAGGGAGGGCACAGGTGTGTATGCTCTGGGGAGGAAGCCACTTCCTCTCATTCAGGAGGACTCAGCAGCAGGTGGCCAACAGGAGCATTTTACTTTTGGAGACCGGTCTTTGTGGTTTAGGTGGAGTTTATTTTTTGGTGTTGCAGATCTCATACAGGCATTGTGTGCCTAATGGTAAACAAGTCCTCTCCCAATGAGTTGCACATAACCCCTCCCCAACCCAGTCCCACTCCAACACCTAGGTCAGGGATAACTTAAAGAAGCACCTAGACTCCTTGGGTAAAAACTCTTGGAAGGGGCTGGAGTTCAGGTGCCTCACCAAGAGACAATGGGGACTATATACCACACACATCCATTTTGCTACCCCTCCCATAGACCACTTTCAGAGTTTCAGTGACAAGGGTAATGTTTGGGGTTAGCGTGGCTGAGAAATGAGCAGAGGGGGCTTACCAAAGTGAACAGTGTTAGCAGAATTGCCTTGGGCACACAGGTGTACTTTCAAATGGAAAAAGCAGAAAAACAGCCAGACTCTTTATAGAAGCTCAGGACATTCCTGCAAAACTGTGTCTTTGAGTTAAGATCAAAAGAAATACATGGCAGGTATCCTTCTTTTTTAGACACTAAATGTTTATTTATTTGGTTATAAAGAGGCACATAACCACAATTTAGTGTATTTGGAAATTACAGGAAGGAAAAAAAAGAAATCTCTAGCCAGACTACCTAACACAAGATTCATTAGTTAGGGTGCTCAGTAGTGAGCAGACAGACAGATGGACATGCATGCACATGAAGGCACGCACACACACACACACACACACACACACACACACACACACACACACACACATTTTTGTTTGTTTTTTGCTTTTTTGAGACAGGCTCTGGCAGTAGCCCTGGCAGTCTAGAACTTGCTATGTAGACTGAGCTGGCCTTGAGCTCTTTGAGATGTGCTTGCCTCTGCCTCCCCAGTGCTGGGATTAAAGGTGTGTATGCCCAAAAGATTTATACACACACACAATCTGTACATATATGATATTGATATATATATGTATATGACTTATTTTATTTGTATTGATATCTGTATGGATATTTGTCTCATGTATGTCTGTGTACCATGTGCGGGCAGTGCCCTCAGAAGCTAGACTCTCTGGAACTGAGTTTAAGACAGAGGATTGTGAGCTGCCATGTGATTCTTGGGAATTGAACTTGGGTCCTCTGGAAGGGGAACCAGTGCTCTTAACCCCTGAGCCATCTCTCCAGCCCACACATAAGGAACAAGAATGGATGCAGAAAGACAAAATGTCAGTTTTTTCATCCATGTGCGACGTGTACATGTCATGTGAAAGGAGAGCATGCTTGTGAGGTGAGGGTCAGCAGGGGTGAATAAAGGAAAGATCACACAGGCTGTGGAGTTGCTGGAGAGTGGTTAGGGGACCAATCTCAATTCCCAGGACCCACCTGGTGGCCTACAATCATCTCTAACTCCAGGTCTGGGAAATACAACTCTCTCTTCTATGGTTCACAGACATACATGCAGTGAAATATTCACACACACTGAGCTTGAGGCCAATCTGGGTGACATCAAATGCTTTCTAAAAATCAAACAAAAAGAAAAATTTTATTTTGTGTGTATGTATGTTCCTGTGTGTGCATATACATGTGGAGGTCAGAGAACAACCTCGTATGTCATTCATCAGGAGTTGCTTGCCTTTTTTTGCAGACAGAGCCTGGTCAGTGAGCCCCCAAAGATCTGCCTGTCTCTGCATTTCCAATTCAGGTATTACAATCACACATCACTATACCCGGCTTCTCTAGTAGTTGAACTCAGGTAATACCTACAGGGATACCTCCCCCTGTTCATCTTTCAGACAGGGTTTCTCTTTTTAACAGTCCTGGCTGTCCTGGAACTCGCTCTATAGACCAGGCTGGCCTGGAACTCACAGAGATCTGCCTGCCTCTGCCTCCTGTGTGCTGCTGGGATTAAAGGCGTGCACCACCACAGTCTGTTTTTCTCCTCCCTCCCTCCCTCCCTCCCTCCCTTCCTCCCCCCCCCCTCCCTCCCTCCCTCCCTCCCTCCCTCCCTCCCTCCCTTCCTCCTTCCCTCCCTTTTTTGGTTTTCCCAGGCAGGATTTCTCTGTGTAGCTTTGAAGCCTGACCTGGAACTTACTTTGTAGATCAAACTGGCCTCGAACTCACAGAGAGCCACCTGCCTCTGCCTCCCAGAGTGCTGAGATTAAAGTCCTGTGCCACCACCACCAGGTGCTATTTACTTTTTTAAATGTTAAGTGTTTTGGCTGCCTGGGTGTCTGAACAGAGGTCCAGGCCCACTCTCGGTAAGATGAGACCACGTGGAAATACTTAGATTAATAGAAATGGGTTAATATTTAAGAGAAAACTAGCCAATAAGAAACAAATAACAGGCCTACAGCTTTATATCTAATACAGCGTCTCTGTGTATTGGGGCTGGTGCCGCGGTGGGTCCAGGCTGGCAGGAAAAACCTACTCCTTACATATTCCTGGTGCTTATGAAGGCCAGGAGAGGGCATTGGATCCTCTGGAACTGGAGCTACAGAAGGTTGTGAACTGCCATGTGAGTGCTGGGACCTGAACTTGGGTCCTCTGGAAGAGTAGCCAGCACTCTTAACCACTGAGACATTTCTCCAACCCTTCCCCCTCAACCTGAAGATTTATCTTTATTTATGTATGTGTCATGCGTGTGGGGTATCTGTGAAGGCCAGAGGAGAATGGTATGTCTGCTAGAGTAGAGAGCATTTGTGATCTGAACAACATGGGTGTGGGACCTGAACTCAGGACCTCTGGAGGAGCACTAAGAGCTCTTAATGGATTAGCCATTTCTTTAGCCCCAAGAAAAAGATCTTAAAAATTATTTTAATAGATAATTAATTTTAAGGTGATTTTTACCAATTGAACTGAGGTGAACAAAGAGGCTGTTCTTTAGTTATTATGTGGGATCGGGAAAACACAACAGAGCCGGGCAGTGGTGGCGCACACCTTTAATCTCAGCACTTGGGAGGCAAAGGCAGGTGGATCTCTGTGCATTTGAGGCCAGCCTGGTCTACAGAGTGAGTTCCAGGATAGCCAGGGCTATACAGAGAAACCCTGTCTTGAAAAACGAACAAACCATCAGAAAAGAGTTGGGGATGCAGCTCAGTTCCCTAGTACCACACAAAACCAGGCACAGTGATGCACACCTATAATCTCTGCACTTGAGGGGGAGGTAGAGCCAGGAGGTTTATCCTCAGCTATAGAGCAAGTTTGGGCTAATCTCAGATATCTATGACCCTGTCTCAAACAAACAAAATGATATAAATGGTCATAAACAAGGCATTTACAGACACAAGAACTCAGGAGAGAGTAACTAGAGTTATGTACAGGTGGCTGTGAGCCTCCATGCTGGTGCTGGAAAACAAACCCAGGTCCTCTGCAAGAACCCTAAGTGTTCTTGAGTACTTGGCCATCTCATTAGCCTGTGCATGCACACAAACACACACAAACTCCACACATTTTTTTATTTTGTTATTTTATGTGTATGGATGTTTTTGTTTGCATGTATATATATGTACTATGTGTGTGCCTAGTGCCCATAGAGGTCAGAAGAGGGTATTAGATCCCCTGGGACTGGGGTTACAGAGGGTTGTGAGCTTCCATGTGGGTTTCGAGACTCAAACCTAGGTCCTCTGCAAGAACAACATGTGCTCTTAACCACTGAGCCAACTCTCTAGGCCTCTAAGAAATTGTTAAAAAGGAGTAGAGGTGATGAGACGGCTCAACAATAAAGCCACTTACTGCCAAGCCTGGAAACCTGAGTTTGACCCCTGGGACCTATATGGTGGAGGGAGAGAAAGCAATTTCCATAAATTGTCCTCTAACATCCACATGGGAGCCATGGCTTCCCACACTAAATAAATAATAAAGAATCATAATAAAAGGAAAGCCACTAATGCCATCTCCAATTTTCCCTGGGCCCCACAGCTAGTAATGGACAGAGCCAACTCCATGGCTGACTCTGGAGATGTGAGTGACTCTACTAATGACTCGACACTGTATTTCCAGTGGTTATCATCTCATTATTACAAGCAAGTATACAGAAAGCACACTCACTGTGTGTGGGGAAGCTCCAGATGAAAATGCATGTGAGAAAATTTTGCTGTCCTAAGCAAGATGATATAAAGAAAGTATTCTTATTACCACCATAAGAAGAAAGTCTGGCTTGTCACAGGGGCTAAGGAAATGAGGGCAAAGGCACAGCTCTGAAGACAGCAGATGCCTCAAATATGAGGCAGAAAAGGAAGGGGGTGTTGGGATGAGGCAGAGGTGAGTAAGCTGGGCACTTGGGTTTAGTTCTTGTTTATTTTATTTTGTTTTTGGTTTTCCAGGACAGGGTTTCTCTGTGGCTTTGGAGGCTGTCCTGGAACTAGCTCTGTAGACCAGGCTGGTCTTGAACTCACAGAGATCCACCTGCCTCTGCCTCCTGAGTGCTGGGACTAAAGGTGTACGCCACCACTGCCTGGCGTTTGTTTACTTTTTACACAACTAAAGAGTATTTACTCATTTCCCACTAAGGCTTTATTTGAAGAATATAACTAAATGGTGTTACCACTTACCACACCTTGAAGTATGTTTTTGTATGTTACACACACACACTCATTTTTTAAATATTTATTATGCAAATGGGTGTGCATATGCCAAGGTAGAGGTCCTGTTTTTCTATCATAAAGGACCCAGGGATTGAACTCACAGTAGTCAGGCTTAGAGGCAAGTGCTTTTATGTGTCTTTATCCTCTAAGGTATCTTAATATCCCCTTACTCCCTTAAATTAAAAAATATAGTTATTTTTAAAATTATATTTGTATAAGTATGTACATGAGAGTTAGGTACTTGCTGCCAAGACCAGAGCTCTGAGATTCCTTGGAGCTAAATTTATAGGCAGTTGCAGTTGTGAGCAGTCCAATGTGGGTGCTGGGAATTTAACTTGGGTCTTCTACATGAGTAGTATGTGCTCTTAATTATTGAGCCATCTGTCTCTCCAGACCCTAAATTTTATTTATTAATTAATATTATTGTTTTGGTTTTTTGAGATAGGATATCTCTGTTATGTAGCTCTGGCTGTTGTGGAACTCTGTGGCAAGCTGGCCTCAAACTCACATAGATACTGGGACTAAAGTTATATGCTACCATACCCAGTTTATTAATTTATTATTGTGTGTAAATGATGTGGATGCATGTGCAGAGAGATCAGAGAATAATTATGTAGATTGGTTCTCTCTATTTTTAAGGGGATCAAATACAGGGCACTATTCTTGCTTAGTAAATGCCTTTACCTGCTGAGCTATCTCACTAGCCATAGTTAATGTTATAAAGCATATATGAATTAAATGGTGGTGGCACAAACCTTTAATCCTAATACTTGAGAGGCGGGAGCAGGGTGATCTTTGTGAGTTTGAGGCCAGCCTGGTCTACAAAGCAAGTTCTAGGACTGCCAGGGTTACACATCTCAAAAAACAAACAAACAAACAAAATATCCAACCAAACAACAACAAAAAACAACACAATACAAAACAAAAATCAGATATGAAATTTGAAGGACTGCAACCAATATTAACTCACAAAGAACAACTCTGTCTAAATCATCATTAAAATGTTTAAAAAGAAAAAAAGAAACAGAGAGACAAGGAAGTTTAGATGGAAAAGAGCTTTATATTTCATCAAATATGTTCAGTTTCCATTCAAGTGTAACAAATGATGTAGGGTTACTGTAACATAAAACAGCTCCAGTGAGTTGTATACCTTGTGAACAAAGCTTTATTGCATGCAGTGTTGGGGCCAGTGTGGGTTGGGGGTGGTGGTGTGTGTCACAATGCAACATCTGACAATGCTGCTGTACAGAACTGAGGCACTGGGGGTATTTTGCTGCATCAGCAGAAAGAACTAGGCTCCAAGCCTGCAAGGCAGATAGCTGCTCCATGATAATAGGAAGGGGAGAGTTGGGGAGACCAAATGGAGGCAACTGCCTGGCCCAGATACTTGACTGATAAACCCTGAAGCTTCACTTATAGTCTATGAAAAAGAAATTAGGGCTGACTTACACAGCTAGGCCAGGCTTTTGAGACACTGCATTGAGAATGCAGGGAAGTCAGCAAAGAAGGCAGGATTACTGACATCTAAGGGATTCTATCCATGCCTGATGGATAGAGAACAGAGACTCTCTAAAGCCCAGGCTGCCACTGTATTAACTGGAGGTTTCTGAGCCTTTCAGAAATCATTTATTTTCAAAGTATTTAGGTTAGACCTGGAGGTAATGGCACCCCAACTCCTCCTGGATTAGGCTGCATTGTGGAATGAGAAAAGAATCCCAAGTGTGAATTGCAGACAGAATGGAAGGGGACAGGAGTATTGTGCATGATTTTCTCTGACTAACTGGTCAAGTGACAAAAATGCTCTAGGGACACAGACAGGTGAGGCAGTGCAGGGACACAGACCAATGTGGCAGCTGGCGGTAAGCCCTGGAAAGGAAGATGGCTCAGGGGTCCTAAACAAAAGGCAGGCAGCAAGCCTTCCCCAGGTCTAATGTGTGTGCTTCTAGGCTAGCTCTTGCTAAAGGCACGCTCCCCAAGGCTTCGGGGGTCACAGGCCATGCAGCCCACTGTGGCGGGGACAGGAGCAGCAGCTGTCACAGCGGTGGGAACAGTGGTGGCAGCATCTTTCAGAATGTCTTTAAATAGCAACACAAGGAAGGCAGCAGCTTTCCTGCACCTCCACAGGCACTGAAATAGAACAAAGACAGCAGGGAAAACGGCCAGAGCCTGTGCAAAGGTGGCAGGCTGTGGCTGCTTCTGTGGGAGAGACTAGCAGCATCTCAGAGAGCCATGACAAACTCACTCTTCAAAGGGCACTCAACTGCCACATCTGGAGACAGGCTTTATTGTTTCCAACCCCAGGGATCACTATGCAGGCACCTGCCAAGGGTGGAGGTCCTGTTTCCTTCCTTCGCCAAAAGCATACTGCATGGGACTAGACAGCCACTTGGCAGAACCTGGATCACTACTGCCATTTAAGGTGTTTCTACATTGGTCACTGGGCTTTCCACATGTTTTACATAGGATCATCAATTCCAGTATACAAAACTGGGACTGGGGTTTAGGGAAGTTTAGAGATTTAGAATTCAAACCTGTATCTGCCAGGTCTGGGTTCACAATCTTTGCCTTTAAATGTGTGTATTACTGAGAAATCTGATCTGTAGGGAGGACTTGAATCTGGCTAGTAAGGTGCAGGGGGGAGCTGATGGGCTAATGACTCAATCCAGGGTAGGAAGTGCCAGTTTGCTTTGGGACACCCTGGATCATCACAATCTTTGCTTGGTCACACAGTGTCTGCCCCTGGAATCAGATAGGCCTTTCTAGGTTGAGGAGGTGCTGGTTACAGTCCTTAGAGCATCTTCTCAGTGAGGTTCAGTGCTGAGATGACTCAGGAAGAAAATACTGTAGTCTGGCAAAAGGCCAAAAAGAAAAAGAAGCACAGACATAACCATTTGAGGCTAGGGTCTGTACTGTTCACTGGTACATACACAGTGTGACACACATTGGAGAATATAACCCCAGTCGTCATCAGACAAGGCCACACTGCCCCTGAGGGATACCATCACTAGAGCCAATGACCCCCTACACACATCCCACTACTACAATGAAAAACCTCTATTGTTTATGTGGTGCTAGAGGGCATACCTTGTGCATGCTTGGCAAGCCATGGCCCCAGCCTTTCTGAAAACTTTTGTCAATTTTTTATTTTATATGTACAAGTGTTTTGCATGCATAAGTGTCATATGCATGACTGATACTGGAGGAGGTCAGAAGATGACTCAGATACATTGGAACTAGAGTTGCTGATGGTGGTGAGCTACCATGTGAGTGATGGGAACTGAACCCAGGTCATCTGCAATAGCAATAAGTGCTCTTAATGGCTTAGTCATATCGCCTTCCTTCATCCCCATGAAAAACATTTAAAATGCCTGGGACTCATCACTTTAAACTTTTTAAAATTTAGGTAACTCTGACAATCTACTAACAATGATATGTCTACAAGAAACTCAAGAAGGGGTGTGTGTATAGAAGGAAGAGGTGTCAACTGTGGGTATCTTCTTCTGTTGTACAGCTTGTTGAGGCAGGGCCTTTCACTGATCCTAACCCACTCATTTCTGCAAGACTGGCTGCTCTGGTGATGGACTTATCTCTGCCAATGGCTCTTACATGGGAAGTGGGGATGTTAATTCAGATGCTCATGTTTGTTCAGCAAGCACCTTAGCCACTGAACCATCTCCCAGCCCCAAACTCAATCATTTAATAAGAATAAGGATGCAGCAGTACAAGATCTCATAAGTAAAAAGACAGGAAACTCAGTGAGGGATCTGCCATGATTTCAAAAGCAGATGTCATAAGTAGCTGCCCAAGATGCAGCTAAGCATCAATGACAAGGGCAAAGTGACTTAGCCTATTACTACATTTCTTGGAATTTTCCTAATTATGAACAAAAACATTTTCTTTTTGTAGAAACAGGTAACTGGGAGAGTAATTTCTGATATACATTCAGATTGCATCTCCTGGGCTAGTGAGACAGTCTAGTAGGTAAGAGCACCTGCTGTGTAGGCTGGACAATCTGAGTGATCCCTGGAACCAACATAAAGGCTGGATTCAGGAGCATGCACTGATAATCTCAGCACTCACAAGGACAGCATTAGCCAGAAGCTTGCCCCACAGCTAGCCTAGAGTATGAAGCTGGATGACACATAAAGAAAGATCTGCCTCAACAAGGTGGAAGGCTCATTTCCTCATCCCCAGGAATACAATACTCATTAACCGAGGAGAACTGGAGACCGGAAGGAAGCCCAGGGTGAAGGAAAGGAACCCATGTTTGTCTCTGCACATCTGGAACAGTTTGCCTGTTTCTCAAGTACAGTCTCAGGCGTGCTCTCTCTCACGGTAGCCCTACCTCTCACTGGCTGTGTGACCTGAGCGTCTAAACAGAAATGTGCTGGACCTCAATTTTCTCATCTGCAAATATTTGTGAGCCTACTCATCTCACAGAGTTGCTATGATGATTTAGGATATAAAGAGTTTAGAGGCATACAATAGAGGTCATTAATAAATACTAGCAATATTAAACATAATCTTGGAGGATGTGGGATTTACTAGGAACACACTGCCATGAGCAAGCAAACCATGGGGTTAATGATCAATGAACTAGAATAGAAGCTACAGAATTGGCCTGTTTGATGGGTTTTTTGTTTGTTTGTTTTTGTTTAAAAAAATCTTTTTTGGTTCTTCGAGACAGGGTTTCTCTGCAGTTTTAGAGCCTGTCCTAGAACTTGCTCTATAGACCAGGCTGGCCTTGAACTCATATATCCAACTGTCTCTGCCTCCAGAGTGCTGGGATTAAAGATGTGGACCACTACTACCTGGCTCAACTCTTGGTCTTTACTTATTAATTTAAAATTTTTATTTTTGTTATGTGTATGATGTCTTTTACCTGCATGTATGTAAATGTACCATTTTACACAGTGCCTTCAGAGGCCAAAAGAGGGTGTTGGATTCCATTGAACTAGTTATAGATACTTGTGAGCCTCCATGTGAGTGCCAGAAATCTAGATCCTCTGGAAGAGCAGCCAGTGCTCTTAACCACTGGGCCATCTCTCCAGCCTTCTTTAAAACTTGTTTAATTTATATTGAAAAATGAACCTCAATTTCTACGAGGATACCTTTTGTAAATAATGTCTACCAGAGTTTACACACTTGTCTTGACTCTTCAATAGATGGTTAACTTCGTTAAAAATTTCATATTTGCTGGCATTGGTGGTGCACTCCTTTAATCCCAGCACTCGGGAGGCAGAGGCAGGTAGAGCTCTGTGAGTTCCAGGCCAGCCTGGTCTACAGAGCAAGTTCCAGCACAGCCAGGACTACATAAAGAAACCCTGTCTTAAAAAACCAGAAAAATTTTTTTTTTCCTACAATCATTATCATTCTGTAGAACTTTAAGGAATCAACCAATCCCATGAGGTATTATTCCACTAACAAAAACCAGGGCAAGACTCATCAGTTTTGCCTTTATGCAGAGTTGTGGAAATGGGGACCAGGACACCTGCAGAAGATGTAGGTGCAGACAGAGAACCAAAGAGCACTGGTCACTGACCCGGAGCTCTCTCCCACCTGCACTTTCCAGGTTTGTGCCATCTTTCCCAGTCTTCCTACCATCACCCTTGGTCATCTAATGCCAGCCCAAGAGAGGTGCAGTTAGAAGTTCTTTTCAGAGGATGGAGCAAAGAGAAGAGGAGGGTTTGCCACCCAGATGCTCCTCAGATCAGCATAATTACTTTTGGAGGAAGAAAGAAGAAAAGTCCCGAGACTCTCCCCAGCCTGGCTACCTGCAAGGGACTTGGTCTGTGTTTTCTCCCTGCTCCCTGATTTTCGCTGCCTCCTATGATGAGAAATTGCTGGACTTTTGGCAAGAGATGGCGGGACATGAGGAAGGGCAAAAGGCACCCAGCCTGTTTCCTGTCTCTGCTCTCTGAAGACTTGCTGGCAGGTCCTGGAGGACACCTGGGCCCAAGGCCAACTCACACAGTCTCTAACTGCTCTCCCATCAGTCATGCTCCAAGGCAGACAGTAACTGTGTTGTGAAGAGGTGGCCTGGTCTGGATTCCTTTGGAAACTATGGCTTCCTGGATCCCAAACAGCCTTAATCTGGCCATGATCTGTGAAGTAAATATCCAGGTGACTCAGTTTTTGGGTCTTTAAGAGGACAGGAACATAGAAGACAGAGATTGTGTTTTGAAGTGAGGAACAGTTAACCTGTCTTCATCTTTACAACAGGCATCTCAAACTACACCTAAACAGGATGGTTATGAAGACTGAATGGACTAATTCATGGAAAGCACTGAGACATGAGTGCTGTTACATAATAATGTTCAGTTAAAGTGTTCTGGGTAGTTTTCATACACATTCAGTTTTTTGAGGATGAAACCATTATACATACTGAGAGAGAATATTTTGGTTTGCTGGCATTTACCAAAAGCTGTTTACCATTTTGGAAAACCAGGCTATGTAGTGTCATCATTCATGGTACCTCTGACATCTCAGTCTGTATTTTGTAGCTACTCCATCCATGGTGATTTTATATACAAGAGCAACCAAACAAACACATGTTTTATTATGAATTTTGTCCTGTTATTTCTTTTCTATATTGAGGGTGGATCAATGTATTGGATTAGAAATACGCCTGCAATGTAAGTAGATATACCTGCTATTTAGCAGAACATAGGCAATACTATAAAAGTATGTTATAACCATCTGTCCTAACAGAAATACTTTGGTCTAGTCTAGAGAAAGCCTGATTGTGAATGGATAATTTTTCAAACCTGATTGTGGCGTGTATATGTAAATGTCAAGTAGAGGTCAGAGGACAACCTCACTGACGGTCCTTGCTTCTACTTGTTTACAACAGGACCTCTGTTGATTTTTTGCTGAGTATGAAGGTTGCTGACCCATGAGTTTCTGTCTCCTAACTGCCTGTAGGAGTACTGAGATTCCAAACATTTATCTGTCCAGATTTTAAGTTGGGTCTGAAGATTCCCTGACTCCCTCCCCCAGATGGGGTTTCTCTGGGTAGCCCTGGCTGTCCTGGAACTCACTTTGTAGACAAGGCTGACCTCAAACTCAGGGATTCACCTGCCTCTGCCTCCCGAGTGTCAGTATTAAAGGTGTGGGCCACCACTGTCTGAGGATTGAGTCTGAGTATTCTAATGCAGGTCTTCACACTAGCGCCACAGGCACTTTTGCCCATGAAGCCATCTATCTTCTCAGCTCCAAACCTGGTCCTTCTTTCACATACTGACTCACCTTAATGATGTCACCTAAGACACCCTGGATAACATGACAAATCTTGTTCCTGATGACCAAGGGAATTAAACATAAGGAAGAGAGGGAAGATGCTGTACTTTCACTAGCATTTGGCCAATGTCAATTGCCAGAGACAACAGGAGGCCAGTGCTGCTCCTTTCTGGCATTAGCTTTGGAAAACTACAACCACAGTCTTTCTACAAGCCTTCTTCATTCATAAAACAAGACATCTGGATTCCTTCCCAAAGTTTGTTCCATACAGCATTATTACTTGGCCACTTATGACGGCAAAGGGCCCTTGGTAAATGAATTTAGGAAAGTATTAGTCTCTTTGCTACAGGACTTCTCAGACTCCTTAGTAGGCTAACATGAACTGACTCTCTAGGAGGGACACCACTGCCTTCAGTACTTCCCAAACTTTGACCTTATTTCAAAGGAACAACTCAAGAGATTACTCTGCCAATGGTCATCTTTGTGATATGTAAATTAAGTATCTCTAAGGTTTCTTCTACTTCTTACATCCAAAAATTCTGGAAATGAGAGAGTCTTCTTGGTCCTTTTTGATCAGAATGGGGATGAGGAAAAGGCTTTCTACAGAAACTAAGTATCCAGCCGTCAAAGCCAGATCTTCCATGAAAACAGGGATGGAGAGGAGGAGAAAGAGAGAAGTTTTCAGCATTAGAGTTTATAAACTGCCATTTATGTTATCACCAGAAGAGGCTGAGCATTTATAAACCAGCAGTTGCATTAAGGTGCTTAAGCCTAATCTTTGTATCTCTGCTTCTCAAATCCATCACCAATGTCATACACATTTGTCATTGTTGAGGAATCTATGGGACTACACTCATGTCCTCAGCACTGACCTCTCACAGGAGGTTGAGGTTGAACCGGATTTTATACAGATCAGGAATCCCATGTCCCACTCAGCCCATGCAAACTAGGGATGGCCATGCAATCTTAGTTGGAACATCAAGTCTCTCCTCTGTAATGTTTGTCTTTAGGAACATAACAGAAGTCTGAGTGATGGGTGTTTTAAATACCCCACACTGGTCAACTGTACCAGCAGGCCACAGTCAGCAATGACATTGCCTCCTTAGGAAGAGCAAATGCAAGAGGAGCAGACATGAGGAGCAGCAGGAATCAGTCTGGGTCTGGTTCCTGGTTCCATCTCTGTGTTTCCCACCTCATGATGGCTCAGCTCTTCTTTTATGAACACACTAGGCTAAAAAGTCCCTTTGCAGGACCGGAGAGATGGCTCAGTGGTTAAGAGCATGGACTGTTCTTGCAGAGGACTCAAGTTCAGTTCCCAGCACCTGCATGGTGGCTCACAACCAACTAGCCCAATTCCAGAGGATCTGATCTTTTTTTCTATGGGCACCAGAATGTAGATACATATACAGGTAAAACACACTTACACATAAAATAAAATAAAAAAGAAGAAAAACTTAAAGTCCCTTCATTTCTGTTGTTTATATTTTGCGTCCATTATTTTAATCAAAACAAATTCTAAGTATAGTTATACCTGTCCTTCATACCTCTTGAAAGTAAAATGCACATGTCCCTCTTGAAACCCCACTGAGATGACAATAAGGGTGTTTTGGGATATTTTTATATTTGTTTTTTGTTTTAAGTGGTGCTATGTACAACAAAAAGAACTAACATGGTAACAATGGTCATATAAGAGCTGATGCTAGAAATAGGTTGGGTGAATCTTGGAGTCATAGTTCTTATTTCCCCAGGAGAGCATATCTTTACCTCAGTATTTTGGTAAATTACTAATAGCATCCTTTTCACTTTCATATAGTCTAGTTTGAAAGATTACCTAATTAATTAATTAACTAACTAAAATGGGCATGGTAGTACATGCCCGTAGTCCCTCAGCACTTAGGTAGCAGAAGCAGGAGGACCAGAAATTCAAGGTTAGTTTAAACTACATAGCAACCCAGCCCAGATATGGGGCTTTATTTTGTGATGATGGAAATGTTCTGGAAATGGATGATAGTAATGATTATATGCCTTAAGAATATTCTAAAGTGATGAATTCTTTATTTTAAGAATACATTTTATGATATATGAATTATATGGATTTAAGAAATTGTGTGAAAATAAAACATAAGCTGTGAGGAGACAGTACACAATCACTTGATCTCTTTCTGTGTCAGCAGCAGTCCTTCTAGTTGCAATTATTTTCGTTAAGATGTTTTAGGAGGCTAGGGATATGGCAAGCATGAGGACTAGAGTTTGGATCCTCAGTACTCATATAAAACTCCAGACATGCATAGAGCCCACCTATAATCCTATCACTTTAGAGTTAGAGAAGGGATTCTGAAAGGCAAGCTGGCTAGCTAGACCAACTAGAATCAGTGAGCTTCAAGTTCAGCAATAGATCATGGGTCTTGGGCATGTGAGGAGACTACGAGCAATACTGCATTGAGCTATACTCTAGCCCTCTGTTCCAATTTCTAAAAGCAGATGGCATTATTATTAGCTGTGGCCCTCAATCCATTGCTTCCTAATGGGGGATAATAAGTAAGAAAATAATGGTGTCAGAAGCCAAATCAAATCCAAATCTATGTTGAATCCTTTGGTTTAATAACTGCAGAACATTTGAAGTCTTACACACTGTCCTAGTAGAGCCAATTGATGTGTATATGAGGAAGGACAGGGCTGGCACATGTCATCTGAGATGACTGAATTTCAAGTAATAATGTCTGACTTTCAAAATTTGAGATGACCCAGCCAGATAAGTGGTACATATTATCACTTTAATCCCAGCACTCAGGAGGCAGAGGCAGGTGGATCTCTGTGAGTTGGAGGCCAGCCTAGTCTACAGAGCTAATTACAGGACAGCCAGAGCTACATAGTGAGAGACCCTGTTCCCCCCAACATTCTTTCTTTCTTCTTCTTTTTTTTTTTTTTTTTTTTTTTTTTTTTTTGAAATGACTTGTAACGAAGAGAGAGCTTGGCACACACACACACCAAAAAAAAAAAAAAATGTAAGGTACCAAAAGTTCTAGACAGATATTTAAACTTATTGTACACATGTATGATACTGTATTTGGTTTGACCCCAAACTGATTGATATATGTATTAAACAGTATAAATCATTCCATTAGTATGTGTGCTTTTATGCATCAGCTGAAATAAAAAAAAAATTAAAAAATTGTAGCCATCAAGTCAATTGCCTATTTAATCATATGGACATAATCTGACTAGTCAGCATAGAATTATATTTGATAGATTTTTTTTGAAAAAGTCATTTTAAGGAGCTGGGGCTAAGATCTCTCAGTATTTGTTAGGTCTTGAGTTTGAGGTTCAGCCTTGATGGGGTGAGGGGAAATGAAAGAAAAGAAAGGACTGAGGCTGAGTTCCGTTGAAATAGTCCTTGACCGGCAAGCATACACACACACTACAGGCCTTGGCTTCTGATCTCCCTCTTGTCACTTCTCTGTCTATGTGAAAAGAGGCTTAAGAGGTTTAGGGATTTGCGCAAACAAAACAAAACAAAACAAAACAACAACAACAAAAAAAAAAAAAAAACCCAGAATTTTCACCAAGATTTTGTTTAATATTCCAAAAAATTATCCTTGTGCCTCTCACTGTCTTCTCTATTCAAGTGACAAGAACTGATACTTTTCAAGGTGAGCACACCAGAAACACTGTTCCTCTTGCTTTGCTGGAGTTAGAGTGTGGGAGTGGGTGGAGAGGAGGAAGAGGTGCAGACACAGCACACTAGGAACAAGCTCTTCTCAAGATGGCAGCAACAACAGATGGAGAAATAAATGTAAAAGGGGGCAAACTGTGGACTCATAGGACCTTTTGTGTTTCTACTTCCTGAAAAAGATACAGTGAAGTCCTAAAATCCAGTACCTCAGAATATGACCTTGTTTACAAACAATGTCATTGTGTGAGGAAGGCACATCTGCCTAAAATAAGGCTATAATGGAGTAAGGTAGACCCTGGAATGGTTGTTACTGCTTGTCAACTTGATAGGAACTACAGTCATTTAGGACACAAGTCTCTGGGCACGGCTGTGAGGGGTGACCTGGATAAATTTAGCCTCTGAGCATGCCTGTAAACTATATTATCTAGATTAGGCTAGCCTCTGGGCAACACCATGAGGGATTATCTATCTAGTTTAGTGAATTGCAGTGAGAAAATTCGCATTAACTATGAGTGACACACCATTCCATGTGTTGAGGGTTCTGGACTAAATAAAAAGGAAAAAGAGCTGAGCACTAGCAATCATTCCTGTTTCCTGACTACAAATGTTCTTGCTGCCATGATTTCCCTGCCAAGATGGACTCCATCCCCTTGAACTACAAACAAACTCCTTCATGAAGTTGCTTTCTGTCTGATATTTTTCAGAGCAATGGGAAAGGTAATAAAGACCCCAATCCAACAAGACAGATGTCCTTGTTAGGAGACAGTAATAGAGAAGTGGGAAAGGAATCTGTATCTATAGGTAAATAAACATGACAGATCAAAACAGGAAGTAGTGAGATCCTGCTGCTTAATCACACCCAAGGTGTGATGCTTGCCATGGCAGTGGAACTCAAGACCTAAAAAGGAGTTTTCTTTGATGATTAGAACAGTGGAGATTAGAATGTATAAAAAAATGTAAAGAGGGAGTTGTATGGAAAGAAGAGACAATTTATAAACATATTGTGAGATTCTATGTTGGACAACAACTTGTATTAAATGTCGGTACTAACATGAAACATGACCACAACAGTCACAGCAGCTGACTGGTAGGGTGCTCCCTGATTGGTAGGGTGCTCTCTCATGGAGACTTCTATGCTAAAAAAGAGCAGTGTCTGTGGAGAGGGACACTTGTCTATTTACTGTACCCACAGTACAAACAGATCAAATGATCTCAAAATAATGTCCAGGATAAGAAGAAACAAACACACAAACAAAAACCAATAAAAGGAAAGAAACTTTCTATTTGATCTGTCCGCTTAAAACTCCAATCTGTGTCAGTGATTAAGTGTCATACCCCAGTCTCTACTTGGCCTAGACAGACAAGCACGAGGACACAGGCATTCAGTCTTATGGTTGGACCATAAACAACTTCTGTGATTAAAAAGCAGAGCATTAAACCCAAACCACTCCCTTTTTTTTTTTTTTTTTTTTTTTTTTTTTTTTAGCATGGTTTTTCTTTCACAGAAACTGCTATTATGATGGCTAAGAGGAGGATGAGAAAAGAGGGGTGAGAGGCTACTTAGAAACTTAAATTATTTTCAAATCCCTTTATGTCCTAACTCCAGTGACACTTCGAACAATGTTCAACAAAAGCTGATTTCTTATTAAATGCTTGGTCTTTATTGAATATTCACTGTACAGACACTCGTGTCTTCCAGATGTCACAATGTTAAGAGGGAGGCTTCTACCATCAGAGTCTAGCACTGGAGATCAGCTATGACAGGATATTCCTGTGATTCCAGCTCTCTGAGACAGATGCAAAAGATCATGAGTTCTAGGTTAGTCTGGGTTTCATAGAGACCCCATGTGATTGCTAGTTTTATGTCAACTTAACACAAGAAATGATCACTGATAGGAGAGAATCTCAGTTGAGAAAATATCTTCATGAGAGTGGGCTGTAGGCAATCCTGTAGAGCATTTTTAAAATAAGTGATTGATGGGAAGGGAATAGTCCATTGAAGGTGGGCCCTGTGTTAACTGTCCTAGAAGTTCTATAAGAAAGCAGGCTGGTGGTGGTACATGCCTTTAATCCCAGCACTTGGGAGGCAGAGGCAGGGTTTCTTTGTGTAGTCCTGGCTGTCCTGGAACTCTCTATAGACAAGGCTGGCCTGGAACTCAGAGATCCATATGTCTCTGCCTCCCCTAGTGTTGAGATTAAAGGTGTGTGTTCCCACCATCCAGCACCTTTCTTTTTTTAAACATGTAGCTCAGGCTGTCCTGGAACTCATGATGCCCCTCTTCAATGTATCCCATTACACTCAGCTTTTTAAAAATTTAATTGAGATAGCTTTGTTATGTAGTTCTGGCTGGCCTACAACTTGCTAAGTAAACTAGCCCGGCTTTGAACTTGAGTAATTCTCTTGCCTTTCTCTGCTTTGGGGCTGAGATTATGGGCATGTGCCACCATGCCCAGCTGCTCCTTTTTCCTATTATACAGACGATGGTTCCTATTATTCATGGCAGCTACACTTTATAAAGTCACTGTGAGTGCTCAATTAGTGGGTATTGATGTTATGCTCCCACTGGAAATACAAGGTAGGCTCCTTACAGCCTTGGTCTGCTAAAGCATTTATTTTGTAAGAACTTATTTATTCATTTGGGTTTTTTTTGAGACAGGGTTTCTCTGTGTATCTCTGGGCTGTTCTAGAACTCATTTTGTAGACCTGAATGGCCTCAAACTCACAAAGATCTGCTTGCCTCTGCCTCCAGAGTGCTGGGATTAAAGGCATGTGCCATCACTGCCTGGCTGTAAGTATGAAACAAACAAACAAATAAACAAAACCTCCTCTATTCTTCACTAGATTCCATCCTCTAGTTTTGACTAAAAAGACTTCTTTTCTAAGGTCCCTACAGTATCACATGCCTCATCAAATAACTCTTTAACCTGTCCCTACTATGAAAGCCAAGAAAACAGAGTCCTATGCACATGATGGCCCTCTAAGCCTGCACTCCTCCTCTCAGGGGGCTGTTCACTATATTGACTATATGATTATATGACTATCTGAAGGAGAGCCAGCTTCACAGGGCAGTGTTCAACCTCTACTGCCTAATTATTGTCTCGGGACCAAATTATGAATATGCATACTCTGAACATCGACAATACACAGAATAACTGAGTAACTGGGCAAAGATCAAACTTGGAAAAAGAGTGGTAGTTACACACCATCCCTTTATTCTGTTGCTTAGCTCATTTTTTCTCCCCCCTGTGTTGAGAAGGCCTATTCTTAACTCTGAAACCAACACAAGTTACAGGTCTGAACATGCCATGCCTCCTCTCCTGGATATTCCTAGTAAATTTATATTTCAGTGAGGGTAAGGTAGACAGGAGTTTAAAGAAGGTAACTTCTGGCTTATTAACTGTCATGCTATATATTAAACAAATATGGTCTAAAACCAAATCAAAGGAGAGACCATTTTTCTTCAGTAAGACAGTGGTTGCAGATTTTGTGTGGACTGCCACAAAAATAACACTCTGGCTACTTTTGGATAGGAATAAACTAAAACTACCTCATCAGTTAGGGGCAGTGATGGCTTCCCTCTTATTTCCAATCCTTCTCCCTACCTCCTTGTCCAGCTGCTGTAACCACAGAAGTCCTGGGCCCCACATCCACAAGCAGCAGATGAAACCCAGCAATATCTTTTGGCTAGTGTAGCTGGAGAGATGGTGATTAGCAGAACAGAAAAGAAAACATAAAACTTTACCAACAGATAGCATATTTACTTCAGCTGTTCCTGGGGGCAAAACAGCTCTACAGAGAATTGCAGTGTAAACTCTGCAGTTATCTCCACTCTTCATCACAGTGGCTCCAGTTATAATTACAACTATAACTACAAGATTTAACACACCTAGTCTCAAGGATGCAGTGGAGGGAATTAGGCATCCATCCATCCATCCATCCATCCATCCATCCATCCATCCCTGCATCTACTGAGTAAGCACAATTTATACGTTTCAGTGAGTGCGGACTAGAGGTGTGAAGACAGGAGAGGCATTTTCTATTTACTCCACTTTTTGAAAATGATAAAGATCTTCATGGTCACAGGTTAATTCCTGTTTGGTGAAGCAAAGAGTGCTGCTTTCATTAACTATGTACAGATGTGAGACAGCTAGATAAAGTTTCTTTCTTTTCTTTTTCTTTCCTTCTTTTGGTTTTTCACCTTTTGTAGCCCATGTTAGTCCTGAACTTGCCTGTGTAGCCAGGGTGACCTGATCCTCCTGCTCCCAACTCCTAAATGCTAAGATTACAAGCACACAACAGCACACCTGGCTTTTAGAGTTTCTGTTTTAGCTTTTCTAGTTCGCACACAACATATATTCTCTTTTACTGTGTGTGTACATAGTGTAACTCTCTGTAAGGATGTATGCACTAAGAATGTTTTCCTTTTTTTTTTTTCTTTGTTGGTATTAGGGATCAATCTTAGGGCCTTTAATTACTAAGCATGAGATCTATAAGTGAGCTATAACCTATGTCCAGAGTTTTATAGATTTGTTTTGTTTTATTCATGCAGCCCAGAAGCACCTGCTCTATAGCAGACAATGAACCTGAACTCTTGAGCCTTCTGCCTCCAGCTCCCAAGTTTTGGGATTACAAGGGTACAACAATACACTGGGCTTAGATTTCTCTTCAAAAAGTTGTAACTTATATTTTCAAATATATTTTATTAATTATCTATTTATTTGCATGCAATTGTGTATCTCGGTACATGTGCCTGAGGAGGTCAGGGGTATGTCAGGTCTGCTGAAGCTAGAGTTACAGGCAGTTGTGAGCTGTCTGATGTGGGTGCTGGGAATTAAACTTGGGCCGTTTCTCCAGCCTCTTAAATCAACTCTTTATTATTAAGTAATTTTGGACTTGTAGAAGGTTTTAATATAGAATCCCTGTATTCCCCCTCACACAACCTCCCAGTTGACGGAATTTACAGCAGCAGTGATAATGACTAGGGACACAGTTTAGTGCAGACTAGGATGAGTAAAGCTCTTATTCAACCCCTGATTGCAAAAAAAAAAAAAAAAAAAAAAAAAAACCCTGCAACAAGAACAACACAAGGACCATGATGTATTTACTAGAAGCTTCATAGATTTTGTTGTTTGAAATAGAACTTTGCTATGTACCCGAGGCTGGCCCTAAGCTCATGATCTACCTGCCTTGCCTCCTAAATGCTGGAATTATACATATACACCAGTATTCTTAGCCTAAGTTGTTTTCTTGAGTGGAAGATGATTGAGCCCAGGGCCTCTCCTGTGCTGAGCACCAGGCAAGTGTTAGACCATGGAGCTACATTCCCAACCCTGTAGATCTTAACAAAGATGCAAAATACAGATGTTTCTTAATTCTCATTTGTACAGGTTCTCAACAAAATCTGTGTATCCTATAGTAATTCATTTAATTTTATGAATCATCAGGTTATGGTGCAAATGTTCCTTATCTCATCAACAGATAAAATAGGTGAGAACTCCATTACTGCACAATTCTTCCTATAGAGAAATTCTTGTGACTCAGCTAGACCATTCTTCCCCACTTCCTTTGTGTCACTATTAGTCACATCCCCACTATCCATTTCCTGCCATCTTTCTTGCTAACTATACTATACTATACTTTGATTTTGTTCCAGGCAGAAATGTGCCAGCTAAATGCAGCATCAAAACACCTTACAGAGGGGAATGGTTAGGTGAGCATTCAGTCTAATGAATGAAACAAAGTAGGCTGTAGGATGATGCTAGAAACTGCCCTCCCCCCCACCAAAGGATGTAAAAATGTCTAGCACTGTCTTTCTCTCATCCTCTTTATTTCTCATTTAAGTCCTTAGTCCTAGAAGCCATGGCTACTGCAGCCATACTGTAGCCAGGAAACAAAGGGCTATGACAGTTCCAGATACACTGGCCTTGCTATGACTAAATTGCTAAGAAACACAGGGTTCTTATGATATGATAAAAACAAATCATTTGTCGAGGCCACTATAGTCAAGCTTTGATAACTCAAAGGTGAACATGTTCATGCCACATGAGCTCATTCAAGCCAAGGCACATGAGAAGGCAGAGGAGTGCAGCTGAGGGTGACGGACAGGAAGCAGACATTTGGAAACTCAGCTAGCAGGCTGAACAATAGCAAGTAGGCATTTATGGAGACAGTGTGGCTGTGCAAGGTCAGAAGGGATAACTATGCGTGCGTACATGTACAAACAGGTATCAGCAACCTGATACGGTAAAATACAAGCATGAATAAGCCCCTCCGTGTGACAGAACAATCACTCTCACAATGGCTTTCTGGAGGTTTAGTTAAGGACTGATGTGCAAGCCACAGTTGAGTCTGTGGACGCCAGCAAGTGAATTATTAATGCACTCTAATCTGAAATAAGTTGGGGAGGTGGTTCCATTAGGAGCAAGAGGGAAATTAATTTTAAGTTCACTCAATCTTAGCACACATTTGGATTCATAAACTTTCTTCCTGTAATGGCCAGACAATGGGGAGAGGTACAATCAAAACCATTTGAAGGAAGGAAGAAAATTTAATTTATGCCACCACAAAATATGGATTGAACTCAGACCTGGAAAGGAAGTCTCTTAAATGAAGCCTCCTGTACCTAAGCCGAACAATGAATGAGTCAGAAAGACAAGTCACTGGAGCTCAGGCTGCAGAACAGGGTGAATGTGCTCCAGCTAGCTTACCTTGGAACCTGCCCCGAGAGAATGCCAGGGCTCACAGCCTCTGTATACGTGTGGTTTTCCTGCAGCAGTTACTGTCTATACAGAGACGCTGCCTGAGATGCAAATGATGCTATTTTCTTGCTATGAAAACCCTGCTGACCAGCTCATATCTAAAAAAGAGGTTTGAGCTGGCCCTGAACGAGGAAGACTGGATCCCACAATAACACAAGGAGGGGAAGATGCCCATGGGGAAAGGCTGGCTTACCTCTGTTGATTTCTGGCTGAGTCCCCGAAGCAGCAGCACAACCACATGGATCGCAGCTCTGCGCACTTGAATGTCATTGTCTGTCTTAGCCACAGCAACCAGGCAGGCTGTCACCTAGAAGGGTGAGGGAAGAAGTCAATAGGAACCAGGATTGTATAACTACCTCCTGTAGCCTTTCAACTGTGTTCCTCTCAATTACACACTCCCCCCAGAGAGCAATCTGGCTTAGAAAGGGGTGGCTTAGTTTCCTCATGTTCAATGAGGAAGGTCAGATCCAGTGGTAGAGGTCCTGATATAGTCAAGTTTTTTTTTTTTTTTTTTGAAAAGGTCAAAATCTGGCTTGAAATTCAGGGGTGGAACCACTGAATGGGAAGGCATAGATGTCTACAAAACATGTATTTCAGAAAACAAACAAACAAATAAAGGCAAGGCTAAATGCATGTATTTCCTAAAGTTGGGTTAAAAGTGTGCTCATCTTTAGAAACATTACATCAGAGGAAGGACAGATGGTTCAGAGCAGTTTACAGGGCCTGATGATTATGGGGCTAGGCTAAGGAGCTTCAGAGTTCCTGGGCACCATGAGATGAGCATGCCACTGATGGCAGTCTCAGCACAAGGCTAGAGGAGAGAGATACTCATTTCCCTCTGCATGTCCACCAAGTCCTTCAAACCTAGCATCCATTCTGGGAAGTCAGCATGCCAGTTTTAGAGGCTCCCTGCACGAGTCTCTCTTCTTTTGTGGGACAGATCTTTCAGCATTCAGGCACTTTCAAAGACAATTCTATCTCAGAAAAGAAAGACTAGAAATTACTTGCAAACATGGTGCCATGTGGGCAAGTGAGATGGCTCCGAGGGTACAGATGTGAGCTGCATAAGCCTGGTGACCCAAGTTCTATCTCTCAAACCCTTTTAAAGGAGAAGGAGAGACCAGACCCCTGAGAAACTGTCATTCGACCTAAACACACACTAAAATAAAACATGGTGCCATATACATAGCTAATAATTACATGTAATAAAAATGAAACAGTGCAGGGCTGGGGATGGCTGTTGGTTAACTGCCTGCTGTGCACGTGTAAGGACCTGAGTTTGAAACTGGTACATACACAGAAGAAGAGTGAAGGGGAGGGAGGGAGAGAGATAGAGATAGAGATAGAGGTAGGTAGGTAGGTAGAACAAGAAATAGAGTCTAAATCCTGTGCCGGCTATCCTACCACTGCTCCTCATAAGCACAAAAATACCCTAAAAAGACACCATTAACAAAAACAAGAAGCCTTTTTGAGGCATTCATGCAAAGCTTAAAAGGAAAAACATGACTTTTTGTGTGCAATTGTGGCAATAAAAAGCTGTGAGTATATCTAAATAATTCAATTGGTTTCTCACTTAGTTTTGCTATTAGGTTTTCATTGTGTGCTTGTATTTTTTGGCCAGCAGTGGAGGGAATTCTAGCCATGATAAGAAAATAGCCAGATCGTGTATTAGAAAACATGTATAAATACTTATTATGTTCAAAGGATGAGGAATACAGACACAATGAGGAAATAGGCTTGTGTAGAAATTTTAAATATGCAGGTTGTATTTTTCACAGCTTTCAAACAGTTGGTCAGAGTTCAAAGTGCCTAATTAATCAGTGATGGCAGAGAGATTAGAAGGAGGCTTGTTCTGAAATATAATTGCATCTGTGATGCGCTGGCATTCCGTCAAGTTGTGCATCTATTAGACAAACTTGCAGTTTGAAAGGGAAGAGAAATCCCAGAGAAACTGCAACCCACTGGAAACTATTGTTCAGTAAGATCCATGAAGCTACTTCTCTGCTTTGGGCCTGGGACCCCCAACCCTAAGGCCATCAGAGGCAGCTTCCATGCCCCTGGCATTAACGGCAGAAGCATTTTAGTCCTGAGGAATTCCTTGGGTTAGCTCCAACGAGGCAACAATATAATAGCTACCTCCACTTTCAAGCTTAGTATTTACAAGGTAGGAACTGAAGGCAGAGAAACAAGTTAGAGCTAGGTTGTAGTCTTTCCAGACCCATGAAAGTTTTTCTTACTTGTGCTTTCATAACATAGGAAGCCATCCCAAAGCAGCATCACAAGCAGAGGCTCCTGGGTGCCTGCACCTCTCAAGGTTTAGCTTGGGGCCCATGATTCTGGTTTGGGAGAGCAAGGTTTTCCATTTAGAACCCTATTGGTGCCTGCCTTTGCCTCCTCTGTTATGCCTCCCTGGCCTCAGCTCTCAGTGCAAGCCTGGTTCTGACAGTTAAGCTACAATTTGGAAATCCAGGGAGAAGAATCCTGTCTGGAAAAGGGCTTTCTCTTCAAAGTGAATTCTTCAATTTCTATGATATCTTGAAGGTACAGTGGAAAAAACTGTGTTCCTATAAGGGTTTCTGGGATGGCCTTCTACATATGTACCATTTGCAAGCAGCTGTCCAGGACAATTAAGAAGAGGCTTAAGGAAGAGGTCAATGAACCTTCCTCAATACCTCTGCCATCAGGACCACATCCTACAAAATAGAATGGCTGTTTAAGGCAGTAGGATTTTTGTTTGGCCTTGGATATGCTATCTAAAGGTCAGAACAGCCTCATGCTCAGGTCATATACCTATACCTAGCTCATACACTGCTTTCCTGCATGCTGATACCATGAGCTTCTGCCTAACACTAGAAGTGGGGAGACTGCAAGGCTGTCACTTTCCATCGTCTAATCTGAACAAGCCACTCTATGGCCAGTCTCCCACATCCAACTCCAAGGACACACTCAACACTGCCTTCTATCTTTAAAAGCCTTGGTAAACTGCAGACATGATGTAAGGTCTTTACTAATTTATGAATTGGTACAAAATTCCTAGTTTCTGTTCTATGTTCTCCCACAGGACAGAAATCCATTTTGTATTAATTCATGACACTTTCTCTGAGGGTCAATGTACCTATTCTGATAAACAATACTGCTGAAGGCTTCCTCTTCACAAGCAGAATCATGGAAGCCATATTCACTTCTGAAAGCCATACAAAAGGGAAGATGATGGCTGTTTTGGAAACATTAGCAGCCAATTCAAGAAATTAGACATTTCATAGGATTCACAGAAATAAGGAAAATCATCACTCCCAACCAGCTGGCACATACCACATATAAGGAAAACTATATAAATAAAGATGACAAAATGGCAAGATTACCAATGACTTTGGAAACTTCTAGGAGAGAATTCAAGGTATGCATCAAGACAATGTGAACTCAATGTTCAGCTGTCTGCTCTCCTCTAAAGGTTTGTTTGTTAAAACTCAGTTGCTGTGCTAAGTGTTTGGGACTATGCCCACTTGTGAACTATAAACCAATATTTATTATGAGCTCATTTAACCTACCAGGAAAAAAACCATGATGGTTACTTGAACTTCTTCGGGGTTACCAAAGAATCAATGGAAAAGCTTGTGATAAGCTCAGAGCATGTGGTGGTTTGAATGAGAATGTCCCCATAGATGCTGGCATTTCAACACTTGGTTTCCAGTTGACAGCAGTGTTTGGAGAAGCTTACCAGGGGTAACCTTGCTGGAGGAGGGTTTCCACCTTGCACCATCCCTTCATTTCTTTCTTTATTTTATGCTTATGGTTCAAACAGTGAGCTTTGCCAGATGTGGAAGAGCACCCAGGAGGAAGAGACAAGCAGACCTCCGTGAGTTTGAGGCTATCCTGGTCTACATAGAGGGTTCTGGGACAGCCAGGGCTACACAGAGAGACACTGCCTCAAAAACAAACAAATAAATAAATAAGGGCAGAAGGGAGGGAGGAAGGGAAGAAAAGAAAGATGTGCAACTTCAGCTTCTTGTTCCTGCTGTCATAACTTCACTCCACTATCATGGACTCTAGTCCTCTGGAATTGAAAGCCCTAATAAACACCTTCATACATAGGTTGCCTTTGTCATGTTTTATTGCAGCAATAGAAAAGTAACTAATACAAGCAGTAACTCTGTACCAGGCCTCAGAGCTTAAGTATGTGGAATTTTGGGCATTCACTGAAGTAGACTGTTCCATGGTCTTGTCACCTGGGGCACATCTATCTTATTTGCTGGATTGAGGACAGGCCTCTTCCTGTTGTGACTTAAATCATATTACTTCACACAGTGATAAAGATGAAAGCCTATCAAGATTTGGTTTCAAACAACATAGTGCTTAACATGAACAAGAAGTTGTGGAAAAAATGATAATGTACTCTAAACAGGCTAAATCTTGACATCAACAAAGAAGAAAAACTTGAATTCCAAGTATGAAGACAGTGGAAGAGCTGAACCTATACTTTCTTTTCCTCTCTGCCAGCCTACACCATATAAAATACAGAGTATTCACAAATCTGGACCACTGACAAAATAGGGCAGCTCTCTTCAGATGCCACAGCTAGAGGGGCAAATGTCCCCAGAGCAAAGAGCATCAGAGGAAGCTTTGATGGCTAGTTCAACTTTTGAACGAAGTAAATCATGTATCTATTCTTTCTCAGCCTTCCTAACACTTATCAGTGTGACTTCTCTAACACAAGGTAGTAACTCTATGTGAGTCCTATGCTTGGTCTACTGAACCATCTTGTCCTGTCCATTGTAGACTCCACTGAGATTTCTTGACACAAAGTCTTTTATCTATGTACTTTAATGTTCCTAGCACATGACCAATGCTCAGGCAGGAGAACTGTGGAAGGATAACATGTCAGCTGCAGAGCAGTCTCTTCAAGTTAAGTTCCTTCTCTATCAGCACAAGAGGCTGGGTACCTCTTAGACATCAACTTCAGAAGTCTCATTAGATGCTGAAGAGCTAATCAAGATGTCACACTGATCTGGAATAAATTAGACCATTGCATTTCTTCTGCTCTGTCTTCTCATCTCACATAAGGAAAAAGCCCAAAAACTTTGCAAGCTCTACGTGAACTGACCACTACCTTTCCAACGCTGGCTCCCACTGTTCTTTCTTACTCTCCCCTCTTCAGCTACAACCCACCTGGAATGCTAGCCTCCAGGTTATGGATCACCTCTTTCCTTCCTTACATGTTTGCTCAAATGTCACTCAACAGAAAACTTTGCTTGTTCATCTCATTTGTGTCCAACAACAAACTGCTTCTTTTCTCAGTAGGTGTAACTTCCTAGTGACTTACCATCCTGACATGAAATATTTATTTATCTACTGTGTGCTTCCTATCTCCAGAATGTTAGGTCCATGAGGACAGAGATGTTTCCTGTGCTCAAAGCTGGTTCTCATCATCCACTACACGACTTGGCTGTAGGCCCAATTGGTATAGAGCATATGTTCAAAACATGTCTACTGAGTGACTAAACAAAACAAAGGCTTACTAAAGAATTGGCAACTGCTGGGTGGTGGTGCCACATGTCTTTAATCCCAGCACTCAGGAAACAGAGGCAAACAATTCAAGACCAGCTACAGAGTGGTCTACAGAGTGTGTTCTAGGACAGCTAGGGCTACACAGAGAAATCCTGTCTTGAAATAGCCCTCCCTTCTCCCCAGACACAAAGAATTCATTATCTCTTTTATTGTTCAGCCCAAATAGTTTCCAGAAACAATGTAGGGAATAAAGATTCATTTTGGCACATAGCTTAAGAAAGAATAGAGTCTGTCCTTGTGGGAAGGCATGGAGACAAGAACTGAGGCATCTGGTCACATTGCATCTGCAGTCAGGAAGGAGAGAGATGTAGACATTCAGCTTATTTCCTCCTTTTTCTCTTTTATTCAGTGTAGGACTCTAGCCCATAGGATGGTACCTTCCTGTCTCAGTTAAATCTTCCTAGAAACAGCCTCATTGATACCTCTCATTATATTTCTAGGGGATTATAAGCCCTATCAAGTTGACAATGAATATTAACTTCAAATTTACCTTGGTCAACAGAGATCTGCCTGCCTCTGCCTCCCCAGTGTTGGGATCAAAGGTACTTTGCCCACCACACCCAGCTAACACATCACTTTTAAGCCACATTCCACCTTTTGTCCTCAAAGGATCATAGCTACCTCATAATGTAAAGTACAGTCAATTCATCTCCATGAGTCTCTAAAGTTTTAACAGTTCTAACAATATTCAAATCCAAAGTCTCATTTAAAACAAAGACAATCCACAAAGCAAAAATAAAGAACCATATTTATAAAATGTTATGACACAGATGAAACATTTACATTCCTATAGGGAAGAATGAGGGGATATTCAGAAACCTGAGACCTATCAGAATAGAACTAAACCCTAGCTTCCCATCTGGCATCTTGGGGCCCTTAGTGACATCATGTGGGCTCCAATAGACCCAGAAAGCTCCCACCCTTCAGTCCTATCACATGCAGCACACATGGCCTCTCTCTTGAACTGATTCTACTCTGAGCCTTCAGCTTCCCTTGGTGGATAGCCCATGGTCCTGGTAACTCCAACATCATGGGTTTCCATTTCAACTTAGGATTCCCTGTCACAATTTTTTGCAAGGGCCTGTCTTTTTCCAGGCAGGGAACCCAACCCTGCCACACACTGCTTGATTTCAGTGACTTTATGAAACTTTGGTGCATTCCCCCATGACTGGTAACACGCATTTTGCATGCCTGCAAAATCAGCACATATGGGTGATGTCATCAAGTACTGCTGCCAGCCTGAGACCCAGAATGCCCCTTCTATTTCAGTTGTAGTGGCCTCTGTGTGGCCTTGGCAGCTGAACCTTGGAAAGTACTTCCCTATATGGTTGTTTTTGAGCAGTCCAATAAACCACATGTTCAGGGTTATTATAGCAAAGGCCCCACTTCTTGGTATCAATTTTCTGTATTAGTTATTTCTCTTGCTGTGACAAAATAGTTGACAAAAACAACCTAAGGGAAGAAGGATTTACTTTGACTCACAGTGTAAGAAAGGCTGCAGACTATCATAGCAAGAAGGCATAGCAGAAGACAACAAGTTCATGTTACCTCCACAGTCAGGAAGCAGAGACAGATGAGTGCTGGCCCATCATCATGGGAGAGTGCCACCACATTCATAGTAGGTCTTTCCCTTCTAAGATAAATCTCATAGAAACACCCTCATAGACAAAAATAGAGATGTATCTCTCAGAGGCTCTAAATCCTATCAAGTTGATAATGAGGATTAGCATCAGAGTGGAGCATATCTGTAATCCAAGTTCTAGCAGTCTCAAAAACCAAGGGCTGGGAATACAGCTCAGTGGGAGAATACTTGCCTAGCATATACAAGGTTCTGGGTTTAATCCCCGTTACGCTCATACTCACCCCTCTCCCACACACACATCAAAGATCCCCCACTCTTTCCATGTAAAATAGTCTGAGTACAGAAGGGCTCAGTGGATGACAACACTAAAGCTGGCAGGTCTCCAAGCATGTTCGAACTTGTAGTCCACCTAAGGTACCTGATTTGGCAATGATGACAAGGCAAGCATGGGATGCCACATAAGGACATTTAAAAGGAGGAGGCAGAAATTATATTCGAGGGGAACACCTAGTTTTTCAAATCAGAGGGAATATATTGCTGTCTGAAGTTTTTCTGCCCAAATCAGGCCCTATTAAGGAAAGAGCTGCATGATCCTTCCTGACTGTGGCTTTTTGCAAATGGCAATACACTTCAGTTTCAAGACACAAAGGCCAAAAACATCATGAGACAATACAGAAAACATAGTAAAGGGAGTAAATTCTGGAACTAACTACCCACATTCAAATCCCTGTCTTGCCACGTGCTACCTGCATACCTTGGCAACTTATTTAGTCTTTCCATGCCTCCATTTCCTCTGTTAGCACTAGATTCGTTGACATATATAAGCATATAAGGCATTAAGTGCTTGCTATTATGACTATCTTTTAAACACGTAGAACTAGTCTTTCCAGATAGCCTTACCATCATCTGCATTTGCCATCAATCAGATAACATAGTACCTGCTACATGCCAAGAACTATGATAGATACTGGAGGGTATGAGAAAGTGAATGAAGAATGGTTCTGAGCTTTGGGGATGTAGCTCAGTAGTAGAATGTCTGGCTAGGTCTATGCAAAGCCCTGGATTTGATCTTCAGCACTGTAGGAGAAGGAAGAGCAGGAGCAGGATAACAATGATGACATTTGCATTTAATTAATAATCAGGAAAAGTTTTGGAATAAAAGTAGCTCAAAAGTATAGGCTTAAAGTGGGGCAGCATCCTATGTCCACACATCAAATTCAGAGAGAAGCTGCCTAGCCATGTGTGGGCTTTGAATGAAAATGTCCCCACAGGCTCATAGGGAGTGGCACTATGGAAGTGTGGCCTTGTTAGAGCGTGTGTGGCCTGGCTGGAGAAAGTGTGTCACTGGGGTGGGTTTGGAGATTTCATTTCTTCGCTGCTCATCTCCATCAATGTCACCATCAGCCTACTCCAAATGATCAAGGCCTTCCTTAGTGAAAAGCGTAAATAAAGAAAAACAAATTGCTTATAATACTCAAATATCATCTCCCTAGTGAGAGCTTTTGTGGTGTGATAGCTAATCACTATTGTCAACTTGAGGTAGTTTAGAATCACCATGGAAACAAAACTCTGGGCCTGTTTGTGAGGGAATTTCTGGATTAGCTTCCTTGAGAGGACCTGCATGTGGGTGGCACCATTTCTCTGGATGGGACCCTAGACAGAAGGAAAACAGAGAATAAAAGCAAGCTGAGCACAAGCACTCTCCCTTTGCTTTCCTGGCTGCAGCTGCCTCATGCTCCTGCTGCAGTGACTCTCCCACACTGTGAGCCTTGAACTGTGAGCCAGAATAAACCCTCCCTCAGTTGCTTTGTTAGGAGGTATTTTTCATCACAAAGAAAAAAAGTAACTTTTTTCAGAACATTTATTTTTAACTCACAGTATACTAATTAATATGTACATTCTTTTCAACAATTTATTATTTATTTTAAATAGTTTTTACGTGTGTGTGTGTGTGTGTGTGTATAGTGCATAAATGCTTGTATGCCATGGTGTACATGTAGAGGTCAGAGGATAACAAGTGATAGTCAGTTCCATCAGTCAACTGTGCACTTTTTTTACTGTCCATCTCCTCTTAGAATAGCATCTCTGTGAAGATAACAACCATTGTGTATTTTGATGAATAAGATGTATTAGGAAAAAACTGCTTGAGCATGTAGTAGGCTCACAATAAAAACTGTTCAATAGATCATTACATGAAGCACAGACATCACCTAAAGATCACTGTAACAATCCCACATCGTAGGTATTTTAATCCCATTTTCAAGATTAAACAAATAGATACTACTAAATTCAGAGTCTAAATCATTAGCTCAGGTGAACTGGTTAACTAGGGTAAAGCTGGGCCCTAGTTTCCCATTTCCAAGAGGGCTTGGCAGTTTGCTTTTGTCAACATATTGGTGTGTCTCCAGAAAGGACAAGAGACTGGTGGTTTGAATGTAACTGGGCCCCATAATCTCATAGGGACAGGCACTATTAGGAGGTGTGGCTTTGTGGAGTAGGTATGGAGTAGGCCTTGTTGGAGAAAGTGTATTACTGTGAAGGCAGACTTTCAGGTTTCCTATACTCAGGATGCTGCCCAGTGTCTCAGTTGACTTCCTGTTGTCTACAAGATATACTATCAACTACACAAGAGAAATTCAGCCTCAAAACAAAAACAAAAACAAAAACAAAACAATAACTCACAAATCTAGCCCACCTTCCACAGCTGCATCAGAATCTTTATAACAATGCCCTAATCGTTTTTAAGTAAAGGTGAGGAACTTAGAACTGGAGATTCTAATGACAGATTCCATGCCTCTCTTCTGAAATATTTGGGACCAAACTGTTGTGGAGTCCAGAGTTTTTTGTGGAAAATTTGCATATACATAACATGTTATCCAAATATGAAATTTAGTTATATTTCATATAACTTTTACATATCTGGCCAGAAAGTAATTCTATACACCACCCTCAGTCCACCCCCCACCACCACCCCAAGACAGGGTTTCTCTGTGTAATCCTGGCTGTCCTGAAACTGCTTTGTAGACTAGGCTGGCCTCAAACTCATCGATTCTACTGTTTCTGACTCCTGAGTGTTAGGACTAAAGGTAAGTGCCACGATCACCTGGTTCTATACAACATTTCATGTAATTTTATGAATTGTACCAAGTTTCATAGTATAGAAAATTTTCTAGTTGTGACATTGTTTTGACGTTAACATTTTGTTTGTTTTTGTTTGTTTGTTTTGAGTCAGAGTTTCTCTGTGTTACAGATCTAGCTGTCCTGGAACTCACTCTGTAGACCAGGCTGGCTTCACAGAGATACACTTGCTTCTGCCACCCAAATGCTGGGATTAAAGGCGTTTGAAAGGGTATTAACATTTTGGATTTTGGAGGGATGCTCAATCTGAAAGAAATCTTTCAATATATATCTTTCAATTTGTTTCAATATTAAACAAATAGGGAAATTAAAGGCAATGAGTCATTACATCAAACATATACACTAATAAAAAATCAATAATTGATATGATCCCCAAGGGACTACTAGCACATATATGTTTATTGCTCTACTATCCACTACAGCTAGGAAGCAGACACAGTCTAGATGTCCCAGCACTGGGGAGGCAGAGGCAGGTGAATCTCTGAGTTCGAGGTCGCCTGGCCTACTGATCAAGTTCCAGATATTTTATTTTTATATATGTGTTCCTGTATGTGTGTGCATGTATGTTCATGTGTGCACATACATGCATGTGTATTTATCTCTCTTTCTCCCTGTCTGTGTGTGCATGTGTGTAGAAATCATGAAATTAGAAGGACCATGAAAGGTAAAAAAAAAAAAAAAAGGTATTGGGGAGGGTACAGAAAAGGAAAAATAGAAGAAAAAAGAGGGAGCAACAGATATACATGATAGAATGTACAAGAGGGATGAATGAAGGAGGAAGAGGCTTCGGGGACGGGGGAAGGGGCAATGGGTTAACAAAAGTATGCAAAAATCTCACAATGAAACCCATTACTTTACATACTATTTAAAAATAAATAAAATTCAAAAATGAACTAAATTGAGTAGAGGGAGTATGCTAGGACAGCCTACAGCCTAGAGAGGTTAAATAACTGACTGGTCCAGTCTCAGAGGGAGGCAGCAGCAGATGGAACAAGACCACACATCTATCTCCTGACTCAAGATCCCACACTTTATCACAGTCTCAGCAAAACAAATTCTGGGGATGGAGTCAGCATACAGCACCTCATGAACCACGGGGCCCAGCAGGAAGTCCAGGTGCTGGCACAGCTCTCCCAGGTTGGCTAAGCTGCTGGCCCTGTGTATAGCATCTGGATCTTTCACTCCCCGCAGGAATGTATGGATCAAAGGTTCTCGGTATTTTGAGACCATGTCCCCTGTAGAAAAAATAAAAAATAAAAATCCTTTACATTTCAGCTCTTTAGTGAAGGACTAGAGATAAAATCATGGCATACTGCATGATGCCTTACTTTCCAGTGGACATATATAACCACTAAAAGTCACTCACAGAGCTGGGCATGGTGGCTCACACCTGTAGCATAGTACTTGGGAGACTGAAGAAAGTTCTCGTGTTCAAAATCAGCTTGAACTCCACAGTCAGCTTCAAGGCAGACTACGATATACATTGAGACTTCTCTTTGTTAGATATGCTAATGTTCTCTAGATATAAAAATTAATAAAGCATCATCCTTAGCCTTTAAGAAGTTTAGATGGCAGTTCAAATAGACAAGTGCTGACCACTGTAGACCTAATACATTCCATGAGGTTCTAAGTCTTACTCTGCCCTGTTAACATCAACACAGACTCAGTGATGACTCAGCCACAGTCTATTTTCAGCACAGAAAAACAGAATATACTCAAGGCTGGGGATGGAGCTCAGCTGGTAAAGTGCTTGCCTAACTGGTTTAAACTCAGGGTGGTGGAGACCTGTAATCCTAGCTCTCAGAAGAGGCAGGAAGACCAAAAGTTCAAGGTGATCTTCAACTACATAGCAAGTTCAAGGACACTTGGGACACATGAGACTTTAAAAAAAAAAAAAGTTGTTCAAAGAATAAAGAAAATAAACATAGCTGAGATCAAACAGGCTGTTTGATATTTAAGTCCTATAATATATTGCATTTAAGATATTTGCAATTAGAAAGAAGATATACTCTTCTACTTTTCTCATTCTATAGAGTGTACTATAGATCCAGAGTTGGGTTCTAGTTTGGTCTCTGCTCCACTTAATAGTGTGACCTTGGGCAATACACTTCCCTTCTTTGAACATAGTAGAGATGAACCAGTGAGACAAGATGATTCTTCTGGGTACAAATCTGTGGGTTTGTGAGTCATTTAGTTTAGTTAAAGGAGAATGAGAGCTAAGAGTCCCAGTAAAGAGGAGGCAACATTCCTAAGTCCTGTCGTAAGAGTTTGTGTAGGTAAAGCAAGTAGGTTCTTTGTCTAGAAGAAAGGCACAAGAAAATAAAAGAAGTCTGGAAATACAAAAGGAAGAGAAATTGCAGGCTAGAAAGACTGAACATATGAGAACCAAATTAGTGGTTAATAATTCAGAGACTTAAAATCAAAATAAATGGTAAAGAAAATACATGCTAAGTTAATTGGTTACTAGTTTATTGTTATTACTACTATAGTTAGGGCTTTACTATAGTTTGGGTTGGTCTGGAACTCATGATGTAGCCCAGCTGGCTTCAGAGTAATGGCAGTGCTGCTGAGCTTCTTATAGATGTAAGGCAGCATAGTTTATTATTTTTATATTTAAACTTAAAATTAAAAGATCATGTGTATGTATATATGCGTACCATGTATTAGGCCAGAAAAAGGCATCAGATCCTCTGGAGCTGGAGTCTCAGGAGGTTGTGAACCACCTGCTGTGGGCGCTAGGAACTCAACTTAGGCCTATTAGAAGGGCAGCAGGCACTCTTAACCACAAAGCCATCTTTCCAGCCCATTATATTATTATTAGTTTTTTGGCTTTTTTTTAAGACAGTCTCACATATTCCAGGCTGCCCTCAATCTTGCCATATAGCAAAGACTGGTCTTGACCTCCTGATCCTTCTGGCTCTACTTGCCACATGCTGGGAGTACAGAGCTGTGTCACCCTACCTGATTCCTTAATTTATTCAGTGCTAGGGATCAAACTCAGAGCCTTGTGCATTCTACCATGAAGTTACATCCCAACCTAATTTGTTAAGTTATAAAATATTTATTAAGCATGTACTATATTACAGGCACTGTCTTAGGTACTGAGATCAATTACATTTACAAAAAAGAAACATCATCATCACCACCACCACTACCACCACCATCAGCAGCAACAGCATTATTTTATTTTATGGATAAGAGTGTTTTGCCTGCATGGATGTCTGTGCACCATGTGTATGGAGGCCAGAAGAGGGTGTCAGATCCTCTGGAACTAGAGTTACAGATGGTTGTGAGCCACCATGTGGGTTTTAAAACTTGAACTCAGGTCCTCTAGAAGAGCAGCCAATATTTACCACTCTCCAACCCAGAGTAGTATCATTTCACTCAACCTGACAGCATGGTGTTCCTGGTATGCCTTTTCTCTCTGTTACTCATTACTCAGTTCACTCACTATTATTCATTGTTCATTTGTTACAATAAGGATTTGAGACAACTGACAATAGATAACACTGAAATCAGGCATCATTAAAAAACATTTTTTTTTTTTTTTTTTGAGACAGGGCAGAGAGTCCAGGCTGGCCTCAAACTCCCTAAATAGTTGAGAATGACCACGAACTTCTGATTTTCCTAGATCTTCTTCCCAAGTGCTGGAATTGCAGAAATGTATACCATGCCCAGCTTTATGTGGAGATCAAGCCTAGGGTTCTGTATATACTCAGCAACTTCCCACCACTGAGCTACATCTGCAGCCCTAAAATACTTTACAACTCCACAGTAAGTGAGGATGCAGACTTCAAGCTAAGCATAGTTATTGTAAATGAAATCAAAATTTAATTTAGTAATGTTGGTAGCCAAGTCAAAAAAGGAAAACAGAACATAGCTCTCATTATCCAATAAAACAAGGAACAAAAATTTAGAGAAAAACTGAAAGAGTACTAAGGAGTGTCTCATCAATTTAGCCAGCAAATCTCTTTGGGGGCAGGATGGGTGGGCAGAGGTAGTGTTGATAATTAAACTAAGGTTTCACACGTGCCAGGCAAGCACTCTACCACTGAGCCACATTCCTAACCCTGATGCAGCAAATCTTAAGTGGACACCAACAATATCATAATTATGTTCTTAAATAATATAGCATGATCAGGGCAGAGAGAGGCCCAGTGGTTAAAAGTATGTATAGCTCTTCCAAGGGACCTGGCTTCAGGTCCCAGCACCCACATCAGGTAGCTCACAACTGCCAGTGATTCCACCTCAAGGGGGTCTAAAACCCTTCTTCTGGCCTCTGTGGGCACCTGCACTCTTGTGCACATACCTACATAATTAAAAATAAAATTAAAATCTTAAAAAATGTAATAAGCCCTAAATAAAATTTCCAGCAGAAACCAACCCTATGAAGAACAACAGAGCTCAAGTGGGGTTGTTGAGAGCCAGGGTAAGTGCTCACCCAAAGCTCTCAGATGAACAGACTTGAAGGGAAAGCCACATGAGGGTAGAGGGGGAAAATGAAGGAGAGAACGAACTACAGAAGCCGTATTCCTACCATTCAACTATGGTAACAGACTGATAAGTAATGCTCATATTACATTTATAGAAGTCATATGGTTGTTTACACTTACCTTCTGCCAAAGTCATGTGCACTCTCAGTACATTAACAAAGCTATAGCATAGCATTTGACTTACATAAACTGCTGCCCTTACCTGAGTTTCCCAATTCCTTTCCAAATGAACAACCAACTGTACTCTCCACCAACCCATCACCACCTATGCCTCAGAACCAGAAGTCTCTGTGGGTCAGCACCTCAAGACTCTGCACTGTACCCAGTCAGCTTGCTCTGGCCACTTGCCACATTGTTTCATGTATATTACATTTGTCAAATCTTTGCTTAAATTTGGTCTTAGTAGGGGACTTTCTGGGGGCTCTAGTTGGTGCTAACTAATCTTTTCTTTCTCTTGCTCCTACCATGCCATGTGACTGAGATCTCAAGAGTGCTTGTATCTCAGTCTCTAGGTAGAATTGACTGTGACCAGGTTTCTATGGAGGACAAAATGAATGTACACAATCTAAGAACACAGCCTTCACTGGGCAGTGATGGTATACACACCCACCACTCGGGAGGCAGAGATAAGTGGATGATTTTGTAAGTCCCAGGCCAGTCTGATCTACAGAATAAGTTCCAGGACAGCCAGGGCTAAATAGAAAAACCCTGATTTAAAAAAAAAAAATCTATATTAGGCATTCTTAATTTGGACATTTCAATGTGTCCAATGTTGTTATGTGTATTGCTGATATGCTTCCATTCTTCCTTGGAAACAGCACTCTAATTCTGTCCAAGTACCCAGTTTTCATTCCCTTCCTTTGTGACTCCATGCAGTCTCCATTGGTTTGAGTGAATGAATGATAGTGGACACAGCTCTGTGTTAACTGGCTTACGCAAGGGCATATGATATGACCAGTTCTGGACAATAGGGTGTGAAGGAAAGTCTTTTGAAAGACAGAAAATGCATACAAGGACATTCAAACTATATGGTCTTAAAGACACTAAAGGATAAGACCTAAAAAGTAAAGGTGGCAGAGCAGAAAGATGAAAGAAATCTGGCCTTGGATGATGTCACTGAGCTGAGGAATTACCCAGCTAGACTTTGTGTCATAGGTGGAAGCTGACTCCTTTTGAAACCTGTTCATGGTAATTTTTATTACACGCAGCCAAAACCATTCTGACTGGCACGATGTCAAACTAACTTCTTAAACTGTAGAGTACATCTGTGTCAGTTTCACAGCTTATAATACAAAACCCAGAAATGTAAATTGCCAAAACTAAGAAACTTAGTATTTTTATATTATATTTAAAGGTTTATTTTTATTATTTTAAAATTATATGTATATGAGTGTCTGAGTATACGTATATTTACCTTGAAGTCCAGAAGAGTAGCTGAATCCCCTGGATTTGGAGTTACAGGTGGTTTTGAGCCACCATGTGGGTGCTGGAAACTGAATTTGTATCCTCTTCAAGAGCAGCAAGCATTCTTATGAACTGAGCCACCTATCTAGTCTCTCTTAAAATGTTTTATATCTTGACTCCAACACTTATTAGTAAAGTGGTTTCCAAGTTACCTAAACTAATATCCAATAAAAGAAAAATTAAACTCAGTAATTTTTCCTTTGTTTAAGGAAAATTTTAACTGAGTCAATATCTTGATGTCCAGCATGATTCTATTTGCACATTTTCTCTCTCTCTCTTACACACACACACACATTCCAAAAAAGCTAAGTCATCTTTAGACACCTACTGATTTACTTAAAAAACAAAAACCCACTATTTCCATTAGCAGCTTAGGAGGACAGGTTATATACTGGGGTATAGTTCAAACCTACATGCCAACTCATTTAATTGTAAGATGAAATTGGGGCCCTAAGATACCCACTGTTTTTCCTTGGTGTCTACTTCACAACAACAGCACACTTACCCCATCCAGAGGGGCTTTCCTTTCTTTCTTCCCCTTCACCTGGATGAGATGCTCCCTTCAGTTGAACTTTGAGTTACCATCTCTAAGACCTTTCCAGACCTTTTGTCTGGACAATGGCACACAAGTGCCCCTGACCAGGCAAACATCCACTATTATCTTTGTCTTAACAATATGCATGTCTATGGTTTTATGAAGAATGCATTTCCCACCATTACTTTCAGAAAATACTTTCCACAGACATCAGCTACAGACTGGAAAGATACCTGGGAAGCCGAAGCTGGAAAGGTGCCATCTTTCCCTCTGGCATGTCCAAACAGCTCAAGGGAGGTGAACACAGCAAAGCCTGGGTAGGTCCTGGTCAGCCCATCTGTCACAGTCTAGCTCTATGGGCCTTTACTTCAGGAAATGATAACAACATTTGGTTATCTGCCATTCCCTTTCTTCCCCAAAAGTCAGCAATCACCTCACTAAGAAATAAACAGCTGCATATCCAAGGAAATTAGGGAGGAATTTAAACAACTTCATAAAAAGAAATTACTTTAGTAGGTAAAAAATTAAGTACATAGCAAAAAGAAAGTGGAGAAGAGTTAATCCTGCGTTGAACTTGCCCATCTAAGATGTAAAATAGTCAAAACTACACGTGTTTCACATTACTAAGTCAGTAGCTGCAAAAAGGAAGTTCTTTTCCTCAGCCCTTTAGTTTAGGAATTAGCAAATCCCCAGGCACAGGGTCGCCTGCTGGGCCACGTGACATCTCAGAACACTCCTGCTGATCCAAAGCGGCCAACAGGAGATGTGATAAGATCTGATCTGTCACCTGCAGCTTCTGTCCATGCTACCATAAACCGACTTGTTGCCATGCGTCCCAGTGTAAACAGATTGCAGTTCTGTCAAGGTCACGAGAAAAATCAGCTCAACATGGCATATCTAACAGGCAAGATTTCCTCTTTGAAAGCCATTTAGAAAATTAAACAATTTAAATGCAATTAACTTTCGATGGAATTCATCATTTTTAAAAAAACATGGGTAACTTCTGATCTATTAACAATCACTTTTTGGCCTTGAATGTTCCGTGGCTCAAGGGAAATCACTTCCGATTTCATTCCTTTCCTTTTCACTGCTGCTGATAAATATGTGGATCATATGGAGCACATAGGCACAGTGACGGCCAGACACTAGTGAAACAATGCCGTGAGCATGGAGGCTGTTTCAGCTACAGGAGACCAGTGTGCCCATCACTTGTTTAAGGAACTACAATTTTGAGGTAGGAGGGAAAAATTATTACAGCCTTGTGTCACAAATGACTAAAGAAAACTTGAAAAGAGGTTGCTCCTAGGTCACCAGCTATGGAAAGGCCGACTCTGGTTCCCAGGCAGAGGGCTTTCTCCTGCCACATGGACATTTACTTGGCTCCCCATTAAGAACAGCAGGAACTTCCGCTCTAAAACAAAGGGCACGAACGTGGCCAACTGACTACTCCATATCTCTGACATTTCAAGGTCCTTATAATCTTCATATTACTTTGTTTAACTTTATAAGGCATGGGTAGGAGAGAAGCGGTGCTCAAGTCGAGAATAGAACATAAACAACAGGGCACAATGGGAGCAGGGGCCTTTAGTTCATGGTCAGACACAGAACTGCCACTTAACAGTAGAGGAAGGGCTGGGATCCTACTTATTCTAGGATGAAGAGAACAAAAGATTCCCCAGCTCTTATTTTCAAAAGTATTAATTACCTGTTCCCTTCTTTCTTAGTTTCAAGACTAAACACTCTGATTACCTAACCAGAGGAGAGTACTGGTAAATGGCCTTCTGAAAACTGGTGAAGCCATGTATTGATGTGCAGGGAGGGCACCATGGAGCGTGACTGCTAAAGCCATGCTCTGTCTTGACGGGGCTTGTCAGGCAGACAGGTCACAATCCTACTCTACCAGAGGTCCTGAGCAGGAATGCTGGGTAGTTCCTGGTTGGATTACCCCTACTGTTGTCTGCATGTCAGGCCCCACTCTTTTCCCTACAGCAGTTGATCTGCTACTTTTCCATTCATCCTGCCATCTTCTTTTGTAAGGTAATATAACCAAGAGGTGATCCTGAACCATAGGAAGATTTCCAGGCTCACTCCTGACTATCTCACTGCATCTTAGAGCTTCATCATGTGAACTACCATAGAAAAGATGATTATAGATGCAAATCATATGCATACTTTGACAGCCCTTCAGTGAGACCATGGCAAAATCCCTGTGGGCCAAGGCATTAAACATGTAGAAGTTAAAATAGGTTGGGGCAATGCAGCCCAGAAATAAGACTGCTGTTGGTACCAGTACTCTATCAAGAATGCAGATGCAGATGGAGAGGACAAGACCAGGCTGCAGAAACACATACAGACAGCTTTCCTGAACAAGGAGGAGCTGACGGGCCCCCAGACTGATAGCTGGGAAGCCAGCATGGGACTGACTCAGGCCCCCCTGAATATGGGTCTCAGCCAGAAGGACTGAGCAATCTAAGGGACCTCAGACAGTGGAGCCAGGATGTATCCCTGGTGCACAAAAGGACCTTGCGAACACATCCCCCATGAAGGGATAACTGCCTTAATCTAGAGACAGGAGAGAAGCCCTAGTCCCTACTTCACATGACCTGTCAGATCTACATGACCCCAACTGGATGGCATTCCCCTACATATGGAATTGGGGTGGGGGGATGGGAGGGTGGTTAGGGTGCATGTGAGAGGGCAGAGAGGGTAAAAGGGAGGGAGGGAGAGGGAACTGGGATCAACATGTAAAATAATAAATAAATAATAATAATAATAAAGGAATGTTTTAAAGGGGCTGAAGAAATGGCTTAGTGGTTAAGAACACTAGCTGGTCTTCCAGGGGTCCTAAGTTCAATTCCCAGCAACCACATGATGGCTCACAACCATCTGAAATGAGATCTAGCACCCTCTTCTGGCCTGCAGGAATACATGCAGACAGAACATTGTATACATGATATATGAATAAAATCATTAAAAAAATATTTAAAAATTAAAAAAATATTTTAAAGACACTGAGAACACACCTTACTTTAAAATATTTCCTTAAAAAGTTATTTTAATTATGTGTATATGAACAATGTCTGTGTACATGTATGCAATTGCCAATGGAGTCAGAGTCTCTGGAAATGGGACTACAAGTGGTCATGAGCTTCCTGACAAGGATACTGGGAACTCAGGACCTCTGGTAGAGTAGTATACACTCTTAATTGCTGAGTCTTCTAGCTCCCTTCCAAATATTTCTACTAATGAGGTTGCTGAGTGGTTAAGGTGATGGACTGGCAAAGAGTTCATTATTAACTGCTCTGTTCAGATTCTAGTTAACCATTCAAACTCCATTCCCTTGGATCAGGCAGCCCACTAAATAAAAATGCAAAACAATCCTATGATAATACAATAGGAAGCTGTTATTTACACATTAATAAATGCTTCAAATGTTTTTGTTTGTTTGTTTGTTTTCAGACAGGGTCTCAAAAATCTCTAGCTAGCTTAGGATGACCTGCTTCCACCTCCAGAGTGCTGGGATCACAGACAGGCATCATCAAACCAGTTTCTATAGTGCTGGGGATGGAATCCAGGGGGTCATGCATACTATGCAAGCACTCTATCTACTGAGCTATAGCCCTTGTCCCAGTACAAAACCTGCTTTTTATAAGCTGTGGAAGAATGAGGAAGATTTGAAGATGGAACAATTTTTGAAAACATTACTTTCTTGTGATGCAGATCTACATAAAGATTTGTACAGAAAAGTTTTAAATGGAAGATAGAAGGCGGAAGTGGACATGAGGTGTCGAGGGAGTGACTGAGGCCCTAACTCATACTTCAACTTGCAAAAGGATATTTTCTTTCCTTCTCTTCAGAGAGCAGTGAGGTGCAAATAAGACCAGAGATAAATATCTTCTTGACAGAGCCAAACAATGTACAGGAAATTCTATCAGTGGGTTCTTGGCAACCCAATGTGCTATATCTTGTAGGTTTCAACAGGAGGGGCCCAGGATGCTGTAGTTATGTATTAACTGAATTAATTATTCCACTTCAACAGCTCACTGACCCCCAAGATGGGCTTCAATCTGCACAGTTACCATGTATGGAAACTTTGCAATGAGAAAACTATACAGACAAGACAAACAGATCCATCTGTTCTCCTGAAAAGGGCCCCAAGCAGTAACAGACTCAGAAAATTTCTTCAAGGGTAAAATTTAAAATCCAGAAATGTGATCACAAGAAGGAAAAGTCCAGATTTATAAAAAGTCTTTCTAAAAGATGAAAGAGGATGAAAAATCTAGACTTGAATGAAGATTTTTTGCATTCTGTGATGATGAAAGTATTAAAACTATTCAGATGACTTAATGAATTTAATTTGCTACATAACCTTTTCAAAGTCATCCAAGCATGTCAAAGAGTTAGCTTCTTAACAGTGTGTCTGTGCTGCACGTGTGTATGTATAGGTGCACTCACCTGAGTGTGCATGTGTGGAGACTACAGGTTGATGTCAAGTGTCTTCTTCTATTGCTCTCATTTGAGTTTTTGAGATAGTGTCTCTCAGTGGCCCCGAGTTCACCATGCTGCCAAGCTCCTGAGATCTGTCTCTGCACATTGTCCTCCAGTGCTGGGGTTACAACTATGTGTCTTACCTGACTTTTATATAAGTACCAGGGATCCAAACTCAGATCCTCATGTTTGTGCAGGAAGCATTTTACAACTGAACTCCAGACCCAGGTTTATCATATTGACAAATACAAATTAGAAAGTCTATGGTCCAACACTATAATTTTACATTTAAACTTTTTTGTTTGTTTTTTGAGACAGGGTTTCTCTGTAGCTTTGGAGCCTGTTCTGGAACTCACTCTGTAGACCATGCTGACCTCAAACTCACAGAGATCCACCTGCCTCTGCCTCCTGAGTGCTGGGATTAAGGGCGTGTACTACCACCTGGCATGTTTAAATTATTAACAGAGGTACTGGAAAGGTGGCTCAGCAGTCAAGAAAGAGCACTGGCTGCTCTTCCAGAGGACCGAGTTCCATTCTCAGTGTCCACACTGTAGCTCACAACGGTCTGTAACAACAGTTCCAGGTATCTGATGCCCTATTTTGGCCTCTGCAGGTACAGACACATATGCAAGCAAACCACCCATCCACATAATAAAGTCAACAGAGATCTTTAAGTGCTGAGAAATCAATAGAACTACATGAAGTTCTATAAGAAAAAAAAATAGTATTTTCTCCCTAGAGGAATAATGTCTTTTAATCAGGTCTTTGATTTAGTCTTTTGCAATTTTAACAATCAAAATAAATGCAAAGTCTACTGCAAAATTTGCAAAGAGAAGAGTGAATTGGGTGCTTAACTGTTCCACATTATCTCACATGTACAATGAAGCAGAGTCTAAATTGGAATAAGGGAATGAGCTGAAAAAACAAGTATGACAACACCAAAAATAAAAATAAAAGAATAAATTGCTGGAGCATGAACGTACAATTAGTTTGTTAACTTTACAGAAAGGATGCCTTGCCAATGGCATCTGATACCTTCCAACCAGTGACTCATGCAGCTGGTCATTTCAAGACAAGAATTGCAAATCCTACTCAACCTCTCTCTAAAGAGATCAAATTATAAAAGGTAAGGGTTCCATTTCTGAACGTGGGATATAAAGTTTTATATGGGGAGAACAAACAAAAACCTAACACAGGAATAATTTAGAAAGATGAGTAATTGTTGAAAAGCAAACAGTGAAGGGTTGCCAAAGAAACGCACTATGAATTTGGCAATGGCTCTCTAAGGGTCAGCAGGCCTTTTCTGTGAATGTGTCTGACTTGATTCACTTTCACTTGCCATACTTTTCAGCTTTGCAGCCACAGAAAATATGCAAATGAATGAGATTGTTTTGATGGAACTTTATTTGTGGACACGGCAATCTGCATTGAACATAATTTTGAAAGTATGACACAAAAGATTGTTCTTTCACCACTCCCTCCTCAACCATTTAAAAATAAGAAATTCATTCTCAACTCTTAAGATGTATGAAAGTGGCCAATGACCTAGATTTGGCTCAAGGGCCACAGTTTGTGGAACCCTACCATTCCCACACATATAGCCTCATCTCTTTCTTGCTACAAAAATAAATCCTTTGTTGCTGCTGTAGTCACCAATGTACACTCTATCCTTAAAACTTAATGCCATTATCAGGCAGTTGATTTTCTAATTTTACCAGGACAGGCAGGGCTACCAAGTGAGATCCTGTCCCTAGGACAAAACTAAACAAAACCAACCAATCAAATAAATATCATTTCATATCAGTTTTGGTTAAGGCCGGATCTTTCTAATTGAATCTCAGAGATTCAGTTTGATTCTAAGGAAGTCACTAATTCTTGGAACCAGTTACCTTTTCTCTAAAACTGGTAATTTTAGGACTAATAATCAAAACCAACTGTACATCATTTGAAGAGTTAAGTGAGTATGCATATTTGAAATGATTAGCCCAGCAGCTGATAGGAAATTTACGCTCTAGTTTGGCTTTTACCTTGGAGCCGGACAGGATGATCACACACTTCACAGTGATAGAGGGCTGCTTACTGGGAGAATAAGGAAATGTGATGCACTCACACAAAAACAAGACATCAAGCCATAGTTATCTACCTTGACCATAAAAGATACTGGTTCTAATCACTTTACATGTATAATCTGGTTTAACTTTATAACTGCCCAGTCAGGTAGTTGCTGTAACTATTCCTACTTTACTGATAAGGAGCAGAGAGATTATGTCTATTCTACATAATGTTAAGAGCCTAGAAAGAAACTTAAGGGAGCATGGCATATGGGTTACCATGCATACCCCTAACAAGGCAAAATGCAACCCAACGTTAAGTCCCATACACATCAAATTCTTATTTATCTACTCAATGGCTGCCACAGCAGATGGTCTGCCCTCTTCTCTTAGGTCTCTGAAAGTCCCACAATGGGAGTAAATATAGGAGTAAGTACATCTCTGTAATGATACTCATGTAATGTAGTGATTTCATATAATATCATTTCATTTGAGTCTTTCTCTCCCCAGCCCTTTCTTGTTTTTTCTAGATAGAGTTCCTCTTTGTAACAGCATGGATATCCTAGAACTTGCTTTGTAGACCTGGCAGGCCTCAAACTCAAAGATCTGCCTGCCTCCTGAGTGCTGGGATTAAAGGTGTGAGCCACCATGCCAAGTTCATTTGAGCCTTTCAATATCCTCTGAGAACAACTGCTGTTGGATGGATTATAACTATATCCATTAGATATTAAACAAAATGATGGCCATCTTTGCTCTTTCTCTGAACTTCTAGAATAGCTATTTTTTTAAAAAATCATTTTCAATACATACCTCTAGTCAAATCCTAAACTCTTCATGCCAACAACCTCCTAGTTATCTCTCTGACTCCAAATTCTCCTTTTTCTCATCCATCTTCCATGTCCCTGACATCCACACCTAAATCTCTTTCATTATGTTGTTTCCCAAATGCACATCAAATCAAGTCCAAATTATTCTGCCCAACTTTCAAGATCTTCTGTGGTATGGCCCCGCTGTCTCTCCATCTAGTCATATATCCCCAACACTATTTGCTACAGTAAACCAAAAGTGGAGATTAAAAATAATGAAATAAGAGCTGGCAAGATAGCTCAGGAACTGAAAACATATATTGCTCTTGCAGAAGACCTGAGTTCAGTTTCCAGCACACTGGGCACTCTCACAACTGCCTGTAATTCCAACAGACCTGGTGCCTTCTTCTGGCCTCTGCACCTGCACTCACATGGCACATATCACATGCATATACAAATAATTAAAATAAATACTTTTTAAAAAAAGAATAATAAGGCAGTCTCAGATATATACTAAGTTCAAGGCCAGCCTGGGCTACATAAGACCCTTTTAAAAAAAAAAGTGAAGATCGAGAGAGGAAATCACCAAACACCTACCTCTGTCTCCACATATATGAGTGGGTATAGCTGCATGCACATGTGTACACACCTACACTAACAACTGCACATCACAAGCATACTCCCAGCATCATACAGACACCAAACACATACACATAACAGACCACAACACAATATATGTATGATAAAACAAAGCTGAGGACTTTGGTCCAACAGCCTGAAACCAAATCCTATCAACAAAATAAGTCAAACTGAAAGTGGTTCTATCTTCAGCTAATTCTTCAGATGGTTCTACAGCTGAGCTTCCTTGTCCACAAAGAGGCACTCAGCTAAGCCCTGTCTAGGCTCCTACTTTACAGAACCTGGGACATAATATTTATTCCTTTAATTGATCATGTTTTCAGGTAATTTGTTTTGCAATAACAGGTGATAAAAATAAAATGAAATAGAGATACATGATAGAAACCAATAAAGCAGAAAGACAGAAAATAATTGGAGAAATTAATGAAACTGAAAAGCTGGCTCTCTAAAAAGGAGGGCACATCTTTAGCTGACTGGCCATGTTGAAAGAGAAAAAAAAGAATATTCAAATTTGCCAACATTGAGAATGAAGCAAGGGAAAGCACAGTAAAGCCTATAAACACCAAAATGATGGGAGAGTACTGGATTGATTTTAAGGTAAATTCAATACTTAGATAGTAGATAAATTCCTTTAGAGACATTAATCAGTAAAACTGACTTAAAAGAAAATCTGATTAGTCTTATGTCTGCAAAAGAAATTTAAAAACTTCCAGCTGGGCATAATGTTTTACACCTGTAATTTCATAATTTAAGAGGCTGAGGCAGAAGGATTGCCAGCATGGAGTAGGTACATAGTGAATTTTAGACCAGCCTCTGCTTCAGAGTGATATAACTGTTTTGACAAATAAAAAATAATCATCAACAAAAATTCTCTCACATTGAGGATTACAAAATATAAAGTATTTAGAAATAAACAGCTGGGAAGTTTATTTTTATAATTAATCTCAGCATTTGGGAGGCAGAGGCAAGCAGATCTCTGAATTTGAGGCCAGCCTGGTCTACAGATAGAGTTCCAAAACAGCTAGAGATACACAGAGAAACCCTGTCTTGGTTAAAAAAAAAAAGGGGGTGGGGTGGGGTAGGGTGGGATAGGAATAAGCAATGAACTCTGTTCAAAATCTTTTTAAAGAAATAGAACAGAAACCAATTCCTTAACATTTTGATGATGCAATTGCCCTAAAACAAACCCAAAACAATGTCTGAGACTATACACCATGGTCCTTTCACAAAAAAAGCACAAATACGCAACAAAATACTATCAAACAAACTAGTAGTATACTAGACTAAGTGGAATTTATCAAGGAATACAATGGCTTAGCATTAGGAAATCAATCACTTACTTAATACAAGCAAAGTTTGAAAATTCATGATCAATCTTACTAGATACTAATAATTAAAAGAAAAAAAAAACCAAACAAACACAAAACTCAGTGCCAGGTATGATTGTAAAATCCACCATTCAGGAATTGAAGGCAGGAGGAATATAAGTTTACAGGCAGTCTAGGCTATTAGCAAGATTGTTTTTTATACTTTTAACTAGGCAGAGGAGCCCTGATTAGACGAGAGAGAGAGAGAGAGAGAGAGAGAGAGAGAGAGAGAGAGAGAGAGAGAGAGAGAGAGAGTAAAATCTTGAATAAGATTCCTTAGGGCTGAGGATCTTAGAATACACAGGGCCTTAGGCTCAACGAATACAGCATTGTAGAAACAAACAGCATAAACAACAAAGAACTCCTTAACTTATTTAAAGTTAAACTTACTTGTGTGTGTGCATACATTTGCATGCCACAGCACATATGTGGCAGTCATGCATCTACCATGCAGATCCTCATACTTGGAGGCAAGCATTGAGCCCTCTCATCAGCCTAATGCAAAAAACTTCTAAAGGTGATTTACTTCACCATCTTTTGACTAGTCATACAGGTCACTTAATATTTTGGGTTTTTTGTTTGTTTGTTTTGTACTGGAAATAAAACACAGGGTCTCCTACATGCTAAGCAAGCACTTCCCCACTGGGCCACCCACTAGGTCAAAACTGTAGCTCCCTTCCTTCCTTCCCTCCCTCTCTTCCTCCCTCCCTCCCTCCCTTCTAGAAGGGTCTCCCTTTTTGAGACAGGGTCTTTCCATGTAGCTCTTTCTGGGCTGAAACTTGCTATGTAGACCAGCCTGGCCTCAAATTCAAAGATCTACTTGCCTCTGCCTCTCAAGTGTTGGGATTAAAGCTGTGTATTGCTATGCCTATTTTTATTTCTCCTTTGAAATATTTTCTTTTTTTTAGATTTTATTTATTTTTATGTACTGTGTATGGGTGGTTTGCCTCCACATACATCTGTGTATCATTTGCATGTAGTGACCACTGAGGCCACAAAAGAGGATCAACTGGAACTGGAGTTATAGACAGTTGTTAGTTGCTATGGGAAGGGGTACTGGGCATAAAACCCAGGTCCTCTGGAAAAGCAGCCAGTATGCTTAACCCCTGAGTCATTTCTCCAGCCTCTGGTATCACCCCCCCCCCATTTGTTTGTTGTGATTGTTTTAGACAGGGTCTCTGTATGCAGCTCTGGCTATCCTGAACTCATTAGGTTGACTGGGCAATCTGCAGATATCTGCCTTTGTCTCCATAGTGCTGGGAGTAAAGGTATGTGCTACCACACTCAGCTTCATATCTCTTAAAACAAGACAGTTTTAGCCTTTGCAATCAAAGCAAATGATAAATAACTTTCACTTTGAAAAAAAGTCACAATTTTAGTTGAATAGCTGGTGCAAATTGTGGCACATCATCCTTAAACTATTATGTAGCTACTTAAAAGTCATCCCCCTTGTCTTAATTACCAGGCTAACCCAACTTGAATTTCTCACAGCCTGTTAGACAAATCCAATTACAGGTGTCTCTCTGTATCTTTGAGGGCCCTGTTTCAAAATCTGCATTAGAGAAAGTCCCTTGTAAAACCTACGCATAGCTTCCCACATATTTTAAGTCATCTCTAGATTGCTTATAATATCTAGTGCAGTGTAAATACAAATAGCTGTTCTATTTTATTGTTTGGGGATAATTATAAGAAAAAGTTCATAGGGCTGGCTCAGTGGTTAAGAGCACTGGCTGCTCTTCCAGAGAACCTGAGTTCAAATCCCAGCATCCACATGGCAGCTCACAACTGTCTGTAACTCCAATTCCAGAGGATCCAACACCTTCAAACCAATGCACATAAAATGAATTTAAATAAACTATTTTCAAAAAAAGAAACATTTTTAAACATATTTAGTGCACACAATGTTTTTAAAAATGTATTTTTGATCTATGGTTGGTGAATTAACAGAAACTGAACATGTGGATATGAAGGTTGACTGTTTAATTTTCCTTTGTTTTCTATAATTAGCTGGAGGAAGATGGGTAGTCAGTCAGAGCAGGATCTGAAACTGAATACTCTAGTCTCTGGACAGATTATAGGTTTCTAAAACCAGATTATGGGCTTTATCCTGGAGCTGGATGGGCTGGTATAGACATGGATCCCAGGTTGCTCATCAGTTGAATGAACTTTGAGGGGCAAAGTGATTACTAACCCCAAACATAAAATCCAACCCTGCAACATGGAAAGGGGTTGACAGGGAGTTTTGCAAGTTTCAACAGTTAGATATACACCCTAAAGCTCAGACCCACCCTTTTTCTGGAATACAGAGTGTCTTAAGAGAAGACACTGTTTTGCCTCAGGATTCTGGGTAATTCCACCTGCCATGGTATATGCCAACAAAGATCTGTGATTGACTCCTCTGCTCTATCCTCATTCAAATCTGGATTCCTGATCTGTCCTACAGGCAAACTCCAGAGGAGCAGCGTGACTGTGGCCTTCCATTTCATTCTCCTCTTCAGAAGTGTCTGACACTGTAAACAGGAACTTGCCTGAGCTTGCTCATTAAAAGACTACATTCTACCCAAAAATAATTAAGAAGTGCTGTTTTTTTCTGCTTCATGACAACACTACCAGACTGCAGCTGCTAGGACAAGAGGCTCTCACTGAGTCACACATTCATGAGCCATCCCTGTCTCTCCCATGTTCCCTGGTTCACTGTGGAGCAAAGGCACACTGAGCTGGAGACAAACGCTGGGTTTGGAAGTTTAGTTGGAAGGCATGAAAAAAGTTTTCTCTGGGAGGCGTTGGCAGTCTCATTTGTTGCTGTTGAGATGCACATTTCTGAAGGAAAATCTTGCCCTAAAAATGAAGACTTATGAGAGAGAGAGAGGAGTCTCAAAAGCACACATGTACTGAACCTAATCATTTCTCACCTAGGAGCCAATTCTGCAAAAGGAATCAAAGGTTCACTAAAGGGAGTGAATAGAAAAATCAGCAGCATTCTCCTTGTAATCAGAAAGAAACTGGCAACAGCCTAATTAGAGAATTCTTCCCTAAAAAAATAACTAAATAAAATCATGGTCCATTCAACCGTTAATACAACTGCTAATCACTGTATTTTCAGGAAGGCATTTAATGATATAGAAAGACACTCATGAGCTAGGCATGGGAGTGCACGATTTGTAACCTGAGGAATGGATAGCTTGAGCTCAAGAGTTCAAGGCTAGCCTGGGCAACACTGCAAAACCCCATTAAAAAGAAAAAGAAAGAGAAAACAAGCCAGGAAGGAGGAAGGAAGAAAACAGACTTCCATGATGGCTCAGAAGGTAGAGGTATTTACTGCTAAGCCTGACAACCCTGGGACCTATGTGCCCAAAGAAGAGAATGGAGTACTGCATGCTCTCTCTCTCCCTCTCTCTTTCTCTCTCTCTCTCTCACACACACACAGAGAGAGAATAAATAAAATAAAAAAATAAGGTTAGATGAAAACAGGAATATAATATAGATATAATTCTGAGAAAAGAAAGCATTAAAACCTAAACTGAAGGCTGGCACCATAGCTCAGGTATAACCCATGCATGCAAGAAGCCCTAGGTCCAGCCCTTAGCATCTATTAGGAAATTAGAGTTTTAAACCATGTGGTTACTTCTACCTGGCAAATGATGAGCGTTCTTTTTCATACTTTCAAATATTTTCAAAATAACCTGAAATGACCATGAATTACTATATAATTAGGGGATGGGAAAGATCTATTTATACATATTAAAATAAAATAATGAATTAGTCTAGGCTTCAGCTTTTAGCTTTGACCACATTAATGTTCCCAAGTTATATTAGTATAAATACTTATGGAGCTGAGCCACACCCATGCTGACCAGATCACAGTTGGCAGGATCTGTGTGTGTGTATACACACGTGTCTACTTGTCTCTGTATGTATGTTTCTTATGTGTCTGTGAGTGTATATATGTGGGGGGGCATGTATGTCATGATGCCTATGTTGAGGTCACAGGACAACCTTAGGTGTCAGTCCTCACCCTCCATCTTGTTGGAGACAGGCTATTTTATTTACCACTGAGCATGGCAGGCTGCTGGCCTGTGAGCTTCCAGGGATGCACCTGTGTCCACTCCCATCTTGCTGTGGAAGTACCAGTATTACAGACACACCATCACATCTGATGTCGCATGGGCCCTGGGAATGAAACTCGAATCCTCAACCTTGTGTGGCAAGAACTCCTAGTCACTGAACCACCTCCTCAAACCCCCAAAACATGAATTCTAAAGCTAAGTGTGTTGAGTGCTTGTCTACAATCCCAGTACTTGGGAGGTGAGGCAGGAGGATAAGGAGTTCAAAGCCAACCTTGGCTACATAGTAAACTTCAGGCCAACTTGGATCACAAGGTTTTCAGATTCTGTCTAAAAAAAAAAAAAAGGGAGGAGGGCAAAACAACAAAAATGAAAATAAATGAATCCTGCTCTTTAACTGTGGTTTATTGCAGCTAAAATCTGTAAATGCAAAGGCTGGTCCCCATTATTCACACTTCCTCCCAACTTTTCACCTTACACCTCTGCTATGAGGTAAAAACTCTCTGAACTACCACACTAAAGTTATTTTTTCCAGACTGACAAGCTATTCTGTGCTAAGAACAAAACAGGAAAAACAAAACAACAATAACAAAAAAAAAAAAAAAAAAACATGTGCTGGGTGCACACTGCCACATTCAACTACATCTCAAGAAGAAACAGTTTCTTCTGGGTCCCCACAATGCTCTCATGCGCAGGTCTCCTCCACCTCTTACCATCACCTCTATAAACTCCCTGCTCCAACCCCTAGCTGCCCACAGATTTCCCCCATTAAGTGACTATTCAGTAAATGTTTGAGTTTACATGTCTGTCTGTCTCTGTCTCTCCCCGTGCTTGTCCCCTACCCCAAGATCTTGCCCAGCTGTGTGTGGCCCAGCTGGCTTTGAACTCCTGACCCCTTGCTCTAGGGTTCTCAGTTCTAAGGACAGGTACAACCTTCCACACTCACCTTAGCAAATGTCTTTGAATTGAACTACAATGCTGCCATTCCCAAGATGGAGTGGGTATGGAAGATATTCAAGATAAAGAATTTTGAAAGGACAGATACTGTGGAAATTGTGGTTTCAGATACTGTGGAAATTGTGGTTTCAAACTTGACAAAAATTAGACACAAATTCAGAATGGTTGACTGTCACTGTAGGCAGAACTGTTACTAGTTTTTGCATCAAAGATTTCTGACCAAAGCTTTAAACAGAAGCCACATACGAATAAAAAGCAGCCAGGCAGTGGTGGCACATGCCTTTAATCCCAGCAAAGGCAGATGGTCTCTGTGAGTTTGAGGCCAGCCTGGTCTACAGAGTGAGTTTTAGGATCTGAAAAAAATCAAAAGAACAGATGACGACAACAACAAAAAAAATCCCATAAATAAAAAGCAACTTCAGGTGGTCTACAGAGTTCTCTGTTACACAGAGAAATCTTGTCTCCAATGCCCATCCCAAAAGAACAACTTCAGGGGTGATGAGTATAACTCCACAGTGGTTGAGTGTGTGCCTAGCTTGTGTGAGGTCCTGGGTTCAATCCCTAGCATCAAACCCAAAAACTAAACCAAACAAATAAAAACAACAACAAAACAACTTTTATTTTCACATATTCATTAAAATGAGAAATAAATGTTTGTAAAGGTCATGAAATGAAATATCCCCTAAACACAGGAAATATTTAGTAGTTCACCTTATGGTCCATTAAAGAGGTAGAAGGAAGACAAAAGGGCTACAGCATAGATACAGTTTCTTCAAAGGTGGCCTACAGGCTCTAAGAACAGGTAGCAGAAAGCTATCCTTATAACACTGGGAGGAATAACTCAGAGGGCTCTTGCCTGTAGAAGACCATGGATTTGATCCTTAGCAACCCATATCAAAAGGAAAAAGATGTTAATGTGATTGATAGAAAACAGATGAAATCTGCTCTGTAAGAAATTTTCACATGTAAGAGAATTTGTAGATGTTTTATAGAAAGGAATGAATATTTTTTAAAAAAAATTTATTTTTAAGTTCTTTTCTCTCTCCTCTCTCTCTCTCTCTTTGTGTGTGTGTGTGTGTGTGTGTGTGTGTGTGTGTGTGTGTGTGTGTGTGTGTGTGAACATAAGTGCAGGTATTTGCGAAGGCCAGAGGCATCAGATCTCCCTGGTACTGAACTTATAGGCAATTGTAAGCTGCTAAGCTGCCTGATTCGGGTGCGAGGAATTGGACTTGGTCCTTAGGAAGAGCAGTACATGCTTCATCTACTAAACTGTTTCTCTAGCCCCCAGACATGAGTAATTTTTTTTTATGAAAGAGTAATTAACTCTTACTAATAACTGGAAATGAAACTTAGGTTATGAGACAAGTTGGCACTTATTTTACTTGGGGTACCAGAGAGACTCCCTAGGTTGTGGAACAGACAATTTGGGGTATGTCATTCATACAAAGATGCCCCCTGGAGTTTACACAGCTGTGAACAATCTGCAGAATGAGTGTTATAGTCTGACTTTAAGCAGTTAGTTGGTTATTTTTTGAGGCAGGGTCTCATAAAGTCCAGGCTAGGCCTCAAATTCACTATAAAGTGGAGGATATCCTGGATCTCCAGATCCCCCACCTCTGCCTTCCCAGGGCTAGGATTACAGAGAACGTGACCACACCCACTTTAATGTCTTACATTTTTCCAGTTTTTTTTTTTTTTTTTTTTAATGCAATGGTACATAATAGCCCTCAGGTTAGTGTCAATATCAACATTGGACCACACAAGAGGAAACAGGTGGGAAAACATTTGGGATGATTGGTAACTTAACAGTGTGTTAAGATTACATTTCTAAAAGTTAAAAAAAAAATGAATAGTTCCTTTAAAAAGACAGACTAAGCCAAAATCCTACCACAATGTTTTCTACATCAAAAAGAACAGGTAAAGATATATACATTCATACTTTAACAGTCATGGTTTGGGAGCCCTATCATCGATATAAGAAGTCATAAAGGGAAAGACAGATTTATCTACACTAAGCAAGAATATAAACAAACAAACAAAAAATAAACTGTATAATTCTATTTCAGAAACAAAACTAAAATATTAACAGCAGCAGAAGAAAATATCTTAAAATATCTTAAAATACACACACACTCTATAGTAAGGCTGGAGAAATGGCTCAGCAGTTATGAATACATACCACTCTTACAGAGGAACTGGGTTTAGTTCCCAGCATCCACATCAAGTGGCTCAAAACTACCTGTGACTCCAGGGCCAGGGCATCTAATGCCTCTTCTCTCCAAACCTTTTTAAAAATGAGATACTAGTTAGGTAGTGATGGCAAACACCTTTAATCCCAGCACTCAGGAGGCAGAGGCAGGTGGATCTCTGAGTTCGAGGCCAGCCTGGTCTACAGAGAGAGTTCCAGGACAGCCAGGACTACACAGAGAAACCCTGTCTTGAAAAAAACAAAATTAATTAATTAAATTTTTTAAATAAAATAAATAAATAAATAATAAAAATTAAACCCTTTCTGGGTTTGCTGATATTCTTCTATAATCCTAACATTTGAGAAGCTGAAGCAAGAATATTGCAAGTTTGAGGCCAGCCTGGGCTATACAGCAGAACTTGTCTTTAAAAAACAAAAAAAGCTATACCCATAAAGTCTCACCAACATGACTTCTTAAACACGACCTGAACAAGAACAGCAGTGCCATACTGGACAGGGGAAAGACCACAGGGCCTACACAAAGAACTACAGGCAACTCAGGAATGCTGAGAGTTGATGAAATAGTCTTTGCCAGGGAACAGCGTAACAATTGATTATCCAATACCAATGGTCATCTCTGAAAACATACACACAAAAAACATTATACAGACTGAGAAGGTTATATTTAGGAATATATATATATATATATATATATATATATATATATATATATATACACACACACACATATATATGTATATATATTCATATACACATATGCATGCAATAACAATGAGAAAAAAAGGAGGCCATGAATTTGAAAGAGAGCAAAGAGGGGTATATGGAAGGATTTAAAGGGAAGAAAGGGAAGGGGGAAATGATGCAGTTATAATCTCAAAAAATAAAAGAAGTAATAAAAAATTGTCAAAAACAAACAAAAAAAAATAGTCTTCATGAAACAATGTATCCAGGTAAAGTTATCTGTGATTACTTAACCCACAGCAGTCAACAGGTTTATAACAAATAGGTCCTACTGGAAAGACCAGAATCAGGCTCAGCATCACAAAGAGTGAGTTGACCCGACAAGTGTGTGCCCCTTAATCACCGCAACAGGGAAATTCAGAACATAGCACAGCTTAGAAAGTGTATCTGTACTTCCATCTAAATTCACAAATGTCTGGCTCTACTAGAAACAGGCATATTTAACAACATTAAAATGAGGTTCAAGAACAATCAAAGTAAACTCAAAATGACAAAAAATTCAGAACATTGTTTATCTTTGGGGCAGGGACAGACAAGAAAGGGCAAAAAGAAGCTTTTGGGGTTATTGGGCATTTCTGATTTGAGTAGTAGTATGGAGTACCATAGAATTACACTCTTGTCATCAGTTTCCTATTAACTGCTGACTATAGAATACCTTGAGGGCTTTTGTTTGTTTGTTTGCTTGCATTTTTTTTTTTTTTTTTTTTTTTTTTTCCAGACAGGGTTTCTCTGTGTAGCTTTTCCTGGAACTCACTCTGTAGACCAGGCTGGCCTTGAACTCACAGAGATCCACCTGCCTCTGCCTCCTGAGTGCTGGGATTAAAGGTGTGTGCCACCAATGCCTGGTTGCTTCTGATTTTTGAGACAGAGTCTAACTAAGTAGCCCTGGCTAACTTGGAACTTAGTATGTGGACCATGCTGATCTTGAACTCTGAGATCTGCCAGCTTCTGCCATCACATCCAGCCCAAGTTTTAAAAACAGAGAAATGAACTCTTGTTGATTTGCTACCATCACCCTGTACAGCTAGGAGCTAGGGATGAGGCCAAGAGCAGGTGGCACTGTACTGAGTCCTAGCTCCTTTCCCACCACTACAAACTGATGAGGGTAGGAAGAAGCAAGGCCCAGGCAATGCAACCGAGGTGTGTACCAGTCAAGCTTCATCAATGGTGTTCACAAGGACTCCACAACATTAGAGGAATAAGAATACTGCTTGTGCAAAATGAATAAGCCCTATTTTCCTTTAAAGGACTTCAAGTCAGTTTCTGTATGCACTTGGCACACTGGCACAGGTGACAGCACCTCATCCAAGAAGCTGAGGACCAGAGTCTTTCAGATTGTGTACTCTTCTGAACTTTTTGAATTTGAATACACAAGTATAAACACAAAATTCACTTCGATTTTGCATATCATTTGTATGCATAAAACCAAAAGTAATTTTATTTAAAATGTTTTTTGAATATAACAAATTTTTGTGGTATGAAATTTTCCAGTTATGACATCATAACAAGTACTCAAAAGGTTCAGATTTTGGACCATTTGGGATTTCAAGTTTTCAGATTATGGATGCTGCCCCATGATGTAAATGAGACAGTCAAAGCTGTGACTGGCCAGGGAGAATGGTGCACACCCTTAACCCCAGAACTAGGGAGGCAGAGGCAGGCACATCTCTGTGAGTTTGAGACCAGCTTGGTCTAAACAATGAATTCCAAGGTATCCAAGGCACATAGAGTCTCAAAGGAAAAAAAAAAAAAAAAAACAACAACAAAAACAAGCAAACAAAAGCTATGACTTGTGCTTGAGGATGGAAAATCAGAAGAGTGAGCTGCAAAGAGCAGGGCTGCCAGAATCTATGGGATTTGCCTTGAAAAGACAGGGCTGCCTGGGAAACAAGGCTAACCACAAATACATGTGAAGAGGAGTAGGGCTTCTCCTCACTCAGCCCATCCTTTATCCTTAACTCCACCCTCCCCCCAGGAAATGACCTGGCTGCCTGATTTGGCCTGAGCCACCTCTCCAGTGCCCCCTTTATGTTTTTGTTTTTGACTATTTTTGCAGTATCAGGAACTGAACCCAAGACCTCACACAATTTAGGCAAGCACTCTACCCCTGAGCTACATCTCCCATCCCTCTTTTAACTTTTGAGGTAGGGATTCACTAAGTTGCCCAGGTTGTTCTTGAACTCATTCTGTAAACCAGACAGGACTTGAACTCCATCTCAGCCTCCTAAGTAGCTGAGATTACAGTCCTGTATCACTAGACCCAGTTGCTTCCCTTCAATTTTATTATTTAGTATGAACATCCTCTTTTATACACATGGACACTGAAGCACCAAGAAGTAGAGAAATAAATAGCCCATGATCACTCAACTAGCCAGAAGCAGCTCAGGACAACAGCCCATGCTGCAAATACAACTCTCAGTCAACAAGCAGAGAGCAACTTCTTCAAGTTGGTGGTTCAGTTTTCACACTACCATTCATCTGGAAGGAATCCTGGACTAACTGCTGAAGGTGTCTGAGCCAGTTTCATATACAAAATTAGTTTAACAGCAACTTGTTTAAAGGATCTAGGCATAGTGGAGTGTACTTATAATCCCAGCACTCTAGAGGCGGGCAGAAAACTGTGAAATGGAGGTCTGCCTGGACTGTATAGTGTATTGAGCCAGCCTGGCTTGCATATTGAAAGCCCATTCCAGTCACACAGAATCCAGGAAAACAGCTCTTGGAGAGGGAAACTAAACAGCTATAGTAAAATATACACTCTTCTTGTGGGGTTACTTGCTGAATATGTGCTCAATCCCTAAATAGCTCATCACCACCCCTGGTCTGCCCTTATCTACTAGTAAACCATCTAGTACATAAAGATTTTAAAACCACACTGCTTTATTTCAGAGAAATGGAATAAAAAACAAAACAAACAAAATACTCACCTAATGCCCTGACAATTCGCATCAGGACTTCCCCAACTTTCATTCTGGTCTCTGGAGTGTACTTGTCTTTGCCACTATCATATCTGGTCAACAGGTCAACCAAGATTTCTTCAGGGTACACATCTGAGAGAAGGGCAATCCCTGGGGTTCAAAACAGAAAGAAATAATTTATTATTTAGGATGGAAAGGCAAGGAAATGTAGCTATCCTGTGATGGGGTGAATACAAATACTTATTTTTACATTAATTAATGTAGTGTAGTATGTAGTGTGTGTGTGTATATGCAGATCAGAGGATGAATTGTAGGACCTAGTTCTGTCCTTTCAACCACCTGCACCCTGGGTATTGAACTCAGGCCATCAGGCTTGGCAACAGGCAAGCCATTTCACCTGCTCAGTTTAGGTGTCATACAAAGACACTTAAAGCCACCTGTTAACTCTTTTTTTTTTTTTTTAATAATTTTTTTTTTAGTTTTTCAAGACAGGGTTTCTCTGTAGCTTTGGAGCCTGTGCTGGAACTTGTTTTGTAGACCAGGCTGGCCTCAAACTCACAGAGATCTGCCTGCTTCTTCTGCCTTCCAAGTACTGGAATTAAAGGTGTGGCCACCACCACCCAGCCACCAGTAACTCTTAAGGCCATGTGCTGCTCTCTGTTTGGATAGATGACCTTTGTGACGGTGGATCTGCTCATCCTAGCTGGGACTCTAATGTACTGCCAGTGATAGTCTATACTCTCTGGGCTATGGACAAATGCAATATAGATCACAACACGCCATGCCTGGGTTTGCATAGCAGCAATGGACCACCAAGGATTCTCAGAATTTAAGATTCTAGAATTGGCGACTGGAAATGATATGTGGACACAGTAATGCTCCATTCCTTTGCTACAGTTCTTCCGTACAGTGTGATTTCTCTTGTAAAACTGTAGTTTTGAAAGCTTTTTTCCTAAAGAAACATTTTCAAAGCCTTCTGAATATGGTAGGTATTATTAGCGTACAGCTCATTTCCTGGATCCCTTCACCCATCCATGCCAGGCCTCCACAGTATGTACCCAGCAAGAGTGCTAGTTCATCTGAGCCCAGCTCTGCATTCAGTCTCAGCAGGGATGCAGTGAAGGGAGACATGGCCTCAGAGAGTAAAGGCTGCTGGTCTCCAAACTACAGAAATTCTACTGCTCAGGGAGGAAAGGCTATTCCCTTCTAAAGGAAGGGTGTGCATTCCTCCTGCAGCCAGAAAAAAAGAAAGAAAGCTACACATAAAGGAGGAAGTGGTTTCAGAAGTCTCCCTGCTTTTACCTCCCCTCTCAGGTCCTCAATGGCAGGTCTGCATTTTCTCAGCCACCTTCTAATTGCTCTGCACACTGCTACCCTTACTCCTTATGGCAGTGGGAACAGCATTTAAAATACACATCAGGCCCATTCATTTTTCTGCCCCAACCCCTCAAAGGTTTTCCTTTTCTCCTGTCTAAGAGGCCTCATCCCCTTTACTGTCTGCTCTCCCTCTTGCTCCACACTCACTCCATGATCCAAGAACCACACAGGGGCCTTTTTTGAACACATGCCCTGAGCAATTCTGCCCACCTAGTTGTTTTTTGGGTTTTATTGTTGTTGGTTTGTTTTTTAATTTTTTTTGTGTGTGTGTTTTGTTTTTTGAGACAGGGTTTCTCTGTGTAGCCCTGGCTGTCCTAGTTCACATATTTCCTTATGAATTGTTTGTTCTCCTTAAAATGCAAATTGCATAAAGTTGTTTTATTCCCCATTGCATCCCCAATGCCTAGAAACAAGCCAGCACACAGTAGGTGTTCAATGACAATTTACTCAATGAATCAATGAGTAAAAATGGCTGGAATGTGGTGGTTTATGCCTGTAATCATAGTACTCAAAACAATCACAAGTTTGAGGCCAGTCTGGGCTATATATATTAGATTCCAAAGCAGCCTGGGCTGCAAAGTGAAATTGTTTCAAAAACCATAAAGGACTGGAGGAGAAAAAGAAGGAGAAGGAGGAGAAGATAAGGGAAGGGGAGGAGGAAGAAGGGGAAGTGGTGGCAGCCAAATGGCTCAAAAATGATCATTATATAAATCCCATACATTTATAGAGAGGATGGTGAGAGAGTAGGTATATAAGCAACATTTGAAGATCTATGATTATTTTCATTAGGTTTGCCAATCTATTGTTCAACCAGACTATTTTCAGGAATGTCTGCATATTATTTTCTATGGTATAGGTTGTGATTCAACTCATTTACATATCACATTGACTGTCTTCACTGCACCTGCTGGGGGCTGCACCTGTCCACCCACCCTCTTGTCTATCTTTCCCATCATTCCTATTTCCAAGGAGCCTTGGAAGCCTCTGTATGTGGGCTCACACCTCATATAAGCAGAAGCTCTGCTCATATGGAGTTTCAGGCTGTGACAGGAAGAAAAATACAGTTCACTCTATTGTGTAAATGGATGGAGAAGGCTTTGGGAGTTACAAGTAGAATTAGGAAATATTCTAGCTTAAGAAATATGTCTGTGACTTAAGGAAAATATAAATGAATTGTTTACTAAGAAAGAGAACGTAAACGGCCTCTAGATTATGAAAAAGAAAAAAGAAAAAAAAAAAAACAAAACAAAGAAAAGTGAATTGGCATGTGGCAGCTGCAACCCAAGCCAATTCAGTATCACTGCTGGTGGCCTGTAAGCCTTTACTGTAGCTGCTTTTATCTGGGGCCTCACACTCCTTCTAGGAGTAGAGTTGTGACTTAATCATGGACAGTGGGGGAAAATGGGGTTTGCTGTATAAAACTCCGATACCTAGCATTCCTGAAACCACCTTTTCCTGATGTGTCTTCCTGCCTTGTTTATTTCTACTTTCTCCCTCTCTGGTGTTTAGCAGAAATAGCTATTTACCTTTTTGTACATATTATCCTGGCTAAACAAGCTCCCATGTGTGATTATGTATACCATCTACTCTCTGGGGTTCCTGTGGCAATTAGAGGTTCTCCTTTCCCCATTCTCTATTTAAGTGTGCTAATATCCCATTTGCCCTATCCCTTCCATAATGACTGGTTCAGGAATGGGCAAGGAGGCTAGATCCCAGAACCCAGATTGGAACTCATGAAAAGGTAGCCCTAACCCCTTTGTTTAAATTAACGTCCTGGAGTTTCAGCCTGGCATTGGTGGCACACACTTTTAGTCCCAGCACTTGGGAAGCAGAGACAGGAGGATCTCTGTGAGTTGAAGACCAGCCTGGTCTACAGAGTGAGTTTTGTCTTGAAGGAAAAAAGAAAAAATGTTCTGGAGTTTCCAGTGGCCTTTATAAAGATAAAACCCATCTAGCAAGACACCACCATAGGGCCAACCAAAGAGAGGAGGGAAAGGGAAGAGCCCTGAATGATCCTCTGAGTTTCCAGGTCTAATTATGCTCCTACTTACCAGACAATTTGAATATGTAAACTAAAAAAAAAAAAAAAAAAAAACACTCTTATGTTTGTGTCAGTTTCTTTTCTCTTCCTGCCTTTTCTATTTTTCCAATTTTTCAATCAAAGGAATTCTAATATACCTTCTGTGCTGGCTAGGTTTATGTCAATCTGACACAGGCTAGAATGACTTGAGAGGGAACCTCAATTGAGAAATGCCTCAATAAGATCTGGCAGTAGAGCCTAGCAGTGGTGCACGCCTTTAATCCCAGCACTTGGGAGGCAGAGGCAGGCAGATCTCAGAGATTCGAAGTCAGCCTGGTGTACAAAGTGAGTTACAGGGCTGTCAGAACTGTTACACAGAGAAACCTTGTCTGGAAACAACAATAAAAGGATCTGGCAGTAGTCATTTTCTTAATTACTGATCACTGGGGGAGGACCCAGACTATTGTGGGTGGGGCCATCCCTGGGCTGGTAGTCCTGGGTTCTATAAGAAAGTAGGCTAAGCAAGCCACGAGGAACAAGTCAGTAAGCAGCACCCCTCCATGGCCTCTGCATCTGCTCCTACCTCCAGATTCCTGTCCTGTTTGAGTTCCTGTCCTGGCTTCCTTCCATGATGAACTGTGATAATGGAAGCATAAACCAAATAAACCCTTTCTTCCCCAACTTGTTTTGGTTATAGTGATTCATTGCACTAGGGCACCCTTTTTTAGATATTTTTTCTTTTCTTTTCTCTTCCTATAATACTGAAGTTGAAGATCCACCAGGGAGCATTAACTACATCTACTCCTCTACAAAAAGTCACCAGTCCCATGTCCCATAGCCCTGGGTTCACTGGCCAAGTTTATCTTCCTGCTAGGCGATTCCTCAGACAACTACCAAAGGCCACCCGACTGCCACCTGATGTTTTCCTTCTAGAATGCAGCTGCTGTCTTAGAGTGTATCTGGGGAATAAAGGAAGTGCCAACCTTCTTCCCCACACAGCAAGAAGAATCATATATAAAGGTGACAATTATGACAGTGCAAAGGATAAGACTTTGTTTATTTATCTTTTGGTGGTTATTACTTGCAAGTCTCTAACTTTCTAACTCTGGTTTCTCAAATGTACAGATTGTTCTTTTCCTTAGTGCTGGGGATTGACCCCAAGGCCATTTACTACATTTTTATATTAAATTGTACACTTCACATGGATGAAACCTAAAATAAGTAAACATAATATCTCAAAGTTATTATCTATATGTATTGAAACATCCCATGACACACCATGAACATATAGAATTTAAATTTTTATTATATTTATTTATGAATATGTATGTATATGTGTCATAGTGTGCATGTATAGGTCAGAGGACAACTTTCAAGACTTGGTTCTTGCCTTCTGCCATGGCGCTTCCAAGGATTAACTCACTGACCTTGAAGCAAGTGCCTTTACCCACTGAACTATCTTTCCCTCAACTTTTTCTTCCTTCCTTCCTTCCTTCCTTCTTTCCTTCCTTCCTTCCTTCCTTCCTTCCTTCCTTCCTTCCTTCCTTCCGTCCTTCCTTCCTCTCTCTTTCTCTTTTTAAGAAATGGTCTCAGCTGGTACATACAGCAAGGGCTACACAGAGAAAACCTGTCTTGAAAAACCAAAAAATATAAAGGGGCTAGGTGTGGGTATACAGACCTTTAATCCTAGCACTTGGGAGGCAGGTTGGTCTCTGTGAGTTCGAGGCCAGCCTGATTTTTCAAGACAGGGTTTCTTTGTGTAGCTTTGGAGCCTGTCCTGGAACTTGCTCTGTAGATGAGGCTGGCCTCATCTGTATGCCTCTGCCTCCCGATTGCTGGGACTAAAGGTGGGTGCCACCACCACCTGACTTTCTTTCCCTTTCTATTTTGTTGTTGCTGTTGTTATTTTTTAAATGTTTTTGAGACAGTTTCTCATATAGCCCAGGCTGGCTTTCAACTCATTGTATAGTTGAAGTTGAACTTCTCATTCTCCTTTATCTATCTCAAGTGCTCAATAAATCTAGACAGAAATCTAAAAAGAAAATATTTCATATCTCCTCTTTTAGGCTTTTAGGTAGATAAAAATAGGATAAAATAGCATGGCATATCTCAAATGTTAAGCGAAATGCACTGCCAAGGGCAGAGTTTCAGCTCCACACAGACTTTGGCTGCCCCTGCAGTGTAAGTGAAAATGGCTTCCTATCAGTGAGCGGAATGAGGAAAAGTCAAGTTGTTCACATTTCATAGCCTATCTTGTATTCTTAAGAAAATGGTCTACTGGTTTTAAAACAATTTAAATTCTACATCAAATCAGAAATTCTACTCTAAGGATTTATTCTAACACACACACACATCACTACAAGTAGTTAATTACTATGCATAAAAGCTTCACTGTAGCTCTATTTATAATAGAAATGACTAAAATCAAATTAAATGTTCATGAATAGAGAGCTGGTTAAAGCATGGTCATTCACCCAGTGAAATTTAATGCACCCCTCCCCCACAAAAAGTGAAGCAGCAGCTTTTTAAGAGCTGTTATGAAATTAATTCCAAGCTCCATTATTAAATGAAAGCTGAGATTAGAACAGTGTGTTCAGAATTCAACTGTACTTAAAACAGAGGAAATACACACTTATCAAATATTCCCAGAATAGACAAGGAAATCTAAGCTACATTTGTGACCAAATGTGGCATAGTAACCATGAACATCTCTGTTTTCATCTTTGTTAAATCTCGATCAAGTGGCAATGAAGGAGGAGGAGGGGGAAGGGGAGGGGAGGATGGAGAAGGGAAGTGGGAAGGGCACGGAAGGAAAGGCAAAAGTCCACAAATGAGGAAAAAGAGACTAGACTGAATGTGGAGCAGAACAATATGTGTTTGGCAGAACTGCTGATGCTTTGGAAAATTTAGTCACAAGTACTTGGAAAAGGAAGCAAATATAGAAGATAGGCTGGTCACTGAGCTTGGCTCACTGATGAACACCCACACAGTCAGCAGCAAACATTGCCCAAAGATACAGCCAAAACTTAGAATGGGGGTTGGTGTGTGTCAAGAGATGGCCCAGTGATTAAGAGCATGTGTTCATCTTGCAGAAGACCCAGGTTCTATTCCCAGGGCTCACACAGCAACTTAACAAACATAACATCAGTTCCAGGATATCTGGTGCCCTCTTCTGGCCTCTATGGACAAATACACACCAAGTGTATATACATACACGTGGGACACACACACACACACACACACACACACACACACACACACAGAGAGAGAGAGAGAGAGAGAGAGAGAGAGAGAGAGAGAGAAACAAATCTCACCAGGTGGTGATGGTTGTCTATGTCCTTAGTGCCAGCACAGGAGAGATAGAGGCAGGTAAATCTTTGTGAGTTCAAGGCCAGCCTGGTCTACAGACTGAGTTTCAGGACAGCCAGAGCTACATAATGAAACCCTGTCTCTACCCCCCCCCCCCACACACACACACAAAAGAAAGAAAGAAAAAAAAAGAAGTAGACAGGAGAAATGGCTCAGTGATTAAGAGCACGGTTACTCTTCCAGAGGACCTAGGTTCAATTCCCAGCATCCTCAGGGTGCTTGCAACTAACTGTCTGTAACTCCAGTTTCAGGAGCTGGAAAACTCTCTTCTGGCTTCTATAGGCACTGCACACAAGTGGTACACAGACATACAGGTAAGCAAAATACTCAATAAAATAATAAAATAATAATTTAAAAAAGAAAAGAGTAGATAATCCCCAATTTTTTCTTCACCAAGAAAGATCTATGTAAGAATTTTATCTAGAACTGGGGAGGTCATTATTTTAAAGGAGGAGAGGTAAACCAAGTGTTTGTACACACTGACAATGCCAGCACCCAGGAGACAGATGCAGAAGGATGAATAAGTGAGAGCCTGTTTCAAAGAAAAACAAATAGGGAGGTGGAAATGATCTCTGGGCCTTCAAACTAATGAGATAAAGACAGGGCAAAGGACTATATTCAAATACTTGGTATAGTCACAGGCCAGTCACCCCAGTAATAAGAAGGCTGCACAGGACTCAAGTTCAAGGCCAGCATGGGATGCATAATGAATTATAGGCAAGCCTGGGCATCTGAGTGAAATGCTATCTCAAAAAGCCAAATAACAGCAACAACAAAGAACTGTGACCAACATAATTAATAAACTTATTTAGAGAACTAGAAAGACAAGAAAATATGTATCCATCTGTAGGGAAAGTTCTAGTTTGAAAGAACAATGAGTGATAGTCTAGGAAAGTGGTCAGTCAAGCATAGTGATAACTCCTGTAATTCCAGCATCTGGGAGGCAGAGGAGGGGATTCCTAAGCTCAAGGCCAGCCTGAGTTACATAGCAAGGGTAAGGCTAGCCTGACAAAAAGAAAAAAACAAAAAACAAAAAACAAAAAAAAAAAAAAAAGACAAAAGATACAAAGAACCTTTCCTTATGCATCACCTATCTATATTGGCCTCCCTTGTGGCTCAAGGTAGATCACATCTGGAAAAGAAGAAAGCCACGCCTTGACAAAGTATGTTGGCTGTTATATGAGGGTTCTCATTAGGTGGAAACAAAGGATTCCAGGAAATTGCACAAACTTGGGAAGCTGGTTATTATATCAAGGAAGTGTGGAGAACTCAACTGAATAGTGGCTGTCTTTGAAATAAAAGTGAATGATAACATCTAGCATGGCTATGCTAATTACAGACAGGTCTCAACAAATTCCTACAGATTCAGGATGAGTGAGTGTTACTCAAGCCTGAGGAAAAGCAGGGTTACATCAAGGAGCCTTGATAGCCAAGAGCTGAACATCTGGATGAATGTACAGCAGCTGGCTCTTGAAGTTTTTCACACTCCCTTACTTGTGCACACACTTGTGCCCAAGCATGTCATGAAGGGCATGTGGAAATCAAAGGACAACTTGTGAAAGTCACTTTCACTATGTGAGTTCTGCAGATTGAACTCAGCTCATAAAGTTTGGCAGCAAGTGCCCTTACCCACTAAAGTACCTCGGCAAGCTCTGTAATAAGGACCCAAGTAATAATTCATACACTAAAGTAACACTGAGGAATTTGTTTAAATAGTGCCCTAATTTCCACTTTGGAGAGGAAAAGTAAAGACATGTGAATAATCTGTTTACTGACAGCCACACTTATTTAAGTCCCTTGAATTATGAAATTATATTGTTTTTCCTGAGTTTGCTCTTTGATAATTTTATACATATTTAACCTGCATTCTGATTATTATAACCACCCTTTTTTCTTATTTTTTGAGGCAAGACAGTCTCTTGTAGTTCAGCTAATCTTGAATTCATATGTTGCCAAGGTTGGACTTGAACTTCTGATCCTACTCCCTCCTGAATGCTGGGAACACAGGTGTGACCTTGATTGTGAAATAGCTCTATGTGTATATGCAAATGGAAGCCAGAAGTCAACATGAGGTGTCTTTCATAGTCACCATCCACTGTATTTTCTGAGACAAGATCTCACACTAACCTCATCAATTGACTAGATTGGCTAGTGAGCCCCAGAGATCCCTCTGCCTCTGCCTCCCCAGCATTGGGATTACCAGCGTGCATGATCATATCTAGTTTTTATGTGAGATCAATCTCAGGGTTTTATATTTGTGCAGCAAGCATTTTACCGAATGAGCACTCCCCCACCTCAGGAAATATTGTTCACAAAAAAAAAAAAAAAAGCCTGACAGCAAACCACTACTACACAGTGAATGTCCTGCATACAACAAGCACTGCACATGCAGCCATCCCGTTAACTCACTAGGCGATCATTTAGAGAGGATCTCATGATCATTTCTAACATTACTGAGGGAGACAGTGAAGAGTGGAGAGTTGAGAGCAGAGCTGGCATCCTTCACACTGTTGCTCTGCCCCACCACAGCCCACCTGGCAGCAGTGCCCAGGGGAAAGTAACTACCAGAATGGTACAAACCTCATGAGCACTCTAACCCTAAAGACAGCAAACCTCACACTTTCAGGCACAGGCAGCCTTAGCCTCCCTCCAGGACATGTCCTTTCTGAAGGACTCCAAGGTCCCTAAGAAGTGCCCGACATTCCCTAACCCAATACACATTCACTGGGTCCAGCTGGGCTCCCTGAGGACTACTTTTTACCCACTTGATACATTGATTTGGCTTGTGAAAAAGGGAGATAGTGATGTTAATAAATTTTACAAATGCTTCTAATGTGAAATGCTGTCACCAAAAGAGAAACAAAGTGAGGGCTTCAGCCTGCTTTTAGCCAGCTACTCGGACTCCTCTACCCAACAGCTTCATAGGTCACTACAAGCCCTCTACTTAGTCTCCCCAAACACAATCAGTCAGCCTTGTCAGGGCTGCCTCTACCAAATAAAAACATATGGGTGAATTCAGAGAGAAGCAGTAAGAGAGCAGACATCAAGGAAAACATCAAGAGGGCTGTGGAGACAGCTCACTGGGCAACGTTCTCATGATGTGAGTGTGAGCACCCAGGTTTGAATCCTCAGAACTCATGTGATGACGGCTGAAGTCGTGCACAACAAAGAGACCGTCTTACACAGGTGGAAATCTAGGACTGACAGCTGAGGCTGACCTCTGGCCTAAACATGAGCACTGTGGTATTCACACATATCATGCACACACGTATTCTCTCTCAGTCACACAAACACACGCACATGAAGAAAAGAAGGGGGGAAGAAGGCAGGTAGGTAGGCAGACAGGCAGGCCAAGGAAACTGTTAAGAACACCATGATGATTAAGCATTCCACACTGTATGTACAAAGCAGCCCTAATATACTGATTGAAACCGGGAGGGAGGAGAGGAGAGACGGAGGGAGGGAGGGAGGGAGAGAAGGAGGGAGGAAAGGAGGAAAGGAGGGAGGCAGTAAGGGAGGGCACAGCTTTGAAGGTAATCACTGCTCTATGTATTCAGAACAACTTGCATTTCAGCTGATCATGAGTGAAAAATAAAGATGTCATTCATTTAATTCTCCTGAGACTATTTTCAGGGATCATTTCTATAGTTCATTAAATTCTCTTTACATAGCTTTCACAGAGTGAAAATGCACACCAAAAGAGACATTTACTGATAAAAAGAATAGAAGGGCTCCTGATGTTGCAGAAAACTTTAGCTGATTCATTTCTTTAGTTAACTCCAGATAAGAAGCCAGGTAAGAAGTAAGAACCCTTTCTATACCTCTTGCAAACCTCAAGCTGGGCAGGAGAGGCCGACCTAACTGGGTTTCCAATGGCGGTTCACCTCCTGCCCACTGGGAACTGCTGAGTCAGCACAGCTGACTGAGGAAGTCTCTTGGCCTAAAGCTCTGGCAAGATGGGGCTGATCTTCCACTTGTTCCAGCCAGTGACAGAGACAGGATAGAAGCCTTTCTTAGAGTGCTCCTTTTCCTTAACTACGCTTAGCAGATGTTCTAAGGAGATGATTAGGCAAGCACTGGTGTCAGGCACTCCAGGCTAGAACTGGCTTAGACAAAGTGATCACTGCAATACCAGCAGCCATGATGTGCAGGGCTCATAACTGCAGTGGTAGCCAGAGACCAGGCAGGGCTACCGTTAACACAGGGCAGAACCTTCTCTCCTAAAGACACACACCATAATAACCTCAGAGGTCACCACCTAAGTGAGGGGCTAACTTTCACTGACTTACTACAGAGTCAAACCCTGTAGTAAGTACCGACTTATAATACACTGCATATAGAACTGACAACATGGCTTAGAGGCAGAATATTTGCTTAGCATGTGTGAGGCCCTGAGTCCAAACACAGGTACAGCAAAAGGCAAGAAGAATAAAACGCCTATAAGCAGAGGAGGACGGAAACCATTAAAAATTAACTTTAGGTCCCAGAAAGACAGCTCAGCAGTTAAGAGCACTAGTTGCTCTCTCAGAGGATGCAGGTTTGATTCCCAGACCCACAAACAAAGCAGCAAAGCTGTCTGTGACTCCAGCCCTAAGGGATACAAGCCCTTCCCTGACCTCCAAAGACACTGCACACAAGTGGTTCATAGCATACATTCAGGGAAAACACCCATAGTGTGTGTGTGTGTGTGTGTGTGTGTGTGTGTGTGTGTGTGTGTGTGTGTGTGTTTAAAGTAACTTTGCTTGTACAGCCAAAAAATTTGATTCCCTCCCACCATAATATGACAGGTCACTGTAAAAGATTCAAACACCACAAAGAAGTATAAAGTTAAACAAAATTCTCCATGTGTGCTAATACTCACCAATAATGGTTTGGGAGGCTAAGGCAGGAGGATCAGGAAGTTTGAAGATAGCTCCAACTACACAGCGAGTTCTAGACCAGCCTGAGCTACAGAGTGAGATCCTGACTAAAAAAAAACCAAAAAACAAAAACAACAACAACAAAAAACCCACAAAAACAAAAGGCCCAAATTCTAATGTTTAAAACCTTAAAACCTTAATATATAGTATATTCATTAAATCATTGAAATAAAAAATAATTATTAGCTAATAATTATTACCTTGGTGGTGGTGGTGGTGGTGATGCACACCTTTAAATCCTAGCACTTGGGAGGCAGAGGCAGGCAGATCTCTGTGAGGTCAAGGCCAGCCTGGTCTACAGAGCAAGTTCTAGGACAGCCAGGGCTAACCAAAGAAATCCTGTCTCAAAAACAACCAACCAAAAATTTCTTTTAAAATTTGGTTTAAGGGTCTGGTGATATTTTTAAACTAAGTCTCTATCATTCTATTTTATCAATAAAGACTAGGGCTCGGAGCCAGATGCTAGTGTGAAAACCTGCTAGCTCAGAGAGGCAGAGAAAACACCCTGCTGCTTCCTTCTCTACCATCATCCCATAAAGTGAGAGCTTTCTCCTATGCCATCTCTAGCAAAACTCCTCCAACTCCATGCCCCTCCCTTCTACTTCCTGTGGATCTCTATCCATCCTCCTGACTCCCTCTTACTCTCCATGGTTACTTCTTGTCAACTGGTTGCCTGCTCCTCTGCCTCTTGATCTATGGAATGTTGTTTTTATTTAATCTTGTTTACAATAAGCAGAAAGCTCTTGGATTAAAGGTAAGTGCCAGGCCTGAACCACACCAAACTAGAAACAGGTTTTTCCAGTAAATAACAAAATCTGGGGGCTCACAGTGTGATCAAATACCCTCTAACAGTCTGAGGAGATGGCTGCAAGGTGAGGAGCACTTGCTGCTCTTGTAGAGAACACAGGTTTGATTCCCAGCACACACATTAGACAGCTTATAACCACCTGTATTTTCAGTTCCAGAGGATCCAATGCCCTCTTCTGGCCCCCAAGAATACCAGGTATATACATGGTACATAATACACATACATGTAGGCACTCATACACATATATAAAATTAAAAATAAATAAAAATTTAAAGCCAGATGTGGTGGCTAGTGCCTCTAATCCTAGCACTGAGGAGGCAGAGGCAGGCGGATCTCTGTGGATTCAAGGTTCAGCTTGATCTACTGGGATAGTCAAAGCTATTGCACAGAGCAACCCTGTCTCAAAAAAATTAATTAAAAAATAGTTGCATTAAAATGAGAATGGAGGGGGCTGGAGAGATGGCTCAGGGCTTAAGAGCATTTGTAATTCTTTAGGATGATCCTAGTTTAATTCTTAGCACCCACATAGTAGCTTGAAACAGTCTATAACTCTACCTCCAGAAGATCCAATGTCCTTTTCTGACCTCTACAGGCACCAGGTACATGTGCCTACACAGACACAGAGACACAGACACGAACAAAACACATGCATATAAAATAAGTATATCTTAAAACAACTACAAAAAAAGGTGGACCCAGGTATGGTGGTACAGGCCTGTAACCACTACTTGAGAGGCTGTACATGGCAATCAGACCACAAGTACAAGACCTACCTGCACTACAATGTGAGTTCAAAGCCATCCTGGGCAACTTGGTAAGACCATGTCTCACAATAAAAGAAAAAGAGCTGGAGAGATGGCTCAGTGGGTAAACACTTGCTGTCCTTGAGGATGGAATCCTAATACTCAGAAGCCACATGGAAGCTGGGTGAGTATGGCAGCCCACCTCAGTTTGGGAAACAGAGACAAGAAAGCAATCTAACTAGCTAGACTGGCTAAGACAGTAAGCTAAAGGTTCAACAAGAGAGCCAGCCAACAGATAAAGTAGAGTCAAGACAGACGATCAATGTCAACCTCAGGCCTCCATTAGCACATTCACACACACATGTACACACATGTACATGTGCACCCCCACACAAGTCCCCCATCCATATGCACAAACATGGAGAGCACACGCCCCCCCCCACACACAAAAGTTAAGAGGCGCTTGAGTATAACTCAATGGTAGAGAGCTTGCCTAACATTTGTGAGACTCTAGGCTTAACCCCCAGTACTGCAACAACAAAAAAGGAGGTAAATGATTAATTTAAGAACATTAGTAATGCATATATACCTAAGTAATCTTAAGTTATGACATAAACCATATTTGAAAGACAATGTTAGCATAAGGCAAGGGGCAGTTCTCTTATCCATGTTTCCAGAGACAAATTAGTCGATGATCACAATACTCTGAGGGTTATAATGCATGTTTTGTGTATCATAAAGATTCAGGGAGAGGGAGGAAAAGGGAAGTGTAGAAAGGGTGTAAAATGAAGGCAGGGCTTCTTGAAGATGGACAGATGAATTGCTGCAAAATGCACTACTAGCTGAGGATGTTGCACAGGTGGCAAGTGCTGGCGTGAGGCCCCGAGTTCCAGCCCCAACACTGCATGAAATGGGGTCTGGTGGTACAGCCTGTAATACCAGAAAGTGAGGATCAAAATCATCCTTGGCTACATGGAGAGATGGAGGTAGCCTAGGCTACATGAGACCTTGTCTCAAAACAAACAAAATTAAATTAAATAAAAAGGGGGCTGGTGACTTTTAACTCAGTGGCAGAATGCTTGCCTAGCATGCATACACAAAGCCCTAGATTCCCAGTGAGTTTGAGGCCAACCTGGGACAGATGTTGAAACAAAACAAACAAAATCCCAACCAACCAACTAAACAAACACAAAACACTCCACAAAACAAACAAACCCACTCACTAAGTTTTCAACTAAGAGTGAACACCTCCAAGCCTTAAAAGCCTTCACAGTTATGCTTTTAGATAGAACCACTGTAGGATGGAGCTTCCATTTAAATCCTCAGGGCAAATACCCCAAGGAGAAACTACCCACCTTGTGGGTACAAATATCAAAACTGCATTTCAAAATGTTCTAGTTAATTTTCTTACCAAGAGTGTCTGTCATTATACTCACCCAGAACCAGAAGTCGCATTTAAAAATTGCCTGTTTATGGTTTTTAATATACTAGGTATTTTTCTTATGGACATCTAGGAACTCCTTTTATGATAATTGTTTACTTTCCTTTTGCTAAAAGAAGCAGATTCAGGGGGCTGGAGAGACGACTCAGTGGTTAAGATCACTGATTGCTCTTCCAGAGTTCCTGATACCCACGTTGTCTGTAACTCCAGGATCTGATACCCTCACACAGACAGAGACACATGCAGACAAAACACCAATGCAAACAAAATAAATAAGAATCAGATTCAGTTACATGTCTGTAACTCAGTGATTTTTTTTTTTTTTTGAGACTCCCAGAGTTCTGCAACATTCTCATCACTCCAAAAGGAAGCTTCCCACTCATTAGTCACTTTCCCTTTTCCATCCTGAGTCCTGAGCAACTACAGATCCACCTTTTGTATTAATAGCCTTATGCTTGCCATTTTCTTAGGAAGTCTTTTTTGTTAAGCTTACTTTGCATTTTAATTAAAGTTTCGATTACTTTGGACACACTGTGTTTTATAATCTTAGGAGAGCAAATCTTTTTAGTTCTATGGTTTCTCTACTACTTAGAAATACTAGTTCTGTGCTCATTCTCTGTAATTTTTTTCTATCTCCTGGATCATTAATTTTCTTCCAGGCTGTGATACTGCAAAACTCATCCACCTGAATTTTTAGTTATTCTACTTTTGATTTTTAGATGACCCTTAAAAAAAATCGTTTGTTTCTTACTCCCTAAAGTTACTGTCAAATTTATTCTTTATTCCTTTAAGTACAGTAGAGTTAATTCTTTTTGTTTGTTGTTGCTTTTAAATAGTTTATTTAACTTTGTGTTGATGTAAAGGTATCAGATCCCCTGGAACTGGAGTTACAGACAGTGAGCTGCCATGTGGATGCTGGGAATTGAACTCAGGTCCTTTGGAAGAGCAGCAAATGCTCTGAACCACTGAGCCATCTCTCCAGCCCCAAGCAGAGTTAATTCTTAAAGTGTGAACAACAAATCTAATATCTGAAGTCTTATGGGGCCTTATTTTCTTGTATTTGGCTACATGTGACTGTGTGCTAGTTACTGGCTTTAAGAATTATTATGGAGAAATTGGGTGTTACAGTAACGGTCAGCAAAAGAGCTTTTGTTTTGGGGAATGAAAGTTTTAATAGTAGTGGTAATAATTAGATGATAGTATGATAAGATTGGTGCCAAAAGATTGTTTAAAATGGTCAAATGACACTGGCCAGTTAGCTCAGTTGGTTAGAGTGTGGTGCTAAAATGCTCAAATGTCAAATTTTATGCTATGGTCACACATGCATAAAACCACAATATAACTTTTTATGTTTTTGGTTGTGGGCCTAGCCTTTAATGGCTGAGCCATCTCTCCAGCCCTCACAACACATCTTTTTAAAATAGTGTCTTGCTATAGAGCCTAGGCTAGCCTTCAACTCTTGTTCCTCCTGCTTCTACATCCCAGGGATTTAGGAGTGTACCACAGTGCAGGGTACTGCACAATACTCTCTGACTGACCTGAGGGGTCTAAGCTTAGGAACAGAAGGTGTTTGTTATTTGATCTCACTTGGAGTTGCTCCAAGTTTTCATTCCTCCAACTTGCCACAGCTTAATTTCAAGCAAATGTTCTCAGGGCAAATGCAAGTTCTCAAGCTGAGTTCACACCTTAGGAGTTCTGGCTTTCTCTTTAGGTGTTACTCTGGCCATTCTCTGGCCTTTCAAGTTCTTTTGAATGTGTTACTCTGTGATGGTTGTATTAAACAGAGCCTTCTCATCAATGAAAGGCAGAAATCTACTTTCTTCTAGATTTTAATTAGTTTGAATTTGAGATGTTTGTTTGATTTAGGCAGAGTTTCATTATGTAGCACAGAGTCAACTACAATTCAACATCATCCTGCCTAGGATTATGAGTATTTACCACAACCCCTGACTAAAACACTTGTTTTAATTAACCAACAAATAGAGTATAGATTAAGATTTCTTTATTGTCACTAATAGCATTCCATGTCTAAATTCTGCCAGTCTACACCATCTTCAATCCTGGCTTCTTTTCACACTGCTGTTTTGGTGAGCTTATTGTAGACTGAGTTTATTTTCATTTTTTCACATACAATTTTTGACCTACAGACCCGACTGCTCTTCTCAGCAGACTAATAAGAGCTACACAGAATGGCTGCTAAGGCAGACTGCTGGCGAGAGCAGACTCCACTGGGCCACCACAGAGTGGCACAGTTCAGAGTGGAGCAGAAGCTGTCATTTTCCTGGTGGGTCCCCTGTTATAAGGAGCATCTGGAGAGACACATGCTGGATGAGATGCCATTGAATTAACCATTTAGCTGCTGAACTGCCAGACAAGAAATAATGGACGCGTTCAGTTCTATCTAATTAGTATTCTGACTTAATAACTTTGCAAACTGAATCATTCTGCAGACTAAATATAGAAAAGTTATTATTATGGTCTGGTTTCTAAGCAACCATTTCATTAAGAAAAGCACTACTTGGGGGGAAAAACACATCTGTTTGTCAGTAAGATTCCTGCTGTCTTCTATAATTTCATGGTGAAGAAGCCATGGTCACTCTGTATTCTGGTAATCCCTGGTTGTGAAAAGGTCACTAGGGGGTACTACAACAGAGGAAGCCATCTGTTTCAATCTGTACTAGTCCCCAAGCCTTGTCATCATGAAACAATTCAGTTTCCTGCAGCAGCCATATAATTTTATAAAAACCTCTTGACTATAAAAGCAAGACATGTTCATACTAGAAAATGTGAAAAGCCAGAAGTGGAAAGGCAGCACAAAGAAAAAAAAAAAATCACCTGACTGCTTAATGCTTTTAGATTCACTGGAAAATGAATTCTACTTTTAAGAAAGAAAATTGAAACTATTGTCCTAAAATAACACTTTAGGATTCCACTGTTTTCCTTTGCGATCAAAATGGTTTTCATAATGGTATGTGCTATGTTGGACAGCTGAATTCAGAGATCTGTACAGATAGCTAAGCATCCTTACTACCTTTCATAAAACAGATTAAATACAGACAAGAACATGACTGTCGGCAGTGAGAAAATTCTGTGTGTGTGAGCACGTATGTGTGTTGGAGGGGGTGTACAACATGACACTGGCATGTGGTATATAATGTTCTGCCAGGGCAGATAGATGGCCCAAGATAGGAACTGTTTTCAAATTCTTCACTGTTTGTTTTTTAAAGCAGCAGAGCCTTGTTTTACATGGAAGCTTTATGAACATGATGAATGGGGTAGCCTGTGAGCTGAGCCCACCCATCTATGGAATGCTGCCTCACTTAGCCCTTGCTACAAATGGCCTGCTATCCTCAGTTTGAGACATTTCTCTTCCTGGCTTCACTAGGTGAATCCCTACCTGCTCTGGAGAACAGGTTCTATCCCTCCCCACTCTATCCAGTGAAGTACCCCTAAGCAGGGATAGCCTTCAGTGTACCTGGTCTTCACAGTTTACAGCTGTGTGATTATACCAGCCCTCCTCTGACTGTAAGCTCCATGAAGGCAGGACATGATCATTTTCCCTGAAGTATACCTACCACACTTCTCTCAAACATAATAATGTTTAACAAACAGCTGTTAAAGAAAAAAATTAACATGCAATTATTAAGAGAAAAAGGGGGTAAAGATTGTCTTTTAGAGACTTATTTCAGGACTAGAGAAATGACTCACTCATTGGCTAAAAGAGTCATTTCTCTTGCAGAGAACCCAGATTCAGTTCCCAGCACTGAACCCAGTTCAGAACCACCTTTAACTCCAGCTCCAGGGTGTCCAACACCTTTGGCCTCTTTAGACACCTAGATGCACATACACATTTTATATATACGTATATGTATATACATATATATAAAATTTTATTATATATGTTTAACATGTGAGATTATTAAAAGCACCAAGTCAGCCTAAAGAGAGCATGGAAAAGGGCAATTAATTTCTCCATGTGTGTGTTCAGTGCACATATGTGAGTATGTATGCATGTTTATGAAGGTCAGTGGTTAGCATCTAGCATCTTCTATCATTCTCTACCTTTTAAATTTTCTTCATTTCTATGTGTATAGGTGTTTTACCATCATGCATATTGTCTGTGCACCACATATGTACAGTGCCTACAGAGGCCAGAAGACGGGACTGGATGCCCTGGGACTGGAGTTACACAGATGGTTGTGAACCATCTTATGGGTTCTGGGAATCAAACTGGTGTACTCTGGAAAAGCAGCCAACTACTTTGTCACCTCTTTAGTTCTGTAATTGAAATTTCTAAATTACATATTTATTTATCCATTTTGTATGGAGGGGGATGTCCATGTGTGTGCCACAGCATAGCACACGTGTGGAGGCCAGAGTACAACTAGTGGGAGTTGGTGCTCTCCTCCCAACATGTGGTTCCTGAGTCAAGTCTTTAGGTGTGGCAGTAGGCACATTAACCTGAAGAATAATATTGCCAGCCCCACCTTATTTTTTGAGACAGTTTCTCATTGAACCTGGAGCTCATCAGTTCAACTAGGCTAGCTAGCAAGTAAACTCTGGGGACTTGCTAGGACCTGTGTGTCTGTCTTCTCCAGTCCCCAGCATTAGGATTATAGATGCTTTTATGTGGGTGCTGGGGATCCAAATTTAGGTTCCCTTGATTGCACAGCAAGTACTTTACCAACTACACTATCTCCACAGCCTCAGTTCTTTTTTGGTTCCTGTATAAAGTCAAGTCAACACTAAGGGAAACAAAAGTTGAACACAATGCTAAGAAGTTCCTTGAAAACAGCCTTATCTTAAGAAAAGAAAGCTTAAACTGGGTGGTGGTGCATACCTTTAATCCTAGTACTCGGGAAGCAGAGGCAGGTGGATCTCTGTGAGTTCGAGGCCAGTCTGATCTACAGAGTTACAGGAAAAACTCCAAAGCAACACAGAGAAACTCTGTCTTGAAAAACAAAACAAAACAAAGAAAGAAGAAAAAGAAAAAGAAAAGAAAGCTTAGCAACTGCCCAGACAACTGGGTGTCAAGATGACCTAATTAGGTCACTGTAGGCTTAAGGTCTGCCAATTTTTTCCCTGAAGTCAATTCATTTCCAATCTACCTTCCTCCTTAGGGACCAGCAGAGACATGCCTGATCAGGAAGCAGGACCAAATATCAAAGCCTAAATCTAAACTGAGCAGATCCCATATAAGGGTATTTTTCCACCACTGCCCAAGACCTGACATGACCAGAGAAGGGGAAATTAATGCTTCATTAAGTCAAAAATGTTAAACTTATGAATCAGCGACAAAAGGATCTAAGTCAGGGTCAATAAAAAATGTAATTGGACCTATATAAGTATGTGAGCAACTGCAAGGATCACTTTAATCACATCTGGTAGGATTAGGGATTTTAATTTGTATTTAAAATAAGGGCAATATAAGCCGCTTGCTTTGTGGTGTGGGAAAGAGAAGGAAGAACAGGGACCCCTCCAGCTGGTACCATGGTGTAGTATCAGGTGTAGGAATCAGAGAATGCAGGGCACTGTACTTAAACACGGGCCTATTTAACGTATGGACTCTTCATGATTCTATTCTCTTTACCTTGTCCTTTAAAAGAAAAATCATTGACGAGTGGTGGCACATGTTTTTAATCCCAGAACTCAGGAAGGAGGGGCAAGTAGGTCTCTGTGAGTTTGAGACCAGTCTGGTGTACAGCTCCAGTTCCAGGGTTACACAAGGAAAGCCTGTCTGAAAGAGGGGAAATTTTCTCTTAATAGGAAGGTGGGCTGAGGGTAAAATTTACATAGCAAATCCTCAGGAAAGATATTACTGACTCCTTAACAGCTTCTAAGGAACACAGACGTTATGTACTGACACCTCCCAGTGTCTCATTTGCCTTCTAGAGGGACCCTGCCTTTATAGAGCCCATCTACGTGAACAGGAGATGAAGGATTTGAAGGAAATTCTGGGAGCCATGAACTTAAGTATGTACCTGTTTATCTGAAAACGTTGAGTTCTATGGCTGCCACAGCTTGTTCTACTGTCTGTAAGAGCAGAGGCCCTAGGGACTTGAGAAAGGTGGGAAGACACTAGAACAGGGTGAATAAGAGCCTTAGGCTAGGAGGCTGGATGAGTCTTTTTATTGTTAGAGATGGTTCTCACAGCCTAGTGGGGAGAAGCTAATAAAACAAACAGTTGTTTCTGGGCCACAGTTAGCACTTAACAATTGTGAGAGAAAAGAGAGCAAATAAGTAAAGACGAATAAGTACTATTCTCCCAATCCAGGAAACCTGTCACTAAATCACTGCCTGGAGGGGACTGCAATCCCCACAGAAGACCCTGGATGCCTGCAAATGGCCCCCAATAGCTTCTACTTTGAAGTTTGATCACTCCCGCCCTTCACAGCCACGTTGCTCAATTGCTCACTCTCTTCTATTGCTGGCCTGCTCTGGACCATCTTTAGGCTTTTACTTCCCTTCAGCATCAATTTCTTCCTCCATTTCTATCTAAATCCTGCCCATGCATCCTTCACACTCCTAAGAGTTTCATGAAAATCTGCTGTTCTGAAATTTTAAGTGAATATTTAAAGTATATTAAAGCTGGAGAGATGGCTCTGTGCTTGAGAGGGCTTGCTGCTTGTCCTGAAGATCTGAGTTCCGTTCTCAGCACCCATGTTGGGGTGGCTCCCACCCTCCTGTAACTCCAGATCTAAAGGATCTGGCACCTTGTTTTAACCTCCAAGGACACTTACATGCATACATGCACATGTGTGCACACACATAGACACTTAAAAAAGGGTAAAGTTTATAACTCAGTAAATGTGAGTATAATTTTACATGGTTGTACAATGAACACCACTGTCTATTTCTAATTCAAAAAGAAACTCATGTCCCTATGTCACACACCGTTCCTATCATTCTCCCATCCTCTAGTAACCACCACTCTTTCTTTATCTCCATAGGTTGGCCTATTTTAGACATTTCACATAAATGGAATCATGCGACATATGCCACTTTCAAGGTTTATACTATAGTATAAATTGGTAGTACTCCATCTCTTTTATTACCAAATACTATCCATTGTATAAACCTGCCAAGTTTAATTTGTCCAATCACAGGTGACAGGTTTTTCTATTGTTCCTACTTTGGGGCAATTGTGTATAATGCTGATATGTGAGCTTTTGTATAGACTATGCTGTTACTTTCCTTCAGTTTGGAGGAGGGGAGACTTGAACGTAGGACCTTGCACATGCTAGGTAAGTACTCTACCTTTGAGCTTTATCCTTGGACTTCTCTCTCTCTCTTTCTCTCCTCTCTCTCTCTCTCTCTCTCTCTCTCTCTCTCTCTCTCTCTCTCCTTTCTGAGCTAGAATCTCATCTAGAACTCACCTAGTGGTCTTGAACTTTTGATGATCCACCTGCCTCTACCTCCTAAGTGCTAAGACTACAGCCACCACACCCACTCCCTTCCTTAGGAATCATAACCAGATTGGGACTGCTATTCAGTCTTGTGGGCTGAGCAGTACTGGGCTCTCAGGTTCCCCAGCATATGTTCAGCCACTGTTGCTACTCAGACTGTGTAGCAAGTCTAATAAATCCACTTCTAACTCAGACATTGGCTTATTGGTTCTGCTCTTCTAGAGAACCCTGACTAATACATGAGCTGACTAGGTCATGAAGACTCAGCTTTTGAAAATGTACTCATGCCAAAATCGTAGGAGTGGGGAGTGGCTTCCTGAAAAGATGAATTCAGCCCTCTTACTCTTCAAGCCTCTGTCTTTGTTCCCCAAATCCCACCACAGGATGAGGCAGCAGCACAAAGGTCCTGGCCAGATGATGCCTTCAGACCTTAGGATTCTTAGCTTCAGGAACTGTAAGGAAACAAACCCCTGCCCTTTATAAATTATCCTTTATAAGTAAACACCAGGTTCAGGTATCCTGTTATACAGGGGGAAAAAAAAAGCTGGCCACATAAAGCCTTTTCTGGTGCACCTAAGCAATACCAACACAAGGACCACTGATGAAAAGGAGGGAAGAAAAGCAGGAAGTGTGAAGTAGCAAGATGCATTGTAAGGATCCAATGATGACCTTGAAAAGTAACACTCTACACACTGCCACATGAGCAAAAGAAAACAAAAGTCAAGGCAGCATGAGATCAGCACACTGTTAAATTATGTAAAGAGCTGATTTATGACAGAACCACTGCCCATAGGCAGGCCTGCTTCATGTATGCACAGACCATGAGGAACTGAAGCAATATGGCTACTGTAACTCACTACATTTCCCTCTGGCAATAGCATGATTTTCAGAACCAAAGAGACCTATTTTCACATTCTAGCCCTGTCACTTAGTATCTGCATCACTTTGGACCAGGTAGTTAACATCTTTGAGCCTCATTTCCCTCATTCTGAACTTGCAGGGTTGCTATGATTGACATATAACAGGCACTCAGTAGGTGGTAACTTTACACAACCTACTGCCATTTCTCTGACATGACAATTATCCAGGGCAATCTTGGAAAGTGCAAATAATTGTGAAGTAGCTATTATTCTTTTCCTTATAGATAAAAGTAACAAAATGCTAAGTTCTCTGGCATAAATGTGAATATTGATTTCTGACTGACAGGAGAAACCACTGGTCCAAAAATGAAGCTAGTATAAAACTCAAGTGTTTGGGAATTTAAAATAACCCCCAAACCCTGATGTGGGAAGGGGAGAAAGCATCATGTAGATCCTGTAAAATGCAATAAGATTAAAGTACAAAAGAATGGGAATCTCTGCAAAAAGGACTGGTTTCAGCGCCACACTCTACTAGCTTTTGTGACTATCACCAAGTCAAGTCTTCATTTCAGAAGCTAGTAGAAAGCCAGGCATGCTGGTGTATGTCTTTAATTCCAGCACTTGGGAAGTGGAAGCAGGTCGATCTCTACTAGTTCAAGACTAGACTGGTTTACATAGTGAGTTCCTTGTTAGCCAGAGCTAAATAAATAGTGAGACTCTGCCTTTAAAACAAAAGCGAACAACAGAAAACAAACAAACAAACAAACAAAAAAAACCAAACAGACAAAAAGAAACAAATCAAAAAAAAAAAAAAATAGTTGGTAGAGTACTTGGCTAGCCATGCGTTCAATTCCCAGCAAGACATAAACCAACTAGGGAGGTAGAGGGAGGTGAAGCAAAAGTCCAAGGTCATCTTTGACTAAGTATCAAGTCTAAGGCCAGATTATATGAGATAGACATAGACAGACAGACAGGAAGAACTGGTGGAATCCAGTGTTTCTTTCCACATTATTAATAATGACCAAAAGGTAGAAAGAACTCAGCTGATGCTGGAAAACAAAATGTGGCTAGTCAGTAGGTGATTAACTTTATTCTTGAGTATATATGGAGAATCATAACATCTGTCATCATTTTTTTTCCAAAGCTAACAACAGAGGAGCTAAAGAGATGGCTCAGCAGTTAAAAGCACTAGCTGAACTTGCAGAGGATCCAGGTTCAGTTCCCAGCATCCACATGGTTATTCACAACCAGCTATAACTCCAGTTCCAGGGGGCCTAGTGCACTTCTGGCCTCTGCAGGCACCAGACACATATATATGCACCAAAATACATGCAGATTAAACATATCCACATAAAATAAAAATTAACAAAAAATTAAAGGAAACAACAGGATAAATTTCTACTATTATTTGAAAAAATCTACAAGAGGGATCTACAACAGATCTGAGAGGTAAAGAGTAAACTCTCAGACACATGGGATGGTGGGTACACACTACCACACTTGACTAACTGATTCATCCTGGAACCCAAATAATGGACAGAAAGAGAGAACAGGCTCTCACAAATTATACAAACATACATATGCACATATGCTCTGTGTGTGTCTCTGTCTGTCTGTCTGTCTCTTGTAGAAAGTAAACATTTTTTTTTTTAAAGGACTAAGATCTAAATGACCTTCTTTGTGATCTTGGAAAAGGGGTTTAGGTTAACATAAGTATAAGTGTCAGAGTATCTATAAAATGGGACTATTTCATATCATATATAAAAGTTAACTCAAAATGAATCATGTGTCTAAATATAAGAAGAGCTAAAACAGGAAGATTTTTGGAAGAAAACAGAAGTAAACCTCCAGTATCTTTTATTGTTTGAGACAGGGTCTCACTGTGTATCCATGGCTGGCCTGAAATTTACTATGTAGACCAGGATAGTCTTGAACTCACAGAGATCCACCTGCCTCAAGAGCTGAAATTAAAGATGTGTACCACCACACCTGGCACCTCCATTACCTTGATTTGAGTGATAGCTTACTAGAAATGACTCCAGGCATATAAGCAATGGAAGATAAAGTTAATAAATCAAATTTCATCAAGGCTAAGCTTCTGTGTTTCAAACAGTACCATACACAAGAAGACAAGATATTTTATACACTGGCAGAAAATATCTGCAAATCATGTATTTGATAAGGAAATTATCTCCAGAATACATAAGAAAATATTATAGGCCAATAATAAATACAACAGCCAAAAATGGAAATGGTATAGAATCTGAACAGATGTTTTCCTAAAGAACATTTTAAAACAGACAAAAACTGATAAAAAGGTGTTCAATATCAACAGTGAAATACAAACCTAAATCATAATTCACTTCATACCCCTTAGGAAGGCTGAATTAAATGGGCCAGAAAATTAACAAATAATGGCAAGCACAGTGGAGTTTTTGTTTATTGCTGGCAAGAATATAAAATGATGCAGCCATTAAAAAAAAAAATACTATTGACTTAGCTCTTACATTTAGATACATGGTCCATTTTGACTTATTTTTTTTAGGCAGGATATGAAATAGTGCCATTTTTATAGATAAGTATGGAGTTACCATGTGACCTAACAATTCTCCCAGCTGTATACCCAAGGCAAATGAAAATATGTGCACACAAAACTCTGTAAACCAGTATTCGTAGTGGTTGAGAAATAGAAACAGGACCATTAAGATAGCTTAGCAGGTAATGGTGCCTGTGGCTGAGCCTGAAGACCTGAGTTTAGTCCTGGGATCAACAGGGTAGGAGGAGAAAACCATCTCCTACAGGTTGTCTTCAGAGGTTCTAAATGCACAAAAACAGAGATGAATGCAGCTTCCTAGTCTCACAGCATCACTGCCAGTCACAGGGCAGAGGAGCATTGCCAGGCAGCTGCCTGTGTGACGGAGCCAGCTACCAACAGCCATGAGTGAAGTGGCATGGTGGGTTCCCACAGTCTCACACAGGCTGCAGTACAGACAGGCTTCTCCCAGCCATTGCCTGTGGACTTAAGCTGCCAGAGCAAGTTTCCACCAGCATGCTTATGGCAGGTTTGGAGTTTTGTTCATGCAGACAGAAAAAGATTACAGATATGCAGTAAAGGCAGACTCAGACGGAAAAAAACTCTAAATGAGTTATGGTGTGTTTAAAAATGTACAAAGGCTGGGGAGAGAGTATATACAGTCTTAGATTAAAAATATTGTTTTAAAACAATAAAGTGCTTTAAAGAGGAGTAAAGTAATATTTAAAAAAGACACATGATAGAAAATACACAGTCTGGATACTATATGTTATTGTGTTGCCTTTAAGTTTTTGACTGCTAAGGAAGGAGTGATGGCTGCTAAGAGACACTGGATTAAAGCTGCTAGATTAAACCAACCTATATATTGTAAAAATACATTGATTTCAAAATTTAAGTCAAAAGGTATGTTGCTTTGGGGGAGAGGTTATGCTTTTATTTCCATAGAAAATGAGAAGCTGTAGATTTATTCTGAGTTAAAGAAAACCAGGTTTGATTGAGGAAGACCCCCTGAAAATCCTGATTACAAAGAAAGAAATAAACCTAAAAGAACTACAAGACATGTGATGTATATTTTATCTGATCAAACATTTAACAACAACAAAAAATCATCTTTGGCTGACTCATGTAAAATGCACTTGTCTACACTTGTATTAATGCAGCTATGTGTGTTACTTTTAAAAGTTTAAGTATTTTCAGAGCATAGTGACCAGGCACCAGTGAAAACCGATGGTTTAAGTGATCCAGCATCCAAAACAGCTTCAAGGTTGCTAGCTGAGATGTGTCAACTACTACAGCTAGGGCCTCATGATTATCTCAATTTTCTAAGGTTCCCCCAAAGATTACCAGAACTCCCAGGCAACAGGAAGCTATCTAGACAAAACAAATCCAGATTCTCAAAAGACTGGTTATGGATGTTTGTTATTATTTAAGGGAGGTTGGTAACAAGTTGTTACTGGTAATGGTCAGGAAAAAAAAGCTTAACTAAGGAGATTAGATTCAAGGATCTCCTTCCAAAAAGAAAAAAAAGGAGATTTAGAAATGATAGCATATAAAAGGGTAGATTACTGAATCAATCTACTTTTAAACCAAAAAAGCAACTACTACTTTTATTAAATATTTTACATTGGTATGGATTTTTGTATATTGATATGATTTTAAAGTTAATTTTGTTATACTGTAAGTATATTTCTACTCTTGTTTGGGTTATTGTGCCTATGCAACTCATTTAAAAATGTATGATTAAACATTCAGATTAATAGTCACCCATAACAGTCAAACTTATAGTCATGTTAGGTATGTTTTTCAAGGTCATAAACAGATACATTTAGATAGATGAGATAGATGGTCTTCAAACACTTCAAAGACCTACAGAATATGCCATTTAATATATTTTTTTAACCTAAGGCTTTTCATGATAGTGAGATATGTCTGCTCCTGGCAACACTACTCTTTTTCAACAAAGATAATGGGCATTGTTTTCTTTATGGCAAAATCCAGCCTTGTGGGTAAAGAAACTGCCTTTGCCGCAATTGCTGACAATATAGTGTTCAAACTGGATCAACTAGATGCAAAAAGGGCAACTGGCAAACTTTGCCAAGACAAGTAGGACAGTCCTTCAAAATTCTCTGCTTCTCAAAAATGTTTGTCAGATAAACTAGGCCTGCAGTCCACAGATAGATGCCTCAATGTTATAGAAAAAAATTTGGGTAACTGGCCAGATAGCCAGACATTCCTATCATTAGGTTACATTTTATTATTCTGGGGTCTTTGTTGGGGTTAAAGACTACATAGTTAAACCTATAGTTTCCTTAGTTATGATAGAAAGCAAATTAGGTATAAAAACTTTAGACTCATAATGATAAGAAATAGTATTTTCTCTAATTTTGCCAAATACAAATAAACTGGATACTGTACTTCTTACTTGGTAACTGTTTTTGTTGTATATGTTTTGTTTACTATGTTAAAGTTAAAACCTTCCTTTTTAATTAGACAAAAGAGAGAAATGCTGTGGAGTAATCCTCCTGTAAACTATGTGAATATATGTCACTAGGATTGGTTTAATAAATAAGCTGGCTGGCCAATAGCTGATCAGGATAAAGTTAGGCAGGAAAACCAAACTGAAAATGATGGGATAAGAAAGGGGAAGTCAGAGGAGTCCCCAGCAAGATGGAGAATGAGTTGGACACACAAAATGGGAGAGAGGTAAATGCGCCACAAGCCTCAGGGCAGCACATGTATTAATAGAAATGGGTTAAGTCATAAGAGCTAATTAGTAATAAGCCTGAGCTTTTGTCTGAGCATTTGTAATTAGTATCAAGCCTCTGAGAGATTGAGAACAACTTTGAGACAGGAAAACTCCACCTACATGGAACTCCATCTCCTCAGTGCTGGGATTACAGACATGTACTTCTGCCCTCAGCTGTAGTGGCATCTTGTTCCCCCAGTAGACTTGGAGTGGTGGCAGCATCCTAGGGACCCAGTTTCAGATGTGCAGATATGACCCCTTATAAAGAAGAGGAGGGGCTGGCTTGCTCTCTTGGGTTGTGGTTGAGCATCCAGAAGGGTAAAGACTGCATCTTCAGAAGTGGAAAGACTGAGGAATTTATTTACCATCAATGTGTGAGTGCTCCCCTAATAAGTACCTGTTAATTCTTTATCTGGGTTTTGTGGACTCCTTCAAATCCACCTTCACTCAGTTTTCATGTAGGTCCTTGGAAATAGAATTTGGGTGCTCAGACTTTTGAGTTAAACACTTTACCAACAGAGAACATCTCCCCAGATCCCTTTTTTTTTTTTTTTTTTTTTTTTTTTTTAAATGGGGAGAAGGGAATTCAGAAAGAATCTCATATAGCTCAGGCATTAAACTATGTAACCAAGGATGACTTTGAACTTTAGATCTTCCTGTCTTGCCCTTCCAAATGCTGGGATTAAATCTCTATATAATAGGAAACACTGACTTGCATTTTTAAAATTTGGGGCATTTTAAGGATGTAATTTATCTCAAATAAGTCCTAAAGGATGAGGATAAGGTCTACTTTCCTGCCCATCTCATGACTTTACTAAGCACACACAGGAGAGACAATAAATGCATGTTTGTTAGACACTCAAAAACTAAGGCAAAACAGAAAGAAATCTTCCTGTTTCCAGGACATAAATGGAGAAGGCAAACTTCGCAGGACTACACTCCAAATTCCCACACCAGATCCAATAAGATGATCCTTCAGGGGAAAGAGAATTATTTTCAGCTAATGGTTTCTTAACCTACTTTACTTGAGGTAGAAACCTGAGAATAAGATAAAGGTTTGTGCCTGACAAGTTAAGGCATGTAATTCTGCTTAGTTGGAAGCTCTGTAAAAATCTTGTCACCTTGTATATACACTTCCCTCCCCCTTCTTTGCCTTTTCCCTTTGCTCCCTTTGGCTCTTTTGAAAGAAATGAAAAAAGAAAGAGGGTGGAAAAGGGTGTGATTTGTCTGGGCATGTCAAAATGTCTAGATTCCTTCCTTTACACAATGGCTTACTTTCTCTTCCCACATGTTGGCTCAGATATAGATTTACTTCTACTTCTCCTTTCCTTCCTTCTTTCCCTCCCTCCCTCCCTTACTCCCTCCCTCCCTCCCTCCCTTCCTTCCTTCCTTCTTCCTATTTGTTATAACTTTTCTGTTCAAAGACATTTTGGGCTTAAGAGTGTAGCTCAGCAGTAGTGTGTCTCTGTAGTATAAAAGAGGTCCTGGGCTCTTCCCCAAAACAATATAGCCAAAGATTCTTTTGGCCCTCAGAGGGATCACTGGGACCCCTGAAACACAGACTCTTCTTAAAGAACATGACTTCAAGAACATCTGAGCAGATCCATAGATGGATAAATTGCCTGGCTACAAGAAGGTACTGAAGAATATCACTCATGTATTTATCACATTCATTCATTACTAGACAACAAAACTGCCCTTAGAGTCCTACAGTACAGGCTGAGAAAATGGCTCAGTGGGTAATTTCCTTGCCATGCAAGCATGAGGCTCAGAATTTGGATCCCCAGAGCCCAAAAGCTGGGTGGATATGGGAACTACCTGTAATCCCAGCGGTTAGGTGATAGAGACAAGGAATCCCTGGCTCCAAGTTTAGCTAGAGACCCTGCTTCAGTAAATAAAGTGGGAGAAATCAACAAAGGTAACCAGTGAAAACTTCTGGTTTCCACATGCATATGTATACATGCATACTTGTATACACATGTGCAACCTTTAAGTACAAAACACACACACACACACACACACACACACACACACAAAATCCCAAACCCAAAACACTATTTTGAAAGAGACAGGACTTCTAGTTTGAATTTTTTTTTTTTTTTTTTTTTTTTTTTTTTTTTGAGACATGGACTCAGTAGTCCTGGCTGGCCTCAAACTCACTATGTAGACCAGGCTGACCTAGAAATCACGAAGATTCATCTGCCTCTGCCTCCAAATGCTAGAATTAAAGGTATGTGCTACTACCCTCAGCATGAAACTCAGCAACTTTATACACTGTTTTCTATCTGAAGAAGTTGCTAGGACAGCTAATACACCAGCACTTTTCCAGTATGAATAGCAGATATGCAGACATTTTTTTCCACAAAAGTCAAGTTTTACTATTTGGAGATTTAGTTCTTTCTTAGACTGCTACAAGAAGAGACAACACATGTAGCAGGGATCCCTAAATCAGACAAAAATAGATATCCACTATACAAATGAGTGTATTCAGCCCCTCTCTGCTCTCTGCCTGTAATGTAAAACAGAATTGGTATAACATGCATTAAAAAAAAAAAAATCCAAAATATCACTAAGTTGCAGAGAAACCACTCATGGGCCAAATAGACAGTCTGAGAGAAAGAAAGCTTTGAATGCATTCACATACCCCAAACTAAATGCCCCTCAGAGCACTCTTCAGTAACCCTCATCCCAAAGGACCAGAACAGATTGTTGGAGTGACTTGGGCCTGTGCAAGTGTCATTTACCACACATGTGGGAAAATTCATCTCCTGCTTTTCTTAATGAGAAATTCACTTAAGGCCTTGGCTTTCAAGCGCATATTACAGACACCAAAACATCAATTAGTTCAACCTTGTCCATCTTGGGGAGGTGAGAACAAACCTTCCACCTTCCCCTACCTGCCCTGTTCTTTTCATCACAAATGAGCTGTAACTGACTAGCATACCAATTAAAACCACTGAAAACAAATACAACACCAACAGCTGCAGCTTTTATAGAAGATCCTAGAGGCTAAGCAGCTCAATTAGCTAAGCAGCTAATCAGCCAAGCTTTTTCCAAGCAGCAAGGCTGCCACATTGGAACAACACACCACCACTTCCAAAAACCCAGACCTAAAAACAGAAAAGAAAGTCTGTGAAAACCATCTTGGAAAAGCACAGGTGACTTGGTTTCTGAAACATAAAGATATCCTGGGTTCTCCATTCACTGATTTCTCTGGTTTCCTTAAGTATCACCCCATGTCCTGTAGCCTCATGGGGCCTTCCCTGCACTGCTTGAGCCCCAGCGTGTCTGGCCTCCACGGCTGAGATCAATTACCTTCTCTGGAAACATTCCTAGTTGTCCTCTTACCTCTGGAGTGGTCATTTTGCCTTTTAACCTACTCACAATAACTCAGCTAAATGTTTTGCATGCAATAGGTGCACAATATATATTTGCTGAATAAAGAAAGAATTCCTAAATTCAGACCTTCATCACCATACTCTTTTTCCTCTGTATTCCTTTAAGCTTCAAATACTGTATAGAGCTAGCCCAAGTTGCATTCAGAAATATCAAGGCCATAGGAGTCTGGATATGTCTTTGTGTTTATTGTGAGCCTTGCTTCTAGAAGATGACCAAAACAAAGCAGTGTGAAGAACTGTTCTGTTGGTACCAACCTGTATGCATGCCCTTCACTATTAGACTTGACCATCTGTCCCACTACAGGAAGAGCATCTTTCTCACCCTTAGTTTTTGTGTAGGTCATATGATTTGCATTAAGAATGAAAGAGAAGTTGCAAGACACCTGTCCCAAGAAGCAGCCTCTAGCATTTATGCTAGCCATCAGACACTTCTGACATCACCACACGAACAGGCCACTGGATAACCAGGTACTCCCACCCAGGCTGCCAGCCACGTCTGGTCTGGGTCTATTGGCCCTCAACTTGTCTACAGATAGCATGTGTGATTATGACAGGAGCTTCATGCTACTGTGGTGGAGTGTTTGTTAAATAACAGTTACTGACAGGATTGGACTCAAGACTGAGATCTGAGAAGATCCATAGATCATTACCACCTAGCAAACAAAAATGATAAGGATGATGATGGTGACAACACTAAATTAGTAACAACTCACATTCATTAACAGTATACCCTGAGAACTTGAAAAACATTGACTCACTTGAACTAGTGTTAAGTTTCTCTTTACAGAATATTGAGAAGACAGCAGAAGGTTCCTATATACTTCACAAACAGTTGCTCCTATTGTTTTTTATTTATGTATTTTTGTGTTAACAAGATGGCTCATATGGGTGGAAGAGCTTGCCATCAAGTCTGATGACCTCAAATATATCCCTGGAAACCCACAAGGTAGGAGAGAACCAATTACTGCAGGTTGTACTGACCTTAATAATAAGTACCATGTGCTGACACACACACACACACACAAAGTAAATAAATACATGTAAAAATACATCTTTATTTATTCTGAGGGAAAGTGGAGAATGGGTCTAGTTGTGTAGCCCTGGCTGGCTTCGAACTTGTTACCATCCTGCTTCAGCCTCTCCTAAGAGATATAAAATTTCACATCAGGCTTAGTTTTATTGATTAACTGCTTTTAAAAGTTATTTATTTATTTAATGTGCATGAATGTTTTGTCTGTATGTATGAGTACCATGTGTGTATATGATGCCCCAGGAGGTACCAGAAGAGGGTGCTGGATCCCCTGAGATCGGAGTCACAAGTTGTAAATGATCATGTGGGTGTTAGGAAGAGCAGCCAGTGCTCTTAACTGACTGACTTCCCTAGCCCTGCTTGATTTAATGTGATAGGATCTGGCAATCATTCCAGGCTGCCCTAGAATTCCAATGACCCTTCTATCTCAGCTTCCTGGGTAGCTAGACCTATTAGGCCTGTACTATAATGCCTCTATGTAGTCCTGTCTGTCCTGTAACATACTACGTAGACCATAGTGATCCACCTGCCTCTGCTTCCCAAGTGCTGGAATAAAAGTGTGCCTCACCAAACCTGGCTTCATTTCCCCCTATTAACATAATATAATAACAGATGTGGGAGTCAACAGTTAGGACTCCCTTCCATCTTGACTTAAAGTCACAGAGTTCAAACTTATTCTTGCTCCTTAAGACCATATAACAGCATGTTTGACTAAAGTTGTGGTTACTAGATGTTTTGAGAATTAAAGAAGTAATTAATTGCACTTGTTTGTTCCTTATATCGTGGTAAGAACAAAAGTGGTCCCCTTCACTTTTGTTTTGGGTATAAAAGGGCTATTAGAAATAAGTTCAGTGTTGCTAAATATTCCCTGAGAGCCCTCCAGGCTCTACCTTCCATCTTTTGTCTCTTTCTTTCTCCATCCTCACTCCGCTTTTCAGGCTGGTCCCGACAGACAGCAGTTGTCACAGATAATTAAGTGACATTAAAACTTTATTCTCAAGTCAAGCCCATAACTTATTCATGCTTCCTTAATTTCCCCCTACCACATCACATTTAGCTGTCATATTTTTTTAGGCAAAGACCAAAAGCAGCCCCTTACTATTATTTACATACTAGAAACTATGCTCATTTGAAGTATATAGTTCAGGGGCAGAGACACACAGATACCGATAGCTCCCTGGCCAGCCCGTCTAACTAAAATGATGAACTCCAAATTCAGTAAGAGACTTTGTCTCAAAAAAAAAAAAAAAATAATAAGATAAAGAGTAATAAAGCAAGACATCCAGTGTCAACCTCTGGCCTCTGTGTGAGTTCATTCTCAAGTGCATATACACTTATGCACACACACACACACACACACACACACACACACACACACACACACACAAAGTGTACAATTTAATGTCCTTAGGTATTCTTAAAGTTGTACAGCTATCATATAAATAATTGTAGAATATATTCATCACTCCCAAAGAAATCCCATATTCAACTTCTGATAACCACTTATCTACTTTCTGTCTCTAAAACATCATTCTGGGAATTTCACAGAAATAAGAGTCATAAAATAGGGAGTACTTTGTGACTAACTTCTCCTGCTTGACACAATGCTTTCAAAGTTTTTGTTGTATCCTGTTTCCATCTTAATATATTTATAGCAAAAATAAATTTTCTTGTATGTATACACTACAGCCCATTTATCCACTATTGGCTGGTGGCTGTCATTCATTTCTACCTTTGGGTGGAAAGGCTGCTGTGACATTCCACTTTTGTGGAGATTTCTGTGCATACCTAGGACTGGAATACAGTCCAGTCTGTGTGGCTATTTTTAAGGACCTGTTGGGTCATTTAGAAAGTAAATGTGCCATTGTATATTCCTAGTATGCGTGGGTAATATTGTCAAGTTATAGGGATTTAGAAACAAGCCTCTGGGCATGTCTGTTGAGGATATGCCTAGATTCAATTAGTTGAGATGGGAAGAACCACCCTAAATGTGGCTGCCACCGTTTCCACAAGTTTGGGTTCCAGACTGAACATTTTCTGCCTCCTCCCTGTGGATACAATGTGACCTGATGCCTGACCTGACCTCCCGCTGTCATGCCCTCCCCAGCATACTGAACTATTCTCTCAAATTGTAGGTCAAAACAAACCCTTCCTTTCCTTTTTTTTTTTTTTTTTTTTTTTTTTTTTTTGGTGGGGTTTCTCTGTGTGTCCTGGAACTCACTCTGTAGACCAGGCTGGCATGGAACTCATAGATGCCCCCTGCCTCTGCCTCCCAAATGTCCAAATGCTGGGATTAAAGGTGTGATGCACCCTTGCCTGGCTAACACTTCCTTTCTTAAGGTGCTTTTTTTTTTTTTTTGCCAGATATTTTGTTGTAACAATGAGGAAAAATGAGTAATGCACATGTCAAGTTCCATTTTAACAGATAAGAAGTTGGAGCCCAGGAGGGTTAGTCATTTGCCAAAGTCTGTTCAGTTGAGGAGCAGTGTACTTAGGCAGTCTGCCTCCAGAGTCCCAGCTCTCAGCATCAAAGAAAACTGAAATAGCTCTAGCTTTCTCAGTGTATGATTCTGATCCTTTTGAAAAGTGTGCCTAATTTTCTATTCTCTTCTAGATCTGGAATGTATAAACCAATAGAAATCTCAGAAAAGAAATAAAATGATTCCCACATTTTCTCCCCAGTGTTAGGGTTCAAACCCAGAGACTTATACATGCTCGACACTGAGCTATATTCCAGCTTCATATGTTTTCTTTGTTTTTAGGGTTTATGAGACAGGGCCTCCCTATTATGTATCTCTGATTGTCCTGAAACTCACTCTGTAGACTAGGTTGGCCTGGAAGTCACATAGATCCACCTGACTCTGCCTCCTTAGTGCTGGATTAAAGTGTGTGCCACAACATCTGGCTACATATGTTTATTTTTTAATATTTATTTTATTAATTATTTATGTGTATATGGGTATGGGTATTGCATATGTGCAATGCTTACAGAGGCCAAAAGAGGGCATCAATCCTCTGGAACTAGAGTTACAGGTCTTTGTGAGTTGCCTGACACAGATGCTGGCAACCAAATCTAGTTCCCTGTAAGAGCACTTTGCACTCAGCTGCTGAGCCGTCTTCACCCCATACATATATATTTATATATTAATGAAGAAATAGTAAATACCTAAAGCTGAGATTGGGGTATAGCTCACTGGTGCTTACTTGTGAATGTGTGAGGACCTGGATTTATTCCCTAGCACACCATGCACACAAACACACACCAAAAACGAAGACAGAAAAAAACCCCACCCAAAATAACAAACAAACCATTAAAATGAAAACACAAAATCTGTGGCTGTATGTGCACACGAAAGTGTGTGTTTGTATACATGCACCATGGCACACATGTGGAGGACAGAGGACAACTTGCAGGAATCAGTTCTCCCCTTCCACCATGTGCATCCTGGGGATCGAACTCAGTTCCTCAGGCTTAGGACCTGTGTCTTCACCTGCTGAGCCACCTCACTGGCCCCATAAAAGGTTCAGGTATGAACCATTTTTTACTTCTCTCAACCAAGGAAATAGAATTTAACCTATAGAATGACAAAGTAAACATAAAACTTCATCATTACAAGACAATGAAACTCTATAGGAACCCTCTGGAAACTCTAGGAATGCTGTTGTTAGCGCTCAGAGTACTCCACTTAGGAAGCAGAAAGATGGACAAAATGACCAGTTGTATCTTGTGGTAGTATCCCTCAAGTGAACATGATGCCATCTTTGGTCCGCACTAACTTACCCTGAATTGCAGATAAATATACAAAAGTGTCTTCGTGCTCCAAGTTCTCCAAGAATATCTGGAAGCAGAAAACAGGGAAGGATGATTTTCAAAGAGCAAAAAGACATGGAGCCCCTTTATCCATTGTCTCAGAGGAGTACATCCTTTTCTTCTTGGTAGAAATTAGTCTGACATAGAACCCTGTGAGGAAATGGTTTATTTGCTTCAAGTCCAATTTCTCTAATAGTTTAAGGGGGGAGGAGCTAGGGGGAGGAACTTCTTGAAGTCATCAAGTATATACCAGCACTAGTCATGGAAATCAATACACCTAAGAATAATAAACAGGTAAAAATTTGACGTGCAAACCTGGCAACCTGAGTTATCTTCTGACTTCCACAAGCACACTGCAGCACATGTACACCCACACTCACACATGTACATTATACTCACACACAATAACATCCATAAAACTGTTTTTTTTAACCTAGCTATACTGAAACTTTATTCAGTCATATAATAAAAGAAATAAAGACATTTGTAGGAAAACAGATTCAACTGGACATTGTTATCTGAAGTGAAATAAGATACAAACTCAAGAAAGTTGCTTAATCTCTTTACACATAAATAGCTTCAGTGAAGATAGCAATAGAGCCTGATGTTATTGGAAGAGTTAAACAAATGTGAAAGGGTCACTTATGTGTTATTTATGTTTACAAAAATGAAAATAGTACATATTGCTAGATATATTAATGTTTCTGATATTTGTCTTCAAAGTGATCTTTGAATATCCTTGTAACTTAGTTTTGGATCTACTCACTGCACAGAGATTATTGAGTTAAAGAAATTCACTACTTAAGTCTTTTTCATTACTAAACTATAGGTATTCATTTCCTTTTAACTTATGGGTATTTTGTGACTGAGCCACCGGACATAGTTTAAAGAATAGATTTACTTTGGTTCATGGTTTCAGAGAGTTCAGCCCATGTTGGTGGGGGAGGAGGATATAACTGCTTAGTTTGTGCCAGATGAAAGCAGAGAAGCAGAGGGAAGGCGTGCTCTATTCTGCTGATCTTTCCCATTTCCCCCTGTACTTTGATGGTGCCAGGCCATTCAGTGAAGGTCTTTCCCCATCAACTAATCTGGAAAACCTCAGTCACCTAGGTAATTACAAATCTAGTCAAACTGAAGATGAAGATTAACCACAGCACTGTTTCAGTAACTTTTCAACCATGGCTAAGAAAACCAACTTAAAGGAGGAAAGATATTTTGGCTCACCATTCAGAAATTTTAGTCAAAAGTCACTCTGCTTTACATTTCTAGGCCTTCAGTGAGGTCCAGCAAGGTGGAAGGGCACAGTGAAGAAACATAAGCAGAAATCTCATGGCAGTCAGGCAGCATATAGAGGGGTTGTGAGGGGGGAAGGTCCTGGGAAAAGTCATCCAATTTAAAGGTATATTTGCAATGGTCTGCTTCCTCAAACTAGATCCAAATGTTGCTCACATAGTCCACAGAGCTATGTGTTATCAGCACAATCCTCTGATGATGCTGGCCCCCTTCTGATCAGTCTCCTCTTTAGTGGCACAGGCAGCTGAGGATCAAGCCTTAGCATGTGAGCTCCTGGATGAACGCTTCATATCCAAACCATAATGCCATATTCTTGCTTTTACTGAACTATAACTAGAAAAATATTTACCAGTTTATAGATGGGCAAAGAGATGTTACAAAAATCTTTCTGTTCCACTGGCTAACTAATTTCTAAAGGCTTAAAATAAGAAACAAAACAAAACAAAAAACTACCAAGTATCTCCCATGGAAGAAATTATTAATTCCATCACTTATAAGACAGGTCAGAATCTGCCAACCTTAACTGGTAGATTTGTCTGGACTAACAGAGAGTGACTACTTCTAAAGTAACTAAAATTTATCTGCAGCTAGAATTCAAGTCATTTACAGGATATGGTTAAAGAGTGTACATTCTACTTGAGGATGCACAATTGTTTAGTCAGTTGTAAGTGAAAGTATAGTTAAGACACCAACTTCTTCATTGTTAAATTAAAATCGTCAGGTAGGAAAATGTAATTTCAGTTGCTGCTGGCCCAGAGATAGATTAAAAATATGTCATGATGTGTTCACATAGAAGATGCCAACACTTGATTTTAGAACTGGGCACCACATGCTCACCCTCCAGCTCTGACTCAGTGGCTCATACTATTATGGTGTTCTTGTTTAAACCAAAGCCAGGAAGTCCAGAGCCAGAAATCCTATGACAATGACAATTTCCATGTGATAGTTAATGTGGTCTTTGGACAAGTTAAACTAAGCATAGTCTGGAACTGGGCTTCTGGATTTGGGGGCTTCTTACCTAAACTTAACAGAACAAACTACTGATTATTGGGGGCTTTTGAAGAGGATTTTCCGTAGAAAATAATGATTAATATATTGATTAAAACTAAATTATAAGAAGCTTATAGATCTGAGAGAAATGATCTAGATTTGGGGCTTAGAAATTATTTTTTTTTTTCCTCTACCTGAGTTTGAAAACTAAGGGTTTGTTAGCCAGTTCAGAATAGAAACATCTTTCTCCAGTGCCTCAAAATCTCTTTGCTAAATTTACCTTAACAGTTTAAAAATGACATTCTCCTGGGAATCATTTGAATTCAAAAGTCTTACTGAACTGAAAATTCAGGAACCTAGAAGCACCATAAAACTTTTTAAAAAGAACAATCCTCAACATTTTTCTGTGCTAGCCCATGGTGGACAACATTTTCAACACAGGTGGCTAGATATACTCTGATCCATTCTCCTGGGCTAACATGCACATGGGGTTCAAGGGAGACAGAGATGTTATTATTACAGAGGCAATTTCATGTCTATTCTACTTTTTAAAAACCTTGCCAAAAATCTCTAGCCCTTTGATTGACATTGTTAACAAACTACTCTCATTCTTTCCCAAATTAGGAACTTATCAGGATGTCAAATACAGTATGGTCTACCTAGAAGTCACTATGATGGCATGTTAAATATAGGCCCTAACATGGGAGCAACGGAAAGACAGCAGCATTTGTAATGTTACTCCTCCTTGCTTCTAGAGAAGGTGGAAGTGCCTATTTCTATATTGCTGTGTCGTTTGCTCGACAGAGTTCTTGATTTCATCTTTGTGCTATTGGTGTCTATACTACTGAGGGAGAGCTGAACATTAGTCTAAGCGGAATGATGATTAGGTTGGAAGACATTGGGATTGCATATGAGTGAGGGAAACAATACAGAGGAGTAGCCATGAGAATAAAAAAATATTTTAAAGACCTCACAGAAAAAGAATTAACAGGCTTTTCTTTCTTTTTCTTTCTTTTTTTTTTTTTTTTTTTTTTTTTGTTTTTTTTTGTTTTTGTTTTTTCTTTTTGTCAACTTGACACAAGTTAGAGTTATCTGGCAAGAGAGACCCTTAACTGAGGAAATGTCCCTCATCAGATTAGCTTGTTGGCAAAGCTGGAGGGCATTTTCTTAATTAATAACTGATGTGGGAAGGCCCAACCCATTGTGGGTGGTGCCACTCCTGAGCGGATGGTTCTGGATGCTAGAAGAAAACTATCTGAGCAAGCTAAGGGAGCAAGTTAAGAAGCAGAACTACTCCACGGCTTTTGCATCAGTTCTTGCCTTGAGCTGCTGCCTTGACTTCCCTAAATAGACTGTGACCTAGGATATGCAAGCTAATCAAATCTTTTCTCCTCAAAGTTGCTATGATCACAACAATAGAAACCCTAAGACAAGAGGTCTAAAAGGCAGAGGAAAGAGAGGAACAAGAGAGGGTTATAAAATATACATGTCATGAAAGCATGGGTTTGGTCTGGAAGAAGACAGGGGTCAGCAGGAGTCAGGAGGGGGTTGAGGGTAGAGCTGTGGGAGGTCTTGATTGCCAACTTGATGAGATTCAGTCACCACAGAAACACATCTCTGGGCATAACTGTGAGGGAATTTCTAGACTGAGTTAATTGATGTGGAAGACCTACCCTAAATGTGGGTAGCACTACTCCAAAAGCTAGGGTCCTGGACTGAATCGAAAGGAGAAAGGAAGCCAGTGAGCTAGGAATGAGTAAAGGTGGCTGCTGCTGAGGCAGATAATTTAAATTTAGTCCCTGAAACAGGAACTTAGGATTTGTTCTCTGATCACCACATACTCACTGTGGTGCCCACACACCTCGCTCATCCCACTGCATACAATAAAAATTTAAATGTAACAAAAATGCTTGCTTATCCTTTTTTTTTTTAAAGAAGAAAAGGAGCTGAGCAGTCACCTGTCTCTGCTTCCTGATGCAGATCCTCAAACCCCTGTCCCCATAATGACAGAGTATTCTCAAACCATGAGCCAAAAATCAATCCCCTCTTCCTTAAATGGCTTGTCAGGTGTTTTGTCATAGCAATGAGGAAAGAAATGCAGGAGACAAATAAGAACCAAATACAATGATATAGACATACAAAAATTTCACAATAAAACCCATTCCCTTGCATGATGACCAAAAACTAATTTAAAAAATACAAGGGACAAGTGTGTGGTGGTGCATACCTGTACTCCCAGCACTTCAGAGGAAGAGGTAGAGGATCAGGACAAAGTCAATCTGGGCTACATGAGACCCTGTTTCAAAAACTCAAAAGTAAGTCTGGCATGATGGGACATACTTGTAACCCCAGCCCTCTGGTGACAGAAGCAAGAAGATCAGGATTTCAAAATCGCCCTTAGCTATGTATCAAGTTTAAGAATAGCCGGGGCTATCTGATACTTTGTTCTCAAAAATCAGAAAAAGGAAAACAAAACAAGAGATGAATAGGGGCTGGGACTATGTTTTCATGAGTAAAATGCCTGCTGTGCAAGTGTGAGAACCTGAAAATATTCAGCATCCTTTTTCAAACTTGGAACCGATAGGTGGGGACAGAAGTACTGAAGCTTGATAGGCAGCCAGTTTAACCAATGGTGAGTTCCAGGTCCAATGAGAGGCTTTCAAAAATAAGAGGTAGAGTGATAGAAGAGTACACCTATTGTTGACATCTGGCCTCTACACCTGCATACACATGCACAGGCATGCATGCCATACACAGACACACACACACATACACACAAGTCACAAATAAGGGATACATTTATGTGAGTTTCTTAGTAAAAAATAATTGGCAGAACTTGGTGAACATAGCAAATGAAGACTAAATGCAGTTAAAGGAAATTCCAAAGGTGGTCCCAGCATGTACTACCTAAATTAGCATTCCACAGGATATTTGGGCAATAATCATACGATTAATCATACAATACTTCTAGTATCATACTAATTAAAATATAAATGTTTTCCATCAGAATTGTAATTTGCAATCTAAGGGCTAAACAAATATGTAGATCACCATCATCACTACCAAGGCTCAGAAAGATTGAGTGTGCTGTCTGGGAAGTTGAGATTGGGTCCCAGGCAGTAGTTCTCAGGCCCCTTGTTTTTATTGTAGCCCCTACTCAAGTCCCAAAGACTTCTGGAATATGCACTCTGCTATGTCAGGCTAGAACATTATGCACAGCTTATTTTTTGGCGTGATGGAGGCAAAAGCATGAAGGAGACCCAATTAGATCCAATGCTCCTCTAAGAGGACCCAGTTCACGGTGAGGCTTTTCTTCCCATTTCCCATCGAAGTGGCTCATGCTGGCCCACTGCCTGTCTTTTACATGCTCACACTTAGCCAGTTTATTAAATACATATGAAAATCCACCTCTCCCAGATTTTTTTCCCTGACTATCCACCACATTGCTCATATATAAAATCCTGTCACTCTATTCATGTTCGATTGAGCAGCCCTGTGTGGTCTTCTACACCCTTCTGACCTCAATCTGACTCCTCAACAATTTATTTTCCTGGAGGATAATCCAGGACAGTGCTTGACACATGGTCAATGTTTAAAAGATACCCGAGTTAGGCTGGTCATGGTGGCGTACACATTTAGTTCCAGCACTCAAGAGGCAGAGATAGGTGCATCACTGTGAGTTCAAGATCAACCAGAGCACCACAGTGAGATCCTGTCTCAAAACAAAAACAACAAACAACCCCCCCCCAGCTGATTATCTGTCCCCAGGCTGCTGTCTGCTCTATGTCATCATGTGTCTGGGCTGTGTGTTCTACTCACCTGGAGAAGCTTCTTTTGTTCCTCAAGAGCTCTTGCCTCTCTCTGCTCTACCCATCGGGAAAGAGTGCGTAGGGCAGCAGCTCGGGTTGGAACCTGGGGATCATAGGCTGATAAGAGAACTTCTTGGAACTGTTCTGTGGTTATATTTCTAGGTGACTGGCTTGTTGCTGTGCTAGGCTCTTTAGATTCTGGGCTTGTTCTAGGAGGGTCCCGCTCTTGTTCAGAGTGGTTCTGAGCTACTTCTATGGATGTGTCATGACTGGTTTGTTGCTGTTCTTCTGTTTTCCATTCCGGGTCTTTTTTGTTCAGGGTACTTTGGGCAGCCATGCTGACAGCCTCAGTGGAAAAGGCTCCATGAGTAGAGATGGTAATTCGGAGATCGACAGCGAGTTCTTGGATGACGGGGTCAGGGTATGTATTAGAGACTTTCTCCAACAGAGGCAGCAGCTGCTTCAGGACTGCAAAATCACTTGACTTCAACTATAAAATGAAAATTTAAAAATAGTAAGTCAAAATTAATGTGGAAAATGTTAATAAGTGAATATAAGGGGCAACAATCATGCTTTCCAACTCTGTGGCAGACCCCCTAGTTTGCTCACCACTATTTCACAGAAGTCCCTGTGTTTGCTATGGTTCTGGTATGTAAGTCAACTACACATGAAACATAGGCACATGCTTAGTTCAATGTTTTGTTTTTTTATTTGCATGAGTGCTTTGTGTGCATGAGTGCAATGCCTCTGAGGACCAGAAGAAGGGCATCATATCCCCCAGAACTGGAGTTGTAGATAGTTTTGAGGCACCATGGGGGTGCCAGGAACCAGGTTTGGGTCTCCTACAATAGCAACAAGAGCTCTCTACCTCTGAGCCACCTCTACGGTCTTTTCTGAACAGTTTAAGCAATGGCCTTTGGCAATGAAAGGAAGGTGGAAAGTAAGAAAGAATTGAAGGAACAAAGGGAAAGGAAAGGAAAGAAACAAGAAGACCTAAATAGCATGGCATAAGGGCAAGCTAAAGACGGCTGTCCCTTTAGAGAAAAGATACACCTTTGGTCTCTTAGTAATGAACCTCACTATGAAATCTGGGTTTAAAGGTTAAGAGTCCTCCCTTTAACAATACATTTCATTACTGCCCTGGCACAATATGGCTTCAGTTTATCCTAAGGCCAGAATGGTCTGCTCAGCTTCACCAAACCAGAGCAATAGTGGGCCCACCAGCTCTGCAAGACCAAGCAGAAATTGCTTCTTGAGGGGACAGGAAAGACTTCCCAACCTAATACTTTTACTGATGACCAAGCCTGGAATTTGGAAAATGAGTATGGAATTACAGTTGTCTTGTTAGCAATCTTAAACCTGCACTTTCTCCAAATTAACTCCTCTTCCCAGACACGATGTTTTAATAGTCACCTTAATTACATGAATTAGAAAGGAATGAAGAAAGGCCCTGATGCTGTTAGACTCTGTTTCATTAGCCAAAATAAAAACTCCTAACAGGGAATATGTAGAGCGTGGTGTTCTGGGTGCTAAAGCCAAGACTTAAGAGTATCAGTAGTCAACTAACACCATAGCTTTCAAGTGAGATTTTATTGTGAACACAAGACAAAACCTGGCATTACAAAGAAGCCTTTATAGGGCTGGAGAAATGGCTCTGTGGTTAAGAGCACAGGCTGCTCTTCCAGAGAACCTGGATTCAATTCCCAGCACCCATATGGTGGTTTGGAACCATCCAAACTCCAGTTCTAGGAGATCCTATAACTCTCTTCTGACCTCCTTGGACACCAGGCATACACATGCTACACATTCATATTTGGAGGAAAAACATTCATACACATAAAATAAATCTACATTAAATGTAAAAAAAAAAAAAAAAAAAAAAAAAAAAGCCCTTGCTGGATGTGGCAGCACATGCCTTTAATCTCAGCACTCAGAAGACAGAAGAAGGTAGATTTCTGAGACTATGGTCTATAGAGTGAGTTCCAGAACAGCCAGGGATACACAGAGAAACTGCCTCAAAAACAAAAACAAAAAACAAAACAAACAAACAAAAAACAGGGGGAAAAAAGAGCTTATAGGGGTTGGAGAGATGGCTCAGCAGTTAAGAGCACTGGCTGTTCTTCCAGAGGACCCAGGTTCAATTCCCAGCACCCACATGGCAGCTCACAACTGTCTGTAATTCCAGTTCCAGGGCATTGGATACCTTCACACCAATAAACATAAAATAAAGTTAAATAAATTACTTTAAAAAAGAGCTTATAAATGCATGAATCAAACAGGAAACAAAGAAATTTAGCAAATCTAGGGCAAAAGTAAAGGGGGTAATGTCTTTCTGTTCACTTAAACTGCAAGTCAAGTAAACCCAGGATGTAGTAATGAGTCAGGATGGCTCACAGGAGGGCAGGGACAGGCAAGGCTGTCCAGGTGCAGCAAGTCAAGCCTGGGCAATGAATACAGCCAGCCTCCCACTACAGGCTTCTAGAAGAGAGATGGGAGAGTTCTGTGATTTATTTTCCATTTGTTATGTTGTCTGAAATAAGTACTAAATAAAAGGATACAACATACACATAATCTATGTTTTCAATTTATAGAAACTATCCAAATTAATATTCAACCAGAAAAAATTCAACTGAGCTAATTAAATCCAATAACAATCTAACTTAAGCTATTCCATATGTGGATTCTTCCTGGCTTTGGAACCTTACCCAAAAACTTATTTTTTCAAATGACATATAGAATATAAAATTAGGGATGCTAAGGATATCCAGTGAGAAATGGAATTCACATTGACAACTAGCCCAAATAAAATCTTTTTTCTCCTTAAGAACAGGCAGGAGTGTCCCACCTTTTGACATTGAGACATAATGTTGTAGTACGGGACACAGGCTGCTGGTTGGGTATGCTTGTTAGAATGCTGGAGATGTAACTCAGGGGAAGTGAGAGGTACTGGGTTTGATCTCCAGAACCACAGAGAAAAATAAGCCTAGAGAGAGGCAAATTCTAATAATAATGTTTAAATGCTTAAATTCAAAATGCATTCCCCAAGGGCTCCCTGTTAATGGGTGTTGAATTTGATTTCATAATACCTGCAGTCTCCTAACCAATGTGTCACCCAATTAACCAGTCACCCTCACAGGTCCTGCCTTTCCTTTTCCTTTGCCAGTGCTGTCCCCAGGGTGCTACAACTCAACCACACTGACTTCCATCAGTGCTCAAGAAAACCAAGTTTTTCTCTGGTTCTGAGCCTTTGTCACATTGAAAGTGTTTCTCCCGCCTGTTCTGCACACCCCACTCAAACACCTATTCCTCTTTCCGGTCTTGGTGAAATTACCTTTGCTCACCAAAGACCTCTCAGCCTAGCTCAGATGTTACGTTATGTTCTCATGGTCCCCTCCCCTCTTCTGTTGAGGCATTCCATTCAATTCTAATCGTATTTTTAAAATAATCATTCTGGGTATGCCTTCCTTCCTGGACTATGGTATAAGGTATAAGCCATGTCTGTCTCGTCCAGTGCTGTATTTCCAGATCTTTAGCTCAGGATCTGTCACATGGCAAATATGCAATCAATAATGGTTGAATAAATAAGTTAAAAATTATAAATTAGGACTGGAGGGATAGCTCAATGGACTGCTTTTGCAAAGGACCTGTGTTTGCTTCCCAGGACCCACATTAGGCAGCTAACAGTTGTCTGCAAATCCAGCTCCAGGAGTTCTGACACCCTCTTCTAGCCTCAGCAGGTACCTGAACTTATGTACACATACACACATACGCACAATTCAAAAATAGAAATAGATCTTAAACACATTAACTATGCAAAAACCACATAAGCTAAGCTGTCATAGCAGTGCACACCTGTAATACTAGTACTTGGAAGGTAGGAAGGAATATCATCTTTTTTAATTCAAGGCCAGCCTGATCTAAAAGTGAGTTCCAGGACAGCCAGGTCTACATAAAGAAACACTGTCTTGAAAAAGAAAGGAAAAAAACAAAACAAAACAAAACAAACAAAAAAAAACAAAAAACAAAAAATGGAGTGTCTGCCTCAGGCACAAAACATTATGCTCAATGTTTCCCAAACAAGCTTGTTCTATATAGGAAAGAGCCCTGTCCTTTAGACAGTGACATCCTAGCAGGTCAGTGTGAAGTGGCATGTTTGTTGTCTGTGATAGAGATGATTCTCATTAACAACACAAGTTGGTCACCCTGTTTCTCCTGGATGTAATATCCATTCTTATTTTCTGTGAAGGCATGGAAGAAATACAGCAGGTCCTCTTTCCTATTCACCTACAACTCACCTGAACAGCTCCTCCTAGCATAACAGCTACCAGCCCCATGGACATGCTCAGTGTCTGGGATTCCACGGTACTCTTGGCCTCATGAGCCAGGCTTGCACATGCTCTTTGCAGTGTTGCTGCTACAAAGTCCACTACCTACCAGAGAAGGAAATTAGCATCAGTGAGGGATACAAAACAAATATAAAAATCCATACATTTTAAGTCTATATCATATTCAGCATCATGAGAACATAATGGCTGCTACTTTGTACCAAGAGTGCTATTCTATCCTTATCTGCTTTGTTTTACATTTGCTGGTATATGCAGAATGTTTTGAAAGATATAGAGACAGCCAAATGACAAGATGGAGTGGACAATGCATGAGGATATAGCATCTAGCACCTTCAGAAGCTTTGCAACACAGAAGAGTCTAAGTATTTTATATGCATAGTATCAAGTTTTTTTTTGTTGTTGTTTTTTTTTTTTTTTGAGACAACATCTTATATACTCATATGGTCCAGGCAGGCCTTGAACTTGCTATATCATTTTGGGCAGTCTTGGACTTCTGCTCTTCCTGCTTTCAATTCCCAAGTGTTAGGATTATAGTTATTTGTCACCTTGCCCAATTTATATGGTGTTGGGAAATCAAACTCAGGGTTTTCCGCATGCTAGGCAAGCACTCTACTTGTCTTTTGAGATGTGTGTGTGCTGGTGGTGGGGTGTCTCATATAGCCCAGGCTAGCCTCCAACTGGATACTGAGCATGGCTACAAATGACTGATTCACCTACTTCCTCTACCTCCTGTGCTGGGATTACAGATTTTGTTACTTCTGGCTCTCTCTCTCTCTCTCTCTCTCTCTCTTTCTTTTCTCTTCCTTTCTTTCTTTCTTTTTAAAATTCAGAACTGGCAAGGAAACTCAGGGCCTTGCATAATACTAGGCAAGGGCTCTACCACTGAAGTATAAACCCAGTCCCAAGAAACCATTTCTTATGAAGAATTCTCCCTTGTCCCAGTCAGCCATTGCATTTGATATTTACCCAAAGTGGGTAGAAAACTATGTTTAAAAAAAAAAAAAAAAAAAAAAAACCTGCCCACAGTTGTTTATAGCAGCTCTAATCCTCTAATCATGATTCTCAAAGCTTGGTGATAATCAAGATATCCTTCAAAAGGTAAGTGGATAAATAAACTGATTTGTCAAGACAATGGGAGATCAGTCAGCACTATAAATGTACTACTAAGCTGTGAAAAGACATGGAAGAATATTAGGAAGGAGAAAAACTACAAAGTGAAGAAGTCCTGAGAGGATACAAGTGAAAAAAAGGTGAGTAGATAGAGTATAGAGGTCAGATATGATAATGAGTATGTTCCTAGAATACTAGAATGCTAGAGAGGTGTGACTTATTAACTGCACAACCCTCAGAGTAAACCCTAATGTAAGCTATGGACTCTTAGTAATAATGATGTGTTCCTGTGGATTCATCAATTACAACAAAGGTTAAGTCACCAAGAGATGCAAGCATGCACAGACACACACACACACACACACACACACACACACACAGAGAGAGAGAGAGAGAGAGAGAGAGTGAGAGAGAAAGTAGTCTAACAAAGGCACTGTTCTGTGGTAGCAATGGGGAACATTGCACAGGAGATACATGAAAAACTTCTTTCTGTATCTACTCAATTTTGTTCTGAACCTAAAACTACTCTAAAATATAAACTCTGGGGGCTGCAGAGATAGCACCATGGTAAAGAACACTGGCTGTTCTTCCAGTGGAACTGGGTTCAATTCCCAGCACCCTCATGGCAGTTAACAACTGTCTGTAACTCCAGTCCCAGGGGCTCCAATGCCCTACTTTTGGTCTCTGTGGAGATTGCACACATGGTACACATACATACATTCAGGGAAACAAACATACATTTAAAAAATAAAAACTAAAAATTTTCTGTCAGGCAATGGTAGCCCACACCTTTAAACCCAACACTCAGGAGGCAGAGGCAGATGAATCTCTGTAGTTGGAGGCTAGTCTGGTCTACATAGTGAGCTCTAAGATAGCCAGGGACACATAGAGAAACCATGTCTCGAAAAACCAAACTGTAAATAAAAATAAATAAATAAGGGCTGAAGAGATAGCTCAGCTGTTGGGAGCACTGTCTGCTCTTCCAAAGTACCTGGGGTTCAGTTCCCAACATCTATATGGTAGCTCACAACTATCTGTGGATCCAGTTCCACAGTTTCTGACACCTTCACACCAATGCACATGAAATAAATTTATTTTTTTAAAAAAAAAACTGATTTAAAAAAAAAAAAAAGAAAACAAATAGGCTCTTGGCCAGGGAAATGACTAGGTGAGTAAAAGCACTTGCCATGCAAGCCTGACGATAGGTAGGGTTCAGATTCTCAGAAGCCACTCTAAAAGCTGGAAACAGCAGCAACTGTCTGTAAGCCCAGCACTCCTGCAGTGGCATGGGAGGCAGAGACAAGAGCAATATCAGAGTGAAAGAGGCCCATCCAAAGGCTTCTGGAACCGACAGGTCAGCTTGCTTGGAATATATAGCACATAGGCAAATGCAAGAGAGATCTTGCCTCAAAATCAAGTTGGAAGGGGAGAGAGAATCAACACCCAAGGTCACCCTCTGACCTCCACATGCACATATGTATATGTGTGCGTAGATATATGAGATGATAGGGAAGAAGATAACCAATTTTATTTACAAACCAGTGTCTTCAATCAATCTATAAATGATTCAAAATCATATTCTAAGTTTCAATATTTCTATAGGCTTAAGATATTTCATACACAAGATTTTATATAGTGTAAGCTATCAATAACCTTTCAATGGAATTAATTTGGTCAGCATCATCTGAACTGAGCCTGGTATAATCATCTTAAGTACAAACACCTTTGAACAAACAACAGCAGACACACATTCACGCACGTACTCATGCACACGTGTATATTCAGGATTAATGGCTCAAAGGGGAGATATCATTTTGTAAATGGGAAGGTTGAGATAGGTTGTAATAAGCCTCTAAACACTTGCAAGGTTGCATGTTTAACTCTCTGGACAAATCACATGCTATGCTAGAATCCTTACTGCAAGCTTAAAGCTGGAAGAATGGCCTGTTAACACTTGTCTTCTGGGACAAGGCAGGAAACTAGAAAGGTTATTTAAATGTTCTATGCACAGAAACAATGACAGCAATTTCTAGCTCCCTCTCTAACCCTGAGATGTTACTGATTTATATACCACTTTGGACCACCTAGTTGTGCCACCAAAAAGCTTTTAAGGTGTGCCTTGTTTTTATTTAGCTTCTATGTTAGCACAATAATTGTTTACTTGATAGAGCTAGTTTTTCCTAAGCTCCTTTCTAATGTATTTTTAATGTTAATATTACATTTGTTTATTCTTATGTGAATGTACACATCACATTTATGTTGAGATCAGAACAATTTGTAGGAATCTGTTTTCTCCTTCTACCAAATGGGTTGCAGGGACTGAACGCAGGTTGTGAGATTTGGTGGCAAGTACCTTTATGTATTGAGCTATCTTATCCAATCCATTATGTGCTGTTTTAAAAAGGAATGGTGGTGATTGTCTTTAATCCCAGCACTTGGGAGGCAGGGGCAGGCAGATCTCTGTGTTCAAGACTAACCTGGTCTACAGAGCAAGTTCCAGGACAGCCAGGGGTATATAGGGAAACCTATCCTTAAAAAATAAATAAATAAATAAAATAAAAAGGCTGGAAAACAAAAAATATGATCCTATTGTTAAGGAAGAAGCTTTCTGTTTGTATACATGAAAAAAAAAACAGATGATGGAGAACATGAAATTAAGAAAGACACTAGGTCGGGGAACAGGGAGAGCTGGAGGAACAGAGTAGAGGATGGATATGATCAAAATACATTGCAAAAATGTGTGAAAATTTCAAAGAATAAAAAATGTTTTAAAGAACTTGGGAACTGTTAACTATGAAGTAATAGCCAGGTATTAATATATGCCATCAACAAAATGCCCTTTCTCTTAAACTTCTTGTCTGTGGGGGGAACACTGAGATAGGGTCTGATGTAACCTAGGCTGGCTTCCCAATCTCTATGTAGCCAAGGATGAGCTTGAACTTCTGGTCCTCCTCCCAAGTGCTAGGATTACTTCAGTGTCCAACCAGACTGCCCTCCTGTAGCACCACTTTAACAGCAGCTCACCCTGCTGAGATTATGATGGGGCAGCCAACCCAAGAAGAAATCTGCAGTGACTGAAGCCTCTTAGAACTCAGAGGAATTTTTAATTTACTACCACCCAAGTTAGAGTCCCCGAGTTCAGCATGTACCTCTCAGTAGGCTGTTAAAATGCACGAAATCAACAGTCAGCCTCCAACCCCTTCCACTCTGTCAGCACTTTGTCAGCAAGTTACACATCTCCATAGGATCTTTAAGAGGATTAAATGAGTTAATACCTGTCATGTGTTCAGAATGGAGCCTGGTAAACAGCAAATACCTAATGTTATTATTAAAGAGTAAAGTAATTATAAACAGTTGACTCAGTAGACCCGCAATCAGGTGGGGGGAAGATGAGACAGAACACATCCATGAAAATAAGTCTCCTGCTTCTCAATGTGCTACTCCCACTCACAGTCAGGGTCCCCTGAGTTCAACACTTAGTAAGAATAAACCTGTAGGCTGGCGAGTCTGTTAAGCAGGTAGACAAGTACTTGCTGTAAAAGCTAGTCAATCCAAGTAGAGATGAAAGGAGAGCTGGGCAATGGTGATGCACACCTTTAATCCCAGCACTCAGGAGGCAGAAGCAGGTGGATCTCTGAGTTAGAGGACAGTGTGGTCTACAGAGTGAATGCCAGAAAACAAAAAACAAAACAAAACAATGAAAAGAGAGAAACAACTCCATGAAGTCATCCTCTGACCTCCACATGAGACCTCCCACGTTATACACATGTATATCACATCATAAATAAAGAATTTTAATAAAAAAGAAAAGCCTCTATTCCAACCAGGGCTGTTATATAGATAAACCCTGTTTCAAAAAAACAAAAACAGCCTCTATTCTTTCACTAGGGTATATATGAAGTTGGAGAGAAGAATCAAAGAGTTCCTCTAAATCTCAGCTCTGCATTCAGTCCCATCTTCAAAGCTTAGCTAGTGCTTCTGTTATTCCCAGGCTTCTGCAGAAGTAACCCGCACTTTGCTCTTCTTTGGTTACTTGCTTGCTTTGAGGAGGGCCCTCCCTCCCTCCCTCCCTCCCTTCCTGCCTCCCTCCCTATGTAGCCCAGGCTGGCCTAGAACTTCTGGCAATCCTCCTGCCTTGGCCTCTGCACTAGGATTATGGGCACACCCCACCATACCAAGATCCTTTCCTGTTTAAAAATGTCTCAAAGGTTTGTTTAAGGTTCAATATTTACTTAACTTCTCCCCATGTAGATATTCTCAGTATTCTCAGAGTTTCTCTGGTTGCTAATGACCTATGTTTTTATAGCTCCTAAATTTTACTATTATCCTTTCTCTACTATCATCCCTACACACACACACACACACACACACACACACCACCTGCTCTGCTGATGCCTGCCTACAGTTTCCAGGTCTTGTCTTTATATTAGGCACTTCTGTTTTCTGTTTTAGTAATGAGTCTGTGTAGGTTAGTCTCACACACACAAAAATAACACCTAAAAAACAAAAACACAATGAAGAATCATTTCTACCCTGCTGATTATTGTGTAAGGATATGGTTTCTGAAAGGGCAGAAGAGGAACCTTGCTCACTCTCCTGCACTGGCCCTGGGTTCCTTACTGGTCCTGTTATACTTGGGCATATTCCCTCTATCTGGCATCTCAATAGCTCCCAACCTCTTGGCTATAGGTCTTTACTCAGAAGTCATCTCATCACTGTGGCTCTCCAGAGCCACCTACTTACCAGCCCTTTTCCTTGTTCTTTTCTCCAGAAATGATCACCATCTGACACATTTCACAATGAAATTACTACCACATTCTTTGCTTTCTTTCTTTCTTTCTTTCTTTCTTTCTTTCTTTCTTTCTTTCTTTCTTTTTTTAAGTAATGTGTGTTTTGCCTGCATGTATGTCTGTATAAGGCTGTCAGATCCCCTGGAACTAGAGTTACAAACAGCTGGGAGCTGCCATGTAGATGCTGGAAATTGAACCTAGGTCCTCTGGAAGAGCAGTCATTGCTCTCAACTGCTAAGCCATCTCTCCAGCTTCACTCTTTGCTTTCTTATTTATTATTTCTCCATATGTGAATGTCAGCTCCATGAATGCAGACAGATGTCTGTTTTGTTTAGCATTGTGTCTTTAGTACCTAGAAGAGTAGATGGCACACAGCTCAATATATATAATCGCAGAAAGAACTTAAGAGTTGGTGGAGAGCCCCATTAGTAGACAGACCCATTGCATGCCTCATTTCTCTGTATTACCATAACACAGATAATATGCCATTCCAATACACTCTACTGAATATTTATTCTTTTATTTATTTATAAGTACTTCAAGATGCATTTATAACAAGTACGGCAATTTGGTTTTGACATTACTACCATGCTATTATTATACCTAATTCTTTAGTATTTCCTAATACCTGGTCTACAACTGTTACAAAAATATCTCATATAATTCCGTTCATTTTGGGAGAAGGTCTCACTGTATAGCCCTGGCCGGCTTGCAACTCTCTAAATTCTCTATATATACACCAGGATGGCCTCACACTCCTGAGTCATGGCTAGCCACAATTTGGCTATAATTTTTTTTTAAATTTATGTGTGTATGTGTTTGTCTGCACACAGGCTAATGGCAGAGGAGGACTTTAGATATTTTCCTCTATTGCTTTTGACTTTATGAGATAGGATATCTCAGTTGGCAGACTGGCTTGGCTAGTAAGAGCCAGAGATCTGCTTGTTTCTACAATCCTTCCCACAAGTGTTGGGGTTATAGATGGTCTCTCATCCAAGCCCAGCTTCTTACATGGGTGTTGGGATCCAAACTCAAACCTCATGCTTACATGGTAAGCACTTCATTGACTGAGCTATCTCGCCACTCCCCAGGTATTAATCTAAACCCAGTACTGGTTCCCTTATTTGTTTATTTATTTATTTTGGTTTTTTGAGTCAGGGTCTCACTATGTAGCTATGATTGTCCTGGAACTCCCTATGTAGACCAAGCAGGCCTTGAAAACACAGAGCTCTGCCTACCTCTACCTACTGAGCGCTGGGATTAAAGGCATGCACCACCACACCCAGCTTGAATCTTTTTTTTTCCCCCATTTTCATTTTTAATGCCATTTATTTGATGAAGAAACAGAAACACATGAAGTGCAGATTTTCACATTCTAGATCTGGCATACTGATTCCTCATGGCTTTCCTTAACATAGTATTCTAGCATCTGCATTTCCTTAATTAGATTACAGGTTCAAGGTTCTGTGCTAAGGTCAGAATCTTTACCAAGTGCTCTATACTTCCTATTGCACTCCAGTGGGACAAACACGACACCTGTTTGTCCATCAGTCTGTCCATGCCAAAATATTTAGCACAGTCCCCATGCACTGCCATCTGCATTAACCCTGAAATGTACATGAAAAATAAAATGCAGAGGAATGAAATCATGAATAAAAGTACAATGAAGTATAATAAAAATCTAATGGCAATATCTATGTAGGAAGTGGGTACAAGGTATTCACTTCAAAATTCTTTCAATAAATAAGTGTTTCCCACTAATATGTACAATTAATATGAGTTTTACACACACACAAGCCAGGTGCGGCAAGACACAAATGTAATCCCAGCAATGGGGAGGCACAGGCAGGAGGATCTCTGTGAGTTCTAGGCCAGCCTGGTCTGTAGAGCAAGTTCCAGGTCAGCCAGGGCTACATAGTGAGACACTGTCTCAGAAACCAAAACCAAGTGGTAGTGGCACACACCTTTAATTCCAGCACTTGGAAGGCAGAGAGGTAGATCTCTAGGAGTTAGAGGCAGCCTACTCTACAGTGAGTTCCAAGGTGAGTTCAAGATAGCCACAACAGGGAAACCCTATCTCGAAAAATCAAACCAAAAACAAAGACAAATAAACAAACAAAAACCACTAAGGGGCTGGAGAGATGACTCAGTGGTAAAGAAGATCTGTTGATCTTCCAGAGGACCCAAGTTTGGTTTCCAGTATCCATGTCAGTTGACTCATATCTATCTGCCTGTAAACTCCAGGGAATGTAACTCCTCTGTCTTCTGAAGGTATCTGTGCTCAGGTACATATGTACATGTGTGTGCATACACACACATACACACACACTTAATAAAAACATAAATTACTAAAAATTACTTCAAACTTGAAAATTTTTATAATAAGGGGGAGTCAGTTTCACTGGGTATTTGAGGCCTAACACATAAAGTTTTTCACCCATGACGCTTTTAACCATTTGGGCAGACAATGGTGATCATTACCTAAATCTGTAATTTCATAAAGGTTTGAAAAATGTAATTTTCTAGCTTTTTTTTTTTAAATGGTTTTGGCTGTGATTGTCCTATAGGGCAAGCAGTCTGTCAGTAACTAATCCACATTGCCTACATTTCTTATCTGATTGAGCTGGGGTCTAATTACTACAGGAACGGCAAGACAAATGCTTACCCCATTCCCTTTGATCACCAATTTACAAAATGCAGGCCAAATGCCCTAACAATTTCTAAAGAGTCCTGTGACATTTTAAAAATCATTTTCTGTCTTTGGTGTGTCTACTGTAGCCATTGTTCCTCTGAATGCTGTAGTTGTGCTGTGTATTGCAACAAAAGTCCCTTCAAGGTGGCTCCGGACTGCTATGGCCATGACCCCATTAAATTCAGACAGCTTTCTGTGCCTGGCACACGAAGATGCCTTGAAGCTTATACTGTACAATCTTCGCCCTAGACCTCAAATCAACCTTTATCCCAGAGAGCTCTGAGCACTTTGAGGAGAAAACAGTATTTATAGACTCCACTCTGGATCTAGGGCACTTACTGCAGCTGACTGCCATTGATCTGGTACTGACAGTGGACCACACTAGGAAATATCCATTTTTTAAAAGAAAAATATCAATCATGCATTCATATTAGTATTTCCAACTGGAATTCAAGAATATAGGGCTACTTTACTAGTTCTTTGGTTTTTATATTTTTCTTATACTAAAATCTTCATTCCTCATAATACCAAACAAACAATTTATAACTTATTTTCTTTGTGTGTGTACCCATGTGAGTGTGGGCATGTGTGTACTTCAAAATAAAATCCCCATATCATCACTAGCAGTGATATTATAAAGCACAGTTAGTACTTCCTGATGGTTCTTTTTGTTCTGGCACATTTTAACTAATCTGTGAGAAGGGTGAGCTAATGGGCCACCTCATCTTTTGTACTAGCTCAACACTATTGCTCCTTAATTAGGAGTGATGGAGGTATGTGCAGAAGCTCAAGTCCTATCAGCTTTTAGATCACCCCCCCTTCCACCCAGCACCCTAAGACGGAAACAGGCCTGGATGAGGAAATATTCAGGAACCATATAAACACAAGAAAAACAAATCACCCTGCTGAGTAACATGGGGTCAGTGAAGTAAAGAAGTGAGGGGCTTGAACAGAAATCAGGAACACAATTCCCATTAAACAGGCAAGCTGAGTCAGAGCTGACAGGCAGCAGCTAACGTTCTCAGCAGGAGCTCCAGCGAAATGCTGCTTAGCAACACGGATGGCAGATGACAATGACAACTATACAAAGAGCTGGAGGATCAGATTTAAGTGTGACAATCATACCATCTTACAAATGACTCTTTACCAGCCAGACACAGCTAATTCTGCTTAAGTGGTAAAATATGGCCCCTGCATTGCCTATGCATTACTAATTTTATCTCCTTCTTTATAAAAAACAAAGGTAGTAAAAATAACGTTTCAGTCAATAAGATTCAGTGACTGACCCACCCAGGAACACTAGCCTGAAACCATTGTTTTTAGAATAATCTTATGAACTGCACAGGATGCTATGAGATAACTGTGAATCTAAGGAAGTATAAAGTTTTAAGTGATCTTATTAATATTTTTATTTTTTATTTTTCTTTCTTTCTTTTTTGTTTAGTTGTTGGTTGGCTAGTTATTTGCGAGACAGGGTTTCTCTGTGTAACCCTGGCTATCCTGGAGCTCACTCTTAGACCATGCTGGCCTCAAACTCAGAGACCTATCAGCCTCTGCGTCCCCAGTGCTAGATTAAAGGTATATGCCACCACACCGGGACTAACACTTTTTTTCCCAAATTTGAATTCCAATCATTCTCAACTTTGTGTGTCTATGTATGTCATATGCACACATGTGTGTAAGTACATGTGCCTATGTGTATGAGGGGACCAGAGGAGGATGTTAGATGTCCTGCTCTATCCCTTTCTATCTATTCATTTGATATAAAGAAGCTCACTGAGCCTGAACCTATGCTGATAGCAAACCCCAGCAATCCTGTCTCCTGTCTGTACAGAGCTGGGGTTACAGGCACACGTGTTATCATACCAAGCACTTTACATGGCTACTAGGTATTCAAATACAAGTGTTCTCACCCTCTAAGCCAGTGGTTCCCAACCTGTAGGTCACAACCCCTTTGAGGCAGGGTCAACTGACCTTTTTACAGGGGTTACCTAAGACAATCAGAAAACACAGATGTTTACATTATGATTAATAACAGTAGCAATAAATGTAACTTTTGGTTGGAGATCAACACAATATTTAAAGGTTGCAGCATTAGGAAGGTTGAGAGCCACTGCTCTGAGCCATCACTCCAGCCCTTCATTTATAACTTTTGGTCCATGTGGAATCTTAAAAAAATAAAGACTCAGGCTCTCATTTGAGCATATTAAACCAAAACCTCTAAAAGGGAGGCAGGTAGCAGTATATTTTTTAAATGCTAGGTGATTTTATTTGCACTCAAAGTTGAATTATCACTATAGTATAATACATATGTAAAGCAGTTCTAGTTATTTAATGTATGTGAGACTCACATCCGGAGCTTGTCAAGCACATGGAGTAGTATGAAAGTCAGAGTCAGCTGGCCTGGTGTGAGCTTAATTAATAGCCTTCATGTTTAACCAGAATTCCAAAAAACATGGAAAGGGTGCCACCAAATTGCACTCTAAACCGCTGTTGCCCCGAGCTCACAGATTTGCCTACCTCTGCCTCCAAGTGCTGGGATTAAAGCTGTGTACCACCATGCCTGGCTAAACATTTATTTTTTGAAAACTGTAAAGAAACCAAAATAACAGCAGGCTGAATCCAGAATGTGACAGCTACTAACCTGAGTGATGTGTGTAAATATTTGCTCAGACATTCTCTCACACAGAACAGCCAGCAACTGCAGGACCAGCAGCTTCCTCTCTTGGTCTTCTATAAGTAGAGCCTGGTATTGCTCTAATTCCAGCAGGTTTGTATAACAGGAGGGCATAGGTTTGAACTCTGCTTCATTTTCCACTATCAGGTGAGACAACTCCTAGAAGCAGGGGATAAAAGAAAGAGTGAAGACTAAGGACTTGGCAAACATATGTAGGAAATTCACATCCAAGCAAGTAATCTGTATTTGTTACATATTCTTGTAATCTCAGCTACTCGGGAGGCTGAGAGAAAAGGATTGCAGGATTGAGGCCACCAAGGCTACAGAGTGAGTCCAAGACCACCCTAATCACTCAGTGAAACCTACCTCAAAATTAAAAGTAAAAAGAGCTAGGGGTATAACTTCATGATAGAGTTCTTGTCTAGTATAGATAAGCCCTGGGTTACTGAGAAAAAAGAAAAGAAAGGGAAAAAACCCATAAGCTGTAGAGTAATATACCATGTATATGAACTTATACACACACACACAAACACAGAGCACTGGTTTAAGAGAGAAAAACAATTCATGAAAGTTGTTCTCTGATATCCACACATGCACAGTAGCATACACATGCCCACATACATACACATGCACACACTTACAAAAACAAACACAAATAAATATTAAGTGTACAAAAAAGAACTTGTTTGTATTTTCACAATTCCTATCACTAGCCCACCTTGAACTGAGTCCTCAGATATCTAACTTAGCAAAGTCTGAGACCATTAGATGGCTTACCTTTAAAATAAGTAACAAATAAACCTCTATTCATGGAGAATTCATTATTGTGGGTTTGGTGAGCTTTCACCTGCCATTGTGAATTTCCATAGAAAGGGAAACCTCAAGTTCCCTAACCATTAGCACTTTGCAAGTAGCTGACAGCTGAGAGTAATGGCATTCAATTGCACCTGGGGAATTTTCTTCCCTGGGGGGGCATTCTGAAATGTCTGCAGGACATTTTTGGTTGTCATAATTGGGGGTTAACACAGGCATTTAGTGGGGAGAGGTCACAGATGCTGCTAAAAATCCTACAAAGAGCAAGACAACCACACCAAAGAAGGCACTTATCTAGATCAAATGTGAATTTTGCCAAGGTGAAGTTTCCCTGGTTTCAAGCAGGGCTTCCTAAACATTTCCACTCATAATTTCTTTTCCTTGAGAAATTTTAATATAATTCCATGTGTGGTTGTACATATAGCAGGTATACTAGTCAAGCATATAGTGGTAATAAATTACAAAGAAATTTACTTTAAAACAATTCTTTGGCATACACATGCTTTTACCATTAAAGATGAACTAATTTGCATACTAACAAGATGGGTTTGCTTCACTAGTTTTACATTAAGAATTCAATTTTGAATATTTGATACTGTAGGATGCACATCTTCAACGTTTCTTAGAGTAGACTGACATTTTGATTTTATAAACAACAATAAGAAGAACTCAAACTTGCTTAAATACATAATAAAAAATTGGAGAAATCAGTTGAGGACCATTTCAGAACTTATTCAAAATCTGACCTAATCCAAGGCCAAAATTCATTTAATGGTTACTTTTTTATAAAAGATAAACTTTAGCAGCCCAGTCAGAAATTAAAATTTACTGTGTATGTATCTTTGTGTGGGTTTGTTCATGTGAGTGCAGATACCCAAGGTGGTGTTAAGGCCTATGGCACTCATGCAGTTGCAGCAGCCTGATATGGGTGCTGAGAACCAAACTCAAGTCCTCTGGAGTGGAGCAAGCACTCTGCACCTCTGGACCTCTCTCCAGACCTTCAACCAACAATTTTTAAAGCCAAAAATTCTAACGCAATAAAATTAAAGGGTATAATAACTTAATATTTACCTGCTGAGGAATGATGGTTGGAAAATATTAAGTCTTTGATTTCCACAGTTAAACCATTGTTTCTATAAAAGCAGAAAGTACTGTAACTGATAACATAAGATGACCTCAAATCTGAGTGGAGATGTCTCAGGCTTTACTTGTGGGCACTGAGTAGCATGATGGCCTGTGCAAAGGGCATATGCTATGTGTTCAGAACCAAGGCCTTAGTGACAGTGTGTAGTATAGGAACTGTCAGAAATGCCCTGAGCTCATTCCTGACCTTATTTTTAATTAAGTTTTGGTTATTTTGTGGTCAGAATCTTTTAGTGTTGACTAATGCTTTGTGACACACATCCCACCTTCACTTATGACCTCATCTGGGGTCATGACCCACAGTTTGAGAAGCTTGTGTTGGCTGGATATAGTTTAGTTGACAGAGTACTTGCCTAGCATGCATAAATCCCTAGGTTCTATCCCTAGAACTGTATCACACATTCCTGTAATCTGAGCACTCAGGAAGTAGAGGCAGGAAGAGCATCACTGGCTAGATAGTTTGCGGCCAGCATGGTCTACATGAGACCCTTCAAAAAACAAACAAATTAAAAAACCAAACTGGGGTTTACAATAAAGCCCTTTGATGTGGTAGTGGTGGTAGCATTTTGAAATTCAAAGTCCTCCTCCTGCTTCTGCTTCCAGAGTACTGCTATTACAGACATGTACCACCACACCTGGCTGGTTTGAACCATTAGAAAAAAAGATTCAAGCACAGCATTTGTGGTGCTTGCCTTTAGTCCCAGCACTTGGGAGACAAAGGCCAGCCTGGTCTACAGAGCAGGTTCCAAAGCTACAGAGAAACCCTGTTGGGGGGAGGGGGAGAGGAGATTCATTTATTTTTATTTTATGTATGAGTGTTTTGTCTGTGCGTATGTATGTTCACTTTGTGTTTGTCTGGTGCCTAAAGAGGTCAGAGGAGGCATTGGATTCCAGAAGGTTGTGAGCCACCATGTGGGTGCTGGGAACTGAACCTAGGTCCTCTGGAAGAGCAACCAGTGCTCTTAACCAAAGAACAGCTGAAAAGAAAGAATACAGATAACAGCACATCCACTTAGAATGTCAGAATGTGTGGCTAAGATGGAGATGAGGAAGCATAAAAAAGAAACATTCCTATTCTAAGTTCTAGAAAGATCAGCTTCACATTCCCAGCCACCTCCCAACACTTAACTTCATAGACACTTAGGACAGACTAGAGAACGTGGTCTCCTGCAGACATCAGACAGAGCTAGTGATATGGAGTATAAATTACTTCTAGAGATTAGGGCCAAAGGAAATGCAACAATGGGCACTCAGTAAAAAAAAAAACCGGAAAAGATTTCAAGTGGCTACAGAGTGAAATGAGGGAGGCAGACCGCTAAGTCCCCTTTCCAAATACCTGACAGCACAACAGTCAGAAAGGATAAGGGATTATTCTGGGACTGTAAAACCTGCTATTAACTTCAAAAGAGTTCTTACTGTCAACACGGAGCCAAGATTAACTCTTTCATGGATCAACAAAGCTGCTTTGTTCACGTCTAACATTTCAAAGCAAATTACCCAGCAAAGGAGTCAGAGCACACAGGTCCCATTGATGAGTCCCTCTCTTGACCACTCCAAAGCTATCAGGGTCTTCTGTTCATTTGCCCGTTTTAAACTGGAAGCTAAATTTTAGGACCTAAAATTATGACTGCCTTAAAAAGTCAAAGGCTCTCCTGGAGCTGCCCCAGAATGAAGAGATGTGAGTGTGAGCTCCTACCTTCAAACAAAGGATGAAGAAGTCTCCTGCCAAACCACACTGCTGGCAGTGGGACAGCAAGTCCCCAAGATGTTCCATCTGGCTCTGCTCAGAAGACACCTTCTGGTACAGGGCTTCATCTTCATCATCGCTGCAACACAGGGTAAGAGTGTTCATGTCAGTGTCACCAAACAGCATTTTCTCTTGAAACCTCCGTAATTTTCTTTTTTAAAAAGTTCATTTTATTTTGTGTGTGACTCCAGAGCACATGTGCACTGGCATAAGCTGCATATGGAAGGCAGAGGACAATTCTCAGGAATCCGTTCTTTCCTGACACCTTGTGGGATCCAGGAATCAACTTAGGTTCAGGCCTGAGCACAAACACTTTTACCTGCTGTGTCATTTCATAAGCCTGGAGCCTCATACTAACCTTCTGAAGTAACACTATTTCCATGTAGATCATCCTTAGATAGACCTGGAAAATATTTTCCTACATCTCCACACTGAAGAATGCAAAGTGTTTATTACTAGAAGCTAAGCTACTATACTCTGTACGATCATTTCTTTCTCAAAGCAGAAATGATCCCTAAAGGAAGTGGCCTTTAGGATAACCATTGAAAAATAAAACAAAAAATTTCAGGTGGGTTAAAAGAAAAAAAAAGAAAGAAAGAAAAAAAGATCATTGATGCTGGGTGTGGTGACTCAACTCTAATCACAACATTTTTTTTTTAATATGCATTAGTGTTTTGCCATGGGTGTCAGGTCCCCTGCAATTGAAATTACAAACAGTTATGAGCTGCCTAGTGGGTGCTGGGAATTGAAGCCAGGTCCTCTGGAAGAGCCATTTCTCCAGCCCATAATCACAACACTTGATGCAGGATGATTGTTTTAAGTTTGAGGCCAGCCTGGGCAACAAAATAAGTTCTAGACTAGTCTAAGTTACAGTAAGTGAATAAGCAGCAACAATAAAAAAGTATAAGCCCAGCAGTGGTTTTGATCCAGTGCACTCCTTTAATCCCAGCACTCAGGAGGCAGAGGCAGGTGGATCTCTGAGTTTGAGGCCAGCTGGTCTACAGAGTGAATTCCAGGATAGTCAGGACAGTTACACAGAGAAACCCTGTCTCAAAATCAACAAACAAACAAACAAAGTGAAAAATATGGCTCATATCTAAGTGCTCATAAAGTTTTTTTGTTTTTCTCTGCTTGAGACAAGGTCTTATTATATAGTACAAGCATGGAACTCACTCTATAGACCAGACTGGCCTTGCACTCACAGAAATCTGCCTGCCTCTGCCTCCCAGATGCTGGGATTAAAGGTGTATATCACCATGCCTGGCTTACTGGAAACTTCTGCTTGGCTAACAGAAGACTGAAAGGAAAGTGGTGAAACACATCAAGGTGCCTGCCCTGCCCTTGGGGAACTAGCAAGGCTTTTAGAGCAAAGGACAACACACACACACACACACACACACACACACACACACACACACACACACACACACAGAGAATTTTCAATCTTTTGGAAACTCTAATTGTTTTAAGTGTCTATGGGCTCTATTTTTTTTCTTTTTTTGTAAACCCAGGTGTTCATGTATCAATTTTTGTGTGTGTGTGTATTAAAATGTCAAAAGGGCTGTACCCCTAACCGGAGCAGACACCCAGATTTTAAGGAGTGGCTGCTTCTGGCAGTGGATGGAAATTCATTTAATCACTGGTTACTAACTATATTCTCATCAGGAAGTAAAGTAATAGTTTCAGTGAGAACTGTGGGTTTTCATATATACCTGTACTAATTAAACATGCCAAATACTTTTAAACTTTTATATTCAATGAGCTCAGCTAATAGACCTGCTAATAATCAACAATTCTCAGGAAGCTTCCATCTGTTCTGATCATTCTATTTTAATATTAGTTTTTTTCTGTTTTCCTCATTTATCATATTCAGTGTATATTTTACATTTTTACCAAGTTAATCATGAATGTAAAGCTAAATTTAAGCACTCCCACAAGCAGCAATACTTTGGATATGACCAGAAAAAGGGAGCTGCTGGCCAGTGACATATTATATGTCTACAGCCAACAGAAGCTTAGGCTGAGAAAACAGCATCCTCCACAGATCATCAGAAAGTAGAGTAATGTAAAATACAGACTTGCAGGGCTGGGAGAATAGCTCAGTTGCCTGGTATACATGTCAATTTCCACTACCACAAAAATAAAATACTAGTGAAAATGTTGGAGAAATAAACTATCCACTCTACTAATATATATCAAGTGTTTTTTGGTTGGTTTTGTTTGTTTTTTGTTTTGTTTTTGTTTAGCAAAGTTTCTGTGCATATCCCTGGCTGCCCTGGAACTAGCCCTGTAGACCAGGTTGGCCTAGAACTCAGAGATCCATCTGCCTCTGCCTCCAGAGTGCAGGGATTAAAGGTATTTGACACCATTGCCTAATAAGTACTTTCTAATCCATCCTTATTACAAAATTATCAAAAATGATCAGACAATTTCCCTTAAGAATAAGGCTGGGGAGGGGGCAAGAGAGATGGCTCAGCAGTTAAGAGCTCTTCCAGAGGTCCTGGGTTTGATTCCCAACATCCACACAATGGCTCTTAACCATCTGTAATTCCAGTTCCAGGGGACTGGACACTCTACTACACCAGGCATACATGTGATGTATAGACACACATGCAGACAAAACACCATACATATAAAATAAATACATAAATAATTTTTTAATAAAAAAAAGAAGACCACTAAGAGCATACAAATCCCTTTTGAGGATACTACCTTTTGAGTCAGAAACAGAACTGGATTGCTCTAGTGTTAAGGGTGAACACGTGCTACCCTTTGTTCTGATTCACGGCAAACACTGAGCAGTAACTGGACTTGCCTTGATGCGGAGCTGTGAGGCTCCAGTAAACCGCACCTACTATTAGCTGGCATCTTGGAATAACACCCAGAGGATCATTTAAGGCTCTGGTTTCTTTAAAGATTATAAATAGCAAGCAGCTTGGCTGCCTGTTTCTGGTTTCCTTTCCATCAGCGCCCCTTAGTGGTTGACTCACTGAACAGTGCAATATATACAATTCTATCAGGCCTAACAGCAGAAGATGGGTGAGCTCACCTAGTGGCCTCTTTGACAGTAATCACAATGCCACCGTGCATGGCAGCTCTAAATTGACACTGAGGATGGAGGGAGGGCGCAGCTCTGTCCAACCCCGAAAATCCTTTCAGGCTGGCAATTGCCTTCTTCCTTTCCAGCTTCACCAGAATCCATAACAAGATCTCTTGGCAAAGTGACCTGGCAGAAAAAGCAGTTATGAATGAATGAGCCTGTCATCTTACTCCACACAGCTAACAAGCTATTCGGGAAAAGGAAGAAAAACTGTCAGGGTTCCCAAATGCTGCCCCATCAGTGGCTGCTGACACGCTGGAGAAGGAAGCATGCATCCTTCAAATTTCAGAGTGCAAATGCCCTCAAGTCACCCAGGGACAGCTAACCCTTGGCTCTAGAAGCAGCTCTGGCCACCACCATGAACACCATGTGAAAATTTTTTTTTTTCTCTTATTTCAAGTGTGCTCTACCTGTGCTCAAACACCATGAATGAAAACTTGCAATGAAAAAAACAAAACAAAACAATTATTCTCAGGGCATCAACAGCTAGTGACCAAAAAATAGCAAAAGACTGATGATTCCTTCATCAGTGCCCTCTAACTAGAAGAGACTGGAATGAATACATGCACTCTCCTTGTTAGTCTTTGATGAGGACAGAACAGTGCTAGAGGCTTTTTTATTTTTTTTTTTTTAAGGTTTTTATTTTTAGACTGGGCATGATTACACATGCCTTTAATCACAACTACAGGGCTGAGTATCTTTCTCCACCATTAGCAACCATGCTAATGATTACTATGAGTTATTGAGCTTACTATTTGCCAGCAACTGTGCCAAGGACTCCAGTGCATATTCTGTCTTTATAATAACCCAGAAGTACTACTGTTGTGCTGGGCGTTGGTGGCACACGCCTTTATTCCCAGCACTCAGGAGGCGGAGGCAGGCAGATCTCTGTGAGTTCGAGGCCAGCCTGGTCTACAGAGCAAGTTCCAGGACAGGCTCCAAAGCAATATAAAGAAACCCTGTCTCAAAAAAAACAAAAAAACAAAACAAAACAAAACAAAAACAAAAACAAAAAACAAAAAATAAGTACTGCTGTACCGCTGTTGTATATCAGAATATATGCAAGGTTTTGTTTGCTTTTTCTTTTTCCTCTGTAGTACTAAGGCTCAAATTCAAGGGTCTCATGCATACCAGGCATGGGCTCAACCACTCACTGAGCTACAACATCCTTAACCCCCTCCCCAAATCAAAATTCTATACACTTCAGAAAGGATGTAACTACAGACTCTTCCCATGTGGAACGTCACAGATGACTGGAAATAGGTAATATGAAATGAATCTTTTAAAAAAACTAAGTTGTTTATTTAATTTTATGCTTGTTTTACCTACATGTATGTCTGTGCACTGTGTATATTAAGTGCTTAACGCAGGCAAAAAGACAGCATCAGATCCCCAGGGACTAGAGATACAATTGTTAGTCACCATGTAGGTGCTGAAAATTAAAGCAGAGTCCTCTGGAAGAGTAGCCATGGCTCCCAAACCAATGATCCATCTCTCCAGCCTCTAAATGAATCAGTTTTGCAGTAACATAGAAAAATGTTTTCTAGATGGCTAAGAAGCCCCTTCCTTTTAAAATGAACACTCTGCATCATCAATGTCAAATCCAGGCTAAACTATGATATATTACATTCACATCCAGATTTTTCAAACCTGTTCTCCAACACTCCATCACCTGTTTCCTCCTTCCCAGAGACAGCAAAATGCAGCATTTCTTACTGATCAAACAATGGCATGTTTATCAATGGAAACACCTTCCACTTCTGCTGTATAAGATGGGCTACAGAAAATCACCCCCAAAACTACACCCAATTTCCTTCAACATTCAGGATCCTTGTTCTTTTTTGTAAAAGCTGAGTAAGAGAATCCCCAAACATCTTCCTGTCTTTTGAGAGAAAATAGTCAGCACCTTAATCTAAACTTCACTGTCTACAAACAGGTGGTATTCCAATTCTAAGCAAATAAATTCTATTTGCTTACCTTATGTGAGACACACTCTGCTTGGTAAAACAGTAGAGAGAAAAGAACACCCCGAGGAGTGGAAGCAGGGCATCCAGCAACACTGGGAGAGGCTCGTTTGCCACCACATACACCTACAGACAAAGACACGATGAGACAGACCACAACCAGGCCAGAGCAACAAGAGCTCAACACCAAGCTTCCACAGAACGTGAAGTTTATCTTCACCGCACTTTCTTTTAAGGCACACAGTTCTAGTCCAGGGCTGTGATGAACCTGGCATGGAACCATATTGGTTGAAAGCAGTGAAAGTTGAGTTCCAGCACCTTCCCACTCACAGACTGAAAAATAGCCCAAAGTCAGGAGATTCACCCATTTCTCTCCTCACTTCCAGCAGCCTCTGAGCCTCCTGACGTGTCTACTGTGAACTGTGCAGTAACTGTTCTATTGCTGAAGGCTGGTTAACAGTTAACTATTATCAAATAGGAAACCTAAAAACCAGTCTGAAGGACAAGGCCTTGGGCTCAGTGGTGAGGCTGGACTAAGTCCTCAAAGCTGAAAGAAAAGGGAAATTAAACTAAAACCTAGATTAGAAACAAAACAGCTCACTATGGTTCATTACTTTCAAGCTATGATGCTATACGGCTGTTCTATTAAGTCCAAGTCAAGACATGTTCAAAAGGTATGCTCATGGTAGCTCACACCTCCAAACCCCAGCATTCAGAAGACTGCCATGAATTTAAGGTCAGTTAGGGCTATAGTAAGAAACCCTTATCTTTGGCCAAGCCGTGGAGGCACACACCTTTAATCCCAGCACTCAGGAGGCAGTGGTAGGTGGATCTCTGTGAGTTCAAGGCCAGCCTGTTCTACAGAGTTAGTTCTAAGACAGCAAAGGCTACACAAAGAAATCCTGTCCCCCCCCAAAAAAAAATTAAAAAGGCATTATGGCTCACATCTATAATCCTAGAACCACTGAGACCAAATCAGAAAGATCACTGACAGTTTTAGGCTAGCCTGGTCTAAGCAGCAAGTTCCAGGTTAACCTGGGCTATAATAAAAATCATCTTTAAGGGAGAAAGAGGGTGAGTTGATGTTGGTGAGATGACTCAGTGAAGCACTTACTATGAGAACATGAGCACCTGAATTTGATCCCCAGCACCCACATAAAAAGCTGGGCATAGCCACATGGTGCCTGTAATCCTAGTGCTAGGAAGCAGAGACAGGAATATCCCTGAGGCTCACTGACCAGCGAGTCTACTCAACTCCATGAGCCTCAGCCTAGGGAAAGACCCTGTCTTTCTGGAAGACAGCCAACACTGATCACTGGCCTCTGTGTGTGCATGCACAGACACATACATATATACTCAGGAGCATGTACACATATAACACACAAAAAGTAAATCACTTTAGTATTATAAAAAATTAAAATTATAAATATATATATATACATACATACACACACACACACACACACACACACACACACATATATATATATATATAATTATAACAATCTGAAGCTGGACATGGTGGCAAATGACTGTAACCCTAGTACTTAGGAGACAGAGATGGGCGGATGGCCTCACAGTTCAAGCCCAGCCTTGTATATGTAGCCAGCTAGGGCTACACATCACATAGGGGAATGTGTGTGCACACGTTCATGGCGTGCATGAGCACATATGCACACACGCATGCGCACACACACAAACACACCATGTATATGTGTATATAAACTCTCCCTGTTAGTTTTAGCAGCTTTATTTAAAGAACAGAGAAACTTGAAGAGTGTGCTGGGGTACAAATCAATGCTATTTCTGAGAAATCAAACCTTGTAGAGGGCCTCATGTAGACTGGTAAAAGCTGTTTTTCAGCAAGCCCTGTCCCTTTAAATGAACTCTCTAACTTTCCACACTCCTCATGCCTCCTGACTCCTCTGAGGAACCTGATAACTAGAGAGCCTGCTTCCTGTGCATGATCTAATTTCCATAAGCTGCAAATGAAGGGCCTTGTAGGGCTGTGTTCAGAGGTAATATGAGGCCTAATTACAGCATCACAACTACAGGAGGTAAAATAAGAGATCTCCCAGATAACCTAAGGACCTATTGTCTGGCTCTGGAGCCTGTGTTCTCAGAGGTAAGTACTGTGGAGCCACCCCTCCACACCAGCAGCATTTGATGGCTTGATAAGGCCAACACACTTCGAATTTTATTTTATTTTTTTGCAGTGCAGGAGATTGAAACCAGAAAGAGCCTCAGTTATGCTAAGCAGGCTCTCCACCCCTGAGTGGTTATGTACACCTTTAATCCCAGCACTCAGGAGGCAAAGGTAGATGGATCTCTGAGTTCAAGGCCATCCAGGTCTACAGGGCAAGTTCCAGGACAGCAATGGCTACACAGAAAAACCCTATCTCAAATAACAAGTTTAATTTTTAACTAAATTTTATTTACTTTGTCCATGTGTGTATGTGCACGTTCATGAATGTGTGCACATGTATTATGTATGTATGCATGCACATGCATGCATGCAGCATACATGTAGAAATCAGATTATTATTTTCAGGAGTTAGTTCTCTCCTACCATAGTAGTTTTGGGAATTGAACTCAGGCCATCAAATGTAGTTGAAAGCAAGTGCCTTTACTCAATTAGCCATCTTGCTGGCCCCAACAGTACATATTAAAATGACCCAGCTCAGGGTTGGAGAGCTGGTTCATCAGTTAGGAGCACTTGTTGCTCAAGCAGAGGACCAGGGCTGGATTCCTGGTACCCACACAGTGATTCACAACTATCTGAAACTCTAGTTCCTGGGATCCAAAGACCTCTTCTGACTGTCACAGGCACCAAGTTCACATACCTACACAAGGCAAAACATACACATAAAAAACAAATTTTTTAATGGCTCAGCTCATATCCTCTCAATTTTATGCACCTATTTTATATTTTACTGTTTCAAACATTTATTGAAACATTTAAACTTTCAACTTGATCAAGGTATATCAATTTGTTTTTGTTCTATCTGTCTTGGTGCTAAAGATAAAACCCTGTTTGGTTTAAAGTTTTCCTGGTTACTCATAATATTTACAGAAGTAATGATCACAAACAAAATGCTAAGGGACATAAAGCTGAAGCAGGGAAGGGAGGCACAGATCCTGAGGGATTATTCTCAACTCTGCTTCAGAAATACTTTCTAAGGGGAGTGGAAGAGTGCTGTGGTTTTCCAGTCAGAAGAGCTGAGGGATAAACTCAGAAGCCAGTATGGACTATGGAAGCCATGACAGGTCAAAGCAGGTTAGACTGAGGATATAAAGTTGTACAGATGATCCCAATGGCAGTCCGGAACTTCTGGTCCCTGTCAGGAGACTTTCACATTCCTCTCTGACTGCATTTCAGCTTTTGAAAGTGTCTGTGTTAAGTTCTCCAGTTGTTCATGCCTTTATCTAGAGGTTCAGAGAACCGCTGTACAACAAAGGATAGATCCATATCTCTGGACGTTCTTCGGTATGTATACACTGAACACTCCTGTCACTCTCTGACTGCTGGGGAGGTCCCTGATGGCAGGGGCAGGCCCTCAGTTATTCCTGTATCAACCTGGCAAAGCATCTGCATTCAGTAGGTACTGGTACACATTAAGTAGGTACTGGTGCACATTCAGTAGAAGGTGGTAGGCATTCAGTAGGTGCTGGTGCACATTCAGTAGGTGCTGGTACATATTCAGTACACATTCAGTAGGTGATGGTACACATTCAGTAAGTACTGGTACACATTTAATAGGTACTGGTGCACATTTAGTAGATACTGGTACATATTCATGAGACTAACTAGAGAAAAGACACAGTAAGCAGAAGAGCCTGGTTTTTATTCTCAAACAACCTACTTATAAGAAATTATATTGTCCTGCACCTTTTTTTGTTTAGTTGGGTAAGGACTCATATAGCACAGACTAACCTCTAACTATGAACTTCCTTTTTTATTATGTTGTGGTTGTTGTTCTTGTTGTGAGTTTGTTTGTTTGACACAGGGTCTTACTGTGTATCTCTAGCTGTCCTAGAACTCACTCTGTAAGCCAGGCTGGCCTCAAACTCACAGAGATGTGCCTGCCTACCTCCTGAGTGCTGGGATTAAAGATGTGCCCCACTATGCCTGGCTTTTTTTGTTTGTTTGTTTTTATTTTTTTTTTTTTTTTTTTTTTTTTTTTTTTTACTAAAGTCTACCTCCCCCATGCTGGGATTGAAGCATGTGTTACCACATGAAGTTTATGTGCTGTAACTCTAGCTCCAGGAGCATTCAGCCCCTTTGGCTTCTGTGAGCACCACAAACACACTTATACACATAACTAGAGATGAAATTCATGGCTTCCTACATGCTGGGCAAGCATCCTAGAAACTTAGCCACATTACCCAGTCACCTCTTTATCCAACCTATAGCTATAGACTACTCAATGAGTGCTAATTAACTTAACAGGACTATAGAACCTTAGCTTCGGAAGGAAAATCAGAGCATGAGGCTAGATTTTATACTGATCAGTTTATCTATATTTGTAACAGCTAGAGTATCTCCATTAGATTTGCTAGAAATTTAGATTATAAGAGAAAGGGGAGGAAGGTCAATCATGTGTTTCTGTTTCAGAAAAAAAACAAAACAGAAAGGCATCCTTACAAGCTGCACTGATTTCAGCGACGGTCATTATGGTCTTCTCATTTGTTATGTGTATAAGTGTGTTTGTGGTGCTCACGGAAGCCAAAGGGGCTGAATGCCCCTGGAGCTAGAGTTACAGGCAATTGTGAGACATCTGACAAGAGTGCGAGGAATCCGACTCTGGTCCTCTGCAAGAGCAGTAGATTCAGAACTGCAGAGCCATTCTCCAGTCTTATTACCAGAGCCTTGAGCGCAGCCCTCAGGGAGCACTAAAACTAATGAGGACTAGGGGAGTCAAGAGACAGGGAATTTGGGTATGAATTTTGATTCTGCCACCTCTGCAGTTGCTCAAGATCATACACTGAATAATTATGGATAAATTTTTTTTTTTTTTTTTGGAGACAGGGTCTCACTATGTAGACCAGGCTGTCCTTGAACTCACAGCAATCAACCTGCCTCTGCGTGTACCTTTTGAATGCTGAAATTAAAGGCACCAAAAAAGACATTTTGTGAAAGGTGGTTTGCTTGTTTGGATTTTTTATTTAAGTGATCTTTATATGTGTATGTAAATGTGTCAGTATGCCACGAGTGCTTAGGTGCCCATGGAAACTAGAAAAGGGATGAGATCCCCTGCAGCTGCAATTTCAGGCAGTTCTGAGTCATGGAACCAAACTCCAGTCTTTTGGAAGAGCAATATGTACTCTTAATCACCGAGCCATCTCTTTAGCCACGTGTTTTTAGTACTTTTGAGACAGGATCTTGCCATGTATCCCCTGCTGGGCTGACACTCATTGACTGGGTAGTCCAGGGTGGCCCTGAATTCATAGTAATCCTCCTGCCTCTGCATCCTAAGTTCTGGGATTGCAGCTCCACACCACCAATGAAATGCTGTTTGTTTTGATACGATGCTGGAGATCAACCCAGGGTTTCTTGCGTGCAAGACAAATAACCTACCATTGAACTACACTCCCAGCTCCAAAGACATTTAAATCTTTCAGAGTTTTTTTCCCCCACTTTATGTGTAGGAATGTTTGCTTGAATGCATGTTTGCATATGCACCACATATATGCCAGTGCCTAAGGAAGTCAGAAGAGGGTCTTTGATCCCTGAGACTAGAATTACAAACTGTTGTGAGCCATAATGTGAGTGCTGGAAATTGAACCCAGGTCCTCTCCAAGAGCAGCCAGTGCTCTTAACTGCTGAGCCACCTTTCCAGCCCCTCTACCTCAGCGTTTACACTTATATATGTATTAAGTTTTTGACATAAGGGCCAATTATGATAGTTCATGTTTTAAGTAAAAATGTAAGTTAATTTTATGCTTTTAAAATTATTTTTGATACTACAATAAATGAAACTGTTGTGCTAAAGTATGGCTTCATCCTAGTACAATCATGATAGGACTACTCAGAATCAGATGGAATTCAGATGACTGAATAAAACACTGAAATTTAGCATAGGCTGGACCTTGATTTTACCAGGTAAAGACTAAGCTAGTCAAATGCTGGACTGAACTGCAGCACAGAGACCCTTTTGATAGCAACATTCCAGAACTTCTCATGCACTTGCTGAGTTTAATTAAGACATGTGAGAAGAAAAAGAACAAGGCTGTTACCTAATATAGCAAGTACTTCGCACTGTGCAAGCTTTCAGAACATATTGCCTAAAACAGTCTTTTTTTAAAACAGAGTTTCTTTGAGCCAAAAAGGAACTGACAGTTTTTTGAGCACTTATGTGCTACAGTATGCTATGAACCTACCAAAAGTTACCTTATTTCACCAGGCATGGTGGCACATGCACATAAAACATGCACTTGAGAAATGGAAGAAAAAGGATCAGGAGTTTAAGGCCAGCCTGACTACATGAGAACACATCCCCAAACAAACAAGTTACCTTTATCATCCCTACAACCCAAATGGTAAATAAGTCACCTAAAGTCACACAGTTAAGTCCTCCATGGGGTCAGACCAGAACCCACATATGTTTGGAGGACTTAGCATTTCTACTACACTATACCACAGACTCAGAACTGACAACCCAACATCTGTAGCTCCCACAGCTTTAAGGGATACTTCTATTGGTCCTTTGCTTGAAATTTAAGAGTTCAACCACTGGTGAGATTTTTCAAAAATTTCCAAAAAAGCAAGAGAATCATTCTCCCAGAAAGCCTTAAAACTTCTTAAATTCAGCAGTGCAGTGGTGGCACACACCTTTAATCCCAGCAGAGGCAGGGGCAGGCTGATCTCTGTGAGTTCAAAACCAGTTTGGTCTCTGTCCCAAGAAGGCTCCAAAGCCACACTGAGAAACCCCGTCTTCGGTTGAGGATTAGGGGGTACACTTCTTAAGTTCGTACTACATGCAAAAACACACACACACACACACACACACACACACACATACATACACACACACAGAGACACACGGTGGGGAGATTATTAAATGATTTCTGTCAGTCATCTGTGAGCTCGGAAAGAAATCATTTCAATTTTTTAGATTTTCTTTTTTTAAAATATATTTTTTAGATTTATTTTCTATGTATAAAGAGTTTTCCTACATACATATATATGTATCAAGTGCATGTCTATTACTCACAGAGGTCAGAAGTAGGCATCAGATCTCCATGAAACTAGAATTACAGACACTTGTGAGCCACTATGTGGGTGTTGGGAATCAAACCTGGGTTCTCTGTAAGAGCAACCAGTACTCTTAACCACTGAGCCATCTCTCCAGCTCCCTCTTTTCTTTTTTATAAAATGAAAAATTTAAGAAAACTCATAAAATGTACAATATCAAGAGTGACATCTACTATAAACTGTGAATTAAATATTGATATATCGGTATATGTTCATCAATTATAATAAATGTACTATCATATAGAAAACATAGCTATTGGGGAGGCTATCTGAGGACTGGGGGTAAAGGGGAACTCTGTAGAGCTAAATATAGAGCCAAGTGAAGCCGAAGGAGAGTGAGTTAGAAACCAGCTTGGACTACATGGTAAGACCTTGTCTCAAAACACCAAAAGGAAGGTAGGAGAAAAAGGAAGTGAGGGAGAAGAAGAAAGATAAGATGGAAAAAAGGGGAAGGACAGATAGGGAGAGGGGAGGGGCAAGAGGGAAAGGAGAGAATGAAAGAAAATATGTCATGGACTGTGCATCTGTAGTTTCAATCACAAACTGAAACATTATGGGTGGGTTGCATATGTACTGAATACACACAGACATTTCCTTGATGGGACTGCAGAGATGGCTCAGTGGTTAAGAGCGCTGACTGCTCTTCCAGAGGACCTGGGTTCAATTCCCAGCAACCACATGGTGACTCACAACTGTCTGGAAATCCAGTTACAAGGGACCTAACAATCTTACACAGGCATATGCACAAGCAAAACACCAATGCACATAAAATAAAGATAAAGGAATAATTTTTGAAAATAGAGTTAGCAACCACTTACATATCATTATAACATACTAGATATTATAAGTAATCACAAAGAGCAGCCTGGCAATGATGGTGCACACCTTTAATCCCAGCACTTGAGAGGCAGAGGCAGGCAGATCTCTGTGAGTTCAAAGCCAAACTGGTCTACAGAGCAAGTTCCAGGACAAGGACATATCCAGGGCTACACAGAGAAACCCTGTCTTGGGGGGGGGGGAAGGTAATCAAAGTTAGCCTCAGCTAGATAGAGTTTGAGGCTACCCTGAACTATAAAGATCCTATTCTAAAAACAAAAACAAAACAAACAGGGTGAGGATGTGGCTCAAATGTTAGAGTGCTTGCCTAGCATACATGAAGCCTTGGGTTCAAGATCCTGCAAGTCATAAACCATTATGCTCAACATTTGTAATCCAGGCATTTGAAAAGCAGAGGCAAGAGAATCAGAAATTCAAGGTAATACTCAGCTATATATTGAGTTGAAGGTCAGCCTGGGTTACACCAGACTGTCTCAAACAAACAATCAAATTATATAGAAAAATATATTCAGGTTATCTGCAAGTTCTAAACCCTTTTACATGAGACTTTAAGCATCCTTGAATTTTTAAAACTTTAGGAATCCTTAAGCTAGCCCCCAAAGATTTTAAGAAGCAATTATAAAGTCTGTATTTTTAAAAAAATAGTTATTCTAATAACTATAGTTTCTCATCTAAGTTTCTATTATTCCAATTTTCTCTATGAAACTAATTAAAAATTCAGAAAGAGGAGTCAAATGCCAATCTGACAAAGCAAATGTAATTAGAAATTCACTACATTTGATGGGGAAAGGACTTGGATAATTAAAGTCAAGATCCACCGAATCTGGAAACAGAGATAAAATGGAAATGAGGAAATACAAAATAAACAAATTAACTATAGGTAAATGCTATAATTAATACTTCAGGAAAACTCTTTTCCCCGTGTGAGGTTGTGGCCAGTCTGTTGAAGAGCCGAACATGTCCAAATAGGAAAGTATTATGAGATTCCTGTGCTAACAAGATACCTGGGCCTGTTCACCTACCCAGGCAAAGAAAACATGAAATCACTTTGCCAGGAGCACAAAAGAATCCAAGCACTGTGGGGCCTGGACCCAGACACTTATTAGGGAGTGACTCAACTAAGTCACTTGAGCTACCCCTTTCAGGGTACAGACAATTTATAGGATGAAAGCACAGAGACCGCAAAAAGAATTAATCAGATGAAATACAAGTGATCACTTCACACCTACATAGCCACTGAGGGTGCTCTACCTGGCCTACCAGAGCAATCTCAATCAAAGTGCCCTCACTCTGCTGTAGAAGGATGCAAGTGTAGAAAGGTCTGCCCTTACTCCCACCTGATGTGCCACAGAACAAAATTTAAAAATCAGAGAGTTAGGAGCTTAGCCTTTTAAAAGTCAAGTTTAATGATTTTAAATAATTTATTTTCATTTTATTTGCACCAGTGTTTTGCCTGCATGTATATCTTGTGTGGGGTGTCAGACCCTGAAGTAACAGACAGTTGTGAGCTGCCATGTGGGTGCTGGGAATTGAACCTGGGTCCTCTGGAAGAGCAGTCAGTGCTCTTAACCATTAAGTCATCTCTCCAGCCCCAAGTTTAGCACTTTTAGAAGGACACACGCAGGCAATCCCTGCCTTTTAAATAAAGTGTAAAAGGTCAGTCTGGGAGAGCATGCCAGATCCCTTTGGGAGTCCCTTAAAATATCCTATTTACCAGGTGTGGTGTCACAGCCTCTAATCCCAGCATGCAGAAGGCTGAGACAGTTGGGTGAAGGGCTCAAGACTATTTGGGCTGTCTAATAAGAAACAAAGGTAAACTTGGTGCTGGAACCTAAGACACACAGAGCTGGGATAGTATGCCTGAGTGTACACCAAACCAAAATGAATTTTATGACGTGAGTATCTCAAAATACATAAAAATTAGTAGATATGTGTGGAAGCAAGAAGGTAGACCCATAACCAGAAAAGGAAATCAAAGCTGGACAATGGTGGTGCATTTGAGGTCAGCCTCTGGGCTATAGAGCAAGTTCCAGGACAGCCAGATACACAGAGCACAGAGAAACCCTATCTCGAAAAACCAAAAGAGAAAGAGAGCAGAAGGAAGGAAGGAAGGCAGGGAGGGAGGCAGGGAGGGAGGGAGGGAGGGAGGGAAAGTGAGTGGAAGAGTGGCTACTTGGGGGTAAGGGTGGGTGGAGAGTGAGGAATGCTAGCTAATAGATGTGAGGCTTCCATGGGGAGAGATTTTCTAAAATTATATTGTGATCATGGTTGCAGAACCTTGAACTGTACTTTAAATGTTGTGTGGATTTTATCTCAGTAAATCTGTTAGCAGAAGGAAAAGAGAGAAAAACAGCTGGATATGTTCCCAGATGCCTCTTGAAAACTAAACAGCCTCTTGTTACCCATTGAGTGGCTGGATCACGATTCATGCTTTCCAGATGTCTTCCTCATTTCCTGTGTGTAAACTGTACACTATAATTTAGTATTAGCAGAATGTTAATAAAGATTACACTCCCTTTGTTGCTAAATTCCACAGTGTTTACTATTTTCCTCCAGCATACACATTTCCTCTGTCTTCCAACTGCAGCTGGGCTGCCAAAACCTTGCAGGGAGCAATTACCATCTGCAATGTCCCTGCCTTACTGCAATGTGGGTCAGACTCAGCACCTACAGAAAACTGATGGCAGACTCTCCTTGTGGACAGGGTCCTCACTGTTGTTGTTTGTTTTGATTTTGGTTGGGGAAGTGAGGTTTGAGATCACTATGTAGCACTGGCTGGGCTGGAGCTCACTTTGTAGACCAGGCTGCCTTGAATTCACAGAGTATGGCTGGCCTCTGCTTCCAGAGTACAGGGATTAAAGACGTGAGCCACCATGCACAGCTGATTTTTGAATCCTTCAGCATATATTTTATATCTACAAATTAACTAGTATCATATGTAAAATTTAAAGCAAAACAAAAGCATTTACCTTCTTACCTAAAAGACTATGACTTCAGATTCAATTCTGGGGGCTGGATGTGACAGCACATACCTTTAATCCAGCACTTGGGAGGCAGACAAAGGCAGATCTCTGTGAGTCCTAGGCCAGCCAGGGTGGCAAAGTAAGACCCTGCCTCAAAAAAATAAAAGTTAAAACATAAAAATAAAAATTCACTCTCTGCCCTGCTAGGAGAGGGTGAAATAGCCTGGCAGCTCCTTAAGCAGTTCAGCCAAGTGGCCTTAGTGTCCAGCAGTCCTTTTCCTATGTGTGTCCAGGAGAACAGAAAACATGACACAAAAAACAAACAAACAAACAAACATGCACAGACTGAGTGACAGTTAAAGAAAAGAACTGGGTTTTGTTGTTTGTTTTTGTGACAGGGTCTCACTATATGGACTTGCTGTCTTGGAACTCTATGCAGACCAGGCTAGTCTAAAACTCAGAGATGTGCAGTGCTGAGACTATAGGCATGCACTGCAACACCCAGCCCAAGAGTTTTGGGTGCTTTATAAAAAAAAAAAAAAATGGTTTGTTTTTTTAATTATTTTATGTGTGTGAGCATTTTGCCTACATATATATCTGTGCACCACATTCATACTTGGCCAAGGTGATCCAAAGAGGCACTATACTTCCTGGAATTGGAATTAGCAGATAGTTGTGAGCTACTATATGGGTGCTAGAAACTGAAGCCAGGTCCCCTGGAAGGGCAGCCCATGCTCTCAATTTTTGAGCCATCCCTCCATCCCTGTTTGTTTGTTTGTTTGCTTATGGCTGGTGAAGCCACTCCGAGCTCTATCACATGGAACGTGGCGATGATGTAACGACAGAGGGCATGTGACAGGGAGATCATCAGGAAGGAGATGACTTGTTCTTTCCTAACAACCCTCTCTAAAAACTAGCTAGGGTTCCAAAAAACTACGGTGGACCCAACTTTCATCAGGTTTATGCTCTCACTTTCTCTCTCTCTTTCTCTCTCTCTCTCTTCCCTTCCTCTCTCCCTCTCTCAAACAGGGTGCCATGTAGCCTGGCTGGCTTCTGACTCACTATGTAGCTGAAGATGACTTGGAACTTAGAAGTTCTGATCCTCCTGCCTCAGCTTCCTAAATGCAAGTGTAATAGGCATATGCCACCACTCAGACTTATGCACCATCTCCCTCTCTCTTTTTTTTTAAGATTTTTATTTATTATGTATATTTATTATGTTCTGTCTGCATGTATGCCTGACAGAAGAGGGCACCAGATCTCATCACAGATGGTTATGAGCCATCATGTGGTTACTGGAAATAGAACTCAGGACCTCTGGAAGAGCAGCCAATGGTCTTAACCTCTGAGTCATCTCTCCAACCTAGGCACCATCTCTTAAGGGTTCCATATCACCTCCCAAATGTTGCCACACTAAAGACAAAGCTTCCACCACATCACATACAGAAACATGTACATGAATATCCAAAGCAGCATCCATAATACCTGATGGGTAGATAAGCAAAAATGTGGTCTATTAATATAATGGAATGCTATTTGGTAATAAAAAATAATAAAGACAGATCCATGCTATAATACAGAATAACTTTAAAACATACCAAATGAAAGAAGCCAATCACAAAGATTATATACTACAACCTTGACTATATGCAATGTCCAGAACAGGTAAATCTATAACGGCAGATGATAGGCAAGTGGTTCTCAGTGGCCCAGAGGATTGAGAAGTGGTGATAAAGGAATTTGGGAGTGACAGCTAAGCAGTTCTGGGAGTTTCTCTAAGGCAATGAAATGGTAATATTAATTATGCTGATGCTTACACAAATCTATGAGGATTTTTTGTTTGGGTTTTGGGGGGGGTTGTTTGTTGGGATTTTAGGGGGGGTTGGGTTTTTGTTTATTTGTTTGTTTGTTTTTTGCTTTTGGAGACAAAAAGTGCAGCTCTAGAGCCTGGCACTTACTCGTAGACCAAGTTGGCTTCAAATTCACAGAGATCTACCTGTCTCTGCCTCTCGAATGCTGGGATTAAAGGTGTGTGCCACCACCGCACAGCTCAAATCTATGAGTTTAAAAGCCATTGATTATTATTTTTATTTCTAAATGTGTGAATTGTATGTATATGTCAATTAAGCTGTTAAAAGAAAAATTTACTATACTCAAAGGTTTACTAATTAATTAATGAGTAAACAAAATGTGGTATGTAATGTAATATTATTTAACAGTAAAAAGGTACAAAAATGAGGATGGATATGGTATCCACATTCTCAACTTCAAATCACTACAGCTTCATTTCTTGCTTGCTTTTTTTTTTTTTTTTTTTTTTTCCAGGAAGTAAGGGGCTGATGGTGCCATTCATAAACTAACCAAAGTTCTCTCTACTGATGAAGCACAAGATATCATTTTTAAAATAAATAAATAAGTAGAAACACTTTTTCCCCCCACAGTGGAAGGGGAAGGAAATGATGACAGGTTCTCATTGTTAAGCTATGGCCAGCCTGGAACTTGTTATAGCAGCCAGGCTGGCTTTGAGCTTTCAATGATTCTCCTATCCCTTCCTCCCAAGAGTAGGGATTACAGATGTATACCTCCAAGGCCAGCAAGTCAGACCAACTGTTTTCTGTTTTTTAAGATTTATTACTTTTAGTTATCTGTATGTATGTGTATGCCTCTATATGTGGGTATGTGCAAGTGCTTGAGGAGCCCAGAGGTATTATATTCCCTGGGACTATAATTACAGGCAGTTGTGAACAAACCGGCATGGGTGCTGGGAACCGAACTATAAAAGCAGCATGTAACACGGTGTTTGTACCAGTTGAACCTTCTCTCCAGCCTCTACTCATTCAAATTCTTGAAGTACTTCTTAAAAGGCAAAATTACAGATGCAGATCAATGGTCGATTGTTTGTTAGCAGGAGGCCTATGTTCAAAGTCCAGAGCCTCCAGAGAGAAAATCATCAAATACTAACTATGAACATTTAACTAGCAACACCAGCAACTTGAATTACCAACCTTAAACACATCTTCAACACATCGACTAAGTTCTTCCTCAGTCACCAAAATAGTTCCTGGCACCATATCACTCTCTGGAATCTCTTTGAAAATAAACAAAATTAACTCCATGACTTTTCTGAACAAAACACTAATGAAACAAAGTTTTAATAGTAAGATAGTCCAGGTAAGACCAGAAAATCAGCATTACCACTAAACAATATGTCATTTGTATGTGATATCCATGAAATCTATGATGCTACTGATGATGTCAGATCTAAAACAGAAGAATTCTGTCTTTTTAATGTAGTATTAAAATATCTGGCTATGGTGGCATATGCCTATAATCCTAGCACCTGCAAAGCCACCTGAGACAACACAGCTGAGTTCAAAGTCACCCTGTGCTCTATTAATCTATAGCATTCATTACCTTATTTCCAAAATGCTAGAGATATGACTCACTGATTAAAAGCACTTGCTACCTTTCCATAGGACCCAGGTTGTTCTCAACACTCTACTTGATTCATAACCATCCGTAATTCCAGTTCCAGGGATCTGATGCCCTCTTCTGGTCTCCTCAGGCACTGCATGCATGTGGTGCACAGACACACATGCAGGAAAAAAGCTTACATACTTTAAAAAATAATAAATATTTTAAAAATGAAAATCCGGCTGGAGAGATGGCTCAGAGGTTAAGAGCACTGGCTGCTCTTCCAGAGGTCTTGATTTCAATTCCCAGCAACCACATGGTGGCTCACAACCATCTATAAAAAGATCTGGCGCCCTCTAGAACACTGTATACATAATAAATACATTTTTTAAAAAAAATCCAAACTTAAAGAAAGAGCTCTTCAGGCATATATTTTTGATATATATTGTTCTTTATGGAAGTAAAAAATTGGGCTGGGTGGTGCCGGCATGCCTTTGACCCCAGTACTCAGAAGGCAGAGGCAGTCATGGGCCACTATGCTCAACTTATGAAGTAAGCACTGGGCATTGAACCCAGAACTTTATGTTAGCTAAGAACGAACTTTCTGCTGAGCTATACTCCTAACCCAAACTACATGGAGAGGGAGTTGTTTTTGTTGGGACAGTCTCACTCTGTAGCCCACACTGACCTCAAATTCATGATCCTGCCTCAGCCTTTCAAGTGACGGATACAGAAATATGCTACTATCTCAAAGTTTTCTTTTTTAAAGTTTATTTTTTATTTTTAGTTATGTGTATGTGTGCCTGCACATATGAGAACAGATACCCACAGAGGACAATGGCTCCCTTTGTTCTATGGATGAGCCCAGGTGCTGGGAACTGAACTTGGGCCCTCTGCAGTGGCAGTAAGTGCTTTTAACTACAGATCTATCTCTTCATCCATCCCCCAACCTCTGAAATTTTTCGGTGGTCATGCTGCCTCATATATACCTGGGCAAGAGAATACCATAATGCAATGCACATATGGAAGTCAAAGGGCAAACTGGAGGAGTCCGTTCTCTCCTTCCACCCTTTGGGTCTCAGGGTTCAAATCAGGTCATCAGGCTTGACAGCAAGGTCTTTACCTTCCGAGCTGTCTTGTAGGCCCCTCAAAGTTGTGTGAGGATTTTGATTTTTTTTTTTAATGTAAAAAAACAAAATAAAACATAATATCTTAAAGACTAATAACATGTAATCATTCATAATTGCCACATAAGGGGCTGGAGAGATGGCTCAACAGTTAAGACCACTGGCTGCTCATCCAGAGGACCCAGGTTCAATTCCCAGCACCCATATGGCAGCTCACAACTGTTTGTAACTCCAGTTCCAAGGGATACAATACCCTCATACAAGCAAACCAATGTACATGAACTAAAAATAATAAATTTTTTAAAAATTGCCACAAAGGACTGAAAATGGAGAAACAACATGGAAAACAAAATAGTCATAAGAAAGCCTAGTCTTCAAACTTTTTCAATGGCAATGATGCAGGTATGTAGGACTGAGCACATTCTCACCAGCCTGGTGGCACAGAGGCCAAGACAGATGAATCAGAAGTTCAAGGCCTGCCTGGATGAGTTCAAGGCCAGCATAAGTAACTTAGGACCTGTGGATACATTAAATAAAAAAACGGGTTGGGGGGGGTGCTAAAGCTCAGTCATAAAGCACTTGCCTAGCATCACAAGGTTCTAGGTCCAATCTCCCAGCACCTCCAAACCCTCAAAAAGAATTAGTTATTTGGTTATCAATAGATCATATATGCAAAACATGTAAATAATGTTGCAAATGTAATACAACACAGGAAGAAAACCTGTTCCTGGAGGGAACAAAACAAGGTCCAGGACAAATCCTGACAGCACTGTATCCTGTGAAAATTTCCAAGTGTGATTACTGTTCAATAGACAAGTAAGAAGCTGACTTTGTTTTCTTTAATTCTTAAAATCACATTTACTTATTTGTATGTATGCATCTGTGCTATGCTCACCTGCCTACCACAACCCACATATGGAGGAGGTCAGAGGACAATTTCTTCTACCATTTGGGTCTTAGAGACTGAACTCAAGATGTCAGGCTTGGCAGCAAGCACCTTTACCCACTGAGCTATCTGGCCAGTCCTTTTTTAAATTCAGAGGATTTTTTTAAAAAAGTTTTTTAAAAAGACAGAAACTGACATTTTTTTCCTAAGATTTATACTGTAAGATTTAGGAGTGATATGTCATCACATCTACAACCAACTCTCAAATGTTCCATAAAAAACTACTTTATGTGTGTAGAGAGAAATGAAGCAAATGTGACCAAAATGGGAACAGTTGGAGACTCTGGTGAAGTGTGTCCGAGTGACTCAATATTCTCTTCTTGAGACTTGGGGAAGTGAAATTTTCCAAGTAAAAACCTAAGCGAGGAGAAGGAAAATGGAAGACTCTGAAAGACCTCAGACTTAAACCCTTTAAGATTAAACTGTAATCAGGGGCACCCCAGCTCCCTCCCTTACCTGCTGAGGTCAAGCATCGATGCAGAGGAGCTAGCATAGGCTGAAGCAAATACTTTGAGGCCAGTTCTGGGCATTCCCTCGACATAGTTAAGAAGGTGGTAGTGGCCACTCTCTGAAACTGCCGTGCTGTCAATTTATCTTGAAAATGGAATAAATCCAGAATCTAGAATAAAAATCAACAGCAAACAACAGAAAATGCGATTATATTTTTTTAATTTTTTAAAAGGTGTATGGTTATTTTACATGTATGTGAATCTGTGTACCACATGCATGCTGTACCATGGAGGCCAGGGCGGGGCACTGGATCCTCTGGGACTGGACTTCCGGAGGGCTAGTTCCTATGTGGGTACTGAAAATTAAACCAGTGTATCTTAGCTGCTAAGCTATCTCTCCAGCTCAAAAGAACATTTATTTAAGCCAAAATTATGAAATCACAGCAAGACTGCTGAATACTGAGTTGACAGAACTGTTTTAATTTACCAAACATCAAAGGGTATGAACTGAAGAGGCTATTGGTGGTGGTGGTGATGGTGGCAGTTTAGGGTTTTTTGTTTTGTTTTTTGCTTGGGGGACTTTGGTAAGCAGCATTTGAGACAGGGTCTCACTGTGTAGCCCTGGCTGTCCTGGAACTTGTTATGTAGACTGGGAGCATAGATGTATATGTATATACAACACTTAAACTCAAAAATCCATCTGCCTTTCCATCCAAGCACTTGGATTAAAAGTGTATGCCAGCATCTGTGGCCAAGATTTATTTTTAGTGTGTGTGTGTGTGTGTGTGTGTGTGTGTGTGTGTGTGTGTGTGTGGGGCTATTTGATATGGGTGCTGGGAACCAAACTTGGGTCCTCTGAAAAAGCAGCAATCAGTCTTAAGCATCAGCCATCCTTCCAGCCTAGTTTTTGCTTTTAAAATTGTTACCGCTGGGCATTGGTAGAGCACGCCTTTAATCCCAGCACTTGGGAGGCAGAGGCAGGTGGATCTCTGTGAGTTTAAGGCTAGCCTGGTCTATAGAGCTAGTTCCAGGACAGGCTTCAAAGCAATAAAGAGAAACCCTGTCTCAAAAAACAAAAACAAACAAACAAAAAAAATTGTTACCATGTTAATTTATTGCATTTAACACTTAACATAATTTAGTTTAAAAACTAAAAACATGCAACAAGAGATAATGAACCAGATGAAATTTTGTTGAGATTTCTTTTTTAATGGTGAAATTCAAACTCAAGAGATATGCCTGTCTCAATCTCTTCAGTTCTGGGATTATAAAATAGATTTCTTCAGTTCTGATTATAAGTGTGGGCCACTATGCCCAGTTGGTGAGACATTCTTAAACCTAACAGTTAGGTCATATTCTTCCACAGATTTTTAATTCACTTATTAAGTGCACACCTTTAATCCCAGCACTTCAGAGGCAGAGGCAGTTAGTTGGCTTTCTGAGTTTCAAGACAACCAAAGCTACACAGAGAAACCCTGTCTTGAATTCCACCCCCCAAAAAATAAGGGCCTGGGCTATAGAGATGGTTCATTGGTTAAGAGCACTTACTGCTCTTGCAGAGGACCTAAGTTTGGTTTCTAGTACCCACATTAGGCAGCTCACAACTGCCTTGTACTTAAAAGGGGTAAACTAATAGGAACCAGACCCTCACTCAGCCCCCTGCTTTAGCAGCCATGACACGATACAGAAAAGACATGTAGGCCTCTGACTCAGCACATGACACAACAAAACTTCAGATCCTGTTACCTTCCAGAGCCTAAGGCCAAAACTGAACACAAAGAAACTCCAGACCCCCACCCCCCAACCTCCTAGATGCTTGGTTCCTTGGAACTGTTTGGCCACAAAAGAAACTCCTGGGGAGACCAAAACCTCCTCTGCAGTCTCCAGGATACAGTTCTGAAAATTATTGGTATCTATGAACAACAGGCCACCTGCAAGTAACAAGACAAAGCCATAAAAACCACAGAATGTTCCTTCTCAGCACTGACCAATGAGAATAATTGGTGCACAGGTATTTCATGCCAAAATATGACTTTGAGAAATTCCCCTGATTGATCTCCAAATGTCAACCAATCAGAAACCAACCAGTACCTACTGATACAATGCTGTGATTTTTGCCTTTAAAAACCTGATAGCAGACAGGGAACTTACTTCCTCTGGTGGCTGCTGTATCAGCCAGCTAGATGAGGTCCCTAGTATGGATGGATGCACAATAAACCTTATTCATTTGCATCAGTGGATCTGTCTCTCTCTGGTGGTCTTTGGGGATCTTCGAGACTTGGGCACAACAGTTCTAGTTTGATTTTCTGTTGCTGTGGTAAGACTCTGACCAAGAGTAACTTGTGGAAGGAAAGGGTTTATTATAGCTTAGAGGTGATACAGTCTATCATCAAGGGAAGTCAATCAGAATGGGAACATAGTGGAGGAGGTAGTGGTCCCCACCAGGCACGGTGGCTTACAACTGTAACCTCAGCACCAGGGAGGTTAAGACAGGAGGATCACTTCCGACCTGAGTTGTATATTGAGTTCTGGGCCAGTCTAAACTCCAGAAACCCTGTCTCAAACTAACAAACAACATAAAAAGAAAGTCACCACTAGGCAGCGGTAGTACACACCTTTAATCCCAGCGCTCAGGAAGCAAAGGTAGGCAGATCTCTGTGAGTTCAGGCCAGCATCTACAAAGCTACACAGAGAAACCCTGTCTCTAAAAACAAAAAGAGCCACTTGCTAAACAGCAAAATGAAAAACTATATTGCTGTTCCTCCTTCACTTTTTGAATATTAACGGCCTATATGTGAATTAGCAGATAAGGCTAATGGATCAACAGTAACAAGATGATTTACCTGTGGGCAGATGTCCTTGTAGTAGCTCTCTGGGGAAAGAGACTGCTGGGGACAAGAGGCCAGAATCTTTGCAATCAAGTCACATTTCTTCCAGTCAGCCGCTGTGGCCTCGGCATCACTCCCACCAGCAGCACCCGCTGTTACGTGGAAACAGACATCAAATGCTCAAATTTCAAAAATATAAAAAGTTTTCTTTTATCAAAATGTTCCCATTACCCACTCTTAATTTCTTCTACCTCCCACCAAAATATTTCCTCTGAGAAAACCTGAGTTGGGTATGGTGGTACACACTTGCAATCTCTCCTTGGGAAGCTTAGATAGGACTAATGCAAGCTTGAGGCCCAACTCATCTACAAAGCAACGTTCAGGGTAGTGGGATGTACACAAAACCCTATCTCTAAAGGAAAAAAAGCCAGATGTGGTAAGACATCACAAATTTAAGGCTAACCTGATCTACATAAAGATTACAGGCCAGCAAGGTCTACATAGAAAAAAAGAATTCATTGCTAGTAGACCTAAGAAGTGATTTTTTTTTTTTTTAAGTTGAGGCAGAAGGAAATACAGATTGAAGTTTGTTTCTTCAAAGACTTATTCATTCTATATCATTTGTATGATTGTTTTGCTTGCATGATGTATATGAACTGAAGAGGCTAGAAGAAGGTGATGGGAGATGTCATTCTGTATATGTTTCTCATACTGGTTAATAATAAAGCACTGTTGGCCAATAGGAAAGGAAGATAGGAGGGACTAGGAGACAAGGAGGAAATAGGAAGTAGGAAGGAGGAGTCAAGATGGAGAGTCTGAAGAAAGCACCCAAGAAAACAAGACATCAGAAATGGGTTAATAATTAAGGCAGAGCTAGCCGATAAGAAACAAGTAACAGGGCCAACAGCATTGTACAAAACAGAGTCTCTGTGTGTTATTTGGGGCTGGTGGCGTGGTAGCAGGACAAGACCGGGCAGCAGGCGGAAAAACCGAACACGTTAGAAGAAGGCATCAGATCCTCTGGAAGTAGAGTTACGGATGGTTGTAAGTCACCATGAAGGTGCTGAGAGCTGAACCCAGATTCTGGACAGAACAGCCAGTGCTTTTAACCACCGAGCTTGTCTTTGGGACTTTTGTTGTTTTGAGACCAGATTTCACTATGCAGCATGTAGACCAGGTTAACCTCTAACTCTCCATACTCCTGAGTGCTGAGAGGTCATAGTATATGCCAACACACTTAACTTGGGGACCTAATTTCCTTATAGAAGCCCTCCAGTCTGCATGTCTTTGAGCAAAATCTACTGGGGTCGAATTCAGTACCCGCGAGGTACAAGGACTATGTTGAACTACACCTCCACACTCAATGAGATTTAAAGGCAAAGGCTAGTGATTCATCTTTGACTCTCAAAGGGAAACAAAGTAACAGAAACATGTTATTTCTTACCACCTGCTCCTTCCAAAATGCCCCGGACTACTGCCTGAACACCGTTGGGTCTCATCAACCTTTCAGAGAGCAGCTGCCCACACAGACGCCGGAGCCAAGCTGGGGTGTGACCCCTAAGCGGTGTCTTTATATCTGTACAGGACTGACAAAAGGGGTGGAGTTATAAACTGAGCATTAATGAAACATATACAATATGAACACACTGGTTTTTATTTGTGTTGGGAAGGTAGCTCAGTGGTGGATCCTATGTTTAGCATGTGCAAGCACCTAAGTTTCAATCACACCCACAGAGAGAAAGTCTGAAATACTCCCCCTATCTTCTTCTCTGTTCAGTGCTAGTAAATGAACCCAGAGCCTTGTGAACAGGAGGCAAGCCCTGCTCAGGCTGTCAGTTTTCCTTTTAAAATAAACAAGAACTTTCTCTTTTACAAAACCTTCTTCAGCATTACAATTTTGGATTGTTTATTCGCTCTCTCCCTCTTGAATCCCTTGGAACTAAAGTTACAGGCATTTGTGAGCTGTCTGATATGGACACTCAGATCCAAACTTGGGTCCTCATGACTAAGCAGCAAATGTTCTTAACTGATAAGCCATCTCTCTAGCCCCAATCATAATTTTGATTTTTTAAAAACAAGGTCTCACTAAGCACCCTAGCTGACCTGGAACTTGCTATATAGACCAAAAGGGTCTCTATTTCATAGAGATTTGCCTGTCTCTGCTCCAAAGTGGGATTTTATTTTAATTTTTAATTTTAATTTTTAATTTTATTTATTTATATTTTATGTATGGGTGTTCCACATGTATACCTACATGCCAGAAGAGAGCATCAGATCCGACAGATCTTTATGAGAGGGCTAAGCCAATCAGGGCTACATAGTAAAACCTATCTACATAATAATACTATTACTAAAGAAGCAAGGCTCAAATAGATGATTTTATAGGAAACTAAAGCCAGCTAACTTTCCAGGCAAAGAAGACAGCACCACACATCAACTCCCACCAAGTCCTGAGGTCTGAATACCTGGGGTGGTCCTCCCTGGAGGATAAGTAATTCCCGGACAGCTAATGGTTGGTAGACTTGATCCAAGATGTCTCTCAAGGACCCCCTTGATAGGGTTCTTTCCTCTTCTGTTAAAACCTAAAAAAAAAAAAAATGTACATTTGGCTTTAGTGGAATATAGAGCAGGCAGAGAACAGAAGGTATGTTTACTAAAACTCAAGAGAGGAGAGGAAGAAAGTGTTTCTTAGTCCATTTGCATAAAGGAAACTGTGCTCTGCAGACACCCCTGGCCCTTTCTCCATCTCTCACCTGCTCTGTTCTGGGTAGATATGCTCACCTGCTGGTGACTCCTTGCTGTCCACTGAGCACATGCTGCTCAGCCTGCTCCTCTTCTCTCAGTGGGAGTGAGACAGAGCAGATGGGTATCCCCTGTCATGGGGCAGGTGGTGCCACAGTTTTCTATGGCTCCTGAGACTGGATGAACAGTAAGTATGTCTGCCTGGAGAGTACTGATAGGGTTCCATCTTAATTTAAGAGATCTCTCCTCACTGGCAAAATGAGCCAGATGGTAGGGGCTCACACCTTTAATGCCAGCACTAAGGAGGCAGAGGCAGGCAGATCTCTGGGTTCAAAGTTAACCTGGCCCACAAAGTAAGTTCCAGGACAGCCAGAGCTACACAGAGAAATCATATCTCAATAAACCAGAGATAGATATATATATATAGAGAGAGAGATCTCCTCCACCTCTGTCTTCATGAACAGTGGCGATATTTTTTACTTTGTGGTGAAACTGGTTCTCTCCCTGCACCTTTATGTGGGTTCTGGGAATTAAACCCAGGTCACCAGGTATACATGGTAAACATTTCTCTACCTGATGAACCATCTTGCCACCCCCCCACATTTTGACTTTTCATCTCCTACTCTGATAACTGATTTTTCCTGCATTCAGAACTTAACTGTCAAAGAGGGATGAAAGTTATTTCAGGTACTCTTAATGCCCAACAGTACCATCCCCTCGGGTACTTACCACTAATTACCATGTAACACACTGAGATGTGTGTGCTATGCAGAGCAGCTTCACAATGTACGATCATGGGGTGTCCCTATCAACTCCTGAGCCAGCCTTCGTACATGGGTTCTTTCAGTATGTTTGACTTCTTTTCTGTTTTGCCTGAGACCCTCAGAACACTGAAGGGCCTCAAAAACAATAACAATACTCCAACCTCAGGCTGTAAACACTGATGGTTCTACCAATATGCATTACCATGAAATAAAGAGCAGATGCTCTACTCTGGACACTGTTCAGTGACATTGCTTGGACATAGTGGCTTTTAGGTAAGTACTTGGGAAGTGGTATACTAGGGTTACTATTGTTGTGATGAATAATGAATACAAAGCAATAAGCACAAGGGTGACCCCAGCAGGTGTAAGAGAAGTGACAGCCTATTGAGGTAGCAGTGGGGCATCAACTCATGCTGTGTGATCCTTGATTCATTGATATTTGAATGGCAGCATCTCTAGCTAGCTCCTGAGACTGGTCCACTAAGGGAAGACACAATGGTGTCCTATGTGTACATCTTTTCTCCTCAATTATTGTGTAAACTATATGAAGAGAAAGAGCGTGTCTATTCTAGTTTGCTTTCTGTTAATGTGATAAACACTGACCAAAAACAAGTTGGGGAGGTCATTCATCATTGAGGGAAGCCAGGGCAGGAACTAAAGCAGAAACCATGGAGGACTGTATTTACTGGCTAGCTCTCTGGTTCTCTGCTCAGCTAGCTTTTGTATGCAGCCTAGGATCATCTACCCAAAGATGGAACAACCCACAGTGCGCTGGGTCATCCCACATCAGTCATTAATCAAGACAATTCCTCACAGAATTGACCAGGAAACAATCTGGACAACTCTTGAATTGAACTCCCTTAAATGACACTAGGCTGTATCAAATTAGCTGTAGCTAACTAGGACAATGCCTTAGGCTTCTGTAACCTCCATACAAATTCTGTGGTTCAGACCAGCTGCTATTCAACTGCTCTCTGAACAGCACATTCCCCCCAGCATCTCCCATCCAAGTACTAACCAGGCTTAACCTCTACCTATTAGATAAGATCCAGTGCATTTGGGTGGTATGGCCATAGACACCCACCCCCCAACATTTAATACAATAGTGACTGAGTTTTGCATTCTTTATCTCATTGAACCTCCTGAGAAAGAAGGGATAACTTGTTTAGTGCTAACATTAACTATTTTCTGAATAACACTAGTAAGGACTAGGTTAGGTACTTCATATACATTATCATTATCTCCACAAACATTGTTCTCACTTCCAAGGTTTATATTAGTATATTCATTTTATAAAAGGGCTGGAGAGATGGCTCAGCAATTAAGAGTTCTTGCTGTTCTTCCAGAAGATCTAGTCTGATTCTCAGCACCAACATCCAGGTGGCTCACAATAATCTATAATTCCAGCTCCAAAGGAGTCCAAGGGTATCTGCATACAGGTAGCATGCACACTCACAGACACATACTATACACATAAATAAAAAATAAGTTAAATAAAAGAGTAAATAGACATTCAAAGAAATAGCCTGAAATAGCTACCCCACAAAATGACAGGGAACAGGTAGAATAGTGGAATGACCTCTAAAAGCCTCCAATACCCCATCTCCCAAAAGATTACACTTTGGGTATGCCTTGGCATTAGAAAGAAATTCTAGATCTCAGCCTGGTGAGGTGGCACATGCCTTTAATCCCAGCACTTGGGAGGCAGAGGCAGGGGAATCTCTAAGTTTGAGGCCAGCCTGGTTTACAGAGTGAGTTCCAGGACTGCCAGTGCTACACAGAGAAGCCCTGTCTCAAACTTCCCCAGAAAAAGAGTGAGAAAGAAAGAGAGGAAGACACAGAGAAAGAGAGACAAAGAAAGAAATTCTAGACCTTTCCATCAGTTCATTTCTGAAGAACTAAGAAATTAACTTAGAACCTTACACAAATATACACACTATCATTCACATTCTCTCTCTTCCTACATTTACCTCTTCCACAGGTGCTGGTGGTTTTCTTTTGATTGGGCAGAACCCCAGCTGGCACAGACCTGCAGCAATATCCCCAAAGTGACGGCAGAAAATCAAGCTTCCTAGAGATGCATGCTGAGCCAGCTCTAGGAGGACCCTGCAGCAGATGTACAGTCTCCGGGTGGCATGGGGGGCAGCCTCCAGGCACACTACATCTTGAACAACAGCTCCAAACTCAGTCCTATATCTCAGAGGGACTCCCACACCAGGCATGAGGTAGGGGCAGACACCCAAGGTAACTACAAACTGTAGAACTGACTGGACAGTCTTCTGTTGGGAGACACTAAGTGTATCTGGACTGAGGGCAGGAGCAGCTTCTGGAGTCCTAGGGTTAGGTGTGCTTGGACTGAAATCAGCTACAAGGCGGGTCATGGTTTCCTTCAAACTCAGCAGCAGCAACAAAGTTTGAGAGGTGAAACTCCAAGTGATATCCTCAGAGTTCTGCAGCCACTCGACCTTATGAGCAATTTCGTCTCTTAGGACTTTCAACTTCTTCCACTGAGTATCCTTCAGAAACTTGGCCTCCAAGGCAGACAGGTTATATTTTAGAGTCTCCAGCAAGACATCATGTTTTGTGTTCTGTAGTGAACTTGAGCCTGATCCTTTTGAAAGAGAAAAAAGGGAAATAATGAACAAACAAGTGACACTTCCTTCTTTATGGAACATATTGCCCACTCCAAACTGGAGATGACCAGGAAAGATAGGGTGCTGACTATAAGATTGTTAGGCAGCTGAAAAATTCCTTTTGCAGGGCAGTCTTTTTTGTGATGCTGAGGACCAACCCTTACACATAGGTCCTTACACATGCTATGAAACTGTTCTGCCACTGAACTGTAATCCCAACCTCACTTTTAAAAAAGAAAAAAAAAAAAATCTACAGGCTGGCAAGATAGCTCAGTAGTAAAGAAAGTCTTCTGCTTGCACAATTGTGAGGACTTGTGTTTGGATCCCAGCACCTATATAGACCAGGCATCTGGTCTATGCCTGTAACCCTAGTTCTAAATGGGTAAATGGGGTGGAGACAAGAGGGTTGCTGGGCTCGCTGACTTCAGCCTAGCCAAGAAAAACATGAGCCCTAGAATCCAGTAGAGATCTTGCCTCAAAAGAAAAAGCACAGACAAAAAAAAAAAAAAGGGGGGGGGGGGAATAACTTGATGTCCTTGTCTTGCTTCAGTACACATAGGCAAACGTGCATGCACGCACACGTGCACCAGCACACACACACAAAATAAATCTAATATTTGTCCTTTAAAAAAAAACAGTGAGAAACAGCTGAATACAGTGGTTCATAATTCCAATCCTAACATTTGGGAGACTATAGGTTAACATAGGAAGGTTGCCATGAGATAGGGGCTAATCTGCACTATACATGAGACCTACAGGTGGAGTGTGGGGATATGGACATGAGAGTCAAAATAACAAGAGTTTTGCAGTATTTCCATCTCTGCTTCCCTGGTACTAAGATTACAGGTACAAACTACTACCCTCAGGTTTTTGTTTTGTTTCTTGTTTTTGTTTTTCTAAACAGAGTTTCTCTGTGTATCAGTCTTGGCTGTCCTGGAACTCTCTTTGACCAGGCTGGTCTGGCCTGGCCTGGAACTCACTGAGATCCACCTGCCTCTGCCTCCCAAGTGCTGAAATTAAAGGTGTGTGCCACTGCTGCCCAGTACTGTCAGCTTTTTTTTTTTTTTTTTAAATGAGTGCTAAGAATGAGAACTCAGGTCCTCATGCTTGTAGAACAAACACATTACCAAAGAACTGTCTGCCCAGGAGTTTTTCTTTTTTCACTTAATTACATCTAAATCTTTTCTATAATAAATCAATTGCTTCTGTACATAAAAAGATATTTAGAGGTTATAAAACTAGAGCTGACTGGGCAAGTATTCTGACCCACTAGTATTAAGATATGGCTCTTTTAGCAAAGACACACTAAACAGAAAATGTGAGCTTGTAGCCACTAACCATTCAGGTCAACAAACAATCTCCCCATGACTCCCTGTGGTATACAATTTCTGTGACCAGGTATGAAGTACAAGGTAGTGATTTAAAGCAAGAGCTTGGTGGGGTTCTGCAGAAGCCTTGTGATACAGCAGTCTGCCCTGCCCTCTACTGGTAGCGGTGATAAAATAAAATACCTGAAAATGTTGGCTCTTCAGCAGCCTTCCCCAAGACCCCAGCTTGGTTTTGAAAGAATTGCTCCATAGCCTGGACTGGCCTCTGCCTCCAGAGTGCTGGGATTACAGGGATTCACCATGCCTGATACTAAAGCAATTCCTAAAATGTGGCATAAAGGACCCTGGTTGCGGAGAAGTCTGCAAGGGCACAACAATTCCATAATAACTGTCCTACTTTGCTTCTATGGCTATGATAAATAAACACCATGACCAAAAGCAACCTGGGGAGGAAGAGGTTTCTTTGGCTTACAGGTTAGAGTCCATCATCTAAGGATGCCAAGGCAAGAACTTGTGACAGAAACTGAAGCAGAAACCATGGAGAAATGCTGCTTACTGGGATACTCACCAGGCTTGCTTACCTTGAGTTTTATTCAGCCATGGGCCACCTGCCCAGAGATGGCACTGCCCAGTGTGCTGAGCCCTCCCACATTAAACGTTAATGAAGAAAATGCACCACAGACACAATATGATGGAGGCATTTTCTCATTAGGGGATCCCCTTTAGCTCATATCAAGTTGGAGATAGACAGACAGAAAGGCAGGCAGACAGACAGACAAAAACTAATACAATAACACCAAGGCAGGGCTGGGAATGTACATAGATACATACATCAGGTACTAAGTTTTTTCTCCAGCATCACACACAAAAAGAGATTTAAATATGTAAAAATAATGCTGCTCTTTCTCAGTTATTTTTCCTTTAAAATGTCACTATAAGGCAGACTAGAGTTGAACATCTGTTACTGTAGCACTTGGAAGATTGCTTCCAATCAAAGCCAGCCTGGTTTACACAGTAAATTCTGGGCTAGCTCTAGCTAAAGAATAAGGCCCTGCCCCAACCTCCCCTCCCCACACACACACCCAAAAAGAAATCTGAGAACTCAGGAGGAAGAAGTGGGCAAATCACCAAAGTCCGAAGTCAATCTGTTGTACACGGCAGGTTCCAAGGGTATACAGCTCACACTGCCTATAAATTCAACTCTGTGGAATCTAACACTTCTGGACTCTCTCGATAACTGCACTCATGTACATACCCACAGATACACACAATTTAAAATAAAGTAAATCTTTTTTTCTCTTAATATGGGAGATGGAGGATGGTGCACTGGTTAGGAGGACCAATGACTCTGACTCTTGAGATGACTGGGGTTCAAGTCCCAGCACCCACATAGCAGCTCACAACTGCCTGTACCTGTTCCAGGTACTCTGACACCCTCTTCCGGCTTTTGTGGGCTCCTATATGCATATGGTGCACATAAACACACTCAAAGAAATAGGTACATACAAATATTTATGAAAATAATATATCTGTATCTTGCCACTGACTTTTTGTTTTGCTTTGCTGTTTTTTCAAGACAGAGTTTCTTTGTGTATCTCTGGCTGTTCTAGAATTTGATCTGCAGATCAAGCTGACCTCAAACCCACAGAGATCTTCCTTCCTCTGCCTCTGAGTGCTGGGACACTGCTGCCCAGCTGCCACTGACTCTTAATTTGGGGCAATATTATATATTTACCATGCTTTTGGTGAAGAAAACTGAACTCATTTTACTATGGGCAATTTCCAATGTACCTGGGCCTTGGTTTCTTCCTCTGCAAGTAAGGTTAGGAGGTTATTGTGAGGACTAAATGATAAACATATAAACGGAACACTGTGGGGACTGACACTTAGAAGGCTTTCATCTATTATTAATTTCTTTTCACTTCCCACTAATACAGTGTAATGCTTGGGATCAACATTTGAGACTGAGAGCATTCACCTTACATATCTTTACCTTGATAATTCGACGCGTGCCCATACATACTGTAGTTATAAGTAGGAACTGTTCTTACACCCTTCTCTATATTTCCAGATAGCATCAGAGGATCTATTCTGTATAATTTGCCTTAGTCTGGGAAGGAGATTGGGCAGAACTGAGTTCTAGGTCCATGGTCAGCCCACCAACATGATCACGTAATTTGGGGCATGAGTTCCAGAACAGCCTTAACTAAAGAGTGATAACCCTCTCTAAAAGAAAAAAACAAAAACAAAAACAGAAAAACAAAGCAACGTGAATGGTGATGCCTGCCTAATCCTAGCACTTGAGAGGCATAGGCAGTCAAATCACCACAAATTGGGACTCAAAAGTAAATGGCAGCGCAAGGTTTCACCATTCCCTAGGTCCCTTCAGATTCTAAATTGGGAAGGGTCAATCAACACAAAAGATTAAGTGTCACTGTACATCCCTGATACCAGAATGGTAACCTCCTAAATATCTTTCTCAAATTCCGCAAAAAACGCTCCTGCTCTGCTTCTCTGGTCACTTGGTATTTTGGACAAATCTCAAGCGTGCACATCAGGCCCGGAGCCCTCAAGCGGCCGAGGCCTCACATTACACCTGTCTGAAGGAGTCTGTCCATCCACAGTCCCTGCTTCAGGGAGGCGCACGATCAAACAATCGCTGACAGGGAAGGACCTCGGCGAAGGCCCTCCGGGAGCTTTAGTTCCTTTAAGTTTCATCTGAGACTGGACAAGACCCAAACGCCCCCAGGAGTGGGACGGAGATCCCGGGAGGGCCTGAGGGGAACATGCTGTGGAGCCAGGGCAAGCCTGGGAGCCCCGCGGCCCCGCAAGCCTCAGGTCCAGCCTCGCGCCAACATTCGCCCTCTCACCTCCCGGGCTCAGCAGCAGCTTCAGCGCTTCCACAATCTTCTCCAGACCACATGTCTTCAGAGCCCCACTCGGCGCAGCCGCCGCCGGTTGCGGGGCCGCCATGATAGGGGAGGAGCTCGCCTCTGAGGTGCGTTCAGATGCCCTAGAGGACCAACGCGGCCGCCATGTTGAGTGCGGCGGGAGGCGTACCCGAGGCCAGGGGCGGGGCCTGCTCTGCCGGGAACGCCCCTGTCTCTCTCGCGCGCGCGCGCTCTCTCTCTCTCTTTTTTTTGGTCTCCTCTATTCCTCTCTGAGCATGATGAGAAACAATAGTTTCATGTGTTGTTCTCTCAGAAGACCCAAGTTCATTTCCCAGAACCTGACATCAGCCGGTAAACCCAGGCCCACGAGGAATATGCACACACATGAACACACAAGCATAATTTAAAGTATTTTTTTTAAAAATGTAATTAAATAGGAAAGACAAAATAAAGAGTGGTAGCACACATCTTTAAGACTAGTACTTGGAAGCAGAGGCTACCTACTTTACATAGCAAGTAACAGGTCAGCCAAAGACCCTGTCTCAGAAACAAAGTAAAAAGGACACAATTTGTCTTGCAAGACAAATATAGTAGTTGTAATCCCAACTACTATAGAGGCTATAGCAGGAGAATCAGAAGTTCAAAGCCAGCCTACACAGCTTAATGTAGGTCTCAAAAATAGTAGAAAGAGCTGGAAATGTTGCCCAGTGATAGAGCACTTAGCTGATATGCACAAGTTCAAGTTCAATCCTCAGTACTTCAACCAAAACAAAACAAAAAAAAAAAAAAGCTTCTTGTAAAATAATATGCATATTAGTATGAAACACAATAAAATAATGTTCACAGTTGTGCCTAGAACCAATGATATCAGCATTCAAGCAGGCTGAGGTCAAAGGATCATGGGTTCAGAACCCTGTCTCAAAAGGCAACAATGGCAAAAAATATTAAACTAAATATTATGAATTTCCTTATGTGACATTTAAAATTAAATATACAGGGGACTGGAAAGAAGGATCAGTGATTTAGAATATTTGTTGTTTTTGTAGAGGACCCAGCCAGGTTCAATTCCCATCACCCACATGGTGCCTCTCTAACTTCAGTTCTAGGAAATCTGATACCCTCTTCTGGTCTCCAAGAAGACCAGCTATACATGTGATACACAGACATACATCCAAGCAAAACACACATAACTATAAAATAGGTAATTCTTTAAAATTCTAAAAGTGAATATCCTCTGTAAATATGATAGATACAAACATCAACATTGGTATATGTTGTTTTTTATTTGGTGAAAGAGATTAAAGCCAGAGCCCCTAGCTCATGTTCTCTGCCAATAAACTACATTGGCATCCCCAGTGGTAAGGTTCTGAAATGTCCTTAGTAAAGTTTCTCTTGGTTCTATATCATGTTTACATGGAAAAGAAAATTTAACATTGTGATTCAGATAATCACCAACAGGTTCTTCACCTCCATAATTCCTGATGGGACATTCAGAGACCTCAGGACAATGCTTTTTCTTTTTAATTATTTTTAGTTAGCATAAAGAAAAAATCATTATGACATTTACACCACACACAATGTTATCCTTTGCTTGTATTACCCCCCTCACCCCAGTCCGTTGCTCCCCCTTTCTTGTCCATCTTCCTCCCTCCTACTGATCCTCTTCCTGCCCCAGGATTGTCCCTTCCCTCTCAAGACCTCCTAATGAGAAATGTTTTTTGACCATCCCTGAAGTGCATTGGGATGGAGCATGGCTGACTCCTGCCCTTCCAAATTAATGGCTAGAAGTCTTGGGGAGCAGAAACACTCCACATGTAGTCACAGTCATGAGGAAAGTTAGCCAATTAGGCCCTCTCATGATCTGTTTCGTTCCTCTAGGTTCCAGCCCAAACCCATTCCTTTTCTAGCCTCTAAAGTGAAGAAGAAACATGATGCCACTGAGAAGTGTAAACATCTCTAGTAATGTTTGCCACAGGGGAAACGCCAAGCGGTAACTCCTTTTCACCATCTCTTCCTCAAGACCCTTCGGAGAAGGGTGGAGAAATGTGTTTGATAGGAAAATACAGGATTTTGGAAGTTACTATAATGTTCTTCCAGGCTTGCTTCTAGACAACTTCCCTTCAATATAGGCACAAGTTCTTCCGAGGAAAAATTACTAAAAGTGATTGAAGGTGTTAAATATTAAGTGAGGCCAGACAGGGTGTTGCACTCAGCAACTAGACAGAGACAGGAATTCCAGGCCAGTCTGTTCTTGCATACAGAGTTCAAGGTCACTCAGCACTGTCTCCAAAAAACAAAGGGGGGTGGGGGTGGCATAGCAAGATGGCTTACCTGGTAAAGGTGGTTCACTGAGTTCTGAGTTTAACCTTGGAACTGAGAAAACTGACCCCTAATACCAACAATGTCCTCTGACTTCCACATGCACAAACTTTCCCACCTGTACACACTAAATAAATCATACCCACAAATAGATATATTTGTGGAATGGAGGATGGAAGAGAAAGTTAAGTCAGTAAGGGTTTGCCTTGCAATCAAGAGAATCTGAGTCTCATGCCCAAAACCCATATTTTCAAAAACCTGGGTGCATACACTGGATCCACACACTAGATCCCTGAGGCTGGTTGGCCAGCCAGTCTAATCTACCCAGTAAACCTCAGGCCAATAGACACCCTGTCTGAAGAAACAAACAGGGCTAAAGAAATGACTCAAAGGTTAGGAGCACTCGTTGCTCTTGTAGAGGACTCAGGTTTGATTCCCAGCACCAATATGGTGGCTCACAACTATCTGTTAACTCCAGTTTTAGATGATCTGATGGCCTCTTCTGTCCTCCACAGGCACCAGGCATGTGAGTGGTACACAGATACTCATACACATAAATGAAATTAAATAAAACATCCATACATATAAAACCAAGTGATCTGAAAATAAAACATGAAACTACACCTGGGAGCGCCCTAGTAAACATGCTATTAAGCATCCATTACAATCTGTCCTCAATATCTAGGACAGGACTTGAGGGCAGCAGCTACAAAGCAAAGTACACACCTTTTGCTCAAACCAGAACTAACAAACTAACAGCTTTCAGGGGTATCAATGGCTGTTTTACAAGCCCAGAATTTTCAGGAAAGATGTCAGCACACAAGGTGCTTGTGGAAGCCACCTTTGGAAGCCATTTGTGATAGCTAGAATGTTTCTGTTTATCTTGTGCAATTGTCTTCCTCCTCACAGATGCTGGGCAAGCATTCGACTACTGAACCGGCCCTTACCCCTTTTCTCTTTTGTTGCTGTGGGTGCATCTGAATGGTTGAACCCTTGTCCAGCATATGCAAGGCCTTAGGGTCAATCTCCAGTATCATGCCTCCGAGCACAATTGTGGCCCCACTATTAGAAATATTCACTGGCAGCACTGAAACTGCAGGTTTGATTCTATCCCATTGACCTTGGAACTTTCTGATCTCACCACATGCTACCTGGATGGGGGCTCTGAGCCGTGACCCTGTGTTACATTTGCTCCCCAAGCAAAAGGACTGAAAGCATGGAGAAGTTATTCCAGCTGGAAGCTGTTTGCTTGTTTTTTATTTTTATCTTTTGGTTTTTAGAGACAGGGTTTCTCTGTGTGTAGCTCGGTCTGTAAACCAGGCTGACTTCAGATCCAAAGAGATTCCCCCTGCCTCCCGTGCTGGGATTCTGAGCTCACTTCCTTTGTCTTTACATCTCACTTGGAATTCTGGCAAACAAATCAAACAAGCGTCACAACAGTTTAACAAAACTCTTTAATAAAATTTATAAAAACAGTTTCAATTGTTTACTTCTCCACTCCCCACAAAATACAAAATTATCAGCACCCACACACATATACACTCAAACTACATACAAGTGACACTCTATACTGACTACATTAGACATTTAAACTACAAAGAAATCAACAGTTCTCACAGTTGATTGCAGCCATTGTTTTCATCCAAAAATAGTTGAGTGTCAAGCACTTTCAATGAAACTCTCTCCAAGTGGTTATCAAAAAACTGAGATTTGCATTTTTTGAATTAAGAAAAGATTCAAGTCAAGACCCTCACCCCCTTCCTCCCATTAAACAGTGTTTTCTTCCTGCTTCTACAAGAAAATGCACAATTCCTAACATGAGTTTTTTGTGTTTTAGTTTTTCAAGACAGGGTTTCTCTGCATAGCCTTTGCTGTCCTGGAACTAGCCCTTGTAGACCAGGATAGTCTCAAACTCAGAGATACACCTGCTTCTGCCTGCTGGCATATGCTACCATTGCCCAGCACATTTTCAGTTTTCTATACATACTTAGAATTGGATAATCTTAGTCCAACTCACCCAGCATTTTCTGTAGCTACTGTCAAAAGCAAACATTGGAAGGGCATGTTTCCTGGGCTTTGGGGATACATGCACAAGGGTTCCAGCCAGAAAAACACATGGTAACATCCCTCTAGCAGGAATTTTCTGGCAAAGAGGTCAAGCCACCTGTCACCCTCACCACCAGTGTGCTATCTGGCCAGGCACACTGACACACTTGCTACCCCCAAGCAAGGCTCTTGAATTTCCTCTCCTCTGTCTTTGGCTTCAGCACTCTGGGCACTAGTCTGAGTCTCAGGGTACATTGCTCTTTTATGTTGGTGTGAAGGAAACATGAGAAACCAAGTGGTACCTGAAAACTATCCAATGTGTTCTGGTCACAGCTTCCCATAGAGAACCATGGCAACATATCCCACTATAGCTTTCACCTAAGAAAGGGACAAGGAATGCCCATTGCAAGTGAGTGCTCCAGAGGTGAGAAGGAAACCCATGAAAGGTCTTTGAAACACACAATATCCAGTTCAGTTACACCCATACCTTTTCTGGATCACCAGAAAAGGACCCAGTCATTTCTGCATCATAGGGCAACAGAAGAATTCAGGAGCGTAAGTGGGTATTTGAATACAGAACATGTGGGCCGGGTGTTGGTGGTGCACGCCTTTCATCCCAGCAGAGGCAAGCAGATCAGTGTGAGTTCGAGGCCAGCCTAGTCTACAGAGCTAGTTCCAGAACAGGCTCCAAAGCAATATAGAGAAACCCTGTCTTGGCGTGGGGGGGGGGGGTCTTAATGTGGGGCGATAAGGCTTGGGGTATAGCTCTGGAGCACAATACTTGCATAGATTCCCTAACTCAAAAAACAAAACAAAACAAAACAAAAAAAAAAAAAAAAAAAAAAAAAAAAAAACATTTTCTATACACAGTGAAACAGAAGTAGGCCTATAACTCAGTTGCAGAGTTTAAATCCTAGCACTATAAAAATAAAAACTGATTTCAAGAATGAGTGACAACCTAATACACAGTAGACTGGTAGTGTGGGACCACTATGCAAACTGTATTTCGGATAAGTCTCTGTTTCTCTCTTAGAAACTCAGGGAAGAAGTGAAAGGCCACTGGCAATGTCATTCTGCATCTCCCATGGCTCCTCCCAGGGACTCATCTCTAGTCCCCTAGTCATCCTCGCCGCCACCATACATATCAGCCAGCTTCTTGAAGCGGTTTCCCCACTCATTCAGATAGTCGTAGTCCTGGTCCTGATCCGACTTGGAGGAATTAAGCGAGCTCAAGCTAGCAGCTTCAGAACCACTCCCCTCATAGTCAAACACCAACAGAGAGTCGTAAGGAGGTGCCGTGGGGTCGCTATCAGCTGCCTTCAGATTCTAAAGGGAAGAACACCACATTTATTACTGTGTGTCTGAGGTAAACAACACCCAAAATATGAAAGGCAACCAGTGAGTAGTTAGGCATACACATCAACACAGGATGCTTTCCCTAAGTAGGGTTGATAAGTTATATGATGTCATCAGGGAAGAGATGGACAGCTAGCTGCCTATCAGGATGGGGTCTCCAGCAACCAGAGTAAGGACCCTGTATCACCAATGAGGACAGACAGGCTAAAAACAATGAGAGTGGTTGGGTGCTGGTGGCGTACTCCTTTAATCCTAGCACTTGGGAGGCAGAGGCAGGCGGATCTCTGTGAGTTCGAGGCAAGCCTGATCTACAAAGGGAGTTTCAGAATAGCCAGGGTTACACAGAGAAACCTTGTCTCAGGAAAATGATTTTAAAAAATGATTCTTTACAGCAATAGGAACCCTAACTAAGACACTCTGCTACATAGTTCAAGGTCAGCCTGGTCTATACAGGGAGTTCAAATCCATCCAGAGTTACATAGTCTTTGATACTTAGTTCCTAAGTGGGAGGATTAGGAGTTATGGCCTTGTTGGAGAAGGTGTGTCACCGACCAGGAATTCAGATTTGGTTTGTTGTTGTTGTTGGTTTTTTTTTTTCCAGTTAGCTCACTTTGTCTCTATCTCTCTTATTGCCTCCAGCTTGTGGATCAAAATGTGAGCCTCCAGCTACTGCTATGCTCCTGCCATGACAATCATGAACTCCAACCCTAGCTCTACATTAGACTCTTCTGTAAGTTGCCTTGGTCATGGTGTCTCAGTAAAGCAATAGAAAAGCAACTAAGACACCAAGATAATGAAGCAGGAAGACTCTATACACAACAGAGTAGACTGCTGAGCCCAGCCTTCCACAGGCATAAAGTGCATATCCTACTGTCTGCTTAAGCTTTTTTATTGGAGCTGAACATACTTCCTACATGTACAATAACATGTGGGATTGCTATTTTTATGGGCCTTATATAAATATGTGTGCACATGTGCATGTGAAGGCCCCAAGTATTCATTGGGACATCAACATCGAGTCGTCTTCAACTACTCTTCACTATATTCCCTGAGACAAGGGCTCTCAATTGAATCTACAGCTTGCTGATTCTGGATGATCTAACCTAGACACTAGAATAAAAGGAGGCTGCCAAGCTCACTCAGCATTTGTGTTGGTGCTTCAGATCCAATCTCTGGTCCTAAGCCTTACTCCAAAGATGCTCTACCAACCTGTTGAGCTATTGTCCCAAACTTCCCAAGATGCTATCCCAAACAGCTGTAATGAATGCAGGGGACCCATTCATGAAACGAAATTAAGTCTACTAAAGCTTTGCAAGTAGATTTTGGTTTTGTCTCAAGGATATAGACAAGTAGACACAGTAAGGCAAGAATTCAAAGGTTCTCCTCATTGGAATGTTTTTCTCCTTGGTTCTTGAGTTAAGAGATGCACTCTGCCCTGGCTTGCAGCCTTGCTACTTACTTCATCGATGAAGTTCCCGATTTCATCAGGATTGGCTGGGCGGGGACGATACTGGGGCATACTCAGGAGGGTGGGAGCCACATCATTTCGAGTCACTTCAGGTCGGGCATCCAAGCCCCTGTGCAACTGGCTCAAATCAAAGTCCTAGAGAGAAGAGCAGAAACATGCCAACAAGGGAAAAAGAAGCAGGTGCATAGACGGGGATTTGTCTGCTTCATGGGATCAGACTGTGCCACTGGACAAAGGTAAAACTACCCTCTGGGTGGTATTGACCATCATGTGTCCAGAAGCATATGATATGGCAGTTTCCAAATGAAGAGCTCGTAACTCAAACAGCTGACCTGAGCAAGTAGGAGCTCAAGGAACCAGCATCATACTGAACCAGGCTCCCTGAATGCGGGTGTCAGTTAGGCAGTCTATGGGGCCTCTGACAGTGGAACCAGTATTTATCCCCAGTGCACAAATGGTCTTTGGGAGCCCATTCCCTACGGAGGGATACTCTCTCAGCCTAGATACACAGGAGAGGCCCCTCCCCAAATGACATGACAGACTTTGATGATGACTTCCCTCATGGAAGGTCTCATTCTCCCTGGGGATGGGGAGTAGGATGTGGGGGATGGTTAGGGCATGGGAGGATGGGAGGAAGAGGGAACTGGGATTGATCACTTGGGTCTTCTATGAATGCAAACTGTTGTATCCTATTCATTTCACAAGACATGACTATTGGGTTATTACTGGGCAAATTTTACTAAGTCCTTCCCCCACCATAGCTGATGCCTGTTAACAATAGAATCTGTCATGTGAGGGGCTTCAGGTAACATGACTGCAATTGATGCATGCCTACTGGAACAAAGATTAGGCTCCCATACAGACCTGGGCATGGGTGGTTTATGGCCTTTCAGCAAAACTCTGCCTGGATTAGCTGAGTTCTCACTGATTCACAGATGTTGTAAGCTTCAACGTAATCAACATATGCTTCAGAGAACACAAGAGTGCCTGAGGAAGACACCGGACTTCTTGTGTACCACTGAGATCATAGTGTTCTATGTTCCATAGCAGTACTGTAGAGATGACTCACAGACACAGCAGTATCTGGCAACCCTCCCCCCACAATCAGACTTAAAGTTTTGCATCTTTAAAACTCACCTGGTCCTCTTCTCCACCTCCTTCTTCATCATAGTAATATACATTGTCCCGGGTGTCATCGTCTGGGGGCAACAGGGGCTCCTTGACCACCGTTCTCCTCCGTAGAAACAGTAGGAGCAGCAGGATCAGAACTGGAGACAGAGGATGGGGTCGGGGGAAGAGTGATGAGCCATAGGCAAGAAAGACCAGAGGAGGGCACCACAGCCTTGCAACTCCCAGGCAAGTCCACCCTGGGCTATGTGTTAAGCCTGAACTACAGATGAAACCTCAAAAAACAACACAAAAACAGGTTGGCCATCTGCTTCAAATGCCTAATTTGAGAATCTTCCCAACTTGTGCCAAGTCTAATAAGATATGTCTACTAGTTGTTCAGAAAAATAACAGCAACAAAAAACATTGATCATAGGAACCCTCAGGGCACTGGCACCAAAACCCAGGACACTCTACAGGTAAAAACAGATCAAAACCAATCCCATCTCCATTCTCGATCTTTTCAGCCATGGATGCTCATTGCTCATCCAATTTACTATCTCCACTGTGTCCCAAGCATTCAGTGGACTCCTAGTCATCCAGTGAAAAGCAAGAGCTTCTAAGCTATCTAGCAATTTGGTATGGCTGCACTTGGGCCAATGGGATGTGAGCCAATGATAGTGCTGTCCACAACTTGCTTTTAGGTAGCCTCAACTTTCTCTCTTATCTGCCCTCCCAGATGGAATTGGGGGGGAAGGGATGGTGACAGCTGCCAACCTTGACTGTGCTAATGAGAACAGTGGCTGGCCAAGGTCTTGTTGCCACACAGGTGGTCCTGCAACCTCAGTATCACTTGGAAACTGAAAATGCAGCCTCTGAGAATCGACACCAGGCACCTTGAGTCTAAATTCCCACTTTAGTGAGGGGCACAGGTGATTTGTGTGTGCTCAATCTTAGCAAGCACAAAAAGAAACAGCAGAACTATCCTGGGTCTCATTTCACCTCATTACCAGTTTAATCTGTACCCTAAGAGAAAGCTCTTCCTAGGAACAACCCTTCTTCCTATTCTTAGAGGTTGCAGGCTGAGGCATCTGCCAGCTGTACTTACTCAGCAAAGCAAGGATCCCTCCAAGAATCCCTAGGATGGCAGGAACTTGCAATCCCGCTTCCACATAACCCGACCTCATGCAGTTGTTGACAGCACCTTCGCAGTCACACACAATGATGTCCAACGTGGTCACCTGGTCTTTGTTCTGGTTATCCATGAGCTTGAGATTGATTTTGTATTCACCAAACTCTAAGGCCTTTTTTGGCTTCAAAATGAGAGATTCTCGGGCTAGGGAGAGTACAGAATAAGACTCAGTAAATCCAAGTGTTTAGGGAACCAAAGACACACAATGCTGGGGAAGGAATTGCTTGGGGCTCGCATTACTGTGCAGTATGTCTCTGAGGAAAGGGGCATGAAGGAAATGTAGAAAGAACTGGCACCACATATCAAGGGGAAGGAGAAGAGGGGTGCATCTGGAGTTAGAAGGGAACCTTGAAGTGGGAAGGCAGAAGTGAAGCAGGCAGAGCTGCTGTGGAAATGTAGCTGCACACCTGAGTTGTTGTACTCAATGGTCCAGTTGACACTGGCCCCGTGGGTTAGTTCAGCAGTGAAGGGGGATGTATTGGGGGGAAGGTCTGGATCAAAGATTTTGATGGCATGGGGCTCTGGGTTCCTCTGGCAGAATTGCATGCTTCGAGGTTCTGGGATGGGAGCATTGTCATTGACATCAGTTAGCACCAAGAGAAGAGTTCCCGTGCCAGTGGCAATTGGCGAACCTAGGAGAAAACAGAAAGGCCGTTGGAAAGCTCATTGCATACTTTGTGCGCAATGATTAGATCATTCCTCATATCAAAGGCAGCTTTCTTTCTTGTTTTTGAGACAAAGTCTTACTCTGTAGTCTTTGGAATTAACAATCCTCCTGCCTCAATCTCTTGATACAGCGGATCATTTTAAAAAGAAAAGGCTGCTGAGTGTGGTGTGGTGGTGGTACTTACTTGGATTTTTTTTTTTTTTTTTTTTTTTAAAGACCGGTTTCTCTGTGTCACCTTGACCATCCTGGAACTTGCTCTGTAGACCAGGCTGTCCTGGAACTCAGATTTGCCTGTCTCTGCCTTCTGAGTGCTGGAATTAAAGGTGTGTGACACCACCCTCCAGCACTTGCTTGGAACCTTAGAACTTACAGGATGAGGCAGAGGAGGGTTGCCTCACTCAAATTTGAGGACTGCTAGGCTACATGTGAGTTTAGAGTGAATTCAAAATGAGTTCAAAACTAGTCGGGGCAGTGGTGGTGCAAACCTTTAAGCCCAGCTCTCAGGAGGCAGAAGAGAGAGAGGGAGGGAGGGAGGGAGGGGTGTAGGGCGAAAGGGAGGGAGGGAGGGAGGGAGGGAGGGAGGGAGGGAGGAAGGAAGGAAGGAAGGAAGGAAGGAAGGAAGGAAGGAAGGAAGGAAGAGGAGGCAAAGAGGCAAGGAAGCTGGAGAGTGATGGAGCCTAGTGATGTGGATGGGCTACATGGTGTCCATACCATCGTCTGTGGCAATGATTAAAGCTGTATACGTGCTGTTCTTCACATGCTCGGTGTCTTCTCTGTCCATCTCAGCCCGAGTGAAAATGGCACCAGTCTCTGGGTTAATCTCCAGCCAGTTAGCAGTGTCCCTCCAAATCCGATACCTGAAGACACAAGCTCTGGCTTAGGGTAGGGGCAGCAAACACACACACCCACACACATATATATTTTCATGTGCATATGTGTGTTCCTGAGTATATGTGTGTGTGTCACATGGGCAAGAGGTCAAAAGAGATTTCAGATCTCCAGGAACTGGAGTATAGATGTTTGTGAGCCTCCATGTGGGTGCTGAGAACTGAACTATGGTCCTTCAGTTGAAAAAAAAAAAAAATGGTGGTGGGTAGGGTGGGTCAGGAGGTAAAGGTACTCTTGTTACCAAGTCTGACAATTTGAGCTTGATACCCAGGACCTACGTGTCAGAAGGAAAGAACTGATACCCATTGGCAGTGCACATAAAGGTAATTCTTCAATGAGACTGAAGCATCTTAATTAGTTTGACATACTATACAATGTTCCCAAAAAATGATCAAACTTGTCATGGGTATATTTCTCAGAATGTATTATTGTTGCATGACAAATGACTACATTTCTATTTACTTAAGTGATAAGTATTAACAACAAAGTAGCAGGATAATGGTGGAGCACACCTTTATTCCCAGCACTGGGGAGGCAGAGGCAGGTGGATCCTCGAGTTTGAGACCAACCTGATCTACATAGTGAGTGCCAGGACAGTGAAACCCTTTCTTGAAAAGCAAAATAAAACAAAAACAAAGCCAAGTGTAAATACATACCAATCAACACTGGTCATTGGTCCTACTTACGTGATCTTCTGCTCCATGAATATGTCTGGCTCTCGGGCAGTATAAGATGTGATTTCCTGACCCACACCAAAGTCTTCAGGCACTTCCACTGTCTTCTCGGCAGGCACAAAGATGGGGGCTTCATTGATATCTAACACATCCACAGTGACAGTGGCTGTGGAAGTGACAGGAGACCCCTCAAAAGCGTCCACATTCGCTACTGTCACGTGCAGAATGTACTGCTGTTTGGCCTCAAAATCCAAACCCTTAAAAAACAGGAGGGAAAGAAAAACGAGTTAAAACTAAAATGCCAGGGGTTGGGTGTGTTTAATACACTGTCATAGAATAAACAAATAAATTAATTTCAGTACTCAGGAGGCAGAGGCAGGAAGACCTGTGAGTCTGAGGCCAGCCTGGTCTACAGAGTGAGCCAGCTCTAAGGTACTCTAGGTATCTATTAACTTTTGCTAAAGTCAATCAGTAAGCCATGCCCACTTTTTAGATGTTTTCCAAAGATTTATAGGCAGTTGTAAGTGCTGGATACTAAATCTAGGTCCTCTATAGAGCAACAAGTGCTCTTAATGACTGAGCCATGTCTCTCTAACCCAATGGTTCTCAACCTTTCTAATGCTGTGGTCCTTTAATACAGTTCCTCATGTGGTGGTGACCTCCAACCATACAATTATTTTCATTGCTACTTCATAACTATAACTTTGTAATTGTTATGAGTCATAATGTAAATATTTATGTTTTCTGCTGGTCTTAGGTGACCCCTGTGAAAGGACTGTTCGGTCCTCAAAAGGTCACAACCCACGGGGTAAGAATCACTATCTAGCCTCGGGCTTTACAACATTTTTCCAAAGTACCATACTTACTTCACTTCTAACAAGCCAGCAAAGAGCCAAGAGAGTTTCTGCAAGCCCCAGAAGGTCAGTACCATCCTCAGACTCTATCCCTCCCCTGACAGTGTTGATCCACTCATGAGAAGACATTATGGGACAAGAGGCCCCACATTTAGCACATCAGCCACCATGTACCATACAAACCTTGGTTGTTTTCAGAATGCCATCATTGGTTGTAGGGTCTGTGATGACAACAAATTGTTGTTCAGGATCATTGACTATGGTGTACACAGCCTCCCACGCTGGAGTATGGGGGGCATCATTGTCAGTTACTTTGAGTGTGGCGATGTACGCATTGGCCTCATTCTCAGACACTTGACCCAGGTACTACAGAGCAAAGGAAAAAGCACATCATTAGGGACAGGGTGTCAGTAAGCACAGAGCCAGTATTTGGGCTAAAGGAATGAAATCCCAGTAAGTGGGATGAATGAGGTCAAGAGAAGCACATGAGTCCCCAAGGATGATGGTATCTATCCTAGGAGTAGTCCCTCATTTCCCATCAGTAGCAGACCCAGCACCCTCTTCTATGAATAGCTGAAAATAGCCTTCCAAGGCCCTGGCTACAAGAACCATCTGATGCCATTTGCCCCCAAACCTCATCTACACTCTAATCTCTATTAGTAACTACTAAAAAAGATAAATGATGAAAGAAAAATTCTTTCTGGGCCTTTTGTAATGTAGGAGTGAAAAAGTCAAACTGCGCTTTTTGAAATTACGCTACTCAGGCCTCTGTATAACTTCTAACCAACTTAGTAAAATAGGATCTTCCCTTTCAAAACTAAAAAAGCTGACCATGGCAATACATGCCTGCCTGCCACCTTGGGCTATGAAATGCCATTGAAAATGAGGGGGGGGGAGGTCATTTATCTAGCTCTTAAAACCTTCTCCTTGAATGCATTCAATATTCATGGCTTTCAATAATTCTTATGAAGGTGGGCATGGCAGCTTATAGCTGTAACTCAGTGTTTAGAAGGTGTATTGTTGAGGCCAGGCTGGGTCACACAGTAAGACCGGTAATAATAATTCCTATAAATTGTCTGTAAGTTCCACACAAGACTTGTCCACTTTGTGTGGACAAGTCTCCAATATGTAACACATGGTGGCATATAAGCTTAGAAAATGTGATGAATTAAGTGAGGCCCAGGAAAAATTAAGGACATGAATCATCAGGAGCTTTTGGCAAAACATAATCCTGTGCCAATGGGCCCTAGGCCAAGGATGGAAAGTAGAAAGATTTCAAAGATGGTAACTACTCTAGTATGTTTGAAGTTCGCATTCACTATCCTGAAGATTCACCCATGCAGAGAGGCAAAACTTAGCTTGTGAACAATAAAGAGCCTCACTCAGAAGAACTAAGAAGCTGCCGAATTACCGTGGTTGGGTTGAAGATGGGAGCATTGTCGTTAATGTCATCAACAGTGATCACAGCTGTAGCTGTTGTGCTTAAGCCATCACCTTGAAGGTCAGCAGCTTGAACCACCAGGGTATATGTAGGATAACTCTGCAGACATCAAACACGTAGAATCAGAATCCGCTCAACAGCCACCCCAAACCTGGTGCAGCCCAAGGCATGTAGAAAACTACAATATTTCATTATTTGCTTTACTGCCCAGGCTGCCTGCTTCCAAATACAGAGCTTCTGGGCAGGTATTCAGATGCAAAGCCGAGTCATTCACACTAACTGACGACTAACTAGGCTCAGCAGAGGGTTGCACCGTCTGTGATATTTAGTATACATTTTCCTTCCCCTCCCAATGCCATCCATCCCGAGCCCTAACTGACCTCTCGGTCCAGCCCAGAAGTGACCACACTGATGACTCCTGTGTCTCTATTAACGGTAAACATGTTTTTGTGAGGCAGCTCAGGATCTTGGCTGATGATGGTATAGGCGATGGCAGCATTATAGGTGTTCTCATTGTCATCTGCATCAGTGGCTGAGACCTGCATCACAGAGGTTCCTGGAAGTGTCAAAGGAGAAGAGATTTAAATGGGATGCAGTTGTTACATTGGGATCTACTCCCAACTGCTCAAAACAATCACCACACTTTGTCAGTTTTTTATTTCTAAAATTCTCAAATTGCCAGTGAAGGGAGCATTACACCAAACCAGCCATGTTCGGGGGAACTCAACTTTCAGAGCCTATAATTTAGGTGTGAGGAAGAAAGAGAGCTTTAAAAATAAATTAACTAAAATATCCCTGCCAGATCCTTATTATTGGTGTGCATGTATGAGGCCAGAAGAGGACATCATATCCCCTGGAGGTGGAGTTGCATGCATGCACCACCAAGCCCTAGGAAGGTTATTCTTTTAATGGTTCTACTTATAAATGTGTCTATAGGTAGAATGTTATATCTGGTCCCCCACACCTCATCTCTCGCAATGGCTTTCAAAGAACATGTCTGAACTTCAGGGACCTGGCCCCCAAGTTATAATCCCAAAGAACTGAAGTGTTCCTGGGTCTCAGTTCCCTGTGACTGGTTTACCTGGAAGAGCACCCTCCAAGACATGTCCCTGAAAGACCTCCTTGATGAACTCTGGTCTGTTGTCATTCTGATCAGTCACTGTGATCACAATCTCCATGGGGTCCTCCACTGCATCCCCATTTGATGACACAGCATGGGAATAGAGCTGCAAGAGTCAAGTGAGGGTTTCTTAGCCACCCCAACCAGAAAAAGAGCTGGGCAAGGTCATCTGGCTAGAATGGCCTCCTCTCCTTCCACTGTGAGACCTCCATGAGAGAATTTTCTACACCATGTGTAGCTGCTTAATGAACTTACGATGAACCAAGTCTCAAGGCTAGAGCACACACCCACCAGGCACAATACCTAATTATCACATAGAGACTTGCTTAGACTGGGGTAATTTTCCTTTGGCCATTCTAGTCTAATGTTTCCCTCAGATTACCTTCCTTACATCCCAGAAGTAGATTTTCTCCCCATTATTGTCATCAGAATACATTTCATCTAGGTAAGAAACAGCCCTAAGAACAAGTTGACATCTTTTCATTTCTCTTTCTCTCTCTCTCTCTCTCTCTCTCTCTCTCTCTCTCTCTTCTCTGTGTGTGTGTGTGTGTGTGTGTGTGTGTGTGTGTGTGTGTTCGTTCGTGCAGAACAAGGAGGTCATAAGAGGGTGTCAGAGCATCTGGAGCTAGAGTTTCAGGTAGTTGTAAGCCACCTGATGTGAATGCTGGGCACTTAAGTCAAGATTCTCTACAAGAGTAACAAGTGCAGGCTGGAGAGATGGCTCAGCCGCTAAAGGCTAGGCTCACAACCAAAAATATAAGAGCAATAAATTGCTCTTAACCATTGAGCCATCTCATATCTCCAGCCCTTCTATGCTCATGTATGATGTGAGGAATTCCTGCTATTCTCCTGTAAGGAAAAAAGAACAATTAACCATCCCAAATTGTTCTCTTGGCTTAACATCATCAACATGTCAAGTGATAAGCTACTCACACAGCCAGGACATGTGTGTGACATGGGGATAAAACACAGGCTGCCCCCAAAACTTGACAATTGTTTCCCAATGGTCAACAAATATCTAAGAAATACTTACAATGTACTTAGCAATATTTTCTCTATCCAGAGGCTCTGTCACTTTCAGCCAGCCTGATTCTCTCTCAATGATAAACACACCTACAGGGGGTCTGTCAGCTCCTTGGCCGGTGATGCTATAGAAAACCTTGGTTTCTTTATCCCTGTTGGATTTGATCTAAACACAAAACAGAAAAGAAACAGAATTGGCAAAGAAAGACCTTGACATTGTTTTCTTTCATTTCTTTTCTTCTCTCAGTCCTTCCATACCTGAACAAGGTTTTTAGGAAATGGGCCCTTCTCATTTTCCGGGCAGCTGATAGGGGGTATGACCCAGTCTCGTTTCTGTCTTCTTGAACTCTGGTGAGAGCTGGGAAATGTGAGCACTTCTGGCTGGGATCCAGAGACAGAGTCCTAAAAGGAAAGAAGATTAACAAAATGAGAAACACACAGGTCTAATCGTTCAGGCTAACCCACTGATGTCTCCCGTCTTCTAAAGGTGGTATATGACGCATTCTCAATAGTAAATTCCATGACACTGGCTGCCCATAACAGTCCCTGTGCTTGAAAGGGTGGGTCCTAACTTAATGGCCAACGAGAGGTCTTCAGACCACCGGAAATAGTTCCTTGAAGTATACTGTGAGACCCCAGTCTCTGCTTTGCCTTTTGCATCATAAGACAAATGGTTTGTTTTCCTATATGCTTCCACTCTGATGTGCCGCCCTTACCAGAGGACAAAATTAGTATTATTTGGTTTTAAACCTCCAGAACCAAAACCCAAGTAAAATCTTTTCTTTTTAAGTTAATTGCCTCAGGAATTTTGTTATAGTATCAGATTCTTCCTCCCACCCCCCTTTCTTTTAAAACAGGGTCTTTCTGTGTAGCTCTCACTGTCCTAGAACTCAGTCTGGCCTCAAACTCAGAGATTTACCTACCTCCGCCTCCCAAGTGCTAGGATTAAAGGCATGTGTGATCACCACCAGGCTGATCTCTTTAAAGTCTAAACATCCATAATTCAAATAGTTACTGTGCATACACAATTTGTGGTTGTGAACATTATTTAAAAGTTATTTCAAGCTTTTGTAATACATGTACTTTAAATGACATTATACGCCAATAAAATCAGAGGTGATTTAGTAACTAGATATTTGGGGGTTCTGGACTTCTTTTGTTTGCCTAGGGATATAGGTCTCTAAGTAGAGTTATCAATCTTGTTTAAGTTACCAAACTTGTTTTGGGGAATTGCTACTAAGAACTACTTTGAGATCAATACAAATGTGTTAATCTTATTGTATCATATCTCTAAGGGTTCCATTTGTTCTAACAGAAGCTGTTGGGATAGGAAACAAAAATAACCTGGAGACTGGTATTGAACAGTTCCTATGTGCAATAAAGATAATTTCATGCATACTCAGGGAAATATGAGAGCTGAAGACTAAAGAAAAATGCCTCCTAAATTGCTTAAGTGTTTTAGAATGATTCAAGGTAACAAAGTTGAAGATTTCACCCTCTCTTGTCACATGGGAGATAAAAGGTTAGAAGTCATCTTCTGCTATATAGTGAGCTTGAGGCTATCTTAGGCTATAAGGGACCCTGTCTAAAGAAAAAACAAGAAACCCATATCAAACATGTTGTACACACCTGTAAAGCAAAATCCTGCCTCAAAATAAAAAATGCAGGACATATGTCGATTTCCCTCCTCATTGTTACCTCCAAATAATAAGAGTGTACCAACAGTTGTCACATGAGTCGTGCGTGGGTCAGGCACTATCTTATGTAAAGGTGCACTAACCAGAAGGTGTTCAGGCTGTGTGATATTTATGCCCCTTTACATAATGAACTTGCAAATCTAGATTTTGACACAAATGAAGAGTGGGCTCCTTGTGGATATCAAATGTGTGTATATGTTCTTAGTGTTTTGTGTGGTGAATTCACTCAGCCTACACAGGTTAAATGGGTCCTCTGTGGTTTTTAGTGTAATAGGTTAGAAAGAGCAATGATGGGCTAACAATTCCAGGCAGGGCCCATGTGTTCTTCCTTATCTTAGACTACAAGATCCTCAACTGGGGATAGATAGATAGATTTGTTTAACTTTATTTATATGCATTGGTGTGAAGGTATCAGATCCCCTGCTACTGTTGTTGTGAGTTGCCAGGTGGGTGCTGAGAAAACTCTGCAGGTATTCTTAACCACTGAGTCATTTCTCCAGCCCCAACTGGGGATATTTTTGTCACAAGCAGTTTCTGGCTGTTATAACTGACAGGTGGGATTTAGCATCCCCATAGCGTCTTCCCACAAAAATATCCCAACCTACATGGTGGTGGTGCCGGTGTTGGTGGTGCCCCACAGACTTGAGTATCACTCTTGTGGAAAATTTCTTGTGAGTAGAATCCCAGGCGTGGACAAGAAAGCTGGTCTGTAGTTTATGAAGCTTTAGAGGCCGGTTGAGTGTGATGACACCGTCTGTGGCCACCTTGAATCGGGAGTCTTCAGAAAAGTAGGCTGTCCTTGGCCGACCAGTGCACCCTTCAAATCTCACTGTAGGACAGAGATCGCAGCAATTAGAATATTGGACAGCTCGGTCACAGATAAAGACATTTCTTCTCCAGAAAGTGGACCTGATCCACCTACCAAACCATACAGAACATGTACCAGCTGATGACCAGAGTTCAGAGCCCCAGAACCCATGTAAAGAGCAGGATATGGTGATATGCATCTGTAAGCCCAAGACTCCTGTATCAAGAAGGTAGAATCACCCAAAAGCCCATGGGTCAGCAAGCCTACAGTTGACAGCCAAGGCTGCAGACCCTGCCTCAAATGCTTTCCAGAAGATCCAGGTTCACTCCAAGCACCATTATAGTGGCTCACAACTGTCAGTAACTCCAGTTCCAGCAGATCTAACATCCTCTTCTGGCCTCTGCAGGCACTACATGAACATCTTACACTTGGAAACATCACACACACACACACACACACACACACACACACACACACACACACACAAAATAAAAATAAGTAGATCTTAAAAAGAAAACAGAAGGCAATGGTGGCGCTGGCCTTTAATCTCAGCACTTGGGAGGCAGAAGAAGGCAGATCTCTGTGGGTTCAAAACCAGGCTGGGCTGGTCTACAGAGTAAGTTCCAGGATATTCAGGGCTACACAGTGAAATCCTGCCCTCCCCCCAAAATTAATAAATAAAACAAACAAATAGGAAAAAAGAAAACACAACAACAGAGCTTGGATAGGACACAGTGAGATCTCTGGACAAGTATTTTGCTTTGTATCCCAGGCTGAACTCAACTCACCATCCTCTTGGCTTGACTTCCTGAGTGCTGGGGTTACAGGCATATAGCATTCTGCACATTTTTAAATGGTTTAAAGAGTAGAGTCAGATATAGATAGATAGATAGATAGATAGATAGATAGATAGATAGATAGATAGATAATTTTGAAGTGTGACACAAGAGAGAGAGGAACTTACACTGCCAGGTTCTGCTGAGGTAGAGGTATCTAAGGTGTACTGAAGGAGTCAGTTTTGCCACTAACATGGCTAAAGACAGTTCCAAGTCCAGGACAGTGGTGCAAACTCATTGTCCTGGCTTCTCGGGAAACTAAGGTAGGAGTACTGCTAAACCTCAGAAACCTAGGCAACACAATAAGACCCCCCCCCCGACCTCTTAATGGTTCATGCCTGTAATCCCAGCACTCACAAAGCTGAGGCAGGAGGACCACAGTAAGTTTGAGGCCAAGTGAGCTATATAGTGAGTCCTACACTACCAGGCCTGAGCTACATAGTGAGACTGTTTCTCAAACAATAAAAACCAAATAAACAATGTGGTTCATATGTACAATTCTAGCACTTCCAAGGTGAAGACAGGTGCGTCAGATGTTTCAAGTCATTCTTGCCTACACAGCAAATTCGAGGCTGCATGAAACCCTCCCTCAAAAAATCAAAATCACTGAGATGGGTAAGGATGCTTGCAGCCAAGCCTGAGATCAATAGCCAACCCCCACCTCTGAAAGAAAGAGAACAGACCTCTGGGAGCTGTGCTCAGACCTCCACAGGCATATACCATGGAACACTCTCATGTCCACAAAGAGAGAAACGTAATAGATAACAGTTCACAATAAAACCCAGAAAGTAGCTTACTTTCCACCTTTTCAAACAAGTGCCCATCACAATGGAATTCCCATTTTGTCTAAGCCTCCTCTTATGAAAATTCTTCTTCCTGTGCCTATTTTACAAAGCCAGGCATCTATGAATTTTCCACTTTGGGCCTGGGGAAGATGCCTGTACTGAGTTGTCCATTTCTTCCACCAGGGGCCGCCCTTTGTAAACATGCCTGAAGCCAAAAACCCTGTGCTTGAGAATTTTGTTGGGGTGGAGTGTTACAGGCACCACCAACAATTCCACTGGCAAAATACTGTTCTTTGACACACATACTTTGGAGCCTAATGATAGTTCCAGAAAGATCTATGTGAACTTAAACAATTCTTTACTATGGGAGGAGAGGAAGGGGGATAGGGAGGGAGGGAGAGAATGAGGGAGAGAGCGAGAGAGTACAACCTCTGTGAAGTTCTTCAGATGCTTCAGTTCTCATTGGCCTGGAACTCAACAAGCAAGCCAGGCTGAACGGCCAGCAAGCACCAGGACTCCATCTGATGTCTCCACCTTGTCAGACTTTTTTCATGGATGCAGCAAGCTCTTTACTGACTGAGGCATCTCCCTAGTCCAAATTAGATGCTTTTTAAAGAAACTCTCCCAACCCACAGCACAAGTAATGGGAGGCTGGGTCATATTTGAGGGCTTGTCATACATATAAACAGGGAACAGAAGCTGGCTCTGATTCCTTTCCCCAGCCAGGACGAATCTAGGCAGTCAAAATCAACAAGGACATGACTGCACTTGCTGAGGGTGGTGGCTAAAGAGTGAAAATGACTTTGTAAATAACTTGGTGCAAGGCATTTAACCTGCTCAAGGCACTTCTTAATAGTGGCTGGCCCTCCTGCTTGGAGAAGTGACACCTTCCCACACAAAGCCCCAACCTGAAATTCCAGGTGCTGCTTATTATCTCTCAGTAAAACCAGATCCCTCTGACTTCAGGAAGTTGCCCAATTCACCATGCACAGATTTGAGAACACCAAGAACGGCACAAGGAATTGGGTGTGTGCTTGCATTTCCACACAGATTGAATAAAGAAAGCTGACAAGGGACTAAAGTCAATTCCACCCACTTTTCCTTAAGGGACAGTCACCTACATCGTTCCACCAGGGAACCACAGTAGTCACCGCCATCACACCTGGAATTCCATTGTTGGAGAGTCTGATGCTTCCCCAGCTTCACACAATCTGAACTAATAATAGCTTCAGTTAGCCCTTGTCAACTATATTAGCCACATTTTAAAGTATTTGTAGAATACTATCGTTCCAGGCTCCATTTTAAGCACTTCACAAATATTAAACCACTTTATGCAGCTGATGTTCGTAGCATACTTTTTTTCCCCTCCCCTGGGATGAGTAAGGGGTGGGTGTAACTGGGTCTGGCTAACTCACTCTGAAGGCCAGGGTGGCCTCCAACTCACAGAGATCAGCCTGTCCTCTCCTCCATGTGCTGGGATTAAGGTGTATGCCGCCATGCCTGGCACATCCTCTTTTTACAGATGGGGAAATTTAGGCAGATAATAAGTTAGCCAGGCTCAGGTTTGGAGCCAGGCTGCACTATAGCAGGCTCTTGCCCTATTTTGTTTTGTTTTGTTTTGTTTTGTTTGTTTGGATTTATTTCCATTTTTTATATATGGGTATTTTGTCTGTATATATGCCTACTACATACTACATGCATACCTGGTTCCATAGGAATCAGAGGGTGTCAGACCCTTTGTAATTAGAGTTACAGACAATTGTGAGCTTCCATATGGGTACTGGGAACTAAACCTAGGTTCTCTGGAAGAGCAGAGCAGCCATCATGCCAGGGCCAGTCTCACTTGAAGGATCTCATTTCTTCTTCCAGTAGGATGGGCATCACTGGAATGAGAGTGGGTACCTCCTTATTTAAAAGTTTTTTTTAATTGGGGTATTCTGTTCTATACAGTTATATTGCCTGGGCGTGCGTTAGTGCGTGTGTGTGTGCGCGTGCGTGCGTGCGTGTGTGTGTGTGTGTGTGTGTGTGTGTGTGTGTGTGTGTTATTGTTTCTTTCTTTAAATGACAAAAGCTAGTAAGAATGTCTTTCTAAATGTGAGTCTAATATTCATCAATAAGCAACCCATCTTCCGGCACACTTGGAAAAAGTAATAGTTAAACAAAAAGCCCTGGAAGAGACAACTCAAATTAAACCCCAGCTGATGAAAGCCTCCAGTGGCAGCGGGTGACTGAGACTCAGCAACATTCTTTTGTGTAATTGCCATCATGCCAGGGCCAGACTCACTCCAAGAATCCCATTTCTTCTTCCACTGGGGTGGCCGTCACTGGAATGTGAGTGGGTAGAAACAAAGCTCTCACAAAAGCCTCTGAACAGTACAGAAAATGCTGGGGTCTGAGGACCAGGGACCTGTCACCAAGGTCAGCTGACCATGGTTGACTGCTTCAGTAAGCAGTGTGGGGGGGATCCCATCTCTCAGAAACAACTGTTTGAAAGTAGAGCTCTGCCCACACAAGGGGGTGGGGGGTCACGACACAAGAAACAGCTCTCCCCCAGAGAAGTTCCACAGCCAATGCCAAGACCTTGGAACTTACCCTTACTTCCAGGACCATTTAAACATATACATACACTGCTCAAGGTTACAAAGGTATGATCAGAAAGGCTTTCTGAGCTCCTGAGGGCCACACTGCCACCATGTACCCCAAACTACAGCTGACAGAAGACAGAAGATGGCAAGTTTCACTTGAAGAATGAAGGGACTGGGGCAGACAATCTCCTCTTTTGTAGTTCATTAGTACTGTGTTGACCACAGACGTCAACACACAGACAATATCTCCCCAGGTCCATCAGTTTCTTAGATTGGGTAAGGCTGGATTGTCTTCCTTTAATATGTGTCTACATTACTACAAGCTTGTGAAACTATGTTCAGCAGGTGTCACTATAGCTATATATAGCTATATACTACATACAGAGGAAACATGGGTTGGCTATTTTGCCCAGCTGTGGGGAGCTGGGGACAAGTACAATCTACTTTTTATTAGATACAGCAGTCCTGGGTTAGAGACACCTGGTTAAGGGTATACAGTAGGGGACATTTAGCAACTGAGGCCCAGAGGGGTGAAGGGATGTGGCCAAGATACACTACACCATTGAGATGTTTAACCATCAGGCAGTCTGTCTACATCATGGGACATTTGACTAGTTGAGTGGAGGTTTACTTGTAGTAGCTATGAGGACAAGAATAGCAAAAGATCATCCCATAGACACCATAGACATGGGCCTCAAAATACAAGGGTACCCAGAGGGTGTCGGGCCACAAAAAAGGAGGAATCAAACTAGCCTCAAGGACCTTCCATAGCTCGGTGTGCACACACCTTTGATCCTGGAGCTGGGAGGCAGAGGATGGCAGGAGGATCAAAAGGCTACACAGCAAGTTGGATTACAAAGGAAGCAAAGGATAAATCTCCTCTGAGAAATGCTCAGCACAGCAGAGAGTCCAGCAATTCACTCGCTGGTTCTGCCCTCGCTTCTGGGAATAAACAGGATAAAGTGCAATCCATCATCACCCAGAATGTCCCCAGATGTGTGAGGTCATTTGTGCTGACTGTGGATACCTGCCCAGTTTCTACCTGAGCTAATGTGTCTAATGAGTTCCACAGTGCCAATCACAACCATCAGGGTGAAAACTGCCATCAGACTGTCATCAACAGCCAGGTTAATATTCTACATCTTGGTGAATGTCCCTGATTTGCTTCTTTCCCACCCACACGAAGTGTTAAGATTCCCTTCTGCAAAAGTCAGGTGTGTGTGCCTCCTTCAGGATTCTTTCCTCAAAAATGTGCAGGTTTTTTTCTTTCCTTTTGGGGGGTGCCGGGGGTTGACCCTAGGGGCCCATATGCTAGGCAAATGCTCTACCACTAAACTACATTTTTATTTTGAAACAGGGACTCACTGTTTGCCAGGTGCCTTTCCATCATCAACTACACAACTCTTAAAAGTTTCTCGCCTCCCTTGTTCTTCTCTTGCCTGCTTCTGTGTCTGTCTGCCTGTCTGTCTCATGTACCTTCTGCTCTTTCAGTCCCCTAATAACCCCCTTGCACTAACTCTGTGAGTATGGCATGTTCTCTTAGGGGCGTACCTTGATAGGGTCAGCTGAAGGCACCCACTTCACCGTGTTTTGGCCTTTCACCGATAGCTACCATAATAGGAAAAATCATTTGGTCTCCTCATTAAAAAAAAAAAAAAAAAAAAAAAAAAAAAAAAAAGCAAAATTGGGCTGAGAAAAGGCTCAGCAGTTAGGAGCGCTTGTTGCTCTTCAGAAGACACAGTCCAAATCCTAGCACACATGTCAGACAGCTCACAACTGCCCTTAAATCTAGCTTCAGGGCAATCTGGTACTCTCTTCTGGCCTAGCTGACATCAACAGACAAAGAGATGCATACAGGTTTTTTTTTTGGGAGGGGGTAGGGGGATAAGGAGAAACCCTTTGACTCCCACACCAAGTCAGAGCTAGTGTCTCGCTTTTAGCCACAAGCAGACACAGCACCTCACTGCCTAAATACAGGGGTACTAACTGGTGCTGACACTGGCTGCATGCCAGGGAGCATTCCTGTGGCTGTTAGGGCGACTCCAAGATCTGTTTGCTTATTGATTAGAAAGAGGAGGCTGCCCACTTTCCCTTTCTGTGGGATTTCCTGAGGCTAGGGAGGGCCCTGTTCTAAATTCCAAAGCAGTAGAGCCCTTTACCTTCAACCCCTGAAAACTGTCCGGGGCCTGGGTCCTAACTCCCATCTAATACAGATATCCACAGATAGGAGAGTTCAAGAATTGATAGCTCCTGTAGAATCCAATGTGAGAAAAAAAAGAAAGAAAAGCTCTAAAAAACTGTTATGGAATCAGGCATAACTAGCATTTTACAAACCACCATGAGGAAACATTCCTCAGCAAAGACTCAGAGATGTTAAGTGCCTCTTCCAAGCACACACAGCAATATGTGGCTAACCCAGCTGTCCCAGAAACCTAGCTTCCCACCCAGTCCTTCTCCACAGCACAGCCTTCTGGATTCAGGGGTCTCTTTCACTCCCCTGTCTGATAATGGGAAATGAGAACACCGTGTCTGTCCTTCCATTTGTTAACCTGGACTTTCAGGGCCTAACACAATGGGAGGGATAGCACATTCATTACCTCTTCAGACAGGGTGTCTGTTTTCTGCCCCAGATTGGGGCTTGGCTTGGTTTTTAATGTCAACAGCAATGGCTTCTGTGTGTGTGTGGTGGTAGTGGTGCTGATGCGGAGTGTTACAAGATGACAAGCAACATTATCTAACATGCCAAAGTGGAGACAAGCAGATGCTAAATGGCAGATGGGTGAATAAAAAGCCACAGAGTGCTGCTTGGCACTGAAAAGAAGTGAGACAGTGGCATCTGCTACTGCAGGGATGATCCTGACACAAAGCACTGAGCACCTGCAAGACGTTTGCAAATGCTCCAGATCAAAAAACCTAGACAGGACTTGGAGGTGATGGGTGGCAATAAGGGGCGGGTTTCTTTTTAGTAATTAAATGTCATTACATTTATTCACTTTGCTATACATGTGAATGTTTTAGCTACATGCATGTCTGCACACCACATCCGTGCTTGGTGCCACCAGTGCAAACAGGCAGGCATCAGATTCCCTGGAACAAGAGATATAGATGGCTGTGAAGCACGATATGAGTGCTGGGGGCCAAACCTGGGTCTTCAAACAAAGAATACCTGCCTCTGCCTCCCGAGTGCCAGGATTAAAGGCATGGCCAAACCCAACTTCTTTTTTAATCTAGTTTTTTAAAATGTTTGTGTATGGCTGTACATAAATGTGTATGTCAATTGTATACCATAAGAGGGCACTGGATTCCCTGGAACTCAACTATAATGACTGGGAACTGACCCAGGTCCTCTGCACAGGTGTTCTTATCTCTCCAGGACCCAGTAGAAAGAAGTGCTTCAAAGTTGATAGGGGGATGATTGCAAATTCTCTGCATATGCCAAAGGGATTTGATTCAGTGACTTAAATTAGTGTGATGTTTGATAAGTGAAACTCTCTCCCTCCACCTACACCTTTCTTTTTCTACATTTGCCCATTAAAAATAAAAAATAAAAGCCAAAACAACAAACAGGAGAGATGATGCCATGGTTAAAGAGCTTGCTGCTGTTACAGAGGCATGAACACATGATGGGAGATGTCATTCTGTATATGTTTCTCATACTGGTTAATGAATAAAGCACTGTTGGCCAATAGGAAAGCAGGATAGAAGGGGCTAGGAGACAAGGAGGAAAGAGGAGGTAGTAAGGAGGAGTCAAGATGGAGAGTCTGGAGATAACAGAACCATCATCATTCCTCTGCTCTCGATAAGACCACGTAGAAATACATAGAAATGGGTTAATACTTAAGACAGAGCTAGCCGATAAGAAACAAGTAACTGGCCAACAGCATAATATCAAATACAGAGTCTCAGTGTGTTATTTGGGGCTGGCGTGGTGGCGGGACAAGACTGGCGGCAAGAGGAAAAACCTTACTCCCTACACACACATACATTCTTTTAAAAACTCTTGATAATTTACCAGGATTGATAAATTGTGCTATAGCTACTCCACAATAAAAAGGAACATAATACTAATAAATGAAGCAGCATAGATGCCTAGAAAATATTTTCCTTCTGCAGTGCTATAGAGTCCAGGGTCTAGAGCATGCCAGGCCAGCACTCTGCCCTTGGGCTATAGTTCCAACCCATCATAGCCTAGGTAAGCCTTAACACTAAGTGTTAATCTCCTTTATATGACTTCAAAAATTAAGAGGCAGCTCAGTGTGGTGGCACAGTCTTTAATCCCAAAATTCAGGAGGCAGAAGTATGTAGATCTCTGAATTTAAGGCTAGCCTGGTCTATAGAGTAAATTCCAGGACAGCCAGGGCTACACAGAGAAACTGTCTACAACAAATAAACAAATCTAGAGACAGAATGCAGGCCCATGGTGACCTGGGACTGAGATGAGGTAAGTATTTTATTGCCAGTAGACCTAAGGGGGAGAGGGATTTCATGAGTAAGGCAAGTCTAAAATTGGACTAGGGTGATGGGTGAACCACTGAGTACACTTATAAAAACATGCAGTTATACTGTGAAAATTGTAAGGTATGTAAATTACAACTCAATGAACTTAAAGAAATATAGTTATTAGTACCCTGTGAGCCAAGGACTACACACCCAATAATACCACGGCTATGAAAAGTAGAGAAGACACACACATTCCTTAATTAACAGTAATTACAAGAGCAACCAGGAGCCAGGTGTGGTGGCACATGACTGTAATCCACAAAATTTGGAGATGGAGATCTCAAGATCATTGTCATCTGCATAGAATTCAAAGCTAGTCTAGGATACCCGAGACCCTGTCTCAATAAAACAAAACAAGTGGGCCAGAGGGATCACTTGGCTAGCAAGGATGCTTGATGCCAAAATAAGACCTGAGTTCAGTCCCTGGAACCCATGAAGTGAAAGGAGAGACCCAGATCCCACAAGTTATTTTATGACCTCTACATCCTACCATGGCCATGTGTGTGCACACAGCCACACAAGCAACACAGTAGCAGTCATGATGCATAGGTATTGGGTGGTTCCTCATGTCGGTTCCCATGCCATTGGAGAGCCAGTAGGGTTTTTGGGTTTATTTTTCTTATTTTACATATCGATCCCAGTTCCCTCTTCGACCCTCCCTCCCAGGGTTTTTGTTTTGTTTTGTGGTTATTATTTCTTTATATTTTGTTTTTCAAGATAAGGTTTCTCTATGTAGTAGCTCTGGCTGTCCTGGAACTCACTCTGTAGACCAGGCTGGCCTTAAACTCACAAAGAGCTGCCTGCCTCTGCCTCCTAAATACTGTAGTTAAAGGTGTGTGCATAACTACCTCCAGTTAAGATTGGGTTTTCTAACCAACATTTTTGCTGGTAATAGCTGAGAGCCACAGAGCCAGCCAAGCCTCAATCTAGGGTCACATTTCCCAATGTGAGAACACAGAAAGCTGTCACAGAATTCAGAAGTTTTGTGGGTTTTTGTTTTGTTTGTTTGTTTTTTTGAGACAGCCTGTGTTGTACAGGCTGGCCTTTAACTCCTGAACTCAGGTGATTCTCCTGCCTCATGCTCTGGAGTGGCTGAGACTCCAGAAAACCCAGAATATTTGGTTCATTCAATAACTCAAGAATGAGATCTGAAAAATTCTTCTGCAGAGAGTGAACAGGAGACCAGCACTCTCACCCAATGTGGGCTGTGCTGGAGAGGCGTAGCCACTCTGCCTCCAACCTTTAAACAAAACTCCTAAACAAACCCGAAGAACGGCTGGAGGTCCAAGCCGCACTTGTCAGTCACAGGTCACATGCACCAGCAGATGACCCCATGACAAGCGCCCACTTGTCCACCAGCACTTAGAAGAGGCAGCTTTTTCTTTAATGGATACTAGCATCATTTTTCATTATCCAGAACAAGCAAGCATTGATGGGAAAGGCAGCTGATTCCAAGAATGTTTGCTAACCCCTGCTTGGCCTGCCTAAAAAGGTAAAATTCTTCAGGGAATAAACCCCACAACAATGCCACATCCCTTAGAGGAAGGCAGGGGAGAATATCTCACTCTAAGAATTCCAAGACAGAAAACATAAAAAGGGGAAACAAAGAGCGACAGATATGGTAGAGTGCTTACTAACTTGCCAGAGGTTCTGGGTTCAAACAAGAAGGGCGGGGGTTGGGATGGTAGGATGGGGTTAAGAATGACAGCTAGTAGTGATCTTGGTGATTCCAGGATTTTCGGAAAGCAGAGTCAGGGTCATGAATTATAGGCCGGAGTGAGTCTGAATGAAACCAGCTGGACTCCACAGTAAGGCTCTGACACTAACAATTAATAGTGATTAAAAAAACAAAACAAACAAACAAACAAAAAAAAAAAAACAGTGTTGGTGGCTCACACCTTTAATCCCAGCACTTGGGAGGTAGAGACAGGCAGACCTCTGTGAGTTTGAGGCCAGCCTGGTCTACAGAGAGTTCCAGGACAGGCTCCAAAGCAATACAGAGAAACCCTGTCTTGAAACATAAAATAGCATGAAGGTCATTCAGTAGTTATCAGATGCAGGCTTCAGTATACACTAGTGTACAGCCACAGGTCACATACTCAAGATGCCACAGTATGAGTGCTGTGACACCTGCCCTAGTCCAGCTTCTATAACCTTTTATTTACCTCCAGGGCTGCAGGGCTCCATTACCTATTTACCTGGTGTGCTCCGGGTTTCCACTTTCCACTGTGACCAAGACTTGGAAACTTGCACACATGCAAATTCCCATTTAAGGTTCCTCACTAAGTTATTGTTTGCAATGCACAAGCATGGGACCCAACCCAAGAATCCATCAGGGCAGAACTAACTAAAATAAATTAGTGTTTTTTGGGGGCAAAATACTATGTAGCTATAAAGCAACTAGCGGCTTATACCTGGTTGTTGCAATAACATCAATACATTATTTTAGGGCTGGGCACAGTGGCTAACACCTGCAGTGCCAGCAACAGGCAGCTGAGGCAGAAAGTTCCAGGTCAGCATAGACTACAGAGAACTCCAGGCCAGCCTAAGCTACTAGAATGAGACAATAAATAAATAAGCAGCAAACAAACAGCATAATTATGGGTATATTTGCAAATACACAGGACTTGGGAACAAGTCACAGGCCAATCAGAAGGTCACACACATGTCAACCCCTGAGGATACCTTCCCAAGAATTTGTGTATCACAGACCCAGGAACCCCTGTGAGGGTTGCTACAGTGGTGAGACGGATAGAGGATGACCCACACATGAGTGAACAAGGAAAGGGCAGAGGCCGCTGCCCACTGTCTAGAGAGAAGCATGACAGAAACCAAGTCTGGTTCCCAGCATCTTCCTAGGTGAGGGTTCTCATCTGTAACTTACAGAGGTTGAACTGAATTAGCATAGATGTGGGCTCAAAGGCCTGGGGTGCTACAGCTACAACAAGCTCATATTGGTATGTTTGTTTGTTTATTGAGACAGGGTATCACTATGTCTCCAGGTTGGCCTTCAACTCTCAATATCTCCCTACCTCTGTCTCCCAGACCTAGGATTATAAAAATGCCCCGCCACATCTGACTAAGTATAATGGTTGGAGGCCTTGCTTACAGACTTTACATGTGTGAACCCTTTCTTCCTTCAAAACCCATTTATAAGACTTCATTCCATAAGACTCAGACAACTCAAGAGCAACTGAATGGGGCAGGCCTGTTCTCAATAGCAAAAGTTGTAAACAGAATGACAACAGGCTTGCACTCAATAGAAAAGGATGCAGAAATCAAAAGGTGGTGGCTAGGCTGGTCATGGCAGCAATGCCTTTACTCTCAGGACTCAGGCAGAAGAAGCCTAGTCTACATAGTGAGATCCTGGGTAGGCAGGGCTACATAGAAAGACCCTGTCTCAAAACAAAAACAAAATAAAGCAAAGACTAAGAGTGAGTGGTGATCCATGCCTTCAATCCCAGGCCAACCTGGTCTACAGATCGAGTGACACACAGTGAAACTCTGTCTTGAAAAACAAAACAAGCAGGCTGGGTATAACTCAAGAAACACTTCCCTGTCATAAACAAGGCCCTGGGCTCATACCCCATCACTACCAAAGGGCTGAGGAGATGGCTCAGTGGGCAAGAGCACTTACTCTACAAGCCAGAGACAGCACCCACATAAAAAGCTGGGATATCCGCCCATGGCTGTGACCTTAATATCAGAGTGGACAGAGGCTGTCAGATCCAGATCTCAATGACCACCCAGCCAGCCTCATCTACACACTTTAAATGCAAAGACTAAAAATAAGGAATACCAGAAGAAGGAATAATAAGGAATACAGGAAGACACTGGATTTCCTACAGCTGGTCTCCTTGTGTAAAAGCTTGGGCACATGGGTCCACTATCGTGTGCATGCATCATACACTACATGCACGCACAATTTAAATAAGTAAATGGATTCTTGTTTTCCTGTCTTTACTGAGAGCCGAACGGAAAGAGGAACCTGTGTTTAGTTGACTGTAGCCAACAGCAACCACCGTGGGTGACATAGCTTCCAAAACCCTGATGCATTATTGAGTGAAGACACTCAGGACATGGGAGCCTGTGGGTCTGTCTGGTTCTTTGCGGTTTGATAAGAACATTCTCAGGGTTGCAATCTAACAACATAAATGATAGATGATGTTTTTCTCCTTCCAAGAGTCAGACTTTAAGAGGGACTTTGACCCCTGGAACTGGTCCCAGGGCAAAGGGGTAAGGATAATAAGTAGCCCTCTACAAAGGGAAAGGACAGAAAGGGAGAAGGCTGACTCCATGGAGAAGGGCCAGTCACAAGGGCACCGGAGGTAAGAGAAAGACCAACAGAAACCAGTAGCAGAGACAGCAAGGATCAGAGTGATGCCCATGCTGAAAGCCAATTTCTGATTGGACCACCTTCCTCCTGACGGCCCCTTGCTCTGTTAGCACAGGTGGCTCCACCAGGTGCCACCGATTCAAGGCACTACTAGTTGGTGTGTAAACACGGAATCTGGGTAAATCTGGACTTTGCCCTGAACTGCAGGTCTTTAACTAGCTGTGGGAAACTCATTCATCTTCTTTCTAAAATGGCATGTTTAGATACAGTAGCCCATGCGTTGGGGAGGCTAAGCCAAGAGAATTCATTCCAGTTTGAGGCCAATCGGGTTACAGGAACAAAAATAGACATGATGGCTGTGCATGACTTTATATCTGTTACCCTACTCTCAGGAGATGGAAGCAGGAGGATTGCCACAAGCTTGAGGCAGCCAGGACCGAATGGTGAATTCCAGGACAGCCTGAGCTACAGAGCAGGACTGTTTCAAAATAGCAAAAAGGGTCTTTTTATCTTATAGATTACACAGGGAAATATGAAGCAAGGCTGGGAGGCCAGCAGAACTTCCTGGCCTGTGCTCACCCTCAGTGTTGTTCATCCCTGCCTGAGGGTGTGGCTGCCTCTGCCTGTGGGGGCTGTCTTCACAGCTCTGCTTTTGGGAAGCTGATCCTTCTCCATCCCTCCTCCTACTACAGGGTACAGTGTCTGTCCATGCCAGCCACTCCCTTTCCAGACCACTTGGAAACATGTCTGTGATCATAAAAGGAAGTGTCCTGGGTAGCTCTTCTGCTTTTTGGACCCCTCCCTAAAGCTTCAGGAGTGAGTTGAGTCAGGGTTTTCTTGGCGGGCCAGGTTGGTGAATGGGATCAGAGAAGGTGTGAGCACCCCTGGAGGGGTAAGGATATGGGTGCCCTTGAAGGCTCCATAGCCCTGAAATATTAATTCTCTGGAAGGTCTCAGACTCTCAGAATGGATCTCTGCATTAGAAATATTCATAAGGGGTTAAAATGGTCAGTTAGGGGACTGGAGAGATGGCTCAGAGATCATTCAGTATATACTACTCTTCCAGGACCAGGGTTGGGTTCTCAACACCCATGATGGGTTGTTCATAATAAGCCATGATGACAAGCCAGGGGGTCTAACACACCCCTAGCCTTTGTGAGCACTGCACACATGTACACAGATGCACATATACACAAAATAAATTTTTTAAAAATGTGTTGTGATGTTTAAGATAGGGGTGGGGTGAGAAATTGCTAGAGACCCCCCCACAGTGGCTACAATTTCCAGTGCCTGTACCCTTTATACAAATCCTCTAAGCACCTGCAGATAAACCCCTCAAACCCCCCCCCTCATTGCTTTGAATTCCAGATGAGGACAGTCTGTCCTCAGACAAACCACTAGTGCATTCCATGACATCCCATAGGGCAGAAAGAAGACAGAAAGTGCTGGCATAAGACCTTTGGGGACATGGACAATGCAGGAACCAGTGGTTCTGAGAATTGTGACTAACTTGGCTACACACCTTGGCATTGTTGGCTCTGGCAAAACTTAAAAAGGCCATCTGGATATTCCCAACAGCCTTCATTTGCTTAAGTAAAACCAAAGCCTTTGGGTGTGATTCACAAAGAAAGCCCTAGCTTCTAACAAGATACATGGATTGGGTGTGGGTCGGGGTCTGTCCCACAGGACAAAGCCTTCCTCCAATCAATCTCATGCATTAACGGTGGATGCCAGCTTTAAATACCTGCATTCTTAATGGACCCCTTTGCTGACTGGGCACTTCAGGCTAATCAGTCTCAAGCTTTCTCTCTTAAACACCCTCTCACGCCATCATCATAGCCTCATCTGGAAACCCGCTGGCCTGAGCCTGCCTTCTGATTACACAACATGTCCATTTTCTCCTACAGGCAGGTAGCTTTCTGGTTTTTTGGAAGGCTGCAAACCTTCCTCATGGGAGGCAGGGCCAGCAAGACTCATTGCATGAGGTCATTTACTGAAAGCTAGGACAGGTTGGACTGGTGGCTCATACCTGTAATTCCAACTCTAGGGGAATTGCTAAGAGTTTGCTATTTCTCTGGACTACGTAATGAGTTCAAAGCTAGTCTAGGCTACATAGTGAGAATCTATCTCAAGAGGAAAAGAGGAAACAAATACAAGGGCTGGCAAAATGGCTCAGCAAGGACAAGTGATGCCAAGCCATGACAGCAGTAGTAAGTGTTCTGACACAATGTGATGTACACAAAAGTAAATAAACTATAACATTTAAAAATTAATAGTATTTGTACTTTTTAATTGAAATTATTACTAGAACACAAATCTATTACTTGGACATATCCCCCATGTTGTACACCAATCATCAGTTTCTGCTTCCAGAATACCCTGGCCACTCAGGCAACTCTGCCCAGCAGCAGTCTCCTGCCACCCCCTGCAGCCATTCATCAATTATCTGCTCCTCTACCTACCCTGGGCATTTCATGTATAAATGATGCCTGACTTACATGATTTCATTCCTATGATGGTTCAAAATCAAGTAATACATGTTTGATAGAAACCATACCGTGGGTCCTGGGCTAGCAACATGAAGCGCTCTGCCACTCAGCAGTGTGCTGTGTTATTCAACCACTTGGCCAGCTACATGTGATAACCGATCTTCCAGCAGAACATCATCCCTTGTGAGTCAAGGAGCTACGACAGGTGTTCCGTTCTCAATCAATCTGCTTGTTTTGTTTTTGTCTCCCTATATACCATTGGTTGACTTTGAATTGCCTATGTAACACAGATTGGTCTTAAACTGAATCCTGCCTCAGCTTCCTAAAAGGCTGGGATTACAGACATGTATATAGTTCCATGCATAGTATTGCAAATAGCTGTTTTAGGTGGTGTGTGTATATTACTATGTGTGCAAATATTTATGTTTAGGCAGAAGTATATACTGAGATAGTGCCTTGTGTAGCTCCAGGCTGGATATACAACCTTACACTGGGATTACAGGCATGTGCCACCATGCCCAGTTTATGCAGTGTTGAGAACCAAATCCATGATTTCATTCATAGCAGACAAGTACTATACCAAGAGTGTCCATCTTGCTTTTTATTTAGAGACTTCCTGTGTAGCCCTAGATAGGCTGGAAATCACTCTGTGCCTCTGCTTCCTGAGTACTAGGATTACAGGCCTATGGCACCAAACCTAGATACCAACAATCCCATCACACACAAAGCCAAAGCAGGAGAATTGTCAGAAGTTTGAGGTCAGCCTAGCCCATATAATTGAGTTCCAGGCCTGCCAGAAAACAACTCTCTACTAAATCCCCACTTGAAGGAAAGAAGTTTATAGAGCATGGGTAGCATAAGAGAAGTGTGCAGATCTGCGCTTACACTCTAATTCCACCATGCTTAACTCCAGCATCTACCTCAAAACCTTTTGTTCCCTATGAAAACAACATGCATGCAGACGCCATCAGAAACTTCAGATCTAAATATGCCATCTTGGCTTTATTACAAATTGGGGATTACAAACCTGAGCTCTGTCTGTGGCTGTTGTGTGCAAGGATATAGCTTATATGAACTCCATATGCTTAAAAATGTAAATCTAGAATCTTGACACCTATAATCCAATAAGATGCCTCCAGGCTCATCCCCACCCCAGCCCCCATGTAGGAGAACAAAGAGGGGTTGCAGGCTGATCAAAGGCAAGGTACTCCTTTACACTCTTGACATAGAATCAGAAGTCATGTTTGGAATGCCTTGCCATTTAAGATCCTACACTAAATAAAACGTTCTTGGGGTGTTTGAATGAGGACTAGACATCAGATTTATTGCCTGTGAGAACAGTGTTATGGTTCAGAAATAGCACCCTGTCTTTTGGAAAGTGGAGCTCAAGTAGCTAGATGTGTCAAAGCACACGGTTTTCCTAAATACTGACTCAAATATTTTGGATTGTACATGTTGTGGCTGGAGAAATGGATCCGCAGTCAAGAGTGTGCAATGTTCTTGCAGCGGACTAAAGTTTGGTTCTAAGCACTCATGTTAGATAACTCACAACTATATGTACCTCCAGTTCTAGGAGATCTGACACCCTCTTCTGATCTCCATGGGTACCTGCACATATATAAACATGTTCATAGCCAGACACACACACAGATTAGCAGGGCGTGGTGTTGCATGACTTTAATTCCAACACCTGGGAAGCAGAGGTGGCAGATCTCTAAGTTTGAGGCCAGCCTGGTCTATAGACTGAGTTCCAGGATAGCCAGGACTGCACTGAGAAACCCTGTTTCAAAACTGAAATAAAAGATTTCTTTATTATGTATACTGTGTTTTGTTTGCCTGTGTACCTGCAGGCCAGAAGACGACACCAGATCTCACTACAGATGGGTGTGAGCCATCATGTGGTTGCTGGGAATTGAACTCAGGGCCTCTGGAAGTGCAGCCAGTGCTCTTAGCCTCTGAGCAGTCTCTCCAGGCCCTAATTGACATAACTTTAAAAAATTAAACTTATTTATATGATAGCACATGATGCTTTCATACACATTGTGAGATACTCAACTCAGGTATCTCTATCTATTCAGAGTACCCCTGCCTACCACCTTAAACATTTATTGCTCCTTTGCAAGAAGCGTTCAGTACACTTGCCTCTAGCTTCATCCGAAATGCACTGACCATTCTCACCATCTGTAGTCACACTCCTGTGAGTGGAAATGCTGAACTTACTTCTACCTGACTGTAAGGGGCCATCCTGCTAACCTCCTCCTCATCCTATCTTCTGGGAAGCACCACTGTAAGCTCTTCTCAACTTCTGAATGCAACATACTTGCAAATGACTGACACAAAGCAACAAGCTTTGTAGAATGAACTGTAAAATGAGGTGGTATTTCCTTGCACTTCTAAAAAAGGTTTTACGACTAAAACATTTAGGGATAAGGGGAGAACCTACAAGAGGATCTCAAAGTAATCATCCAACCATGTACACATTGAGAACATGATGGAGGCTGACATGCTATGAAGACCAGCTGATTCAGCTGCCCCAAGGACCTCTACTCTGCCCTGGGCATTTTCCCTATGCCCACACTGTCCTCCAGCTGCTGCTGAGAGAACATATACACTTACTTGAATACAAAATGGCAGGCATCTACGTCAACTACAAATGATCTAAGCTACACTAATCACTGTGATGCCAGCACTGATAAGGTAAGTAAGGCATCACAGCTGAGAATTCACATCCAGTCTGTCTCAAAAGGGCCTGTTCAAGCACCTGTCTCAAAAACAAAAACAAAACAAATGAGCTGGGCATGGTGGCACAAAACTTTAATCTCAACACTCAGGAGGCAGAGACAGGTGGACACCTGATTTCGAGACCAGTCTACAGTGAGAGTTCCAGGACAGCCAGGACTACACAGAGAAAGTCACAGTGAAACTCAGCATAATGTATAATTAATACATATTAATAAAAATAAGAAAACTCTTATAATGCAGGAAAAAAATGCATTGGGAGCTACCACTTTATTCCCAGTCCTCTGTAACTTTAAAAACACGGACTTATTATTGTGGGTGCTGCCATGGGTTGTGCAGCTCCCTTCTCTCCCCCAGAGTGGTGCACAGAAAATGAAGCAGTATTGGCTGCACTACTTTTATTTGCTCTTTATGTGTGGGTGGGAACTGAACTTTGAACTTACAAGGTAGGCATTTTATTGACTAAACTATACCTCCATCTACATAGTTCTCTACAATTCTTAAAACAAATGCCCTTCCAGTTGAGGTGGCCCACAGCTTTAACCCCAGTACTCAGGAGGCAGAAACAGGCAGATCTCTGGGTTCTAGGCAAGCCTGGTTGGGGTACATGAGTTCCCGGACAGCTGTGGATATACAGAGAAACCTTATCTCCGCGCACACGTGCAAAGAGAGAGAGAGAGACCCTTTTAACTAACCTATTTCCTGTAGACTGATTTCCAGAAATATGAATAGGAGGGTCTCTGTGACAGACATTACATGTTGAGGAGAACCCCAGCTAAAGCCAAGCTCTGCCACCTCTCCACTGACTAATCCTATCAGAGGCACCTCTTTACTTCTCAGAACCTCAGTTCACTGCAAGATGGAAATGATAGTTCTTTTATAGCATCTGCTTGGAAAGTGTACATTCCTTCCATCACAAGTGATATATTACGGACAACTTAAACATAGCCCAGAGGTCTACCTCACTTAAACATAGCCCAGAGGTCTATTTTGCTCATGGGTGTGAGTCTTCAAGAAATACCAGGTGAATTCAGAAAATTATAACAAGCTGTAGCATATACAACCTCTGTTCCTGAGGTGCACAATACACCATACCCAGTCACATCTGGTGCTAGAACTTTCCATCAGATCTCTGATAACCCTTATCCCATAACAGCTATAGAACACATACAAATCCTTGTGAGGTATCATGTTTTTTTCCTGCTTTGTTTTTTAAAGAGGTGGGGTCTGGAGGCCTGACATGATGGCACATGTATTTAGTCCCATCACGTGAAAGCAGAGGCAGAAGGGATCTCTGAGAATTCAAGGCAAAAAAGAGTTCCAGCACAGCCAAGGCTACATAGTGTGACCTGGTCTCAGAGAGAGACAGAGAGATACATATACAGAGAGACAGACATACAGGGTCCTGCTATGTTACCCAGTCTTCACTTTAAGATACAGGTTCGAAGGATCTTCCTACCTCAGATCCACAAGAAACTGAGACTATGGGTACACCACCACTCCTGCCTTCTACAAACTGAACGTATGAATGCTGATCACCAAACCTCATTTTCCCACAGTCTAGTGGATTGTTTCAGTTAATTTCCACAGGGACTTTTAAGGAAGCTGTATCAGATTTCAATAGAATGAACTGTAGTTCCTACCTTGAGACAAAGCTTAGTGCATAAAAGAGGCTTATCGAGGGCTGGGAATGCACTCAATGGTAGGACACATGCACTGGATGAGTTCGAATCCATATCAAGCGTAGGCTACAGAGTGAGCACAAGGTCAGCCTAGAAAACTGAGTGACACAAAGGGAGTGGGATGGGGATGTAGCTTAGTGGTCAAGCATTTGCTGGGCCCAAACAAGGCCCTGCATTCAATTATCAGAATTTGGGTGAGGGGCACCTTAGTGAACAGTTATTGAATCTACCTTCAAAGGTCTATGGACTGATTAAGAAGTTGGAATGGGATAGCAACTATCAAAATCCTAAGCTAGAAATGGAGCTTCAGGACTTTGGAGCCACACATGGGACTGAGCCTGTTAGCAAAGGCTGTCTGGTCAGGTGCAAAGAAAGCAAGAACACCTCGGGCAGTGGTGGTGCAGGCCTTTCGTCCCAGCACTCACTCAAAAAAGCAAAAGGGAGTGAGGGAGGACACTAACTATTGGTTATTGCAAATACAAAGCCAACTTTGTAATATTGAGCCTAGAGTCCTTATCCTCATCTCAGGACCACAGCAAGGGCAATAAAATCAACTAAAGCTCAGCTGAAAGATCAAATCTCAGCTCAAAGGTCAAATCTTGGGTCCACTTACTACACAGTCTCTATACATCACTTAACTCTTCTGCCTCCATTTCAAGTACAGACCAGAATTGAGCCAGGATTGGTGACTGTCACCTTCCTAGCACTTAGGAAGACGAGTTTGAGCCTAGACTCAGTCTCAAACAGAATCAAGGCTTGGCATGGTAGCACACACCTTTCATCCCAGCTCTCAGGAGACAAAGGCAGGTAGATCTGTAAGAACAAAACAAATAAAAGCCCACACAAATACTAAATGAACAAATCAGAATAGTGATGGCTCCTATATTCAAAGGTGGCATAGGTAGTTGAACAAATTAATCCAGGTGTGTATATATATAGCCTTCCACACTTTGACACACAGGATGAGTGCTTAGCAATACTGACTGCTAGTCCAGGGCTAGAACTGAAAATAAGCAGAAATTTAATGGCAAGGAAGGTCCGATTCAGCTGGGGCCAAAAGGCAAGCTATTGTGGGCAAAGCTAATCCCTATCAAACATGCACCCCAGATCCTTCCTGACATAAGGTGCTGTGCTGAGCCATGCCCAGTGAAGAATGAGCCTTGTTATTCTGGTCTCCTGCATTTCATTTCCAAAGGATCTAGAGACTCCTGGGGTAGAAGAACTACACACACACACACACACACACACACACACACACACACACACACCAGTGCCTCACCCCCCCACTGTGTGGTTGGCCAGAAGGAAGAATCAGCTTGAACAGATCTTGGTGGAAACTGACAGATTCTGAGGCAATTATGTACCCCTCGTGAAAGAACTCTGGCCCTTGGGTAGCCCTCTCACCTTATTTCCATACCTGTGCACCTACAGACCCACAGGGATCTCAGCCATTCAAGCTTCTTCCTTCTCAGTACACTTCACTTGTTTTCTGTCAAGACTCCCTGTCCTGGGTAGTCATCTATCTGAACTTTCTTCCTCCCATTCTTTTCATGGAGTCCTTCCTGCATTGGAGGATCTCTTTGCTAGAATACTCTTGACCCAGGATTGCCCTCGGCCACTACAATTTTCCCTCCCCAGTTTTCTAAAGGGGCAGATGAATAGTATTCTTTTGTTTGGGTGTTTTTGTTTGTTTGTATTTGGTTTGGTTTGGTTTGCTTTGCTTTTTTGGCAAGACAGGATTTCTCTATGTAACAGCCCTGGCTGTCCTGGAATTCACTCTGTAGATCAGGTTGGCCTTGAACTCAAAGGGATCTATCTGCCTGCTTCCTAAGTGACAGGATTAATGGTGTATGCCACCACGACTGGCTGCTGTCTGAAGTGATGGCTCACACCTTTAATTCCAGCATTTAGGAGGCAGAGGCAAATGGATCTCTGTGCCTTAGAAACCAATCTGGTCTACATAACAAGTCGCAGGCCAGCTAAGAGATACACAGTCTCACTGTGTCTGAGACAGGAGTTCAGAGCCAATCTGGGTAATGCCAAGGTGAGGAAGAGAAAAAGGACACCTACTGTCTATGTGGTAGTGAAACTTAAATGTACTGTCTATGAGGATAAAATATCTTCAATATAAAAATTATATCTACTAGATAGAAGCAGCTAGTGGGCCACTGTACAACTGAAGGATATCTTATCATGAGCTTTCTCAAAAGACAGCAAAGCAAGCAGCCCAACCAACAGCAGATACAAAATGACTGTCATTTTGCAATATAAACTTATTTAAACCATCAGTAAAACATTTGTAGGTGCATACTAGTATTTGTTATTGGTATGTAAATGTAATAGATACAGAAAAGAAATATCTATGTATGACCGAGTAGTGGTAATGCAGTCCTTTAATCCCAGCACTGGGAGGCAGAGGCAGGCGTATCTCTGTGAGTTTGAGGCCAGCCTGATCTACAGAGTGAGTCCCAGGACAGCCAGCTCCATATAGTAATCCATCCATGTATCTGGATGGCTGGGCGGTAGAGCACTTGCCCGGCATGTGTAGCAAATAAGATGCTGAGTTCAATCCCTAGCGCCCACCTAACTCAGTGGGGGGAAGGGGAAATTAATTGAAAATCTACTATCTGAGGCAGCATTCCAAGCATGCAGGTACAACAACGAGAACAATATAGAGCTGCACCTTCAAGGAGCCTACTTTGGGGGAGGGGGTTATTGGAGAACAAGCAAAGAGTAAAGACTATAAAAAAAGGAATTGTACATTTTACTATGAAGTAAACTTCAATATGGGGAAATCTCTAGTGTCAAGTTATAATGAGCTATATGCCAGGGCAAATGTGCCCAGCAGAAGGAATCATAAGCCCCATGATCCTGAGACAGCAGAGTGACAGATAACATTAATCTCCATAATCTCCACCATTACATATTGTTAGACTGTGACTATATTGCATTATACAAGGCAGATCTTACTTCTAGGGAGACAGATGTAAAAACACTTCTCATGGAGCTATGCCTGAAATTTGTTCTCTTACATATCTACATTGTGTGATGTTGTCCCCTCTATTGGTTGTCTAATAAGGCAATTGCAAATGGGAGTTCTAGCACATTAAGAGACAGTGCTGGAGCTATAATGAAGCCAGAGCTGTCTACAAGCCACACGCCCACTAACACCCAAAACATTGAAACCCAGCTGTAGGGCTGATCAAATTTCCCTATTTTGGCTGGTAGGAAAAGAGGCAGATTGTGGTCTGCTTTCTGCAGAGCCCTCAAGTGTATGGCACTCACTTTGCCAAACAGCCTCCTCTTATCTTTATTTGTCTTTTATCCTTATTTTTCCTTTGTTCTTTCCCTTGTACCTGAGATACATTCTTCACTGGAGCAAGATAAGAATGGAAAAATTGATACAGCACACCAAGAGAGGAGTTCTTGATGGAGTCTTAAGACAATGTTGGCATCAGGGTGGAGAAAATTCCCATTTCTAGGGAAATCCCACCTTTCTCATTTCTGAAGAATTGGTGGTTTACTCGTCACTGTTCTATGGTTGCACACAATCACTGGAGCAGTAGCTGAGAACTACAAACTGATGATCTACAGGCTCAGACAGACACACACACTAGGTTGGACATGGGCTTTTGAAACCCCCAGTGATAATTTCCTTCAACAAGTCCTCTCCAAATACTTCCAAATGTTGCCACTCCTAGGTGACTAAGCATTTAAATGTATGTGCCTAATGGGGGCCATTCCTGCTCAAGCCACCAGTGATTTAAAGGTCTGGCTCAGGCAGATGATGGTTGCACAAGCCTTTGATCCCAACATTTGGGAGGCAGAGGCAGGTGGATCTGAGTTTGAGGCCAGCCTGATCTACAGAGCAAGTGCCATGACAGGCCCCAAAGCTACACAGAGAAACCCTGTCTCAACCCTCCACCCCCAACCCCCACCCAAAAAAGGAAAGAACAGTCTAGCCCACCAGGCTCCATCCTAAGACTTCCAATGTAATACATCAGTAATTATGGTGGATCAGAGCTACAGGTCAAAGCCTCCTTAAAGGGGGAGGTTAGATCTGTAACCCTAGCATGCACAATTGTCAGGAGCTCAAGGCCCTACTGGCTAAATAGTAACTTCAAGATCAACCCTGGCTACATGAAACCTCCATCTCAAGAAGAGAGACAGACATGTTCTGGTGGAAACTTCATCCCAGCCCCTGGCATCCATATACCCAAAGAGTCTGGGATGTTATGGAGGAAGTTCACCCTCCAAACCATGCTGTATCTCAGAAAGCCTACCAAATGATGAACCCCACCCCTAGAGATGCTCAAGACCACTCCCACAGGGTATTTAAACTGACCCCCAGAAAATAGATGTGTGGTTTTTCCACTCTCTTTCCCGTCTCCTCTCTGGGTGTCTGGAAGGCCACCCAGGAATGCTATATCCATTAAGCATGGGCTTTTTCTAATTCAGCTTGATTTGGTCTGATTTGGATTGCTAAATCGGTGGAGAGGTTTATCAGGTACAGAAACTTTTCAAGACATACAGAGGCAGAGTGACAAAGAGACACCGAAAGACAGAGAACTAAACAAACCTGTTACCAGTTAACTTGTTACAAGCAAAATGTGAAAAACCCTCAGGTTCATGACTAATTGCCTTTCTAAAATACCAAGAGTACATTTAAAATCAAATATCTGAAATACATTAAGTGTGGATGAATTAATTACAAATTAAATCAGCACACCTCCCAATAGAAAAGCAATGTAACTTAACTCGCCATCTAGAGCAAAGAAAGTCCTGAAATTCTTGGCCCAGTCCAAAACTGAAACTGCAGCTGCCTTATCAACATGTTGGATCTGTTCTTTGCTCAGTTTGAGTTTCACACTGGCTTCTCCCAGACAACAGCAGGGCTTAGCCATGCATTTTAACATGGGGCTGGACAACTCATAAACCTGGGAGCTGTGTTTATAGATGCCTCAGTCCAAGGCCAAGTGAATTAATTTATAAAGTCACCCACTCTCCCAACAAGAAAAAATATGAAGGCTGGAGTGAACACAGACAGAAGACAGGAGGCCTTGGTCATCCAAGCTCTCATCTAACTACACTGGGATTTTGCAACACATCTTGCATAGTTTGCCTGCTTACACCTACTTTTCACAACATGGGGAGACTCTTCAGCACTCAAGAAACAAAGGCAGAAAGACTGGCCACAAGATCAAGGCCAGCCAGTCTACACATAATGACTTCCAGTCACTCAGAGCCCAAAAAGAAAGGGAGTAGACAAGGACGGGGAGAGGGGATACAGTTTGTAACCACCATTTCCCTATACCTCTTTCTTGAAGAACTCTGAAATTCATCCCCATTTTAGACCCAACTCTGCTTTAAGGGTGAGTCATAACACCTTCCGAGGGGAATTCATGTCCCTCAGGGAAAATGTACACCCATAAATGGAAACAGGAGGATCAAGAGTTCAATGTTATCCTTGGCTACATAGCACACTTGAGGAGGAAAAAATTGCTTGCTGTTGCAATCATAAGGACCAGAGTTGGTCGGGAGTGGAAACACCTCAGGAAGGGAGCATAGGGAAGTCCTGAAAGCTGAAAGCTCTGTAATCAACAAATAAGGGAGAATGTGGATGGAGAAGACTCCCAGGTTCAAGCTTGGGAATCTCAAATGTGCACATGAGCACATGCATGAGTGTATGTACGTATGCGCGCGCACACACACACGTTAGTACACACACATACATACATACATACATACATACATACATACATACATATATATATATGAAAGGGACCACTATAGACCATCTGATCCAATACAGCGACAGACACATACATATACATACACACATCTTGTCCACAACTTGAAGTGCTTCTCTTCATGCCAAGTCCTCAGCCATCTAGAGAATCTCTAGATAAAGCATCAAATCCTCAACCACCCACACACAGATCCCTGGCCTCCATTCCCCAAGATAGGCCCGTTGAAGACTGCACTTTTTGGGGGAATGGGAGGGCAAGGTCTCTCCATATATAACCCTGGCTGTCCTGGAACTCAATATGTAGACCAGACTGGCCTCAAACTCAGAGATCCACCTGTCTCTGGCTCCTGAGAGCTGGGATCAAAGGTGTGCACCACCATGATGTCCAGCTAGAATCTTCACTATTAAGTTTTCTGGATGATCCACATTCTAACTTGGGTTTTGGGAACTTATGTTCTGATCCTCATAGTAGGGCCAAAGGACACTCCAATAACCTCAGTCCAAGAGGCAGAGGCAGCCAGACCTTTAGGAGTTTGAGGCTAACCTAGTCTACCTAGTGAATTCCAGACTGTCCAAGGCTAGTAAAAACCCTACCCTGTCTCAAAAAAGGGGGGGAAGGAGGAAAGGAGAGAGGAAGGAAGGTATAGAATACCTGCCTAGCATGCAAGCTGCCCTATATCAATCCTCAGTACTATAAAAATAGCAATGAAGTTAAAATACAGAGTCCTAGACAGCCCTCATCCCAAATATATAAATCAGAATCCCTAGGGATAGAGAGTTGGGTTCTTAGTCACTAAAGTAAGGTTGAAGCACACTAAAGCCTCAAGGGGTGGTGTGTACGGTGGATGTGAATTCAAGGCCAGTCTCTACTGGGGGGGGTAGAGATGGGGGGGTAAGGGTGGGGAATAAGGATAGGGGGTAGGACATTTAGCTCAGTAGTAGTGTTTGCTCAGTGTGCAAGAAGCTCCAGGTTCGTTCCCATCACTGAAGGGACAGGCAGCTCATTAGAAGCAAAGAACTGTTCTCTAGAAATAGCTGAAAGCCCTTTAACAATTGCTAATTAACTACTCAGCATTTCCAAAGATGGAGTCTACAGACGTGAGGGAGAGAGGTTCACTCCCTTCCCCCATTTTGGCCCCTCTGTCATCTGGTTCCTCCTCTAGGTTCCCCACACCTCTAGGTGAGCAGAAAGGACTGCAGTAATAAAGGAATTGGAGGTGCAATCCCCAGTTAATCCTCCGCCCCCTTTAGTCCTTTGTCTTGTATATTCTGCCTAATCTTCCCTTCTCCCAATCATTCCAGCTGCCTTCTGTAGAACCCCTGTGGGGCGGCACAGGGCGGGCTGTCTGCACACACTTAAGAGTCGGTGCAAAAGAAGTTCCAGCCTCTTTGATGGTCTTAAGCACTTGGAAGAGCAGAAGCTACTGCACCAATTTCCTCAATGCGAAAAGAATAGGAGCACACTTTAAACTATTCTGTGAAAAGAATAGGAGCACACTTTAAACTATTCTGGATTTTGTGATTATGTTTAGGAAAGCATATAGCCTCGTTGGTGATGGAGTGAATAATGCCTTTCTCTCCCTCCCTATGTAGCTCAGGCTAGCTTCTAACCTCTGAGCCTCGAGTGCTAGGACAACTGTATTGTGCTAATACACCCAGCCAGGAATAAAACCTTTTAAAGCTCTCATCATTGTGGCAAGGGATGGTAAAACTAATATTACAAATAAAAGGATGGCTGGAAAGCCGGCATCAGCAGCACACACTTGTTGTTTAGAAGAACAAAGCTGAGGGGGGAAAAAATGACTTTCCAGTAATGAACCTCTCCAAAAAAAAAAAAAAAAGATGGAGGCCCAGTTCACACCTCTAACTGCTTACTGAGCACTTGACACACCAGGTGCTATTATTCTAGGTAAACATGAGAAGCCAGGGACCTCCTTCTGCACTTAGGAAAAAGCCAAGGGAGTGAAGATCAGAGACAGCGTCCTGGAGGAAGCTACACTGAGCTAACCTAACATGTCTATCAGCTGGGCAGGCATCTGCTGGGAAGGAAAACAGAATGTACCAGCCTGTGGCAGGGAACCTGCCAGCACTATCAAGACTGTGAATCAGGGGCCCCACCCTGTGCCACCTGGATCAGAAGCCCTGGGGAGGGCACAGGCCAGACCAGCCAGGAACCCAAGCAGTCAGAGCTGTTGTCCAAGCCATTAAGTACTGGACTCTACTGTTTGGAATGGAGGGAGGAAGGGGTCAGAGAGTCCTTGCAATGTATGGGCGCCAGGTCCTCTACACAGTGCCACCCACCTCTGTGCTCCTCCTGTATCCTGTTGCCCATGACCCACCTGAACCCATGCTCAGAGGCTGTGCCCTAGCTATTCTCTCGGCTGGAATACCCTTCCAGATTCTCCTGTCTAGAGTCTTTGCTTAGCCATGCCCTTTGGTGAGGACCTCTCAACTTCCTCGGTGCTCTAGTGCCTCCCACTTAAGACCCCTTGTCCCTAAACATCTGCCACCCTCACATTCAGAGTTTAATGGCTTTGTTTGTATTTTGGTTTGGTTTTTTGAGACAGGATTTCTCTGTGTAGCCTTCCTTGGCTGTCCTGTAATTCGTTTTGTAGACCAGGCTGTCCTGCCTCTGCCTCTTGAGTGCGGGGATTAAAGGCGTGTGCCGCCACCGCCACCTGCCACATTCAGTATTTTATATACCTGTGCTTATTTACTGACTGCTCCTGCCAACTCTCCAGAGCACTAACTCCAGAATGCAGATGCCATGACCTCACTCTGCTGCTCCCCAGCATCTGGGCAATCCTCCCTTAGAGATCTCCATGGTCAAAACAAAAGAGGCTGCAAAGAGTGGATGGTGCCATTTGCTAAGATGGGCTCCTAGAAGAAGAATCTAGAAACAACTGGGGAGGGGCAGTGTTAAGTAAGCACTTGGGGAGGTCGCTGCCCCAGGCCTGGTCTGACCAAGCAGGCCTCCTGCTCATGAACTAATGAACACCACCCTTCCTCTCCCCCCCTCCCCCCGGGGTTTCCAGCTAGCCTGACGCAGGAAGAGGGAAGACCTGCTGCTCCAGGTTCTCCCACCTTGCAGGCAGCCTAACAGGCCCCAGCCCTATTACTGTCTCTATGACCTAGTAAGGCCTGTGCGCCACCCAAGACCAAGCTTCCAACAGGACGTTTGCTCACAGGCCCCGCCCCCTTTTGTCTGAGTCATCGTTCAAACATCCCTTTGCCCTGGATTCTTAGGGGGAGGGGTGCTCCTCCCCACTCCCTTGGCTCAAGGCCCTCCCTCTCAGCTAGCACAGAGGCTGCCTCTTCCCTCTTTCTGCTACCGGGTGCCTGCTGCTCCCCCTGAGGCTTCAGCAGCTGCTCCAGCCCACACAGGCCTGGCCCCACCTGCATTCTCAATGTGCCCATTGTCTGATAACTTGGCACCCCAGCACTTTCCACCACCTCAGATCCATCTCCAGACCCCCTCGGGACACGGGAGTCTTGTGACCAACACAAAACTCCCAGGAGGCTCTCACGGGATGTAGAGGAGGATGTATGATGATCTGAAATAGTAAAACACCTTCCCTATGGAGAAGGGGGTGGGTGCTCCCACAGACTGACAAGGCCCTGTTACAAATCATAGGTGGGAAAGCACTTTTTATATTCTCACTGATGGAAAACGTCAATTAAAAGAAGAAAAAAACAAAATAAAACAGTAATACATCCACTAATCACATGGAGTTGGTTACTTAAGGTCACTAAATCTGGGAAGGAATTTTGAGAATATCAGTTTCCTATCTCTGATCATTATTTGTTTCAGTGGAGAATTTAAGTGCCCTCCCTTCCAACTACCACTTTGATTCAGACTTACAGAATTTATTCAGATTTTATAATGGTGACTGAAAATATCTAAAGAAGACAAAGTAGTTGTTCACACAAAGCCTCTGTGATGATGGTGAGCTGCACATGTTTTAACTCCCCCATGCTCTCTAACAACAGAGACCTTCCCCTCCATTACTACTGTCTTCAATGAATTTCTTTCAAATGCTTTCCTCTAACTGCCTTACCTTACACTCACCTTCCACCAGCGTGGTTATGAGAAACACATAGGTAGTAATTTAGAAAAGAAAAACAATAATAATTCAAAGGAGCCAGGAGAGAGCCGAAGCCCTTCCATCTCCAATTGGCCATTCCGATTCCAAGCAGAGCCCAAGGGGGCCAGTAACACCCTTTATTCCAGGTTTTAAAGGAGCAGGAATTTGTGGCTCCAAGTAACCAAAGGACTGCATGGGTGGACCTCAGGTTCCTTCCTGGAGCTAGAGTGAGGGACATTCAGCCACCGAGGATCCGGAGGGGTGAATATAGGTACAGTGCATCTCTACCAAAGAGTAGGGTGGGGTGGGGTGGGGTGGGGGACTGAGAACCATGGGTTGGTGAGCAGCTTTTACAAACTATATTGGCTGGATATGGAATTATCCATATAGTACCTACTTCAAAGTTGGTGTAAAGAGTAAAAGTCAAAACCACACATCAACAATTAGTTTAGTATTCAATCAACATGCCATCAACACTGTAGCTATCATTTGGTGATAATGTTACTAGTCTGGTTCTGACACTTGGCCAGTCCTTCTGCACTCCCTGGACTTGCCAGCCAATGTATGTACAAACTGAGAAACAACTAGATGAGAGGGCTGGAGAGATGGCTCAGTGGTTAAGAGAACATACTGTTCTTACAGAGGACCCCAGTTGAGTTCCCAGCTCTCACATGAGAAGGCTCACAACCTCCTGTAACCAGGGGGATCAGGTGCTTCTGTCCTCGAGGGGCACCCTGTCCTCTTCGGGGCCAGCACTCATGTACTTGGGTGTGGACTGTACTCCTCCCATGGTTCAGGTGGAAAGGATTAGCAAGAGAAGAAATGGAGAAATTATAACTAACCTCCAAAATGGAAAGAAAACTAGTGAAGTTTCTAAACAAAAAGACTCCTGTCACCTCTCCCTACTTGGCAACCACAGGACAAGGTGGCTTACAACTGTAATGCCAGTGATGCTGAGGACATAAGGATTGTCTCAAATTTGAGAGCAATCCTGGCTACACAGTCAGCTCAAGGATAGCCTGAGCTACAGAGACCCTGCCTCAAAACAATCCTCTATTGGCTAAGCACCCTGGGAGGTAGGACTGCTTAATCCCTTTCACTAAGGTTAAATAATTTGCTGAGGTCAAATGGCAAGGAGGAGCTAGCTGCTCAGGGCCCTCTCCACCCTCCAGGTTTACCTTCACTCTACATTCATCGAGTAATTTCACTGAAAAAGTGCAAACTCTTGACCTGGACATCTGCCTAAACTGTTGATAAACCTCACACCTGGTGACCTGGTTCCCTCGGATTTAAAAAAAAAAAACAGGACCTCACCTGAAAAGTATTTATTGCCTTCCCCAAGTCTTAAGTACTCCTCCCATCATTCAAGAGAAAGGGTTTCCGGGAGAAGAGGAAGAAATCATAACTAACTTCAGAAGAAAAACCAGCTCAGGCACACAAGGAAGCTTCAAACTCAGACTCCGGTCATGAGTCCAAAGACTCCCACCTGTAAGGTACACAAAAGGTATGCACTCTGTCCCTCTTGGTGAGGCATTATGTTACCCAGACTAGCCCTAAACTTCCAGGCCTCAATCTCCCCAATGGCTGGGATAATGGGTGGGCATGGGTAGAGGATTTCCTTTCAAATGCAGATTAGAAAGACATATATCCTAGACGATTTTCTCCACAAGTTTAGTCCTGGAGCTAAGCCTGGGGGCTTGCTGGTCATGAAACTGCCCACTTGATCTTTATTAAGTAGCTGAAGGACCCCAGCCATTTCTCCAACCAAAACTCCTGAGCAAGAAGTTAGGAGGAGACCAGTAACTCAGAGTGAGGGCCCTTACAACATTCAACCCTAAATGGGATGCTGCACCAAATCCCTCCCCTTAGGGCTCAGGGAAGCCAGCATAAGTGGAGGGAAGAGTGGAAGAGCCAGGGGGATTGGAAGACACCAAGGAAACAAAAGCTTCTTCTAAACACAACTTGAACAGTGCATATCTGAACTCACACATACACTGTGGCAGCATGCATAGGGTTCTTCATGGGTCTGCACCAGAGTCCAAGAGATGAGGAAAGTGGACACAGGCCTCTTCCCTAGCCCAGAAGCTATCTCCAGTTGATAATCACTTTCAAATGAAAAAATTTAAGGTTGTCTCACTGAAGAAACAAACCACTTTTTTTGGGGGGAGGGGTTGAGACAGGGTTTCTCTGTAGCTTTGGAGGCTGTCCTGGAACTCACTCAGTAGACCAGGCTGGCCTCAAACTCACAGAAATCTGCTGGTCTCTGCCTCCAGAGTGCTGGGATTAAAGATGTGTGCCCACCACCGGCCACCCACAAAACCACTCTTAAGGGGAGGCCCTATGCCCAGCAGTGGATGTGCAACATAAGTTGAACTCAACAGCATCTTTGGAGGCTATCTCATATTTGTCATGTCAGTTTTTAAAATACCTTACAGGTCCTTTGCATATATACGCTTACAGGTTTGTGTTTGTATGGAATTCCTGTGTGCAAATGTCTGTATCTGTATCTATGTGTTGCCTGAGTTTTTTCTTTGACTCTTTACTTGTTTTGTCCTATTCCAATTTTGTTTGTTTTGTTTTCATCTTACCCTTTTACTACCTAGATGGAGAAAGAGAGAGAGAGAGAGGATCTAGGTGGGACAGGATATGGGGAGGAACTTGGAGAAGTTGAGGGAGGGGAAACCATATTCAGAATATTTTGTTTGTGGGAAGAAAAAAAAACTGTTTTCAATAATGGGGGAAAGAAAGGGAGGGAAGGAGGTAAAGAGGGAGGGAGGAGGAAGAGGACCAGAATCTCCCAGGAAGCATGGGAAAGGGCCAGTGAAGTACCTGCTGCTCTGAAGGGTGATGTCATGGTTGATTCAATCTTTGAAAGAAAGAGAAACCTTCCCAGGTAAGGCCTCTTATGACTCAGGACCCTGCCCCGCCTGTCAATAAGAACCCAGGTATGTCCCATTGCTGACTCAAGGGGTGACGTTTTCTGATAGGAAAGCCACAACTTCCCCACAAACAAGTTGGTCATCTTGTTCCCTTTTCAAACACTCCCACACAACTGTGGTGAGGAATGTGTGGAGGAGGTCTGCAGTCTGAATCTTGTTGCCTTCCACATCAGCAGTGAGTGGGTCACCAGAGCAGCACCCAAGAGGTGGTAATGGAAATGGACAATAGTTCCCCTCTGCTATGAGAGCTTTGGGGAACCAGACTAGAGCCATTTTCCTTAGGCAACAAGCCAAGAGGTGGGGTGGCTGGCAAAGAGCATTCGATTCTGGTTTGAATTTGATACCTTTTAAAGGTGCCAGGGCTGTTCTGAGCCCTCAGGGTTGTTCAGCAAATGCTACCAATTTAAGGACTTGAAAGCACCCACAAGACCCAATCTAACTTTATGTAAAATCCTCTGTTTTTTTTTGGGGGGGGGTTCTTTGGGGGGATACTGGGTTTAAATCTAGGGCACAGCTGGGCAGTGGTGGCACACACCTTTAACCCTAGTGCTTGGGAAGCAGAGGCATATGGAGTTCCAGGACAGCCAGGGATACACATAAAAACCCTGTCTCAGAAAATAAGTAAATAAATACATACACCTAGAGTCCCCTCTAGTAGGCAAACACTCTACTGCTGAGCTATATCACAACAAATTTTTTATTTTTAGTTATGTTTTAATTTCTGGATGTGTGCTGTGTATGTGCATATGTGCTTATATTAGAAACCCAAAGGTCAACCTAGGGTTTTTCACAAATCATCCACCTTGGCATTTTTTTGTTTGGTTGGTTTGTTTTGTTTTGTTTTTGTTTTTTTTTTAAGACTTGGTCTTCTCACTGGGACCTAGGGCTTCTCATCTGGTAAAGCTGGCTGGCTAGAGTCACAGAATCTTCCCTGCCTCCATCTCTTCATCACTGGGGTTATAAGTAGGCTACCATAACTTTTCTATTTTTCATTTATTTTCTCATTTGTTTGTTTTGTTTTTTGAAACAGGGTTTTCTGTGTAACAACAGCCCTGACTGTCTCTGGAACTCTTTTTGTAGACCAGGCTGGCCTTGAACTCAGAGATCCACCTTCCTCTGCTTCCTAGGCACTGAGGTTAAAGGCATGTGTCACTATGCCTGGCTACTTTTTATCTTTATTAAGACTTAGTAAACCAGAAAGCGGCAGCACACACACCTTGATCCCAGCACTCAGGATTCAGAGGCAGGCCAATCTCTTTGAGCTCAAGGCCAGCCTGGTCTACAGAGCAAATTCCAGAACAGCTCCAAAGCCACAGAGAATCCCTGTCTTGAAACCCCCACCCCACAAAAAAAGACTTATCTAACTCCAGTTTGGGGGATCCAATGCCTTTTCTAGCCTCTGGACAAAGCACATAACACATGTGTTATCTATAAACTTACACAGGCACACAGATAGCTATACACACAAATAGAAATAAGTAAATGTTTTTTTTTAAATGTCCAAATAATAACAGTTTCTTTCTTTCTTCTTTCCTTCCTTCCTTCCTTCTCCTGTCCAGCACTGGTGACCAATCCCAGGGCCTCACTTGCCAGACAGTATGTTTCTCCTTTGAGCTACACTTCTAGGCCCATAGCAATTATGTATATCTCAAATATTAAGTGGAGCATTCTTACTCTAAAAATGTGAAATTCAAAAGTAAGTGGTGGAGTATGTCTTTAATCCCAGCATTTGGGAGGCAGAAGCAGGCAAATCTCTGTGAGTCCCAGGCCAACATGGTCTACATTGCCAGTTCCAAACCAAAGGCTACATAGTGAGATCTTGTCCAAAAAGAAGTTAATTGCTGTCCTGTATTTTGAGTTGGCATCCCTACCTATGAAACAAAGTGATGTATCTTACATAAGGAAGTAAAACTCTATTCTCAATGGATATAGATTGATTGGATGCATGGATTTTAGCCCTGAGAGCTTTACCTTGGTCGGCCTAATCCAGTTAGCTTTGCATTTTTATTTTTAAGCTGTCTAATATCTCTCTTCAAGCTCCTTCCAAGATGTTAGGACCTGTCAAGAAGTAGAAGGTCCTGAACAATTAATGGGTCTCAGGATGAAGGTGAGATGACATATCTGAGAGTCTCACTGAGGGAGGTGGGGCCTGACAATTGGAGAGCAAAGAGGTGTCAGGTGATCCTCTAGATCTTCATCTAACTTCCTTCTAGGTAGTAGTAGTGTAGGCTGAAGTAACTCATCTGACCTTTAGACTCTGCAGCAATCTACTTTGTAACAAGGCAATTAGGTAAGGTTATACTGTAGCTGTACAGAGCTCAGAGAAACTAAAGGGTGCCAAAAATAAACACAGAACCTGAGAACATAGCATCCCTTCCTCAAGTGCCCACACTTAGAACAGCCCACTTCACACTTCATCTCTCTCTCTCTCTTAAACAGGATCATGGTGTTCATGTAGAAATCAGAAGGATAACTTTGGAGTCATTTTCTCCTTCCACTTTTACATGGTTTCTGAATAATCATGGTACCAAGAGGTACTGCAGCAGATACCTTTCTTTACTCACTGAGCCAACTGTCTCACCAGACCCCATTTTATATTAGAGAAACAAAAACACGGCCTATCCTCTAAAAAGAAACCCACCTCTCCCTCCTCTATTCACTCATTCAACAGATGTGGACTGAGAACTAATTATTGTCTAACCTCTGTTCTGCCTGGAATATTGCTCAAAAACAAACAATACAGAAACCCCTGGCCTCCTAGAATTTGTTTTTATGGAAGGAAACTGTGAGCTGAGGAAATAAGGGAAATACATGACATGTTCAGAGGTGAAAACTGACAGAAGGGCTAAGAATGTAGCTCAACTATAAAGCACTTGTATAGCATGTGCAAGGCCCTGTGTTCAATCCCCATCACTGCCAAAAATAGGAGTCAGGGAGCTACAGAAAAATAAAGCGAAGGGCAAAGTCCTCATTGAGTGGGTAACATTCTAGCAAAGCTTTTCAGGACACAAGTGACAGTGCAATCACAAACAGGTAATACACAGGGTGTGGTTATACATACCTGAAATGCCATACTTCCAGGCAGGAGAATAAGGAGTTCAAAACCAGCCTTGGTCTACCTCTCTCTTGGAGTTTGAAGTCAGCCTGTTTTACATAGTGAGTTCCAGGCCAGCTAAGGCTAATAATAAGACCCTATCTCACTAAAAAAAACAAACAAAAAACCCACCCTGATGGGGGGGGGGGAGCAGAGGAAGAGGCCCAGAAAGACTCTGTAGAGATCCCCTTTGGAAACAGATGGGCCTGCATGCCAAACCACAGAAACAGGTGTTTATCTGAACTTGTCCAGGTAAAATCTGAAACACTTTCGGCTTCTTACAAGCTCTCCTAATTACAAAGCTAACTAATTATTATCTAGGACTTGGCCAATTATCCCACAGGGTACTGTGCTGCTGCCATTTATGAGCTGGCTCATGGGGAACAGGTTCATCTCCAAGAACACACCCCACTAGGTCCTACTAGTAGCATCTAAGCATTGTCCCGCCCCCTCTTTCAAGAGCTAAGGACACTCCCACTCCCACATCTGTTGGGTTTAAGTGCCCTAAACCAAGTCCTAATTGGAATATGACTTGTTAGAGGTAGGGAGAGTTCCTTTCCCACCTCCCCATGACAGAATGGAGATGAAGTTTTTTTCAGGATCCCCAAAATAGAAAAGGACAGGACTGTTCAGCTAGCAGTATTTGCATGTGAATGTCAAGAGGCTAAGGTACTAGGGGGTAGGCTGATGCATGAGGCTACAAAGCAAGCTCAAGGTTGGTTGGGAAAAAGTGAGACCTGTCTTGAATAGTCTTTAAAAAGCAAAAGGATAGAGATGTGCTTTGGGGGGGGAAGGAGTGGCACATGGCTTTCTTTAATCTCAGCACTCAGGAGGCAGAGGCAGGTAGCTCCCTATGAGTTCAAGGCCAGCTTGGGCTACAGAGTAAGTTACAGGACAACTAGGGGTACATAGAGAAACACTGGGTGGAGGAGGGGGGGGAGTCAGGGAGTAGAGATGTAGCTCAAAGGCATAGAGTTTGCCTAGGGTTCAGAAGACTCTGGGGTTAGGCCTTTAAGCAATAAAGGGAGGAATGGGCTGTGAAAACTGCCCAAAGCAAAAGCAAAAAAAAAAAAAAAAAAAAAAAAGGGGGGGGGCCTTCAAAGGTAAAAACTCAATTGTAATGACACAAAATCAATGAGGCACAAAGATATCTTTCCAGGGGAGGAGGGAATCCCTTGCCTCAGGAAAGAAGTGGGGTCCATCGCCCTCAGGAAGGGAAGTAGGTTCCATGGGACATCCGTGGTTTTGCAACAGGCAGTAGAGAACTACTCCTCAGTGCTAGGGATCAAAGTCAGGGTCTCACACTCAGTAGGCTTACACACCAGACCACAGAGCCACACCCCAGGACTATTCCTGCCATTTTCACGAGGAGATCTTGGGATGATCCACATGAGAAGAACCCTGTGCATCGGAAGGCCTGGGTGAGAAGACAAGCTAAGAGGAATATTTAAGCTTTTTCAAAGCTGAGTGATAATTTGCCTACTAAGAATAGAAGGGAAAGAAACCCCTCACCAGTGGACAGAAAGGCCCAAGGTCCTATGGTAGCCTGGAACTTTCCTTTTCTGTGCCTGGCCACACCCTCTTATTCACCAAGGCCCAGCAGATGAAACTGACCACTTCTGCTGGCCCCTCCTCCCAAACACACTGTGGAAGTCTCTTACAAGCAGAGATTTTTTTTTCTGAACATTTTTGAGGACAGAGGCTGGATCTCTGCTGCACTAGTTACAATCTGGGTCCACTAGTCCTGGTTGAGCAAGGGTGCTCTTGGATCCTGGGCCTCAGGGTAGGTAGCCAGATGTCCACACCCTGACTGGCACCAGGTGTTTGCTCATCAAACACCTGTGACCTAACTCCTGGACTGACCAGGGAATGAATGTGTACTGGATGCCTGGAGAACATTTATTTAAAAAAAAAAAAAAAAAAAAAAGGCCAGATCATCAGCGTGGAGTCACGGTTCTCTAAAATCGCAGCCCTTGGGAGGCAGAGAGAGGCAGGCAGATCTGTGAGTTTAAGGTCCAATAAATTTGTAGGAGGGTCAACTATGCTCTCAAAAGTATTTGAGAGCATTTTGCAATGGATCAACAGATAAAAATATATCCTTAAGCATGTGTATTATGAAAGGTATAAAACATTGAGGTTTTTGGAACAACAAACTTGAAGCCATCCTGACTTCCCAACTCTCAGCTACTCTACCTACTTCCACCCCGGTTTGAAACCTTTCTAATCCACAGCAAACCCCCTGCAGCCCACTCCCAGCATTGTAAGGAAAAAAAGAAAATGCCATTGAATTTCCTTTTTGAACAAAAACAAGCAAGGTCAACCGTTTGCAAAGCAGTGTTTGCTTAATACAGAAGCAAGGAGAGTGAGGAGGAAACTGGTTTGGCTGGTTTGCTGGATGGGAGAGTTTAGGGGAACTTTCAACCAACTCTTGAACAATGAATATAAATCATGGGAAAGGGAAAGTCACAGACCAGGGGCTGAGGGTCCTGCAGAGGATCCTAATCTGAGTATTTAACTGAGACGAATGCCCCTAGGCTATAGATGCATACGGTTATGTCCACATTACAGATGTGGGAACTAAGGCTTAGAGAAGAAAAGTCTGGCCAGCGACACTGCCTTAAGAACCTTCTAAGACCGGGCTTTGGGTAGCACACATTAATTAGTAAATCCAACACTTGGGAGGCATAAGCAAGAGGACCTTTGGATCTAAACCAGCGTACACGATGAGTTCCTTCAGATCTAAACCAGCGCTACATGATGAGTTCCAAGCCGCCTATGAGCAGGGCCAGCACTTGGGGTGGGGGAAGACAGATCTCTGAGTTTGAGACTTACTTAGGGAGCTCCAGTCCAGCCTAGGCTACATAGTGAAACTAAAAAACAAATAAGATTAAAAAAAAAAAAAAAAAATAAGAGAAGGTACAAATTTCTTTTTAATGGACCAAAGAAAAATCACTTTAAAAAGTAACAGCTTTATTTCCAGATCCAGGTTTGAGGTCTCCCTTCTGTGGCCTTAGAAGCTTTCAAAGGAAGTGCTTGGTTCACAAAGTCCCCGAGGACATGCTTAGGGCCAGGCTCTACTTCCAGGCAGAGTGCTGGGCAGAGAGGCCTTACTCTGCCCTGGCTCATTTACCCTCCAGGTGCTCTGGAGACACAGAATGGAGCCTGAGGAAAAAACTGAGTCAAGGTAGCAAAAAGTGATTTACAAATCCATTCGTTTGTTCAAAACAATAAACACTAGGACTGTTGGGTCCCTAAGAAGTTATTATCCACTTTTCCCCTCCATTTCCTCTTCCTCTTCCTAAGACATTAGGCAGCCCTACCTAATTAGATTGTCTTCAAACTTCTAACAATCCTCCTGCCTCATGTGCCTCCATGATCAGCCTCTCTTTTTAATCCTTCTCCTCTCAGAAAGACAGGGCTCCACAGGTAGCCCAGGCTAGCCTCAAACTTGAGATTCTCCTGCCTCAGCCTTCCCAGCACTGGGATGCAGGTGTAGATCACCACACCTGATTTATTAAATGATTCTTGCTAGATATCTGAAGCAAGAGGCAGAAGAGACTGGAGACTGATAGACACTATCCCTCAGGCAAGGGGTGTCTGAGAAGGGGCTTGCATACATAGGTTTGGGGAATACAACCCCTGGGGCTACATGTAAACCTGCAGTTTCTCCCCCTGGAGTTGTTTGTCCAGGCAAGGCTGTTTTATCATTATGAACTGTCCTGCCCTGACTATCACGATATGGGTCATAGTGGGAGTTTGGCAATGGCAGTGATGGGGGCAGGGTTGGGGATTCACTATAGTACCTTGGACAGGGTGGAGGAGTTTATTCAAGACCTTCCTTTCTTTTCTTCCTCCGTCCCTTTCTTTCCTTTCTTCCTTCCTTTGAAAGAGTCTAACTGTATGTATAGCCCTACCTAGCCTGGAACTTGCTATGTAGACTAGGCTGGCCTTGAACTCTGCCTTCTCATTGTAGGATTATAGGCATGCACCAGCACCACCACACTCAGCTTTTTAAAACAACAAACGCCCATTATTTATTGTGTGTGCACATCCGTTGCATGAGTGTGGAGGTCAGAGGACAACTCTTGGGAGTCCTTTCTCCCCTTCTACCATGTGGGTCCTGTGGGCCAAAATCCAGTCTTCAGATTTGGTGGCAGGTGCCTTTACCCACTTAGTCATCTGACTGATCTCTTTCTTTGTTGAGACAGGGTTTCTCTGTGTAGACCAGTTTGTCCTGGAACTCAAAGATCCGCCTGGCCCTGCCTCCTAAGTGCCCAATTCACTGGCCCTTCTTATTTGAGCTTTCTTACCATTCATGCATTCTTTCCCACCCCCATATTTATTTTCAGCCATACTCCCCAGAATTTAGCCTAGTGCTGGCATAAAACAGCAACTCAACATGGACAGCCAGATACCCACACTCCACTATCACCTGGCTTTTCCTCATCAAATATGCATTAATGTATATAACAAAACAAATGTATATGGTCCTCACAGACTGAGTCTCACAGAAGTAATTGACATATGTAAAGTTATACTGGTAGTAACTACTTATATTCAACCCTGAATATTTCTATGCTTTCTCACTGACCTGCTATAATAATTTCTTCTCTGTTGAAAACATTATGCCCTGGAAAAGGATGGGGTCAGACAGAATAAAACCCCAAAAGTCTGAGCCTGGACTATGATGGGTGTCTCTTGATGATTCTGGAGTTTGGCAGCTTCGGAGAGATTTCAAGAGCTGATTGTCCCCACACCTGGCTTATCTAGGGCTGCTCTTGGAAGGGAATGTGTAACAGATACCAAGGTGAACCATTTCAGCCAATAAAAAGCCCCAGAGAGTAAATAGGGATTTCCATATCCACCTGGCAGGGAGGGCCTGGCAGCAGCCAAGGTGGCTTCCCATAAATGGCCTGGCTTAGCTTACAACCTTAGCGCCTCCACTCAAGAGGCACAAAGGCCTCCTTCCTAGGAAGGCCTGCATGAGCCCTAGTCACAGGCATGAGTAATTAAGGGAAAGTTTAGGAGGCTGGGGGTGGGAAGTGAGTATCTGATGATGTAAGGTGATCCTAAAGCAGTTCCATGCTTGCTTTTTCTCTGTCTGCTGGCAGCTCTCAGCACAACCTTCAAACACAGAGGAAATGGGTGTATTTAGTCCACACAGGTGGACGCCTGGGAACTAGGTCAATCATCAAAAGACCAAAGCCGGGTTGGAGAGATGGCTCAATGGTTAAGAACACTAGCTGTTCTTCCAGAGGACCTGGGTTCGATTTCTAGCACCCACATGGCAGCTCACATGTCTATAACTCCTGTTCTAGGGAATCCAATACCCTCATACAGATATACATGCAGGCAAAGCACCAATGTACATTAAATAAAACAAAAACAGAACAGTCAGAATTGGTATCTACCTCCTACCACTCAAGAAACAGAAGCAGGAGAGTTTCAAGGCTCGCCTGGTCTACAGTAGAGAGTTCCAGGCCAGCGAAGGCTACTTAGTGAGACCCTGTCTTGAAAACAAAAACAAAATAATTTAATCTAATTTAAGAATATGCTTAAATAGTGGAAGGGGTTTTGCTTTTGTTTAAGATTCTGCATTCTAGAAGCCAGTGGAAGATTTACAAGGCTGTGGTGTCAAGCTCATGGAGCGTAGGAATGATCAGACCCTATTTGTGACCTTTTAGCCACCAGTATCAGGTTTCTATTTCCAAACTCCTGGGCAGCAAGCTCTACAGGAGATTGTCTGGTAGAGCCTGGAGCCAATGCCACAATCCTTCGTTTCCCCAGGAGGTCCAAAGAGAGTGACACCACCTTCCTAAATCTAGGCAACCCTTTAAGTCACAAAGCAGTTCCTGGGGTATATATAATGTGTGATATAGAGCAATTCCACACTCTACTGGAGCAATTAGAGCCCTGTTGAGTAGTGTCAGAGCCTCAAACATAAAGGGAGCTTAAACTGGCCATATGGAAGCTTGTAGGATGGTGTGAAGAGGCTGCCTCTTCCACCCAAACCACCAGTAGGGACCCACAGGACAAGCTCCATCTCCATCATCACCAGCTGCTCTCAGCTCCCCCACCTGAAGACCTCTGTCCACAATCTATTTTACAATGGACACTGCTTTCCCCAAACATTGGCACATATAACCTGCCCGTCCTTCAACCCTTCCTTTCTCCCTTTCTTTCCTTTCTTTGTGTGTGTGTGTGTGTGTGTGTGTATGTTAGAAAGTCTGATCTCACTCTGTAGCCTAGGCTAGTCTGGAACTCATTACATAGACCAGGCTAACCTCAAACTTACGACTTTTAGCAATCCTCCTGTCTCATCTTCCCAAGCTCTGATTATAGGAATGAACCACCACACCAAAGCTCAATTCTCACTGCCCTGCCCTCTCTGAGAGAAAAAGGAATCAAAAGACTAAGTAAGCCAGGTGGTGGTGGTGGCATGAGCCTTTAATCCCAGCACTTGGGAGACAGAGGTAGGCAGAGCTCTGTCTGTGAGTTCAAGGCCAGCCTGGTCTGCAAGAGCTAGTTCCAGGACAGACTCCAAAACCACAGAGAAACCCTGTTCCAGAGAGAGAGAGAGAGGCCCACTGGCACTCTTGGAAACATCCTAGGCCACCCACACCTCACTAGCCTATCCCAAAGTGCCACCAAAGGGCCTCTTGAAATGCTCTCAGCAACCTACCAGCCACTGAGATTATTCCTTAGATGTGCAGCAAGTAGAGATAGGCTAGGCAAGCATTGACCACTCCAACCTCAGGGTCACAAGATAGCACTGCTTTCCTCGGCTGGGAGAAAGCTCCAGTCAAGTCTCAGAAAAGCAAATACAACTAACCAATCTAGCTGCTATTTCTCTGTAAAACACATCATCAAACCTGGACACAACTTCCAAAGTTAACAACAAATTTGTAGACACCACCCTCATGGTTGGGATAGGTCTTTCAAGTGGCCTATGGCTGGAAGAACAAACTTGGTCAAAGGGATTCTGAGTGACTTTTCCTTTTTATATTTTCATTTTTGAATATCCTGAGAGGTCTTGATACAAAAGACACACCTGGAACCGAAGGAAGTCAGTGTGTGTGTGTGGGGGGGGGGGAAACCTGGTCCTCTTACCTTGCTCCCAGCCATGCCCAAGAGGGAAACAAAGAAAGTTCTAGATTACCACAGTGAGATAAGACTTGAACTATATTGAGTGCTTGCATGAATAAGTCAGAGCTACCATCTTTCTCTAAGGAGGCCAGCCTGGTCTACCTAGAGAGTTCCAGGACAGCCAGGACTATACTGAGAAACTCTGTCTCAAAATTAAAAAAAAAAAAAAAAAGGAAGAAGCAATACCTGTATCAAATATGAACAAAAGCCACAATCTCTATGAACAAAAGCCACAAGTCAAGAAGAGCCTATTCCTCAGTGACTGCCTAAATAGTGGGAGTCAAAACCCGATTCAGATGCCTGCCCTGCTGACCCTGTAAAGTCACCGTTTGAGCCTCCGATTGCTCATCATTAAATGGGAATACCAGCCAACTGTCCCTACCCAGCAGGTTTTGGCGGTCTGAAATGATAGGCTGGCCCCAGTAATAAGTCAGAGAAATACCGATAACCTCTAAATACCCTTGGCCCATCCCTGTCCTTGTATAAATAGCACAGCCAGATTTATCTACCTTGATCAACCACAATCCATAAATTTAGACTCCCAAATGGGCGTAAATCCCAGGGAGTTTTGTCCATTCCATCCCACGGGCTTGGAAGCACAATTTCTCCGCACCTTCCACACCCAACCCAACTCTGCCCCCACCAGCAGAGCGCCCTTACCTCTGCCCAGGACATGGCCTCTCTCCAGGTGCCTTCCCGGCACCTGAAACATGTGGACCTCGGCACTGAAGCCAGGACGGCAGGGTTTGGGCTCAGGCTCGGGCTCCAGCTCCTGGCAGAGCCATGATGAGATCTGGGGTGGAAGAAAGGTAGACAACCTGGTGACTTGGGGAAGCCCACACCGAAACCAACAACGCAACCCTTCCCTCGCCTAGGGCATCGGGATTGTGGGAGGACCCTCCTCGGGGCAGACAAGGACGCCACCCTCTCAACCCGAAACCAGCCGCAAAACTCCAAGAACCCTTGGGGGAGGGGACTTCGAGGGTCACCACCTCTCAATCAAGACTACCTTTACTGCCTGACTCCATTTGCATCACACTGGAGATGCCTAACTCTTCAGTGCAGCACTTTCCTTAGACCACAAACGCCTTTCTTACTCCAGACAGCCCGCAACCCCAGTCTTCCGTGTCCCTTATTTCCACGGCAGGTGCTTTTTTTCTAGTAAAGTTCCTTTCCTTACCTCGGATCGTCCGCGCTACTTCTGCCCCCCCACCCCTTTTTCATACAGGACCCCATCCTGCTCCACGCCCCCTCTGCCCGCCTCAAAGCGGGACCCTGCTCAACTCGGGGTCCCGAGAGCCCGCAGCGTGGCTCGCCCCACCTGGGAACCTACGGGAGAGGCTGCGCTCTCCTGGGCCCCCCTCCCACTCCACAGCACGCAGCCCCGCGCCGCGAAGCCTCCAGGGAGATCTGGCTCTCTGGACCCCAACTTTCTTGGAAGAGGGACGGCAGCAGGCAGAAAGGCTCAACGAAGTGGGTCGTAGGGCCGGAAGAAGTCCTGCCGAGAGTCAGGACATTCCAAGTACCTGCAGCAGGATCAGGATCACGCAGAGGCTGCGGCTTGGGGATCCCATGGCTGGCCGGGCTGGCGCCGAGCAAACACGGAACTCGGGTGCGGTCGGGCAGGGCCGGGTTAGGCCGGGCTGGAGTCTAGCAGAACTTCCCGAAAACTCACTGATCGCCGCTGCTACCCACTCCACTGAGCCAGGCAGAGGCTGAGGCGGCCAGGTGAGCCTGAAGGCACCGCCCCCGGGCGCCACTGATTGGTTGAGGACGCACCTGCAGGTGGCAGCCAAGGAGCCTCACGGCCCTCGACTTCCTCCACCCTTAATTGTATTTGGTGGCAAGGGGCCGGGCTAAGGAGACTTCCTAGTCCACATTCGTTCGAGTCCTTGCCCAGCCATTGTAACTTGGAGTTACAAAGGACTTTAATCTTCATCTATGTTTTTATTTCGTTTTTCTTTATTGTGTTTGGTCGGAGGGATTTGTTTGGTTTGGTTTACTTTGTCTTAAGGATTTTAAAACACATTTTAGCGCGCGCGCGCGTGTGTGTGTGTGTGTGTGTGTGTGTGTGTGTGTGTGTGTGTGTGTGTGTGTGTGTGTGTGTATTCTCGCAAACGCATGCGCCACAGCCGGTATGGAAATAGGATAACAGCCTGCAGGAGTAGTTCTCTCCTTTTGCCAAGAGGGTCTGGGGATTGAATTCACATCATCACCCTTTACTGACTGGCCATCTCTCTATAGCCTGAATTTTTTTTCTTTTTGTTTTTTCTTTGTCTTTTTATTTGTTTTCCACCCCAAGCGGGGCTGGAACTGTCTTAGGTAGCCTAAGCAATCATCCTGCTTTCCCCTCCCAAACACTGGGATTGCCTGTGAACCACCAGACCAGGCTCATCTAATCATCTAATGTTCTAACATCTGTTCCACTCCGTTTTGAGGCATGGTTTTGTTATGTAACACAGTGTGGTCTTGAACTCACTGTTGTCCAGTTTCAGCTTGCCCACTACTGGTGTGGAACTATAAATACCCACTACCATGCCCCACTAAAATTCGTTCTCTTAACTTCCGTTCTCAGCAGGTTAGTGCAAGCAAAACACCAGTGTACATGAAATATAAATAAATAAATAAGACTAGTAGAGCCAGGTAGTGGTGGTACAAGCCTTTAAACCCAGCACTTGAGAGGCAGAGGCAGGCAGATTTCTTTTGAGTTTGAGACCAGCCTGGTCTACAAAGCTACACAGAGAAACCCTGTCTCAAAAAAACAAAACAAAAACAAAACAAAAAAAAAACAAAAAAAAAAAACTAGAACTCAAACTTTCCTGCTCCATAGATTGAGGCTGTTTGTTTTTCAAGACAGAGTTTCTCTGTGTAGTCCTAGCTGTCCTGGAACTATGTAGACCAGCCTGTCCTGGAACTCACCTGACTCTACCTCCCTAGTGCTGGAATTAAAGATGTATACCACCACTGCCCAGCTAGATTGAGGCTTTTAATGCCATAGCCATACCATGGTCACCAACACTTTCTTCAGAGAATTCTGTCCCTGGTACATAACTTTAGGATCAAAAATAAGATAGATAAACATTAAATCAGACAGCTTCCCTGTCTGTGGCTTGCCATGTCTAGCTACATGCTAACAAAGAGACCTCTGACTCTTATTGATCCAGGCTTTGACAAAACGACAGAACAGAGGTTGGGAAGTGTGGCTGTTTGTAGAGTGCATGCCTAACATGAATGAGGCCCTGGGTTCCACCCTCAGCACTATCTAAACCAGGTATGGTGTTACCTACCGTAATTCCAGCACTGGAAAGTGGAGGCAGGAAAATCATAACTTAAAGGCCATTCTTCTCAGCTACATACTGAGTTTGAGCTCTCAAACAAGCAACCCAAAACTACAAAATAATGTTCCTGCAGTCACTGACTTTGTGACCTTTGACAAGTTAGTGTCCTCATCAGTACAAACAAGTCCGAAGCCAAACCAGTCACCCAGTGTAAGGGCTGTGCTTTTGAAAAGCCCAGCTCTATGGCCTGTTCCAGGGGAGAGTCAGGTTTACAGTATTTCCCATGAAGCTAATGGTGAGCATAAATGAGGCACCAAAGAGCACAACTTCATCTGTAGAGGCTGTGCCTAACCCACACTGTCTTTGCCAGCCTTACCGAGTGAGGCTGACCCCTCCAGCCTAATGGGTTTCCAAGCACACACCCAGCAGTCTTTTGAATTTCTGCTCCTTGGCTCCCTCTGCCTCTTAGCCCACCAGGAGGCTCAGAGGGAGAGGACTCTGGTATTTCCTTTCCCACTGAAGCTCTTGCCCAGATCCCTCATAGAACAAGATAATGGAAATACAGAAAGGCGTTTTCCCCCATGGGGCAGCCTTGTCGTTTATTATTTTTTTCCTCTCAGTTATGTAAAAAATACATATTTCATACCATTGCTGGATGCAGGGAGTCTTTGGAGCTTTGATTTCTTTTGCCCAGCAAGCATTGGCCTTGAAACTCTTCCATTACAATCTAGTAATTCAATAAAAAGGATTTTTGACAATTAAGGGCAACACGGACAGGTCAGGTCTGAAGCACTTTTTGGCCTGATGCATTTCTTCAGGCTTTGGAGAGGGTCAGAAATGGCTACTCACCACCCCACACACACACACACACATACTGTCTATCCAGGCTGAGAAGAGAATACAAGGGGGCCTCTATACAGTTGAGGCTCTGTGAGGCAGTGAACTTCCTCAGTTTACTCTTCTGTCAAACAGGCATAAACCTTGAGTGTGAAGACCCACTGAGTGAGTGTGTAGAGACTCCACTATGGGAGCTGAGTAACACTCAGCCTTAGTCTTCATTTATCAGTCCATAATAGGGATGGTGTCAATAGTATAAGTTCAGAAGCTTTTTAGTTGGTGGTTTTGTGATAGGATCTCTAGCCCAGGATGTTCTCATACTATGTAGTTAAAAAGATAAGCACACATTTCTGAACTTCTGCCTGTATCTCCAGGGTGAGTCAGGGATTTCAGGTATGTGCCTCCATACCAGACTTCCCAGGTTAGCAGGAATGTGAGGGAATCCAGGGCACTGTGAATGCTAGGCAAGTTTACAAATTGAACTGAACATCCCCAGCTCTTAGAAGATTCTCAGATTCTCCTACATACTCTATAGCACTTTTGTTGTTGTTGTTAGTAGAAAGAGAGAGAGAGATCCCTTTTGTGCTTTCTTTCAAAAACATTTTATTTATTATTTACACAGTATTCTGTCTGCATGTTTGCCTGCATGTCAATAGGACACCAGATCTCATTTCAAATGGTTGTGAGCCACCATGTGATTACTGAAAACTGAACTCAGGACCTGTGGAAGAGCAGTAGGTGCTGTTAACCTCTGAGCCATCTCTCCAGCCCCTTTGTCTTTTTGAGACAAGGCCTCAACTAGTTACCCAGGCTAACCTTAAACTGAAGGTTACAGGCTTGAACCATCAGGCCCAGATGACTATGCAACACTGTCCAGCAACTGTTTAGGTGAAACCATCTATGGCAGAAAAGATAAGACAAAACAAAAACAAACAAGCAAACAAACAAACAAAATGTGAGTAGCCTGGGAACTTCCCCAGCTTCAGGCTCTTTTCCTCACCCTCTCAGGCTGTCTGTGCCCTGGGAAAAACTTTCACACATCCAGCTAATCATCTAGAAAGTCTCAGGGTCATTTGCATATTAAAGAGGGTGCTGGGGGCTGAATTTGCTGCTTACAAAGGAATGAGATCCTTAGAGCCTGTCCAGGGGCAGTAACCTCTTGTGTTGGGTGGGCTGTGAAGAGGATCTGTGGTTGCACCCAATGCATCTCAGTTGGGAGGAGAAAAATAAAATAAAATAAAATAAAATTCAGGAGTTAGGATCCTGGGAATTTCAGGCACCAACAGGGAAAAGTATCCTGGAGATCACTCCAGAAAGACTGACAGACTGTCCCAGCCTTCAGGAAGCTATAGGCTTCTTTGTTGCACAATGAGGCTATGGCTGATGGACTTTCATTTCCTGAATGCCCTCTTGGTCAGTGGGAGGCTAATGATTAACTAACTCCCTGAGCAGTCTTGGGTTCCAGCCCCAGGATGAAAAAAAAAAAAAAAAAACCAAAAAACACTAATGGCTTCACAGGTATAGTGGCAATAGCTTTTAATTCTAAGATCTCTGTGAGTTAGGCCAGCCTGGTCTGTATAGACAATTCCAAGCCAGCTGTGGCTACTCAGTGAGACCCTATCAAATGGGTGGGAGGGGGGCATGGTTACTTCCATATAAACAATGTACAGTCTCCTTATGGAAGTCATCCCAAATTACCTAATACAATGCAGATGTTGTACACTGCTTATATATGCTGTCCTGGAACTCACTATAGAGAACAGGCTGGTCTTAAACTGAGATTCACCTGCCTCTGCCTCTCAAGTGCTGGGATTGATGGTGTGCCTTTACTCCCAATTTTCAGATACAATTTTTAATTTTACTTTATCATTCTTGTCCTTTTTGGATACAATTTTTATTACACTCATCTATCTGTCTCTCTATGTATCTATCTGAGGGGAAGTGTCATGGTGTGAGTAGAGTGTGGAGGTCAAAAAACAGATTGCAGAAGTAGATTCTCTCCTTTTACCTTGTGGATCCTGGGGGTTGAACGCTGTCATTAGGCTTGGGGATAGGCATCGTTACCAGATGGGCCATCTGGCTGATTCAGATAAATGGGTGGGGTTTTTTGTTTTGTTTTTTGGTTTTTGTTTGTTTGTTTTTGCATGATGTGTTGTGTATGCAGTTACAGGTACACATGTGTCCATGTAGAGGCTAGAAGTTGACACATCACTTTGTTACGTTGGGGTAGGGGTTTTGCATTTGTATCTACAAGAGAAGAAAACCTATGGATACCATCTAAGTTAATCAAGATCTGAGTTGAACAAGAGAAACATCTTAATGAAGAGAAATGACAAGTCATCCAACAAATTAGGTCCCATGAGGTGTGTGGAGGCCTCTCAAAGGTAGGAGAAGTGTTCTGTTCTTGTTCTTACAGGAAAACAGAGAAAACCTATCATCAAACAGCCAAAAGACACTGAACATGTAGGTGCCTACAGAAGAGAAGACAGCTCTTCAGAAACAATCACTTAAGGAAGCAGAATCTGATATATGGTAAAAAAAAAAAAAAAAAAAAAAAAAAAAATATTTAATTGTAGTACACTATTTCTATACAGAGATCTATTTCTCTCTACTATCTAGTATTCCTGAAGTCCCAATTTATGTAAACCAATGCTGGCTTTGGAGTTGGATTTGGCTTTTCTTCTCTAAATTCAAGCATGTTGTTAAGATTAAATTCATGGTTTCTGCCTTAAATCAAGAAGCCAATTGGTGTAAGGCAGAAGAAAAACAAAATCTGGGGACTCATTTCTTATATGCAATTTTCTCTCTGAAATCCTAATTTTCTCACATACTTTTAATGCTTATTGTTGTCTTTCCCTAATGCATACCTTAAAACTTGAAAATTTTACTTTAATATTGATGTGTAACTTTTCCACAAGGAATAATAACGATTCCTAACAACAGTCTTTGAACTCTCTGGAAAGAAGATGGGGCCCCACATCATCGTTTCCACTTGACTCAACCTGATGCATCTAAACTACAAACATCACCCTAAAACCGGTTTGAGACTGTTTTGCTCGAGACAACTCATGACTAGCTAGCTGTAATGGTGCACCTTTTTATTACACCCTGGCCAGAGTTTCAAATAGAACTACAGTCAAGAATTTTCTGCCACACAGTGACTAGCTACATATGTCACAGCCAGTTCTGTTGAGAAATTTGGTTGCTAAAAATTTTCTTCCTACAGGATCCATTGGAGCAATCATCGTCCCATTTCAGCAGGAAGTAACCTTAAGATAACGACGCCCCCTTTCCCTACCCTTGGAATTTTGGGATAATAGTCATCACCTTTGGGTTGGCTTTAGTTATTTAGGGTTGGGTATGGAAGGTGATGCTTACACTCGGGTTTATCTTTTAGACAGTAATAGGGAATGGTTGGGAAAGGTATGGTTTAGATGGGATATAGGTAGATTAGCCTATTTTCTTGTGAATTTGAGTAAGAATGAGATAGTATTTTACAGCTTACATTGTTATGTATTCTTATATGTGGTAAGCTATGTAAAATTAAGTTTATATTTTGTTATATTGTGTGAAATCTTTCCACTTACGATGTTTTATGCACATTATTTTTTACCATATTCTATGTATGTATACTTTTCTTGTATTCAAGACATTTTGTATATTAATACAATTTGGGATATTTATCTTGCTGCCCTTTATAGTTCTACCTCTTGTCTTGACATTTATACTCTACCTCTATTTTAGGGATTTACATGTATGTATATGTATATAGTTATATTGTTTAAGTATTTGTTCCTGCTTTACTCAGGGAAGTTTTAATCAGTCTTTTAGCTAAGTTAAGTATTACAGATTATCTTCACTCATGTTTCCTGTACCTATGAGATTAGTCAGATATAGATGCTTAATCTTCAATCACTTCATAGACATGCAGAACATGGCATTTAAATGTTTTAATATTAGTACTCCATTGACATGAGACACTGTTGCTCCTGACAGCACCGTGCACTTTTCCAAAAATATGTTGGACACTGTTGTTGCTCCTGCTAGAGTTCAATCTCGACTCAACTAATGGCCTGTTTGGCATAGAATTGCCCCCACCTTGACCACTGATTTGGACATGCAGTCCTATGTGCTTGCAGGAGACAAATATAGAAGATTGCTTGACCTTGCCAAGTCAGGGTAAGACAGCCATTCTACCTCCCTGCTGTTGTTGTGGTCTGTCAAGTTCTCTTGGCCTTAGCCAAATCTGGGTGTACCAACGTGGCTGTGAGACCTAGGGTGACTGTTCAGGTGGCTTGCTGCTTCTGTCCTTGCTGCACCTTTTGGAAGTTGTCCATCCGCATTTCCTGTCTACTCTAGTATTGTTAATTTCCTTCTCAGGTCTTGATGAGGTTGAAGATTAAACTATCACAACTATTATTCTCTCTTCCTAGTTAGATATATTAGGTACTAGACTTACGTTTTCCAGCTTAGGACAACTCTATTGTAAACTCCATTATGCCCTCACCCTAGGACTAAATATGTAGGTCATTTTGTTCTCGATTTTCCTTTTCCTAGACACACTTGTTATTCACTGTTTTGTATATAGTTTTGTATTAAGCCTAAATCTTTTCTTTAGACTAAAAGGGAAATTGTAGTGAGATAGTCCTTCTGTGGCACTGACCACGCCCATTGGGGGTGGAGCCATGGGCAGAAGTGACCTGTGGAAGGAGGTAGGAGAGCCAGGAAAAGCTCTCTTGCTGGCTTGACTCAGACAGGAGAGCATTGGATTGAATTTCCTGGTGTTCATCTGTCTAGGTTGTAAGTTATTTCTCCCTGAATAAACATATATTCGGCCTATTTGTTTATCCTGATCCTTATTTAACCATGATATTCAGATACAATTTTTAATTTTACTTTATCATTCTTGTCCTTTTTGGATACAATTTTTATTACACTCATCTATCTGTCTGTCTCTCTATGTATCTATCTGAGGGGAAGTGTCATGGTGTGAGTAGAGTGTGGAGGTCAAAAAACAGATTGCAGAAGTAGATTCTCTCCTTCTACCTTGTGGATCCTGGGGGTTGAACTCTGTCATTAGGCTTGGGGGCAGGCATCTTTACCAGATGGGCCATCTCGCTGATTCAGATAAATGGGTGGGGTTTTTTTGTTTTGTTTTTTTGTTTTTGTTTGTTTGTTTGTTTTTGCATGATGTGTTGTGTATGCAGTTACAGGTACACATGTGTCCATGTAGAGGCTAGAAGTTGACACATCACTTTCTTTCCTTCTGGTCAGTCTCTCAGTGAACTCTGACTAGCTTGGCTGGCCCGCTGACTCATTTCCTTCATTGGTCTTCACTTTCTTTCCTTCTGGTCAGTATCTTGGTGAACCCAGAGCCTGACAATCCTGACTATCTTGGCTGGCCCGCTGACTCTTTCTTTCACTTTGTCTATGCATTCACATGATTTTTGTTTTATTTATTTATTTTTTTGAAAACAGGATCTCTCTATATAGGCTGGCTGTCCTGGAACTCAAGGATCTACCTACCTCTGCCTCCAACCAGAGGAGTGTTGGGATTAAAGGTGTGCACCACACCACACCATACCACACCAGAGTTTTAAGCAAAAATACATCATCAGGATTCAGTGAGATGGCTCAGCAGGTAAAGATGCTTGCTGCCAAACCTGACAACTTGAGTTTGATCCCTAGGATGCACCATACAGAAGAAGAAAACTGACTACCACACTTGTGCTATAACATTCCTGTGCACATGAGTCAATAAAGGCAATTAACACACACACACACACACACACACACACACACACACTCACTCCAGAGGCTGGGCCCTTCACAAAGCACAATACCCAAAAGTAAGTAATCCTCTGATTATTCTCTCTACAGAAGGTAAGATTCAGTTGCTGTCAGCTGATCCTCCGAGTTCTACTTCACCTTGAGGAGTGTAGCTGGAGGGATGATGACTCTCTATCTCAGCTCCATTATCTCCTTGAGTCAGACAACAAGTATTTAGTAAGTACTCCAAAGTGCCTGGTGCTCTGTTCAACACAGGGGACAAGAGATAAACAAAATATGGTTCTTGCTTTTATGAAGATAATAGGGGCCATGGGCAAATAAACATTCATCCATTTATATATTGATATATACAGAATGTAGCTAGGTGATGGTAGCATACACCTTTAATCCTAGCATTCCTGAGGCAGAGGCAGGTGAATCTGTGAGTTGGAAGCCAGCCTGATCTACAGAGCAAGTTCTGGACAGCCAATGTTACACAGAGAAACCCTGTCTCAAAAAAAAAAAAAAAAAAAAAAAAAAAATTATAGAATGCAAAGCATGTGTCAGGCATTGTGCTTGAGGCCAACAATTGCATTATAGCAGGTCATTAAAGTATAGTTACTGTTTAGAGGGGCCTGCCATGTTCAATACACATGATTTTACCTGACCTCTAGGTCTTTGCCATCAATACATCTATATTACAGATTTGGAAGCAGAGACTCATAGAGAGGTAGAGAGTTGTAGATGGCCAGAGCTCTCCAAAGAACAGGATTGATAGCACATCCACAGTTGGTAACACAGGTCCATTCAAGTTCAAAGACCAGGAAAACTAGAGAGAGAGACCCCAGTGTAAGTCCTATGGTCCAAAAGTAGGAGAACCAAGAGTTATGATTACCACTGGGTGGTGACTCACACCTTTCATTCCAGCACTTGGGAGGCAAAGACAGATGGATCTCTGAGAGTTCCTGGACAGCCTGGTCTACAGAGAGAGTTCCAGGGAAGCCAGGACTGTTTCACAGAGAAACTGTCTCTAAAAACTAAACAAACAAACAAAAGCAAGCAAACAAGCAAACAAACAAACAAAAAACCAGAAAGAAAGCAGACTGAGCAAGTCATGGTGAACAAGCTAGTAAGAAGTGTCTCTCCACAGCCTCAGTTCCTGCCTTGAGTCAACCCTTAATGAACTGTGACTGTCCTTCATAACTGTCTCTTTAACCAAATGAACCCTCTCTTCCCCAAGTTGCTTTTGAGTCTTATCATAGCATGGAGTTTTATTGTAGCAATAGAAAACAAACTAAGACAATACCATTCAATCTGCTAAGGGTTCCCACAAGTTAAAGGGTGGAAGACAGGTGCATTTGTTCTTTCATTGGAAGCCAAGATGCACTTCTCTGTCCTTGGTAATCATAACTTCCCCCCTCCCCTCCAACAGGATTTCTCTGTGTTGCTTTTGGAGCCTATCCTGAACTTAACTCTGTAGATCAGGCTGACCTCAAATTCAGAGAGATCTACCTGCCTCTGCCTCCCGAGTGCTGGGATGAAAAACTTGGGAGAGTCAGTTCTCTCTTTCTACAATATGGATTGTGGGGCTTAAACTCAGGTCCTCAGGCTCCCCCTTACCAACAGTTTTTTTTTAATAGCTTTTAAAAAGAAATCTATTTAACTGTATTTTATGTGCATTGGTGTGAAAGTGTCAGATCCCCTGGAACTAGAGTTACAGATAGTTGTGCACTGCCATGTGGGTGCTGGGACTTGAACTTGGGCAGTTATGAGCTACTCAGTGTGGGAGCTGGGAGACAAACTCAGGTCCTTTGCAATAGCAGCAAGTACTCTCCAGCTTTTTATTTATTAATTTTTTTTAAAAAAAATGTTTGTTTATTTATTTATTTATTTTACTTTATATTTTTTGGTTGTTGTTATTGTTTTGTTTTGAGATAGGGTCTCAAGCACCCCAGACTGATGACTATGGAGCCGAGGGTTACTATGAACTTCTGAATTCCCTGCCTCTGAGTCCCAGGCTGAGATTTCAGATATGCACCATCATGCCTTGTTTGTGAGGTACTGGTGACTGAACCCAGGGCTTTCAACATGCTAAGCAGCCACTTTACTGACTCAGCTACATCTTCAGCCCTTGCCCTGTTTGTTTTGAGGCAGGTCTCACTTCTGTGGCTCAAGCAGAACTGAAGTCTGTAATTCCCCTGTCTTAGCTTTCTAGGTAGCTGTGATTACAGCCTGCAGCCCTGAGTCTAAACTTTAGCAAGAAACAGTCTGCTGCTGCCTGAATGAAACTCCAGTCTCAGAGTAGCCAAGAGAAAATAACAACAAAGGTGTTGCTGTTAGTCTTCTTGGAAAGATGAAGTGTCCTTGTCCTGTGTTTCACTTTGGTCTTTGTTTTCCGGTGTTGTCTGCCAAGGATGGAACTTCCAATATGGTGAGGGGATTGGGTATGGGTGACACTGGGGACAGTCCATCCTGCAGCTTGCTTATAGAGCAGAGACTTTTTTCCATTTTACAGAGGAAGCAGCTGAACCTCACAAAGATGAGCACAGCTTTGTGGCTGCCTTGAGGCTGGGGTGGTGCAGCTCTCTGACTAGTCCAGCACTGCTTCTCTACACAGACTTGGCACCTGTTAGCCTGGATCTGAATCTCTGCTGCCTACCAGGTCTTTTGTTTTGTTTCTGCTTTTCTAATGATTTTTATCCATTTAATGTGCATTGGTGTTTTGCCTGGATATATGTGTGAGGGTGTCAGATCCCATGGAACTGGAGCTACAGCTGCCATGTAGGTGCTGGGAATTGAACCTGGGTCCTCTAGAAGAGCAGCCATCTCTCCAGCTCATGCCTACTAGTTTTTGTTTTGTTTTTTTATTTTTTTTTTTCTTTTTGAGACTGTGACTACTGGTTTTAAAGCCCCCCGCACCACGTCCATCTCTCCCTCTCTGCTCTTTGGTTGGTTGGTTGGCTGGTTGATTTTTTTTTTTTTTTTTTTTTTTTTTTGTGATTGTATAACCTTAGCTCTCCTAGAACACACTACGTACACTAAGTGGGCCTGCAACTCACAGAGATCTCCCTGCCTCTGCCTCTGCCTCCCAAATACTGGGATGAAGTGTGTGTGCTACCACACTTGGCCATTTGCTTTGTTTTTAAAGGACTACTTATTTTTATTATATTTTTATGAGTATTTTGCCTTCATATATATTTGTGTATGATGTGCCCAGTGCCATGTGTTCTGGTGGAAACTTCACCCCAGCCCTTGGCATCCATAGACCCAAAGAGTCTGGAATGTTCTGGTCTAAGTTCCACCCTAGTCCCCTCCCTTATCTCCCTCCAAACCCTGCTGCATCTCAGAAAGTCCACCAAATGATGACCCCTCCCCCAGAGATGCTCAAGACCACTCCCACGGGGTATTTAAACTGCCCCTGAGAAAATAGACTCCTTGTTTTCCAGCCTCTTTCCCATCTCCTCTCTTGGGGGATGGAAGGCCATTCAGGAGTGCTGTATCCATTAAACATGGGCTTTTTCTAATTCAGCTTGATTTGGTCTGGTTTGGATTGCTGCATTGGTGGAGAAGCTTATCAGGGTGTAAAAACTTTTCACCATGGAGGTTGTGAGCAATCTTATGGGTGCTGGGGACTGAACCCAAGTGCTCTTAACTTCTGAGCCATTACTCCAGCCTCTTTGTTTTTTGCTTTCTGAAGCAGTCTTGCACCATATATATAGATTAACTTCAAATTCACAGTCCCCCTGTCTCAGTCTCCTGAATGCTGGAATTATAGGCATGTGTCTGACACCACATACTGCTTAATCACAAGCCTTGGAACAAGTCATTTAAACTCTCTTTGGGGTCTGGGGACTTAATTCAGTGGTAGCATGCTTTCATAGCATGCTGAAGGCATGGGTTTAATCCCAGCACTGAAAAACAGACAAATAAGACCTCTCCCTGGACTCCCAATTCTTTCATCTTTTCAGGGAAAATAATTAGAGCATCTACTTTGTTGAGTGGGTTTAAGAATTAGGTGAGGTGCTGGTCTTGGCAGTTCCCACCCAGTATTTAGGAGGCAGACACAGACGAATCTCTGTGAGTTTAAGGCCAGCTTGGTCCACAGAGTGAGTTCCAGGACAGCCAGGGCTACACACAGAGAATGGTAAGGGGTGGGGGTGGGGGCTGGGGGCACAACACAGGACAGGACAACCAGGGCTATGCAGAGAGAACCTGTCTCAAAAAACAAAGGAAAAAAAATTATAGACATGACAGACAGGAAATGTTAAGTAAACATTAACTATTATCATTTCCACATTGCATATCGCTCAGGGGCAGGGCTTTCCCTGAGCCAAGTCCACAGGCAGCAGGCCCTCTCTAGCCTAGAGTTAGTCCCTCCTGACAAAGTGTGACAGGAGGCTTCCCCATTGTACAGATAGCTTTGGACTTAGTGCCCTGTGAATGGATTGCCAGATAACTGTTGAGGCCCCAAGATCTGCAGCAACATGTCCCACCTCCAAGCAAAGAAGACTACCTCTCAGAGCCTGGGAATCAGGCCAATATCAAGTCCAGGGGAGATAGAGTGATAAAGCCTCTCCCAAAGGGAGATAGATCCCACTCGAGGATTGGCATCCAGTGAAATAGCTCCCTGATGACTTCAGCCTGGCTAGCTAAAATCAAAGATGCCAAGAAAGGGGCTGGAAATTTATTGTGTATGTGTATTTGTGTGCTGTGTGTACTGTGTGCGTGTGTGATATCTAGAGACAAACAATTCTGCTTTTACTTTGTTTGAATTAGACAGGATCCCACGTAGCCCAGGTGCTCTAAAATTCACCAGGTAACTGAGGCTGGCCTTGAACTCCTGATTCTCCTGCCTCAACCTCTTAATTGTAGGATTACAGATGTATGCTACCATGCCATTTGTTTTGTTTTCCAAATTAAAATACTGTTTTCTTGGACTATGTCATTGAATAATAGATGTACATATCTAATTCCTTTATAAAAAGGAACTTTGAAGCCAGACATGATAATGCACACTTGTAATTCTAGCAACATGGAGGCTGAGGCAGGAAGATTATAAATTGGACACCAGCCTGGCCTACACAGTGAGTTCCAGGCCAGCATGGACTACAAAGTGAGACCCTCCCTCAGAAACACCAAGTGAGGAAAGAAACTGTTGCTCACACTTTTTGATGTTGTTGTTTTGTTTTGTTTTTCAGTCCCAGGAGGAAGCCAGACACACTAAAGGAAACTGGCTGGTGTGATCTGAAAACAAAATTCTTTTCCTTCACTAAGTCTCAGTTTCCCCTCTGTAAAATAACAAATCAGCCTAGATGTTCCAGTTTTCCCTTGAAGTGCCCAGTTTTTTCTGCCCCTAAGAACTCTGAGTTTGATCCCATTAAATTAAATTAATTAATTTATTTATTCATTAGTTTTTTTGAGAGTCTGTCTGTGTAGACTAGGCTAGACTCAAACTCACAGAGATCCCCCTGTTTCTGCTTCCAGAGTGCTGGGATTGAGGGCGCATGTCACCAGGCCTGCTCTCTTTTATTTTTCATTTTTGGCTTTGTGAGATGGGGGTCTCATGTATCCCGGGCTGATCTGGCATTCATAAGGATGATCTTGTACATCTGATCCTTTTGTTTCCATCTCCCTGGTACTAGGGTCACAGGTATGTGTGCCATGCTGTCTATGGGATGGACCTCAAGAATTTGCCCATGCCCTACAAGCACTCTGCCAACTAAGCAACATCGCTGGTGCTCTCCAGCCCTTTTTTATCTTAATTATTATTTTGAGATTGAGTTTCATTAAATTTTCAACGTGGCCTTGACTCCATAGCACAAACTGGTCTTGAATTTGTGATCCTCTTGCCTCAGATTTCCCAGTAGCTAGGATTATAGGCATCACTGCCAAGCCTGGCTGACTTTGAGCTTCTTGACATTGGATGCTATGTTTGGGTTGCCATTTCTTCTCATAGGAGCTTGGAGTTGATTCTCAAATGAGTCAACTTTATGGATGCTGTCCATTGATTTTCAATTTTCAGCTCAACCTCAGCCACTGGAGATCAAAATAACAAAGCAGCCATACTAGTTAGCCATAGAAGCCAGGTACATACCTTTAATCCCAGGACACAGGATCAAGAATTAGACGGATCTTTGAGTCCAAGATCACCATAGCCACTGTTGGCTACTATGGAGTGAATCAGAACTCATGCCTTTAATCCCAGGATTTTGGGAGGTATAAAAGGTAGAGGAAAAAAAAAAGAATTAGCCGGGCAGTGGTGGCACACACCTTTAATCCCAGCACTCAGGAGGCAAAGGCAGGTGGATCTCTGTGAGTTCAAGACCAGGTTAGTCTACATGACAGCCTCAAAAGCCATAGAGAAACCCAGTCTTGAAAAACCAAAATAAATAAATAAAAGGTAGCGGCATTCAGTCTGAGAGTTAGTCTCTAGACTCGTTGAGGAAAGCATGTCATTCTGAGAGAGTCTAAGGAACAGTGAAGTCCACCAGCTGTTTGAGGATCACCCCTGGGGTCTGAGCTGAGGTAGAGGTAATAACTAGTGACCAGCTGCTTTGCTTTTCTGATCTTCAGCTTGAAGCTTGAACCAATATCAGTCTCTGGGTCTTTTATTTTATTTTATTTTTATATGCTACAAAGCACAGAAGGAATATTTACAGTTACAGAACAAAACATAAATGTCTTAAATAATACATGATAATTAAACATTGTAAGGCAGGCACTTGAGAAGCCGAAGTAGGCACCAGGTTACAAACTGTTCTGCTTGTGTGAGGCAGAGCTTCATGGGAAAGCTGTGGCTCTCCCCACTCTTGGGAAAGCTGTGGCTCTCTCCCCACTCACGGGAAAGCTGTGGCTCTCTTTTCACTCATGGGAAAGCTGTGGCTCTCTTTTCACTCATGGGAAAGCTGTGGCTCTCTTTTCACTCATGGGAAAGCTGTGGCTCTCTTTTCACTCATGGGAAAGCTGTGGCTCTCTCCCCACTCATGGGAAAACTGTGGCTCTCTCCCCACTCATGGGAAAGCTGTGACTCTCTCCCCACTCATGGGAAAGCTGTGGCTCTCCCCACTCACAAGAAAACTGTGGCTCTCCCCACTCACGGGAAAGCTGTGGCTCTCTCCCCACTCATGGGAAAGCTGTGACTCTCTCCCCACTCATGGGAAAGCTGTGGCTCTCCCCACTCACAAGAAAACTGTGGCTCTCCCCACTCATGGGAAAGCTGTGACTCTCTCCCCACTCACGGGAAAGCTGTGGCTCTCCCCACTCATGGGAAAGCTGTGGCTCTCCCCACTCATGGGAAAGCTGTGGCTCTCTCCCCACTCATGGGAAAGCTGTGGCTCTCTCCACTCATGGGAAAGCTGTGGCTCTCTCCCCACTCATGGGAAAGCTGTGGCTCTCTCCCTACTCATGGGAAAGCTGTGGCTCTCTTCTCACTCATAAGGACACTGAAAGGTGATAAGATTGTCCATGACCAGTGAACGGCAAAACTGGGGTAAGCCATGATGGCCAGGCACTGTGCTAAAACCCATCGTTTGGGCCAATACCCTCTCCATTTTCTACACAGAATGACACCACCAACCCAGTGCTAGGGGGATCAACTGTCCCCATTTGCCTAAGATGAAGGTTTCCCAGGGCAGAGGACTTTCCTTGATAAAAACCAAGGCAGTCCCATATAAACTTCTATAAGCTGATTATCCCAGAGTCAGTGAGCACTGAGTGAACTTGCACACTTACAGGTGTGTGTATGTGTGTGTGTGTGTGTGTGCACCTTACACCACCTAAGCCTGCATTAGTAGAAGGACTGGGGTTTGGTTTTCTCAGGTTTTATGGCAGGCAGGGTGGAGTTGGCCAGGCTAGAGCTAGACTGAGGCAAGTAACAGAGACTTCCTGTTGGTTGAGAGAAATAACAGCCATAAAGTGTAGGCAAAGAACAAAGTTTCCAGAGCAGACTGGAAAATTCCATAGTCCAAACCTAAGGAAAGAGGCCCACATTGTTCAAAGGGTCTCCAACTTTTTAAGCTACTGTCATTTAGTCAGTCAACGAGTCAATGAGTCAGCTAACATTTGCTAAGCACACTGCCTCCCCCCCCCCCTAACTACAGAACTGTTGGGGGGGTGGGGGTATCTTTGTCTACAAAGAGCTTTAATCTGGTAGAGCAACTGACAAGGAAACCAGGGACTTGAAATCCAGGGCAAGGAATTGTTAAAATGGTTCAGTGGTTAAGTGTATTTCCTTTGGGGCTGGAGAGATGACTCAGTGGTTAAGAACACTAGCTGATCTTCCAGAGATCTTGAGTTCAATTCCCAACAACCACATGATGGCTCACAACCATCCATAATGAAATCTGGTGTCTTCTTCTGGCCTGCAGGGATGCATGCAGACAAAACACTGGATAAATAAATCTTAAAAAAAAAAAAAAAAAAATTCCTTCCTGCATGTCTAGAAGACCAAAGTTCAGTTCCTAGCATCCACATCAATCAGTTAAGAGCAATCAGACTCCAGGGAATCAGATATCCTCTTTTTGGCCCCAAGAGGCACCTGCACTCACATGTGCACACACAAGCACACACGTACCTTTTTGGTTTTGTCATTTTGTTTTATTTGAGATAGGGTCTCAACATATATGTAGCCCTAACTGGCTTGGAACTTGCAATGTAGACCAGGCTAGCCTCAAACTATTTCTGTCTCCTCAGTGCTGGGATTAAAGGTGTACCCCACCATGCTACCTCCTAACTAATTAAAAGAAGGAGGGGCGGAAGGGAGGAAGGAAGGGAAGGAAGGAAAGAAGGCCAAGTGGTGGTGGCTTACTCCTTTATTCCCAGCATCTGGGAGGCAGAGACAGGCAGATCTATGAGTTCCAGGCCAGCCTGGTCTACAGAGCTAGTTCCAGGGCAGCTAGGGCTACACAGAGGAACCCTGTCTCAAAGAAAAAAATAAAGGAAAAAGGGAAAAAAAAAAAAAAAAGAATTCAGAGGACCTGGAGAGATGGCATAGCAGTTAAGAGCAGCACAGGTCCTCTACTCTACCAGAGGACCTGTGGTGTTCAATTCCCAGCACCCACATGGCAGCTCACTACTGTCTATAACTCCAAGATCTGACACACCCACACAGACACACATGCAGACAAAACCAATGCACATTAAATAAAAATAAATAAATTGTTAGAAAAGAATCTAGAGCAATAAACAGGATGGCATCTCCAACATTTAACCCCTGGTAGAGAGAGAGCTGAGCTCTTGGCCACCTGTTGTGTCTGGGTTTTTTTGTTTGTTTGTTTTTGTTTTGTTTTTTTAATGGACTAGGGAAGACACTGTTAACCAACCAATATGAAAACATCCCACACAGTATTTTAGTAACCAAATGAGCCATATTCATGGTGATTAGTGACTGACCAGATGGTGTGATTGGGAGGCCTGGGGAAGACTTGGCTGTGGTAACATCTAACCTGATGAAACAGGCCTGGGGGGATGTAGCTCAGCTGTAAGAGTATTGGCCTCATATGCACAGAGCATTGGGTTTACCAGGCGTTTCGATGCACATAAGTAATCCAGGTGTTGGCAGATAGCCGCAAAAGAACCAGGAGTCCAAGGTCATCTCTAGCTATATAAGGAGTTGGAATACAGCCTATACAAATGAGACCCTGTCTTTAAAAAAAAAAAAAAAAAAATCATAAAGTTGAGAAAACCAATGTTTTCTAGGAGAAGTCAAAGATCATCACCTCCAGGGAAACCCTGGATGATAGGACTCCAGAGGATATGACACCAGAGGGGAAGGCAAAGACTGAGCATGGGTGTGGACTGTGCTGATTGTGACCAGCACCTGCCCAGTGCCCTGAAAACAACAGGGAACTGGAATGCTGTTTTGTTTGTTTCTGCTTGGAAACCTAGGACCCCCACACGTATTAAGAAGGTGCTCTATTGGGAAGCTACATCCCCAAGCCCCTGTGCAAGACTGCTCTAGTTATTATTTTATTTTTACTACAATTCTCTTTTTTTTCCCCTGTTTTTTTGTTTGTTTTTGTTTTTTGAGACATGGTAGCCCTGGCTGGACTCCTGATCTTCCAGCCCACAGCTCATGAATCCTGGGATTCATGCATGCACCTCCATGTTTCCTCCTAAGGGCAAGATTTTAAGCAACTGAGCAGCCTGATGGAGCTTGCATATCTTCCCAAAAGGCATCAAGGGGCCAAATGTTCATTCAAATCAAGAGCCTATGCTCTCAACTGATAGGTGCACCAATTCCCTACTGCCATGGAGAAAGATTTTGATTGGGTAAGATCAAGTCATTGCACCAGGTTCCCAGGGTCACATGGGCAAATTCTGGGAGGATTAATGTTGGTGCTTGGTTTCCCTCCTTATGCTTGCCTCCATGAAATTGGGCAGAATGTCATAGTCATAGCAGATGGAGGGTTCCTAGTGGTGTTCCTAGTGGCTGGTAAATGGGAGAGGTGTGGCTCTTTAAGGGAAAATGTATATGTTGTTATTCAGAGGTAGCTAATTCTGCACACAGAAAAACTAGTCCTTAAGCCCTAGCAGACTCCCTGGGAATCAAGAGGAAGGACTGCTTGGGGGGTGGGGGTGGGTGGGAGCAGGGCAGGCTGAGGACCTTCTCTGCAGAAGCTCCAGATGGTAGGTAACAAGGCAGGACTGACCTTGGGACTGGAGTCCTGATCCCAGCAGGGCCTGCCTTTCCGGAACTGACCAACAGCTCTCAGTCTTACAAGATTCCCATCTTCTAGAAGTCTTAGGTGCCTGTGCCTGCTGCGGATGGCTTGGGGGCGGGTTTTCTGTAGACATTCCTCTTTAGTAGACATAGCTTAGTCACAGGTTGACCTAAACATGAAAACTTTTTTTTTTTTTTTAGGAACCCAAAATAGAATGACAAATGGATTCTGGAGCGAAGTTTGCAGTCTCCACTACTGAGACTGTTTTATATGTCAGCCCATCTCTTGTGAGCTATCAACTGCCTGTGGCTTAGCCAGTAAGCATCTGTTCAAAGGCAGAACTGGGCCTTGGGAGGTGCTTCAGGGTACAGACCCTGAAACCAGGCACTCTGGGCTCCAGTCCCAGCTGTGCGGCTCAGCAGACATGCAAATTATTGGCTCTGGGAGCTTCCATTTCCCTATTATGAAATGGCTTCATGATGTCAACAGTAGAACTTCCCATTTAGAGTTGTCAGCTATGAATCAACTATAAATCAGCTCAGACTAGTGTCTGGCACAGGATACACATGTGTAGGTGGTGGCTAGTGGGTACCACATCAGCAGTTTTCTGTCTTCTCAGCAACTGAGGCCCAGCAGGACAAGGCCGGGGCAAGTTTATCTGGTCTGTCAATATGTTCCCAGTGCTGGGGGTGGGGGGGCAAAGATGCCAGCTGGCTGAGGGTGACAGCTGTCAATGAATGAAGACTGAGTGCCCTTTACTTTGGGAGCCAGGACTATGAACTTGGGCTGGCTACTTGACTTGGCTGTTAGCACCCCCTGTCTGACCCTTGGTAAACCAGATTGGTGTTGTGCAAATTTTCCAAGCAATACCCCTGATGGGGGATGTCCTTCTGTATATATGTTTCTCTTATTGGTTGATGGATAAAACACTGTTAGGCCAATAGGATAGGCGGGGCTAGGAGATGAGGAGAATGCTGGGGAGAGAGGCAGACAGCACTTGAGAGATGCCATGTAGAGCCTGGGAGGATAGGATGCTCTAGGCGTTCTCTGGTAAGATAAGGCCATGTAGAAATATGTAGATTAATAGTTATGGGTTAATAATTAAGAGAGAGCTAGCCAATAAGAAGCTCAAGCAATTGGCCAACAGTTAATAAATTATTACAAGTCTCTGTGCTGAAGCAGCAGCAGGACCTGGTGGGAAAGAAACTCCAGTAACAGATTCCTAGTAAAAAATAGCTTTTAAGCTGGGCTATGATGGCACACACCTTTAGTCCCAGCACTCAGGAGGCAGAGGCAGGCGCAGATCTCTGTGAGTTCAAGACCAGAGACCAGCCTGGTCTACCAGAGCTAGTTCCAAAAAAAAAAAGAAAGAAAGAAAAAAAAAAAAAAAAAAAAAAAAGAATTTCTACAATTTCTATGATATACTACTTCCCCACTTCCTTGCCAAGTAACTATTAGCTATGTACTGCATATTCTAATTTTGATGTTTTGATATTCTGCTTTACTTTATCCTCTTCCTTTTGGGGGGATGGGGATGTTGTTTAAAATCGGTATCGCAGTTGGTGAAGTGTTTGCTTACTATGCACAACATCTTACATTTGATTTCCAGGCTCTTGTATAGCCCAGGCTGGCCTCACACTGCATCCATGTAGCCAAGCATGAGCTAGAATATTTGATCCTTCTGCCTTCACTTCCTGAATGCTGGGATTATGGGTGTGTGGGACCATAGCTGGTGTCTTCAGTGCTGGGAATCAAATCCAGGGTAAAATGCACACTCCACAAACACTGAACTGAGAGCTACAGCCCTTTCCCATGCTCTTACAATTTTATAACTTACATATGAACTTACTTCTAAATCTAGATTCCTTGGGCCAGCAAAACTGTTCAGTGGATAAAGGCACTAGCCACAAAGCCTGAGTTCAGTCCCAAAGATCCATGTGATGGAGGAGAGAACCAACTCTCACAAGTTGTTCCCTTCTCTATGAGAGATAGGGTCAATCTAGATGCATGAGACCCTGCCTCAAAAAAAAAAATTAATCCTCATGTTTTATTTTTAATTTACATTTACTTATTTTATATGTGTGGGCATGTGTGTGCCATGACACATGTATGGAGAGCATAGGATAATTTGTGGGAGTTGATCCTTTCCTTCTGTCATAGGGATCAAACTCAAGTTATCAGATTTGGCAGTAACATTTTTAACTACTGAGCCATCTCATGGCTGCTCACAGTGTTTTACTCCACCAATATACATGTGCTAAACTACAAGTGAAGATTAAGGAAAAAAACCCCACAAATATCAGAAGACTGGTTACCTCTGGGGGATGGGAGGGAGCAAGACCAAGGATCCTTTAGATAGATACAAGATATCCTTCCGTTAGATTGCTATCTTAGACACTGTTCTGTTACTGTGCAGAGATGCCATGACCATGGCAACTCTCAAAAGAACTCTCATTTGATTGGAGGCTGGCTTACAGTTTCCAGAGGCTTAGTCCATTATCATCACGGCAGGGAGCATGGCAGCAGGCAAGCTTGGAGCTGGAGAAGTCCCTGAGAGAGACATCCTGACCCACAAGCCGAGAGAGAACCTGGGCTTGGCATGGACTTTTGAAACCTCAAAGCCCATTCCTAGTGGCACTTCAACCAACATAGCTATACCTATTCCAACAAGACCACATCTCCTAATTCTTCTAATTCCATCAAAGAGTTTCATTCCCTAGTGAATAAGCATCCAAATATAAGAGCCTATGGGGGCCATTCTTATTCTAATCATCACAATTAATATAAAAAGTTAAAAAGAAAGGAGCAGAGGTAATACACTGAAAACTGATTATCCGTAGACTAATGAAACAAACACACCAGGAATTAGACACTATAGTCAATCTAACTCCATGGACATGACATGCCTTCAGCAATAATTATTTTGCTGGGCGATGGTGGTGCATACCTTTAATCCCAGTACTCAGGAGGCAGAGGTGGGCCAATCTCTGTGAGTTCCAGGCCAGCCTGGTCTACAAAACTACACAGAGGACCCTTATCTCGAACCACTCCCAAAAAATGTAAGATTTATTTATTTACGCATATGAGTGTTTTGCCTGCATATGTGTATGTGCATGCCTGGTATCGGCAGAAAGCATCAGATCCCATGGGACTGGAACTACAGATGGTTGTGAGCCACGTGAGTGCAGGGAGTAGAACCTAAGTCCTCTACAGGAGAAACAGGTGCTCTTAAGCACTGAGCCATCTCTCCAGTCTCTTATTTTATTTATTTATTAATTCATATGTATGTATCTATTTATTTATTTCAGACAGGGTCTCACTGTGTAGTCCCTGGTTGGCCTGAAACTTGCTATATAGACTGGGCTAGCCTCAAACTCACAGAGATCTTCCCACCTCTGCCTCCCAAGTCATTACATTCAGTGCCTTCAGATTTTTAAAGCAAACCTCCTCTCCCATCGACCATGCTCCACTGTTTCCTTCCTTAAGAGCAGCTGATCTCTGTGCACTCTTCAGGAATAACCTTTCTTCTGCCTCTTCTGTAGAGAGCTCTGAGATACACTAGTTCATGGTTAGCCTACCCCATCAGTAAATGTACTTTACCATTTTATGTGTGTATGTGTTGGGGTGCACACGTATAGGTGTGCTCATGCACTTGTATACACACCTGAGAGCAGAGGCCAGAAGTTTCCATAGGATTCTTCAGTTTCTTCTCGGCATTATTTTTGAGATAAGACCTCTCAATGAACTTGGAGTTCACCAGTTGATTAGAATGGCCAACCAGCAAACCCAGGGACCCTCCTGTCTTTACCTCCCCAGGATTGAGGTTACCCACCAGCTTTCCCATACCTGCTTTTTGTTTGTTTGTTTTAAGACAGGGTATTGTTCTTTTGCTGCAGCTAATGCCTATAAAACACAAACACGAGACTCAGTGCCCATGTGGAGTTTATTGAAAGAGGGGAGAGAAAGGGGGTAGCTGGTGGTCAACCGAAAACAGGGGAGAGAGAGAGAGAAGAAAGAGAAAGAGAAAGAGCAGAGAGAACAACAATACACGTGCCTGAGATGAAGGTGAAATTCTTGTCCTTTGTAAATTTATAGCTGCTTGATCCAAACTATAATTAGTGGTCAGGAAAAAAGGCCACATATGGCTACTTAGACCCACAGGTATCAGAATGGGTAGATTCTTGAAGGCCCATCAGACCTTCTTTTTGGCTGTTACAATCATGGTCCCTCTGCATATGGAGAATCAGCTGCTCAGGCACCCAAACAGGGTTATCTGCGACTTGTGGAAAGACACAAACTGACCCTCGGGCCCATACTAGAACTGTGTCGGGGCCACACCATTTTCCAGTAGTGACATTCTTCCACATAACTGAGCCATAGTCAGATGACTGAGGGCACCAATGCCTGTGGGCCGCAGATCAAGCAGCGCCATCAATAGTTAAAAATTTTTAAATATAAAAGACAAGAGAAAGATGATTATGAGGAGACCCTGTAAACTCCCCCTTTTTTGTTTTGTGAAGATAGGCTTTAATTGTGCTATGTGCACGTTCCACCATGGCCTGACCCTGAGGATTATAAGGGATACCCGTGTTATGTGAGATAAAAAAATTTTTGCAAAAAGAGTTAGAACCCTGACTAGTATAAGCAGGGCCATTATCAGTTTTTAATTGTCTGGGTATTCCCATATAAGCAAAGGCTTGTAAACAATGGCTCTTAACATCCTTAAGCCTTTCTCCAGTATGGGCAGAGGCAAATGTGAGATGAGAATGGGTATCCACAGATACATGAGCAAATTGTAGTAGACCAAAGGAAGGAACATGGGTAACATCCATCTGCCAGATACCATTAGGCGTGAAACCCCGGGGGGAGAGGGTTAACTCCAAGGTGTGGAACAGGTAAGAACTCTGCACATAGGGGACACTTCTTAACTATATCAATAGCTTGGTCTCTAGTGATTTTAAACTCACTAATTAGCCAAGGATGATCTTGAATCCTGACTCTCCTGCCTCTGCCTCCCAAGTACTAGGATCACAGACATGCGCCACTGCGCCTGGCTATTCTGTGGAGCTTTATAGAGTTATATGGGAAAGTTGTTGGGATCGGTCTTGGAGATGCTGAGTCAAGAGTGGTGTACATGGGACTGGGAAGAGGGCCTGGTGAGAAGTGCACTTGATGCTCTTGCAGGGGACCCAAAGTACATTCTCAGATTCTCCCACATTGGGAGGTTTCTGAAAGCAAAAACTAAATCTTAAGAAATGAGAATGTTATGGTTTTGAGCCTTCTGTTGTGCCTACAAGCAAGGAAGGGGCGACCCTCTCTGAGAGGTCTGGCAAGCTGGTAAGTGGCCTGGTTGGTTCTTTAAAGTCTTTTGTTTCTGAAGCAGCCCCCCCCCCCCAGGTTAGTCATTTAGCAAAGCCATGCTAAATGTTCCCAGGACCTTCTCCTGGTGTGGCAGGAAATGCGGCTTCTCAAGGAAACAAGAACAAGAAGCCTTTATTAAAATGTTATCCGCCAAGAGCACTTTCTGAGTACAGCGTTTGGCTTTGCTCTTGGGCAACTCTCTGCAGACTGGTGTGAGACTCTGACTCCTGTGGGCTAGATGATCTGGGGTCTAGGACATGCCCAGGCCTTGGCCCCAATTTGCTTCATTCAGTAAATGTATATCACCAATGGCATTTTTTTGTTGTTGTTGTTGTTGTTTATTGTGTTTTCACCTCACAGCATATGTGTACTTGGGGGAGTTGTGAATGTGTGTAGGTGATGGCTGGGCCCTAGAGCTAGATGGCTTGAACTCAAATTATCCCTGTTCTACTTCCTAGCTGTGTGGCTCAATATGATGCAGGTGCTTTGATGCATTGATGCAGGTATGTGGAAATCCTGTCACTGGAAGGATGACAAACCCAGAAGGCTTTCTGGAATAAGAGGTATCTAGACCGGAATCAAGTCTCAAGGCACTTGTAGGTTAATACAGAGGCAAAGTGGCTTTCAGAGAGACCAGCTATTAGATTCCATTATTGCAAAAGTACCTATGAGAGTCAGAGGTTTCTCTTCTCAGATTTCAACTCAGCAATCACAGGAGTCCCAGGGACTCTGCTCAGCAGTAGCACTGAAGTGAGTGCCAGAGATAGGACATCAGTTTGAGGCTGATGGGGGAGAGGCACTTGAGATGTGAAACAAGCAGACTCTGGGTGAATGAAATGGCTCATCATTCTTACCAAGCCCAATGACCTGAGTCAGATTCCCAGAACTCACATGATGGAGAGATAAACAACTCCCACAAGATATTCTTTGACCTCCACATGCGCATGCGCACTATGGCACTTGGACCATATATATATATATATATATATATATATATATATATATATATATTGAATGTAATTAAAAAACAATCGCCTGATGTGATGGCTCACACCTTTATTTCCATCACTTGAGAGGCAAAGGCAGGTGGATCCAGGATAGCCAGAGCTATGCCATGAGAATTTGTCTGGAACAAACAAATAAATAAGTGAATTAAATTTTGAAAAAGAGAGAAGAAAAAAACAGATCCTGTTGTGATCTGCCAGAGAAAGACACAATGTGTCACAGCTTAAGAGCAGCTAGTGCCACTGCCAGGACAGAGAAAGCTTTTTACAGCAAATGCTTGTAAGAACTGAGAGATGGTGGCTCATGCCTGTTAGTTAGCCCAGCACTCGGAGACTGAGGCAGGATAGTCTTGAGTTAGAGGCCAGTCCAGGCTAACTAGCGAGTTCCAGGCTAAACTTGACTCTGGCTAACCCTTGTCTCAAAGAGAAACAAAACCTATCAGCCAGTATGAAAGGACAGATACCCGGGGGGGGGGGGGGGGGGACACTGAGAAGGTGACATCGAGGCAAAGCCTACACTCCAGCAAGGGCGAAGGAGATTATCTCGTGTGGCCCTGTGCCCTGGAAGTGGAACAGATCAGCAGGGGCTGGGTCTTTTGGACCAAGGCCAGGAACAAAAGGACTTCAACCAGCCTGCTATTTGTATTTCACTGAGAGGGCTGTGGAATGCAATGCAGTGTTCGGGGAGGAGGGGGCAGGAGAGCTGTGTCCTAAGAAACTGGTCTGGGAGCACAGGTTCCTTCCTGCACTCCTCTCACAGGACGGGAGTCAGAGGTCTGACTTCGGCCAGAGGAAGTGGGCACAGAAAGGGAGGGCCAGTGCTTGTAGGCTGACTTGAAATCCAAGTTCTGGTGGCTTCTGAGGGAGATGTCTGATATCCCTAAGACAACAAAGGCTCCTGACACTGTCCAGCAGCAACCTGATATGCTTGTTGATGGTGACTGGGGAACCCATGTTGAGAGCCACTGAACTATTAGAGGGGAAAAGAGAGCAGTTACTAAAGGGAAATGACTCACTTCATCTTCTGCTTCCTGACTGGCTATGGCGTGGCCAGCTGTCTCAGACTTCTGCCACCCAGACTCCCTGCCATTATAGACTGTATCCTTGAACTGGGAGCCAAATTAAACCCTACCACCACCCCCCCAACAAGGTTTCACTGTGTAGTCCTAGCTGTCCTGGAACTCACTCTGTAGACCAGGCTAGCCTTGAACTCCTGAGTTCTGAGATTAAAGGCACGCACCAACACTGCCCTGACAAAAATAAGCCTTTTCTTTAAACAAAACAAAACAGCCGGGCAGTGGTGGTGCTCTCCTTTAATCTCAGCACTCAGAGGCAGAGGCAGGCAGATCTGTGAGTTCGAGGTCAGCCTGGTCTACAGAGTGAGCTCCAGGACAGCCTCCAAAGCTACAGAGAAATCCTGTCTTGAAAAACCAAAACCAAATAAATAGGTAAATAAAACATTAAATTGGGGCTAGAGAAATGGCTCAATTCAATTCCCAGCAATCATATGGCAGCTCACAACTGTCTATAACTGTAGTCCCATGGGATACAATGGTCTCTTCTGGTGTGCAAATGTACATGTAACAAAACACTCAGACATAAAACAATAAAAAAAAAAAAAAAAAAGACTTAATTCACTTTATTTTCTTGTATAAAAACCCCTAAGTGGTGGCCACAGCTGGAGCCTGGGTCCTCTGAACAGAAGCCTTGACATGGGTTTTCACAGATGGTCAATGAATTAATTCCTGATAAGGAGACTTTGGTGAACACAGTGTCTTCCCAGAGGTCAGAAGTCAGGTAGCTGTAGGTCTTAGAGAGGGCATCAAAGAACTGCCCAGGGTGACAGTACAGCCCCTGGCTGACTTGGAACAGTTATCAATACCAGCCATCATCACCAGTTTCCTGGGCACAGAAACACAGAAGATGCCAGAGCATCCAGGGACAGGGATGAGGAGCTCCAACACAGAGCCACAGCAGCCTGTCACCTTGCATAGAACAGTAGGGGCTTGACAATCTTGTCCCTCCAGTAGCTTCTCCATACAGAAACAATGGAAAGCTTGGCCAAGATGATGGCCCCTTACATAACCATTGAAGACCCCATTAGCAATGAAAACCTTGAACCTTGCTTGATGGGCAACCTGAGTCTACTTCTGCGCTGGCATGATGTTTAGAACCTCATTCTTTAGGGATGCACCAGGGAAAAGTCACTATTCACTGATTCCTCGATGGGTAGGGAGAACAGGTAGATCTCCTCCAGGGACTTCATCTTCACATTATTAACCAGGCAGCCCAGCTTGCAGATGGGGATCTACTTCATAAGCTTTACCTCCACAAGCCCCCATGGCCTAGACCAAGGACATGGCCTCGAAACGTGACCACAGCCCCAAAGACCACCGCTGAATCCTCCTCAGAAGTTGCAGCTGGCCTCCTAATTAATCCTGCTCCCACTCCACACATCCCCAGCCCTCCACGTTCTTCCTCTGCATCTCCTGTTATCTAGCTGCCATTTGGTGTTTTCCTGAAGAAGATGCAAAAGCCTTGAACAGAGATCCACCTGCTTCTGCCTCCCAAGTGCTGGGATTAAAAGCATGAATCACCACCACCCAGCCAAATAAATCTTTTTAAAAAATAGCCAGTCCGTGGTGGTGGTGGTGCATGCCTTTAATCCTGGCACTCAGGAAACAAAGACAGGTGGATGCCTGTGGGTTCAAGGCCAGCCTGGTCTACAGAGTGAGTTCCAGGACAGGCTCCAAAGCTACAGAGAAACCCTATCTCAATAAATAAATAAATAAATAAATAAATAAATGCCATTAAAAATCCCAAAGACTGGAGTTCAGATCCTAGTATTCATGAAACAACCTCCATTGCCTGTACTTCCAACTTGGAGTGATCTCATGTCCCCTCTTCTGGTTCTGCACATACCCACACATAGGCACACACACCTTGCCCAGTACACATACCCATTAGCATACACCAGGCTTGTGCATGTGCCTGCACAGTGTGTGTGCCCACGCGCGCACATACACATACACACAAATCTTTAAAAAAAAAAAAAAAGCAAAGTGAATTCTATTGTTTTTCCTTAGTGGGAACAAAATATAGAGTGTATGATTATCTAAAATGTATATCTAGCTGGGCATGGTGGCACACTCCTATGTGGGAAGTGGACAGACAGAAGGAGAAAAAAAAAATCAAGGTCATCCTCAAATGCATAGTAAATTCAAGGCCAGCCAGGGCTATACGACTCTGTCTCAGAAGACAAACAACAACAAAGGTTATTAATGTAAATTGAAGGCCAGAAGACAGAGAGAGGAGTGGAAGGAAGAACACAGGGAAAATCACAGGGAGGATCAGGAAGGAGGACAGCTCAGTAAAGCCACATAGGTAAGGAGGTGGCAGGAAGGGAGGCTGGTCAGCTGGGTGAGAAGTGGGCTGCTTAATAACCTTGACACTGGGAAGCTCTAGGTTCAGCTCTCAGGCAAACCCATGGACTATTCTCTGCTCATTCTTTCCCTGCATCTGGATATTCAAATGAAGTTAAATTTTTCTAAAATTGCTGTGGGATAATTCTTCTGTACATTGTGAATATGTGTTGCTCTCACTGGCTAGTAATAAAGCTGATTTGGCCTATAGCAAGACAGAATAAAGCTGGGCAGATAAGCCAAAGTGAAAATACAGAGACAGAGCCATAAGATGTGAGCCAGCTGCCCGAGGAACAAGATAGGCTAGAGGACAGTAAAGCCAAAAGCCATGTAGTAAAATGTAAATGAACAGAAATGGGTTAACTTAAGTTGTAAGAGTTAGCTAGTAATAATCCTGACCTATAGGTTGACCACTTTGTAATTAATATAAGCTTTTATGTGAGTATTTGGGATTAGAAGGTTAGGACATAAAAGACCCACCTCTACTTACATATAGCACTTTAACTTGGACCAGACTTTCCACATGCCTAAGACCTAACAAAACTTAAAAAGTGGTTCTAGATACACAAAAACACAGCCAAGAGCAGCTTCATAGTTCATGCCTCCTATGTGGACCAAAGCATGCAGGCTTGAGTTGCAACATGGTGGATTCCTGCAGTCTCACATGGGCCATGGCACAGAGAGGGGTCTCCCAGCTGCACGCTGCATGACAGGTTTAAGGTTTTTTTTTTTTTTTTTTCTCATACAGACAAAAAGGGTTAGAGATACACAGTAAGGGCAGATTCAGACAAAAAGGCCTCTAAATGGGTCACAGGGCAGTTGAAAAATGTGTGTAGGCTTGGGAGAAGAGAAAGGGTAGAAACAGTCATAGGTTAAAAAGGGACTTAAAAGTAATAAAGTCCTTAAAAAGTAAATAGAGTAATAAAAAATATGATAAACCACGTAAAGATGGAAAATATGCAGAGTCTGAATTTTGTATGTTATTGCGTTGTCTTTATTTTTTGACTGATAATGAGCAAATAATAACTGCTGAGATATTTGATTGTGAAAGCTGCTAGATTAAAGCAACCTATATATTTTAAAAAATATCTTGACTCCAAAATTTAAGTCAAAAGATATGTTATTTGGGGAAGAGGTTCTGATTTTATTTCCATGGGAAATGAGAGGCTATGAATTCATTCTGGATTAAGAAAAATCAGATTTGGGGCTGGAGAGATGGCTCAGAGGTTAAGAGCACTGCCTGCTCTTCCAGAGATCCTGAGTTCAATTCCCAGCAACCACATGGTGGCTCACAACCATCTGTAATGAGATCTGGTGCCCTCTTCTGGGCATATTACTATAAATAAATAAATAAATCTTAAAAAAGAAAAATCAGATTTGATAGAGAAAGACCCCCCTTGAAAAATCCCTGATGGGAACAGATTGCTCAGATGATCCAGCCTCTCAGATTGCAGTTTCCTCTGAGTTCTGCATCCAGAACAGCTTCAGGGCTGCTGGCTGAGATGATCCAGCCTCGCAGGGTACTCCCGTCAGGCCTTGATCATAATTCTAAATTTTCTCAGGACCCCTCAAAGGTCACCAGCACCCACCAAGCAATAGGAAATAGTCTAGAGAACTATGCCTAAAATCCCAAAATGATGTTTATGAATGTTTGCTTTTATTTAAGCTGAGTTGGTTACAAATTGTTATTGGTCATAGTCAATCTCTTTCTAAAAGAAGAGAGATATGATCAAGAAATGATAGTTTAAAAAAAGGGCAGATTATTGAACCTACTTTAATCCAAAAAAAATTAATCTGAAACATTTTACATTAGTATGGTTAATTTTGTTATTCTGTATGCATATTCCTATTTTCTTTTTCTCTTTCTTTCTTTTTTTTTTTTTTTCTTTTTTTTCTTTTTTTTTTGGCCTGTCTCTGCCTCCCGAGTTCGAGTTCTGGATTAAAGGCATGGGCCACTACTGTGCAGCTTTTTTTTTTTTTTTTTTTTTTCAAGACAAGGCTTCTCTGTGTATCCTTTGTTGTCCTGAAACGCACTCTGTAATCTAGGCTGGCCTCGAGCTCACAGAGATCCACCTGTCTCTGCCTCCAGAGTGCTGAGATTAAAGGTGTGCACCACAACCTGGCCTGTATTTATATTTCTACTCTTTAAGGTATTTTGTTTATACAGCTCAATTAAAAGTGTAGTATATAATTAAGAAATACAGATTTACCCTAGCACTCAGATCTCTGAGTTTGAGGCCAGCCTGGTCTACAAGAGCTAATTTCAGGATTTCAGGACAGCCTCTAAAGCCACAGAGAAACCCTGTCTTGGAAAACCAAAAAAAGAAAAAAGAAAGAAAGAAAGAAAAAGAAAGAAAGAAAGAAAGAAAGAAAGAAAGAAAGAAAGACAGATTTACAAAAATACAGTTAGTCATTTATAATAGTCCAACTTATAGTCATGTTAATTGTATTTTCTAGATATACAAAGATACATTTCAGTTACATAGGTAATCTTCACACATTTCAAAGACCTACAGAATATGACATTTAAAATGTTTTAACAGCTTATACTTTTCATGATAGGGAGACACATCTGCTCCTGGCAGCACCAATTACTCCTAAAGAGATGATGGGCATCAAAGAACTCCATATGGAGTTTGTTCTCTTTATGGCAAAATCTAGCCATGTGGGTAAACCAACTGCCCTTGCTTCACTTGCTGGCAGTTAGTGTCCAAACTGGACCAACGGGACGCAAGAAAGGTGACTGCTGAACTTTGTCAAGACAAGATAGGAAAGTCCTTTCAAGTTTCTGCTTCTGAAAAAAAATTTGTCATATTCTAGGCCTGTAGGCCAACGGAGGATGCCCAGCATTAGAGAGGAAACTTGAATGACTGTCCAGAAAGCCAGCTGTTTCTGTCATTTTTCACAATGTTTTTGAAGTTGCTTGCTTGAACTTACTGTTTATTCAGGTAATATTTCCTTCTCAGATCTTTATTGGAGCTGAAGACTAGATAACTATACTTTTCCTTAGTTATGATAGAAGGTAAATTAAATATAAAACTTTAGACTCACCAAGATAAGATAGATATAAAATATTTTCTTTAATTTTGCCAAATACAAATAGATTGACTATTATAACTGTAATTCTTACTTGATAACTGTTTTTTGTTTGTTTGGTTGGTTGGTTGGTTTTTCCAGACAGGGTTTTTCTGTGGCTTTGGAGGCTGTCCTGGAACTAGCTCTTGTAGAACAGGCTGGTCTTGAACTCACAAAGATTCTCCTGCCTCTGCCTCCCAAGTGCTGGGATTAAAGGCGTGTGCCACCACCACTCAGCTGATATATATATATGATGTTCAAGTTAAAACCTTCCTTTTTAATTAGACAGAAATGGGGAGATACTGTGGAATAATCCTTTTGTACATTGTAAAGATTTGTTGCTGTGATTGGTTTAGTGAACATGCTCACTGGTTAATAGCTGAACAGGATAAAGTTGGGCAGGAGAGCCAGACTAGGAAAATGTTGGGAGGAAGAAGGGGGAGTCACCAGAAAAACAGAGAATGAGTCAGACACACAAAATGGGGTAGAGTTTTGCCCACAAGATTCAGGGCAGCACATAGACGAACAGAAATGGATTAAATTGTAAGAGTTAGTTAGTAATAAGTCTGAGCTACTGGTCAAGCATTTATAATTAATATAAGCCTCAGTATGCTTATTTGGAAGTGGTTCTCAAGACAGGAAAACCCTGCCTACATAAAATGTCCTGTAGATGTCCTGGCACAGAGAGAAGGCTCTTCAGCCAAGGAGGGCAGGGGGTCATGCTGTGATTATCATCAGCCAAGGGGGATGCTATACCATCATCATCCAAGGGGGAGGCTGTATCATCATCAGCCAAGGGGGTACTGTATCATCATCAGCCGGGGTGGGGAGTGCCGTGATCATCATCAGCCAAAGGGGATGATGCGATCATCATCAGTATGGTTACTAAAAGTCTCCAGATGGTTATTTGTGTTTAGCATTCAGATTGGCTGCTTGTCACAGCTCCAGCTGTCCTTTTAAACCTTTCTGGCCAATTAACCCATGGCATCTGGCCTCTGGGAGGTAGCCCTGGGCACCTCAGCACAGGGGTTGTCCCAGTGCCATCTGCCTGCTTCCTCACCCACAAGTTTTGTGACTGTAGGGCCCTGCCAGACTCCAGCAGCACCAGGGGCAGACCATTGGGCAGTCTCATTCTCCCATCTTCCACTGTCTGATGCCTTTCGGTCGTTACGGGGCATCCTGCATCCTCTCATGTGGGGACTGGTCTGTGCTGTAGACTCGGGCCTTACCTCTCAGTTTTACTTCTCTGTGCTGGAAACCACTCTGGGGAAGAGATGAGAAATATGAACTAAAAGAGGTGGGATCCCTTCATATACCACTTCTCCTTCCTCATCCTCTCTCTTCCCCTGTGGCTGGTGGTAATGTCTCTTCCCCATCTCTAGTGAGAAGCAGGGTAGAATCTGTGGGAAGCTGGCTGCCACAAAACAGAGAACTCTCCAGCACCCAACTGAACATATCCACTTGCACGTTCCAGACAGGAAGGTGAAAAGTTTGAGGCCAGAGTGACCTACATAGTGAGACCCTGTTTTTGTTTTTTTGTTTTTTTTTTTTAGTTTTTTTGAGACAGGGTTTCTCTGTATTGCTTTGGAGCCTGTCCTGGAACTAGCTCTGTAGACCAGGCTGGCCTCGAACTCACAGAGGTCCACTTACTGCTGTCTCCTGAATGCTGGGACTAAAGGTGTGTGACATCAATGCACGGTTGAGACCCTGTCTTTAATGTAATAAGGGGCTGGGTGGTGGTAACACAAGCCTTTGATCCCTGTACTCAGGAGGTAGGCAGATCTCTGTGAGTTAAAGGCCAGCCTGATCTACAGAGAGAGTTCCAGGACAGCCTCCAAAACAATACAGAGAAACCCTGTCTCGAAAAAACAAAAACAAAACAAAACAAACAAACAAAAAAACCCCAAGAACAAACAAAAAATATCAAACAAAAAACAATACCCCCCCCCCCAAGAAAAACATAATAAGGGTATTGTTTCAACGGGAAACGGGGTACATTATGGATTTAGGTCAGTTGGTAGAGTGCTTGCCTAGCATGCATCAAGCCCTGGTTTGATCCCCAGCGTGTAAAAGCTGGGGTAGGGGTAATTCATGAAGTAAAAATCCAAGTCCTTCCTCAGAGCTGCATATGGCTCCTGGCTCTGTCTGTTTCTAGTGTAAGTATAGGTGTTTTCCATCTTCCATTATTGTGGAAACATCTACCTGGCAACATTGTTTTAGAATTTCTCTGCACACTTAAGTTTAAAAAAAATAAAAAAAGTTTGCAAAAACAAAGCAAAAATCCATGCAGTCTTAACTTTCTCCGTTTCTACTCCAGGGGTGTTACCCTTTAGACACAGCTCTCCATCTTGCTCTGTCAGCCGGTTCTCTTGGCTCTTTCCACATCAGCACACAGCAATGTTCTTTATTTCAGTGGCAGAGTGGCCGGCCCAGGAAATGGGGCACGTTATTTAAGCAGACTCCACCAGTGGGTAAAAGGTCACTAGCCATCTCTTGCTTATGCAGACAGTGCAGTGGTGGAATGAATATCCTTTGTTCATCTGTCATCTTGCATTTGTGTCAAGGCCCATCAAAGACGACCAGAGGAATCCATTCTACAGCACCCATTTGATCATGCTCTCTCCTCACTGAGGGTACACTGCTCCTGCTGTCCTCCCAAGACCCTGCAAAAATTCTACCCATTTGGGCATATTTGGCTTCCCCTCACTGGAATCACTTTCCCTTTCTCAGGCTGGAATCCTGAAAGGGAGGCGCAAGGCTGCATTTCCAGGCCAGCCTAGGAACTTGGTGAAGCCTCGATCCACGTCTGCAGAAGTTTGAGCCAGGCATAGGGCTCTAGATGCTTGTGTTTTCTTTTATTTACTTTTATGTGTGTGTGTGTGTGTGTGTGTGTGTGCCTGACAGCATGCATGTGTGACTTATGTAAACAAGGGGGCCAAGTGGGCCAGAAGAAGGGTCATTTGGAATCCCCTGAAGTGGGGGGGTGGGGTTACAAGCAGTTGTTACAGGCAATTGTGAGTTGCCTGACATGAGAGCATCCAGTGCTCTTAACTGCTGAGCCATCTCCCAGTCCCTCTTTCCCTCCTTACTTTGAGCATCTTATCTAAGTGTTAGACATCTTTCAAGGCCAACTCAAAGGACTTCTGTAAGCCTACCACTTGGGAATCAGAGGAAGGCAATGTCTGATAGTTCAAGGCCAGCCTGGTCTATATAGCAGGTCCAAGTGAATCAGGGCTGCAATGTGAGACCCTATCACACAGAAAAGAAATAGTAATAATAATGATGATGCTAAGGTAGAGAATAATTGAGGGAGATACCCAACCGCAACCTCTGGCCTCCACATGTAGAGGGAGTTTTTATTCCATCTGCCCCTGTAGATGTTTAGTCCCAAATAAACAGACAGAGGCTTATATTAATTATAAACTGTTTGGCAGATGGCTCAGGCTTCTTATAGGCTATCTCCCTCTTAATTATTAACCCATTTCTATTAAACTATGTATTTCCATGTGGTCTTGGCTGACCAGAAAATGATGCCCAGACCTGTTACCCTTTTGGCAGCTACACGGTGTCTCCCTGGTGGCTCCTCTGTTGGTCCTCTCCCCAGAATCCTCCTTGTCTGATAGCACCACCTATACTTTCTGCCTGGCTACTGGCCAATCAATGTTTTATTAAACCAATAAGAGAAACATATATTCACAGCATATGACAGGACATCCCCATCATCCACATCCCCGGCACACACATGTACATACACACACACAAAGAAAGAAAAGCAAGGAGGGCTATCCAAGGATGGCATCCCTGACGAGCTGAGTGGTGTCTGAGGAAGGGAGAGTGTTGGCATGCCAGGCAAAAGGCATGACTTGGGTGGACTTTATTTGGCAGGAAGGAATTTTGGCCACAGTGTCCTGCAATGGTAGGTGTTTCAGACATGAACCTCAAATACTAATGAATCCTGTGAGTCAATCTTGTCTTTCAGGAGTGCTGTGGTGGTCAGGTCCCAGGATGACACACAAGCCTTTTCTGTCCTGCCCTGAGCCTGGCTTACTAAGGGGGTAGTGGGGACAGGAATGGCAGGACCAGATTCCAGCATTCCTGATGCACCCATCCCCTTTCAGATTCCCACCCCATCCTGCAGCTCAATGGGCAGAGAACAGGATGATGTTGAAGGAATGGGCAGGGCTCCTAGACTTGAACTTGGAGAGGGCCTAAAAACAGGTAACAGCTAGAATAGCAGCAGGTTCCTTTTATGGAAACTTAACTGCTGTTAGGCCAGGTTCAGACTCTGGGCATTCCTCAAACATCACCTCACAGGGCTCCACCATATCCCTGTCACTACAAGGGGCTGCACATCTAACATCTAACCTGGGCTCCCAGTCTGCCCTGGGGCCCTGAGAGAAGAATCTTGCTGTTCCTGTCTGCCAGGTCTGCAGCTGACACAGGTCCAGGCAGGCTCTACCCGCCCCCCCCCCACTACCTCTTGGTGACTGGTGATGGATGGCTCAGTGAAAGAATCAGGTTTTGCCGGCTGCGGAGCCAAGCTGAGTCAGGACTTTCCCCAGGGTTTCCAGGGCTGGGCCCAGCTTCACTCAGCCCAGCATTGGGCACCCTGGATCCCACTCCTTACTTCACTCCCTGCCCCTATGGCTCTTCTGCTCCAGACTCACCTGCCTGCCGACTCCCACCGGGCACTCTGCACAGAACTTTTCACTTTCTGTTCGTCACAGTGAGACACCAGGGCTGTGAGCGTGCTCTCTGAAGTCTTTGCTTACACACTTGTCTCAGCAAGGCCTTCTCTGGCTGCTAGAATTGAGTTCTTGCTCTAGCCCTTTTCCCCTTTGCCATACCCAGCCCTCTCTTCTCCTTAGGCTTGCCTTTTACTGTATGACAAGCCCTTCACATTTTGTTTTTATGAGCCATGTTCTCATGCAGCCCAGGCTAGCCACAGACTGTACAGTATATAGCCAAGGCTAGACTTGAACCCCCCTCCCACTGTCCAGGCTCTAGGATTACAGTATAGGTATATGCCACTGTACCAAGCCTCTCTACACATATTTTTTTTTCTTTTGAAGATTTTTTTCTTAAATTTAGGTTTGAAACAAGCGTGTTTTATATGTCAATACGAGTTCCACCCTCCCCTCATCCCCTGCCCCCCAAACCCCTCATCCCATCCTCTTTTTGCTCCCCAGGGAGGGTGAGGCTTCCATGGGGGAATCTTCAAAGTCTGTCATATTATTTGGAGCAGGGCCTAGGTCCTCTGCCATGTCTATATACATTTTGCCCAGAGCCCTGAACATGTCAGAGTTTGGCTTTTTAGCTGCTTATTGACTTTCTTTTTTTTCCAGTGCCAACAATGGTACCTGGTATAGAATAAGTTTGATTAATAAATAGTTGTTACATGAACGGCTATAAAAGCCCTGGGGCAAAGCCCATCACACTACAAGGGAGCCCAGCAGAGGCTGAAAGGGCTGATAGAGTGCCTGCCTGGCAGCCCTGAAGCGTTAGGTTCAGTCTTATAGCTTCATAAACAAGGGGTGGTGGTACACCTTTGTTATCTTGGCATTTGGGGTGCAGAGACTGGACAATCAGGGGTTGAAGGCTACATAGTGAGTTCAAATTTGCTGGCACATATGAGACACCATTCTTAAATAAAACATAAAAAGTCCTTCCTTTTGGATCCAAGAGAACTAGATCTGAAACTGTCTCCATCATTGTTCTTCCTCTTCCTGGGTCTTTCTGGTCAATCAGGCTAGTCTGGAACATTCAATTCCCATCTTAGTTTTGCTCTCAAGTGCTGGGGTTACAGACACACACCTTGGTGTGCCACCACACCCAGCACTTACCTTAAATATCAATGTCCTTTTTTAATTTTGGATTTATTCATTTTATTATCTTATGTGTGTAAGGATTCAGGCCCCTGTCACCTGGCAGAATGCACTCAGGCAGTACCCTGGTCATCCCAGGATTCCATGATTGTGTAGTCTGTACACAGGTGCAAAGGACCCCTTTAAAAGGCAGACTCCTTCCCATTTATGCTCTCTTCTCCCTCTCTCTTTCCTGCTTTTCCCCAGGGCCAACAGGCCTTTTCCTGTCTCCCTTTTCTCTTCTGTTCTCTCTCAGTGTCTCTTTACCTCTTTTCTCTTTCCTTCACCCTCCCTCCCTTTACTAATAAAACTTCTCACTTAAGCTCTGTCTGCCTGGTTTGTTTGTCCCTCGGCCTCTGTCACCCTCGCCTGCAAGGGATCTGATCAGACAAGGTCCTCCAGGCAAGGTATCCTCTCACTTTATCCTAGCAATGTGTACAAATGCTTTGTTCTCGTGTATGTCTGTGCACCGTGTGGTCGCTGGGGCCCATGTTAAGTTAGAAGTCTTTGAATTTCCTGGAACTGTACTTATGCATGGGTGCTGGACCTTGAACCTGGGTCTTCTGCAAGAGCAAATGTGCTCTTAACCACTGAGCCATCATCTCTCTTGTCCTCAATTTCCTTGAAAGAGGAAATCATAAAAAGTCTTCTCTCCAGGTGGCTGACAGGTTTGAGAGAATGTTACTGGTCATGGCCAATCATAACCCAATAAATATGGACTGCTGCTGTCCATACAGCCACCACCCCCATCTGAGGATGGTGCAGCTTTCATCATAGAGCTCTTCCATTCACTGATTCAACAGTGTTTACTGAGCATGTGTTGTTTGTCGGCAGACCTGTCTTCACAAGCGGATTTCCATATGCCACAGCCGGTGGTCCTGTGGTGTGCACCCTACCCCTTCCTGTAGGCCCTGCCCTGGCAAGTCAGGCTGGGAATGCAAGCCACAGATGTGGTTTGCTTTGGAGAATGGTGCCCTCTGCTGGGAAGGAAGGGAAGTCCCTTCGGGATACCCGCAGCATCTAATCACTGAAGGTGTTCCTAGCAGTTTGGGAGTTTCCAGGAATTATCCCCATGGAAATTCACGTTTCAGGAAGGATTCATGTATATGGATGTGTCATCAAGCCTGTCACTCCCTCAACCTCCCCCATAGCAGTAATGCTAGGAATCTCCCTAACTCTGCCCTCTCACGTTGTCACATCAGTCACCCTGCTGAGCATTTACCAGAAGAAAACTTGTTTGCTCAGCCCATTTGCAAATGGGGAAAAAAAGAGGCACAGAGAACTGAAGTGATTTGCCCAAGGCCTTCTCCAGAAGTGCAGGATCTGAATTTGGCCTCTGAATCATACTTCCTTAGGAAAGTTGTATATGGTGGTGCACACCTTCAATCCTAGCACTCAGGAGGGAGAGGCATCGGATTTCTGAGTTTGAGGCCAGCCTGTTCTACAGAGAGAGTTCCAGGAAAAAAAGTTGGTGGGAGGTGGGAAGGAAGGCTCTGCCCATAGAGGTCCCCAGCCAGCCAAACTAGACACTAATGGGGTGGGCTGCTGGTGGGGCTATCCAGGGGGACTGCCCCAACTTTGCCAATGGTGGCCTGTCACCCAGCTGACCTCACAGACAGTCCCCGTCTTGACTGGACACCTGGTCACAGTCTCTGCTTGGGTCTTAAAACCCCTCTCAGCCAGTGCAATGACTGGGCTGTGGGATTACCTGTACCATAACGGAGGAGGAAAATAGAAACCATTGCTTAGGTCAGCCACAGAGTAAGAGGGCCTGCTATGAAGCCAACCAGGCTGACTTCACTTGGGGTGAGGGGAAGTTTGTGAGGAGAACGAGGAGATAGGTTTCTCACAGCAAAGCTGCAGAGCTTTTGTTTTGCTGATGTTTGGTTAGAGAGGCTCACCATGAGGCCCAGGCTGGCTCTGGGCTCTGAACTCTCCCCCTCCAGCCTCACCTTCCCACTACTGGGATCTTTGTTTGTACCACTACATCATCTATCCTTAATGATTCTTCTTTTTTCCTTTCTCTCTTTTCTCTTGGGCTTGGAGCTTTTTAGAAGTCTGGGGAGAGACTTGAGACTTGGTAAGAATGGACCTGAGAGGTCATCCCAGGCTGAATTTTCCACTCCAGATAGCCCTAACCCCAGCTAGAGCTGCATTCTCAGCTCTCATCACCAGACTGGAGGTGACTGTGAAGGCTCTACAAAGATGGATGCCCTGGACTGCTTAATGTTGTGAGAGACAAAACCAAACCCTAGAATTTATGTTCACAGATGGTGGGGAAAGCAAATCAATACCAAATTGGGTGTAATGGAGGCAACAAAGTGGCCCACAAACTGTTATGCAAAAGCGTAACATAAAGGCTGGAGAAATGGCTCAGTGGTTCAGAGCACTGACTGCCCTTCCACAGGACCTGAGTTCAATTCCCAGAACCTACATGGCCGCTCACAGCTGTCTGTAACTCCAGTTATAAGGGACTAGACACCCATGGCAAAACACCAATGCACATAAAATGAAAATAAATAAAATTTTAAAAAAGTGTAACACAAAATGTGGGTACAACACACGGGGTAATCATGGAGGACTCACACAGCTACATAACATAAAATAACCAAATATGCAGGCAGTCCTCATTAGCATGGTGGACTATTAGGGGTGTGCTTGGTTATTGCTCACAGGGATAATTAGAGATGGTGAATGTTTTTGTTTTTAAAAAATTACATTAATTTTTATAGTTTGCATGATCGTGTGTGTGTGTGTGTGTGTGTGTGTGTGAGAGAGAGAGAGAGAGAGAGAGAGAGAGAGAGAGAGAGAGAGAGAGTTGAGTCTGGGAACAACTTCAGGAAGAGAGTTCTCTTTCCACTGTCTTGGATCCCAGGGATTAATGAATTCAGGACATCAGGCTTGGCAGCAAGCACTTTCACCTGCTGAGCCATCTCACCAACCCTTGGATCTTGTTATAGAACCCCATGACCACAGGTCCAAGGCCTCATTATGCAAATGGGAAGCAAGTCCAAACAGGAGAACTGTGTGGCTCACACCCTAACCACACACCCTAACTGCCTAGTCCAGGACTGTTCTTCCCAGATACCCAGGTTGTCCCATAGTCAAAGGAATCATTCACCGAGGCCAGGTTTGGCTGTGAAAAGCCACTTCTCTTCTGACACCCTCTATAAGTCCCAGGGGAGGAGCAGGGCCAAACAGTGGCTGTTCGGTTTGTGACTAGCTGCAGATAGGATTTCCCTGCTTCATTCAGCCTCTGAGAGGGGAGACAAAGATAAGGGGTAGCAGGTGTGGCTGGCTGAGACATCCTACCCTTCTACACCTTCTTATCAACAAGAGCAGAGGGGGACCAGAGGCAAAGGGGCTCAAAAGAACAGGCAGGAGCAGCCTTGGTCAGAGGGCTAACGTACAACAGAGCAGGGACAGGTGAGAAACCTACATAATTCCCTTAACTACTTCATGCATTTTTATTAGTGTGCCGGTGCACCCGTGGCTGTCACAGGACAGCTCGGGAGAGAGACTATACCGTGTAGGTTCCATCGATCACACTCAGGTTTTTAGAGCTGGTGGCAGACACCTTTACCTGCTGAGCCATCATCGCACTGGCCCCATAATTCCCCCATAATTTGGTTTCTTCATTAGATTATCAAACCTAAGCATGCACCCAAATCACCTGGGGTCTGTGTAACTCACTGCTGGCTCCACCTCCCACATGCCATTCACCTTGTGACAGCAGGGGCTTCTGAGTCCAAGAACTTTAAAGTGCTTTAAAGATTTAAGCACTCCTGAGGCTGGAGAGCAGTTAAGAACAACTGATGTTCCTGCAGAGGACCAGTGGTTTCAGTTTCCGTGTGACAGAACAAGAACATGTGGTGTTTCCTTCATCTCATATTCCTTCAGAGGTCATTTTAGGTTCGACTAGAACTTATTTGACTACCTTGATGAAGAATTCCATGAAAAATTACCCAACTCTATCCTAAGAACCCAAGGGTCAAGATACCTCAGGTAATTTATCTTGGCTTCTGTTAAACTGCCTGCTTTTGCAAACCTCTCCCTGCAGCCAACTGCTTATCTTAGCTTCTATTAAACTACCCGTTGCACAAAGCCTCCCTCTGCAGCTGCCAAATGAGAGCAGGATATTGTTTTTGCCTTTAAAAGCCCCTTGCTCTAAAGGCTTGAGGCTACATTTGGGTCCCAATACCTGAGTGTACTACATCAGGTAGAATAAAGACTTTCAATTGGCTATAGCCTGCATCTGCGTGGTCTTCTCTAGTGGGCTCCCCATAGCACCAGCACCCACACGGCATCTCACCACATGCTGTAACTCCAGTTCCAGAGATCTGATCCCCTTTTGTGGCTTCCCTGGGTACCACACATACACCTGGTGTACATACATATATGCAAGAAAAACATTCACGTACATAAAAATAGACCTCAGAAAAGAATTAACCACTATTAGGTGTGGGGTCTCAAATATGTAATCCCAGCATTTAGGAGGCTAAGGCAAGATGATCATGAGTTTAAGGCCATTCTCCAAAAAGAAACAAAACAACCAAAAGCTACTCTCAGGGGAAGAAGCAGACATTGTAACCTCAGCAGTTTCTTCAACCCCACTTCATTCTTTTCATTCATTGAAAAGAACAACTTTGTTGATGGCCTTATTTAACTACTCAGTCTCTTCTGAAAAGATTTGGGGGGAGCTGGAGAGAGAGCTGGCACAGTGGTAAAGGATACTGACTTCTCTTCATGAGGACCTGGGTTCGATTCCCGGCACCCAGTTCCAGGGGATCCAACACCCTCTTCTGGTGCCTCTGTGGTTTGGCAAAGGGAGTACTAGGCACACACATGGTATAGCCATACGTGCAGGGGAAACACCCATATACATAAAATGAAGCAACAACAAAAGAACAATGTTGGACTTTAAAGATGACAAACATCATCCTGACTCCCTGGCAGTATCAGAACAATTCTACTTTATCTATTCTAATTTGATCAACACTCTGAGTGAATTCCCCAATTTCCCATTTTGTTTGCCTTTGACATGTCATTTTTTAAAAAGTTAAAAAATAAAATAAAAACCTCTCACAAAGAAGTCACTCTTTAATGCAGGAAAGTCCCTCAGAGGATGACTGTGAGGCAAGTTTAAAGAAGTCAGCAAAGTTAAGAGCTCTGGTGCTTGGGAAGTCTTGAATAGTGGTTGCACTTATCAGGCAGCAGGCTGTCAACCCATCCAACCATTTGTTTGTTTGTTTGTTTGTTTGTTTGACACAGGGTCTCACCACAAAGTTCTGGCCAGCCTGGAAAGCATTTTCTGAGACAAGAGCCAATTTGAGAACTGCCCTAGCCTCTGCGTGCTGGGATCTACAGACACACAACACCCATGATCCTTCTTCCTCTCCCCCCCAGTCACCCACCTCAATGGGTGACCTCAATTCCTGATGTCACCTCCCAGTGCTCTAACTACAGGCTTGGGCCACTCAGCTCCAGGGGAAGGAGGTTAACTAGGGTTCTCTCAGGGCTCTGAAGCTACAGAAGGGCAGGTGGGTGTCCCACGTCCTGCCTGTTACATCATTACTTCTACCTTCCTGCCTGAGATCAACAGAGCCCACGGGGCAATAAATCCTGGGCAACCTACACCACCAGCGGGGAGTTGGGAAGCTGAGAAGTGGGGGTTTATGGAAAGTCTAAAACCCACCAAATGGAACCCTTCTCATAAGTACATGGTATGGCATGAGAAATAGATTAGATAAGCACTTTGTTTCAAATTCACTCTCCTAGCACCTCTGGGAAAAATTCGTTTAATAAAAAAATTCTAGAACATTTTTACACGATTGTCATCACTCTCCATCTACAGGACACAACAGAGGAAATAAAAAGATGCAAGACAATTTAGACATACTCAGTTAAAAAAAAAAAAGTAATAATAATGCAGTGATCCTTCCCAGTGTGAGGCCTCCAGGCTGGGAGATCAGAGAATCTTCTGGAGGGCCTGAGGGGGACACAGACCCCTCCCCCCACACAGCCTCTAACTTTTTTTTTTTTTTTTTTTTTTTTTTGGTTTTTTGAGACAGGGTTTCTCTGTATTGCTTTGGAGCCTATCCTGGAACTCGCTCTGTAGACCAGGCTGCAGCTTCTAACTTTTTCAAAACTGCATAAAAAAAAAAAAAAAAAAAAAAAAAGCTGCAGGAAGAGGCCTCTTTCTAAAGAGAGGGAACCACTGAGTGAGTGGAAAGTCAGGAAGGGCATCAGAGCAGTTGGTCCTGGGGCCGAGCATTTGAGCATTGTGTGGCAGGAAGGAGACCTTTAAGTTCAGCGTCTGAAGCGACCCTGCCCTTGGCTGAGAGGGGATCGCTGAAGTCAGTACCACATCCTTCCATCTGAAAGGCTTACAGTCCAGCCTTCAAGTCAGAAGCAGTGTGCTACACGTCACTTCCTGGCAAGCTCCAGAGTCCTTGGCTTAAGTGGAGATGCCGCTGTGACCTCATCTTCAGTTTTTGCCTGGCTGGACAGCTTGGCAGGGCAGCCTAGTCATCCTCACCACCACCATACATGTCAGCCAGTTTCTTGAATCGATTTCCCCATTCATTAAGGTAGTTGTAGTCCTGGTCCTGGTCGGAGGCCGAGGAAGTGAGGGAGCTCAGGGAGGCGGCATCCGAGCCACTGCCCTCATAGTCAAACACTAGCAGGGAGTCGTAGGGCGGGGCTGTAGGGTCAGTGTTAGCGGCCTTCAGGTTCTAGGGCAACAGAGAACAGCAGTTAGGAATGGCAGGATGGTGACCCTTGCCAGCTGCCTGGGTTCTGGTAAATCAGTGCACCTGCTGAACCTCAATACCCACCCCTCCACCTCCACCCCAGCATGGCCTCTGCCCCCAAGGCTTTGAAAGTTGGAATTAATAGGAAGTATTTTACAAAGTGGCTCAGGGTAACCAAAACCAGTGGGCAAAGACCATGACTTTGAAGTTAGACAGATCAAGCCAGAAGACTACACACACCAGTTTTGAGACTGGGCAACCCTCTCAACTGCTCAATGTCCATTTCCTATCTCTAATACAGTGATGCCCATGGCTTTTGAGGAATTGAGTACATATAAAACTCATAGTAGGCTAATACCCAGCAATTGGACATGGTCTTTATATGTGCAAAATGTGGGGATTAAGATAGATCTCTGAGTTGGAGACCAGCCTGGTCTACAAGAGCTATTTCCAGGACAGCCTCCAAAGCCACAGAGAAACCCTGTCTCGAAGCCCCCCCCCAAAAAAAAAGACAATTTACAAACTATCTAGAAACTGTCCTCATCCAAGGAGAGGCTCAAAGCATCTTCTCTAAGCCAGCTACCCTGAGCAACATTTCCAGGTGTCAGCAACCATGTGTCATCTGATTCGAGCACCTGTGTGTCTGAAGCAGCACTCTTCCAAACAAAACTCAGGTAGAGAGGCTTGCTGCTAGACTACTTCTAATAGACAAGCAGGGCAAGAGGTCTGTTTCCATCTCTGCAGAAGACAGGTGGGTGGAAGTCAGGGCTGAGGCGCGCACGTGTGTGTGTGTGTGTGTGTGTGTGTGTGTGTGTGTGTGTGTACAAATCAGAAGACAACTTCTGGATTTGGGTACATGAGATCAATGGAGGTGCAGGCGTAGAGAGTGTGTGTGTAGGCTGCCAGAGGCTCCGGTGATCTTGAAAGTTCCCCAGAGGATTCCAGTGCCAGCCAAGTCTGGGGGCCTCTGTCAGTCCCCATCTATCCAATCCTTGAAGTAATCCACAACAGCTTCCACAACTTTTTCCACATCAGAATCTTATTTATTCCCGGTGGTAGTAGTAGCACATGTCTTTAATCCCATCACTCAGGAGGAGAGGTAGGCAGATCTCTGTGAGTTCAAGGTTAGCCTGGCCTACAGAACTGTCTTGAAACCCTGTCTTGAAAAAAGCAACAAACAAACAAAGGCAGCAGGTGATCTTTGCCATCTCTCTAACCCCAGGGACAGGGCTTCTCGGTAGCTTTGAAGCCTGTCCTAGAACTCGATCAGTAAGTAGATCAGGTTGGCCTTCTCTGCTCCCGAGTGCTGGGATTAAAGGTGTGCACCACTACTTCCCAGTTTACTTTCTGCTCTTTTTGAAGACTCAAGTTCAGTGCCTGGCACTCGTGGAATGGCTCACGACTGCCCATAGGTAACTCAAGTTCCAGGGGTTCTGTTGCCCTTTTTTGGACTCCATAAGCACACACACATGTGGTGCACATGCATACACTTAGGCACATGCATACACACACACACACAATCCAAACAAATCAATAAATCTAACAAGACTTTAAAAAAATATTTATTGATTTATTCATTATGCATGCAGTGTTCTGTCTGCATGTTTGCCTGCAGGCCAGAAGAGGGCACCAGATCTCATTACAGACGTTGTGAGCCACCAACCAGGTGGTTGGAGGAAATTGAACTCAGGATTTCTGGAAGGGCAGGCAATGCTCTTAACCTCCCTGCCATCTCCTAACCTTTTTTTTTTTTTTTTTTTTTTTAAAAAACAAACTTTTAAGTAGGTTAGAGAGATGGTTCTGAGGTTAAGAGCACTGGCTGCTCTTCCAGAGGTCCCAAGCTCAGCTGCCAGCACCCACATTCAGTGGATTACAACTGCTTGTCACTCCAGCTCCATCACATGTACATGTCCCTCCCCAAACACATACTCAATTTTAAAATGTATTGTTTATTATTATTGTTTTTTAATGTTTGTTTTGTTTTGTTTTAAAGACAGGGTATCACTATGTAGCTCTGGCTGTCCAGGCTGGTCTCAGAGATCTGCCTGCCTCTGCCTCCTGAGTACTGGAAGTAAAGGCGTAAGCCACCCCCCACCCCCTCCCAGCTAGAAACTACTTTTGTTTTTAAAGGGTATATTTATTTTATGTGCATTGGTGTCTTGCCTGCATGTATGTCTGTGTACCATGTGCATACAGAGCCCACAGAAGTCACAAAAGGGCCCTGGAGGCCCCAGAACTGGAGTTACAGAGAGTTGTCAGTCCCTATGTGGGTGCTGGGACTCAAACCCTAGTCCTCTGGAAGAGCAGCCAGTGCTCTTAACTGTTAAGCCTCTCCAGCTCCACTTACACAAACTTAAAATAAAATAAACATTTAAAAGATTTTTAAAAATTGTCCCCTGATCGTCATATGTGTACCATGGCAGACATAGCGCATAAACACATTAAACACATAAAACACAAACAAAATGTATAAGTATGAAATAAAATCGAAAAACCAAGAGGCTAGGAATAGTATTGAAAGCATTTAATTGTAGCCACTAGGGAGGGAGAGGCAGGAGACTCTCTGTGAGGTGGAGGCCAGCCTGTTCTATACCGAGAATTCCAGGACAGCCAGAACCTCATAGTGAAATCCTGTCTTAAAAACCAGACAAAGGCCTGAGCAATGGCTCAGCAGCAAAGAACACTCACTGGCTGCTCCTCCAGAGGAGGGGTTCAATCCCCAGCACCCACATGGGGGCTCACAACTGTCTGCAACTCCAGTCCCAGGGTATCCACCGTCTTCTAGCCTCTGGGGACACTGTACATATGTGGTTTACAGATTTGAATGCAGACAAAGCATCCATACATATAGTAAAACAAAAGAATTTAAAAAACAAGCAACAAAAAACAACAAACACACACAGAGAGGAAGAGAGAACCTTACACACCAAAACTCCAAATCAAACCCAGGTTGTCTGACTCCAGAATACTTTCTTAATAACTCAGTATTTGAACAAATGATGAAACTATCTCTACAAATTTGGAGTTTATGGAGGAGAAAGGCAAAGCCCATAGACACTCGAGTATTCAGAAGTCACACAGTTGGTGGGCAGAGCCAGGGTTTAAACTCAGAGTCAACACAGAATGCCCATGCTTGTCTTCCCACACTGCCTGCACCTGACTCAGGGCTGCTGTGGGCTAGTCAGTCTGCCATGCCTCACCTCCATGATGAAGTTGCCGATTTCATCTGGGTTGGCTGGCCGGGGACGGTACATGGGTGTGGGGATGAAGGTTGGTGCCACATCATTGCGGAGTACCACCTCAGGCCTGGCCTCTAGCCCCCGGTGGAGCTGGGTGATGTCATAGTCCTTTATGAAAACAAATGGAAGCGTTGGGTTGAGAATGTGCCACGCTCCCCACCAGTTACCCCTCTTACCCCTCTGATGCTCTGGAAGTGGCCAGAGATACCAAAAATCCCTTATTTCAACTGCCCCTCCCCTCCCTAATTTAAGGCAGACTTAGCTGGGGCAAAGAGATTGTGGTTAGACACCCTCCCAGGAGAGGGAGTTGGTGGCCAGTTCTGCATCAAGACTGATGCCTCTGCCAGGGCTAGTCAACATAGCTAACAGAAGTCATTGGGGGGCCCAAATACTTCCATCACGGGCCTTGGGAGCATCCATATCTGCCTCCTAAACCCTCTAGTGAAATACCTGGTCCTCCTCGCCACCACCCTCTTCACCATAATAGAAGACGTTGTCTCGGGTGTCATCTTCTGGGAGCAGAAGGGGCTCTTTGACCTTTCTCTTCTTTCTCACCAACAAGAGGAGCGCCAGCAGAAGGGCTGAAAGAGTAGAGAAACATGAGTACTCCCCCCCACACCATGAGGCAGCCGGCAAGGCCCTCAGCATAGTGCATTTATTTATGTATGGATTTTTCAGAGAGAGAGACTCATGGAGCCAGGATTAGTCTCACTGTCTAGATGAGACTAGTCTTGAACTGATCCCCTTGCGTGATGACTATTCCTGGTTGTCAATCTGACTACATTTAGACTAAAACCCAAGCATCTCAGTACACCCGAGAGGGATTTTTGTCTTAATTAAATCACTTGAAATGAGAAGCCCACTTTTTTGTTTGTTTGTTTGAGACAGGATTTCTGTGTGAAACAGTCCTGGCTGGCCTGGAACTCACAGAGATCTGCCTGCCTCTACCTCCTGAGTGCTGGGATTAAAGGCGTGGGCAACCACTGACCAGTAGGGAAGATGCATGTTTACTCCAGATCTTTTGAGGTGGGAAGATCCCCTTTAATCTGGACCATGTCTTCTACTGGCAGCCTAGATAACAGACATGGAGGAAGGAAGCTTACTCTCTTTGCCTGCTTGCTCTCACTCTGGCCCGCAAGTCCATTCCTTTACTGACATTCGAGCCTACTTCTTCAGGATTCTGGCACACACTGAAGACCAGCTGAGACATCCAGCCTCATGGACTGAACAACTACTGCATTCTTTTTTTTTTTTTTTAATTAATTTTTCTGCTGGATTCTTGAACCTTCCATTAGTAGACACCCAGTATTGGACTAGCTGGACCACAGTCTGTAATCCATTCTAATAAATCCTTTACTTATATTCATTCTATAAGTTCTGTTTCTCTAGAGAACCCTGATACTCTGCCTCCAAGACCTCCCGAGATGCTGGGATCACAGGAATGTGCTACCATATCCAGTTCCATTTAGATTTAGAGCACTCCAGTCTCTGTCCTTTATGCACATTCATAGCCTACCTTTAGGTCTCCACTTAATGTCACCTTTTCCTGAAGGTAGCACGACTCCAATTCTACCACCTGTACTCCTAGAGCACTTACTAAGTAAGACTTCCCACAATGGTGGAACTGAGGGGGCGCCTCCTGCTGGTTACTTTCCATGAGACTCTTAAGTCATTTGATATCCTCTAAGTTAGCCATAGACTTAAAGGTAAAATAATGTGATGTTGATATACCGTAGTAACTGATGTAGTTGCAAATGCTAAATTGGAATTTTAAGGAAAGGACCGGCTTCCAGTGACACAGCTAGAGAGACTGGCAAAGCGTTTGCCTGGGGACAGCTGGCAGCTAAGGTCAGGCTGTTCTCCTCAGCTGTCATGGGATAACCTCTCATCTCTGCTGTGGCAAACTCTGTTTGGGTTTTGTTATTATTATTACTACTATTATTAATAGGCACTGACAGAAGCATGGTCTCTTCAGATACACAACATAAACCTTGCTTTTGTTTTGTTTTGTTTTGTTTTGTTTTTGAGACAGGGTTTCTTTGTGGTTTTGGAGGCTATCCTGGAACTAGTTCTGTAGACCAGGCTGGTCTCGAACTCACAGAGATCCACCTGCCTAGTGCTGGGACTAAAGGCATGGGCCACCACCACCCATCTCAAACCTTGCTTTCTTTGGGAGGTCATGACTTCTCAGGATGCACATCCAGGAATGGACTAGATGCAATTTCTTTTCTTCTTATTTCCTCCCCTCTAGGTCTGGGGGAAGGCTAAAGAAGAATAGCCTACACACTTCTCCATTTGGCCTGGCCAGGCATATCTCTTCTCACAGCAAACTGACAAAGGAAACTGTATTTCCACATCCTCCTCCCCAACTCCCCACCATAGTCCAAACGCATTTCCCTTTTGTTTTTCTTTTCTAGATAGGGTCTTATAATTCACATTAGCCTTGAATTTATGATGTAACCAAAGATGACTCGAGCTACTTATTCTCCTGCCTCTGCTTCCCAAGTGCCAGGACTGCAGGTACTCAGCACCATGTCCAGTTTTTTATGTAGTTTGGGAGATATAGCCCAGGGGCTCACACATGTTAGGCAAGCACTCTCTACTAAAATCCAAGTTATTGTTGCATAGCTTGGTACTCACTCAATAAAGAAAGTTTTGTTCAACTAAGGCAACATGCTATCTTCTGCATTTCTATGTCAGAGTCTACAATCAAATATCAATACAGATAAATTCTTGTGAAGTCTACAGGAGTTTATACATTGTCAAGGCCCAGTTCTCTTAAAGCAGAGATTCCTGGTTCATTTCAACTTAGTCTGCATACATGGATGATGTGGAGGGTGGACTGTTTTATGAAGTCTTGCTTGTCCTTAACAATTTCTAAAATGTAGCTGGCGTTGGTGGCACACAGCTTTAGTCCCAGCACTCGGGAAGTAGAGGCAGGTGGATCTCTGTGAGTTCGAGGCCAGCCTTGTCTACAGAGCTAGTTCCAGAAAAGGCTCCAAAGCAATACAGAGAAACTCTGTCTTGAAAAACAAAAAACAAACAAACAAAACATTTCTAAAATGTGACCAGCACTAACATGATGTTAGTTTCAATTGCTGACACAACACAATCTTGAATGACCTAGGAAGAGAAACTCAAGGAAGGATAGCCTAGATCAAGCTTGCCTTTGGGCATGGCTGTGGGGGATTATCTTGACCTAGAAAGTGCTGCCCATTATGGGTGGTGCCATTTCTTAGACAGGAGATGCTGAACTGTAAGTGAGTGAAGAGAGTGAGCAGAAGTTTGCATGTATCCGGTCTCTCTGCCCCTTTATTTTTATTTTATGTGTATGGGTGCTTACATGGCTGGTGTCATGTACATGTCTGGTGCCCACAGTGGCCAGAAGAAGGTGTTAGGTCCCTTGGAACTGGGGTTGCAGATGATTACGAGCCACCATGTAGGTACTAGAATTGAACCCAGGTTCTCTAGAAGAGAGCAGCCAGTGCTCTTAACTGCTGAGCCATCTTTCTAGCCCTTTTCATCCCCTTTTTGAGATAGTCTCACTGTGAAGCTCTGGCTGGCTAAGAGCTTATGTAGACCAGGCTGCCTCAAACTGAGAGAGCCACCTGCTCCCCGAGTGCTGAGATAAAAGACATGTACCACCACTGCCTAGTCTAGAAACATCTATCTATCTATCTATCTATCTATCTATCTATCTATCTATCTATCTATCTACCCACCATTATTTTATTTATTTATTTTCTAAGACAAGTTTTCTCTGTGTAACAGCTCTGGCTATTCTGAAACTTGCTTTGTAGACCAGGCTGGTTTTGAACGTAAGAGATTATTAGCCTGCCTCTACCTCCAAAGTGCTGAAATAAAAGGTGTCGGCTACCACACCCAGCTATGTTATTTTTTAAGTTAACACATAAAGTAAGGGGTTTAGCATGTGTTGGTCTCTTTTCTTTCCCCACATAGTGCCCCTTCTGCTTTCTTATTACATGTAATCTACTATCTCTTTCCACTTCCTCCCCTTGGAATCCCCATTCTAGTTTCATACATATAAACACACACAAATATGCACATGCACATACAAATGTATTCACATATATAATTCTAAATCTGGGTACCATATGAGAGAGAAAACATGTGGTAGCATCTTCTTGAGTCTAGTTTACTTCATTTAGCATAATGACTTCCAATTGTATTAATTGTATTCATTTTCCTGTAACTGTCATCAAAGAAATTTGTTTTTAATAAAAAATTTCTGCTGTCTGGTACAGTGATTTTTTTTTTTTTTTTTTTTTTTTTTTTTTGAGACAGGGCTTCTCTGTGGCTTTGGAGCCTGTCCTGGAACTAGCTCTTGTAGACCAGGCTAGCCTCATACTCACAAAGATCTGCTTGCCTCTGTCTCCCAAGTGCTGGGACTAAAGGCGTGTGCCACCACTGCCCAGCTGGTCCAGTGATTCTTACTTACATTGTGGCATGTTTTAAAAGTCCCCAGGGCTTGTTAAACCATGGGGAACTAGGTCTTACTCCTAAGTTTCTGGATTAGCAGGTCTGCAGAATGGCCTGTTCTTTTAAAAGCCGGTTTATTGAGTATACTTGAAGGGACAGTCAGCTGGAGTAACAAGAGGTTGACTACTGAGAGTCTGCCTTTCTGCCAAATTCCTAGACTACCCAGAATTACTGCTTATGCCTCAAAATGACATGGCAGGAAGACATTACCCTGTCTTGTAAATATCTACTGATTAAATGATACTCCTAGAATTTAGAGTTTAAGAAATGGGTGAGTTGGGAAGGAAACAGACAGCTCAGTGGTTAAGAGCACTGGCTCCTCTTGCAGAATAGTGGGTTTGATCTCAAAGCTATCTATAACTCCATTCCCAGGCTATCTAAACCCATTATGGCTTGTACAGATACACATGCAATGCTGCAGTGCACATACATTCAGGCACAAGCATACACATAAAACTTTCTTAAAAAGAGAAAGAAATAGTTGAGGAATATTGGATATCCTCTTAGTCTCAGAAATTTTGAGAAAATTCAGGTCTCTTAACTACCCAGTTACACAATGGAAGCATATGATACTCACTCAGCAGAGCCAGGACAGCACCCAGGATGGGGAGGACGAAACCACCCTTCCAGGGGTCAGGGCAGGTCACCACGTGGCCGTGGCAGTCACACACTTTAGCCCTGATCATGGTTAGTTGTTCCCTGTTGCCATGGTCAGACAGAGAAAGGTACAGATCATATGTGTCTTGCTTCAGGAACTTCTTCAGGGACAAGGCCACGGTGTCTCCTGGAGAGATAGATAATTTATTAGTCTAGGGATGTCATATGTGGTGGACACTGGGTACCAGATGATAAAGGATTGAGAAGAGCCCCCACACAGATGAACCAGAGGCAGACTTTGTCTAAATGTGGCCCTGTGATAGAGTATTGCTCTGGGTTCAAGACCCAGAGCAAAAACAAAACAAAACAAAACAAAACAAACAAACAAACAAACAAACAAAAACCAAGATGTCTCCAAAACTGGCTAAAGTAAAATTTAACATTGTGAGAAAGAGTATTGGGCTACAAAAATTCCTTCATTTTTAGTTATCTTTCCTTTATCATCTTACTATCATTGTTGTGTCATTTTTGACGCAGAGGCATGTGTGTGGGTTGAGGCACATGTGTATTATGATGCACAGTGAAGAACAGAAGACAAACTTTTCGGGAGTCAGTCTCCTCCTTCCACCTCTGAGTTTTGGGGACCAAACTCAGGTCCACCAAGTTGTGCAACCCTTTTACCCTCTGAGAAATCTTGCTACCACACAAAATTAATTTATCTCTTTTCTCTTTGTAATGTATATGGGTATTTTACCTGCATGTATGTGTCTATACATCTGTGTACCATGTGTGTGTCTAATGCTCTTGGAGGCCAGAAGAGGGTGGTGCTGCATCCCCTGGAACTGTGGTTCACATGAACTGGTTACCTATCATTTTTGAGACAGGGTTTCTCTGTGTAGTCCTGGCTGTCCTGGAACTCACTCTGCAGAACAGGCTGGCCTCAAACTCACAGAGATCCACCACTTCTGCCTCCTGAGTGCTGGAATTAAGGATATAGGCTACAACTGTCCAGCCTGTTACCATCTTTAACCAAGTATTTTATTGTATGTTTATGAGTGTTTTGCCTGTGTGTACGTATGTGTATAATGTGTGTGCTTGGCACCCATGGAGGTCAGAAGAGGATGCCAGATTCCTGATGGTGAAGTTACAGATGGTTGTGGACTACCATGTGGGTGCTGGGAATTGGTCCTGGGTCCTCTACAAGAGCAACACATGCTCTTTTTTTTTTTTTTTTTAATAATTTTGAAATTTTACTTAATGTGTACAGGTGTTTTTCCTGCACATATATCTGTGTACCACATGCATACCTAGTGCTGTGGATACCAGAAAAGAACATCTGATCCCCTGGAACTGGAGTTGCAGGTGGTTACAAGTCACTACATGACTGAGACTGAACCAGTCTCTGGAAGGAAGGACAGCATCTCTCCAGCCCCTGAAACAGATGCTTGTAACTACTGAGACACCTCTCCAGCCCTGGCTACCTAATTTTTTTGTGTTTTTATTGTGGATATTGCTGTTTGCTTGCTCTTTTGAGACAGGGTCTCATTCATTATATAGCTTTAGAACTCACTAAGTAAATCAGGCTGGCCTTGAACCCACTAAAACCTGCTTGCTTTTGCTTCATGAATACTGGGATTAAGAACAATCTTGCCTCATCTTGTTTGTTATATTTTTGAAGACATCTTTTAGGGATCCTGAGGGATTTCAAAGGCTGATATAAAGCTAAGAAAGGGCACTTTATGGCCATTTTTGAGACCATTAATTCTGGGACCCACTCAGCTGAACCGGCAGCCTCCTGTTACAGCCACTGAGTTACCTTTCTCGCTGACTTCTGCTATCCAGTAGATGTCCGAATCATGTGTTAGCTGGGCCTGGAAAGGGGAGGAGTTGGGGGACAGGTCCTTGTCCGTGATGTTCAGTACTTGAGGCACAGGGCTCTGGTTACAGATGGTGATTTGGCGGGGTTCTGGGAGTGGGCCATGGTCGTTGATGTCGGTAAGTGTTAGCAGAAGGGTCCCAGTGCCAGTGGTGGGAGGGCTCCCTGTTGATAATGACACACATAACCTTTCAGCTTCTGTTCTTGTTCTTAGTTGATGAATGAACCAATGCGAAGTTCTCTAAAGGCCTACTCAATGAGCCTCCAAGTAGCTCCTGGTTACCACACCCTGCTATCCCCTCCTATTGCAGATCAAATTGGCAATGGCAAATCCATGACAATCATACCATAATTCTAATTTGTGTCTACAGCAGACATTACTAACAAATCACAGTGCAGCAAAAGCTACTACATTCAGACAGTCATTATAATCGATCCCAGAGTAAAACCTACTTGCGACCTTGAGCTAGTACAGTTGTCTACTGATAGCTTCAAGAAACCTGAAGCTTCAGAGAAACCTGCCTCAAGCCCTTGGTTCACTAAATGTCAAAAGATGGCATAATAATATAATCCCCCTTGGTTATGGTCAACACCACTAATCACTTGTATTCCCAGCCGTCATTGTCAGTCAACTATCAGTAGAGACTGACAGGCCAATTCAGTGAACTAAAAACAAGCTGAAAAGGGAGTCCTCAGTACTTTGCCTATCTCTTGGGAGTCAGAAAAATTAGGATCATAGCAGTCAGGCCTTTAAATCCAGACTGGTTTGTCAATCCCCTCCCTCCTACCATCTCCTGCTAAGGAGGGAATATGCTATGTCATATGCCTATGGTACCACAGGCCTGCCTGTGGAAGGACTCGGTTAAAGCTCTCACCATTGTCTGTGGCCAAAACCATGACTTCATAGATGTTGTTCTTCACAAACCGCTCGTCCTCACGATCTAAGATGCCTGCAGCCGTGACCTGACCACTGTCTGGGTCCATGGCTAGCCAGCCAGCTGGGTCTCTCAAGATGTGGTAGCTGGACAGAAAGTTGAGAAGGGTCACAGCTAGCATAGGTAGGATTCTACTGTTATCATTTAGAGCCTCTTCAGACCAACCGTAGAGCCTTCAGCCTTGAGGATGGCAGGAAGGAGGGGTCAGGCACAAGGATGTCAGTGTCAGTATTGACCAAGTTTTACAGTGAATGGAACAAGCCACCCAAGAGTACCTATGTACTTGGCTGACCTGGTGCCTAGGTCCCAGGTACCTGATCTTCTGATCCTCCTTGTCTGGGTCCTGTGCAGTATAGACGCAAACCAACTCTCCAATAGAGATACCCTCCTGGGCCTCGATGACTTTGGAAGGTGGGACAAACACAGGGGCCTCATTGACATCTTCCACATGGACCACTATGGTAGCAGTGGCAGTCGGGAGCTTCACCACAAAGGGAGCCTTGTTGGTCACCTCTATGTATAGGGTATGTTGATTCTGAGCCTCAAAATCCAAGCCCTAGGAGAGAAGAGGAAGCCGAGGCAGCATTTTGTGAGGTGGCCTGTGGACACCAGAAGGGTCACAGTGAAGGGTTCTGGCCAGCAACAATCCTGCCACCTGCTACTCCATGTTCCCCCAAAGCCCCTGTGTTTCTAAGGGGAAACCTACTGGGGTCTCTCAGACCACCCCAATGGCTTAGTGAGGCCTAGAAGGTTCATTCCCAATGGGATGGTACTGTTCCCTAGGACAGCTGAGAAGCTGTGGGGAATGTTAGTTGTGACTAGGGTGCCTCCAGTAACTATCCTGGGTAGGATGCTGCACCACACCAATGTTATGGACAAAGAACCACCTCTGTGTCTCTTGTGACTTGCCAATGTCCCCATAGTCACTCATATACTCACTGGAGTGAGAAACCTGTTTATAATTAGAGCCAAGAATGTGTTTAATATATAAAGCAAGCTTTGGTGTGGTTTTAATATAGACTGAGTTCTCAAGGAATGCAGCTTCTGAAAGGGGCTTGTAATTTAATTTGTTCAGGATGTTTTTAGTTGTTTATTCACTGTTCTGAATACCAGTGGGGGTAATTCGTCACTAGTCCAACACACAGGGTCCAATGCACTTGGAATGTTCTACAAACAAATACAAGTTATCTGACCACTTCAGTGTCGTTCTGGTATGGCTATGCTCAAACACAGCTCACCTATCAAAATATCTAGGAATCTTTCCTTTTATTTTATAATTCTCTTCCTATATATACTATAGTATCATAATATATATATATAAAACATTTTTCTTTCTCCTCCTATTTATTTATTTAGACAGGGTTTTACTACATAATCTTGACTGTCTTGGAATTTTTATTTGCTTGTTTGTTGTTTTTCAAGAAAGTGTTTCTCTGTATAGTCTTGGCTGTTCTGGAACTCACTCTGTAGACCAGGCTTCCCTTAAACTCACAGAGATCCATCTGCCTCTGTCTCCCAAATGCTGGGATTAAAGACATGGGCCATCACCATTCAGCTTTGTCTGGAACTCTTAACTATTGATATTGAGCTGTCTTGAAATCTCTAGCCTGGAATTCAGTAATTCAATATACAAGATAAGGCTGTCTTTGAATTTAGAGATCAAAGGTCTCTTGGGATTAAAGGTATGCACCACCTAGCTTTAAGTTTTCTTTTCTTTTTCTCTTTTTTTTTTTTTGCATTTTACTTCTAATTTAATACCAGCTTTAGTCAAGAGTTTTTTTTGTTTTGTTTTTTAACTTTTTGTTTCATGTGCATTGGTGTTTTACCTGCATTTATGTCTACGTGAGGGTGTCAGACAACCTGGAACTGGAGTTAGATGTGAGCTACCATGTGGGTGCTGGGAATTGAACCTGGTTCATTTTTTTTGGTGCTGCTAGGAATCAAACCCAGGACCTTGCACATACGAAGCAAATAATCTATCATTGAGCCAGAACCCCAGTCTATTTTTCTGGAAAGTACTAAGTTGGCTAAATTGTGTTATATATGAACTTCATTCTGTAACATAAGAGGTGTTACTTCAATGAATATTTCAAAAGAATGTATCTGTCCATCACATGCAAGTGTGTGTCTTTGCATGCAGGTGCAGGGACCCACCACATGCAAGTGTGTATATCTTGCATGCAGGTGCAGGTGCCCATTGCATGCAAATGTGTGTCTAGAATGCACATGAAGAGGCTAGAGGTCAATGTCTGGTATCTCCCTCTATCTCTCTCCACTTAATTTTTTGAGACAGGTCCCTAACTGAACCCAGAGCTTAGGGGAAAAAAAAGAAAAAGAATGTATTTGAAATAGCCTTTGTTCATATATTTACTTATTTGCTTTAAGGCGAGGGTGGAATGGCCTGCTATGTAGACCAGGTTGGCCACAGTAATCTCCCTGCCTCTGCCTCTCCAATACTGGGATTACAGGTATGTACTACTGTGCCTCCAGGAGGTAGCTCTAACAACTGCTTCTCACACTAAGTCATTCTCTACTGTGAACTAGAAGGACAAAGCAAAGACAAATCAAGACTCTTTTTCTATTTTCTTTGAGATAGGGTCTTGCTGTGTAGCCCAGGCTGGCCTGTACCTTCCAAGTGCTAGTAAGTAATTGTGTCACCATACCTAAATCAGGCCTACATTTTTTTATGGTGCTGAAACCTAGGATCAAACCAGAGACCATTATTGGTTCATTCATGTTTTTTTTTTTTTTTTTTTTTTTTTTTTGACACAGGATTTCTCTATGTAGCCCTGGCTGTCCTGAAACTAGCTCTTGTAGATGAAATTGGCCTGGAACTCACAGAGATATGCCTGTATCTGTCTCCCAAGTGCTGGGACCACAGGCATGCACCACCATTGCCTGGCTAGGCCCATATTTTTGGACCATCAATTATTACCTTTTTTGTTGAACTAGTTTCACTGTATAGCTCAGGTTAGTCTTGAACTCACAAGGTAAACCATGCTGGCCTTGAGTTAAGGATCCTCTTAAATGTTGGAATTACAGACACATAACACCATGTCACATGCTTGTCTCTTAAAGGCTCAATTTTGTTCAAGTATTTACTTATTTAGGTTGCTTAGTAGCTCAGGCTGGTCTCAGATTAGCTACATAGCTGAGAATGAACCTGAACTCCTGGCCTTCCTGACTCAATGTCCCAACTGTGGGATCACAGGTGTGAACTACCCTGTTCTGTTCCCAAAGACTTTTAGGTCTAACCTTACCCTATATACAAATAAAAACAAGGCTGTATAAGAAAAAGGCCCTGAGCTTCATCTCCAGTACCACCATACTCTCCCAACCCCCAAAACAAAATCCACAGTCAGACCCTATTTCAAAACCTAAATAAGGGGTTCTCAGAGCAAGAGCAAGGGGACAGTACAGGGGCCACTGTCCTGGTGAAGTTCCCAGTGAACAGCCCAAGGGAAGTGGCCTGAGGCAGGAGGTGTCCCTTTGCCCTAGAAGCCCAAACAGACCTACCTTCTTGGTTGTCAGGATGCCTTGGTTGGTCTCTGGGTGAGTGATGATGGTAAAATGGTCCCCATCATCACCTCCCACGATTTGGTAGGTGGCAAGCCATGCCGGTGAGTCAGGGACATCCAGATCAGTCACTGTTAAACGCTGCACCTCATGGTCCACTGCGTTCTCAGGCACCCAGGCCTCATACTGTAGAGGGAACACAGTGTAATTGGAGCAGAGAAAGGAGGCATCCCGACTAGCTGCTCCACTCTTCATCAGCTGGGAATCCTCAGTCTGCTGCTGGGAAGCCCCACAGCCTTTTCACATTTATGGACCACCAACCCATAGAGATTTTCAGGATACACAGGCACAGAGAGAATCCCAAGCATCAGCACAGATGTGGAGACAAGGCCACACACACTCTGGATCCACTTTCCTTCTCCATGAGGGCCTGAAGCTCAGGACTCTCTCAGGCTGGGTGCCCAAGCCCCTACTGTGCATAGCCACCCACTCTAGGGCAGAGACCAGTGCCTTATTGTGCTGGAGGACTGGCCAGGAAGTTTGGGTGCAGGTAACAAAGGACAGGGAGTTAGCTTTAAGTTTTAGGTTTTTGGAGATAGGGTTTCTCTGTGTAGCCTTGGCTGTCCTGGAACTCACTCTATAGACCAGGCTGGTCTGGAACTCATGAAGTTCTGCCTGTCTCTGCCTCCCGAGTGATGGGATTAAGCTCAGGTGGAGACACACACCTTTAATCCCAGCACTCGGGAGGCAGAGACAGGCAGAACTCCATGAGTTCCAGGCCAGCCTGGTCTACAGAGCTAGTTCCAGGACAGGCTCCAAAGCAATACATAGAAACACTGTCTCCGACACACAAAAAAAGTGTGATATGGAGTTGAATATGACTCTGAACTACTGATCCTCCTGTCTTGTATTTACCTACCAAATACAGTAATTACAAGTACCTAAGTCTTCAGGACTGTGTGTGTGTGTGTGTATGTGCGCGTGCGCGCACACACACATTCATGTGTTTGCAGGGGTGAGAGGTCACCTTTAGGTATTGCTCCCCAGAGTTGTCCACCTTGTTTCCCGAGAAAGCCAGGTAGCCCCAGGAATTTTATCTCCACCTCTCCAATGACCTGGCTTTTTACTCAGGTCTCCATGTTTGCACAGCCAAACTGAGCCATCTCCACAGGGCAAGTTTTTGATGAGTCCAAGGCTAGAGATTGTGTACAAATGCAGGGGAGTATGTGGCACTTCAACTGATGATGTTTTTTTCCCTTTTAATTTTTGTATTACATTTATGTATGGGGTGGGAGGGGTGCATGTGTGTGGTAAGCTTGTGGAAGTCAAAGGACAGGGCAAGTTCTCTCCTTCCACCATGGGGGTCCTGGGATCAAACAAGTCATTTGTTGTATTCCTCCAGTCTGGCATTGAGTTTTCTGTCCCAGAAGCTGTGTAAGTTTATGGGCAAGTATAGACATGAGGTGCGCAAGTTTTCACATGACATCAAGCCCCGTGCGACCAGTAGTCTGGACATGATCTGTAAACAGATCATTACACCAAAAATTCAGAACAATCTGCATTTCATAGATTAAGAAAGTGGGCACAGAGAGGTTACACAGCCGGTAAGTGACAGACTTGGGACTTGGTTGGTTTTGGAGAAGCAGCCAACCTCAGTCCTTTATGTGATGAGGAATGCAGGAAGAAGTTACCTTCTGTGGCTCAAACTCGGGAGCATTGTCATTGGCATCAAGGATTTCCACTATGGCCACTGCTGTGGTGGTAGAGCCCTCACCATCCATGTCTGTGGCCTGGAGGATCAATGTGTACTCGGGGACTTTCTGGAGAGAAAGAAGCAAAGAGGAAGTCTATTCTGAGTACAATGTGAGGGGTTGCTCACATGGACAGCAAGGAACTGCCTTGGGGATATGGAGGCAGGAGCCCCTGGGGCTGTGGAGGCAGGAGAGAGTCCTCCCTTTCACCATTGTTCAGTTCCTAGGCCCACCCCTCACCCACTTCCAGGGAATGAACAAATATACATATGATGGGGTCAGGGGTGCAGGGTCGGAGTGTCATCTCCAACACCTCGCCCGTGGAAGCCCGAGCACTGCCCAGCCCTCAGCTGTTCCACACAGGGGCTTGGAACAAGGATCTAGGCAAAGATATTAATTAGGAAACAGAAGGTAATTCCAATATCCAAGGAGCTATTTCTACTTTGTGGCACACAAGGGACAAATCTGGGCAACATGTAAACTAAATGAGCCATTCGGACAGGAAATGAGAACTGCTCAAAAGCCTGCATTTTACAGCTGCCTCCTCACCCCCAGGGGATCCAGCCAGCAGGTTAGGCAGCAGGCCACTAGCCCAAAGATCTGTGGGTCAGGAAAAGTAAGAGCAGCAGCAGCCAACACAAGGCAGCTGAGCCAGGTCTCTACTTCCTTGCCTTGACCCAGGGATTCTGAGTCAGGCTTTGGCACACAGTACACTCCCAAAGGCCACTCACCTCCCGGTCCAGGCCACTGGAGATGACACTAATGGCCCCAGTGCTTCTGTGGATGGTGAACATGAGGTCATGTGGTTCTTTTGGTTCCTGGCTATGGATGGAGTAAGCCACCACTCCATTGTAAGTGTTGATGGCATCATCCTCATCTGTGGCTGTTACCTGCATCACCGAAGTGCCTGCAGGGGGAGGGGACCACTGAGTTCCTTTCCCTCTCAGCCTGGTGCCAGCCTCGCCTACTCCAGAACCCCATGAAGTTCTGCCCTGCACATCAGAAGGATCTCTCCCCTGATTAGTGGCAGCCAGCTTCCTGGAACCCACCTGCCATCATGCCCTTCTTTCCTGGGAAGTGGGCCCTCACCTCAGTTTAGGCTGGTCACAGCCATTGGGGACAAATCTTATACCTCCCATTCTTCCAGCCACAGCTGTGATACTGGTAGTGACTTCTGATAAATTTGGAGGAAGTTTTGTTGCTTTGTTTTTAAATAATGTATTCATAGCCAGTGACTCAAGCTTATAACCCAGAACTTAGGGAGGTTGAGGCAGGAGGACTACCCATGTGTTCAAGTCTTGACCACAGAGTCAAGACCCTGTGTCAAACAAATGGTAAATTAGCATGCTGTTCTTCAGCCTCCTGCTAAATGTAATGGCTATAGTTCCATCTGCCATAAGAGCTAACCTAGGAACAGTAGAATAATAAGGTAAGACAGAAAACTTAGACCTTTAACAAAGCCCCATTGCCACCTCGGTATAAGGAAAGGAAAAAGCAAAATTTTCATCTTGCTAAGACTGTTTAGGCCAGTCTGATCTACATAACAAGTTCCAGGCCACAGAGGCTACATAGTTAGACCATGTTCCAAACAAACTGATAATACAACAACGACAAAAAGACTTTTAGAAGCTGGGCATGGTGGTTTATGCCTGTAACCCCAGCACTCAGGGGGCAGAGGCAGGTGGCTTTCTGAGTCCAAGGGCAGCCTGATCTACATGGTGAGTTTTAAGCCAACATTTTTATCAGTGTTGTGCAAGCTTGTGCTCAGGAGGCTAAAGCAGGAGTATCACAAGTTTGAGGCTAGGCTACATGGGGAGATCTTGTCTTAAAAAAAAAAATCAAAACAAGTAAATAAAAACAACCAAATATTTTAATGGTGGGAATTTCTGTTATTGGTAATCTCTGATCAACTCATCTCTGAAACTCTCAGCCAGAAGGCCAAGAGGTGATGAGTGCAGACTACTCCAAACAAGAAGGGAACCCCCTCCCTATTCCCAGCACCTGTCACTGAACTTAGGAACATGCATCTATTCCCTCGTCTTCTATTCCTCTCCTCCCTAGTGATGGTAACTTATTTTTGCTTCTATACGTCACATACTAACACCCCCTAGTCCTGGCTGCTTGCCCTGTGGCTGCAGAACTCCCGGCTGGGAGCTCCACAGTATGTAGAAGTACATACATGATGCATATGCCCTTTTTCTCTTTTGTGTGGTGCTGGTACCCAGAGCCTATCATAGAGCCAGTGTGTGTTCTACCCATGAGCTACACCCTCAGTGGCATGTTTGTTTCTAAACTTCCTAATATTTCAGGGTTGAATATTATTATATTCAAGGATTGAAGCTCAGAGGTACAGATATGCCCAAGGTCATAGCCAATAAAGAGGCGAAATCCAGACTTAACTCCTCTGAGTCCCTGCAGCTCCTAAGTCTGGCTGAGCCCTGAGCTTCTGGGGAGTTCTCAAATGTGAATACCAGAGCTCTACTACAGGGAAGGCTTGATCATGGAGTAGATGGACAGTGTGATGAGGGACTCTGACACACAACCATTAATTTCTGGGCTGACCTCCTGAAGCTGATCCCTGACTAGATCTGGACCCAGCTGGCCCAGAGTAGCCCCTCCCCAGTCTTACCAGGTGTTGCCCCCTCAGAAACCCTCCCTCTGAAGGTCTCCTGAGTGAACTTGGGCTTGTTGTCATTCTGGTCTGTCACGATGATGGAGATGTTCATGGGCTCCTCCACAGAGGCACCGTTCTCAGACACTGCATGGCCAGAAAGCTGTAGGCACAGAGTTCTAGGGTCAGCTGGTGTTCCCTCCTCACCAGGACTTGGGTCTACCCCAAAAAAGACTTCTGCCTGGGGTCTAAAGGCTACTTACCTCATACTTGGCAATCTTCTCCCTGTCCAGCGGCATAGTCAACAGTAACCAGCCTGTCTCCTTCTCTATGGTGAAGACGCCCTCAGGGGGACTGTCTGCTCCAGGCCCCGTGATGCTGTAGAAAATCTTGGTGCCTCTGTCCTTATTAGATTTGAGCTGGAAACAAACAAACAAAATGACAGCTGACAAAGTGACAGGTGCCTCATTTGGTAGCAAGGAGCTTCCTGCAGCCCCTTGAACAGCAACAAGAAGCCTTTCTACTTAGGTCCTCAGACAATAAATCCTGCAGACATCAGTGTTGCCCAAGCAGAAGGCACAGTCATACCTGATTCAGTCTCTGAGGGAAAGGACCCTTGCCATTCTCGGGGACTGATATTGGCGGCATCACCCACTCTCTCTTGTGTCTTCGTAAGATGCGTTTGGGTAGGGAGCTCACTGCAGCCTTTGCTCCCTGCAAGGAAGGATATGAAGGAGTCAGGTGTGGTGACATATACCTGTAATCTCAGAGCCCAGGAGGCTCAGGCAAGGATCAGGAATTAAAGGTCATCCTCAGCTACCTGGCAATTTGAGGACAGCCTAAACCCTGTGAGACCCTATGTCAAAAAACAAAAACAACTCCCCCCAAAAAAACAAAAAAGAAAAAGTCTATTTTTTATTTGTATATACACACGGAATAATTTTTCTAAATGTTTATGACATACAGAAGGAAACTGAAGGGTGAGAGCCTGCTCACAGAGGTTATCTGTGTCTTCTCAAGAAGGGTGGGCAGGGATATAAGCAGACGGAGAGAAAGATTTTCTGTTATACGGCTTTAAATATTTTTGTTTTGAACATCTGACTGTTCAAAAAACTAAAATGCACTAGGAAGCTGGGTTACCTTGGCTCACGCCTTTAATCCCAGCAGTTGGGAGGCAGAAGCAGGTGGATCTCTGTGAGTTCCAGGCCAGCCTGGTTTACAGAAGTGAGTTCTAGGACAGGTAGAGCCACATAGAGAAGACACCAGGAAGAATGGCTAAGTGCCTCTTCTCTGCCTTGTGGGCTCTCTCTCTAGTGCCCCCCCTACTGGGAAGCTTCAGTCACCTCCACGCTCCCATTAGCAGTGGATGCTCACAACTGATTGGCAAAGGTGGGGGGGGGTGTTAAGGTTTTACTTATCGAGCACTACTATAGCAATCAGGGACTCTGGCCAGCAGTAATTTGAACACAGCACCTTCTTTTTGCCCTCAAGACAGACATGGCATTTTACCTGGACTGTCCCACTGGTCAGCACAGTGACTTCTTCTCCATGCACCGCACCGTGCATCTCAGGTCCAGTGCTTCCAGTCAGTGCTAATGTGAGGAAGAGATAAGGAGGGAATTGAAAACAGTCCCCGACTAGACTCAGGACTACCAAGAGGTGGCACCTGAGGATATTCTCTTTGTCCAGGGTGTGGTTACAAGTCTCAGGTGACCTTTCTACAAGTAGTCTTACCACCATTTTAAGCATTGCTTTTCCCATTTGTATGTGGATGAGTATATGCCACACATGTGCAGGGGCCTGTGATGGCCAGGAGAGAGTCCGATGCCCTGGAACTGGAGTTCCAGGTGCTTGTGAGCCCCCGATGGGAGTGTAGGGAACTGAACTCAGGCCTTCTGGAAGAAGGGCGGTACATGCCCTTAACCCCTGAGCCATCTCTCCAGGCCCTACATTTGGTTTGGCGGAGGGAGGACCACCTCACCATCAGTTTGTGTGCCCAGCTCCTTTGTTCACCAGGCTGGAGATCCAAGGTTGAGGGCATTCATGACATTAGTTGCATGCAGGTAGCCTTATTGAGTTACAGCTAAAGGAAGATGATTTTCTGGAAGCTATCTACACAGAATAGGCATCCAAAGATTCGACACTGCTACTCACAGACACTTTCTGCAACCTCTAGTAATTTAAGTTTGTCACACTTCTTTTGAATTCTACCTGAAAGGCTACTGCCCCCTCCCCTGCCAAAGTTTTATTTATTCTACATGAGTGCTTTGCCTGCTTGTATCTCTGTGTACCAAAGAGGCAAGAAGAGGGGACTGGATTCCTCTGCAACTGAAGTTACAGGTGGTTGTGAACCACCACAAGGTTGCTGGGAGTTGAACTTGGGTCCTTTGGAAGAGTAGACAGTTCTCTTAACCACTAAGCCATCTCTCTGGCAACCGGAGTTACTGGCTACAAGTCACCAGCATAATTCTAAGCTAGCTCTTAGCCCCAACCCTTTTACCTTGTGTTGCCAGGGGGCAAGCTCAGGGCTAGGCAGGAGTTTTGGTATGAAGTTGCACATCCAGAGGGAGGATAGGGAGAAACCAGACACCTGGCATGCATGGCTGGTGGGAACGTGAAAGTGAACAGCCACCGTGTGAGCCTGGTAGTGGGGCTGGAGAGCTGGTCAGCACTTAAGAGTGCTGGCTGCTCTTTCAGAGGACTGGGTTCCATTCCAAGCACCCACCTGATGGCTTTATAACATCTGTAACTCTAGTTCTAGGAGATCTGACAGCCTCTTCTGGCCTCCATGGACACCAAGTATACATGTGGTGCACAGACATACGTGTAGACAAAACACCCATACAGATTAGATAATAAACTTTGAAGAGAATTAAAATGTATTTACAGGCTGGACAAGTAGCTCAGGAGTAGAGTGCTGTCTCACATATACAAAGTCCTGAGTTCAATCTCCAGCACTTTTTCCTTTAAACAAAAAGTGCATGATACTGCTACACTGCTACAACTGAAAATGGTAGGTGTCCATGAAAGCTGCTTGGACAGAAACACTGTGGTGTCATCACATTTGGAATGACTCAACTGCAAGGACATGCCACAAGGTGGGGGGGGGGGTTTCAAGGGGCAGAAGACTGAGCAGCAAAGCCAGAAAGAAGGCAGGATGCATGCTTGTGGGGGAAGAACCTCCCGTCCCCTCCCCCAAACAGCCAAAGCTTATAGTTGAGACAGACCCTGTAATAAAAGACAGAGTAAGAGGAGAAAAACAAGCTTATTAACGTATTCAGTATGTGTCACATGGGCAAAGCCTCCGTGTGGCTTAGAAGAACTTTACATGCCTTCCTCAACAATGAACAGTGCAGTTCAAAGTGACGAGACAAAGGGAAGCACTTACAGAGGCAGGAAACTGTGGATGTAAATCCAGGGAGCAAACTGATGCAGAGGTTTCTTTACTGACAGAGTGGCTTTTAGACAGGAGAATTTATAGCCTGCTAGGGGGAAAGCTGGGAGGGCAGAAGGAGCCTCCTCCCTTTTCTGCTCTAACCTGACCATTCTCCAGCCCCTACATTTGCATCTGTATCCATTCATCCATCCTTATTTTTTTTGTGCTAGGTACTGAATCCAGGCCTTGCAGCCACTGTCTATATTTTCCCTTACCTTCTTTCTTTCTTTCTTCGTCTTCTTTTTTTTTTTTTTAAGGCAAAGTTGTCCTATACAGCTTTGTAGACCAGGCTGGTCTTGAACTCAGAGAGTTGTTGTCCTAGGAGCACTGAGATTAAATGTGTATACCATCATGCCTGGCTCTTTTAGTATTTTTTCTTTTGGTATTTGTTAATTGCCTCTTTGCCCAAAAGTATTTATATACACAAGGCATTTTCTGGGGCAACATATTTCAGTTTCTGTAGTATGATTCTACCGTGTGAAGCTGGGAACATGGCAGAGCTTATGGAGGTGGATGAAGTCAGTAGAAGGATCAGCAGGGCTTAACAACCGTTACAAGTCACCTGCAGTCCACAGAGTCCAGTGCAGTTTTCAGGAGCCCCAGAGCCCCCAGATCCAGGCAGGATCCTCCTGGAAAGCTGGAATGAACGAGTGGGAAAGCAAAGATTGCTTAGAGGTGGCCTTGCCTCCATGACAATACCCTCTCTGAGGAGTCCTGGGCTAACACACTTGGCTTGGAGGAGAAAGGGAAGAAAGGAGTCAGGCGTGATTCTATTCCACAGGGATCCAGGACCCTAGGAAACATGAAGTGGTCCTATCTTTTATTCTATTGCATACCTTTGTAGGCTCTTCTGAGAAATTTTGCATCTCCTTAATCCTAGACAGACCAGGATTGACAGATATAAGACAAATACTAAATCTTCTTAAATATTGGCATGTACCATCATGTCCTCCAGCTCATAGTTTGTTATTTCACCTTCATGAAGCAACTTATGAGAAACATTTTAATGCCCATTTTTGGGACTTGGAAACTGAGACGTTAAACAAATTCATTAACTATGCAATGAAAATGCTAGTAGTTCCCAGACCTATCTGAAACCTGAGTCTTTTCCAAAACCACCTCAGTCACAATGACTTTTTCACCTGAGAGTTTTCCCATTTCCCCTTATTCCTCATCTACAGAAATAGCAGACATAAGTTTTGTTTGTTTGTTTTGGCTTTTCGAGACAGGGTTTCTCTATATTGCTTTGGAGCCTGTCCTGGAACTTGCTCTGTAGACCAGGCTGGCCTGGAATTCAGATATTCACCTGCCTCTGCCTGGGATTAAAGACGTGTGTCATCAACGCCTGGCTCAGACATAAGTTTTTAAGCCAGTTTTTTACCTTATGTGTAAGGCTGTTTTGCCTGTATGTATGTTAGTACACCACACATGTGCAGTGTTGGGGAGGCCAGAAGAGAGCATCAGATCTCCTAGACTAGAGTTATAGGTGATTGCAAGCTGCCCAGTGTGGGTGCTGGGAACCAGACATGGGTCCTTAGCAAGAGCGTTGTATGCTCTTAACCACAGAGCCATCTCCGTAGACATCTATTATTCTTATTTTTAAAAATTTGTTAGTTGTAAGCATCAATGTCTTGATGCAGAACTTGGATTAATTTATTAGAAGCTTAGATTTGGAACACCACCTTTCAACTTCACAGAACCATCACAAACACCACACAAATCAAAACTCCAAAACATGACTCCATCAACCACACACAGCTCCATCTAGCACTCACCAAGGGGAAACTGATCTCCAAGGTGAGATGACTTGCCTAAATCCATACTGCTAAAGAGCAGAATTAGAGTCAGAACCCAGGCATGGACAGAGTCGAAAGTCAGATTCTTCAGCAAGGCATTCATTCAAAAACTGCCTTGGGGTAACCCGTGCATCTGTGACATAACCTAGATACCACTCGAAAAGTGCTTATCCACAAGTATGTCTGAATTCCTTCCTACAGGGTGCTCCAAAGTCACTTTTCTCGGCCATCTACACCATTCATAAACTAATCAACAATGCATGGCCGAGACAGAGACAGGACAGAGACAGCCTAGATGCGCATCACCCATGCAACGAAATACCAACCAGATGTTATGAAAATGGCTGGCAGGGATCTAGCTCAGGGGTAAGTGCTCAAAAAAATAAGCTCTAAGAGATGTAAGGGTGTCCTTATTCTGAGCCTATGAGACAATCCCATATAATGTTAATAAATTTTAAAGGCAGAGTGTGATCTGTTTTCCCACTAATTTGTTCATCTTTGTACTTTATTATATATATATATATATATATTTTTTTTTTTTTTTTGTGACAATGAGGATTGACCAGGACCTTACCAGGCAAAAACTCTGCCCATGAGCTACACCCCTGGTCCATATGCATGCTTTAAAAACTACATTTGAGGGCTGGAGAAATGGTTCAGTGGTTACAAGCACTTTCTGATTGATCAAAGGAACGGAGTTCAGATACCAGCAGCTAAGTCAGGAGGTTCACAAACATATGTAACTCCAGCTCTTGATGGGAGCTGATGCCCTCTTCCGCCCCCCCCCCCATAAATAAAATGGAAAAACAACTATAAAACACTGACACTAATATCTCTGAAAAGCAATTAAAAAAAAAAAAAAAAAAAAAAAAAGGATCCTAGGCGAAGAACCCTGCAGCTAGGACAAAGATGACTATCATAGCCCTTTCTGGAGTCCCATGGTTACTAGCTGTATTGTTCAAAACACTGACTTAAAACACTATGTCACATGCCTATAACCCCAGAATGTGGGAGGCAGGAGCAGGATGATCAGGAGTTTACTGTCTTTGTCAGCTGGAGTTTGACGCCATCCTTGGCTATATGAGCTCCTATCTCAAAATGATATAAGAAACACAACAGTCAATTTCTTTTCCATTCTTGAACTAAAAGAGGCTCTAGCTAGCACCAATGTGCCAGTGATTTCTTTTCATTCTGTCCAGGAGCTCTCCTACTCTATCTTTTCAGGTTACCCAGTAGGGAACGAATGACTTCCCCAATACTCACAGGCCTTAAGCCCTTTCCCAACTCTAAAATACACCATACTGGCAAGGAGCCAGTAACCCAGCAAAACCTCCTCCTATTATCTAAATTACTCCCATTACTCCCAAAGGAGTGCCAGCACACCCTGCTGCTCTGTCTCCTGGCACTTCCCACTAGTACATGGTACTGGATGTTAGCGTCTCAGTATCTAGGCTGTCCATCTATTCTCAGAGGGGACAGTGCCAACAATCAAACAGCCAGCAGTCACGTATTAATGGGTGTCTTGGCCTCCCCTGCAGGCTGCATATTCCAGACATATGAGCTCCAACCCACGTTCAGCAGGAAGCAGAATACAACCAAGGGGCAGGAGTTCAGGCAGGCAAGGACATGCTTCAAACACCCACTCTGCTGGAAACACTCAGCTAAGTGCTTTCTTTCCCAGTCCTGGGAAATAATATCACCTGCAAGGTAGGTATTACAGGTTCCAACCCAGCGACTAAGTAAATAAGAGGTTGTAGGAGGTAAAGGGATGGAGGCTGCCTTGAACTGCCCCAGGAAACAGCTTCAGAGAGAGAAAATCCCAAGAGCTAGAAGCCAGCAGGCTCAGACTTTAAATCTTGGAGGCAGTCAGTGAAGATTAGAGGTCCAGCAGACTTGGGCTGTCAACTGTATGCCCAAGAAATGGTGTGAGCACCTGGAAGTTCAGTCTACTCATCTGAAAAATGGGAATAATGTGTGCCTGGTCCAGGATAAGCCTTCAGTAAAAGGTACGGTAAATCTGATTCTGCATTATTAACCAGAGTGTCTATATCTAAGTCCTGGTTTCTATCAGCTCCCTTTGTATGCTGTATATATGTGTGCCATACATGTGTATGGTACACACATGTGAGTGTGCTCATAAACACACATGTGGAGGCCAGATCAATATATCAAGTGTCTTCTCTATCTCTACCTTATTGCCTTGAAAAAGAGTCTCTTACTGTGTCATCCTCATCCCTGTGTCGTCCCTCTGTCCCTATCCCCCTCCCTGCCCCAGCTAGGTTGGCTGGACAGCAAGCCCTCAGGACCATCCAGTGTCCACTCTCAACGCTAGCTGGGGTTGCACACACACACAACCAAACCAGACTTTTATGTGGGGGTTCAAACCCAGGTCCTCATGCTTGCAGAGCAAGCACTCTTATCCACTGAGCCATCTCCCTGGTTCCCAAACTTTTCAAGATAAGGTTTGCTATGTAGCTCAGGCTGGCCTTGAACTTACTACGTAGGCTAGGCTGGCATCAAACAAGTAATTTTCCTGCCTCGGCCTTCCAAGTACTAGGATAACAGGTTATGTGCTACCATACCCAGCTGGCCTTTTTATTTTTAAAAAAAAAATTAAAAATATTTATGTGTACTTTTAAATTTTTATGAGTGTTTTGCCCAATGGTCACGCAGTGCCTTCAGAAGCCAGAAGAGGGCGAGAGATTCTCTGAAACAGCAATTACAGATAGCTGTGAGCAGTCACGTGGGTATCCAGAACTGAACCTGAGGCCTCTGTAAGAGCAGCCAGTGCTCATAACCACTAGACTATCTCTCCAGGACCTACCCTCCTCTAGCTAGTTTTTTGTTTTTGTTTTTGTTTTTTTTTTTTTTTGACCACAGAAAAACAATCTCCCAACCTGCACAGAGGTTATCTGTGACTAATACACATGAAGAGTGGAGTACAGGAGAGAGCCGGTGCGCAGTACCCAAGAACACAGAAGAAAACTGGCTCAGTCTGCCTCTGAAAGGGCTGTCTGTAGGGGGAGGGGTCTCTGTGGCTCCCTGGGGGAGGTAGAGCATGGAGATCTCACAGACACACTGACCTTTCTAGGGAAACTTGCTGGGCATCTGTGAGAACTTGAGTAATTTTCTTTGTAAGTTTGTCATCACAGAGAAACTGCTGAGGGTTTAAGCCCTGGGGCAGATCATTACAACTTCCTCCCTGATGCTTCCTGGATCCTGGAATCAGCAGCTTTGTCTGAGCCACTGTCTCAGACTAAAGCTGAGTTCCAAACCCGGTCTCATCATTACTCATCCTACTTTGCCCTCGCCTTCCTCAAAGAGAGATGATGTCCATTCCTGGCTGTGGTAGCTTTGAAGGCCACACATCTTGGCTAACCCATGGGGGCAAGAATGGGCTTGTGTTAACGCTCTTTCTGAGGTGAGCTGATGAGAACCAATGAATACATGATGCAATGGTTCAAACTTTAAGGCTGGAAAACAAAGGCCTAAACAATTCTGACTTCTACACCCACCTAAGGCCTCCAAGTCATTTGACTGCTGTAGTCTGCTTTCCCTACAAGGGAAGAAGTACCTGCAGGACCCAAGGAAACTGACAGCTTTCAGCTGGGATTGTTTCTATAGAAACTAACAAGAACAACAACAAAGATTGGAGCCTCCAGTTTCTGCTCTAGATAGGACACACTCAATGGAACCTGGGGTCCCTGGCTTAGATTCAGAACTTCTCTCTAAAAGCCATCCTGTGAAGGCTGGCCTCAGATCTTAAACTGGCACCACCGTAAACCTCAGGCACAAGGACTCTAGTCTCTGAGGCTCTGGAGCTGTGGAAGAAAGGAAGCATTTTAAATAGATTTATGTAAACTGATGGTTATTGTGCTGAGGATGTCTGCTTCCCTTTAGGTCAGAAATGCCCAGATATATTCCCTCCCAATCCCAAGGAAACCCTTGAAAGGGGGGATTGGACTTCTTAGCTGCAAAATATATGAAGATGCTACATATCTCCAATGTCTAATTATGTTGCATGTTCTGGCATAAAAAAAAACAAAAGATCTCTCTGAGGATCAAAGACCCATCAGAGTGATCAGTCCTGGCCAATCTCCCTGATGATACTGGGTGTCTGACTAGAAGAAAAGGACAGTATCTACCTGACCAGGGTGTGGCCACATGGCAGCCGTGAGAGTGGCAGGGGACACTGCCTTCAAGTCTCTATTCTAGTTTGTTTGGGGACATTTCTGCCTTACAGAGCTAACAAGCTTCTGAAGAATGGTAGGATAGGGCATGAGGCATGCGGGGGGGGGGGGGATGTGGAACTGGCTGGAAAGATGCTGGGATTTTCCTAAGATAAGCTGTATATATATAAATAACACACTGAGAAATACTAATTAAGAGGTTAAATACTGTGGACTACTGGGGAACCAAGTATTGCTATATACGGCTGGGATGAGTGGGGATGTAAACCAGCACTCTTCTATTAATTAAAAATCTATAAATAATGCCAGGTATTGATGGTGCATACCTTTAATCCCAGCACTGAGGTGGGGGTAGAGGCAGGCAGATCTCTGTGAGTTCATGGCCAGCCTGGTCTACAAGAGCTAGTTCCAGGACAGGCTCCAAAGCTACACAGAGAAACCCTGTCTCAAAAAACAAAAATAAAACAAAACAAAAATCCATAAATAAGCCCTTTGACCTGGGTATGGTGCCAGAAATTATCCTAGATGTGGCAAAAAACAGACCTTTGAGGATCCTCAAGTCTGTTAATTAGGAGTAAAAGCTCAATAACCTTCTAATGGAATGCTTAATTAGGCTGTATTACAGGCATTCAAATATCTAAACTATAGCCTAACACACTATAAAAAGAAAACCACCCAAGGAAAAACAGTGCTCTACAAAGCAGAGAAAAGGTCACAAAGAGTCATTTATAGTACACGTCCAACAATTATACAATATTAATAGCTTCACACTGCACAAATGAGGAGGGATGGCAAGCCCTGGAACAAAGAAGGCTCCCTGCCTTTGAACCTATCCACTAGGCTTCTTCTAAACAAAGGGATACCAAGATGCCGGGTGGTGATGGCACACACTTATATACACCAACGCCAAAGGCTGAGGAGGGAGAGAGGGAGAGAGGGAGGGAACAGTGTTGAGTAAGACTAGAACTGAGCAGACCAATGGGGAGAGGCTTTAGGGCAGAAAAGCATGATGGGAATGTACCCCACTATGCAGGCTGAGAGCCTCTGTGCTTCTGGTCAACCCAGAAGCTATCCCATGGCATGCTGGAAGGCCCATCCCCATACTAGCTTCACTGCAGTTAGTCTCCAGCACACTTAGGGGTTCCAGTGCATCTCCAGATAGTGGGAGGACCGGAAGTTCATGTGCTCACAGAGTACAGTCCAGGTCCAACCACATCTACCTGAGACTGTCTCAGAAAACAAAAACAAAAGGGCTAGAGAGATGGCTCAGAGATTAAGAGTACTTATTTCTCCTGCAGAGAACCCTGGCTTGCTCACAGCTGCCTGTAACTGTTTCCCATTCAGACCTTCTTTTCTGGCTTCTACCAGCAGTAGCACGCGCACACACGTGATGCACATACACTCATATAGGCACATATAGATACTGTAGCAGTCACCTTTGAGAGCCAATCATTCCATCCTGCAAGGAAGCTCCTTGAGAAGGAAGGTAAACAACTCAAGACAGTATCAGGAAGTACCTGAAACTGACCACATTCATCCCCCACCCCCCATTAGAGTAAACAGAATCCAGCAGCAAAGAAGACTCTTAAAACTGCTGAGCTGCCAAGAAGACTGAGACCAGGCCAGCTGTCTGGAGAAGGCAGAAACCAGCTGGGCTGCCTGTAAGGTTTAGACCAGAGTCCCTTGGAAAGGACACTGTCCAACCCGATGAGCAATGCAGTGAGCTCCAGGTTCCCAGCTTTTTTGAGCTGTCACATGCTGGGGTGGGCTTTGGTGGTGTTTTTGTCTTATTTTTGTTGCACAACAAATACATACACATTAAAAAGTAAATCTTTAAAACAAACAAACCTCCTCAAAACCATTAATATACAATCCTTGCCTCCACTTCCCAGCCTCATTGTCTCCCCTCTTTTTCTAACTCCTCCTCACTCCCCCCCCCCCACAACAAGATCTCACTATGTAACCAAGGCTGGCCTCAAATTCACAATCCTCAGAACTTCATCTCCTGAGTCCTCCTATCAGTAGCTACGTGTGGTCTTATACACAAACTTATTTAATTTTCTCACTGTAGTCTAATTTTACTTTGCTTATTATTAGTAGTAACTTTTTTCTAAGACAAAAGTTTTACTCTATAGCCCTGGCTAGCCTGTAACTTGCTACTAGACCAGAGTGGGCTTGAACTCATGTAGATCCAACTGCTTCTGCTTCCCAAATAGTGGAATTAAAGGCAAGAGTCAAAGCCAGGTGTGGTGGTGCATGAAGGGACTCTAGCCAGCCTGGGCCTGGCAAGCATTGCCCTTCTCCCCAAATCCCTCTGCCTTGCTAAAAATCATTAGATTACACAGATTACATCCCTAAAGCTAGCCACCAAGCTACTTCCTCCTCCTCCTCCTCCTGAAGATGACTACCAAAGTCCAGCTATCAAAGTCCAGTAGTCAAAAGCCTCCTTTTGGCTACACTAATTAATATGCTCAATTAAAATTAAACACCTCATCCTAATGCTCCTTTATAAACTGTCATTTTCCTGTGTACCATTTTGTCTCCTCTCCACCCAGAGGCAGTCCCTTTCCCCTTCTTCCTCATCCTCTGTCTCCTGTCTCTGATTCTCTGCCCTCTGTCCTACTGGGGTAAACAAATCTTTGTGCAGAGAACTTGGTCTGGGGATCCTGAACTGATACTCATCTTTTTCAGTGCTCACATTTAATCTCAGCACTAGAGCTAAAAAAAAAATCTTAGTAAATTCCAAGCAGCCAGACTACACAGTGAGATCATTAAAAAAAAAAAAAAAAAGGGCATGAACTACCATGCCTAATTATTATTATTTTGTTTGGTTTTGTTTTTGTTTTTCTTACAGAGATCTACCTGCCTCTGTCTCCCAAGTGTTAGGGTTAGAGGATTAAGAGTGTGCACTACTACAGTCAGCTAATTATTATTTTTTGAGACAGTATTTCAGTAGTCCAAACTGCGCTCAAATTCACTATGTATCCAAGGCTTGCCTTGAACTCTTGATCCTCCTTCCTCTATTTCTTATCATGCCAAGCTAGTATCTCTATTTTCAAAATACATTATTTTTTTTTTAAGATTTTATTCTATGTGTATGAATGCTGTGCCTGTGTGCATATCTGTGTACCACATGTGTGACTGGTATCTATGGAAGTAAGAAGAGGCACTGAATCCTCCAGAACTGTGTTAAGAATGGCTGTGGGACATCATGTGGGTACTGGAACTTGAACCTGGGTCTTCTGCAAGAACAGTCAGTGTTCTTAACCACTGAGCTTCCTCTCCAGTCCCTAATACTTCTATTTCATAAATGAGAAACTAAGGTGCAGTGATTAGATAAAGAGTCTAACCCAAGAGCCACAGCTAATAAGTGCGCAAACAGGCTCAGCTCAAGCACTCTACATGTCACATTATTTGTAAACCTTATACAAACTTCAACTGTGGAAGTTTGAAATGAGGGGCTGCAGAGATGGCTCAGCAGTTAATACTGGCTGCTCTTCCAGAGGACCTGGGTTCAATTCCCAGCACCCATATGGGTTTAACTGTCTCTAACTCCAGTTCCAGGGGATCTGACCCCCTCACACACACATATATTTGAACACACAATAAAAATAAATAATAATAATAAAAAAACAAGTTTGAAATTATTCTACAAAGCCCCCCTTGTATTAGGAGGTTGGAGTGATCACTCAGAGGTGAAGGGTTCTGGCTGCTCTTTCAGAGGACCTGGGTTTGGTTCCGAGAGCCCACACGGTGGTTCACAACTGTCTACAACTCCAGTTCCTGGGATCTCATGCCTTCTTTTGACTTTTCTGCACACACATGATGCACTTACATACGTGCAGGCAGAACAACATAGAAAATAAATAAATCTTAAAAAAAAAAAAAAAAAAAACTCCAACAAAACCCAAACCCCAAATTTCCCGTATTAAAAAAATGTAGAAAGTCACACAATTGCTAAGCTGCAGAGGCTGTGGAACTGTAAATCTCCCATCTGCCCGGAGCCATGCACACGCTTCACATTTGTTCATATGGAAACACACGCCTCAAATCACGGGTGTTACGAATTATTTGAGGTTTTCCGGAATGCACCCTGTACATCAATGCAACTGTGCCCTGTGTAAGACTGTCTGCCACAGCACTAACTGGGGATTAAGAAAGAATGTATAAACCTCTTTCAAGGGAAAATAAGATCAGAAGTGAGTGTCTACTTTAAGACTGCAAACTAACTTTAGTGAGCAAAAGACCTGCTAGCAGAATTTGAAGTCTAAAGAAAAATTTGAGGGGGAAAATGTGTTTTCTTTCTTGTTCTGTTTGAACCTGTTTCAAACTCTGAGTGGCTGAGAAAATAATGTCGGCATGAACACATTTGGCAGTTTACTTCTAAGTCATACAATTTTAAACTGTCTTGATTCTTTGTGATTTCAGATGCTTTGGAAATATTCATATTATGGAGTCATAAAAATGTTACTGTGAAAACTAATGATTTTTAAATAGTGTAGATGCGTTATCTTGGGCTTGCTGCACAGTTTGGCCATAAAAAGCTCAGTTCGTCTGGATGGGATTAAGAAGCACAGTTCACTCCATCATTTTTCCGCTGCTGTCTTTCCTAATAAGGCGACTCCTGATAGATTTCTAAAAACCCAAACACTTCACAATTTTTGTGCTAGTTCCCTCCCACCACCACATCTGTAAAAGATAAAAACAGAGGGCTGGCTCAAATAAATCATGTCCCGTCTACCATTAGAAGACCCCAGAGTGGTTAAAATCAAGATAGATGTGCATTTCACAATCTGGAAAGATGCCTACATCTCTAAGCTAGCAAAGCAAGCTGTACAGTAACATATATACATGACATAGTCCAGTTGTTAAAAATTCCTGCATGCATGCTCACATTTTTTTACAGAAAAAGTTCTATACAATGGGGCCATCAGGACGGCTCAGGCAGTAAACAAGCTTGCTGCCATGACTGATGACCCCAATTCAATCAATGGTACCCACACCACAGAAAGAGAAAACCTGACTCCAGCAAGGAGTCCATACACACAAATAAATAAACGCTTTAAAAAATTAAAAAGGTCCACAAAATAGGGATATATTAAGCCACTAACTGTGCTTGCCCATAGTGAGTAGGATCTAGAAAAAGAACTATCTGTCCTGTATTTATTTATGATTTGCTGCTATTGACAGAGAGTCAGACTGCTAAATTCAAACTCTGTGTCTGCTAAGATCAGTGAGGTCAGGAGTGCTGGGGGGGGGGGCACTTAACTGACTTCAGTCCTTCACCTGTAAAACTGGGTGACAGTCAAACAAGGTTTGAGACTTTAATGAGCTAGGACATATCAAGGGCTTAGAATCATGGCTGTCACATAGAAAGTGTAAAATGTTTATCTATAGGGAGCACGTGTACCTAGCTTAATTAAAAATCTCAGGGGTTAGAGAGATAAGATAAACTTGCAAACTACTGGCTCAGAGGCCAAAGGCAGGGATGAAACAGTGGGAGTAGAGTTCAGTCTAAACTGGGGAATGCAAGAAAATTCTGGAATGAGAATAAAGATCATAAGGGACAAGGGAAAAAAAAAAGGCCTGGGAGCCTGTTGGGAAGCGGGCTGAGGGACTCCATAGGGAGAGGGCAGGGTGTGGGACTGGTGTCTTGTTCTGGCTTGTATATGGGGAGCTCACAAGCAGCTATTTACCCTATGCCTGAAGGTACAAGACAGGGCTTGTCCTGTGAAGGTAGCTCAGCCAGCAGTCAGTCTGAAACAGGATACCTGGGATGTGCCCAGGGGCACGGAACCTTTCACAGACCCTCCAACGGTCTCTAATTTTCTGAGCAGAGCCTTATCTCCTCATAGCCCTAGGGCACTGGAGGCATTCTGAGCCTCCCGGTGGAGCTTAAAGGAACTTGTCTCAGGTCACATAGTTTGGGGTGAGCATCAAGATGGAAAACTTCCCCTTCCTTTAAGTGCTCAGGTGTATACCCTAGGTCTGTCCCTTCTGGCTGGAGAGTCTAAAGGAATGATCCCCTCCACATCAGCCTCCTGGGCCCTAGGATTCCACCTATGCTACATGCTCAGTTTAGATGGTAGCTCTTATTTCTCTATAAAATGACCAAGGACGGTGAGATGGGTCATTGGGTAAAGGTGCCTGCCACCAAGCTTGCTGGCCTGAATTTGATCCCCAGGATCTACATGGTGGAAGGAAACCTCCAGAGGTCAAGTGCCTGCTATGGCACACATATAACAACAACAAAAGACAGATCAAGGAAAGGGCTATGGGCCTCAAGTTTGAGAACGAAAGCCAGGCTTGGTAGGGCATGAATGCAATTCTTCCAATTAGGAGGCTGCAGTAGGAAGGTCTCCAGATCCAGGCCAGTATTACATAGTAATACTCTGTCTCAAGAGTTAAGAGAAACTTTTAGAAATATGTACATGCACCCCTATGCATAGAATTCTAGGGGACCAAAGACTTGGTAATCACGCACTCTACCACTAAGCTAGTTGTACCTCCAGCCCTCTTAGGCAGTCTATTTATATATTCATCGGGACAAAGTCTTACTGGGTAGAGCAGGCTGCTCTACCCAGTCTTCTACCTCAGACTCTTGGGTATTAGAATTACTGGCATGTACCATCACACCAGTTTCCAGCCTCCCTCTATTCTCCTTCCTCACTTTTCAAGTACTAGGATCCCCAGCAAGTCCCACAATGCTTATCCCTTTAAGCACTCTCAAATGAGCAAAGGAATCCTGAGGGGAGAGGAAGAAGTGGGGAGAGGAAGGCCTGGGATTACACCTCCCCAGTCCAGAGCTCTATTGAAGCCCTGAGAGGGCCCACCATCTCTCTCATTGAGTCAGGTTCCCCCACCACCTGGCTGTGTGGCTCTGAGCCATCTCTGATGCTGAGTCAGTGACAAGGCCAAAGCTGTGAGTTCAAAGAAGCGGTCTCAGAGAAAGGAAGCTGTTCCCTGGACTTGCTTTCCTAGGATGAGGCATTTCTTAGTAGGACCGTGGTAGCTGCAGCCTGCAGACTAGGTAGGTATTGTAGTTTCTAGACCATCGTTGCTAAAGCTCCTGGGAACCCAGAACCATGAGGTTTGGAGAAAAAGGGGGGTGGGGTCTCTCCAGCTCTACTGTCCAGGGCCAGGGGTGAGTCAAGCAGAGGCAGAGGATGAACAGCCAGTGGCAGTGTCTACTAAGAATGTCAGCCTGAGCCCTAACAGGCGTGGTATCTGAACCCCACTCCCCTATCCTAAAGGAGATGCCAGAGCTGTTGGACGGAAGTGTTCGCCCTCACCACTCCAGTTCCTGGTAATTAACAGAGGCCAGGGGAGGGAACAGGAATTCAAGGCTCCTGAGTCAGAAGTTAACTATTTCCAATCTTCCCCAAGCTTGTCTGGGGTCAGAGGACCCCCAATAGTGTTCACCACTTGGATTCCCACATGCTTAGAACTGTATGCTTAGGGGGCTTCAAAGCCTGATTCCACAACTTTCTGATAGATGACACTGGGTAAGTTACAAAATTACAAACATGGGTTACCAGTCAAGCTAAACGGGGCCAATTCCACCCACTCATCCATGGGCCCTTTTAGGAGGATTAAAGAGGCTTATTACTTGGAAAGTACAAAGTGTGACTCTGGAAAGCAGTAAGCTCTTGAGAGGTGGCACTTAGGGGCTGGAAAGATGAGTCAGTGGATAAAGGTGCTTGCCATGAAGCCTGACAACTATGTTTGATGCCTGGATCCCACGTGGCAGAGAGAGAGAACTGATTCTTACAAGCTGTCCTCTGACTTCCTCCACACATACATCCATGCATACACATGAACACACAATAAATAAATGCAATAAAAACAAAAGAGAAGACATTTAGGCTGATGGCTTCTGAACCTTTTCTTGCCAGTTCCTCTTTCCAAATAAAGTGAGGGGTCAATGAACGAAACATCTTCTGATCTAAAGAAAGCCAGGGACAAGAGGCAAGGGGTGTCACTGAGCATGGGGGTTCAGCATCCTGGCTCAGAGAAAGGCTTCAGCAAGGCTATGACAGTACCTAAACATCTGGCCTGCCTTTCCTGAACATTACCTTGCTGCCTTGGGTGAGGCTCAGACAACCCTAAACAGCTCTCACTTGCTCTCCCCACCTTCCCAGCCATATGAAATGATTTAGTCCTGGAATCCATGCTGACCACCTGCAGGATCACTCCCAGACATCTCTCACATCCAACATTCTAGCCTAGTTCCTTCCCAGCCTCTAAGACATCACTTCCTACGGGTCCCATCCTAGTATTTATTCTCATCTAATGTCATCTCAATTCCTACCCGCCCCAATACTTATTTTGCCTGTCTCCACTTTTCAAAGTAGTCTTTGAAGCTTGGGGGTTTTGTATATCTGTTCACTAATGTATCCCTAGCACCTAGATCAGAACCCGGCACATACTGCAATCCCAGCACTAAGGAGGCTGAGAAAAGGGATCATGACTATGAGGCTAGCCTGGATTACATAGTGAGAGCCTGTCTAAAGTAGGGTGAGGGATGGGGTGGGTGTTGAATTGAGGATTAACTATTATAATTGGAGACTAACCTGTGTGTATTTCTAACTGGGAGCTCACAAGAAGCTATGGGTCTTGTTAACCTCTGAATATCTTACACCAAGTATCTGTGCAGGCACTGGTGGGCCAAATGACCATTTCAACTCGGCTTTAGCTCTCAGACACTTCACTGCTTCTATAATGAGGGGGTGAACTGGAACCATAGGACAAAATGAGAAAGCTGCTGCCCTTCCTTGCCCTGGCTAGCATATAAATCCTTGCCTAGAGAGCCATAGCCCTTGTCAGGCTTTGTAGTGGTTTGAATGGGAATGACTCCCATAGGCTCATATTTGAATGTCTGATTCCTAGTTGGTGAACTGTTTAGGAAGGATTAGGAGGTGTGGCCTTGTTAGAGGATGTGTGTCACTGGGGGGTGGGTCACACCAGGCCCAGTCTGCCTGTCTCCAGTTTATGGATCAGATGTAGGCTTTCAGCTACTGCTCCAGCACTATGTCTACCTGCCCTCACACTCCCCGACATGATGGTCATGGACTAACCCTCTGAGGTTGTAAGAGAGACCCTAATTAAATGCTTTCTTTTAAAAGCCACCTTGGTCATGGTGTGTCTTCATGGAAATAGAACAGTGATTAAGACAGGCTTTCTCCCTAATGTAGGGAAAAAGAGTAATCTTTAGCTTAATAGCAAACATAGGATGAGAGTCTCTCCCAAAGTAAAGAACCAAAAACATACTAAAAAGCTACTGTCTCCTTAGCACTCAGCCATATGAAAAACCAGTCTAGGAGAGTAAGAGCATCCAGAAGATAGCAGCTGTGTTAGAATAGAGAACAATACCACACAGTACTGGGATGCACAGGAGATCCAGGGTTAACCCAGAAAATGTGTTCAGAAAGGGACATAGGTTTAACAGAATATAGGAACAAAAATCTTCATGGGCTGAGCATGGTGACACACATCTTTAGCCCTAGCAGTCGGGAGGTTGAGGTAGGTAGATCTCTGTGAGTTCAAGGTCAGCCCAGACTATGTGAGGGCAACATTATGATACTCTGTCTCAAAAAGGAAAAAAAAAAAAAAAATGAAGTTCATGAGGGAATAGGGGTATGTATCTTAGTGGCAAAAAACCTGCCTAGCATGCACTTTGAGTTCCTGTAAGAACTGTGTGTGTGTGTACAGAATACTATTACTAATATCCAAAGCACAGATAGAAACTATTCAAATGGCCATCAAGACAGACTTGTAGAACCACAGATGGGCACATAATGGAATATAACAGTGAGAATCAAGTGCACTCACACCCAAATCATAAGGATCTCAATATGGGCAAGGAAAGAAGCCAGACTCAAGAGCATATACTTCATTCATATCTTTCTTTCCTTTCCTTTAGCACGAGGTCTTACTATGTAGCCCAGGCTAGCCTTAACTCAAGACCCTCCTGCCTTTGCCTTCTATGCTAGAATTACAGCCATGAATCACCATTCCCAGTTTATATGACCTTTCCTGTTTGTTTCTTATTAGATTTTTACTTAGTTCTGTGTGTGAACATCACAGCATGTTCACACAGGAGGTCAGACGACAACTTGAAGGAGTCGATTCTCACTTTCCACCATGTGGATTCCAGGGACTGAACTCAAGTTTGACAGGAGGTGTCTTTATCTGCTAAAACATATCATTGGCCCATTTGTTTTTTGAGATAGGGTTTCTGTTTGTAGTTTTGAAGCCACTCCTGGAACTCACTCTTATATACCAGGCTGGCCTGGAACTCACAGAGATCTGCCTGCCTCTGCCTCCCAAGTGCAGGATTAAAGGCATGCACTATCATCACTTGTTGGCCCATTTGTTTTTTGAGACAAGGTTTCGGGCTGGAGAGATGGCTCAGCCATTAAAGGCTAGGCTCACAACCAAAAATATAAGAGACAAGGTTCCATATATCCTAGGTTGAGGGTGACCTAGAACTTCTGATCTTCCTGCCATTAGTTCCCAAGTGCTGGGATTGCAGGAAGAGTATATAAAACAGTTCTAATGCAGGTAAATTTATCTACAGTATCAGAGATCAAAATAGTAGTCATCTTGAGAGACAGGTAGCTAGCTGGTAGTAATCTGAATTACTAGTGATGCCATTTCTTGGTCTGTGTGTTAGGTACACAGGCATTTTAAGCTGGTGATGCCAAAATGCTAATTAATTTGGCACTTACCTTTACAAATTTATTCTTTTCTTTAAATTACATTTATTAGCCGTGTGCTGGTAGTGTATGTCATTAATCTCTGTACTTGAGAGGCAGAAGAAAGTGGATCTCTGTGAGTTTAAGGCCAGCCTGGACATAGAGAAACCCTGTCCCCCAAAACCAAAAAATAATAATAAATAAACACATTACATTTATTTAGTTAGTTATGGCAGGAGGAAGAGAGAAAGCCAAATTACCTGGTATGCATATGGAAGTAGGAGGACAACCAGAAGGAATGGTTGTCTCCTTCTACCATGTGGGTCCCAGAGATCAAATTCAGGTCTCTGAATTTGTCTTGGAGACAAGTGCCTTATGTGCTGCCATCTTGCCAATCCTCAATATATGTTACTCTTCAACATCAAGTCTCTTAATAGGGACTGTTTGGCATCAGGACAGAAGTTTTTTTGATCTTGACAGGGGAGGCCTTCTACCCTCCTGTCATACCCAGTTCAAACATTTTACAGAACTTAAGCTTCTGGCCCTAATTACTCACTGTCCATCGTAAGCGACACTTTCCTGATATAGTAGGGAGGTTAAGAACACTCATTCTGGGTAACCTAGGAACAGAGTGCTATGAGAGGTGACTAGAGGTTTGAGACCTGCTCCCCTGACACAATGGATGGTGATATAGGGCAGAGTCTTCAGTAACCAGCCCTCCCCCTTGCTAAGCCAGGCAGGCAGCTGGCGGGGTTCCAAACCCCAGTTCCCTACCATTCATTCCTCTGAGGCAGATTTATGGGGCACTACAGAATCCCCTTGGGCTATGGAAGGAGCCAACCAGGATTTACATTCTGGACTTACTGCTGACTGCCCCAAAGACTCCATTTTACATCTAAGGGGAAGGTACCAGTACCTGCTTTGCAAGGCAGCCATAGCACTAAAAAACAGCTCACACCAGACAGTAAGCGTCTCAAAGGCAGGGACTATTTAATTCATTCACTGTTAGATGCAATTCTAGGACAGACCTGGAAACAAGCAGATATTGACTACACATTTACTGAAAGAATAAACTGTAAGTCCAAACTAAAGGGTGGTTTTTTATAGTAATAGCTGAGCTAAACACAACCATCTTAAACTCAGGTCAGTCAAGTTCATTAGTGAATGTTGAAACTTCCTATGTCACCAAAAGGCTTCCTAAGAGTTGGTTGATACTGCCGAGTGGGTCACAATTAGGACCTGGGTGTCTTTTACCAACGTCATGAAGCTGTTTCTCTCAATGGCTCAACATCAAATATGGGTAGGTGGCTGTGGTCCCTCACTTCTGACCACTGCACTCACACCCCACAAGTTTCCTCCTCTCACTTCTTCATCTCTGCTCTCAGATCACACTTGAAGGACTAGGGAGCCCCCAATGGGAGGGGCCAGAATAGGGGACACAGCCCTGTTATCTTTCCTTCCAGATTAACTTCTTTAGAGCACTCCTAATACTAGGACCCTGAGAGACTGTCTCCCCATGGAGAAATATTTTTGGAAGAAAATCCTACAATAAAAACAGATCTGACTAGCTGAGCATGGTGACATAAGCCTTTAGTACCAGCACTCAAGAGGCAGAAGGCAGAGCAGGTGGGTCTTGGTGAGGTCAGTCTGGACTAAATAGTGAATTCCAGGCCAGCCATGGTTACATAGTAAGACCCTGTCTCAAAAAAACTGAAAAAACAAGGGTTGGAGAGATGGCTGAGACATTAAAGGCAAGGCTTACAACTAAAACAACAACTACAACAACCAAACAAAGAAACAAAAGACTAAGTGCTCATAGGAGTAGGGATTGGAGACCCAGCATTCATTCTGATTCTTCCTCCCACACAACTCTGAGTCAGAAAATTCTTCAAATCCTAGCTGGGCACTGCAACAATGAATGTGATAAAGTCACAACCATTAGTTTCTTTTGTAAAATGGGTTGGCCAGCTGAGTATGGGAACAGAGGCAGGAAGATCTCTACAAGTCCAAAGACAGCCTGATCTACATAGTTCTGGGCTAGCCAAGGCTACATAATGGACTTTATCTTGAAAAAAAAAGAGGGACGGGGGTGGGGGGGGCAAAAACTATGCTGACCTTGGCAAAGGCAGTCTTGATTTTTTCCAGTGGACCTACTGGGTCTTGGGCAGGTAACAGGAAGTAAATTCTGTCTGGGAGCCTCAAAGATGTTTAGGAACTGTTGAACAAATTAAAACCAGGAAGCTGTACCTTTGTTTCTCCATCTTTAAAGCTTCTGGCAGGATTTGGCTATGGGGTTTCTCAAGTTCCAACTCTGAGATTAAGACCTCAAAGTATTTAATATCCACCTTCACTGCTTCAAGGGAATGATAGGAGGGTAAAGCAAGCTCAGAGCTGTAGGACTTTGAAGAAGAAGGCATGCACAAACAAGGTGTTAATTATACCAGATCATTTCTTTGAGCTCAACTTCATAGCTGCTTGTAATATTCCTAACCCAGGGGCAAGGAGGGACAATTGTAATATGGAAAGTATTGTTTGTTCGGCCAAACTTGAGGGTTTGTATGTACCCGCAGGATAACCCTTTCAACCTTGTCAGATCCAGGGACATTGATGTTCTCAAAGTGGGAACTAGGGTGAAGGCAGCTAAGTAGGAACACCTTAGCAGCTGAAGACCATGAGGAGCACTGGGGAATAAGACTTACATATTTTTGTTGTTGTTTGGGGGTTTCATTTATTTCAATTTTCAAATTTTAGTTTTGCAGGGGCTGGAGAGATGCTTTGGCAGTTGAGAGCACTGGTTGCTCTTCCAGTGGACTCAGGTTCAATCTCCAGCACCCACATGGCAGCTCATAACTGTCTGTTAACTCCAGTTCTAGGAGAACTAACACCTTCACACCAATGCACATAAAATAAAGTTAAATAAAAAATTGAAAAAGTAGTTTGCAGTGCTAAGGATTAAACCCAAAGCCTCATCCTGCCACTGAGCTATACCCACAACTGTCTTTATTTTCTTTTCAAAGAGATGGAATCTTGCGGGGGTGGGGGATTTAGGGAGTAGGAGCGGGGTGAGAGGGGTGTACGCCTTTAGTCCCAGCACTCTGGAGGCAGAGGCAGGTGGATATCTGTGAGTTCAAGGCCAGCCTGGTCTACAGAGCAAGTTCCAGGACAGTCAGAGAGCTACACAGAGAGACCCTATCTCAAAAAACAAAACAACAAACGATATGAAATCTTGAGTTAGAGAGATGGCTCAGGTGGTTAAGACCTGTTGCTCCTGGGACTTGGGTTCAGCTCCCAGCACTCGTATCTGGTGGCTTACAAGCCCTGTACCTTCAGTTCCAGAGACCTGATGCCCTCTTCTGGCCTCTGTGAGCACACATATGGTACACATACATACATGCAGGCTCTCTCTCACTCTCAAACACACACACACACACACACACACTAAGGGTACTGAGTTGGCTCAGCAGATGAAAAACCAGGCTGGGCAAGCCTGAAAACTTGAGTTCAATCTCCGGAAACCATAGAGGAAGGAGAGAATAGACTCCTGGATGCACCTTGGCCACAAATAATATTGTTTTGGGTTTTTCGTTTTTTAAGATAGGGTTTAACCTTGGCTAGCATGGAACTCACTCTGGAGACCAGGCTGGCCTCAAACTTAGAGATCACCTGCCTCTGCTTCCTGAGTGTTGATATTGGAGATATGCACCACCACACCAAACTAATTTTAAAAAAGAGAGAGTTGCGATTTTGCTACATTTTCTATGTTGGCCCTCAATTCCCAGGGCCGAAGGATCCTGTCCCAGCCTCTGGGGTAGCTAGGATTACAAGCTTGGAGAGTCTCAACATACTAGCACCATACCAGCCCAGAACCTCGCTCTTACTTAAAAACCACAGTGACTTCCTATTTCTAGGGAAGTCTACCCCAAGAGTCAGTAATGTATGCAGGGAAAATCAGGCCATGCCAAGCACATTAGCCCATTCTTTGTTTTATAAACCAGGTGCATTCTTGGCACAAATCTACCATTTTCACAATCATAAACCACATCCGAGAATGAAGAATTTCCTCAGGAAAAAAAAAAAAGTGTTAAAATTTGTGACATCACCAGGAAGCACTGGCCAACTCAACTAAGTAATCAAAAACCTGATCAGCACTTCCTCACAACCTAGAGCCAAAAAAAGTGACAGCTAATCTGATAGATATACATATGTATGTATATATGTATGTATATTGCTTCAGTAAGGAAGACATTCATAACTCAAAGCCATACCTGCTCTAGAAATAATATAGCAGAGAATGTGATGGTGGGGTGGGGTTGAGGGGTGGATTTGGCAGAGGTCTGGTTAGCCACAGAGCTTCCTCAGGGAACTGGAATTGAATTTGGGGACCTGCCCAAGTTAACATTTTTACAGGTTGGCTCAGTTGCAGTTTGTTAGGCCGACAGTAATAAACCCATGTGCAAGAATTTAAAGTTTATGAGGCATAGCCTCTTAATGCCTGGGCTCTGGCTCCCTACAGCCAAGCCTTTAAGGAACCTAGCCTAGCTTGGGCGTTAATTATTTTGTCAATCTGCAGTTATTCGAGAAAGTTTTTTTTTTTTTTTTTTTTTTTTTTTGAGTTCTACAGACTCAAGAGCCTCACTTATTTATTTATTTTTTTGAGAAACAAAGGAGAGGCATTCTGCCCTTAAGCTTTGACAGCCCCAGATTCAAACTGTGGACATGTGTATATGCAGGGTGTTTGATGGGGGCACTATAAAAATGCTAGGTGGCAAGTGTTGTGAAAGCAGTTTTAACTATAGATCCCCTCCCCAGAAAAACGCTTGCAAAAGTTCTCTGGAACTTCATTCAAGGATCCCAAGTTACTCCTGGTTTAAAAACGTGGGTTTGATCTACAGAGACAACTCCATTGTCCTTTCTCTAGTCAGGAGCCCCTACCAGCTGGTAGAAGCTCGGGTCTCATGGCACGGCGGGTTCTCAGCACCAAATGACCCTCCACTTTCAAGTTTTCTTTAACTTGAATGGAGAAAAGTGCAACAGAAAGATCAAAATGAGCTTTGATCGTTCACTCACAGTCTCCGGCCGGCTTGGGACGCAGATGCACCCCCAACCCCCAAGTGATCTAACATCCTACTTCCAAGACGCTTGGAATGCAGCACCTAGTGTGCCTCCCGTGCGTGGTGGCCTTCTCCCAGGTGTGCCAGGCCATTCGCAGGCCGCTGCAGGGGCGCAGGCTCTCCGGGAAGGGCAGGGTTAAAAGTGCATTCCAGCCCGGGGAGAAGGGGGGCAGGGAGGGCAGCTCCGAGAAAAGAAACAGACCCGGTCTGTCTGTCGGAGACACAAAGCTCGGTTCACAAAGGGGGCCCGAGAGGGGCGAAGGGGGCTGCCCGGGGCACCGCTCATCCCCACACCTGCGCGGGGGTTGTGGGAAGAATGTGCATTGTGCATTCCTCAGCTGTGGCGGGCGCGGGAGGTTTTCCACGTCGGGGCTGGGTGAGGGGCTCTGCCGCGACGCTCTAAGAGGTCAAGACAAGCAACGGCTGCGGGGCAAGGAGGAGCTGGGCATTAGTGGGTGCACCGTTCCTCATTCTTCTCGAGCCCATTTCAGCCCGGGAGCCGCTTTCTGCGCTTACTCAGGATGTGAGGTGGCCCCACACGTCTCCAGCTCCGGTCCAGACACTCCACCGGAGAGCCACAGCAAAGTAGACCAAATGTGGTCTTCTGCACAGAGGTTCCATCCGGGCTGGCTCCAGGAGGGTCTTACCTTTCCCCAATGCTTGGCTGGGCTCCAGATCAGTTCCTCCCACCTTCAAGGTCACTTCAGCCTCCCCGAAGTCCGTCAGATAGGGCTCGGAGGCCAAGCTTGGTAGCCAGCAAACCTGTGTCTGAGAGCAGAAGGGTTAAGAGGGAGGCTGAGTCACAGGCGTGCCCGGTTCTGCACACCCATCCTTGGGAGTCCACCCTCGGTGGGGTTCCGAGACAATCTTGGCCCCAAGGAACACAGCCTTGAGGTCCGTACCCCCACCACCCCCGCCCGACACCCGCAGCGGGAGAACCCCGCCCGCCCTCCAGGGAGCAATCTGGGTTAGGACTAGGACAAGGCACTGTGGTACCTGAAGCAGGAGGAGCAGGGAGGCGAGTGGCCCACAAAGGAGTCCCATGCCTGGAGGGAAGTAAGAGGCTGCCGCGACGGTAGGGACCTACTCCGCTAAGCTCCTGGTAGAGCTTTGAGCACCGCAGCTCGCTGGAGCCCGCGGGAGGAGGCCAGGTGCGCTCAGGTAGCTGCTGATTGGTCAAACGTCACAAGGTCCCGCCCCTCGCAGGTGGGGCCGTGACTCGCCTGCCAAAGGCACCAGTGAAGCCCCTAGGGTTCCTCCCTGCTTCCCTCCTCCATCCTCCCTGCTCTTCTGGAACTACTCCTGAAAGGTACCCCGTGGCTCTCGAAGGTTCTGGCTTCGCTGGAAGATAGTATAACAAAACAAAACTCCTAATCCACTCCACTTCAGTCTCCGCAGTACGGGAAGACAAATATTCCATTGCTGGCAACTGCAACGGAAAAAAAGTGGAGACGCATCTGAAACTCGGGGGGAGGGGGGGAGGAACCCAGAGACTCCCCATTCATGCTGCCCGAGGCATGGTGTTCAAAGCTTTGATGGAGGCAGGGCGTGTCTTCGCACCAGCTACAGGCGGGGTCTGTCCTCTGCCACTTTCTCCACCTCCCTCCCACGGGAGTACACTGGAAGCGCTGGGGTTTTGAAACTGGCATCGAGGTCTCAAAGGACTGCAGCACACGATCTGATATACGTTTGAGAGAATAGTTACTTCCGTTTGCAGCTGAACAAATGGAAGGAAGCAAGTAGAGAAAGCCCCAGAATTTGGAAGCTATAGTAACTTCAAATGGCTTGAGGTAGGGAGACAGTTATTAATTATTAGCCCCATTATTTTCAGCACCCCTAATATAATGCTTTCTTCTCTCAATATAATTTTTTCCTCATTTTCATGTTATTTATGCAAATAATGGAGATTTTTTTATCTTTTGGGGGGCAGCGGTTTCAGAAACAGGGTTTATCTGTGTAACAGCCCTGGCTGTCCTGGAACTAGTTCTGTAGGCCAGACTGGCCTCGAACTCACAGAGATCCATCTGCCTCTGCCTCCCAAGTGCTGGGCTTTGAGGCGTGCACCACCACCGCCCAGCAGGAGATTTTTATCTTATTTATTGTTGTTAGATGTGTATATGGGCCCACAGTACACATGTGCAAGTCAGGGGAGGACTTTGTGAAGTCAGTTCTCTTCTTCCACCCTTAAAGGGGTTTTGGGGATTGAACTCAGTGCATTAGAATTGTGTAGGATGTGCTTTGCTTGCTAAGCATCTTCTTTGTCCATTTATTTATTTATTGAGGTAAGTAAAATCTCACACTGTAGTCTCACGCTGGCCTTGACTTCATGGCAAATTTCCCATCTCAGTCTTCTTTCTAACTGCTGGGGTCAAGGGCAGGATCCAACATGACTAGCGTAATAATGACATTTTTTTCCTTCTTTATTTTTTTTTAAGTAAATAACAATCTTGTTTTACATGTCAATCCAAGTTCCCTCTCTCTCCCCTCGGCCCTTGACCATCACCAACCCCCTATCCCACCCCATTTCTGCTTCCCAAGGAGGGTGAAACCTTCCATGGGGAACTTCAAGGTCTGTCGCATCATTTGGAGCCTGGCGTAGCCCCCACCCCTACCTCGTGTGTCTAGGCTGAGAGAGTATCCCACTATGTAGAATGGGCTCCTAAAGTCTATTTGTATACTAGGGATGAATACTGTTCCATTGTCAGAGGCCCCAAAGATTGCCCAGGCCTCCTAACTGACACCCACGTTTCAGGGGGTCTGGGTGGGTCCTCTGCTGGTTTCCTAGCTATCAGACTGGGGTCCATGAGCTTCCCCTAACAATGACAATTTTTTAAAAATCTAGTGTATCTCTGGCTGGCCTTAAACTCAATATACCGATGGGAATGGCCTTGAACTTCTGATTCTCTGACCTCTACCTTCCTAGTACTAGGATTTCAGGCATGTGCCCCCATGCCTGGTTTAAGCGATTATAGCAATTGAGCCTAGGGCTCCATGAATGATAGACAAGCATTTGTCAACTGAGCTACAGCCCCAGTCCCAATAATGGCAAATTTAAATATAGGTTTTATCAGCATGAAATACTGTATATGATCTGAAAACTACCTGCTGTTCTTGTCCCTTGCAAGATACCTCTCCTGGTGAGTTGGGACTTGTTCCTCTGTTGGTCTTTTACTATATTGAACAGGAATAGCAGTCCTTGAGGCACACTGGGGCAAGCATAGGCTCCAACTGCCCTACTCTACATGCCCTTTCTCTATAAAGGCAGCCTCCCACTGCCCGGCCCCTCCTCTCTGCAATGCTGGCCTTGCACACACCAGCAAGTGCTCCACTACTGAGCCCTGGAGCTGAGCTTTCTGAACCAACCTATTTTTTTGCCCATATTCTCTTCCATTTCTCCCTGGAGAACCTCAGGATGATGGCCTCCCTTCCCCTGCCTTCTCCTCCACCTAGCTCAAAATTAAAGGTTTACTCATAGTTTTTTGTTCTTCACATATTTACCCAAAACTACCTGTCTTCCTACTACAAGTCTCTGGCTGAGCAGTAGAACTTGTGATACAATTAGGCAAGCACTGGCTCTGCTTGCTCTACTGGATGGATTCAGGCTTGGACTCCATCTCTTATTGGAATGGAACCCTTACCTACGCATTGGTGTATGGAACTATTTTTGACACCTACCCTCTAAAGTACCTTTACTAGAGCCAGTGGTGGTATATGCCTTTAATCCCAACACAGGATGGGGAGGCAAGAAGATTACTGCAAATTCAAGGACAGCCTGTACTACATAGTGAGCCTGTGTTTCAAAACAGGTGGGTAGAAGAGAGGAGATGGCTCAGTAGGTAATGTGCTTTGGTAAAGTCCTATGTTCTTGTTCCCAGAACCCATGTAATATGGAAAGCAGTGGCCCTTCTGTAACCTCCTATAGAGGGATGGTGAGAGGATGGGAGATTCAAGGGAAGCTATCAGGCCAGCTAGCCTGGCTTATACAGTGTCAAGAAACAGAGACCCTGTCTCACACAAGGTGAAAGATAGGACTGCGACCTCGGAGGTTGTCCTCCAGTCATGCACATTGACCTCTGCTTATACACATAACACACATCACTCCACCCCCCACACACAAACACCACATGCATACTGTACTCCGTTGTATTAGGATTAAGTGAGTATGTGTACATGAGGATTAAACAGATTAATGTGTTAAAAGCGCTGAACTCAGTAGCTGGCACAGAGCAAGAGCCCAGTGTTTTCCGTATTAGGGCTCTAGGATGCGGTCCATTTGGCTTTCTCTTCTTCATCAGCCAGCCGTTCCTCTCCTGGCTCGAACCCCCATTTCCACAACTAAGAGAATGAACAGTGTCGGAATCCTTCAATTTCACGGCTGAAAGTAGCTGGCATCTGCCATCTCTGGAGTCTTCAGTGATCCGCACAGCCCCAGCAGCCGTGGTGGGAGGTGGCAACTTGGAGGAAAAGTCCAAGGCAGCTAGCTAGTGAGTGGCCCAGCTCTCCTGCTGGGGACGCTTGTCTATGTCCTAGGTGCTTGCTTGCCCGAATTGCTCAATTGCTCTGGCCCAGAGGGGACAAGGTGGCCCGACCTATCCTGGCCCCCAAAGTTTCCCCGCGCCGGCCTGGAGCCAGACGAAGCCATTAGGCGCACAGTTAAACACAAACGAGCCTCAGGATACAGGCCCTAATTAAGTAAACACTCGGCTGGAGAGCTGTGGAGCGCGCTCATTTCCGCCTCCTTCCCGGGCACTCAGCATTCCGGCGGGGGGCCGCGAGCGCGAGCCGAGCGGAGAAAACGGTACTCAGCTCTTCTGCGTGCCTGAATCACAGTACTCTGCCTTCTGCGCAGCTTCCCCAGCTGGCCATTCATCAATTCATTCGTTTAACTGAATGAATTTCAGTCTTGAGTTTCAGTTAAATTTACCGATAGCGTAGTCAGGTCAGCAGCTCTTGTCTCGGAAAAACAAAACAAAACAGACGCCCACAATTTGCTTCCTCCACCCATAGCCAATGATGTAGGTGTAGATGACAGCCCATCATTTTTCCTTCCAGATAGACAAACCGTAAGATGTAATTGCATCATAGAGCTCCCTGTGGACCAGGCTATGCTACCCTCTAGGGGACTAGGTCTGTGCTCCCATCACCTCTTGCCCTTCCTTATCTTGCTTCTCCCGCTTGGTTAGCTTGGTTACCAGTTCCTCCCCACTTCTTGATGTGCCAGGTTAGGAATGTGATTTATAATCTCAAGATTGGGTTCTTGGAATCTCATCATGGGCAGAACAAGCTTGGGATTGGAGAAAGACCAAGTGTTTCTGTTTGGTGATGTTTCAGACGCCTGCCATGGTGTGGTGAGGAGACTTTCGTGTTTCGTGCTCCGGTTCAGAGGTAATGTCTGGCTGGGGATGCTCACTGGTCTCAATGGGAAGACACCTTATAGTGGAAAGCTTGCCTGGCAGACTCTGGGCTTCTGGAACCTTCATGTCAGTATTAGTTAGTTTTCTGGCATAATAAGAAAATACCCAAGACATGCAACCCAGGAAGAGAAAGTTTCGTATGGGGCTCTCAGTTTTGAAGGTTCCAGTCCACAGCTGAGAGTCCCCAAAGTTTTGGGCCTGTGCTAAAGCAGTATATCATGGCAGAGGTATAAAGGGATACAAAACCCACTTACCTCCTAGCCAGGAAACAAAGAATGGAGGAGGAATGGACCTGGTGCTTCAGGATTAGTCCCTAATGGGATGGGGAGCCGTTTTCTTTAGTGTTGTCGCCATTGGGAAGTGCTCATGAATAAGCTTCCATTCATGTTCTCGAGGAAAAATAAAACAAAAAACAAACAAATACCTGCACTCAGACACACTGAAAGTGGGGTGGACTAGGCAGGAAGAAGGACAGTGGTAGGAGGAGAAGGTATCAAGAGGAGGTAATGGGATGTGTGTGTGTTGTGGGAATAAAGCCAAGGGCTTTGTGTGTGGCAGGCATTGTACCACTGAGCTATTTCCCCAGCCTCCTTTGGGAATAAAAGATCCAAACTATAATACCATTTCCAACAGGGTATATAGCCTCCTGGACATCCTCCAGGTACAGAGGGCTGGAACTCTTCCATTCTTTCTCCTTTTCCAGAGAATCATCCCTTCCCAGTGTCTCCTGATTGCATTTTGTATCTAAATACTTCCATTTACAGTCCTGTAAAATCTCTGGTACCACTGCTTCCTTCTAAAGTGTCTCTGTTGCTTTACTCCCTACTACCTTTCTCCCTCTTCCTCCCACCTTAAACCCTCTTGGGGACAGAGGCTAAGGCTGTCAGAATCAACTGTCAGACTTCCCCACAGCACCCACACAGGTAGTGGGATTAAAGGCAAGATACACAGACTGAGATTGCCTTTTCTTTTCCTTTTCTTTGTGTGATTTTGTGTGTGTGGTGTGTGCATGTGCGTGTGTGTGTGTGTGTGTGTGTGTGTGTGTGTGTGTGTGGTGTGCTCACACACACTCCTAGTATAGTATATATGTAGTGGGCAGGTGTGAAACACAAACGCATGCATGTGGAGGCTTGATGTTGTCTATCAGTCAGGAATCTTTTTCTATGGCTCTTCTACTTTATCCTTTGGGGTGGGGTTTCTCATCAAACCCAGAGTTTCCCAATACAGCCAGCTACTTTTACTAGCTAGGTTCCTTTGGGGATCCTCTGTCTCCACCTTCCTAGGCTGAAGTGACAGGTGAGTCACCACATCCACTCAGCATTTATATGAGTTCAGAGGATCTGAACTCTGGTTCTGTTGCTTCTATGAAAAGGACTTAGCCAATGAACCATCTCCCCAGTGTTTTTAGACAGCATTTCAAGTAGCCCAGAAGGGCTTTGAACTCACTAACAGTTGGGAATGATCTAGACTGTTTAATCCTTCTGTTTCCATCTCCCAAATGCTAGGATTGCTTGTGTCCAGTTTCTGCCATGTTAAGGATCAGACCCAGGGCCCTGTGCATGCCAGGCAAGCACTCCAGCAACAGAGCTCTAGCCCTAGCCCTTGTTTTTATTGTGGCAGGGCTGATCTCAAACTTGATGGTATAACTCAGGCTGGCCCTGAACTCCTGATCCTTCTGTCACTGCCTGCCAAGTGCTGAGAATACAGGTGTGTACCACCATACATGAGTTTGGATCAAGTCTTGGAAAATGACTGCCTGGGTCGAGCTACTTTATCCCTCTAAAGCCTATGGAGCTAATAACTCCCACCTGGGGCATAGATTGTTCTAAACCCTCTTCTTTCCATCCAAACCTGCTCCCACAATCTTCTTTAACAAAAAACAACTGCATCTGGTCAGCAGCTTGAGCTGAGCCATCTGTGAACCCCTGGCTCATGGCACCTCCCACACTGGCTTCCAAATCATTCCCCAGAGCACAGAGGTTCACTTCTGGCCTTTGCACATGCCCTTCTATCAGCCAGGGTTGCAGTTCCACAATACCTCTTGGACTCCTTCCCCTGCCTGGAAGGTTTCTGCTCAGGTTGACTCATCAAAAGGGCCATTTCTGATGACCCTGCATAGAAAACACACACCCCATATTTCCCTCTTTTGCCTTTTAATTTTATTATTATTATTCCTTTTTGAGACAGAGTACTACTATGTAGTCCTAGATGGCTTAGAACCTTTTATGTAGATCAGACTGAGCTTGCACTCACAGAGACATGCCTGCATCTGGCTTTGAGGATTCCCTCTTCAATTTTTTTAAAGTACATTTTTATTTGCTTATCTTGTGTGGACACACGTGCTGTGGCCATCAGAGGACAACTGTAAAAATCATCTCTTCTCCCCCTACATGGGTCTCAGGATAGAACTCAGGTCATCAGGTTGGTGGTGAGTGCCTCCCCCATCTCACTGGCCTCTGTTTTGCCCTTTTCAGAGCACTTACAGGATTTTGGTTTGTTAGTACCTATATAATTTTGTTCCTGTTATTGAGCTGGGGGTAGTGTCATACATCTTTAATCTCATCACTTGGAGTTAAGCAGCTTTCCGTGAATTTGAGGACAAAGTGGTCTACATAGTAAGTTCTAGGACAACCAGAGTGATAGAGAGAGAGAGACCCTGTCAAAAAGGCAAAATAACAATAATAAAAATAAAAAGGCCTCGATGCTTTGTTTTTGTCAAGATAACATACCATAATGATTAGGATTCAGAACTCAGAATCGTGCTATCTGGCTTTAAATCTTGATGTGTCTCAAATGTGATCTGTACAGTGGGTGCTTGTAAAGCATTATACAACATCAAACCCAACATTGTGCTTATTGTCTTTCTCCACATAGGGAGAACTCCTTGTGTTCGAAAGGGATTAAGACAAAAGAAAACTAGTTTAATCAACTCTCAGCTGAGCAAACTGAAGAGGAACTAAATATCATTTTAAAAGTTTTAAGTTATTTTATGTCTATGAGTGTTTTGCCTGCATGTATATTTGTGCATGTTTTTGGTACCTGTGGAGGCCAGAGAAAGTGCCAGATTCCTGAAACTGGAGTTACAGATGGTTGTGAGCTGTGATATGGGTGCTCTGGAAGATCACCCAGTGCTCTTTTATTTATTTATTTATTTATTTATTTATTTATTTATTTATTTATTTATTTGAGACAGGGTTTCTCTGTGGCTTTGGAGGCTGTTCTGGAACTAGCTCTTGTAAACCAGGCTGGTCTTGAACTCACAGAGATCTGCCTGACTCTGCCTCCTGAGTGCTGGGACTAAAGGTGTGTCACCAATGCCTGGCCAGCCAGTGCTCTTAACGGAATCTTTCCTGGTCCAAATGAACATCTGTTAATTAGTACTTTTTATTTCTGTGTGTGCAGTCTGTGTATGAGCACATATTTATATGTACATGTGCTTGTGCAGGTACACTCTTGTGGGGTATCCACCAGAGAAGACAGCTTGGACAGGACTGTAACCCAATAGAAAGTCTTTATTAGTAAGCTGGCAAGTATACTGGGTGTTTGGGATCCCAGTGTAAGGCTGAGGCTTTCTCAGGGTGAGCTTTTAAGCACAAAAATCATATCCTGGGTGGACATATTTCAGTTAACAAGAACAGTTAGCAAGGAGTGGAACTACAGAAGCTAAAAAGCAAGGTTAGTACATTTAGAGACTTTCCCAGAACGATGGACTTTGATGGATTAGATTTTTGTTTTCGGTGTTGGCAGGTGGTGCTGTCTACATGCCGAGTTTTATAGCCTGAGCAGTACTTCCATCATGGAGTCAGTTGTTCTAAGGTCTGGAACCTGTTTCATTCCTACCTTTGCCTGTGACTGACTGCAGAGGCCCATGCCAGGTGTCTTCCTCACTTGGCTCTCCACTTCATTGTTTTTTTGAGACAGAGTCTCTCATTGAGCCCAGAACTCACTGATTCAGCTAGGCTGGCTATTCAGCAAGCTCTGGGGACCTACCTCTCTGCTTGAAGTGTTAAGGTTACAGATACATGACTTTATGTGTTTACTTACTTTTACATGCTAATCCCTGCCACCCATCTCTCCCTTCTTCCTATCCCCCCCCCATGTTTCCCTCACCCCACTCCTAATTTGCTCCTCAAAGAAGGTTAGGCCTCCCACGGGGAGGCAACAAAGTCTGTCCCATCACCATGTTGAGACAGGACCAAGGCCTTTCCCCCTGTGTCTAGGCTGAGCAAGGTATTTCTCCATAGGAAACAGGCTCCAAAAAGCCAGTTCAGGCACTAGGGATAGATCCTAGTCCCACTGCCAGTGGCCTCATAAACTGCCCAAGCCATCCATTGTCACCTGCATTCAGGGGCCTAGTTCCGTCCTTTGCAGGTTCGCCAGGTATCGGCCCAGAATCAGTAAGCTCCCACTAGCTCAGGTTAGCTGTTTCTGTGAGTTTCCCATCCTGGTCTTGACCCCTTTGCTCATATTATTGCTCCTCCCCCCCCCCAGTGGACTCGGGGAGCTCAGCCCAGTGTTTAGCTGTGGGTCTCTGCATCTGCTTCCATCGGTTACTGATGACATCGGTTTTTATGACAATTATGGTAGTCTTCAATCTGATTACAGGGAAGGCCAGTTCCGGCACCCTCTCCACTATTGTTTAGAGTTTTATCTGGGGCCATCCTTACAGACTCATGACTTTTAAGTAGGTGTTGGAGATGCAATCTTAGATCCTGTTTGGGCATCAATTACTTTACCTACTGAACCATTGCTCCAACCTCAGGCAGGGATTTTTTTCTTCTTTGTTCACTGCTAGATCCCTAGTGCATAAAACAGCCTGGCATCAAATACTCAAACACTCAAATATTTATTGAATGAGTGAAACCAACAAAACAATAACTGTTAGCATCTGGCAGGGTGCTAAATGCACAGGAGAAGCAAAATCAATGTTGTTTCCCTGGCTGACCTCACACAACAGCACTCCAGCACATTCACATAAGGGAAAGTGTTTTTGCAAAGTGCCACACAAATCATGCACATCATAAAAAAATGAGTGACCACAATTCTGTATTACTCACTACTTACCAGACTCATAGCCATGTACTTTGACATGTGAGTTTATTCTATATCATACAATTCTATGAAGTAGTTCATATGATTTGTATTTCTTTCTCTTTTTCTTCTTCCTTTCTTTTTGAGACAGGGTTTCTCTGTATAGCCCTGGCTGTCCTGGTCATATGTCTTAAGACTAAGAGGTTCTGTCCCCTGCTCACAGCTAAATAGCCAGGACAAGATGCAAAGCCACAGTCTACTCCAGCTCTGTATGCCAAAATGTATTGCCTAACTTCATTGCCAACCTGCCATTGAGAAGCATTTTCTAGAATGAGCTTGGAGAATAGAATATGTTTTGTGCATGAGGAAGAGACTTTTCTGTTTTACTGAAGACTGAGCATACGGCTCCATTCCGACTGCACAGTCCTTTTCCTCAACTCTGAAAATAAACATATTTGACCTTGGTTCAAGGTTAAACTCTGGGTCTTCTGAGAAGTATTTAGATAAAAGTTTTCTTCCCATTTTTGGTAGTAAAAGTCCTAGAGCTTAACTCCCCCAGAGCCCCAACTTATGGGGCTGTCTCAAAGATCAAGAGATGTTTCCCAGTCTTCCAGGAAGTGGCCTTAAAACTGAGTGATGCCATTTCTGGGCACTATTTCACAATCTCGCTTCTTTGAGTCTATCCCTGAACATCCTGGGAGCCTCCTTTTTGCTGTGTGACATCATTAGCCAGTACTTTCCATTTATGCCTGGAACCCTTTGGGTGCTGAGACAAGCTCTCTGCATTCATTGAGAAATCCCTTCTACTTCACTTCCCTTTCCCTGAATCGTGGGTGAGGCAGTGTTGACTTCAGGGTTTAAGGAACGTTTGCCAAGGCCTGAGCAATTACCTTCCAGAGTCCAGAAGCCAAGCACACTTTTCTATACACTGAGGGCAAATAATCAATAAAGCACTCAGGAAGCCTCAAATCTCACTGGTAGGCTGAGCTCTACAAACTCAGAATTCTACCCTGCCTCCCCAAACCTTAAAGAAAATTATAACAATAACAATAAAATGATAACAGCTGCTCTCAGAGCCATTCTTCACTCCCCTCTGCAAAGCAGGGTTGCTCCTGCAGACTATTTTCTAGTTGCTTCAGAAATGATTTCCTTCAACACACAGCCGACAGGAGAGACACTGTTGGGGGCCGGAGGGCAGGCCAAAGGAAAAGCCTGTGACTTCATCCCAATTAATCTCTGACTTTCGTTTCTGTCTCTCCATTACTCTGCTTAAATTCCTCTCAGTTAAACACCTGATGTGACTCTGACTGAAAGAAAGGCTAAGACTAGGGCTGGAGAACTAGGTTCTGGTCACTCACATTGGACTGATTCCAATCACCTGTGACCCTAGGGGGAAAAAAAAATCCATCGCCCTCTTCTGGCCTTCCTATGCAACTACACTCAGGAGCACATACCACCTACATAGACATACATACAGCATACTTTGGTCAGCTGTTGGTGAGTAGTCATTTATTTGTGTTTCTCTCAGGAAAACTTAACCAAGGATGCTAGGGACTGAACCCAGGGTTAAGTGAATCACCTGTCATCTCCATCTTAACATTACCTCCTTGGAGCATCTATCAAAAATCGGCTTCCCCAGGGCCTCCTTTATTTAAAACAATTTAAAAATATTTCAGTCCCTTTTCTAATGCTATAACACAATACCACAGACTTGGTAGTTTATAAAGAAACATTTGAGACTATCTCTAGCCCAAGCACATTCCAAAGCTCAGTTGGTAGAAAGAATAGCACTGCACATACAGAAGAACCGTGGGTTTGATCTTTAGCACCTTATGAACCAGGCATGGTGGTACAATCCTGTAACCCCAGCACTTGGGAAGTGGAGGGAGGAGGCTCTCAAGGTCACCCTCAGTTACTTAGCGAGTCTCAAGCTGTCCTGGACAACAAGAGGCCCTGAGAGGCTGTCTCATAAAAGGAGGGGGCAGAGCTTAAGAAGAAGGAAATTTTGGTTAGCTCACAGTTTGGGGATGTCCAAAGGCATAGAAGGGGCACCCACATGAAGAAGGGTGTACAGGGGTGGACTTGCCTTTTTTGTTTTTTGTTTTTTGTTTTTCCTCTTCTCTCTTGAGACACCATCTTACTGTGTAGCTCAAACTGGCTCTGAACTCCCAGTCTGTCTGCCTCAGTCTGAGTGTGGAGATTATAGGTGTGTACCACCACACTCGGCTTGGAATTGCCGTTATTCATTTTATTTAATTTTTAATTGTGTGTGTGTGTGTGTGCGCGCGCGCGCGCGTGCGCGTGCGTGCATGCACACGCGCTCATGAATGCAATGTTTTTGGAAATTGAAGACAACATTGGATACCTTGGAGCTGAAGCTGGAGCTATTAGTGGTTGTGAGCCATTGGACTTCAGTGCTAGGAACCAAGTTCCCGTTCTCCTCCTTCTCCTTCTTCTCTCTCTCTCTCCTTTTTCTGAGTGCTGAGATTAAAGGTATGTGCCACCACTGCCTGGCAAACTTTTGAGGTTGATGTGTGTGTGTGTGTGTGTGTGTGTGTTATGCATGTAGTGCCCATGGAGGCCAGAAGAGGGTTGGGACTGGAGTTAGAGATGGCTGTTAGCAGCCATATGTACCACAAATAATAAAAATCCAGAGACAGATATTGAAGATCAGAACTGAAGTTCAAACTGAAGATCAGAAAAGCAAAGCAGCCAGCCACTAGAGAGTTCTTACCTCTACCTCAGACTGAAGGGGGCAATCCTGTCCTCAGTATGACTGCAGAATGACTGACTCCTGTCTCCTCCTGCCTTATATTACTCTCTAGTGCTGCTTTTAAAGGCGTGCACCACCACCACCTAGCCTCCATGGCTAAAGAATGTGGCTGTTGGGATTAAAGATGTGTGCCACCACCGCCTGGCCTGCATGGCTGACTTATGCTACCTTTATACTCTGATCATCAGGCAAGCTTTATTTTGTTAGGTCATAAACAAAGTATCACCACAGCCATGTGGGTGCTTGGAATCAAACCAGAATCCTTAGGAAAAACACCCAATGCTTTTATCTGCTGAGCCATCTCTCCACCCCCACTCACCCTCTCTTTAAGAACAAACAGTACAGGCTCTTAACTACTGAGCTATCTCAACAGCTGCAGGTTTGCTCTTATAAGCAGCCCACACTCCCAATAACCAACTCACTCCTGACACAAGAAGGATAATTCCTGAAGGCTCTACCCTCATGACCTAACCACTTTTCATTAGCTCTCACCTCCTAACACCACTACAATGAGAATCAAGCTTTTAACACATCAATTTGGGTGATGCATTCAAACCACAGAAAATCCTAAACATTATGAAAAACTTCAAACACACAAAAGAATGAAAGAATATGTTCTACTCTGCTCCTTCAGGTGCAAGCTATGTCTTTGCTTGCTTTCTCGTACTGGGAAATTAATAATACCACTAGTCTGCAGGCAGAACCTCCGTTTTCCAATAGCAGCTTTATCAGCAGTGCAGGTGCAATTTGGTTCCCACCTACTGATTTCTTTGTCTTCTTCTTGGTTCAGAACTCAGCTTTCTAATACGGGTGTTGAGTACTCACGGCCCCCGTCAAACATCCCAACCTGGATATTCTCCTTAAAGAATTACAGTAAGGCAGGTTCTTGCAGGTGTTACAGAAGTGCCACATTTGGTGACAGCATGGGGAGAGGCCATCTAACTCACTATTGTGGAAGAGTGTTTGCTTTTATGAAAAGATGTGCACGGTATGCTGCTGAATACAAAGAGAGTTGTGTCAGTGGCTGGCTAGAGTATGAGTAACTAGGCAGATAAGTGATAAAGCAAATATACAAAAATGTCACTCGGAGAATCCAGGTGGTAGTCTGTGAATGCTTTTGGTACAATTCTTTCATTCTTTTGTGTATTTTAATTCCCCCCCCCCCCGTGTGTGTGTGTGTGTGTGTGTGTGTGTGTGTTCATGTCCTGAGTGTGTGTATGCTCCCCTGGTGTTAAGGACAAGGATGCATCATTACACCTATTTCACACCTGTTTTTTTTTTTTTTTAACATGGGTTCTAAGGATCAAACTTCGGTCCTCATACTTGTAAGGTTTGCACTTTACTGATTGATATTTCCTCTTTAACCCTTCAAAAATTTTGTGTTTATATATGTATGTGAGTGTGGTGTATCTGTGTATAGTGTGCTTACATATGCAGGTGTGTGCATGGTCAGAGGAGGATGGCAGGTGTCCTGCTCTATTGCTCTTTGCTCTATGCTATTGACACATGGTCTCTCACTGAACCTGAATCTAGGCTGGCTGCTGGTGACAAGCAGGAGCAAGCAATCCTCCTATCTCCATCTCCAACAGTGCTGGGGTTACAGGGGTGAGCACAGCCACACCCAGCTTTTAATGTTTGTGCTGGGAGCTGTGCTCAGGTTCTCATTCTTGGGCAGCAACTGCTCTTATCCAACAGCCTATGTCCTCAGTTTTCCAAAATAATTTGTAATATAACATTTGGACCCAATGGTTCTGTTGGATGGTGCACTTTGTATTCATCACTTGGGAGGCAAAAGCAGGAGAACGGTGAGCTTGAGGCCACCCTGGGCTACACAGCTATGCTGTCTCAAAAAAATGTAAATAAATAAACAAATAATTTAATTAAAAGGTGAAAGATTTATACGATCTGAAGTGAAACCAGAGTATCAAATAATTTAATTAAAACTAATATCAAAACTAGGTGTTATGGTGTGCACCTAGAGAATACCAACACTGGGGAGCAGAGGCAGGCTCACATTCAAGGCCAGCCAAGCAACAGAAGAAGGCTATCTCAAACAAAGAACCCTACGAAGAACCTAGCTGGGTTTCGGGGCTGGAAAGGTGATTCAGCAGCTGATTTACTTATTGTGAGGCTCTGAGTTTGGTTCTCAGTATCCACATGAAGGCTCCCACGTAGATATCTTCAGCTCCAGTTCCAGGGCATCTCACTCCTTCTTCTGGCCTCCAAAGGCACATGGGGAGTGCACAGACATACAATCCAAGTAAAACACTTATACACATACAGTAAAAATAAAATGACTTAAAAATGTATCAGAGCCAGATAGCATGATCCTATAAAGCTGGCTCCTTGGAAGGATTGAAAGCTCAAGGCCTGCCCAGGCTACATACACAGTTTGAGTCCAGCCTGGCAACTTGGTGAAAACTTGTGCCAAAATAACAACAGCGATAATAATAAACCAGTACTCTAGAGGCCAAGACAGGAAGATCAGGAGTTCAAAGCTAGCCTCAGCTACATAGATAGTTTTAAGGCATCCTGGGCTATATGTGACCCTGTCTCAAAAACTCTAAATGAGCAGGGCATGGGGTCATATGCCTACAGTCCTAGCACTTGGGAGGTAGAGTAGGAGAATCAAGAGTTCCAAGTGTGGAGCTGCAGAGATGGCTCAGTGGTTAAAAGCCCTGGCTGTGCCTCCAGAGGACCAGGGTTCAGTTCTCAGCACCCACATAGCAGCTCACCACCTTCTGTACTTCAGTTCTAAGGCATCTGATGTCCTCTTCTGGTCTCCAAAGGCACCAGGCATGTACTTGGTACATGTACATCTGTGTAGGCAAAGAACTCATACACATAAAAAAATAAAAAAGAAATATATCTGTATAAAAAATTGTGCTGGAGAGATGGCTCGGCCATTAAAAGCCCTGACTGCTCTTTCAGAGGACCTGGGTTCAGTTCTCAGCACTCACAAGCAGCTCTAGGGTATCCAACACACACAGTACACATACATATATGCAGGCAAAACATCCATACATATAAAGTAAAAAAAATTAAAAAATGAAACTGAAGGAGAAGAAAAAGCAGTTGCAGCCAGGCTTGGTGAGCACACCTTTGTTCCAAGCTCTTAGGAGGCAGAGGCAGGCAGATAGATCTCTGAGTTCCAGGCCAGCCTGAGCTATAGAGAGAAATTCTATCTGGAAAAACAAAAACAAACAAACAAATAAAATCTGTAGAAGAGAGCCTATTGTCTTCTTCACTGTTTACACTGGCATTTCTCTCTGTGTGACTTGTTTTATTAGTATGAAGCTCTGCATTCATCGTGAACTCCATGAAGAGAGACCGAGTGGGTGCTCAGCACGCTTTATTCCCTGCATGGATGCTGGCACATGACAAGGTGTGCAGCAGTTACCCATTGAACTGATGAATAGATGCAAAGCCCTGTTTCTTTTCTTTCAGGACGGCATCTTGGGCAAGTTCCAAGTGGTTTCAAACTCTGTGTAGCCCACACAGTACTTGAAGTCTCCATCCTTCTCCTTCAGTACCGTACCCTGCTGGAAGCCACATGTATTCTTCTTCTCCTTCTCTTTCTCCTTCTCCTTCTTCTTTCTTCTGCTTTTCTTGTCTTGTTTTGTGTTCCAGATAGGATTTCTCTGGGTATCCCAGGCTGTCCTAAAACTCACGCTGTAGACCAGGCTGGTCTTGTACTCAGAGATCCAGCTGCCTCTGCCTCCTAAATTCTGGGATTAAAGGGTGTGCCATGACTACCCACTTGGAAATCACATTTCCTTCTTTCTTTTCTTTTTTTGTTTTTCGAGACAGGGCTTTTTTGTGTAACAGTCCTGGCTGTTCTGGGACTCACTCACTCTGTAGTTCAGACTGGCCTCAGACTCACTGAGATCCGCCTGCCTCTGCCTTCCAAATGCTGGGATTAAAGGCATGCACTACTTACTACCTCCTGGTTTGGAAATCACATTTCTTTCCTTTTTTGTCTTATTTATTTATTTTTATTTCATGTGCATTGGTGTTTGCCACATGTATGGCACTGTCAGCATGTTGGATCTCTTGGAACTGGAATTACAGACAGTTATGTGTAGTAGGATCTCATCTTGCCAGTGAATTTGTGTTAGTGGTCACACCCCTTTGGGCGTGGCTTCAGGTGCTGAGGGACATAACCCCAAGGTAGAGAAGCTCAGGGTAGGCTGTCTTCTTGGATTCAGGATCACATTGGGAAGGTAGAAATTGCATCTTCTGGAGCAGGACCGCCAGGGTGGTTCATTACTATTATTTGTGTAAATTGTTCTCCAATAAAACACCCATTTATCATTTATCTTGGGTCTAGTGAACTCATTAATACCCCGCCTTCAGTTGTGAACTGCCATATGGGTGCTGGAAATTGAACCTGGATCCTCTGGAAGAGAAGCCAGTGAGTGGCACGATTATGAGTAGTTGTGTCTTCCTCTCTTATTTTCTTTTTAGAATATTTGTATATATTTTTCCTATTGGCTTTTCCACAAAAAAAAAAAACAAAACAAAACAAAACAAAAAAAAAAAAAAAAAAAAAACTGTTGGACCAGCAAGATGACTCAGCAGGTTAAGACACTTGCCAGCCTGATAACCCAAATTTGATTCCCAGGATCCACACTGTAGGAAAGAACCAGCCCTTACAAGTTGTCCTCTGTCCCAGTGCACCCACACACACCAATCAATCAATCAATCAATGTAAAAAATTAAAATATTTAAAAATTTTGTCATCTGTGAGTTTAAAAAATAGTTTTTCTAATTTTTATTTTTTTATTTTTATCAGAGATCAGGTTTTAGGATTTGCCAGTAAAGAACCAATTGATCCAAGCCGGAAAGGACAACTTCTAGGGCAGGAAAGGGACTGGCAGAAGATTCCTGAACATCTCTGCAGAGTTGCTGACAATTTCCGACTCCCACTGCCTCCCCTGCTCAACTAATCTGCATTTTGTAGAGCAGGTAGGAGTTGGCTTTCACACTCTCAGACACAATAGTTAGGGCACCAAAGCACTCCCTTGATAAAAGGGTGACAGCAAAACAAAAACATCACCAGCCAAAGTCTTTAAAAATTTAAAGACCTGATCAAGCCCTCCATTCCACATCTGCTAGGGAAGGAAATCGCCTCTGGCAGGTACCTCTGTGGCTGCCCACCTGTGCAAACATTTAACCCTAGCCGTCTTCTGCAGCTGGCCTGAGGGTCCAGGTCTGCTTAGAGCTGGGGGAAGCCCCATCTTGTCACAGGGTGAAACTAATGAGTTGACGCTCTGGAAACTATTTTAGGATTAAAGCCTGAGCCCTAAGGCCTTGGCAAGAATGTAACCACCTGAGGGCATAGGTGGGCCCTGGAAGTAAGAGGCCAGAGAGCTCACAGCCAGGCGCAACATGATCACCTGCTCCACCAGCCTGCCTGCCTCCAGACAGAGAGATGTGAGGGCTGGTGTAGCAGGTCTCCAGGCTGATGTTCCAGAAAAGGAGAGTGTGTGTGTGTGTGTGTGTGTGTGTGTGTGTGTGTGTGTGTGTGTGTGTAGGCTGGACGTTGATATCTTCCTCAGTCACTTTCCACTTTAGTTTTTAACACAGCCTCTCACCGGACCTGGAACTCACAATTCAGTTAGCCAGCAGACTCTGGGGATCCACCCTTTTCACTGTTCAGCAGACTCTGGGGATCCACCCTTTTCACTCTTCGCCTTCCCCAGTTCAGGAGCACCCACTTTTATGTGAGTGCTAGGTGTGAGAACTTAGGTCCTCTGCTTGCTCAGCCAAGCACTATACCCACTGAACCATCTTCCCTGACCCTGTCAGGTTTTTTTTCTTTTAACTTTTTATTGAGTCTTTGTAGATTTCCCATCATGCATTCCAATTCCATTCATTTCCTGTCCCTTCATATCCTCCCTCTGCCCTTGCAAATAAAACAAAATTTAAAAGAAAAACAAACAAACAAAAAGTCTTGGCACTGAAGCTGTAGTGTAACAGTGAGTCACCCAGTTTACCGCTTAGTCCCAAAATCTTTACTTGCAAGTGTGCATTGCTATGAGCCACTGGTCTGGTTCAAGCTTCTAGCTACACTATTGATACTGGGACTCTGCCTGGATATCTTGTTGCCTTATGTCATTTATGTCATGAAGGTCCTGCAGCTTTGGATCTTCAGGTCTGGCTTCTTCGCATGCTCCAGTGGTTTATAGATAAAGTGGATGTTGGGGTGGGCTAATGGTTCTGGGCCTGGGTGGTAGCTGGGTGGGTCAGCTTGCTAGCTTTCCCTCATCTTCACTACCTGGGAGAGCTCTCCAGAACTGCCCTGGTTAGCTTACCTAATGCAGCAGGCAGCAAGGAGTGGGGCCCGTTCTGTTCTCATGCCCTAGGGGCCAGCTCACCCACACCACCAGGGCTTGCTCTACTGTTTTGCACAGGTGAGGTACAGGGCAGTCCTTTTTTTTTTTTTTTTAATGTATACTTCAAAAAAAGCATCAAGGCATGGTGGCTTATGACTACGTCCCCAGCACCAAGCAGGTAGAGACAGAATTGTAGAAAATTTGAAGAGTGTTATAGGCTACTTTGAACTACAGTCAGACTCATCAACACAAACAAGCAAAGAAAATGAGAGGATAACTAAATTACATAACTAGTGCTCTTATTGCATAATAAAATAAGGCATAGTAACTCAGAAACCAAGCTGCACCCGCCCCCCTTCTGCTTTTCCCCAATGAGGCAGGTTTTTTTTCTAGCAGAACACGGTAGAAAGTGTTTGCAATCCCAGCATTTGGGAGGTTGAGGCAGGAGGATCAGAAGTTCAAGGATAGCCTGTGCTACATAGTGAGTTTGGGGCCAGGCAAGAACCAGAGAGAGTCCACAGGCAATAGTCTAAATAATAGTGCATCTATCTTAACTACTTTTACTGTTACTGTGACAAAATACTCTGGTACAAGCACCTTCAGGGAGAAAGTGTTTTGTGTGTGTGTGTGTGTGTGTGTGTGTGTGTTTTGAGGCTCACAGCTTGGAGGCGCAGTCCATGTAGGCCTGGAATGTAGGGCCCGAGGCAGCTGGTCACACTGCATCCACACCCAGGAAACAGAGAACACTGATACTTTTGCACCCTCCCTTAGCCCAGGGCATTCCCTCGAAAGGAGGGGTGGGTCTTCCTGCCTCAGTGAACCTAATCTCAGTATTCTCTCACAGGTGTACCCAGAGCCTTGCTTCCTTTCTGTCAAGCTTCCTGACCGTTAACCGTCACAATGCCCTTCTTGCTCCTTGGAAGCACTTTTGATTTTGATTTTTTTTTAAATGGTGGGTCAACTGCTAACACTTCACAGCCAGGAAAAACCTTGGACTTCTGATCCTCCTGCCTTTACCTCCACACTATTCCCAGTTAAGGCACGTTTATGACATACTGTCACTCTCTTTTTTGGCTAGTTATTTATTTCTTCTTCTCCAGTGTATTACATCCCAACTGTAGTTTCCCCGCCCTCCACTCCCCTCCCCACATACACCTCCCGACTCCCCCAGACCCACTCCTTCTCCATTTCCCCCCATAAAAGAGCAAGCCTCCTATGCTGTGTTTGGTATCAACCAAACACAGCATACAAGTTACAATAACACTAGGAACCTAGCCTCATATCAAGGCTGGATAAGGAAAGGAGTCCCATGAGTAGACAAAGGAGTCAGAGACAACAACCCCCCACCCCCACACTGTTAGGAGTCCCACAAGAACACCAAGCTACACAACTGTAACATATATGCAGAGTGCCTAGACCCATCCCGTGCGGTGGTTGCTGCTTCTCTCTGTGTGTCTCTATGAGCCCTGCTTAGTCCATTCTGTGGGCCATCTTGTTGTGGTGTTCTCTCTACTCTGGCTCTTATAATCCTTTCTCCTGCTCTTCCACAGAGTTCTCTGAGCTCCCCCTAGTTTTTGGCTGTGGTCTCTGCATATGCTCCCATCAGCTGCTGGCAGAAGCCTCTCTGATGACGATTGGGCTAGGCTCCAGTCTATGAGTATAGCAGAAAATCATTAAGAATCATTGCATTGACTCTTTTTTTTTTTTTTTTTTTTTTTTTTTTGGCCAGCTTGGTTCTATCCTAGGTCTCTGGGATAACCTCTGGTTCTTGGCCATCTAGGTAGTGTCAAGTGTGGTCTCCGTCTCATGTCATGGACCTCAAGTTTGGACCAGTCATTGGCTTGCCACTCCCACAAGTTCTGCACCGCCCTTACCCCAGCACATCTTGCAGGCAGGACAATTGTAGGTTTTGTGGCTGGGTTGGTGTCCCAGTGCCTTCCCTGGAGGCCTTGTCTGGTTGCAGAAGATGGCCAGTTCAGTCTTCAGTCTCTGTATCGCGTTTTTTTTTTTTTTTTTTTTTTTTTTTTTTGAATCAGGGTCTCTCTCTATAGCCCTGGATAACCTAAAACTCACTATGTAGACCAGGTTGGACTGGAACTCATAGCGATCTGCCTGCCTCTCCCTCTGGGGTCCCAAACTCCAGGTCAGAAATGCTCTGAACTTTATAGTCTGACCTCTCATATTTACACGTTTGGCCCACTTAGAATTTTTTAAAACTAGGGTATAAGAGTCTAGTTAGTATTTATATGCAGATACCCGGTTGCTCTGGCAACATTCTTTCTTCCCCGGTCAGATGAACCGGCAGGCTTGTTCAGAACCAGATGTTCATCTCGTCACATCAAATAATAGGAGAGCACCCTCATGCTGCTGCCGCCTGGGAAGCACTTCTCTTGTTTTTAGCATTAACTATGTTGCTTGTTATGGCTTGAGACACTCGTAATGTTGTATAATACTGCAGTATATAATATACAAATGCAATTTTAAAACAGCAACAGGAATGTCCCTTTGACTTGGTTCATTCATGTTTAATCATGAGTGAGCCCCGAGTTTTAGCATCCATGGCTTTTCCCTTCAGGCATTGAGATAATCCTACTTTGCTCTTTTAACCAGATAAGGTGGAGTAGTACATAAGCAGATTTTCTTCTGTTGAAATGCCATTGAATTCCTGTGTAAAGCAGTTGTACTTTTTTTTTTTTTTTAAACTGAGTTCCTTTCCTAGCCTCCTGACTCAGTTCATGCCTTGGAGGGAAAATATTTCTTCTCTTGTCAAAACTCCACCTTTAATATCTGCACTTAAGAGGCAGAGGCAGAGGCAGAGGCAGGTGGATCTTTATAAGTTCAAGGCCAGTCTGGTCATATACATATATAACCACTTTTATCCATATATAGACATATATACATACCCACTTTTATCCATATATAGAGTTGTAGATACTTTATATATGTACACACTTTTGTCACTTCATAGAATAATTCCTTCTCATGTATTAGAAGACACTGCTCAGAGGTCTATGTGTGTTATAATGGACAATGCCAGCTGTCTTCCTGATCCCCCATCTCTAGCTGTGTTCTACAAACAGTAGTTCACTTGATCCATTCATCATTTCACACAGTAAGTATCATTATCTATATTTTACACATCCAGGAACTGAAACATAGAGAGGCTAACAAGGCAGTGGCCATGGCACAGAGCTGAGTTCAAAGGCAGCCTTGTCACAATGCGGAATGAATCTGTGTTTCCAACCACTGCCTTTCATTCTTTGGGAACCTCACTTTGCCTGCTCCAGCGTGTCATCTACAAAATGGATTGTGAACTCCCATGACCAGTATTGAGTTCAGACAGTACCGTGTGACCAGTGTGTGACTGCAAATTGCCAAATGCAATTGGTTGAAATCGGTTGTGGTTTGATTGGTCTCGGTGCTTGCCCTGACACATATTCACATGAGGAATCTGCAGGGGAAGCTCTCTCGGGGAAATTGTAGTGTGTGCTTTTTATTTTCAAGCTCTTCAGAAAAATATTAATAACAGTGTTATTTAAAATTTGGCCCACAATTCTCCAATTGAAAGTATGTGGTTTTGTGTTTTCATAGATTCACAGGCTTGTATAGCCATCGTTACGGTCAATTTTAGAACATTTTCATTGTTCCTTAACGATATGCCATCGCCATCTCTTCCCAAGCTTTCTGGACAGCATCAACCACTTGCCTATCTTCTAATTCATATATTTGCCTATTTCATCTATTTTGTAAAACTGGAATCATAAAGTAGTCTTTCTATTGTTGTCTGTTATTTTTTGGGACAGGGTAGTGTATAACCTGGGCTGGCCTGGAACTCACATAGAAGAAGATGGCCTTGAACTTTTAATCCTCTGGCCTCCATCTCCCAAGTCTGGGATTATAGTCATGTCCTTCCCTCCCCCCATCTCCTCGCTACAATAGTCTTTTGTGATTCTTTTTTTTTTTTTCCTACTTGGAATTATGATTTTGTTTGTTTGAGAGACAGTCTCAAGCTAGAACCCAAATTGATCTTAAATTCAGCCTACTGAGTAATGTGTGTCCCACTGTGCTCAGCTTGAATGATGTTTTGGGGATTTATCCACAATGTGCCATGTGTTAGGATTTCATGTCTTTTTATGCCAAGTAGTATGCTATTGTAGAATATACTACATTAAGTCTATCCATTAGTTAGGTGATGGACTTTTAGGTTATTTTCATTTTGGCTGTAGTGAATAATGCTGCAATGAATACAATACAAGCTTGTGTGTGTGTGTGTGTGTGTGTGTGTGTAAGGCATGTGCTTTCTAGCCCTGTGTTTTGTTTTCATAAAGCACATAAACATTATCCATTCTAACATAGTCTTGTCTATGTCCAACTCGAAGACCTCTCTGGCCCTTGTAGCTAATCTCAGGGATTTCTGGGTTAGCCTTTCCTGTTCTTACTCCCCTGCCTCAGCAACGTCAACCCAGAGCAATTGCTTAGCTCACAATGCTAGAAGTGACTACCCATCTCCTCTCTGCCTTTCCTCTCACCTTTCAACCCAGTGTTGTGGGCTCTAACTACAAAGCTTTTCAATGTCTTCTGGCTCAAGCTTCCATCAGCTTTCCCACGTTAGGACAGTGGCCTCCGCCCTGTCCTCCCCACTTCTGCCTCTCTGTCCAGTCTGTGTCCCACTGCAGTTAGACCACGCCGCTCCTGTGCCCCACGCTGTCCAGAGCTCTCACATTGGCCGCTGGTCAGGCTCTTCCTGCCCCACCCCCATTTCATGCCCCACACCCTGCTTTTTCTTCACTGGGCACTGTCGTCAGCGCCTCCCCCTACAGCAGGAATTTAGAAAATAGCACTTATTTCACACGCTCTGTGTTTTGCCGGCTGTGATTTGTCTGGTGGTCCCAATTTCCCTTTACGGTTGGCTGCTGGCAAACACAGGTTCTTTTATCCTAATCTTAATTACTAATATGAACTCTTCAGCTCACATATTACACAGCACACAATAATTATATTCATATAAAGATATATGAAGATTACAGGGTGGCTAGAAAAGGGTTAAAAAGGCCACAGCAGACTCTGAAGAGGTCATGCTGGAGGCAGATGCAGAGGCTGACAGAGATATAAACAGTCTCTGGGGGAAGGGGAGGGATTTAGATAAAGAACCGTGTAGGAGAGCCATTGAAAGCATGGCAGCAGGGTTAGGCCACAGGGTCACAGGTCTGAACTGAGCTGAGTTCAACTGCCAAAGTAAGGTGTGAGACCATGAAGAGCATAGAGGCAAAGTATGGAACCGATCCAGATGGACAAATGAATGGATGGACAGACTACATTTTTTTTTTTCAAGACAGGGTTTGTCTGTGTTGCTTTGGAGCCTGTCTCAAACTTGCTCTGTAGACCAGGCTGGCCTTGAACCCACAAATATCCACCTACCTCTGCCTCCTGAGTGCTAGGACTAAAGGCATGTGTCACCATTGACAGATAAAGACCAGCTGAAGTCCTGGAATACTTGGGAATTGTCTGTCTGTCAGTCCCCTGATGTGTATACCTGATGGTCAGATGACAATCAGTGGGGATCATCACTATCCCAGAGTTACGTGTCTCCTTCTTATAGGGTCCAGGGGAGGGGACTGAACTCTTTCCTTAGTCTGTTGTGCTCTTTAAGTGCTTAGGTCTGGATTTCCTGCTATAATTTTAACATATTCATGTGCTCATGTGGTAATTAAGAATGATTTGTCTTACTTTATGTGTATGGGTGCTTGCCTGCATGTGTGTATACATACCATGTGCATCCCTGTTGCCCTCACAGGCCAGAAGAGGCCACCGGATCCACTGGAAAAGGAGTGGATGCTCAGAACTGAGTTCAGTTAAGACCAATAGCAAGTGTCAACCACTGAGCCATCTCCCCAGTCCCTCATTCAGTAAGTAGCACCTTTTTACTTTTAGAAATAAGTTACACATCATCCTGTGCCTCGAGGATGTGGCTGACTGGTTGTGTTCACAGGCCAACATGTCGAATGCTCAGCCTGCTGTTGCTTTTATGCTAAAAGTGGAGTCAAATGCTGCTTGTAAAATGAAGTCACCCATGGCAAGACACAGCCTGAAGAACCACTGTTTGACAAATGGCTTGCAGACTGGCTTAGTCAGCTGCCCAAGCAGGCCTTTGTGCATGTTGACACGCTCCTGACGTGCTAGTGGAAAGCTGTGCCCAGTCACACACCACTCTCCCACACTTCCTGTTTCATCTTTCACCTTGGCCCTTTTCAAGTAGTACATACTCTTTTGTGAGTTTGCTGTTCTCTCCTCCCCGAATTCATGTCTGCCTTTCCCACATGTCAACACAAGAAGGGCAAGAATTTTTGTTCCAGAACCTGGCATGGTGGAAGAAGCTCCTGGTTTCTTTCTGTGGGTCCAAACTGGTACTCATACATTCATTCATCTCTAGATCCTAGTTTCATGAACAAACAAGTACAGTTTTGAGGATCTCTGTGACCACCACAGACAGCAGAGCAATGACTCATCTGTGGGAGGCAAGAATACAGTTTAATTCAATACAACTCAGTAGCCAGTGCTGGCTCAAACTTCAGGAGTCTGACCCCGAGTGGTTTGTTTTAGGCATATTTAAGCACAGCACATTTTGGTGATAATTAACTCAATCCTGCGTGCACAACAGAGCTTAAGACATGACTACATCAAAACTTTTTGTAAAGGACATGTGACACCTTCCATAAAGATGGTCTCTATAGATTGACATGCTCACAATAAAGGCCTATGTAAGGATCAGTGTGGTCTTGGCCACACAAATAGTGTAAAGGTCAGCAGGCAACTAATCATATCAACGCTCAGCCTTGCAGCTGGTTAATAGGCTAGGCACCCCTTCCTTTGAAGGAACAACCGCGTGTGTTCAACATTCTTGTCCCCCCTAGTGCATATTTGCAATCACAAGGACCTCCATGCCTCCCACAATATTCAGTTTTGAACAGGCAATCTTGGGCTGTGGGATGGTTCAGCTGGTAAAGTTGCTTGCTGCCAGTCCCTTGAACTCACATGGTGGAAGGAAAGAACCAACTCCCTGGAGGTTTTCCTCTGACTTCCATATGCACACTAAGGCACACATACACATATATACAAATGCTTAAAAAGTATACGTGCCTAAGTTAGTATTTATTTAGGACATGAAAATAAATCACTTGAAACTACAAAACAAAACAAAAAACTCTGACAGTCAGGTCGGTGTTGTCACCTGTAACCTAGCACTTAGGAGGCTAAAGGCAGGAGGATGAAGAGTTTAAGGCCAGCCTGGGCTACATCATTCACTTGTGTGATTCTGTGTACCAGCCACTAATCTGAGTTAAAAGGGACTGGACAAAGAAAAAAAAAAGTTCCCTAGCCACATAATAATCAAAACATCAAACATACAGAATAAAGAAAGAATATTAAGAGCATCGAAGAAAAAGGCCAAATAACATATAAAGGCAGGCCTATCAGAATTACACCTGACTTCTCCATAGAAACTCTGAAAGCCACAAGGTCCTGGATAGATATTCTACCAACACTAAGAGACCACAGATACTAGCCCAGACTACTATACCCAGCAAAATTCTCAATCACTATAGATGGAGAAAACATGATATTCCATGACAAAACCAGATTTACACAATATATATCCACAAAGCTAGCTCTATAGAAAGTTCTGGAAGGAAAACTCCAATTTAAGGAAGTTAACTACACTTACAAAAACATAGGCAATAGGTAATCCCACTTTACCAGAAGCCAAAAGAAAAAGCAAGGTAAATCTACTCACAATACCACCACCACCAACTAATCCAAAACAAACAAGGATTAAGAATCAATGGTCCTTAATTTCCCTCAATATTAATAGTCTTAACTCACCTATAAAAAGACACAGGCTAACAGAATGGATACGAAGACAGAATTCATCCTTCTACTGCACACAAGAAACACATCTAAGCTTCAAAGACAGACACTACCCCAGAGAAAAGGGTTGGAAGAAGATTTTCCAGTCAAATAGACCCAAGAAACAGGCAGGTGTAGCTATACTAATATCTAACAAATTAGACTTCAAGCTAAAATCAATCAAAAGAGATGAAGAAGGTCGTTTCATATTCATCACATAGTCTCAATTCTGAACATCTATGCCCCAAATACAAAGGCACCCACATTTGTAAAATAACTAAACTCAAATCTCACATAAAACCTCACACACTCATAGTGGGAAACTTCAACATGCCACTCTCACCACTAGACAGGACCACTAGACAGAAACTTAATAAAGAAACAAAAGAACTAACAGAAGTTATGACCCAATTGGGTTTAACAGACATCTATAGAACATTCCATCCAAACACAAAAGAATATTACCTTCTTCTCACCTCCACATAGAACTTTCTCTAAAATCAACCACATACTAGGCAACATAGCAAACCTCAACAGATACAAAAAAAAAAAAAAAAAAAAAAAAAAAAAAAATTGGAATTACAACCTGTATCTTATCAGACCACTATGCTTTAAAGTTAGAATTCAACAACAACACAAATTGTAAAAACCCTACAAACTCAGGGAAACTGAACAATACACAATTGAACCATTCCTGGGCCAAGGAAGAAATAAAGAAAGAAATTAAAGACTCCTAGAATTCAATGAGAATGAAGACACAGCACACCCGAACTTATGGGACACTTTGAAGCAGTGCTAAGAGGAAAGTTCATTTCACTAAGTGCCCACATGAAGAAACTAGAGCATAGTCACATTAGAGAATTAACAGCACAACTGAAAGCTCTAGAACAAAAAGAAGCAAACTCACCCTGGAGGAGTAGATGTCAGAAAATAATCAAATTGAGTGCTAAAATCAACAAAGAAGAAGCAAGGAAAACAATATACAGAATCAATGTAACAAAGAGTTGGTTCTTCAAAGAAAATCAACAAGATAGACAAACCTTTATCCAAATTAACTAAAAAGCATAGAGAGAACATGCAAATTAGCAAAATCAGAAATGAAAGAGGGGACATAACAACAGACACTAAGGAAATCCAGAGACTCTTCAGGTCACACTTTGAAAAACCAGTACTCCACAAAATTAAAAATATTAAAGAAAATGGACAAATTTCTGGATAGATATCATTTACCAAAATTAAATCAAGAACAGATAAGCAATTTAAATAGACCTATAACTCCTAATGAAATAGAAGCAGTCATCAAAAGTCTCCCAACCAAAAAGAGCCTAGGGCCAGATGGCTTCAGTGCAGAATTCTACCAGAAATTCAAAGAAGAGCTATTACCAATACTCCTCAAATTGTTCCACACATTAGAAGCACAAGGGTCATTACTAAGCTCTTTTTATGAGGCTATAATTACCTTGGTACCCAAGCCATACAAAGACACAACTAAGAAAGAACTATAGACCAATATCCTTCTTGAACATTGATGCAAAAATACTCAATAAAATACTGGCAAACGGAATCCAAGAACACATCAGAGAAATCATCCACCATGACCAAGTAGACTTCATCCCAGGGATGCAGGGATGGTTCAACATAGAAAAATCTATCAATGTAATCCACCATATAAACAAACTGAAAAAGAAAAATCACATGATCATCTCACTAGATGCTGAAAAAGCCTTTGACAAAAATCTAACACCCTTTCATGATAAAGGTCATGGAGGGATCAGGAATAACAGGAACATACCTAAACATAATAAAAGCAAAATACAGTAAACCAACAGCCAACATCAAACTAAATGGCGAGAAACTAATTGTGATTCTTCTAAAATCAAGAATAAGACAAGGTTGTCAACTTTCTCCATATCTCTTCAGTATTATACTTGAAGTTCTAACTAGAATAGCAAGACAACAAAAGGACATCAAGGGGATACAAATTGGAAAGAAAGAAGTCAAACTTTCACTATTTGCAGATGATATGATAGTTTACATAAGTGACCCAAAAAAACTCTATCAGGGAACAACTCCTACAGCTGATAAACACCTCCAGCAAAGTGGCAGGATACAAGATTAACTAAAAAAAAAAAAATCAGTAATCTTACTATATACAGACGATAAATGAACTGAGAAAAAAAATCAGAGAAACATCACCCTTTACAATAGCTACAAATAACATAAAATATCTTGGAGTAATGCTAACCAAACAAGTAAAAGACCTACATAGCAAGACTTTGAGTCTTCCAAGAAAGAAATTAAAGAAGATACCAGAAAATGGAAAGATCTCTCATGCTCTTGGATAGGCAGGATCAACATGTTAAAAAAAAAAAAAAAATGGCAGTCTCGACAAAAGCAATCTACAGATTCAATGCAATCCCCATCAAAAATCCCAGCACAATTCTTCACAGATCTTGAAAGTACAATACTCAACTTTATATGGAAAAACAAAAGACCCAGGATAGCCAAAACAAACCTGTGCAATAAAGGAACTTCCTGAGGAATCACCATCCCTGACTTCAAGCTCTACTATAGAGCTATAGTCCTGAAAATAGCTTGGTACTGGCACAAAAATAGACAGGTAGATCAATGGAATTGAATAGAAAATCCTGATATTAATCCATACACCTACAAACACCTGATTTTTTGACAAAGCAGTTAAAATTATACAATGGAAAAAAGAAAGTATCTTTAATAAATGGTGCTGGGAACAACTGGATGCTGACATGTAGAAGACTGCAGATAGACTCATTTCTATCGCCATGCACAAAACTCAAGTCCAAATGGATCAAGACCTCAACATAAATCCAGCCACACTGAACCTCTTAGAAGAGAAAGTGGGAGATACCCTTGAACGAATTGGTACAGGAGACTGCTTCCTGAACATAACACCAGTAGCACAGACACTGAGATCGACAATTAATAAATGGGATCTTAAACTGAGAAGCTTCTTCTGTAAGGCAAAGGTCACAGTCAACAAGGCAAAACAGCAGCCCACAGAATGGGAAAAGATCTTCACCAACCCCACATCTGACAGAGGGCTGATTTCCAAAATATACAAAGAATTCAAGTAGCTAGTCATCAAAATACCAAATAATCCAATTAAAAAGTGGGGTACAGAACTAAATAGAGAATTCTCAATAGAGGAATCCAAAATGGCTGAAAGACTCTTAAGTGATCAACATCCTTAGCCATCAGGGAAATGTGAATCAAAACAACTCTGAGATACCTTAATCTTACTCCTATCAGAATGGCTAAAATCAAAAACACCAATGACAGTTTATGCTGTGGAGAAAGGGGAATACTCCTCCACTGCTGGTGGGAGTGCAAACTCATACAGCCACTTTGGAAATCAGTATGGCAGTTCCTCAGGAAAATGGGAATCAGTCTACCACAAGATCCAGCAATTTCACTCTTAGGCATATACCCAAAAGATGCACAATCATGCAACTAAGACATCTGTTCAACTATGTTCATAGCAGCATTATTTGTAATAGCCAGAACCTGGAAGCAACCTAGATGCTCCTCAACTGAAGAATGGATGAAGAAAATGTGATACATTTTCACAATGGAGTACTACTCAGCAGAAAAAAACAATGGAATTTTAAAATTGGCAGGCGAATGGATGGACTAGAAGAAACCATCCTGAGTGAGGTAACCCAGTCACAAAATGACGAACATGGTATGTACTCGCTCATGTGTGGATCTTAGACATAGAGCAAAGGATCAGCCTACATTCCACACCGCCAGAGAAGTTAGGAAACAAGGAGGACCCTGAGAGAGACATACATTGTCCCTCACAGAAGGGGAAAGGTACAAGATCTCCTGAGCAAACTGGGAACAGGGTGAGAGGGGAGAGGGAGTTATGAGAAAAAGAAGGGGAGAAGAGGAAGGGAGAGGAGGACATGAGAGAGCAGGAAGGTTGAGTCAGGGAAAGAACAGAGGAGAACAAGAAAAGAGATTCCATAATAGAGGGAGCCATTGTAGGTTTAAAGGGAAATCTGGCACTAGGGAGACCTACAAGGATGACTTCAACTAACAATTTAAACAATAGTGGAGAGGCTACCTTATATGCCCTTCCCTGATAATGAGATTGATGACTACCTTATATGCCATCAAGTAGCTGACAGATACAGAAGGCAAACACCCCCACAGCTGAACACTGAGCAGAACTCCTGGATTCCAGATGCAGAGAGGGAGGAGTGATGAGCAAAGGGGTCAATACCAGGCTACAGAAACCCACAAAAACAGCTGACCTGAACAAGGGGGAGCTCATGGACCCCAGACTGATAGCTGGGAAACCAGCATTGGACCAACACAGACACCCTGAACGTGTGGGTCTCAGTTAGGAGGCCTGGGAAGTCTGTGGGACCTCTAACAGTGGAACAAGGATGTATCCCTGGTACACAAAAGGAGTTCAGGAGCCCATTCCCCATGGAGGGATACTCCCTTAGCCTAGAGACATCGGGGAGGGCCTAGGCCCTATTCCAAATGACTTGACAGATTTTGATGATTCCTCATGGAAGGCCTTCCCTGGGGAGTGGATGGGGGATAAGATGGGGGTCTGTAGGAGACATGGGAGTATGGGAGGGAGAGGGAACTGGGATCAATATGTAAAATAAGAAAAAATATTTTAAAAATTATTTTTTAAAAAAGGGGGATGGTTCTTCTGCTACATTTATCTTGGGGCACTCATGTACCAGGTCATCTTGTAGTAGACTAGGGCCTGACAGTCTTATCCCACCATCTGGTAGTCAGTGCAGGCTCTTGGGGAGGCTTCTTCTTCCATGTAGTTTCCTTCTCAGAAAGACTAGCTAGGGCTTTTTCATATACCAGTGGAAACTCTTTAAAAAGCCAAGGGCAGCCAGGAGTGGTGCTACATGCAGAGGCAGGTAGATTCCTGAGTTTGAGGCTAGCCTGGTCTACAGAGAGACTTCTAGTACAGCCAGGGCTACACGGAGAAAAATTTAAAAGCCAAGGCTTTTTCCCACATCACCATGGACAGCACTCTTGACTCAGACTCAGTTTCTTTCTTTCTTTTTTTTTTTTTTGGTTTTCAAGACAGGGTTTCTCTGTGGCTTTGGAGCCTGTCCTGGAACTCGCTCTTGTAGATCAGGCTGGCTTCGAATTCACAGAGATCCACCTGTCTCTGCCTCCTGAGTGCTGGGACTAAAGGCATGCCCCACCACCGCCCAGCAAAATGTTGACCCAGTTTCTTAACATGTCTTTCCAGGAGACTTTCAGAGCCCAGTGATTTCTGGTTAAGAAACAAAAGAAATTGAATTTACATAAGAACTGCTAACAAAATCAGTAACAACTCTAGGAGAAGACACTCCAGGAGAACAAAGTTGGGTCCACATGGGATGGCATGACTGGTCATGCTGAATTGAGATCAACAATCAATCTTACCAGATGGAACTGAAAGTTATCACCTCTGGAAATTTGGGCATTTCCCAAAATTTAGGAACCTGACTTCCTTTTTAATCTGCTGTGCATGAGTGAGTTGATTGGTTGGCTCAATAACAAATATATTGCACACACCCCACCTCCTCATCCTGCTTTAAGTCATAGTCTCTCACATTCTAGGGTTGGAAGGGTTAATTGTAGTGGTTCACTTCCTATACCTTCTTGCCTGTGCTAAGGGGTACCGGGCTGGCTGACCAAGCACTATTTCTCAGTGTGACTGTGAGGTGCTACCAGCAATTTGGAAATCAATCAATCCACATACTCACTAAGGTCACCCTTACCAGTACTGGTGGACATCATTCAATCTGCTGAGAGGTCAATGGAACAAAAAGTCAGGGAAGGAGCCAGGTGTAGTGCTTCATGCCTTTAACTCTAGCACTTAAGAGGCAGAAGCAGGCAGATTATCTCTGTGTTCAAGGCCAGTCTGGTCTATATAGTAAGTTCCAGATCAGCCAGAGTTACATAGTGACACCCTGTCTCAAACAAAACCAACAAAAAATTACCAGGAAGGGAGAATTCCTTCATCCTGAGCTGGGTCATCCATCTTCTGTGCTCATACATTTCAGGGCCAAATTTTGGATTTACCCCAGCATCTCTTCCCCTCCCAGCCCTTAGCCTGATTCAGTTTTGGCAGGGTCTAAATCAGTCACAGGAATCTCAGCATATCATAAGACTCTCAGCCTCCATGAACCTATGATGTGATTTCCATAAGAGATCTCTTCTTTACATATATATAATAGTCATGTATAATACATTAATATATAAATAACATCTATACACATAAACTGATATACAATCATATATAATTTATTATTATTTTATGTGCATTGGTGTTTTGCCTGCAGTATCTGTCTGTGGGAGGGTGTCAGAAGCCCTGGAACTGGAGTTACAGACAGGAGTGAGCTGCCATGTGGGTGCTGGGACCTGAACTCAGGACTCTGGAAGAGCAGCCTATGCTCCCAAACACTGAGCCATGTCTCTAGCTCCTAGATCCCTTCTTATATAGCTTATTGGCTCTATTTCTCAGAGAAGCTTAACTAATACAAGCCTTGAAACTCTCACAAATTCTTATACATTGTGTTAGTGAAGCAAGTCACAAGGCCAGCGCAGTCAAGAATGTGAGAACAGCATCGTGGTTTTGTTTCTGCTGCCCTGATAACACAAAATTGGGCAAGAATGGAGTTTATTTTAGCTCACAGTTCCATTTCAGCATACACCCCATCATTGTGGGGAAGTCAAAGGGAGAGCCTGAAGCAGCTAGTCATATCCACAGTCCATAGCAGAGAGAAATTAATGCATGAATGCATACATGTCTACCTGCCCGGCTGCTTGCTTATACTCAGCTTGCTTTCTTCACTCTTGTATGGATCCGGATCCCCTGTCTGGGGACCGGTGCCATCCACAGTGGGATGGGTCTTCCACATCAGTTAACATAATTAAGATAATTCCCTACAGACATGCCCACAGGCCAGTCCAATGTATATACCCCTCATTGGAACTCTCTTTGGAGGAAGGTTTCTGCAATAAACTGACACCTGAGCAGATAGACACTTGAAGAGAAACACAGAAGCATCTAATGGAAGAACATCTGACAAAGAGGGAAGAGTAAGCACTAAGTGTTGACACAGGAAAACATTTGATATGAGTTAGGAAAACCAAAAAGGCTATGGCTTGCTGGGCATGGTGGCACACAGCTTTAATTCCAGCACTCCGGAGGCAGAGGCAGGTGGATCTCTGTGAGTTTCAGGCTAGCCTGGCCTACAGAGTGAGTTCCAGGACAGCCAGAGCTACACAGTGAGGCCCTGCCTCAAGAAACAAAACAAGACACACAGGCAACCCAAACAAGATGGAGGAAGGAGAGAAGCAAAAGATAAGATTACAGACCTTGGGGAGAAGACTCATTATTGGAAGGACTTTCACTTAGCGTGAAATGTGAAATCCCTACAACTTTTTGTTAGTAGGTTTGGAGTGGGTTTTGTTTTTATTTTTATTTCCAGACAGGAAATGTTTTGCTAGTATTTTATTTACAAAAGTTTTCAAAATATACCAAAAAGTTGAAAGAATTGTACAAAAAAACATATGTAGATCCACTACCAGGGTTCTATAACTTTTATGAATATTTATATTTAACTTTTGACATATGCTTTCATCTGTTATCCCCAGGAAGCATTAAAGAGTGTTGGGTTTGTTTTTTTTTTGTTGTTGTTGTTTTGTTTTGTTTTGTTTTTTTTTGAAACAGAATCTTGACATGAAGCTCAGGCTGGCCTGGAACAGTGTAGCCAAGGCTGACCTCATACTTATGCTCTTCCTGAAACCTCAGCCTCCCAAGTGCTAGGATCACAGGTGTGTACCATGTGCCTCCACATTCCTGGCGGCTTGTTTATTTTTAATTGATAAATTAAAAGTTGATGGAAAGAGTTCAATGAGTGAAGGAAGCTGATGATGCAGGAGAAAGGAGTGGCCAGGTGGGAAGCAAAAGCAAACCGGTTGGTCTTTATAAAGCAGGGAGTTGCAGGAATCAAGGTGGGGTTTAGGGACAGACTTTGAGTAAGTAGATGCACCTGGGTGGGGACCTTCTGGAAAGTTCTCTGATGAAGTCATCAGCCGAGGGTGAGCACAGGGAGGATGAGCTTGCCTTAGAAGAGGGAAGGGAAGTGGCGAAAGAACCTTCTGTAGAGTAGCAAAAGGCCTAAGAGAAATAATGAGACCGCTTGGGCATGCTGGGGAGTCCTCTGGGTGTGTGTTTTCCTCAGCCGCTCAGCTGCACGGTGGTGGATGGCACAGAAGCGCTGTAGTTCGTGATGGTTTTGTCTGGGTGGGCACAGCAGAGAGGAACAGAGGCTAAGCATGGACAGCACAGGCCAGAGAACTGAAGCTACACAGGGAAGGAAGCGAGGAAGAAAGCGCAAGAGACACTGGGAGGGCTGTGGGATCAGATGGCTGCTAGCCTCAAAGGAGCCAAAGAATTCCCCGAGTTGGAACACTGGGAGGGTGAATGTGGAGCTGGGGATTATCAAGTAGACAGCTGGACTGTGGCGTCCAGTTATCGGAATGAGAAGGTCAAAGCTGGGACCATAGGGGGGGGAGGCTGAGGTAAGGCAGGGGATAAACTCACTGGCGAGCCCAGTTTGTTTAGTTTTCATGAACTCAAACCTTGCCTATTGAATGGTCTCTTACAATGATCCATGACTGTGTAATCTGTCTTACAGGCCCTCAAACTGTACATTTCTATAGACAGAATACAATTCTATGCCCCCCTGGAGTTGTGTTGCACAACCCAAGAATTATGGGTAAATGTGTTCACTACTTTCATCTATGAATTTCATTTTTCTTGTTCTTTTTCTTTCTTTTTTTTTCTAAACAGGATTTCACTATGTAGACCTGGCTGTCCTGGAACTCAGCCTGCCTCTGCCCACTGAGTGCTGAGATTAAAGGAATGCCCTACCATACCCAGCTTCATCATCCATAAATTCTTTTCTTTTTAGATTTATTTTCTGTATAGGAGTGCTTTATCTGCATATACACTTTTATGCCAGAAGAGGGCATCAGATTCTACTATAAATGGTTGTGAACCTTCATGTGATTGCTGGGAATTGAACTCAGGACCTCTGGAAGAGGTTCTGAGCCATCTCTCCAGCTACATCTATGCATTCTTAATGTTCCATGTCCACACACTGGTTTTTCTTTCTATCTTTTTCTTTTATTTTCTTTTCTTCTCTTTAGTGATATATTTAACTGGAAACAAATATAGGATCTGGACATATGTATCTTTGTTGTCATAGTTTCCAACCCTAGATTTTACCTATTGACTGAAAACCTGTTTTTGTCATCTCCATCCAGGTCATGATCTCATGGTTAAGGAGGAAGAGCTCTAACTGCAATGTTGCAATCTTGTCCAGTCCTAGAGCTCTGAGGTACAAAATGAAATCAATTGCATTCCTAGTGTTTCCCCAATGACAGCTTGCAAGAAACTCTCGTTTGCCTCCTGCCAGCTGCAGATTTAATTATGGATCATGCTGGATAGAGGGATGAGGACACAGTGTGCCTGGTGAGCTGGGTGGCCATTCCTATATGCTGGCCTTGCGTTCTTGTGGTTTTTTAATGTCTTCTCGGGTGAATAATAACCTCCTGTTTATGCCAGGCCTTTGGTCTTTGTTGACCTATGAAGCCTGGAAGCCTGAGATCTCAAATTCAAGTACAGGCCTTTTAAGCCTGGTCAATCAATCAGGCTGCACAGTCAGAGCCTCAGTAAGTATGAGCTGCTGATGCAGAAAGACTGAGATGTGCAGAGGGACATATCATTTGCCAGGAAGTTAGATGAAGTGTGTGTGTGTGTGTGTGTGTGTGTGTGTGTGTGTGCATGCTCATATACCTGTTTCTATACTTGATCTTATGTGAAAAGGTGCAGTCAAATTCAGGGGCACAGCTGGGTGTGGTGAAGAATATCTTTGATCTCAGAATTTGGGAGGCAGAGGCAGAGCAAGGCTGGCCTGGTTTATATAGCAAGCTCCAGGGCAGCCAGGGCTCGATGGTCTTAAACAAAACAAAATAAAAATAATTCAGGGGTACTAAAAGCTAAAATTGCCTTCAAGCAATATAAGGTGTATATGAAATAAATCACATTTGGATTTAGACTTCAGTCCTGTCCCCAAGATCCCTCATCATGTATCAGTAAACATTACAAATTTGACGAAAAAATAAAAAAATAGAGAGAGAGAGAAAGAAAAAGAAATCCAAAGATAGTCTGGTCCAAGCATTTAGGATAAAGGATATTTAGCAATACCCACTTCATAAAATGTTCACAGGGAGTCAATGAAAATGCTCGGTGTACAGTAAGAAGTTGATGTTATCATTGTCATAATTGTTTTTGGCGTTAGGAACCAGGGCCAGGTTACAAGCCAGGTCAGTGCTCCACCAGCCCTGAGTAGACAGAAGGTAAGCTGTATTTCTCCTCTTTTGAGGTTTTCTGACCCCACTTGCTCCAAGCCTCTTCTAGGGAGGGCCCCATCATCAGACATCACTATATAACCCAGCCACTCCCAGAATCTAGTGGCTTCAACAATTGCTCATGAGTCTGTGAGTCAGTCTGGCAGTTCTGTGGGTCTGAGCAGGCCCAGTTCATCACACAGCCACAGACAGCCCTCACATCTAGGATGACCACACTCATATGTTTGGCATTTGGCAATCGATCGGCTGGGGCAAGAATTAGTGGGCCACAATACTCCAGTAGTAAAGTCTGGGCTTGCTTACATGATAGTGTCCATGTCCAAAGAGACAGAGTAGAAGACTATCAGTGAGTTCCAGGACAGTCAGGGCTGTCTCAAAAAACAAAACAAAAAAGCCTGTCACATATCACTGCTGCCTCAATCTTTCTGCCAAAGCAAGGCCGGCCCAGAGTAAAGGGCTGGGGGAAAAAGACTGCATCTTTTAGGAAGAGTTCCAAAGTCATTGTTATAAACGGCTTATTATGGATGGTGATGATAAAGGGATGGGTTTTTTCCTATCACACTCCCAGAGCATTTATCCAGATCTGGGGAGTTCATTGAGAGAGAAGTACAATTTCAGCATTGGAGCCAGATGGAATGCGATTCAAATCCTAGTTCTGCCACTTACTTCAGAGGACTCTTTAGGATCTCAAGCTTCAGTTTTCTCACAGACCAGGAATGGTGGTGTCCATCTGTATTCCCAGTACTTGGGAGGTAGCGGCAGGAGGATCATGAGTTCAAGGTCATTCCTGGGCTGTCACAAGGACCCAAGGTAAGCAGTGGTGTGACTGTGTGGTATTCCTTGGCTCCCGCTGCCAGGATACCTTTGCATTTGAGCTGTAATGCTTACACCCAACAGGTGTGCTCAGCCTGGCACACCCAGGGGATGTTCATGAATTTCAGGGCTTACTTTGGACTTCTGCCTCTGCTTCCCAAGGTTGAGAAAAAGAAGGAAACAGGCCAGGTGAGAGCTGATTTCCATGGAAAGCTGAAATGGCAATTACCAAGTAAGGACTTAATTATAGATCTCTGGAGAAAAGGAGTAAGGAAAGCCATGGGGGGTGGGGAAGGGGAGGGTAGAGGAAGAGGGAGATGGAGGGAGACCCAAGAGAGAAGAGCTGGACCACTGGAAAAGATTCGCCTTTATTCCTCAAAGTGCTAAAAATGTGTGTGTGTGTGTGTGTGTGTGTGTGTGTGTGTATCTGTGGTGTATGCATGTATGTGTGTATCTGTGCTGTATGCACATGTATGTGCATCTGTGGTGTATGCATGTGTATGTGTGTACAGATGTGTTCATTCACATGCACATGAAGAGCCCAGAGAATTGGATGTTTTCCTTTATCAATCTCTACCTTACTTTTTAAAGATTGATTTATTTTTATTTTATTTGTATGAGCAGTTTGCCTGCGTATATGTATGTGTGCCACCTGAGTGCAGTGCCAGAGGAGCTCAGAAGATGGATTAAGAACCAGGCTTAAGGATGATTGTGACTATGGGTTTAGAGAACTAAACCCATGTCCCTTGCAGGAACAGCCAGCCCCTTCATCTTAATTTTAAGACAGGGTTTCTCTGTGTAGCTTTGTAGACCAGGCTGACCTCAAACTCACAGAGATCTGCCTGCTTCTACTTCCCATGTGCTCCTGGGATTAAAGGCGAGCACCATCAGTGCCCAGCTTCACCTTAAGTTTTGTTTGTTGTTTGGTTTTTCAAGGCAGGGTTTCTCTATAGCTTTGGAACTTGTCCTGGAACTCACTCTGTAGACCAGGCTGGCCTTGAATTCAGAGATTTGCCCGCCTCTACCTCCCAAGTGCTGGGACTAAAGGCGTGCACCACCAATGCCTAGCTCATCTTATGTTTTTAAAACAAGTTCTCCCACTATAACTGAAGCTGGCTGATTCAGCTAGGATGGCTAGTCAGCCAATTCCTAGGATCCCCATGTTCTGAAGCCCCAGCACTGGGATTACAACCCATGCAGCCATGCCCAGCTTCCACAATGGTTCTGGGGATACAAACTCACCACCTGTTACTTACATAGCAAATGCTCTTACCCACTGAACCATTTCTCTATCACACCAATGACCTATTTCACTTAATTTTATATTGTCTGCTTAAAAAGTGTTCTGTGTTCACTTTATGGAAGTTAATGGGTTTTTGTTCGTTTTGTTTTTGTTTTTCTGAGATTTCTGGGTTTCTTCTCTGTGTTGCCCTGACTGTCTTAGAACTCACTCTTTAGACCTTGAACTCACAGAGATCTATCTGCCCCTGAATCTTGAGTGCTGGGATTAAAGGTGTGTGCTGCTACCACCCAGCAAACTTGATGTTTTTTAAGATAAGGTCCCCTGTAGCCCAGGCCTCTAGAGCTGGCCTTGAACTCCCATCCCCCTGCTTCCACCTCCTGGGTGCTGATATGACAATCTTCTTTTACCGAGTTTGAAAAATTCAGATTATTTTCCTTGACATTTCATCAGCTTGAGAGGACAGTGACAATCACATTTATATTTGTATGAGCCTCTGTGTATGCCCATATCCCCCACATGTGTTTTACACTGTGGGGTCCCATGAAGACCCCAGTGTGGACACTGCTATTCTCACTGCACAGGTGAGGCTAGGAAATGGGCAGAGAACACAAATGACTTGCTTGTGGGCCTGGAGGGATCTATTTGTAATTACAGAGGTTCACAGTCTGAGACAGGAGGAGTGTGAGTTCTAGGCCAGCATGGGCTACTTAGAACATTCTAGAACGGCCTGCTTCTGCCTGCCGAGTGCTGGGATTAAAGTTGTGCATTACCACCGCCACTGCCTGAGTAACATATATACTTTTTTTGAAAATAAAAAATGTAGCTAGAGCCAGGCAGTGGTGGTCCACACCTTTAATCCCAGCTCTTGGGGGGCAGAAGCAGGTGGATATCTGTGAGTTCAAGGCCAGCCTGGTCTATAAAGAGAGTTCCAGGATAGCCAAGACTGTTACACAGAGAAACTGTATCTCAAAAAAACCTCAATAAATAAATGTAACTATGCATTTATAATTGTGTGTGTGTGTGTGTGTGTGTGTGTGTGTGTGTGTGTGTGTGTGTGTTTATGTGCCTTACGTGTGTGGAGGTCAGAGGAGACTTGAGAGGGTCAGTTCCTTCCTTCCATCTTGTGAGTCCTGGGGCTTGAACTCAGGTCAACAGGCTTGGTGTCAATTGCCTTAACCCACCGAGCCATCTCACTGACACTCTCCCCTTTATGATTGGTAGTGTCGATATAATTTCAGACTTATAGAGCAGTACAAGGAATTCCAAGAAAACTTTGATCCACATGAGCCATTTTGGTCTGCCCTATGTCTTACAATCTCTTCTTTCCTTACAGTATTTACGCAAGTGCTACACACAGTCATATGTTTATCTACCTTTCCTGAGCTACTTGAGTTGTGCTGGAGATATTACACCCCTCAGCTGGTGTGGATTTTCTTGAATAAAAAAAGTTCTAGTGGTAAAAACAGGAGTATAGTACACTGACCCCCAGACACAATGTTTTGCTTTTTGTTTGTTTGCTGTGGTTGTTTGCTGATAAAGTAATTGAGAAGGACTTATGCACAACAATGTGAGAAAATACATGACTGGAGAGACCAAGACCGGTGTCCCAGCTTTAGCTTGTCTAGAAATTTCTGTGTGCTCTTTGAAAATTCTCTTGATGTCTCTGAGCCTCCTCACATGAAGAATAAAGATTACCTGGTATTAAGTAGTATAAGATTCACTAGGCTGGCAATTGGGTCATTTAAAACTATGTCTTCAGAATTGAGAGATGGCTCAGCAGTTAACAGCACTTGCTGCTCTTTTAGAGGACCTGGGTTTGGCTCTCAGTACCCAAATACAAAGACTTATATCCACCTATAACTACAGCTTCAGGGAATCCAGTGCCCTCTTCTGGTCTCTGTGGGCACCACACTGACATGGCAGTCAGAAATAAATAAATAAAATAAAATTTAAATAAATAAATAAATAATGATAAAATTTAAATAAATAAATAAAAATAAGATTTAAAATAATTCAGCCAGGCAGTGGTGGCTCACACCTTTAATCCCAGTACTTAGGAGGTAGAGGCAGGCAGATCTCTGAGTTCCAGGCCAGCTTGGTCTACAGAGAGTTCCAGGACAGCCAGGGCTACATCAAGAAACCCTGTCTCAAAACAAACAAACAAATAAATTTAAAATAATTCAAAACTGGGTCTCAATTCTGACCCAGCCATTTAACTTCCCCAAAATCCTTGAGCAAAGTATCGACAACCAAACTCATTAGTCATGGGCCCTGCGGAGGGCCCAGCACATTCTAGTTTTCTATTGCTGTTATTAACATCATCAATCCTTACTCTGAATTAAACTAAAGGGAAATTATAAATTCCCAGAGGCTGTGTGTTGTTATTGAGGCTAGGAGTTTGAGCTCTTAGATACAGGCACTTGTAGTAGGTCAACATGCAACAACAAAAGACAGGGATTTGAGCAAGGGTATAAATAAGCTACATGGCTCCAAGTTGGGTCATCATTTTCTCAAAATAGCCCGACTATCAGACTCACCTAAAGAGTTCTTAAAAAAAAACCTATAGATTCTGATATTTTGGTGTTCTTAGAAACGAATAAAGTGCAAGCAGCTTGGCAAGGCAATTTCTTCTTGTAAAAAAAGGATGTGTTACCATCCAGATGTGTGGGTAAGCACACGGGGGTAGGATGTTCACTCGGCTTTTATTCTAAATGTGCTGTGGCAGTCTCTCTCTCTCTCTCTCTCTCTCTCTCTCTGTGTGTGTGTGTGTGTGTGTGTGTGTGCCTCATTGGCTGGGGTCTGAAGTCACAATCTTTCATGATTGACTAGTTTTAAGGTCAGTGCAAAGGAAATGAAGGAAAACGGGTCAGTTACACTAGGTCATTAAATTAGGAGGATTCAGGGGCATCTTTGTATTAACAAAATATATTACCAGGTGAGGGAGATTAAAAGATCTACATAAAAATTTTCAAGTTGGGAGACTAAAGTGAGGGAGATTTATGGACCGCCCTAGTTACCTTTGGTAGAGAAAGAGAAAACCAAGCTGGGACAATGATGGAGGGAGCACACCTTTAATCCCAGGCAGAGGCAGGTGGATCTCTGTGAGTTCAAGGCCAGCCTGGTCTACAGAGAGAATTCTAGAACAGCCAGGGCTACACAAAGAAACCCCTTGTCTGAAAACCAAACCAAACCAACCAAACAAACAAAACAAACAAACAAACAAACAAAAAAACCCAAACAATCAAAAAAGCCCCCAAAATCTGTCATCTCACTATCTGAAATGGGTACTGGAATCTTTTGTTTTCTATGTATTGATTTTATGTGTATGAATGTTTTGCCTGTAGGTATGTTTGGGCCCTTGTATGTGCCTGGTGCCTTTGGCGGTGAGAAAAAGGCATCAGATGCCCTGGAACTGGAGTTATGGATGGTTGTGAGCCATCATGTGGGTTCTGCATCCCCTGCAAATCAGCAAGTGCTCTTGCTGCTGAGCCATCGCTCTGGCCCCGTTACTTCTTCTGAATTATCGTAACACTGCAATGCTGCACACAGGCCCTTGTGTGCATGTGTTATCATTCTTGGCTATCAGCCCAAGTGTAGAACTTCTGGGACATCTGGTCACTTGATGTTTGACTGTTTGGGGAGCTGCTGGGTTGCCTTCCAAAGCTGTGGGGCCATTGGGTGTCCTAGCCTGTAGATGAGGGTTCCTTTCAGATCACTTTGTAAACATAAACTCAATGACAGTGACCCTCACAAGCCTAGTGATGGTGTCTTCACTCCTTTCAGACAGGACAATGAGTGCAAATTGGGGATGCAGCTAGCTAGGTGTTGGTGGAACACACCTTTAATTCCAGTACTCTGGAGGCAAAGGCAGGCGGATCTCTGTGAGGCCAACCTAGTCTACAGAGCTAGTTCCAGGACAAGCTCCAAAGCAATATAGAGAAACCCTGTCTCAGAATCCCCCCCCCCCACACACACACACAAGGAAAAAAAAAACCCACAAAACCTCCCAGCAGGTCTAGGGAGGCAATGGAGCAGCCAGAGGGTAGGGAGAAGGACCTGCTGGTCAGAGCTCTGTCATGAAGCTCATGAAGATGGACTCTTACAGTTTTAGTGGCAGAGACATTATAGCCACTTCTGCTTTTCTTTAACATGTGACAGCCAGAGCCAAGTTCTTACTAATTAATGATGGTCAAAGTGCTCTGTAAACCCCAGGCATGAATTATTCAGGGTCAGGTCTTTTCAGCTGGAGGGGAGGAAGTTGTCTATGAAGACAGAAAAGCTAAGTCTCACTCATCCTCCCTCAGTATACATGAACCAGCCCAGGGCTGACACTCTTATCCAGAAGATGGGCTACACACGAATCTTCATTTCTTTTTTTAAAACACATTTGTTTGCTTGTGTAGCTCTGACTGGCCTGGAACTTGCTTTAATAGACATACCTGACCTTGAACTCACAGAGATCCTCCTGCATTTGCCTCTGGAGTGCTGGAATTAAAGATGTGTGACCCACGCACAGCTCTTGTTTGTTTGTTTGTTTTTGACTGTGTGTGTCTGTTTATATGTGGGAACACATGTGTGCCAGTTTTTGTATGTGGTAGAGGACAACTTATAGGATTTGGCTTTCTCCTTCCATCGTGTAGGTCCCAGGGATTTAACTCAGATACCTAGTTTCCCATCAGATGTTTTCATGCTTTACGTTTTGAGCCAGCTCACTGGCCCAGAAATTCATTTCTTTATGCTGTAGTAAGCATCTACTGGGGAGAAGCTGATGACCTGGATCCCGTTACCATCCGGCCTGGAGGCAGGACATAGCCAAGCTTCTTCAGGGGCTGACAAGAATCATGAGGAGGTGGGCTGGAGCTTAGTTAGTGAAGTGTGTGGTTAGCACGCAGAAGCTCCGGGTGTGCCCCCCAGCACTGCATCGACGTGGCATGGTGGTGCACATTTGCGATCTAAGCACTTGGGAGGTGGAGGCAGGAGTATCAGCAGCTGACGGTCATTCTTGGACTACATAATGAATCTGAGGCCAGCTGAAGTAGACGAGACCCTAATTCAACAACAGTGTCAACAGTGACACCAACAGGAAGTTTTTCAGGGGTTAACAAACCTTTTCTATAGAATGAACATTTTAGACTTTGCAGGCCATTGGCCTCCATCACATTAGTCAGTGTGAAGCATCCAGAGGCGATACCCAGATGAATAAAGGCAGCTCTGTGTGCCCTGAATTGGAGCGTTGTGCCATTTTTGTGTGTTATAATATGTTATTATCCTTTTGATTATCTTTAATGGCAGAAACCATTTTCAGCCACTGGAATGTATTAAAAACAGGTGTTGCCTCAAAATGTTAAACATAATTACTGTTTGACCTAGCAACTCCAATTCCCAGAGAAATGATGTATGGAAGTGAACAGGAGCTCTATTTATGACACTGTGATAGAAAGGGATGGGGAAGAGGGCTGTGAAATGCTGTTATCTTTACATGGCTCGCCTTTGCAATCCTGAACCCACTGCAGCTAATGTCACATGCAAAGGTGAAGTCAACATTCCTTCAGGCAGATGGGAGGAGGACATGCTAAGGGTGGGTGTGATCAAGAAATGTTATATACATGTAAAATTGCCAAAGACTCAGTACAAGGCACTTTTAGAAGTCGAAGGACACAAATACCATTAACTGATATGTGCATAAATAAAATGTGTTATATCCATACAAGGGAATAATATTCCAGTCTCAGAAGAAATACAATGTCTGTATGTGCTGCAGGATGGATGGACCTTGAAAATATTACACTGAGTGAAAAGACCAAAGAACAACCTGCTGTGTGCTGTGTCCTGTGTGCTGTGTCCTGTGTGCTGTGCCCTGTGCCCTGTGTGCTGTGTCCTGTGTGCTGTGTCCTGTGTGCTGTGTCCTGTGTGCTGTGTCCTGTGTGCTGTGTCCTGTGTGCTGTGTGCTGTGTCCCGTGTGCTGTGTCCTGTGTGCTGTGTCCTGTGCGCTGTGTCCTATGTGCTGTGTCCTGTGTGCTGTGCCCTCTGCTCTGTGTGCTGTGCCCTGTGTCCTGTGTCCTGTGTGCTGTGTGCTGTGCCCTGTGTCCTGTGTCCTGTGTGCTGTGTCCTGTGTCCTGTGTGCTGTGCGCTGTGTGCTATGTCCTGTGTGCTGTCCTGTGTGCTTGTGCTGTGCCCTGTGCCCTGTGTGCTGTGTGCTGTATGCTGTGTCCTGTGCCCTGTGTGCTGTGTCCCGTGTGCTGTGCCCTGTGCCCTGTGTCCTGTGTGCTGTCCTGTGTGCTGTGTCCTGTGCCCTGTGTGCTGTGTCCTGTGTGCTGTGTCCTGTGTGCTGTCCTGTGTGCTTGTGCTGTGTCCTGTGTGCTGTGTGCTGTGCCCTGTGTGCTGTGTGCTGTATGCTGTGTCCTGTGCCCTGTGTGCTGTGTCCTGTGTGCGGCCTGGGTATGCCGTGGCTGTCCGTGTGCTGTGCTGTGTCCTGTGGCGGCCCGTGTGCTGTGCCTGTGTCCGTGTGCTGTGTGCTGTGTGCTGTGTCCTGTGTGCTGTGTGCTGTGCCCTGTGTGCTGTGTCCTGTGTCCTGTGCCCTGTGTGCTGTGTCCCGTGTGCTGTGCCCTGTGTACCCCTGTGTGCTGTGTGCTTTCACTTTTTTATTGTAATGTCCAGAATAAGAAAGTCTGTTGAGCTAGAAAATGGATGGGCAGTTGCCTGGGGCTGATAGGATTGAGGAGCACAGCATTTCTTCTAGGGATGGTGAGGATGTCCTAGAACTGCTCAGTTCTGTGAACATTACAACTCGTGAGTTGTGTAGGCTTTGATAGACGAACTAGGAAATATAAGAACAAAAACAAAATAGCTGGGCAGTGGTGGTGCACACCTTTAATCCCAGCACTGGGGAGGCAGAGGCAGGTGGATCTCTGTGAGTCCCAGGCCAACCTGCTCTACAGAGTGAGTTCCAGGACAGCCATGGATACACAGAAAAATGGTGTCTTAAAAAACAAAACAGCAACAGCTGAGGATGTAGGCACACACTTCAAATCCCACCTTCCAGGAGGTTGAGACAGAATCATAAGTTCGAAGTCAGCCTTGAATGGAGTAAGATCTCTCTCTCTCTCTCTCTCTCTCTCTCTCTCTCTCTCTCACACACACACACACACACACACACACATACAAACACACACACACACACACACAAAACAAAACAAAATAACAGAAGTTGTTCTGTAGCTGGTGATCCCTAGTCATCTGTGTGGCATGTTGTTTCAGCTTGCTTGTTTTTACGTACTGGTGTATTCTCGTATGTGTGTGTGTGTGTGTGTGTGTGTGTGTGTGTGTGTGTTGGGGAACTGCATGTGCCTCAGTATGAGTGTGAAGATCAGAACACTCACAGGAACCCTTCTCTTCTCCTACCATTGGGTCCTGGGGATCCAACTCAGGTGTCCAGACTTGGCAGCAAGGGCCTTTTACCCACTGTATTAAGTGTTTTCCTGTTGCTATGATAAGCTGACCAAAATTGATTTATGGAAGAGTTTATTTGGGCTTACAGTTCCAGAGCGACAGTCCATAGCGGTGGAGTGTCATGGCAGCAGGAAACTGGCGAAGGCTGCTGAGGAAAACACAAAGCTGAGAGAGCAAACTGGAAGTGGGGTCAGGCTATGAACTCTTAAAGCTTGCTCTCACTGATACACTTCCTTATCAAGGCTCCACTTCCTTAAGATACCATAGCTTCCCCAAACAGTGCCACCTACCTGGGACCAAGTATTCACATTTGTGAGGCTGTGGAAGACATTTTTCATTCAAACCACCTTGTTGAGCCATCTCAACAACCTCAGAGTCCTTGCTATTTTCACCTGCAGAGTGGGCATAACCGTAGCTGCTCATGGAGTTTTGTGAGAATTAAATGAAGCATACATATGCATATATTCAGGCATACATACATACACATAATATAAAAGGAATAAAGGAAGAGAGGAAATTGTAGCATACTCAGTGCTTAAAATAAACATTGGGGGGGGGGCGGGCAGTGGTGGCATATGCCTTTAATTCCAGCACTCAGGAGGCAGAGGCAGGCTGAGTTCGAGGCCAGCCAGGTCTACAGAATGAGTTCCAGGACAGGCTCCAAAGCAATACAGAGAAGCCCTGTCTCAAAAAACCAATAAAGAAATAAACATAAAATTGGGTTTTGTTTTTTGTTGTTTTTATTGAGACATTCAGGATCAGTTGTAATGCTCCAAGTCTGCAGCCCAACCCACAAGCCTTTGGCACTCAAGGATAGCTACTTCTCTCTAAATCGTGCTTTCTATTTGAGCGGGGTAAGGGACGACAATCAGCTGCTTAGTTACAGCAAGATGCCCTCAGTCAGCTGGCTTCAACAACAGGAATGTCCTGTTCTGGAGGCTGAGAGATTTAAGGTCAGTGAGGCAGATTTATTCTGAGGCCTCTCCTCCCAGCTTGTGGGTGGGTGGCCAGTGTCTCTGTGTGCTCCCTGGCCTTGGCTTGGTGTGTAAAAGTCAGTGCGCTCTGGCATCTCCTCCCCAACTCTTCCTTCTTTCCCCCTCTTGTATGTACTTCTGTGTCCCATGTATGTGAAGGCCAGAGGGTGATGCCAGGTGTCCTTAATCACTCTCCACGTTATTTTTTGAGGCAGGGTCTCCTTTTGAATCTGGAGATTACTGATTCAGCTAAATGGGCTGGCCAGCAAGCCCTAAGAATCCTGTCTGGTCAGTGCTGGGATTACAGGTGTCTACTGTTGTGCCTGGCTTAACGTGGGTTTGCAGAAGAAACTCGGGTCCTCATGCTTACATGGGCCAGCTCTTCACCTGCCTCCCCTCTGCCTCCTCTTCTAAAGGAACAAACTCGCAGCCAGGTGTGGTGGTAATCCCAGCACCCATGGGATAGAGAGGAGGAGTTCTAGGCCAGTCTGGATAATTGGGGTCTTATAGAAAATAAACAAAAAGGTATATATCCTATTATGTTCCCACTCTCTTTTTTTAATTTTTATTTATTTTATTTCATGTGCATTGGAACTGGAGGTGTGAGCTGCCATGTGGGTGCTGGGAATTGAACTCAGGTCCTCTGGAAGAGCAGTCAATGCTCTTAACCACTGAGCCCCTCATGTTCCCACTCTTATGACCTTATCCGAATCTAATCCACCTCTCAAAGGCTCTGTTTCCAAAAGCCATTCAATTTATTTCACCTTTGATGTATACCTTTTGTAAGGATGCAAACATTTTTCTGTACATGGAACTCAAAGGTGTGACTATGAGGAGACCCATTGGGAGACATTTGTAAGATGGCTGTCACAGGAAGGACCTGGATCTGACCTATGATGGTAGGACAGGGACAACCTCTAGGTCCAGGGTTAAGCACTGCTAAGCATTATTAAGCACTACCAAACAGTATTACAGGCTGTTAGAATGGTTTGTTCTGAGCTTTTGCTGAGTCTATTGTCAACCCCTTTTTAATGCCTTCTGGGAATGCCTAAACTGCTGAGAGTTGGCTGTCGGACAGGCCCTTCTCTGGTGCCTTGGCCAGGGATCTGTTACCCTAGCAGCTCTTTAGTTGGTACCTATCTGGACTGCCCACATGGTTGTTTTGGGGGACTTCATCGGTACTCTGAGGACTCATCAGCAGTGGCCAAGAGCACTCCACAACACATGCACACAGAACAGTTGGGACTGTTCTGGACAATGCCTGCTTAGAAAGTAGCACTCTATGCAAGAGAGGGACTGTGGGGGGGGGTGCTAGGCATGGTTCTGTAATCCCAGGATCCAGGAGGAGATGTGCACAGGAGGTTCTACTGTGATTTTCAAGTCATCTTGGGCTACATAAACTCTGTCTAACCCCCCTCACCAAAAATCAATCTATCAATAATAAGGTAAACCTTGGTGGCTGGGTGGTGGTGGCACATGCCTTTAATCCCTGGAGGCAGAAAACATTAAATGTTTTCCTTTAAGAAGAATTGCTGTGGTCATGGTGTCTCTTTTCACAGCAATAGAAACCCTAAGACAAATGGTCTCTCTTTAATATCTATCTATCTATCTATCTATCTATCTATCTATCTATCTATCTATCTATGATCTATTTATTTTGGGTGTTTTTTCCCAGACAGGGTTTCTCTGTGGTTTTAGAGGCTGTCCTGGAACTAGCTCTTGTAGACCAGGCTGGTCTCAAACTCACAGAGATCCGCCTGCCTCTGCCTCCCAAGTGCTGGGACTAAAGGCGCGTGCCACCACCACCCAGCTCACTGCATAGCTCTGCCTAGCCTAGAAGATAATGTAGTCCAGGCTGGTCTTGAACTCACAGAGGTTCCTTGCTTCTGCCTCCTGAGTGCTGAGACTGCACTTCTTTGCTTATTGTTGACTTCTGTCACATGTAGGTGGAGCTGATAATGTGAAGAGTCAGCAGAGCAGCCATGATAGCAGTAGCTGTGGTGAGATGGCACTCAGAGCTCCCAGGATCAGCGGAGAAGGAGAGATGATAAAGGACCTTGGAAATACAGAAAAAGTTAGCAAAGACCAAAGGTGAGGAGGGGTGGAGAGTCCTAGTGACTAGAAGAGTTCCAGGAAGCTGCTAAGCTTTAAGAGCTGAGGGTCCATGTCATCATGGCAGGAGAGAGATAAGATGTAGATCCATGAAGCTGGAGAGATGGCTCAGTGGAACCCGGGTCCCATTCCTAACACCTACAGCTCACAACTGTCTGTAACTCCAGTTCTAGGGGAACTGACACCTTCACACAGACATGTAGGTAAAACACCAATATATATATAAAAAACACAAAGATGTAGAGGCATACAGCTGAGGTTTGGGAGCTCCAACACCAGGTGACAGCTGCTGCTGCTGCTGCTGAGTCAGAGACTACACTGGCTACTACTGAGAGATGAGCTATGGGCAAGGGCCAGAGTGAAAAGCCTCTGACCTGAGCACCTACAGCCATAGTTCTCTGGACCCCAGATCCTCAAGCCATAACTCTGTAGTTCTCAAGACTTAAAGCTATAAAGTTCTGAGTCGATCAGCAAAGCCCAAGCCTTTGGCACTCAAGGGTCCAGGTCTACCAACATTAGAACAGCTACTTCTCTCTAACTGTGACTTCTACCTGAGAAGAACAGAGGTCCCTAGTCAGCTGACTAGTAACACAAGATGCCTCCGTTAAAAAAAATTATGACTGGCAAGCTGGCCTAGGGTGTAAAGGTGCTTGGTCCAGGTCTAACAACCCGAGTTCAAGCTGTAGGAGCCACATGGTTGTCCTCTGACCTCCACACCTCCATGATGTGTATATGCACAAATATGAAATAAATGCATATTAAAATTTTAAGTAAAATCACAGTAATATAAAGCAACACCACCCATTTTACATAATCATATGAAAACTCAAAGATACCGATAAGCATGGCAGAGGAGAGTAAAGGGAGAGAGACAGGGCTGCAAAGAAATGCATGAGACAGGCACGGTGGTGCACACCTGTGGTCCAGCATCTGGGAAGCAGAGGCTGCCTTGGGCTACACAGTGTCTTTGAGGCCAGAGTTGGTGAATTGTGAACTGACATAATTTAGTCTTTCATACCGGTCTCAAGATGGGTTTTCCCTGCCTGCCACACCCTCAATAAATAACGGTGACTTTAGCCTTAGGAGAGCTGTGGTTTCTGGCTAAGTTTTCACCTGTGGGAAGGTGTGGGGACCAGCAGAACCAGCCTGGGAAGAGATCAGGCATTACCAAGAGTGGTGCTGGTGATTTACTCAACCCTCTGCCAGCTTGAAGAGCGGGAAGACAAAGGGCTGTCAGAACTCAAACCTGTCAGTGCCCCCGGGGTCCAGTGGGTTGGTAGGAGAATCGAAACTCTTTGGTTAAAACTATACCCTATGACTCTACGAGGTGTCATTTCCTTTTTAAGTCTTCTTTAACCCTCCTTAGTGCAGAGAAGTGAGTTGGACAGTTTGTGTCGCCGTTGCACCTCTTTACAAAGACAGGCACTCACCCAGTAAATACAGATTGAATGCTTCATCATGGGAGTGGTGGGAACAGACATTAGACAGCAAGTGATCTGACAAATTTAAATGGGGTGAACAGATAGGAAGTCACTGTGTTTGTCAGCGGTGGTCAGGAAGGCCTGGCTTGCCTTTGAGTGGAGACCTGAGGATGAGGTGGAGACAGCGAGTGCAAAGGTACGGACTCGGTGGAGCTGGGCTCAGTGGCTCTCGAATATCCCAGTGTTTGAGAGGTTGAAGCGAGAGGATTGCTTTGAGTTCGGTGACAGCCTGGGCCACACAGGCAGACTGTTTAAAAATGCTGAGGTGAGAGTGTGTTTGGTGTTTAAAATTAGGGAGGGAAGCTGGGCCAGCTCTTAGGGGTCTTCACAGACATTTTAAAGGCATTTTGGGGGCCAGTGAAGTGGCTCAGCAGGTAAAGTGCCTGCCACCAAGCCAGACAACTAGAATTACATTCCCAGAACCCACATGAAAGTTGTCCTCTGACCTCCACATGGGCCCTTCCCCCAACACAATGCAATAAAAACTTTTTTTTTAAGGACTGTGGAATTTATTCTAAGTGTCAGACAGAACTGACTCTGACAGCATTAGCTACATGCCTTCAGGCAAGTTATTTAACTTCTCTGGGTCTCAGTTTATCTACCTGTAAAGTGGGGCTCATGTTAATTTATTCATTGTGATGGACAGCTTCTAAAATGCTTCCTAATAATTGTGTGTGTTCAAACACTGTGAATGTGAGCTGGACTTGCAGTTCACTTCTAATTAAAAAAGGCTGGTTTGCTCATTTTCTACTGATGGTATAACAAATTGCTATAGGCATGATGGCTTAAAATAATACAGTTTAATAATCTGTAGCTTTGAGCAGGGAGGTGGTGGTGCACACCTTTAATCCCAGCACTTGGGAGGCAGAGGCTGAGGAAATCTCTGTGAGTTTGAGGCCAGCGTGGTCTACAGAGCTAGTTCCAGGACAGCCAGGATTACACAGGAAAACCTATCTCAAAAAACAAACTAAATAAATAAATAAAATTTAAAAATCTTTAACTATGGGATCTTCCTGAGTTAGGATCAAGGACCAACAGGGCTCCTCCCTTCCTCCAATCTTTCCTTCTTCTCCCTTACTCTCTTCCTTCTCTCCTTCTCAAACCCAGGGCTTGAACATTCTGGACACACACCCTACCCAAGCCCTGTATTTATTCTCCAGATGTGTGATTTTGCTTCTTCTGGAAGCTCCAGGGAAGAATTTGTTTCCTTAGCTTATTCATCTAATTAGAGGCTGCTTGTATGCCTTAGCTCATGGTCCCTTCCTCCATCTTCCAAGCCCATCACTCCAGTTTCTGTTCCCATCATCACAGCTGCCATTCACTTGATTCTCCTGGGCTTCCTCTTCCCGATCCTCATGACAACACTGAGCTCACCTGTGCAGTCCAGAACACTCTTCCCATCTCAAATTCCTTCACTTAGCAACCCCTCACTCCCCACCTACCCTCCACCCCCACCATGGAAGCCCACTTCACAAGTTGTGGCAATTATGTCAGGCGCTTCTTTAATGGGGAGGATGTACAAAATTCAGTCTGCCACAAACAGGTACATCACATTTGTAACTAGGCAAAGAAAAGATGGCTGCTTTTTTCTTCTTGGGTTTTCTGTCTCTCTCTAACTCACCACTTTGGGGAAAGTCAGCTGCAACAGCAAGAGGCAGCTGTGTGGAGTTCTCTTTTGCTCAAGCTTCGCTCACTGTAACTTTCAATTGACTTCCTATTCCCTTGACTTCCTACTCCCTGTAAGATGCAGCATTCTGAGCTCCATCACATCTGCCTGCACTCACATCACCACATCCCTGCCATGATGATAATGGGCTGAACCTCTGAAACTGTAAGCCAGCCCCCCCCCCAATTAAACGCTTTCCCTCATGGCAATAGTAACCTTAACTAAGACAGTGACTGTGCCATGTGGCAAGTTTTACTTGATGTGTTGGAGAGAAAAAAATCCTCATTCTTACAGATTTTAGGCTGCCAGAGGAGACACATGGAAAACACAGTAGCTATGGCATGTCAGAAGGTGACAGTATTTTGTTCTTGTTTTCCGTTTAGACAGGGACTATGTTACCTTGGGCGGCCTTGAACTCACAGAGATCCATCTGTCTATGCCTAAGTGCCGGGATTAAAGATGAATCCCACCATGCTTGATAACTTTTAGGTTATCATTTGGTGATGGAGGGAATACCGTAGAGGGGGGCTTTGCTGAAAAGCTGGCATTTGAACAAAGACTTGAAGATTACGGAGGAAACCATTTTGGGGAAGAATATTCCAAGTGTAGAGAGGACCGAGTGCTAAGGACCTGTGGAGTATGCCTCATTTTGTTTTGTTTTTTCCTTATCAGGGGCGAAGATTTGGACACTGTTACAGGGTGCTGGGTCTTTTCCTCTCTGGCATAGGACAGCAGGATGGAAGCTGCTGAGGGCGGCTCATCTCACGAGGGCAAGTGAAATTCCAGGATCACTTATAGGAGGGAAGGAAGATGAGGAAATTAAAATTAAAATCCCGGAGGATGTTGGATAAGCTTGGCTCTTGCAGCTCTATCGCGGAGGCTCTGGAGCCCTCAGTAGTGCGCCAGCGTCCCCTGGCGGTCACTGGGAAGGCACACGTAACTGCAGCCGGGAGTGGGTGGGTCGCTCCCACAAACTGCTCTTGTGGGACAGCACCTCCAAAGTTTTACCCTGTTCACTTGAGGATCACACGATTAATTATTCGTTTATTTAGGATTTTTGTTTGTTTTGAGCCAAGCTGTCATGTAGCCCTGGCTGGCCTCAAGCTCACTATGTAGTTGGAGGATGACTAATCCTACCACAACTTCCGCAGCACAGAATTACAAGTGTGTCCCATCATACTTGTCCGAGGCCTGGGCACTTTAAAAAGCACTTTTATGTTTGAGGCCCAGTACTTGACAAGTACCCTCACTTAATCCTCTTAGTCAACCCTGTTAGGTGGGGCTGTGGGCTATAGGATGAGGATAGGGGTTAGTGTCTTTTAACTCCAGCCCCAGCTGTTTCTGGTGGTTCTTTTGTTTTGGTGTTTTGGTTTGGTTTTTCGAGACAGGGTTTCTTTGTATTGCTTTGGAGCCCATCCTAGAACTAGCTCTGTAGACCAGTTTGGCCTGGAACTCACAGAGATCTGTTGGCCTCTGCTGGGGCTAAAGGTATATGCCACCAGCGCCTGCCCACCTGTTTCTGAAAGGACAAAATAATGGCAAGAAGCATCTAAAAGAGCTGAGCATAGCCACATATCATGCAACTGTTAGCCCCACGTGTGCTATTAATATGCCCATTTAACAGTAGGCAGATAATGAACGGATAATTTAGGGATTTGCTTCGGATCATACAGACAGAACTGGGATCAATGGGGGCTGAAGAGATGGCTCTGCAGTATTGGCTGCTCTTCCAGTGGACAGAGATCCCATTCTCAGTACTCACATGGTGGTTCACAACTGTCTGTAACTCTGATGCCCTCTTCTAGCCTGTGTGGGCACCAGGGGCACACACATGGTGCATAGACATATGTACAGACCAAACACCCATACACATAAAATTAAAAAATTAAAGTCAATAAAGAAAAGTTGGAAAGCACTGAGCAGCCTTGGGCTTGTGCACTTGTTCTGTTCACAAATGCTTAGTGTACACCTAGGAGGCATATGCAGTTCAGTGTGAGGCGTGCAGCAGAGTGGGGGGGGACAAATAAATAAAGCTATCAATATGTGAAAAACACAACAAGAGAACCTCATCTATTCACAAAATGAATTCCTGAAAATAAGATCTTTAAGGAGCATGGAACGGTTCAAAATCCGCCCCAAACAGAAGTAAATGTGAACAGGTGACTCCTTCACCTTAAGTGAACACAAACATTTCCCACTGAGCCTCAGCAGCTGTAGAATACTCAGTTTAAGGCTCAGCTGAATAGACCTCTTTCAAAGAAAGCAAGGGTGCTGCCATTCCCCTGAGGTTTTTGGAAGGGAGTAGCTCTGGGGAAGTGTATTGAAATTCCTATGTGTGATTAGGAGTCTGGTAACTTGGGATGACTTTGAGGGGATGCCCAGCAGCTGCTAGCTCTTCTTTCTCCTGGCCTAGCTTTGCGGCAGACTCCCAGGTGTGGCCATGCAGGGTGCTTGATCCCAGACACCACACTGGCCAGGCTGTTCACTCTCTCTGACACAGGTTTTTGGGGGAAACCCAAGCTTAGACCCTGTAGACCACCGTCAGACTCGCTCTGCCCTTATGTGGGAGAAGCGGCTACCCAGGAGGCCTTGTGTGGTGTGGTCTTCAAGGATGATCCTACTGAGCTGTGGATGAGTCTGTATTCAGCTCCATCACATACCTCCTCTCCAGTATATATATTTCTTTCCAGCTTCTATAGGTAAGTCAGCTTTTGATTACTAATGCCTGAGATAATCAAGGGAGAAAAGCTTATTTCTGCTCATGGTTCCAGAGGTTTCAGTCTACTCTGTGTTCTGTTGCCTTGGGCCTGTGGCATCACAGTACATCACAACAGGTATTGTCACAGAGGACTGACGGTGGCTAGGAAGAGCTAGGAAGGGGTCCCTCCAAGGGTATGCACCCAGTGCTCTGTTTCCTTCATTAAGCTCCACCACCTAAAAGTTCCAGCACCTTCCAATACTGCCGCAGGCCTTCAATGAAGAGGCCTTTATGAGGCAATAAAGAGCCACAGTATAGCAGTAGTCAAATAAGATACAAAAGGAAAATGCATAAAGAAATGAACATAAGGTTTTTATTACCTCAATAATTATTCTTATCACTTGAACTATGTCCTCCATGAAACGTTGTCTGGATGTGTTTAAAGAAAGGATATAGCTGGAAAAACTGAGCAAGAGTTTGAATAAACTAAAAGATGTGATAGATTAGAACAAAAACGGTATCCTGTGACAGTTTGTTTTTCTTATTTTACACATCGATCCCAGTTCCCTCTCCCTCTCTCCCTACCTCTCTCCATTCCTTTCTCCCATGCCCCTGGACCACCCTCCCATCCCACCCACCCCGATTCCACAGGGAGGGTGATGCCTTCCAGGAGGGATCAACGAAATCTGTAAGGCCATTTGGAGTAGAGTCTAGGCCCTCCCTCCTGCCTCTAGGTTAAGGGAGTATCTATCCCTTCATGGGGAATGTGCTCCCAAGGTCCTTTTGTGCACCAGGAATACATCCTGGTTCCACTGTTAGAGTTTGTTTGTTTGTGATATGGTTTTTCAAGTCAAAGTTTCTCTGTGTAGCCCTAGATGACCTAGAACTCACTTTATAATCCAAGCTGACCTCAAACTTAGAGATCTGACTGCCTCTGCCTCCCAAGTGCTGAGATTGGGCCATATATGGCCCAATAGTAGTTAATTAATAATTACTATTATTTATTCTGTTTAATTTTATATTTTGAGGCAGGGTCTCACTCTAGCCCAGGCTAACCTGGATGGGCCTCTAGTTTATAGTTATTCTCCTACCTCAGCCTCTGGAAATGTGGGATTACTGGTATGAACTTGGTGGTACTTTTCATTATTTTCAGCTAACACACAGAGTAATGTTTTCAGACAGGGTCTCGTGTAGCCTAGGCAGGTTTTGAGCTTACTATGTAGCCGAGGCTGACCTTGGGTTCCTCATCCTCCTGTTTCTACCTCCCAAGCTCTGGGATTACAGGTGTGTCACACAACTCCCAAATACAGAGTTTGACTTTTTATTTTTAGTTTTGAGTGCACGAGTGTTTTGCTTGCATGTGTGTCTGTGCCCCACTTGCATGCATGGTGTCCACAAGGCTGAGGAGGGCAACAGGTCCCTTCTCCTGGGACTGGAGTTACAGGTGGCTGTAAGCCACCATATGAGTCCTCTGCAAGTGCAGCTACACTCTGCTAAGCTCTCTTTCTACCCAACAAAGAGGATTTTTTGATAATCTAGATTTGTGATTCCTGGACCAGCAATATCAACATCATCTGAGGAACTTTTTGAAAGATTGTATGTGCACGTTTGTGCCCACGGAGGCCAGAAGAAAGTGTTCAATTTTTGGGGTTGTAAGCAACCCTACCTGGGAACCAAGCTTAGGTCTCCTGGAAGAGCAGTGAATGTTCTTAACCACTGAACCAGCTCTCTACCCCCTCTGGGAACTTTTTTAAACTGTCAATCTCACTAGGCAGGGTGGGTGGTCTGTAACCTAAGTAGTTATGTGGCAGAGGCAGGAGAATAAGTAGTTCAAGGCTAAATTAAACTACACAATGAGTTTGAGACTAGCCTGAGTTACATAAGACCCTGTCTCCAAAAAAAGGGGGTCTGCGAAGACTGATCAACCAGTAAAGGGCTTGCCATGCAAGCACGAGGGCTGATATGGATGCTTCAAACAGAGCTAACAAACAGCACAGTAGCACACACCTCCAATTCCAGTGCTTGGGGCGGGGGTGAGGGGTGGGGGAGGGAGGCTGATACCAGAGGTTCCTGGGGCTGACTAAGCTGATTGAGCTCAACTAGTGAGTTCTGTGTTCAATGAGAGATTCTGTACAGGGTGGTTTTGTGTGTCAACTTGACACAAGCTAGTGTCATCAGAGGAAGGAGCCTCAGCTGAGGAGACGCCTCCTTGAGACCCACGTGTAAGATATCTATTAGTGATCAATGGGGAAAATCCCAGCCAATGGTGGGTGGTGTCATCCCTGGGCCATTGGTCCTGGGCTCTATAAGAAGGTTGGCTGAACATGCCATGGGGAGCAAGCCAGTAAGCAGCTTTTCTCTATGTCCTCTGCATCAGCTCCTACCTCCGGGATCCTGCCCTGTTTAAGTTCCTGCCCTGACTTCCTTCAGCAATGACCAGCAACGCTGAAGTGTAAGCCAAACAAACCCTTCCTCCACAACTTGCTCTTTGGTTATGGTGTCTCATTAAAGTAATAGAAACCCTAAGACAAACCGTCTTAAAAAAAAAAAAAAAAAACAAACCAACCAACAACAAGGCAGAGTGCCAGAGAGATGGCTCAGTGGGTAACGGCACCTGCTGCCAGTGCTGCCGATCTATATCCAATCCCTGGGACCCACATGGGGGTTAGTGAAAAGCCCACTCCACAAGTTGTTCTCTGAAGTCAACACATGCATTGTGGCAAGTGAGCACTCAACACATCCACAGACCTTTCTCCACTTTCTACACTTACTTGCCACTGTGTTCTATTGCTCCATAAACACAGTTAGACACAGCTCCTCAAATACAACATGGCTCTGGAGATGTCACTGCTTTTAGGCCAGCAGTGGTGGTCCACACCTTTAATTCCAACACTTGGGAGGCAGAGGTAGGGGGATTTCTGTGAGTTTGAGGACAGCCTGATCTACAGAGGGAGTTCCAGGACAGCCAAGGCTACACAGAAACCCTGTCACAGAAAAAAAGAAAGGGCTATGTGTTTAGATGGTAAGAGCTTTTAGAGCTAGACTGATGGGAGGTGTTATTCTGTATATGTTTCTCTTATTGGCTGGTGAATAAAATACTGATTGGCCAGGGAGGAAGATAGGTGGGGCGAGGAGAATTCTGGGAGGTGTAGGCAGAGGCAGAGTCATCATGTGAGCCTGGGAAGAGAGGACATGAGTCAGGTGTCTCCGATAAGATAAGACCATGTAGAAATATCTAGATTAGTAGTTATGGGTTAGTAATTAAGACAGAGCTAGCCAATAAGAAGCCCTAGCCAGCAGCCAACAGCTTTATAACTAATATAGTGTCTGAGTGTTCATTTGGGGCTGATGTGGCAGTGGGACCAGGCTGGCAGGAAGAAACATCTGTAACACTGGACAATCCTGGGGTTAAATGATGAACTTGCCACTGACAGTATGACTATAGGCATAGGCATGTTATCTGCCTCCCCAACAAGATCATAATAAATATAGTATGTTGCTATGAATAATCCTTCTGTACATTGTGTAGATTACACTGTGATCGGTTTAATAAAGAAGCTGACTGGCCAATAGCTGGACAAGGACAGGGTTAGGTGGGAAAACCAGACTAAGAACACTTGGAAGGAGAAGGGCAGAATCAGAGGAGTCACGAAGAAGAAACAGGAGGTGCAAAATGAAAGAGAGATGTTGTAGAATACTATTTTAAGGTGTGTTACTTTTGTTTATGCTCTGGAACATTTGTTTAATGATGCAAAGATGTGTTTGATTAAATAAAATTCACTTGCAGTAAGGAGGCTGGGTTAGCAACTAGCTGACAGGAAGTTGTAGGGAGGAGCCAGGTGGAGAAAGGTTTATAAAGAGGGTCGAGAAAAAGCAGGAGGATTCTTGGGAGATAAGGAGTGAGCTGCTTGTTATTCAGCTTCTCTGGGAAGCAGGATTCTACCTCAACCTTTGAATCTTGATTTCTTTAGCGGGACAGAAATTCAAATGAGTTTTCTTAGTAGCTTTAAAAGAGTTGGTACCAGAGGAAACAGAATTCCTTCAGGCTTCAACTCTTGTGGCCTAGCTGCTGCTGTGACAGTTGCTGAATAAGCTAGCTGTAGCTTAAAAGGCAATAACAATTAAAACAAGAAAAACAACAGAGAGGCAATGCCATGTGACAGAATGTAGAATAACAGAAATGGGTTAATTCAAGTTATAAGAGCTAGTTAGTAATGAGCCTGAGCTATCAGTCAAGGTTTATAATTAATATTGAGTCTCCATGTCAGGAAAGAAAAGTCTGCCTACAAATGACATTCTAACATGGGGCCAGAATTTCCACATAAGACCTGACAAAGCTTAAACAAGGATTCTAAATACACAAAATCAGAGTCAAACATGACTTCTTGGTAACTACCTTTTCTCTGGTACGCTCTGTTTGCTAGCAGCAAGCAGAGGCACAGCTCCTTTACAGACAGTTTCCTGGCACAGTGCTATTTGCAAAAAAGACCCAGATCTTTTAAGAGACTCTGCTGCTGAACACTTAAATGGGGTTTATGAGCAGAGGGTGGCACACTACTTGATGGTAGCATGAGCCCAAAATCTCCCCAGCGTTGGAGTAGTAAACGTGTTTCTTACTGGTACCTCTACCATGAAGCAAGGCTCTCAGAGAACCAAGCAGGGTGGAGCCAGCCCCAAAACAGAGGCAGAGGTCCTAGCCATACCACTTAGCAGTTTAAAGACTCATGTGGTCAGAAAAAGTTTACAGATACATAGTAAAGAGAGATTCAGAAGAAAACTCTAAATGGGTTACAGTAGTGTGTGTGTGTGTGTGTGTGTGTGTGTGTGTGTGTGTGTATTTTTTAAAAATAGTAAAGTCCTTAAAAAGGGGAGTAGAGTAATATAAAAGAAAAAAGCCATGTAGAGGTGGAAAATATACAGAGTCTGGGTCCTGTATATTATTGTGTTGTCTTTGAATTTTTTGGCTGCTAAGAGACATTGGATTATAAAAGCTGCTAGATTAAACCAACCTATATATTTTTAAAAATATCTTTTGACTTCAAAACTTAAGTCAAAAGGTGTGTTGCTTTGGTGGGGGGAAGGTCTTCAAATATTTTAAAGACTTACATAGTATGGCATTTAAAATGTTTTAATGCCATAGGACTTTTCTTGACAGTGAGACACGTCTGCATCTGACAGCACCCATTTACTTCAAAAGACAATGATGGGCACTGAAGAATCTCTGGATGGAGTTTGCTTTCTTTATGGCAAAAGCTAGCCATTTGGGCAAAGAAACTGCCCTTGCCTTAATTGCTGACAATATACTGTCTAAACTGAACCAGCAGGATGCAAAAGAAAGTGACTGCCAACTTAGCCAAGACAAGGCAGGAAAGTCCTTCATAATTTCTTGCTTCTCAGAGATGTCTGTCAGATATGCCAGGCCTGTAGGCCGAAGTTGGGTACACCAATGTTACAGAAGAACCTAGGGTGATTGTTCAGGCAGCCAGATGTTCCTGTCACTAGATAACATTTCACACTGCTGGGATCTTTGATGGAATTAAAAACTAAATAATTAGACTTAAAGTTTTTGGTAAATTTGATATGAATCTTTGGACTCACAAAGATAGATAATAGAATATTTTCTCTGACTTTGCCAAATATAAATGAACTGGATATTGTAACTGTAATTCTTATTTGATAACTTTTGTTGATTATGATTTTACTATGTTAAAGTTAAAAACTTTTGTTTTATTTAGACAAAAGGGGTAATGCTGTGGAATAATCTTTCTGTACACTGTAAATTATGCTGTGACTGGTTTAATAAAGAAGCTTACTGGCCAATAATTGGACAGGATAAGGTTAGAGCGGAAAGCCAGTCTAAGGACACTGGGAAGGAGAAGTCAGAAGGAGTTGCCAGTGAGACACAGAGAGGAAACAGGAGGTACAAGATGAAAGAGGTAACACCACATGGCAGAATGTAGATTAGTAGAAATGGTTTAACTTAAGTTGTAAGAGCTAGTTAGTAATAAGCCTGAGCTATCAGCTGAGTGTTTCTTTTATTAACTTTAAAATTTAATTTAGAATCAATCTTATTTTACATACCAATTCCAGTTCCTTCTCCCTCCCATCCTCCCATGCCCCTCACTGATTCCCCTATCCCACCACCCATCCACTCCCCAGGAAGGGTGAGGCTTTCCATGGGGGATCATCAAAGTCTGTCACATCATTTGGGGGAAGGACCTAGGCTCTCCTCCATGTATCTGAGCAGAGAGAGTATCCCTCCATGGGGAATGTTTTTTTTAAATAATTTATTTAACTTTATGTGCATTCTTGTGAAGGTATCAGATCCCCTGGAACTGGGGTTACAGACAGTTGTGAGATGCCATATGGGTTCTGGGAATTGAACTCAGGTCCTCTGGAAATGCAGCCAGTGCTCTTAACTGCTGAACCATCTCTCCAAGGGGCTGAGCATTTATAATTAACATTGAGTCTACATGTCAGTTATTTGAGAACTGGTAGGTGGGAAAGAGGTTTATTTCACATTACTACATTGAGAAGGAAACAAATATGTTCAGTGCTTACCCCTCCCATCTTTCTGGTACTGAGGGTTTTAAAGGGAAGAGATATATGTATGCATAATTAAACAGCTCTAACCAGGGCCTGGTCCCTTTCTTCAGTGACCCAACATTGTTTGGGCTCCAGTGTGTTTCCAAGATAGTCTGATAAGTTATCAAAAGCTTCTCCGGGGAGACAAGTTTATTATTTGGATGGCATCAGGCTTTCAGTCTTTCAGCGTTCTGTCTGCATATACCCATTCAGGCCAGAAGAGGACACCAGATCTCATTACAGATGGTTGTGTGCTATCATGTGGTTACTGAGAACTAAATTCAGGACCTCTGGAAGACCAGCTAGTATTCTTAGTCACTGAGCCATCTCTCCAGCCCTCATAAAATTATTTTTTCACAACTTCACAACTGTAATTTTGCTACTGTTATGAATCAAGAGTAAATGTCTGATATGCATGATATCTGAAAATCCTACAATAGGCTTATTTAATAGAAGCAAAAGAAACATGTCCAAAATAAGTTTAAGCAAAAAGGAGGGATTGTTGGATTGATAGTAGGAGCTCACTGAATCCTTGAGAACTTCAGTAATTAAGCCAGGCCTAAGCTCAGGGAAGAGAATTAAGAACATCTACACACCACCTTTATCCTCTCCTATAATACTCTGGTAAGAAATCGGGCCTTTTTAGCTCAGCAGTCAAAAATAAAGTTTCTGTCCCAGCTGGACTAAAAGCAAGCAAGCAAGCAAGCAAGCAAGCAAGCAAGCAAGCAAGCAAACAACAACCAAAAACCCCAAACCCAATCAAACAAAAAACTGTAAGAATTCTGACTTGAGGAACTAGTAACATGCCATCCCCTAAAAATATCACTGAACTATGGTGACACTCTGCCTTATGATGCTATGGTTGGTGCAGCAGGGATTATTATAAGAGAAAAGAGGTGGGTGTAGTGGTTCGAATGAGAATGGTCTCACAGATTCATATAGTTGAATGTCTGGTTCTCAATTGGTGGACTGTTTAGGAAGGAAAGGAGGTGTGGACTCATTGGAGGAGGTGTACCATTGGGGTGGGGTGGGCTTTGAGGTTACAAAAGCCCAGCCTAGTTCAAGTCTAACCAAACCCCTCTCCTCACTCCCCACTTTCATCTTACAGATAAAATGTAAGCTCTTGGCTAGTCTTCCAGCACCATGGCTGCCTGCCTACTGCCATGCGTCTGAACTATTATGGGCTAATCCCCTGAAACTATAAGAAAGCCCCTAATTAAATGCTTCCTTCTAAGCTGGACAGTGTTGGCACACAGCTTTAATCTCAGCACTTGGGAGGCAGAGATAGGTGGATCTCTGGGTTTGAGAAAAGCCTGGTCTACATAGTAAGTTCCAGAACAGCGAGGGCTACACATAGAAACCCTGTCTCAAAGAAAAGGAAAACAAGAAAAAAGCTTCCTTCCGTAAGTTGCCTTGGTCATGTTATCTCCTCATCCAGTAGAACAGTGATGAATACAGTGGACAAAGAGCTTTCTAGCTGTGAAGATTAAACAAAACAGCAGAACAAAAGATGTATAAAGGTCTATCATGCAGTAATATATGGTAGTGATTAACACTTTACCTGGCTGTGAATGAAGAAAAGCAAAGTTAACCACTTTTTCTTGATGTACTATCCTTAAATTTTAGGTAAGTTCTGAAAAGTGAAAAAGACAGACTCCCAGAAGACGTTTTATTGAAAGAATACAAACATATTAACAAGTATGCATCTCAGGTAGCACAGTGAGACTGGGTATTCATAAGTGCATGGTGTGTGACTGCTGGTGCTAGGAGAGCCCCCAGCTCATTTAGGCACGAATGTATCCTGTATTTCCTTCCTGTCAATGAGGATGTGCTGAAATTCATTGTCATGGCTGGATGAGGCCCAGATTTCCCTCCACATACTAACCAGCAGTGTCTTTCTGGTCTTTTGGAACTGCTTTTTATAAACTGCAATAACATTGGGCAACATTTGGTTATAATTCATGTTATTTCCTTAAATAGTTCCCAAGTAAGATTCCTCCCCTCCAAATCAGCAGCAAGTTCCTGGCAGGAGTCTCATTGAAAAGGAGAGAATCTGACCATAATTACCCACTATCGGACAGCACCAGCATGGTCTTGACATTATATACTAAGCTTGGAGCCATACAGAAGATTTCTTTGAATGGCAACCATTTTGGAAGTGTCTGTCTGCTATGAAATGTCTTATTCATTTTGATTCATGGGTAATAGACTTACTGGGAGACATATCACATTTCAGCTCCCATGAGTATTTATTCTCCCTCCCCCTTTTAAAATACAATGAATTTTTGAAAGCTACCTCATTCTATATAGGATAAGAAAAGTTAATGGATCTTGTCATCTAGTATGCAGAAAAGTTAAAGGAAAGTTTCACCAACTAGCCCCATTCATAACAATTAAAACCCTTCCTGAAACTTATCATTAGGCAGGAAAGGCATCAATGTTTGTTGGGAGGCTTCCCTAGTCAGAGGTTGCAGTATGGCCTAGCAGCTCTCTACCAGGCTTGGCACAATATGGAGGACTCCCTCCCAGCAGGGACTTCCTGCTCTCTACCTCTAGCCTTATCTGAAGGTTGTCCCTCGGCCCAGATGCCTGACTTATCTCAAGGAGGACCCTTGACATAGTTCCCTGCAAATGCTCTTCACCTGCTGCCCACATGGTAATTAACTAACATGCTCTAGGTAATATAGGGCTGTGCTGCCACTAATCCAGCAATATGCCAGTAGCATTCCACTTTACGCAAATTAGGGGATATTCCAGCCTCTGCCTCCACCCCTTATATCTCTCCTCACACTGGAATAAAGTTGAGCTTTCTCACTGAAATCATATCTCAGAAGGCTATTTCTGCCATGTTCACAGACCATCCAAAGCTCTCTGTGGTTGCTTCTGCTCCTTTGTCCTTGTAGACTGGTAGCCAATGGACCACAAGGAAAAAGGGGACCCCACAAATGTTGTTATTCCAAACTCATCTGCACTGTTAAGTGAACCAATAAAGGTTCTGGAGATTTCCTTAGAATGGCCAATTAGAGGTACCAAGGTATCTCACGATTTGCTAACAGAAAAGCAACAGAGCTAACAAGTTTTTTTTTTTTTTTTTGAAATAGCAGTATATTTTCTTTGCACAAAAAAGGGCCAAAACATGTTTCTGTAAATGGAGTCAAAGGGAAAGTTTATGGCTGTGGGTAATTAGGTTTATACTTCTCTATAGTAAATTAACTTGGCAAAAGGAGAATAAAAGAAAAAAGACTGAGAGAGAGGGGTGGGGTGGGGACACAGTTCAGAGGAAGGCTTGGAGTAATGCCTTTTAAGGCAGCACCATGAAAAGCACAATGAAATGACACATTAGCTGAAGGTGTGATTATGTCCGAGAAGGGTGTTTGTGTATGTGTCTGTGTGACCAGTCAACTATTTCCAGTTTCTGCGAATCTTTTGCTTTGAAAGCTTCCAATAAGTGGCTTTATTTGCAATAAATTTGCATATTCTTTGTTGCATTATGTCTTTAGGCACTCCCAAATGTCCAACCTGTGGGAACTCACAAAACGTTTGGGTATCTATTTAAAAAGTTTTACTTTAAAGCCCTTTGAATTCTATAATACCCTTTCTACAGCAATGATACGAGGCCAATGAATCAGGAAACCAGCATTTTCCATTCAGTTTTGCTACTACAAGTTATATACTATTGTGCAATCAACTTCAGCTTTCATTTCTCTGCATCTGAAGTGGTTGGGCTAGTTCTTCTGAGTGGTGACTTCTTGGAAACAAACTGATTCCCATGGTTTCAAACTTCATGTAAGAGTTTCAGTCAAGTGAAACTGTAATGTTTATAATGAGTTTTGGGCACATTATTTTTCTTTGTTTTAAACTTGTACACAGTAGGATTTATATACCCAGCTGTCAAAACTTAGTGATTCTGGACACATATATTCAAAAGCTTTAGCAAAATCGTATCATTTCTAAAGTCTACATATGTTGTATGTAGTTTTACAAAAAGCCTGTAATCAAATATAAAAAAAGCGGCTTTTATTTTTTTTTTAAAAAAGAGTCTGTCTAATGGCACAGTTTTCTCCATATGCAGTGTACAAAATAATAATAATAGTTGCATTCTCAAACTTTCAGAATCCTGATACTGGATTAGATCACTATTTTAGACAAAGCTTCTTATCCATTCCATAATTTTAGGTTTCCTACAGTTTATTTCGTGTATGGATTCTCTGGTGTTTAGTAAGAGCTGAGCTCCTACTGAAGTTCTTCCCACATTCCTTACAAGCATAGGGTTTTTCTCCAGTATGAATTCTCTGATGATCATGCAGGTTGGTTTTCTTCCTAAAGGCACGCCCACATTCATTACATTCATAGGGTTTCTCTCCAGTATGAGTTCTTTCATGCTGAATAAGGGATGAACTTTGACTGAAGGCTTTCCCACAGTCAATACATTCATATGGCTTCTCTCCAGTGTGGGTTCTCTCATGTTGGGTAAGTGATGAGCGTCGACTGAAGGCTTCACCACATTCATTACATTCATAGGGTTTTTCTCCAGTATGAATTCTATGATGCTCTATAAAACTTGTACTCCTTTTAAAAGCTTTTCCACATATGTTACATTGATAGGGTTTCTCTCTAGGGTTAGACACAGGCTGCTGACTAAAGGTCTGTTCAGAGTCATAGGAATTTTCTCCAGCATGGATCTTCTGATGGTCAGTGAAGTCTGTAATGTGACTGAAGTCTTCTCCACAATCATTACAATGGTATGATTTTACTTCAGTAAGTGCATTCTCACCTTGAATAAGAGATATGTTAGGCTCAAGCACCATGCTGAAGTTACTGCTTTGGTAAGGTTTGCCTCTTTTATGAATCCTCATATGCTTATAAAGGGATGGGCTCTGACCAAAAGCCCTCCCACATATGCTACATTCAAAAGGTTTCTCTCCAGTGTGAGTTCTCTCATGTTGGACAAGGGAAGAACATCTACTGAAGGCTTTCCCACATTCCTTACATTGGAAGGGTTTCTCTCCACTATGTGTGACCTCATGTTGAGTGAGGGATGTACCATGCCTGAATGACCTCCCACAGAGATTACATCGGTAGGGTTTTTCTCCAGTGTGAATTCTCTGGTGTTGAACAAGAGAGGAACTGCGCTGAAAGGCTTTCCCACAGAGACTACACTGATAGGGTTTTTCTCCTGTATGTGCATTTTCATGCTGACCTAGGGATGAGCTGTGCCTGAAGGCCTTGCCACACACATTGCACTCAAAGGGTTTTTCCCCAGTGTGAATTCTTTGATGTTCAGTAAGCTGTGTTTTCCAGAGGAAGGTTTTCCCACAATCAGTGCATTCATGATGTTTCCTTCCAGAATAAACTCCTTGGTTTGTACCATTGGGATAAGCATCATCTTTATGAATTTTCTCATGTTTATTAAGTGATGATCGGTGAATAAATGATTTCCTACATTTATCACACTTATAAGGCTTCTTTTTTGCAGGGATACTACTCCAAGCAACTAACTCTGAGTTATAGTCTAAGTTATTTCCAAGTGTTTCACATTCACTAGGCCTTACACTTGAAGGAATGTCTAGTTGTGGAATCAAGTCTGTACTCAAACTAGAGTCTTCATCAAATTTGTTTTGCTCAAAAATTTTCTCTAGAGTGCTTATTTTTTTCTGGGAAGATGTTTCTGGCCCCAGATGTCTCTTCCAACTTTCCTGGTGCCTCTGGATATTGACATCCCAGATGTCTCCTAATGTGGCATGTGACAGGACATTTGTACTATGGGATACTTCATATTTGCCATGCTGAAGACTTGATGACTTGGTATCAGGCCTGGTCTTCCAGTCTGAAAGAAATATAAAGTGCAAAAGTTCCTAAGTTCCTTCCAGTTCAAACAAAATGCTACAGCATAGATGAGAAAATAAAATATAAATTATGCATGACTATTTTGAAATCAATCCTTTGGTCTGTGCAGAAGTCTTAAACTTCAGGAAAGAAAGAGTGAGGTGCCAGTGAATATTACAAATCCAGAGTGCCTGCCATGTCCATAGAATGAGAAAAGCCCATGTAAGTGGGGTGAGTTTGACAGAAAACAAAAGAATAAAGGAGCATAAGTGTGTGCGGTACAGGCACAAGCAAATGGAATCATATTCTGTCTTACATATTTCCATGTTTCCTGTCTATTTTGTGGGACAAAAAAGAAAAAAACTACCCTTTTCATACATCAATTTTATAATTTAAAGTCAATTTCATAATTTCTTTACAGCCACCTACTAGACAGCAGGCTTCTAAATATGCAGAGAAAATCTTTGGGCAAGGATCTACTGAAAAGATTCTTTGACATACTTGGGGGCCAAACACTATACTAAAACTGGAGAAAAAATAATGTTTCAGAAAGTAAGTTACTTTTGCCTTTACAAGTAGTAGTTTCAGTCTATCTGAGTTGTGATTCTACGTCAATCATCTCTCTTTTGTGTGTGTTCTTTAATGTATGTAATGTACGTATGTATTTTTGAAATAACATTTATTGCCAGGCAAACCTTTAATCCCTAGCACTTGGGAGGCAGAGGCAGGAGGATCTTTGTGAATTTGAGGCCAGCATGGTCTCCATAGCAAGTTCCAATAAAATAAAATAAAATTGCATTTATTCTGTGTGTGTGCATGTGCACACACATGCAGGCATCAGATCACATGTATTGGGGTTGGAGGAAAACTTGAAGGAGTAAATTTCCTTCCACTATGTGGGTCTCAGGGATCAAACCCACTCCATCAGACTTGGCAGCAAATCTGATGCTGAGCCATCTCACTGGCCTATTCAGTTTTTGAGACAGGGCTCTCACTGAACCTGGAGCTCACTGATTCAGCCAGACAGGCTGGCCCGTATGCTCCAGAGGTCCATCCGTTTCTCACTTCCCACCTCCTACCAGTGCTGGGGTTACAGATCTAAAATGAGGTTCTCATGTTTGAAAGCAGTCAGTTTACTACTGAGCCATCTCTCCAGTCCCCAAACACCTATTTAAAAAAAAAAAAAACTTTTAAAAGATTTATTATTCATTTTATTTTATGTGTATGAGTGTATGCATGTATGTACACTATGTGTGCCTAGTGCCCATTGAGGTCAGAAGAGGGCATCCTATCTCCTATAGTTAGAGTTATAAATAGTTATGAGCCATTATGTAGGTGCTAGGAACTGAATGTGGGTCCTTTGCAAGAGCAAGCACTCTAACTGCTGGGCCCTATCTTCAGCTCCCCAATCACCTCTATTGACCAAGTATTTATTTCAGTCAATAGATGTATTCCTAAGTCTGTTTTTACCACAGAGTTGTAATGCTAGATGACACATTAATTTTTAGGTTCTAAGAATGGTAAGCTTTAGGGCTGGGGAGTAGGCTCAGTGTTTAAGAGCACTCGTTGCTTGATTCCCAGCACCCACATGGAAACTCATAACCAACCATCTGTAACTCCAGTCCTGGAGGATCCCATGCCCTCTTTTCTGAGCTCTATAGGCATCAGGCATGCACACAATGCACATATATACATGCAGTCAAAACATGCATGCACATAAAATAATAAAATAAATCTAAAAGAAAATGGTTACCTTTAAAACCTAAGGGAAATTCAAGGAATGGTAGCTTTTAACAATAATTCCAGTACTTGGGAAACTGAAGCAGAATAGAACATGAGTTTGAGGCTGTATGGATACACGTAGGGAGATGCTCTCTCAAAAACAAAAACAAGGCCATGTGGTGGTGGTACATGCCTTTGATCCCAACACTCGGAGGCAGAGGCAGGCGAATCTCTGTGAATTCAAGGCCAGCCTGGTCTACAAAGCAAGTTTTAGGACAGCCAGAAGTACACAAAGAAACCTTGTCTCAAAACAAAAACAATAACAACAACAAAAATACTAGAGTATGGGTTGGAAGGGTGAGTGCACTTGTCAAAACCAACAAGACTGTACATATACTTGTATATTTTAGGGTATACAACATTTACTTAAAAAATAAAAATTGAAGCTTAGCATGTTCAAGCCTTTAATCCCAGCACTTGGGAGGTAGAGGCATGTGGATCTCTGTAAGTTCAAGGCCAGACTGATCTACGAAGAATACCAGGACAGCCAGAGCTGTTACACAGAGAAATCCTGTCTTGAAAAACAAGCAAATACATAAAATTAAATAAATACTGAGCCAGGCATAGTGGCACACACCTTTAATTTGGGAGGCAGAGGTAGGTGGATCTCTGTGAGTTCAAGGCCAGCATGGTCTATAAATTGAGTTCCAGGACAGCCAGGACTGTTATACAGAGAAACCCTGTCCTGAAAAACCCAAACCAAAAACTAAAACAAAAACCAAACAAACCAAAAGCCAAAAAATTATAGGGCTCATTAATAGAATAAGCTAGTAGAATGCTTGTGCAGCACACAGGGTCCTGGCTTTGATCCCCATTACTAAATAAACTGGGTGTGATGGTGCATATCTACATTTCCAAAACTCAGGTGGTGGAGGCAGAAGGACCAGAAGTTCAAGGAAGAGACAACTGGAGCTGGAAAGGTGGCTCAGGGTTAAAGTTACTCACATAAAAAGCATCAGGAGCCCTACATAAAATCTGTAATCTGAGCTCCAAGGGATCTCCCAAATAACAAAAACTATAAAAGTGACTTAAGCTAGAGAGGTGGCTCAGCCCTGGCTACTCTTCAAGGGGGTCTAGGTTTGATTTCAAGCACCGACTTGAAGGGTTCACAATTATTAATTCCAGTCCCAGGGGATCCAATGTTCTCTTCTGTCTCTGTGGGCTGCACATATGTGGTATGTAGACATTCATGAGGCAAAACACCTATAGTCTGTGTGTGTGTGTGTGTGTGTGTGTGTGAGAGAGAGAGAGAGAGAGAGAGAGAGAGAGAGAGAGAGAGAGAGAGAGAGAGAGAGGAGAGGAGAGAGAGAGAGAGAACAGGACTGAGAGATGGCTCAGTGTTTAAGAGCATGTATTGCTCTTGCAGAGAACCCAAGTTCAGTTCCCAGCAGCTGCACCTGGTAGCTAACAACTGATTATAACTCTAACTCCAGAGGACCCAGTGTTGTCTTCTGGCTTTGGTGGACACTATACACATATGCATGTACTTCCTATTCTTGCATACATATAAAGAAAATAATTTCTTTAAGAAACATAATAAACATGCCCTGAGATTTTTTTGTTTTCTTTTGTTTCTCAAGACACCCTGAGATTTATAAAGGATAGGTTAATTAAAAATATATATATCCTGGGCTCGGGATATAGTTCAGCTGGACCGCACTTTTTTTTTTTTTTTTTTTAAAGAACTTGTGCAAAGCCTTAATCTTTATTCTTAATATTCAATGGCAAAAAAGAAAAAGATATTAACTCTAGTTAATGATATGCATACTTATGTTCCCAACTTCCTTAAAAAACATTAAAAAGGTAATTTCTTTTTTTCTGTGTAGCCCTAGATGTGCTGGAACTAGCTCTGTAGATCAGGCTGTCCTCGAACTCAGAGATCTGCCTGCCTCTGTTTCCCAAGTGCACCACTACTGCCCAGCGAATATGCTTCTTTTTAAATCCTGAAGGTAGTGTTGAGTCCTTTGGAATTTGTGCTTAGAACACAGTGCTGTGAGATTAGGACCAAAATGCACCTTACACTGACCTCTTTCTGATTTTTGGTTTTGCTTTGTTTTGGGTAGGATCTCACTATGTAGTCATGACTGGCCTGGAACTCACATATCCACCTACCTCTGCCTTCTGGATGCTGGCATTAAAGGGATGTGGTAGAGCTAACTTCTCAAGACGGTATAAAGATGGGTGTTGTGGTATAAAGATGGGTGTTGTGGTATAAAGATGGGTGTTGTGGTACATGCTGGTAATCCCAGCACCAAAGACTCACTGTCAGCAGGAATACCTGACTAGGGAAGTGATGACAGGCAGAATGTCACCCAGAAATGGCTTCAGCTTCCTCTGCAAGTTGGACAGCTCCCAAGCCTCTCTATAAACTGTGCCACTGTCTACACTGATTTCCACGAGCAGAATTCTTACTCATTTACCTGGACAGAAAGGTCTTTGGATTTCTCTCTCTGAGATCCATGGCTCTTCTCCTTGCTCCAATTTGAAGATCACCTCTGGCTTGGACACTTGATACCCTGCTCATGGGTAAATACACAAGATTTGGGTGTTTGAGCAAGAAGACAAAGAACCTTCCTATAAGTCAGTACTACTTGACTTGATCCTCAGGAACTCTGAAGAGAAGAAAAGGTAAAACTCAGGGAGTTATGCTAGCAAAGTCCCCTTTTCTAGGTCTGTAAAATGATCTTTCAGGCTCAAAACCCTGGAAAGCTGCTCCCCAAAACATAGGCACCAAGCCCTGGACTTCCTCTCAGTTACCTAGGCTGCATGCACCAAAACAAACCTTAGCAACTGAGGAAGGAAACTTTGGCACTATGTGAGACAGCAGGGTACATAGTCCTTCCTTACCAAGAGAAACCAGGTGGCTGTAGATCTCCAGCATCACATCCCTGTATAAGCTCCTCTGGGCAGGGTCCACGTGGTGCCATTCTTCCTGGGTGAAGTCCACAGCCACATCTTTGAATGTCACTGACTCCTGTGGGATCACAATCCTGCTCAAGTAGGGACCAACTCCACAAATGCTCTTCTCAGAGTCTGGGAACTGACCTTGGGATCATGTGTTTGCTGCTCAAAAGGGAAATGTATCCCACAACCCTGCATATACCTTTCTCTCTTTTCCTTTCCCACCTCTTTCTCCAGGGTCTTGTGTAGCCTAAAATCAATATATGGGTAAGGGTGACCCTGAATTCCTGATGCTTTTGCCTTTACCTGCCATGGGCTAGGATTGCAGGCCTATACTACCATGCCCAGCTTATAACTTACATTCTCATTCATCTATCTTGCTGTTTTCCTTCCAAACCAAACCTTTTATACAGTTTCTCATTCCTCACTGCTTTCTTTTCTTGCTTTGTTATAAATTCAAACATGAAGATATAGGAATAAATAAAAAAATGATAACCTTTACCCACTTAGTCCTTTTTATCCCCCATATAATCATTCTCAACAGTTGGTGCATATACTTAGAAGTACCTGGTCCATGTTTTACACACATACTACAGGCACACTTTATGAAGCATCACACATATTGCTCTATAAATTATTTCTATGTATTTACTAATTCATAAGTATTTGTTATTACATGTGTGCATCTGAGAGTATGTCTGTGCACTATGTTCATGCAGGAGCCCATGAAGGTCTGGAAAGGTCATCAGAACCCATGGAACTGTGTTATAGGAGGTTGAGAACAACCCTGTGGCTTCTGGAAGCTGGGCCAGCTTCTGCAAGAGCAGTAAGTGCTCTTAACTAATGAACCACCTCCAGCCCCTACTCATGTACTAATTTCTGAGACAGATTCTCATGTATCTCAGGCTGATCTCAACCTCACTATGTAGTGGGGGTTGAACCTGATTCTTCCTTCTGTTTCTACTTCATAACAGTAGGACTACAGGCATGCACTACAACATCAGGTTTCTGTGGTGCTGGAAGGGAAGCCAGGGCTTCGATGCATGCTAGATAGGCACTCTACCAACTGAGTCCATCTCCAGCTCTACAATTAGATTTTTACATTAGACTTTCTTGGAGATCATCCCACACAGAATTGTACCTCATTGTTTTGAACTATTTCAGAAACCTACAGCACAGCTGTTATCTCAAGGTACCCACTGCTTGAAACCAACAGCATCCCACTGTACTACAAATTCAAGTCCCTCCCCCAAAACACTATTCAGTAGGCTACAGCTACACCCAATCTTGCTAGTTCAATAAAGGCCCACTTTGTATTTCCTGGAACCTTCCCTTTGCAAGAATTAACCAATCTTGACAGATTATAAAATCAAGCTTCAATTAATGTGATGAGTTGTAGTCAGAACCTATGTGAGGGATAAGGCAGAAGCCATCTTGGCAAATAGTGCTTGTTACCTCAGTTTGGGTTCCAGTGCACCAGTTTTAGAAAATACATTGTCTTGCCAATCATCTTTCACTTCGTGTGATCTCTGAGCTGAGACTCTTCTGTTTTCTCGCACTTTCTTCTTCCCCTCCTTTCCTCTCTCCCTCCCTCCCTCCCTTCCTGTTTCTAACAGTGTGGCCACATGAATGCAGGTGCCCAGGTATGCCAGAGACACCGACTCTCTTGGAACCAGATTACAGGGTAGTTGTGAGCTGCCTGGCACAGGTGTTGGGAACTGTAAACTGTTCTCTGCAATAACACGTGTGCTCTTATAGTAGGTGCTTGTAACTGGTGAGCCATCTCTCCAGCCCATCCTTATTTTCCCAGAGGTGCTGGGAATTGAACCTAGGACCTCACATATGATATGTTAGACAAGTGATCTACCACTGAGCTATACACTTAGTTCTTTCTTTAGAATGAATGGTAAGAGAGTGTGGATTATGTTTTCACTGATGTAAATCAATGGATAACGTCTGCAAATATGTCCAGAAAATGTCCCCTTTGCTACAAGAAGAATAAAATGGGTTAACAAATCAGCCCTTTTTGGAGGGGTGTCGAGACAGGGTTTCTCTGTGTAACAGCGCTGCCTGTCTTGGAACTCATTCGGTGGATCAGGCTGGCCTTGAATTCACAGAGATCTATATGCCTCTAGTTCCTGAGTGCTGGGATTAAGGGCGTGAGCCACCATGCCGGGCACAAATCAGCTTCTTATTAACTAACCCGAAGCTGGGACTACTGATGTTAAAGAAAAGAGAAAAACGAGCCGAAGGGGCAAGAAAAAAGAGATGGTCCTTTTTAGCTATGATGGTCTCAAACTCAGCGCGCCCAACCATCTCTGGCCTCTGCTGCTCTAAGCAGGTCTCGTCTGCCCCCTACTGTCTGTTTATGGGCTGTGGATGGGAAGCAGGGACTTCTCGTCTCATATTTCTATATTGTCACCCTACCTCTTTCCATTCCTTACTGAAGAGTTCAAACAACTTGCACAGCAATAAAGACTCAGTGCCCACAATCCCAATACATTTAACCCCCTTCCCCGCAAGATCGCAGTTCCCTAGTCCCCTCTAGTACCAAACAGCTTCACCCTTTCAGGAATCCCGCTCCAACCAGGTCTGGGCACTTTAAGAAGGATTTTCCTACACTAGGGGGCTCACAGTGATGAAAACTAAGAATCTCTAGAACAATAACTGTCCCGTAAACGCCCCCCCGGGGTCTCACAGGGTGGGATGCTCTGGGCGGTAGGGAAGGCTCGGCTCACCTGGGGCGTGGCCGTCGGAGGTCTCAGAGCCATTCCCGCCTCAGTGTGTGCTGGCTACCGTCCGGGGCTGCGGAGAGAGGACAAGATCATTCACTGGGCTACCCCAGGGCCCCACCCCTCCAGCCACTTCAGCCTAACGGCGGGGAGGAGCCCGCCTCCGCCTGCTCCCTCAAGGCCAAATGAAAGGCCCCGCCGCCTAGGGACGGTCCCTCCGGCCACGCCCAGCCCGCCCGCAGGACGGTGGGCGAGGCCGGGAGGACAGCCTCCTACCCACGGCACTCGGAGTCACCGCCTCCGGGTCTTCGGCATCCGCGACCTCGGGTCCGCCCCTCTAGCGCCCGCTGCAGTCTCGGTTCTCGGCGGTGCTGTTCCGCGTCCGGGCCAGCTTCGCAAACCGGCCTCCGTCACCGCAGGGCCGGACAATGGCCACAGCGGCGGGCGCAGAACGACAGTGCGCCTGCGCACATGGAGCCTCGCGCCCGCCCACTCACGGCCCAGGAACTACAATTCCTAGCTTATCCTTGCGCGCCCTCCCTGCAGAGATGCTCTGCTCCCTAGTGGGCGCTGTAGTAAGAGCACAAGAAAGCAGGCAATGTGGGGGTCAAAGTTTTTGTCTTGGGCAATTGTGGGTGTGTGTGTCTCTGTGTTGACTCGTTTCTGGAGCTGCTAGAATTTCGCCTCGTTCCATTTTTTTCCCCCAGATCATCCACTTTTTTTTTCTTTTGTTTTGTTTTGTTTTGTTTTGTTTTGTTTTAGAGGACAGGTGGGGAATGCTGATGTTGTGAAGCCCCAAGCAGCCTTATGTAACACAAGAGCATCCAAGTGAGATGCTAGTGAGAGGCAATGGGACCTAGTGAATGCACCTTCGAAGAGGGAATCTCAGTCCCTGCCTGTTTTCCTGCACACAGCAAGACACCAAGTCATGAGAACACCACTGGGGCGCTGCTTGGGGCTTCACAACGTCAGCATTCCCCACCTGAGGTCTAATTGAAGATGTCTCATTGAGAGTTAACTCTGGGTTGTTTCTGGGGAAAGTAAATTCCTCACTTCTTCATCTCCTCCGTGTAGTTGCAACTAACTTGAACTCATTATATAACTCAGGCTGTCCCCAAACTCCTGGCTATATTCATTCTTGAGAGCGATGGGATTATAGGAGAGAGCCACATCTTGTTTGCTGGGACCCTAAGGTTTTATAGCGTTCTCCAGACCACTGGCCTTCATCGCCATCTGCTGGTCACTATGACACACACACTACTGTTGTAAGGTTTCTTGTTACCTTGACAAGTTTGTTCCTGCCAAAATCAAGCCTGGCATTTTACATACATTAACTTAACTTGAATTTGAGAACCCACGAATATAGATTGGGTTTGTAGCTCAATGGTAGTGCCCTTGCCTCATATGTGTTATGTCCTAGGTTCAATCCCTGGTGTGGGGGGAGGGAGTTAAGATAGATGTTCTATCTGCATTGTATGTGTAAAAAAAAGTTGCAGACTCGTCCCTCTGTACATCACCCACCAATTGACTGAGAAGAGCTGGGCTGGTGCTGAGATCAGTCTGCCTACTGATACAGTGAAGGGTGACCACAATGATGCTAACCTGTAAACATGTTCCTTATTCCCAATAGATTCAAGGATCAAGTTTTTACTAATTAACATACATTTTTGAGAACCAGTCTCTGAAAAAAAAGGAAAATTAATAGGACTATAATTCAATAGTTGAATGTTTGCCTACTGAACACCACAAAATAAAAAGTTTTTTTTTTTTTTTTTTTTTTGAGACAGGATTTTTCTCTGTAACAGCTCTAGCTCTCCTGGAACTAGCTCTAGTAGGCCAGGCTGGCCTCAAACTCACAGAGATCTGCCTGCCTCTGCCTCCCAAGTGCTGGGATTATAGGTGTGTGCCACCACCATCCAGTAAAAAAGATTCTTAAAGAACATGGATTTGTTCTTTCTGTTTTTGTTTGTTTGTTTTTATTCAAAGTTTCTCTACATAGTCTTGGCTGTCCTGGATCTCTGTAGATCAGGCTTGCCTTGAATTCACAGAGATCTACCTGCCTCTGCTTCTGCTGGGATTAGAGATATGCATCACTATGCCTGGCTGTTTGTTTTTGAGATAGAGTCTCCTGTAGCTCAGGCTGGCTTCCAACTGGATGTGTAGCAGTGACTCACTTTGAGCTCCAAGTGCTCCTGCCTCCACCTTCTGAATGCTGGGATGACAGGCGTGGGCCACTATACTGGCTTGTTTTTCTTCCTTTCTCTTCAGCTATATTTCCAAGCCATTCAGAGTTCTGGGAATTTAGGAAGCATTGTCACTTATGAGGCTTACAGAGTCTGTCTGGAAAAACCCTTTCCTCTGCCAGATACCTCTAGAAAGCCTAAATTCAGGCCTTGACTCCAAAAGTACTTTTCCAGAATACTTTATTCCTATTTTGGAGAAGACTCCATTGACAGGAGAGGATCCAGGAAGCCACATGTAGGGTATGCATGGGGGGGGGCACCTGCTAAACCTGACAATCAAGAGGAGAAAAGACCAAATCCATGATTGTTCAATTAAAACAAGCTGTACTGGTCATCAGGGACTGGTCAGTTGGGATTTGAGAAAGCGGCCCTTTTTATAGGGGAGATTAGGTGTTCACAGAGGCAAGAGAGTTGACTATACATATTGTTAGAAAAATACAAGAAAAAAAAAGAATAATCGAAAACACAATGAAAGGGAAGGAACAAGGGTAAGGATATGAATGGGGGACACAAGTTTAGTGTAGGTTGAAAAACATGTTTTGCAGTTTACATCAGATCTAAGAAACAGGAACTTATTCTTAATTACAAATAGAAACCTTAACTTGCAAGGACTTAACACAGGATAAACAGGAACTTACTCTTAACTGTCTTAACTGCAATCAGAACCCTTAACCTGCAAGGTATATTGTTCCTGTTTTGGACTCACAGCATGGTTAGAGCTGGGTGTTCTGGGCTCGGTTAGGAGGTAGGGGGACATGCCACTAAGTCAACTCAGTATGGGACTGGGGATGGATGTGACAAGGCTGATGATGGAGTGGGTAGGGAACACTACATAGGAGGAGTGTAATCCACTTGAGCCAGGCAGAAAGACTGAGGGAAGCAATTGTCTGAGTTGTGTCTTCAAGGATGAGGCTTAAGTTAGGCACTGGGAAGATTGAAGGAGGTCTTGTCTTTAACTTCTTCCTTCCCGAGACTTTGTTCCTCATGAGGGGTCTGCTGGTCATGGATCTCCTCCCCTACCTTTCCTCATCTCATCCCATCTCCTTTTCCCGCCCAGCCTCTCCAGCCCCATGATTGTAATAAGCACCCGATGTTGCATATGGTGCTGTCCCCTTATCATATGTAGTCCCGTCTATGCGTACTGCTCCTGGCTTACTTGCCTATCTGGTAAACTTACTCATCCTTTAAGATCCAGCTTGATGGTCAAGCTTTCCTGATACTATCCCACAACCCTCTCTTCAATCACATGTAAGTGCCATGAACCAACATGTGTTAGGTCTAGATGTAGTGCTACATTGCTACTTTCTCTTCTAGTATCTCTACCTTTTTAGCTGTTTAAGATCTCTTGTAGACTGACAGAGGATGGGCTGGCTTTTCTCAATCAAATAAATGGCTGGATATATGTAATTATGTATATATGCATGCATGTTTGTATGTATGAATGGACAGAAGCACAACTTTAAAAAAGTACTCCAGCTGGGCAGTGATCACACATGCTTTTAATCCCCATACTTGGGAGGCAGGGGCAAGTGAATCTCTGTCAGTTCGAGGCTAGCCTGGTCTACTGAGTGAGTTTCAGGACATCCAGGGCTATTACACAGAGAAACCCTGTCTCAAAAAAAAAAAAAAAAAAACAACACAACAACAACAACAACAAAACCGAAAAAGGAAAAGAAAAGAAAAGGAAAATGAGAAAAAGAAAGAAAGAAAGAAAGGAAGGAAGGAAGAGAAAGAAAAGAAACAAACCCTTCCAGCTCTGTTCCAGGACATGGTCCTGCAGGGATTTAGCCATATGTTATTAAAGTGAATTAAAATTTACTTGAAATAACCACAGACTCCCCTGCTCCCCTGAGTTTGCAATGACCAGATTACATCTCCTCCAGGCACAGAAGTTTGACATTTTGTTGCAAAGTCATTTTCTTCTCATTTCCTTATGTTGCTAAAATATTCTATTTCTCTTCACTTCCCCTCTGTGTCCCCATTACTCATATTTAGTTAAATTTATCCACTGCCATTTAATCATCTGAGATAGGTTTGCTGGTGTGGATGGTCCCTGGGCATTGCTTTCTCTCCTAAGACCATCTGTCTCCTCCTGGGCTACACTGAGAACAGAACAGACCCCTCCCCTTTGGGAAGAGATGCTAGAATATATTTGAACCACGAGTTTCTTGCAAGGCTGAATTTGACTTCTGAGACCTCCTTTCTCTACCACACCCACTGCCCTTCCCTTTCTCCAGACCTCTCTTCTGCTTCCTGGAACATGGTTGCTTTATTTTTAATTTTATTACATTTATTTAGTTAGTTTGTGGGTGGGTGAGGGCACAAATATGCCATAGAGGTCAGAGGATAACTTGTGGGAACGGAGTCTCTCCTTTTACTGTGTAGGTCCTGGGGACTGGATGGAGACCATCAGACTTGGCAGCAAGAACCTTTAGCCACTGAACCATCTGGCCTGCCTAGAACATTGTTTTTATTTTGCCTCCAGATCAAGCAGTTCTGGTATCCTTTAGTCACACAGACAAAAGGACATCATAATTCTTCTCTGAATAGGTTTAATCAGCCTCTAAAGGGACAAAACAGCCAGCTGGGCAGCAGAAGGGAGTGTTGTTGGGTGCCTGCTTGAGATACTGCCACACCAGTCATGTCCCTTAGCAGGTTGGGACACCGTCTTCTTTTTCACTCATCCTCATGCTAGGATAGAAACCTTTATTCTACCCAGACACATTTGGGAAAGACCAGAAATTCATGTCTTAGGAAGAGAGGAATCCTCATTTGACTTCTCATTGTGTCACTTGGGGGCTTTGGGACTGTACTTGGGACTCAGGGCTCAAGACTCTTCAGAGCCATAGGGCTCTGGAACAGCATCAATACTACTCCCAGGAAATAAAACCTCGGGGCCTGTCCCCAGCAATCCACTTCCTCCACAGAAGCTCCACCTCCTAAACATGTACTTGTCTCAGGCTATGCAGGTCGAGACTTCCTCCGCGTTCCCCTCTGGAAATGGAGCTCCTGACAAAAGGCTCTGGTTCATCAGATCTGCTCACAGTGCTGAACCCAATCAAGAGTCACCACCAAGGATGCAACCTTCTAAAATGGTGCTACCAGCTGGGAGCAAGTGTCCAGATGTTCCCCATGTCTCTGTGTTGTGTCTGTGTGTTATAAGCCATGGTGTGTGTGTGTGTTACAAGCCATGGTGTGTGTGTGTGTGTGTGTGTTTGTGTATATGTGTGTCTCTGTTACAAATCATAGCATGTGTGTGCCTGATATGTGTGTGTTTGTGTTAGAAACCATGGTGTGTGTGTATGTTTATGTGTGTGTCTCTGTGTGTGTGTGCTTGTCTTAGTTAGGATTTCTGTTGCTACAACGATACACCATGACCAAAGAGCAAGTTGGGGGGGGGAAGGGTTTATTTGGCTTATACTTACTTTAGCATTGCTGTTCATCACTGAAGGAAGTCAGGACAGTAACTCAAACAGGGCAGAATCCCCGAAGCAGGAGCTGATGCAGAGACCATGGAGGGGAGCTGCTTACTGGCTTGTTCAAACCACCTTCTTTATATATTTATTTAGTATTTAAAAAATTTATTTTTTATTTTACTACCAACCCCTGTTCCCCTCCCTTCCCTTCTCCTGCCCCTGCCTCTCTCCTCCACCCGCCCTCCCCTGAAACAGTCTACTCCTTGGAAGGGATAAGGCCTTCCTTGGGCAATCAACAAAGTTGTCATACCAAATTGAGACAGAAACAAGCCTCTCTCCCCACCCCTCCACCCCCCACCCCCGTATCTAGGCTGAGCAAGGTAACCCACCATAGGGAATGGGCTTCAAAACGCCAGTTCATGCACCGGGATAGGTCCTGGTGCCACTGCCAGGGGCCCCCTCAACAGTTCAAGCTACATAACTGTCACCCACATTCAGAGGGTCTAATATGATCCCATGCAGGTTCTCCAGATGTCAGTTCACAGTGCATGAGCTCCCATTAGCTTGGGTCAGCTGTGCCCCTCCCCCCACCCGCCATCCCCATTCCCCCCCACACACACCCCGTTCATATGATCCCTCCTCCCTCTCTTCATCTGAACTCCAGGAGCTCAGCCCAGTACTTGGCTGTGGGTCACTACATCTGCTTCCATCAGTTACTGGATGTAGGTTCTATGATGACAGGGCAGTCACTAATTTGATTAAAGGAGAAGGCCTGTTTGGATACCTCTCCATTATTGCTAGGAGTCTTAGTTGGAGTCATCCTTATGGATTTCTGAGATTTTCTCTAGCACCCTGTTTATCCCTAACCCCATAATGGTTCTCTCTATCAAGATATCTCTTTCATTGTTATCCCCTTCCATTCCTCCCCCAACTTAGTCTTATTGATCTCTCATGTTCCCATCCCCCATCCCATTCCTTCTATCCCTTCCCCCTCCTAGTTTACCCAGGAGATCTTAACTATTTTCCCTTCCTGGCCAGTCCACCTTCTTATAGAACCCAGGACCAGCAGCCCAGAGATGGCATCACCTATCATGGCTGGCCCCACCCCTATTGATCACTAAATGAGAAAATGCCCTACAGCTGGATCTCAAGGAGCCATTTCCTCAGCTGAAGCTCCTTCCTCTGGTGACTCTAGCTTGTGTCAAGTTGACACACAAAACCACCCAGTACACTGTTACAAACCATGCTGTGTGTTTGTGTGTGTCTGTGTGTTACAAGCCATGGTGTGTATGTATGTGTCTGTGTCTATATGTGTGTTACAAGTCATGGTGTGTGTGTGTGTTACAAACTGTGGTGTGTATGTGGAGATCACAGGAACTTTTGAGAGTTAGTTCTCCCCTCCTGTCATGTGAGTTCCAGATATCAAACTGAGGTCATGTCATGAGGGATTGTTGCATTAATGAGTAATAAGTGATTCTGAGAGCACATCTGCTAAATAAATTTGGCTCTGACCCTTGTGTGTGTGTCTTTGCTATGTAATACCCTGTATCACTTTGGAAATCTACAAATAGTCTCCACCAATAAGAAGCACCTTGAAGAAGTTCAAGCCCCAGAAGCTCAGGACAAAATGTTTATACTGTAGAAGCTACTCACTATCAGATAGTCTGTTATGGAGAGCTGGCTTAAAAGGAACCCTCTTGGTACAGACTGTCATTTACAGTAAGGGTAGAATGAGGCCCCATGGGTTTTCCCTTGCTCACACTTATCTGCCTGATAGTTAGGGGAAGTATCTGCTGGGGACTCATGCTGTATGTTGAACTTGTTCTGAAAGTAAGATCTTGCCTTTTGCCTCTTATTGGCTTTGAGGTACAGCCATCTTTGGGGTGTCCAGTGGACATTGTTTTGACTCAGAAACATCTCTTTTCTATTTCCTGTGAAGGGTTTCCAGAAGGTGCTGAATAGTCCGAGGCAGCAGTGGGTGAGCTGCATAGGCTATGCCTGTCTGCATCTAATTTGATGTGACTTGTTTCCCTGGCCACGAAAACTCAAGGCCAGGAATAAAAAGCACCAGGGGCAAAGGAGATAGCTCACTGGCTGCCTGGTGCAATGGCTCCTGATACCCGTAGGGTTCAATCTCAGCCACTGGGAGCCTGCAGTCTGGAAGGGAGCATATCCAAGAACTCATGGCAGGGTGTGTGTGCACCATGGGAGTTCAGCTTTGTTTATACTCAAAAAGCCCCAGAAAAACCTTCCCCTGAAACTGCCATCAGGCATTTATTAAGCTTGAGTTGACTGGGGCCAGTTCTCCTGGTTGGCTAAAATTGGCCTGAAAAATAGAGTAATTTGTGGTTGTCAGATCCTAAATTAAATGATTCGAATACTACTGTGGCTGATTAAAGGACTTTATTCAATTTCCTCTTGACCACAGGTTCTTCGGTGAGGCAGTAGAGACACTGTTTCTGGAAGAATTGCAGTGTTCAGAGAGAGCTTATCTGATCTGTGGATGGTATTTATTAAATACAACTCTCCCCTTTGTATCTCAATGAAAGACGAGACTAAGGAGGGAAGAGGAAGTGATTATTATTTGTTTAACTGTGTATAACTCTTTCATCAGGCTTTTGGGCAGAAGGCTCCTTGGGGCACCAGGCTAGGTATCTAAGAGAAGTTCAAGTATCCAAAAACGTATCTAGGCAACAGTAACAAAGGTCAGCAAATAAAATGCAAGAGTGAATCAATGAAGGGGAAATAGTCTGGGGCTGTGTCAGATGGTCTGAGAGAGATGCCCACATCATTCACAGCAATTGCAGAGCCAGGCGAATGCTCTCCCTTCTCGGGGACAGGGCCATAGGGAGCCAATCCAGAGACAGAGGATATGTTCTGGCAAACAAGGAGAGCTGGCTCAGAAGGTGATGACCTCCAGAGACCAGGAGGCTAAGCACCTACTGCAGGGATGACAGAGGCTGCAAGGCGTTTAAATTGCAGTGTGCTGAGTGGCAAGAAGCAGACACTTTGAGACATGAAAGGGATACTTCCAGTAGAGGGGAGGAGAGAGGAGAGAATAAGCACACACATACAGGTATACCATGGGGCTCTAGTATTAAGGGCATGGCCCACTGGCCCCAGATAGCCCTCACCCTGGCCTGCCTCCTGTACCAGGTTCTCTCTAGCTTAGGCTCATCCAGCAAAGCAAACAAGCACAGCCCTGCATAAGGAGGTCTAAACAGGAAATGAGGAGCCCAGGAGAAGGCAGAACCAACAGACACTGTCAGCACCAAACACAAGAGAGTCTCAGCTGTTTTCAGAGATTAATCTAGTCTCAAAGGAGTGTGATGAGATCAAAATAGTGGGGGAAGGGAATGGCCTTTGGAGGGTGGCTCACACTGGGGAAGAATCAGGCTCACCTCACTGGAGCCACATTCCCTTGGCCTTTCTCTCCCCTTGCTTTTGTCCCTAGATCAGAAGTTCTCAACCTGTAGGTAGCAACCTCTTTGTGTCTCCCAAGACCATCAGAAAACACAGATATTTATATTATGATTCATACCAATAGCAAAATTACCATTGTGAAATACCAACAAAAATAATTTTATGGCTGGGTGTCGCCAAGGGTTGCAGCATTAGAAAAGTTGAGGACCACTACCTTAGACTGAGGCCAGGCTGTCTTACTCAGGGCTAACACATTAGGAGCTTTCCAAATTCCAGGCTTCTTCGAGAGCTATCAAGGCAGTAAGCCCTTGGATGGACCCAGGAAAGGAATAAGTGTAATGGCATCCAGAATCTTGCTTGGCCCAAAGCTATGTGAATGATGAATTCATCTTACTGGATTTCCTCAGCTTATTGAATAAATGGATATATATATATATATATATATATATATATATATATATATATATATCTGCTGGATCATATACTGGCTCTGACGCTTATGCATGGCCATGAACAGGTCGTTTAGCCCGTGGGTGTTTCCCTTTATTATCTATAGTCTCAGAGGGACTGACCCCTCCCTATGAGTGTTAGGAGATTTAAAGGAGTTGGTGCTTGTGAGGGCTTGTGACAGTTCCTGCCTATGAAACCATCTGCTTGAAGTTTCATTGGGCATTTGTTTTCATGCCAAACGTTTCTTCTTTGTCTTTGCCTATTTTTATGGAGGTTATTTTTCTAGTTGCCCTGCAGGAGTTAATGCCAGGGCCCTCAGTTAATGCTCTCCTGCTGTGGTCCTCACAACCTCCAGGGGGCGCGCAGGGCCCGCGCTGTCTTCGTCGCGACTGCGTCTGCCTGTGGGCACTGGGCAGAGAATTCTGGTTCCATCTGGTTCACCTGGACTGACTGGGTCCTACATCCTATTTGTGAACCTTTACCTACCTAAGCACAATGGGTGAAAAAGAAACTAGGCAGGGCTCTGGACGTTTGTATGAAGAACACAACCTTCTCGATGGATCCCTGCATTGCCCCACCTTTGAGACTTGGAATTTTCAAAACGGTGCTGAATTGTTCGTAAGGACACGCTTTCCCCTCTCTCTTATACAACTGACCTTGCCAGCTGAAAGTAAGATTGTGTCCCAAGAGACGTCTCCTTCTGGCTGTCCTCTGTGAAGACACTAGGAATAATGTGGTATAGAAAGTCCTGGATGATGATAATGAACCAGTGCCCTGCGTCTCACTGTGGCCCTAAGAACTGGGCTCTAATGTTTGGGGATGGAGAAAGCTGTTGCTAGGATTCCCACCGGGCCAGCTAGTTGGGAGGCAGTGGCAAGAGGCCTTAGATGGTGATGCTGTAAGTGAGAAATGGAAGAGGGGGTTCAGATGCTGAGAGGGAGGCATATGGGTGGCCGTGGAGCCCTAGATAAAAACGAGGGAACCACAAAATGCTGAGCTATAGACCAAAGACTTCTGTGACATACAGAGAGAGAATGAAGGCGGCAGGAGGTTTTTTTGGTGTGATAAGGATGTCACTCTAGTGACCATGATTATAGCAGGTCAGGTGTAGATGTGGGAGGGGAGGGAGCGAACTGTGACCTGGGTGACTTACAGCAACGGTTACTCAAGATGAAGGCAGGTTTTTGATGGGGGAGGAGACAAGCAAAAGATTAAGGAATGCCAAGGGAGAACAGTATGGAAGAGCCCAAAACCTCTTCCCATGATGTTCCAAGGCACAGAACAAGAGCCTCCAGAGACAATGAGGGAGGAGGGTAGAGATGAGGAGCCACCCCAGGAAACTGTGGGAGCTGTGGTCAAGCAGCTGCAGAATGGCGGGTGGCAAGGGATCTGGGGATGTGTCTATGACAGAAGGCCTGTTTTCCAGGACCGGAGGGAATGGGGCAATATGAGATGTCAGTTAGTAGGAAGACAGTTGGAGAAGACAAGCCAGAGGCTGGACAATCTCTCTCAGCACCACATGCACCACCAGGCAGAGGCAGGCAGCATGGCTCTCCATGGCACCTTAATTACCAGCCTCTGTCTGGAAGGACTCATCTCCTGCTAGGAATCTCCTGCACCATGATAGGTGCTTAGAGCTAGTCGCAACTCTGACTGCATGCGGAGGAGCCCCCATGTAAGCACACTTCCGGAAGCGCTGAGTGCTGTAAAGACCTACTGCTTGGCATGTGATTCCCATTAGTGGGAACATTTTATCACAATGGAGCCACAAGTAGGTTGTTTGATGGTGATTGCTTTCCTAACCCTCAAAGGAAAATACATTGCAAACCCACCACAATTAACTAAAGTGGTCACATTCCTTTTTTTTATTTAAAGCTATTTAGAAATGCTAGCAACTGACTTGGTTTTCAGGTTGTTGTGGTGTGGGTTTTTTTTTTTTTTTTTCAAATCCCATAAAGTACTGTAAGTGCACCAGGAGGGAGGAACGGAAAGATGTTTGCATTTTCAGCTAAGCAGCCAACCGTTGCTCAAATAATAGCCTCAATGCGTAACCTGGGAGCTTAATATTCTCAAATATTTATAATTATGCAGAAATAGCCCTAAGAACTGTTCAGATTACTCACAGCTGGACAATTATCCGCATCCAGTGTTCACAACCTCTAAGCTGATTTTGAGAGTTTGAGTGCTTCTCTGTCTCTTAGGACATGGGTACGTGGGATCTGTGGGCAAATCCTAACAGGAAAAGGAAATAGGGTAGCGAGAGCCCTCTCTAGCATGTTACAGTTCCTTCTCCTGCTGAATGTAAGTTCTCTTTTATTTTTCCAGGGTGTGAAAAGTCTTGACATGAAATGCCAGTAGTAACAAGCCCCACTGGTCACAGGGCAGGAAGAGTCAGTATGGGTTATATACACACACGGGGACCATTCGCACATTCTTAACAACCCTTTAGTTAGCCCATGGATGAAGTCTAACACGCAAGAGTCCCTCCAGGGCTGGGGAGGTGGCTCCATTAATAAAGTGACTGCTGTGCAAACATGAGGAACAGAGTTCAGTCCTCTAGAACTGCGTAAAAACCATGCCTTCACTGGGGACATGGAGACAGGAGGGCCCCTGGAGCCTGCTGGTCAGCTGGTCTAGCTGAATAGATGAGATCCAGATTCAGTGAGAGACCTGTCTCAAAGAATAAGGTAGAGCCGTGGTGGTGGCGCCTACCTTTATTCCCAGCACTCAGGAGGCAGAGGCAAGCTGATCTCTTTGAGTTTTAGCCTAGCCTGGTTTACAAATTGAGTTCCAGGACAGCTAGGGCTACATAGAGAAACCCTGTCTTAAAAAGCCTCTCCCCCTGAAAAGAAAGAAAGGAAGGAAGGAAGGAAGGAAGGAAGGAAGGAAGGAAGGAAGAAAGAAGGTGGAGTGGACCCCGCTTAGGTGGGTGCTAACCATCCACATGCCCACCTAGGTCCTCAAGGCCTGGGCTGGCAGAAAGACGTCCACAGCCTGGGTAGGTGGCTCCCATTATGATGAGCAAATATGTGGTGGAGAAATGGGAGAGAAAGAAAAATGAAATGGTTCATGTGCTGTGGGAAGAGGCGGAATGGAAGATGTGAATGTGGTAAGAAGTAGGCTGATGGGGAGGCCAACTGGCCACCCCAGGCCATGGTGACATCTGGGCTCCCAGCTGCTGCCAAGGGCCATGTCTGGGTCCATGGTCCTACAACAGCCAGGGGCTATGTGGACATCCATGGTCCATGTTGCCACCAAAGGCCACAAGGATGCCCAATGTCTGGGCTGCCACCTGTGGTCATGTAGGTATCAAGGACCGTCACCAGAACCATATTGATCTGAGTGGCCTGAGCAGCCCTCTGGGGCCATGGTGTCATCTAGGCCTGAGCTGCTGCCCAGGACCATGTGTGGGTCCATGGCCCTACAACAGCTTATGTTAATGTTTGTGACCCATGTTGTCACTAAAGGCCACACAGAAGCCTGGGGTCCAGGTTGCAACCTGTGGCCTTGGTGTCTGATGGCCATGCTGCAGCTGGGGCAATACAGATCTGAGTGACATCCAGGCTAGGGCTGCAGCTGGGGTCCATGTCTGTGGCCCTACTACAGTTAGGGTCTGTGTTGATATCTGTGGCTCCTGTTGCCATTGAAGGCCACAATGATTCCCGGGATCTGGGCTTCCACCTGGGGCTGTGTTAGTGCTGAGTATTGTGCTGCTACTGAGGTCATGCTGATCTGGGTGGCTTTCACTGCCACCTGGGGCCATGGTGACATCCAGACCTGGGCTGCTGCCAAGGACCATGTCTGGGTCTGTAGTCCTACTGCAGCCAGGGCTAAGTTGACATCTGTGGCTCCAGTTGCCACTGAGGGCTGTGTGGATGCCTGGGGACAGGTTGGCCACATGAGTCCATGTTGATATCCAATGGCCGTGCTACAGCCTGAGCCATGCAGATCTGGATGGCCTATGTTGTTGCCCAATGCCATGATGATATCCCAGCCAAAGCTGTAGCTGCGGGTCATGTCTGGGTACCGGTACACAGCCCTACTACAGCCACAGTCTATGCTAATGTCTGAGGCTCCTGTTACCATCAAAGTCCATGCCAATGTCTGAGGTCTGGAGCATGTTAATGTCCAAGGGCCACACTGCATCTTGGGCTGCACTGATCTGAGTGTGTACTGCCATCTGGGGCCATGGTGACATCCAGACCTGGCTGCTGCCAAGGACCATGTCTGGGTTCATGGTCCTACTTCAGCTGGGTTTGGTGTTGAAGTCCAAGGCCAGTGTTGTCACTAAAGGTCACATGGAAGCCAGATGTTGGGCCCATAACTTGTGGCCTTGTTGGTATCTGGGGGTCATTCCACCCCTAGAGCCATTTTGATCTGAGTGGCCAGTGCTTCCACCCAGAGCCAGAATGTCATTCAGGCGTGAGCTGCTGCTAAGGGCCATGTCTAGGTATGCAGCCCAGCTGCAGCTGGGTTCTGTGTAGATGTCTGTGGCTGGTGTCACTTCATGGGGCCATGGGAACCATGAGAGATGGAATGAAATGGCCATGCTAAGCCGGCCCTGCCCATTGCTGCCCCTGGGAAATCTGGTCCTGTCTCTCACTGGACACCAGCAAGAGAGCTGGCTCTGACCCTCACAAGAGAGCTGACCCCTGCACTCGGGAGAGATGGCCTCACCACAGGCAAGGGAGAACTGACCCTGAAGACATGGGCATAGGGGAGCTGGTTCTGCCCCCTCTCCTGAGGCAGGCAGCCCAGGGACCTAGACTGACCAGCTCAGCTACCACCCAGGTCCACAGCCAGGCCTTGAGTTGGTCCATCCTAACGCCTACCCCATCTAGAACCTGCTGGAGCTAGTAAAGGAACTGGTCCTGTGGAAAGATACTCTCAGGATCTCCATGATTCAGGGCAGCTGTGAGATATCCCAGAGGCATTTTGGTGAGGATCCACTGACAATGGTGTTCCAGAAACCAGAGGCCTTGAACCAGACCAATAACTCACTGAAATGAACAATTGCTAGGAAAGCTGATTGGACAAAAGCGTGGCATGCAGCTCCCAATGCTACCAGGATGAATGAAGAGGTGTTGGGGAGGCAGGAAAGATGAAGAAACAGCGATGTTTTTGTTGTTTTTTTTTTTTAATTTTATTTGCTTGTATTTGCTTGCTATGTTTTGGTTTGGTTTGATTTTTTTAAAAGTTCTTTTAAGGGGGTGCTGCAAGGGTGAGGGGAAGGCATGGGGGCTGGGAAGTTATGTTAAAAAGAAAGTGGAGAACAATTGAACACACACACACACACACACACACACACACACACACACACACACACACAGAGTCCCACCAGGGGTGTCCTGTGAAGTCTCAGCTGTTGCCCCAAAGGATTCAGTGGTCAGATAGGCAGGTAAAGTGCTGTAGCCTCTGCCTCTACAGGCCTTAGAGCGACACAATGCATACCTCCTGTTAATACTCTTCCCCTCCATCCCCACCTCCAGTCTCTCCTGCTGCTCTCTCTGCTGCATGCATATTTCCAGAAGAATATCAAGAAAATGATTTTCCCTGCATAATTACCCGCCTCCTCCCCCACCCACCTACACACATCTTTCAAAGTGGCAGCTTCTCTGATTTATTTAAGTGGACTCTACGAGGCACTTAGCAGGCAGGTTAATTAATTAAGTTCTCTAGCCATGAGAACTCTGATCACCCTTCCTCCCCCCAGACCTGCTTCCCTTCTGTTCACTTAGAGGTTATTCACTTGAGGCCACCTTCCCATCGATGCTGAGCTGTTTCCCTGGATAGGGTGCAGCCATCTGCCTGCTGCTCTTCCTTCCTGGGGACTTAGATTTCACCAGTAAGCATAGAAGCCAAAATAAAGTTCCTTTTTAGTGAGATCATTCAGCATTTTCTCCACTAGAACTCATAGGAAAGCAGCCAAAAGGAGCAAAAACAATGGGTTGACACATGTAATCAAAGAGTCCAGAGGGACCCCGCCAAGGTTCAGGCACAACAATCTTCACTGCTCTGGAATTCTCCTTGGCTGCCTGCCTCTGGCTGTCGACTTCCTGTGCAGTCTGGCCATGTTCAAGACAGCAAAGGCTTAATGTGTTCCAGACCCAGCTCCACACTCTGGCCATCAGAAAACTCGGGCTTTGCTCTAGTGTTTTTTAGGGGATAACTGAGGGAACTTTTTCCGAAGGGGCCCATTCAAAAGTCCCTTCTGGTCTGATTGAGACTGATCCATCCTTTACCTGATCATTGTGATCAGGTGGAAGGGACCTGCTGCTGGACATCAGTCAGTCAAGCCCTCTTCCTGAAGCTGGGAAGAGTGGGAAGTCTTTGTAGTTACATGAAGGGTGGGTGGACACTCATACAGAAGACCATAGCAAGAGAAGCAGAAGTTGATGCACAAAGACCCACAACAATGACTGTTCGTTCCTGTAGGAAATCGGCTCCCTTCTCCTTCATGTCCCAAGAAGCTAAACTCTACCTCTTTCTCTAGGCTCACCTGCCTGTGCACTTGCCCTCAGCATCTTGAGTATGGCTGACTACCTGTGTGTCCCCCAGGAAGAGTAAAAAGAAAGAAGCAGAGATAGGGATGCGGGAGTGCCAAGTTGGCCACAGGGACTCTGGTGAATCAACAAACCGATAGTTCTGGGATCAGTGGAGCCACCTGGGCAAAGGGGACTAGGCACTGGAGGACATACATTCTCTTCCACAGACCTCTGATGGGAGATGTCATTCTGTATATGTTTCTCATACTGGTTAATAAATAAAGCACTGTTGGCCAATAGGAAAGGAATATAGGAGGGACTAGGAGACAAGGAAGAAGAGGAAGTAGGAAGGAGGGGCAAAGATGGAGAGTCTGGAGAGAGCTGTATGCGGCAGCCGGCTCCCGGTAAGAAGACCACATGAAAATACATAGATTAACACAAATGGGTTAATACTTAAGACAGAGCTAGTCAATAAAAAAGTAGTAACCGGACAACAGTATAATATCTAATACAGAGTCTCCGTGTATTATTTAGGGCTGTCGCGGCGACAGGACAATACCAAGCAGCAGGCAAAAAAAAAAAAAAAAAAAAAAAAACCATACTCGTTACAGACCTCCCTTCTAAGGTCATCAGAGCAAGTCATATCGGCAACTTAAAGGATAATTTAGTCGAAATTCTGAGAATATTAGTGGGATAGAATGGGTATTGCAGAGCCCACAATCAGACTAAACACAGCTAGCCCACAAGTGGCACACTCAGTAGATTTATGTCACAGCAAAGTCAGAATAGAAATAATGGTACCCCATCATCAGATGTGAGAGCAGCAATGGCTCAATGGATAAAGGACCTTACTGCCAAATCTGATGGATGACCTGAGTTTGATCCCCAGGACCCAATTGATAAAAGAAGAGAACGGAAGTTCTCTGAACTTCCCACATGTGTTTGAACACAAACAAATATGCACAAACAAAAATATAATTAATAATAATAATATTGTCAGTTGGGATACCTGGACAATCTATGGAGCTTCTGGCAGTGGAGCCAGTATTTATCGCTGGTGCATGAGTGGACTTTGGGAGCCCATTCCCTATGGAGGATACTCTCTCAGCCTAGATACATGGAGGAGGGCCTAGGTCGGGCCCAAATGATGATTTCCCCCATGGAAGGTTTCAACCTCCCTGGAGTGTGGCTGGGGGGGGGGATGATATGGGGCCTGGGAGTGTGGGAGGGAGAGGGAACTGGGATTGGTATATAAAATAAGATTGTTTCTAATTTAAATAAAAATTTATAAAAAATAAATACAATATGAAATACTACTACCACAAAAGAAAAGAATAATAATATAATAAAATGAGAAGCCTCTTGCTGGCTCCTCAGCATCCCGACAACATCTCTGTAGCCAGCATGAGCCCCTAGGTACTTTCCAGAACTGTGAGGTGTGCCAGACAGTTTTCTTTTAAATGACTTGTGACAAATCAATCCAAACTTGCACGTTTCCCCCTTAGAAGTGAAGACTTAGAGGAAAGAGTCCCTCCCACGTTTTCCTTGTGAAGAAGTTGGCAGCTTGGACACAATGTTCTTTTTCTTTAAGGACTCCTTTTAGTAAGACGAATACATTTTTCCCTCTTTACTAGAAAAAAAAGTCTGCTGTTCAAAATTTTTGAAAGCCGAGATACCATCCTGCTTTAAGCAGCAAGCTTAGCTCTGGGGCAGACTCCTGCCACATCTGGTCGGGTTTAGCATACTGCCCAAGCTAACTGTCCAGCAATACTGAAGACCATGTTGGGGACTCACCTGTGTGGTGCTGACATTTGCTATTTTCTTTGGCAGTCTTTTGCAAATGATTTGCCTCTGTCTTGGTAACCCAAGGTGACTACTGACCTGAGCACTCTACCATTGGGTACTTGAGGAATTTCCAGAGGAATTTCCTCATCTTAGAGATTAGTTGTGAAAAAGTGATAGACAGATGTCAGGGTTTCTGAAAGCCATCACCCCAGGCTAGGTATGACAGTGCATGCCTGTTATTTCAGCACAAAAGAGACTGAGGCAGGAGGGTTGCAAGTTAAAGGCCAGTCTGGTGGGGGGGGCTACATTGTGGGAACTCCCATTGACCCTCCCTCCTGGTCATGACTCTATTATGCTCTGGCCTTCTCTTTTTGACTGATATGGAACACTTCTGCCTTCATGCTGGGCCCAGCCAATGTCTTAACACAGTGTAAAACTGTCCTGGGTCTGGCACTGAAAGTTAAATCAGGAAGAGGGGAATCTCTCTTCCATTACATCTCAGGATATGGAGACCTGTCAGACTTCAGAGAGGAAAGACATCCCTTCCTCTCCTAGGCTAACCTCATTCTGGCACTTGGTTGATCACTTCCACATGCCCTACAGTCATAAGTATCTGAGACAACATCTGGGCTCGTAAGTAATCTGGGAGGGGTCCACGTCCACAAGTCTGGGGTGCTCTAGTGTGGGCATCCCCCGCCCTGTCCTGTCTGTCAATGATGCTGGTTACTGGCAGTTAGGTGGAGTATGGACAAAAGCCAGTGAAGTGCTGGGAGTTACAGGACAGAGCAGTGCCACCTGGAGCCTCTCCACTTGTCATGCTGACTATAGCCTGCAGGTAAGGGCACGTGGATGATGGGACCCGTGGACTCAAGGTCTTTTAGACCCCAAACCTTATTTTCTACTGATAACTGGATGCACTGAAAATATGAGTGTTGGGGCTGGGGTTTTGTAAAGAAGAAATAAAACCTAGATACCACCCACAACCCTTGCAGGGAAAGGCTCTTTTCTTTTTTTCACAATGACCCTCCCCCTTTCTCTATGACATAGTCATGACTACGGTTGCCATAACCACATGCAGACAAAAGGACATCAGTTGTCTCAGCTCCCATTCTATACTCTGATGTTAAGATTTCCTGAGCAAAGTAAGTCCTGACTATAGGTAAAGCATCACCAGCAAGATGAAATTGCCAGTTCTCCCTGGGCAGGCTGCATTGCTAGAGCACACGTGGGCTTCATTATGCACTGTGTCTAGCAGAAGAATATATATGGCACCATCTACCTTCAAGACCCTGAAAGGGCCCTGAAAAATCAGGCCACAGTGTAAAGAATTCTCTGTAACCCTCAAGTTTATCCCTCTAATGAATGAATAAATGGAGGTTTGAAGAGGTCAAAGAGCTGCCCAGGAAGCTATTAGGGAACATGAGGCCTGGTTAGAGTATCACAAGCCTATAATTAGTAGGCTTGGGTTGCTGAGGCAGGAGGATCTCAAGTGGAAAATGAGTCTGAACTACACAGCAAAACCTTGTCTTACAACAACCAAGGCCTGGGCTGCCCAGATGGCTCAGTGGGTGAAGGCACTCACCACCAAGTCTGATTATCTAAGCCACATTCCCAGGACCCATAGGTGAAGAGATCTGACTACCAAAAGTTGTCCTCTACATGGGTACACATATGCACACAGTAAGTAACTAGATAAACAGAGGGGGAAACCCCAAAGGCTAAGGCTAGGTGTGGTGATACACTTCTATAACCCCAGAACTTGGAACTGGAAGGTGGAGGCAGGAGGCACACACACACACACACACACACACACACACACACACACACACACACACACACACACACACGCATGCACGCACACAGGCATGCCCACACATGGGCATGTTCAAAGGAAGGAAGATGGGGAAGTGTGGCCATCTGGACTTCATTCCGATCAAATGACACTGATGGAACTTGCTCGAGCCACCTACACTAGGCTAAATGCTTTCGGGTCCGTATGGCCAGCCATCCTAGTTTACCCAAGACTGAGACCCATCCTCGGACATGAGATTTTTGATACAAAACTGGGAGAATCTGGTAAGCAAGGCCTAGTTGTTTTTTTTCTACATTGAACATTCTTGAAACTTATAACAGAGACAATATTTCCACTTCCATTTTAAAGATAGGAAACCCGAAGTTTAAAAACATTCCATGACTTGCTAAACTCTGACAGCCCATAAACAACAGAAACAGAACTGGGCCCAGAAACTTGGCCCCTAGAGTCTGCCAGCTCAACCACCAGGCTATACATAACAAGGACTATAATTCAAAAATGAGATCTTGAGAAATTTGACTTGAAAGGGTTATATATATTTGAGAAAGTTGCTTGCCCACTGGGGAGAGGGTTTAGAGTATTCATGAAGTTTTTGAAAGGAACCAGGGCCTCATCCAGGATGGTAAGGAATTTTGGGGTGGCACAATGAAGGCTGTCCTCCTGGACTCACTTCCTTTCTACTCTAAAGATGGAAATCCTAAGCTGTGAGATCAGAACTGAACACACCTCAAGGGAAGTAAGAAGGATGGAGTCGGGGAGCTGGAGTAGGTCCTGAGAGTTGTGAAATCTCCTCCCTGAAAGTTTTTGTGAAGGGAAGGATCCCCATTTAGCCATCATGGCTCAAGTTAGACCTGAATGACAGTGTTTCGGATGTGACCCCTTGGGGACCTCCATTTTGGTAAGCAGAAAGCAGCTCTGAGTTTACTAGCTAAGCAAGGCTACTTCCTCTTCTGTTGGTTTTGGTCAGCAATTACTAGAGGGCTTTGGAAATCCCACTGGGACTGGCTTCCCTAAAATCTACCATATAAGCTAAGGTTCCCTGAGTGCTGACAATCTGAAGATCAAAACGTCATGTAGAAGAACAAATTTCCTTTTTTACAATTGCCCTAGAAGGTAGATACTGTTGGTATCCCATTTGACCAGGTAAAGTGAAGCTTGCTCAGCAACTGGCCAAATTCTCTTAGCTGTACATAAAAGCTGGCCTTGGGACTGGGACACAGGCTGTCAGATGATAGCCACTCCTCTGTCAAACCCTTGCTGGCTTGCCTTCTCAGCCATTTCAAACCCTGTGCCCTGGTTGAAGGCCCCTGCTCCCCTCTTTGAGTCCCAAGGGAACCTCTAAGTATCCCTCCTCCCATTTGGTACTTACCCTGTCTGTGACTCTCCTCTGGGGACACTGCAGTCATCAGCATGGTGGCAGAGATCATCATGCCTGCATTAAGAACGGAATGTAATGATGTAATTATATCATAATCTCAAAAACAAAAAGGTTATTTTAAAAAATGGAATGTGAGAAGGGAGAGAACGAGGCCCTTCTCAAGCCCCACCTTTGTGTACCACCCCTTTGAGATAAGGATACTGGGAACACAACTATTCAATCCCTCCTGGAAGCAGAGAATTTCATCCAAGAGAATGACATCTTGGCCTTGGTGTATGGATTCAGCTTGACATGACTGCAGCCATCTCGAGTCATAACCACCATATTGACCAGAGTAACCTTAGTTATTTCCAAACAAGCTATAAGTGAACAAAACTATTATAATTGGAGTCTTATACCTTGACCCTGAGTCTAGACCAGTGCTTAGGTTTACCTCAAGATAAACCAGATACATTCTAGCTAACACACTTTCTGACTCAAGTCACAGGGATCCAGCTGGTGCTCAGGACCACATGGCATCAGCAAATTCCCCCACTAATTTATTTTGTGTATGGTAATAGAGCTCACATACTAAATAACACCACAATAGAGTGACTTGTTATAGTTTTGGAATTAAAAATACTTATTTATGCCAATATTTTATGTGCACAGGTGTCCTGCATGTATATATCTGGATTACACATGTTCCTGGTGCCTACAGAGATCAGAAGAGGCCATCGGATCCTGGGGCTGGAGTTACAGATAATTGTGAGCCATCATATTGGTGCTGGCCTCTGCAAGAGCAATAAGTACTCTTTACTATGGAACCAATTCTCCAGTCTCTCTCTCTCTCTCTCTCTCTCTCTCTCTCTCTCTCTCTCTCTCTCTCTCTCTCTCTCTGCGTTTGTTTGTTTTTGAGATAGGGTCTTACTATGTAACCCTGGCTGGCCTGGGGCATGCTATGAAGACCTCAAACTCACAGAGATTCTCCTGCCTCTGCCTTGCCAGTGCTGGAATTAAAGGCCTACATCACCATGCTCTGCCTCCTTGATATAGGTTTATAGGTTTTTGTTGTTGTTGTTTTGATTTGTTTTGTTGAGACAGGGATTCTCTGTGTAGTCCTGACCATCCTGGAACTTGTTCTGTAGACCAGGATGACCTGGAACTCAAAGAGATCTGCCTGTCTCTGCCTCCCAAGTGCTGGAATTAAAAGCATGTGCCGCCACCTCCCAGCTTGATATAGGTTTAACAGAAGAAATAAAAAGGGGAGATTCAGTTGACAAATAACCCCCCCCTTCTTCAGGGGCAGCTGCACCCAGAGTGTGGGTGTGGGAGAGCTTGTCCTTCCCTTCACCAACCCACATCACAGTAGAACAAGAGGTTCAGAGGGGAAGGGAGAGCTGTCCCCATCCCTCAAAGGAGAACTGGTCCTGCCCCCTTGGTGGCAGCTGCATAGTGGTGCTGAAGTCCACAGGCTCCAGAGAGCTGGCCCCATCTCTCCAGGGCCTCCAGCACTGTGGTGCAGGTGGTGCTGTAGTGGGCTCATTAGAGCTGGCTCCAGCCACTACAGGGTTCTCTTCAGTTGATTGTTTCTGTCATCCATGTCAGGGGAGAAAGGTTCATCCTCCTTTAGAGTGTTGGCCACTAGAAATTTGACCTAACTCTAGTGAATATATGGACAACACAAAATGGACCTTTTTTGAGGGGGAGAAGGGAGATAAGGGGGAGGGGGTGGACATGGGAGGATTGGGAGGTAAGCAAGATTGAGGTACATGGATGACCTTATCTTATTGAAATTTTTAGGTCAATCATGTATCTTAACTAAATTTATAAACAGACTTGTTTATTCAACGAAAAACAACAACAAAAACAAAATATAAAGCCAGAGTTTTTTCTAACCTCAAGTTTGTGGCCAGTAGTTAATTTCCAGGTTTCACCTGTCATTTGGTAAAAGCACTCTTCTAGTTCTTTTCAATTTCATTTCCTGCTGAGGCTTTAAAACATTCTGTATATATCTACTGGCCTGTTCAACTATTACTATACATAAGTGTTTCTACACATTCACATTGTCTATAATGTTATAAATCAAGAACAAGGTTTGAAATGTTGTTTGAATAGGAATGGCCCCCATCGGCTGATATATTTGAATGCTTAGTTGTTAGGGCATGACACTATCAAGAGGTGTAGCATTGTTGGAATAAGTGTGGCACTTTTGGAGGAAGTGTGTCACTGAGTGTGGACTTGGAACTTTTCAGAAGCTTAAGCCCAGCCCAGTTTCTCTTTTCCTGCTGCCTATGGATCTGGATGAAGAACTCCCAGCTGCCTCTCCAACATCATGTCTGTCTGCGTGCTGCCATATGTGTCTCACCATGATGACAACGACTAAACCTCTGAACCTGTAAGCCAGCCCCAATTAAATGCTTTCCTTTATAAGAAAAAACCAACTCCTTTCCCACAAAAAAAAATGCCTAAAAAACAACAAACACTTTTCTTAAGTGGGTCATTGTGACAAATGTATCCAGGTACTAGTGTCCGGTTCCTACCACACTTACCATCATTCATTTTTAAAGCTCAGCTTTCACAATCTCGGCCTCAAAGGAAGATCTCACATTGAACTGTCATGAAATATAGAAATAGTTCTTGCTGTTTCCATACCCAAAAAATTGAATTCACATATTCATCACACACACACACAAAATAAAAATAAAATAAATAAGAATTGACCTCTCCTAGAAGGCATCACCCTACCTGTGGAGTGGGGTGAGGTGGGATGGGAGGGTGGTCAGGGGGCATGGGAGGGTGGGAGAGAGGGAGGAAAGGAGGAGAAAGAGGGAACTGGGGTTGATATGTAAAATAAGGAAAATAAATTTAAAAATATAAATAAAAAAGAAACTAGAAAAGAAAGTCAGCTTTATATGTCTTTCATGACTCATGTCCTTTACCCATGTTCCTTCTCACCTAATGTCACCATCCCCTCTCCAGATCTCTTTTCTAGATTTTAGATTATTCCCACACTCACATCTGATTGCATAAATACAGACACATCAGGCTGACATCCACCCCTCCACACACTAATTTACAGTGTAGTTATAGATCTTCTTGCCTTTCTTTCTTTGGTCTCATGGCACCTTAGAGACAGTTGTCATGTATTAGGACTGGATTATTCTGGAACACCTGGAAAAGAAGGGCTCCCAGCCCATCCTAGGCAAGCCCCTAGTGCTTCCCATTCACTTTGCTGAGCAGAATCAGAGATGTGCCACACACTATCTGGATAAGCATCCTGTAAGTTACTGGTTCATCTCACTCCTATATATTCTGAGCTCCAGACTAGCACACCTAGGGCTACTGTGCATAGTTGTATAGTTTGTTTGCTGCACAATAGTGTATGGCCAGGAAAGTTAATGGGGCAGTGTACAAAGTCACTGTCTGGATTGCTGAAAAATCTTAATTTTATCTCTCTCAGTCTAAGAGCCCACTTGGCATCTGGCAAGCATCTCAATCTTTGCACGACTAAGCCTCAATGCTTGCTGCCTGCCCACCTCAACCAGGCCACCCACAATTCCTTTCCTCAATGACTGGTGCTGTCATCGCCTGGATACTCAGGCTAAAATACAGGTCTTCTTTGCATTGGCTTTCATGTCTTAGCTAGCAGCACGTCTGTCCATCTCGTCAGTTGCTTTGCTCTTCAAAGTTCTCATGCAAACAAGAAAAAAAAAAATCCATCCATGTTTGCATGGATTGCTATAGATACCACCTGTCATGCTATCCCCTACATAACACTCCAAGGGCTTCCCATGTTCTGAGGACAATATATGTGTTAGTCAGCTTTCTGTCATTATGACAAAATCACTGATGTAAACAAATTATAGGAAGGGAAATTTTATTTTGGCTCATGGCTTCAGAGGTTCAGTTCATAGTCCCTTGGTTCCACTGGGCCTATGGCAGCACAGTGGGGTATGCAATAGAGGAAAGTGTCCACCACATATTGTCGGGGAGCAAAAGAGAGGGTAAGGAAGGGTCTGGGATCTCAATGACTCCTTCAAGGATGTCTCCCAGTGAACCAGTTTCCTTCCAGAAAGTTCCACTTCTTAAAGGCTTTACCACCTCCTAATAGCACATGCCTTCAACATAGAAGTCTTTGGGGATGTTCCAGACCCAGATGATAGCAATGCCTAAAATTCTCAGGTTACAGATGCCTACAGAATTTGGACTCCACACTTGTTCCTAAATCCTCCATAGAAGGGAGGTGACTGGAGCCATTATAAAGATGTCTTGCCCAAGAGCACTTCCTTCTAGGAGAGATGACAGTGATAGAAAGAGCCTGGGGAGGGCTGCAAGTAGCTACCGGGGAGATGAGGTGAAGGTGTCTCTGAGGAGCTCATGAGAATGCCCTGTTTAGAAAGACTCAGGAGTGAACAACCACTGTGGAGAAGACCAGGACATCAGCACGCTTGTCCCAGTTTGTTTTGGTAGTTGCTTTGTCCTCCAGAGTGGGTGTCTCAGCAGTGGGCGTAGTTCAGCAGTGACTGTCTCACACTGCAGAGGCAGAGAACCTGGTAGTTTCCCAATCTATGAAGCTGGATGCCTCAGCCAATCGGGCACTCAAAACCTGGAAGTTTCCTGGAGAGCGGCTGGTTCTTAGTCAGAAATAGAAGGCTGGAAAAGCTTGTCCTGGTATCAGTGAAGGGATCAGAAACAGCAACAGCCACAGGGTAAAATCCAGTTTCCATCGAGCTACAGATAATCTTCCTTCTGTCTGTTTTCATCTGAGATGCTACCAGAAAATGCCAGCACATCCGGGGAAAGTTTTTCCCCATCAGTTAAGACAATCAGAACAATTCCTCGCTTGAGGCTCCCTACCAAAGTGATCCTAATTGATAGAAAGTTGACATTAAAACTGGCCACCATCTTCCGGGCGTTGGTGGCACACTTCTTTAGTCCCAGCACTCGGGAGGCAGAGGCAGGCAGATCTTTGTGAGTTTGAGGCCAGCCTTGTTTACAGAGCTAGTTCCAGGTCAGGCTTCAAAGCAATACAGAGAAACCCAGTCTTGAAAAACACCAAAAATAAAAATAATAAAAAAAATAATAAACTGGCCACCATAATCCTTCTTGCTCACTCCCCATCTCCTCTGTCCTTGTCCATCTCTGGGGAGTACATGAACACTAGCTAGCAAACAGTGGATGATCTCAAGCAAGCAAGCAAGCAAGAGACCATCACCACTTCCTGTGTCCGCTGGAGGCTTCTCGTGTGGTGAGGTCAAATGACAATATAAGTAGGAGAGTCTCTCTCTCTTTTAAAGATCATGTTGTTGATACCTGGCAAAGCTATGCAGCCTGCCAGAGGGTTTTCCCAATGGCTGGAGGTTGCATTAGTTACTTTTGTGAAGCTGTGACCAAGTTCCCGATGTGAACAACTGAAGGGAGGAATTACTTGTTTTGGCTTACAGTTTGAAAGGTGTCAGGTCACCATGGCTGGGAGGGTATGGCAGGGCACAGCAGTTCACTTTCTGACAAGGAAGCAAAGGAAGGAAGAGAGGAAGGGGCCAAAGGACAAGATGTCTTCAGTGACTATATTAGTCAGGGTTCTCTTAGAAGACCAGAACTTATAGAATGATTCTATCTATCTATCTATCTATCTATCTATCTATCTATCTATCTATCTATCTATCTATGGGATTTATTATAATGGCTAATAGGCTGTGGTTCAGCTAATCCAACAATGGCTGCCTATAAACAGAAGGTCCAAGAATGCAGTATTTGTTCAGTCCTTGAGGATGGATATCTCAGTTGGTCTTCAGTATACACCAGAATCCTGAAGAAGTAGTCTTTACTGCCAATGAAGGAATGAACTTGCCAGCAAGAGCAAGAACAAGCAGGCTGAGAGAGCAAGCTTCCTTGTAGTCAGATTTTTCTTTGGATCATGAGCTCACACACACACAAATTACATGGAGACTTATTAATTATGAAAGCTTGATTGACAGCTTAGGCTTGGTTCTTTTTTTTTTTTTTTGAGTCTGGGTTTCTCTGTGTACCTTTGTAGACCAGGCTAGCCTAGAACTCAAAGAGATCTGCCTACCTCTGCCTCCCAAGTGCTGAGATTAAAAATGTGTGCCACCACTGTCTGGCCTAACAAACTCTTATAACTTAACCTATTTCTATTAATTTGGCTCGTGGCTTGTTACCTTAACTCCTGCATGCTATGCTTCCTCTTCATCTGATGGCAACTCCTGACATCTCTGCCCTTCTTCTTTCCAGTGTCCTCTGTGCCTGAAAATCCTGTCTAACTATTGGCTGTTCAGCTTTTTAATAAACCAATAGCATTGACACATCTTCACAGTGTACAAAAAGATTATTCTACAACACTTCCTCCTTCCATGTCCTTCATGTAGGCTTCCAGCAGAACCTGTGGTCCAGATTAAAGGTGATCTTTCAATCTCAAATGATCTGGATTAGAAGTAGGTCTTCCCACTTCAAATTACTTAATGGAGACAAAATCCATCACAGGTATACCCAGCTGCTTGGGCTTAGTTAATTCCAGGTATACTCAAGTTGACAACCAAGAATAACCATCATACTGGCCTACTACCTCCAGGTAAGTCCTGCTTCCGTACATTTCCAGAACCTTCCAATACAGCATCCCCCATTTGGAGATCAACGATTCAAAAATTGAACATGTGGGCAATATTTCACATTCAAAGCAAAGCCCCGGGCTTAACAGGTAAAGGCACCTGCAGCCAAGCCTGTAGACCTGAATGATAACATGATAGAAGGCGAGGACTCCTACAAATAGTCCTTTGATCTCCATATGCACACTGTGGTACATGTGCATTCACACTTACACATGAACAAAGACACAAAGAAAAACAGCTAAAATGTGAGCAAAACAACCCAAACCATAACACACATGTTGTGCTATTGAGAGAGAGGGGTCTGTAGAAGTCAAACCCAGCTGTTTCATACTTTGGATATAGGAAAGTTTGGTGACAGAGTATATAAGCCACATCCAGAGAATAAGTCACTCTGCAGCTCTTGCATGGAAGAATCTGAACTATTGGTTAGTAGCTGGCAAGGACAGATCAAATTGGCTTGGGGACAATGAGCAGCATAGATTGTTGTAGACAAGGGATTTTGTAATTTTAATTTTCATTCTAGTTTTAAAAGTGTGGGAATTGCACTGGAGTGGACAGAGATCTTCAGAGGTCCAGACAAGGGCAAAGGGGGTGAGCTGGTATAAAGTTAGGGAAATGAAACCAATGAGTATCCTATATTGGTCCCAAGGCCTCTTATTGCCCCAGTGAGTCATAGGAGGATTTGAGCACCTCCTGCATGCCAAGCCTCAGGCTGGATCTGACCAATTGTTCTCCCACTGACTCACAAATGACCTTTGAGATGGAGATTGTCACACACCCCCTCCCACCACATGATCATAAGGAGGTTGATTCAGAGGATCTCAGTTACTTGTCTAAATCCACTATGTATAGCAATGCTACCAGGTCTGAGGCCCCAGTATGTCCTGGGTGTGGGCACAGGGTCACACAATCTTAGGTCTGCAGATGGGCAGAAGGAGAATCGTACAGGACCAGGTATAGACTTATCAGTGAGAGGAAAAGTCAAAGCCAGAGCATTATCAAGCATCTCGGCAATACAGGAAGGCACCAAACACAGGATATGGTAATGAAACCCTGTTAATGGCTTCAGTGTAAAATGTCTCCCCTAGTCCTAGCACTCAGAAGGCAGAGACAGGTGGATCTCTGTGAGTTTGGGGCCAGACAGGTCTACAAAGCCAGTTCCAGGACAGTCGGGGCTACACAGAGTAACCCTCCTTAAAACAAAACAAAACAACAAAGTCTCCCCAGGCTCAAGTTTGAACATGTGCTCTCTATCTGGAAGTACTGCCTTTGTTGCCCTTCAAGATGGAGTCACATCCTCTACCCTCAGAGGAACAGAGCAGGGCCAGGGCGGTGCTGTGCCACAGAGGCCACAGTGGGAGAGGTAGGTTCTGCTTGTTGCGTCCTCTCAGTGACCATGGCTACAAGTTATTGCTACTTTCCCCACTTTACAGGTGCAGAGGGGTTTGGTAAGTTGTCCAAAGTTCTATAATACCTGCTAGCTGGCCAGGCTTGGGCTTGAACCCAGACAGTCTGACCTTAGTATGGCCACTGTGTACCTGTATTCCAATTCCTCCCTGCTGTTCTTCTGTTGCCCTCAGTCTGTGTAGCCCTACCTAGATTCTGCGCTCTCTGCCTGAGGACCCAGTGCTAACCAGGGCTGAGTGACCTTAACCCAGCTGCAGTTTCTGAACAACCTTGGCTACTAGGCCTGGACTTCCTCTGCTTGTGCCCACATGCCCTGAGGGGGAGTCAGGCCAGACCTTTGAGGTAGAGAACAATACATTTCAGACTAGCTGTCCTACAGGATTTGTCTGTTAATATCCCACCGGCCATGGCCTTGTCACATACATAGACCACAGAGACATGAAGCTCTGTGTTTTGCCCAGTTTAAAAGAAGTTCAGCCATGTTTCACAATGAGAAATGCCAGACCACTCTCTTGAAATTGACCTGTGTGCCGAAGATGTTCGGATGCAGCTTGATGATCACATTTAGCCCTGCCTGTTCATGGAAGGCATGGGAGTTTGCACTGCAGACACAGTCAATCTCCTTTTGACCTGGGCATCCCAAGCTCCCCTGAAGCCCATGGCTACTGCTGAATAGAAGAGGAGATGGGGCAGCAGTTCCTTGGGCACCAAGAGACATGCTGTAGGGATCTTTGGCAGAACTGAACATCAATCTTACTTGCTTTTCTGTTCAATTTTTTTTATGGTGTTTCCCAGGCAACTTTCCTGTCTTAGCCTCCCAAATGGTGGGATTATACATGTACACTGACATGCCTGGCTAGCATCTCTGAGAACTCTTGCTGTTAAGCTGTCTTTTGCCCCTTCTCTAAGGAAATTGAATCTCAACCCACCAGGATGCTGAGCCAGCCAGTGGTTCCAATTTTAAACAGGAGGGAGGTGAGACTGCTCAAGGTACTAGAAATCCAGTAGTAAAACCAAGGTTCCAGGTCCATTCTCTTTCTACTAAGGTGGGTTTCATGACTCATGAGAGCCCTGTAGCAGTGCCCATTTCTTGTTCTGGTGTCCTGGGACACCCTAGACATGCCACCAAGGAGGGGAACATAAAGTATGCCTTTCCCCGGTAATTTTCCCTAACCACAACACACATAATTTTCCCTTTCATTTATTTTTCCACTGATCTACATGAAGAAAACATAATAAAAGACCTCCCAAATTACAGACAAGCCATAATGGCAGAGAAGTTTAACTATAAATAGAAAGCTGGCCTTCTTCAAGCTGCCTCTGGATAGTCCACGTAAGCAGAGTAGGCACACCCTCCTTAGGCACCTGGTGATCCTGTCCCAGGCCCTAGGACCTGGGACAGCTGGGTGATGTAGGGTTCAGGAGACACTTGGCAAGTATATTGCACTGGAGTTTCAGCAACCATTTACTGCAGACAGATCTCATCTGCTGAAGCAGGAGTTGGAGGCAGGCTGTGGACCGTGGTCACTTGGGCATCTGCAAGACGTCTGCCCTGCAGCTCTTGGGACACATTCTAAGGCATGAGTGATGGATGTTCAGGGAGATTCTGAAGCAGCATGTTTAGCACAATTGATGCCTTCCTTGGCTATCTACTGTATGCCAAGCCCATGCTGAGCATACCCCCTGGTCCCATTTCATCCTCACAAAGGCCTTGTGTAGTATTATGCCTGTCCTTTAATTACAAATGATACACAAAGAGGTTAAGCTACTTGCCCAGAGTCACCCAAGTGGAGACAGAGGTTGAGCCCAGGAACCAGTCTTCGGCACTGCTTCCCCAGGAGAGGTAGGGAAAAGACCTGTTTCAGTTGTAAGGAAGAAGTCGGGTAGGAGTCCATCGGCTCTGGGCTTAGCTCTGTATGCTTAGACAGGAACTGGATAAGGAGATAAGTGCTGGCTGACTCTGTTTGAGGATGACAGGATACCAGGAGGGAGAGGACAAGAGAGGGATTGGTGAGTGGAGGATGGTGGCGGTGGTTCTCAGAGCCACCCAGGAGTGACAAATTGTATCCATCACGTTGCAACATAACTAAGGGAAGTGTGGAGAACTGAGCGAGAATAGTGCCCAGAGACAGGCACTAGGTGAGGAAAGCTACTCTGTCTTAATAGCAACATGTAGAGCTGGTGTTGGAGAAGTACACATACCTGAAGCTGGAGGTTGGTGATTTGTTTTCTGTTGGTATAACAAATTGCCCGAGGCTGGGTAATTTATAAATGTAGTAGATTTATTTTTAGTTTACAGTTCTGAAGTTCAAGAGTGTCATGCCTGCATCTGCTGTATATCTGGTAAAGGCCTCATGGTGGAAGAAAAGCGTAGGCGAGTAGGTGCAGAGAGCGGAGGGAGTTTCCAGGTTCCCTTCATTACAACCTAGTCTCATAAGAACTAACTCACTCCTGTCGCAATTAATCTATTCTCTTGAGAAAGACATTAATCCATTCCTAAGGGTGGTGCCCCGTGACCTAATTACCTCTGGTAATTAGTTACACCAAGGATCTCAACCTCAACATAAGCCTAGGTTGGGATGAAATCAAACTGTAGCTGTGCCCCGGAACAACATGCATTGGAAATTGCAGGTTGATATGACATTTCTTAAGCACACAGGCCTCTGGAGTAGTAGTCCCTAAACTGAAGGCTATGGCTGAGGGTGCCCAGGCCAGGGCTGCAGATCCTAACCCCACTCCATGCTTCTATCTCCTGTCTTTCTGGCCAGAGAATAATTCCAGTGGTTACAATGGCTTTATGGCAAAAGTATCAGGGAGGGCTCCTTTTGGAAGGTAAACGACTCAAAATAAACAGGACCCAACCCCCAAAGGAAGGCATCAGTAGTGCTAAACATGCTGTTTCAGAATCTCCCTTAACATCCATCATTCATGCCTTAGAATGTGTCCCAACACTTAGGGGGCAGCACTTGGGAGACCGAGGCAGGAGGACTGCAAGTCTGAGGTCAGCCTGGGCTACATAGTGAGTTCCAGAACAATCTGAACTATGTAGGACTCTGTAAAGAAAAACAAAACATACATTTATAAAATTAAAAACAAACAGAGGCACATGAGACCTTTGTATGATGCTCTTGGGTTGGTGGCCTGAGGGGTAATATGGTAGGAGGCCCCTTCTCTGAGAGGACAATCCAGAACAAAGGACAAATGAGGCTATGTCACTTGTTTTCGGGAGAACCTAAGGTCATTTGGCACTTGATTTGAGCAGGAAGGAGCCAGTTGTTTAGGAAGAATCCACACAAGGGCAAAATGGACTGGCACAATTTACCAGGCTACCCTTGGCAGGGGCTGGCCCCACAGGACATGGCTGGATTGACTCACAGTGTCACATTAATGTAGAATGATCCAGACACCTTCACCATCTTTAGACCTGGAGGGACAGTCACCAAGACTGCTGCAGGAGATCTACCCTGACTGCCCCTTCTACAGCCTAAAGTGGAAATCTGACAAAGAGTTGCCAAAGCCGGGCTGTGTCAGGCCCTCAGGATAGCTACCCTGGCCCAGACCGTTATACATTAAGAATGCCCTGGAGAATAAGATATGGGACCAGAGAGACAGCGTCCTTGGAGGTGTGGCCCTGACCCTGCAGGGAGCTGAGCTGGTGGTAAGGCTGGCTTTGTTTCCAAGCCAGTGCTGAGCTAACAAGTCCAGCACAGGGCACGTTCATACAGCCTGGAGTTCACAGGCATCAAGGGCCTTGAGTGGTATTAATTAAGGCTTGAAATCTGAGGAGCCTGGAGCCGGTTCTCATTAACCTCTTTCTTCAGACTCAGACTCATCTTCTCTAACACGGTTCTGTGGATTCATAGGTGGCTGCAGCCAAGGACTGGAATCCAGCTCATAGGTTATCTTCTCCATGGCATGGGGTGGGGAGGCCTTAGGAGTTCCTGGTTACGTCATGACACTCATGAAGGAGCTAGTTTTAGCTGACAGATCACAGGCTTCTTAGGGTGACAGAAAAAGATTCCCCCTCCCCCCCTTTTTTTTTTCTGAAGCAGATCTGTCATACACTATACATTTTACCCATTGAAAATTTATTCATTGGCTTTTAGTGGAGTCACAGTTTTGCATCCATTTTCACAATCAATTCTAGAGCCTTTTTATTACCCTAGAAAGAAATGCTGGTAGCTATTTTCCTGGAATCCTCCCAGACTCTAGACACTCACTAAGTTGCTTTCTCTATATATTTGCCTGTCCTGTGTTATTATTTGTTTTTCTTGAAGCAATGTGTAGCTGGGCATGGTGATGTATGCCTTTAATCTCAGCACTTGGGAGGTTGAGTTAGGTAGGTATTTTAGTTTGAGGCCAGCCTGGTCTACAAAGAAAGTTCTAGGACAGCCAGGGCTACACAGAGAAACCATATCTTGGAGGAGGAGGAGGAAGAGTAGGAAGAGGAGGAGGAGAAGTAACACCAACTTATACTATAATGCTGTACTGAGTGCAAGAGGATTATGAGTTTGAGGCCAGCCTGGGCTACATATCAAGTTCCAGGCTAAACTAGGCTACCTAGTAAGGCACTGCCTCAAACAATAAAGTAATTCACATCCAGTGAGATAGTTTGGTGGCAAAAGCACTTGCCATTCATGCTTGATGACCTGAGTTCAGTCTCTGGAGCCCATGGTGGAAGGAGGAACTGACTCCCAAAATTTGTCTTCTGACTTCCACACAGGTGTTATGGCACACATACAACACATGTGTGTGAACGTGTGTGATAAATAAAAATTTAGAAAGTAAGTTTCTGGAATGCTTTTTTTTTTTTTTTTTTTTTTTTTTTTTTTAAATCACTCAGGACTGAAACTCTGCCTTCATTTGAGCACTGGCTGGTGCCACCACAGGCAGTAACCGGTAACCATCATCTTTCTGTCTCTGGGAATGTGACTACTCTTTTATCTCACACACATAGAATTATATAGTATTCGTCCTTTTTGTATCTGGCTTATTTCACTTAGCATGTTCTCCAAGTTCTTTTTGTTTTGATTCTAAATTGTGAAATTGCTCAACTTTATTCACTTTATTTTCTGTACTTAGCAGAAAATAAAGTGAAACACAAGCCTTTGGTTTAGCTCATATATCTCAGGTTTGGCAGGTGTTGATGGTTTGCTGTGCATGAGAGGAAGGGAAAGAGAGAGAGAGACAGAGAAAGAGAGAGGGAGAGAGAGAGAACTAATCCATCTCTTAGGTTAACATGCATTTTTCTTGTTCAGTTTTTAAAATTCATATCAATAACAATGTATAGTATATATTCTGTACAATATATGTTGTTATATATGTATTTTATATAATACTATCATAGATATCTAAATTTTTTTTTGGAACAGGGTTTCTCTGCAGCTCTGGAGGCTGTCCTGGAACTAGCTCTTGTAGACCAGGCTGGTCTCAAACTCACAGAGATCCACCTGCCTTTGCCTCCCAAGTGCTGGGATTAAAGGCGTGCATCACCACCACCTGAATCAAAGATATCTAAATTTTTTTTAAAAAACATTTATTATGTATAGTGTTCTTTTGCCTGCACACCAGAAGGGGGCACCAGATCTGATTACAGATGGTTGTGAGCCACCATGTGGTTGCTGGGAATTGAACTCAGGACCTCTGGAAGAGACCTCTAGAAGAGCAGCCAGTGCTCTTAACCTCTGAGCCATTTCTCCAGCCCCAAATAATAATGTATTTATTTTTTATTTCATAAGCATTGTTTGTTCTGCCTGCATGCAGGTCTGCATGAAGGTGTCGGACCCCCTGAAGTTACAGACAGTTGTGAGCTGTCATGTGGGTGCTGGGAACTGAACCCAGATCCCTCTGGAAGAACAGCCAGTGCTCTTAACCACTGAGCCATCTCTCCAGCCCCAATATCTAAATTTTTATCTACAATAAATGATAGTACTTTGTTAGTTATCATTGTTCTGTTTATTGTTTTTTTATTTTTATTGTTGTTTTTGAGAAAAGATCTTATGTAGTTCAGGTTGGCTTAAAATATAGCTCAGATGTCCTTGAATTCCTGATCCTCCTGCCCCTACCTACCAAGTGTTGGGAGAACATGTATGCCCCACAACACCTGGCTTTGCCTGGTGCTGAGAATTGATGTTTCATGTATGAAAGACAATCAGCTAACTGAGCTATATCTCTAGCTCCTGTTTTGTGTTTTATAAACATTTAAAATTGCTTAAGATTGGGTGTAATGCACACACCTGTAATTCTAGCACTTCAGAGGTGAAGGCAAGAGGATCAGAAGTTCAAGGCCAGCCTTGGCTACATACTGAGTTTGAGGTCAACCTGAGTTACATAAAAATGTGTCCAATCAAAATAGGGCAGCAAGATGACTGACTCAGTGGGTAAAGACATTTACCACACAAGCCTGGTGACTCAAGTTCAATCCCCCGAACCCTAATAAAGGAGGAAGAAGGGAACCAACTCCATGAGCTGTCCTCTGACTTACACACACACACACACACACACACACACACACACACACTACATACACCATGCTGGAAAGAAATGAAGGAACTCAAACCAATCAAGAAATCAAATCCCCATTCTTAAATTATTTTATTTCTGTGAATTCTGTTAGTTATTCTCCATTCCACAGTGTTACTTTTGAGATAGACCACATCAGCACATGTAGCTCTGGTTTGTTTCACTGTCCTGTGGTTTGGTGTGAATGCTGCCCACCCTGGGTCACTCTGAGATTTTCCACTTTTGAATTTGTCACCAAAGAAGCTATGTCCATTCCAATGTCCAAGTTTAGAAAAACGTAGGAAGAACCACCAAGCAAGAAACAGAACATGCCCTGGCTCTGCAGCTGGAGCTGGGGGATAACACAGCCTGGTCACCTGGACAGGTGACCTGTCCATATGGCACAGGGAATGACTCCTTGCAGAGGAAACAAGTGCCTCCTGGGTCACTCCTCTCTGCCATATCACTGGAGTCCCTCCAGAGGCTGGAAAAGCTTGGAATCCCTCTCCCCACAGCAATGTATCCACAGAGAGTTTTTCAGCTCCTCTGTGGGTTCTGGGGACTGGCCTTTGGGGGGTTCATCCCCCCCCAAAGGGGGAGCTGCCCAGCCTAAAGAAGCAGGGAGGATTGATAAGACATTGTTCCTGGCGTAGGCATTTCAAAAAATGTTAGCTGCAGGAGCTATCAAATGGGGAACGAGAGGAGATGGAAACTCACTAAGCCCTTGGTACAGTGCTTACTTAGCACTGTGGTTAGTAGGTATGATTTTTAAAACTCAGTGAATAAGGGCACTTGCTGCCCAAGCATGAGGGCCTTAGTTTAGATCTCAGCACCCACATACAAAGCCAGGCATATCACATGTGTCCATAACCTCAGCACTCCAGTGGACAGAGACAGGATCGCCAGGGCTTGCTGGTCGGAAGCTGCCAGCCTGGATCCATGTGAGAGATTCTGTCTCAAGGAAATAAGGCAGAGAGTGATAGAGTGAGATAGCTAATAGTCTCTTTTGGCTTCCGTATACACACACATAATAGTTACACACACACTCATGCACATACACTCACTCACATAACCACAAATAAATGGTGTGTGTGAACTTACATTTTCATCTCTCTTGGGTAAATTCTAGGAATGAGACTATGGGGAGATTGGTAACATTTTTTAAAAGACACTAAAGTGTTTGCCAAAGCAGCAGCTATTTGCTTTTCTTTTCTCTTCCTTCCTTCCTTTCTACAAAGATTTTTTTTTAAACAGGCATTATATTTCACAAACACACTGTAGGATCCTGCTGTGCTACTTGTGGGCATAATCCTGGGCCACAAGTCTGCACTTGACTTGTGATGGCAGGACTTTTCATCTTGCTGTTATTTTTTTCTGTGACCCCTGCCTTGTCTTGAAAATAAAAAAACAGTATGCCTTCTTTTCAGTATGGCTTCTGTTGTTGAATTATCATGCCTGGGTAGACTTTCTTCCTCAGCTCTGCTTTGCCTTCCTTGACTATGGCTGTCTCCATGTCATCCATGTTCGCAGGAAGAGGTCTGCTCAGCTGTCCCTTCACAGAGATTATATGCAGATTTGTGGCTCTGCTGCTGCCAGCACAGGTGATCACAGCTCCTACCAGAAACCCAAGGAGACTGGGAGTTTGATACTGGAGGAAACAGCACATCCTCACTTCAGCACCCTGAATGCCTAGGCTGATCTGTTCCACATCTCCATCTGCATGTGGCAGTTTTTCCCTTTTAAGAACACTAATATGAATGTGCCTGTATCTCCAGTGGTGTTAATGCACATTTCTCTGATGATTAGCAATGCTAAACCTAAGTGTTTTTTATCAACAGACTTCTTGTAGTGCTAGGAGCACCTAACCCACCCGAAGTCTTCAAGGGGGCAGGTGGCAGGCAATGGGATATGCCAGGAGCTTTCGTTTTGCTTGAAGTAGGTGCTGCTTGCTATTCCTCTATGGTATGTGTTGATCAATTGGGCAGAGACAAAGTGAGGCTGGGACTGCTGTTGCTGAGACCTTCCCAGGCATGGATGGGCTGTGGGCCATGGAACAGCAAACCACAGGATGGAGTGTCAGAGGTTCCTCAGCCTCCCAAGCTCCAGCTGTGAGAAAAGAAGTGCTCCCATTGGATGAGGCTCTCAAACTTCAGGAGGCTGGTCTCAGTGCCTAGAACGGCTTTTTACTTTTTTTTTTTTTTTTTTTTTTTTTGACCTGGAATTTGTTGCATAAACCAGGCTGGCCTTGAATTCGCAGACATCTTCCTGCCTCTGCCCAAGTGCTGGAGTCAAAGGCGTGGACCACCATGCTGGGCTAATTTTTGTTTTTTGTTTTTTGTTTTTTTGTTTTTTTTTCCAGTGACTCCTCAGATTTTGTCACCTGGATCATGTTGTTAAGAATCTCAGGGGGGGCTGATGAGATGGCTCAGTGGGTAAAGGTCCTTCCTGCCAAGCCTGACAAATCTGAGTTCAGACTCTGACACCCACACAGTGAAAGGAGAAAACTGAATCCCACAAGTTGTGCTCTAGACTCCCCCATGCACCTACCTCCCCCCACCCATTCAAATAAGTGTTATTTAAAAACCTCAAAGGAAGCTACAAAAAGCTTCCTTACCTTCCAGTCTCTACATTGGCCAGAACCTGACTGGTACCCCAAAGATGTCTCACCTGACCCAAATCTGGATCTTCAGGTACTTGGGGGCCTTTAAGAATGAGAAAGTCGGCTTGTCCAATATGTTAATTAGTCCCACCCAGAAATCTGGGAGCCCCAGGGACACCCTCCTTTCCATGCTGAAGTATGGAGGGCTGAGGGGACATCTGTTGACCACTTGCTCCTTCTATTGCTCTGTTGGCTAGAAGCCAGGACTTCTCTCTTCCATACAGGGCTCAGGCTGGGCAGAATGGACTTAAGCAGCCCAGGGAAATTTTGTAGGCATGGCTTGTGTCTGGTGGGCAGGACTGGGACAGAAGAGAAAGGACTGGAGAAAGCAATGAAGATTAAGATTAGGAAGCCAGTTTTCAGAGGAAGGCTGGAAGCCCTTCTTTACTAGGGCTTCACCCAATGAAAAGAGCATGCTCAGAAAAAAAAGGGTTCCTCAGTACAAACAGGAACTGTGTGTAGCATAAAGGACCACATACCACAGTTGCCAAACTAGGTTTTGGCTCTTCCCTTAGCATGCCTGTCCATTTCCAGTCTTGAGAGTGTTTTTTCTTATATTGATAGCCTTTTCTATCCAATTCTAACCTAAACGGCATGACTCTCTTCCATCTCTTTTGTTCCTGGTTAGCTTGTGTGCCCTGTTGTTTTTTTCACAAAGTCTAATGAAACTATCCTCAAGCTTCCTTGTGAGTCCACTTAAAAATTACTTGATTGATGAATTAAAAACCCTTCAAGGGGATTTTAAACTTTAGTTTCCCTAGTAACAAGACTATACCACTCTGATCCATGCACCCACATCTGCCACTCCAGGAGGTGTCAAGGTGTCAGGCCTAGAGAATGTTTGCTATACAAATGTACCAAGAAGCCCGCCTCCCTCCCCTACCGCATTCCCCCTTTCCAGGGAGCCTCCCTGACACCCCACCCACCCCCACAGCAGCACCACCTGACTGGGCTACAAGTGAGATCGAGTTATTGCTCTGTCCCCACCTGGGTCATTCGCAGGAATTTGTTCATTGGGTCCAGAGATGTCCAGCCTGAGTACCTGGCCTGAGCTCAAATACCTCCTTGCTAGACTTCCCTGGGGTTTCTCAGGCTGGCACTACCATTCAGTACCTAGCTCAGGTCCTTACTATCAAAGCACCAGGGGAAATGATCTGACGGAGAATGACAGCTACAGCCACAGCCCTGTGCGCTCTGTGCCAGGCACTGCCCTGTTCCTCACAAGCCTTATCTTCTGCTCTGGCTTAGAGTCTAGCTGGACTGTAGCCTTGACTCCTAGCAGCTCTTTTGAGTGGGAGAGCCTGGCCAACAGGAAGGCCTCGTTCACCCAGCAGGCCTGACCCAGGCAACCTCTCTTCTTCTGGACACTCCATGAACAAGGCCAGGTGGGGCTTTTAGTGGTAGTTCCTTAGGACAGGGAACATGCCGAGGTAGTGACGGCTCCTAGGAACAGTCAGTGGCTCCTAGGAAGCCCCCATAAGTGCATCCCAGAAAGCCAAAGCAGAGAGGTTCTAGGAGCCCCTGGAGCTTAGGCAAACGATGTTAGCCATTTCTGGCTAAGGCTTTGGCGGCCATCTTCTCTCTTGACATTGACTCTGAAACCCCAGGTACTTCCAGATTCATGGACAGGTCCCATGTAGCAGAACAATAATCAGATGAGATTTCCTCACCCAACCAAATTCTCCCACTGGCCTGACTTAGTCTTGGGGGGAGCGGGAAGCTGCTCTGAGTGGACAATCAGCATCAACTGCCTGACAAGTTGGCCACCTGAGCAAGAGAAGCAGGAAGGGCACCTTCAGCCAACCTCAACCTGGTTTGAAAGCCTGAACCCCCGCCTCCACCATCCATGACCCAGGTCAGAGAGGAGGGACGCAAACACAAACAACAGGTCCCTGTGGCTAGGGACCAGCATCAGCTCAACCTGGTGAAATGTGGTCTTTTGTGGCCTCCCTATCCAGATGCACAGAGGTAGCAACAGGCTACCTTCTTTCACCATGTATCTGCAAACGTTTGTCCTCCACCAGCAAACCCAGCTCTCCTGCCTGTGGTTCCTCTCTTGTCTGCCCTCTGGCCCTGCACACTGTTCTGAAGGTGAACTCTGTATGGCAGGTGTTACTCTGAGTTCACCTGCGGGTGGGGTCTTCAGCTGCTGACAGAAACATACCTGACTGGTGTTCTACTCATCCTGTGCAGCCAAACAACAACAAAAAGTCCCTTTTTACAAAACTTGGGTGACCACAGCTGAGACCCAACTTTTGGCAAGTGTTGAAGTTGAGACGTCTAACCCTGCATTCTCCATGTCAGGCTCTAGTTTACCCCCCATAGCCTCCTAGTCTTGAAGATGCAGTACCCAAGGGAAACTGAGTCCGTTCCTTCCTAGAAGCTCAAAACTATGGCCCTTGGGAGTCTGTCAACTGCCTGAGGAATTGGAATCAAGAAGGGATTTCTGTGCTTTTTGTGTCACAGGTGACTGAGCTGCTGGGAACCATTTCAGACTAATAGTGCTTCGTGTGACTCCGTGGCTTTATGCTAGCCCCAAGAGGACACCTATGTTCTCCACCATCATCTCAAGGATGGCTGCTCAGGCAACAGGGGATGGATGGATGGGTGGGTGGATGGGTAGGTGGGTGGGTGGATGGATGGATGGGTGGGTGAGTGAGTACATGTGTGCCTTGCCTCAACTGTCACTCCTGAGTGATCATTTCAGTCTCCTCTACTAAGACCAAACAGCCATCCTCCTTTTCTTCCTACCATACTACATCTGTCTATTGTTTACACAATCCTTGTTTGGTAGTGACTGATGACAACAGTTTGACTCCAGGAGAATGGAGGCAGCCTTGGGCTCATGCCAATCACCCTGCTGGGCTTTGTATTATTCATCATTGCCCTGCTCAAATTCTCACTTCTTCCTAGGGATGTCTATGAGGTAGTCTGTACCTGATGCACATCCTCCATATTGGCCTTAAAGAATCTTTCTAACCAAAACCATACCTAACCATTCTGCTGTGGGGGACTGTTAGTGGTCACTGGTGGGGGATATTCTTCTGTATGTTGTGAATATATGTTTATCTTATTGGTTGATGAATAAGTTTCAGCCAATATAGACAGGCAGGATTTAGCCAGTTGAGAAACCCAAACAGGGATAGAGAAAGGTAGTAGCCAGAACCAAGGACATGCCATGTAGCTACTGGGAAGGTAAGATGCCTGGGCATTCTTTGGTAAGCCAGAACCACATGGAGATACACAGATTAATAGAAATGAGTTAATAATTAAGAGAGAGCTAGTCAATAAGAAGCCTGAGCCATCAGCCAGTTTATAATTAATATAAGCCTCTGTGTGTTTATTTGGGACTAAATGGCTGTGGGACCAGGTGGGATATAAACTTCTATCTACACATGGTGCCCAACATGGGGCTCAAACCCACAACCCTGAGACTGAGTCTCAAGCTCTACCGACTGTAGTGAGACACTCACTTTGTCTGCTTCTGTGTCACTGACCACGCCCATTGTGGGGTGGAGCCAGGGGCAGAAGTGACCTGGAGAACTAGGTCTGAGGAGGAGCCTGGAACGCCCTCTTGCTGGCAGGATGCAGAGATGAGAGCATCCGGTGGAACATACTGGTGTTCATCTGTATAGGTTGTAAGTTATTTCTCCCTGAATAAACATCTATTTGGTCTATCTGTTTATCCTGATCCTTATTAAACTGCGATAACCGACTGAGCTAGCAAGACAGAAATTCCTTCTACATTTCCCCTGTTAAATTTTGCCAAAAATACATAGCAGGGCCTGCCTGAGTCATCTCTGGATCTAATGAGGATTATTGATGTGCAAATAGATGGATGGATGGATGGATAGATGGATGAAGAAATGAACAACATATCTCAAACTCCAGCGTAGCTTACATCCTATAGATTATATTATCTCTTAACATCAGGGATTCTGAGTCTCAGATAAGATCAGAGAAAAAGACCAGACCTCAGCAGTGATTATGGAGTCAAGGACATTGGCCTTGGATATTGTTCAATAGGAAATAGGTCTAAATCAACACCCTTCTACCTAGGAAAGTTCTCAGGGCTCTGGACCCCTGGGTTCTGTTTCCTTTCTGGGCATTTTAGCTGGGGACCATCTCTGCAGGGTCTGAAGTCAGTCCCACCCCTTGAGGGCCCTGACACAAGCTCAGATATGTCCCCATGAGAAAGCTAGTTTTTATGCTATTTGGGCTGTAATTTATGAGACTTGTTATGTTCAAGCCCAGAGGAATTGTTTCAAGTACTCTGTTCCTTGTCTCTTCTGACCCTGCTCAAGTTCTCCACTCTCTGAAGCATCCCCAGTGCTCCATAGTCATCTGAGAGGATGCAGCATCCCTGAAAGATTTCCAGATGCTCCAGACTCCTTGCCCAAAGCCCTGGGACTTTGGTAGAAGTCACCATCTGGACAAATCCAGTGGCAACTCAGTTCCAAAATTCATCCTGTGGTTTGTAACTGCTAAACAAGAAAAGGCATGTGGGAGCCACCTAAGTAAAAAAAGTAAAAAAGAGCAAGCACTTTGAACAATTTGTTCTGAACGTCTTTTAAAATCAAAACATGGGGCCACCATGATGATTCAGCAAGTGGAGGTGCTTCGAAGCTGAGTCTGATCATCTGAGTTTAGTACCCACATGTCGAAAGGACATAAATAATTCCCACAGATTGCCCTGTGGCCTTTATATGGGCACAGTGACACATGCACATGCTCACACATATACACACAGATAGATAAATAAATAAATGTAATAAAAATGTAAGAGGGAAATAAAATGGATCAGAGGATAAATTCAGATGCTCACTACCAAGCCTGGTAACTGGAGTTCAATCCATGATACCCACACGATGAAAGAGAGGATATTCACAAGTTGTCCTCTGACAAAACAACTGTGTGCATAAATAAATAAATGTAATTTTTTTCTTAAGTTTAAAAGAAGAGCTGGATATGGTGGCACATACCTTTAGGCCCTGGAAAGCAGGTGGATATCTGTGAGGTCATAGTGAGTTCAGGACAGCAAGAGCTATGTAGAGAGAACCTGTCTCAAAAAAAGAAAAAAAAAAAGGATTTAAAAAAAGAAAAATGTCATAAATCTATTATCTGGTGGAGCATCCCATGCCCAGGTATTTATCCAAGAGAAATAAAAGCTTTTTTTTACATAGATGCTTGTACACAAACATTCACAGCAACTGTATTTGCAATATTCTCAAGCTGGAGACTATCTAAATCTCCATCAATAGGTGAAAAGGTAAATAAATTGTGATATAGTCCATAGGTGGAAACAATATTGAGCAAGAGGCTGGGATTGCCTGTGAATATGCACAACAACATGTTGAATGAAAGAAAAAATAAAAACAATACATACCAGATGACCTTATTTATAGAAAAAAATCAGAAAATATAAACTTGGGTTGTCAAGATGGCTTGGCTATGGAGTCTGATGACCTGAGCTCAGAACCACTAGGTAGAAGGAGAGAACTGGCTTTCTGAAGTTATCTTCTAACCTCTACAAGCATGCTGTGGTATGCATCCCTCGCCCCTATATGTGTATACCTTCTGTATTACACCTTCTGTATTATACACTTGTATGTGGCATATATAAATTGTACTGAAGAAGGGAACGAAGAAAAGACTGTGTCCAAGATACAGTCACTTCTCAGCACAGTCTTCAAGGTTCTTGCTCTCCTGATAAGTCATCCATTAGCCATGTTTCCATGGAAGGATCAAGATCACAGGTCTAGGCTTCTGCTTCATCACTCCAGAGAATTCCCATTCTTTTGTCAAGGCTCCATTCAGTTGTATCCTTTCCAGGGAAGCCTTCTTGACCTAGGCAGATCATACAGGTGCATGGTTCCTTTTTCTGTGGTCCATGGCCCCTGCACACAATTGATTATTAGCTGTCTGCCCAACCCAGTAGACTGTGGGGTCTTTGAAGCTAAGATCCAAATGTGTGTGTCTGACTGTCTGGGAGATGGTGTGGGTCCACATGGGGTGGAGTTCAAGGGATTCAAAGGAAGGAGGAAGAGGAAGGGCCAGGGAGAGAGAAGAATAGCCATATGGGTCACTAATGTGGCTCAGCCAGCACTTTGGGGCATAGGGGCTGAGTAGGGTGTGTCCACTTCCTCATACAGGCATACACAGAGAACTCTGTCCTTGGTAGAATAGAAAGGGCTGGTTATGCCTCTCCTTCAGAGAGCCAGGGGACCCAGGCCTCTGCCCCACAGATAATCAAGAGGTTCCAAACCTTTTGCCAATCTGTATTCTTTGGGTCTGCTGGAAACAGCATGAGAAAGACTGAAGCCAGCAGCACCAAGGGATGAATGGGAGGTCCAGCTTCTCAGTGATTCTTGTATACACAGAAAGACAGAAGAATGAGTTCCTGACAATTTGGGTAACCTCCCAGATAGTTCCCACCTGGGGTCCTAGAGTCCTGAGCAGCTAGCTCTGACCTCACGACTTCACAGGAGCCTCCTTCCTATGCAGCCTACTATGTGGGTTTCTCACTCAGTTCTAGTCTTAGATGAACTGTTGAGAGTGGGGTCCTACAAGCCAGGAGAACTCCCAGTCAACCTAGTGAAGGCCCAGTGCAGAAGCCAATGTTGAAAAGCCTGTGGAAATCAGTATTTGGGGACTGAATCCAAGAAGAAAGATGCAATACCCAGAGACCTTGCTCTATAACCTTCTGTGCTGGTGACTAGACACACAAATGAGTAGCTGGGTCCAAAGTATGCCTGAAGGAGGACAATCAGAGCTAAGGACACTTTATGGGCAACAAAACAGAACCAGCAACAGTCAGATTACTTTCTGGTGCCACCTGCTGAAGGTCATTTATGCAACATCTGTTTCTGAGCCACAATGACACCCACAGAGACATCTTACCCTGTTCTTCATTAAACAGAACTAGCCATTGGTCCCATCCTAGATAGTTTAGTACTTACTTCCCACAAATAGTCTTGTTCAAAGTCAGCTTTTCTAGAAAGTATCCCATTGTATCTTCCATGGAGATAGTCTCTCCATTGTCCCATTGAGTTAACATTTTAAAGCTACAACCCAAAAGTAGTACCCTAGAAACTTACTACTAAGCCCGTGGACAAAGTCACACTTCGACATTTTCCTTGCAAGGGTCTGCACTCCAGATAGCTTCTTTCCTTAGTGAACATATTTAGGGAATTTATTGCATGGAGTCCTGTCCTAGCTTCCCTCAAAAGACAAATGAGCATCCTACCAGACATTCACTGCCAGCCTTTTTTTGTGGAACCAGGCCTCAAAAAGGGCCCCAGGAACGTGGGAAGTGAGGTCTCAGACCAGTTCTTAAGACCCCATAACCCAACAGAATCACAATTCTGAGTTCACTAATGCACTGACCAAATTGTGTTCTAGAACAACTATACTAGAAGTCAAGAATAGCAATAATATTCTTTCCTTTTCCAACTCCAAGGACAGCTAGCTTATGGCTGGTTCTACTCAGAAGAGAGTAAGGTGAACAGCCCCTGTGAGTGTTGTACAGGAGCTGAGGATGTAGCAGAATTGTACAGGCTGGTTATTCTGTTGAGAGAGTCCAGGGTCAGCGCAGGCTTTGGTGAAGAGGACCCCACGAGCCCCCTCTTGGTGATAAACAGGTCTGTTTGGCTGATGGAGGAAGAAAGAGCAGTCCAGGCCAAGGAGACAACAGAGTGAATCTCAGAAAACATCTTGTGATATGAGATCAGAAGTGACTCCAATAAAGTCCAAGCCTTTGCTATGAACTCAAAGAAATTCCAGATTTTAGAATATGACACAGGAATGATTGCCTCTTGGTGTCAGAATGTGTGCTGAAACTGGCACGCACCTAATTTTCCTCCCTTTGTTCCTATGGGGAATTTCTTTGAGACAGCTCATGCTAAAAGCTTTTGGTAATGGCTTCCTGTGAAGACTCAGCAATTCCCCACTGGATAATTAGGATATAGTGGAGTCCTCTGAGAATGGCTGTTTTCTCCAAAGGCTATCACTGCCACAGCCCAGGGACTGGGGCTCCTTAATTGGTACCTATGATCCTCATCTGAATCTCATTTCCCATTTTGGAAGGAGGGCACTTTCAAAAATATTTTTTAGCCTGAATGACTTTGTTTAAATAATTGTCTGTTTTATACATAGGTACAAGTAAAATGTTGAAAGTGCTGTGCTTGATTTGAAAGTGGCTTTGCTTACAAGGATGCATGCTATAAAGATGTAGCACCTTTTATTCTTCCATCCCTGTGCTGCTTGATGGCTAAATTCTATGGTTTGCACCCCGCTTCTTGTCCTACATGACTCTGAAATCTGGAAAGGCCTCTTTGGCTAGAACCCTGCATACACAGTGTGAACACAACCAGGCTGTCTGACAGATCTCATCTAGAATAAGGAACTAATATAAGGGCCAAGGATACAAAAATGACTAAGCTCTCTAATCTACACTAAATGGGGATGAGGAGACAGAAGAGAGTTTTGGCCACTGGGAAGAAAATGACATCACAGAAAGCAGTGGCTGAGATCTTAGAAACCCTCTGATATCCAGAGAAGGTGCAGTGTCCCTGGCAGATGGAGACTGTACAGTAGGCACTGTAATGGAAGAGGATGGGGGAAGCTGCAGGCCACAGGGAACTCCCTTCTTATTCCAACTCTCCATGGTTCAGAGGTTCACCTTGGTTGGTTAAGAATTGAGTTCTCCTTGGAAGAGCCACTCCCCACTGGCTCTAGATCCAAAGCAGAGAGGTTTCCTCAGAGGCTCAGATCACTCATCCATTCACCTGAAGCACCTGCAGTCAAATCTACCATCATGAGCCCAACCTGGGCCCTTCCTGGGACGTTGTTTCTGAGACTGTGTGTCCAGATACTCCCAGGGCTCTTCCTGCTCCTAGCACTGGAGCCAGCGGTCAAGTACCTCCCCTATCACTGGCACCCAGCTCTGTTTGATTTCGTTACTGGACCTACCCACCCACCCCACCTCTATGGTCAAACTTTGAGAAGGCACCTCAGTGGTTGACAAAGATGAAGAATAGAAGAAGAATCTCAGAAGAAAGGCCTTGGATTGGAAAGCTGGGAGGCGGCTATGCCCCAAGGAACAAGTACCAGCACATCTTAAGAGGAAAGAGAACAAGCATGCCAGGAGATGCATTAGGCCCTTTTACCTTCATTTTCTCATCAAGTTTTTCAACTATGAGGAAGGCAAGGCTGAGGTCTAAAGGGGAAGATGCTTATCCAAGTTCACATAGCTTCTGTTTAGGGTGTATATTTGTTGGGGAGTGGAGGGAGAGGGAAGGAGGAAAAAGGGAAGGAAGGAAGAGGGAAGGAAAGGAAAAGAGGAAAGAAAAATATAAGTCCTAGGAATTCTAAGTTGGATTTTTAAAAATTATTTGGGGTCTGAGTGTGTGTGTGTGTGTGTGTGAGAGAGAGAGAGAGAGAGAGAGAGAGAGAGAGAGAGAGAGAGAGAGAGAGAGAGCACCGAACCATGCCTCCAGGTCCATGTGACTTTAGAATGTCATCCTCCATTCCCCAAATCTGCAGTTGCCTGCTGACACAGCCCCAGCACTCCTCCCCACTGGGCCATCTGAGTACTGCCAGCCTTCCCATCTGAGCTCTGAGCTCCCCTCAATGGTGGACTTCCTGACAGCGTATCTTTGGAATGAGTTGAGATCCTCATGTGGCCTTCTTGGGTATCCCTCCTGCCAACCCTATCTTGATACCCATCAGTTTTTTCCTCTTTGCCCCAGTTCTTCCAGGGTCTAGATAAGAGGTGTCAATCTCACACCTGGGCCTGTGTAACTAGAACCTCCCCAACCCACCTCCAGTTTGTGCAGTCACCTGATTCAACAAATCATTCTTTGATGCCATGGAGGCCTTGCTGGCTCCTACCCCTCTCTTCTGGAAAGCCTACAGTGAACACATAACACTAACATATGCATTCATTGAATGCTTGCTGAGTCCAGGAACATTACTGTGCACATTCCAAATGATATCTTCATGGGCTCCTCCCAGCCGCCTCACCCCAGAATTATGATGAAGAAACAGACACTGAGAAATAAATGAACTGGCCCAAGTTTCCCAGCTATGAAGCAACAAAATCAGGTCTACTTGTCTAACTCAGAAGACATATCCATGAAACTGGATTTCAAGGATGTTTATGAATTGGTTCCAAGCCACTGATATAGGCTCATATTCCTGGCAATCCCCTACACATAGGCAATGCTGACTGTTCATTGTCTTCTGAAGGTACACTGTCCAACCCTAACCCCCATGCCTCTGTTCACACACCCCCTTCTCCTAAAATTCCTTTCTCCAGTTTCTGCACTCACAAAGTTTAATCCAGAATGTCTCCTCACCAGGAATAATCTCCTTCCTTTAGTAATTGCTCCAGACTTGCATTATTCTTGCAAATGACTCATGTGTCACCCTTTTTTGTTTGTTTGTTGAGACAGGGTTTCTCTGTGTATCCCTGGTTGTCCTGGAACTCACTCTGTAGACCAGGCTGGCCTCTAACTCAAGAGATCTGCCTGCCTCTAGGCCTCTAGAGTGCTGGGATTAAAAGTGTGTGCCCACCACCACCAGGCTATATGTCACCATTTCTAATGTTCAGTAAATGCTGAGACAGGTCCAGTTTGTACTTAGCCCCATGGAAGAGCCCTGCATTGAGCATGGTATGCATGCTTACAGAACTGTTTTTGTTTTGTTTTTATTTTCAGCACTGGGCCTTGCACATGCTGGGCTTGTATCTTGTTTATTACTGAGCTACTCAGTAGTTACTCAGCTCCTGAGTCAATCAATGTTTTTAGAAGTCTTTCTTTTTAAAGATTTATTTGCCCGTTTATTATGTGTATGAGTGTTTTGCCAGCAGGTATGCTATGTGTACCATGTGCACGCAGTGCCTCTTGAGGCCAGAAGAGGGCGTCAGATCTCCTGGAACTTAAGTTGCAGATGGTTGTGAGCTGCCATGTGGGTGCTGGGAGCTGAACCTGGGTCCTCTGAAGAGCAGCCAATGCTCTTAACTACTGACATCCTGCAGTCTCACTTTAGGATTCTTATGTTCAAGAAGATAAGGAGAAGCTCCATAGAGCAGGTCCCTTCCTGAGCAGGGCAGTTTGGAGGGCGAGGCACATTCCCCTAGAGACTGGCATGTGGTGTAAGGGAATGTGGTCTATGGAGTCACCTCAGCCTCAGGTCATCCTGTGTATGAAGCAATGGAGACATTTCTGTGGACAGGAGTACTCCAGGGTGGGGTAAGGACTGGCTCAGAGTCCTGGGCCTCTCTTCTTTGGGTGCTTGCTTCTCTTGCCTTTAATGCTGAATGCCAGCTGTTATTCATTCCAGCCTCCAGCCCTGACAGGAGCACCACTCTTGCCTTTTTCCTTTCTAGAACTCAAAGGAAAACTATAAACTGCAGTTTGAAAACTTCCCCACTTCCTCTCAATATCCAACCCTTGGGAAAATCTGATCAATGAAACCCATTGGGATTTGGCTACATGGATGCTTTCCATCCTGAAGAGATGTGATGGTATGAGGCAGGGCCAGACCCATTTGTGCTGGAGACACATGGGGAAGCTATGCAGAGGGACATGCATGAGGCTCAAAGTATCAGTTTTAGACCATAGGGAAAGAGGTTCTACAGGACTGAGTTCCAGAGACAGGCTTGCTCACAGGTCAGGGTGGCCATGCCTAGAGTCAGGGCAGGAAACAGGCTGTCAAGGTGTCAGGCCTCCAGGTAGGAGAGGGTGAAAGATGGTTCAAAGTTGAGGGATGTGTGAACCAGATAAAGGGTGGACAGAGCTGGTAACTTGGCCAGGCTAAGGAGCTTGGGCCCTGATGGGATAATGAAGCACTTTGGAAAGCCTGTAGCATGCAGGCCCGGGAAAGTTATGCCAGGCAGCCCCTCCTTCCCTCTCCCCTCCCCACTCTCTTCCTTCCCTCCTTTGCTCTTTCTCTTCTCTCCATCCTTTCTTCTTTCTCCCCTTCCTTCTCCCCTCATTCCCACCACAGCCTCAGCGCTGTGCACTGACCCCTCATCCTTACAGGAACACTTTCTTTCTGCGCCCAACAAAAGGCAGAAAAAAACAGGCTCAGATCCTTCTGAAGGGGGAAAAGCCACCCTCTGGCAAACCCCATCCTTTGACTTGCATTCACAACCTTAAATATACCCTTTGAAGACTTATAGCCAAGACCTTAAACATAGTCTTTGAAGTCCCTTGTCCATTGAAGTTGCCTTTCTTTGAAACCATAAAAGAATGCGAGGCTTTTCTTGGAAGCAGGAAAATCCCACATGCGTCTTACGACATTTATAGAGCAAGAATTGGTAGCCAGGGGACGGGAGTTCTAAGCTCTGTCCTTTCTCCATGGTGACAGCCGGGTAGCTTAGCTGGCAGTGTGGTCCAGAGGTTAAGACACTCTCTGGAGGAAGGCAATCTGTGGTGAGCCAGTTAGATGACTTGAACCTGGTCACAAAATCTCTTGAAACCTCCATTTTTTCTCACTCCTGAAGTGAAGAGGGCAACACCTGCCCTCCCCCTGGAACAGTGGCTGCCTTGCTTGCTCATGGGTTTCCATGTGTGCCAACAAGGGAACCTGGCTAATTGATACCCAGTTGGTTTTTCTCTCCCAGAGAGGAGTTCCAGTTCCCCACTGCAACAGATGGACATCTAGGAAGGCAAGTAGCACTGGAAATCAAACTGTGACCGTGAGTAGGAGGATGGGGAAGCTGAGGGTGTAACTCGGTCATCCAGTTGGTTGTCTAGCAAGATGACCTGGAATAAGTTTCCAGGACTGCACAAAGCAGATGCGGTAGCACATACTATAATCTTATAGAGGGACATGATAGCAAGGCCACTCTCAGCTACATATTGAATTTCAAGCCAGCCTGGGCTATCTGGGAATCAGTCTAAGGGGATAGGAAGGAGGAGGGAAAAGAGGAGGAAGGGAGGAAGAGAAAGAGAAAAAGGGAAATGGGATGATCTCAGAGAAATGCTCTTAGATTTTTTGACCCATGCTTGATGCCAGATGATGCTCTCTGTGTGTCATAAGTAGGGCAAGGATGAGTCTTTTTCTCCACAACATTCTGGAATGTGCAGAAAGAGGTCAGAGGCTGATGGGCTTAGGAGCCATCTGAGATTAGAACAGGTCATAGCTTCACAAAGAAGTAGAGCTGGAGGTTTGGTGAGGAGAAGGAAGAATGTTGACTGAGAGCACCAGAGTCTTAAAAGAAAATATCTGAATTAGATTTAAATGTATATGGTAGGAAGAAATTTACAAAAAATAATTCAAAATGGATCATTAACCAAAATGAAAGAATTGAAAGTTTTAGTTAAAAGAAATCCTTGAATTTGGCAAAAATGTCCTAAATTGTACAAAAAAGCATTAAGTATATAATGCATCAGTACACTGATCTAAACATCACCAAGATTTAAAACTGGAGCCAAGTGTGATGGCACATGCCTTTAATTCCAGCACTCAAGAGAGGATGAGGCAAGCTGGTCTCTGTGAGTTCAAGACCAGTGTTGTGGGAGATTTGTTTGTGTTGCCGCTCCAAGACTGCCAATAGAGTTGGACCTTGCTTGGAGGGTGGAGTCTACATTAAGCAGGCAGGAATGGACCACTGGCCAACTAGAGGGGCATGGGGGGGGGAGGCCACTAAGGAGATGCTCAGGTGGAAAAGAAAGCATGTGATCATTTCCCCGTCAGTTCATGGATCTTTCTCAGGTTTATCCCCTAATATTTAACTCCTGCGTTTCTTTTTCTTTTTCTTTTTAAATAAAACAATAAAAGAAGTCACAATAGTCTACCATGAAGTTCCAGGCCCTCCAGGGCTACAAAGTGAGACCATACCCAAAATTTAAAATTGGGTTGGCAAAACAGCTTAGTGGGTAAGGGCACTTGCTATCAAGCCTAATGACCTAAGTTCAATCCCTGAATCCTACATGGAGAGAGAGTTGGCTCCCAAAGGTTGTCATTTGGCTTCTACATGCATGATGTGGCACACACCCACCCACAAACAGGTACTCATTTTCATGAACACATGAACACACCTAAAAGTTAACTTTGACATTTGTTTATTTATTATTTATGTTTATTTTTAAGACAAGTTTTTAGTATGTAGTTTTAAACTTACTATGTAGACCAGATTGACCTTAAACTCACTGAGATACATCTGCCTCTGCCTCTGGAGTGCTGGAACTAAAGGCATGACTCAAAAACAAACAAACAAAAAAGCAAACCAAACAAACAAAAAACAGGGGGGAAGCAGTAGCCTTGGTGAAACCAGTCACTCCTCAGAAGTTGGGTCAGATGGGGTCTGATGACAGATTCCATCTGCTGCTATCTGTGGGCTCATTACTAACTCAGATGCAAATGTGGGTGGTGTTAGCATGTGTGTGTAAATGGGTGAATGTGTAGTGTGTGTGCATGTAGTATATGTGTAATGTGTATATTGTGTGTGTGTGTGCGCGTGCATGTAGTGTGTATATGTAGTGTGTATAGTGTGTGTGTGTGTAGTATGAGTGCATGTGATGTGTGTAAAACATAATTATAGAACCTAGCCTAGTAGTGGCTGAGGCAAGAGGATTATGAGTTTGAGTCCAACCCAGATTATATAGATCTTTAAGAACCAATTGGAGCCATATAGTGAGAGCCTATCTCAAAAAGTAATTCTAAAAACAAAATACTTCAATCACTGAAGACAAATAACTCAATTTACAAATGCAAATATTCAGAGTCTCACCAAAGAAAATACATAGATAGCATATGAAAAGATGTTCAAGGTCATTAATCACAGTAGGGGGAGGGGGATGCAAATGAAAACCACAGTGAGGTACTATGACACACACTTGACTAAAATTAAAACCACTGACCACATCAAATGCTGATAAGGGTATGGAGCAACTGGGACTCTATAAACAGCTGTTGGAGTTGTAAAATGGTTTAATCACTTTGGGAAACAGTTTGACAACTTCTTTAAAAGTTAAAGACAGTCTTGTCGCATAAGCTGGCCATTCCACCCTTGGGTAATTACCGGTGAAATAAAAGCATCTGTTCACATAAACACTTTTCAAGGGCTGATGATGTAGTTCAGTGGTGCTCACCTGCTTAGCATACCCAAGACACTGGTCTTCAGCACCACCCCAACCAAACGAAAAAATTCAGCACCTACATGTGTACATGCATAATCTGACCTGTTTTATTTATAATTGTCCCAAATTAGAAACCACTCAAAGACCCAACATGCAAGTAAACTCATGCTGGTGTCTACATATTAACACAATTCTACTTTACCAATAAGAAGGAACAATTATTCAAATAGTGGTATTGTTGAACTTTTGAATAATGATGTGCTGTAGGTTGAAAGAAGACAGACAGAAATGTAAGCAAATTGTATGATTCCATTCATAAACAATTCTAGAAAATGTAAGGTAATCTGAAATGAGTGACAACACATGAGTAGTTGGCTGGGTGGGAGGGAGGAGGGGCAGGAAGAAGGGGATTTCAAATGGACACAAGGGATTAAAGGAGGAGGAAACAAAGTCAAGTGATGAATGTAGTCATTGTCTTGACCATGGTAATAGTTTTACAGGGCAGACAAACATCAAAATTCATCAGATCGTAGACTTTAAATATGTGCAATTTAATGAAGCTTTTTAAAAGAAGGAGGATGGACCAGGTGTGGTGACTCATGCCTATAATTCCAGTATTCAGAGAGCTGAGGCAAGAGGATTATTTTGAGTCTGAGGCCAGACTGGGCTACTGTATGATTCCATTTCAACATATATGATTTTCACCAAGGAAGCCAAGACAGACAGACAGACAGACAGACAGACAGACATCCATCCATCCATACATCCATACATACATACAGATGAAGCAGTAGTTTTGATCCCTTGGTGAAAACCAGTCACTTAGCAATTGCAGTCAGAAGTGGGTGTGAGGTCTGATGACACAGTCTACAGATTCCATCTGCTCTGCTATCTGAAGGTTCATTACTAACTCGGCTAAACCTTCCCAACTCGTTCCAGGCTCCTGGAGGGCAGGCACTGGGTTTTCTATATCAAGTTTATCCTGTTGAGGAAAGGAATAATGACAGTGACGAAGCAGCTTCCACAAGTGGTGGCAGAAGGGATGGCTATCACCAGAGTCCTGAAGAGTCACCTAACAAGGGGCCAATAGCATCACTACCATATTCCTGTCTCATGTGGAATGTGAGTGACTCACCATTGGAAGAATCCCAGCATAGCTAGGGAACTGGATAAGGCACAGCAAGAGGCTGAATTGTGTCAGCTCCTGGAAGAACTGGAACCCTGGGGCTCACTCTTCAGGTCTGGGCTGTCCCATAAGACAGTCCTTACATAATCTACAGTGACCTGTGATATTCTGGAGCCAGGAAGTCAGAGCTATGTATGAGGTCCTCCTTCGTGAGTGCTGAACCCAGATTCCAACCTTTGCCACACTGACCTGATTAGTGTCCCCATGTGTGGTCAGACTTGTTCTGCAGGCCATACATGAAGATTGACAACAGCATGAAGCCAAAGCTGAAGTTCTCTCCCTTCTAGAAGTCAGGCCAGCAAACCTAGAGCCAATACCTGTTGTGTTCCAGCTCCACAAGAGCCTGCCATAGTAATGGTTCTCGAGGCCTTGTTTAAGTCAAAGTATAGACTAGACTAATAATGCAACCCAGCTATCCTTTCAACAGTCTCCCTTCCTCTGCTTGTTAGCACTGGTCTTGCTAAAGGAAAAGCTTCATTAAAAAACTCAGCCTCAGAATGGAAATGAATGTTAGGTTTGCTGCTTACATGACAAAGGAATTAGCCAGCTAGCTAAGGTTGGATGTCCTGGGTGGCCTGCACTCACTCTTGTGTGTGTGTGGGGTGGGGGCAGAGAGAGACAGAGAAGGGAGGGGTCTTGTAGATCAGGCTGGCTTCGAACTCACAGGGATCTGCCTACCTCTGCCTTCTGAGTGTTAAGATTAATGGTGTGTGCCCCTGTGCTCAGCTCTGGGTAATCCTTTAAATAACACATTCCTTTCCCAGGCATCCATAGAATAATCTAGTTTTAGAAATCACCTGCAGATGGACCTTCGGACATACCCAGGAAGAAGCGGTCTGATCCTTCTAGCCAGATTTCTCCTCTCCAGGGCTTCTTTACATTTTTGTTTTGTTTCTTCTTCTTTGTTATTTATTCATTTAAGCCTCCTCAGAAAGTTTATCCAGACTTTGAGAAATGCCAGGTTGCAAAACATGGTGTAAGTTGTGTGGGGCTGACTATACTTCATCTCTGTGTTGTACTCTGTACCCTGCTTGTTTCCATGGACACCACAGACCTTGCTGTATCCCCATATTCCCAGGCATCCATGCTTGAGTTCAGCCCTACAATAGTAGAAAAAAAACCTTTCTAAATGTCTTACCCAGAAGACATCACTAAGCCAGGGAATCTAGGAAGTCCTCCACATGAATTGGGATGGAAACTATGTGCTTAGAATGACTATCACCCTGTGCTCAAGGCAAAACTGAGTTGCTTCTCCCCAGACCAAGACAAGGGTATGCTGTCCTGGTATGTGTTTCTCCATTACATCACACTTGTATTTTATCAGAACATCATCCTTCCAGGTGATCGTTGGTGGCCACTGGGATATAAATGAAGGTGTGAACAAGCAAAGCAGTTCCTGCAGAGCTGGTGGAGGAGGATGGGGTCTTGAAAGAATGGACCTGCTTTCAGTTCTTTGAGATACACCTGGTAATTAATGTTCCCCCTTTATCCACAGGTGTGCACCTAGCAGTAGGGTGAAGGGGAATCCAAGACCAGGGGCTGTCAGGAGTTATGTGCAGAAGGGTCCCAAGATCACCTGGCAGACAGGAGTTGGGGGCAGGCTCTCCTCCAGATTAAAGAGATGAGGTTGTGGGAGAAGACAGGTTTGAGGCTTCCTGGGGGATGTTAGAAGCTATCTGGGAAGTATTGAACATAGAGAAAGTAGGCTTGAGGGCCAGTATCTGAAATGTGAAATCTACTAGGGTATCTACTAGATATCAAGAAATCTACCAGAAACCAAAAAATCTAGTGGATAACTGTCAAACTGGGCATCTCTTTTGCCTGGACCCATTGTTGCTATTGTCGTTTCCTCCTCCTTTATTTTTTTTAAAAATTTATTTTGTGTGTGTGTTGGGGGTAGGTGTGCATGCATTCCACAGTATGTGTGAGGTCAGAGAACAAGCAATTATTGAGAGTTGGTCCTACACTTGTACTATGACGGTCCTAGGAATCAGATGAAGGTCATCAGGCTTAGTGGCAAGCATCTTTACCTACTGAGCCACATCATCAGCCACACCACTAGTGTGGTCTCAAGTTCCCACTGGTCTCCTGAGGGTCAGACCCAAGCACAGATAGATGGCAAAAGAGTTCCAGTGACATGAACAGCTGAGACAGTGGCTGCCAACAGAAGGCTCGAGAGAGAGTGAATTTTCTGCCCTTGCAGTCAGAGAGCCACGTCTTCCTTAGGATGAGGCACTCCTTGAGCATGGCACTTCAGAAAGTTGTTTTTAGCTCCCACAGGCCACAAAGATACAGTTAGTAAACTTGCCCAGAGGGACTTCCTCATAGCTACTCCCACCTATTCATCGTGCCGATTTTGGAGCAAAATTGGAGTGAGACACAAGTCACTTACTCATGAGTCCAAGATCTCAAACTTCAAAGAGTTAATTTTATTTTGCAAACATACAATCAACTCCCAAGGAGAATGTGGCTTCAAGGTCCTAACTAAATGTAAACGATGCTGAGACTCATGGCCACCAGTCCTATAAGTGCCATCCCTTGATAGCTGCAGCTGCATCCACAGACTGACTGGTGTGAAGACCACAAAAATCCCATAGCTGGGGTGGGACTCTACCACATTTTGCTGTCATATTCTAGCTTCTCCCCTGGAATCAGGATCCTGTTTAGTAAAGCCTTCACTGTTAATGTCAGGATATATTAGGAAGCCTCTCTGTATGGCTGTTGGGGGCCATCCATCTCTCCTGCCAGAGAAGCACTTGCTCCAGAATTCTGTGGCTGGTGTGCAGGCACAGAGTGCTAGAGGCCTTCCTTTGACAGTGGCCAGTTCTCAACATGAAAGGGACAGGGAGCCAGACCAGTGTCATGACAGGTTTCTAATGGCTGCTGACAGGGGCCAGGCCTTAGTTTCAGTTTATTGGAACCAACTGGAGCTCAACAAACAGTTCTTGGGAAAGCCGCAACCCAGGGCAACCAATAAGAGGGTGCCCCACAACATTGCGAAAGCTGAAATGTCCCTAACCATTGAGCTGCCAACCCATCCTATAGCAACCCATAAACTGTTTGTTTAAAGCAACCAATCAGCCCACAGACTAAGCTCTACTCCCTGGAATTCTTCTAATCCAGTTTAAAAGGAGTCTGTGGGCTCCTCTCAGGGTCAGCATGTGCCACCCCAACATGTTGGAATTAATAAAGTTGCTCTTGTTATTGTGTATGTGACTGTTTGTCTTTTTTTAGGGGCTTCTCTCAGACTCTAACACTCCACATGGTTCACAAAAGACAGAACTAAGAAATGAGAGGCAGTCTAGAAATAAGTCATGCTGGAGAACACTCTGCTTCTTCCCTCTCCAAAAGGCTGGTTCCCTGCTGTTCTCCAAAAGAAAAGAGTGTCCTCTGGAATTGAAACATTCCATCCTGTAGTGAAGCTCCAGAAGTAGGAAGGTCAATAACTCCAAACAGGAAGTCCCTGAAATGACCAGACTCACTAAGATAACCTCCCCACCCCCCAGAATGTCATTCAGAGAAAGTAAAGCTGAGCTGCAAAGAAGACTCAGACCAGACCAGCTGCCTGGAAGAAGCAGAAACCAGCTGAGCTGACTAGAAGAGTTTTAGGCCAATGGAAGCACAAGGAAAAATCACTTTCCACTTTGCTAAGCTGCCTGCAGGATATGCAGTGTGCTCCATGTTCCCAGCTTTTGTGAGCTGTCACCCATGCTGAGGTGACATGCTGGATTTGGTGATGCAGGTATCTTTGAGTCATTTCTGTTCCTGTAAGTAACCCCTTACTCATATTTCTGTAGGTAACCCCAATAAACTCAGTGGTTTACCAAATTGGACTTTGGCGGTATCCTTGCTTTGGCCTGTCATGGGTTCCCTTACTGGGATGAGTATCAGTGTGTGTTACATCTTCCTCCCCAAGAAAAGTTTTGTTATACAACACAGTCTCCCAAGCTAGTTGGGTGAAATGGGGTAATTGTAAAAATGCATAAACACACATGTATGTGAGTGTTCATGTGGGTGAGTGTGAGAATGCACACAAGTGCCTGGGGGGGGGGGGGCTGGAGGCCAACTTCAGGTGCTGTTCCTCAGGATCAGTCCCCTTGTTTCTACAAATTTGTGTGTGTGTATATATATGTGGGTGCTCTTGTGTGTGATATGTGTAGATGGGTGAACATACCATGCCATTCATGTGGAGCTTGGAGGACAACCTTACCTTTATGTGGGTTCCAATGATTGAACTCAGGTCACTGGCTTTGGAAGCAAGCTCCTTTACCCATTGTCTTAATCTGTGAAGAGACACCATGACCACGGCAACACTTAAAAAAGAAAAACATTTAATCAGGCAGGCTTACAGTTTCAGAGGTTTAGTCCATTATCCTCATGGCAGGAGCATGGTAGCACTCAAACGACATGATAGCTGAGAGTTCTACATCCCTCAGTGACACACTTCCTCCAAGGCCACAAATCCTAATTCTTTCAAATAGTGCCACTCCCTATGAGCCTGTAGAGGCCATTTTCACCCAAACCACCCCACCCATAGAGCATCTCACTGGATCCCCCTTGTTGATTTAAGTTTTAAAATATATTTATTTATACTGTGTGTGTGTGTGTGTGTGTGTGTGTGTGTGTGTGTGTGTGTGTGTACACAAGTACAGTTATCCAAAGAGGCAGGGGTGTCTGATCTCTTTGGTGATTGAGTTACAGGTAGCTGTGAGCTCCTGACATGGGTACTAGGAACTGAACTTGTGTTCTCTGGGGGAGCAGTAAATACTTTTGGCTGCTGAGCTATTTCTCCAGCCCCATTTTTTAAATTTCTAGGCTTTTGTTGGGGATGGGGTGGGGGTCTTGGTATATAGTCAAGCCGTATTTTGGAAGTGTTCCATGGGTTGAAATAACAACATGTTAGCTCCAACAATTCTAAAAGGAGAAAGAGGAAGAAAAACTGAAACCAAATTCATTTTTAGAAATGACTTTAAATTAAAAAATTGTGTATGGGTGTTTTGCCTGCATGTGTATCTATGCACCATGTGCATGCCTGGTGCCGTAGAGACTAGAAAATGGTGTCAGATCTCCTGAAGCTGGAGTTACAGGCAGTTGTGAGCTGCCATGTGAGTGCTGGGAATAGAACCCAGGTTTCCTAGAAGAGTAGCCCATGTTCTTAACTACTGATCCATCTCTCTAGCTCCTAGAAATGCCTTTTCTTGTCAAATATTTATTTCAAAGTGGCTAGAATATTTATTCTACAAAGTCTTTACCCCTTCTCAAGAAACTCCAGAATTCCTTTCCATTCTGACCCATATCCAATTTCAGTTCACTTTATTCATTTTTGTTGGCCAGAAGTTGGCACTCATTTTGCTTTTCTCAGTGATTTTTGATGAGAAAATGGTCTAACAGTATTCAAGAGAAATTTGTTCAGAAACATTTGATGCTATTGTTTTGAGATAGGTTTCTTACCCTACAGCCCAACACTGGTTTTAAAATTCTCAATCCTCAGTGCTAGAATTACAGGTATGCACCACAATGCCTGGCCTTACACTGTTTTACTTATTATTTGGACTGGAGAGTAGTTTTGTGAGTCACTTTACTTTCAGTGGCAATTACCCTGTTGATTTCATTAAATTAGACAAGGATTAACTAGAGTTTACTGTTTTGTCTGTCATGTGAGTTTCTGTACTTTCCCATGGAATGGTACATTATTATTATTATTATTGCTGTTGTTACTATTATAATTGCTAGGTATTGAACCCAGAGCCTCACATGCCAAGCAAGCACTCTGTCACTAAACTACATTCTCCCCTATTGTATACTTTTAAACATTATTTAGCTATAACGGTAATAAACAAAACACACTAATCCACTTACCAGAAATGAAGTGGTTCAAGAGAAGGATTCAGTTCCATGACTGTGGCCATTGAGGGAGAAAGGGCCTTATAAAAATCCAAATAGACACAGACTTGATGGTTTGGAGATCTTTTTGCAGAAATCATGTTCACTGTGCCAATGAAACTCAACACAATCACAGGGTGTCATCCAGAGAATCCAGAGAAAGGTGTGAGGGTGGTGAGGGCAGAGTGCACTGGGTCTTGGGAGTGCCAGGCAGGGCAGCAATATGGCTCTAGCTTGAGACTAGATACCCTGTTTTTTATCTTGAAATAAATCCTTAGTAATTTATCTTTGTGTATGTGTGCTTGTTTTATTTTTCATTTGTATTTTTATTTTTTTTTTTTTCTTCTTATGTAGCCCACATTGAACTTCAATGACCTTCCTGCCTCTACCTCCTGAGTGCAGGGCTTAAAGTCATATACTATCATACCTGGCTTGACTTTCTGTTTTATGAGTAATGCCTGATGGAACAACAAACTATTCATTTGTGTTCCTGCCTTTGGTCTTTTCTCCTCCTTACTTACCTGCCTACAGCTGCCACCAAATGATGGCACCCACCAGACCTAAGCACAGGAAGTATTGGGCCTTTGTGACCAACTATGGGGCAGACCTGAGGCTCTTTGTGTGTCTATGCCTAGGCTATGTGTACTGATGAAGTATAATGTTGAATAGCAAATGCTAACTACCCATTGCAGGTGAAGGGAGGCAAGTTATAAGCCGTGCAGCAATGTCTAACCATCACAGCAACTCCTAAGCATCTCTGACCATCACAGGGACTCACAAGCATTTATGACCATTACAGCAGCTCCCAAGCATCTCTGGCCATCACAGCAGCTCCTAAGCATCTCTGATCATCACAGAAGCTCCCAAGCATCTCTAATCATCACAGAAGCTCCCAAGCATCTCTGACCATCACAGCAGCTCCTAAGCAACATCTCTGAGCAATGTTTTCAGTTGTTCCAGGATGAGGTAGGTAGGTGTGATGTGTGTGGTGGCATGGTGTGTGTGTGTGTGTGTGTGTGTGTGTGTGTGTGTGTGTGTGTGTGTTGTGCAGGTGTACAAGTGGAGGTCAGAGGATAATTTTCAGGAGTCAATTCTTTTCTTTCACTGTGGGTTCTAGGGATTGAACTCAGGTTGCCAGGCTTATAAGCAGTGAGCACTATTACCTACTAAGATCTTACCAGCCCATAATTTTTAAGTCATTTTCAGCTAGTTCTTCCTTTCTGCCCTTCTTTCTGACAGGGTCTCTAGCCTAGGCTGGCCCTTGAACTCTGAATGTAGTTGAAGATGACCTTGAACTCCTGGTCATCCGATCTCCATACTGAGATTACAGTATATGCCACTACACCTAGTGAACCCACTGTACCAAGGCCTAAAGTCAATTTAGTATTTTACCACTTTACTTTTCTTCACCATACTGAGGTTTGAACTCTAGGTCTTACGTGTGTTATCCCTGAGCTAGCTACTGCCCCAACTCCGTATTACTTCTTTAATGAGGAAAAATAGAGAAATATGAATAAATACAGTCATTAGTTAATTGATATTTTTAAGGCATAAATTGTGAAAGGGAAAAATAATTATCTGAGGATGCAGCTCAATATGTACAATGCCTGCTAGAGTTTAATCCTTGGGATCCTTAGGATTGCATAAAGTGGGCATGCTAGATCACAATCGGAACTCCCAGTAATGAGAGCTCACAGCAGAAAAAATTCGAGTGCAGATAAGCAAAATGATAACTATAGGACATATGTGCTTCCTCCCAAATGGGCCATTGTTAGTTGTCACCCAGGATCACCACTTTAGAGACACCTTTAAGTCTGTGGCCAGTGAGTTCACACTATACTCCCTTTGGCCACTTATAATAGCATTATGAAATTCAGCTCTTCATGGCTCAAGTCCCATGGCTCAGTTGTATCCTTTCCCACCACACACCCCTACCTCCTCTATGCTCTAATGAAAGAGTGTCAAAAGAAGTTGAGATGTGGAGAAAGCAGAGAACATCACGGGCACCCCTTGGAAAGTTAAGTGACCCCTTCACTGAGTACTCAGGTCCACAACTGTTCTCAGACATCTGTGAATAATCTCAAGCCTTGTAATTTGTGCTTTTTTAGAGTTCCACAAAATTTAGATTAAGCCAGCTAAGAATGATGACATCTCTCTGACTGGTTGTTATCCTAAAATAACAGGGTCTGTGTATTCTTTCTTCATGGATCATCCTAACTTACCCCAGCAGTAGCAATGTGGGTGGTCATCTGCTCCTGGGGTGTCTCAAGAAAGAACTAGACAGAGTTACTCAGACCTGAGGGTCCTGAGGCCTGGAAAGAACAGGTTATGTACAAAAACAAAACCAAACAACAAAACTAATAACAAAAACAATATATAAAGTCGCTTTTCTTCTAAATAATAATCAGTAAGGGTCTACATTGCCTAGAGAAGGACCACAGTATACCTCATGCCCCATGTGTTTAGCTGCAGGGTCTTCAGGAAACAAAAACAAAAACAAAAAAAAAAAGGAGGCTGCTGGAAAGTTCTTCCAAGGATAAAGGAAGTATAGGCCAGTCAGGATGGAGGATCAGAACAGGTTATGTAAACAGCAGACTGCAGAACCACATATCGGGCTTTCTTCAGCATCCTGGGAGGCAGGTTACCATGAAACATTGATGACAGATATTTTAAGAGGTTTCCACTAGCTATGAACCCACCAGCAGAACTGAATCCACAGACAGGCAAAAAGAGATAAGACTCTGGACTGGCAGAAATGAGGGTGCTACAATACCCACCTCTATTCACGCTTTATTCTAGGAGACAAATAAATTCATTGCTCAAAAGCCCTAGAGAATTCAAGGCCCAGTGAACCCCAGAAAGAGGCATTAAATGGCAGGAGAAGGGTTATCATTGTTAGAGTCAAAAGCTTTTGTCAATAGGCCAAATAAACAGACAAGTAATAGTGACAAGATAAGAGAGGTATCCAATGTGGTCACATTGAGAAAAGGAATAACGAGGTCTGGTGATGTCCCAAGTTTGTCTTCCTGGTCCAGACACGAGGTTTAGCTTTGAATAGAGAACAAGAAACAAGAAGTTCTAGTCAAGGTGCTGTTCCACCTATCATTCACTCCTGGATCTTTGTGAGCTCCAAGCCTCTCCCATAAGGTGGTCTAACAAGTAGTCAGAAATGTGTAAAATCTTTTCTTGGGAGACAAGTTCCACCACTGACTGGTCCCAGGTTTCAGTTTTTCCTTCTCAGAGCACGAGATTCCTGGGGAAATTCCAATTCTGTGTTCACTGGTCTGATAGCCAAAGGCAGAGTATAAGTGTCTCTCAGGATAGTTTCACTCCTGCCAAGATGGTTACAGGGAGAGAGATTCAGCTTTGCCAGGTTATGCAATGTGGCGGGCACTTTCATAATACATCAAGGAGTAATGATGACATTTTCCAATGATCTACTTCTCGGGGTAGGAGCTGGGCTCTGTACCCAGGTTTGCCAGTCCAACCCAATGGATAGCTGTGAGGACCTAGAGATGCACAGTGGGAGTGGAGCAGGGCTGACTCCATTCAGGCCTGTGAATGGAGGAACAGTAGGCTGTCCTCCCTATCAGGGCTGAAGATAAACACAAAGGTCCCAACCTTTGTCCCAGCTTTACCTGAGGCTGCAGACCTCTGGAAGAGGCCCCAGGCTCTGCACATGCAGCCACCTGCCTAAGACGGTGGCACATTTCCTCTACTGCTGCCGATATTTGCCCACTACAGTTCAGTCTTTTTCCACTGGATGACTTGCTCAGGAATGAGAGACACATTTTATCTCTTAGACTCCCAGAGAGGTTTCCTTCCTGTGCCCACAGGTAATGCCTGTGATCTCTGCCTTTTCAGCCTTCAGTAGAGGGAGGTAGAGGTGAGGTTTCTTTCATGACCCCAGGAAGCCACATTGTTCATTCAGTCTCCAAGAAAATTAGGTAACCCAGACTCATGGGGACACATGATATGTAGCAAAACTTCAGGCTTTCCTTTTCCAGACCTTGGTAAAGTTACTCAGTTTCTTTGAATTTACAATTTATTATTCAATTAATTTACTTACTCATGTGAATGGCATGGTGATCAATTCCTTTCTTCCATCATGTGGGTTTCAGTCCCATCATGAACCTGAACTCAAGTGATTAGTGATGGCAAGCCCCTTAACACACAGAACCATCTCACCAGTCCCTTGGATGCCTTTTTTTTTTATTTTTATTTTATGTGCATTGGTGTTTTCCCTCCATGTATGTCTGTGTGAGGGTGTCAGGTCTTGGAATTACAGACAGTTGTGAGCTGCCATGTGGGTGCTGGGAATTGAATATGGGTCCTCTGAAAGAGTAGTCAGTGCTCTCAATCACTGAGCCATCTCTCCAGTCCCCAGGGTTCCTGCAGAGTTAAACACCTGGCACCTGATATGGCCTGTAGTTGGAGTCTAGAGAGTGTTAGTTTCTTTTCCTCTCAGCCCAGTTTGCCCAGCATGCCAGTGGACCCAGGTCCCTTGCCGTGACCTGAGTAAGAACATCCTGGAAATGGGCAAGAACAATGTTCATCCACCCAACATTTCCACAAAATGTCTCATGCTGAGTATACTGGAACACCAATTTCATGTGAAGATTTTTTAATTGCTTTAATAATTGAGAAATAATAGTGAGAAGTACCAAACATGGTGGCACACACCTTTAATCCTAGCACTTGAGAGGCAGAGGTAGGTGGATCTCTGTGACTTAAAGACTTACTTGGTCTACGTAGTGAGTTCCAGGATAGCCAGGCCAACATAGTGAGCAATATTTCAAAGAAAAAGAGATAGGGAAGAGGATGTAAATTTTGTGTTGACTTTAAAGAAAAATAGGAGCTGTTTGTCCCATGCCCTGAACTTCTCATAATCCCAAACAGGGGAGCTTGAAAACACTGATGCTCAAGGCCATGGCCTCGGGTCACTTCACATGGATCCCCATCTTTTCCTACTGCAAGTCACAAACCCTGTGAAGTCATTTCGTAAATGAAGAGGTGGACCAGGGGCCAATCCAGAAACCACTGTGACCCCGTGCTTGCTGTTCTTCCTCTGCCCAGAGCCTGACTCAAACAGTCTACGCCTTTCTAACTTGTGAGTCATCCAGGAGCAGACTCTTCCAAGACTGTCGCTTTGGATTCTCAGGAAAAGGTACTCCCATTTCTAGGAACACTTCATGAGATTTGCTTTATGTCAACCTAGGATGCTCAATCAGGTCTAAGTGATTTTCCTCACACCCATTCCAGTCTCCTGCCACTGCTGGGGTCACCCTGTAAGGTCAGGTGCTGAGATGTGACCTGGACTACCTGTGCCCTATAGGGCTCAAATCTGTGGGCTCCTTTTAGTTCAAGTAGACCTGGGCTGGGACCGGATCTGCCCTATTCTTGTTGCTACCAGAAAAATGTACCTCTTTCCTGGGACTATCTTAATTCAATATATAAACAAAAATATTCTATCAGTGACTATATGGTGGGAATATAGCGATTTTTATTTTCATTACTTTGCCTGTAAATACCATAAAAACATATTATGTGAAATACCATAAAACATGTTATATACATAAAAATATATTATTATGATAGAAAAAAAAAGACCAACATTCCTCTCCTCTAGCTGTTTCCTGGAAATTTTACATTCTGAATTTAACATCAAATTTTATTTAATTTAAATAACTATTTATTTTTAAATAGTATCTCACTATGTAGCTCAAGCAATGTGCCAAGGCTGGCCCTGAAATTATGAGTTTCTTGCCTCAACCTCCCAAGCACTGGGAGTATAGGTAGGGACCACCACAGTGACTAAAGTTCAGTTGTTATTTTACTTTGGTTTTCAAGATAGGGCTTCTCTGTATAGCCCTGGCTGTCCTGGAACTCTCTATGTAGACCAAGCTGGCCTTGAACTCACAAAAGATCCACCTGCCTCTGCCTCTTGAGCACTGGGATTAAATACATGTACCACAAACACCTGGCTTAAGTTCAAAACTTAAAGTATAAAGCCACAGAATGTTTTTCCCAAGGAAGGAAAGAACTAGAAACCCAATAGCTCCTACATATTGTCCTTAATGAAGCTGAACATAAATAGTATCGATTCACCAGGCTCTAGGTATTATTAAAGTTATCTTCTTATAAATCAAATTCACATGCACACAAAATAATTGGAAAACTGTTGGTAGAGTAAGAGAAAACACATTTTTAAAGCCATAGACTTGGGAGGTCACATTTGTCCCTCAGAAAACACAGTAACTGTGGCAGTAATACCAGATGTGAAAGTGTAGTACTAATTCACTCAACAAAGTCTATAATTTTAACCATGCTTTAGGTACAGTTGTCAGGATTACAACAGTGAACAAAAGTCACAAAAGCTCCTGCCCTAGGAAAGCTACATTCCAGCCAGAGGAACAGAGAATTCTCATACAGCAATAGCATCCTCTACTCAGCACTGATGCTGATCCTAACATTTTGCCTCAGGAAGGAGAACTCTCCACTAGCCCCCTTCTTAGTGTTGTTCTTTAGTTACAGTTATAAGAATAAAAGCTAGAGAAGGGTGGGGGGAGGTCCCGAATGAGGGTCCCAAGTGAGTGGGGTCCCAAGGTAAGGGACCATGTGGGAGAGCATAGCAGATTCCATAGCAGGTGAGGGTGACCAAGGCGGAAGGGAATAACAGGCCAGGTAGACAGAGCTTGAATGAGGAGTTTATTTAGAAAGGGGAGTGAGGGAGAAGGGAAGAAACATAGAGGCACTGGGAACAGAAGAGGAGAGAGGGGAGAAGAGGAAAAGAGGAGGGTAAAGGACCCCTTTAAACATCAGATTCCCACCCACTTATGCTCTCTTTTGCTCTCTCTCTCTCTCTCTCTCTCTCTCTCTCTCTCTCTCTCTCCTCTCTCTCCTGCTTTTGGTTGACCACCAGCTACCCCCCTCTTTTCCTATCCCCCATCTCTTTCCCCCCTCTCCTGTTCCCAGTGGGGGTATACGCCTTTAATCCCAGCACTTGAGAGGCAGAGGCAGGTGGATCTCTGTGAGTTTGAGGTCAACCTGCTCTACAGATTGAGTTCCAGGAAAGCCAGGGCTGTTACACAGAGAAACCTTGTCCTGAAAAAACAAAAGACCAGTGAGAGAGAGAGAGAGAGAGAGAGAGAGAGAGAGAGAGAGAGAGAGAGAGAGAGAGAGAGAGAATCATCTTGGGCCAGTGAGATGGTTCAGTAGACAAAAGAGCTTACCTTACCTGATAACTTGAGTCTGATTGGAATAATCCCCAGTAAAAAGGAACAAATGTCTTCTGATTTTCACACACATGCTGTGGCACATGAACACACGTGTGCACATGCAAGAAAATAAAAATGTTTAAATGGCCATCTCATTTAAGAGTTTTGGGTTACAAATATTATATAGGGATTTAGGGGGATATATATCAGATAAATGAGTGCCCTACTAGTTAAAATGTTTGGTGGTCTGCTTTTCAAATGTATGGGTTACTGTTATTTACAAGTCACCAAATATCCTGAGTTTTGTAAATGTAAGGAAAAGTTACTTTTCAGAAAGCCTTGGGCTGAGGATGTGGCTTTTAGTGGTACATACTCATAAGCCTTGGACTCATTTCCACCTACCCTCCAAAAGTGAGAAAATTTTATAAATCATGTCTTTTTAGTTCTTTTTCTCAGATACAGCTAACTCCACAGTTAATGTTTAAGACATTAAAGGTATCTTTCCCCTGGAGAATGAGGGAAGACAGTAAACGCCTGTGTTTACCCAGAGGACTAGGAGAGCTAGAGAAAAGCAAATTTCCCCATGAGTATGGGGAGGTAACATTTTAGCTCATTTCAAAACGAAAGTGTGGGCATGGGGGGCAGGCATCTGGAGGACCAGGGTTTCCAGACAATGGCCACAGCCTAGCTGATAAGGAAGATTTCTCTGTCCCTTGAGACATGGAGCTAATTCCTCAAACACAAGCAGGAGGCTCAGATGCTAAGCAACAAGGAGGAATGACAAATGCCTATTCTTGCATCTCATTTCATCATTATATCAGCACATGTTGTCTGAATGACTTCTGCCCCTATTCCTCTGCTTTAGACACAAGTATGACAGGAGCTGATCTACCACCTGGGTGGATTACTCAGGAAAACAAAGCCTTTCTTTCAAGCCTACAAAGACCAACTGCAGAAGTGTGGGGTAACGTGGACTAGATTTGACTGCAGGAAACATACAGAAGATTTTGGGCTCTTCACATAAACCAGCTAAAGGGTCTTGATTCAGTACCTTGTGGAACCTATGTAAAGGGCAGAAGTCCCCTGGGCCGTCCAGACTTTTCCACCAGTTGGGTATTCTAGTCTGGTCACATACTTGCAGAGATGGGTAATCAAGGTGGAAGGTGCTCGACTATTTGGTATGTAGATCCTCCTGCTTCTGAAGGCAGAATTGGGGCTGCATAAAAGCCATAGGGAGCTGATACCAGCTCAATACTTGTAGAGCACTCAAGTCCCATTAGCATGGACATGCAAGCAGAGGCTAGAAAGCCATCTGTCAAAATTTTTAGTTGATATAAATGATTAATTCCATCTAAGTCTAAGATGATTTTTAAAGCTCTCATGATGTGGTGAACATTGGTCATGATCTTTAAGAACCCTCCAAGAACCATATGGGGAACTACTTAGCCAACCACTGACAACAAGAAAATTTAAAATGTGCATCCTAGGGGTTATGGAGATGGCTCAGCAGGTAATGTGTTTGCTGTGTAAACATGAGGACCTAAGTTCATATCCTTAGCACTCATGTAAAAGCCATGTATAAGAGTGCTTGTCTATAGCTCCAGTGTATTGGGACAGAAATAGCTGATAGGAAATGGCAGGCTTTTTGGCCAGCCAGTCTAGCTGAAACAGGGAAGTCCAAGTTCAGTGAGAGCTCCTGTGTCAAAAAAAGATAAGGTGGAAAGTGACAGAGGAAAACTGACATTGGTCTCTAGCCACCACACACACTAAAATACTTTGACATGTGCATATGCACACTCACACATGCACATACATACACAAAAGAGAAAAATGTGTGTGCTTATTGGATATAAATTGCATGCAAAGATAAAAAGGACTATTTTACCTTGTATATTAGCAAAAGTGTAAGTTATGCCTAATGTGGACTGTGAGAGAACTGGTGACTAAGTTGGGTACCACCTTTCTAAAAACCAATACAAACAATACCAAAAAAATCCGAGCCACTATTAGTTCTTTGGCTCAGTAACTTTCTGCTTAGGTATTTCAGTTACCATAAAGAATAACTTGGGGAAGAGCTGGAGAGATGTTCAATGGTTAAGAGTACTGATTGCTTTTCCAGAGGATCTGGGTTCAATTTCCAGCATCCACATGGCAGCTGAAAACTGTCTGTAACTCCAAGATCTGATACCCTCATACAGACATACATGCAGGCAAAACACCAGTGCAAATAAAAATAAGAATAAATAATTTTTTTAAAAGAATGATTTGGGGGGAATCCTGAACAGTATAAAAGCGGAGAAAGCTAGCAAGGGCAAGCGAGGGTGTGTTTACACTTTGCTCTCAGCTGTGGCTATAATGTGACTAGCTGCTTGAGTTTCTTCCTTGACTTTGACAAAATGATGAACTTGGAATTGTAAACCAAATAAACCCTTTTAGCCCCTAAAAAAAAAAAAAAAAAAAAAGAATGATTTGGGGAAGCCACGCAGTGGTAGCACATACCTTTGATCCCACCACTCAGGAAGCAGAGCCAGGTAGATTTATGAGAGTTCCAGGCCAGCCTGATCTACAAATCGAGTTCCAGAACAGCTAGATCTGTCACTGAGATTGAAATCCTGTCTCAAAAAAAAAAAAAAAAAAAAAAAAAAAGAAAAAAAAAACAATTACTTTGGGAAAATTCATTACTATGAGCTTGTAGGTGTTTACTAATAATATAATTTATTAATAACACTATTCATTGATAATAGATAAAGGTCTTAAGTAAGGGAGAAGTAGGCATAGAAAGATATATAATGAACCCTCAGGCCATCATTACAAATAATATCTGTAAAGAATTGTTCCTCAAGGCAGCCTTGTACTGTCCAGGGCACAAGGACTTCTCTTTGAATGCCTAAGTGAACACACAGCAACTGATCAAGCAAATTTAAGCAATGGAAAAAATGCTCCCATAACAAAATACCATCATTAATAATGTGTATAAGCCATAATTTTCAGAATATGAAAGGCTGTACATGTATTTTAGATGTGAATTATAACTTGAAAAAATTAAAAACATGTTAACATCATGTATTATGATAATGTATTGTTAGTCATTCCAAATGTTTTGCTGAGCACCTGTTATGTACTTGGTACTGTTCTATATACTATGAATGCAACAGAGTAGATGAAATGTGTTCATTCTAGTGGGTCACTAGAAGGTTAAGATTGGAAAAAATACAGACAATGACAAAAGTGTGTGTGTGTGTGTGTGTGTGTACATATGTGTGTGTGTTGGGGGCACCTGTACACATGTGATATACACACAACACATGTAGGCACATTAAAAACAATATAAAATAAATAAATAACCATTTAAAAATAATGTTTTAAAAATAGATTCTTCAAAGCAATTAACTGATCTTTCTCTTATATCTGTAGACATTAGAGGAATGTGTTTCTCAATTCACATTTAGAAGCATGTTTCATATGCTGTGTCAGGTCACATGATTTTATACCAAGCTGCTGTCTGGGAAATTCTAAAGTTGTCTGCCTGTTCGACTGCTCTTAGAAATCCCACACATAGCACATCTGTAGCACCATCATTCACAGTTCAACATTACTGAAGGAGACCCTCGTGGGAAGTCTGAATGTGCTGGCAAGATTATTTGAAAAACTAATAAAGTCCTTGTAATCCCTTTCAAGGATGTAGAGAGGAAAATGGCTGCATTTCAAATTCATGGCATTTCAAAGGCATGAATTAAGCTCTAAGCTCTACATTTGGGGGAAAAAATCAACACAAGTTCTCTAATTTATGTTCCAAATTCAGAAAACAACTCGTTGCTAAGAAATGAAATTTGAAAAAAAATTAAATATGTTTCTTAAACACATTTTCTAGTTGAGATGTGCATACTTAAATCCACAAACTATCCTGAAACATAAATTATAGGAATCACTATCACTGAACTTGGTTGATACAGCACCACCATGAAGTCTAGAGCTGCATTTTCAACTGGCTAATTTTATTCCTAGACATTCTGCCTTTTAGGTGTGCATAAAACTGATCATGGGTAGATGATGTTGACACAATAATTCTGTGAAATCGCTTCAAAAGCTCACTGCTTCTCTTTCTCCACACTCACAAACGTTAGATAAGAGGACTTCCTCTTACTGTCTCTTGGTTTCTGTGCAGCTCACATCAGAGCTCTGCACTTCATCCATGCTCCTTGCTATCATTTAACTTCCCACTCACTGGACAGTTTGGAACAGAGATGTCTCCTTCAAAGCAATTATCTTGACACAGACCTTCAGTAAGTAATCAAACAAGCTTGGTTTTCAATCCCACAATCCCTCTTCCTGCCCAGAGCTACTCCACCTCTGGCCAGCATAGCATCATCTTCCCTGTAATGACCACATCGGTGCCCCCACTCACCAACAACCCCATTGCCCCATCTGTCCACTCCATCCTGCTTTGCTTCCACTGGGTGAACTGCAGCTTTCACCTCTCTTGTGTCTCTAAATCCCTTGATTCTCTTTCTTGTCTAACAAAGCCTAACTCTGGATCAGCCTCATTATACCTTTCCCAGCACTGGTGGGAGGCTAGAGAAAGTTCATGCTTCCAAAGATTCCCACAAGCTCGTGGTCCTTGACTTCTGAAGGTCCTGTTACTGCCCTGAAGCCTCTGGAGATCACTATTAGTTTTTCTTCCCTTTTCCACAGCAGCTACCTTGAGCATTTCTTCACTTCAAATTTCCCATTCTACTCAACCTCCTACCACTGAGCTCTTGAGCACACATCCTTGATTCCAGTATTTAAGCAGAAACAGTAGCCAAGCTACTACACAAGGCCACCTCCAGTTCCTGTCTCCCCCTCCCATGTTATAGGAAAGTATTTTTCTGCCATCTCAGTCTCACTCCAAACTTCACCTCACTCTCTTGCTGAGTTTCCTCTATGCTTCAACCCCTCACTTTTCTTTATTCTGTTCCTCTTAGTAGGTGTCCCCATTTACCTTTCAAAAATTGTATTTTAGTTCATGTGTGCTCGTGTGCATGTATGTATTTTCATGATATAGTTAGAACGTTTAGGTCAGAGTTTGCAGGAGTTTCTTGTCTCCTACCATGTGGTTCCCAGAATAACAGGAGGGGCTTAGGGAGCCCTACTTTCTTGAATACCATCAATAAAGTTCACTGCACCCATAAAAGAAATTGTTGAGACTTAATGCAGGTGAAATACTTTACTAAGGCAACTTATCTATTCCTTGCAACATTTTCAAATAAGAAAACTACAAACCCTACAAAGTACTTTCTATGAGCTCATACAGCTAGTAAATGGGTTTGAATTTCCCCACCTATACCCTTATTAGCTTCCATCCAACACCAGTAAATAGCATTTTATAGCTGAAGAAACAGGTCCAGCCTAGCATCACAGACCTAATCAGAGGCAAATCAGGATTAGAATCTGGCTTCCTGCCTATAGCAGATTCTATTTTGGCACTCATAGGGGCGATGAGTAGAATCCAGGAACCTTACCTTTTTCCTATTTCTAACCATTTCTGAAAATGAGGTTAGACACTGGACCTTGTATACGGTAAGTAGGTATTTTGTCATTACTCTAATTTCCTGCCCTAGCACTACTTTTGAAGAACTCAATTGACCTCCAAAGTGCTTCACCTCAGGCTCCTGGTGGCCTCAGTAGCCTTCTGCTGATGCCTACTATGTGACATAGTCCTTTTACCTAATTTCCCAACAGCCTTTGCTCCTACTGTATCCACAGACTGAGGCACTGGCCTTCAACACATCCCATTTCCCTCTTTTCCATGGAATTTTCTCATCCTTGGCAGTAAGGCCCCATCTGTTAACTCAGCTCCAGTGCCCCTCCTTCATCATTCAGCCACGATCAAGGCCTTTCGGCAATGCTTCTTAGTCGTGTTAGGGAAGAGTTGACATTCTATCCATCCCTCGGCTCTAGTCTTTGCTCTGCAGCTATCACTGGTACAAGGGTGGCAGGCTTCCTTTCTCTCAGGCTCCATTCAGAGTAGTAGTCTTCCTAGTTACTTCCTTTCCCACATGAATTAATTAAACTTGCATATTAAGACATTCTTTTCAGAATGGCATTGTTGTCATACACCCTAAACTTCTGGGATGGTGACAAAATATGCATGGAATTAATGGGACATCTAGTCAATGTCAGAATCTTTAGTGGAGAGTAGGGAGGAAATTACCTAGCAAGGTAGGAAATCATCATGGAGTCCTATGATGCTGAACACAGGGTTTAAAGGATAGCCAGCACCTTATTTCATGAGTGACAGGTGAGAGATGATCTTCCCAGAAAGGGAGTGGGAGGTATGCATTTAGACATATAAAGAAGAACCAACATTATGGAGGAGCATAAAAGACTGATGACATTTAGTGGTGAATTGACATGAATAGCATGGTGTGTGTGTGTGTGTGTGTGTGTGTGTGTGTGTGTGTGTGTGTGTGTGTGTGTGTGTATACGTAGAAGGACCCTCAGGATGTGCAGGCAAAATCCCAACCAATTCTAACAGTATGAATAGCATTTAAACTTTTTCTTTTCAACCATTAATATCCTTCTAGTGAACATCTTTAGCATGGGAAACACCTGATTTTGGAGGTGTGTGCCAAAGTCAGTTAAACTGTTCATTTTCAGTAAATATGGGTAAATCTCAACATTTATTGAATGCCTACTATATGTCAGATGTTGTAGACACGGGACTGTAAATATGAATAATACAGGAGGAACATGAGTGTGTGAACATGCAAATAAAATAGAGGAAGTAGAGGCTGACACTCAAACACACAGAGATGTACAACACTAGGCAGAACATTAAGGAACTCTTCACACATCAAGGCAACATCTAACCTGGGGCTTTAGGGTGTTGAGGAGTTGGAGGAAGACAAGATAGATGGAAGGGACCACAGGAGTGAGAGAAAACGGATGTTCAAGGCTTGCCAGGTTTCAAACTTAAGAACGATGCAAAAGAGGGTAGAGTCTAATTCTCAACGGATTTTCCAGCTTTGCTGTGGGATGTGTATTTGATCCCAGAGTCCCCAGGAAGCCTGTGAAGGGTTCTCGGCAGAAATAGCTCACTCTATCAAAAAGCAGTGAAGGAGACGCTACAACATCGGGTTGGCAAAAATGTGGGGACAACTGACGGAAGAAATGTGACCAAGAAGTAAAACCCTGCACTATCAGGATTAAGGCAAAAAATAAAGTTCAGAATGCCGTGTGAAGGTCTCCTTTGTATCCTTCTCCATCTCTAGTGGGTAAGAACCAAAGCGGCTCGCTCTCATTTGGCTCCACCGAGTGTGGGAGCTAGGCCGTCTCGTTACCCGTCTTCCTAGAAAGGGAAACTGAGGCCCAGTGTCCTCAGGTAGGAACAGAGAGAAAAAGAGAACCAAACCCGCCACCGAAGAGGGTATCCCAGGTCACGTGTATTCCTGCGCGGGTCCGGGACCTGCCCCACTTCTTCGCCACCCCTACCCTTCGGGGCCGACTTTGCTATGGAAACAGTCCTCCCACCCTCCTCCGCGCCTAAGGCTCCTCAATGCACTCTGGGAAATGCAGTCCGTCTCTGCTCACCAACCCGCGGCACGAGCCCACTCCAAGGCCCTAAGAGACTACACGTTCCAGCAGGCAGAGCAAACACTCGGGCGGTCTCTGGGGACAAGGTCTTAACGGAGGGGCCGGAACCTCCCAATGGGCAGCCTCCTGGGCGGAGCCTGCATGGCCATTGGCTACGGTGGCGCGGAGAAGGCGGAGTCAGCGGAATGAGGCGCGGAGCTGTTCGCCGCTCCAGGTGCTGAGTCCGAGGGAGGCTCCGGATGCCAGAGCCGCGGCCGCTGCAGCCGTCACTGCCGCGAGAACCGCCGCTGGGAAGCCCGGGTCGCGAGGAGCTGGGAGGCGCCGCGTGCGCTGCCCCGCGCTGAGCGCCCTCCTGAGCGCCGTCTGAGGTGGGTGCTACAGGACTCGCTTTTGTTTTATTGAGGAGAGGGGGGTCTGGGGAGTTGACGGGACGTGTCCTCGCCGCACTCAACACCATCTGTCCGTGGAGCTTGAGGACTGACTGCGGGCCTCTCGTGGCCCAGTGCCTGAGGTTGGAGCAGCCTAGGCTGTAGTGAAAGGGCTCCTTGAATGTAAGGGACGAGGGCTGGAAGACCCTCCTCTCTCGTCTCTCCTGGGAGAGCATGAAAAAGGCATGGAGTCTCTCTTTCCCTGTGTCTAAAGTCCAAGCTGCTTGAGTTATTGAGGATGGAAAGAGTGTTCTGCGATGAGAGGTTTGGAGACAGGGGAACCCTTCGCTATAACACCCCAGCGGCTTGAGGTTGCAAAAGGGGACTGGGATGTGATGGACAAGAAAGACTCCTCCCCTCCTCTTAGACTCTCTTAGATTTCGAGTTGTGAGAGACCCTTGCTCTCCTTTGCATCCTAGGAAATGGATACCTCTTGCACCTAGTTGGATTTTTTGTGGAGCATTTGTTTTTGAGGAATGGAGAAAGTGAGAGGCCGGAGGACCCCTCCCCACCCTACTCTAAGCTCTCATAAAGGAAAACACTGAGGGATGCTCCGGTCTTCTGTGATGGAGCCGCGCCTAAGGAGCCTGGGTGTGGAAGGTGGATGGAAGTGAGAGTATAAGGGACCCCTCCCTACCTGGGTCTTATCTCCCAGGCCCTCTCTACCTAGATCCAGGTCCCAGGCAGTACAGAGTGGAGATCAGCCTCCCTGCCCCGCCACGCCCCGGGGATTAGAGCTTTAGCACCAAGGCCAGGAGTCAGATCTAGATGGACACCTCAGGGGCAAGACCCGGTGGTCTCCCTCTCCGGTAACCCACAGCTCCAGGCGATGTCCTCCGCGTTCGCGGATCCTGGAGAGATGCTCCGCTGCATGCCGAGCGCGCTCCAGATCTGGCCGCGGGGATCTGGCACCCGGCGTGCAGTGGCTGCTCTCAGGTGCCAGGCTTTCGCGCTCTACCCAGGCATTCGCTGGAGGACAAAGCGGCGATCGCAGCACTGACAAGCGTGCTTAGCTGGGCTGCGCGAGGGGCGCGGCTGGGGAAGGGGGGCTTCGGGCGCGGCACGGGTAGCTTCCACGGAAACGTGCCAGGAGCTGGGAGAGAGAAACAAAGCGCGCTCGCTCCTCGCGGGCCCGCGCGAGCAGGCATGGAAAATCCCGAGGGAGGAGGTGGCTGTGCTGTGCTGGGTTCTATACCATACACTCTTCTCTAGCCACCCCTCCTTCACAGTCCGAACGCCACTGTCAATCCTGTCCCAGGAATGCGGTGTGCGCAATGGTTATCAGAGCCAGGACTTGTGACCACGAGGACTGGGATGACCAGGGTCTCTACCTTATGCGAAGGGTAGAGGTTTGGGAGACATGCATGAACCAGGTCTGAAGAGGCATGTTGATAGGACCCACTCAACCTCATGTCCTATTAGCTATAATAAGTCAAATTTGGTTCTGTGGCTGGGTGTGTTCTTATTGGTAATAGTGTGGGTCAGAGTGTGAGTGAAAATGTGTGTGACTGAGTGAATGTGTCCGTTCATGCTCCGGTGTTCACGTGTGTGCCATGCTGTGGTGAGCCTATACATATGGCAGGGGGAGGGAGGAGTGGAGAGAAGGAGGAAGAAGAGGAACTAAGCTTGAGATAGAAGGGAACAAGAGAGTCATCCTTTCAATTCTGAAACCACACTGTTGACCTAAGGTCCAAATGTGTGCCTTCAGGATGGAGGCAGTTTTAAACTGCCTAAGGTCTCAGCTAAAGGATGGAATATGTTCCAGTCAGTGAAACTTGGCAAGGATGCTGCCCCTTTTCAGCCTTTTGAGACCCTAAATCTGACCCTAACATCACAATCAGTTCTCATTCCCTGGAGCGCCTTATCATGCTGTAGTGAGCTAACCTAATATCCAGAATCTGCCCTACCACTACTACTGACTGCCAGTAAGGTTTGGGAGGCCTATCAGTAAAGTCTGGAAGGGCTATAAAGCTAGGGTTAATAGTAATCACAAATGGAGACTCAGAGATACCAGGTATAAACCAGGCATGGCAGCCACATGCCTGTAATCTCAATACTTGAAAAGAAAAGAAAAATGGGGGGGGGGGCTGAGGCAGAAGGATTGCCATGGGGTAGGGCTCAGCCTGGGCTCTATAATGAGATTGTATGAATACTCCTAGAAGATGAACACACCCTCTCAGACCTGATCAGTCCCGGCAATTGACCCCAGTTTCACTACCACCATCACTTTTCAAGATAATCTCCTTCACATAAATTAAGGGGATAGATGATTGGCTGTGGCACCAGGCAGTGGAGCCACCAGTTAACCAAGCCTACCCAGTCCTTTTCCCTTAAGTATCCACTGCCAGCATCTACAGTGACCTCTGCTGGAAGGAAGTTAAACCAAAGCACAATTTGACAACCACTACTCACTCCCCCCTGTAATGTAGAAAGGCTTGGAGTTGGTGTAGGCATTTTTAAAGGTAAAACTACACACCTTTCTGTTAGGGGTAATTTCCTGTTTACTTTTGGAGTAGATGTTTTGTTGTTTGTTTCATAGTGTTGAGGATGGACCAGGACCTAGATACCTATTAAGCTACTGAGACACCTTCTTCCCCAAAGATGCAGTTTTGTCTATGGTTCCTTCAAATGGCATCAAGCAATAAAACTGCTACTGTCTTCATCCACATGGAAAAGTGAATCTGAAAGCCTTCATGTCTCTTTACAGTTGAGAAAAGGCATCAAATCCATTTATTAGGACAATGCATAGAAAATAGCTATTAAGGTCTGGGAAGTTGAGGTACCTTTCTGGTCTCTCCCCTACCTTCCTTTACTCTTCCCTTCCTCTCAAATCCCACTTTTTATCTTTTTATCTTTCTCCTTATTAAAGCAGTCAGTGACATGTTTTCAAAACCAAGCCTTATTTTCCTCAGTGACATTGTGGCTTAGAAACTTCAGACATCTGGAGGCTATTACTAAATACAAAAGGCTCTTGAGCACTGGCTTTCCCTAAGAGCTGGAGTGGGGGGAAGATGGATGAGACATACACATTCCTAAATGCCTGCCTGGTGACATATGTCTCTTCTGGAGTTGCTCTGAAAGACTTTCACACTGTCACAGAATTGTTAGAGCTCCTCAAAGGGAAGGTATTTAAATACCTGGCATTGTTCTTACTCTGGCACCCAAATGATTTGCATTGAACTATGTGACTCAGTATCATAAAGTAAAAATAGGGCTTAATTTCTTCCTCGCCTGCTCAGAAGGTGACTGCATATAGTGTGTTGTATTCTGCATTGGTGAGTGAAAAGCTAAATCACCTCATAAGTTGAACCACCTGATTATCCCGATTAGAGAAGAGTGCTTAACATCATCCACAGGCGATAAAATTATTTTATGTTTTTTTTCATTCATTCCCGAATCTTTGTCTTCTGAAACATTTCCTCATGTGCATGTGTTATTGCTTCTACTTGAGGTTAATCAAGAATGTTTAATCAGAGAGAGAGAGAGAGAAAGAGAAAAGCCTGACAATGGTGGTGCATGCCTTTAATCCCAGCACTATGAGGCAGAGGCAGACAGATCTCTGTGAGTTTGAGGCCAGCCTGGTCTACAAAGCTACACAAAGAAACCCTGTCTTCAAAAATCCAAACAAACAAACAAAAAGAATGTTTAATCCATCTGTGCAATGGTGGCACATGCCTTTAATCACAGCACTGAGGAGTCAGAGGCTGGCAGATCTCTAAGTTCAAGGCCAGCCTGGTCTACATAGTTCCAGGACAGCCAGGGATACACAGAAAAACCCTGTTTCAAAAAAGCCAAAAACTGAACCAAAACAAAAATGTTCAATATTTGTACTAAAGTCAACAAATTAAATACAGGAAGATGTGGGAGATGTTTTTGTTCTTTGGAGGCTCAAAAAAATCTTGAAGCTCGTAGGAAAGAAGAAAGGAACTCTAAATTTGAAACACTCTTATGGGTGGAGTTACAACTTTCTGAGAAGAGGCCCCTTAAAAAATCCAGGAGGGAAGGCTGGCCAGGTTGAAGAATAGGAGCATGAATGACAGTGTGAGTGTGCACACAAGTGATAGCATTCACATTGGGAGAATCCTTGCTTTAATGCAGCCTTGCTGGGAAAATTCCCAGGTTGCTGTAGCTCCTCAGACTGTTGGCTCCTTAGTGGCAGAGTGACTGAGCATGGATCTATCCAAGGTTCTGGAATACTAGCCTCTGCCTGGCAGCTTCAAACAGAAAAAGAACAGAGCTGAGGGCCACCGCCTCTATGAGGATTTCCCTACAGCTGGTCACAGAAGAGAATGGAAGGAAACAGAGATGTAGAGGTTTTTGTTTGTTTGTTTGTTTTTGTTGTGTTTTTTCACTACATCATTTTGAATAAGCCCTTCGGCAATTCCTATTTAAAGAATTACAAGCTAATAAGAGGAAACATTTTCTAAATCAGGCTGTTTGCATGCAAGAATGCATTTAATTCTGACAGTCCTGTAAAGTAGGTGGTGGTGTTATGCCCACTTTCAAGGTGAACAAGCAAAGCTTTAAGAGGAAAGGGGCTTTGCCGGAGATCACACAGAGGCAGCAGAGTTTAGGTTCCATCGGGATCTATTAAACTCTGAATCTATCCTTGCCACATTTATTTTTCTACTGCTAAAGCAAAAATTGAAGTATTGGACTGTCCTATGTAAAGGCATATCTAATTTTAGAGGAATGAAGTTGGAGCAAACTAGAATTCAGATACAAGTCACAGAGTCCTTTTAAGTTCAGCAAGCAAACTGCCATTCTTTGTCTTATTCTGGTAAGGTTTGTTGCTTGAACCTGGTTACCAAAGAAGTCAGTTTAATAACATAAGGTTTTCTTTCTAGAGTGGGAATTTAAGTCTGGTTAGCAATAAAGTGGATTTTTTTTTTTTAAGAAAAGAATAAGAAAAAAGCCTGTGCGCTTTTTTTTTTTTTTTTTTTTTTTTTTTAAATACCAAGTGCATTCAGAGCTGACAAAACAGGGATATTGTTAGGAAACTCTTTCATCTATTCCCATTCTCAGATTTTTCACATCGAAGTTCTTAACACCTAAATAAAACTTTTCATTGTTGTAGACCTCAGCCAGTCTTGGGGAAACATCGTGTTCCTGTCCTCACACCATCACAGCTCATGCTTCACCTTCAGATGTGGCTGTAAGACTCCTGGAGATGGGCAACTTTGAGCTTAGTGAACTCAATGTCACATGCTCTGGCTTCCTAGGGTAGCAGTTTAAACTGTCCCTATCTTTCCACACACATAAGGTCTTGTGCCCAGGAAGCTGTAGCCGTAGATATCCAAAGCAGGGGAAGAGAAATAGACATGCCCTTTTTCTATTCTCCCTGGGCTTTGGTTTGCATATCGCTCAGAAATAGCAGACCTATTCTCTTAATAAGATGTCTTTCATTAAGCTAGGTCTCTATCCCATTTCTGAGTGATTCCTTTTCTCTACATGCTGGGGCTTATAGAACTCTGACAGGAGTTGTGGTTCCTAAGGGCATTTGGAGGCCAAGGATCTGGCTTCCCATATGTGTCTGCTCTGATTCATAGGACCACAGACAGATTTGATTGTTGTCTTATTTAGAGTCTTAGCTCTCTGCAGCATCAGAACAGCATGTAATAAGAGGCAGCTGTTCCTATGGCTGAGCATCACCCTCTTTGCTAACATGATCAGGAAATAGTTTTATGTCCCAGGTATCTCCTCCAGAAAGCATATACTATGAAGATTTTCATCCAATATAAGAAAAGAAACATATATAATTCATTCCTAAGACTGTTATAATTATTTTGGCAATAACTCAAAGCTCCCTCAAAGGAAGACTGGGTTGGGCTTATAATCATTCAACAAATATTTCTACTGTCTGCAATGTACCAAGTACATATCTGAGCTCATGGAACACAACCCCCCAACTTGGCCCAAGGCCTGACATAAAGAAATATTGAGTGGATGTGCTGAAACCCTCAAAAGAGTGTTGCTATAAGTGGGGATTTTTAAAGATGGAAATAAGTTTAAGTATCATAAACTATCATATCTTTTCTTATTATTAAGGCAGAAGCTAATGGAATTTGAAGGATTCTCTGGCCACATCCATGGTTGGTGGCAAAGATGGGTCTTAAAACACACATTTTATGACACCTAATATATGTTCTTTCCACAGTCCTAAACTGCTGCTCTGATCATCAAATCATCCAAAGGGCACATTTCCATTATCATAGTCTTATTTGATCCAATTCTAAACCAAAAGTGAATTTTAAAGTTGAAATAGAACAACAACAAAAAGGGATGAAATGAAAAATACAAAGTCTGCTTTTAACTGTGTCGTTCAATGGTAGCCACTAGCTGGCTACTGAGCACTTGAAGTGCATCTGAATTGAAATAATACTTTGGATATATTGATTTAGATGAAAGAAACTATTAAAATTATCCCTACTCAGCTTCTTTTTACTTCTTCAAATGTAACTTTTAGAAAATTTTTGCTAGAGTTGGAGAGACATCTTAGCATTTAAGAGCACTTGTTGGTCTTGCAGAGAACCCAAGTTTGATTCCCAGCATACACTTGGTGATTCAAAAACCATATGTACCCCCAGTTTGAGGGGACTCAACAGGCATGCAGGTGGTTCACATACATGCATGCAGATAAAACATTAACACACATAAACAAAATCAGTAAAAATCTAAATTTAAAAATTTAACAATATGTGTGAATGTTAGGTTATATAGTTCATTCTGGGCTCAGTCCATAGCTCTGAAAAAATTATATCTATATATGTGTGTGTGTACATATGAATATAATTATGTATTGCTTGCATTTTTAGCTGTGTTATATTTATACTGGATTAGCACTATCCTAGCATGCTCTCTTTGGGGGAAAATTTCTTTATAAATGGATATTTAGCGAAGTAGTTTATAGCTTTTGCCTGAGATTGAATCCTGGCTCTGCCATTTAGGCTGTGTGCCCTTAAACTTCTGTATCCTCATTTATAAAATGAGGGAATAACAGCCTGCCTCCTTGATTATGAGTTAAATTACTTAGAACAGTAACTACTCTACAGTTAACATTTACTGAATATTGACTGTTGTTAATAATGGGGACATATAGATTATTAAAAGCCAAGAACAACAGGAGAAAAGCAAGCAGACAGTTTTCAGATAGATCAAACAAAGATTTAGTGGTCATTAAAACAGGATTGAAAACATTTGTTAAGTTGCTGGGATCTGGCCTCTGTTTTCTGATGGCTGATGATGCTGAGGAAAAATTCAAGTCATTTCAATAAGCATACAATAAATAAACAGATTAGCTAACCACATTATACACATATCTTCTGTTAATGATGTTGAGGAAGAGGATGATTAGAGGATGCCTATAAGAGCTCTAAATTTCTTGGTCACTAGAGTTCCTCAAGAGAATGAGCCTTGTGCTCTGGGGGGAAATTCCTGGGCAGGAATCAAACACACCTAAGATCAAGGCTGTTCTCCTATGCACTTGGCCTTGGCAAGAGTCTCAATTCCTCTTCTATAAAATTGAGGTATTTGCAGCTCTTTTGCAGGTTCTGAGGAAGAAATTAGACAACATAAATTAAAAAAAAAAAAAAAAACAGGTACTCACACTATAGACCAGGCTGGCCTCAAAGTCACAGAGATCCTCTTGCCTCTGCTGAAATTAAAGGCATGTGTACCATCACTACCTGGATACTTTGGAAGTTGATTCATGAGGATGGCTATGAGTTTCAGACCAGCCCACCCTACAGTGTGAAACTGTCTAAAAAAGATAAAATAAAAATCAGAAAGAGAAAGATACAGGAGGTGAGTGGGGGGGGGGGAGGAAAGAATGTATGTATGTAAAGTTTAGTGAAAAATTATGTTAACAGAGAGTGTTGGACTATAGAGAAAGTATTCAGATTGGTCTCAGAGGAATGAGCATGAATGTCAGATTTCATATGTCAACATGTAATTGGTAGATTCAAGTAGAAGAGCCTGGGGACAAACTCTCCCTGGCTCGGCTCTTTACCAACTAAGCTATCACCCCAGCCTGAGTTTTAACTTTTCTGAGCTTATTCCCCCATCTAGTGCAATAAAACAAAGTTTCCCTTGCTGCCATGGCAATTACATGGCAGCATACAAAAAGTGCTTTAGGATAATGCTATTCCTCCTTTGTCAAGTGCTTACAGTGGCTCAGGCATTGTATGTAAATGACAGCCATTATGTCTGTATTTTGAGCTGAGGGAAGCAACATTCAGTGACTTTAGTAACTTGTCCAAAGTCATGCAGTCAGTAAAAGGTATAAACAGGATCCCACACAGACCATCAGACTGCAGAACCTGCTCTTAATCATAGTGAACATGACCTCTCTAAACACAAGCAGAAACTCAAGAATTGTTTGAGGGAAGGAGAGATGCTTCGTGGTTAGTTTGTAAAGAGATCTTCTGTTTGGTCATCAAGGGTTAGTGAAATAGGAAGTGGGGACAGAAAAGCTGTGATCAAATGGTAAGAGTGACAACCATGTGCTTCAGGGTACTGGAGAGGAGTTTCTATAGGAAATAAATGGTTGAGAAGCTTGGAATATTTCATAACAAGTGTTAGAGAACTGTTGGGATATTGACAATATCTGTTGTCAACTTCATGGAAACTAGAAAGTCCTAGGAAAGAAGCCTCTGGGCACACCTTCAGGAGACTGATTAATTAGATTATCTTAAAAGAAGGGGAAAGATACTTCTTGACTACAGGTAGCACCATTTATGGGCTAGAGTCCTGAACTGAATAGAAGGGAGAAATGAGCTGAACATTACCATTTATTTCTCTCTGCTTCTTAAATGTGGATAGACACAATGTGACCAGCCACCTCAAGTTCCTGCTGCCATAACTTCCTACTATAATACATTATATTTTCAACTGTGAGCCAAACTATACCATTCCTTAGTTGTTTTTAATATACAAAAATATGGGCCAGGAGGAGGTGGTACATGCCTTTAGTCCCAACACTTGGAAAGCAAAGGCAGGAAAATCTCTATGAGTTCAAGACCAGCCTGGTCTACAAGAGCTAGTGTGTGTGTGTGTGCGTGCGTGTGTGTGTGTGTGTGTGTGTGTGTGTGTGTGTGTGTGTGTGTGTGTGTGTGTAGCCATGGTATAGCTGGCACATGGAAGTCAAAAGACAACTTTTGAGAGTTGATCTTCTAATATGTGAGTCCTGGAAATTGAAATTAAATTGTCAGTTTTTACCCACTGAAACATCCTGCAGACCCCTTTCTTTTCTAAAGTTGCTTCTTGTTTGGTATTTTGTCATAGCAATAAGAAAAGTAGCTACAACAAGAACCAAACACATTCCTAGGCAAAGGGACAAAACCACCAGCTGGGAACATCCCATTGAATGTGTTCATTTTGTGGCAGCAGTGAGTGCACGAATCAAGCATACCCAAGGCCAGAACTTGTGGAAGGTGCAGAAAGATAGCAAGCACCACCCACCATGCCTATTAACTAGCCCTCTCAGTTTCCAAAGAATTAACATGGCTTCTTTCTTGCCTTTTTTTTTTTTTTTCCTCCCCTTTTTCTTCTTTTGAGATAGTGACTCATTACATAACTAAATCTGGCCCTGAACTCTTCGTCCCATTTTTTTAAATCTTAGGATTCCAGGCATATTCCACCATATCCAGATTATACTACCTCTTTTCTCATTTGATCTTCACAAAGCACTAGGCTGGATAGGTGATCTGCTGCAAGCAGCAGGCAGCAGAGGCTGCCAAAAAAGCACAGATGCCTTGAACAGCTGTGGTACCCAGCCCCAAACATAAAGCTTAGGAAAGACCTCTGTGTAGGTGGAGGCAGCATGTTTGTCCTGTACTGAGACCTTTGCCCTCTGCTCTGGAAGACAGGCAGTTTTGTCATTTGGTTCATGATTCCCAAATAACAACTCCAAATGTTTGCTTCCCAGAGCAGTTGCTGTGAGGATCTAAGTCAAGGTCATTGCAAATCCCATAGCCCTTTCTGAATGGAGCACCCGTCATGGGCAACCTCTCCCATGCAGAGAGCTTCTTTCACAAAAGTGATCTTTTAGGACTTGCCATCTTAAGTTTATTCTGCTTATTTTTCTATAAGCAGCAAGGTTGGAAACCAAATCCTATCTTCTTTGGGCTGTAGGAGAAAGATCAGAAATGGCTGCAGTCACAATCTGTACCAGATTTCTCTCCATAGCTATGATTCTAATAACAACGAAAAACAAAGGCAGGGAAAGAAAAGGGTAGGAATGTGGCACTTCTTCCTAGAGGTGCCTGCAGCTCTGTGAAGAATACAAGGAATGGAGTGGGGGGAGTAGCTTTTACAGCTATGAGAGAATTCCTTGATGAGTAAAAGATGATAGACAATGAAAGAGATCATGGTGTCTCACTGTATTTTCTTTGAAAAGTCCTGCTAGGCTTCCAGACACTCTCTACAGTACTGGAAGGCTAGATACAGGGTGGGCAAAGCTACAAAGATTTTGCCAGGTTGTCCTTGATATGTCCCCTAGCATTTGCAAAAGTTTCACCAATAGAATGCTAAGGGCTCGTCAGGACATTGACTCTCACAACAATGTCTACCAATATAATGCTGAATATCATAGGGTTGAGTAATGACTTCTGATGAAAAAAATCAGATTGGGAAATCATTTGAACAGTAAAGGCATTGACATTTGCAATGGCTGGGTCTTGGAAAGTTGAGTTTATGGTTTCTTCATGACTGTGACAACAGCAGCCTTTTTACCTGTCATCCTGAGATGACAGCTCTGATATGCCAGTTCTTAGAAGTTCCTATGATCAAACTCAGACACACAGATTAGCACACAGCAAGTGTTCAACAAGTGTTCACAGTTTACTCACATACCTGGCTCCTATGCCAGACACAGAAAAAATAGAAATAAATGAGACAGTCTCTGAGTTAGTCAACTCTTTTATATTTTTTGAGACATGGATCTCACTATGTAGCTCTGGCTAGAACTTGGTATATAGAACAAATCAGCACTGAACTCAATTAAGTTTGCCTGCCTTTGCCTCCTGAGTTTTGGGAGAAAATATGCTATAAAGAAGCATTCTCCTCAGGGGTAGCACAAAAGCAATGGAATCTGAGCAGCCATAGTTGTATAGTTCTTAACCTTTGGCTGGAGAAATGGCTCAGCAGTTAAGAGTCTTGGCTGCTCTTCCAAGGACCCATGTTGATTCTCAGAATCTGCATGATAGTTCATTTCCAGAGGACCCACATTCAATTTTTGTAGTTCAAAGATATCCCATAGCTCTAGTTCCAGGACATCAAATGCCCTTTTCTGGACTCTACAGGTACCAAGCATGCACAAACATGCAGGCAAAACACCTACACATATAAAAATAAATAAATCTTTTCTTTTTAAAGAACATAATTTTAAAACAATTTATTTTTAAAAGTATCATTATTCATTTATTTTAATTGACAGTGTTTACATATGTATGGTAATTTGATACATGCATGCAATTTGTAATAATCAAGTCAAGTCCATTAGCATTTTCATTGTAAAGAAATTACATACTTAATAGGACCAAGACATGATAATCTATGCATGAGTGGAAGGTTGTGAGTAAATCAACTTTTTAAAAACTAAAATCCACTGTGTGCTGACTGTGTATAGAGCACAGCCCAATAGTCCTGCTCTTAGGTACTCAGTCCTACAGGGACAGACACAGATAATAATAGTATAGCAAGATGAAGGATGAGCAGAGAGCATAGAGGACTGACTAATTCTACTGGGAGAAACACATATACACACACTCATGTGTTGGGTCTAAGTGTTAAAACCTGAGTTACAGAGTATACCCCAGCACATATGGAAGGAAAAACCAACACACTGAAATACTTTGAGATGAGGTAAGACATTCAGGTGGGTTTGTTGAGTGGCCTTGGATATATTTCCTACATCTCTTGACCTCAGTTTCTAATCTGGTGTTCTGAAGGTTTGGTAATGGTCATCCTGATCATGTAGACTGAAGCATCATGAAGGTTAGAGTTGTGATTTTTATCTTCCAGGACAAAGCCTGGCCTTGTCCCAGCCCCAAGGCTTCCTTGACCTCTGATTGTCTAGACCCTAGTGATGTTACCTCTTAATTCTGGTAACAGAGAAACTCTGTATGTATGAGACACCACCCTGTGGAGTCCAGTGGGCTCTCCTGTGGTCCTAATTGCCTTCATCATCCTTATCCAAAAGTTACACTGGCCTACCACACCACTAACCACTTCATGTGCTATCCTTCTCCCTCTTCTCACCAGAAGATCTCTGGCATATTGCCTGTCACTGAGGACATTCTTGGGAAAACTTTGGTCCAGTCAAATAGGATCAGTGATAGCAAATCAGTCCCAAGTCCTGCTGCTCAGGGTCCCTAGAAGACAGGGCTGCCTCATTTGTGCTTTTTCTAAAGACCTTCTACTAGGGTGTGAAGCAGGTTGTTCCAACTCATCTAGTCTGCTGACCTTTTGCAGACCTCAGTACTTATATATGGGTGTAGCAGTGGCCTCCCACAGTCAGTACCTCTGTGTTAGGGAATACAGAAGAGCAACCATTCGAATAAATTAATTCCAATGTTGAAATTTAAACAAACCATCTAAGGCTGCTAATTGCACTGTAGAAAGTTTTAATACACTGTGTATATCAGAGTACCACCTTTCAAAGACAAGAAACAAAAGGAGAGACCAGAAAAGCCCTCACTGAAATTCCATCTACAAGTCATTTAAAGGACATTTTAAAATAATTTGTGTGCCCAGGAAATATCACACCTGAGACTGATATGCAGTGTACACCTATATAGGCAAAAACCAGATCAGGTCCCCTACATACCTTTCCACTGTTCCTCTACCCAGAGACCACCCTGCCTCCTGACAGAGCTCATCTTTGCCAGCTGAGACCAGGCGACTTTCCTCACTCTAGAGCCAGAAGAGCCTGAAGGAAGGGCTCCCACACACGGGTGATAATGAACACTTTCTACCTTGCCAGTGCCCACCATTGCCACATGTATACACCCTCTGGAGAGGGTTTGATGTCCCTCATCTCTCAAGAAGCAATGAGGGCACCTCCTGAAAGTGGCCTGTTCTCTTCTGCTCTGAACACTCAGGACTCCCATCCTGGAGTTGGCAAACAAAAATCAACATCAATCCTTTAGACGATTTCTGTGGTGATAAGAAGGGTAGGCTGAGAGAAGCTGATCTGCTTGGAAACTGAACACAAAAGACAAATGAAAAAACTCATTGGAGGCAACAGAAGGCATATCAGCAGAGTGAAAAACAAGATGTCTCCCTTCCACATCACTGCAGGAAAGAAAAGAAGAAATCACCAGATATGCCTCAAAAGTCACAAAAGAAAGGAAATGCAGGAACACAAAACACCCTGGCAGGAAGCCACTTAGAATGGTTACAACAATCAGTATAAGCATTTAACACTCCCCTGGTGGAAGACAAAGGTCCCTAGATTAAATTAATACAAGAGACTTACCTGAAATAAAACAGCTGTGAGACAGGCAAAGCTTTAACAGGTAAATGCAAACAAAAGAAAAGCTTGAGTGGCTGGCTCAGACAAAGCACAATTTAAAGCAATAAGCAGCATCAAGCAGCATAGAAGGGTAATTTCATATTCATAGAAGCAATTGTGAAGGCATTGCTGTTCTGAACATTTGTACACTCAGTACCTTAACATCAAAATATGTGAGGCAAAAATCTGTCACAAGAAATACAAGAAGCTGGCCAAATGACAGTTGTGGGTATAAATTTACATACTACTCTGAGAGCCTAACATCAAGTAACCAAAACATACATGAAAATAAAAAGGAGTGGTATAATTAAGAGTGAATTAAAAGGTGGTACTGAGTTTGATGTGGTTGGAATGATGTTTGCTATGTTTCAAGAGTCTGCTGTAGATTGATACTTGCAATATGAGTGTTAAATTTAGTGCACATTTTACATAGTGTAGTTATAATTGCATTAAAAAAACCCTAAACCACCAAAGAGCCAGAAAAAAATATATATACCAAAATTAACATTTGATGTGTTTGGAAGATTAGAATCAAGACATATTTATATTTTTTCTTTCCACTTTTTCTTCCAGTGTTCTTTAATGATCATATAATAGTCTATGACCTTAAAAATTAACTTAAAAGAATATAAAAATAGAAGATCATTCTCATGGCATAAGGTTATAATTTTCAAGATTTTAGGAAATATATTCATGGAAGACTGGGTAAAAATGTAACAAACAAGTGCATCAGATAGAAGTCTGGACAGGACTGTTCGGTCATTCTCTGTTTGGAATGCTGTTTATTTTGCCCTGAATGCCTCATTCCCCCAACTTGGTTCTCATGCCTCAGTGTGTGTTTTTCACCCCTGCATCCTAAACGATAGTAGGTCACATGATTTTTCTAAGACATGTGTAGGTTCCCTCGCTTGACCCACCTGCCAGATGACCTCACTTGTGTGAGGGAGTAGCTCCTCTCTATACACCATACACTAAGGACTCCTGAATTTATCTCTAGCTCCAAACTCATTATAGAGCTTCAGGGGTGTATTATACATGAGCCTGTGGAATGAACAATGCCCATAGATGGGCAAGGATTGTGGACATGCCTACAAATGGGTCTCTTTGAGAACCTAATGGTGGGGGAAAGGGATTGAACATTAGACAGGGATGCCCCCGTGGGTGGCAATGAGAACTTTTAGGCATTCCCAGTCAGGTGGAAAAGAAGGTTCCCACGAATGAATCAGAATAAATCATCGCCCACACTGTGCCATCCAAAAATGAAACCTATGTCTCTCTCTAACTTGCATGATTATATGAACTAGGTTATTGAAGTAATCAAGAAAAGCAGTAAGGCTGAATTTTAAAAGCTGCTCCAGTCCTGGAGAGACTCTTTGAGTTTTCTTCTGTCAACCATACACATCCAGTTGCCAGTTCAAAAGACAGACTCTGCCTCTACTGAGATTCACTGGCCAGTGGTTTCTGGTCTGGCCTCCTGACTGTTCTGGGCAGAACACAAAGTCAGTAAATACGCTAAGGTTTTTAATCTACCAATAAAATGAGTGAGGATTTAACCCAAATTATGTGGCATTTAATTCAAAGGCTTTTATAACTACAAAGTACAGTGTCTTTTGAAAAGGTAAAAATAAACTACTAATTCTAAACATATATTCTTATAAAGTTCAGCTCAAAGTACATACTCTCATTGGAATGTAAATTAGTTTGAGAGCTTTCTAAAATTATATATAACTTCTCTTCCCTAGACTGGATTGTTATCCAGTTAAGCATTTTATTTTGGAAGGCAAAATGTTCATGAGACCACTCTTTGGGAAAATGGTTTCATTAAATCCTATACAGCTATCTGGTTTCAGAGAAGAGATGTTGCTAAGAAACCTCTAGCAAGTTGCTTGACTTTTCCAATTCACAGCCTCCTCCTTAAATATGGAGAAAATAGTACCTACCATAAAAGGCTCAACACGAAAGTCATATTTCTCAGTAAAGTGCTTGCTACAGCGGCTTTCTTGCTGCAGGAGCTCAGTAAACAGTGGGTATTCTTACATCAAACAGTAGTTTCTAGTCTCCCTACTCCAACCACTGCATGTGATAATTGAGAATCTGTGTGGGGAAAGGCCCAGGATTTTCCCATCAGGAGAGTTCCAAGTCCCTTCCCCTCTCAGAAAACATCCAAAGGCACTGATTCTGACTATAATTAATGCAACTCTAGGAAAAATCCCAAGAATCTGCTTATTCATTTTGATTAAATTACTTCCAAACTTTATTGCTGTATCATCAGTAACTAATAAATGTCTAATGTCTAGAAGACAAGTCCCAATTACACAAGAGCCTATTTTCATTAAAATAAGTCTGGGATAACTTCCTTGGAAACCAGCAGTCAGTCCTATCAGTCCCCTCATTAAGTGACACCTAGGGGTCTGCCTCCTTGCCACAGTTAGACTCTCAAGCAACTGGGTACTACAGACCACATTTTCTTACTTACTCAATCCCATCTTCTCACTGGTACAGTGCTTTGCTTTTGGCTGACAGTTAGTAAATGTTTTATGAATAAATGCTCCCTCCCTGTACCAGGACTGGCAAATGTGCATTATGAGCCAAATCGGGTCAGATGACCTGGCTTCCAGCAATAATGTGCACAGAAGGCAAATGATTAAATAATGCATGTCTGTCCACTCAACATGACATTCTGCAGCCACTGGAAATGATGCTCTTGAAGACTCTAAGGCCACATGGAGACACATCTAACATTAATTGAGTAAATAGACCATAAAGAGTGTCCTTGTATAGCCATTACGCACATGGACTCAGATTGAAGGGGAAGACCAAACAGAGCATTCACTATGAGAAGGATGAGGATTCTGTATGACATGTTTCCAAAGTCTCTTCTGAATTGTTTTTACAGTTAACAGTAGAATGGGCTGAGGGGCAAAATTGAACATTAGCCTAGGGCTTTCTCATGGGCATGTGCCCAAATTCAATGTACAAAATTAAGGTTGAGGAACCAGATAGAGGAAGGATGGGTGAGCCACAGTCCATTCGGGAATGAAAAGTGGACTTGACCCAAAATAGCTGCCATGCTCAGTTTCAGTGTCTGAATTAATCTTCCTCTTAGTTTATTGATGATTATGAAATTGATTCTTGACACAGAATCACAACTGGTAACCCTAACATTGTAGTCAATAAAAAGCATGAGTGGGAAGGTAGGGAAAAACATTTGTACCAAATATGTACATAAGGGAACCACAGTGGCCTTTTATGTATTTATGTATTATCTCTGAAAAATGTTCCTATACATTACTAGAGATTAAAAGAAATTATGATTATCATGGCATGGAGGGGTAAGAGATGGTGGGGTATCTTAGTGCTTCCAATGGTGCTATAACTGAATGCCAGAGAGCAAATAATTTATCAAGAATAAAGGTTTATTTGGCTTATGGTGCTGAAGTCTGGGAAGGTCACATCTGGTGAGGTCCTTGTTTGGAGGCACTTTCTGGAGAAAGTACAAGGTATCATATGGCAAGACAGACAATTCTAGTTTAGGCCTTTTATAAAAAGTCACAGTCCCATTGGATTAAGGCCCCAACCTTATGGCCTCATTTAATCTTAATTACCTCCCAAAGGTCTGTCTCTTTTAGACCAAGTTTCCACCTTTCACAATGGGGGTTACATTTCAATGTGTGTTGGTGGAGATGTTCAAACCATAGCAGAGAATAGATATTGGTAGTGGGGAGTAAGAAAGGTGGGGAACTTCTGCTGCTGTCAGGTCAAAATTGACCTTGGGTATGTTGCCTCCTCCACACTCATTGCTAAATTTTCAGCTCCACGTTGTTATTTTCCTCACTAGAGATCTAAATTTACTCCTCTCTCCTAAGACAAGTTTGTCCCATTGGAAAATAGTGGTCTTGTATAGACCCTCATTGCTATCAAGGATAACTAAGACAGGCCAACATCAACCCTGTACAACACAACACTATTTCCCATTTCTTCATAGCTGGGCTACACCTGATCATGCTACTCCCCCAGACCCAGAAGATAGGGCTGGGGTACCAATTGCTGGTACCCAAGCTTTTACTGAAACAGAAACTACTGTGTTTCTGGATATTCAGGAGTCTTGAGGCCCACTGCCTTCCGGCCTTCCCAGATTCTTCTCTGGAAATGCAGCCCAGCACTGTGGTTTCTAAGTCATGATGGGAGCTTGTTGAATTTTTTAGAACCACATTGCTAAAGAAAGAGCACTAAGCAGTCCTGAAGTCCTGGCTAGTTCCTTGTCTGGAAGTACTGATTATACAGAGCTTTGCAGTACCTAACATGACAGGATTGGATCCCACTAAGCCCAGCAAGAAAGCTGACAGGTCATGGATTTTATATCCTGGAGCCCAATAACTAGCAATCAAACTCCAGGATTTCTACTCCACCTCTGGGTATCTGTCAAGCCAGGATCAACTCTAGATCCATAACACTGCATCTAGATCTTCACAAGTCTGCCCTGTTTTTTTTACACACAGAGCATAGCCATCAGAGCCTTTATCCCCACATGATAGTCAAGTTTGATTATATCACTGAGACTGCCCCTACCTACTCAGGATGGCCTGCTTTGCCCATAGTTACACTGTCCACTCAGGTTTTTTTTTAATGGTAAAGATTTTGAACCCAGGGTCTTGAGTATGCTGAGTAAGTACTCTGCCACCAAGCCACAAGAACCCTTTGTTCTCTGCTGGGATCTTTTGATGTCACTGTAGTTCTCAAACTCTAGACACTGGTGAATTATAGCCTTTTCTGGGCTCTGGACACTCTGATATGGCATAGTTATCTGTGTCTAAGTCTGTCTCTCTCTCTCTCTCTCTCCAAGCAAGAGAAACAGTTGTGACCCTTTTAGCTCCTAGTCCAGATCCTGGCACAGGTGGAAAGTTGTACAACATGGGTACTTCAGTCTTGCCTTTTGTAAAAAAATAAAATAAAATAAAAAATCAAGCTCATGCTCTTCCTCCCATAATCGGGCACGGAAAAAGCAGGGGTTAGATGTTGCTTCCCAGCATGACTTCCCGGAAAATCCTTTGCTCTCTATGACTATGTTTGCTATTTACCTTCTGACCTTTAAAGCTCAGATCAGGATCATCTGGGGACAAAAGTATAATCCCTGCTCCCCGTGCCCCTTTGAAAGTCCAAGCAACAAGACCTTTCTGGAACCAGCCAGCCAGCCCCTTCTGCTATTGCACCTGCTCCCTGCAGATGTGCAGGAAGGGAGTGGAAAATGTATTCAATTTGCAAACCAGGGTGCCAGTGGCTGATTGAATTGGCCTGTGTTGCTGTTCTACTGGAAGTGTTGCCTGTAACATACCCATAAAGCACTAGTCCAAGTCTTTCCGATCACAGTTTATTGCCTGCTGCCTCCTAATGCTTCCCCTCCTCCCCTATGGCCAAATCTTCCCAGACAATGCTCACAGAAGCAAAAGGGCCTTCAAGCTGGAAAATCTTGGGCCATTAGCTGCTCTAAGTGGAGTCAAGTGAGTTTGTCTCCACGGTGATGTTTATTTTCTTGCTCTTGGGATGAGACACAGGCTACTCAGATGCACCAAAGCAAACAAGGAAATGGGATGTGGTAAAGGTGGACACCAGCACGAGAAACCCAGGGAACCTGGCAGGAGGACTGGAAGTGGTACCCTCTGGGGCCTTGAGTCCCCTCTTTGAAGGCCTTATCTTTCCATTGTTTTTCTGGGCCTTGAGCCTAGGGAACATAGGGATCCTCAAGTGAACCCATCTTATACCTACCCCCGCTTTCTAAGCCCTTCTTCTCCCTTCTGTCCTGCCCACACCTCTTCTTTCTCTGATTTAATGTCTCAGCTCCCACATTTGAAGGTGACTGCTCACAGTGCATCAGCACCCCCCATCCCAGTCATTTTCAATTCCCCATCCAATCTTGGTTTTGAAATTTGGTTGCTTGATAAACCTAGGATGCCTCGGCCTCACCATCTGTAAAGTGGGAATAATTATATCAACATGTGGATTGATGAGAGGATAAATTAAAAACATTTAAAGTATTGGACAGAGATAAGCAACCTATAAACATAGTTATCATTGTTGTTTCTGTTAATAAACATCAGCAGCCTGAGGTTGAAGCTGAATCTGTATGAAAGACTTAAATGTTTGCACATGGTTGAGGTGGAAAATGAGTACCCTGATGGAAACAGCAATGAGAAAAGTAGCTATGTCCTTTGGCCTCTTGGGGATATTCCTATTCTGAGCAGTTCTTTCTCTCACCATATTGATTTTCAATCAATTGTTAAGAGCTTTTCATTGTTTCACAGCTTTTTGAAGCTTGTGTCTCAAATACTCAGTAGTTACTACTGGCAATTTCCATCAATGAGTTACTTGTATAGGGGCCAAGTTATAGGGGTGAGATACCAGACCGAGTATGGATCAGCTTCAGGTTGCCCTAGGGAGACTCGTATTCTGAGCATGGTCAGGAACTGGTTGTCAGCATGACCTGGGTCAGCCAGTACACCACTTTTCCCTTGTGTCCAGTCTTTATAATAACATAGCACATGAGGTTGTCAAAGATCAAATAGGGTTATCAAAGTAGTGTTTACTTTCCTGGTAATGTACTCATGTCTGACATCCAATCAGCTTGCTTAGATGCTGGGCAAATGTCCTGATATGTGTAAAGGTTCTATTTTGAACTGAGCTATGCCCTTGTAAACATGAAACAGGATTATTATTGCAAAAGTTAAGTTAATCTATCAAGTCTTTATTATATTTTTACTTTTATTTTGAAGTTTTTTTCTTCTTGAGGAAAATATGTCCTAAAATCAACTTGTGAGGTTCCTGTTCCTTCTAGTTAAGCCCACTTACTCAACACCTCCTGAGCACCTTTATTTTGACAGGCTCTGTGGTGGAAGCTGGAGGGCCATGTGTTTGGCTGATTTCTCCACAGCAGAGAGTTGGCAAACCCAGGCCCTATCTCTTCAGGATAGTGTTCCTCTGCTTCTCTTACAATGAAAATACTTGTTCTCCATATTTCTACCACCTAGGTCCAACCTGGTCTGGCTTAGCCATTTACCTACTCATTCATTTCCTTGCAATATTAAAAGTACTCTGAAATACTTAAGTTATCTTTGAGACTTGCCATGGCCTGACACTTCAAGCTTCAGAGCTGCCAGATGCCTCCCTGAGTAGCTTCATTTGTGCCACACTTCTTCCATGTTCAGTATGCCTGGGCCATACAAGTGTCAAGCTTAGAAAACACCTGCCAATGGGTAAACAATGAGTTGGCCCAAGGTCTCTTGACTAAGAAGCACAGGTCTAAGGTATAAGACCAAAACCCCCAATGGAAAAAAACCAAACCCTATTTGTTGGTAGTATTCTGCAGAAGCCTTGGTAAAATCTTCAGCTTTGTGGTACAGGTCACAGGATAGGGGTGATAAGATGATACTTGAAATTTCTTTTGTGCCAGAGATTATGCCTTGATAGAAGGAGGCCAGAAAACCCAAGTCAAAGTCTTGTCCTTCTTGTTAACTTGAACCAATCACTTTACTTCAATAAGCCCATTTCCTCGGCTATAAATTGAGAATATCTCAGTAACTGTAGGAAAATCAATGAGATAATAACTTTGAATACTAGTGCAAAGCTCTATTAAGATTCTAACTAAAATCCTAGAAAGTAGGGTTGGGCCATGACAAAGGACAGTGGTGAAGAAGTTTGTCCTTTTCAAAGAGACTTTTTTAAGCTGTAATCACTAAGGAACTTTTGGGAGGGCCATTTCTGAACAGCCAGACTCTGGTAACCCTTGGGAAGTCACAAGCTTGGCCAGAGTTCCCTGGAGATTAAATAAATAGGATATATATATATATATATATGGCAAGTTTTAGCCCTCTTGATTTCTAGCCAAAAATCCCTTCATTTCTTCTCAAACCCTCAGCAGCAGCAGACGGCAAAGAGCTCCTGAGTAGGAGGTGAGCTTCCTCTCTGCCAGTTCTTCCTCTGGGCAGGGTCTTCAAATAGGTGGGCCCTATTTTTCTTTCAACACAAATGCATTTCCTTCTCTAAGCCATGTCTTATTTTTCTCCTGCACACTTTTCCAGCTCCTGACTTTCAAGAGGTCTATCTGTCAACCTGGTTCTTAACACCTGACCCAACATATGTGGCTTCCATGGTTCTGGGAAAAGGGAGGGATTGATTCTGGTTCTGTAAAAATCAAAATAAACCTCATCTCTAACACAAAATAAATTCCTCCTTCTGCTGAGAATTTCTGCTGGGGTTTAATGATGCTGAGACATTTTTGCATCTTACCGTTTCAGAGGCTAGAAAACTAGTCTTTATTCATTTAGGTTTGTTTGTTTGTTTGTTTGTTTGTTTGTTTAAACAGGGTCTCTTGTATTGAGATCCAGGCTGTTCTCAAACTGGATTCTCAACAAGAACAACCTTGGATTTCTAATCCTCCTGCTTCCGTCTCCTGAGTGCTGGGATTATAATTGTGTATTGATACCCAGGTTTTTCTGTTTTTGTTTTGATGTCTGTTTTTCAGACAAGGTCTCATTGTGTAATATAACTCTGGCTGACCTGGAGCTTACTGTGTAGACCAGGCTGGTCTTGGACTCACAGAAATCTGGCTCTGTCTCCCAGAGCTGAATGGATCTGCCTTATTGTCAGGAAGTAAAAATTTCTGTTGGATTACCTCAGATAGTCACCAAGTCCTGTAGATCTCCTTTCTAAATTAAAATCCTTTCTCTCTGCTTCATTTCCACAGCTCTGTTGGAAACCCATCTCTACTTCCCAGTCTCAGTGTCAGGCCCTACTGCCTCTACCTTCCCATCATTCATCGAACATACATTTTTGCTTGTACTATCAGGCTGAAACACACCTGTGACCATATCCTCTTTTCCTTTTGGGACTCTCTACATCCTCAGGTAGACACTTAAGCTCTTTGACCTGAGTTAAGAATTCTCTGTCCACCTTCCAGTAAACCTCAGGCAGTCAGAACTACATTAAGTAAGTAAAAATGAGAGATGGCAGATCTGAGGGTGAGGAAACAATAGGGGGGAATAGATGGTGTTTCAGGGATGGGTTAACACCCATGGCCCCTGTATACAGATGCATTTGGCCTTAACATGCTGGTGGACACAGGCCTGGAGCTATGTCAGCCCCCATTGTGCAATTGGGCCAGCATGTGGGCACCAGGTAGGATGGCTGGTATGGTTTTAATTCAAATAGGAAATGGCTTCTGAGAACTGATTGCTATACAAATGAAAGGACAAGAAGGAAGTCTACTCTGTAAATGATTATGGCCAGAAATGGGGAATGCCCACTGGATCTGACTGGGAAGAAGGCCCTGGTTTGCTGAGGGAGTGATTTGTTCTCTTTTTACATCAGCTGAAGACATATAGAGTGAGCCTAGGGCCACCACCTAGCTGAGTCACCACCACAAAGCTTAATTAATGCTTGCAAAGCACTCTGAGGCCTTGACTGAGAGGCTTCACATGAACACAGAAGATTCTTATTAATCACTGTGGCAGCACCAAGTGGGGTGGCCTAGGGGGAAGCTGCCTCATGCACAGAACAATGGATAGTTAAATTGTGATTTTGAAGAGCAGTTCTGATCAGCTGGCTTAAAAGCAGCTTAGCTCAGAGGAGGCAGGTCCTTCTGGGAGCCACTTAACTCACCTGGTCCTTATCAGCCATGCATTAAGTGGAGGAATAAAACCTCCATCCCTGCTGTGCATGGATAATGGAAGGACTGCTTGGTAGTAGTCAAGCATCTTGTCTAAGCCTTTCTAGGTAGGCCAAATGGAGAAGCATACAGACTTAGCATCAGGCTGGATATTTTTAGGCACATCCCTCAATCTCTCTGAGCCCCAGTTTCCTCATCTGGAAAGAAAAATAACAATAAGCATACCAGTTCTTGTACAGGATTATGAGATTAAAATGACCCTCAGATGACATGGCCTTGGTCTCAGTGTTAGTTATCCTTGCATTGCATTGCTGAGACCAAATACCCGGGACAACTGAAGGGGAAAATTATTTATTTAGGATCATGGCTTTAGCAGGCTCTCTAAACTGTATGGCTCTATATGCTTAGGCAGAACTTCTCAGTGGCAGGAATAAGGCAGAAGAGGTTCTTCACTTCATGACCCAAGGGAGCAAATAACTGAGAACCAGTTATAACTTTCAGAGACAGGTCCCCTAGGACCTATTTCCTCCAACTAAAACCCACCTCCCAAAGCCTCCTAAAGCAGTGACATCTTTTGAGAACCAGGTATCCAACACATAAACCATATGAATCCATGGGGGATGTTGCATATTCAAACCATAACTGTGCATACAATAATGGTAACACAAATAGCAGTGTTAATGGTATCGGTAGTAAGAACAATTAGAGCAATAATAACATCAGTAACAAGAATAACAATAATAATAGCAATAGTAGATATACACACTGACCTGTGTCAGGCACTCTTCTAAATATATTCCAATCATTGGCTACTTTGAGATTTATTTTTGCTTTTAATTATGTGTGTTTGTGTTATAGTGTGTGCCTGTGAACAAAGTTACCTGCAGAGGCCAGTAGAGGGAGTCAGAGCATCTGGAATTGGAGTTACAGGTGATTATGAGTCACCTGACATGGGTGCTGGAAACCAAACTCAAATCCTCTGCAAGAGCTGTTAGGTGCTATATTGACTCTCCTCTTTCCCCTACTTCTTGTTGTCTTTATTAGTATTGTCACATATTTTAACAATCAGGCTTCATTACAATTGTCATTATCATGACCCTCATCACATGGAATAAAGATGCTGGGCTCTAGGACTTCTGTGCTTAGGTCACAGGTGGGGAAGAGACTCTGGATATCTTTGACAGGAGAGGAAGTTATTGCTATAGAAATCATCCAAACTCTGAAGGTGCAAGGAAATTGTAGGTAGCTGGCTTTCTAGAGAAATAAATGCTCTTTTAGCTCCCCCCCCCCACAGAAATATAACCCCATTCTATCCCTTCCCTCTATCTAAGCTTAAGGGACAGTATCCCCACATCTGGAAGACAAGGAGTTACCCATTACCATGGTTACTCAAGCATTTCCCAATTTCCTGGACTGATTGATTCCCTGCCCCCTAAACAAAGGCCTGAGGCCCAACCCCTATTCCCAGTCTGATCCTATGCTCATCTGCACCCCAGAACTTCAACCAATATCTGGATCAGGACCCTAGCTCAAGAGCTGTTAACCTCTTGAATCACTTCTTATCTCATTGGTAGCCATAAAAGATCTGATTAGCTCCTCCAACACTCACCTAACCCATCCTAAACCAGCTCCAGAGGAGTTAAGGAGGCTAGGCATAACTAAATGGCCCAGCTGGATAATTGCTGTATCCCCTAGCCACATCCAAGTTCTTTGCTTCTCTCACCTATACTGAAGCCCCAAACCAAACTGGGATCAGATTTGCCCACATGCTACCCCCTCTCCCTCCTGTCCTGGTACCTCTCCTTCATTCTTCCCTTAAACTCATCCTATATCCCCACCATCCATCTCTCTACACAAGAAAGGTGCAATCAGCAAACCCATTCTTGTTCTCTGGTCTGGACCCACCTCTCAAAAGACAAGAAGAATCTGATCATGGTGGCACATATCTGCAATCCCAGAACGCAGGAGGCACAGACAGAAAAATGAAAATTCAAGGCCAGCTTACACTACATAGTGAATCCCCGTCTCAAACAAGCAAGCAAACAAACAAAAGGGAATCCAGTTCTAAACTCATCTTTGTATAAATTAAAGACTATGAATCTGGGACACAAGAGGACAGAGCCAGAGATAGACTGACTTTCAAAATAAACAGAAGAAAACCCTTCCTGAACCACCTGCCCTTTGAAATGGCCTTCTCAAGTCAATACTATGATTCTAAACTTGTTCATAAGGTAGTGTGTAGCAGGCACATGGGCTACTACTTTAGACTATCAGATACATAAAATTATCTGTTGCCTACAGGGGTATGTGATATGTTTTTTGTGCCTTCTCTGCTTGCTTTATGGGAAGCATATCTCTATCAAGAAAGTGAATCTTTCACCCTAGGAAAGATCTCAGCTTTAAAAAATTTAGTGCAATGCTTTTTATATCAATGGGTTATATTTAAAGCATTCGAAGACCTAGATTTGCCTCAACTGCATTTGATTTAGTCAAATTATTCATCATCCATCTCTCATGTACAATCCTCTTCTCATTCTGTAAAGTCTCTGTTTACATAGAGTTTGTTTCCTCCCAACTAAGCTGATAATCAACTTCTTAGACCTCATCCTACCAAGTATCTGGGACTAGTGCTACCATGGCTGGTTCTCTTGTTGGTATTTTGAATGTGCCCACGCTCAGATCTTGCCCAGAAAGCATTGCCATTTGCCTTTCTGCTGCAGTGCCTGTACATTTTTCATTTAAGAGAAAGTGAAACCAAACAGGCCAGAAATGCATCTTAGCTGACATCAAGCACCAAATGGGATAGGAGGAAAAAGGAAGGAGATCCTCCTCATGGTAGGGAAGTTTCTTAAGAACATAATTTATAAAAAGAAAAAGAACATGATTTATTAACAGTTATGAATGTCAACCACTTACTGACTACTTGATAGGTTTAAAGCAGTGAATATTATATTTCTCTTCAAAACAACTCCACTATGGCATACACACACACACACACACACACACACACACACACACACACACACACCAGGCTGAATCAAAAGATTTGGAATTACTATGTCCTAACTCATATTGAGCAAACATGTCTAACACCACACCTCCACAGATATATGTGTCTATTCATCCATACCCTACCTTGTACCACATAGCATTTGGGGTAAAGAGGGGCTGTGTGACATAGCAAGACACAATGAAGAAGGCAGGTGAAGGAAACTCAGAATCTTTGTTCTAGGAGCTCCAGGTCTCTGACTGGGCTCTTCCTTGGGGTGGGGGTGGGGGGAAATGGGGGAACATATGAACAAGGGAGGGACAACAACAATGACTATACATGACACAGGACATGACACATGGATCTCCTCCCATTGCTGGTATTTATCACATAAACATAAGTCAAAATAGACCAAAGACCTTTAAAAACACAAGTTTTCCTAATTTCTGGTTCCCAAAACAAATACCCCCCAAGTGGCATATTAGAGAAGCTTGAATGTAAAGAATGTAGCAGAATAATAAAAGGGGCTTTGTTCTACTGGCTCCCCAACCAGCAGCCCCAACACAGGTTAGCCAAGGTAGCACTGGAGTATGTGGAGGACTGTAGTCAGTCTATCCTCTCTCTGGTGAGCCATCCAACTGTCCTAGACTGGATTTCTTGAGTCTGTGTAGATTTAGAGTGAGTATGAGGAAATGAAAGTGGGATTAGGCAGAAGAAATGAAACCAAATGGTTGCAACAGAAATCTCAGTAGTTCTTTTAGGGAGCCTGGTAGCTGAAGTGGCTCTTCAAAATTGTCCCAAGGAGACCCTAAGGGGCCTGGCCTCCCAGGCTGCCTGTCATTGGCCACCAACCAATCTGGAGGAGGGACCTAACCCTGAGTTAAGCCAGGGAGGGACACAGATGTGAGATATAGTCAATGGGCTTTTGGGTTTGGCATTCATGACCATTGCCTAGTAATCAGTAAACAACCTTCTATCACAGAGCTCACTGAGACTTAGGTATCCTTCAATACCAGGCATTCCACCTGGACTGGCCAAGCAAGGAGGCCCTTGGACCAGCCAAAGTACCTTGGAATATAGGGCATATTGCTGCTGCTCTGAAGCCCTAAAGGTATTCCTTTTGTCACAGAAAACAATAACCTCAGTCTATTAAACTGTTTTAAACACTTTCCTCTACACACTCTCTCTCTCTCTCTCTCTCTCTCTCTCTCTCTCTCTCTCTCTCTCTCTCTCTCTCTCTCTCTCTCTCCTGAAATAAAAGCCCCAGAAAGCACCTAGCTTTAACAGTATTACTACTTCCTGGTGAACATGCCAAAGTAAACTGTTTGCTGAACATACAAGGACAAGGCAGAATCGGGACAGTTGGGTGGTGCTGTTAACAGGAAATCTGCAGAGTTTAGAAGATAATAACAGCCTTAAACTTGGACTTTGTGAAGTTTGCCAGCAACAGGTTTAGATGAGAGGGTCAGGAGGGATTCAGGGTGAAGGCAGCTACACAGCTGCAAAGACTTATGGAGGGGAGAAGATGGGAAGTGTGAGCCTGGTGTGTCTGAGGACTAGAGACCCCAGAGAAGGAGATGATAAAGGACTGCTGCAGGAGACTGAAAGCACTCCTGCTCTATCAGCAATGCAAGGCTCCAGCTGCACTTGAACCAGCTCTGCAACTTTGCAGATGCTGTGTTTTCATTGAGGGTCAGAGTGGGCTTCCTGGGGTTCCAGGAGAACTGCCTGTGGACACTATTTTGAGGCTTACATTTCTCCTTACTGGGTCTATTTAAAGTTGGGTAACCTGAAAGGTGTAACTGTGACTGTAGTATTTATATTATTCTAATTTTGACTTTAAGAAACATAGCAGATGTTTATTTTAAATGTTAACATGAGAGTCTACTTTACTGTCCTTTATGCCTTAAATGAAGGGACCCACGACATAGAGCAAAGAGGGGCTGGCTCTGAACCATGTTGCCTGAGCATTTTCATCCACAGACACCAGGAATTCGCCCTGCTGTGTCCTGTCCCACAGGAAGAGGCTGGTACATGCCTGGTCACCAAGCACAGTGGCCACAGAAACATGTAACTTTCCTTCCTGAAACTTTGGTGCCAATGTCCCACGGAAGGCGGAAGCAACTGGTTTTGCCTTGCTGCCCTTGCAGCACAGATGTTGTCAGTTTGAATCTGCTGCAATGAACTCTTTAAATAGCTTCCCAAATGGATAATCAATCATTTTAGAGCTTTAATATTGAATCAGCCTGCTGGACACATTTGGGGGCAAAGCTGTTTGTATCTCATCCAAAAAACTGCCCTTTCTCTTTTACTTTGCAAAGCAGAGCATGTCACATTAAATACCTAATGATCTAAGACAAATCTCTCACAACCTGAAAAGAAAAGCTGAAGACAGAGACTATCCAAGATGATACACATTATAAGTAATTTGTAAATCTTTTCAAAGTTAGGCTCTTCATTCAAAGAACATAAAGGGCAGTAAAGCAGACCATTTAAAATAAACATCTGCTATGTTTCTTAAAGTCAAAATTAGAATAATATAAATACTACAGTCACAGTTACACCTTTCAGGTTACCCAACTTTAAATAGACCCAGCAGGGAGAAATGTAAGCCTCAGAATAGTGTCCACATGCAGTTCTCCTGGAACCCCAGGAAGCCCACTCTGACCCTCAATGAAAACACAGCATCTGCAAAGTTGCAGAGCTGGTTCAAGTGCAGCTGGAGCCTTGCTTTGCTGATAGAGCAGGAGTGCTTTCAGTCTCCCGCAGGTTAACACAGCAGCCACCCCGCCTCAAAGGCCTCTGCCCCACCCCCAAAGCACACACCAGCTGCCCAAACCCTGCTAACTCCCTTCTCAGTGTCCTCACTCCACACTCTCCCAGTTCCACCTCTGTCACTCCCTAGTCTTACTCTGCTTCAAACTCTAATGTCAAAGATTTCCAGGAGCCTCTTCTTGGGCCTCTTTTGTCTCACTCGAAATGCTCCCTGCTGAGTACATCTACTCTGTGCTCTTCTGTTAGCTATGATTGGCCACTCTTCAATCTCTGGCTTCCCCTAAACATGCCACTCCTTCTGTTCCTACATAGCTGTGGGGGCAAATCAGGAAATGCAAGCCAACTCCCACCTGTCAATCTTTCAGACCCAGCCTTAGACCTGACTCCATCTCTCAACTGTCTATCAGTGGGTTGGCCAATGTGGTAGAGCTGGCCAGTCACCACAGGGTTGAGGCTGACACAGAGCATGGATAAAACCTGAATTTGATAAGGTGGAGGAGATATGGCCCTTTTTTATCTCCCCAGAGACACTCTTAAAGATTTTCTCCAAGTTCTTACGTGTTTTCAAAATACTCTATCATCAACCCACCACTTGCTCAACTTCACAAAAGCTGTTAAATTTAAAAGTGCCCTTTTAAAATGGCTCTTTGATGTGGATCTCACAGTTACTTGTTTATCTTCCAATGGCAGGGACTTTACAGGTCATCCAAGTCCATGCACTGGCAGAGCCCTCTTTGAGTCTGGGAATATAGTCGGTGGCCAGATGGGAAAGGAGGCCAGAAAAGTTCTGTCTTCATGTGCCTCTGCCAGTGCCCTTCTTAATCTGAAATTTGGTCAAACCAGGCTTCTTGTATCTACTGATGGGCTTCAGGTGGAAAGTCCCAGGTTGGGAGGTAGAGAATGCTCAGGTCCTTCTAAAGAACACCTGGTGGAATGTGCCCATTTATCATACAGAGGAATTGAGGCTTACAGGGGAGGAGCTTACTTAGGCTTTCTACCCAGTGTATAGCAGCAGTTGGTAAGGATTCTGACCCAGGACTCCCTATCAGCACAGCCCACACATTCTACTCATTGAGGAGCACTTACTTTCTGTCCTTGTACCTGAATTTAACACACATAGAAAGTACAGAGAAGGTTATCACCAGCTGCTTCCAAAGGGGATTAATTCCATATTTGGATTCCTCCTAATATGTGGCATATTCTATGACTAGCCTAGCATTCTCTAAGTCCACTTAACTTTTTATAGTTTAGCCTTTGTGCAGAAAAAAAATCTCAATAGTTTCCCACTATTTTGAACAAATGGAAATGAATATGTTTTTCTGAATTATTAAAGAATGAAAATCTGAGCCTATCACCATCCAAGTCCTCTGGAAATAATTTCTATTGCAAGATGAGGTTCACAAAATTACCTTCCAGGTGAACCAAATCCTTCCTCATGGCAGAAATCTGGTAAAACATTTGTTTTTTATTTGTTTATTTTTTCACTTTTGACATGGAGAAGAAGGTAGCTGTATTCTGGATACAGAGGCAGAAGCAGGGTTTGATCTCTACACCTCAAAGTGGCCAAAGCCTTGGATATCAGATCAAGTACATTATCCCCATAGTCTGTTAATGGGACAGTGATAGCATCACCATTCCACAGAGCATCACTCAAATGCAGGCAGATCCATGGGTCCAGGAAAGCCTCATTTACCCCTTGTCAAAGCAGGCATTCCACTGGGCACAGTAGCAGAGCATACACTTGCTGTACCAACTACCTGATAGACGGAAACAGGAGGATTTCTTTTCTTCTCCTCCTCCTCCTTCTTCTTCTTCGTTGTCGTCCTCCTCTTCCTCCTCTTCCTCCTCTTCCTCCTCTTCCTCCTCTTCCTCCTCTTCCTCCTCTTCCTCCTCTTCCTCCTCTTCCTCCTCTTCCTCCTCTTCCTCCTCTTCCTCCTCTTCCTCCTCTTCCTCCTCTTCCTCCTCCCCCTCCCCTCTTCTTCTCCTTCTCCTCCTCCTTCTCCTTCTTTTTTCAAGATGGAGTCTTGACTGTCCTCATATTCACTCTGTAGACCAGGCTGGCCTCAAACTCACAAAGATCTGCCTTTAATCCCAAGTGCTGGGATTAAAGGTATGCACTACTATTCATGGTGAACAGGAGGATTTCTTAAGTCCAGAAGTTCAGGGCCAAACTAGACAACTATGGTAAGACTCTGCTTCAAAGTACACAAATAAATTCACAATAAAGCAATTTTTTATGCTTTTCTTTCCTAGGGGCAAGCCAAGCATGAAAAAAAAGAGCAGTTTAGCATGAGGTGAAGTGCTCTCTGTCAGCTAAATCTACTTCCTTTTCTGTGTTCAGTCAAGACTATGGGGTCTATGTGAGAGTTAGGAGCCTATCCTATTTCTCACTGTGACCTTGCCCATTTGAAATTTGCAGCACCATTTGCTTTGCGGTTTTTCTTTTGGATTTTTGGGTTGTTGGTGTGTGTTTTATATTGTTTCATTTTTAATGAAAATCAGGAAAAATGTTTATCAGACCTGTGTGCTAAAACATGAAGGCAGAGTGAAAGAGGCCTCTCCTTACAAAGCCAGAGGTGCCTCATCAGCTTAAAGCTGCAGAGCTGCTTTCCACTTGCTTCTAGACTCATACCTCTGGGGAAGTAGATGTGGTTGGCTATCTTGACTTTTGCAGTGGTTATGATAGATGATTGGGTCACTTGTGGGACACCAGCACTGCCAGCTGACTTTGGGTTTTTTCCCTGTGGCTCTCAAGGATCATAGCTGGCAATAAGGAATGACACTGTAGGTTAGAGCTGGTTATTGGCCAGTGAGCACTCTTAGCTAACAGACTCATGTTTAAGAACCTTGACTATCCTCACAACCCACAAATTTCTCCTATTTTGTGCTTCATGACCTTCCTTCCTTATTGCTTTCCGGGGGTGGGGGGAAGGCACCAGGCCCACCCTAGCCTCATCTACTGAACACAGTGGGTCTGCCTTCCCAGCCTGGTCTACTGTATTTTTCCTGCATGCCTCCTTCCTGTCAAATCCTGATTCTAAATTCAGACCCTTCTATGGCTCCATCTCTGACTAGTTCCTTTTCTCAGCAACACCCCGCTCCAAGCCACTCATTTCCTAGTGTCTTGACCATCTCTGACATCTGCCTCAACTCTCCAGACCCAGGCCCACCTTTCCAACTGATTGTTGCCTTCTCAAACTCAGTGTGTCAACAAAGTATGTTTGCTTCTCCCAAACCCACTTTTCTGCTGTGTTGTTGGATTTTCTTTTACTCTAGCCCCATGTTGAAATGCCAAAATGTTGTTGGTAGTGTTACTCTTTAGGCTTCTTTGCTCTTTTGAGGGCTTGTCACCCAGCTCCCAAATAAATGCACACACAGAAGCTTATTCTTACTTATAAATGCCCAGCCTTAGCTTGACTTGTTTCTTGTCAGCTTCTTAACTTCAAATTATCCCGACTATCTTATGCCTCTGAGCTTTTTCCTTTTCTTACTTCTATATCTTAGTCTGTGGCTGGCTGGGTACCTAGGTGACTGACCCCTGACATCCTCCTCCCTTTGTTCTCTATTCTGTCCCTCTTTTCAGTCTTTCTTCTATTTATTCTCTCTGCCTGCCATCCCTGTCTATCCTTTCTCCTGCTTTGCTATTAGCCATTCAGCGCCTTATTAGACCATCAGATGTTTTAGATAGACAAATTATCACAGCTTCACAGTTAAACAAATGCAACATAAAAGAATGCAAACAAATGTTCTACAGCAGAAACAAATGTAACACATCTTAAATTAATTTCTACAACACTGCTGCTCTCCCAACCATCCCAGCTCAGCCTCTTCCCTCTGGCCCAGGGGAGTAAACAAATCCCAATGATCTGATATAAAGCTTGCTTTAGGGACCTGGCTCAACAAGGATGCTCAACACACTGACTGTTGGTCTTTTATTGCTTGTGAGCCTCATGTTTGATCATTGTCACCTTTATTTCCACCTGCCCAGGTTCAAGTCCTGTGGGAAATTTGCCATCATTAGCACTAGCATGGTCCTTCTGCTTGCCTGCCCCTCTCCAATTGGGGAATCCCACTCTTCAAGTGTACAGGGAAGCAGCTAAGAACAGGTCAACACTGACACTGAGGCTCCCTTCCCTGCTGCTCTTTCAAGACCCTTGTAAGCCCAGACTTAGCTACTTGAACAGAGCATATCATCACAAGAGCCAAGACAGGTCCTTTGTAGTCAAAGTCCAACATCACATCCCACTTATTGGGCACTTCATAACTGCCTGGGTCCTACTGAGAAGGTCCACTGAAGTATTTGTTTTGGTAAAAAAAAAATGCTGGAAGACTTTATTGTTATCATCAAGCAATCCAAAAATGGCCTCTCTTAAGGTATAACTGATGTTTATTGTGTTGTGGATATTATTCCTGCCTTTAGTATGTGGGACATCATCATTCAACACTAACTGACTCCTGGCTAGTTTCAGGCAAATACCCCAGGCATGATGGGAGTGATGTTCTTGCCTTCCTGGAGCTCTCAACCTTTGGAGACAGCATGGTTTGGTTCTTTAGGTGCCAAATGTACCAGGCACTGTCTGGACAGACCAGTGACATAGAGCACAACTCTGCTTTAGGGTGGACCAGATGCTTTGAATGCTGAGATCTGGGTCAGTGGCTTTGACTCATTCACCATCAGAAGTGATTCCATTCATTCAGCAATAAACTGACTAATCTGGGGCTGCCCCATGTTCACTCAAATAGTGAATGTGTTTATCATCATTATGGCTTTGCCGTCCACTAAAAAATTCAAAATCAGTCTTTTCTAAAGAATTTTTAGATTTTTTTTCCTCCATTTCCCATGAAGTTACCACTGTTTCATATTTTTTTATAAATTCACAAATAATTCAGTTGCCCTTAATTAGGCACACTTTGTCCTTGTTAGTTACTGGAGCTCTGTAATTGGTTATGTTTTCCCTTTTGCTTTGGATTTTATGCCTTTAATCCCAGCACTTTAATCCCAGACAGAGGTCTCTGTGAGTTTGATGCCAGCCTCATCTAGATATCAAGTTCCAGGCCATGTAGATCTTGTCTCCAAAACAAAACAAAAGAATCACCATTATGTTTAGAAATTTATATTCCCCTTTCTCTTCAGAATCAGGTTCTAATTGTCCACTTTTAGTTTAATAATCTCACTGTCACATCTTTTGTTATAAGCTTCTACTAAACCAGTTTTGATAAGAGGAAGAGACTAAATGAAGTCTTTTTAAAAAGACTCCAAGTAGTCTTTCAAAATAGGTTATTCAGCACTTAAATTATCCTCTTCCAAAGATTACTTTAACTCATGGCCATGAGCAGGCTTGTGCCCTTCCATGGTGTTGTCTTAGACATGAATTTTGTAAATTGAGGGGGATAGCTCTTGTTGCCTATGTTGGATTTTCCCTAAATGCCCTTAGGCAGACTATAGATAAATCAATGCACCTCACCAAGCTACATTTATGGTTAAGCAATAATTATAATGTGCCCAGATGGAGGCCTCAAATGTTTGCCTCAAGCAAGATGTGAGTCCCCTTTAATATTCTCCTGGTCATGCTCCTGCCCTATTTCTGGTTCCCACTACTGGGTAGTAATCTAAAGACATTAATGTAGAAACAGCCTGGAACACCCATCCAATTTTAGAAGACTCCCCCGGCAAGCATTAAATCCTCAGCCTCCACACCCTACCCCCAATGCCTTGGTGATTTGCTGAGAGCAACTTTCATTCCTACCAGCTGATTGTGTTCAGCAAATGTTTGTAAATGTCGGTGGCCGTGTCTCCTCCACACTACAGTGAGCTTCCGCCCCCTGAAACTGTGTTTTTGGAGTCTTTTGTGTCTCCTAATGGTGCCTGGAACATTTTGCACATGATAAGGAACTCAAATAAAATGAACAATAAGCACCCCAACCAGCCCGAGCTTTTTACAAGGCTCTCAATGAAAACCCTGAACCACATTGATGTCTGATAAAGGCAAACATCTGGAGATGCCAGTGGCAGATGCTCAATTATGCTGAGCCTGACACATGGCCGGGAGTTATTTGGAACTCCATAGCATTGCTCAGCTTTGCCTGCTGCTGATGCTGTTGTGGTTGCTGCTACTGCTGCTACAAGCAAGTTGCCTCCCCTTCCTAAGGCAAAATCCTGACCTAGAGAGTACTGGGAACAACTATCTACCCACCTGCCTCCCAAATGACCATAAGCCTCATATCTGAGGATGAAGAAGGCTAGCTAAGCTTACTTTTTCCTTTACTTTTCCATTTCAAACAAATATCATACTTTCTATAATAATGTATTAATTATTCCACAGACACCATCAAATGCATCAATTGATAACTAAATATTCAGGAGGTTGACATGGATATTGTTTCAAGTAGCTCTGTGATTTATTATCTAATTTAGATGAATGGCAAATAGTGATATCATAATAGCCTCTTTTTATTCTGGTTTATGCCTCATTATCTCTGGGTATAGAATAAGAAATGAATCATTAAACAGGTCCCATGGGAAGACTGTTAAGAGCATAGGCTCTTAGTGTCAGACCCTTGAGGGTTCAAGCCCATGACAAAATCTGCCAATACTAAGAGATCAGGGAATGAGAAAGGGTGAAAAGGGTAAGTATGATAGAAGTACCTTGTGGTCATGTGTGAATTATCATAACAAACCCCTTAATTTTGTACCAATAATATAAAAATTTTAAAGGGGTAGGCATGGAGATATGTCAGAAGTTAAGGACACTGGCTGCTTATCTAGAGGATCCAGGTTCAATTCCCAACACCCACATGATGGCTCATGACTGTCTATAACTCCAGTCCTAGGGGATCAGATGCCCTCTTCTAGCTTCTGCAGGCACTGCACACATATGGTACATAGACATACATCCAAGTAAACACCCAAAAACATACAAATAAAAATGAAAAAAAGAAGACATTTCTGTTTGGTTGGGTTTTTTGAATCATGGTTACTCTGTGCAGCCCTGGCTACCCTGGAGCTTGCTCAGAAGACCAGGCTGGGCTCAAACTCAGAAATCCACTGCCTCTGCCTCTCGAATGCTGAGATTAAAGACTTATGCCACTGGGATGGAGAGATGGCTCAGAGGTTAAGAGTACTTGACTGCTCTTCAAGAGGTCCTGAGTTCAATTCCCAGCAACCATCAATTCACAACCATCTATAATTGGATCTGGTGCCCTCTTCTGGCCTCCAGGTATACATGCAGACAGCACTCACACATAATAATCTTTAAAAAAAAAAAAAAAAGACTTGTGTCTTCATCCAGTTTAGGAAAACAGTATTAAAGGGCTTTTTAGACAGTGACAATGTTGAGGATTAGCTTGACACTGTCCGGCATGAACAGTGTGTTTCACCTGTGTAAGTTGTTACTCCAGGGGCCAGACCCTGCTGAGTGAGGAATATGTGCCCCTATCACTCTCCAAACTGCACTCTGTGGTGAGGATGGTAATGAAGCAAGGGTTTTACTGCCACTGAACCCTTTCTTCAGAGTGTTCATGTATGTAAGAATAAGGGCTGGCTGAGATGAGGCAGGAAAGGAAACTGCTATTTCTCAGGTCAGATCTGACCTGCAACCTGCAGTCAAAAATTTGTGCTGTGCCTACTCCAAGCTAGGCTGATGTTTCACATCCAGCAGTGAAAGGACAGCACCTGTGGTGTGCCATCCTGTAACTCAGTTGGCATCTCTCCAGGGCCCATGACATGACAACTTTCACTTCTGACAGAGAAAAGAACTTTTGGGCCACAAATTTCATCCAAGGAAGCCACCATTTTCATGTGAGCTTGGTGAGTTCGTGGCCACCTCCCAGCCATTTTTTTCTGTGCATCTCTCTTAAGGAGGCCAGCAGAGCCAGGTGAGCTGAGTTATCCAGGTAGATGAGAAGATACAAGATAGCCACAAATCCCAAGGCTGTGATCTCAAGGTCTCTTCAAAACAACTGCTTGGAAAAGAAACTCTGTCCGTACTTAAGTGTAGGCCTCTATTAGCAGATCCCAGAAAGCAAATTCTATAAGCCATACAGTCTCAAAGTTAATCTAGTCAACAGCAGAAGAAATTCCCATTAGGGATTTAGCAAATGGGTAAGAACCTGATTCTTTCCCAGCATGACCCATGGGACCTGGCAAGTCTGAACACCCTATAACTGAGGTTTCAGAAAGTAAACTTGGGTCAGCTAGTTTCCAAGAGGTCCTTCACAGTGTTCTAAGTCACTACAGTAGGTTAGTTAGGCCCTAATACCTTTTCCTTTTTGGTTTGAGTAGAAGCCTTTGTGATAACCTACTCCCAGAAATGGCATTGCTGGCCATCATCTTGCCCCCATGTTTGGTACTGAGCTGGGCTACAAATAGTAGCATTGAAGCAGTGGGAGTTCTTAACTCAGTGGTAGGTAGACTTAGGCACAGAAGGACCTCAAACATGTCCTTTCAGCCAGCCCTGCTTCTAAAGTTTGCTTGCCAGAAACTTCTTGAACCCCAACTCCTAAACACTGACTTTTGCAATTGCTAAGATGCAGCCCACAGGAGTTCCAGGAGAAAAGAACAAAGCCAGAGTTAATTCTGCCCAGACCCCGTCTACACTGCAGCTTTGCCAGAACCTGGTTCCCTGCAAAACACAGTGTCATGGGCTTTGTGACAACTTTTCTCAATAGCCTTGGTCCCTGTGACTCCTGTGTATGTGGTCATCCTCTAGTCCCAGGTGCTGAGTAAGTGCTGTCACGTGATAATGGAGATCTGCTCCCTTCTGTCACAAGAGATCCATCAGAATGATCTTCAGGGACCTGGTTTGGAAATGATTCAGAGGCAAATCATTGTGCAAACAATCAAACCTCAGCAAATCCATCCTAATTCACTTCATTTAAAACTTTTGTTTTCCATAAAGGATTAGACTAAGAAAGAATTTAATCACATCAAATCCACTTCCAAAATAGTTACAGATCCCATGATCAAGAAGAGTGATTAAAAAAAAAAAAAAAAAAAAAAGACTAAAAACTCCCAGATACTGAGACTCCTGTTAGGTGCATAGATACTGAGAATAGTCTGCTTCTGGAGCTGGGAGATGTTCATCAGCAATGTCATGCACAAATGAAGAAGGAGATAGAGGTTGAGACCAGGGAAGCCATTGCTCTTCGTCAGGGATAAGTTCTGACCTGCAATTAATCTGTATTTTGTGCTCTGAGCCAGGCAAAGTTCTGGGAGTGATGTATCCAGCAACTGACAAAACAGACAAGGCCTTGCTTTACATTCCAAGTAAAAAAGATGTAGAATGTGTTAAGTGGTGATGTTGGGAAAGAAAAATGAAGCAGGGAAGGGGTCAGAGGGTAACCTAAGGGTCATTGGGTATACAGGTTAAGGGTCATTGGGTGTACAGGAGGGTCCAGGGAAGGCTGGATATTCGATCTAAATAACCTAAGGGAGTAAGTTGGGCTGAGGGAAGACTATCAAGGGGCCACAGGAAGAATGCTTGTCACTCCAAGGTCTTTTGGAAGGTCTGAGATTGGGGACCTCCCCTCCCTCCCCCGTAGTGAAGTAAGTTCCCAGACAGCAGGGCTTCTGGCAGTGGGGTGAGGTAGGAATGGACCAGGCAAGGAAGGAGTGAATTGCATAGATAGCCAAGGGTAGAATATTACAATAAAAGTAAGGCACTGGGGCCGAAGAGGGTCTAGGGTTCTGTGTATTGCACCCTGACACAGCATCTGCAAATTCACTGTATAAGCTCAGGAGACAGACTAGCTCATCATCATTACAGGAACCCTGCCCCTTCAGCAAGTCAGAAGAGCACATCTCGGTCCCCTTTTCAGGATCTTCCTGGAAGCATCCTCACTCAAGCATACTCCTTCCCAAGGGAACAACATTACACTTGGGGGCTACCCTCCTGACTAAAATACAGCATCCAATCAAGAAAAGCTCTGATCAGATGACCCTCAGATACTCAATCCCTGCATCTACCATGCTGTGGAACCCATGAAACCACTGACTCCCCACTCCTTCCATCACCAGAGTAAATGAATCCTCTGGTTCTAATGGGTCTATTTGGTAGGACTCCTCCAGCTTGTTCCCATGTGAAAATCCAAGCTGTGTAATGATTCTGATCTGGCACTTGTCCCTTGATTATGCCCAATGAACATTCCACAGAACCATTCCCGGGTAGGGTAAGTAGACCTTAGCACTTAAAAGCAGTCCCAGGATATCATGTACTACCCACCCATTTTACAGGACAGAAAGCATAAATCGTGAAATGGTGGGATGTTGGGCATTCAGGGTTTAACAGTGGAGCAGAGCCACTAAAAGCATGATGGAACTGGGAATTTGTTGTAGAAATTAGACCTTATCAATCATGTGAGTCACTGAGACAACATATCTGAAAGGGAGACATGGTACATTAGAAGAGATTAATATCCAACCCTATGGGGTGAAGGAGAGTCCCAGCCTGCAGGCAGGTCTAGAAGATACATGTCCTGGGGAGGAGTCCATGAAACCTTGTTGTCTATCTGTGAATTAGGAAGGAAGTGTCTGGTGTGGGCCCAGGCTTGCTGTGGTCAGCTGGGACAGCAATCTGGAAGGAGAGCAGGGATAAATTGGAACTTCCCATGTCCTAGCCCTTTGGTGTGTTTGCCTTGCTGAAATGCTAAAGGTCTTTGGGGAACAATTATATGGTTCTAGATAATCTAAAAAACTATCTGGCTCAGCAACTTTGCCCACTCCCAGGCAGTGACAAGACTTCACCTTCTGGCATTTTCCTCCAGATACATCAGGAGAATGGACAGACCGAACAGGGGTTGGGAATATGAAACCATGAGTCCTGTAAGCTACTCAGCCTGTTCTATAACAGGTCTATTCTCACCCCTTCTCAACCTTGTCCCATACCCTGCCTGTCCCCTGGGCCACTCCCTAGCATACTCCCTGTAGCATCTCCTTTATCCTGTGATCTCTGCTGTATCCTATACTCTGGTCAACTTCTATTCCACTGACCAATTCAGTCTCCAAGATCCAACTCTGTGTGCCTGCCTCTCTGTTGGAAGTTGCCACTGATGTTCAATACAAAACCAAAGGCATTAACATGAAACCACCATTGATGACTGGCTGCTGTATAAACCCTATTTAAACATGCCAAGAGTAAATAAGTCAGAAACAGACTGAAGAGACCCTTCACCCCTCAGCAGTAACTACCTCTACCAACCAATATGATATCTCAAGTGGACTGGTCAGAAAACAGGTCATATCCAGAGAAACTGTGAAAGTACCCAGAGTCTGAAGTGTGACAATTCAGAATTCCAGTCTCAGTTCTGACACCTACTGATCTGAGTGCTCCATCCAAAACTGAGCTTCTGTGTCACTGTCCATGTGATACAGGAAGATTGCAAGGATCACAGCTCCTGTATCTTTAGTACCCAGCACTGTCAATAGCACAGAGTGGGCCCAGTGAATATAACCAATGGGACACAGAAGAGGTGAGCAGCACTAGACAAAGCCCTAAGGCAGGCCTCTCCAACCTGCCTCTCTGTTCTGCCTATCCTAGAATCCTCTTTGTAAGGATTAAGGCGTTATGCTGACCCCACCCCCCTGACAACTGGCATTCAGGCAGATACTTAGCTCAAAGGACTCTGTGTTGCAGTTATGTGGCTGTGTAAGTACTCTGTATGCATGCACAAGCTTTACCTTTTAAGCAAGTGGTCCCCTCACCTGTTTACCCTTTCTTTCCCCTTCCCCTTCCATCTCTGTTCCCAATTGGCCAACACCTTCCCCTCCCTTTGTTCTCTTCCCCCAATAAACTCCACATGGGTTTTGTTGAGTTTTGTACTTCGTGTTTCATCATCCAAAGCTGCAGCAAAACAACTCTCTTCCCTATCCCCTTCCACACTAATCTCAGTAGCTTCCTTAGACCCAGAGATGGAATACTTCTCTGACCTTCTGTCTTTATACAGCTGCCACCTGTGATGGCAGTCAGGGCTGGACTATTTCTAAGGCTCGGCTATGGATCCTATTTGTCCATATACTTGGCATTACTATGAAGGCAGGGGACTGGAAAGTAGGCACAAAATTTCATTCCAGTGCAAGAGATTCACAGGGATGGAGATATGGTTCAGTCAATAAAGTGCTTGCTTTTGCAAGTATGAGGACCTGAGTTCAGAACCCACCTAAAAAGTGTAATAGCACACATTTGTAATCTCATGATCCTCGTGCCTCTGCCTCCTTCAGCAAATCCTACCGGCAGACATCTGTAATCTCAATGCTGAGGAAGAAATAACTGGATCCCTGATGCCAGCCACCCTAGCCAAATCAGTGAGCTTCAGGCTTGGTGAGAGACCATGTCTTAAAAATAAAGTGTAAGGCAAAAGAGAAAGACACCCAACATCAACCTATAGCCTCCAATTGCACTCAAATACACACATATACATATGCCCACCCACATTTTTTTAAAAGTAGCAAATCCAGCCACAACCATCCAATAATCTGATTATCAATTGGCTTCTGTGACACCTCTATCCCACAACAAGTTAGAATACTTTCCCATTTAGAGCTGGCCAGTTTTCTATGTACTCGTGCTCATTTATAGTCTTGCTCATTTATAGTCCTTACATACACTGGACGGACTGGAACGGCCAACCCCATACACTGGCTGATCTTTTAGGTTTGGGTTTTGGGGAGTTGGTTTCAGTTTTGTGAGGGTTATTTGGGCTTTAGTGTTTTGAGGCAAGGTCTCACTCTGAAGCCCAGGCTGCTGAAACTCACTATGTAGCCCAGGGTGGCCTTGAACTCAACTGTGTTTCTCCTGCCTCAGACTCCTGAGTACTGAGATTATAGGTGTGAGCCACCATGCCCATATAGGTTCAGTTTTAAGCAGAGCATCAAATTCAGGCACCTAAATATCTTTGTCATGGTTTGTGGAAGATGACCATGGCAGAATGAAGCTACATGGCTATCTAAAAGATGCTCCCACCTGAGGCTAGGACCTATGGATTCATGTACCTGTGGGATATGGTACTGAAAAAAATCCTCATTTCCACTCAAGTTTTTAGAAAACTGTCAGGAAATGCAAACTTAGTCTTCTTGTCTGAGTCCAACCCTATACCCACAGCTGTCTAGCCACAGAACAGCTTCTGTACCTTGATAAATGTTACTTAGAGCCACCATATTGAATTAGGAACCCATTATATCTGATTTACCCTGTAACAAGGTTAGCTCCATTTCCTGGGATGTAGCAGAAAGGCCTAATGGTCACCAAGCTCATCCATAATCATCTTTTAAATTACAATCCAAATCGGTCATGCTGACAAGGGCCTTCACCCAAAGGGGACAACCCAAGAGGGCTGTCAGGGCTTGGCAAGAGGCACCATAGTTGTTGGCACCTCATTAGAGCTTTTGATCCTTACCCAGGATTCCGTCTCTCTTGATGCACATATGTAAGGGTGGCCCCATTCTAGAGACTGTCAGAAGCAGGAACTAGAACCAGGAAAGTCTGTGGCAGAGTGGGTTAAAAAAAAACAAAAACAAAAACAAACCAAAAGAAAAAAAGAAAAACAGCTCTGGTTTAGGAGTCAGATAGATTCAGGTTCAAATCCCAGATCCTCCACTATGATCTTGAATATCATGTTTGATAGCTCTGGCATCTCAGGTTCTTCATCTACAAAATGATAGTTAGTAGCTGCCCTGCTGTGGTGTTGATGGAGATGTTGGTGACCTTCACACTAATGCCCAAAGAGCGGGAGACTAGGATAGGAGGAGCTGGGTGCAGGCTGATTTGTCATTATCCCTGAGATGATATAGGTAGGGCTTCAGATTCACTCTGATGTCACTGATGTGCTATATTGTAACAAGGAGCTCCTGCTCGGGTGTGGGTATAACAGAAGTAATGTCAGTACCTAACTATTGGCCAAGTCTTCTGATCAGTGAGGACAGGAAAGCCTGGCAGTCATGGCAAGAAGTAGCTAATTGGCTCTAAATCATCCAGGGAGAATGGCCAGTCAGGAGAAGGACCTCTATGCACCCACCCTACATTACATGTACTGCCTCTGAAGGGGAGGAACTGAAAGGCCTTTCTCTTTTTTTAAAGATTTATTTATTCATGTACTTTGTGTTTATAAGTGGTCTGTCTTCATGCACACCAGAAGGAACCTGATTCCATTACAGATGGTTGTAAGCCATCATGTGATTACTGGGAACTGAACTCAGGGCCTCTGGAAGAGCAGTCAAGTGCTCTTAAAGGCTGAGCTATCTCTCCAGCCCCTGAAAGGTCTTTCTAAGCAGGTATCCATGTGATGAGGTAGATATACTTTTCTTGGTTTCAGGAGCCAGGAAGGAATGCCTCCAGTTCCTACTCACTTCCATCCCAGGCAGCAGATGTGTTGCAGGGTGTGCATAACAAGCAATGTTATTCATTTACATCTTCAGCTTCTGGGCCCTGTGCCTTCATTTACAAACAGAGCAAAGTGATGACTGCTGAAAAGATGTGCAATTAGGCAGAAAGGCAATGGAAGTCAAATGGTGGTTCCTTCTGCCTCTCCTACCCCAACTTCTAGTCTGAAGCTAGATGAAGGGTCAGGCAATATGAGAGGCTAGACATCATCATTTGGGGAGGCAGAGCCTCATGCTTCAGCTTGTCAGGCCTGATTTTGAACCCTGAAGTGATCCTCCCATGCTTTTACCTAAGGGACACATCTCTGGCTTCAGCATTTGAATCCAAATCTAAAAACCCAGAGAAGCAGGCAAAAGTTTGGCCAGAGGAGGCCTAGGATCTGCTCTCTTTGTCCAGAACTAACAACTACAGACTCAGTATTTTCAAACATGTGAAACAACAACAGAGAGACTGTTTACCAATATTTTAAAAAAAGAAATGTAATTAGAGTTTGGTGAATCCCCAGTGTTTCTGACCACAGATGTCAAAGGCTTCCTTGACTTGAAGGGACAAAATGAAAAGCAACCACAGAGACCATTGCCATGGTGTGCTCTGCCACAAATCCCACTTGACAGGCACTCCCCACCGAGGCTCATAAAAGATTCTGTGGCTAATGGAATGGCATTTCACATATGGCTATGCCTTTTTATTCCTAGGCAGTTTTCTTTCCCAATTTGGGAATATGGGGATTCTATTTTAAGGATGATAATTACTGTTCAATTTTAATGTAGTTAACATGAACAAAAACACATCTTTGAACTGAAGAAAAGAAACAAAAGCAATTTGTGAGGTAATTTTGTGTTCACTTCCCTCAAGATGGCCTGAGAACACAGGTCTGGTGCATTTATTTCTGGTCAAGAAAGAGCCAGTGTTTTGGGTGGTTTCTGGAGAGGGGCGCAAGGCCTAGCCACAACTGCCTCAGAGATGCCAGCGCAGGCCACCTCAGGCCAGGCCTCCTCCCTCCTCTAAGCTCAAAGAGGTAGTGTGGGGAGGCAAAAATAGAGTAAAGGATTCAGCCACAGCTTTGACACATGGTTCTCTCATCCCAAGGATTGCCACACAAGGCCCTTCTTTTCAGCTATTCTAAGTAGAAAAGAAAGAAAGAAAAAAAAGGAACTAAATAAGAACAGTGCTACATTTCAGCCACCTTTCCTTGAGATCTTTCCCCTTTCTCAATGCTCTTTTTGGCTCTTCTTTCCACACTAAACCAAAAATGGATGAGCCCCAATATTCTGTTTTCGACTCTCCCCCCCCCTTTTTTTTACTAGGTGGACTTGAGAATAAGTATCCATATCAACAGCTTTAGCAGATAACTAAGTGATCACAGTCCTGACACTGTCCAGCACAGCACCATTGTACGATCTCCTTCCTCAACAAGTACCTCACATCCCAGAACCAGATGGTACACCTCCCTGTGGAGAGGCATGCTTGAGGTCCAAGCATTACTCTCTGCAGTCGTTATCCCTACAGCCTTACCTGTATGCAGGTCGATGGGATTATTTGACCTAGGAATATGGGCCCAGCTCTAACACAGCCTACCCTTAAATAGGGCCTCTCCTCAAGAGAGTGATGGGCTGAAATTTAAGTGAGTATACACTAGCTAGACAAGGTATCAATTCCAAGCTGAAGAAGGGACTTTGGGAAAACACAGATGGCTCTGAGAACAAGGAGAGGATAATAAGATTAGCAAACAAACCAGGAGAGGCAAGAGGGCAGAGGGCATGGATCCTGCCTGAGGCCATGAGAGTGGTTCTTTTGGGTCTGTGCTCAGCAGTGTATGGAAAAGTCACACTGACTTGTGTATGCAGAAATGGGGCTCAGGAGGCAAGGCTGACAGACCTGATAAGTGATGTGGGGCTTGGCCAGGTATCCCTTCCTGTCCCACAGTCTATAGCAACAGCTCTACCATTTATACATTCTGAGGTACCCCCTCTAGCTCTTTGGTTACACACCTAAGACAGGAGATGACAGATCTGTTCACACTCAAGTACTAACAACAAATCATGGCAGCATCTACCTCATATCTCTCTTAGATGGAACAGAGTGGCAAATTTTTCCCACTGTTCTGGGATGTTTCTCTCTTGCCTGTGATCATTGTATATTTGTTAACCATTCAGAGTCATCAGAATAGGGCCTCAGAGAAGTTTTACCAATAGAATCTAGGCCATACTAATAGCTATATTACTTTGGACAAGCCACTCAAATTTCTACCCCACTCTGACTCTCAATTTTCCTCTCTGAGGATAGGGACAAACTCCCAAACCATTTCAGGTTCCAAAGCAAGAAAATAAACATGCAATGTTCTTAGCACAAGGCCTAGCACATGGCAAGTACCCCCAAAATATTCTTGATGATGATGATGGTAGTGATCCCAGCAGGCTGCCAGTGCCAATACCACCTACATGAGTTCACACAAGACCTCTAGCCTTCAAGGCTCCACTTTTCCAAGTCTTCCTTGATGATAAGCAGCCTAATTGATGCATTAGTTCAAACAGTAAGGAGCAGTCACTCATGGTTCCCACTATGCTCCTGGTATATAAAAAGAGAATTGAACCTTTTGGTGACTGACATGCTAGCCTAGCTAGAAATCATTTTATTTCTTCCATTAAGGTTCCCCCAAGTGTTTCTCAGGGACTGAGCCCTGCTGGGTTTGGTACTCATGCTCTTGGCTCTCATAAAAAGCTTGGGCAAAGAGCTAGAGAGATGGCTCAGTGGTTAAGAGCACTTGCTGCTCATATAGAGGACCCAGATGTTCATTCCCCAGCATCCACATGGCAGTTCACAACCATCTGTAACTCCAGCTTCAGGGGATCCAGTGCACTCTTCTGGCTGGCTTCTGTGAGCAGCTGGTACATACATGGTGCATAGACACACTTCAGGCAAACATTCATACCCATAAACTAAAGCTTTAAAAAAAAAATAACCACAAAGCTTAGAGATGCCAGTCTAAGGAGGGATTGACAGCCTCAGATTTCAGCTTTGGAGGATAGGGCTGCAGAGAGCACTGCTGGTGGGCTGTGAAGCATTCAATAATTAGTATTTCTGCATGATATTTGTCTCTCAAATATGCTCGGTTTATTCCTTACAATACCATGCTATTATAAGGTTACGGTAATCTCATGTAAATAGGCATCTTCCTCTTTGGGAACTGTTGGTGGAACAGAAACTGCTGGAGGGTTCCACTAGGGAATGCTCTGCAGTGAGAATGCTTCAGGAGGTTGCAAGCGCTACCTACATCTGCCATGAACTCCTTCAGCTATGGCAGGCTGGGAGGATGGGATTGTTGTTGTGGAGGATGTCAGCCTGCAGCTAGCATGTAGCAAGCATGTGTGAACTAGCGTCAGTGCTGGAAACCAGAACCACACAGCAGCCAGTCTCAAAGTCCCTTTGCTGATGTGTATCAGTGCAGAGTCTTGAGATGTGTCTAGGGAGCACAGTAGTACGATCCTAAGGGTCATATCCAAAGTTCCAGGGTTTTTTATTCCACTGTGCATTAGTTTTACACTATCAGGGTTCATGGCTTAGGGCTAGTTCACTAACACAGCCTTGTCACCTCCAGGTTGGTTCATTACCATATCAAAGCCTGCCTTAGGCTTGGCTCATAGATGAGCTACCTTGTGTCTGGCTCCTATCTTGTAGTCATTACATTCTTCCATGTCACACAAAAGGGTTTTCAAGTTATACAAAATGGTTTCACTTATGTTCCTAACAGGTGCCAAGCAGACAACCCATCAAAGGTGTTCCAGACGCAAGGGACAGCATAGATACAGACATGGAGTCATGAAGAGCATGGTGTTTCTAGGAAAGAGGAGGGCTAGAGGTTGGGTCCACACAATGAGTCAGTGGAAGGAAAGAAGGGGTAAAAATGATACTAGAAAGGGCATGGCCTGATCACCAGGAGGCCAAGTGGAGGAGTTATCCTGTGGGTAGTGGGAGATCTGAAGAGGCTGATCAAGGGCAGAAGAACAACCCCCCCCACACACACACACACCTCCATCATGTGAGGATCATGAGTTTAGATGTGGGGTGATGGCAGGGGCCAGTTTTGGGTTCAGTAGTGGTATACCAGCATGTGTACAAACAAGAATGGGGGCTAAGAGGAAGTGACAGTTAAGGAGGAGTGGCGAGTAGGACTGAAAATGGACTCTGCAGCTAACAGTGATTGGCCTTGACTCTAGACAGGATAGGTTAAAGGGAGGTAGGGGCCCAAGGTACAGTCAACTTCTGCTGAGGAAGATGGACAGTCAACCTAGGGTGGGCACCGTTAGAGAGACAGTAGCATTCCACTCTTGCCTTCTCTCAGTGTTCCCTACACATGTCTCTTTCTGTGTCTCCTTAACTGCCACAGTAGGAAACCAAATACTTGCCACCCCTGTGCTGGGCAAGTGTTGCATCCCTGAGCTACATGTTCAGACACCTCAAACAAAATACCTTTTTAATTTTTTTCAAGACAGGGTTTCTCTGTGTAGCCATTGCTGTCCTGGAACTCACTTTGTAGACCAGGCTGGCCTCAGAGGTTCACCTGCCTTTGTCTACTGAGTGCTAGGATTAAAGGTATGCACCATCACCACTCTTCACAAAATACTTGTTAATTTCTTAATACAGCTTCTAATTTTTAATCTAAAAAAATCAGTTAGGTGAGATATTTTCTTAAACAGAAATGACAAAGTTACCTGTACATGCTCTCTCCTGTATATGAATCTCTAGACTTTTGTTTCCCCTGTGTTGAAGAAAAAAAAAAAAAGACAACAATTAAAAGATATCAGTGTGATAGCTATTAGTTCAGGGAACCAGGTCTAAGCTCACCTGTCCTGACTGGCTTGCCACTCAGGGACTTAGGCTAGACAATGACATGTCAGCTCTTCACCTTCAGGACTGAGCTCTTCCCTCAGAGCTGGAGGACATGTTCTAATCCCTGGGATGATGACATTTTGATAAGGTTTTAAAAAAACGATTTCACTTTGCAAGACAAACAGCTAATAAAATAGGTTCTTTTTTGGTAACCACCCATACAGCAATCAATCTGTCACTCTAAAACCTGGCTCCCAAGAAGTGTGAAATGAGGCCACTTTGGAGTTCTTTGGGAGCAGAGGACCAGAGAAACCTTCCTCTCTACCAGATTGCATTTGCCTTCCAAACAGGAAGATCTCAGATTCAGAAAATAGGAAACACAGCTAATGAGTTGCTCACTCAATACTTTGGGAGGATGAGGTATGTAAAGGAGGCAGCGGGAAGCAGTACTGTCTACATTCAGCCTGACAACACTATCACTGTGTCTCTCACCCTTTTCAATTCCATCCCTATTACAACAACAAAAAAGCATTTCCCTCTCAGGGCTGATGGAGTGAGTCGTACCCTGGTGGCCTCTTCTGTGTTACAGCCATTCAAGCAAGAACTTAAAACAAAGGGTCATTTCAAAACCACCAGCAAAAGATCAATAGGACAAGCCTTAGTCATACAACATATCACCCCTGTGTCCACCTGATGGCCCCTAACTCCCTCATTCTCTCTGTTTCTAACTCTGCCTGGATGTCTCTAGGGTGTCCTCTCTTTATTGAGAGACTGGGAAAGGGAATGTAGATGAAATGAAAGGGGGGGGGAAGAAAAAGTGTCATTTTGCATACAGAGCATAGCTGAAATCCTTTCCATTCTCTTTAGGAACAAGACAGAGCAAATGAATTATTTAGTCAGAAATGCCCCCCAAAGCAGCCCTAACTGAAGACTCTCTGGATGTTATTCCCCTAAACTTGGAAGAAAAAAAAATGACTACAAATGCTAACTAATAAGCAGCAGCATCCATACACACACTATAGGCTCTCAATAAACCTCAATGAATTTAGCTCTTAAGTGATAGAATCTGAGCTGGGCATGGTGCTTTACAGCTATAATCTCAGCACTTGGGAGGCTGGGGCAGGAAGATTGCCTTAAATTCAAGGCCAACCTGAGCTAAAGAGTGAGACAGTCTCAAAAAACAAACCACCAAATAACTAAAACAATGGACTCTGAAAGGTCTAAGGAACAAATAGAAAGAACTTGGTAATAACTTAAAAAGTCCCAGATGAATGAACCCTTTTTCAAAAAAAAAAAAAAAAAAACTACAAAGAGGACTAGATCAGAATAGATAATGGCCGTAATTCCAACTTGAAAACAAAAGAATTGAGAAACACCTGGAAGGATTAATTGACAAAAAATTGAAACAATAGAACGAAGGAGTCAATGGTGCTAGGGATGAAGTCAGACATCAAACCAAAAATGTAGAAAAGAAACAGGAGCAAATAACTGATTTGGAAAAGGGGAGGTGGCACCACAGCTGTAAAATGAGCATGGAGGGAGGTGATGGGATGCAGCCTTCAAGGAGGGGGAGAGAAAGGGAGAGGGAAGTAACCTATATACCTCCACCCTTGAGCTAAAGAACATACATGGTGCCTTTCAAGTTTAACTCAGAGAAGAACTGAGCATTTGCTAGGTAAAATCGTGAATTGTAAATTATCCACTAAGTTGAAATGAAAGGAAGATATGTTTTTTTGAAACTGGGTAAGAATGACAAAAGAGTTGACATCACAGATATTAAGACACAGTGAGCTCAGGGGAAAAGGTGATTCTATCCAAACGTGGGATTTAACTCAGTTATGATCCTAAACAAGATCAGATCTGTAAAGTAGGAAGAAAATAGTCATGTAGAGGGACTGGGATGAATTAATACACAGTTAAACTTTTTAAAAGCCAAAGTGGATGTCTGTTTTTTTTATAAAGGTGGAAAAGACAAAAGCTATCTTATATAACAAGAATTAGAATTAGAATGAAACAACTGAAGAAGAAAGAATAAATGATCTGACAAAATGTTATCACTCCAAAGACTTCATCTACACTCTAAAAATCTTAATTTCTGTTCAGCCCAGACCTCAGCTCTGAGTCTTATTTACACCTGGCACATACAGAAATGCTACACAATGCTCACCCAGCCCCTGGGTGGTGAGTGAATGCAACATCAGTAGTTGCCAGGAAACCTCAGAATGTCCTCCTAGCTACCTAGCTAGCTACACCTTAATCTTACCCATCAGTATCAGTCTGCTTCTCCTGCCATGAAGGTGCAACAGATTGGTTGGCTTAAACAAATTGTATTTATTTTCTCATAGTCCTGACATGAAGGTCTGCCTGATTCCAGTGAGGACTCCCTTCCTGGTTTATAGACAGCCACCTTCTCAGTGAGTCTCCACAAGCCTTGACTGGGTGTGAATATTCTGCAGTATCTCTCTCTTCTTAAAGAAACACTAATCTTATCTGATCAGGGCCCTACCCTTATGATCTCATTTAACTGTAATTACTTCCTTACAAGCCCTATCTTCAATTACAGTCACACTGGAGACCTAGGACTTCAACTATGAGCTTGTGGAAAGGGACAAATTCGGTCCATGACATCATTCTACTCTCTTAGAAGACACACACACACACACACACACACACACACACACACACACACACACACACACACACACGAGACCATTCTTTGTTCTGTTGTCTCCATTGGCCTTCCTGCTCATTGCCCTTCCTGGTCACCCCCACCCCTCACAGAATTATCTTTTCAAAGTAGACAACAGATCATTGGAGATCTGTTAAGCATTTCTACTATCATATTATCTTTACATTCTCCCAACAACCCTGCAAAGTGATAGAAAGCCAAGGATGGCTCAGAGAGGCTCAATGACGGCCTAGTTACTCAGCATTTCTCCTATCATATCATCTCTACATTCTCCCAACAACCCTGCAACAAACTGAGCTCTAAAATTTATGTTCATCCCATGAGTACAGCCCAGGCACCTTTTCGGGTTCTAGACCCAAATACCCAGGACAATTAATGATAGGCAGATGAGTTTGTATGTAATGTAACCTCAGCTTCTCCATCAGTATTTATGGCAAAGCTGATTAATTTTCTGATTCTATCAAGAAACCCAGGACCTCTGAGTTGTTACTTCTTTGCAAATGATGAGTAAATATTTCTAACTCAAACTGAAAATCTTTATTTTTCTTGTTAAGAAAGTTTTTTATATGTGACTCCAATTATGCATTAACAAATGTACTTGTACTTTTAATGGTAGAAATTTTACCAGCATAAAATGACAAATGAGCTACTGCTTCATCTTAATTTCCTGATAGCTGATGGTGTAGCTTCCATTCACTGAAGCAGGGGTACTGCCTCAACTCACCAGAAGGGCAAATTGAACCAACCAAGTGAAGAACTCAGTTCCACAGAATCCTTTAGACACTGCTGGGCTGGAAGGGGTGTTCCTCGTCAGCATTGTCCTAGCAGTTGCTCTGGGCATTTCTGAACACTTGGCACTCACAGTCTCAGTCAGTGTGCTTGCCTTTCTCCTCGCCTTGGTATTGAAGGCATTATTCAGGCATGAAATCAGAGAAATCTTTGTTTCAAAAAAGTACAAACTGAGACTTGAAGAGGTACCCCGCCTAAGTAGCTGGTGGTTCTGAGGAACAGTCCATTCAATTCAGGTTGGTTCCATTATCTAGGCGAGGCAGAGACATTCAGCAACCTGACTACACTTAGAGAATCGAGGGACTGTAGTCTCACTTAGAACTTCACATCCATCAAGGGTCACCCCAGGTGCTGGTCTGTGGTCTAATGGGCTGTGGGCTCCTGGCCACCTGGTGGACAGGCAGACAGGCAGGCAGGCAGGCAGGCATGTGTCTAAACCACTGCTGGCTCCTCAGACACTGCTTTGCTATGCTGAGTAAATGGCCCACTTTCCATGCCCACCCCACAGGCCTGCCCTGCCCCATTCCCGCTGCCTATTTAAGCTGGAAGCCCTGACTCCAGCCAGACACAGCCAGCTTCCAGAACCAGGAGAGTAATGCAGCCTGCTCTACTCACCCAGGGATGAAAGGCCCTTCTGTTTCACCATTTCCAACTGATGCCATTTCCAATCGGTGTGTACTAAATGATGTCAATGAGGGGGGTTGTGGCAAGAACTGATCTGCCCCTACCTGGGAGTATATTGAGATGTGTAGTTGGCAGAGGGAGGCTGTGATTGGATTTTTCCCATTTCTAATATCTGACTTGATATGACCCTATTTTCAAAGAGGAAGAAAGACTGTATAGTTAATGAAGGGACAAGGGAGAACATATTTCAAAACAAGGTCTGGCTAAGAATATCAATTATGTCATTTTTTTTCTTTTCTTTGAAAAGGGGGCCTATAATGTCAAGGTTACCAAAATTCCATTTCCCTTCAGGAACTCCTCCCTAGAACCAGTTCCTGTCATTTAGTTCTACTTGGAAAATACATGCAGGGAATTTTGGGAGTGAGGGAGCTGTGCAGTTGTTGGGGACAGTTTGGTAACTGAAGATCAGAGAATGCTTGGCCAACATCTTACTAAGAGGCCAGAGTGAGCTTCTCCCACTGTGGCTGTCTTGGGTCCCAGAGATTTTTCTGGTCACTACTATGATTTGCTCATCTCCTTTCAGATCCTAATGGCCTTGATGTCCCCTCTCCAGCAGGAAGGACTCTCCAAATGGCAGTGGAGGCTGAGAGTCTCACAGCTCAGGTGGGGTGGGGCCTGCCTCCTTTAAGTTTACTTTCAGGGGCTTGCTAACCTGTATTCTTGAATCACCCACCTATCAAGAGTAAGGAGGCAGGATTCCAAGGGTAGGAATCAGGATCTCCCCCTGATAACCAAGAGGCTGGGTCAGCAAGATCCTCTCAATTTCTATTTGGTTGGACTTCCAAGGATTGGGAGTAGGGCAAGATCTCTCTGAGAGAAAAGGCCAGGGCACCACATGGAATTAGGGCCTCTGGGGAATTCAGTCACCTTGAATAGAACCTGGGCCTATGTGCCACCTTCTACCCACCCTGATCTGAGAGCACCAAGTACTGCTGCTCTTTTGATGCTGGGCATGGTGAGCCACGATCCTGTATTATCCCCAGTGATCCAGGGAAAAGATGTTGGAGGACAGCTGGACTAGAACCAGGCTTTCCCTGGAGCCAAGCTATGAGAGAAGACACTCCCACCAGTGCTTCGGTGATGCACTTGGTCAGGGGATAAAGATGAATTTAGTCTCAGATTTCAGATTCATTCAATTACCAAGTATGGTCTTGGGTGGTCTCTAAGGAATGTGGCAGGTAGCCTTACTCAGGATGCTCGGATGATACAAGGACTTAAGACAGTGCAGGACAGTGGAGCTGGAAAAGGTGGAGGGCAAGAGGAGGGTCTCTCTGGCTGTGTTGGGTAGGGGTTGAGCTTGACATCATCAAGAGGCAAGTGGCGACTGCCAAGGAATGGCCAGTGATTAAGGAAGTGACCCTCACATGAGGCTAGGGGCGGAGCTAGAGAGCCAGGGGCGGGCCCTACGGGAGAGATTACAATTTTTCTAGCTCATAGGACCGGGGTCCCTGGGCTGTGGAAGCTGGAGGGGTGTAGGGAGTTTGTCTAGTCATATCCAAAGGCCTCCACTCACACAAATACCCTCCCAACTGACCCCTCCGACAGTACCGTGGGGTTCATGAAAAGTCCCCACTCAGCCTTCCTTCCATTGTCCTGCCCATCTTTCCCTCTTAACTACTACAAATATCCCTCTGGTTCTTCCTCAGAACACTGCTTCCTTCCTGAACACTAGCCAAGGTGGCCACCAACCCTCTTTCCCGGCCGGGTTCAGCCTCGGCGGACCTCCCCCTTCCCCGTCCCCGATTTGTAGGAAGCAGAGATTACACTAAGCTACAAATCAGAGAGCACTCTGATTGTTCTGTCTTTGCCTACAAGACCAAATCCGGGCCCTAGCAGAACTCTGAATTTGCCTCTTTGCTGCGCGCCCCTTTCAACCTGCACACAGAGGGCCTGCCTGGGTGCAGCAGTCCACATGGAAGGGTCATCCACCTCTCACGGAGCCCTTCCCACCTGTCAATCTTCTTCTCTTTCTGTTGCATAAACTCCGCCCTTATCCCCTCTGGCTGCACTTCTGCTAGGACAGCCAGACCTCAAACTCCAGTCCTGGCGACAGGGAGGGTGTAGCAGTGCCTCCAGGTGAGGCGGAGCACTGAGGTCTTTGTACCTGGCTCACCCGCGTGGCTGTCTTGTTCCAGCCACTACTGTGAATGGCTGTGAATCTCCTTTCAGGTTCTGATTGCCTGGATGTCTCTTCTCCAGAGTTAAAGACACAGGGCCCAAAAGCCCCCTCAGGTAAGAGACCTCTGCAACTACAGGAAGAGGCCTCATGGGCTATTTGTTTTGCTTTGAATTATTGCTTGCTTTCTTTGGTTTTGGGTTTTTAGATGGGGTTCTCAGTATGAAGCCCAGGCTGACCTGGAATTTACAGGGATTATGCCTAGCAATAGGTTTTATGTTAATATTTTTATATAAAGAGGTGCTAAATGAAATCATTTAAGAAAGAGTTCTGTTGTTCTCTGAAAACGTTTGAAATTGATGGATTTGGGGTGAGAAATCTATGTGGGTTTGCCCTCCTATGGAAGGTAATGACAGCACAAAGTGTGAGTGGCTGCACCCCCACAGCCATGGAGAAAGTGTGAAGAAGGAAAATATTTCAGGGTAGAGTAACAAGTATCCCGAACAATGTAACCAGATAACATTGCTCACTAAACTGTAATGATGATGATGATGTTTTTCATTTTAAAACCCAGAATTGGTAAGGGCATTGTAAAATAACCATTCTCAAACAATTGGTGACCTGACACAACATTGGTAGAAAGCCGTTTGGCAATATTTATCAAAAGCTTCAAGCTACTGAGCATTCAGAATCCAGGGATAAAAGCAGACATAGGATCACAAAGTGACCCCTGTGATCAAGAACCTTAGGCCAAGAGTCAAGCAGCAAGACCACTGTAAGCACCCTTCACAAATACCAGCATAACAATAGTTTTCTGGGCTGCCAGGGAGGTCACCAGGCTAGGAGCAAGGAGACTTAGGGTTCAAGTGATGGTGACTGTATGAACAAAAGAAAAGTGGACATGATGAAGCCAGGTCCCCACAGGAAGGGACAAAGACTATTGCAGTCGACATTAGAGGCCCAGGAGGTGATGAATATAACCTTTAAAAGAATAAAGAAAGCAGGGGCTTATGCTATGGACACTGAAAGTGAAGGACAAGGCAGACAGGGTAGAAACTGTGTCATTCTTCCCCAGGACTTTGGCTGGGTGTAAAGGGGCCTGTTTTGAATGTGTTTGCTTATCATTTATACTTAGCCTTTGTGAGAAAAGTAGAGAGAAAGGGGGAATTGCAGTCATATGACCCAAATGCTACCTCTCAGGAACTGCCATTTATTTTTCTGAATCCTGGTTTCCTCGTTGTACAGTGGGGTCAACTGCACCCATTTGGGGTGGATGTGAAGTGTCAAATGTACCCTAAGTGATGAGAACATATTTTATGAAGGTGCCTCACAATTGTTCACATGGCCCCAAAAGGCAGATCAATTATTTCTGCTTTTTAATGCTCATTTCCAGTCTTCCTCATGTCTTTGCCATGCTCTGGTTCTTGGCTGTGTTCCATCTCAACACACAGAGAGAAAGAAAGCAAAGGGGAAGAAGTCCGAGGTCCTGAGTGGCTGCAGGTGGACTCAGGGGAGCTGGCTTCCTGAAGCCATTCTGGCTATGGTTCAAGGTCCTCGGTGCACAAGGCTGCCACCTGAAGCCTGGTAGTAGGCTTCCTGTTATTTTCCTATAGCCACACAGCTAGGGGCAGGTGACAGAATTAAACAGTGAGGGTCTATGGACATTGGAGGGGAGGGACATCAACCTTGTTCCTCATCAGTGCCCTCGTTCTCTGGGAGGAATAGGTGAATGGTCCTGGGACACCCCACCAGATCTCACTTGCTTAAAGTATGGGAAGTGCTGATATAGCTTGAGCCTCCAGACAGAAAAAGGAATGGAAGGAAGAAAGGAAGTGGGGGAGGGAAGGAGAGATTCAATAAAAGCTTTTATTTGCTTAATTCCTGTTTTCCTGCTCTTTGTCCCTGGTCCCGTGTCACCACCCTTCTTGTCTTCTTTCTCAAAATTGCTTCTTCACAGAGCCATTTGGTCAAATCTATGTGTCAGGAGCTGGGCACCTTTCTGGTATACAGACTGCATAGTTGCACAAAGACAACCAACTGCCAAGATATATGTGTCTGCTTTAGGCAGGCCAAAGGGTGCAGTGATCTTGGGAGCCATGATGGATTGGCTGAAACTTGACAAAAGGCACATCACTGTGCTTGGAGCTGAGCTCCTCTGCTGAAGCCACACCCTTCTGCATAGATGAGGGTCAAGGCAGCTGTCCCTGCAGAAGTTCCATGGGAAACTGCTCAGGTCTGAGCTCTTGGATCTCTAGAAGTAGGAAACATAGAAGCCAGGCTCTGGGCAGAGCCAGCCTTCCCTGATAAGTTGATGGAGCCACCAAAGGGCTTAAGAAGAAGCAGTGTAGAGATGGAGAGATGGCTCAGAGGTTAAGAGCACTGACTACTCTTCCAGAGATCCTGAGTTCAATTCCCAGTAACCACATGGTGGCTCACAACCATCTGTAATGAGATATGGTGCCCTCTTCTGGCATGCAGGTGTATATGAAGACAGGACAATATATGTAATAAAAATAATTAAATTAACTTAAAAAGAAGAAGAAGCAGTGTAGTCTATTGTGTAGTTTAGAAAGGTCCCACCAGTGACCAGGTGAGCCAGAGGAAGGGACTGGGAGGGGCTAGGTACAGGGAAGTCAGGAGAGGCTGTTGTAGCTTGTGGTGGGAGAGGATGTGCCCTGTACTTGGGCATGGCTTTGGGAATCCAGCCCAAGGGCTCCAGAGGCTGAACTGCAGGCTACTGAGAGGAGGTGAGATATGGAAGAGGCCACTGCTCAATGACTGGTGAGACAGCTGGTGTTAGGAAAAAATAGAAGAGGGAAACATCAGCCAAATGCTTGGGGTCAAAGTCATGGGGCATCTGGGCTGGTTGTCACTTAGGAACAGATATCCCATGAGGAATCACCTGAGGGTGGTGGGGAGAGACAGAGGAAAGTTTGACATTAAGAGGGGGGTGGGGGACAGCATCAAAGAGGTTTGAGTAGAATAGTTGTGAGAGCCAGAAGAGGGCTAGAAGTATGGTGACAGAGGACCAGGGCAAAAAGTAGGGAAATAGAAATCAAGCAGTTGAAGGCTCCTGAGTCTATCCCTTTCTTCCTCTCTCCCTTCTTCCCTTTTCCTTCTTCCTATGCAGGGTATGGAACCCAGGGTCTTGAGCATGCCAAACATTCAGCCAGTGGGTCAATCCCCAGCCCCTGAACCTAATTTTTATTGCTGTAGCTGTGGCTAGCCTGGAACCCTCCTGCCTCAGTCTCCCTAGTGTTGAGATTGTGTATATTACTACTACACCCACCCAGCCTCCTGAGGTTATTCTGATCAAAACTGTATGAACTGTGTTTTCATTAGTGCTGAAATTTTTATGGAGATTTTTCTTTTCACGAGTCACCAGTACGTCTACCGAGATATACTCCCACCTTATCTCTATTAATGGGAGTGCAGCCTCAAGTTGAGGTGTCATTCACTCAGCCAGCCAGAGGGCAGGTTCCAGATACCACCAGCATGCTGTGAATGGTTATGTAGGTTGGCCTGAGATACATGGTTGGTGTACTATCTGGATGGTGTGTCTTTAAACTAAATAAAACAGACTTGGAGAGATGGCTCAGCAGTTAAGAGCTTTGGTTACTCTTCCAAAAGGACCTGGGTTCAGATCCCTGCATCCACATGCCAGCTCACAACCATCTGTAACTTCAGTTCTAGGGAATCCATTGCCTCTTCTGGCCACCAAGGGCACCAGGCATGTATATTGTACATAGACATACATGTAGGCAAAATACCCATACATATAAAATCAATTAAAAAACAAGTCAGGCATGTTGGTTCACACCTTTAATCCCAGCACATGGCAGGCAGAATTTGAGACCAGCCTTATCTACAAAGGGAATTCCAGGACAGCTAGGAATACATAGAGAGATCCTGTCTCAAAACAAAACAAAAACAAAAACAAAAAAGTAAATAATAAATAAAAATAAAATTAAGCTAAACAAACCACCTTAGAAAAACTAAGTGAGTTCAGAGGCCCCCTCTCTGACCCACAGCATGGAGATGTCCCTCCCTCTGTCTATCTTCTTCTTGCCCGTAAACAGTCACTGTGGTCACTAAGTCGGTGGCCCTGGCAGCAGGACTTCCTCAGTGGCTCCATTCCCTGACTTCTCTCTGCTCTTCCTGCCTCTCTACCTTGCTCACTGACCTACCCAATGCCCAACACCCTCCTGTCTGCACACCCTCTAGAGGACACCTGTACCCTCAATATGTGTATGCTCACTAGTATTTCTCTTGCCTTTACAGAGAAATACCCCCCAGGAAGCCATATCTGACTTTCTGACATCCAAGTTCCCTGTTTAACTTCTCTGCCTTGGCCTTGTCTGCTGTCCAATAGTACTGACCCCACAGTCTGACCACACCCAAAGTCTTGGCACTGACTCCAAGCATGAAGCATGGGTTCTTGGCTTTGTCTCAACATGTATCCACCCGGAAGGACTTGATCCTGCCTCCTGTCTATCTTCTGTAGGTCCTGATGGCTCCTAGTCCAGCTTCTCACATTAAATTCCAGAGGTTATAGCTTTCTGTCTATTCAAATGGGTTTTCTTCTCTGTGTCTCCCTGAGCAGAAAATTTCCACTAAAAATGAAAATATTAATGCTCAGAAGTTCCAGTGCCTTGTGATCCCAGGAGATCTGGGCACAAACACCAGGAGTGAACTTTATCAAGAGGTGAGGAGTGAACCTGGAATCTGGACAGAGCAACGTTACTATCAATACTGAAATGGAGATTAAGAGAGTGGGTTCCAGATCTGGTTGGAAACCAAAGCATGTTACCATTAAGTCTTCATTCTGGAATCAAGCAAGGAGTTTGATTATACAGCAAGCATTATCTTCCTCTGTTGGTCAAAATTGGATGGCCAGTGCTGTGCTTATAACCACAGGCTGTCTGGGGTTATGGATGTAGCTCAGTTGGTAGAGTGCTGGTCTAACAGGCATGAAGGCCTGAGTTCAATCCCTATAATTATATAAACCAACTGTAGTGGCTAGTGCCTGTTCCCATATCCAAGAGGTGGGAGCAGAAAGATCAGAAGTTCAAAGCCCAACTGGGATATATGAAACCCTATCTAAAAATTAAAGATTCTTGTTAGTCCCATTGCAGGGGGGTAATCTGGGGTTCTGACTGATGGAATAGCTATAATTGCAGCTCTTGTGGCAAAAGGAGAAAACTCTATGGAAGTTCTCACTCCTACTGTTGAGTGCTCTGTCTCACAAGGGGACTAGGAACTATAACCTTACTTTGTCTGCTGCCTCTAGCTGCTCTAGAGGTAAAAGTCCTAGCCTCATTTTGGAGACATGTGAACAAAGTCTGCCCAGACTTTCACCCAAGAAAAACGTGTTCCTCCCTTAAGAAGTCACTGCTGTGTAGAAATGCATCTTTGTCCACACTAGCAATCTGGGTACATATAACTGGTGTAGCCAGAGCCAAGAGTCCTTGCATCCTGTCAGAAGGGAGGCCAGCCTGGGCTACAGAATAAACTTCAGAACATCAAAACCCAGCCTCAAAAAACAAACAAGCTGGGCTGGGGTGGTGGCTCAGTGTGTAAGGTGATTGGTGTGCTGGCATGAGACCTGAATTTGAAACCCAGAATCCATGTATCTTAGTTACAGTTACTGTTGTTGTGACGGAACACACCAAAAGCAACTTAGGGAGAAAGGGGATTATTTGGCTTAAATACCCTAAGTCAGTCTATTGAGGTAGGCCAAGGCAGGAATTCAAACTGGGGATGGGGGGTGTGTGTGGGGTGTGATTCCTGGAGGCATGAGCAATGGAGGAGAGCTCCTTACTGGCTTGCTCCTTATGGCTTGCTCAGCCTGCTTTCTTATAGAACCCAGGACCACCAGTCCACGGGTGTCACCACCCATGATGCTCTGGGCTCTCCCTGATCAATTACTAATTAAGAAAATGCCCTACAGGCCTGCCTGTGACCCAAACATATGGAGATATTTTCTCAGTGGAGGTTCCCTCCTCTCAGATGACTCTAGCTTGTGTCAAATTGACTTCAGACTAGCCAGTACATCTTGGCTCCACTGGTCTCAACCTCCACAAGGGCACGGGACTGGGAGAAGCCCTGTGGCTTCTGCTTCAGCCAACTTTATCAGATGAATCTGGTTCAGGCAGGATATAGTATCAGGAATGATGGGAATGTGAGGAGGCTCGGGTGAGGATTTAGGACCTAGCTACATCCAGCTTCCCTAGCAGTGTCCTTTGTCATCAACTGCAAAATCTGGAAGGGTAAGCAGCAGAGACTAGAGCGGCCAGATTGGTTGAGCACCCCTGCACCCCTTCCTCTGACCTAGCTGAGGTGTGCTTTCTAAGCACACACTAGATGGCTCCATCTGAGCTTTTTTAATTCTGCCATGGAAATGCCCAGGCTGGCTGGTGGAAAGAATACCTCAGAGCTGCTCCCAGCCCATTCCTATTCTCAGAAACCACATCATGAATTAATAGCTCTCACAGAAAGTTTCTTTTTGAAAATTTTATGGACCCTTGGCTGCACTTGGCTTCTACAGAAGCCTATGACTCTGGCTTATATGAGCAGCTCATGATAGAGAGCTTGGTGCAGCCCTGTACATCCCCCACAGTGTCGTTGCCCCCATCATCCAGGAGAGCAGGCACTCTTCTGTAAGGCCAACCAGCCCCATGAGAAAACTTCAAAGGCTCTTCCCTCCCCTCCCCTCCCCTCCCTTTTGTTTACTTCCCTCCCCTCCCTACCCCTCCCCTCCTCTCCCTTCCCTTCTTTCCCTTCTCTTCCCTTCCCTTCCCTTTCCTTCCAGTTCTTGGAACAAAATTCAGGCTCTCAAAGATGCTAAGGAGGCACTACAGCCCAGCTCTTTGAGAGCCTTTGAGGCAAGGGGAACACAGTAGTAGTGGTGCTCATGATAACATAGAAACAAGGCAGGCTCTGCACAAGTGCTGAAATGTTTGCTATCTCCAACTAGTCCAGTGGTTCTCAACCTGTGGGAAGTGACCCCTTTGGGAGTCCATTGACCTTTTCACAGGAGTTGACTAAGACCATCAGAAAACAGATACTTGCATTATGATTCATAACAATAGCAAAATTACAGTTATGAAGTAGCAACGATAAAATGAAGAACTGTATTAAAGGATCACAGCATTAGGAAGGTTAAGAGCCACTGAACTAGTCCAAGCAATTTTCATCCACATCTAATACAAAAGGAAACCAAGGCTTAGAGCATCCCTCATTCAACTTGTCTAATACTCATCAGGACCCCTGACTCCACATACCTGCACTCAGAGCTTGTGGTTGCAACTTCTGTCTACTCTACTCGGATTGCTATCTCCAAGGGATGCCTTGAGGCACATGGACCTGTCTATAGGGCCTTGACTCAGGAGGATAGCTCTACCCCGCCAGTGCACAGCTAGGGGCAACACAGGAGTTATGCACATCTGAGAAAAACTTAGCTTTAGAAAGATCACATACCTGGTGTACACAGATAAATCAAAGCTCTAAAGTGACTAGAGAAAAGGAAAGGAATGTTCTGGCTCACAAATTAGAAAGTCTACAGGCTGTGTGGCTTTAGGCAGACAGATCAGAGCTCAAACATGTTATGAAGACTTGACTTCTCCATTCTAGCCCTAAGGTCTGTTTGCCCCTGATCTGGATTCATTCTCAAGGAAGGCTCTAGAAGCTGCAGGCTCTCATTGTACTCTTCCATCTCAGAGAAAATGTAGACTTCTTTCCTAAGTGGTCTGATAGGAGTTCCAGGGAACACTTAGACTGATCCCAGTGCTACAGCGCTGCTCACTGTGGCTGGCTGGTATAACACCTTGCAGTGGAGCAGGGCAGTGTGTCTGCCACCACTGCCAGAGAAGTGAAGCCAAGCAGCAGGATGTAGGTGGAGCTGGGGTGCTTTGGATTGAGAAATATGAATAGGCATTTACCTGTGTCTGAGAGGCATCACTGCTACAGCCTGTGTATTTATGGTAGACTTGAAACCCTAATTCTATCTAGGATATGGCTCTTTCAACCCCTCCCCCAACTCAGAAACGCATCTGTCTCTCGTCAGTCTTTCTGTCCTCCTAGCAATGAGCTGACTCCAAGTTTCAGCAGCTCAGAGCACACGTTGCCATGCCAACTCCTCCGTGGCAGCATCCAGGCAGAATGGGCTGGCCTGATCTCACAGCCGCTGGTGAATGCAGACACATTCAGATAATTGGATTGGAGCAATCCATAGGCCTTTCCTGTGGAAACCTGGAGCTCCTGTTTAGACTCAAAGACTTGGAGGACATTTTGCTCCAAGACTCCAACTCACAGTGGGAAAAAGAGCTCAGCAGGCTTGAGGGTCAGAAGACAGGGCAGTAAAGGAGGGACAAGCCCCAGACAATGCCAAATGGAGCAATTACCAGCCTTCCAAAAGTTCAGAGAGCCCTCAGAGATGGCCTGGGCTTCCACACAGGGGTCAGGACTTGCTTTGCTCAGAAAACTGGTGGCTTTCTTACCTTCCCACTGAAGGAGGCATTCAGATTCAAAGTCAGCTTCCACACAGCATCCTTGGAGCTACTCTGAATGTGTGTTCTCTGAATCAGCATGCCAACCAGGTCCATGTATCAGGTCTGGCAACCCTGGTCATTTGATACTCAATGGGAACAAGCCTGCTTTCCAGAGTCTGCCCAGACAGGACCATTCCCAAGGATTCCCCTCACTGGTGAGGGAAGATCAGAAACCCTGGGCCCACATGCATACATCTAAGGTTTAACTCAGACTTCAAAGAAGCCATAGTCCCCTTCCCATATTGTGGTCACACAAATTACTGATTAGAAGTCAGGTGCCTTCAGGTTAACTTTTATGAATGGCCACCTGGAAGCTGTTTGCTACTGATGCCTTGGGCTGTCCACAAATGCCTGGCTCTATATTCTTAAGGTCTTGCAGAGAAGTTGTCCACCTTTTCCTCTTCCATATGGACTAAGGGTTTTCTGGGCTTCCAAACATCCCTTGGCTAAGTTCCTCTTCTACCTGCATCAGTCTGTGACCCATAGAGCTCTCTGTCTCCTCATGCATAGCCCAGCCCAGTCCTCACTGCAGAGGGGAGGGGCAAGTTAGTGAAGGCTTTGGCTTTGGCTCAAACAGTTTAAGTGGCATCTGTAAGGATCCAGAAAGCACTTTGCTTCAGTCAGGGTCCTGGAAGTCCTGTGGGTTGGCTCAGGCCAGCCCTTTAACAATGCAGAAACTACTACCTGGGGAGAGAAGATACATGGGGTGGCTTCGGGGAAGGGGTACCAGGCCACCAGAACGGTGCCATCTAGTCCTCATAGAAACATTAGAGGTAGGCACTGCTGCCCCATGCCTGACATCAGTGCCAGCATGTCACTTAGGCTAGCCTGCCTCCCTGGCTGAGTGAGCAAAACCATGAAGCTCAGGTGAAAAGAGAAATCCTGGTTTTGACATCTAGGACCAATAGGCTGGCTCCCAGGAGTCCTGCCTTGAGGCGCCATAAAGCTCCCAGTCATAACTGCACAGCTCACAGTGAAGGGATCAGGATTCCTGCTAGGATCCCTGAGGACTGAGGACCTGAGAATATTCAGGACTTCCCCTCCATACTATGGAGGGAAAGAGATATGGCTTCTAGTAACCTAGAAACTATGCATTAGGATTTGCAAAGGAGGCCAACCCAAAAGTGACTGTTGGTCTTAATGTAAAAAACCTTGAATGATCCACCTAACCTAAGAGGTTGAAGTACAGAAGTTCAGCATGCATGGCCTTGGAGGAAACTGCTAACCCTTTAAGAGGGTCCATGACAGGTCTTGCTTGCAAAGCTACCATACATGGAAAAGAGGAAGGAATGGCGGGGAGGGTGGGATCCCATGTCCAACGCCAAACACATGCCTGACCCCATGCAGACAAGGAAAGGGGAAATAAGCAGGGTGCAACTGAGCACCTGCCTGTGTGGGCGAGCCTGGGGAAGCCACACCCTTCCATGGCTACTCAATGAGCATCTGAAAACTCTGGGAAGTCACCATCCTCTCAGTTTAACTGCAGCGCTCCTCTTTCATGAGGAAAATGTAGATCAGACTAATTAATGTGTGCTGTTTGTTTACCCTCCTTTCATTTCCCTGAGACAAAATAATTATGCAGAGCTTTAGAAACAGCCTCGTCTGTGGCAGTCCCTTCTGTGTGTTCTGTAGCAGCAGCTTCCTATGTGTAGACAAGGGAGCCAGTGCAGGGCATGGCAGATGGCAGCACCCAGGAAGGACCTCTACAGGGCACTGCTGAAGAGGAGACCTGGAGTAGCTGTGAAGGATTTGTAGTGGCACCATGGAGAACCAAGGGACTAAAGCCGCCTCATCTTTGAGGGTCATTGTGGTGGTCCAGCCCCCACTGGCCCCTGGAACTGCCACCCCAGATCCTCCCCCTCCACCAGCCCTACAGTGGAGACCAGAAACATGCCCATGCCTGCCCAGGGCAGACAGAAAGATAACTGCAAACTAGAAACTCTGCCAGAGAGTTTCTGGGGCCACAAGAGTGGGGGCAGCAGGTGGGCAGGGGGCACGTCTTTAATCCCAGCACTCGGAGGCAGAGGCAGGCAGATCTCTGTGAATTGGAGACCAGTTTGGTTTACAGAGTGAGTTCCAGGACAGGCTCCAAAGCTACAGAGAAACCCTATCTTTGTACAAAAAAAGGGGGGGCAGCTGAAGATGGATTCTCTCTCCTCATCCCCTAAAGCCCCATCCCAGCCAATAGCTGATCCCAATCTGATTAGCCAATGCCAGGGTTGAGCCACATGGGATGACAGAATTGGGTAATTTTTCTCAAGAAGCCTTTGATGAAGGAAACCTTGACTCACAGGGTTGCTGTGGACACCACAGTGGCTCTTAGAGGTATAAACCTACCTCCTTCTTGATACTTTCTCCATATGTCATCCACATAGCCCACATTATTGCTCACAGGTCAAACCCAACTCTTACCACAGGAATACTGACGTCATAAGAGCTTCTCCACCTGAGTGGGTACTCAGATCAGCAGTCTGTTCATTCCTTAGTGGGTTTCTGCATTTGCTACTTCCCTCCCCAGACAGGGTGGCCAAGCCTGGCCTCACATAGACTCTTCATGGAGCTTATGCTGGAGGGAGTCCTAGCAAGAGCTCCAGCAAGTGATAGCCTGATGTAGGAAGGGGCTGTGGTCACAAAATGACTTGACGGGGTCAAGGAAGAGTCCCCTGAAGGAGAGAAGTTTCAGCTGAGCCGCAAAGGGTACAGAAGGGGTGACAGGAGTCCAGAAGGGAGTTACAGGAAACAGCTGCAAGCAGGTGCAGAGGGTCTGGCAGAAGCTGCAGCTGGAGGACTCTGTGGCTGGAGCCAGGGTGGAAGGGGGAAGAGAGCACAAACACAGGAACACAAAGAGCCCAGACAGAGATTATGAGCCTGGACTTTGTCAGCAGAGGGAGAGAGGAAGGGAGGGAAGGAATAAAGAGAGAAATGTTAAGCAGACCCTTCTGAGTACTGCACAAACGTGAGACGGGACACTAGTGATCTTAGACAACCGTGATACAGAGGGAAAGAGGAAGGGAGCCTTGGGAGTGGGCCTGCTCAAGACCTAAGGTGACATTCCAGTGGCCCAAGGAGTATGGATGGGACCCTCCCCTAAGGTCTTGGTGCTGAATTCAGGAACCGCTGGTGTCTGGGATGCCTCAAGAGACTCCATCCAATTGCTTTTTGCTCCTGCAGGGTCTGCCTCTGGCCCCAGGTCTGGCAGAGGTGGGTTGGTATGGGCCTCTCCATATCCTGTATTTCTCCCTCTAGCCAGGAGGGGGTTCTGCCAGCTCCTCATTGAGGGCTGTAAATTGGGTGAGCACACCCTGCCAAGTGTGATAAGGAGTGAGCTGTGGCTCTGGCTCCAAGCTGGAGTCCTCCCTCTGGTAAGTGGTTGGGATATTAAACAACAGTGCTCTGGCATCACCCAAGCCAGGCAGCAGATGTGGGAGGTTGCTGGATGTCCTCAGACCAGGTTTGGCTTTCATAGAGAAGTCCTCACTTGACTGTGCTTGTGTAGACACACCTGTTGCTCCAAACTGTGACCTTCCCTTGAGGAAAGTAAAATCTTTGTGCTTCTTGTTCATCAGAATTAGGCACAGCCACCAGCTTAAGGCCCTCTTTGGTCATGAAGCCCTGGTCCTCCCTCATCAGCCTTGGGGATGGTGGCTGCAGGGCTGACAGCTGTGGAGAAATCCCCACCTCCCCCAACAGCTGGAGAAAATGGATGCCTCCTCTCTGGTACTAACATCATGATCTCCTTTGTTCATTTATCCTATCTCTTAAGGACCTGCCATTTTCACCTCCAGACTCCCTGAAACCTTTGCATAGCCCCTTCCCTCTTAAAGCTCTTCATTTTCTAGGGAGGTAGGCATATCCCAAGTACAAGTGACATAAACTGCAAAGACCAGGTCACTGTTCTGGGGGACAAGCATCCACAGCAGAAGTACCTAAGCTTCCCAGGCAAGGAAATGAAGAATCCTCTCTAGAAAGCTGATGTCTAAGCTGAACTGTGGACAGGGTGAGGGAGCAAGAAGCAGAGCTAAGGAAGGGCCTCAGGGTAAGGTCCTGGCACCAATGTCCAAGTGAGTAGGAGGTGAGCATAGCAGGTGAGCAGGCTGCAAAGAAATATCCCTCCAGCCACTGTGTCAGTGCAGTCTGATACAGTGGATGAATTGTGATGCCGTTCTCAGTTCATAATGAGATGTTTCATTGGGGGCAGAGGGACAGATGGGACAGGAGGACTGAAGGAGGGTTGTATGGATGATATCTAAGTCTCTAATTTGGATGATGGAGGTCTCAGGAGGGAAGAGAAAATATAGGGCCAGGATGAATGATGGCAGCTAGGTCCAGACCTACTGAGGTGTCAGGGGTATAAGGGGTGTTGATCGGTGAAAGAAACAAACTTTGAGCTTACCTGCCTGGCCTAGAAACCAAAATGCAGCTCATTCATGGAGCATTTCCCCCTCAGCATGAACAGTGTGGGACCCTGGAAGCTGGGTAAACACAGAATTTTGTCTTTATTGACTGGGTAATCAGCACAGTCAGTGCACCTGCCTGGGTGTGGTCAGGCCTGCTTTGGAGACTAGTGTGACTCAGTACAGCATGGGCAGAGACCCAGGATGGATGTATATAGGTGGCTATTGGCTTTGCCTGAAGCTGCATCTTGGAAGATAAGCTAGAGAACTAATAAAGCTTTGACCCAGACCCAGGAAGCTTCTCACGTATCCAGGGGACTGTCAGGGTAACTGGGTAAACTCTTCATTCTGAAAGCTGGTGAAACGGTCTATGCCTGGGTACCCCTGGTTAGAGTTCTGCCAGGGCACCGTGGCATAGGACATACAGCTTACTTAGTCTGTTGCTCAGGAAGCTGGACCATGGTCAGAGCAGACTGCATGTGAATGAGGCTTCCCTGCTCTTCTGCCCAGCCAGCCACTCTGCCCTCGGCCCTGTAACCTTTGGCCCCTTTTGTCTTTCCTGGCCTAGTTGGCACTAGATAAAAGGTAAACATATTTGCAGCATATTAAAGGTAACCAAGGCTGCTGCCTGCCCATTTTAAACACAGCGCTGGCTCCTAAAGGGCTTCACTTGCTTCTATCCAGTGTTAAGCCAGGCACACTCTCAAATTGTAACACACCCCTTTGTACCCACAAAGCTGTGCCCTTTTGTAAACATGAGCCATTTTTTAAGCAATTAAATTACAGAGTCAAGACAGCCAGTTAGTGACAACCATATACAAAGCTGTTTATTTCAAGAAAACAAAACTATATAGGCAAATGAAATGTGGTGGGGCATTCTTCTGGCCCTGTAACACTCCAGGTAAAACTGATTCTCTGGTTTTCAGAACAATCTAATTATAGTAACGATCTCCCTCACTCTGTTTCTCCAGGTTCTCAACAAGCTTTGGTGTCCCAGAATGGCCCCTTGAGGTGAACCATGAATGTCTTCAGGACAATTACCACTAATTACCTAGAGTCACATCTTGCCAGGAGGTGACCTGTCCTCCTCCTGCTCTCAGCTTGCCCACCCCTGCCCGGGAAAGTGCTGCATCTGCCACGGACACCATGTAGTAGAGCCGGCTGCGGCGCCCAGTGAGCTGCGATGGTTTTGTACACGACTCCCTTTCCTAATAGCTGTCTGTCCGCCCTCCACGCTGTGTCCTGGGCCCTCATCTTCCCATGTTACTGGTTGGTGGACCGGCTGGTGGCCTCCTTCATACCCACCACGTATGAGAAGCGCCAGAGGGCAGATGACCCTTGCTGCCTGCAGCTGTTCTGCACTGTACTCTTCACGCCAGTCTACCTGGCTCTGTTTGTGGCTGCATTACCTTTTGCCTTTCTTGGGTTCATTTTCTGGTCTCCACTGCAGTCTGCCCGCAGGCCCTACTCCTACTCCCGGCTAGAGGACAAGAGCCCAGCTGGTGGGGCAGCCCTGCTTAGTGAATGGAAGGGCACAGGGGCTGGCAAAAGCTTTTGCTTTGCCACGGCCAATGTCTGCCTTCTTCCTGACTCACTCGCGAGGCTCAACAATGTTTTCAATACCCAAGCACGGGCCAAAGAGATTGGGCAGAGAATCCGCAATGGGGCCGCCCGGCCTCAGATCAAAATTTACATTGATTCTCCCACCAACACTTCCATCAGTGCAGCCAGCTTCAGCAGCCTGGTGTCTCCACAGGGCAGTGACGGAGCTAGAGCTGTCCCTGGTAGCATTAAGAGGACGGCCTCTGTGGAATACAAAGGGGATGGAGGGCGTCACCCCAGTGATGAGGCTGCCAATGGCCCAGCCTCTGGGGACCCGGCTGATGGCAGCCTTGAGGACAGCTGCATTGTGCGAATTGGTGGTGATGAAGGAGGCCGACCACCAGAAGCTGATGACCCTGCTACTGGGAATCAAGCCAGGAATGGGGCTGGTGGGGCCCCAAAGGGTCAGACGCCCAACCACAATCAGCGAGATGGGGATTCTGGGAGCCTGGGCAGCCCCTCAGCCTCCAGGGAATCCCTGGTGAAGGCACGGCCTGGGCAAGATGGCGGTGGCAGTGGAGAGCCAGGAGTCAACAGCAAGCTCTTGTATAAGACGTCAGTGGTGAAGAAGACAGCAGCACGCAGGAGGCGGCACCCTGATGAAGCCTTTGACCATGAGGTCTCGGCCTTCTTCCCAGCCAATCTGGACTTCCTGTGCCTGCAGGAGGTGTTTGACAAGCGTGCAGCTGCTAAGTTGAAAGAGCAGCTACACGGCTACTTTGAGTACATCCTGTATGACGTCGGGGTCTATGGCTGCCATGGTTGCTGCAATTTCAAGTGTCTCAACAGTGGTCTCTTCTTTGCCAGCCGCTACCCTGTCATGGACGTGGCCTATCACTGTTACCCCAATGGGTGCAGCTTCGATGCCCTGGCCTCCAAGGGAGCTCTGTTTCTCAAGGTAGGCATTCTCAGCTCTGCCTGAGGGCTACACACCAGCTCTCCCCAAACACATGACAAAATGGGTCATAGCCCCTACCAATCCTATGTCCTGGGAATCCTCACTGCCTCGATGGGGTAAATTGGGAGCCAGACAAAGCTTTTCATGGAACTGAACTCACAGCCCCCAGCTCAAGCACAGAAAACCCATGGACTCAGGCTGAGTGATCTGGCCAGTTTCTCAGTCATTTACTCATCTGTGAAGTGTGATAGGTGTGACCCAGTATCCTGCGGTGAACATGAGGATGGTGGTGCTTGCTGTGATAAGGGATGGAAGAGGAGACAAGCCCCATCTCTATTCACACATGGCAGAGACCAGAGTAGAACATGGGTGCAGGCCAGCATATGAGCTCTCAGGTCTCCAGGCCAAAGACCACACTCAGCCACTGAGACCTCTAGCTTCATTGGCCAGGACAGCCCCCTTCTGGTTGTTAGCAGCTGCCCTGCCAGGCTGCCTGCCCACAGCTTGGCTTCATTTCCATAGTCACTAATTAAAGTGAATCATGATTATTTCTGCTAATTTGCATGCAGTTGGAGGTTTTAGACAGACTATGGTAATTTGGTCATTACACGTTATCTTTGACAGAGCCTGAGATATTCAGTGTCAACTTTTTGTTCTCTATTTAAAGGCCACTGCTAGTGAATCCAGTTTTCTGAAGCATCATTTGGCCATCTGATGCAGATGTGGCTTTCTGACCCAGGGGCAGCAGCTGTTTTGCCCGTGGTTTTCCCCTTAAAAGTGAGATCTGACTGAAGGGTTGCTTTGTCAGGGGACCCTGACTGTGGCCCAGGGCAGGTTTCTCTCACTTTTCAGTCTTAACTGAGCCAGTGCTTGCTGGGAGTAAGGGCACAGTGAACTCCATCTGCCTGTTAAGGACAAGGCAGGCATTCTATGTCCCCACCCTGGGGTGCCAAGGTCTCTCGCATGGCTCTGCTAGAGTTAGGGTCCCCAACTTTCTAGTCACAGGCACAGGTCTTCTGACACACAGCTCCAGCCTTCCTATTCTGACATATGGTTCATTTGTGTTGCATTTGTGGATATATTTGGCATCAGTGGAAAGGTGTGTCCCCTTGGCCTGATACAGAAGGCTGTGAGCCTAGAGACATCCACCCCCAGACTACTGCTATGCAGAACAATCCACTGTCCCAACTATCCTCCTTCATTTGATACCCTGGAACAGTTCTAAAGACAACTGTCTTCTTGGGACAGCCTCTCCTCTATCATTAATGTCTCCCTTTACTTCGTAGTTTTCAAACTGGTCAGCAGATATGTTGGCTCATGCCATTCCAAAACTTTTTTTGAGCTGGCCAATATTTATTTTGCATTTCAAACTTTGTTTGCAACATCTCTTAACACCTTGACAGGTCTGATAGTACCAGCTTGTTTTTGTTGTTTTGTTTTTCCAGACAGTTTTTCTGTGTAGCCCTGGCTGTTCTGGAACTATCTAGACCAGACTGTGTCCTAGAACTCCCAGATCCACTTTCCTCTGCTTTCCAAGCTCTGAGATTAAAAGCATGCACCACCACCTGATAGTCTTGTTTTCTTATAGAAGAAGGTTGGGATAAGCTATTATAGCCAGCTCTTTACTTCTCAGAGTCCCCTACTTTACTTGCTACCCTTGCTGGTAACTCAGATCTCATACCAGAGCTCATCCTTCAATCTGGCTGACTCCTGGGTACACCTCATTTACTTCTAAGGTCAGCATCTGCCCCAATGTCCTCACTCAGGTCCTCCCATCTGAACCCAGAAGAAACCATCCACCTTGGCTGCAACTTGTGTCTGCTCAGTTTATCCCAGGTTCTTCACTACACCATCTTGGTGAACCTCCTCTCTGCACTGGCCCACTATGATGTGGCTGTCTTGACTTCTTTCAGTGAGACAGTCTCCTCCTTACTAGGTCTGATTCCTCTTACTGCCCTTTCCAGACCACCCGAGGGTCCTCCATGTCCCATGCTCTGCTGGTCTTAGTCTTTCCAACCACAAGCCAGTTCTCCCTTGACTCAGGTATTTTTTGGACTGCTTGTCCGGCCAGACGTTGCCTTTGAGAGTAGAGCTGTGCCCCGTTGGACTGGGGTCTGACTGTCCTCCTGTCACATTAAGAGGGCCAGGCTCATCTGAAGAGGAGCTGGGGACATTGGGAGGATGTGTCCAGCAGTCCCTCTCTGCCACCTTCCTCACTGAGTCCTGCTCTCCTAGTTTATTCCATGGATTCCTGAAAAATGGGCCTCTTCATGAAGGACGTTTTTTTTTTGTTTTGTTTTTTTTTTTTTTTTTAACTGATACTCTGTGCCAGCAGAACTAAAGAGCTCAGCCTCTCAGTGTGATTGTTTGTTTTTGTAAGAGAAACACAGGATTCAGCAGGTCCTCAGGGTATGCCATAGGAACCACTAAGTCCCAGCAAATAATAAAGTGAATGTTGTCAAGGTCACACACCTTACTACTGTGGTACCCGCCCTCTAGGTGGGACCTTGGTAAAAGGGCCAGTAGGGATGCCTTTGTCCTCATCCAGAACTTAACCTAGGGCAAGTGATACTAAGGTTGAGTCTGACAACTGTCTAAAATCTTGACAAAGACACCAACAGCCCAGAAAGGGGCAATGAGCAGCATGGGGAGGCCAACAGGACTAACACGCTCCCATCTGAAATGCTATGAGCCCATCCATAAAATGGTACACACTGAGCATGTGAAGCTATGCTAAGCTGAAGTGTGTGTGGCTGAAGAATAAATACAGTGGGAGAAACCTGCTGCCTGAGGAACACAAGGTCAGCAGTGTCGTATACCCCTTTGAGCACTGTATTCTTTTAAAAAGTGCTTGTATAAACAAGATGCATCCATGGTCCATGGTTTTGCAGGGCTAGTTCCCAGATAGGAGTGCCAGGTGGCTGCACCTTGGGTCTGAACTGAACATGTGAATTTAGAAACAGCCCGAGTTCAGGCCATAGAGCCTATTATCAAATAGCCAGACATTCACCCATAGGCAATGAGGAGGACAGGCATGCATGCTGTGGGGAGGAGGGTGGAGTTGCAGAAATCCAGGGGACAGGACTGAGAAGACCCACTCAGTTTCAGCAGCAAAAGGAAAGAACAATGACTGAGAGGCCACTGTTGTGTCCTTTGCCACAGGATAGAACAAGAACCTTGGCTTCTGTAGTCCACCTCTCTGGGAAGTGCCTGGGTCTGGGGTTCATTAACACAGAAAACCCAGCTGAATTAGATAACTAATTATCTGGGGAGGGCAGCTGGTGCTCACATATGACAAAGATGTGTTATCGAAAGACTTCTGAGGACAGGGCCCCACAATAGTCCCTGAAGAGTATGCAATTGAAGGACTCTTCTTGAGTGGCATCCAGCAGTTGGACAGTGATAAGGGACCTACCAGAGGCCTTAGGTTGTGGAAGGGGATGTAATGTGTGGTCTGTCTCACCTCCAGAGCCACAGCACAGACAAGGGCTCATTCTTGTGCTGAGTCACACAGGAGAGGCAAGTGGCTGCTGAATTGTCTTTGGGATATACAATTAAGATGCTCTTATTTTATTTTTTTTATTTTTTGGTTTTTTGAGACAGGGTTTCTCTGTGGTTTTGGAGCCTGTCCTGGAACTAGCTCTTGTAGACCAGGTTTGCCTCGAATTCAGAGATCCACCTGCCTATGCCTCCCGTGTGCTGGTATTAAAGGCATGCGCCGCCACCACCCAGCTAAGATACCCTTTTTTTTATGAAGCCAGCATTAGAGATGATCTGCCCAAGTTAACTTCTTGTTGAGCCAGGTCCACCCAATGTAACTGTGCCCTAGTAAAGAAAGGGTCAGGTTTGGGGAAAGTGGAGGCATGGAGCTGTGAAGAGGCTACTCTGAAAAGAGAGCTGGACTCAAGATGAGATCAGCCCATGCCAGGGGCCTAGAACTAGGGACACTGATCAGAACTCTGGTCGAAAACTGAGGGATTACAGGAGACCATTTCCGGTAAAACTCATGAAGCACTGGGCAGTGGTGGCACCCATCTTTAATGCCAGCACTCAAAAAACAAGACAGGAAAAATCTATTGAGTTGAAAGTCAACCTGGTCTACAGAGAAGTCCCAGAACAGCCAGGGCTACACAAAGAAATGCTATATTGAAAAAGAAATGAACGAAAAACTCATGAAGCAATGGACTATGCAACTACACAGGGCAAAGGCAGACTAGCAGGAGGATGACAGTGTCCAAGGCCCCTCCAGTGGGTACTAGCTTTGATTTCAAATTGGAGGGTCAATAGGAGGTCAGGTTGAGAGTGTGGCCAAAGGAGGAAAGAGTCATTAAATGGGAGTAGACAAAAGACTAAAAGGGGGATAAAGAATATGACTCCATGGTTAAAAGCATGTTGCTTTATCACGAGGACCAGAGTTAGGAATTCCAGCAACCACAACTCCAATTCTGGTTTCTGTAGACACACACACACACTCTATGATGATGATGATGATAAACAAATACTAAAAAGACTGAATGTAATGCTGAATATGGTGGTACATACTCCTGATCCCAGCACTTGAGAAACAGAGGCAAGAGGATTGCTGTAAGTTTAAGATTGAGATTATCCAGATTTGTGTAACCATATCAAGATTCTGTCTCAAAAGAGAACATGGGAAAGTCATGAAGCTGGGTATTCCAGTCACCTGGAAATGCCAGGGATTTGGGAGGAACTTGCCTGCAACTTGTTTCTTCCCCACAAAGCCTTGCACAGATTGTGGCCAACCAAGTAACTTTATAGGCTGATGTTTTCTTGCATATCTGCCTCTAGAACCAGCCAGACACTTCTAGAAGCAGGGCATGCCCTCTACTAGATTGGGCCCCAGAGTCTAGCCAGGAGCCTGCCACAGAGCACAATGGTGAGAGCTTGAGCAGAGGGCTCTAAATGTTGCCAGAGACCCTTTGCACCTAGAACAGCAATGGTTGGCTAGTACCAACACTGACACCCTGCCTTCCCTCAGGTGCAGGTGGGAAGCACACCTCAGGACCAAAGAATCGTTGGGTATATCGCCTGCACACACCTGCATGCCCCACCAGGTAGGCCACAGACTGGGATTTTCTGGGGGATGGGTTTAATACCTGGGCCCTGGCTGGTGTCCAGGTCAAGCTTCATACTTTGGTCTCTGTCCTATCTGTAGAGGATAGTGCCATCCGGTGTGAGCAACTGGACCTGCTTCAGGACTGGCTAGCTGATTTCCGAAAATCTACCTCCTCGTCCAGCACAGCCAACCCGGAGGAACTGGTGGTGTTTGATGTCATCTGTGGAGATCTGAACTTTGATAACTGTTCTTCTGGTGAGGTCACACTCCTCCACTCTCAGGTCTGAAGCTCCATGGACAGTCACAGACTACAGCTAGATAGTTTGAAGAATTTCCAGTTCCTCATGAATGTGTGCAGGAAATTTTAGCAGGACTGATGTGTTTGCCCCACACTGAAGTCCTAGCATTGAACAACTCATACACTACCCAAAAAAGCAAGGGGCCTCTAGCTAGAGACAAGGAGATGCTCTAAAAGTGAACCCAGGACAAGGGAGGAACTTCCAATAATACTGGCTTAAACTAGGCAAGGAAGATGGCTCAATGGTGGCTCAGGGGTTAAGGACACTCACTGCTCTTGCAATGGACCCAGGTTCCATGCCCACAGGAAACCTGAAGGTCTCACCTGGAGTCCAAGATGGTACCCTCACCTGATGGTAGCAGGTAAAAGCTGTTTTAACCTTTTACGGCCAGGAAGGCATCTCTTGATAACAGTGGCAGTTCCAGCATGGGCAAAGAGAATGAGTGCCGATCATGGAACACAGTCACCAACCCAGAATGATTTTCCTCTGCGGCTGTGTGGGACAGCAAAGCTGTCACATTCGACACACCAGATTCTGCCCCAGCATGGGTCTCTCTGTTCTGATCAGGACACTCTTGTCACAACACATACAGGAAGAGGCTTTTGGAGGAGATCCCACCAGGAAGCCCTAACCCAGTGTCCTCTACCAGCCCAGGAGTCAAAAAAGACTATACTGATCCAGCAAGTAGGCAGAACACATGGTTCTGAGCCATGTGATACCCATCTTCCCCAGGGGCCAAGCAAACAGGTCTGTGAAGAGAGCAGGGTTCTAGCTGCAGCATCATGTAGTCCCTACTAACAGTCTGCAATGGAATCTGGGAAGGCTCGGAGGACAGGGAGCAATGTGTTGGGGGCACATCTGAGGCCATAGAGAACCAGTGACAGATGAACCACAGTACCGACCATAGGATATCAAAAGAACCATAAACCCAGAGTAGTTGTTACCAAAGCGACAGGAACCTAGTGACATATGGTAGGAGGAACTGGCACAAATCAGAGGCAGCAGGCCAGAGCACTCCTCTCCTCATTCCTCCCACAGATGACAAACTGGAGCAGCAGCACTCACTGTTTACTCGATACAAGGACCCCTGCCGCCTGGGACCTGGGGAGGAGAAGCCGTGGGCCATTGGTAAGCAGGGGGCTGGGCTCACCATGGGCTTCCCAAGAAGAGGCCACCAGAACCTGATCCTTGATGAAGGAAGGGGACATGCCCTAGGCAGCTGTCTAGAGGCACCCAAAGTCCTTGTGTCTCCCTAATCTCTCCATGGGGTCCACTTGAGGCTGGCTGGACCCTACTTCAGTAACCACTCTCTTTTGTCCCCAGGTACCCTGCTGGACATAAACGGTCTCTATGATGAGGATGTGTGTACCCCTGACAATCTTCAAAAGTAAGTGCCCACACTGCTGCAGGGTCCCCTGGTCCTAATAAGCTCTCAAGTCTTCAGGGGGTATAGACCCCCTAGTAGGTTGTAGAGATGGGGGCTGGGCAGGTTCCAGCAGGAACAGCTCACTCAAACCACTAAGAACTTTGGGATATCAGGAAACTCTTACATGGGAGAGAAGACAGATGGAGTCTGGAAGAAGAGACAAATCCCAAGCCAGCAGTCAGGATCTAGGCTCCCATTGCAAAAGGCTCTAGTTAAGTATGGCTCATACAGGAAAAGAAGCCAGAGTTTCCAGGATCAGGTCAAGAGTGAAGCCCTAGAGAGCTGCTGGGTAAGAGGTCTGTGGAAGAGAAGAAAGCCCATGACCTCTACCAACCAATTAGATAGAAGATGAGAGAACGCAGGCTGTCTTGAAAGGCAGTTCTGCCCTGGCCCAGCCTCATCCTTGAACCCAGTGAGGGTTCCATAAAGGGCATGGTGGAAAGGCCAATAGCAGAATGGATTTATAATTCACAGCCTGAGACTGCACAGAGCCATTGCCATGGCTCCTTGCAGCTAATTTGAGCCAATTAATTAGATTATAGACTAAATTTGAAACATCACCCTATGCAGAGAAAATTATCTTTTCATGAGATGATTAAAAAATGACTATCAGTACCTCTCAGATCATTGATGCTAGAATTAATTATCAAAGCAAAAGACAGTAATGGATTATATCTTTGAGCTGTTAACAATGCTCTGAATGTCATTAGTGTATTTATCTTAAGGCTGATAAAAAACCTGTAGAAAGCCATGTTTGCCATCCTAGTCTCTCCAGACTCTAACTCTATCCAGTGTTAACCACCTGGAGGCCTGGGCAGTCTCCCATGCCAGCAACAGGCCTGAGCCTGCTCTTGGTAATTTGGGAGGGGTGGTCTATGGGGTTCCTCAGCCCCAGGGTTGCTTGGGCTATCGGGAAAGGCTAGCAGGAACTGTGTTGGACATGTAAGTACCCATGAGTCTCCTGGGATGACTCTGAGAAATAGGACAACAGCCCATTCCCCCAAGGCAGGGTCACAGCAACTACTCATTTTACAAAGGAAACAGCGCTCACGGGTTTGGTGATAAGCTGGGTCTCATCATCGCTTAAGGACAGACCCATAAAATAACTGAGACCTCCAATGTAGCCCTTTTTTGGTTCCCTTAGCCTGGCCAATCATAAATAGTGATTGGACTTCTAGGTCCTGAGGCTCAAACAGGCTCCTACTGATTCAGAAGCAAAGAAGGGATCAGGAGAGGTGTATCCCCAACATGGCCACATCCAGGAATGTCATGACCAGCATCAGGATAGAAAGGGAAGTGGGAACTTGGTTAGCCCAAGGTGGAGACAGCCTGTGACAGGTGGCAGAGGGCCTCTGCTGACTAGGGACCCCTCTTTATGGTGAGGCCCTTTGTGGAGCCACAGGACAGCTGGATCTTAGACTTAAAGGTTTGGTCTCCCCCTTCCCCTCTTACATTGTATAGTATGGCTCCATAGGCCAGGGCTGGCCTAACACTTCACCTTGTTTCCTTTCGGCCTGACAGGGTCTTGGAGAGTGAGGAAGGCCGAAGGGAGTATCTGGCCTTTCCTACCAGCAAGAGCCCAGGGGCTGGGCAGAAGGGGCGGAAGGACCTGCTGAAGGGCAATGGCCGACGCATTGACTACATGCTGCACGCTGAGGAGGGGCTGTGCCCCGACTGGAAGGCTGTGAGTCTGAGGCTGGGCCCTGTAGCCCTGTATAGTACTTTGAACCCATCCCTCAGTCCTTGCTCCCTTCAAATGAAAGCCATCATTTTCATAGCCTGAGAGCCTCCAGATACCCTCTGTACAACCCTAGCCCAGTTGGCCCCACATCTAGAAACCCCCCACCCCAGGCTGTCATTTCCTCCCCAAAACTTCACTTTATAGAACATCCTTTCTCTGGATCTAAACAGAATGTTTTCCACCCTTTCCCCCAACCTAGGAGGTAGAAGAATTCAGTTTTATCACCCAGCTATCCGGCCTGACCGACCACCTCCCTGTGGCCATGCGGCTGATGGTATCTGCAGGGGAAGAGGAGGCATAAACCAGCCATGCCACTGGCATCTCAAGAAGTGGGGCCTCTGTCAGCCCTTCAAGCCACAGCCCATGCCTGGGCTATGTCCCCTCCATTGAGCACCTAGTGCTGGGGGAAGGAGGGCAGGGGACAGGGAAGAGCCTGTCAGTCCCCTGGGAGCCTGGGAGCCAGGCTGCTCTGTGCCTCTGGGCCATCTCTAAGAACAGAGGACTCAGGCCAGTCTGGGAGCCCCTGGCTGCCTAACCAGTGCCATTCTTTCCAATCATGATTTTCTACAGATCTACACAGCACAACATAGTTTGTAACCCAAGGGTTAGTATGAGGACTGGGTTTGTGTACTCTTTGTATCTCTTCTCAAGCTTTGTCCAGGGTTCATTACTTTTGTCTGCTGCCAATGTTGTCTCGCATGCCTGCACCCTCGCACGCACGCTGCCCGCATGCCATGTGCCACACTGTAGCACCCAGACCCCTTGCTCGGGCCTCACCCAAGGCCAAACTCCAAACACAATCAGAAACAGCCAAAGAAGCACTTCCAGGGCACAGCTGCCAGCTCTCCACCTCCAGCTTGGTGGGGACGTGAAGGCTGTCATTACCTGCCAGCCCAGGGCTCTTCCCAGGGTCTTGCATTCAAGGGCGATTACATTTTAAAAAGAAAACAGAAAATGTAAACACAAAATCACTCTTCACTTAGGGTCTGTAAGTCACTGGGTAGAACTGTGCTCTTCCCCAGCCCACACAGCAGGGTCCAGCTGCCTCTGGCCACCCCAGCAGCACCTGGAGGAAACTGACATCAGCTGTGGGGCCATAACAGGACACCCAAGAGGGCGTCACTTTTTTTTTTTTTTTTTTTTTTTTTTTTTACACAAAGGGGACTCAGAACATAAAGGGGGGAGGGTTGATTTTGAAAATGACAGGTTTGTAGCTTCTTCTTTTCAAGCCAACACGTCCTCTTCTACAGGCCCCTTGGGTTCAACCTTTTCCTGAGGACTTCCCTCATCCAAGTGTGGCTGAGCTCAGGAACCACTTGCCTGCCCCCAAGTTGGGCTGCAGCTCTGGCCTCCCAGGCCCACTCTCCCTCAGTAGCTGCTCCAGCCAATGCCATGTCTAGGAGAGTACCCTGGATGGGATGGCAGGAAACCAAGATGTAGAGAATGGCTTCTTTACCTGTTAAGCTCAGGTGGCCAGCCACCAGTCACTGCTTGTCAGGGCAGGGGTGATTCCAGGCAGCATCCCGAAGGCCACTCTTGCCACTATGGGACCAGAGCCAGCCCAAGCTCAGCATAGTAAGGCTTCTAGAAGCCCACTGTTCTCCACCTGCTCCTGCTCAGTTGCCCAAGTCAGCACTGACTGCCCACCTACCTTCAGGGAGCAGAGGTTGATCCCTGACTACAAAGGGAAGAAGACTGACTCAGGGTACTGAGTTCCAATTTGAAGGATGGTTTTTGACAACCCCATTGGTCTCTTCAAAGTGCCCTATCTGTGTCCAGCCCGGCTCAAGGCCAACTCCACCTGGTGAGAATGGAGGAAGCATCAGGCCCCTGCTATTAGGACCTCTAAATGCTGGTGCCCTGAAGCTGTGCCTTGCCACCCATTAAGTAGCAAAGAGATCAAGAAGAGGAGCACACATCTAACAAGATGCCAGGCCCTGTGCTGGGGGTGGTCCCTCACTGCACAGGCAGCTTGGCATTAGGGTGTGTATAGCTGGTGATAGCGGTCTGTCCCAACCTTTTGGCCCGGAGAGTCCTGGCCCCATGCTCCAGTGTCCAGAGTTAGGGCAGCCTTGCAGGGTTCTACGCTGTGCCCTTCCCCTGTCAGGGCCTGGCCTCCCCAGGTATCTGGGAAGGCCTCCTGGAATGAAAGGTCCCATTCCTGGAAACAACCAGGATTCTGTTCATGCAGGGTACCACTGGGCAAGCCCAATCCCTATACCAATGGCACTGTGTCTAAGGAGAGTAAATGAAGCCAAGGGCAGGGTCCCTAAACCTGGGTTAGGGTGACATGTTTGGAGTCAGAGCCACATGCTTCTCTTCCTTCCCAACTCCCAGGGCGGCCTTAGGCAAGTGGTACTGCCCTGTGCCTCTGTCACCTTCTGTTACTACAAGGTCACCTCCACACAGACAGGTTCTGGAGTCCAGAGGAAGGACAGCCTGCCTTCCAGAGCCCCTACACATCTTTCAGCACTGAGGCCATGACCATCTGCCACACATTTCATTGTGGTTTGCCTATGGACTCAGGACTTGTGTACTGCCAGGCCTTTCTATTTCAACTTTTAAAAAAGACAAGACATTGCCAGGATTTCAGATTCTGTGACAACTATGACCTAGACAGGGGCAATCACAGGGGTCACTTGAATCCCAACTGCAGCTCTGCCTGCCCAGGACCCCCTCAAGGGAAGCACTAGGTAAGTGTGTTAGCTTAGGAAGGACCATTCATTCATCTTTATTTGTCCAAAATCACCTGAGTTTTAAGAATGAATATTAACCTTGATGCTTTTTAACTATTGTATTAACTTGCTCAGATTTAGAAATACTGTTTTAAAAGAAAAAGAAGAAACTTTTTTAATTTCTGTATTGTATCCTCATGGGACATTAGGGGTTTTATATGGTAAGATACCTAAGGTTTTGGTAAAACATTATCAAATATATATCCAGACGATTCTTCCCAAGAAGAAAAACAATCTTTATGCCTGATTAAAAAACAATGTTGAAAGAGGTGGATTTTTCCTTTATGGTGCTGAAAGGAAGGATGAAGAATGACGAGAAAATAAAACTGTGAGGCTCAAGGCTGGCATTCTGGTTCTGTACTTATTTGCTCGACAAACTGTGAAGGGCCAATGGATTTCCAGAGTCCATACCAGCCTCGGGGCTTTGGGGGTTGGTGACCATGGGGACACAGTCCACGTCTGCCCTGAAATGCTAAGGATTTAGCCACCTAGGTTCCACTAGGTTCTCCTCAAATCCTTTCGAACTGAGATGTCATTAGCAAGAGTATGGGAGAGAGGAGAGAGGTGGGACAAGGCTGTGACCAGCTGGGGAATCTTTGCACTTTCTGCTGCAGCAAGGATAAGCCATCAGAGCAAGGGCCTTCAGACAGGAGACGGATACTCTCCCAAGTTTCCTTTCCAGTGGTTTCCCACAGGGAACTGCTTGAGGATGGTCTCTTCCCTGGCCCGTGAGCAGCACCCTGGTGTCCAAGTCTCATAGCTTATCAGACACTGAGGCGAGATACCCAAATGTTTATAAATGTGGCCTCTAACCCCTAGAAGGCCATTCTCTAAGCAGAGACCTGGAGATTCCTAGAGAGCGAAAGGCTGGGTAGGTTCCAGCTAAGTGGGCAGTCCTACCTTAGTCCCAGAGAAGGTTGTTCCTCAGTTCTCCTCCAGGTAGGACAGGAAGCATTCCTATACCAGAGCTTTCTGAACTCTCAGAACCACAAGCCATTCTCCCTGGTTGCTTCAGAACTCTTAAATCAGTCACCAGCCTATGCTGTCTGCCACACCTGATGCTGCAAGCCAGAAGCACTAAGGCACAAACATAAGAGGTCTCCGCTGTGCAGATGCCAAGTAGGTGCATGCAAAGACGTAAGTTCTTAGCCTTCCTTCCCCAATGAGCCCCAAGCCATTCAGTCTGAAGCCTACTGGCCATTTAATTTCTCAACAAGGGAAGATTAGTTCAAGGTGTCTGCAAGCCTAAACTCCATGGTGATGTCTCCAGTGAGGGGATGAAACTCCACAGCATAGCTGACTGACTGAGGGCCATCCAGAGGCACTCTGGGATCCACTGTGGTGCTGAGGAAGTACACAGCTTGCTTGCAGTGGGGGTTCCAGCAGCAGTCCCCCTGCAGGATGAGTAGCAAAAGGATGAGAATTGTCCCTGGCACTCAAGCCACCTTTCCAGCCCATGTAACTAACAGTGGGAAGTAACCTGGGTCATCTGGGAGTTAGCCGACCTGAAGGGCACAGAACAGGGATATTCGGAGCACAAGGAGAGGTATAAGTGGCTTTAGGGCAGGCACACACTTCTGGGCCTGGTGCCCACAGTACTACCTTGTCTTCCAAAGGGTTCATGAGGCCGGTGCTGACTGTGCTGCCTGGAGTCAGATGATATTCCATCCACAGGACAGCTCCATGGCTCTTCCCAGGTCTGGGGAGTATAGACCCACACAGTCACACTGACACAGATGAGTCCAACCAACACATCCTTCTGCTTTCCTGAAACCTCTACCACTCCCATCCCTCCCAGTTAGGAGTCTGTGTACTCCTCACCCATGTAGGTAAAGCCTAGACAGAAAAGGTTGAGCCGGAGCAACTCCACACTCCTCACAGCCCGAGCACGGAAACCTCTGAGCACAGCTGTTCCCAGGGTCTGACAACGAAGATTCCCTGGGCAGTGGCATCTGCCCTGCCCTTGCTGCTTGTCCCTGGTGTAAAAAGCTTCCAGAGCTCTGGGCATATGGCTCCCTTTGGTAGGAGGCAACACTCTTACTGTAAATTGAGCTGGAGCTGGGTGGGGTCTCCCACATCTTGCAGCAAGTGACCCTCACCAATCCTGACCTGCTTTAACTCCCAAGAGAATTCAGGAAAATGGGCCAGTGGGTAACCATAGTAACCGATGTTTGTCTGCAGCTTGATACAATAAGGAGCCCACAGGTAGGGAGGTAAGCAAGACCCCCTCTAGTTCTCCTTCCCCAGCACATGTCCAGAGGCTGTGGGACCCTCCATAATGCAAAGGAGGGGCCGGATGGAAGGACACATCCTGGACCAAGAATAAGAATCTCCAGGCTGTTTGTCCTCCACAACTGTGTGGTTAGTCAAGTCCCTCTATTGTCTTCACCCCACAACTTGCTGCAGCTTCCACTCACCTTCTCAGTTCCATGGACCCCTCAGCACGCACAGGCTGCTGGGGCACAGGCTGCTGGAAATCAAAGGTCAGAATCTGCTGAGGCTCAGAGAGGCTACGGCAGGGGTACTCCCACAATGGGTGGGGCTCTGCCTCTCTGCTCTCTCGAAAATCCAGGGAGTGCTAGAGGAGAAGAGGACAGACCTGAAGTCAGCCAGGGTCACCCTCATTTCTGTGGTCCAGTACTCCTGTGAAACTGGAGCACCAAGTTGTCACAACACTGGGCACTTGGTCATAACAACCAGCTTCTCCCTTCCCTGTCCATCCATTAGAAGGCCACTTCACCTCCCTAAGCCCTAGCCTCCTGTTTAAACAGGGATGACAATGCCTACTCTTGACCTATTCTGAGGACCAAATGTCTTTGCTGGGGAAGCACAAAAAAAAAAAAAAGGTAGGCATTCATTCACCTCTCACCAATACTGCCCACTGAAGGGCTCTAGCAGGCCCCAGCACACACAGCTGAGCACAGCACACACAGCTCTGGCAGGCCTTGACCTTCTCCCATACCCTCTGCTTTGCTAAACTGTTAGGTAACATTCCTAAAGCCAGCCACCAAGGTCTATTCCCTTATCTGGCCACTTTCTCCTCCTGAGACTGACCACCAAGGTCTAGCTATCAAAGTACTGAAATCCAGCAATCAAAAGTGCCCCTTTGGCTGCCCTAATGAACATGCCCAATCAAAACAAACCAGCTCATTGTAGCATGGGTTTCCCTTTTCTTCCTTTATAAACTGTCATTTGCCTAGGGGCCCCATCTTTGTCCCTCCAGAGCAAATATCCCTTCCCCCCTCTCCCCTGTCTCCATCTTATATCTTATTCCCTGCCCTTTGTCCCTCTGAGACAAATAAATCTCCTTTGTGCTCAGAACATGGTCCTGGTGATTCCAGTCCTTTTCACCCACTACCATGATACCACCCTAATGGGCGAGAATGGACATGTAAATAAGCAAGTGCAGTTCTGGGAAAAGCACGGTAAAATGTGAGAACAGGCTGTGTGGGCAGAAGCGGGACAGAGAAGCTGCCCGGAGATTACTTTAGGCAGAAGACAAGAGTCAATCAGGAAGGAGAAGCAGTGGCCACACAGGGGGCTTCAAGAGGTGGGGTACAGCCTTCCGTGCAGGAGGATGGAGCCCCGTAAAATGTACATTTCCTTAGAGGAAGGCTGAGGTGGGAGAGGTAGGAAGCCATAGACCAGTGTGTTTCTGACAAGGTTGGCAACAGAAATCTGAAATGGAGATGGGCAGGGGCTGCAAGGGGAAGCACAACTGACAGGTGCCAGTCTAGACAGTGGACAGACAGAGTGCTGGGGAAGCAGGGAGGCTCACAGGGCCTGCCTGACAAGGCCCAGCAGAGCTGTCTGCCTCTATACAATAGCTCTCTCCTCCTGCCTCTGCCTCCAGAGTGTTGGGACTAAAGCCAGGACTACCATGTCCTACAACTATCTTCTTCAAGATTTATTTCTAATAGTTTAAATTGTATGTGTGTTGGGGGAGGGGTTCACATAGCTGTGTGTGAATGCCCACAGAGGCCAGAGGTGTTAGATTCCCCTGGAACTAGAGTTACTGCCAGCTGTGAACCATCTAACATGGGTGCCAGGACCTGAGTTAGGGTTCTCTAGAAGAGCAGTACTTGCACTCGAAACTGAACCAGCTCTCCACTCAGGAGAAACAGGCCCATTAGCCAGGCAGTAGCCAGGCAATGCAGGGTCAGGAATAAGGGTTGAAGGAGACCAAAGACATGATACCTCAGAGGATGGCAGAGTGAGAGGAGGCCAATACTAAGCCAGATAAGTGGCCAGATGTGGCGGGGGACCCAGAGCAATGTCTCAACACAAAAACATCTAGGAGCATTAATCAGTAGTCTGCTGCAGAGAAGGCAAGACACAAACGGAAAACACCCATGAGGGGGTGATTTTAAAAATGTGAAGAAGAAGGAAGGGGAAAAAAAAAAAAAAAAAAAAGCAGCCCACATTGACATAGAAAAATGTAATCTGGAAGATAAACAAAAAAGGAGAAAGATCTCTAGTTACAAGCTATGAGTTCCACTCTCTTTTCTCTGTGTGAATATGAATTTTCAAGCATAAAAATGGGCTAGTGTTTCCACCCTCATCTTGTGAGCTCACCCTGTGATGTGACTTTTCAACTCAATCCCTGCAAAGGCACATACCACTGTTGCTGTCATGACATGTTTCCAGGGGACATGGGCCTGTGGGTCACTCACTCTAGTTGAACATTCAGGGAACTGGCAACATCTATTACATAAACGCGCAGAGACCTCCTTATAACTCCCTCTAACACTCTTCTCTAGAGCACAGCACCCAAGATGAAAATGGCTGCCACAGAAAGTGATCAGTCAGTCACTCTGTGGAAAGGCTGTCCTAACAGAAAACAATTTCTCAGCACTAGCAAGGTAGAGCCAGCACACGGTCCCATGACATTCAAGCCCTAACTGGCTCTCCCAATTCAGACATTAGAGCTGGTACCATGCAATGGTTCTCAGGTTGATGCTCACGAGTGTGGGGAGGAGAAGAGAGGGAGGGCAGGGGCAAACAAAATGGCAACACTGACCAAAACAGAAGGTCTCTCTATGTATACTATTTATGCTACCCACATCCTGAGGAACAGGACTCAGAGCTGTATTCTTGCCTATCTATGTTTTCAGTGAATCTAGAGATTGAGCCCAGGAGTACACAGGTATTCTATCACTAAGCTATATTCTTAGTCCCTTGTACCTTCTACCTCTATTTTGGTTTTCAGGGTTTTTTTTTGTTTTTTTGTTTTGTTTTGTTTTGTTTTTTTAATTTAATTGTATGTGTATGGGTGTTTTGTCTACATATACATCTGTGTAACATTTGCATGCCTAGAACTCATGGAGGCTAGATAGGAACTAGACTTACAGGTGACTATGAGCCACCATGTGGGTGCTGGGAATGAAACACCAATCCTCTGGAAGAGCAACCAGTGCTCCTAACCAGTGAGCCATCTCCCCAGCCCTTTGGGTTTTTGCTTTGTTCTTTAATTTTTTAAAAAAAACTCTGAGGCAGTCTTGCCTCAGTATCCTGGGCTTCTGAACTTCTAACCCTATCATCTCAGCTCCACGCAGTATTTACAGGCAGCAGGTCTAGCTAGTCCTGCTTACCTTAATCATATCATCCATGATGTGCACATCAAAGCCTTCACAGTTACCACAAGGGCTTCGGATCCGCCACAAATCCTATGAAGGAAGAACAGTCCATGTTACAACTGGGCCAGAGAAAAAATGGCTACATGAATTCAGATCAATTGATTAGTTCCAGTACCTGGGAGGCAAAGGTATGTGGATCCCTGTGAATCTGAGACTACACAGTGAGTTCCAGGCCAGCACTGACTCAAAACAAACAAAGAAAACCACAGGCGTGCTGTTCCTGTTTACCACAAACACAGACCCCTACCCTCCAAAGCAGGAAAAAGGGACAAAGACTCTGAAGAACCAGGGTGGTTAACAGACTGGTCTAAGACTATCTAAATTGACATGACACCAAGTCCCCTCCTAAAGAGACAATCAACCAGAACTGAAACCAAGGTTTCTGTAAGTAGCCCTCTGGTGCCTGTGAACAATGCATAAAAGGACAGGAGAAGGCCCCAAAGCACTGTCTAGCCAGTCCATCTTCTATCTCCTGCCCCTGGGGCCTGGGACTAAACATCCTTTTCTATAGCCACTCTTCAGTCATGAGATCCACAACCCATATGGAAATTCCATCAGGTAAATAATGAAGAAAAATGCCCAGAAACTAAGTGATGGAGACATGAGGCTACAAAAAAATAGAGCCATTCTCATAAAAGGAATATCAAATGTGATTCACTCTTCATTTCAGGTCCAAAGCACATCAAAAACTTCAAAATCTTTCCAATAAAAAAAAATGCCTTTTCCATTTAAAATGATTTGGTGACTGTGGTTCTGCTTTGATGAGAGAATTAAAATGAAGCTTTTCTATTTCTTCCTGCATAAAAAGAGAAGTTCCCATCTCAGAATGCTCTAACAAAAACAGCCTCTGTTCTCTACAGAGCACAGCTAGCTGCACAGCATGCCTCCTGAAACACTTAATTTATGTTTTTAATTATTCTGATAAGCCACAATTGTAAAATGACAACACACAGTCATTTCCATTTCATATGTCAAATTACTGCTTTTTAAAAATGCAGCCTTCCTCTATTCTGCCCTGCAGCCACTGATGCAGAAAAGAAAGGCCCATCACCAGGGTCCAGGCTGTTCCATCTGCACTCAAGGACTCTGAAGTATAAGCTTCCCCATCCTCCCTTGCTCTGGTGTTTTGCGAAATCCTGGGTGGCCTACCCTGAACTCCACAATCATGGCATGCAGTGAGGCTGCCTGGGGCATCACCACAGCTCCAGGTTCCAGGTGCTGGTCCACGGAAGTACGAACATACCAGAAGTATAGGTTGTGCCATGGTAGCAGGCTGGTGGAGAAGAAGGGTTCACCCAGGAGGAGGGAGACCTGACAACCAGAATGGGAAGAAGCCAGGTATAACCAGTGAAGGTAACAAGTGAAGGGCAACTCAGCAATTTAAAAGAACATATAACAGGCCATTCATTCATTCATTCATCCATTCAACACTCAGTCAATAAATGAACATGCCCCTGAAGACACAAAGGATTGCAGAGTAGAAGAACAATACAAGGAAGAATGATCTTCACGTGAAAGAAGCAAGGAATAGGTGCGTGCAGGGCCTTCACAAAGGGCTTCCAGAAAGGATTCTTCCAGTTCACAAACCAGTATATCAGTAACAGATGAACAATGTGTCACCTTCACTGCACTAAAGCAAACGTGGACACTGGCAGCATGGTCCTGGCAAACTACATTTCAATCAACATTTGTGAAATAAGTAAATAGCTGTATGACTAGGAGTCAGGGAAGTCAGACAAATGGGCAGAGGCCAATCGAGGGTGTAAGAACAAGGCCTTCTAGACATCTGTCAGGAGAGGATGAGGAGGTTAGACCAGTCAGAATCCAAATGGTCAAATAGCCAAGAAGACTCAACTTGTCTTGAAGGCAACAGGGGCTCCTACACAGGGATTCAAAAGATAGAAGACATGGGGACTGGAGAGATGGCTCAGCGGTTAAGAGCACTGGCTGCTCTTCCAGGTCTTGAGTTTGATGCTCAGCAACCACATGGTAGCTCACAAACATCTATAATGAGATCTGGTGCCCTCTCCTGGTGTGCAGACATACATACAAGCAGAGTACTGTGTACATAATATTAATACATGATTTAAAAAAGACAGAAGATGAGAATTTTAAAAGATCTTTGTTCTAAACCTGCATGTTCTAAACCTGTATTAAAAGAATGAAAGAGAAGGGGCTGGAGAGATGGCTCAAAGGTTAAGAGCACTTGGCTGCTCTTCCAGAGGTCCTGTGTTCAATGCCCAGCAACCACATGGTGGCTCACAACCATATGTAATGTAATGGGATTGGATTCCTTCTTCTGGTGTGCATGAAGACAGAGGACTCATATACATAAATAAATCTTTTTTAAAAAAATAATGAGGGAGGAAGAAGAGGAGGAGGAGGAAAACATAATGTTCAAAGTACCTGAATGTTCAAAGTAGCACCATTCAAAATAGCCAAGAAATCTTAATAGCATAAATAAAATATGGTATATCCATGCAAGGGAGTATTGTTCAACAATAAAAAGAGCTGATGCACTGACTTAGGTTACAGCATGGATGATCCTTGAAAATATTACGTTAAGTGAAAGTCAGTTACAAAGGACCATATATTGTATAATTTCATTTATATGATTTGTCTAGAATAGGCAAACCCACACAGACAGAAAGTAAACTAGTGGTGGTTTAGGGGTTGGGAGCACATGAGTGTGACCACCAACAAAAGGAGTAATTTAGGATAATGAAAATGCCCTGAGGTTGACCCGGTAGTGATTGCACACTTTACAAATACACTGTCACTCAGCCATGTACTTTAAGTGAGTGCTTTGTATACTGCATGAATTACATCTCAAGCTATCATTTTATAAAAGGCATGAGGGAAAATAGGCAAGAGACTTGAACAGATATTCAAGTAAGACTGATAAGTCTTATAAGTTTATGAGTACATGAAAAGATGTTCAATATCATTAGCTATCATGAAAATACAAATTAAAACTACAATGATAAGCCAGTGTGTTCCCACTAAAATGGCCACAGTAAAAAAGAGAGAAAAACCACAAAATGGATCTCACATACAGTTGGATAATAGTTTACACAGCTAGCCATGGGGGCACATGCTTTTAATCCCAGCACTCAGGAGGCAGAGGTAAGAACTCTGTGTGATCAAGGCCAACCTAGTTTACATAACAACCCTTTCTCAGAACAAAAAAAAGCCTGCAGGGAGCTGGTGAGCAGCTGTGAAAGAGGGGGTAAAAAGATCTGAGCATGAAGAATCCTTCAAAGAGGACTATGAAGGGGAAAAGGAGAGGTGGTGCACCATGTTACATAGCATTAACAAACTACTCTGCTCTCATTTGAGAGACATAAGAGCCAAGTTCTATGCTCACTGGGCCTTTATACAAACCCTCACCCACCTTCATAGTGGTGAGGTTTCTGCTGGCCAAGTTGCATGAGGGACATCACATAGCATTCAAGGTGACAAGGCAGAGCTTAGGTTACTTTAGAGCTACTCTGTCCCACCCACACAGCCCTACTGTACCACAAAGTCCAATTCCTTACCTTCTTATCCTCCAGATCTGCAGATGTTAACAACTCAGGCCGTTTCTTGATAATACTAATTTTATCTTCCAAGTGGTTAGCCTTGAAGATCTTGGAAACAAAGAATAAACTGTGTTAATATTGTTTTGGAGCAGGGAAAAACAACTTATGTGCTTGAGGCCTGGATTCAATCTGCATTTCGGTGTGAGTAGAACTGAGTGATTTGTAATCTACTCTACCGAAACTGTAAGACCTATATATAGATCCTGCCTGATGAGATATCATTTGCTCAGACCTCTTTCATAGTCTGTAGGAGGTACCCAAAGAGATGTTATCCTAGAGCCATTTGGCCAGAAAATTCAGCAGAGAAGGTGACTTTGAGGGGTGTTAGTTTTTAACTTTCTATGATGTTACAGATTGAATCCAGGTAGGAGCTACAACCATGAAGCAGGGTTATTTCTACTAGTTTCTGGTTGTGATGCTACTGCAAAGTCACCCATCCCAGAGTGAAGAAGGCAGGCCCAACAGTCCCCCCCATGAATTTAGTACCAGCTGTCACTTACCCTTTTCATCAGTCTATAAGAAGCTGCCGAACTCTCAACTGTAAACACCTGAAGAAAAGCCAAGAGATGGACTTAAAGACAGAAGACACTTAAGACGAAAACCTGTCAAGAGGACACAGAACAATGGCCTGGCTGTACTACCTCCCTTGGATAGTATCTATGCTGGGTATTCACTAGAGAAAGTGGCCAACTCGAACGCTATGCTGCAGTTACCTAGCAGTGGTAGCCATTACTTGGTTCCTCACCATGAGTGGAAATAATAAAGTTCCTCAGCCACCAAACCAAAGTCATTCCACCAACAAAAGCTGTATCTTCAAAGGGCTTTGATCACAGAAACTCATGCCTGGCCTGGACCACAGTATGGCCTAACTCAAGAGCCAACTTAAAAAAAAAAAAAAAAAAAAAAGTGAAAAACAACAAAATAGAAAAGGAAAGTAAGTTAAAAATTAAAAGAGAAGAACAGCCCTTACAGAGAAACAGAGAAGCATGACCCAATGACCCAGTACCTGCTCTGCCCCAAGGTGATGGGCCAGCACAGAGAGGAGACTGCCATCACTGACACAAAGACAGTTGGTCCCTGGTGTCAGCACCTGTGGGAAAAAAGCAGGATCAGCACAGGTTACCTTAGTCCAGGAGCTTCCTCCTGACAAGCTAACAGACAGGTGCCCTTCCCCCAGCTTCACTCACAGGCTTCATTTTCCGTTTTTTTTTCCTCTCTAATTTTGTGTTTGGTTGTTTTGCCCAGAAATGTGGGTTTGTAACCCACTGAGGCCAGAAGAGGGCATCAGATGTCTTAGAACTGGAGTCACAAACTGTAGTACTAAGACCAAACCCAGGGAAGGGCAACAGGTACCCTTAACCATGAGCCATCTCTTTCCAGACCTGACAGATTTCTGAATACACCAGTTCTCATCCCATTTTCCTTCCTGCCCCCACACTGCCACGTCTGCCTTCTCATCATACACAGTAACCAGCCGCGGCCCTCACCCACTCTTCCCACCAGGGCCCACTGCTGTGAGAGTAAACACAAGCGGGAGAGTGAGACCTAAGCACAAAGACCCAAACACTTACAGTCCTCAGGGCTTGGGCAAATTGATCAGTTCTGTCCTGATCATTAATCTCTCCAAACCGAGGCCGGTTCCAGAGCAAGTGAGCCTGACAATCACACACAGGGCGCACTTGGTAGACTTTCTCATTCTCATCAGCACTGAGCAGGAAGATGAAAAGTCAAACATAAGTGATAAATATTCCACACTGGAAACTTGGAGAGCATGAGGGCATGAAACAGGAAGCGAGAACACCAGAAGTGAGCCTGGGCCCTGGGAGATACATGGCCAGGTCTCTAGAAGAGCCCGGACACCAGCACATTGGGGGTGATTCCACACTTCTCATACACTTCTCATATATATATATATATATATATTGAATAGAACTTACCAATCCATAACAGTTTCTACATATACACAAGCACACTGATGTATCCTGCTACAACCTTCTGCTTTTAAAATTATTATTTTTACATGAGTGGAGAAGTACCATAGCACATATGTAGAGGACAGCTTTGTGGAATAGGTGCTCTCCTTCCACTATGTGGATTCTGGGGGATTTAACACAGGTCATCAGGTTTGCTACAAGTACCTTTACCCAGAGTCATATTACTAGTCCTTGCTCTTACTTTATTCTGTCCTGCATAAATCTACCCATTTAAATCTCTAGGAGATCAATCAGTCCAATAGAGTTCACATCAGTGCAGTCTGAGGGCTGGTCCTTCACCCCAACAACAAACTTGCATACCTGGTCCTCTGGAGGCTGTACCACACACAGTAGTCATCATGGTGGGCTACCAAGCATTGGGGTGAGCCCTGAACAACGGGATCCTCCTGTGGCAAGAAGTATACACACTGCATCCAGTGGTCCCGCCACTGAAATGAGAAGAACTAGTTTCACTAAGCTGTGACAACAATGCTTCCAATCCAAAGGCCCAAAGTCAAATATCAGTTGTATAGACTACAAGTGCTTATTATGGCCCTAAAGATAAAGAAAAAAATCCTAATCAGAGAAGCCAGTGTCCCAGAAAGCTTTCTGGAACCCGGCTGACTTCAGAAGACATCATCAAGGGCATTGATCTTCTGAGGTAGCTTTAGAAGGGACAAATGCAGGCTCTGCTCTCTCCTCACACCTTTAATCACAGTACTGGAGAGGCAAAGGCAGATGGATCTCTGAGTCTGGTCCTAGCCTGTGTCAAGTTGACATAAGACTAGCCAGCACAAGCACCAATGCACTCTCCTTTATCTGTTGGACTATGAGCCATCTTCCATTAGAAGGAAAAATTCTCTGGCTCAAAACTAAGGCTGACCTAGTGGCCTGGGGGAAATCCTGCTCTAAGAGCCTCTTGGGATATATTCCAAGGCTTTAATATATATACAGAATTTCCTTTTGTTTTAAGTGGCTTCAAAACACAGAAAGGTCAAATATAATACATTATATTCAACTGGATCCTAGACTAGGAAAACAAAAGCTATTAAAGACATTTGGGGACAAGTAAGAAAATTTTATTTTGAACCATGTTAGATGTTATAGAATAAATAGTATATGTTAATTTTCTCAGGTGTGATGATGGTATTTTGCTTATGAGGAAACTGTTTTATTCTTATAAGTATCAAGGAGTCAAGAGTCAGATGTTTGTAACTTACTATCAAATGACTGAGCAGAAATTGTGTGTGCAATGAGAGAGGAAAAAAAGATACAGCAAGTGTGGGAAATATTAACAATTAGTAAATTGAAGTAAAGGCACCACCAGTGTCCATTTTCACTTACTCTGTGATTCTACAATTTTTCAAAACAAAAGCTGGGAAAATAGGGGTCAGGGAAGATGGCTTAATCAGTAAAGTCACTTCTGCGTGGCATGAGGACCTGAGTTCAAAGCCCAGCACCCATGTAAAAAGCTGAAAAGCTGGGTGTCTATACCCTGGGGGTGGGGTGGGGGTGAGAAGGAGTGGGGGCAGAGACAGATGCATCCCTGAGTGGTCTAGTCAAATCAATGAGTTTCAGATTCAGGGAGAAACCCTGTCTAAAAAACAAAGGTGGATGGGGACTCTGGCCTCCATACATACATGCAAAGGCCCACCTACAGGTACATATGCACACACCAATACTAACAAATATGTACACTCACTATACACGCCATAACTCACACACAGACCGCATTGTATCACACACATTAAAAAGTTTAAAATAACAGAGAAAGGCTGTTAGGCTTACTCCCTTGAATTAAATAAGTTGTTGTTTTTTAAGATTTATTTATTTATTATGTATACAGTGTTCTGCCTACATGTATGTTATGTTTGCATGCCAGAAGAGGGCTCTAGATCTCGTTACAGATGGTTGTGAGCCAGCCAGTGGTTGTTGGGAATTGAACTCAGGTCCTCTGGAAAAGCAGTTGGTGCTCTTAATCTCTGAACCACCTCTCTAGCCTCCTTGTTTTTGTTTTAAGAACTAGAATATTCTAAATTGTGAAACATGATTTACAGTGATTTTGACTGGTGATTAAAGATCCAGAGCATTACCAGGCAGTGGTGGATGCACATCTTTAATCCCAGTACTCGAGAGGCAGAGGCAGGCAGATCTCTGTGAGTTTGAGGCCAGCCTGGGCTACAGAATGAGTTCCAGGAAAGACTCCAAAGCTACACAGAGAAACCCTGTCTTTAAAAACAAACAAATATCCAGAACATTATATATGTTAGGCAACTATTCTATCACTGAGCTCACTTGAGCCCAAAGTAACCTTTAAAAATCCTTACTAAAAATCTTACATAAAAGGAAAATAAGAAAAAGAAAAGATAAAGAAACTATAGGCACATAAAACAGATTTGTACTAACAAAAACCAAGAACCAACACAAATATCCAGCTCAGAAATAGGTTAAATGTTTATGAAGAATACCCAAAGACATGAAAAATGACAAAGATCATAAGACAGCAGAAAAATACAACCAACAACAACAATTTATAAAAGGTCAAGCTGGGCGTTGATGGCACACGCCTTTGGTCCCATCTCTCGGGGAGGCAGAGGCAGGCGGATCTATGTTAGTATGAGTACAGCCTAGTCTACAGAGCTAGTTCCAGGACAGGCTCCAAAGCAATACAGAGAAACCCTGTCAAAAAAACAAAACCAAAAAAAAAAAAAAAAAAGTTAAAAATGAGTTAAACTCCTCTTTGGAAAGAGACACAAGAAAGGTAGTTAAGGTAGTTATTTTGGGTGGTAGGGTCTAATGTAAATTCTAAACACTTTCATTTTACCAAAGGAAGTTCCTTTATTGAACCAGGGTCTCACTCTATAGCCCTGGCTAGTCTGGAACTTATCATGTAAATCAGGCAGGCCTTGAACTCACAAACAAGTGTTGTAGAATATTATTTAGAGGTGTATTACTTTTTGTTTATGCTCTGGAACATTTGTTTAATGATCCAAAGATATGTTTGATTAAATAAAATTCACTTGTGGTAAGAAGGCTGGGTCAGCAACTAGCTGACAGGAAGTTGTAGGGAGGAGCCAGGTAGAAAAGGGTTTGTAAGGAGGGAAGAGGAAAAGAGGATTTATCGGGAGACAGGAGGTGGTAAGCTAGGTGAGCTGCTTGCTATTCAATCTCTTTGGGAAACAGGATTCAAAAAAAAAAAAAAAAAGGCAACAATTAAAAAAGAAAAACAACACAAAGTCCACCTGACTCTACCTTGTAAATACTGGGATTAAAATCCTATGCCACCATACCCACCCCCTTCCCACCCCAACCCCAAAATCCCCACCCCCAGTCGCATGTTATTCTTGTTTTTTACTTGTTTGTTTGTGGGGTTTTTTTTTTTTTGTTGTTGTTGTTGTTGTTGTTTTTTCAGAGACAGGGTTTCTCTGTGTATCTTTGGAGCCTGTTCTGGAACTCATGCTGCAGACAGGGCTGAACTCATAGAGATTCGCCTGCCTCTGCCTCCCAAATGCTGGAATTAAAGACATGTGCCAACCATACCCAGTATTTCTTTTTTTTTCTTTTTCATGTCATTCTTATGACCTATAATATGTCTTGTTTTTTTAGAAATTAAGGTGATAGAATTTGGAAAAATCAGGAAGAATAACTATCCTAAAAAGTTGGTGCCTGAGTTAAATGTGGTCAGGAGGTGGTAGCACACTTTTAATCCCAGCACTCAAGAGGCAGAGGCAGAGGTAGGTAGATCTTTGTGAGTTTGAGGCCAGCCTGGTCTACAGAGCAAGTTCCGAGACTGTCAGGGCTACAAAGAGAAACTCTGTCTAGAAAGAAAAAAAAAGTATAACATATGCCTGTAATTCCAGCACTGAGAGGAAGCTGAGGGAGGAGGGTCATGAGTTTGTGGCCAGCCTGGGTTACCTTATGAGTTTGGGCCAGCTTGCTATATAGCTTCTCAAAAAAAGAAAAGAAAGAACCTGGCTCAACTCTGATGGGGTGACAACCTGCTTATTGCTATTTCCAGAAACCAAGGAAACTAGGTTTTGTCAGACTCCAATAGCTTACATGCAAATGAAGACAAAGCTTTTTCTACTTGCCTGGGACATAGCTCACCCACTTGGTCCTGAATTTAGCAAAAAGGCAGGTATCTAAGATGCCTATTCAAATATAAAGCTAAAAAGTAAAAGTTCAAAAGCCACATATACAGTAATAAAGGATAAACAGGTTATGTTCTCCATTATTCCTTCCTGTACTGGAGGAATAGAGTGCTCCCTAACATCTGCCCCTCCCATAAACACTATACAAGAAGACTGCTGAGTTCTCATGCTAAAGAGCTAGTAACAGAACATCTGTCCCAAAGTGAGACAGGCTAAATGGGATCAAAGTGGTTTTGTGAGTTCAGCAGGGAAATCTTTCAGCTTTCAAATTCCTAATATTATAAAAGTCATCAGTGGTTTAGAAAGGGCACATGATGCACTGTGAGAAGACCTGGGATCCACACCTACCCTTCTACTTCCTGGACACAAGACCCTGCACTCTGGGCATTGTTACAGTTAACTGGTATATCTATATGTAGATTCAAGGAGAAATATACACTGTAGTGCTCTAAAGACATGCAACTAAAATGTATTAATAATTTTATTTTTGAAATCTCACAAACACAACCCATGAGAACCAAGACTGCAGAGGAAAGTTGGCATGCACTGACTGACACACACCTGCCTTGGGTCAAACAATTAGAAAGAAGAGGTTGACTGAGGAGCTCACAGGTCTGGCTAGTAACAGCAGCCCCACAGCAGTCAGAGCCTTTGGCCTAGGCAGTACTTAAGGCACTTAGGTGTATCTGTAATGCAATGGCAGTATGCCTGCCTATCATATGTGAGGCCAAATGTCTAATACAGTGGTTCTCAGTCTGGGGGTTGAACAACCCATTCATGGGGATCACCTAAGAACATCTGCATATTAGATATTTACAATTCATAACAGTAGCAAAACTGATTATGAAGTAGCAATGAAAATAATTTTATGGTTTGGGGTCACCACAACATGAAGAACATTAGGAACATCGAGCACGGAAAACCACTGCTCTAATCCTCATACTCTAAGAAAACAACACTAATATTCATAAATACACACTAACTACTCTGCAACAGAGCTACATTGTTCACTGAAAGACACAGGATGACTTGAATTCTTACAGGTGGCCTTTCTGTTGTTCTTTTCTATTAAGATATGATTATCCTACATGTGAGTCTATGCATCTATGACTTAAGCAAAAGTGTTCAGGGCCCCAACATCTATCATTTCTACCATGTTGGACTGAGCTATGCTGTGTACCATTAATGTTCTGACAGCTTACAGTCAAGCTTTACCAACAGTGGGTCACAAAACTTTCTGAATTTTGTTTACTAATAGGTAAAGATAGCATTTCATTGCAGTTCATATATGTTCTTTTCTTTTATTTCATAGCAGTTTAAAGGTAAAAACTTATCACATGCTGAATAGTAATCTGTATTTGCAGTTTGTAGTTCACATTCCTCTGCTCATTTTCTTTGAGCTGGAGAGGGTAGATTTTGAACCAAAGGAAGTGAAGTTGTAGTTCTTCATTCCAAGCTGACCTGAGCCCACTGGATTACTTATGGAAGAAGGTGGTGAGGTGAAGGGCTATGCCAGGACAAATGAGAATAGCAGAACTAATCCATTAAGACTTGTGTTGCTCACTGTGGCCACAGGTGTCAACCATGAACTCACCCAGAGAGGAGAGGTCTACTACACACTGGAAGGCTCTACTGCTTCTTTTTGGTATTTTTTTTTGGTTTTTTTTTTTTTTTAAAGACAGGGTTTCTCAGTTTAACAGCCCTAACTGTCCTGGAACTTACTTTGTAGACTAGATTGGCCTTGAACTCACAGAGATCCTCTGGCCTCTGCCTCTGAGTGCTGGGATTAAAGGTGTGCATCACCACTACCTGGCATGCTTTCTAGTTTTTATTAGTTATTATTTTTCTTTGTAGTGATGGGTAGAATAGGGACTCATGCAAGCTAGGAAAGTGCTCTATCATTCAGCCACATCCCAGTCCATTGTGCTTGTGTGTGTGCATGTATGTTTTCCCAAAAGAAAACTCCCTCTTTGCCTTTAACTAATATAGTGATCTAGGGGTAAAAAGAAACAAAAATAAGTTTCCTGACTTACATGAAATGTGCTCAGCTCCTGCCTCTTACCTGAAGCTCCTGTGGGTCTGTCTGTGCCCAATAGGGTGCCATGGTACATTTGATCTTCCCCTCTGGGTCCATTTCAATGTCCCACCAGGAAAGAACCACCTGTGCTTGGCCAGATGCCACAGGTACAAACTGCCTGCTATGACAGGCTGCCGAGCTACTGACTTGCTTGCTGAAGTCCACACTGTAAAAGAATATTCAGAAACCGAAGCATAATTTAACTCATACACTCCACTGTTAAACTTCTACAGAGACCTGATCAACAATGGTGCTAATGTAGAGAGAATTCAGCTAGGTTTCTGTTCCACAAAAGAAGAAATCCAATTAAATGTCTCAAAGCACTACCACCCAGGGAAGTTCCAGGGTACCTGAACATTGGTAGCACATCACTGAGGACAGTGAAGTCAGCAGATGACACCTGATTCAGCTGAATGTCATAGACTGAAGGTGCACCAGGACACCTCTCCAATTCTGAGGGAGGAACAATGACCTGCTCTCCAAGACCAGTCTGAATACGGACAGGAAACAGCTTGTTCCATGACCACATCCTTCTGGACTCCACCAGCTGGGCATAGACAGTTGCTTTGTGAGGCACTGCTTCACAATTTTCCTAAGTTTAAATCAAAAGAAACCAACAACAGTAAGTCAGGCACCTGATCTACAGTGACTCACACTTGTCAAAGGCTTTAATATTTGTTGTGGATGGAATATTTGTTTACACTGTGAAGCTGTGTTTTGGCCAAGGTACCTTCTGATTGGTTTAATAAAGAGTTGAATGGCCAATAGCTAGACAAGAAGAGGCTAGGTGAGAGTTCTGGGAACAGAGAGGACTCTGAGAAGAAAGGTGAAGTTGTCCAGCCAGCACAGAGGGAAGAGGATGGGCAGTACAAAGAGATGAGGTATCAAAGCCATGTTATTGAATGTAGATTAAAAAATATGGATTAATCCTGAGTGAGGTAACCCAGACCCATATGACAAACAGTGTGTACTCACTCTTAAGTGGATATTAGACATAAAGCAAAGGATAACCAGCTTACAGTCCACAACACCGAAGAAGCTAGGTAACAAGGAGGAGCTTAAGAGAGATATACATGGCTCCCCTGGAAAGGAGAAATAGATAAGATTTCCTGAGCAAATCAGGAGCATGTGAGGGAGGGGGAAAGAGAGGAGAGGAGAGCATGAGGGATGGTCAAGTTGGGGGAAGAACAGAGAGGGAGAGCAAGGAAAGAGATTAGGGAGCCATTAAGGGGTTATCGAGAAACCTGGCACTAGGGAAATTACCAGGAATGCACAAGGATGTCCCCAGCTAAGACTAAGCAATAGTGAAGAGGGTGCCTAAACTGGCCTTCCCCTGTAATCAGATTGATGACTACCTTAATCGTTATCATAAAACCTTCATCCAGTAACTGATTGAAGCAGATGCAGAGATCCACAGCTAAGCACTGGGCCTAGATCCCAGAATCCAGTCGAAGAGAGGGAGGAACGATAATATGGGCAAAGGGGTCAAGACCATGATGAGAAAACTCATAGAACAACTCACAGGAGCTAGTGGGAGCTCACTGACTCCAGACTGACAGCTGGGGAACCTGCATAGGACCACTAGGCCTCTGAATGTGGGTGACAGTCATGTGCCTTGGGCAGTTTATGGGGCCACTGGCAGTGGGACCAGGATTTATCTCTAGAGCATGAACTGGCTTTTGGCACCCATTCCCTATGGAGAAATATCTTGCTTAGCCTAGATACAGAGGAGAGGGCTTTGGTCCTGCCTCAATGTGATTTGACAGATTTTGTTGACTCCCCATGGTAAAAGGATTAAAAATCAAATTATATAAACCTCAGCAACTTTTCTAGAACAGAGCAACCCCACCTTGACCTTTGAGTTACCCAGTTCCTCTCTGTTCCAAGGAGTAAAAAAAAAAAAAAAGACCACTTTCAGGGAAAAGTGAAAAAGTCATGGTACAACCCTGAAACCATAGACTGTTCCCTCACTATGACAACCAATAAAAACATGTAAAATAACAGGTTGTATTACCAAAAATATGAATTCACCTAACCCTGCTAAATGTCAACCAATCAGAAATGGACCTCGCCCACTAATGTAATTTTTTGTGGCTTTCCCCTTTAAAAGAGCTTGGCTAAATGCTCTAAGACACCTCTCTGGCAGCTGTTGCATCAGTTTGCCAGTAGAGATCCCTGCCTGCTTGTATACAATAAAAATCTTGCTTTTTTGCAGTTTGGGAGAGTCTTTCGTAAGTTAGGACTCAAGGGGTCTTCATGATCTGGGCAAACAATGGGAAGCTGAACTGTCTCTGATGAGGGATGGAGTGGGAATTGGAGGAGGAGAGGGAGGGGGAACTGGGATTGGTATTTAAAATAAAAAAATTGAAAGAGGGGAGAGTATGAGGAGAAGAGGGAGGGGGAACTGGGATTGGAATATAAAAAATAAAATAAATAAATAAATAAACAGAAGGCTGAGTAGGACAAGAGAGGGCACAAATATGAAATACATATGTACATGTATACAGTGTTATAATAAACCTATTATTATGCATAATTTTTTAAAAGTTACATTATGTTGCCAGACATTATTGCCCTTATAATTCAACTCAAATCTAAGTCTCAACTTTATCTGGGGCTGGAGGGATGGCTCAGCAGTTATTAGCTCTTGTTGCTCTTATAGAGGTTCCAGGTTTGGTTTTCAGAACCCACATGGTGAGTAACAACCATCACTAAGGCCAGCTCTACGAGATCAGGTGCCCTTGTTTAAACACTATGGGAACTGAGCGTGCACACAGTGCACCTATATACATGGAAGAAAAACACACACATAAAATAAAATATATAAATCTAAAAAAATCCTGAGCAAATAAACTTTCCATATTAAATTAAAAAATAAAAAGATTGTTTTAATTGCCCCCCAATGGGTTAATTTAAGTTATAAAAGCTAGTTAGTAACAAGTCTTTTTTTTTTTTTTTTTTTTTTTCCTTTTGGTTTGGTTGGATTTTTTGAGACAGGGTTTCTCTTTGGAGCCTGTTCTGGAACTCACTCTGTAGACCAGGCTGGCCTCAAACTCGCAAAGACCCACCTGCCTCTGCACATTATTTATGATTTACTAAAGCTTGCCTGAGGATTTAGAAAAGCAAAATCAATCTCAAGCTATAGACATCAGTCAGTGGTGACAAACACCTTTAATCCCAGCAGCCAGAAGCTAGGAGATGGTGGTATACACCTTTAATCTTAGGAGTCAGGATTAAGAAGGCAGACTGATCTCGCTGAGTTCAAGACCACCCAGGGATACACGAGACTGGATCAATCTAAAAGAGTAAGAGATCACATGTCTTTAATCCCAGCACTAGAGGGGTATACATAGAAGCAGTGTCTTCAGTATTTGGTAGGAGGCATTCATCTCCAACCACACTGAAGATAGGCATTCATTCTCCAGCCAAGCTGAGGAGAGGTTATAGCTGAGGTTTGGTGAGAGCTTATAGAGACAGGATCAGCCCATTCAGCCTGAAGTAGAGGTAAGAAGCTAGTGGCCAGCTGCTTTGCTTTTCTGATATTCAGATTAAAGTTTGAACCCCAATATCAAGTCTCTGGGTCATTTACTTTTTCAAGTTACACGAGTGTTGGGATTAAAGACATGTGCCACAAATGTCCTGCTAAAGCATTCATAATTAATAAGTCTCTGCGTCATTATTATCAGGCTATGACATCATCAATATAAATACATAATTAAAAGGCATAACACCACAAATATGACATGACACAATAATCAGAAGACTATGACATCATAACAGGAAAGATATGACAGCATAAATGTATGATGTTATAATTCAAATTATGATATATAATTGGGAGGGTATGACTACATCAATGTTAATATATAGCATCACAATTGGAAGGGTATGATATAACAGATTGGCATGACATCACAACTGGAAGACTATGACATTATCATTGTTGGGACATAACATCATCAATGTAAATATATATCATAATTGGAAGGGTATGACACCAATGTGAGTATGACATAAAAAATTGTTGTTACATGCACTTACATATAAGAATATGCATCTCCAACTAAAGAAATACAACTTTCCTAGTTATCTGTCCTTCTTTCATTTTATCCTTTCTCAACTGCTTCTTCATCTCAACCTACCTGCTCCCCTACACACTTCCCATCCTTTATCTTTTATTTCATCTTTCCTCCTCCCTTCCTTTTTTCCTTTCTCTCTCTCTGTACTTGTCAATGTTTCTGCCAAAGAACCCAATCCCCATCACTAATGCAAAGTGTTGTGAGCACCGTAGTATAGTATACAGACTAGACATCACATATAGCTAGTGGATGTGTAGCATCAAGTGGCAGAAGTCTGAGTCTTTCCTCATGGTGAAAATGAACAGAAGAAGAGACTGCTATACAAGGATAGACTGTTGCTTTAAGCGGTCAAATAGGAAGATATTCAAGTGTCCAGGTTTTACTCCATTTATGTCTTACATTACAAACCCACATCCTGTAATGGCTGACTTATCTTTAATATGATAGCACTTCATTCCATTGGTCATGATTCTCTGGAGAATTGTCAGAATCAAGAATGAGAAAACTTCCAGTCACCCTTTTTAAAGTCTAGGCAGTCCTCCTTGGTAAGATGCTCCCTGTAGGGTTCGGCAACCCCGTGAAAATGGTGAGGGAGCATGTATTCTATGTTTGTTGCCTAGAGAGGATGCCAATCCTCAAATGGTACAGAACTATTAGCAGCGTCATATATGTAATAGATGTATGACAGCCCATTTACTACTTTACTTGCCCTCTCAAAGTTTAAACAAAGAACAGAGATTGGTCTATGGTGAAATCTCCACACAAACATAACCCTCAGAAAAATTCCCAGTTGACCCAGGTGTGCATGGACCACAGAGAGGCATCTACTTTTGTCAGGGTACTTGTCTATTCTCATGTGAGAGCAGATTAAGACCACAAGCTGACAAACCTGTCAACAGCAGCTGTTCACCTCTGCAGGCTCAGTCCTAAGGGAGGGGAAGTCTCCCTATTGGGATAAGAAAAGCATTTCGAAATTAAAAAGGGCAAATTCCCCGGAATACAGATAACTATCTGTCCTGTTTGCAAATGTCAGGGAATCTAGGGAACATGGATGTTTGTGAGCATGGGTGTAGCTTTTATGTATTGCGTTTGTGTTGTATGTGTATGTTTATCTGTATATGTGTTTTGGAAGATCTATTCATGTACCTACATCCTCTACTGATTTGCACCTTGTCCATGGGGTCCAGGTCCCCTAAAGAAAACAGGATGAAGAGAACTTGTTTTCATTTGAGTGTGAAGTTGCTGAGTAAGGCAGAAGCACTCCCGTCCCTTCACAGACACCTGCAGAGTCTCCCTCAACTACCCGGTTGTTCTACCTCCTTGTCCTCCTACCTCATTCATCCTTTTATTCTGAGTCCATCACCAGGCCCTGGAAACCCAGCAATGAAGATGGTTTTCTCCCTCCCAGCACTGGCACTGGAGCTAGATGCCTGTCAGGAATTGAAGGGAGGTCCAGGTGTATGGAGAGATTCTGAAGGGCTGTACTGAGCATGGTGTAGCAGTGACTGTGTACAACAGCTTCAATTGTAACACTCTGAAGGCTCTGACCACTTACCTGCACAAGATGCCTATGTGCATGCTCGTAAGAGGGCAGTGCTCCCTCCCGATCAGTTCAGTGTCAAACAGCTCTGTGACCAGGATGTTAGCACGACAAGGCAAGTCACCATCTGAAAATATGCATTAGGGTAGGAAATATATTTACGACAAATACATCCAAAATACTACATCAAAAAGTAGGAGCTAGAGAAATGACTCAGAGGTAACAGCACGTGCTGCTCTTGCAGAGTTCCAAGTTCAGTACTCAGCATTCATATCAGGCAACTCAGAACCCCTGTTAAGTCTGGCTCCAGGAGATCTGATACCCTCTTCTGGGTTTGGAGGCATTCTTTTGTCAACTGTTTTCTAAACTTTGAAAACATAATATTAGTACTACAATTATAATTTTTAACGAGCCAATAGACCTTGGGAAGAGCTATTTATCATGGAGAATTAACTATAAACATTTCTAATGGTTCATGAATTACATTAGACAAAGCCCACTCATCTTCACTATACAGAGGACAAATTTCACAGCTGACACTAAAAAAAGAGGCGCATTAAAGTGGTTTAGAGAGGCTGAGAGCCTGGACTGAGCCTGGAGTCCTACAGACCTCACTGGAGACCACTTTCTAGCCTGGAGGCCTGGGTTCTACATATCAAGTTAGTCACCTCAACTGTAAAATGAGGGACAGAACAAAGGTTAGAAAAGTATATTTCCTATGGCACATATGTGGGTTCAACGTGCCCATTTTACTTATACATCTAGTAAAGTGGAAGCTAAGTATAAGTACATGGAAATTAAGAGCAAGCTCCATAGCTTGCCTTGGAAACAGTGTCCGTTCTCATTACTATGTTAAATTCCAGCAGGAACACACTGTTCCACCTTGACCTCTCCCCATAACCATACACTCGACAGCCTCTGCCTTAATGAACAGCCCCTGTCATATTGCACAGAAAGGAGCATCATTTGCCAGGTCTAGGACTGCCCTAGTCACCATACCTCAATGACTAGAACAATACCTTAAAATCAATAAGAAGAGCAACAAACACCAGCTGAATTCTTGATACTTCCCTGTCAATCATCATCAAACCAGAACAATTCTACCTCCTAAATACGTTTTAAGGTGATGATGAGACTTGAAATGATTTACCATTCAAGTTTGTTCATTAAAATAAAAACAACGCTTTATGACCCAGTGAATTTTAATAAATACTTCTTGGAGCCTGGTATTTATCAAGTGAATGTGAATTTATGAGGGGGTGGTGTAGAAGAACCTAAAGAAAGGGTAATTAATTATAGCAGGTGTGTCCCAATTTATCACATGAATGCAATGGATAGTTGAACAACAGCTGCCACACATACTCAGGGTAATCCATCTAAGCAACAGGCTCCAAACTTAGATGCTAATTTTAAGGCCTCAGAACACAATGTTAGTATTTCTGCATTCAATCCTTCCTGATCCTAAAACTCTAATCCTGTAACATTCAACAAGCCACACACAGTAAGTACCATGCTAGCCAGGGCTATAGAGCAGAGCCTTTCTCAAAAAAACAAAAAGAAGTGAAACTAAAATTAGGAAACATCACTGGGAACTGGAAAGAGTTTTAGGAAAGATGGAATGTATAAGTACCAACACTGTGGCATCTAGAGAGGAGGAAACAGAGAAGACTTCTGACTTGGCAATGAGGAGGCCACTTGGGATAGGATATGACAGTGCACACCAGAAGTCCCATCACCTGGGAGGCAGAAGCAGAAGGCCAGTGAGTCTCAGGCTAACGTAGGCTACATAAAGAGATTCTGTTTCAATAAAACAAACACTTCAGCAAGCCACCTGTTAAGATGGGGGATTAGTGTCAGGCAGTGGTGACACACACCTTTAATCCCAGCACGTGGGAGACAGAGGCAGGCAGATCTTTGTGAGTTCCAGGCCAGACTGGCATACAAACAAGTCCCAGGACAGCCAGGACTATTACACAGGGAAACCCTTGTCTCAAAAAAACCAAAAAAAAAAAAAATATATATATATATATGTATGTATGTATGTATGTATGTATGTATGTATTACTATGTAGTTCAGGCTGACTTGAAATCCATGGCTTTCCTTCTACCTCAGCTTCCCAAATGCTTGGGATTACCCATACCTAAGTTTAGGATCTTAGGGATCAAACCTAGGGCTTAGGAACCCAAGGCAAGTACTCTACCAGTGGCTACATTCCCATCCTCAAAGTAATGTGTATTACTTTGTGGGGGGGAAAAAAATCCAGATATGGTGATCTGTTATCTGTCTGTAATTTCAATTCAAGATCAGCCTGGACTATATTAGATCTTGATGATGATAATAACAAAATTAAACTAAACTAAAATACTGAGTTTAAATAGATCCTTCAATCCTAAAATACTACATCTTAAAAACGAGTAATGGCCATAAAGAACAGCTTATCCATCTTCCCCTTCCCCAAATGTTTTAAATGTGCTCTCCAAGTTTCAATAAGCATGTAGAATGTTCTAACACTATTGACTATAAAGACTTTTCTTACTACCTTAAATTTGCTTAAAGCAAAATGTTTCTTCCCTGTGTGTGACTGCTGTGACATTTCATTAGCTCTACTATTCACACAAAGCTTCTCACACAGGTAAACTCTCACCTGGTCCAACTGTCACCTCAGTGGAATGCTTGTTAATAACTTTAATCTTATCACTGAAGCCATTTTTCTCCACAATCTTCACAGCAGCATCAGCCATTGGCTTAAAAACCTGCAAGTCAGAGAAGGGGGTGAAAGCAGAGGTGACAGAGAGGGAAAATGAGCAATGTTTTAAAAACAGAACAAAAACCCACTTACCACTGAAGGACTCATAGCTAGGCCCCATCATTAATTAGTTAATTAATCAATTAATTAATTTTTGGTTTTGGTTTTCAAGACAGGGTTTCTCTGTATTGCTTTGCAGCCTGTCCTAGAACTCACTCTGGAACTTGCTGGCCTTGAACTCACAGAGATCTGCTGGCCTCTGCCTCCTGAGTGATGGGATTAAAGGCATGTGCCACCAATGCCTGGCTGGTCCCATAATTTGACCCTAAAAATGCTTTAGTCTCCAAATGTGTGCCATGAAAATGAATAAAAGGATGAAATTCAGCCAGGTGTGATTAGCTCATGTCTAATCCCAGAATTCAAGATAGTAAGGCAGGAGAATCAGCATGACTTAGAAGACTGAGCTATAAAATGAAACCCTGTCTCAATAGCCCCCATTTGCACACACACAAAGAAAGTTTAAATTCAAGGTATTATTTACAAGTTCCTATTTTATGCCCACTAAGTGGAAATGAAATAATCTTGCACTACTTAGTAAAGGCATTAGGTGTCACTGCCCTTACTAAACACTGTAAGAGCAGAGCTATCCCACAAGCCTTGGAAAATGTGCTTTAGTCTTCAAAGATAAGACAGCTAAAGTGTGGCCAAACCATCTTCATTTTCAGAACTGACCCAGACTAAAAGCATAGCCTGTATTACCTTGTGATACATGGGACCCTCCACAAAGTTGACCACTTTATTCTCCTAGCCAAATGTCCCATTCTTAACCCACATGATCCTCCCCAACATTCATATGCAAGCCTGAACCTTTCCCATGCCATCTGACAAATCAAATCCAACTGGATGCTGGAAATGGTGATACATGCCCATAATCCCAGCACTTGGGAAGTATAGATAGGATCGGGAGTTCAAGGATTGCCTAACTACACAGTAACTTAGTTTGAGGCCAACTTGGGCCACTTAAGACTCTAGTGTCTAATGCACAAATACAACCCCACATAAGACTCTAGTGTCTAACGCACAAATACAACCCACAGGAAAGCACAAAGTCTTCCTTCCAGAAGCTATCCCTGAGCCCTTCACTAACTTCTCTAACCCTGAATTCTCAACCTGCCTAGTCTGGATGTCACAGTTCTAACCCATAAAACACAGGAACTCTCATAAATACAAAGAGGAAAAAAAAAATAAAAGATGGAAGATTTTTATTTTTTCTAAATCTTTTCCTCTATTCCCTATCATTAACATGATTTTGGTTTTTATATGACAAAGAAAAGCCATATTCTTTTGGAAAGAATGTATGTACTTGGGGCTGGAGAGATGGCTCTGGAGAGTACTGGTAGGTCCAGAGCTCAATTCCCTGCAGCCACATGGTGGCTCACATCATTTATAATGATACCTTCTGGCAGCAGGCATACATGCAGGCAGAACACTATAAATAAATAAATGTTTTAAATAAAAGAAAAAGACTATGTACTCAGCTGAAGAAAAAAACAATCATTATTAAAATGTAGCTTTTTTGCACATGTGGTATCTGGCCTCAATCCCTCAGTGCTCATCAATCACTTTGACTGAACCTCTAAAGTGATCACAATCTCAGTGTCATCTAATCTTTCTGCTGCCTTTGACCTATCACTCATCCCTTTCCCTAAGGCCTCAAGCTCTGACCATTCAAAGCCTCTCTCTCCTAGTCCACCAAGAAAGCTCAAGATCTCCTGGAGCTGAAGAGACAGCTCATCTAGTAAGGCATTTGAAGTGTGATGGATTTTGTCACTTGGCACAGTATAGTATCATTTTAAAACGGCATCTCAAAAAGAATCATCTAGATTAGAGTGACCTGTGAACATGTCTGTGAGAGATTTTCTTTTTTTTTTTTTTTTTTTTTTTGTTTTCTTTTGCTTTTGAGACAGGGTTTCACTATGTAGCCCTGACTGTCCTTAACTCGCTCTGTAGACCAGGCTGTTGTCAAACTCACCTGCTTCTGCCTCCTGAGTGCTGGGACTAAAGGCATACATATTCACCACCCAGATGAGAGATTTTTCTTAATTGTGTGAATAGGCCCACCCTGAATTCTGAGCAGCACCATTTTAAGGGCTAGCTCCAGAATTAACTAGAAAGAAAAAGCCAGCCAAACACAAATGTGCATGCATTGCTCATTACTTTCTTCTCTTGACTGAGAATTAATTCAACCGTTGCTCCAGGTCCCCTACACCCTGACTTCTCCACAGTGAGAGACCATGAGCTGGAACCATGACCAAACAAACCTTTTATCCCTTAAATTGCTTTTTGTCAAAGTAGTTTATCATAGCAGCAGAAAATGAAACTAAGGCACTAAGGCGCCAAATCGAGTATAAGACCAGAGTTCAGAACTCCATCACCCATGTAAACGCCTAAGTGAGTGCAGTAGTCCTCTGTAATCACAGAACACAGAAGGCTAAGGCAGGGAGCTGCTTAGCTGGACAAGGTGAATTGGTATGCTGTGAGTTCAAGAGGCCCTACAGCTATATATAAGGTAAAGACTGTCTGAGGATGACACTAATGTCTACATACACGCACCCACCTACACACAAACAGATCAAACACACAACAATCTCATTCCAACCATGAACAGAGATGAACAATGACATAGACTTCCCAACATCCATTCTTCCTTCCTTCAGAACAGGGGCAGTGGTGCAGTATAGAAACAGACATGCTTTCAAGTGAATCTATCTAGCTTGAGGGGAACTAAATTTCCTTTGTCAAGCATTTTGACCAATTTTATATACAAGAAGAGATTTGCTAGAAATGCCTAGGAAAAGCCTGCTTGCTGTTAAAAGAGAAAGTAAGCTGAGATCATGTTGTCCTGTCTGACATACCCCAGTGGTTCTTTAGCAGCTCTCCTACAACCAATAAAGGTACAAGTCTTCAAAGGAAGGTAGAGTACATCACAGAGAACAAAAAAAGTTCATAAGGGCAGGAGAGATGGCTCAGAAGTTAAGAGCACTTCCTGCTTTACAGAAAACCAGATTCAGTTCCCAGTACCCACAACAATCAGCTCAGAAGTATGCATAACTCAATCTGATGCCCTCTTCTGGCCTCTGTGGGAAACAACATGGGCGTGCATGTACACACACACAAGCACAAACACAGAAATAAAAGCAAACTCTAAAAAAAACACCAAAAAACAAAAACAAAACAATAAACCAGGAGCTAGTAAGACAGCTCAGTGCTTAAACGCCCACACTGCTCTTCCAGGAGGCCATGTTGGGTGCCTTACAAACTAGACTAGGAGATTTAACATTCTTCTGGCCTCCATGGGTACCTGTACTTAGATGTGCACACAGACACAATCAAAAACAAAATCTTGAAAAAAAATTATTTTAAAGGTCATTAATGAGCTGGGTGTGGTGGTGTACGCCTTTAATACCGAAGTCCAGAGGCAGATGAATCTCGAGTTGAGGCCAGTCTTGCCTACAGAACAAGTTCCAGGACAGCCAGGACTACACTAAGAAACCCTGTCTCCAAAAACAAAAATAATTGCCAATTCAACAACTTTTAGTTTATACCTAGGCAGATATCTACCTAAACTGTTCAACCTGTTAGCAATATATAGCAATATATAATTAAAATGGGATGAAATAAAAAATTCGCTCCTCAAGTGCTTGGTAACTAACTGTGGTGATTTGATTAAGAATGGTCCCCATAGGCACATATGTTTGAAGGGATAGTCACCAGGAAGTAGCAGTGTTTGAAAGGATTAGAAGGTGTGGCCTTGTTAGAGGAAGTATGTCACTAAGGAGTGGGCTTTAAAGGTTCAAAAGCCCACACTAGACCCAGTATCTCTCTGCTTGTAATTAGGATGTAGCTCTCAGCTACTTCTCTTGACACCACACTGCCAGCCACCAATCTCTCTGCCATGATGACTCTTTAAGCAAGTCCCCAATTAAATGCTGTCCTTTATAAGAGTTGCCTTATCATGGTGTCTCTTCACAGCAATAGAAAAGTGACTAAGACAGAACCACACCACGTGTCACATTAAGGCCTATTATATCAAATGGCAACATGGTTATTGACAGCTAGTCTTCTCTTATTTATACCTCTCGAATATTACCTCCTTTCCAAGGTTTCCATGAATCTACTCTATTGTTGGCTTCCACGGTACTCTACCCTCTGGGGTCATTTCCTGTCTATATGAACTTGACTACCATTGAAATCAAGCATGATTCCAAGATTTGCCCTTCTCTTTTCCCTCCCTGAGCAATCTCATTGGTAACTTTATCAGTTATATATTGGTAAGTGAGTACCAAGTCCACCTCTACATATCCTTTTATCCATGTTTAGGGACCAAAACCAGAGACCTGTCTTCATGCTCAGCTTCTACTTGTTATTTACTGTTTTGTTAGTGCTGAAGATCAAGCTTCTTGCATGCTAGCCAAGTATGCTAATGAGCTGTATCTCCAGCCCTTCTTTTGCTTACTACTGTAGGACTTAAATCTTTATTCTGAGTCCTGGTTCCTTCATTTGTAAAACAGAGATAACAAAATTTACTTTGAAGCTATCAAGGTAATCATTCTAAAATATAAACTTCTTTATATCTGCTCAAACACCTTGGTCATGTTTTGGTTTTGGTCGGCACTGTTTGCTTATTTTGGTTTCTGAAATGTAGCCCAGGGTGGCCTTAATCATCTTGCATCTCTCTCCCTGTGCTAAGATTACAAGTGAGCACCACTATGCCTAGCTTAAAAATCATTATTTCATCTTTATTTATGGTTGTACAAAATTCCACTATAATATGTTTGTTTTGTCTTTTCTTTTTTTCTTTTTCTTTTTTTTTTTTTTTTTTTTTTCTCTTTCTTTTTTGATTTTTTTCCTGACAGGGTTTCTCTGTGTAACAGCCTCGGCTGTTCTGGAACTCACTCTGTAAACCAGGCTGGCCTCAAACTCACACGAGAGCCAACTTTGCCTCCTGAGTGCTGGGATTAAAAGTGGGCACCACTATCACCTGGCCCTTCTTTTTTGTCTTTATCTACTTATAGACATCTAGGTTAGTCCCAGTTTCTGGCTATTGAGAATAATACATTACACTTTTTGTTATGAAATACAAAACAAGTACAGCCTTTTATATACAACAAATCTCAGGAATTGATATCATGGAAATTGCAAATAGACTTTTTAAGATTTCACTTTATTATTTTAATTATGTGTGTGTATATGCGCATGTCTGTTTGAGTGCAGTGCCCACAGAGACCAGAGGTATTAGATTCCCCCTGAGCTGGAGTTACCAGTAGTTGTGAGCAGCCCAACATGGGTACTGGGAACTGAACTTGGAGGAGGGGGTCCTCTGGAAGAGCTTTTTAACAGGACCTCAGAACTTAATAGGTCCCCACACCTTAGCACAACTGACTCCATGATGGAAGTACCATTTTATTTATTGTTTGTTTGTTCATTTTTGGGGGCAGTGTCTATTTAATCTTGGCTGTTCTAGAACTCCACATGTAGGACAGACTGACTTCAAATTCCTGTTGTTCTTTCCCAAGTGCTAGGATTGAATGTATCTCAACATGTCCAGCCTACTGATTATGTTTGAATGTTTTGCCATGTGCATGCTTAATACCTGTAGAGGTAAAAGAGGGCACTGGATGCCCTGAACTGAAATTATAGATGGTTGTGAACCACCATGTGGGTGCTGAGAACTAAACACTCAGTAAGAACAACTGTTCTTAATTTCTGGGCCATCCAGCCAGCCACAAATAGGTTATTCTCATCCCAGCTTAAATATACCTAACTCAGGCCAGGTGTAGTGGCACATGCCTTTAAATTATGTGCATATGTGTCTCTGTAGGTTATGTGCATATAAGTGCCAGGATCCACAGAGGCCAAAGGTGTTAGATCCCCCCTGGGGCTGGTAGTTGAGCTGTCAGCCATGGGTGCTGTGAACTTCATTCTGGCCCTCTGCAAGGGCAGTACACACTCTTAACAATAGGCTATCTCTTCAGCTAAGGCTCATCTTTTACAGATATTGATGTGAGCTGGGCATGGTGTTGCACGCCTTTAGTCAGAGCATTGGGGAGAGGGGCAGAAGCAAGCAGAGCTCCGTGAGTTCCAGGATGTTTATGAATTAGAGGCCAAACTGGTCTACACAGTGAGTTCTAGGCCAGCTAAGGACAAATAGGTAGACCTTGTCTCAAAATGAAAAATAAGAACAGGCCCAGCAGCACACGCCTATAATCCTAGCACTTGGGGAAGCAGAGGCAGTCATATCTCTGTGGGCAACATCCAATTTATGTAGTACTAGGGATCTTAACCAGGTCTACATGATAGATTATCTAGAGACTGAACAACATCCCTGACAAACACTTAAATGTAAATCTCAGTGCAAAGCAGAAGCATCTCAATTTTTTTTGTTTTCAATTTTATTGTATGTCTATTTTGCCTATATACAAGCCTGTGTATCACAGGTGTGCCTGGTGCCTGAGGAGGTCTAACTAAAGAGGGTGTCTCCTGGAACTGTAGTTACAGATGGTTATAAGCCACCATATGGGTACTGGGAATCAAACCTGGATACTCTGCAAGAACACAGAGTGCTCTTGACCACTGTGCCATCTCTCCAGCCCACATATCTATTTTTTAAAGCTTCTCAGGGAGTCTGACAACCAAGTCTGAGAATCACTGTTTCTGAGCAGAAAAATAACTCCTGGAAAAAGGAACCCTGACTCATCTCTATGTGTGGGTGTGGAGATGTTGATCACATGCTTCGTATGTGTTTGTCAACAGACAGGGAAAACTCAAGGACCTAAAGGTCTTCCCATGTAAGATATAGGATACATACCCAAACAGTACGGCTTACCTCAATAGCATAGCAGAAGTCAGCACCTGCAGTAACTGCCATCATCGACAAGAGACCTGTGCCAGTGCCAATGTCAAGAACCAAGGCCTTCTGTCCTCTGTCTTTCACCCTACTCACAGCTGCCCGGATACCCTGGTAATATTTTATATTCTAAGAAAAAAGGGAAAAATAACTGTCATGTCACATTTATTATAAATAAGTGAAAACAGAATTGGAGTCATGGTTGGCAGCAACAATTTAAGTCTGGACCCTATGTACTTTCCAGCCCCTAGATCATGAGCACTTACCAACTGAGCTAGACAGGTACTGCAAGACTCCAAGATCACTGACTCAGTCTCCTGCCCTGTACTAAATGATTCTCTGTGTGCCATACTCTTCTATTCTCTGTTGAAGAATGCTGGGGAAATTGCAAACCCCTGTCCTTTTTAGCTGCTAAGTATGTAAAGCCAATAAGGAAATTAAGAGGGTGAATGACAGGTAGGAGCAGAGAGAAAACATGTCCTTTCCGGAAGAGTTCTGATCAGGTTCCTTTCAGAAATGGCAGCTGGTTCCAGGCCATCTTCTCCCAGTACCCCACAACCAGCCTCCTCAGAATAGCACCCAAACCCAAACACATTCATCTCAGAAAGCACCAGCTCACAGACCTTCCTTGCCAACTTATGGAAGTTTTTGTCAGTCCTAAATCAGGGCTTTCTATTGACTTAGTTTGGTATGTTCCCATTAAATACTCAAACTTGGGTCCTCTGGAGTGTTCTTAACCACAGAGCCATCTCTCAGCCCCAATAAATATTTTTAAAATAGTTTCACACTATTTATTTGTCTGGGTTGGGGCATGTGTGGGCACACAATAGGGCATATGTGTACATCCAAATAGGATCTGCAGGAGTCAGTTCTCTCCCTTCCACCATGTAAGGTCTAGGGACAAAACAGGGCTCAGGTTTGGAGACAAGTACCATTACCTACAACTCATCCTGCCAATTCAATGATAAAAAGGGGTTTTGGGTTTGGGGATTGGTTTTTGTTTGTTTGTTTGTTTGTCTGTTTTTAAGTTTAAAATACTACATGTTGACCTCACATACACTAGACAAGTGTACTACTGAGCTATATACCAGCCTCTAAAGTAGTAAGTGTTGACAAAAATTTGAAGAAACTAGAAACCTCATACATCAGTAATAGGAACATAAGATTATGCATGTACTCTAAAAAAATTTTCAACAATTTCTTCAAACTGTCAAACATATACTTATTAGGGGCTAGAACCATGGCTCATCAGTTAAGAGCACTTACTTTTGTAGAAGACCTGACTCAATTGTGATCCTTGGGTTGTCATATAGAGGAATAAGAGGAGCTCAATGCAAGTAAATGAGGGGCTGAAGATGAGTAGAATTTGATGATAGATTATAGATTATAGGCTTACAAAAAGAGGGGTGGGCTATCTTTCTGGGTTAGCTGACTGAATGGGATGTCATTTGATCAACTTCTCTCTGAAGTAAGAAGGACCCTTTCTATATGGGTCATACTAAAATCAGAAAGTCTCATAAGCACAGACTCAATAATGAGATGAGAATGTTATGTTATTTGTCTACTCAAAAACCAGGACTGCTTTTTCCCAGATAGCTAAGCAAACACATTCAGATATTTGCTTAAAAATTAGATCTTTAGTATAGTCTGTACATCAAAGGTGCTCAAGAACATCCTTTTAAGGGGCTGAAGAGCTAGTTCAATGGTTAATAGCACTGGCTTCTCTTCCAGAGGACTCAGGTTCAATTCTCAGCACCCATATGACAGCTCACAACTGACTCTAATTCCAGTTCCAGGAGATCCAACATGCTCACACAGACATACACACAGGCAAAACACCAGTGCACATGGAATAAAAATAAAGTTAAAAAAAAAAAAAAAAAAAGCATGTCCTTTTAAGGCTAAGGAGATGTCTCAACAATGAAGAGTACTTGCTAATCCCTCATTGGGTAGTTACAATACAACTCCAGCTCCAGTGATATAGCACCCTCTTCTGGCCTCTGAAATCACCTGCACAGAATATGCATCTATATACACCATACACACTAATAAAAATAAAATAAAATCACCAGGCATGGTGGTGTATGAGTTTAATCCCAGCACTGGAGAGGCAGAGACAGGCAGATATGAGTTGAGGTCAACTCAGTCTATACAGCGAGTTCCAGGCCAGCCAGTATTGCACAATGAGACTCTTGTGTTCAAAAAAAAAAAAAAAAAAAAAAAACCCAAAAAACATAAAAACTAAGAATCTTGACTACAACATAGAGAACTGTAGCAGGCTTTCCCTTTATCCAACAGTTGGAACACTATCTGCGTACAGCTTTGCTGCAAGTCTTTACCCATGGAGCATCTTGCTGGTGATTCTTTGCTATGAATTCAATGTGACCACCTGCACTCCTATCACCATAACTAACCCATCCTTTCTACGCCATAAGCTTTAACTATGAACCAGAATAAAACCTTTTGCCTTTAAGTGGCTTTTGTCTGGGTATTTTATCACAACAACAGGAAAGTAACTAAGACATTATCATTGTTTTTATTAACAGCATACAAAATAAAGGGTTTCAGAGCAGGGTGTGATAGTGTGGACTTTGTAATGCCAGCACTTGAGAAGCTAAGACCTGTGGTAGAATATTATTTTCAGGTATGTTACTTTTGTTTATGCTGCATTTGTTTAACTCTATGAAGCTGTGTTATTATACCTGTCTAAAACACCTTGTGGTCTCAATAAAGAGCTGAATGGCCAATAGCAAGGCAGGAGCAAGGATAGGCAGGGCTGGCAGGCAGAGAGTAAAAATAGGAGAACTGAATAGGAGAAAGCAATGAGGAAACAAAGAGAGGAGGACTTCAGGGGCCAGCCAGCCACGGAATAAGGAGGAAAGTAAGAAATACAGATGTAAGAAAGATAAAAGCCCAGAGGAAAAGGTAGATGGGTTAATTTAAGTTAAGAAAAGCTGGCTAGCAATAAGCCAAGCTAAGGTCAAGCACTCAAAACTAAGAATAAGCCTCTACGTATGAATTATTTGGGAGCTGGGTGGTAGGTCCCTCAAAAAAGAAAGAGTTAAAAACATTTCAAACAATAAAGGCCAGAGGACTATCATGGATATGAGGCCAGCTAGGCTACATAGTAAGTTCATGGCCAGCATGGAATACATGTTAAAATATTACCTTTAAAAATAGGAGTGGAGGGCTGAAAAGATGGCTCAGTGGTTAAGAGCAGTGGCTGCTCTTTCAGAGGTCTTGAATTCAATTCCCAGCAACTACATGGTAGCTCAAAACCATCTATAGTGAAATCTGATAACTTCTTCTGGCATAAACTTGATAGAACACTCACACACATAAAATAAACAAATCTTAAACAAAACTGGGGTGGGAAATTCATTAAAACATTTTCGAGCCAGGTGGTGGTAGCACACACCTTTAATCCCAGCACTCAGGAGGCAGAGGCAGGCAGATCTCTGTGAGTTTGAGGCCAGCCTGGTCTACAGAGTGAGTTTCAAGACAGCCAGAACTGTAACACAGAAAGACCCTGTCTTGGAAAATAAAACAAACAAAAAACATTTTCATATATTAATGTACCTTGTTCACATCTGCTAGCGCCCAACACCAAAAAAAAAAAAAAAAAAAAAAAAAACCCATTGTAAAATCACAACTAGACTGGTCCACAATCCAAACAAAGGTAAAAGAAAAACAAAACAAAAAAATGTGAAAAAGAAAACATGAAATGTAACTCTGCAATGATGGCCCAATGTACCTTACAATATGCTCTTAGGTACCGCCACAGATATGATTTTATGGACTCACAATTTTTACCTTCTATACCATATGCATTTTAAAACTGAGCAAGCAAGGTCAAAAGAGACTGCACATTTTTTTCTAGATTACAGATCAATGGCAGTCATCATCACCAATTTAATATACATCCCCCCCAATGACATGCTATTCATTTAGTCTTAAAAATAAATCCTGTCATGTTGATAATACTGATGGACCTGTTAAGTGAAACAAGTAATAAGCAAGACACAGAAAGACAAGTATGTGTTGTGACTGGTATACAGAATCTAAACAAATTGAACTCAGAAGCAGAGCCAATGATAACTAATAGAAACCGAGAGGACACTGGTGAAAGGGCATAAAGTTTCTGTTACACAGGATGAGCAAGTTCGCTCAACATGGTGACTGCAGTCAAATAATGTATTACATATTCTATGAGAGTAGATTTTAAATGTTCTCAGATCAACACAAAGGAAAAATCTAAGTATGTAGATGACAGATGGTAAATAATTTCATTTAATCATTTCACAATGTGTTTATTCACGCAAGTGCAGTCAAGCACACCGAGTTAATACACTACATTATACCAATAAATATACAAGATGCTTAACTAACATGTATAAATGCATGTGCCTGCTTTCATGTGGGCCCATGTGGAAGCCAGAAGCTGAGTGTCTTCCTCTATCAAATTCCATGGTATCTGAGACAAGTCTCTCACTGAACTTCAAGTGACTGGCTCAGGTAGATAGGCTGACCAGCAAGCCCCACAGTCTACCTGTCTCTGTCACTCCTACTGGGTTAGAAACCCACTGAATTGCCCAGGTCTTACATGGGTGCTGGGGATTCAAATTCAGGTCCTCATGCTTACGGAACAAGTATTTTATCCACTGCACCATCCACCCAGCCCTTGTCAACTGCACCTTAATAAAGCTAAGAGGTAGAACAGCCAGAGGTAGAACCTAGCATCCTGAAAGGTTTTCTAACTATTATACCATACATCTCTCAGAATTACTGAATATCCAGATTCCTGAGTTTCTGACTTACAACCCAAAATTCCAAAGTCCATTATCAAGACTATGGCTTCCACCAGTCATGGTGGCACACACTATAATCCCAGCACTCAGAAGGCAGAGATAGCTAGATCTCTGTGAGTTCAAGGCTAGACTACTCTACAGAGTGAGTTCCAGGACAGGCTCCAAAGCTACACAGAGAAATCTTGTCTCAAAAAACAAAACAACAACAACAACAACAAAAAAAAAAAAAAAAAAAAAAAAAAAAAAAAAATCCCAGCACTCAAAAGCAAAGAACAGTAGCATCTCCAAGGTCAGCATGGGCTACATGGAAAGTTCCATACAGGGCCCTACAGTGAAACCCTGTGTAATATGATTTACTTTACACTTACTCTGTCTTTGTCGTGCAGCATATCTGCATAGGATGACCTTAAAAGATAAAAGAAAACAAAGGTAATCAAAAACCTTTGCTAATAAAAACATGCATGAATACATCAAAGAGTTCCCACAAATAAAAGCAGTCCTCAATTGGATGGAAAAAGTATGTCATCACTTTAAAATATTTTATTAGCCTGGTGTGGTAATTCAAGCATATAGTCTCAAGCATTTCAAGCCTGAAGAAAGAGAATGAGTTTAAGGCCAGCCTGGATTACACAGCAAAATGCAGTCTCAAAATATTATTTTTTTCTTAAACTGGGCATGGTATCACTTACCTTTACTCACAGGACTTGGGATGCAGAAGTGGGTTGATTTCTGTGAGTTTGAGACAACATGGCCTACATAGTAACATTTTGTCTCAAGTGAATAAATTATATTATTTTGGAGCAAGAAATAAATGCACCATGGCACATATGTAGAAGTCAAAGAACAATTTTGTGGAAGTCAGTGCTTTCCTTAAACCATGTGGATTGCAAGGATTTAGCTCAAGTCTTTAGGCTTGGCAGCACCTGTACCCACTGAGCCATCTTGTCAGCCCCCAAAATTTACTTTAGTATAATCAGTTACTATCATTCTCTGCTATTGAAAAAATAAATCATCTCAGAGCAGATACTCTTCTAAGGCCCCAAAATGCCCTAGTAGTTAACCTAGAGAAGTAATTTTAAGTGTTTATCTATGTGTGCATCTGGAGGCCAAAGGTCAATTGCAGGAATCAACTCTTTTCTTCCACCTTTATATGGACCCTGGGGATAGAATTCAGGTTGTTAGTGTTGGTGGTAAACACCTTTACCCTGCTGACCCATTTCACAGGCCCATCAGCTAGCCTATAACCATGAACATTCTGATCATATAACACTCAGTAATCCTAACACTTGACCTAACTTTGAATGATACTTGTACACTTTAGAACAACCCCATATATCCAACTAGGAAGAGGAACTGGGAAAGGGAGAGCATATAGCTGCTCTACATGTAAGGTTCATTAGGCTCATAAGTTCACATCACATCAGAGACGAGCAACAACCATATTTTAGATCATAATACATCAGGGTACAATAATAAGCTAAATATGGTGTGTAAAGGGAAGAAAATCAAATAGAAGAGATTTCATGAGAGGCTGAGGGCAGATGGGGATGGGAACATGTTGAGAGGGAGAGTGCTGAGGAGGACAGCTTGGAGAAGGGGGGTGTGTGCATTTAAGGGTTGGGCAGACCTGCCACAAGGGAATCTCCTAGGAGTGTATGGGGAGGAACCCAGATTAGACTCCTAGAAACAGTAGACAAGTAGCCTGAATTAGCCAATGTCTATGACCAGATTGGCACCTGGCCCAATTGTCATCAGAGAGGCATCATCCAGGAACTAATGGAGGCAGATGCAGAGACAGCCAAACATTAGGCAAAGTTCAGAGGACAGTAAGAGCACAGGAAGGCTCACACAATCAATTAATTGGGTTCAAAGGGGCTTGTAGAGACTGAACTAACAACCAGAGAGCCTACACAAGACTGACCTAGGCACTCTGAGTATATGTTACAGTTGTATAACTTGGCCATCTTATGGGACTTCTAACAGTGGGAACAGGGTCTGTCTCTGACTTTTTACTGGCTTTTAGGACCCTATTCCTCATACTGGGTCATCTTGCCCAGCCTTAACACAAGGGGTGGTGCTTAGTCTTACTGCAAGTTGATATGCCATGTTTTATTAATATTCATAGGAGATGGAAGAGGAGGGGACTTGGGGGAAGGGACTGGAAGGGGGAGGGCAAGGGGGAGTCTTCAGCCAGGATGTAAAATAAAAATGATTAAAAAAGAAGAAGGAAATCACATCCATATTTTCTATCACAGCAACTAAAAATTCTGGAAACTGGAGCCAGGGGTGGGCCTCAGTGGCATAAAAAATACCTAGCATCTAGCAGGTGTAAAGCCCTCAATTAGATCCCCAACACAACACAAATAGGAAAAAATAAAGAGAAGTAAAAAGCTGAAAACCCTGTGGCAGGGACAAGTGAATACCCAGGACTCAGGCCACAGCCCAAAGAGGCTTCCTGGGAATTCCAGGAGAAACTGAGGCACTCTTAGCAAAAGCGGCTTCCAGTTTTCTGCCAGCACGACTAGGAAAGCTTATCTGAAATGCAGATTTTTCTACATATACCAAGCCAAGTCAAGATGGAGTCTGGAGGCTGAGGCTGCACTTGAACCACTCCACTGCAGACAGTTTTAACAGTGGCTGTGTATGCTCTACACTTGGAGAACATTACACTGAAAGAATACTTTTCCCTCTGAGACACCTACAGTTCTTCCTATGCTTACTTTATTCTCCCCAAGCTTAGGAGGTGGCTGCGGGTTGCCACTCAGTGATAGAATACTTACTTACCTAGTGTGCTTTAAATAAAGATGAGGCTATAATCCTAAGAATCCTCACTTCATTCTCCATCTACCCCACTGTGTTGGTTAGGGGTTTTTTTTGTTTTGTTTTTTTGTCCCTCTTGGTTTTGAGACAGGTTCCCAACTATGTATCCCTGGCTGGCCTGGAACTTATACATAGACCAAGCTGTTCTTGAACATAAGGAGATACACCTGCCTCTACCTCAAAAGTGCTCTGCTTAAAGGCACCCACAACCACCAGTTTGTACTGTTGTTAACTGTCAACTTGATACAACTAGAAACACCTGAAAAGGAAATCTGAGCACTAGATCAAGTTGGCCTATGGGAGCTCTGTGGGACAAGTCTTGTCACAATTAGAATCACCTGAGAAGCTGCATTTGAAGAATTTCGTTAATCAATTCTAAGATAGGAGCTAGAGAGATGATTCCGGGGGTTAAGAGCATTGGCAGCTCTTCCAGATAAGCTCAATTACCAGAAACCACATGGTGGCTTACAGCCATCTCTAATGGAATCTGATACCCTCTTCTGGCACGCAGGTGTATATGCAGAGAGTACCATCTACATAAAATAAATCTATAATTTTTTTAATTTAACTTAATTGTATTTGCATTGATAAGAAGGTGTCAGATCCCCTGAAAATTGAATTAGAGACAGTTGTTAGCTGCCATGTGGATGCTGGGAATTGATCTTGGGTCCTCTGGAAGAGCAGCCATTGCTCTTAACCTCTGAGATATTTTTAAAAAAGACAAAATATATATATTATCTATCCCTTTGATTCTGTTGCCTGAGTAAAACAAATTATAGTACCAGGAAGTGGTGCTGGAAAAAACAGAATTATAAGGATGAGTTTCTCAAGTGGGTTTATTGATGTCTAGAACAGGTTCTTCAGCTGAATGGAACCTACAGTCACTAAAAACTCCTTAGATAGCTGGGCATGGTGCACAGGTTTTATCCTAGCACTTTGGAGGCAGAAGCAGACACCATCTCTCAGTTGGAGACCAGACTGGCTTATAGAGCAAGTTCTAGGACAGCCAGGGCTACAAAAAGAAATCTGTCTTGGAAAAAAAAAGATTCCTCAGATAGTATGGAGAGCACTGAAAACCCATGGTATGCACTATTTAAAGAATTTATCGAGAATTTGAGTCCTGATTCTCCTCTTGAAAGGTACAGGGAGTTTAGTGACTCTGTGTATGAAACCATTCAAACATCTGTGGAAAACTAAAAATAGTGGTGCTGGTTCATTCCTTTAAGCATCTTTGGACAAAGTTACAAAATACAAAAATGATTGGGTAATAAAATTGACTGGCTCCAGACACAGATAAACAATCTGAAGGTTGGTAAGTGTGCACTAGGAGAATCTTCTACATACACCACACCCAGATAAATCTAGTGAGCTTTAAAATAGTAACAACAGCTAAGCTACTTACACCTGAGATGCTGAAAACCGGTAGTTATCTGGTCCTTAAAGATGAGTGTTTCAAAGTTATAGTAGTCCCAGAATAGCTTTCACTCACTAGGGGACTATGACCGGTAGTTATTTAGTTCACAAGGCAGGGTGCCCCAGTAGTCCCAGTCTGGTACCTGGAGCCCAGAAAGTTGCTGCAGGGGGGGCTGGTTCCTATTCTACCCTGAAAGCTTAAAAACTCTGGTTCTGCTGTCAGAGAAGGAAGCCGCAAGAGCAGCAGTCCAAACTGACTCATTGTCAAGAGGGAAGGACAAGCAAGTAAATGGGAGGAACTTCCTTCTGAAACACCCTTTTTCATCTGGGTGCTACCAGAGGTGCCACCCAAAATCAGGGTGGTATATAGGAAAATTCTTCTGGTGCAGCTCCCTACTCAAGTGAGTCTAATTATGGCAAGTAAACATGAAAACCAACCATAACAAACACCCACCCAGTCCCATTTGCACTGTCTACGGGGAACTTTCATCAATTTCCACTTTCTTTTCCAGTGCTTCCTTTTTTTAAAAAAATAAGCAACACTTTATTTCTGACACAAAAGCAGTATAATTTTACACTTGCTTTTTTTCATGTAATATATTGTGATGATCACTCTACCAGTAGAGGATAAAATGAAAGAACTTCATTTCTGTTTTCCCAGTTGCATTCTATTTTGCTATATAGATGCACAACAGGTTTGCCTAACAAAGTTGATAGACATTTATGTCATTTTCAATGTTTTGCTATTTCTAACTGTGATAAAACCAATCAAGCCAAGAATAAAGAAAAATACACTCATTGGGTGCTAATTAGGATATCAACCTAAGATAAATTAATGCATGTTTGAAAATATGCTGCCTACCCACTTTATATATTGTATGCACATTCACGTGTGTGCACAAGCACAAGTTTGTACAAGCATGTGGAAACTGGAGGAAACTCTCCAACCATCCTCATCTATACTATGCACCTCCTCTGAGTCAGGGTCTCTCACCGGCCTAGTTCACCAATTAGAATAGATAAGCTGGTCAAGCAAGCCCCAAGGATTCTCCTGTCTCCACTTCCCTGGTGCTAAGATTACAATCAGGTGTCATCATGCCCACTTTGTTTTGTTTTTAATGTGAATTCTAGGGCTAGACAGATAATTCAGTAGTTAAGAGCACTTGCTGCTCTTTCAAATGACCTGGGTTTGATTCCCAGCACCCTAATGGTAGCTGACACCTGTCTAACTCTAGTACCTGGGAATCTGACACCCTCTTCTGACCTACGTGGGCACTGTACATATGTGGTACACAGACATATATTCAGACATACATATAACATAAAGATAAAATTAAGAGCCAGATGGAGTGATACTTACCTTTAACCCTAGCACTTGAGAAGCAGAGCCTGGCAGATCTCTATGAGTTCAAGGCCAGACTGGTCTACATACCAATGATATACATAGTAAGATCCTGTCTTAAAAATAAACTCTCAGGATTAGAGAGATGGCTCACCAGTTTAGAGCACTGGTTACTCTTCCAGAGGTCCTGAATTTAATTCCCAGCAACCACATGGTAGCTCACAACCATCTATAAAGGAATCCAATGCCCACTTCTGTCTGATGCTCTCTTTTGTCATGTAGGAATACATGCAAATAGAGCACTCACAAACATAAAATACATAAATATATAAATCTCATGAAATAAAATACAAAAACTAGTTATTTCATTTTTAATTATATAAGTATATTTGTGTGAAGATACATGTCCCTGTGAGTGCAAGTACCCACAGAGCCCAGAAGGGGAATCAGAGTTTCCAGAGCTAGCTACACCTTAACTGCTGAGCCATCTCTCCAGCTCCCTACCTTTCTTCCTTTCCTTTTTTCTTCCTTTTTCCTTTTTTGTTTGTTTGTTTTGAGACAGGGTTTCTCTGTGTAGCACTAGCTGGAACTAGCTCTGTAGGTCAGGCTGGCCTCAGACTTGCAAAAGTCCGCCTGCCTCCGCCTCCTGAGGGCTGGGATTAAAGGCCTGCACCACTAACACCCGGCCCCTGCCTACATTTTAAAAGATATGTTCACTCACTAGCTTCCTGGCTTTAACAGCCACTCACTTCTCACCACTCCACTGATATAACTCACCCCCCACCACCACTGCTTCCTGCTGTTTGCTAATGGTCATTAGCACTCAGGACTTCTTAGCAGCCTGACCCTAACAGTTACTTCCTCTTTCCTTTTCTTTCCATCCTAACTTTCCTTCTGGTTCCACTTTCTGCCTCGTCAGCTAATACAGATTTTACTTTCCAGACCCTCCTTTGTTGAGATGCTACAACTTCTCTCAATTTCAACTTTCCCAAGTTCTACAAATCCTGACTCACAAGGCTCATGCTTCTTTCGACCTACTAGCATCATCTGAAATCTTAGAACCAAATGTCCAATACCATTCCCTCTAGAACACTGCCCATTCTTCCAGTGATTCTTTCCCTCAGAGAATGACGTCTCCATCTACCTAGCCACTCTAACCAGAAGACCTCTTGGTCCTTCTTGAACTTTGCCTCCCTTACTGCATACAGTGAGTCTCTGAACTCAGCTCCTCCAAGCTCATCTTCCCCTCACCTCCACTGTTGCCACTTCAGGGTTACAGTAACCACGCACTCCCCACACTGCTTTCAGCAACTGTTTTATTCTCCTAGGTAACATCAACTCCTCAGAAAACTGTGTCCAAAATGGAACTTCAAAACTAAATTAATGCCGCTGGGCCCTATCTACCTACAGCCAGCTGAGAAGCATCCCTTGTTACCTGGCAATTTCCTGATGATAATCATAGTGTTCATCCTCCTCCAGCCATTCCAGGGATCCTGTGGTTGGATTGGCACGACCGCAAAAGACCTTCATCTTGCCAACTAGCTCCTCAATGTTTGCAAAGAAATGTGGTCTTGTCAATTTTCTTCTTAGGAACAATCTGGATATCGAGAAACCTAATCAATTATAATGCCTGTGGTGAAGGGACAAGAAAACAAAAAAGGAGAAAAATCAAGAAACAGACAAAAATGTCAAAAATCACTTAAAATTTTTATTAATGACACAGGTCTTCAATCTCAGCTCTGGGGAAGAGAGTCAGGAGGATCTCTGTTTAAGTTCAAGGCCAGCATGGTCTACATGGGGAAGTTCTAGGTCAGCAAGAACTGCATAGTGATAGCCCATCTCAAAAAATATTAATCAGTATTTTAATATTTCCAGCAAGAGTCATCTCATTTTATATATAGTACATACCATCAAGAACTATAACCCAGGTGGTGGTGGCACACTACTTTAATCCCAGCACTCGGGAGGCAAAGGGAGATGTGAGTTCGAAGCCAGTGTGGTCCAACCAAGTAAGTTGCAGGACAGGCACCAAAACTACACAGAGAAACCCTGTTTCAAATAATAATAAAATCAGGTGTGGTGAAGCACATGTCTACAGACTCAGCACTTAGGAGGCTGAGGTAAAGGATCTGAACTTTGATGTCAACCTGGGAAATTATCACAAAAATAAGAACAAAATACAACATGATCGTGCATATCTTTAATTCCAGAATTAGAAAGGGAAAGGCAGGAGGATCTTTATGAGTTCCATATTTGTCAGAACAAGAGTGAGAACCTGTCTTGAGAGAGAAAGGGAGAGGGAGAAAGGGGAGAAAGAGGGAAAGAGAAACCCAAAATAAATAAATAATGCTGTCTGGAAATTTTGGCACTCTTCAGAAATTCCAACAGGATCAAAGTGCCTCACAAGTTAATCCGGGTCCAGCCCTCAGGTGAAGGCAAGTAAGGAGGTAAAGTGAGCAAAAGTGCCAGAGTGGTCTTTCCTCGGCATACTAGACACACTTATCTGTGGTGTTGCTAGGGTTTGAAACGCAAGGAGGGCCACTCCAGAGTTTTAATAGAAAGCTTGTCTACGTAGGGTACATTTACAGCACTACTGCGGGCCAATATTGTGAACTGAATGGTTTCCAATGACTCAGAACACTAAGAAAGCCATCCCGAATAAGAGAACGGCTGAACGGCTCGGGGACCGAAGCCTGGGTTTTCGTGGCTGAAGCGAGGTTGCCGGCACCAGACTTATGCCCCAGGCCCTGCTCTATGCTCAGTCGCATTTTGAGAAAGGACAATCACCCAAGCCGACTGCAGTGGCTGGGCAGACCAGTCCTCCAGGGTGTTTCAACAACTCCACGTGGACTCTGGAAAAGTCCACAAGTATACCAGGAACCCGAACGTACACACGCCAGGGCCCTCAGCCAGAGCCCTAGAAATGAGTTTCGAAAGCTGGCTGCACCCAGGACCAGCCACGGCCCTACCTCCCCAGCACCGCCAACAGCTCACCCGCTGTGGGAAGCGCTCCACTCGCCGCCAAGGGTGCGGCCATTTTGCCTCACCCTCCACACGGGGGCGGGGCCTCCGTGCGTAGGCGTGACGTTCGACGCGGCGCGGCCCTCTGCACCCCGCGCCTTCCCACAGTGCTCCTCGGCAGTCGCTATGGAGGCCGGCAGGACTGCGGTGCTGCGCGTGAAGCGGAAGCGTAGCGCGGAGCCTGCAGAGGCTCTCGTGCTGGCCTGTAAACGCCTCCGGAGCGGCGAGGTCGAGTCGTGTGCTCAGGAGACGCCAGAGCGTCCGGATTCGGCGGCTGAGAGTAATGTCTTCCAGTTGGTTGCTACCGTGCGCTCCCAGGTATGAGGTGGGGGGTGGACTCTGTGGAAGGGATCTTTGAACGCTGCCGAAACACAAACAGTCGCTGAGGCGGTCATTCTTTTCCTGTCGCCCCTCAGGAGGAGCCAATCCAGCAGCTTGTGCCGGGCTGCCCTGCGCCCGTCCCGGAGCAGCCAGCTGCGTATCCGCCGCGATCTTCGGGCCTCAGTTCGCGAGGTTCGTAAAGAGGGCCGCTACAGAGTAGTCTCCAGCCACCGAGCCTCGGGGATCTCCAGTAGTTTGGAGCCACGCTGTGTGTCAGAAGATGTCGGGGATGCAGGCTTCCAGTTGTTGGACTTGGTCCACGAGGAGGAGACCTAGAGGCGGCGGCCACAGACTGCTGCAGAGTGAGTAGTGGGTGTCGCTGCACAGCTCCCAAAGGCAGACAGGCATGCGCTCGAAACCTGAGGATGGATAATCCACTCTAAAAGATAGCCTTATTTTTACCTGTTTGGGTTTTTTGTTTGTTTGTTTGTTTGTTTGAGCTAGAGTTTTGCTGTGTAGCCCTAGTTGACAGATTACAGGCTATGTAGGCCAAGCAGGCCTCTGACACACAGCAGTCCTCCTGCTTCAGCTGCCCTAGAACTGGGGTTGCAGGGTGTGCCACCGACGCCCCTCAGTATTGGTTTTTTTCTCCCTTTCCCCCAACCCCTTCTTAGTCTCTTTGTCAGTCAGTTGGTTGTGGTGGTGCACACCTTTGATCCTAGCAGTTTTGTGTGGCAGTGGCAGGTCGAGCTCTATGCGTTCCGGGCCTGCCAAGACTGCACAGTGAGACCTTGTCTCTAAAAGGGGAAAAAAATTTTTTTTGGTGTGGTTGTCCAGGACTTTAATAGCAGCACAATAGAGGCAGAGGCATGAAGATCTCTTTGTGTTCAAGGACAGCCAGGGCTACACAGACCCTGTCTCAAAATAAATAAAATCTACTTTTGAAAAGTAGGTTTGAGCCTACTTAAAATATATACATTATATAAAATATATACATTATTATTTAGATATTATGTTAGACTTTTGTTGTCCTGACAAATGAAGGAATTTTTTTTTGTAAGCTCACAACTTTAGAGGTTTGGTCCATGGTCAGCCTGCTCAATTGCTATGGATCTCTATTATAGCAGAATACTATGACAAGAGGAATATGTAGCAGAGCAATTATCCTATAAATGGCCCGCAAGCAGATTAAAAATTAAAGTTTGGCCATGGGGTAATGGCCCACGCCTTTAGTCCCAGCACTCAGAGGCAGAGGCAGGCAGATCTCAGCGAGTTTGAGGCCAGCCTGGTCTATAAAGTAAGTTCCAGGAAAATCAGGACTATTACAAAGAGAAACCCTGTCTCAAAAAATCTCTTTTGAAGTTTATGTTTTCACAATAATTATACTTCAAGATTTAACTTAGATAAATAATTCAACAAAAGATAACTATGGCATTGACAAAAAGATACTGTTGATTTCATAAGTTATTGTGCCGTAAGTATACTTAGTTTTTGTTCGGGCCTTGCTTTGCACTGCTTAGGGGGCAAGTGTTCATCCACCAAACTAAATCCCTAACACTGTATTTTCCTTTAATTTGTTTAATCTTCACAAATACTATGAATTAGGTACTTTAATCACCATTTTGTTTTTACTTTTTTCAAAAAAATTTTTATTAGCATTTATTGACTAATCAAAATAGTAGGTTTCCTTAGGACATTAGTTTGTGAAGACATTACCACATTAGATCATTGGTTCTTAACCTTCCTAATACAGTTCCTCATGTGACCCTCCCAACTATAAAATTATTTCATTGCACCAGGCAGTGGTAGCACATGCCTTTAATCTCAATACTCAGGAGGCAAAGGCAGGCCTGATCTACAGAGCTAGTTCCAGGACAGCCAGGGTTACACAGTGAAACCCTGTCTCTGGAAAAAAAGAAAAGAAATCGTTACTTCATAACTGTAATTTTGTTAGTTACGAATTGTAATGTAAATATCTGATATGCAGGATATCTGATATGCCATCCCCAAAGAGCCACAACCCACAAATGGAGAACACTGACTTAAGAGGCAAAACAGCTGTGAAAGAAGGCATGGTAAAATTGTATGTAGTATGTATTCCATAGTTACAGGTGACTAAGCTTTGTGTTACTCTAAAGAAACAGAATCTAGTATTGCAGGTAACCATTTGTGTGTTTATTTTTTGTAGGAAAGGCAATTTGTACCTATAGTCAGTGGACCAGAACAGATTCCTTTCCTTTTATTGGTTGATTGACATGCAACCCTCAGATAGTGTTAAGTGTTGGTGCTTTTCAGGGTAATCTCTACTTTTTAAATTGGAATGGTAGTGAAATTAGGTAAGGACTTGTTTCCCCCAGGATTATCACCATTTTTCAAATGCAAAAATGACATACTCATTGTGATGCTGCTTATAGATATACTTGGGGCTATAGAGATGGCACAATAGTTTACTTGATGTTTCATCATGAGGACCTGTATCTGGTTCCCAGCACCTACATAAGACACCTGTTACTCCAGTTCATGTGGATCCAATACCTTCTGGAATCTAGGCACAGTGTACAAGCAGTATACATATGACAAGCAGGCATATGCGTAAAAATGTTAATGGAACAGACATACACAATGATTTGAAGTAATAAGATTGATAACCCTAAAGATTTGCAACATGGGAAGTATGTGTTTAACAACAGAACATGAAACTGAAAATATGAGGACAAATATGTAGACAATAAAAATAATTTTTCTGAGGACTGGTGCAAGTGTTCAACAGGTAAGGGTACAACCTGAGTTGAATCTCTGGGACCCATATGTGCATCATGGCATGTACACCCAGGTAGTACTATCCTAGTTTCCTTTCTGTTGCTGTGATACACTTTGAACAAAAGTAACAGGGTAGTAAAGGGTTTAGGAACTTGAAGCAGAAACCATGCAAAATGCTTCTTTGTTGTTGTTTTGGGTTTTTTGAGGGGAAGGTCTCACTATGTAGTTTTGGATGTCCTAGAACTCAGTGTGTAGACCAGGCTGGTCTTAAACTTAGAGATCTGTCTGCCTCTGCCCATTTGTGCTGGGACTGAAGGGGTGTATACCACTATACCATGCTGGAAAATGTTTCCTGGTATCTTACTCTCTAGGGCTTATGCTTAGCTTTTTTTGTAGCCCAAGACCACCCGCTCAGGAAATGGTACAACATAGTCTGTGCCCGTCTATAATTAACAAGTTAATCACCCACAGACAAAGCCACTGGTCAATCTATACAATCCCTCAATTGAGATTCTCTTCTTGTGACTCAAGACTATTTGAGGTTGATGGTTAAAGCTAACTAGGACACACACAATTGCAATAAAGAAAATTTTTCTCCAAAGTATAGTGGCTTAATGCCTATAATCCTAGCGTTTAGGAAACTGAAGCAAGATTTCCAAGTATTTGATGCCAGTCTGGGCTACATAGTTCAGACAAGTAACAAAAGTTACAAGAGCAATGTCTGTTCATGAAAAACCACAGCAACCTAAAAGTAAACTAGGAATTAGGAATACTGATCAGAGATAAAGCATTTTATCTAGCTTGTATAAGGCCTTCAATTCAAATTTCAACACTGGAAAAAGAAATCAGTTTACCCACAACCCAAACTAGCGGGAAGTTGGTTAATTTATTCTGAATATAAAATTGTTTGGCACTTTTGTTGGTCTTAGAAATTTATTGACTATGTAATTTAATGGTCTGGGTGGGGATCTATGAGTTGGAGTGTTGATGAGCTGGGGGTTAACAGCACTCATTGCTCTTGCAGAGTACTTAAGGTCAATTCCCCACACCCACATGGCAGCTTACCACCATTTGTAACTTGGGTAGCAGGAAATCCAGCACTCTCTTTTGACCTCTGAAGGCTCCACACATACATGTGGTGCACATACATACATATAGGCAAAGCACTCATACGCTTAAAACAAAAGCAAAAAAACTTTGAGGAGGAGCAAAAGCCTGCACAAAACTTGTACCAATTCTTTTGTGACTTTAGACCAAGGGAACATTCGCCTTGTGCTTTGGTTGTAGAACATTCCTATTTATGTATGGTAGCTGGTTTGAGCTATGTAGCTTTCCGAGATAAAGCTGTTTAGCAAGGCCAGCCATCTGCAGCATTTCCCTGCAGCTTCACACTGACCCAAGGACCCTGTAGTTGTTGGAGAACATCTTTAACCTGGGCTACTTAAGTGTTTTCTAGCTCTTCCTTCTCCCCCCCCCCAGTGGTTAAAAGCTTTATATAATAAAGTTATATAGTTCATGCATAAATGTGTTAAAAATGGTTCCAAAACCTTTATCCAAAAGCAGAGAACAAGTAAACAGAGAAGAAAAAAACATTAGTAAGTTAAATAAACAATATGTAAACTAACAAAGCAGCATAACTTAAAAATAAATGCAATGTTTTACATAAATTAAAAATATTATGATAATGAAAACCTAAACTATCAAGTTAGGAGAAAATATTTCAAAATCACATACCTAAAAACATATTTACAATCAATACCTACCCCAGAATTAGATTCTTACCAAGTCAGTTAAAAAAAGAAAAAAATATGGAATAGAAATTTAATATTGAAAGTTTTTCCTAAACACATTTGAGCATATAATCATATTTGTTTCATGAGCATTTACTAAGAGCTCTTCCTTCTTGCAGAGAGATTATAGGTGACTCTAGTTTTTTGGTGGTGGTGGTGATGGGTTTTTGTTTTGTTTTTTAGGTTTTTTTGGTTGGTTGGTTTTGTTGGTTTTAAGACAGGTTTTCTCTGTATAACCATCCTAGCTGTTCTGGAACTCACTCTGTAGACCAGGCTGTCCTTGAATGCACAGAAATCCCCCTGCCTCTGCCTCTGAAACTAAAAGCATGCGCCACCACTGTCAGGCCTAGTTTTCATTAATTTTAGGATATTGGTCAGTTAAGACGAGCCAGGTTTTAGTAGGCTTTACCAGGAAACCTATGTGGGCCTATGGATCCCCAAGGAAGAACATAATAGCAAAGAGACCTATAGAAGCAGGTAGAAAAAGACTAGGCATGTGCCGGGATAATGGTGCACTCCTAGTACTTGGTAAGCAGAGGCCTTCCTGGTTGAGGTCTCTGCATAATAAAACCCTATCTCAAAACAAAACAAAAAGCATCTTGAACACAGCATGGAAAACAATAACAGGCCTTCATTTGCTCAATCTTTAGAACATTATTTGAATCTTATTGCTGTTTTCTTTGTAGACATCTGATCCAGATGTGATCCTCTGCAATTCTGTAGAGTTGATCCGTGAGAGGTTGACTGTATCTGAAGATGGACCACAAGTGGAGCACCAGAAGGAATCAAAGCACAATGATGACTACGTATATGACATTTACTATATGGAGATGGCCCCTCCAGGATGGATTGAGAACATCCTCTCTGTGCAGCCCTACAGCCAGGAGTGGGAGCTGGTAAGGGGTCCAAGAGGAGAAGGATATGTATCAGTATACTTTGACTTCCTAGACTCTACTCAGTTTTGCTTTTGTTTGTTCTTAAATTTTAAAATTAATTTTGTTTAGGGTGTATACCATTGTACATGTATGGAAGTCAGAGGACAACTTGTTCTTTCAACCATGTTGGCTCCTGGGATCAAACGTAGATCATCAGGCTTGGTGGCAAACACCTTTCACTAAGTCATCTTGCTATTCTCTTTTGTTGAGACAGGGTCTCATGTAGCCCAGGCTGACCTCAAACTTACTGTGTACTTAATAAATTTCCTTTTATCTCCAAAACACAAATGCTGGGATTATAGACTTGTGCCGCCACTCCTGGCTTCTTCACCACCACCACCCCTTAAAAAGTATGGAGGGGCTATATGTGTGTGAATGTATGTTCCTGTTTGTTGGAGCACATGGAGGCCCAAAGTTAACAGTGAGTGTCTTCCTTGAAGCAGGGTCTCTCACAGAAACCAGAGCTCTCCAATCCATCTAAACTAACAAGACAGCTTGTTGCAGAGATTCTTATCTCTGCCTCCCATGTACTTACTGGGGTCTCAGGCAAGCTACCCAACCCACCCAGCTTTATATTAAGTTCTGGATATCTAAACTCTGGTAGTTAAGCTTGTACAAGTATTTTACCCACTAAGTCATCTTCTAGTCCCTTATTTTTCTGAAACAGTATCGCTATGTAGTCCAGGTAGGCTTGAACATTGGCAGTTTAAATTGCCTCAGTTTACCCAATATTGGAATTACAAATATATAAGACATCTGGCTATGGACTATACGCTTGATGTTTTGGTTTGTCTTTTTTTGGTTTGGTTTGTTTTGGTTTCTTTTTTGTTTTTTGACTTTTCAAGACAGCTTTAAGTAACAGCAGCTCTGGCTGTCCTAGAACTCACTCTGTAGATCAAGCTAGCCTTGAACTCACAGAGATCAACCTGCTTCCTGGATTCCACTCTTTGCTTTTTTCAAGACAGGGTTTCTCTGTGGTTTTAGAGGCTGGTCTCAAACTCACAGAGATTTGCCTCCTGAGTGCTGGGATCAAATTTTATTTTAAATGTATTTAATGTACTTTGGGGTTTTGTCTGCATATATGTCTGTATGAAAGTGTCAGGTCACCTGGAACAGTAGTTACAGATAGTCATAAGATGCCATGTGAGTGCTGGGAATTGAAGCCAGGTCCTTTGGAAGAGTAACCAGTTCTCTTAACCACTGAGCCATCTTCTCCAGCTCCTGGATTCCACTCTTAATAAACACTGTTCTAGTTCTTGATGGTTTTTAAAAAGGACCTAGGTTCAATTCCCAATTGTCAAACCAGACATTAACATGAGCAAAACAAAACAAAAAACAAACAAACAAACAAACAAAAAATTTGCTGGGCGATAGTGTTGAGAATCCCAGCACTTGGAACACAGAGGCAGGTGGTTATCTGTGATTTCAAGGCCAGCCTGGTCTACAGTGCTAGTTCCAGGACAGCCACAGCTACACAGAAACCCTATCTTGAGAACACCAAAAAGAAAAAGTTTTTTTAAAATGTATGTGTATGAAGTGTGTATGTCTGGGTATATGTGCATATATCTGTGGGTGCTCTTGCAAATAGGACCTACCATGGACCACTATATGGTCTCTAATCAAGCCTTCCTGTACCATTTACTTTGAGGTTTGTATATTTTTGGTTGTGAGCCTAGCCTTTAATGACTGAGCCATCTCTCCAGCCCTGTTTTGAGGTTTTTGATCCTGATCTTTGGCATTACGCAGTCATAAAATCCCTCTCCCACCTGACAGTCCTTCGGAAATCTTAATATGGATGCCACTGCCTGCTCTAATGACATTGGAATGTGATATCTATGACTAGATTCTTGAGTAGAGTTAAGATTACATAGTCTCTTGTAAAGCACAGTCACACAAACTCCTAATCTGCCATTTTTACATTACACCTTTACTTGAATCTCCCCTTGTACCAGCAGCTTCTCCTAAAGAGCATAACTTAGAGGTTTTGGACTTAAACTCGTGTTTATGTTGAGATGTTCAGGTGAATGATGATCAGCAACCAGAAGATACATATGAAGATGAAGATGATGAAAACAGTGAAAATAATTGGCGCAATGAGTACCCAGATGAAGAAAGCAGTGATGGAGATGGAGATTCTAGAGGTGGGTAGCAACCCAGATGGGCAAGGACTGGTAGAAGTCATGATTGAAGTGAAGATGTAATTAACTAATGGGTGTGATGCGAATGGCTGGCTTTCCCCTCTTTCCAGGGGAACTATTGGGATATCTTATCAGCCAGGCCTAGGTTCTAATCCTGAGTTGTTACTGCCTATGTATAAGAAGTTATTTCACTTCTTTGAATATCATTTTCTCTCTAAAAATGAGACAATATTGGGTCAACTTTAGCATTTGGTAAAATGTGTAGCCCATTCTTTTCCCTACTCCCATCAAGCAAGAAAGTATTACCAGGGTTGGAAAAATGTTCAATGGCTAAGAGTACTAGCTCTGGGTTCTCTTCCTAGTACTAATATGGCAGCTTACAGCCATCAATTCCATTCTTCCATCTTCTGACCTTAGTGGGCACCAGCCCTACACAGGATGCTCATATATACATTCTGGAAAAACAATGAAATACATTAAAAAAATAAATAAGAAAACTGGGTGTGGTAACACATGCATTTAATTCCAGCACTTGAGAGACAGGCCGGTAGATGTGAGTTCAAGGCCAGTCTGGTCTACAAAGTGAGTTCCAAGGCATCCAGAGCTAGAGGGAAACCCTTTTGGGGGTGAGAGAGGAGGGTATTAACATATCAGCCAGCAAGTTTGGCAACATGAAGTGGATCTCTAGAACCCTTGCTGTGGAAGGACAACTAACTTCCATAAATTGTCATCTGACCACCACACATGTACAGTCACACACAAATTTATATATATTGGCTTGAGCAAGTATTTTATAATGAATAAAATCCTTATCTCCTTTTAGACTCTAATGAATACAACAGCCTCAGTGAGGAGGAAAGAGGCAGCAGACAGTTGGTGTGGAGCAAGTACCCTTTGGATGTACAGAAGGAGTTTGGCTATGATAACCCCCATGATCTGGATTCAGATTGATGGTCTGGTGAGATTTTTCCAAAAGCCCTTGAGAGCTCTGTGACTGCAGTGCCATCATCTTAGGATGTCTAACTGAACATGTAGAAAGAAAAGCTATACCCAAGCACAGTGAAGACTTAACTGAGGGCTCTTCTACTTATATGTGACAAGTGAAGCCAAGCATGCTGGCTCAGGCCTGTAATTTCCAGCATTCAAGAATCTGGAAGCAAAAGGAGAACTGAAAATGCAAGGCTGGCCGAGATTACATAAAAGTTCTAGGCCAACCTGGGCAAAAGAATAAGATTCTATTTTTTAAAAAGCAAGTGATCCTACAGTCTGAAAATAAAATTATGTAAAACCTCCAGCCCAGGTGGTTTTCTGTTATTTTCTTCTATGCTCAAGTCTAAAGGAGTTGGAGGAAGCTCCTGTTTCATTGGCAGTATAATCTACCTTCCCAACTGGAGTGCCTGCCTCCAGTGAAACCTGGCTTCTTCGATGGAGGTCATCTCTACCATGGCAACAGTGGCTCCCCTGCCTGATTTATAGGAAGTACCATCCCCTTTGGACTCTGATAATGGTTGTAAAGACTGCTCTCATGTTTTGGCAGTGGTGCCAAGGAACAGTAAGTATTATGTGATACTATTAATAAAAACAAACTTTTACACAGAAGCAATTCCCCACCCCCACCCCCAGACATGGTTTCTCTGTAGCTTGTAGCCTGTCCTGAAAACTCAGCCTGTCCTGAAAAGTCATTCTGTAGACCACGCTGGCCTCAAACTCACAGATATCTGCCTGCTTCTGCCTCCATAGTGCAGGAATTACTGAACCATACCTCTCAGCTACAAGCAATGCTTTTAAACCCTTTCAATCCGATTATCACTGGTGTTTTCCCCCACAGAAAATGGAGAGGTTAGTGAGGCAGACATTTCATAATTAACTTTATATACTATGGACTAAGTTAACTTTTTATAGCACTGACTTGTTTTAGTTACAGTTGTCCCTCAGTATACTGTGGCCAACTGGTTCCAGAACTACCAAAATCCACCATATATCTGAGTCCCTTACATAAAATGATAGTGTTTGCACATAATCTGTCTTCAGATTATAAAACTCTAATGTAAATGCTAAATTGTACCACTGTTCTTAGTAGAACAAGATTAAATATTACAGAGTTAGAGGTAGGCACATTTCCCCAAAATTATTTTTTAAAATCTATCTAGCATCAATAGGAGGACCATTTTAGTTACCAGAACTCTTAAAGGCATTTTCTAAATCTCAGCTACCATAGACCTAGTTATTATATTGACCAACAGAACATACCACAGCATGTTCTATATATGCACTGTGCAATTGTATGGCCACTGAGCACTGGAAATATGATTATGCAAGTGAGAAACGCCAGGATTTTTTTTTTTTTTTTTTTTTTTAGGTGACAGTCTCTTAGCCCTGGTTATCCTGGAAGTCAGTGTAGATGAGGATGGCCTTGAACCAGAAGAGATCCTCCTGCCTCTACCTCCCTAGTGCTGGGATTAAAGGTATGAGCCACCAACCCCCAACTGACTTTTTTTTTTTTTAACTATAACTTGCAATCTTGCCTTAGTCTTCCAAGTACTACTAGTATTACAGGTGCAAGCTATTAAATTGTTTAGATTTCATTTTAACTTAGCTACATATGGCTAGTAATTACTGTAGTAGAAACTATAGGTCAAGCAAATGTCCTCTTGTCCTGAGATAGCTGATCCATGGGAAAGTGAATTACCTTTTTCCCCACTATTTACAAGTTCATAAGCCTCTCATTCTTTTACTGTCTATCAGCCTTTACTCATGATAGATCCTACTTACGAGGAGTTATTAAGCTTGTCAAATTGATCTAATTGTGTACTCCTATTTATTGCAACTAATAAAACTATCCCTGTTTATTCTGAGTATCAATAAAACAATTCTGCAAGAATAGGTAGCAATATTCTATCTAACACAAGTCATCTTGATATGTAGGCATACTAGCTAGACTAAAATCCTCTTTGCCACTACAGCGTGCTCACTGCTGTGTGTGTGTTCATTAAGTTTTGCTAACATTAAAGGGCCCAACAATTTCAGACTATAATTCATACAAAAGGAACAAACCACTACTCATTGTAAATGGATTAGTACTTCAGGAGGTAGATTCAAAGAGAAAAGACCTAGTGGGAAGAATTCCGTCATGAAACTTGAGTACTGCAAGAAGTCTGGCTTCTTTCCCATACAGTGTTCCTGGGAGAAGCTGTGTTGAGCTTAATAGGAAAAAATGGTGTCTAGTCCAGTGATAACTTGGCTCACTAAGCAAGTATTAGAGCACCTTAAATGTGAGGTCCCTCCTCTAAGAAACCACTGGAGGGCAGCAAATTCCTGGGATTGGCTAGTTAAGGACCAGGGTCACTCTTTAAAAATTTAGCTCCAGAAGAGCCTTAAAATGGGTACCAGTTTGGCTCAGACACAATCATGTTTGTATGGTTTGGGCAAGTCAGTCTTTGCACCTTATCATCAGGCAGAAATTTACAAATCCCTAACCCATGGCAGGCAGTAAGAATGTCACCCACAAGCTCTCAAGGATGCATTCCCATGACCAAAAGCAACTGTGATCACACTCCTCTAAGTCTTTATTGAGCAAACATATATCCGAGGTTATTCCCTTAAAACTAGGACCAGTTTGGTAAATAAAAAGAATCGAAGTTGAGAATGCCTCAAGTTACCTTTATGATTCACGAATTCTAAAACTTAAAGATGAGATGTCCATAGGGGGAATGCCAAGACAACAGGTTCTTCTGTGTACAGGATGACAGTGTCCTAAGGGCATCCCAGAACAGTTGTGTAATCCAATGTAGAAATATTGCCCACAAACATCCAAACCTGGGTTTTGGTCTCAATTGGCAGCCTAGCCCAATCACCAAAATTAGCTGTTTCCATCCTTTCCCAGGAGCCAGATTAAGGTTGAAGCTATTTTCTCCTACAGTCTTCATTGATCTTCACAGGGAGAAAATAACAGATGTACAAATACCACGTCAAGTATTTTCTGGGATTTCAATCTCACCAGCTCTTGGATAAGAGAAGGCAAACAGGTATACTATCACATAACCCAAAATGGTTCAGAGTGTGGACAAAGCCTGATGCCAATGTGGTTTTCAGAAAGTTAACAACCCTTTCCAGTACCAGAGTGGGTTTGCATGAGTCTACACAGGAAGCCACACAAGCTAGTTCATGACTTGAATCCATGACAACTGGTGGATCAGGTAATCTACCTGATTTACAAAACATTCCAGGCCTCTTACATTTCATAACAGAAATCCAGAGATTTACTTTCTATCAACTAGAACAAAGGCCAAAGGTCTTACTAAAACAAAGAATTAGCTGGGCAGTGGTGGCACATGCCTTTAATCCCAGCACTGGGGAGACAGAGGCAGACGGATCTCTGTGAGTTCAAGAGGAGCCTGGTCTACAGAGCTAGTTCAGGCAGCCTCCAAAGTCACAGAGAAACCCTGTCTTGAAAAAAACAAACTACCAAAGGATTATCCTTAAAAATAACTACCAGACTTCTTCTGGCTCACGCAGTTGCTCATCAGTCCTTGTTGGAGCTGAGCCAGATGATAGTAACATGTGACTTGTCTACATACATATGTCTTTAAATGTCCATTGTTTTTGTTCTTGATACAGGTTCTTACTCTATAAACTCAGATAATATGGTACTCACTATGCACCCCAGACTAGCTTTGAACTTTCAGCAAATCCCCTTCCTTAGCTTATTGAATGCTAGGATCACAACCATGCCCAGCTCTAAAAATCCTTTAACTTAACCTTCATAGATAATGCTCAACAGATTATGTGAAACATGTCAGATTTTGACTTATTATCACATTGCAACATCTCTGACAAAAAGGAAATATTGTTTTGAGAACTTGGACTTTTGTTTTTTGTTTTAAAGACAGGATTTACTATGTAGCCTAAACTAGCCTCAAATTCAGATCCTGCATCACCATGCCAAGTGCTCAGTTTACAGGTGTCTATTACCACACCAGCTAAGGTACTTTTTTTCAAACAACATTTATTGCAGCATCCTGTGGACAAATAATCACTAATGGTTTGCTACGATTGGAGTCCTGAATTAAATAGCAATAAATAATGAAAAAATACAGGAGTTGGGATTTAGTGACAGTAGTGGCTTGCCCAGGTAGTAGAGAGATGCTCCCACTCAGCTGGAGAATGAGGTTTTCTTTCAGCCCTTGTTTCAAGGGCTCCACTGCACCATAACTTCAGCTAGGAAGGAGGCAATCTAGTAGCCAAAATAATTTCTTTATGAGCCAGAAGCTCATCTCCTTGCTCAAGGATTTTAACCATAGTGTTAAAATTATCTGAGCAAAGTCAGTCAGACAGGCAGCACCTCCTCAAGAGGATAGACATGCTGTATATAATGAGATCCTGAGGATTTCCCAACATTCAGACCCACAATTGGAAAGTCCTCAAGAGGAGGACTTTCATGCCCACACCCTGAAGAGTCGGTCTTCCTCCCACCAATCTTATTCTTTGCTTGAACATGAAGTTCCAGGGCAGGGAGTGATGTTCCTCTTGTGGAATTCAGGAATGGGGGCACACATTTGATCCCATATCAGTTAAAACCTTGCTGTTCATGCTACCCAGCAAACAAAAAAAAAAAAAAAAAAAAAAAAAAAAAAAAGGTGGGTGGGGGGGGATGACACAATGTTTTTTTCCCTAAGGAAGAATTTTGAGCCACAGAAAAGACATGGCAGCATTTCAGGCCTCTAAAAATCAAGTAGCTGGACTTGGTCAGAGAAAAATTTCCCATGAAGGAGCCCCACTGTAAAGACTCCTGGTTTATCTGTGAACCATGAGCCATAGCTGTCAACTTAAAATTCTTACCTCTCTGCCCACTACAATGTACCAAGAGGGTGGTCTGTACCTATCCACCAGAAGAAGAAAATCAAAATCAATCAATCCCTTGCCCCAACCTCCCCTCCCACTGAAGTCCCGTCTTCAGGCTGGTCTGATCAGTATCTTCCATAGCTTACCAATGAGAGAGCATTGGCCCTGAGCCCCCTTACAGAATGTGGGCCAAGAGGCTCCTTTCATTGAGAAGGGTTAGGTAACTGGTCTTTGATGGCTGTGGTCACAGCCTCCGGGCTTCAGGGAATGTCATCTCTGGCTTCTAGTCAGTTTTCTTTCCTCTCAACATTTTTCTCTTCATCTACATCTAGCTCAGTCAAGACGCAAAAACAAAGCTTCTGGGTTAATCTGGTGACCGTAGCTAAAGGAAAATAAGAAGCACAGGATTTAGCAAACATATTTTGTTACAGTTCCAGTCTGAATACTAGAAGGTAGAAGGCTAAAAGCTTATCTATGACTCCTTCCCACCTGTTCCTTCACATGCCAAGCCTCTCTATTCCACACCCAGCCTTTTCTTCCCAGGTGTGGTGGTATGCACCTATATTCCTATCATTTGTGAAGTAAAGCCAGGAAGATGAGGAGTCAGGGTCATCCTCAGCTACACAGTTCAAGACTAGCCTGAGCTACACAAAATTCCATCTGTTTAAAAAAAAAAAAAAAAAAAAAAAAAAAAAACCATAACAACAAGCCAAACACTAAAAAGCAAATAGTGCTTTACACCTAGAATAGAACACAAAAAAAGTATGATGGGCAGCCAGGTTTTATCCCCTTGCCATTAAGTAAGGTGGAGGAGTTGGTAGCCTCTGCATGAACTTGAGCATAAGCATACAGCCAATGAACAGGAGTCAAAGCAACACTCACCCAGAACATTCCTAATAAAGAGTGGCCTCCGGGACTCTGGCAGGTAAACACCCATGAAGTAGACAGGGACCCCAGAGAGGGCAATCCCAATGCCAATGAGGGAATTGATGGTGTCACTGAAGAGGGGTACGGCCACCAAAAACAAGGAGCATATGCAGTACACAATGGGAAAAAAGAGGCTCAGCTGAAATATAAGTAAGTGAGATTTAGTAGGGTAGGATGAAAGAACACAACCTGATCAAGATTAGGACCCTCAATAACTCTTTTTAAAAAAAGTCAGAAAAAGGGGGCTGTAGAGATGGCTCAGCAGTTAAAAGCACTAACTGCTTTTCCAAAGTATCTGGGTTCAATTCCCAGCACCCACATGCAGTTTACAGCTCTCTTTAACTCCAGTTCTAGGGGATCTGACACTTTCACATAGACATACACACAGGTAAAACCCCAATGTACATTAAGTAGATAAATAAATTTTTTAAAAAAGTAATAAATTCAGTTAAAGAGAGAACCCAGTCCTGCTAGTATGCCAGTATGCATGAGCGGTGCATGTTAAGCCCTTCTTGGCTACACAGTTCCAAACTAATCTGGATAGTATGAGGTCCTATCTTTTTCCTTTTTAAAAAGGGAGGTGCTGACCTTGAGAGGTCTAGGCCAGTCAGGCTCTTTCCAACGAAGGTAGAGCTGTCCAACAACAGATAAGCCCACAAAAAACCAGTAGCTGAAGCTGAAGTAGTTGATGAGCAGGAAAACATCTTTCACGACCAGGTAGATAAGTGCCATGGTGCACTGTGGGGTAGGTGGTGGAGAAGAGAAATGAGTATCATTACTTCCAGTCATACCAGGAGACTCAATCATCTAGCAGTCCATCAGATCTGAAACAGCTTTACCACATTAGCTCTGGTTTTTAGTGACCCTCCCTTGGCATCAGATAGATTCATTATCCCATTAACTTTCAAGGCAACATCTCCACCTCTACTTATATTCAGCACCCACCTTTTGGCAAGCACTTTGGTTAACAAGATACATTCTTCTTCCTTCCAAAACACCACATATGAATTACACTGTTAACCTAGAGTTCCTTTGTTTGTTTTTCAAGACAGGGTTTCTCTGTGTAACAGTTCTGGCTGTCCTGGAAATCACTTTGTAGACCAGGCTGACCTCAAACTCCCGAGTCTGCCTGCCTCAGTCTCCCAAGTGCTAGGAATAAAGGCATGTGCCACCACTGTCCAGCTTAACCTACAGTTCTTTAGGCATGGGTCCAAACTACTTGGCAAACAATTGGAAGGCATGCCTCCAGAACCATCATAGTGACCTGGAGCTTTTGAAAGGGAGATCAGCAAAATGGATTCATACCTACTCTTAGAGAGGGATAACTACTTGTCTTGTATTCATTCAATCCTAGTGTTTAAGATTGCAGAGACTAGTTTGCTTTCTTTCCTTTTTTTTTTTTTTTTTTTTTTAATTTATTTCAAGACAGGGTTTCTCTGTGTAACAGTCCTGGCTGTCCTAGAACTCGCTTTGTAGACCAGACTGGCCTCGAACTCATATACCTGCCTCTACCTCCCAGATGCGGGGATTAAAGATGTGTTGCCACCATTACCAGGCTGGGACTAGCTTCCTAAGACAAGGTCAGACTTACTTAAACTTGAAAAACAAAAATTTCCCCTCCTGTCTTTTCACCCCAATACATCAATACAGGATTGAAAAAAAATGAAATAGAAAGCAAACAAAAAAGCCCCTTCTAAAGCAATACACAGGAGGCTGAGGCAAGAGGTCTAACGCAGTGGTTCTCAACCTCGTTAATGCTGCATCACCCTTTAATACATAAAGTTCTCCAGGATGTGGAGAACCATATTTTCTTCGTTGCTACTTTACTGTAATTTTGCTACTGTTATGAATCATAGTGTAAATATCTAATATGTACAAAGGTCTTAGGCAACTTCTGTGAGAACCACTGATCTAAAGCTCAAGAACAGCTTAGGCTATGCAAGAAGGCCTTGTCTGAAGCAGGGGAAATGAATAAATAGTGGGCTAGGAGTATAGGACAGTGGTAGAATGCCTGTCCTATATATGGGATTCTGGTTCCATCCCAAACACTACAGAAAATGAACTGTGCTTCAAATCTTGGAACAAAGCCTATAGTGTAAATTAAGAATCCTGCATAAACCTGCCCAAACCCACGTTCTCCCAGAAGAGCTTACATTGAATAATAAAGCAGGCACAGGTGTAAAACGCTCAATATGGATCATGGACAGAAGGTTCGGGAGGTGGCCCTCACGAGAGCCCACGAAAAACAACCTGTAAGAGTATGAAATATGTCAGCAGCAACAGTCTTTTACTCAGTCATACTCCCCAAACTAAGCTCAGAGTACCAGAAAAAAAATCAGGGGACAGGCTCTCAGGCTTCATGTATACCCAGTCCATTACTCACACTACCCACAAATATCTTCAACTATTAGCACCTAACCACAATTCAGGAATGCTCATCATCCACCATTATCCATTAACCACTCAGGTCCTCAGCAATGAAACTCAGTATCACCTACCAACACTCCCAATTCTGAACCAGATACTTCATCAACATCCTACAGACACTGTGTGTTTCCACCACCTAATGACATTCCAATACTTCCCATCTATTCTGCCACAGTACAAATTTACAGTTACCACAATGGCCTTTTTAAAAGATAAAGTATCCTATGTAGGTCTGGTTAGATTCAAACTTGAGATCCTCCTGCTTCAACTAGGATTGCACAGTCCTTCTTTTAAAAACCATCATGGGGGTTGGAGAGATAGAACCCACTAAGAACATGTACTACTCTTCCACCGGTGCTCTTGTAACAAGAGTTACATATGGGTGTGAGCTTCCATGCAGGTGCTAAGAACAATCTATTATCAGAAAAGCCAAAGTACCTTGATGAAGCAAAGATGGATGCATTTAGGCCCCCAAAGCATGACAGGGCAACAGCAATGGGGATGGTCCAACTGAACATGCCAAATGTCTGGTCAGCAAATGTCTGGAGGCAGAGCAAAAAAGGGACACTCAATACAGGACAGAGTTTTGTAATCCTCCTCCTTATATCTATGATCTCTGAACAAAGGCAGTCCCTGCTAAACTTCCACCCTTTTGCCATATCCAGACCAATTCCTCACACTATAGAAGTAGAGCAACTGCACAAAAAGACTAGACTAAGACTAGACTAAGCACCATGTGATCCTCATGAGATGAGGAATAGGAGCAAATGAGGACCCCCCAAGAGACTTACCACAGCCACTGCATCACTCTCCTGGACATCTTGAATGTTCAACACTGTGTAATAGGCCACATTTGTCAGGATGTAGATGAGTGTCACAATTGGCATTGAAATCCCAATGGCCAATGGCAAATTTCTGTCAGGACAAGTGAAACAGAACTACCTAGAACCAACTCATCCAGCACTGACTGGAATTTCCTAACTTTAACAGTTCACTGATGCCAGGTCTTTCAGATGGACTCCTCTCCCCAACATGCCCTGGGGTAGGTATGTTTCCCATGCTCCTGGGGACTTTCCACTGGGGAAAAGGGAGCAATGATTAGTTTATCCTACCAGATTAGGTTCAATGAGTCACGTGTGGCATTACAACATTCTTGCATCTATGATCTCGGGATAAAAGCAGGAGCAATATCCTTTGGGAACTAGAAACTAGGCTGGGGACCTGGTAGGCTAGAAACAGCTTAGATAGCTTAGGCCACAGTCTCATTACCACATGGCAAAGTCCTGCCACCCCAGCCCCAGGTAGGCCTGCTGCTGTCCACTAAAGACCTCCTATAGGAAGGACTCTGGATGTTCCCCAATGGAACATAAGGGTAAGAGCCAAGGGTTTCCCATGGTCACTCACTCCTATCCTAACCCCCAATGCCTCCTAACTGAAGAAAGGGAGCAGGAAAAGAAAGGGGATGAGAGGCAGAGGGAGGAGGTACGAGAAAAGGGCAATTGTGCCCACCATCAGCAGGAGTTCCAGCCAAGATGGAGAATGTGATCTCGCCTTTACCTTTCTGGGTTTTTGATTTCTTCTGTTACAAAATTAAGGGTGTCCCAACCTGAGTAAGAGAAGAGGGCAGAGTAGAGGGCAAGAGAGAGGTTTCCCATATCCCACGAGGAACCCTCAAAGGCATCCTGAAAGTGCTCAGTGTGTCCTGTGGGGCAAAAGTGGGTGGGAGACCAGGTAAAAGGAAGACAGGGGAGTAATATAGAAAAGATAAAGGATTCAGAGGGAGAAACAAAAAGATGAAACAAAGAGGAAAAACACAAAAACAAACAAGGCAGGGGAAGAAAAAACAAAAAAACATCATTTAATACCAAAAGAACAATCAGAAACTCCCTGAACTTCACCACCCCATCAGGTTAAGTTTCCTTAATCTCAAGAAAACAAACACATTCATTCCTATCTGTACTCTGAGAAACACTTCTTCCAAGGCCTTAAGGAATTTCCATTTCCTGCAAGGGAAAATTACTCAATAGCCCAATTTTACTCTAAGATACTACTGAGATCTCAAGGACATCTAGTTAGATGTCTGACTGTAGTTACTCAGTTATAGTCCACAAATTTCCTGGGCTAGCTGCCAGAGAATTACCTAGGGAACTTCATAAGAGCATAGCTTTGGGCTGAAAGAAGCACTTGTCTAGCATGCCTGTAGACTTGGGTCTCTGGTCTTCAGGGCCATGCATACACACTTTTATAATTTTCAATTTCAAATCAATAGGCCTAAGAAGGGCTTAGCTCCCCAGGTGATTGCAAATATAGCCATGTTTAGGAATGGTATAATAGGGAATTGTCTGTTAAGTATGAAAGATATCCTTTGATAAGTACCTTTCAGGACAGCCTGGGGAAACCCATTAGCCTCAGTCTGCTCTGATCCCAGAATAAAGTTTTCAAAAGCTAATATGTGGTAGTTAGTACATGCCTGTAATCCCAACACTTGGAAAGCTGCAGCAAGAGAAATCAAATATCCAAGGCCACTGGGCTATGTGGTAAATTACAGGCCAACCCAAAATATATTTCAAGACATTATCTTAATGTCTTACAAATAAAATAAATACGAGGACTAGGTATGTAACTGAGTGGTAGAGTGTTAACATAGTATGCACAAGATCTTGGTTATACCCACAGGGGTAAAAAAAAATTAAAAAAAAAAAAGAGAGAGAGAGAGAGAAAGATGGTGCACACCTTTAATGCTAGCACTCAGGAGGCAGACACAATCGGATCTGAGTTCAAGGCCAGCCTAGTCTACAGAACAAGTTCCAAAACAGCCAAGGCTGTTACATAGAGAAGCCCTGTCTGGAAAAAACATAAGACAAAAGAAAGACCAATATAGGTAAAACAATGCCCATTCTACAACATTCTGACATTTTGTCAAGAGCTGGCTTTTAAAGATTCCTCAAGTCCACATAAACAATAAAATACTGCAAAATGATCACCCTTCCCCGACTACCCCCTCCAGGAAGTTTTCCCACTCACTATTTGGTAAGTATGACTACAACCAGAAGCCAATAATCTATCCCCCTAAATAGCTTATGAGTAACCCAATTATACTCCCAATTTCAACAACTCCTAGGACTTTTGCTAGCTTTCCACAATGCTGTTTTTAAAGAAGCCCTGAGAACCTGACATTTGACACATCCAGTTGGCCAAGCCAGCTTAGCTGGCAAAGCCCAAGAAGAGATTACATTCACTGACACCACACTAGAATATATTCAAAATGTGCTAGCTAAGTCCCCATATCCTCCTCAGGGAGCCAAAGAGGCTCCCAGAGACATTCACCCTTCTTCCCACATCAGCCCCTCTTACCCTGGCACAGTTTAACAAATCCCATGACAATGATGGCAATGAGTGCCACGACCTTGGCATACGTGAATGTGTCTTGTACTCGTGTGCCCCACTTGACATAGGCACAGTTCACAAATGTGAGCAGACCTAAAAGGAAAACCATAGTATCACTGGCAGGCTTGAGCTGAGCACACAGACCCCAACCCCTCTATACAAAGTATTTTTCTACCCCCTCCTGCCTAAATTAGTGGAACAATGGGTCAGTAAGAACTAGAACAGGTAAACAGGAGGAGCAGCCCACAGGCCAACTTAGCACCTATGAATGCCCTACACTGTATCCAAAGACACTAGGGCATGCATGAACACATACATGCTCTCAACTGCCAGAACCATTTCTGAAGATGTTTCCCAATACCAAGAATGGATGACCTCACTTCACCCACCCTTTCCCATCCAGATCTCGCATACTCTTACACAGGTGCATGTGCACGCACAAATAAAGTAAATTTGAATCATCTGGATGGATCATCTAATGTTTTACACCTGTATGCCTATTATATACTTGACAATTTCAGAGGCATTCTCATTATCAATTCTGACAAATCTCCAAATATAGATGTTTGTTCCCCATCTTACATGATGTGGACTGCATGGTGGCCATTGCTGCTTGACCAAGTTTCAGCATTTCAATATTGTAGACCACACTTCTCCAGCATCCTTTAACATTCATTTTAAATGATTCTCAATATTAATGCCTTTCACTTTGAGAAATTTTGTATAGATAGGCTTTGTCTGGTAAAGCATAAAAATGTTTTTTGTTTGTTTGGTTGATTTATTCATTTATTTATTTATTTATTTGGTTTGTAGAGACAGGGTTTCTCTGTATTACTTTGGAGCCTGTCCTGGAACTAGCTTTGTACACCAGGCTGGCCTTGAACTCAGAGATCTGCCTGCCTCTGCTAGAATCAAAGGCATGCGCTACCAATGCCCGGCTTAAAAATATGTACTATGGTATCCTCTTTAAACAAAATAATTCTTTGGGAAAAAAAAATCCATGTCACCTAATTACACAAAACAGGAAAGTTAAGAGATTTACTAGATACACCTTATCCCAAGGATGAAATGCCTACAATTCAGATTAAGAGCCTGAGGCCATTAAGGGCAAGAGTTCAGTTAATAAATACAGAAAAATCAGAATGGTAAGGTATAATGGAAAAGGAGTAAGACATAAGACCTTCCCTTTTGGGAGTATTATGAGGGGAACGAAATTGTAGTTTAGTGTCTGCTCCCCAGAAGAAGTCCTTTTCCCAAGATCAGACATTTGGATAAGTCTCCATTCCCTGGGGAGCTAGAGGTGGGGCTTAAGGAAAAGCTCCTGCTTAATAAAATGGTCAATCTTATCTCAAACAAGAGGAACCTGTGGACCTTCCATTAACTGGTGCCTACTGTCAAGGTCAATGATAGATTTTTTTAACTCTTGATCTCAATCCACCACACCCCAGATTGCCCCTTATCTCCGTTTAATACTATGTGCAACTATACATAACAAAAGGTGTAATCTCTTTTCAAGTAAATGCTGCTGGTAACCATCAGGATTCACCCTCAGACCTTGACCATCTCTTCTGCCTCACCCCCCACCCCCAAACTCCACTCGAACTCCACATATCCTCTTTGGGACCTGAAACCACCCCCACCCCCACCCCATATATAAGTGCACATCTCTGGCACTTATATATGAGGAAACTAAGGCTGAGAGAGGCTATCATTCCTAAGTTTGCATTCCCAAGTCCAAATGATCTCCCTACGCCCATTCCAATGCAAACCTGCTATAAATTGTCCATGGATCCCATGGAGAAAGAGCCTTCCTGAGAGCTCAAGGCATCCCAGCTATCCTTTAAGCTCCATTCTCACATACCTCAATAACATCTAAACCCTGTAGATCACTGATGGCTGTGAACTGCTAGCTGACTGAGGATTAATCCACAGAGAGAACTCTATTTCTGAAAAATAAGAACAGCTTTGATCTAAGGGAGAACATCAGAATAATTATCCAAGGGCTTCTACAACAAGAAGGAACATAGTGGCACTTCTAAGTATTATCACAATCTTACAAAAACAAGACAAAAAACTTAAATATACACCTTGTGGTACTTTGAATGCAAACAGCACCCATAGGCTCATATATTTGAATGCTTAGTCCATTAGGGAGTAGAACTTTCTGAGTAGTAGAAGGATTGAGAAGAGTGGCCTTGTTGGAGGAAGTACGTCACTGGGGGGTGGGTTTTGAGGTTTCAAAAGCTCATGCCAGGTCCAGGATCTTTCTCTGCCTGTGGATTAGGATGTAGCTCTCAACTACCATTCCAACACCATGATGGCAATGTACTAGTCCTCTGAAACTGTAAACAAGCTCCCAATTAAATACTTTCTTTCATAAACTTACAGCCCATTCTCCCAACCACTTGAACACACTCCCTAGTTTATTTCTTTAGGTGGCTTCTTCCTTACTTATGACAGTAACACACACAAAAGGTTTTCCCCTTCACTGACATCTACTTCCAAGGTCTAGCTCAGCCCTTACTCCCTCTGAAAATCTTCCCAATATATTGGGAGTTCTGCTCAAGTTCCTTCTCACCTTCACATTTCTACTTCACAATAGTTTAGTATCAAATACTACAGTTCTGGGAACATCTGATTCCCTATGTCTGGGTGCCCATAAAGATGGCTGTACTCCATCTTGGCATTATCAAGTCACAAGACCTAAAGGTCAAAGGTGTAGCTACAGAAGGATGTTTCAGCCATCTTAGTCTAAATAACAACAGACCTGAATTTGAGCCTGACCTCAAGGCTAGGGAAGGAGAAGTTGGAGCTAAGGTGTGGTTACTGAACCCTTAAAATGAGAAAGGAAGAAAAGTCTGTTCCATATACATGAAACTGTGTTCATCTTTTTGCATAAGGCATATAAAAAGAGTGGTGAAAAATAAACTCGTGGCATTTCAGTATTGACTGATCTGCCCTCCTGACCTTTATTCTGTCTCTCTGTCTTTTCTTTATTGTCTATAGTTAGCCTTTCCTTCATCCACACTCCCCAACTCAGATATGGACTTGGGGCTGCTCAGCTGGCTCCGATTGCAGCCCCACAGCAAAGACTGCTCCCAACACCTATGGTATTTCAGTCTTGTTTCTGAAAGACCACAATCTCTCATAGTGCACAGTTTATAGTGTGTCTAAAGCTCATAATCCAGCAAAGAGGGGAACTAATGAACTCTGGTTGGAGGCAAGGTAACAACTAGTTCCCTGGGGCAAGTCTCCACTCAAAAGAACAGTGTCCAGGGCCAGTTGTAAAAATGACCAAATGAAGCCAGGCAGTGGTTGCTCACACCTTTAATCCCAGCATTCGGGAGGCAGATATCTGGGTTCAAGGCCAGCCTGGTCTACAAAGCAAGTTCTAGGATATCCAGGAATGTTACACAGAGAAACCTAGGAAGGAAGGGAGGGAGAGAGGGAGGGAGAAGGGGGAGGGGGAGGGAGGAAGGAAATGACCATATGTGACAGAATAGCCTCCATGGTGTTTTAAGAGCTTCACTTAATATGCTACCAAATAGGAATGAAGAGTTGGTTCAGCAGTTAAGAGCACTAACTGCTCTTCTGGAGGATTTGGGTTCAAGTCCCTGTACCCGCATGGTGACTCACAACCAGCTTAGCTTAGTTCTAAGAGAACTGATGTCCTCTTCTGTGCTAGCAAACACTTATAAACATAAAATTGAAATAAATATTAAAAAAAAATAGCTGGGTGTGGTGGCACACACCTTTAATCCCAGTACTCAGAAGTCATAGCCAGGCGGATCGATGAGTTTGAGGTCAGGATGGACTACAGAGTGAGTTCCAGGGACAACCAGGGCTATCCAGAGAAACCCTGTGTCAAGGGGGTAAAAAGTGTTGCCAAATAGTACAGGTACTCACCAGTCAGTCATTTAAAGTGGACACATAATGAAGCAATTATATGGAATTGGGGATACCCCAAAGGAATGTGTGCTGCCTAAAAACCTTCATGGGGATCAACTGCTGACCAAAGTTCTCTCTTTGGCTAAATCTGGATCAGCTAGCATATGTAGTTAACAGCCACCAGTAAACCACAGGCACCGATAAAATAAGCATATTTTATATGCTTATATATATATATATATATATAAGCATGTCCATCTCCTTCTTAGGACTTGTTCTCTTTCTCCTATCAGAGGTGTAAAACAATGGGCTAAAAAGTTATCCCTCCCAGAATACCAAAAGAATGAGTCTAATGCAACAAAGTACTCTAAGAGTCTAGAACTACACCAAATCAAAGACCATAGAAGCCCTGAACTAACAGCAGAACAGAAACCACGGCAGAGGAAGGAAACAGGAGTACAAAATTAGAAGAAAAAAGGCATGAACTTGTGAGAAAAAGACAGAAATACAAGGAAATGCACAGAAATTGAGAGAAAAAGATAGAGACAAAAATGAGGTAGAGGCAAACAAAAGGGAACAAGGGAGAGACCAAAAACTGGACACCACAGAAGAGACACAAAAGCCTAGCTGGAGTCCAAGTATACTTCACACCCCTCAACCCAAGTGCCAGGGACTCGTCTCAGTCTTGTTCCTCCTCTCTATCCCTCTACTCTTCTGCAGCCTTCCTGCAGGTACTATCCTTTCTGCAGTAGAGAGTCGATGATTGTATTAATAGGATGAGTGAAGGCATGCCTCAGTAAGTCCCTGAAGGGCCCATTCTCAAGGCCAGCTGAAAGCACCTGGTCAGGAAAGCTGACTGACAAAAAGACTACTGAGCTGGAGGGGAAGAAGCCTTTTCTATAGTGCAATCTATTACTTTTATTCACATATGCTTCTTGCTCAATGAAAGCAGTTAATGAGCCACAACACACTTGCCAGAGACATCAGGCCAGTAGGATGAAGTAACCCTCAAGTGCACAAAATTTAAAGAATGCTCCCTACTCTCTGAGAACCAAGCACAGGAATCCCAGAGTGAGTATATCCTCAGAGACTGGCCCCAGGCTTGCCTCATGTTTTAATCCTGCCAAAGAACACAATCTACCAAGCAGAAGCCAAATCCCTTGACTACTTGCCTGCTTCTAATTTGTAAACAAATTTCACCATAGACCCACACTCCTTATGCTTCCAAGATCACCCAGCACAATCCAGCCATCCAGACTGAGTCTGGAAGCCAGGTACTCAGACTACAATGCTACAACTCAAACCTTCAAGCCTTCCCTCTTTTAATCATATTTCCATGATAGACCTTTATGATAGTTTCCTATCTGCAGCACTATTGACATTTTAGACCAGTAAGATTATATCTTGTTTGGCAGGATGTTCAGCATCACTCCTTGCCTCTATCAATAACAGAAGCACTGCTTCCCAATAATTGTATCCCCAAAATGTCTCCAGATACTACCAAATGACACCTTTGAACCAAACTAACCTCCCACTGAGAACTATACTTTAGGATAATAAGTAAGATAGCCTGAAATCCACCACCACCAATTGTAACATGAGAATGCAGTGGAATGAAGATGGAAGGCAGTGGCTAGAGCAGCAACACGTTCAGGGGTCATACCTTCAGGGGTCAACAAAACAATACAAATGTGAGGGCTAGAGAGATGGCACAGTAGGGCTTGCTGCCAATCCAGAAAAATCAAGTTTGGTTCTCAGCATACACGGTGAGCAGCTTACAAATGCTTGTACCACTGGCTCCAGGGGACCCAACACCCTCTTCTGGCCTCTGTGGGCTCTGCATACATGTGGCACTCACACAAAGGCAAACAAAACTTTAAAAAAGTAAATAAAATAATAAGGGGGCTGGAGAGATGGCTCAGCAGTTAAGAGCACTGAGTGTTCTTCCAAAGGACCTGGGTTCAAGCCCCAATAGTTTAAAACTGTCTCTATAACTCTGATTTCAAGGGATCTGACACATTCATACCAATGCACATAAAATAAATTATTATTTTTTTTTAAAGTAATATGCCAGGCATTGATGGGTGCATGCCTTTAATCCCAGCGCTTGGGAGGCAGAGGCAGGCAGATCTCTGTGGGTTTAAGGCCAGCCTGGTCTACAAAATGAAGTTCCAGGACAGCTAGGGGCAGGAATTTGGGTTCAAATTTGCCAGAACGCTGGAATTTTCAAGAGAAAGTACATGCTCTAATTTTTTTGTATTGTGTTTTCTGTTTATTGTGTTAGAGACACGATTTTGCTATGTAGCTCAGACTGGCCTTTAACTCAAAGCAGTCCTCCTTCCTTAGCATCTCAAATGCTGAGATTACAGGAATGTTACCACACCAGTCTAAATTCTAACTTGTCAACTGCTGACAATTGATTCAAATTATTTAAAACACTGTGAATGGGAAGGAGACTAGAAAGAGGACTATAGTAGAATATATGATTCAAGTACATTACATACATGTATGAAAACGTAGTGAAACTCACTATTTTGTACTAACATACACTTTATATACTATTAAACAATGGGGAAAGGCAGAGCTTTATAGCAAAACCCTGTCTCAGAAAAACTAAAAAAAAAAAATTAGAGTCACATGTGTACTCCATGTCTCTTGCCATGTGAAATCCTGTGCTATCTTGGGACTGAACTGGCAAGAAAGGCATTACACTTGTAACCCATTGACCAGAGACTGGAATTGTAAACCTATTTACTCATTATTTTTTAATCATTTTTCTTTGTGTAGTCCCAGCTGTCCTGCAACTTTGTAGACTAGGCTAGCCTTCAACTCAAGAGATCCCATTGTCTCTGCCCTTTCCCCCTCAGATCCTGGGATTAAAGGTGTGTACCCCCCACTACTCCCCATCCCAGATGAGCCTCTTAATTTATAAATAAAAAATTAAGACAAGCATGGTGGCCTACAATCTCAGCACTCAGTAAACATGGATTATTTACCAAGTTCCAGGCGACTCTGGTCTACAGAGTAAGAAATAAATGAATGTATAATTAAATTAATTAAAAACTAGGCAGGTCTAATAAAACTATCTGTGGGCCAAGCCTGGCCATTGAGCAACCATCTTATAGTCTCTGTCCCACAACTGAACATATGGAATCCTATATTCTAGAATGAAACTTCATCTAGCCTGGCATAGGTATAACTTCCTTTAAAGAAAAAAAAAAAAAGACCTAAAGCTAGTGTAGTTGTACATGATTTTAATCCCTACACTGGAAGGCAGAGACAGGCAGATCTCTTTGAGTTACTAGTTCAAGGCCCATGTGATCTACATAATGAGTTCTAGAGCTGTCAGAGTTACACAGTGAGACCCTGTCTGAAAAGTAAATAAAATTTAAAAATACTTATCTTTATTATTTTTAATTATGCATGTGTGTGCCTATATGTAAGTTATATTTGCTTGAATGTGGGTAACCATGGAGGCAAGAGGCACTGGTTACCCTTGGAGTTGGAATTATTGAGAAAACTGAACTCAGGTCCTCTGGAAGAACAAACAGTAAGCACTAAATGTTCTTAATGGCTGAGCCATCTCTCTAGCCTCTGGCTAGAAATTTTTTGTTCAATCTCCCAAACAAGGTAGGCTCCTCTAACGTCTCAATTTCCAACCAACAAGGTAGACCTTTTTATGTCTTAATTTCCAAACATCATTCTCCAACCTATCTAAAGCATCATGCAGGATCCAGTGAAGAGCTTTAATTTCCACCTCATATGTCCCCTGAGTTCATGTTGCTCTCAGTGTCATTCCTAATAGTCCCCCTTCTACCACCTTCAAGCTCTGTTTAAAGTCTGAGTCTATGATCTAAGTTTGAAGAAAGGAAATAAGGAAATCCCAAAGCCTCATTGGTTAAAATGCAACATGGTTTTACAATATGGCCTTATTTCTAACAAATTCTTGCCCTCAGATTTGAATTCTGGAAATGCCTGAGTTTCTGGGAAAGGGGGCTCATAATACTAGTCCTAAGAAATCTGGGGAAAATATACTGTAAGTAAAAAAGGACCAGAAACCCCATGGTCTATATTTCAAAGAGGCGACTCCACTCCTACAATCAAAAGATAAATTCTTGGTATGAGGATGGGCTTTTTAAGTCCAAGAAAACATGGGAAGAATCCTAACAGGAGGTGGAGGACTAGGAAATGAAAATAATCTATGTATCAAAAATTATAGGGACTAAAGAAATGGCATAGCTTTTAGGAATACTTGTTCCTCTTGCAGTAGTCAGGTTTGGTTCCCAGCACAAACATGAAGGCTTACAACCACCTGTAAGTACAGTTCTGGAAGATCCTGCCTTCAGTTCTGAGGGTACCAGGTACACATGCATGATGTATGGTATGACATATACCCTGGCAAACACTCACATACATAAGATAAAAATAAATCTTAAAAAACAAAAACATGGAGCTGGAGGGATGGTTCAGTGGTTAAGATCAGTGGCTGCTCTTCCAGAGGACCCAGATTCAATGCCCAGAACCCATATGGCACTCACAACCATCAGTAGCTGCAGTTCCAGGGGATCCAACATTTCTTCTGCTCTTTAAGGGTACCACACACATGGTACATAGATATACATGCAGACAAAACACCCATACACATAAAACATTTAAAAACCAATGCACAGGCACAATCAGATGCTCAGATAGGAACACAAATGCAAAACAAAAAAAAAAAAAAAAATGAATAATTCTACAGCTGGCCATTCCCTTATAAGAATTTCCTTTGTATAACACAATGTCAAGAAATATACAAGTGTTCTAAAATGACTTTTACATTTGTGTGTGTGTGTGTGTGTGTGTGTGTGTGCTTTCACTTATGGAGGACTGAGCACAGCTGTGAGTCTCAGGGATAGAATTCAGGTTGTCAACCTTGGCAGTTAAGTGCTTTTTACCTGCTGAGATATCTAACCAGTCCTGATTTTTGTTGTTATTTGCTTGAGACAGGGTTTCACTAGGTAACCCTGGCTGGTCTGGTACTTGACATGTAACCCAAGTTGGACTTGGTAATTATTTTGCATCTACTTCCCAAGTAAGGGGATTATAGATGTGAACCACCAAGCTTGCTTCATAAAATTACTGTCTGGTTTTTTGTTTTGTTTGTCTGATTGCTTTGAGACAGGGTTTCACTATGAAGCCTTGACTGGCCAGGAACTCACTATGTAGACCAGGCTAGCCTCAACTCACAGAATATGACTGCCTCTGCCTTCAAAGCACTAAGATTAAAGGTGTGCACCACTACATCTGCCTAAAATTTTGGTCTTTAAAGATCTCAGCAAGTCCAGAAACTGTGGTGAAAGCCTATTAGATATAGAGCTGAAAAGAGAAAAAGGACATACAGCTGAATCCCACCTTTGTCCCTCCTCCCAGGAATACCCCCCATTTCAAGGGATATGAGGAGATGGCCTTAATTATTTGCCCTTAACAAAGCCCTTAAAGTCAGGAGGCACAGCACTTTCTTTTCTTTCTTTTTGCTAACTCTTTGCTAACGCCAAGGTATTATTGATCTATTTTTTAAATTGCCAATAAACTATATATACAGCCAAAGTTTTTCCAAGCAGAGATAAAGAACAGAATATGATTAAGTACTTCTGGTCGCACAGTGCTAAGAAACACAAGATTCTGTGCTATCGGAAACACTAGCTCTAGCAAGCCTGAGTAAATTCATAGCAGTCTTCTCTCATTTCCATGCTTTCACACTCTATATCCTTTACTCTGCCCCTAAAGAAAAGAAAACAGGGATCTCCTGGAATCTCTCACCTAAATGAGAGGTTGTTGTCTAAACCTAAATGCAGGATGGAAGCTATCTTCCCCTCAGGGGCAGCAAGCAGAGCTTGTTTACAAAGTCAGTGTAAAGAAATCTGAAACACCAATGGGAAAAGGCCATTTGGTATTGGTGCCTGCTGCTTAGAACAGACCACAAAGAGTAGCAGTGACAGGAAAGAGGGTGTCCTGTGGGACCTGGGGCCCCATCCTCTAGAGAAGCCTATTTCCTCATTGATGTCATTAAACTAATTTCCAACAAAAAGCTACAAGGCCTTAGCTCTGACTTGTTCCCTGAGATAAGTTACAAATAAGGATGTTGACATCATTCAAAACACCTGACCTCCAAAAATTAAAAAAAAGAGAAAAAAAAAAAGTTGGTAAGACAAATACTAGACATGTATCAAACTATCACATAGAGCAAAGAACAGAAATATGGGACACCTAAGAATAAGAGGAACCCATGAACAGATTCAAACTTCTCCCATTCCCACCCTTTATGCTTACTTATCTCTCTCTCAGAAACAAATAAGGGATGAAATCATTTTTTCAAAAGGTATGATACTTCACACCTTCCCTCCTCCCCAAAGAGCAAAATATAACATGTAGGTATAGTAACCATCCAAGTAATATAGCACCCACACCCACATATGCCCCACGCTCTACCCCCATACTTACATATGCAGGCAGCAGCAAGGAGACGGCAGGCCACATATGGAGGATCACAAGTGGGGAAGGAGGGCTTGATGATGTAGTTGGCGAAGGTGATGGCGATGATGGCCTGACTGGTGGGCTCAACAATTAGAAGTGAGACCCACAGACGGATAAAGGCAATGAAGCCCCCAAAGGCCTCTAGAATGTAAGCATAGCTGGCCCCTGACTTGGTAATAGTAGTTCCCAGTTCTGCATAACAAAGGGCACCCACAACAGAGAAGAGCCCACCAATGGCCCACACAATTAGTGACAACCCATAGGAGGCAGTATATTTTAAAACACCCTTGGGTGAGACGAAGATCCCTGAGCCAATCATGTTGCCCACCACCAGGCTGACCCCGTTCAGCAAAGAGATCTCCTTCTTCAGCTGCATAGTTTCTGGAGACCCCTGAGATGGTGAGCTGGCATCTTCTTTTACAGTGTGTTGGTTGGCCTTGGGGAGAAGATGGTAGGTGGGTGTGGGACTTCCAAGTTCCCTGGCTTCCATGGTAACTGGTTCCTGTACACCCGTGTTTACTGTGGCCTGGCAAAGAAAACAAGTGTGTCAAGTCTAGGGCAGGAGCTAGTGTGACTCTAGTTTAATTAATATCTGCCAGTCAGACAGATTTCCCTGCCCACCACCTGCTTAGGTAGAGCATGCAACACACACAATAGGCCTGTCTCAGTTTCAATTTAAGACACAGGCAACTGGAGGCAGGCAATATCCAATGCTCCTAAAAAAGACTACATAAGCATTCAGTCCCAACCTAAGGACAACCTTCAACAAGGGATCTGTCTTACTGAGCAAAGAGGCCAGCAAAACTGTATTTATCCACAGTAGATTCTCCTAGTTTTGCTAAATTCTATTTGTTCGTTTGTTTGAGACAAGGTCTGCCTATTTAGCCTTGGCTGTCCTGAAACTCACTATGTAAATCATCAAGCTGACCTTAAACTAAGTGCTAGAATTAAGGCATGTGCTACCACATCCAGCTTCTTGCTCCATTCATCAGCTTAAAACACAAACCTATCACTCAGAAAAACAGTCCCCATAGCAGATGCATTGCACTCACTAGCCTGAAAGACTGAGACCATAGTGAAAGACTAGAAAGACTATACCAGACAATCCGGTCACTTAGCTCTATGTAAACAGGGTTTTCTTCTTTTTCTTTTAATGTACACTGAGGTTTTGCCTGAGTTTATGTCTGTGTAAGGATGCCAGACCAGATTCTCCTGGAACTAGAGTTACAGACAATTGTGAACTACCATGTGGGTTATGGGAATTGAACCGGGGTCCTTTGGAAGAGCAGCTGGTGCTCTTAACCACTGAGCCCCATAAACAGGGACTTCTACAGGCATTCAACCACATGTGAAAAGATCTGCTGTTACATAAAAGGAAGGGTTAAGAAGATGCTAAGGAAGAGTATACTATCACTAATACAGCTTTGTGTGGTGGCACACAAATGTAATCCCAACATTCAGAAGATTGAGGCAGGAAAATTCTGAGTTCCATATAGTGATTCAAAACTTTAATCCCAGCACCAGGGTGGCAGAGGCAAACAGATCTCTGAGTTTTGAGTCCAGCCTGATCTACAGAGTAAATTGCAGGACAGCCAGAACTACACAGAGAAACCCTGTCTCAAAAAAAAAAAAAAAAAAAAAAAAGTATAACATCATTGCAGAGACCTTTATGGAAACACATATCCAAGTATCATGTGTAAGGAGGAAGGACTATAGGGCCCCACTAGAACACTGGGCCACATAAGCAGGGCCCATAGGGAAGTCACAGAAACTGAAGTGACAAGCAAGGACCCTGTATGGGTCTGAGTTAGGTCCCCCTGCATGTTATGATTGTGTAGCGTGGTCTTGTGGAACTGCCAACAATGGGAGTAGGGGTTGTCTCTGACTCTTTTGCCTGCTCTTGGGACCATTTTCCTCCTACTGGGTTGTCATGTTTAACTGTGATACAAGGGTTTGTGCCCAGTCTTATTGTATCTTGTTAAGCCATGTTCAGTGGATATCCCTGGGAGGCCTACCGCTCACCCCCATCCCCCCACCTTTTTTAAAGGAAAACAAAAGGAGTTAATCTGGGGGAGAGGGAATGGGTAGAGTAGAGGGAGAAGAAACTACAGTCAATGTAATGTATGAGAAAATAAAAGTTTTAAAAAAAAATGGAATCAACACTTCAGCTTTCTAAAATCCTCTCCTCTCAACAAAGACATAAAGCTAGGCAGAGTGGCAGTGGCATGCACCTATAATTCCAGCACTTGGGAAGTTGAAGCAGAGGGATCAAAGGTTCCAAGTCAGCACTGACTACATAGTGAGACCCTGCCCCCACCCCCAAAAAAGTGTGGGGCTGGAGGATAGAATAAAAATAAAATTGTCTAAACAGAGCATGGCTTCATAGGGCTAAAGCAAAGTAACCAAGGTCATTTAAGTGTGAAAGCTTCTCAAGGAAACAGGGAAAACGCATACCTCCACAGACCCCACCCAAAACTCTTGTTTACTTGTCCCAATCCACTCTAAGCGCCTGGACCTAAGCCCAAGTTAAAAAGCTTGTCCAGGGCATGAGAAGAGCAGAGCTAGCCTACCTCTACTTAATAAGATCAGACTTTCAGAACACCTTTCATTCTTGGCACTAAGCTCTATGCAGGTTTCCCTATGCAAGCATGTGGAAGCATATTTGCTTCACATGTCTGTCAAGTGAGTCCAGGTTTCCCTGGGAACAAATCCAGTAAACAGCTAGGAGCCCACATTCATGTATGGGTGAGGTACAAAGAGACCTTCAGGGTTTAGATAATCAACATACAAATAGGCAGAAAAGCCTGGCCCTAGAGGCTACTCCAGCCTCCTCTTTTCCATCAGAACTTAGGACTGAGTGAAGGTTATCAGGTATCCCTTTTGTACAACTTGGCACTAGTGTGCCTTATGTGGCTTTATTCAATGTATCTGATACACTAGACAAACTCCCCAGTGGTTTATTCTGGAAGAATAAGTTACAATCATTCACAGCCCCAGAACACCTCTTGCCTAGAATCACTGTCCCAGCAGCTGAATAGGGACTGCTCCTCTCTTTCACAGATAAGATTTTTTTTTTTTTAAGGCAGGGTTTCTGATGGGAGATGCCATTATGTACATATGTTTCTCATACTGGTTAATGAATAAAGCACTGTTGGCCAATAGGAAAGGAAGATAGGAGGAAAGAGGAAGTAGTGAAGAGGAGTCAAGATGGAAAGTCTGGAGGGAGCTAACGCCAGCCTGCTCTCCGAGGGTAAGAGGAGACCACATGGAAATACATAGATTAGTAGAAATCTGGGTTAATACTTAAGACAGAGCTAGCCGATAAGAAACTAGTAACTGGCCAACAGCATTATATCAAATACAGAGTCTCTGTGCGTTATTTGGGGCTGGAGAGGCAGCGGGACAAGACCAGCGACAGGAGGAAAAACCATACTCCTTACAGGTTTCCCTGTAGCTTTGGAGACTTTCCTGGAGCTCACTCTGTAGACCAGGCTGGCCTCCAACTCACAGAGATCCACCTGCCTCTGCCTCCCAAGTGTTGTGATTAAAGGCGTGAGCCACCAATGCCCCAGCTAAGAAGCTCTTTTCTTCACTCAATAACCAAATGCAATTATCATTATGAGCCTGTCCTTAGCTAAGGTAATTAAAACCGCTATCTTTTGTAACCCAAGAACAAAATTGTGAAATAACTACACCAAATTCCCTGAGGACAAATGGATAAATTCCTCGCTTGCTTGGCTGCAAAACCCCAAGGCCATTCCTTACTTTTCCTCTAACTCTTAACTTACACTTCACTTTCTTCTAGAAACCTGCCAAGCACCTCAACGGCTAGGACTGTATGTAAAGACACAGCAATGAGAAAGGGCATGGATCATGTCCTCAGAACAACAGTGATATGGCTGCATGGAAATAAGAAAGAATTAAGATCAGAAATCCCATAGTCAGAGACAAGAACTCACCAGCTACCTGTAGCTCAACATTCTGTGACCTTCAGGTGTTCTCTCCAAAAGCCTCACTGACTTTCTCTGAGTATTATACTACACAATATAAAACTCTTCAATAAAATGTAAAGGCTTGGCCAGAGAGATGGTCAATGGTTAAAGACATTTTTGCTGATGACCTGATTTTGTGTCCCACACCCCTACATGGTAGAGAGAACCACCTACCACAAATTGTCTCTGACCTTTACACACATGCATTCATGCACACACACAAATATATATAAACATAATAATTTTTTAAATTAAGTATTTATTTATTATGAATACAGTATTCTCCTGCATGTATGCCTGCAAGCCAGAAAAGGGCACCAGATCACATTACAGATGGTTTGTGGTTGCTAGGAATTGAACTCAGGACTGGAAAAGCAACCAGTACTCTTTAACAGCAGAGCCATTTCTCCAGCCCAATAAAAAATTCTTGAAGATGAGCCGGAAAGTAGTGGCTCATGCCTTTAAACCCAGCACTTGGGAACACAGGCAGATCTCTGTGAATTCCAGCCTGGTCTACAGAGTAGTTCCAGGACAGCCAGAGCTGTCTCTGTTACACAGAGAAACCCTGTCTGGAAAAAACAAAAAAAAGAAAAAAAGAAAATTTGAAGATGGAGAGGCGATGATGATAAAGTTGGGCCAGATTTGTAGTCTCAAAAAACCAAAAGAGAAAAAAGTAACACAAAAAAAAAAAAAAAAAAAAAAAACCCTTTTGTGTCTGAGAAAGGGACAGGAAATTCTGGTTAAAACCACTAAAGAAGTATAACCTCTGTGCCAGGCAAAATAACCCAGAAAGATCAATCCCACCCAGACACAAGGAAACTGAGGCTGAGCCAGGACAAAAAGAGGACCTCCCCGCTCCCCACTAGGAGTTTGCATCCAGAAAAAAGAAAGAACAATATGACACCCAGAGTATAGCAAACTATACATCTAGAAGGGCAGAAGCTGAGAGTAAAACTGAGAAAAAGTCTTCTCTATAGAAAAGCAAACCCACCCCAAGCACAAAGAAACACCAGAGGTAAGGTTACCTACAGCACCATAGTAACAACAAAACCTCAACGCAATTCTTATATTTAATTGTTTCAAACTCTTCTACCAAGAATCCTGCAAAAGAGTCATACCTCTTTCAGAATAAAAATTATATACCTCGTTTGGAAGTGTTAGTGTACATCTTTAATTCCAGCACTTGGGAGGCAGAAACAGGGGAATCTATGTGAGTTTGAGGCCAGCCTGATCTACAGAGTGAGTGCCACCAGGACAGCTTCCAAAGCTACAGAGAAACCCTGTCTCAAAAAAAAAAAAAAAAGAAAAAGAAAAAGGAAAAAAAAAAAAAGAAACAAAAACAAAAAATTATAACTCAAATTTCTCATATTCTACAAACTATGGCAATCACTAGCAAAAAAGTATAAGTAAGGAAAGAAAAAAAGAAAGCAAAAAAAACAACCAACTATCAAGAAGCAAGATAATCAACATGACCAGATTTGGAGAGAATCCAGATATTAGAAACATCAAATAGACTGTTTAAAATACTATAATGGGGAGAGTGGGGGTGGACAGATGCAATCAGTTGCTTGTGGTCCTGGCTACTTAGAGGCCCAAGACAGGAGGATCACTTAAGCCCAAAAGTTCAAGACTAGTCTGTGTAATACAGCAATACCTCATCACAAAAAAAAAAAAAAAAGAGCAAGAACAAAAGAACAAAAAAGTCAAGGGATGGTGGGTGAGGGGACAGCTCTAATGGGAGATGTCATTCTGTATATGTTTCTCATACTGGTTAATGAATAAAGCACTGTTGGCCAATAGGAAAGGAAGATAGGAGGGACTAGGAGACAAGGAGGAAAGAGGAAGTAGTGGGGAGGGGTCAAGATGGAGAGTCTGGAGAAAGCAGAATGCCGGCAGGCTCCCCGGTAAGAGAAGACCACGTGGAAATACTAGATTAATAGAAATGGGTTAATAGTTAAGACAAAGCTAGCCAATAAGAAACAAGTAACTGGCCAACAGAATTATATCAAATACAGAGACTCTGTGTATTATTTGGGGCTGGCGCGGCAGCGGGACAAGACTAGGTGGCGGGCAGAAAAACCTTACTCCTTACACAGCTCAGTGCTTCCTATATAATCATGAGACACTTCCTCAAAAACAAAGTGCTCAGACACAATGGCTAGTAGCACATGTCTTTATCCCGGCATTTAGGAGGCAGAAGCAGGAGGATCTCTGTGAGTACCAGTATCAGTAGCAGTATTTACACAGACTCTTTCTTAAAAAAAAAAAAAAAAAAAAAAAAAAAACACAAGGTAATAACTGACTTCCACAAAAATACATATACGTACACACAAAAAGCAAAACATATAATAACTACAATGAGTCTGGGCGTATAGTTCAGTGGTTGGGTCATTGCAGAGCATTAACTGTGGAGCCTGGTGGTGGTGGTGCACCACCTATAATCCCAGCACTCGGGAGGCAGAGGCAGGCAGATTTCTGTGAGTTCGAGGCCAGCCTGGTCTACAAGAGCTAGTTCCAGCACAGCATCCAAAGTCACAGAGAAACCCTGTCTTAAAACAAACAAACTATATATATACATACATACATACATTCATACTTTGGTTAATATATTAAAGGCTCTAATGAAAATATTCAAAAGTAAGAGGAACAAATGTAGAAAACTATGAGTCAGAAGAGAAAAAATAAAACAGGGCAAAACATATAAAAGCTATAGGACAATCAGTATTCAAATGATCTTCAGTAAGTAGGGGGAGGGAGACTATTTTACTTTTATTTAGACTATAAATGAAGCCTGTTATGGCACAAAGGAAAAAAAAACACCTGATAATACTATCATAAAGAATAGGAAGCAAACTGGGAAAAATACTATATAAAGTGATGTATAAAATACATTTTAGTGAAGGAATATATTATTTAAGAGTAGACTATAATTAAAGACTCATGAGGGTAAAGTATAGCTCAGTGGTAGAGAGCATGCCAGACGTATAATTATGGCCTTATCCCCTAGAGACCAGTAAAAGATTTACACTATAAAATTAAGGCAACAATTAAAAAAAAATTAAAGAGGTATAAAAAATGGGCCAGCTGTAGAGAGCTAGCTGGGTGTGATGACATATGTCTATATATCAGGCTAGCCTCAAACTTGCAGCAATCTTCCTGCCTCTACAGGAGTCCTGAGTACTGAGACTATTGGTATGCATGTCTATCTGAAATAACAGGTTTTAATCAAGTTATATAACTACATTTAATATAAATGATATAAACACACCAAGTAAAGATACTGTTAACTGTTAGACTGACTACAAAGCAAATCCCAGTATGTATACTATAGGAAATCACTTTAACTATAAAGACATAAACTAAGTTACTGAGAAAAAGAACAAAAGACCCAAACAGATAGGGTATTTGCCTGGTAGGCACAAAGCCCTAGGTTTGCTCTCCAGTACAGCATAAACCCAGTACAGAAGCCCACACCTATATCTCAGTGCTCAAAAAGTGAAGGCAAAAGGATCAAAATAGTTTATCTTCATATATATATCAGAGTTCAAGGCCAGCCTAGGCTACACTAGACTCCTAGGCTCTACAAAAGTCTGTTTCACAAAAGAAAGAAAAAAGGAGCTGGAAAGATGGCTCACTGGTTAAGAGCACTGGTTGTTCTTCCAGAGGACTTGGGTTCAACAGTTCACAACTGTCTGTAACTTCAGTTCCAGGAGAACTAACACCTTCACACCAATGCACATAAAATAGTGTTAAATAAATTATATTTAAAAAAGGAAAATAACAAACATAAGCATAAAAAAAGAAAGCTGGGAATTTAGTATGGTTGTTTATACCTATATTTCTAAATACTAGGGAGACTAAGTTAGGAAGATAACAAACTAAAGGATACCCTTAACTACATAGAGAGACCATGTCTCCAAAAAAAAAAAAAAAGCTCAGTCAGTAAACAACACTTGCACAAGCCTGATAACCAAGTTCAATCTCCTGAACCCATGAAAAAGCCAGATGCATAGCTGTAATCCCAGCACTCGATGGCCAGATGGAAGGCTGAGATAGGCAAACCAGCAGGAAGCTTGTAGGCCAGATAGCCTGGAGTATGCTTACAGCAAGAGATTTTGCCTCAACAAGCTGGAAGGTGAGAACCAACTCCCTAAAGTTGTCCTCTGACCTCCACATGCATTCCATGGCTGTCTCTAATGTGCCCACACTCATGCACACATTAAAAAAAAAAAAAAGAATTTAAAAAGTATACATAAGTAAAACAAAGCAAAAAGATGCTTTTGTTAAAAGCTGTTAAAAAAAAAAACACACACACACACATAAACAGATATATATGGGTTGGTTTTTCATTTTGAGACAATGTCTCACTCTGAACCAGAAGCCAAGCTGTCCTAGAACACAGTATTTAGACCTCTAGACATTCTTTTGTCATTGTGCTTGTTTTTCAGGTAAAGGCTGATGAAGGAATATAAGTCCAAAAAAGTTATATTAACTACAGTAAAGGTTTAAATTCATTTGCATTTAATCAGTCCCATAGTACTAGAGATACCTATAAGAGAGGCATTGTCTATACCAGAGGATCTGCAGACCCTCTGAAACAATGGTATGAAAACTGCTAGCTTAAGGGGCCCACCTTAAGCCTGGTATTAGAAGTGGGTTATCAAAATTCTACCAAATCACCTATCAGAGTTGACTGCCTTCAATTCTTATATAATAGTTAAATTAAATCAGTGTTAAGTCATACATAGTTACCAGTCTCAATCTCTAACATGCTGACATCTCTAAAATCATTGTTGAAAACAATTTCTATGAATCATTCAATTTATCCCCAAGATATCCTATCTTGAAAACACAATGTCACACCCTATTTGGAAAGACACATCCCAGGGGCTAAAAGTGTTACTCAATGGATAGAGTGCATATTTAGCAGGGTTGAGGCTTGAGACCCTGGGTTCAATCCTCAGCCCTGATAAGAAAAAGAAGAAAAAAACAGCAGTTACAAGTGGGATCTCATCATATCTTCCAGGATTCTACAGACCCCTAAAAGTTTTTCATAAAAATTGAACAAGGAAACTATCATATTCAATTTTTAAGAAAAAAAGTAAATCAATATCAGAATGAAATCATAAAGAAAGTTGTAGATATATTTACTGTATCTTTTTATCACATAACAAAATTATGTTTACCATCTTATGGAGAATATCAAATAATTGAGACACAATTTACCACCCAATCACAATGGCTAAAATATTCTTACTTCTGCAAGGAATGGTGGCCCATGCCTTTTATCCCAGCACTTAGGAGTTGGACGCAAGCAGATCTCTGTGAGTCTGAGGCCAGCTTGTTCTACACAGTGAGTTCTATCACAGCCAAGGCTACACAGAGAAACCCTGTCTCAAAACAAAACAAAATACAACACAAAAACAAAACAAAACAAAAACAACAACATAAAATAGAGGTAAGCATTGTAGCTCAGGCCTATAATCACAGCACTTGAGAGGCTAAAAATCATCCCCATCTACAAAGAGTTTGAGGCCAGCCTAAGCTACACTGAAACCCAGTCTTGAAAAAAAAATTAAAAACATATAAAAAAATTCATTTACAAAACAAATTTCATGACACTATGATTTTTGTTTGTTTTGTTTTGGTTTTTTGAGACAGTGTTTGTGTAGTCCTGGCTGTCCTGGAACTCTCCATAGACCAGGCTGTCCTCTTAATCCTTTTTACTAGCATCATAGTCACAAAGTATGCAAATAACTACAGATTCCTTTTTATAAATATAGATGGAAGGAAGAAAGGAAAGACAAACAAACAGAGTGGTAATAATCACCTGTCAAACTTCAAATTGTTTCACCACAAATGAGTCAAGTACCAAGAAGCAAAAAATGCTTTCAGTAAGGGTTAATTCCACTTCTCTGTTTTGGCCATTCAATCACTGTAACAAAGAAAAAGTTCTTAGTTACTTTATCAAAGAAAAAAAAATAACAGAAAGCATTAGGATGATATTTTCTCCTGTAAAATCTCAATTTTACATGTTTAATAAAGGCAGCCCTCAAATGAACTCTGAGGGTATGACAGACACGATCAGCCCAAATTTGGTGTCAGGAAACTACCATGATCACCTCAAGTCAGTAGGCAGATATTACTCCCAGGTCCTAAGAGCATCATATATATAACTGTTGTAGAAAATCTCCACATTCTAACTAAATATTACAGCAAGAATGCACAAAAGTCAGGAAATTTCCTCTATCAAGATATTCCAAGATCAGTTACATAACTGGTATATACATTTGGTCAAAAAAAAAAAAAAAAAATCCCGTCAAATAAAGGTAGAGGGTGAAGGAGGGGGGAAAAAAATCAAGCTTATAAAGTTTTCTTTCTGTCTTTGTCTTCCTGTCTTTCTTTTTCTCTCTTGTTTGAGGAAATAGGGATGAAACCCAAAGTTTTGCATATGGTAGGCAAGTACTATCCGAGGCCCTATATCCCCATCAGGATTGTCAATTTTTCCCCCTCACATTTGCTAAGAAAGGAAAACCAAACATAACTCAAGGAAATAGCCTAAGACCAAAGTCGGGAAGAAAAAGCCATCTGTATGAAACCACAATGTAACCTTAACTAAGCCTGGGCAGCTTCCTGTAGGGCCTCACCAGGTAAAAAAGTAAAAATTACCTCAGGAAGCAAATGGCAGGCAGGTTTCAAATCTGCTACAGCTAAATCTTCAAATCCAGGAGCAGCGCTCAGAAGGCGCCAAAGAGCTGAGCGTCCCGCCACATGACCAGTTAGATTAGTTGATGGGGGTTTTGTCCCATCAACAACAGAGACTGAATTCTTTGCCACACATAGCCAGCCCAGTGTTCACGATCGGTTTCCCAAGACTTGTTAATTTAGATGTTGATTTCTATTTATACTGACCCATTACACAACACGGTGACTAGCCTTTGGGCTTAGTGCTCAGTACAGAATTTTCAGAATGCTTCACAAATATTTCTTGACATTTGTGACACGAGATGACAAAATATGGAGACACTCAAAAGCGCCACGAGAGCACCGTGTTCCCAAACGCCAACACCTCAGCACTCTAAGTCCCAGCACGAGTCGGAGGTTTCAACAGCCCCAAGAAGCTACATTCCTGCAAGCACACACCAGCCCAGCAAGCAGTCTCCGTCCTCACACTCAAGGTCTCTCGAACAACAGCTTCTCCCTCGCAGTCTATGCTCCAGGGGATGGATCAATCAGGCTCGCACCATCACAGATGACGAAGGACCCAGTCTTCCAGTTTTCACACTCGTACTTTCTCACACTCAAACCTCCTTCACCTGTCTCCGACTCTCTCAGGGTAGCACACACCCCAGAGTCACCCTCACACCCACAGCCTTTCTCCTCGCACTCTGGGTTTTTCCGTCACACACGCAGGGTCTCTCTCACACTTGCTGCCTCGCAGTCTTCTCTCTCACAGTCCCCCTCACGCTTAGGGTCTTGCACACTCACAAAACCACCCAGGGTCTCTCCCTCTCCCTCACACGCGCACGCGCGCTCGTCTTCCTCACACCACCGTCCACCCCGGGCTCCACGCTCCCGGCGTCCTCCTCTAGGGCGCGCCGTCTGTCCCGCGCCCTCCGCCCCACGCGCTTTCCGGCTCGCATCCAGCACGCGGCGACGGCGGCCCAGCAGAGCGTTCGGCCGCACACGAGGCGGCCCGGCCCGGAACCAGCCCCGGGCCGAGCCGCAGCGAGCCCCTCACCTCCTCACCCCCGCCAGACAGCTCCCCGTGTCCCGGCGCTGCCAGGATACTCGGTCGCGCTGCCGCCGCAGCCGCCCAAGCCCCGCCCACGCCACGTCACTCGCACCGGATCGCGACAGCGCGCGCCGCCTGAGGACCCGGCTCGGAGCGGGGGCTTCAGGCGGCGTTGCTTCCGGGCACCAGAGCACGCCGGTGCCCGCGGCGGTCCGCGTGCCGTTACAGAGCAGCCTCCAGCAGGCCGCGCCCGGGGCCCCACGCGGACTGTGACTGGGGTCCGGTCACCCTCACCTGGGATGGCCACTCCCGGACTCGGCCCGTAGGGATGCTGCGCCGTTGGAGCTCTAAAAAGTCCCCACGCTCCCCATCTCCTCCTTGGCCTTTGATGGGGACTGCACACCCAATGGGACCTCAGACAGTTCACAAACACAAAGACCCCTAGACCGCCCATGAAATCCAGGAAGAAATCACACTCAGGACCTGTGCTCTGCCATTCAGTTCAGGCTCACTCCGACCCTGGAAGGCACAGCCACTCTTGCTCCCTTCTTCCTTATCCACCCCAGGGCTTTGTCCTGGTCTGGTCCGACCCTGCTGACATCCCTCTTGGGGAAGCTGCAGCCTTCTGTCCTTTTCCTCTCCTATCTCCTTTTAGGTTATCCTTTTCTTGAGTAGCGCCGGCGCTCAGGCTAAGACCTGCTTTTAGATTCCACTGGACTCTCTAACCGACCTGTCTGACAGGAATAAATATTCTAAATAGACAGTTGTACTCTCATCTTAGGCTATCATATTAAAAAAAAAAAAAAAAAAAAATGGACCCCGTACCCAGGAGGTGGTGGTACAAGCCTTTAATCCCATCACTCGGGAGGCAATGACAAGTGGATCTCTGTGAGTTCCAGACCAGCCTGATCTACAGAGTGAGTTCTAGAACAGCCAGAGTTATTATACTTAGAACCCCTTTCTCCAAAAAACGAAAACAAAAACAAACGAACAAAAAAATATATATATATAGACCTCAAGAAATCATTTCCTCCAGGAATTTCCTGGTATGAGAAGAAGCACCCAAAGGAAGAACATACCCCTTGGGGAAAAACTTACAACTTGGACAGATGATCTTCAAAGAGACAGGGAATTCACAAGGGACTACACCTAGTTTCCACTTCTTGCTTAAGATTTAAACCTTATCCTGGGGGCAGAAGAGATGGCTCAGTAGTTAAGGGAGAGGGAGGCAATTCGATTCCCAGTACTCATGAGTTAGCTCATAACCACCTGTAACTCCAGTTCTTGGGAATCCTGCAGGCAGGCAGGTGGGCAGGCAGGCAAAAAACATACACACATAAAGTAAAATAAATCAAAAAAAAAAAAAAAAATTAGTAGGGCTTAGTGACACCTGCCTTTAATCTGAGCCTGGGGTAGGCCAAGGGGGTTAGATTTCTAAATTCAAGGTTAGCCAAGGTTACACAGACCCTGTCTCAAAACAAAAATAAAGAACAAAAGAATTGAAACACAACAGGCACCAGCAGCAGAGCTGAATGTCTTTAATCCCAGCACTCGGGAGGCAGAGGCAGGCAGATCTCTCTGGGTTCAAGACCAGCCTGATCTACAGAGTGAGTTCCAGAACAGCGGAGGCTACACAAAGAAGCCCTATCTTGGAAAACAAAAGTAAAATAAAAACAACTAAATAAAAAGCCCTATCCTTAAAGCAGAACCTCCAAAGATGGACTGGTGGGGGAGGGGTGTCACTGGGTCTCTTTGTCACTCTTCCCAATGTGGATTTATTCACATTGAATAAATCTGTTTCTCACTATAGATTTGGCTCCATTCATCAGTTAATTGAGTATGTGTGGCTAAATCTAGTTTGTTGGGTAACAAGCTGTACCCAAAAATATGGTACCATGTTCCTGTTGTCCATGTTTCACTACACACAGACTGGACTGCTGCCCAGTCATTTCTTCTAGCCAAGTATCCTGGTCAGACACTCAAACCATTACTCCCATCCACTCAGTTGAAAATGCAGAACATCTAACTTCTTTTTCCAGCCTGCATGCCAATCCCTAGCCAGGTGCCTCAGAATCCAACCTGCAGCACCTGCCGTGCACACACTCCATACCTCACCCAAAATTACTTAAAATCTTATGAGATTAGTGGGTGGGGTTTTTTTTTTTTTTTTTTTTGTATGTTTGTTTGTAAATTTTTGTGAAATTCTACAAAGTGTGAAATTTTGTAACTTGATTGGTTTATTAGAATGCAAGATTTGTAATGACTGGGCTGGAGAGATGACTCAAAGGTTAAGAGCACTGGCTGCTCCTCTGGAGGTTCTGAGTTCAATGGAGGCTCACAACCATCTATATTGGAATCTGGTGCCCTTTTCTAGAATGCAGGCAGAACACTGTATATACAATATATAAATAAATCTAGAGGAGAAAAATTTTAAGGACAAAGTCATGTTGAAATATCCAAAGATTATCCGTCTCCAGCCGCCGCAGAGAGAAGAGCTGCCGCCATGTCTGGGCATCTGCAGTGGATGGTCGTTCGTTACTACTCCAGTTTCCTGATCAAGAGGAATAAGCACACCTACAGCACCGAGCTCAATAATCTGAAGGCCCACAACTCCTTCCGCTAAACAGGCTGTGAGAGTAGAGCCCGCGGCCGACCGCAAAGGGGTAATGGTGGTCATGAAACGCAGATCTGGTCAGCGAAAACCAGCCACATCTTACCTAAGGACCACTATCAACAAGAATGCTCCAGCCTCTCTCAGCACCATCAGGCACATGATCCGAAAGAACAAATGCCGCTCAGATCTATGCATGGCGGCCATCCTCCGAAGCCAGAAGCCCCTGGTGGTTATGAGGAAACGGACCAGTCCCGCCAAGCGCTCCTGAGCCCTCTCACCCCAAAAGCAATAAAGAGTCCACTGACTTTTTCGACCAAAAAAAAAAAAAAGAAAAGAAAAGAAAAAAAAAAAAAGAAAGAAAGAAAGAAAGAAAAGAAATACCCAAAGATTATTGACACCTGTAACACATTTCCCTATCACCATGGGGTAGGAGATGCTTCTAAAATACAAATTGGAATAGCTTCAAATCTCCCCTAAAGGGGCTGGAAGGATGGCTCACCAGTTAAGAGTTATGTCTAGTCTCTGAGGGCATCTACATGTACCGTACCCACAATACAGATGCAAATACAAATGCATGATTAAAAATAAAATCAGTATCTAAAAAAACAAAAAAACAAAAAAAAAAAAAAAAAACCCTTCTGCTGGAGAGAGGGCTCAACGTTTAAAAGCACTGGCTGCTCTTCCAGAGGTTCTGAGTTCAATTCCTAGAAACAACATGGAAGCTCACAACCATCTATCATGGGATCTAATGCCCTCTTCTGGTACACACACATACATGCAGACAAAGCATATATAAACAAATCTTTTAAAAGACTCTCCTAGCTAGGCATCAGTGGCGCACACCTTTAGTCCCAACAACTAGGGAGGCAGGGGCAGGCGGATCTCTGTGAGTTCAAGGCCAGCCTGGCCTACAGAGCCAGTTCCAGGACAGGCTCCAAAACTACACAGAGAAACCCTATCTCGAAGAAAAAACAAAAATATAAAAACATAAAAAACTCTCCTAAAACATTTCCTTTCTCCTCCTGATGAATGAAAATGAGGACATGACCACTCCTAGGTACGGTTGAAAAGGTTTTTATTGTAGATATGAGGGAGGGTACTGCAGAGGCACCTGGAAGACTCCAGATGAACATGGCAGCAGAACAGACCAGGCCATGAGAGGAGGGGAGGGGGTAGAGCAAGAAGTGGGGGGAAGAAGAGAGGGCTAATGGAGGAAGAGAGGAGCTGAGGACTCAGAGGCCAAGAGAATGACCAAAAGAGCACAGAGCCAAAATGGCGGAGTTTATATAGGAGAGAGAAGCTGAGGGAAGGGAAGCAAACTTAGGGGCTGGAGAGGGTGGGGGTGGGGGACGTGTTAAGAAGTGCCAGAACTCTTGATTGGGTAGTAACAGGTTCTGGAAGAGTCTGGCAGCCAGCATCCAATGCCAATAGGTACCTCAGTTAGCCATTTGTCCCACGTATTGTTGAGACTTAACACCTACAAGCTTATATGATGACAGTCCTTCAGGAACCCTTGTTGGTGCCACCCCTTTTTGCATCCTCTGCTTAAAAAAAAATCCGTGAAAGGTCTCTGATGCAAGAGGGCCTGAGGTGGATCTTTGGGTGTATGGAGTTCATTAACAGAGCTGTTAACACCATGGAGAACACAGACAAGACAGACAACAGCATGGCAGGGGCTCTGAGGAGAGTTCAGGCTCCAGCACCAAGAGCATGGTACAGTGTCTAAAGACAGGAAATCAATAGGTCGTCTCTTATATCACTCTGAGGATGAGGGAGGTTTCCCAGCACAATCCTGCAGCCAGACCCTCTGATTCCCAGGCAAAGGCAAGATAGGGGGCGGGGAGCAGGCCACCAATACTCCTTTGATGTAAGCTCCCTATCCCATAAGAGAAACAGACAAGGTATCAGGACAATACCTATCAGTATTGCAGGGCGGGGAGGGCAATAAATACTGCAGCCTGGACAGCAGCTGGATTCCCTTACACCTTACACACCTCTGGAAGCATAAGTGAATCTGCAAATATTTAGGTCAGTTGATCTTGATCCTTTACCTCTAGAATCAGTTTCCCCAGCCTGTCCAACTCAAAGCTCTGGTCCTTCCATTTAGTGACAGCCACCCATTTGTCCTTGCAATAGTTACATAGAGGAACCTGCTGGCTTGCATCCAGATCTCTGGCTTTGCTGTCTCACATTCACATATAAAACTCTTCAACTGAAGGCTCACTCTGTATAAGACACAGGATCAGATATTTTCCAGCATCAGCATTCTTGTTCCACAGGAGCATCCCTGTACCATATATTTGTCTTCAATCAGGTAAGGAAGCTGAGGATCAGGAAGGTCAAAAGGTCAAAAGAAAATTTGCTGATCCTGATAGATTTCCTTTTTTGCATCTCTGAAGTTCCGGCCCCAGTAAGGCTAAAATAAGAGTTGGAAAGAACAGACTACAGGTCATCATAAAAGATGGCATGGGTGGAGCTGTGGGTAGGGGTCAAGCAGAGTAGGACCTGGAGTGAGGCTTGTTTTTCATGTTATCAACCTTTCACTTAGACCAGTGCACAGCTGGGTTTGGACATCCTTAACTCATTCCCCCTTTTTTAACCAACCCTTCCTTCCAGGTCTGGCTAACACTACTTTCATTATACCCGGAACAGTGCGGCTTAGATCGCCCTCTAGTGGCCATAGAGTATATCAGCAGCCTGACCAACTCAATTGGGAAACTGGTATGGGAACTAGCCATCTTCAGTGGCCCCAAGCTCTATGCAACAAAGTTCAGGCGGGGGGGGGGGGGGGGGGGGGGATTCCTCTGCATGCTTCCCTATCTCAGACACTCCCTTCGTCCGTCCATCTCTATGCTCTCCCATATCTTAGCCATCTCATACCATTCTGCCCATCCCAGTCTTAACCTAGACTCTATTCCTCCTACTAGGATCCTTGAGAACAGGAAAGCTCACAGGAGTCTATGGACTTCCATGTCTTCCACATCTGGGTTTTCAGGGCTGGCAACAGTTTCCCAGCATGTGAAGCAAAGTTCTAAGAGATCTTATGGTGGAGCTGAGCTGGCCAGTGCCTGATTTCTTACAATGACTTCCTGTCCAGACTCAGAAGGCCAGGAGATAAGACTCAGAATTAGGAAAGGTGACTTCCTAAAATGAACTTTTAAGTTCAAAAGACACTGGGACCAGAAGATGAGGGAAGACAGAGGCTATGGAGCCCAGCCAGGCTCATTTGCAGGACCATCCTTTATCCCCACCCTCAGCTTTGGAGCATCATATAAGGACTGCTGATTTGGCAGAAACAGGGTGAGGACAAAAGCCCAACTCTAAGAGATAGTTCTGGTCTGTTCCTTGGTCCCAGTGGAGAAATGGATTCCAGAAGAGGACAGAAGGATAAAGCAAAGGCAGAGGGTAATGCTGAGACCCCTGCAAAGTTGCAGCCCAATTACTCACCTCTATAGCACCTTCCTACTTGACACCTCCCTCCTTTCATGCACAGTGCAGAACAAAGCACCTTACAGCATCCAGAATACTTTTTATTGCCAAAATTGAGGTACAGCTTGCTCAGAGCCCCAGGTGGGGGCCACCATCAGGTGAGGGAAAGATGGTGGGAATGTGCCTAACAAAGGAAGCCCAGTGAGAATCGTCGTGGGAAGGCAGTGTATGCGTACTCCAGGCTGAAAGTGGTTTGGGGACCCCAACCTAAAAGCTGACCCACGTCTCAGCCTATAGTCAGGTCCTCTGTCCCTAAGATAGGCCCAGATTCACCATCCCTGCTGTCACACACAGACCACGCAGCATCCCTGGGGCAAACAAAAAGCCCCTAGCTGGGATGCTATGCTCCTGGATCTGGGGGACCTTTTAATCTCTAACTAACTCCAGCAAACCAAACCCGTTCAGATGCCTGGTGGGAGCAAGTGTTGGGCAGGAACTCTATCACCTCTCGCCCCTTGTGCCAGCCCACGTGGTGGTAGAAAGACCCCACAGCAGTGTGCCATATGGTGGTGGAGTTCTCAAGGAGACTCAGGGAAGGTTGTTCCCTTGAGCGCCCTTTCTTCTAGGTACCAAGCTAGAAGGCTGTAGCCTTAGGCCCTGGTCACTTTAAACTACAGTCCCAGAACCAAGAGAGCCAGCTTCAGCTCTGGGACTCACATCACAACTAAGGAGATCGGGAATCCTAGGCCCCCAGAACTGAGGGGTCCTCTGCTGCCCAATCCAGAACTAGGACTAGGATGCTGTCAGAGGTGAGAGGTAGGAATGGAGTCTAAACACCCCAGGACCTGAAGGATCATGGAGAACACAACAAACTGCCCTGCCTGCAGGGGTGCTGGATTACCTCCAGGAGGCTACACTCAGAATGTCCACCAGTGAGGGTACAGGGAGCCCTAGCCAGTAGGCTACCTGATGCCAGTGTATGGGAAGGTCACCTGAGGGTCACTGTGGAACCTTCCTCAGTAACATCCCTCACAGGAAGGTTAGAGCCCAGCGGGCTAAAACAGAAAGGCCAGAGCACTTGGAGGACTGCATGGCCCGAGCTGGGGACTAGGGTGAAGAGCCATACAAGCCATCCTACAGAGCCAGTCTGAGGTGGCAATGCCATCGGTAGGAGCATTCTTCCCACCAAATGTCCTTTGAATCCACACTTGTGTCTTCCTTCTTCACTGCCCTTATACATACGAAGGATGAGAAACAGCATTCTCCTGAGGCAGACGCCTCACAGCCTAAGACCTGGGACCTTGAATAATGGTCACAAACCTTTTACCAAGCTTGCAAGCCATGAAAGGGTCAGAGCCCAAGAGAAGCTCCATGGTCCAGCCATCCAGCAGCCCAGCTTGGCACAGGAATCAAGGCTCAAAAAGCACATGTTTCAGATAAGCCAAGGTAGTGGCATTGGCTAACATCTCGATGTGTTCACTTCCTGGCAGCTCCTGCAATGATACTTTGTGCTCTTGGCGGCTCTGCCAGGCCTGGCACTGCATGACATTCTCCAAGTTCACAGTGCCATCACCATCACCAAAGCAGATCTTTGGGTCACGATCAGGAAAGTTCTCATAGTAGAAAGAGTCTGGTGTGGGGACGCCAGTGCCATAGAGGCAATGCAGTGCCACACCAGGTGGCATCATGGCTTCAACCAGCCCTTCTGTGTCCTGCCGCATGAACCAGCCATCTTCAAATCTGATATCCTGGAAGAATTGGCGATAGTCTCGGAGTGTGTAGTTGGTTGTGGGTGTGTGGACAAATACCTTGTCATGTGACCAGGTGTGGTTGTATGGCAGTAGCCAGCTGGTGGAAACAGCTGAGCGCTGCTGCTCTCGGATCTTCAGTGGCCCAATAACAGGGATTCGATTGTTGTCTCCTGGAAGGAAAGAGTTCGGATTAACCTGTGCCAAGGGAGCCAAACCATTTGGACAGCAGGTTCGACAATCCAGTCAATGTTCAATACTCTTAGACTGTAGATATCATCATGACCCCCATCTCTGCACCACTGACTTTTATTTCTTTTGCCTTCTTTCTTTCCTATCTTTTTCTGTATGTGGAAAGTGTGCATCCATATATCTACATTTCCTTGTGTATTTCCTCACTAGAGATTCAGCCTGCACTCTGCCTCAAGTTATTCATTGTTTGCTCATCTATCAAGGGCACCCTGCTAAGTGTCTATCAGCATGTATGTGAGCATTAGTCTTATCTAAGGGGAAACAGCAAGACAAAAGGCTGGTTGGGTTTTTTGTTTGTTTGCTTTGTTTTATTACACTGAACTATATATATGCCTTTCTTTTCCTAGGTCCTAGGTCCAGATCAGCATTCAGCCAGCCTGGTTTCGTCCTACCCATCTACAAGCCTGTGCACTGACTCAGAAGGCCAGACTTACTGGAAGAAGGCATTGGGGTAGGAAGCTACTGCTGGAGTCAGCTACAGCTAGAATCAACTATGACTGCAATCAGCTACAGCTGGAATAAGCTAACTGCCAGATAGAGTTGGCTGCAACTGGAGTCAGCCAGGGGGCTTTAAAAAAATAAAAAGAACATGAAATTGGGAGGAGGATGTGGTATGGGAGAGGACCAGGAGGAGCTGGAAGGAAGGATTGACAGGGGTTATGACCAAGTACATTGTCTATATGTCTATTCTCAAAGAATAAATAAAAATGCCTTTTTAAAAACTGTAGTTGGGCTGGGCGTTGGTGGTGCAAGCCTTTAGTCCCAGCACTTGAGAGACAGAGGCAGGTGGATCTCTGTGAGTTCGAGGCCAGCCTGGTCTACAGATCAAGTTCCAGGACAGCCTCCAAAGCTACACAGAGAAACCCTGTCTCAGGAAAAACAAACAAACAAACTGTAGTCAGCTGCAGATGAGCCTTTCAGGGCCTGAGGCAACTGAGAAAGGAGTTAACTTGTTCAAGTACTACCATAAGCCATTATCCAACACTATCTGAAAGTAGCAAGCCCTGTTGGCTGACCTCAGGGTCCCAGCTTTGCTTGCTACCCCTAGAATCCTTGGGGAAATGGAAACCCCCCCAAGAGTCCGGTGGATTTCTATCTCTCCCACCCCTGAATTTGTAGGGTTGACAGCAGTTTCCTAGCATCTGAGGTAAAGATCTAAGGGTTTTACTGGAAAACTAAATGCCTGAATTTTTACCATGTCTCGATATCAGATTCTGAAGGTGTGCACATGTCTCCCTGGAGGCCCAGGAATGGCAGAATATATGGCTGAAGAATCCTCACCGTATCTAAACATCTGAGCCATGACCTTATTGTCCCCTCAATTCAGGATCACTCCTGGGAGGAATTCTGAACCTGACCTGATCACATCATTCAGATGAGCAAGCAGGTCAGGCAATACCAGAGACAGCAGAAAGAAAGCTTAGAGACCCCTGAGATGGCCCCCAAGTAAGGGGGCCCAGGGTCACCACTCAGTCATGAGGGAAGGAGGACAGCTTCTCCCTGCATCAGGAGGACCTGCCCCATGGCTGTAGATGGTGGTCCTACGGTGACAAAAAACTGGAGGACCAAAAGAGGGTTGACTTCCCCAACTGCCAGGCAAGCTGACCCACCTGTTTCCTCCCTGTGTTGCCCGCTCACAGAGGCAGGTGAAACTCATAAACAGGAAATGGCAGGCAGCCTTCTTCTGGTTAGGAAAGTGGGGGCAGGGCAAGAAAAACTTGAGAAGGGACCCCAAAGGACTGTGGGTCAAACCAAGTTCTGCCAGCCAGATAGATACACAGCACTGATGGTCCATGTGCACACACACATAAGCAAATACTGTGTGACCAAAGTTATGCCGCTCTGTGTACAATACTACAACAGATGACAAGGGCTATCAGCTAGAGAGGAGAAACTCGGAGTACTATAGATTTTCTTTTTATTGCTTTGTGGGGGGGGGGGGATTGAGACAGGGTTTCTCTGTGTGTGGCCCTGGCTGTTCCAGAACTCGTTCTACAGATCAAGCTGGCCTAGAACTGACAGAGATCCACCTGCTTCTGCCTCCCCAGTTCTGGGATTAGAGGCGTGCACCACTGTTCCACAATTGCTTATTTTTTTAAAATGTGTGTGTGCATGTGTGTCCATGTGAACACTACAGCATGCATGCAGAGCTCAGAGAACAACTTGTAGGTTCTGGGGACTGAATTCAGGTCCTCAGACTTGGCAACAAGTGTGATAACCTGCTGAGCCACCTCATCATCCTAAGCATTAGCTTTTCATTGGAGAAAAAAAGATATTTGTTTTTCTTTTTAATTGATTACTGTGTGTATGTGATATGTGTGAGCATACATGTCATGCCTGTATGCTGAGGCTAGATGACAAATTTGTGGAGTTCTCTCCTTACACCTTTAGACTGGTTCTGGGGATTGACTCAGGTCACAGCAAGCTCTTTTAGCCACTGAGCCATCTCACTGGGCCCCAAAAAGTGAAATAGAGAAAGAAGGATGTTAGTCCAGGGAGGAGACATGGAAGATGTTGGAACAGCATGAGACCACAGAAAAAAGAAGGCGTTCCTGGGAACAGCCATCCATGAGGAGCCAAGGAGGTCTTACCTGAGGCCAGGACTCGAAGGGTCTTGGCCACGCCCCCCCAGGGCGCACCCAGTGAAATGAAGGCATGAATATACTTGTCCTTCCAGGCCTGTGGTTGCCGCTGCAGAAAGTAGAGCGTGTACATGTTGCCCATGCTGTGGGCGACCAGCACCACGGGGCCCCCATACATCTGGTACATCTCCTCGATCATCTCTCGGAGGGCCAAGAAGTAGGGCCCGTTTTCATCTACAGGCCAGAGCCAAGCAGAGGTCAGGCTAGAAGTGTCCTGGTACCTGGACCACTGACCAATCCACAGGCCAGACCCAGGACTACGGGATGCTGAGAATATTGGAGCCTAAGTAGGAGCAGATTAGATTCCCCCAAAGGTTCCTTTTCCCTTTTACCCTCTTACCCTCCACCAAGCCTCAGAGGGTCCTGGGGTGAATGGTAGGGAAGGACAAGGCAAGACTCATCAGAGCTGACAGCTGTGGCCTCTGCACTGGTTGCCAGAGGCCCAGATTTAGGGAGAGCCCAAGGCCTATTAGTGGCCAAGACTACCTTATCCCTACCTCCCAACTCCTCAGGGACAGAAGAGAGGTGGGGGTAGAGGACGATTTCTTACTTGGAGCTCGGCGCCAATCATAGGGAGCCCCTCGGAGGTCTTCTCCCCGTGTATAGCCCCAACCCACAAGGCTTTCCACCATAGTGTAGAAATAGGAACCTATGGACAGAAATGCATAGTTATATAAAATATAACCAGTGTAAGCCATCCATATCACACCCACAGAGACATCTGTCTCCCTGAAGCAGAGGTAAAGGGATTTGTGTCAACTAATCAAGGACAGCTCATAGGCTACCCCTTCAAAGCAATGTAGTACTTCCCGTATTCTCGAAGCCCAGGAGAGCCCAGAGAGCCCAGCTACATGCCCTAGAGACCCTGAGCAAGAACGACATACCCACAGTTCTTTTGCTGGGGTCTAGGAACTCCAAAGAAAATGTTTCCCCAAAGCCAGGGACACGCACATCCACACCATCAGGAAACTGGGTGGCCCGAGATGTTCTGTTGTAAACCAGCCTGCCAGAAGACAACAAGTTGGTAACTCAAAGGTTCCACTAAGCATAAGTGTGTCTCAGTACTGTCCTGTGACTTTAGCCATACTCCAATCTCAGTCCCTGGTTTGGTCAATGGTATAAAATATATGAAAAAGTAACAAAGCATGCATCTGTGAGTTCTAGGCCAGCCTGGTCTACCTAGAGAGTTCCAGAACAGGCTCCAAAGCCTGTATCTAAAGACAAAACAAACAACAACAAAAGACAAATGTAACAAAGCAGGCTTAAAAAAACACAGATCTAGCAGGACAGTTGTGGCACATGCCTTTAATCCCAGCACTGGGAAGGCAGATGCAGGCAGATCTCTGTGAGTTCAAGGCCAGTCTGGTCTACAAAAGTGAATTTCAGGACAGCCAGAACTGTTACAGAGAAAATTTTTGTCTCAAAAACAAACAAAAAAATAAATGTTTTGATTGTTTTGTTTTGTTTTAAGCAGTCACAGAAAGATGACAGGAGGGAGTGGATGGCTCAGAGGTTAAGAGCACTGGCTGTTCTTCCAGAGGTTCAATTCCCAGCAACCACATGGTTCCCTCACAACCACTTACAAAGAGCTCTAATGCCCTCTTCTGGCCCGAAAGCAAATATGCAGGGAGATCACTACATACATAATAAAATCCTAAAAAAGAAAGAAGGAAGCAAGCAAGCAAGCTGACGGGACCCCAACACTGATCCAAATGTAGGGCCTGAGGCTACTCTCTCCAGTGGATAACCTGAAAAGTGCAAAAAATTGTTGTGGAAAGCCAAGGCAACTTTGTGCAAGACGAAAATCTAAACAGGTCAGAGGAGCAACAAAGACAAAAAAGCTCTTTTCAGCATCAACCTGCTCCTCTGTTGGCAGTACCTGAGACCATGTGTCTCCAGGACAAAAATAGAAATGTAGATCACCAGCCCAGGAATAACTGCAATCACTCTCCAAAAAGAAAGTCAGCAAAGAGGGCAGCTTGAATAGCAGGGAAGACTGGGTGTCCAGGGCATCAGCCAGCAGGTCTCTGGAAAAATCTTTTAACTGATGAAAGTTTGGAGGGGTTTTTTTTTTTGTTTTTGTTTTTGTTTTTTTAAGATTTATCTATTATGTATACTGCTTTCTGCCTGCATGTATGTATGCTTGCAAGCCAGAGAAGAACACCAGGTCTCATTACAGATGTTTGTGAGCCACCATGTCTTTGCTGGGAACTGAACTCGGGACCTCTGGAAGAGCGAGCGATGTTCCAACCTCTGAGCCATCTCTCCAGCCCAATTTTTGAAGTTCTAAGTGCAAACATTTTCAGGGCATTAGCTATGGTCTTTGATTTATTAGGAGCACTTGTTGCCAGCTAGGCTCATGCCTTTGATCCCAGCACTTAGGAAGCAGAAACAAGCAGATCTCTGACTTCAAGGCCAGCCTACAGAAGGAGTTCCAGGACAGCCAGGGGTATTGAGAGACCCTATCTTGGAAGGCGGGCCACTTGTTGATCTTGCAGAGGACCCAGGTTCAATTCCCAGCACCCACATGTGGCTCATAGACATCTGTAACTCCCAGTCCTAGGGGATCTGATGTTCTCTTCTGACTTTCACAGGCACCCAGCATACACCACACTTACATATATGCAAGCAAACACACTCATACACATAAAATAATAAATCTAAAAAAAGAAAAAACAGAGTCATAGTCTGCCTTTAGAGACTTCTGTCTGGGAGGGGACCTTAAGATAATAAAATTCTGCGTCATCTTTCTGACTTACCAGCTGAATGAAGTGGCTATAGTCAATTTTATAAATTCTAGAGATTCAGGATTTCTCATCTATAAAGCACATTTGTTTTGCTTTGCTTTATTGTGGTTTTGGGGATCAAATTCAAAGCCTTATGTATGATACACAGAGTTACACCCCCATCTCCTGTCAAACAGGCTTAAAGACAACAACAGTTCCAAGGAGTGCCTCAAGATTAAATTAAAAAATGTCATTTGGTGGCAATTTTATTATGGTGCAGACCTCAAAGAGTGTTCTAGTGCAAACATAGATAGTGTAAATCATTCAAATGTGTTCTTGACGCAATCAAGACAAAGACAGACAGACACACACACATATATACACACACACACAGAAGACTGGACTGGAAAAACACACCTGTGATCCTAGCATATTGGAGGCAGAGCCAGGGTTTTCCATTCCAGTCTGGGCTATGCTGGGAATCTGAGCCCATTCTGAGCTACACAGTGGACCCTGTCTCACACCCTATTTTATTTCATTGTATGAGCATTACTAATTCGTCTACATAAACATACATGCACCACATGCATTCTTGGTGCCTTCAGAGGTCAAATGAGGGCATCAGATCCCTTAGAACTGAAGTTATGATGGTTGTGAGTCACCATGTGAGTTCTGGGACTTGAACTTGGGTTCTCTGCAAGAGAGGGGAGTGTTCGAATCTACTGGGCCATCTTACCAACCCCTTCTGCGTTGCTGTTTTGTTGCTCTTTGTTGTTGTTAAGACAGGACCTTACTGTGTAGCCCTTGGCTGGCCTGGAAGTCAGAGCTTCACCTGCTTTGACTTCCTGAATATTGGGATTAAAGGTGTGCTCCACTTCCTTTTTTTTTTTTTTTTTTTTTTGTCCCATAAATTAAGGGAGAGATAAGGAGAGAGGCTGTAACTTCTTGTTAGTACTCAGGCATCTGCACTGGCCTGTCCTTGGGGTTCTGACAGGATATGCCCTCAGCTGCAGCCACTGAGAGCGCCACCAATGCACATTGGTTCCCTTCCTTCTAAAAGGGCCCTGCCCACCTCCCATCTTCTCTGTCTCTCCTTCTCTCACCCTCTCTCTTCCCTGCTGCCGCTCCTGTCCCGGGAGGCTGGTCTCCTCTCTTCCGTCCCCCCCCCCTTTCCCATTCATTTTCTCCAAATAAACCTTTCCACCCAAGCTTTGTCACAAAGTATCTTTCTCTCGAGCACCACTTTTTAAAATTACAACACTTCTGGTACAATATGCAGTAAATACTTTGTGTTTGCTTTAGTTTTGAGACAGGCTAGCCTCTAACTCAAAATCCATCTTACTCAGTCCCAAATCTACCTTCCTTAACCTGAATAGGTGATATGCAACCTCAGGTAATGGGGGTTTTATGGTTTTTGCTGTTGTTTTTATAAGTAGAACATTCCAAAACAATAAAAATGTAATATATTAAAAATGGCCTGACCTTTAATCTCAGCACTCAGGATGCAAAGTTGGCAGATCTCTTTGAGTTTAAGGCCACCTGGCCTACAAAGGGAGTCCAGGACAGCCAGGGCAACATAGAGAAACCCTCTCTCACCACCACTCCCCCAATAAAATTAAAAAGCAAAATTAAAAATTATGAAGTCAGGTGTTGTAGCACATGCCTTTTAGTTCCAGGCCAGCCAGGTCTACACAGTAAACTCCTATCTTAAAGAAATGTAGCAGGACTATGGTGGTGCACACCTTTGATGTCGGGTGGATTTCTGTGAGTTCAAAGTCAGCCTGATCTACAGAGCAAGTTCTAGGACAGCTAGGGCAGTTACACAGAGAAACCCTGTCTCAAAAAAACCAAAATAAATAATTTAGTAAACATATAAACCAGCAACTCAGTTACTTATTATTAGCATCAAGTATCATAATATACCTAGTATGGAGATGCACGCTTGATTTATGTAGTGAGTTCCAGGCTAGACAGGACTGCATAGTCAGACCCTAAAGGTGTCATAATTCATTGGGGTTAACAGCATTTGAGTAACATTTGCTGCAAAAGTTAAATGGTTACAATAGCATAAGGCCATAAGAAATTTTCAGCTCCATTATCTTTCTTAAGCGGGAGTGCAATATCTGTATGTTAATGTAAGTATATATTATATGACATGCATTTAGGTGTCTAAGGAATCCAGCAAGCATCATATCCCTTGGAGCTAAAGTTATAAGCAACTGTGAGCCATCCAACATTGGTGCTAAGTAGCAACCAGGGTCTTTCAACCCCAAGCCAGGGACTTTATACATCCTAGGCTGAGCTACATGTCCAAGATGAAGGTGGATCTCTCTGTGAGGTGAGCCTGACGTACAGTGCTTTGAGTTCCAGGACAAGCTCCAAAGAAATACAGAGAAACCCTGTCTCAAAAAAAAAAAAAAAAAAAAAAAAAAACAAACAAACAAAAAACCCTAAAAAACAAAAGAGCTACATGTCCAGCCCTTCCCTGTACTGAAGGGAACACCTTCAACTCACATCAAACTATTCTTACTTTCTTCCCTCTTGTTGTAATCTTCGTTTGTTTGTTCTTAGATAGTGTCTCATGATACAGCCCTAGGAATTTGCTCTGTATACATGCTAGTCTTGAAGTCTCAGTGATCGTAAAAACACTGGAATCCAGGTATGTGCCTTAAGGTCTGACTAATCTGCCCTTGATAAAATATTACTATTTTGGAATGGGTCTGTAATACCCACTGTTCCAGAGGCTGAAGGACTGAAAGTTCAATGCCAGCCTGGTAATTTATAGAGATCCAGCTCAAAAAAAAATTGGTTTTGCTTTTTTGAGACAGGATCTTTCTTTGTAGCCCTTGGAACTCATTCTGTAAACCAGGCTAGGCTGGCTTTGAACTCACAGAGATCCACCTGTCTCTGATTCTTAAAGGAATGCAGCACCACAACTGGTTATCTCAAAAAAAAAAAAAAAAAGTTTTAAGTTTTATTGTTTATCATATGTATTTGTTCATTTGTGTGTGGACGTGTGTCACTATACACACGTGGAGTTCGGTTTTTAAGGGTCTGAATCACCGGCAGCCTAAGTTTGGGCTGGAGAGTGGGAGAGTGAGTTCCAGGACAGGCAAGGCTACACAGAGAAACCCTGTCTCAAAAAACAAAACAAAAACAAAGAGCAAGGGAAGGAAGATGGGGCCAGCAAGTTGGTTCAGAGAACAAAGGAACTTGCTCACCTGGCTGAAGATCTGAGCTCCATCTCTGGAACCAGCATGGTAGAGGGAGAGAACTAAAGCTCTCAGGTTGTCCCCTGGCCTGTACACTCATGCTATAACATGTGCACCCCCCCCCCTTAAATGGATAAATGTGATTTTCTAAAACAACAAAAAATAAAGGAGGGAACATTTATCAGTTAAGATCACTGGCTGCTCTTCCAGAGAACCCAGGTTTGATTCCCAGAACTCATGACAGATCACGATAATCAGTAACTATAGTCCAGGAGATCTGCAGATGTCAGAATGTATACTAAGGCAAACCACCCATACACACAAAATAAAAATAAATAAATCTTATATTTATTTATAATATAAATGGTGGTGCATGCCTTTAGTCCCAGCACTCGGGAAGCAGAGGCAGGAGGATCTCTGTGAGTTCGAGGCCAGCCTGGTCTACAAGAACTAGTTCCAGGATAGCTTCCAAAGCCACATAGAAACCCTGTCTCAAAAAAACAAAACAACAACAACAAAAAATAAATAAGTAAATAAAAATAAAAGGGGGGCAGTGGTAGTAGACCCCTTTAATTCTAGCACTCAGGAGGCAGAGGCAGACAGATATCTGCGAATTATAGAGCAAATGCCAGGGCAGACTCCAAAGCTACAGAGAAACCACATCTCAAAAAAAACAAAAAATAAATAAATTTAAAAATAGATAGCATAAATAAAAAGGAGAGGACATGAAAATGGGGAAGGGTTAATTTTGGGAGGAGCTGGATATGATCAAAATACGTTGTATAGGCCAGGTGTAGTGGCTCATGCCTTTAGTGCCAGCACTTAGGAGGCAGAGACAGGCAGATTTCTGTGAGTTCCAGGCCACCTGTTCTACATAGTTCTACATATCAGGAAAAGCCAGAAATGCATAGTGAGACCCTGTTTTGAAAACAACAAAAACAGCTGGTTGTGGTGGTCCACGCGAGTAGTACTTGCTGAAGGAGGTGGAGGCAGGAGGATCACCAGCTCAAGGCCAGCCTGGGCTACACATTTTAGCTGAGTGTAGTGGAACACTCCCAGCATTCAAGAGGTAGAAGCAGCCTGGTCTACAGAGTGAGTACCAGGACAGGCTCCAAAGCTACACAGAGAAACCCTGTTTCAAAAAAATCAAACACCAAAAAACAAAAGATACATTGTATAGGAACTCCAGTCCTAGGGGATCTGGCACCTTCTTCTGGTTTCTGTGGGTACTACCTACATGGTGCACAGATAGATATACATGCAGACAAAACACCCATAAAATAAAGAGAAAATTTTAAAGAAAGAAAAAGGAACTAGGGAAATGGCTCCTCAAAGACGACCCAGGTTCAAACCCTAGCACCAACACGGCAGCTCAGAACCATCTGTAACTTCAGTTCTAGTAGATTGATGCCTTCCTCTGACTTCTGCAGGCATGCATGCAGTGCATATACACACATGCAGGCAAAACAATCATACACATAAAATAAATCTAAAAATAACTTTTTAAAAGTTACACTGTAGCCGGGCAGTGCCAGTAGTGTAGACTTTTAATCCCAGCACTAGGGAGGCAGATCTCTAAGTTTGAGGCCAGCCTGGTCTACAGAGAGAGTTCCAGGACAGTCAGGGCTCTTAACACAAAGAAATCCTGTCTGGAAAAACAAAGAAAACAAAACATAACAAAAAGATTAAAAAAAAAAAAAAAAAAAAAAAAAAAAAAAACCACCAGGACCGCTAAAACCACTTGCCATTCAACTAAAATGTTTACTTCGTATCCTCTAAGAACCTTGGCTATCCTCTAAGAACCACTGATATACTAGCACACACAAGAAATCAATCTCTTTGGTCTGTCTGTCCAGAGTCTTGAGACAGTATTTTGGTCCTTATCAGCAGCTGGTACACATTCTGTTTGCCAAACTGCCCTCAATTGTGGCAATTCTCCTGCCTCAGCCTCCCTCCCAAATGCTGAGATTATAGATATACCACCATACACACCTTCTTTCTCCTTTACAAACATATTTGTGTTTAGTAACTGACTAGATTTGGGTTGATTATGTCATAACGTGAAAAATGAGATGACTCAGCAGGTAAAGATACTTGTCACCAAGTCTGAGAATCTGGGTTCAGTCTCTGGGACCCATATGGTAGAAAGAGAGAACTGATTTCCACAAGTTGTTCTCTGACCTCCACACCTACACTCCTGCACACACAGTGAAGAAATAAATAAATAAACCTTTAAAGAGTTAGATGATAGGGTACAAAACACAGTATAACTGGTTTTTTTGTTTGTTTGTTTGTATTCCAAAACAGGGTTTCTCTGTCACTTTGGAGCCTGGCCTTGAACTCACAGAACTCAACCTGCCTCTGCCTCCCAAGTTCTGGAATTAAAGGTGTATGCTACCACCACCTGGCTCAGTATAACTGTTTAACCAAAGAATGGGAAATTTTTGATTCACCACACTAGTAATAAAATTCACTTTGTAATGGAACAAATTTGATACTTGGTGAGGGTTAAAAGAAACACCAATGGTGCCTGCAGGGAGGGATAGTGGTGAGATTCCAAATAGGGAATAAAGTCATTTCTTTGAGGAAGGGTGATTTTTAGAGACTGGGCATAATTCTCCTCCCTCAGGCTCCTGAAGTAATGAGATCACAGGTCTACACCACACCCAGCAAAGGCCAGGCTTTTTTCTTACTTTGTTTTGATTTTTATTTGTTTCAGTTTTTTGTTTTTTTGAGACAGGGTATCTCTGTTGCTTTGGAACCTGTCCTGGAACTCGATCTGTAGACCAGGATGGCCTCGAACTCACAAGAGATCCACCTGCCTCTGCCTCCTAAGTGCTGGCTGGGATTAAAGGCATGTGCCACCACCGCCAGGCTGATTTTATATATATATATATTTATTTTATGTGCATGAGTGTTTTCCTGAATGTAAAATCTGTGTATGTGTTTAAAGCCCATAGAAGCCAAAAAAGGGCATCAGATCTTCTGGGACAGAAGTTATAGTTGTGAACTACCATGTGCATGCCAGGAACCAAACCCTCTAGGTGCTTAATCTGTAGGTCATATAGCAGTATAGTTCTTGAATTTTTTTTTTCCTTTCTTTATTTTTTTTTTTTGAGGGGGGAGGGGGTTGAGACAGGGTTTCTCTGTATTGCTTTAGAGGCTGTCCTGGAACTAGCTCTGTAGACCAGGCTGGCCTCGAACTCAGAGATCCACCTGCCTCTGCCTCTGCCTCCCGAGTGCTGGGATCAATGGCATGTGCCACCAATGCCCGGCTACAGTATAGTTCTTAACAGTAGTAATTACAGTTATAAAGTAGCAATGAAGTAGCTCTATGGTTGGGGGATCACACACAACATGTGGAACTTTACTAAAGGGTTGCAGCATTAGGAAGGTTGAGAACCACTGCAGCCAGTGCTTTTAATTACTGATCCAGCTCAAAAGACAGGTCCAAAGGGTGAATGGGAGGGGATTTATCAGTGAAGGCTACAAAATCAGAATCCCCACACGTGAAGATTACAATGTGAAGATACAGAATTATGGCAGGAAGAACAAGCAGCTAAAGAGGCAGGTGTGGTCAAGGCAAAGGAAAAAGGGGAGTCACTCCACACCTATGGATAGGGGCTAGCTAAAAACCTGAGTCTAGCACCCGATGGCAAAACTAGAGAAGGGAGGACCGGGAGCAGCAAGAAGGAGAAAATCATGACCAGAGTGTAGAGCTCGAGCTGACCAGATCAGACCAGATCAAAGGCTACAGAGCCCAGAAGAGAGGGGTAATTTTCCATCTGTTGAGGAATGAGGACAAAGACTCTGAAGGCCTCTCTGTGTCTCACAGTGGTTCCCCCATCTGTGTGCACCAGCGCCTACCTGATATTGTCAATCCAGCAGTCAATAATAACAGGCAGAAGCAGCTCAAGGTTCAGCCAGAGTGTGAAGTAGCTGTCTGTCCTCTTGGAGCAAAGATAGTGTACAACCTTGGGCTTGTCCAGCTTTGCTTCTAACTGGTTACCCAAATCACCAGGCACTGCAGAAGAAAAAGACAGGTATGGGCCCAAGTCCTGGCAGGCTGGATAGCCCCAAGAACCTTTGAATCTGTAAAAGAGCCACCCAGAGTCATGAACACCAAGGCACATCTTTGCAATCCCGCTTAGGAAGTTGAAGCACAATTCCAGGGTTGGAAAAATCAAAAATAAGCAAACCTGACAGAGAAGCCAGGATACCACCTTTATGTAGAAAAATTGTTACTAGCCAGGCATGGTGGTGAATATCTGTAATTCCAGTGCTTAGGAGGCTGAAGCAGGAAGATCAAGTGAGTGCTAGCCCAATCTGGGCTACACAATGAGATCCTGTTTCAAAACAAGCTGGAACAAGAGCCACAGTAATGGGAAAGAAGCCTGCCAACAGATACCCTGTGGAGGCTAAACAGAGGCCTGATATGCTTGCAGGGAGGCCCGCAGGGCTCTCTCCAATGGTATGGAATAAAAATAACCTCCCTGGATCTTCAATGAAACTTCCTTGTAGGCCATTCAGAAAGAGGTTCAAGTCAGTCACTTCCCCGAGAGGCTGTGGTTCCCCTGAGACCTCAGCCTGGATTGTCCATACATATACAGATGGTTTCCAAAGTTAATGTACCCAGAACATACTCTACCTAGGAGGGGCTTTGAGGCTTACGGAAGTTTTCCCAGAATCTCCAAAACTTGGCCAATGCTACAGTCCTTGATATTAGATATGTACCCTCCAGGCTTAAACCAAGCTGTAAAGAAGATCAAGCAGGCCTTATCTACCTCCCCAGCAGTGGGTCACCAGACAGAGTGCTAGGCCAAAAACTAAATCTAGAGGCAGTACCCTTATGTTTTGTTTGTTTTGTTTTTCAACAAGGTCTTGTTGACATCAAAAGCATACTTTTCCTGACTCCAACCTCCCAAATGCTGGGATTACAGGCCTGTGGGAGGGAGTCCATGATTAAAAAAAAAAAAAAAAAATACAGATAATGGACACTTACAATGGTACCAGCAGACCCACCAAGGCCCTAGGCCTTGCTAAAGGCAGGAAAGTTCCAGAGGATAGATTTGTGGAAGGCGGAAGGCTTGAGCATGGTTGAGAGGTATGCTGCAGATGACTAACCTGCAATAACATGCCATACCAGCCACAGACCAGGGTGTGGGACCAAGTTCCAAGCAACACTAGATACCACACTTGTCAATCTCTTTGGTCCACACAGACCCTAGGGCCCTGGTAACACCAAGCCCATATCAATTCCTTGAATTTTAAGTATTTATAGCCTCATAATCTATTTATTCCCATTAACATTACAGGCCACATATTCCTACTATAGGCTACCCTCTGGACACTTTAGAGAGACAACCCCTTTTAAGACCCACAGTCACCAGTGACTTTGAACCAGCACTGCACATGTCCTTGCCTGAGTGTTGTCCCAGTGCCAGAGTGCTGTAGGAAGCAGGTGAGACTCTTGCCTTCCCCTCCCTTCACGATGTAGGTACAGAAGCAGGAAACTTCCTGCATGGGAGCCTCTACATGACATGCTTGTGAACTGGGCATGTGAACTGGTCACTGTCTCCATCCACCAAAGGGGAAATGAGTGAAAGAGGAAGCCACCAGATACCCCTTGCTCTGGTCAGGCTATGTGGCTTCTAAATATAGCATCGGCCCCTTCCTGAGACACTTGGTGCCTGAAACAAGGACAAGAGACACACAAAACTTTTACTTAACACTGGGAAGGGTCATATTCATATAAATTTTAAAATAACATTTACTTATTTAGTATGTGTATATATAGAGGTAATATGAGAGCACACCACAGCATGTGTGTGGAGGCTGGAGGACAACTTGCCAGAACTAGTTTCATCTGGGGATGGAACTTGGTCTTCAGGCATCATGGCAATGCCCTTTGCCCCCTCGGCCTTCTTGCAGGCCCTCTTTATTCATTTCCCAGATGAGAAGCTGAGAGAGATACAAATGGTTTGCCTAAGGTCCCATTCCCCTGCCCTGGGGTCTATTTTCTGACTTCTGCTGTCTCTACCACTAACTCAGGACCCACACTTTGTGCCTAGGAATAGCAACGGCTCTCCCTGGGTCTCTTGAGTCAACAGTGGCAGCTCCAATCCCTGAAAAGATGGTCTGGCTGAGGGGGAAGATGTTCAGATCCCTGTGGAGTCTGAGGCTTCTCTGCTATGACTTAGGATAACCAAAGACTGGATGGATTAACAAGTTAGCAACAATTCATCCAGGTAAAAATACATGGAAAACAAGCCAGGTGGCAGTGGCACACACATTTAATTCCAGTACTAGGGAGGCAGAGACAGGTGGATCTCTGTAAACACAAGACCACCCTGTTCTACAAAAAGAGGACAGGGCTACAGAATGAAACTCTGCCTTAAAAAAAAAAGTGGCAAACTTGTATGTGGTCAGAGAATACATCCCAAAGCCAAGGCCCCCTCATTTCTTAAGAACTCCTTAGGTTCACTCCTGACTTCTTTACACTGGTTCTCAGGGAAAAGTCCAGATCACCCAATAAGTCACAAGCTTTACACCATATATGCCTCCTCCCCCACCACCCCCCAATTCCATTCCAACCAACCTTAGTTCCAGCACACACCCCAAGGCCTTCCCTGGTACCCACTCACCCAGAATGATTCTGATTCTCTGTGTTTACCCATCACAGACATCATCCCTAAGAGCCACCCTGGAAGTAGGGAACGGCAGGACCAAGTGTGTACAAATCTCAAAGTGAACTAGATCCATAATCCCCCAGACCATTTCCTGACCTAGAATGCCTATTTTGTTGTTGTTTTGTTTTGTTTTTGAGACAGGGTGTCTCTGTTAGCCCCGGCTGTTCTGAAACTTGCATTGTAGACCAGGCCAGCCTCAAACTCAGAGATCTGCCTGCTGGGATAAAGTTGCCTATTGAGGTTCCCCAGGACCATTTTGTCAGTCAACACTATCCTTCTATGAGCTGCAATTTCCCTATTAAAATATTCCAAGCAGTCTGGTGTGGTGACACAAGAAAGAAAGAAAGAAAGAAGAGAGAGAGAGAAAGAGAAAAAAGGAAAAGAAATCCCAGCAGAAAGGGCACAGGAACCAGGAACACAGGCAGAATAAGAATATAACAAATGCTTCAGCATGTCTCTGTGCTCAGAAGTCCTGGCTGGCCACTGAAATACTAACTCAAGATGAGGGCCAAGTCAAGTAAGTCTAAGACTCCCAAAGATTTTATCCTGGCCCGTTAGCATAAGAAAATACTGTTGACTCTTGTTCAGCTAGCTGCCAGGTCTAGGGCCAAGAGTAATAGGCAGGGAATGTCTCCTGGCTTAAACACAGCCAGGAATAATTAGCCTTGTAGGGGAGGAAGTAGAGCATGCTCTCTAACTCCCCAACACCTGTTCACAGCTGTGGTCCTAACCCTTTCCTGTCTTCCCTTCTTTTAGCTATCCTGCCTCCCTTAGGCCTTCTCCCAGAAAGTCAATGCCATGCATTTTATAAGTTGAGAGTAAGATGATGCTCTCAATAATCTTGGTGGCCAGCAAAGATAGAACTTGCTACCAGCCATGCCCTGTGAAATACAGTAGGGCGATGCCTTCTAGGCAGACTCAGATCAATTCTAGTCGCTGGAGTGGGGCTGGCCTCAGTCTTTCCAGCTAAGAAATGGGGGCAAGGTAAGGTAAAGTTGGAGCTGATGCAGATAGGAAAACCGGACAGTATCCTTCCCCTTTGCTCTCATGTTTTAGAGGGTGGCTGACCACACCCATGCCCAGTATGGAGAGAGGCGGGCCAACCGACCCGACCCAGGTTAAGAGACCAAAACGCTCTGGATATCATGCTTAAAGCAGATGTACAATGGAGAAGTCGGCCGGCTGGCTGCACTGGATCCTGCAGTACCCTCCCACCATCCCGCCGCACGCGAGTCTCACCCAGCACCACCGGAGGGTGACGTTGGGCCGAGAGCACCAGGTCTGCCCGCATCATTAGCAGAAACAGGGGGACCAAGAGGCCACTCCGGAACTGGGTCGCGCGGCAAGTGAGGTGATGGTGATCCATGGCGTGGGACTGGCAGTAGGTCCCTTTAGTGATAAGGGATCGCGCCTAGGCCGGGGCCGCAGCGTCGTGCTTTACCCCACAGCTCCCAGCCACCAGCCAATTAAGACCCGCCTCTTGCTAAGGCTGTACCAATTGGAACTCTGCGCCACGAGCGTCCCTCCCACTCAAGCTCACCACCCGTCCTTGCCCACCCCTGAGCTTGCTGCTAGACTGTGCTGCGCGCCGAACGCATCGATCGACCGCTGGGCGCCGCTTGGCTCCCAGTTGTCATCCTGCCAGTAGGCAGCCCCACCTCACCGACACTCGAGTCCACTCAGGTAGTCCTCATTCCCGATTCCTAGCTCTCCCACACCAGAAGGACCGAAAACAGGTCGAGCCGAAAGAGGTCCATCATTTGCTGCGACTGAGCAACCCTCTCTGAAAGCAAGGAAAGAGGAAGTGAATTCTAGGTATGTCTTTCATTCTAGAAACTCAGGTGACAACAGCTGACCAGGACCTTTGTACAGTCTTCGCCCTGGCATCCCCAGGGGCATCTTGTTTTGGCCGCCCATGCCCAGAGAATTTCTACACTCTGCCTTCCAGGTAGAAATGCAGGTGGAACCCAAGAAACGGATCCGGGGGAGCTACATCAGCCTTTTCCAAATGAAGGGTCTGCCACTCAGTTTGTAAGGGCAGCACATGGAGTAGAATTGGAAGTGATTTTAACTCGAAACTCTGAGCTATCCATTTTTAAGTTCCTCCTGCTAAGAACAGGGCTCGGGAGCTCGCATTGGCACTTCAGCTCTGGGGAATCAAGGGGGCAAGACTTGAGCCTGGAGCTGGGGTGAAGGCCCACTGGGCAGAGGTTCAACACTGGTAATAAGGCAGCTCTGTGGGGTAGAGTTAGCCAGTGCGTTTGAGAAATGAACCTCCGTACACTTCCTTCTGAAGGGCCCTTGCACCCTTGGGACACTGCTTAGTCCCAAGATTTTTTTACCCACCCTTCACCTCTTCCTTCCTTCTTGGTAAATAGCTGGCTTGTGTTAAAGTCGGTCATTCTTAGTTTTTATAGCAAAATGGGAAGTTTTTTTTTTTTAAAAAAAAAACTGTTTTATTTTATGTGTATGAGTAGTGTTTTTGTCCACATGTATGTATGTACATCGTCTGCATGCCTGGTGCCTGAAGACGAGGATATCAAATAGTTTGCCAGGAATAGAATTACAGGCAGTTATGAGGCATCACATAGATGTTGGAAATCAAACAATAGTCCTCTGCAATAGCAACAAGTACTCATAACTATTGAGTCATTGCTCTAGCTCCAGAAAACAAGAAATTTTAAGGCCCACTAACCACTACCTTAGGCCCCTCTCCCTACTTTAACTCCTGGCACCAGCAAAGTATTGCTACAGACTGACCTGGTGAAGGCCCAATAGAGGATCATAGAGACATTCAGCCAAGTCCAGAGCCAAGAGGGGGAGGGGAGATATTAAAAGGCTTAATAGCCTTGGGCATGGGCTAGTACATGCATCTTGCCAAGCTAGCAGTCTCAGAGGACCACAGGCCCCTGGAAGAGTGTCACTGTTGTCAACTGCCGTTTTTTGATATCCCACCCCCCACAACCTGAAAGCTTAGAAGTCAGGATTATTGGGGAAAGGTTGGCACTAGCTTGATAGCAACAACCCTTACTTGTACAAGCATCAGAACATGAGCCCTTCCCCCCTTTTAAGACACTAGTAACCCAGTGTCTTAGCTAGTTTTATGTCAACTTGGCACATCTGAGAAGAGGGAACCTCAACTAAAAAACTGCCTACAGAAGGCTGGAGAGATAACCACTGACTGATCTTCAAGAGGTCTTGAGTTCAATTCCCAGCACCCACATGGTGGCTCACAACCATCTATAATGAGACCTGCTGCCCTCTTCTGCCCTGTAGGCATACATGCAGGCAGAACACTGTATACATAACCTTAAAAAAAAAATTTAATTTGTCGGGCATGGGTGGCTCACGGACTTTAATCCCAGCACTCGGGAGGCAGAGGTAGGCGGTCTCTGTGAGTTCGAGGCCAGCCTGGTCTGCAGAGCTAGTTCCAGGATATGCTCCAAAGCTACATTGAAAAACCCTGTACTCGAAAAACCAAGAAAAAGAAAAAAGAAAAACTGCTGCTGTAGTGGCTGAAGCGATGGCTCAGGGGTTAAGAGCACTGCCTGTTTTTTTCAGAGGTCCTGAGTTCAATTCCTAGCACCCACATGGTGGCTCACAACCATCTGTGATGAAGTCTGGTGCTCTCTTCTGGCCTGCAAGGATACATGCAAGCAGAACGCTGTATGCATAATAAATAATAATAAATCTTTAAAAAAAAAAAAAGATCCAGCTGTAATGGGTGGTGGTGCCACTCCTTTAATCCCAGCACTCGGGAGGCAGAGGCAGAAGTTGCTCTGTGAGTTCAAGGCCAGTCTGATCTATTGAGTGAGTTCTAGGACAGGCTCCAAAGCTACAGAGAAACCCTGACTCCAAAAAAAAAAAAAAAAAAAAAAAAAAAAAAAGAAAGAAAGAAAGAAAGAAAAAGAAAAAAGAGATTTGTCTCACATGCTCAAAGAATACTGCAAGTGCTCAGTAAACACAGATCCATAGTGGCACACACCTTTAATCTCAGCACTCAGGAGGCAGAGGCAAGAGAATGTCTGTGAGTTCGAGGCCAGCCTGGTTTGCAGAGCAAGTGCCAGGACAGGCTCCAAAGCAATACAGAGAAACCCTGTCTGGAAAAACAAAAACAAAACAAAACAAACAAACAAAACACAGATCCAGATAGGAACAAACAAAACAAAACAAAGCCTCTAAATAGGTTACAGTGCATTTAAAAAATGGGGATGGAAAGATGGAGAGATGGCTCAGAGGTTAAGAGCACCAGCTGCTCTTCTAGAGGTCCTGAGTTCAATTCCCAGCAACCATATGGTGTCTCACAACCATCTACAATGAAATCTGGTGCCCTCTTCTGGCCTGCACGCAAACATTCAGGCAAAACACTGTATACAAAATAAAGTAAATCTTTAAAAAAAGAAAGAAAAGAAAATGGGCATGGAAAGTCATAGAAAAAAACAAATATAACTAAGACATTTAAATAGAGAATAAAATAAGATAAAAAGATAAGCCACATAAAGATTGAAAATACATAGAGTCTGGCTCCTACATGGAGTCTTTTTGACTTTGAATTTTTTGACTGCTAATGACTGAATGACAGTTGCTGAGAGACATGGGCTTGTAAGGATTGTTGAATTAAATCAGTCTATATACTTTAGGAATACTTTAACTTTAAAATGAAATTCCAAAAAGGTTTTGTGTTAGTGAAGAGGCTATGTTTCTGTTCCCACAAGAGGACAAGAGGCTGTGGATTCAGACTTCAGTCAAGGTTAAAGAAAATTAGGGTTCTTTGTTTTTCTTTTTTCTTTCTTTCTCTCTCTCTCTCTCTCTCTCTCTCTCTCTCTCTCTCTCTCTCTCTTTTTTTTTTTTTTTTTTTTTTTTTGAGACAGGGTTTCTTTGTATTGCTTTGGCGCCTGTCTTGGAAGTTGCTCTGTAGACCAGGCTGGCCTTGAACTCACAGAGAGCCACTTGCCTCTACCTCCTGAGTGCTGGGATTAAATGCATGTGCCACTACTGCCTGACAGTTATGGGTGTTCATTATCATTAAAGGGAGTTAGTTACAAGTTGTTATTGGTCTTGCTCATTGAGGAAACTAAGAAAGGGACATTATATTTAAAAATCACTTTCTGAAAAGAAAAAAAAAAGAGGGATATAGAGATGATAGGAGAAAGGGGCAGATTATTGAATATACTTTAAAATAAAAAACTACTAATCTCAAATATTTAACATTAGTATTTACTTTTGTAAATTTAAGGTTATTTTTGTTAGAACATACTCCATATGTTTCTACTCTTGTTAAAGATATTTTTGTATATTGATACAAATTTAAGGTTATTTTTGTTATACTGTAATATGTTTTTATTTCTTGTTTAACATATTGTATCTGTGCAGCTCATTTTAAAATGTAATGTAAAGTTCAAGTCCTTGAAAGCTATTTGGGATAATGAAGAAATACTGGGTGTTTGTTGTTGTTTATTTTGTTTTATTTTGTTTTGTTTTTTAAGACAGGGTTTCTCTGTGGTTTAGGAGCTGTCCTGGAACTAGCTCTTATAGACCAGGCTGGTCTCAAACTCACTGAGATCACCTGCCTCTGCCTCCTGAGTGCTAGGACTAAAGACGTGTGCCACCACAGCCTGGCCAGAAATACTGGTAGTCATCTATAACATTCAAACTCATAGTCAAGTTAGGTGTATTTTCAAGGTCATTCAGAAACATATTTTAAATAGATTGTCTTCAAATATTTAAGAGACCTATAAAATATAGCATTTTAATGTTTTAATAACATAGGTCTTTTTATGATCATGAGACATGTCTGCTTCTTGCAGCACCAATTTATTTCAAAAGAGGATGACAAGCATTGAAAAATCTCCATATAAGCTCGGCGTTGATGGTGCATGCCTTTAGTCCCAGCACTCAGGAAGCAGAGGCAAGTGGATCTCTATGAGTTCAAGTCCAGCCTAGTCTTTAGAGCAAGTTCCAGGACAGGCGCTAAATCAATGCACAGAAACCCTGTCTCAAAAAACAAACATCCACCATCATGGAGCCCTCATGTAGTACCTGTTGGAAACAGAAGCAAACACCCACAATTAAACACTGAGTCAAACTAGAATCCAGATGCAGAGAGAGAGGACAAGATCAGGTTGCAGAAACACATAGAGACAGCTGACCTGAACAAGGAGGAGCTAATGGGCCCCAGACTAATAGCTGGGAATCCAGCATGGGTCTGACTCAGACCCCCTGAACATGGGTCTCAGCTAGAAGGACTGAGCAGTCTAAGGGACCTCAGAGAGTGGAACCAGGATGTATTTCTGGTACACAAAAGGACCTTGTGGGCACATCCCCCATGGAGGGATACACCCTTAACCCAGAGACAGGAGAGAAGTCCTAGTCCCTACTTCAAATGACTTGACAGATTTAGTTGACCCCTCCTGGATGGCATTGCCCTACATGTGGAGTGGGGGGAGTGGGAGGGGAGAGTGGTCTGGGTGCATGTGAGGAGGGGAGAGAAGGAAAAAGGAAGGAAGGAAGAGAGGGAGGGAAGGAGAGGGAACTGGGATCGATATGTAAAATAAACAAACAAAAAAGAAAAATTTCCATATAGAGTTTACTTTCATTTATAACAAGGTTAGGCCCTGAGCAAAGAAACTGCCCTTGCCTTAACTGCTGACAGTATGCTGTTCAATTTGGACAAGCAAGCCATAAAAGGAAACAACTGCCAAACTTTGCCAAGACAAAGTAGGACAGTCCTCCAAAATTCCTGATTCACAGAGATATCTGTCAAATATTTTAGGCATGTAGGCTGAAGATGGATGCCCCAAAGTTGGAGAGGAACCTTTGATGACTGTCCAGGCAGCCAGCTGTTTCTGTCATTTTTATAGTTTTGGAAGTTGTTTGCTCTGTTCTTCCTGTTTACTCAGATAATATTATATCCTTCTTGGGTCTCTGATAGAGTTGAAGACTACATAGTTAAAGTTTTCCTTGTTACCAAATTCAGAAAAGAAATTCACAAAAGAGATAAATACAAGGTTAAGAGACATAAAAGGTTAAATTTATCTAAGATAATTTTTTTGTTGTTGTTGTTTGTTTTTCTCTTTTTAAATATGCATTTATTATGTATACAGTGTTTTCCCTGTATGTCTGCCTGCAGGCCAGAAGAGGGCACCAGATCTCATTACAGATGGTTGTGAGCCACCATAAATGGCTGCTGGGAATTGAACTCAGGACCTCCGGAAGAACAGCCAGTGCTCTTAACCTCTGAGTCATACCTCCAGCCCCTTGTTTTTTGTTTTTCAAAACAGGATTGACTTGTGTAGCTATGGCAGTGCTGAACTCACTCTAGAGCCCAGGCTGGCCTGGTACTCACAGAGATCCACCTACCTCTGCCTCCCAAGTTGGGATTAAAGGTGAGCACCACCCCTAAGAAAAATATTTTAAGATCTAAAAATAAAATAGTTTTGGGTTGGTAATACAAATTAGGATAGAAAGTGAATTAGGTACAAATCTTTGGACTCACCAAGATAGGATAAATAATGGAGTATTTCTCTAAATTTGCCAAATAAAAATTGACTGGACATTGTAAGAAATGTAATTCGTACCTGATAATTGTTGATAATTGTTCTTATTGTATATAGTTTTACTATATAAGGAAGCTGGCCTCTGTAAGGAGTAGGGTTTTTCCTCCCACCGCCAGTCTTGTCCCACCGCCGCGCCAGCCCCAATTAACACACAGAGACTCTGTATTTGGTATAATTCTGTTGGCCAGGTGCTAGTTTCTTATCGGCTAGCTCTGTCTTAATTATTAACCCATTTCTATGTATTTCCACGTGGTCTTACCAGGGAGAGGCAGCAGGCAGTTCTGCTTTTTCCAGACTCTCCATCTTGGCCCTCCTTACTACTTCCTATTTCCTCCTTGCCTCCTAGTCCCTCCTGTCTTCCTTTCCTATTGGCCAACAGTGCTTTATTCATTAACCAGTATGAGAAACATATACAGAATGACATCTCCCATCAGGCTTCCAACTCACAGACATCCACCTGCCTCTGTCTCGTGAGTGCTGAGATTAGAAGCATGTGCCACCAACGCCCAGCTAATAATTGTTCCTATTGTATATAGCTTTACTGTGTTAGAGTTAAAACCTTTCTTTTTTATTTAGGCAAAAAGGGGAATATGTTGTAGAATAGTCTTTTTGTACACTGTGAAGATGTCTTTGCCAAGGTGCCTTCTGATTGGTTTAATAAAGAGAGCTGAATGGCAAATAGCTAGGCAGGAAGAAATTAGGCAGAACTTCTGGGCAGAGAGAGAGAGAGAGGAGAAGAGATGAATCTAGGTTTGCAGGAGAGACTACAGAGAGTGCAGAGAGGAAACAGGAGGTACAAGATGGAAGAGAGGTAAAAAGCCACAAGGCAAAACATGGAGTAATATAAATGAGTTAATTTAAGTTACAAAAACTAGAGGGACAAGTTTAAGCTATGAGCCAAGTCTTCATAATTAATAAGTCAGTGTCATTTTTTTTTTTTTTGTGAGCTGGTGGCCCAAAGAAAAATCAGTCTAGCCTCCCACTGACTATCCTTTTGCTTCAGCTACCCCAGACTTGAGATAGTAATAGCAACCAGGACCAACAATTCTCTCCTTTCACAATCAGTGACCCTGCCGTCGCTTCAGTTCTTGTCTGCAGACTTGACACCATCCTGAACTCTGGGTGACCATTTGCTTCCTTTTTATGATTTATTTTAATATATAATACTAAATATATCATTTATATTTAATATATGAATATAAATCATGTATTATAAAGTATATAATATGCTATATCAAATGTGTGTGTATGGTTTATGAGACATGGCAGTAGTCTATGTAAATCAGTCTAGCCTGGAGCTCTGAGAGATCTGGTGCTGGGATTAAAGGAATGGCCTACCACTCCCAACCTTTTTTTTTTTTTTTTTAATTACTTTAAGTTACATGTGGGTGGTATGTGCCCATGAATACAGGTGTTCTTGGATTCTTGGAGATTAGAGGCATTGGATCCCCTGGAGATGCATTAAAGGCAGTTGTGAGCTACCCATACTGGGAAGCAAACTTGGGTCCTCTGCAAAAAAACAGCATGTTCTTGACTGCTGAGCCATGCTCCAGCCCCAGCTCCTTGCTTTCTGACCTACAACCTAGGCAGTCAGCAAGTCTTGCCAGCTTACTCTTATGATGCTCCTAGCACACAACAGATGCTTAACATGCTAAATATATCAGTGATTTACCTTCTTCACAACTTCCAAGAGAGGCTCTGAGTTCCTGTCTCACTTAGAGGAGGAGAAAAGGCTGGAAGTAAGAATAAACTCAGAAGTCCATGCCAGTCCAGTTTTACTCTGTTCTTTGGGTGAGAATTCAGCCAGTAGCCTCTATAGTTCCCAACCACTTCCTCACACAGACCTATGCTTCTAGCTCCCCTATAGAGACCAAAACCAAACAAAAAATCAGGACTTCCAAAGCCATTTAATGGTCATAGTTGAGCCCATTTGAATGTCAATCACTTTCCCCTAAACTCTAGACTCTGTTCCAAGAGCCTTCCTGGAGTCACTGAGGGGACAAACTCTAATCCAACCATTCAGCCCAGAACATAGAAGGCAATGGTCTAGAACAGAGCAGCCAATCTGACCTAGGCATCAAGGAAGGTTGTTTTACTTGAAGAGAAGTGGTTTTCCAAGACAACAAAGGGTGGGTTAGTGCTCCAGCAGCCCAGAAAGGCAAAGAATTATAGTAGAGGCTCTAGCATGCAAGGTGGAACAGACACTGAGGGTCTTAAAAGTAAGCTTTAAAAACTCATTGGTGCTTGGCAGTGGTGGTGCACACCTTTAGTCTCAGCACACAGAACGCAGAGGTGGAGGAGCTCTGTGAGTTCTAGGCCAGCCTGGTCTACAGAGTGAGTTCCAGGACAGCCAGGGCTGTTACACAGAGAAACTCTCTTTTGAAAACAACAAAATAAACAACAACAACACAACCCTGAATGGAAAAGAGCCCTGGCTTCTTTTGTAGAGGACCTGGGCTGAATTCCCAGCACCCACATGGCAGCTCACAACTGTCTGTAACTCCAGTGACTCAAGGCCTTCTTATGACCTCTGTGGGAACCAGGTAAACATATGGTGCACAGATAAGCATGCAGGCAAACGCTCAATATACACAAAACAAAATAATAAAAAACTTTATCTAAAGTTAAAAATACCAACCTGTGTCATGGCTCATGGTTGATCAAGTTTCTGAGAATAAGTGAGCATTTAGTGCTTGTATCAGGAGCCATATGTATATTCTGAAGTCTGCTGGAAAAGCTTGGCTGGCAGCATCAAGGCATCCCTCTCTGTAGCCCTCACCCAAGGCACTACTTCTCTCAAATAGGTTAAGGCCACAGAGTCAGTGTGCCCTCTGGTGGTGTTAAATGATTATACAACAATGCAGAGAGGAGAAACGGGCTATTTCTAGTTACCAAGGAGATGTGTGTGGTTAGTTCAGGGAGAATAATGATCCTCTAGTTGACTCTTGTTTGTCTTTGTTTTTTGAGATAGGGTTTTCTGTTGCTTTGGAGCCTGTCCTGGAACTAGGTCTGTAGACCAGGCTGAACTCACAAAGATCTGTTTGCCTTTACCTCCTGAGTGCTGGGATTAAAAGAGTTCACCACCACAGCCATCTAGCATGCTCTAGTTGAATCCTGTTCTATCGCAGGATCTATTTTTTTTTAAAAGATTATTTATTATGTATATAGTTTTCTGACTTCCTGTGTGTATCCATTATGCAAGAAGGCATCCGATCCCACTAGAGATGATTGTGAGCCACCATGGGGTTGCTGGGAATTGAACTCAGAACCTCTGGAACAGCAGCCAGTGCTCTTAACCTCTGAGCCATTTCAGACCAGAATCTTTTCTGGTCAAAAGGAGAGGAAAGAGGATGCTTTCTCACCATTCCTGTTAGCATAAATTTGCATCAACACCACTCCCAACAGCCCCTTCCCCGGTTTGAGTGGACACACTATATCTTTTCACAGAGCCTTGTGTGCACACTGTTGAAACATTTCCTTCTTCCTTGATGAGAGATGCTATTCTGTATATATATTTCTCATACTGGTTAATGAATAAAGCACTGTTGGCCAATAGGAAAGCAAGATAGGCGGGACTAGGAGACAAGAAGAAAAGAGGAAGTGGTAAGAAGGGGAGTCAAGATGGAGAGTGTGGAGAGAACAGAACTGCCATTCCTCCGCTCTCAGTAAGACCATATGGAAATACATAGATCAGTAGAAATGGGTTAATACTTAAGGCAGAGCTAGCCGATAAGAAACTAGTACCTGGCCAACAGAATTATATCAAATACAGAGTCTCTGTGTGTTAATTGGGGCTGGCGCAGTGGGACAAGACTGGTGGGGCGGAAAAACTGTACTCCTTACACTTCCTGGAGTGCAATTTGGGATAGCATTTACTTACTACCTCTGTTCAGTGTCCATCTCTCATTCATTCATTCATTCATTCATTCATTCATTATCAGTCACCCTAGAAACAAGCAGAGGAGTGCGCACTTACTGTGGCTGGGACTTTCATTAGTAGAGAGATCTCAGATTTCACAGGGGACCCCTACTACAGTTGGAGATACTCTGAGAGGTGAAAATATCGAGCAAGAGCAGAGGTGGGATTTGAGGTAAAGCCACCAATGAAAAGGCTCCTTGGTTCAGGAACTTACCATTGCTGGTATAGAAAGCAAAAGCAGGAGCAGGAGAGCTGGCTCAGCGTTTAGAGCACTTGATGCAATTCCCAGCACCCACGAGTATTGGAGTATCTCACAGTCACAGATAACTGCAGTTCCAGGGAATCTGACACCTTCTTCTGACCTCTGTGAGCACCAGACATGCACATACTGCTCTCACGAGCCGCGCACGCATATGCGCACACATGCACACGCGCGCACGCGCACACACACACACACACACACACACACACACACACACACGCAAAACATTCACACACATTAAATTTAAAAAAAAAAATAGAAACGAGGCAGTGAGAAGAAGGCTCAGTGTTTAAGAGCACTGGCTGCTCTTCCAGAAGACTTGGCTTCGATTCCCAGCATCCACATGGCAGCTGACTGTAACTCCAGTTCCAGGGCCTCAGACACCCTCACACAGATATACATTCAGGCAAAACACCAATTAACATAAAATAAAAATGAATTATTTAAAAAAAAAAAAGAAATGAAGGAAGGAAACAGGCAGCCATGGTGGCACACGCCTTTAATCTCAACACTCGGGAGGCAGAAGCAGGCATATTTCTGTGAATCTGATGCCAGCCTGGTCTACACAGTGAGTTACAGACCAGCCAAAGTCTACAATAGTGTTTTGCCTGCATTTAGGACCGTCTGAAGGTGTTGGGTACCTTAGAATTCAAGTCAACAGTTGTAAGCCGATATGTGAGTGTTGGGAATTGAACCTGGGTCCTGGGCCATTTTTACAGCCCCAAGACTCTTAAAAAAATGTTCTAAGCCAGGCATTGGTGGTGCACACCTTTAGTCCCAGCACTTGGGAGGCAGGGTCAGGTGGATCTCTTGTGAGTTCGAGGCAAGCCTGGTCTAAAAGAGCTAGTTCCAGAACAGCTTCCAAAGCCACAGAGAAACCCTGTCTCTAAAAACCAAAAACAAAAAAATAAAAGAAAGAAAACAAAAACATTCTAAATTGGCTTCATGGGGGAGGGTAAGGAGTGCAAAGTTGCTTATTAGATAGGGTGATCATTTTTTGTTTGTTTTATGACAGGGTCTCTCTGTGCAGCTCTGGCTGTCCTAGAATTCAGAGATCTGTTTCTGCTGGGATTTAGGCATGCATTACCACTCTTGGCTATAAATAACTTTGTTTTTTGAGATAAGAGTTTCTCTGTGTAGCCCTGGCTGATTTGTAATTCATTCTATAGGCTAGGCTGGACTCAGACTCAGAGATCTGCCTGCCTCTGCCTCCTGAGTGTTGGGATTAAAGGTGTGCATCACCACAGCCTAACTAACTAATCTTAAAATTTATCTATTTTATGTAGCTCAGGCTGGCCTGGAAAGGAGCTCCTGTCTTAACCTCTTGTGTGTGGTAACTGCAAGCCCCACACTCAGCTACTAATCTTATTGGCTTTGTTTGTTGGAACTTGCAAGGTAGACTACTAGCTAGCTTGGATTTTTGCAGCCATGCTCCACCTCTGCCTTCTGAGTACAGAGGCATTTTTGGCTGTGTTCCCAAGCACTGGGGAAGAGAAGGCCTCCTCTGTTTTAGCCAGTACATGAGCATCGGCCTCAAAACAAAAAAACAAAAAAACAAAAACAAAAACAAAAAACAAAACAAAACAAAAAAAAAAAAAAAAAAAAAAAAAAAAAAGGGGTGGTAAGATGGTTTGCTTGAGTTCCAGGTCCGGGATCCATTTCATGAAAGGAGAGAACCAACTCATGTTAGTCCTCTGACCTCCACAGAAGAGCTGTGGCATGCAGGCACCTACACACAAGCACACATAAATGTGATAAAACAAAAGCCAAAGGCTTTGGAGATCTGGAATAGTTTTACTACGGGTAATAGCTGGATGAGCGCACCAAAGTTGAAAGGGGTCAATCAGTCAGTATTGTGTTTCACCTAGTGGGAACCCGGACACTGCCGCTGCTTTGCAGTGGGCTCAGGACAGCCAGGGATCCCACACGTTGCGGAGAATCCCGAGGCGAGGTCTACAAGTTGAACGAAAGAAGCCTTGCTGGGAGGTTGTGGGTAAAGACTAACCCGAGAGTAACGGTATAGCCGGGGCTCTGCCCTGTAGAACCAGAGACGGTAGCGTTTAAGTAACCAGGACGAAGAGTGAGGGGTGGCGGGAAGAAGGAACTACAAGGAAAGGAGCGTCCTACCGGAAAGTCTGAACTAACGCAGGCGCACTTCGAAATGGGAGGGGCTTTACCTCACTGTTTCTCTGGGTTCCTAGAGCAAATAAATACTTGACATTCCAGGCTTATCGTCCGGGGCGGGGCTGGCTCCGGGTGGGCCGCTCTTGTAGGGATTGCGGTGTGAACCCACCAACCACCTCCCACTATATGTGGTCATTGTGTTCCTGCGCTACTGTTTGGGAAAACCCCGGAGGCGCACTATCCACTCTAGGTTCCCTGGCTCTGCACTCCTTCCTTGGTATGAGTTGGGGATGCGCCTGACTTCTGAGCTGCCTTTTATCAAAGACTCATGCGTAGCGCTCCGGTTTTCCAAACAGTCTTGGCTTTGGCATCCTGCATCTCTTAATTACCACGCCAGGCTGTCGCTCTTCCCTCCCACCAGATTACTGGTTACAGCAGAGTAGAAGGAAAACTACCCGGAGCGCACAGGACGGCCTGAAAACAGTAACAACAGAGTCTCACCGTGGAGTGAATGGGACTAATCTGAACTGGGGTGGGATGCAGACTTTGTAGCCTGCGTGCACGTACACAGCTCATCGCTATCCAGTACCTGCCAGAGTGCTTCAATCTCCAGCTCGCACGCCTATCATCCAAGAAAGACGGAAACAGGCAGGCACTCCCCAAGTGGGGTAGGTAGGCTGAATCTCCAGGTCCCGACAATTTATCTGGCTCAGCCTCACTTAGGATGCAGCACTCTAGGGTTTGAGGAGAGTTGCGCCTTCCCTAGCATCCAGGCCTGAGCTCTCGCGTCCACAGCGACTGCGCTTAGCACTGCCCGCACTTTGCCGACGCAGCCCAAGGCCGACTCTAACACCTGTATGGACACGTCCTTCCCTGTGATCTCTAGTGACCGCCCACAGCTCTAAGAACCCTTGATCTTTGCCGCCCTCCCTTTCCCTAACTCCTTTCCCACCAGCTTCCATGGATACGTGGTAGCGCTCACTGTCGGCTTTTGACCCTTTGCGACTTTTATCAACCCCCAAGCCGGACTTCATGACCCCCTATAGCCCCTAGATTGACGCCTGGTAGCTTCCACGGGTTCCGCGTGACCCTCGCGGAATGGAAAAGGCCTCCGGCCCTGCACATTCTTTTGCGAAAAACTCACTGCCTGCTGGAGAGGAAGCAGGAGAAAGAATGGGTTCGTCCCAGAAGTCCCGCAGGACCTCACCATGAGGTGGGACTTCAGCCGCTGAGCGCAAGCAGAGGCTAAAGTGAGCTCTCGCCTCCGGGGCAGGGTTCTGGCCCTCCCACGAGGTTCCCGGGGCCGCCCCGATCACGTGGCACTCGGGGCCGCAGGTAACTCGCCAGAGTAGGCTGGGACCAGCAGCCGCGCCGCCCAGCCCCAAAGGGCACCGCGGGCGGGTCTCTGCAGCTCCCACTGCAACAGCCCCGCCGCAGGTGCCGCCCCCAACACACCGGATCCCGCCCAAGCTCGTCTGTCTGCCGTCGGTCGGTGCGTGCGTGCGCCTCGTCCGTTCGCCTGTGTGTGGCCGAGCGCCCCCTTCCTCTGCGGCCATGACTCCACCACCGCCCCCACCCCCACCCCCGGGCCCAGATCCCGCAGTAGACTCTGCCACAGACCCCGGTCCAGGGCCCCAGTCGCTGGTTGTTTTGTTCGGAGCCACTGCTGGTGCTCTAGGGTCAGACCTAGGCTCGGACGAGACCGACTTAATCCTCCTAGTTTGGCAAGTGGTGGAGCCGCGCAGCCGACAGGTAGGGTGGAAAAAGGTGGCGGGGCCCCTCAGGGCGCTTCAAGGCCGGTGAGGCACAGCGGCTCATCGTGCTACTCCTGCTGCTCTTAGGTGGGGACGCTGCACAAGTCACTAGTTCGTGCTGAGGCGGCTGCACTGAGTCCACAGTGCCGCGAGGCGAGCGGCCTCAGCGCAGACAGCCTAGCGCGGGCGGAGTCCCTGGACAAGGTGCTGCAGCAGGTGAGCGTGGGGGCCCGCGTGGGTGGTGGAATATCGGGGTGATAGAGACGCTACCTCTCCCGGGGGGTCGGGGAGGCAGGAGGCATAGTCTGGAGAGCCATGACCCATTGACATGGACAGCAGGACAGGGTCTTGTGTGAAACTTCGAGCGACTACAGTGTGAGCGCGTGCTAGGCCATTCCCAGAGGCACCTTACTTTCCAACCTTTACGGGCACCCACTTCTGTTGAGGGGATGACAATAGCAGCTGAGGGGTCCACCCCCAAGCTCCCTTCGTCAGCCCCCTCCCATGCTAGCGGAGGAGCGAGGTCCAGACGACTCAGAAATGGGGTCAAGAGGCTCAAGTTTGGCCCTGGATCACTGGTCCCTACTGCCAGCACTTTTGGGAGCGGCTGGAGCGGGGGCGTCGGGCGGTGTCTGCCTCAGGGGCAGACGCCGCTAGGTGAGGGCTGCTGGTTTAGGCCTGTCCCTGCCGACTGGCCAGGCGTGGGTGCTGTCCATACTCCATGGGGGCTACCTGCCTGCTGAGCGCAAAGGCCTAGGGGCATACCCCCATCCAGGTCAGGTGGGGGGGGTCAGTCTCACTGCTGTTTTCCCTGTCTGCTCTGCGGCACTCACCCTATGGTGGAGTTGTAATGAGTGTAAGTCCTTTAGAAGATAGATTCTTTCCTCTTCCAACTCTGTGGTTCTTAATGAGAAACAAAGATACTGAATCGTGCTGTAGAAAATGTGGGTACCTTGCTCTGTCCAGCCTTAGGCTGAGAAGTGACAAAGACTTGGCAGGGGGAATGCAGGAGCGTGTTGGGCAGCCTTCAGAGTGCCACCCCCTCTGTGAGCAAACAGTTCAGTGCCAGTTGGTCGATAGGGTGTGGGTCAAAGCTCAGGCTTCCGCTAGTGTCCAAGTATGAAGCTCTGTCCTTGGTGTTTCTCCGTTCCCGGGTTGGTCAGATCAAGGGGCGGGGCCGCCATTGACCATGAGCCTTTTGGCCCTCAGGCAGGTGTGAGCCTCTCCCCCCCCCCACCTGTCTGCTGAGGGTGGTGCCTGGTCCAGGACAGGTTTAACCTGCTTTGCCCCTCCCCTCTCCACCTGCTTGCTTCACTCCACCAGGTGTTTGCTCTGGCCCTACTCCAGACGCCTGGAGTATGTTTGATGGGGGCTTGGGTTATGTGTGACTGTTCTCATTTGGCCTAGAGGAGGTGACAGTGGACTAGGGCAGGGGTGGGGATTAGAAGCCTGGGATATAGAGCCAGGCCTTCTACTTCCCAGACAGGGTAGGGCTGAACATCCTGCTGAACCAGCTTTGCAGCTTGAGTCCCTCCCTCCCTACCCCCAGTTTCAGCCTGCCTAGCTGTGAATCTATGTCTGAGTCTCCACTCCCTGTCCCCAGTTCTCACAGCTGGTGAGCAGGGATGTGGCTCTGCTGGGCGGGGGCCCTTATGTGCTCTGCACTGATGGACAGCAGCTGCTGCGACAGGTTCTGCACCCTGAGGCCTCCAGGAAGGTATGACACTGAGGGCACATGGGTGGTTGGGTTTGCAAGATCCTTGTTATTGTGGGGATGAACAGGACACTTTAGTTCACCTCCTCATCCTACTCCCATGCGCTTCCAGAACCTGGTGCTCCCAGACACCTTCTTCTCCTTCTACGACCTCCGCAGAGTGTTTCATATGGAGCACCCGAGCGCCTGCCCTGCCAGGGATCTCACAGTGGGCACCATGGCACAGGGTACCTGTGACCCAGCAGAATTAAGGTGGAGGGGTGGCTAATCTCCCCAAGCATGTGCACGCTACTGTATGTGTTATAGTAATGTAGGCAAGTCTGTGTTTTTGGCCTTGTCCTTTAGGGTACCCATGTCTGCATCTTTGCTGGGATACATTTGAATGTGGGCATGTCTGTGTTTGGTCTGAGGACCTGTAGGTGCATGTATGTACTGGGCCATAACTAGTGTTTGTTAGGATTCTGTGGATGTTTGGGGGTGATGTGTGATATATGGACCTGGATCCTAGTTGTCATTTCTCTGCCTGTAGACTTGGGACTAGAAACAGATGCAACAGAAGATGACTTTGGGGTCTGGGAAGTAAAGACTATGGTAGCTGTTATTCTCCACCTACTCGAAGGGCCCAATGGTAAGATTTTTGCACAGCTTGTCACCTACTGTCAGGGTTGGGTGAATGCCTATTCCTCAGTCCTTCTGCAGACTTGTGACTTTCTCTCAGAGAACACAAGGTGGAAACCCCTCTATCACCTCCTCAATTCCCTCACCTGTCCTATTTTTGCAGAGCTTGGTGGGGAGACTTCCTCCACCAGACCCTGCTGACCCCATGCCATCTCCTCTCAGGTCAGTTGTTTTCGAAGCCAGAGATGGTAAAGCAGAAATATGAAACGGGGCCTTGGTGAGTGTGGGAGCAGGGGTGGGGGAGACAACATCTGGACAGCACTGATCCTGTGCCCTGCCCCCACAGCAGCAAGGCTGATGTGGTGGACAATGAGACTGTAGTACGGGCCCGTGGGTTGCCCTGGCAGTCATCAGACCAGGATGTGGCTCGATTCTTCAAAGGGCTCAACATTGCCAGGTGGGTGTGGCAGGCAGGATGGGAGGGGTAAGAGGACAAGTCTATCCAGGAGGCACTAACAACATTGGCTCCACAGGGGTGGTGTAGCACTCTGTCTCAACGCCCAGGGCCGCAGAAATGGCGAAGCCCTCATCCGATTTGAGGACAGCGAGCAGCGGGACCTAGCGCTGCAGAGACACAAGCACCACATGGGTGTCCGCTATATTGAGGTGGGCTTTGGGCTAGAAGTGGAACAGGGCAAATCTGAGTAAGGACTGAGACTTATGGGCTGCTTTCTATTCACACAGGTATATAAAGCCACAGGGGAAGAATTTGTAAAGATCGCAGGGGGTGAGTGTGCCCATAGAAGGCTCTAGTTCTATTGTGTCTTGATCAATATCCCATTTCCCACCACTCTTTGCTTCTTGGGTCCCATTGTGAGTGCATGTTACAAGGACTAAATCAGCAAGCAACTCCTGTTATTCCAACCTAGGTACATCACTAGAGGTGGCTCGTTTCCTGTCACGGGAAGATCAAGTGATCCTGAGGCTGCGGGGACTCCCTTTTTCAGCTGGGCCAACAGATGTTCTAGGCTTCCTGGGGCCAGAATGTCCAGTGACTGGGGGTGCTGACGGACTGCTCTTTGTACGCCACCCTGATGGCAGGCCAACTGGAGATGCCTTTGCTCTCTTTGCCTGTGAGGAACAGGCACAGGCTGCTCTGCGCAGGCACAAAGGCATGCTGGGTAAGCGATACATCGAACTCTTCAGGAGCACTGCAGCTGAGGTGCAGCAGGTGAGACTCAAGGCTTCCCGTGTCCTGCTGCTTCAGAGTGTGCCTTGGGTCCCTGCATAGTGTGATCAACCTGATGCCTTTCTTACTAGGTCCTAAACCGCTACGCAACTAGTCCACTCCTTCCCACACTGACTGCTCCGTTGCTGCCCATTCCCTTTCCACTGGCAGGAGGGACTGGGAGGGACTGCGTACGCCTTCGAGGCTTGCCTTACACAGCCACCATTGAAGACATTCTGAGTTTTCTAGGAGAAGCAGCAGCTGACATTCGACCTCATGGTGTGCATATGGTGCTCAACCAGCAGGTAAGACTACTGCTAGGAAGGGCACCTACACAGGGTAAGAAAGGGTGTGTTAGGAGTAAGCCATTTTTGTGTGGCAAACTGCTTACAAGGTGGTATGCACAGGGCCGGCCATCTGGTGATGCCTTCATCCAGATGATGTCATCAGAGCGTGCTCTGGCTGCGGCCCAGCGTTGCCACAAGAAGGTGATGAAAGACCGCTATGTGGAAGTAGTCCCTTGCTCCACAGAGGAGATGAGCCGTGTGCTGATGGGGGGTTCCTTGAGCCGCAGTGGCATGTCCCCTCCACCCTGCAAACTGCCCTGTGAGTGCTTTCTGGGCTAGAGGAGGAGGCATGTGGGAGCCAAGGTGTTGCAAGCCACCACTTTCCATTCTAGTTATACTACCCAGGGAAATTGTGGGCTCTCTATAAATGTGTTCACTTGTCTCCAGGCCTCTCACCACCTACCTATGCCACCTTCCAAGCCACCCCAGCCCTCATTCCCACAGAGACGACAGCACTGTACCCTTCATCTGCACTGCTTCCAACTGCCAGGGTACCTGCTGCCCCTGCTCCTCTTGCCTACTACCCAGGGCCAGCCACTCAACTGTACATGAACTACACAGCCTACTACCCCAGGTACTTGCTACTAGGACTGCTTCACAGACCTGCTGCCACCATTGGGAAGGGTCCTGATACATTTCTGGCTCAGATAACCCAAGATAGTTAGAAATCAGGACTTCATTTTGAGATGGCAAGGGAATTACAGGTATGGGCTGACAGACTGAAGATACCACTGTAGAGGCAAAGGAGAGGGCGGTCTTGGTCTAGGCTACAGGTGGGACATATGACTAAATTACTGTCTCTCCCACCCTAGCCCCCCAGTCTCTCCCACTACTGTGGGCTACCTCACCACACCTCCTACTGCCTTGGCCTCTACTCCCACCTCAATGCTGTCACAGACAGGAGCCCTGGTCCGAATGCAGGGGGTCCCATATACAGCTGGTATGAAGGATCTCCTCAGTGTCTTCCAAGCTTACCAGGTGAGACTGTGTGGTTGGGAGGGCCTGAGGGCCTAGTTGAGCCTGGAGCTCCACTCCTAAATCTATGTCACTTCTGCAGCTGGCCCCTGATGACTACACTACTCTGATGCCTGTTGGTGACCCACCTCGCACTGTGTTACAAGCCCCCAAGGAGTGGGTGTGTTTGTAGAAGAGGAAACCAGGAAGCAGACTGAGCTGATGTCCTCAGCTAACATGCCTTTCCTGAGGCCAGAGAACCCTCAATTCAGTGGCTTCTTTCTGGATTGTCAAAGTTCTCAAAGGCACCTGGAAAAGATCAAGCTCAGCACCACTCTCCTGCCTCCCATGTACCCTGTTTCTCTGCCTGATCACCCTAAAGATGATAGCTATCTTACAGGCAGGACTGGGGTTGTGATGAGGCTGCTCTATTCCTGATGATTTGACACCAGGAAGCCTTTGATCTGTCCTTAGCCCTCAAATACTGGGGTTGAAGGGTGCACAGCAGGCCTGCATTGATCTTTATGACTCTTGGGAGAATTAAGAGTCTACCTGAAATTGAGACCCCCAACTCTCTACTTTCTCTATCCTGGGAGGAAGGAAGGCAGGGAGTCAGCACCCATCATCAGATACCTGGACCTCAGAAACAAAGTGCCAGGAGTGGTCACAAATAAGTCCCCTCCAGCCAGACCCAAGGAGCTTCGGATGGCAAAACCAGCTGGATGTGATAGTTCATGCCTATCACTATCAGACTCAGGAGGCAGAGGGAGGAGGACTCCCTGAAGTTCAAATCTAGTCTGGTCTACATAGTCAATTTTTGTTCAGCCAAGGCTGTATAGCCCCCTACCACAAACTACAAAAAAACTACAAAAAACCAAACTATTCTAGATTGTGCTGCTGCAATATCCCCAGAGAACACCAGAGGGCAGGTAGCACTTGCCAACTCAGGCTGAACTTAAAGGGGTCTTTGTCATTGTTTTCTTGCAACACCCTGCAAGATCAGTTGTCCAGAACCCAGCAAACACTGTGGCATGTCCTTTGTACCCATTAAGGGATGCAGAACTGGTCCCAGAAGGAATTTTGAACTCTATCTTCTCTGTAAGTTCCTGATCATTTGGACTTTTAAGAAGCCACAGAGCTCTTAGCTCTGGCCCAAAGGGTTCCACACCAGCCCCAGATGGAGAAAAACTCAGATTTCAAGGATACTGTTAATCTGTCACTGTTTATTATTTCAGCACTGTAACTGAGGAGGAGCCTGAACTGCTGGCTCATCTTCCCTTTGTATTTGTCGTAAGGAGCACTGCACTCCTATAAAAGATTTTAAAATATAAAATGTACAAGAAAACACAATTCCAAGTGCTGTAAACATAGCTGAGAACCAATTTCTTCACCTAGACATCCATTCTATAAAACACATGGTTTCGACTTGGGCCCATCTGAGCCTTGAATATGTGTTGTACATATTAAAAACTGGGCCTCTCAGTTCAGCCAGCAGAGGTCTGGTGATACTGGCTGGTCCTGGGTGGTGATGGGTTGTAGCCAGGGCAGCAGCACCACATGTGAACCCAAACATCCCGTTTTAATGTTTTCAGCCATGTTTCTCTTGTCTCTAGTAAACAGAAGGCCGCTCCTTCATTCCTCAACCCAAGGTCTAGTACAGGTGTGAGAAAAGGGTATGTGCTAGTAAATGCCCAGTTGCTCAGTGCTGCTACTAGAAATCAATTTGCATAGTCCAATGGATGTGTGCTTTACCATTACTATTTTGCACAAAAATTTAAATCTTTATCTACAAAGCCAAAAAATATGACTCTTACATGAAAGCTTATACAAAGCTAATACAAAACTGTTACATAGAATACAAAGCTCTATTTTAAAATCTAAAATGTTTTAAATAGGAAAGCATTTCTAATGCTACAGGCATCAAGGTATTCAAAAAGGCATCAAATTTTGGTGCATAGCAACTCTGGATCATAGAGGCTTTTATTCTTGAAGGCAGCAAAGCAGCACCCCCAAGGGGTCTTGCAATGACCCCACATGAGGCAGCTGCCCTAGGGGAAAGAGGGTAGAAGCAAATGTGGCCAAGTCTCTACAAGTTCACCTGAAAGGCCAATGCCCTGTAGATGAAGCTGTGGGCTACCAACCATGGGCCCTAAAGCAAATCTCAATATCCACACTCATTGATACAAAACCCACTTTCAGAGAAATTTGGAAAATATCCAGCTCCAAGACTGGCCAGAGCAATTTGCTGATAGACTGTTTCCTAACTAGTTTGAGGGGAGAAATTTAAAAGGTCATGTTAAAAACAAACATATTTCTCTTATCCTGAATCAGTACCTCTTACCCTGCTCACTAGAATTGGTAGGCAATATACCAGACCCTACCATTAAATGTCACAATCCTCTAGACAGCCCATGTTTTAAGCCAGTACAGCAGTGTCTCACTTGTAGGCACTCAACTTGCTTCCTGAGTAAGTGAAAGTATATTATGTCATTTGAAAACATACTGTAAAATTCAGGGACTGTAAAAGGGAAGGGTAAAGGCAGGGTTTGGGAATAGTACCCAACTAGGGCACCTCCTTTGGTAGGCAGCAGGCTGGAGTTTCTGCTGACCCCTGCCTTGGACATAAGCCTCACCAGCAGCAGCACCAGGGTGTCTTTGGTGTGGAAGGACAGTCTATGACACCACCTCATTTTTGGATGTGCCTCAAAGCCTTTTGGAGAAAAGGCCAGTTTTTAGGTCATATAGTCAAGACACTATGGGACAGAATCATTGCAACTGTAAACAGGAGATAAGCCTTCCATGCCATTGTGAACCTAAAGTCTTCTCATCTTGAGTCCTGTATTTTCTCTGGCCCTCCTAGTACACACCTCATACTCTCCAGACACTGCTGGCCTGACTCCAGGAGTTAAAACTGCAAAGGCTAAACTATCAGGAGACTGGCTTCAAAGACAAGACTTGAGGCAGATGCTCCCATTTGAGAAAACAACTACCCAAGCTAAAACCCTACTTTTGAAATTCATCTTACAAATGACCATTTTATTTTACCCTTTACCTGAAGGAAGAAAACAGCTTGAACATGGAGCTAGTGGAGAGACTGCTTGATGACTAAAGTTACAAAAAAGACTATGCTTTGGAATGTATTCATATTCCAACACTTCAATGATGGAATGGTCTCTTCTTGATTTATCTAACATTGTACTTTTTATAAAGAGTATGAGCTACATTTGGCTTTATTTCCTATGAATCTATGAAAGGCTTCAGGATGCATGCTATGTTTCTGAGGTCTAAGTGTAGGCTTAGGATAATTTTTTTGTCTACCTCTGGAAGGCTTTATCAAAATTGTATCTTAAAAATATCAAGACTAAAGGGCTCTTCAAATGACCAGAAAGCAGTACAAATTACTAATCCTAGCTATATGCAACCAGGTCACCTGCAAGAGCAGCACCTCTGAAATAGAGAGCCTGCTGCATTCACACTCAAAGCACCCATCATATAAAAGTATCATATATATGTAAAAAGCAATGCTCATTTCCCAACAGCTTAAACAACCTATGCCGTTCCTGTTCTTTCATAAAAATCTGCCCAAGGCTTGAGGTGGAGGAATGCTGCTTTTCCCACAGTGAGTCCAACTCTTGGAACAGGTTCTGAAGTGGCTGGAAACCCAAGATCCAAGAGAAGCAAGTAGTGAGCACTGTTAGAGCCCATCAGAGTTGGGATGGAGAGGAGCCTCTCTGCTCACCTCTGGGCCTTGGGAAACAGAAATTTGGGACATGTCTCTCCCAATTATCTCGTTCACTGAAAAAGAAAGAGAAGAGTGGTTAGTAACCTCAAAGGAATATGAGGTTTTCCTCTTAGACATTTCCTTTCCAATGGCTTCGAGTAAAGGTAAAGGCTTCACTTGAAGCTTACTCCAGAGCTGAATGACATAAAGATAAAAGCATCATTCCTTAAGTGCTGCAGACCTCCCTTTTCCCCTCTGAATTCTGTTTGGATTTTTAAAGGGATGGCTGAGAACAGGAAACATTTTGTTAAATTTTTATTTTATGAATGTTTTGCCTGCACGAATGTCTGTGCACCATGCACTTTCACTCTTGGTGCCTTGGAGGCCAAAAGAGTACAGCATCCTCTCAAACTGAGGTTATATAGGTGGCTATGAGCCACCATGTGAGTGCTAGGAATCAAACTCAGATCTTCAGTAAGAGCAGCAAGTACTTTGTTTTTGTTTTTTGAGACAGAGTTCAGGGTTTCTCTGCATAGGTCTGGTGGTTCTGGAACACTGTAGACCAGGCTGGCCTTGAACTCAGAGAAAAGTGCCACCACCTCAGGCTTTTCAGCAAGTGCTTTTAACTGCTGAGTCATCTCTCCAACCCCAACAATAAACATTCTCATCCCCATTCCAAAGATTCATGCTCCAAGTAGACCTGAAATGTACTTTAATGCAAAGAAGGCAGAGCCTACAGGAAACGAGGAGGAAGAAGACAGGGCTTTTTTCAAGGAATTCTGGGAACAGAAGCTCCTTCTCATTCAGAGGGATGACCCTTCACTGGCCACATATTACCAGTCTGTGTTGAGACTCTCAGATCTGAATAGGATCTGCCTTCAAGGGTTGTACAACAGAAAAGATGTGAACGTCTAGCCGTGCATCAATGGGAAGAAGGTTTTACTTAAATAAGGATGGCAAAGTATACTTCCTTCAGCTGAGAAAAGATTTTGATCAGGAAAGAGGGCAAAAATTCAGTTCACCAACCACAAAGATTTAAGGATGAACTCTGGAAGAGCCAGGAAAAGTTGGAATGTTACTTTAAGCTCAAATGTATACATGACTCCAGCAGGATCTCAGGGCCTCCCTCCCCATGATGATGATGTTGAGGTTTTTATCCTGCAGCTGGAGGGAGAGAAACACTGGTACCTCTACTCCCCAATTGTGTCCTTGGCCATGAGTACAGTGTAGAGCCTGAGGCCTGGATTGGTACACCAACACATGACTTCATACTGAAGCCTGGTGATGTGTTGTACTTCCCCAGAGGGACCACTCATCAGGCAGAATCTCCTTCAGGCCTGGCTCACTCTACTCATGTGACCATTAGCACCTACCAGAACTAATGGGGGAGATTGCCTTTTGAATTCCCTTTCTGGGCTTGTATTTGACATTGCAAAGGCTTTGAGGACTGGAATATCCCAGCAGATGCTCATGCAGGTGGAAACCCCAACTGCTGCACTAAGAAAATTGAGTGGTTTTCTAAAGATCCTCGCAGACTAGCTAGAGGACAGAAAAAAAAATCTCTTGTCATCAGACATGAAGAAGGATTTTGTCATGCATAGACTCCCCCCTTACTACATGTAAAGTGGAATAGACATGTTGGTACCAGGTATAAAGTTCCCAACGTTGGACAGCACAGTAAGACTGTAGTTTAAAGACCACACTGTCCTCACAGTAGGGACAGATGAGAATCAGTCTGATGAAGCTCTACAAGGTGATTTACATCTATCATTTGCTAAAGAATCTGAGACAGACATGCATGATGGGAAAAGATGAGGAAACACAGATTCATGAACTTTGCTTCTCTTTATCACATCTGGATGCTCTGAAGCAAATCTGGAGTGGTTCTGCAGTGTTTGTCAAGGACTTGAAACTTGCCACAGATGAAGAAAAGAGGAACCTGGTACTGTCTCTCTGGACAGTGTTTGATCTAAATACTCCAGTGCCTGCATACAGAGAACTGTAATTTTCTATGCACATATTTTCATTAAAGGGAAAATTTAATTGGAAAAAAAAAAAAAAGTAAACGTTCAAGGGTAACTTCAGTTCTAGGTGATTCAATGCCTTGACCTCTTCTGACCTCTCAGGGCACTAAGCATGCAGCGGGTACACAGGCATACAAGCAGGCAAAACCCATACACATAAAAATTTTCAAAACATCTTTAAAAAGTACACTTTATTCTAATTTTTCCCTATTTTGAATTCCTCTGGGAAAACTTTCCCTTTTGGTTTCCCACAGTGCCATCTAAGAATATAAAGTAAAAGAAAATGTTTTAGCCAGTGTAAACCACTAAGCTTTAGGAGTTACTTTGTTGTCTTGTCCTAATACATGTATCCTTTATTATGTGTGGTCACTTATATATGTGTGGCCCTTTCTAATTGTAGGCTCTTGCTTTTTCTAATGTACCTAATAGAAAATTACGTCTTAAAAAAAAAAAAAAAAAAAAAAAAAAAAAAAAAGGCTGGGTTTGGGCATTTAGGAACCCAACCTTGGCTACATACATGCAAACATACATACATATGTACGTACGTACATACATACATAGTGAGCTCAGGACCAGGCTGGGTTACAGAGTGATAAGAGTGTCCTTCCCTGGAAACAAATAGAGGAACCAACAAGAAAAAAGAAACTGGAATTATAGGCATCTACTGCCAAACCTAGTCTTTCGTTATTTTCAAATACAGTTAAGAGCATTTGCTGCTCTAACAGAGGACCCAAGTTTGGTTTCCAGCACTCACATGACAGTTCACAATTGTCTGTAATTCCAGATCCAGGGGATCCAATGCCTTTTTTCTGGCTTCCTTAGGCATGCACACTAAGTACATACATAGATGCAGGCAAAAACACTCAAGCACATAAAAGCCTTTAATCCCAGTACTAGGGAGGCAGAGGCAGAAGGATCTCTGTGAGTTTGAGACCAGCCTGGTCTACTGATTGAGTTCCAAGACAGTCTCCAAAGCTACACAGAGAAACCCTGCCTCAAAAAAACGAAAAATAAAAAACCAAACAACAAAAAAACCCTAAAACCCAACAAAACAAAAACCCAAAACAACACCCCCCCAAAAAAAAACCCAGTTCTACATAATTTTCCTTTTAATGATAACGCTTTCAGCCAGGCAGTGGTGGAGAAACTCTGTGAGTTCAAGGTCAGCCTGGTCTACAGAATGAGTTTCAGGGCAGTCAAGGTTACACAGAGAAACCCTGTCTTGACACCCCCCCCCCAAAAAAAAAGTCATAGGGTGATCACTTGCCTATCCAAAGCTCTGTCTCAAAATAATAAGGTGGAGAGTGATAGAGCAAAATACCTGATCTACTCTGGTTTCTACACATATACCTGCCCACACATATATTCATTTAACACACACATACTTATTTACACATAAAAAAATAGCTCACTAATACTTGTAATATTTTTCTTCCTTTTAGAGATGAGAAGTTCTTGCAACATAGACTTGAATAGGCAGATATTTGTTATGTAGGCCAAGCTAGCCTGCAGTCCCACCTCCTGACAGTTGGGATTTACGGGGATGACTACCACCATACCCAGATGCAACTTCAATTTTCACTTCACTTTGAATGCATGTATTTAACACTTATTTTATATCATAGTTCATAAAGTATGAGATGTTTTATATGTTTCTGCCAATTTCAGAGAAAGAGATGTTATATCCCTAATGAACCATTTTCTTTTTGGGGGGAGGATGGGGTTAAAACAGGGTTGCAGCCTTAGCTATGTAGCCTTGGCAGTCCTGGAACTTTAATCCCAGCACTTGGGAAGCAGAGGTAGGTGGATCTTTGTGAGTTTGAGGCCAACCTGGTCTACAAAGGAGTTTCATGACAGCCACGGCTGTTACACAGAGAAACCCTGTATCCAAAACAAACAAACAGTAAACTAAAAGCCCCAAAATAGTCTACAATCCTCAATACTATTACCAATAGATTATGGCCCACTTTTAGCAGCCACAATCCATAACTTCCAACTGCCAGCACAACAGAAAAACCAACAAAACAAACCAGTAATGACAACAAATGTTTCTTAAGAAAATGTTCAAATTAGCCATGCACTGAAATATCCTACACAGCAGAATAAGCTATTATGTAGCAACAGGCCTCTCCTTTAGAGCTATTTCTCATGCACAAAGATTCAAAGTTGCATTTCACAAGCATTGGTATGGCAAAAAAAAAACAAAAAAAAAACAAAAAAACACTCAAAATCAGAAGAAGAGGAACAAGGAGACCAGGGCACATTTTTTGTATACTGGTAAGTGTACAAAAACTTAGGAGGCCTTCAGTTTGTTTTGTTTTGTTTTGAGATGAGGTCTCTCAATGTAGTCCTGGTTGTCCTAGAGCTAGCTATATAGGCCAGGATTCTCCTGCCTCTACCTCCTTTGAGGAGACTGCCCCGCCCCTGCCATTTCAAGCCAGGATGGGGTTAAGGATTGACTCAAGGGGCCTTTCATCTTAGTAATGAATTTTGAGTCTTTTTAAAAAAAAGATGTTCATTTATTATGCATACAACATTATGCCTCCATGTATACCTACACACCGGGACACCAGATGTCATTATAGATGGTCATGAGATGGTGTGGGTGCTGGGAATTGAACTCAGGACCCCTGGAAGAGCAGCCAGTGATCGTAACCTATGAGCCATCTCTCCAGTCTGAACTTTTGAGTCTTATTAAGACTTTATTTAGAAGGCTGAGCGTGGTAGTACACTACTTTAATGCCAGCAGAGGCAGAAACATGTGGATCTTTGTGAACTCTAGGTTAGCCTGGTCTACATAGTGTGTTTTAGTATGAGCAGAGCTACATATTAGAGACATCTGTATCAAAGGAAGAAAAAAAAGGGGGGGAAGGGGTAGAACCTCTAGGCTAATAGTACATATATTTAATCCCAGAATGGCAAGAGGATCTCTATGAGGCCAACCTAGTATACAGGTGAGTTCTTGGATAGCCAGGGCTACACATAAAGACCCTATCTCAAACAAAACAAAACAAACAAAACAAAAAGAACAGAACAAAACCCATCCTCTACTTGTATGTACTTCTTGAAGCTGCAATGAAGAGTCACCAGAGCTCAGAATTTCTTTTCCCTAAACTCCACAATTAAAGGCATAATTACATCTTGTTTGGGCAACAAACTATGAAGATTTTTTTTTCATAAGATGGGGGCTACATACAAGGGTCAATTTCTCATTTTTACTTGAAGAAATTCAGAAATAAAGGAGTGGTATATAAATGATTTTAAATGGATAAATCTAGTTAGTATTGCTTTATAATAAGGAACTCGTTATTTTATAAATAATCACTATTCAATAGTAGTTTTACTAAGATTGATTTTTAGATTATCTGATAAATTATAAGAATACCATCTAAACTAAATGCATGGAATACTGAATTAATAGTAAGAGTATCTGCTAGTACTTGGGAGATAGAAGTGGGAAGATTGAAGTTCAAGGACAGCTCAGGCTACCATAAGAGACCCTGCCTCAAAAAATTTTTGTTAACTTACTAAAATCTCATCAATGTGCCCTCTGAAACTAAAGACAGAAATAAGTTCTGAAATATTCAGCAGGTATCTGGATTTTTCTGTTGTCTCTATACTTTTTTGTTTGTTTGAGAGAGGGTCTCATTGTGTAGCCCTAGTTGTCCTGAAACTCAATATATGGACCAGACTGGCCCCCAATTTACAGAGATCTTTGTGCCTCTGCTTCCCAAATACTGGGATTAAAGGTGTGAACCACCATACCCACAGCACAATCCGTTCACTAGTAACTGAAGTTTATTTAGATAGTTTCAAACTGCATCTCTTAGCTTTCCCTTTTTAACTAGCAAAATTTCTCCAATGTAATGTGAGCCAAAGGGTAGAGTATTGTCTTCCACATCACCTGCTTGGCTTCCCTTTTTCTCCCTTTCCTCCACTCCTTGCAGAGGATCAAGTTTTAGCCATCAAAGTGGTGACTGCTTTGATAAAGTTTGGGAGAAAAAGAAACAACAAATCAAAAGGAATCTTAAATCCCTAACTTCCAGGAGATCTGAGGGAAACTTCTATTGTAATAAATCCATTATATTCCAGGCTCTGAATTATGCTAGCTTAGCAAATATGAACAAAAACAAAGGCCAAATGTTAGGGCCCAAGCCTTTAATCCTGATATTCAGAAGTAAAGGCAGGTAGACTTCTAAATTCAAGGCCAGCCTGATCTACATTTGACTTCTAGATGAGGCAGAGTTACACAGTGAGAATATGTCTCAAAACAGACACTAAGATTTTGTTTTGGGGAAAAAAAATGTCTATTTAGCCCTGGATGTTCTAGAACTTGCTATGTAGACCAGGCTGACCTTGAATTCAGTGATCACCTGCCTCCAGAGTGCTAGAATTAAAGTTGTATACCATGTTTTTACTTTTTGTTGTTTGAGACAGGGTCTCCTACAGCCCTATGCAGCCTCGACCTTGCTATGCTACTGATCCTTCTGACTCTAACTTTCAAGTTTGTTTGTTTGTTTTTGAGACATGATTTTTCCCTGTTGCCAATTCCTAAGCTCAGATTGTCTTTCTGTCTCATTCCCCCACAAGTGTAGGCCTATCCCCAGACCCAGGGTTGGTCAGTTCCCACAGTGAACTCACAGTAAAGATCTCTTCCTACTATTAGACACTCAAGTTCATGTTTATACTTGAGCCACATCCCCAGTCCTAATAGAACTTTTTAAAAGATTTACTTACTTACTATATATATACAGTGTTCTGCCTGCATTCCAGAAGAGGGCATCAGATCTCATTATAGATGGTTGTGAGCCACCATGTGGTTGCTGGGAATTGAACTCAGGACCTCTGGAAGAGCAGCCAGTGCTCTTAACCATCTGAGCCATCTCTCAAGCACCAAATACAATTTTTTAAACTTTCTTTTTATTTATTGTGTCTTTCACATCACGCATCTCCATCCCATTCATTTCCCATTCCTTTATATCTGCCCTCTGCATCTTTACTTCCAAGTGTTCATTGTAGAGAGTCACTAATCTGTTTCAAGGCCTCTGGTTTCTGCCACACTGATGCTGGGCCCTCACTGGAACTCCTCTTGGTTACCCTGCTGCACTATGTTGTGGAAATCTTGTAGTTTTGGTTCTGCAGGACTGGTCCCTTCATGTGCTCCAGCAGAGCACAGAAGGGGTAAATGTTGGGGGTGAGTCCACACAGAACCCTGGTTCTGGGCCCAATAGTTGCAGGGTTGGTCAGCCCGCCAGCTCTCCCTTGTCCTCACTATCAGGGTGAGCTCTCCTGCATTGACCTGGATATTTATACCTTGCCAGAAGAGTCAGGGCCAGTTCTCCTGCTTTCATGTCCTCAGGGTAGGTTCTCCCACACCTATACCTCAAGGCCAGCTCTACCATGGTGTTGCCTGGGGTGTCAGAGGTGTAGGGGCCACTATCACAAGTGCTGCAGTTGATGAGGGCCAGGGACAGCTATCCTGCTCTTATAGTCTCAGGGCCAGCTCTCCCACCTACCTCAGACACTGATGGATGTTGGGGGGGGCATCTCTCCCCTGCTTATGCTACCACATGACAGTAAAATGGATATTTCTCCCATGCTCACAAGTTTGGGGCTGGCTCACCCACACCTCTGCCAACACGAATGACTCCCTGTTGCCCAAGCACAGTACAGGGCCTGCTCTTCCAAGTATTGCAGCTGGTGGGGGGACAGAGGGTCCTAATAAAACTTAAAATTTACTCTGAACTCTATAAAGCTTAAAGTCATAGAATATACTGAAAATATGCATAATGATCAGAAGATAATCTTCACTTTTTACATAAGAGAGTCTAACACTAGGTAAAAGAAAATTACTACTTTACATAACCAATTAAGGGAGATATAATATTAATGGTTAAGACTTCACATTGAAGCTGGGCATTGGTGGCTCACGACTTTAGTCCCAGCACTCAGGAGGCAGAGGCGGGAGGATCTCTGTGAGTTCGAGACCAGCCTGGTCTACAGAGCTAGTTCCAGGACAGGCTCCAGAGCAATACAGAGAAACCCTGTCTCAAAAAGCCAAAAAAGATTTCATTTTGAGCCAGGTCGTGGTGGCACAGGCCTTTAATCTCAGAACTCAGGAGGCAGAGGCAGGTGGAACTCTATGAGTTCAAGGCCAGCCTTGTATACAGAGCTAGTCAGGACAGCAAACCTGCAGAGAAACCCTGTTTTGAAAAACAAAACAAAAGACCAAACAAACAAACAAACAAAACCTCTTTGTACAATGTTAAACAGGTCTTCTAAAAAAATTCTGTTTAAATCTGAAGCTGAGACAACATTTCATAGGTATTTGAAAGAACATTCAAATATTGGCCTGTACCATTTCCTATCAGCAAAAACTGAAATTTGAAAAAATAACTTCCTTTCAATTTGGGTTAAGGTATGAGACTGAGAAGTTTCCCCAAACCCCTGCTATGGATCATACTCAGAGCTCCTGCATGCTAGGTAAACATTTTATAACTGAGCCACATTCCTGGTCCCATAGAAGAATCAATTTATCGTTTACTAATCTAGTCTACTGATGGCCCAATAATATGAGCTAAACTTGAGTTCTAAAGTCATAAATCATTATTATTCATCCTGATACATGTACTTTTAATCCTTTGCAAGACCTCACTCTATCAATGTTCTTTATTACTTTCCATTAATCATTATCATCTGCCTTCCTGGATCCTTCTTTGTACTTAATCTGGGTAGGTCAGCATCTCAAAAAAAAAAAAAAAGCAAGCAAACAAAACATTAGATTGAATTCAGGGCTTCTAGAAGAGCAACAAGTACTCTTTTTCTTTTTTCTTTTTTGGTTTTTCCAGACATGGTTTCTCTGTGGAGCCTATCTTGAAACTAGCTCTTGGTCTCGAACTCACAGATATCCACCTGCCTCTGTCTCCCGAGTGCTGCCCAGCTACAACGGAAAAGAGTTTTGTCTCTGCTTTGTTTTACCTTCTACTAACTATACACACATACTTTTTTTTTTTTTTTTTTTAAAGCAACATTCTAGTGATGACTATCACTATTGACAAACTGCTGCTCTACATATAGGAAGAACATTGGGTTAAACACTAGAACTGGAACTCCCTATGTAGACCAAGCTAACCTTGAACTCTCAGAGATTTACCATCTACCGCTGCTTCCAAGACAGAGTTTTAAGGCTGGTGTTTAAAGACACAGGACCACTCCCAAAACAAAATTATTTTAAGTCCTCTGGCTGTAATTCTCTAGAGTTTTCCATACTGAGCTAGCTAGCTAATTTTATGTCAACTTGACACAAACTAGAGTCTGCAGGCAAACCTGTTGGGCATTTTAATAAGTTGTAAATGATGTGGAAGGGCCAAGTTCATTATGGGTGGTGCCACCCCTAGGCTGATGGTCCGGGTTCCATAAGAAAGCAGGCTGATAAAGCCCCAGCGAACAAACCAGCAAGCAGCACCCCTCCCTGGCCTCTGCATCAGCTCCTGCCTCCAGCCAGGTTCCTGCCCTTTTTAAGTTCCTGAGTGCTCTCACTGCTTTTGATGGCAACTGTTATATGGAGCTGTGAGTGAAATAAAACCTTTCTTTCCCAAGCTGCTTTTGGTCATGGTGTTCATCACAGCAATAACAATCTTAACTAAGCACACAACTCTCCTCCGGTAAACACTATTCCTATCATAGTCAGACAAGAATTATGTGATACCAGGATAGGCCCAGTTTTTTTTTTTAAAGAAGCCAGAAATCCAGGGTTCTAATGTTCTGTGATAATCAGGAGGTCTCAAACTCCTAAAATATTGGGGCTGAAGAGATGGCTCAGGAGTTAAGAGTATAGACTGTTCTTTCAGGGGACATAGGTACTATTCCCAGCACCCATGTGGTAGCTCAAAACCATCTGTGACTGCAAATCCAGGGAACCAATGTCCTCTTCTGGTTTCTACAGGCACAAGGCACACATGTGATACACATGCAAACCAAACATTTATACAAAAAAAAAAATCTTAAAATACTGAGTATTAATCATGATTTTTATGGCCTTTTCTAAATATAAATTCATGGCAGCTGATGACAATCTGTAACTCTAGTATCACGGGCTCCAATGTCCTCTTCTGGCCTTAAAGGGCACTGGAAACATGTGGTACACAGACATACAAGAATGCAAAATACCCAGATATATAAAAGAAATAAATTAATCTTAAAATCAGATTCTAATGTCATTTAGGTAGTTGCAATCTACCTATTTATAATTTTTCTTTTTTTTACATATTAATAACTTTTATCACATTTTTCCTCTCCCCAATACTGAGGATTAAATCCAGACTTCTCTACATGTTAGACAAACACTCTAATAATTTTCTGTTTTGGGTGGAGCCTGGTGGCATAGTCCTTAACCCAAGTATTAGGAGGCAGAGGCAAAACAGTCAGATCTCTGAGTTCCAGGACAATCTGGACCAAATAGCAAGTTCCAGGTCAGCCAGGAATATATAGGGAGATTGCAGAAGAAAAAGAAAACCAGATGGTAGTGGTGCAGATCTCTGAGTTTGAGGTCAGCCTGGAGGTCAGAAGGAGTTCCAGGGCAGCCAGGGCTACACAGAAAGATTAAAAAAAAAAAAAAAAAAAAAAAAGGAAGAGGAAGGAGATAATGACAAGGATGACGACAACAAACAAAACATAATTTTGAGATACTCTCATTAGGTTTCCCAAATTATCCTTGAACTTGACATCCTCCTACTTCAGCCTCCTCAGTAGCTAGGAATATGGGCATTCACTACCATGCTCACCCTTGTCATTAAAAGAATCTGAAAAAGGAGCTGATTGTTCTAACAGGGAAGACTTCCTAGGTAGCTATTGAGGTTTAGAAGCCAACGGCCATGGTCCTGTGTGTGTGTGTCTATGGTTTTTTTAAGATAGGGTTTCTTTGTGTAGCTTTGGAGCCCATCCTGCACTCACTCTGTAGACCAGGCTGGCATCGAACTCACAGAGATCCACTTGTCTCTGCCTCCCTAGTGCTGGGATTAAAGGCATGTGCCACCAGTGTCCAGCTGTATACCTATTCTTATATAAACTATGCTCTACTTGATGGCTTTCTTCAAGGATGACTATTCTAGGATTTCAGGATGACATCCCTGAAAACCGGACAGTTTTCTGCTTTACTTTTATTATACATTGTCTTATATCTATCTAACTAATGAGTATTTGATCAGAAGTGTATAGGCTCAATACACCTGATCAGCAACCAAACTTTTTTTTTTAATTGCACTTATTGTGTATGCGTGCACCAGTGCCCATTACTACATACCCATGCCTGTGTGCTCATGCCACAGTGCACTCATGGATGTCAACGGACAATTTGAGGGAGTCAATTCTCTCCTCCCACATGAATCCTAGAAGCTGAACTCAAGTTAGGCTTGGAGACAGGTACCAGACCAGCAACTAAACTTATTCAAATACTCAAGCATTAAGATTTATATATTGATGGGCTGGAGAGATGGCTCAGAGGTTAAGAGCACTGCCTGCTCTTCCAGAAGTCCTGAGTTCAATTCCCAGCAATCACATGGTGGCTCACAACCATCTGTAATACCTTGTGCCCTCTTCTGGCCCACAGGGAAACATTCAGGCAGAACACTATACATAATAAATAATCTTAAAAAAATATATATACATATATATGTGTGTGTGTGTCTCCTCTTTGTTCTAACAATTTTAATTAATACTTGCCTCTCATTAAAACTAGAGCCTTAGTGTGGTTGGATTTTAAAAGCTGAATCAGTCTAAGTGTACCTACAAAGAAAATGAATGGGCCTACCAAGAAGATGCCTGTGCATACCCCTCTTTTGTCTAGCACATGCAAATCCAGCCATGACATGCAAATACCAGACTAGGCACAAGAACAATGACACATTTCAATCAACACTCACCCTCTAGATTCTCCAGAAAGGAACTGGACATGAGAGCTCACTGTGATTAGGCCATTTCTCTGTTGAACCTGATGGCTGGTGTTCCAAGTCAGACATAAACTGGTCTGTGTCAGAAAAGACAACATCACTACTGAATGGAACAAACCAGAGGATAAAAATCTACTACACTGTCTAGCATAGTTGTTTGTCTTGTTTTGTTCCCTAACAGCAGAATTTAATTTTCCTTTACTTATATAATGGCTATATTTTACTAGACAATCTAATACTGGAATCTAATACTGGAATAAGGGATGATTTTTAATAAAAAAGGTAATGCTTTTAAATGAGTTACAATCAAGGTTTTTTTGTTCGTTTGTTTTTTCTTCTTTTCCTTTTGGTTTTTGAGAGACAGAGTTTCTCTGTGTAGCCTTGGCAGTCCTAGAACTCGCTCTGTAGACAAGGGTGGCTTGGAACTCAAAAGATCTATCTGTCTCTGCGTCCTAAATGCTGGGATTAAAGACATGTACCCCAATACTTCACTAAAATTATGGCTTTAAGGAGGTAAATTCAGTTTTAAATATATAGTTTTTATTACAGTAGATAAGAAGTTCACAGGCCTCCTCCTTTGACCTATTCTGGGCCTTTACTATACAACACAAGAATTCAACTTTGGAAGGGAAGAATCTGTATGTAGCATCTCTAAACATTAATACTCTCATCTTAAGCAAACAAAAGATGAGCCAATTGAGTCTATGGGGCCCCTAGTAATGGAACAGCATTTATACCTAGTGTACGAATGGACATTGGGAGCCTACTCCCAACAGAGGGTTACTCTCTCAGCCTAGACAAAAGGCGGAGGGCCTAGGCCCTATCCCAAATGATATGACAAGACTTTGATGATCCCCCATAAAAGGCCTTACTCTTTCTATGGAGCAGAAGAGGGATGGGATGGGGGTCAGTGGTTGGGGGCATAGGAGAATGGGAGGTTGTTTCTAATTTAAACAAACAAACAAACAAAACTGCTTAAAAAAAAAAAAAAAAAAAGATAGCCAGGCATTGGTGGCACACACCTTTAGTCCCAGCACTTGGGAGGCAGAGGTAGATGGATTTCTGTGAGTTCGAGGCCAGCTTGGACTCCAGAGCTAGTTCCAGGACAGACTCCAAAAGCAACACAGAAAACCCTGTCTCAACAAAACAACAAAAAATAGATGAGCTAATTGTAGTGAACCTTACAAAGGAGGTTAAAAACAAAACAAGAACCAGAGATTCATCATGTAATTGTTTTGTATCTCAAGCTTTCCCCACCTCAATTTCTAAGAGACCAGTTAAAATTATCCATTCTAAGGGTACCCAATCTTCTTATTAAGGAATCTTCCAAAACAGACTTTAAAGTGTGGACAGGATGCATCATTTGGGTAAATGAACATATACATTAGAAGTATAGAAACAAATGAAGAGGCTAACAGACACTGGAGGCCTTTTGTAGCTTGGCTTAGTTGATGACACTTCAAGATTGTGTTTCATGGAAAGTAAGTCTTCCAGACATCCTTCCAGCTCCTTGAAGGTGTGTTTATAGATCAAACAAACAAAAAACCTAACAAACATCAGGATGAAGAGATGGCCCAGCAGTCAAAAGCATGTACTGCTCTTGCAGAAAACACAAATTTAACTCTCAAAATCCATATCTGAGAACCTTTGAGGATCTAACACCCTCTTCTAGACTCCAAGGGCACTTGCATACTCTCATATACAAATACTGACCCAACCACACCTACCCACACATAATTAAAATTAAAAAAAAAAAAAAATCTTGAAAAATAACCAAAAGAGTGAACTTCAAAAATTAAAGAGGACAGAATACTTTCTAACTCATTGCAAGACATTATTACCCAGTATCAAAATTTGACAGACTCTATAAGAGGAATGGGAGTATGGCTCAGTGGTGGACAACTGCCTTGCATATGAAAAGCCTTGGGATTGATCTGAAAAAATAAAAACAAAACAAAACAACCAAGCATTGGCGGCAAAACACCTATAGACAAATCTAATTTTAAAAATTTAAGCACTGGGCATTCTTCTAGAAGAACCAGCACCCATGCAGTGGCTTACAACCCTTTGTAAATAGTTTCAGGAGATCTGATGCCTTCATCTTGCCTTTGTGGGCAAGCATATATGCAGAACAAAACACCCATACACATAAAATAAATAATAATACATTTCTAAAAAAATTAAAAATTTAAGCTGGGGCTGGAAAGAGGGCTCAGAGGTTAAGAGCACTGGATGCTCTTCCAAAGGACCTGCAACCACATGGTGGCTCACAACCATGAGATCTGGTGTCCTCTTCTGTCCTACAGGTATACATGCTGGCAGAACACAACACACATAATAAATAAATAAATAAATCTTAAAAAAAAAAAAAAAAAGTAAAATTTAAGCTGGGTCTGGTGTTACATACTTTAATGCCAACCCTTGAGAGGCAGAAGCAGGTGTATCTTTCAGTTTGAGACCAGTCTGATCTATAAAGCGAGTTCCAGGGCAGCCAGGACTACACAGAGAAACCTTGTCCTGAAAACCAAAAAAAAAAAAAAAAGCTTTTTCAAGATAAAAATAAACTAGGAACAGAATAATTTCCACATAATAAAAGCTAGCAAAAACGCTCACAGGTGAAGAACTGGAAGTTTTCCTCAAAATTAGGGGGGAAAAGAAATAAAACTATTTCTATTCACAAATATCATGATCTACATATAAAACCCTAAAAGATAATGGCAGTAGTGGAACACACCTTTAATCCCAGCACTAGGGAGGCAAAGGCATGTAGATTTCTGTGAGTTGCAGGCCTGCCTAGTCTATTGGGAGTTCTAGGAAAGCCAAGTCTATGGAGAAAAACACTTTCTCAACAAACCAACAAAACAAAAACAACAAAAATCAATCATAAAAAGACTCCCTCTACACACAAAAAACTGTTAGTGCCAAAAGCTGTCATAACAGCACAAACCTATAATCCCAACACTAGATGGAGTCAGAACACCAACCCCAACCATACAGCTAGTTCCAAAGCCAGTCTATGCTGCATGAGACTCTCAAAAAGTGTTAGTTGGGGGCTGGAGAGGATGGCTCAATGGTTAAGAGCATTTGTTACTCTTGCAGAGAAACATCTATAACTCTAGTTGGAAGGGATATTGAGTCTCTTCTGACCTCTACTTGTACCAAACACAGACATGGTGCACAGATACACATGCAGGGAAAACATTCATAAACATAAAATAAATAAAAAAAAAAGATTAAAAAAGTATTTAAAGTTAGTGCTAATTTTGGTGTGGATATTAAATCAGCAGACATGCACATAGATATAACCTTCTTGTTCCCTTCCTTCCCTCCTTCTTCCCCACCCCCCAAAAAAAGCAACCAAACAAACAAACAAAAAAACCCTCCATCTTAAAGTTTATATTGTTATGGCTTGAATGTGAAATGATCCCCAAAGACTCGTGTATCTGAACATTTGGTCCCTTTAAATCAAAACACTTGGTGGCACTATTTGAGAAGTAGTTATGGAACTTCTTTGTTTTTGGAGACAGGGTTTCTCTGTGTAACCTTGGCTGTCCTGAACTCACTCTAGATCAGGCTGGCCTTGAACTTCCAGAGATTCTCTTGCCTCTTCCTCCAGAGTGTTGGCAATAAAGGCCTGCCCCACCACAGCCTGGCCACTTCCTCTGCTTTTCATATGTGATGAAGATATGATTTCTCTGCCACCTGCCATCTACATTTTATTGTAGAGTCTACTTTCATTGTAGAGTCCAGTCAAAATAAAAAATTTCAGCCAGGTGTTGGCGGTACGTGCTTTTAATCCCAGCACTTGGGAGGCAAAAGCAGGTGGATCTCAGTGAGTTCGAGGTCCACAAAGAAGAGTTCCAGGACATCCAGGTTCATCTACAGATGAACCTTGTCTTGAAAAACAAAACAAAATAAATAATAATAAAAAATTTAAAAATTAGCATTAAAGGAGACTATCAAGACATCCAAAAGACCTATGAAGCTATGTAGGTCGAGGACTATGAGGCCCCCAAACAACATAGAAATTGCCACTGATGCTGACTGCCTAACAGAACTAGCTGGCAACACCACATGCTTTGGTTGCAGAATACAAAAATAAAGCTAAAACTAACAGCTTCTTCCTTACTGGAGAGCTTTCACAATGCTGAAGATGTTATGTAGGCTGTTTGGTGAGAACTGTCATCAACAGTCTTAGTCTACTGTGGATTCTATATGCTATACCACTTACCTGCCAAAAAAGATAAAACACACTGTTGAAATAGAGGCATAACTGCTGTGAAGATGAACAACTCCTTTCTGAATGAATTAATAAGGCCTGTTCCTAAGAAGAGAATTCACATCTGACACTGTAAACCTGGGCAAATGCCAGTGGCTGGTGAGATCATTAAGAACCTTGTGGGGAAGCTACTTGTGTTTTGAATGGACATGATAACCTGCCAAACTGCCTTCTAAATATTTGTTTATGTCCATATATTAGTGTTGCAATCAGATTTGGCCAGAGCTTTTTGCACTGAATGGCTGCAAAGTGGAGAAAGCCCTGAGTGAATATGTGTTTTGACATGGGCACAACCATGTCAATGACTACAGCCTCAGATTTATGGAAAATGGCAAAGACTTTCCCCAAGGGTGAAGCTGAGAGGGATGGCAAAGCCTTCCTTTGGTCCATGTTTGGGCATTGACAGTATGTGCAGAAAATGCCCACTATAGCTTTCTCTATCCAGATATTTATGGCCTGAAGACTATTCCCCTACAGAGACTGCTCCTACTGAGATTAGCAAACCTGTCATCTTAATTGAGCAGTACTTAATAACCCTGCCTCTTTGCTGAAATGTATACAATAAACATGCTGAGTTTCTGGGTGCTGAGGTCCACCCCAGCTTTTCTGCATGTTCATATCTGTCATTTCTTTATTTCACTACTGCCCCAATCAGGTCAAGTCCCTATAGCTATGCCAAGGACCCATAAAGTGGGGACCTCCTGAATAGGGACATGAACATGGACACCTGACTATGGGGAACTCTTATTGGTCAGACAAAAGAATGCTCTAAGCAATGGAATAAATGAGAGGAAGAAATAAGGATAAAAGAACAATAGAGCGGAGCACATTTCAATTCGTTAGGTGTAATACACTGGGAAATATAAAATCTAGAGACAGTTATATGTTGATGCTTTGGGAGATTTTTGGGAAACCTCAGATGTGGGATGGTAGCATTGTAGCTTTATCAGTTCTTAGACTACGTTCAGGAGACTGTATCCTTGGTTTCCAGGTGAAGACAAGGTAAGTTTGGCTACTACAGAAAGAAATAAGAGAGCGGTTAAGGAGTAGAGCATATTCCCATTTTTGTTTTGGGTTTAATTGTTTTCATGTTACAATGAGCAAAAACCAAACCAACCACTGAAGGTTACAGATACATAGTGGTGAAGATCTGGGTGGGTAGCTGTGTTAGCCACATGATTTGGCCTCCAGAGGCCTAAATCTTCAGAGCCTAGACATGACCTCAACATAATTGTGGCTGCTGTTCACTAGAGGGCAGGAAGGTAGTCAAAAGCATGGAGTGGGAAAAGACAGATGGAAAAGGCATGTACCCAAAGGAAAAAAACCTTTCCTTTCCCTTCCTTCCTTCCTTCCTTTCTCCCTCCCTCCCTCCCTCACTCCTCCCTCCCTCCCTCCCTTCCTGGACAGAGTTTCTCTGAGTAACTCCAGCTGTCCTGGAACTTGGGAGAACTACCTGCCTCTGGCTCCCTAGTGCTAGTATTAAAGGTGTGCAATACCACTGCCCAGCATCCAAAGGGAAAACTCTTGAAGACTTTAAACACTGCATGCTTTGCATCTGGCATCCATGCAAGTAGGATCAGTTAGGGGAGGAGTCTAGTGGTCCTATGCTTTTTCATCCAGGGGGTTTGGTCACATCCTCCTGAACCTGTTTATATTGAGTCCCTCTGTTTTTGAGGGTACTGCTCTAATCACCTGGAGTCCCAATAAGCTCCATTCAATTACTTGGGGTGGACTCCAACCCTGCAAATTAGGAAACAGAATTAGTTGGTATTCATTTAATGAGTACTTGGACTCATCATAATAATAGGGAAGGTGAGGTCAATTATGTTGGCACATCCTAGAAAAGCGAAAGGTTTATTTATGATCAGATTGGTTTCTCCTGCTAATATTGCAAAACTTATCCTTAATAGTCTTCAAGACTTCAATCCTTTATACTTATTAAAACATTCTTTTTTTTGGGGGGGGAGCACTGCAGCTGTCATGAGCTTCCTTCTTAATCATCCTTATAATCTGGCATTAAGCATTACAGTAAACTGGACTAAGTATTAAGATCCATTCTGAACATCTAAAAAATAAGGGAAAAATATGGGGAGCAGACAAAGCCCTGAGTGAATAAAGTCCTTTGTGAATGTGTAGTGTTGCCGTGGGCATGGCCATGTCAAGGACCATAGCCCTCAGACCCAGGCTCAGAAGGATGGCAAAGCCTTCCTGTGGCCCACTGTAGATGGTGATGTCTACAGAAAACAGTTGGTAATGTGAGCAGAAAAATAGCTTTCTCCACCCAATATTTATGGGCTGTACTGTTACACTAGGATTAGCTAAACTTGTCTCCTTGATTCAGCTATATTCCATAAATCCTGCCTCCTTGATCAGCACTGTGCAATAATGCTGCCTCTCTACTTAAATGTATAATATAATACACATGTACATGTATTATATAGTATAATAAACAAAATGAGCTTCAGGGGTACTGAGGCTTCTCAATCAGAAAGACCAGTCCATCCAATCTTAGCTTTTCTATGCATCTGTCTTTTCATTCCCTTGCCAATTTAGTCAGGTCCATTTCTAGATGTGGGGGGGAAGGGAATAAGGAAGGGAGGAGGGTAGGGGGAAAACTTGCCTCTGGGGACAGGAGCAACAGGAGAGAGGAGAGGTGGGGGGGGGGAGTGGAGAGAAAGGGAAGAAGGGAGATGGGACAGGGAGAGGGAAAGTAAAAAGAGGTAGGAAGAACCCTTTTATAAGGGAACTTAGTGAATGTGCACAGGAGGCACTCCTAGCGGCTACAGCTAAGGAAGTATCCTGTCAGAACCAAGGACAGGCCAGTACCGATGCCTTAATACTTTTCTTCCCATTTAAGACAGGGTCTCTTTATTTTGTAGCCCTGGCTGTCCTGGAACTCACTATGTATAAACCAGACTGGTAGATATCCTTCTGCCTCTGCCTCCCAAACGCCGGGGTTAAAGTCATGCATCACCACACCTAGCTGAAACTAATTTTCTTTTACTACATATCCTAGGGTGGTAGTGGCTTAAGGTTCTGAATCCTTTGCAACAATCCAAGTCTACATCATAAGCATTTGGTTTTGTTTTGTTTTTGTTGTTTTTCAAGACAGGGTTTCACTGTGTAACAGCCCTAGCTGTCCTGGAACTCACAGAGATTTGCCTGCCTCTGCCTCCCTGAGTGCTGAGAATTAAGTTGTGTACCACTACCACCAGACTACATAAGCATTCTTTATTAGTATTTCCAACTTTTGAAATTCTTCATCATAATAAATGTTTGAAGGCTGATGATACATATATGTATTCCACAAGAGGTCCCAGTATTCCAGTTAAAGAAAAGGCTCAGTATTATCTAACTTCCTATATTCCTAGGACCTATAAATGGAGTAATGACAAATCTTATTGATGACCCAGTGGCTTCCTTTATTATTTAAATATAATTACCTAGGGCCAGCAAGATGGCACAGAAGGGGCTAAGCAGTGGTGGTTCAGTCCTTTAATTCCAGCACTTGGGAGACAAAGGCATATGGATCTCTGAGTTATAAGCAAGTCTGGTTTACAGAGTGAGTTCCAGGATAGCCAGGGTTGTTACACAGAGAAACCCTGTCCTGAAAAACCAAAAAAAAAAGGCTCAGAAGTTAAAGATACCTGCCACCAAGCTCAGTTACTGAATTTGATTCCTAGAAACCATATGGTTGAAAAAATAAAACTGACTCCTATAAGTTGTCTCTGACCTCTACAATCATTTCCAGGGAGTCTCCTGACACACACATACACACAAAATAAAATGTAATAAAATATTTATGTAAATACAATAAACACTAGTGTAATCACTATCCAATAAATGCACCAAAACACTGATGTAGTGTTATTCTCCATAATAGTTTCCTACACCCCAGTCAAGGACCCTGTTGTCTCAGGGTTTCTACTGCTGTGATGGAACACCATGACCAAAAAGAAAGTTGGAGAGGAATCATTTTATTAGGTTTACACTTCCACATTGCTGTTCATCACTGAAGGGAGTCAGGACAAGAACTCAATCAAACAGGACAGGATCCCAGAGGCAGGAGCTGATGCAGAGGCTACAAAGTGGTGCTGCTTACTGGCTTGCTTCCCATGTCTTGCTCAGCCTGATTTCTTATAGAACCCAGGACCACTCACACAGGGATGGCCCCACTTACCATGGGCTGGGCTCTTTCCCATTGATCACTAATTGAGAAAAAGTCTTACAGCATTTTCTCAACTGAGGCTCCTTCCTGATGACTCTGGCTTTGTGTCAAATTGCCACACAAAACCAGCCAGCACATGTGAACCTTGTGTTTATTATTCCTTTGCTTTTAAAAGGTATCTGGCAAGCCAGGCATTGTAGCAGACATCTATAATTCCAGCATTTGGGAGCCAGAGGTAGGAGGGTTATGAGTTCAAGGTAAAGCTGGGCTAACTCAAGGCTCTACATTTAAAAAACAAGGAAACAACCCACAAGCACCTACTTGTTAACACTAACATACAGCACTGAAGCAGCTGAGGTGACATCCAGACTGTTAACTTCAGTGACTGACCTACATTCAGGATTAGTATGTTGCTGCATAGAGACAGCAAGGGCAGTGTCAGTTCTCATCATAGCAGCAGGCTGAACTACATTAAACACAAATGCTCTTCTCTGATGGAAGAGCTGCACTACTAGTCTAATAAAGGAAAACAAGTAGGAGGAACATTCTAATGGAAAGTTGTCATAGAATTTAGTTAGCCCAATCACAAATTAAAGCTCTGAAACAACTAGTGTAGTTATACAATACCATAATCTTAATTTAAAAGTGTAAATCAGAACTGTTATTATTTCTATATGTTACAAAAATCATGTTTTGGGGGTGGAGAGATGGCTCAGTAGTTAAGAGTGCTGACTGCTCTTCCAGAGGTCCTGAGTTCAATTCCCAGCAACCACATGGCGGCTGACAACCATCTATAATGAGATCTGGCAACCTATTCTGGCCTGCAGGCAGATATGTAGATAGAACACTGCATATGTAATAAAAATAGGTAAATAAATTTAAAATATATTTTTAAAAAATCATGTTTTAACAAATACCATGCTCTAAAATCTGTAGCATATAAAGCATAAAACACAGAAAGTATTTTTTGTTTTATTTTTTAGATTTTTTTGTTTGTTTGTTGTTTTTTTTTTTTTTTTTTTAAACAAAACAGGGTTTCTCTGTAAAGCCCTGGCTATCCTAGAACTCACCCTGTAAACCAGGCTGGCCTTGAAATCATAGAAAGGCTTAAGAAAAATTACATCTCCAGAGCAGACAAACAGGCCAAGAATGGTAGTGCACACTTTTTATCCTAGTACTTGGGAAGAAAAGCAGGTGGATCTCTATTCAAGGCCATGTTCTCCCTGGCAAATCTCTCTGCTTTTACTGTCTGAGTTGCCCATTGATTCAAATTTACAGAAAACATATAGTCATCTTCCAATACTCACTCAAATATCACTGACTCATGGAAGCCTTGCCAAATCCTTTCAACAAAATCTATCATATATTCCTACTAACCTTCCTATATGAATCTTTTATACTTTGGTTATAGTAATTGTGACTGCCTGCATTATATAGATGATTAATCAGGTATTCGGTGTATCTAGAATAGAAGACCCAGAAGCTTACAGGTTACATATTATTTGTCTTTTTTGATCTTTATACTTAGGACTTCACATTTAAATGGGTTTTTGTTTTTCTTTATTTTATGTTTTGCCTGAATGTATGTCTGTGTACCACATGTAGTAGCATGAAAACAAAGAAGGCATTGGATCCTCTGGGACTAGAGTTCAGGTTATGAACTTCCATATGAATGCTGGGAATCAAACTCTGACTTGATAAAAGCAAGTGTTCTTAACCCTATGACTTGACATTTAGTGGCAGTTTTTCCAATAAAGATAGCTTTAGTGTCTCTTCAAACAGATAACAGATTAATGTAGAATTAGAGAAAAAACTAAAATTACATATCTAACTTCAGGATCTTTAGGATTTTCATTACTTGACAGTTACAGCTAACTGTATATGGTATTTCCAGTAACATATATGATGCCTCATTCCTGTCACTTTAGCACTGGGGAGGCTGAGAAGATTACCATATAGTTAGCCTGAGCTATACATTGAATTCCAATTCTGCAAGAACTCCCACCACCACCACCACCACCACCACCACATAGCTTTGAAGTTCAATCCCTAGTACACGGGTCTGGTGGTACATTCGTGTATCTTAGCATTAGTTTGAGGTCACCCTCCACTATACAATGAGTTCAAGGCCAGACTAACTCAAATACAAATGCACACACATACATAGAGTAAGTGGGAATGGGGATGATGAGACTTACCATCATCTAAAGTGATATCCTGTAGACCAATGGTTGCAAAGTTAGGTTCCTGATCTTCAGGTTCAGGTTTAATGCTCACAGCTGCCCCACCAGATGGAAATGATGCTGGGTCACACAAACTGTGACATACTAAGGTTGAAAGTGCAGAAAGACCTTCTTGGCCTGTACTCTGTGCTTGAGTTGAGTGCTGTTCAGAATGCACTCTGGTAGCTGGAGATGGTGATGAGGCAGTTCCTGAGCTAGGAGATTGATAAGGCATAGACTGCAGCTGAGAGGATGATGGCCCAGAAATCGGTGAACTAGCCAGGGGATGAGAGGCTGCTGGGGAAGCTACTGTAGCAGGTCCTGGATGTGATGGACAGTATGTAATAGGTTGTAAATGAGAAGAAGGCTGACCTGTGACCTGGTCTGCCACAGGAGAAGAAAGAGATCTTTGTCCTGTGTTTGAACAATGGTATCCCATTGACTGTAGATGAGGTGGGGTTTGCACAGAATGAGGTGAATGTGCTAAGAGATGTCCTGTTGCATCTGAAGTTGAAGAATGAAATGGTATTGGTGATAGTGGTTGACAGCCAAGGTTTACTAAACTAGAAAGAGCTGCATCCTGCTGAAATAAAACTGGATCAAACTCTTGGCTAGAAGCAGGATTCATGGGAAGACAAGTTGGTCCATTATACACATTAGTTTGTACAGACTGATAGGAAGACCCCATAGGAGATGTGGATGTAACTTGAAAAGGCTGGTGCATGACTGAAGATGGTATCATGTGTTCTTTACCAGCACCCTCATCCCCACACTGCAACTGTGGCAAATGGGATGAGGTTATCATAGATGCATATGCTGGCTGGACTGGACAAATCAAGCTTCTCGATGCTGACAACACACTGTCATGTGGGTGCCCTGTAACTGAGGAAGGCCTCTGGGTCTGGGCAGAATGAGCCACAGGTAAGGATGGAACTGAAGACAAGTCAGTATCTTCTCTCTGTTCTTGCTTCATCAAAACTGAAAAAAAAAAAAAAAAAAAAAACAATGATTAAAACAATGTTATTATGCGGTTCACAAAATGATTGACATAATTCTAGGGTTTATAACTATAACACATTGAGAATGAGCTCAGTGTCTTTAGAGAAGGAAATCCAGGTAAAATGTTTTGTGTGTATATATACATGATTCATACGCACATGAGCACACACACAAATATTTTTGGTGTAAAAATATTACATTCATTCAGTTTGTGTGAGTGTATATACATGCCAGGGTACATGTGTGGAGATCAGAGGACATCTTGTTGGAGTTAGCTCTTTCCTTTTAGCACTCAGGTCCTTAGGATCAAACTCAGTTCATCAGGCTTGCAGCAAGTGCCTTTACTCACTGAGCTTGATAGTCCTTTTTATGCTTTTTTGCATGCTTTTCATTATATGTACATTATGACTCAAAATAATTTAATTTAAAAATAATTTTTAAACTAAAATAAAAACCAAGCATACTGGCACACACCTTTAATCTCAGAACTCCTGAGGCAGAGACAAGCAGATCAGTTCAAGACCACCTAGTATACATAGCAAGTTCTAGGCCAGACAAAGCTACTTAGTGAGATTGTCTCTAAAACAAACAAAATAACCCAGCACTCAGGAAGCAGAAGCAGGTGGATTTCTGTAAGTTTGAAGCCAGCTAAAGCTGTTACATGGAGAAATCCTGTCTCAAAAAACCAAAACAAACAAAATGACAATTTTGTATGAAAATGCCATAATGAAACCTATTATTGTTATGTTAACTTAAAAATTAAATATGGGAAGGCTGAGGAGATGGCTCACTAGGTAAAATGCTTGCTGCATAACGTGAGGGGCCTGAATTTGAACCCCCAAAGCCATTAAAAAAAAAAAAAAGTCAGGTGTTTCTGCAATTTCAGTGCTGCTTTAGCAAAATGGGAGATAGAAGCCCATAGGCCAGCTAGTTTGGCATAAGTGGTGGCCAGGAACTCTCTCTTAAACAAGATAGAAGGCAAGGACTGACATCTGAGAGCTGACGTTGTCCTCTAACCTTCAAACATGGACCATAGCAAGCACAGTGCTTATCACTACATAAATACTCATGTGTGCATGTGTACATAACACACAAGAAATGTTTAAAACATAATTAAAAGAGGACGATTGCTAAATGTAAACAAAACAAAACAAAAACTACCAAAAATAATCCTATAGCCAATAAAAAGCACTGAATCTAGGATTCCTAATCTGAAACCTACTGCTCATATGGTAGGCTTAATCCTCTACCACCATGGGAATATCAAAAGGAAAACTGAAAAGCAGATGAGGTAGCACACACCTATAATTTCAGCACCTACAAAAACAAAGATAGAACAGCTTGAGCTATTTATTAATCCTGGTCTAAAGAAACTAAAAACTAAAATCAAAGCAAAATAAAACAAAAACAGCAAAAATAATGTAAAGAAGAGAAAGTATCAAAATCCAGAAGAAGCCAATAAACAAATTCAACAATGTTATAGTACACAAAACCAATATATAAAGTCAGGTCTGTGGCACCAGCCTTTAATCCCAGCACTCTGGGAGGCAGAGACAGGTGAATCTCTGTGAGTTCAAGGCCAGCCTGGTCTATAGAGTAAGTTCTGGGACAACCAAAGCTACACAGAGAAATCCTGCCTGGAAACTACCCACAAGAAAAAAAATGACACAAATAAATGAACAAACAAACAACAACAAAAACAACCCAATACATTAAAAAAATTATTTCTATGTAGTTACGGTAAATAATGTAAATAGCAATTCTAGAGTCAAATATGATAGTTCACCACTATAATCTAGCTCTTAATAGACTAAAGCAAAGATTTCAGTAAGCCAGCCTCAACTATACAGCAAGACCCTCCCTCAAAAATAAATAAATAATTTAAATTAATCTCATAGAGCCGGAGAGATAGCACAGTGGATAGGAGCACTAGCTGCTCTTTCAGGGGACTGAGGTTTGATTTCCAACACTCATGCTCTAGCTAACAACAGTCATTTTTAAGTGCACTACTGTTTTGCCACCATGTAAGTCTGTGTTAGGGCTCTAGAGCCCCTGTAACTTTAGTTACAGACAGTTGTGAACAGCCATATAGGCGCTGGGAATTGAACCAGGTCCTCTGTTTAAGAGTAGCCAGTGCTCTTATCACTGAGCACCCCCATGCCCTTTAAAGACAGCAGTCTTTAAATCCAGTCCCAGGAAATCCAGTGCCCTCTTCTGGCCTCCTGAGACACTGCATACAATTGCACAGACATACATGCAGGCAAACTACTCATATACAACCCCCCACCTTTTTTTTTTTTTTTTTAATTGAGGCAAGAATTCTAGTGTAATAGCCCTGGTTGTCATGGAACTTGCTCTGTAGACCAGGCTGGCCTTGAATTCACAGTTGGCTAAAAGCAAGACCCCATCTTATAGGAAAGAAAAAAAGAAAGCTAGGAGAGAATGAGTTAGAGGGGAGGAAAGAGAAGAAAGAAGGAAGTCAGGCAGGCAAGCTGGCTGACTACTACTCTCATCTCTTTAATTCTGATAATTGGAGACCTTTGTAATATAACTGATTGCTTACTATGAACTAAAAAAGAGACAAAATAACTGACTGTAGTAGTACATGCCTATAATCCCAGTATTTAGGAGGTAAAGAAAGGAGAATCTGGAATTCAAGGCCAGCCTTTGCTATACAGGAAGACCAAGGCTAAGGACAGGCTGGGCTAAAACTGTGTCTCAGAGACATAAAATAAGGAACTAAAAACTACAGTAGAACATCTATCTACCTTTGGCGGGGGGCAAGACTCAATGCTTATTACTATGTTTCTGACCCACATCTGCATTCTCAAATTGAAAATTTTGCTCTGTTGTGTTAGTTCCATTTTGTCAAACCAAGTATTACTACTTTTTTAGTATGTAAGAGGTAGACATTTTAAACTGACCAAAACATAGGCATCCTTACTATTGGCCCATTTGTGGCAATTTATTTATTCTTGCTTGGATAGAAATACAGTTAAAGAGGCCTTAAACAGAATGAGTTCAATTTTAGAAACAGATTATCTTTTATGACTTATATGTTCATTCTTAAAATTCAAATACTATTTCATGCAGGGATCCAAAAGAAAAACAAAACAACAACAACAAAAATCTAGATGTAGGGATTCACCCCACCCAAAAAAAACCCCACAACAACCCATCTAGTAGCCTATTAAGTTTCAAACCATGGGTAGACTCACACTGCCCTTTAAGTAGAAGATGCAAAAGAGCAGGACTTACAGAATAGCAGCCCTTCTTCCAGTATAAACACAGCAGCTTATATATGCATGCATTTTTTTTACATATTTTTAAAATTGTTATTACATACAAATACTACAGTACCCTTTACCCAGTGGCTCTATGCATGCTAAGTGAGGACTCTACTGAGTTATATTCCCAGTTCTGTTTTGTTTTCTTTGAGACAGGGTCATGCTGTCCAGCCCTGCACTAAGGTAACCCTTCTTGGTCTCTTGAGTGCTATGATTATAGGTGTAGACTATCACATCTGGCTTGGTTTTGCATTTTTATATGAAAAATAAAGCAATCCACTAAAAACTACATAAAACCAGTTTGGTCTTAGAAACTTAAAATTATTTTATTTTTATTATTTTGTGTGTATAGGTTTTCCCTGAATATATGTCTGTACACCACTTGAATGTCTGGTGCCCAAGGAGACCAGAAAATGGTATTAGATCCCATGGGACTGGAGTTTTAAATGGTTTGAGAGCTGTCTTGTGGGTACCAGGAACTGTACCTAGGTGTACTAGAAGAGCAGGTAGTGCATATAACCTCTAAGCTGTCTCTACAGTCCCCTTATTGATGGGTACTACCAGGATCATATAACTAGACCTGACTTTCTGAATTTAGGGCAGGTTTTCGCCACATAATCACATGCATAGAACCCTATAGATGGGGGGCTAAGGAATAAGAATCTCATGCTGAAGACAACCTAGGTTACCTAGTACAGACCACCCTAGGTTATACAGTGAGACTCTGTCACAAACAAACAAACACGAAGGCACAGTAACCTCATTATATCCAAAATTACAGATCTGATTGCAGCTGTACTACAAATAACTTCTGCTAGTCATCAGAGGCCAGGATGCTGTTTCAATAGCTTCAAGGATGTTGATGTGGAGCAGGGACTCCCACTATGGAAAACCTGAAGTCACAGCCTGGGCAGATGTTCAGGTAACACCACTAGCATAGATAGAATGTTGTACTCTACTACAACCTGGCAATACCAGGGACCCACAAGGTGGAGAGAACCAACTCCTGCAAACTGTCTCCTGACCTCCACATGTACACTGTAGTACACACATAGACAGATATACCAACACACAAGTAAATCAATACAATAAAAACAATTAAAAAATAAAATGATCAGTTATTAATAATATATATGTGAGATAAGCCCATTTCCATTTTTCAAAAGTTATGTGTCATTGGTGTTATGGTCCTGAAATTTTATTATTTCAGAGGCAGAGGCAGGAGGATCACAAGTTTAATGCAATAAGGTCTACAGAAATCCAAAGCAAACACACAGGTATTTTAGACAGGGTTTTAGAAAGACATTTAAGTAATGGAGTGTTTTGGTAAAAATAAAAGAATTCAAAATTCATTTTAGAAAAAAGCTAAACAATACAGAGTCATTAAACAGAATAAGGGCTGTCCAAACATATCTGTGTGACCATTTTTTCCTTTAATCAGTATGTGCCCCTTCATTTCTATTCAGAAAATAAGGTGTCAATGACAATAGTCCAACCCAATGTTCTCCATCCTGGGATGCTACTGATTTTCACTTTAATATGTAATGCCAATGGGATTATATCTTTATATCTTTAGAGTGTTGTCCCTATTCATGAGGTGGCCTCTACTGTTTTTGTTTGCTTTTTAATCACTACCACTATTAGGTAGTAATCAATACCTCTAATTTGTTCACCCTACTGCTTCTTTTTTTTTTTTGCAATTACAGAAGCATTCTTCCTCATTCAGGACAGAGATGAGTTTCATCACAACAGTACTTGATAACATCTGAGTGCAGCATCAGGAAGTTACACAGCTAGGCATGGAGATGTATATGTTTAATCTCAACACTCAGGAAGCAGAAGCAGAAGCAGAAACCGAGACAGACAGATCTCCACGAGGTCAAGACCAGCGTGGTCTACACAGCTAATTTCAGGCCAGCCAGGGATACACAGTAAGATCCTCTCTCAAAAAAAAAAAAACAAACAACTGTAGTAACTACAAAACAAAACAAAACAAAACAAAAAAAAAAAAAAAAAAAAAAAAACTATAACAAAAACATATCCTAACACAACAGGGAGAATTAGGGTCTATAAATTCATGAGTATGGAATCAGAATTATCCCCTTCAGTCCATTCCTACCTCTATAGTTTTTTTTGAGACATGGTCTCATTACATAGCCCAGGATGGAATTTATGATCTTCTTGCTCATCTTACCTGAGTATTAAGATGTGTCATCATGGCTGGCATTAACCTATATATTTTAAAATCTTATTTCTTTTCACCTTCCTCAGAAAGTTGATATTCATTTATTTTGCTTTAAGAATGGGTCTCACTATGTAGCTCTGGCTGCCCTGGAACTGTACACCAGGCTGGCATCAAACTCACAAAGATCTGCCTGCCTCTGCCTCCCAAGTACTGGGACTAAAGGTGTGAGCCACCAATGCCCAGCTAGGATCACAGAATTTTAGGAGACTTATAAGATGTAATATGGGGCTGGAAAGATGGCTCAGCCGTTAAGGGCTAGGCTTACAACCAAAATAAGATGTAATATGTAACAGGAGTGTGACATTTTCAGGGCTTGGGATGTAGCTCAGTAGTAGAATTTTTGCCTAGTCCTGAGTTCAATCTCCAGAACCACCTGGAACTCTCTGTAATTAACTCAAGCACTTTGGAGACAGAGGCAGGAAGATGAGCTTCAAGAAGCATGCTTGGGGTACACAGCAAGTTCGAGGCCATTCTGTGTCGATGAGTTGTTTAGTAGGGTTTTTTTGTTTGTTTTTTAATTCATAACTGTGAACGGTTAGATTTATATGTCAGGAGCCCATAGGAACAGAGCTAGTTCCAGGACAGGCTCCAAAGCAATACAGAAGAAACCTTGTCTCAAAAAACAAAACAACAACAATTTTCTATGATCTCATTAACCACAAGAGCTTTGTATGAGTAAGATTTGAAAACATAGTAAGTTTTTATAGACTATAAATGAAATATAGCCAGTCTGACATAGATTTCAAATTAATAACCCTTAATAATAATCAGTATTATGTGGTGGCATATACCTGTTATTCTAGCACCCAGGAAAATGAGACAGGAGGATTGCCAAGAGTTTTAGGCTGGGCCACAGATGGAATCCTAGGCCAGTCACAGAGTAAGACTCAACCTGCCTCAAAAAACAAACAAACAAAAAATAAAAAGAAAACCCTTCTAAACAGACAAACAACAAGCACAAAAGGAGGAGGAGATGAAGAAGAAAACCCTTCTAGACAGACAAACAACCAGCACCTAATCTATTCACTTAGTATATACAAGGTAAAAGTTGTTGCAAGAGGAGCTAGAGAGATGGCTAGTTGCTCTTACAGAGGAACTGGGGTTCAATTCCTACCACTAGCATGGGATTCAACTATCTGTAACTCCAGTTTCAGGAGATCTGAGACCCTCTGTAGCCTCCATCAATACTGGGCAAGTATGTGGTACACAGACATCCATGCGGCCAAAACACCCATACATGTAAGATAAAAATTTAGATTAAATTTAAACAAGTTTTTGAAAGAGTAAAATCTTGAAGAGGAAGGCTCATTATAATTTTTTTGTTTTGTTTTTTCGAGACAAGGTTTCTCTGCATAGCTTTGGCTTTCCTAGAACTTCCTCTGTAGAACTGCCTCTGCTGGGATTAAGGGTGAGCACCTGGCTACAATTTTATTTATATAGTATTTTGCTTACATGTATGCTTGCACACCAGAACAGGGCACCAGATCTCAATGCAGATCATTGTTAGCTACCATGTGGTTGCTGGGAATTGAACTCAGAACCTTTGGAAGACCAGTCAGAGATCTTAACCTCTGAGCCATCTCTCCAGTCCCTACAATTTCTTAAAAAAATTATTATTATTCTATACCTTGGTGACAAGCACAATGCCTATCACATAAAAGACCTCTATAAATATTTGTTCTTTTTTATTAATTCAATTTCTTCTAGATATTTGTTTTTTAATGTAGCCATTAGTATATATTACTAAATGTAACAGCTATGCCCTAATAAAAACCTGAAGCTGAGTGGTGCTGGTCCATCTCTGTGAGTTCGAGGTCAGCCTGGTCTACAAATTGAGTTCCAGGACAACCAGAGCCATTACACAGAGAAACCCTGTCTCAATAAAACAAAACAAAACAAACAAGAAAACTCTGGAAAATTAAATCATTTTTAACTGCTGCAAAAAGAGGTATGGATACATCCTTGGTTAGTGGGAAACACATAAAATCAAGAACTCTGACATCAATTTTAACTTTATATCTTCTACAGCTCACAGACAGGTACAATTATTACTTATCAAATGAAAATGCAATAAAAGTCGGTGCATGGTGGTGCATATCTTTAATCTCAGCACTTGGGAGGCAGAGGCAGATGGATCTCTAAGTTTGAGGAGTTCTAGAACAGTCAGAGCTACATAAGGAAGGAGTTCTAGGATAGTCAGGACTACATAACAAAGAAACCCTGTCTCAGAAAAAATAATGAAGACACCATGAAGTGGACATACTACCTTTATTTGGTGTTAAAAGCACATTGGAAGTTCATGAACCAAGAGTACACACTTTCCTTTCTTACAGTGTTGTCGATTTCTGAGAACTTCTGAAGAGTTCAAATCTATATTCATCTCTTAATCCTAATATTTAAAGTCAATACAAATTCTAATGGGCAATGATAACACACACCTTTAATCCCAGCACTTGGGAGGCAGAAGCAGGTGGATCTCTGTGAGTTTGAGGCTGGAATGATATACAGAGTGAGTTCCAGGACAGCCGGGACTACACAAAGAAACCGTCTGGAAAAACAACAAAGGGGGTGGGGGTGGGGAGAACATGTTGACATTACATTACATCAGACATTTTATGCAAGATTCTTATTATGAAAGAAAACTCTAAACCATCACAACTTCTTGTACCTGGTGTGTAAGTAAAACGTTGAGACTGGCTTTTTTTCCTCTTGCCATTGCAAAGATAAAAGTGCACCTGCACTGCAGCTGTAACTGCTGGGTTATGATAGGGAGGAACTTCAAGGACAATGTGAGCCTAAGGAACAAGGAAAGCAAGTTGTGTTATGCTCAGAACTAAAAATGAAATGCACCTGCCAAATTCAAAGCAACTCATGAAACTTTACTCTTATACAAAAGAATCCATCATAGAAAATTATGCATATCAATTAGTCACATAAGTCATTTTGAGATTTATTTATGCTAGTACCTTGTTGATGGAAACAAAATCTTTAATCAATGAAGAAGAAATTAATTTTACCTGCCCAATTGCCTTTCTAGTTGTAGCAAAAATAAAGAGTTTTTAGGCATGATGATGCATATTGTTACCCTAGCACTCGGGAGGTAGAGGCAGATCACAAATTCAAGGCCAGCCTGAGCTATATTGTAAGACCTTTTAAAATAAATAGATATTATCTCATTACATACTATGTACTGAAATATGTACTGAACATTCATATATATATATATATATATATATATATATATATATATATATGGAAGGCCCATTTTAGTATATTATCGTGTTTAACATTTCTCAATTTGTTATAGTTTTTTATTTTAAATGAGTATCTGTCTTACAAGCATGTTTTGTGCTTATGTATGTAGTACCCAATAAGGTTGGAAGATGTTGGATTCTCTGTAAGTGGAGTTATAAGAGGTTCTTGGTCACCACGTGCATACTGGGACCAAACTCAGATGGCTCTGCAAGAACAAGTGCTCTTAACTGTTGATCCATCTCTCCAGCCCCTGGGTTAGATTTCTTAGAATGAGTTTTATATTCAAAACAGCTAAGTTGGGAGTATATAAAACAACAAAGTGAAAACCTTTATCCAAAATCAAATCTAATAATCAACCTAACCATTCCACGTATTTAGGAAGCATTATGAAAGTAGTCTTTTCTTGCCTGGAAAAGACTATCTCTAGGCTAATACAGGTACAAGATCACAGCTTCTTTCAGGAAGGGGTCTGAGAGGCTTAATAAGCAGCTGTGGGTTAGAGAGTGTGTTTAATAACAAATCATTAGTGTTTTCTCCCACCATACATGTTTGTTTTGATTTTTTTTAAATGAAGTAAAGTTGGTATTTTTAAAGAAATGGGCAGTAACTACACAAAAAGAAGTATTTTAACTGTACTATTAGGGCTAATAATGCTATCATGAAACATCATAACTAAACTTAGGGAAGAAAGAGTTTATTTGGCTTATCCTTTCATATTACTGTCATCATGGAAGAAAGCCAGGACAGAAACTCAGACAGGGCAGGAACCTAGAGGCAGGAACTGAAGCAGAAGCCACAGAAGGGTGGGTACTGCTTACTGGCTAGCTCATCATGGTTTGCTCAGCCTGCTTTCTTCTAGAACCCAGGACCACCAGCCTAGGGGTGGCCCCACCCACAATGAATAGGGCCCTACCACATCAATCACTAATAAGAAAATGCCCTACAGGCTTGCCTGCAGCCTTATTTCATGGAAGCATCAATTGAAGCTCCCTCTTCTTCAGTGGCTGTAGCTAACATCAAGTTGATATATAATTAGCCAGATCAGTCACTTTGGGGGGCCGGGAGGAACATGTTATATTAGCCTTGAATTTGTCATTTAAACTTGGATTTCCTGGTCTGCCTCTTGAGTGCTGCAGTTACAAGCTAGTATCACATCTAGCCTGCCTTTGCCTCCCAAGTGCTGGAATTAAAGGCATGTGTCACTACCACCATGTTTGTTTATTTTTCTTAAACTTTAATCCAAATATCAGAAAAGTATCACACTTTGAAATTTCTCAAAATTCTAACTTACTTTCTTTATTCTCAATATTCTTTCCCATATCATAAAGCTACATTATTCAATTTTCTCTCAAGTTTCTTAAACACTTTTTTCTTTTTTAGGGGGTTAGGGACTCACAAGGATTAGGCTGGCCTTCAACTCACAGACATATACCTACTTCTGCCTCCCAAATTCTGGGATTAAAGACATTTCAGCATGCCTGGCCTTAAATATTACCTCTTTTTCTATAAAAATGTTCTTTCAGATTCATTTATTTTATTTTATGTGCATAAGCTTTTGTCTATATGTATGTATCTGAGGAGATCAGAAGAGGAGATTGTAATTCCCTGGAAATGGAGTTACAGATGTTGAGTACTAGGAACTGAACTCAGGTCCTCGGCAACAAGTAACCTTAACCACTGATCCATTTCTCTACTCAAACTGAAGTATTTCTTACTAATTAAAAACTTAAGGTGACTTTCTTACCCCTTGACATTTTTCCCTGATTATTTTTCCTTCAGCCTCCCAATGAGGTCTTCCATCTAGTGAAAGAAAAAATTTATAGTTAAAAGCAATTCAAGTTTGAAAACAGAAAATCTAACATATGTAGTATCAGAAATTATTGGTAGAGAGAATATTTTTCCACACAGATGTCTGTTTACAAAAAAAAAAAAAAAAAAAAAAAAAAAAAGGCAGGCAGTGGTGGCACATGCCTTTACTCCCAGCACTCAAGACAGAGGCACATGGATCTCTGTGAGTTCAAGTCCAGCTAGGTCTTTGGATTGAGTTCTAGGTTCCAAAGTGGGGAGGGAGAGAGGGAGAAAGGGGGAGACTGAGAGATGGGGAAAAGGGGAGAAGAGGACAGTGCCAGGTGGATCTCTGAGTTGAGGCCAGCCTGGATTACAAAGTGAGTTCCAGGACAGCCAGAGCTACACAGAGAAACCAAGTCTTAAAAAAATAAAACAAAAACACAAAGAACTTAAGTTCAGCCTGGACTGTATGAGACTTAGTCTCAAACAAAAGCAAAAACCCAGACAAATAAACCAAAGGGTTAATTAGGTGAGGGATCTGTTTGAAAGGGGAAAAAAGGGAAACAAGAGGCAAGTCAGTAACCTTAATTATATTTTTGTTTTTCTGTTGTTCCTGTTCTAGATTTCTTTTTTTCAAAGCCAGGTATGGTGGCACACATCTTTGCACCTGGGAGCCAGAGGCAGGCAGATCTCAAAGTTCAAAACCAGCCTGGGTCTACAAGTGAGTTCCAGGACAGCCAGGACTACCTATCAACAAAACAACAAAAAGTGATATTTTGACAATAACTGGCTAATGTCATCCCTTTAAAGTATGCATCTTAGGATATTTAGAATTGTACAACCAACTACTAATTTCAGACCATTTTATCTTTTATCATCCTAGTTACTTATAATAATTTCAAACAACTGCAATACACTAAATCTACTTCCTTATCTTTATGAATTGCTTATTCTATGTATTCTGTGATGGCTTCTCTTAATATCTTCAATGTTATAACATGCATCAGTAGTACTTCATTCTTATTTTTATTTATTTTTGTTTTTGTTGACAGGGGTTCTCTGTATAGTCCTGGCTGTCCTGGAATTCACTTTTGCAATTCAGGCTGGCCTTGAACTTACATAAATCTGCCTGCCTCCCCCTTGCAAGTGCTGGGATTAAAGGTGTGCATCATTATTGCCTGAAGATGACTAATTTTAATTGTCAACTTGACATATTCTAGAATCACCTATGGAAGAGTCTCAAGAAGGGATTATCTAGATCAAGTTGGCCCGGGGGAAGCCAGTGAGGTATTGTCATGAACTGTGGATGTGACTAGCTGCTTCAAGTTCCTGCCTTTATTTCCAACCAGAAGAGTGGAGCCAGGAATTATAACCAAAAACTCCTTTGTCACCTAATGTCAGTATTTTATCACAGCAACAGAGATGAAATTAGGACAGTGTGGATATAGTACGTTATTTTTATCTGTTCATCAGTTGGCAAGGATTTAATTCTTTGCGTTTTGGAGCTATTATGAACAATTCTGTCATAAACATTTGTACCCTCAGCTTTTGTGTGGGCATGTTCAAAGGTTTCCTGAGAATTTATCAAGGAGTGGAAATGCTGGATGAATTCTATTTTTAATATGCCATTAAAGAGAATTTAACATTTATATGTAAATTTATTAACTCTAAGTTCCCAATTATACCCAGTACTTAGGTGATATCTAGAGCTTTAGGAAAACTATTTGGTGTTTTATATAACTGAAATATCTACGTAATTTATTTCATCCTTTCACCACTTAGACTGAAGTTAATTTGTATCTTATATTATTTACCTTGTCCTTTCTCAAGAAAAATTATTTTGGATTCTGGGAGAAAATTAGATCCAGTCACAATCATTTCATGGCCTCCATTGACAGAGCAACTGTTGATACTGTACTTCTCAATATGAGGGAGCTCTTGAGCAGATCGCTGAGCTATTTTAAAAGTTAAAAAAAAAACCAAAACATTATTTTAAAATATTTCACACATACAAGATGAGCTCAAACTACGAAATAAACATTGGGACTAATTTACTTAGGCTTTTAAAATTCAAGACAATAGTAATAAAAGAGCTAACGTGTTTAGAAACAAGAGAGTTATACTGAATTGGTATGAAATTATTTCTTAGGCTACAACTGCAAAAAAAAAAAAAAAAAAACCATAAAGTTTAACTTCATATTGGCTCCCATACATTTACCTAATATTTTATTTTGAATTTAGCTTCTTGATTATAAGTCTTTCACAGACCTGTTAAAAAATTTACAAACCTAATTACAAAAATCAAGTCCAAAACTATGTAATTAAACTATGAACAATTAAAAGAAGTATATAAATAACTACTAAAAGACAAACAACCCTTTCCTTAGAATACTCAATCAATATCACATTAGACTTACATGGTGGACAATTTTTAAAATAAATAACCAAAGCATAAAAGAAACATACATTTTACTATTTAACGTCTACAAGCAACCGTGTTTCTGCAATGACTACATTTTGCTATCTCAACAGGGTTTGAGGGACAAAGTCTGATCTTAAATGCATAGTCTTACTTAACTATCAAGTTTCATGAAGTGCTTTTTGATCCACTCTTGCTACTTCCTGTTCTGAACTGCTAAGCTATTATTTTAATATATGCATGTATGTATTAATATTAGAATATAATAAATTTTCCTTTCCTTTTTCCAAAATTAAACCCAGGGACTTTTGAGTTGGCTCAGTGGTTAACTATTTATGAGTCGAACGTGGTGATGAATGCCTTTAATCTCAGCAGTTGAGAGGCAGAAGCAGGTGAATCTCTGTGAGTTCAAGGTTAGCCTAATCTACACAGTAAGCTTCAGACCAGCCAAAGCTATAAACAAAACACAAACAAAAAAGGAAAGGAAAGAAAAGAGCACAAGTTGCTCTTTCAGAAAATTAGAGTTCAATTCCCACTACCCACATGATGGTTCATAACTATTCGTAACCGTTCCTGTGGATCTGACATCCCCTCCTGACCTCTCCAGGCACATGTGGGATACATATACACATGCAAGCAAAACATATACATAAAATAAATCTAAAATAAAAAGTTATATGTGTATGTATATGTAACAGAAATAAAACCTTAGCAGCAACTACAAATATTAGTAAAACTTGTGTTCTAAGCACAAGTTCATCAACAGACAAATAAACTTGTATGAATAATACATGGGATATCTTCCACTATATATGTTTACATCATTCTCAATTATTCAGTCACACCAGCTAACCTTCTGAGACCTACCAGGCTTGAACACAAGGCAAGTTCTAGGACCTTTTCTCAAATCTTATGTTTGTAAATTGGAGGCGATTTTGATGTTGTAATAATTTTATAGTAATTAAATTTATAGTAATTAAAAAAAAAAACTCCCCAACCAAAATCATTAAATCATATTCAGCCGAGGAATAAGCATGCAAAACAGGATGCTATTATATGAAGGCTAACATTTAAGTAAAACAAAGATAATCAAGTGACAACTAAAAGCATCAAGATCACAACTTCATGACAGGATCCTCAGATGTTTTTCATTTATAGCTAGTGTGGTGGTTTGAATGTAATTGGCCCCACAATCTCATAGGGAGAGGCACTAATAAGAGGTGTGGCTTTGTTGGTGTGGGTGTGGCCTTGTTGAAAGAAGTATGTCACTATGGGAGTAGGCTTTGAGGTCTCTTTTACTCAAGCTTCCCTCAGTGTGACTGTCAGCCGACTTCCTGTTGCCTGTAAGCCAAGATGTAGCCACCACCATATCTGCCTGCATGCCACCATGCTCCCTGTCATGATAATACACTAAACCTCCTTTTATAGTTGCCATGGTCATGGTGCCTCCTCACAGCAATGAAAACCCTAAGTAAGACAGCTGGACAAGATGACACAAACCTATACTGATCCCAACACACAGACTTGGGGTAGGAGACAAGAAAGAGAGGGAGGCAGAGAAGAAAAGAATGAAACTATAGTGAGAAGACATTTTCTAACATAAAATTAGTACTCTTCTCATCTTGTTAGCTTATTTTCATGTCAGAAAAAAACCCAGTAACTCAGAAATAATACCTCAGTTTGTATTTTTAATATGTATCCCATTTTAATCAAAACATACAAAACTTACATTAAAATCTTAGCATATTGCAAGCTCACTTACAGCACTCAATAGGAATAGATGCTATCTGCAGAGAAAGAACTTTTCCACTGGGCTGTGGGATGTGCACACGAAATACAAGTCGTACTCTAGTATTCTTTCTGCCAATATCAGTTTCTCCTTTTCGAAGTTCTATATCTGAATTTCGGAGTTTCAAAATACCTGCACAGTCAATACTAGAAAAAAAAAAACATTTTTAATTTCATATTCAGAAATTGGTTCTGAACAACTCAACTGCATAGTTATGCACTGTCAATTTGCCAGGTTATGTACACCTATAATTCCAGCATTTGAGAGGAAGAAAAGCAGAAGGATCAAGAGTTATATAGTTCAGCCTCAGCTACATAGTGAGTTCAAGACCAAAACAGGCTACAAGAGACTCTTATCTCAAAAATCAAACAACTAAAATTTTCCATTAAGAACTCTGTACCCTAAATCTGGTCACAAACAAATATTTGAGGTGATTGTGATAGCACATGCCTATAATCCCAATACTTGGAAGATTGAAGCATGAGGAATACCCTAAATTCAAGGCCAACCTGAGCCTATACACCAACAAAGTAAGGCACTGTAAAGATGGCTCAGCAGTTAAGAGGGTTTACTGCTCATGCAGAGGATTCAAGTTTGGCTCCTAGTACCTAGCCAGGCAGTTCCAAAGGGTCTGACACTGTCTTCTGACCTCCTTGGGAATTGCATACACATGGGGCACATACATATACTCAGCTCACACACACATATAAGAAAATAAAATGAAATAAATAATAGTAGGTTGGAGACGTGGAGTACTTGTTCTTACAGAAGACTCGGGCATGAGTCCCAGCTTCCACAAGGTCACAACAGTCCATAACATCACATCCAGAACACACAAGACACAGATATTCATTTGAACAAACCACTCATACACATAAAATAAAATAGATAAATCTTAAAAAGTGCTCACTCCCAAGACAAGGTTTCTCTGTATAATAGCTCTCTGTCCTTGATTTGTAGACCAGGCTGGCCTTGACTCACACAGAGATCTGCCTGCCTCTGCTGGGATTAAAGGAGCTCATCACTAAGCCCGGTTTAAAATAAACACAAACACACACAAACACATATACACACACACTTTGGTTTTCCAAGATAGGGTTTCTTTATGTAATAGCCCTAGCTGTCCTGGAACTAGCTTTGTGGATCAGGCTGGCCTTGAAATCAGAGATCTAAAAATATTTTTTAATAAATATATTAAAATTAAAATTCTGGACTGGAGGATGGCTCAGCAATTAAGAGCACTGACTGCTCTTCTAGAGGACCCAAGTTCAATTTCCAACAACCACATGGCAGCTCACAATCATCTGTAACTCTTTAACTACAGAAAATCTGAGCCCCTCTTTTAACTGCCTTAGGTACCAGGCAGGTATATGGTAGACAGATATCCATATAGGCAAAATATCCAGACACAAAATAAATCTGAAAAAATGTTTAAATTTTAAAAAGTGATATAAAAAAAGCAAAATGTATATGATACTTCTTTTTCTTAAAATGCTTTACTTTTATTCTCTTTATATATATATATATATACATATATATATATATATATATATATTTATGTACATTGGTGTTTTTGCCATGGACGTCAGGGCTCCTGAAACTGGAGTTACAGACAGGTGTGAGCTGCCATGTGGGTGCTGGGAATTGAACTCAGGTCCTCTGTAAGTGTAGTCAGTGCTCTTAACCCCTGAGCCATCCCTCCAGTCCCATATGTATGATTCATAAAGAAAAACTCATATTTAGCAATGAAAATACATATTAAATTATGTTTGAAATGACCTCTTACTTATTTTTGTTTTTTGAGATAGGGTCTCACTTTGTAGCCTAAATGACCTCAAACTCAAAGCTGTCCTGACTTAGACTTCTAAGTGCTAGGATTACATGTATATACTAACAAATTAACCTGTTCGCAGTCAGGGTGTAACACTAACATTCACATTCATCCTATTTTTAAGACAGGAAGACGTTATGAGTAGATAAGAAAACAGATACCAGCACCATATATTTAAAGTACCTTTTTCTGTATTTTTGTTGTTGTTTACTCATAGGTTGTCTGTTTTTGAGGTTGTCTCAATGTGTAGTCTTGGCTGGCTTAGAACTGGAAATGTTGACTGGCCTCAAACTCACAGAGATCCATCTATCTTTGATTCTGAGTGCTGAGACTTTTAAAAGCATGAGCTACCATGCCTGGCTATTGTACTTAGTTTTTGAGTCAGAGTCTTACATAGATCAGGCTGGCCTCTAACTCTCTATGTACTCAAGGGTTACTTCTACATCCCAAATTCTGGGAATATAGGCAGAAGTCAGCAACTTTCTTTCAGAAATTATGAAACCTACTGCCCTCCTGAATAAACTTTCCAGAATTATATAACACTGGTAAGTTAGCTTAAAACAATAAGTATTTTATAGTTAATTAAAAACCCAAACCAAACAAACCATGTATTTTTTTGAGAATTGTTTCAAGAAAAGAAACCTGACTTTTTTAAAAATAAAGTTTTAAAAAACATTATTTGTCTTAATTGTGTGTGTGGGTGGGTAGGTAGATGTGCATGCAAGCTCATGAGTGCAGGTTCTTGTGAAGGCCCTGGGCATAGGATATCCCTGGAGCTAGGATTACAGGCAGTTGTCAGCCACCTGCTGTGGGTGCTCAGACCATAACCCTAGTTCTTTGAAATAATACAGGATTTTAACTGCTCAGCTAGCTCACTGCTCATTTTAACAAAGGTTTTAAGATACCTGGATAGAGAAACAGATGGATCTCTCTGAATATGAGGCCAGCATGGTCTACAATGAGACCCTGACCCAGAAAAAAAGAAACAAACGAACAAAAAACAAAGATACCTGGCTGACATATTATTTTCAGGTAGAAGTGGAATTTCCAGAACTTTTGTGCTGGCAATTATTATCTCTTGACTTGCAGTAGCAACTGTCTTTCCAGTAATACGATGCACCTGGTAAAATGCATGAGGTCGTAAATACCGATCATCGGCTGTTCCAATAAACATCTGTAGATTTATTGGCTTTTCACTATAGCCCAGGAGCTAAATGAAAAGAAACACAAAAAAGTACACTTCATTATCCATGCATTTTATAATAAGCTTACAACAAGCCTATTATATTTGTATCACATACTATTATACATAAAAGTATTATTACAAAAAAAGACAATGAAAGTAACCCATGAAAAGCTCTCCAAATTTTTCTTTTATGTACATGAGTGTTCTACCTGCATGTATACCTGTGCACTTGTGTGTATCTGATGTCCTCAGAGAATGAGAGGACACTGAATTCCCTAGAACTGGAGTTACAGACAGCTTTTAGCCTCCACGTGGGTGCTAGGAATCAAACCTGGGTCCCCTGGAAGAAGAGCTAGTGTTTTTAACTGCTGAGCCATCTCTCCAGGTCCCAAATTTCTAAAGTAAAGAGATTTAAACACTGGAACATGTTACAAAGAGATGTGGGTGGGAAAGGTTGAGAGAAGAATAGAACATCTGAATCATCAAAATTTTTGAAAAGCCAAGCTAGGACTCAGTGGGCTGAGGCTAGTAGATCATGAATAAAGGGCCTGCTTGGTCTATATATTAAATTCAAGACCAGCCTGTGTTAAGAGACAGTCTCAAATATTTTGTTTTAAAGCCCCCAGCTGTCAGCATTGTGGTACATGCCTTTAATCCGAACACTCAGGAACCAGAGGCAGGCTAATATATGGCAGACACCAAGGTTGTCTTCTGGCCTCCAAACAAATGTGCACACACAGACATACACAGAGACAAAAGACCACATGTAGTCATGTATTAAAAACCAAGATAAAGGAAAATAAACCCAGCGTTTTAGACAAGCATATATTCTACCACTGAACTGTACCCCCAACTCTCGCAAATGCTTTTTAAAAGTCAATCTGTATGACTATGTTTTTTTCCCTGATACTATTAAAGCACATTAATTTATTTTCATATGCTGACTTACACTTGCATTTCTAGAATTAATCACATTTGACATACAATCCTTTTAATGTTTGTCAGATTTGGTTTGTCACTAGTCTTCTGAACATATTTACATCAACAACCATAAAGACAAATACTTTTATCCTTCATATACTTTGTCCCCATCAGTATGTTGTTGATATTTATGTATTTATTTTCAGAAAAAGGTCTTGTTATATAGACAAGCTGGCCTTGAACTTGTAATCTTTCTGCCTTAGTCTCCTATTCCCACTGATCTCCATATGTGCATGAGGTGCCACATTTGGCTTATTTTTTTCCCCCTTTAAAAGAAGGAGAGGAGGGATGGAGAGATAGCTTAGTGGTTAAAAGCACTGGCTGTTCTTCCACATGGCAGCTCACAACTGTCTGTAACTACCCTTACAGGGGATCAGATACCCTCACACAGACATATATGCAGGCACAACACCAAAGCACATAAAATAAGTTGTTATTATTATTGTTGTTGCTATTTGTTTTTCGAGACAGGGTTTCACTATGTTAACAGCTCTGGTTGTCCTGGAATTCAATCTGTAGAGAAGGCTGGCCTCGAATTAACAAAGATCTGCATGCCTCTGCCTCCCGAGTGCTGAGATTAAAGGCATGTGCCACCACCTCCTGGCAAATAAATAAATATATATATAAAAAAGTCATAGGCAAATGAGATAGTTCAACAGGTAAAAGCACTTGCTGCTAAGCCTAACAGCCTTACATCCTGAGTTCATTTCCCCAGACCCACATGGTAGGACAGAAGCAAAGTTGTCCTCTGACCTCCAAGGCATGCCTTTGTCTACCTACATAGACACTAACTATACACACTAAATAAACATATTAATTTTTAAAAACTCATACCCCCCACATCATTCCTATCTTCCACTAAAATCTCGCTAATGGCTTTCCTCTACGTTCAGAGTTAATCTCTAAGATGGTTTACATGGAAGGCCTTATCTTGTCCTTTATTCCTTGCCAGTCTACTCTAAACATGCTGGCTTTATTACTTGAACCAATGCACATACCTAACCTCAGAACTTTATTATTTATTTACCTACTCATTTATTTATTTTGACTTTTTTTGAAAAAGTTTCTGTATAGCCCTGGCTGAGCTGGAACTCACAGAGATTTGCTTGTCTTTCAGTGCTGGAATTAAAGGCCTAGGCCACCACACCTGGCTTTAACCTCAGGGCATTAATGTTTAGTATTTTATCCCTCTTGAATGTTCTCTCTGATTTTCATATTATCCTCCTACTTCATTTCATTTAGCTTTGTACACTGTTATGAGTTGTTTTTCCCCCACTGATCAGGTCCCACAGCCACACCGGCCCCAAATAACACACGGAGATGCTATATGGATATAATTCTGTTGGCCTGTTACTAGTTTCTTAGCGGCTAGACCTGTCTTAAATATTAACCCATTTCTATTAATCTAAATATTTCCATGTAGCCTCATCTTAACCAGAGAGAGAGCCCGGACCGCTGTTCTCTCCAGTCTCTACATCTTGACTCCTTCCTACTACTTCCTCTTTCCTCCTTGTCTCCTAGTCCCACCTATCTTGCTTTCCTATTGGCCAACAGTGCTTTATTCATTAACTAATAAGAGAAACATATTTACAGAATGACATCTCCCATTAATACTCAAAGATCAATACTCTCAGAGACATCTACCTTCTTATTTAATCTCTTATTCATTATTTTTCAAAGTATTGGCTGCTAACAACAGTATTTTAAATTTAGTTATTATCTACTCCTCTCCTGGGAACCATACAAGCTCTAAAAAGCAGAAACTGTCTTATTCATCATTCTATCCCTTTTGTCTTTTACTGAGAATCTACTATGGAAGCAGTCTTATTTACTAATATTTTACTGCTTCAGCCGGTATTCCATAAATATATTGTAAGTGACATTAAAGAACATGGAGCTGGTTTAAAAAAAAAAGAAAAAAGAAAAAAATGACAACTTGAAATTTGCAGGCAAATGGACCAAAAAAAAAAAAAAAAAAAAAAAAACATCCTGAGTGAGGTAACCCAGACCCAGAAAGACAAATATAATATATACTCACTCTTAAGTGAATATTAGACATAATGGAAAGGACAACCAGCCTATAGTCCACAATCTCAGGGTAACAAAGAGGACCCTAAGAGAGACACATACGGACCTGCTTAGCAAGGGGAATACAAGATCTACTGAGTAAACTGGGAGTGTGGGAGGCATGGGAGAGGGAGGGAGGGGGGAAGGGAGAAAGGAAGGGGAGTGGGGTAAAAAATATACAGCTCAATAAAAACAAGTTAAAAAAGAAAAAAGAGTAAGAACAAGGGGTTTGAGAGATGGCACAGCAGTTAAGAGTATTTACTGCTCTTGTAAGTTTGATTCCCAGCACACATATCAGAAGGCTCACAGCACATGTAACTCCAGTTCCAAGGAATCTAATGCTATCTTCTAGTCTCTATGGGCACTGTATATTTGTAATGCACCTACATTGACATAAAATAAATAAAACCTTTAAAAAAAAGACAAAATGGCATGTGTTAAATTTTAAGGACTCAAATGACGTTCTTAAAAGTTATAAATCTATTCTTAAAAATATAAGATATAGCCAAGCACATGAAAAAAATCACTTATGATTTAATAAAAAAAGAGAATTGAAAGAAACAAGGGAACCAGTTACAAATCTGAAAATACTAAAATCAAAGGTTTTTAAATTTTAAATCAGGGTAAAGGCAGGAACATAACAGAAACCATGAAAACAAAACAAAACAAAAAGGAAATAAATACAATAAATCTCATCTAAAGATCCTAGAGATATTTGTAATTGACTACATATAGCATAATAAAGAAAACAAGTCAGGAACTCTAAGCTCCCGTGACTAAAAGATGGCATCACTAGCAAACAAAGGATGACTCTGCTATAGTAGAAGGATATGATATGGCAGATGTGAGGAAAAATAATTCCTTATATTTTAAATTTTTATATATTTATTTATATATTTATTTTTCAGACACTGTTTCTCTGTGTAGCTCTGCCTATTCTGGAACTCAATCTGTACACCAGGCTGGCCTCAAACTAATAGAGATCTGCCTGCCTCTGCCTTTGGAGTACTGGGATTAAAGGCGTGCACCACCACTGCCCAGCTTCTTATAATATGCTTGGTGGTGGTGGGAAGATAATTTCTCTTTTCAAAGAATGTGCCATGCTTTTGCTTCTCTGTCTATGGTATTAATAAGTTTTCTAATAAACTCCTCACTTATATCCAAGAAAGAGAGCGTTCATACACTCAAGGGGCTGCAAGCAGGGAAATTGCAAATGTAAATAACTGATTCCTACATTAGTTTGCTAATGTGTCACCATCTTAATGATCACTCTGTAGATGTCTGTTTCCTTCTATGGTGCGAAGTAGAGTTTAAACAGAAATCATGTAAATCTATAGTTATATATTTATTTCGTAACACATCTAAGAAAAAATGCAACTTTTAACAAGAGAAAAAGGAAATCAGTAACAATAAGGTACCCACTATTTACCAGAAAGCCAGTGAGCAATAAGTCAATGAATCCCATCATCCAGCCTACCATGGGAATAGTAATTATCTAACACCAGATAACAAGCTATTCTATATTTATAAACTCGTGATTTGGTCAGTAATTTAGGCTGGAATCAGCTGAGTTCTTTCTGGTGTGTGTACTTTTGACGGCTGACAAGGTGGATCAGCTTCAGAAGATGATCTGGTTGTCAACAGGAGTATCATGATTTTTTCTTTTATAAATATCTCATAATACTGTATGTTCTCACAGAGATGACAGGAGATTCCAGACCAAGGCCTCTGCTATTCCCCATGGCCCAAGTCTATGCTCCAACTTGAAGATCAACTCAGGTTTGGACATACAGTGCCCCAAGAACACCAGACCCATAGCCCTTTAAGCATTACAAACCTACAGAAGATCCTCTGAGAATCATCTCCATACAGCCACTACTGTCAGCTGAAATACTCAGCTACTTCCTCAAAAAATACTGAACCTATTTGAACCTATTTCCAGCTTCCAAAATATGCAGCATCCTTCATATGTTTTCCCTCACAGTAAGGTGTGAAAGGGTAAAATGAGATTACAGTAGCATCTCTTGGGCCTTCTAAGTAGTAACCAACACATTCCAACAGATTCTAAAATGGCAAGCAGGTGTTTTGGGTTTTTGGTGGTGAGCCCTATCCTTTAACAGCTGAGTCCTCTATCCTGCTCTGGCTTTTGTTTTGAAAGAGGGTTTCAAGTAGTTCAGACTGACTTCAAATGCATTATGGAGCAAATGATGGATCCTTCCTGGATCTGACTCCTTTGAGTGCTAGGATTATAGCACTCATGGCGACAAGGTTTGATACAGAGTCTCCCTCTGCTTCTCCCACACACACCCAAGATTTCTTTGTATAAACAGCTCTAGTTGTCTCAAAACTCACTCTGTAGATAAGGTTGGGATTAAAGGCATGCGCCACCATCACTCAGTTGATACTTGAAATACACTAAACTTCTCAGGCTGGCTTGGAAGTTGTGATCCCTCTGCATCTCCAGACTGCTGAATTTATAAGCAGGTACCACCGTATCTGGCTAAGACATAAGCTCCTTTTTTTTTTTTTTTTTTTAAAGTTTTTCAAGACAGGGTCTCTGTGTAACCTTGACTGTCCCAGAACTCACTTCTGTAGATCAGGCAGGCCTCAAACTCTCTGTCTGCCTCTGCCTCCCAGTGCTGGAATTAAAGTCGTGCACCATCACCAGCTAAAACAGCAGTTCTTAACCTTCCTATCGCTGCAACCCTTTAATACAGTTCCTCATGTTGTGGTGATCCCAACTATAAAATTATTTTGTTGCTATTTCATAACTAATTTTAATGCTGTTATGAATCATTATGTAAATATTTGTGTTTCCTGATGGTCTTTTGGGGGTTGCTAGCCACAGGTTGAGAATCACTTGGCTAAGAGATATACTCTTTTAGCTCAACAATAGCATTACTGCACAATTAACATACAGCTTGATATTGAATTTAATAACAAGATAATACATAGTATATACACTATGTCTTGAAAAAAAAACATTGAGGTAGGCTTTTCCTGTTTGACAGAATGCACTGTTAATTTTTAAAGACCCAATACAGTAATTATAGCTGCATCATTTTGATCTATACTGTTCTGAGCAGCAGTGTCAAACAACGAGAGTATCACACACAGATAAACATGGAGGCAGGGTTTATGGTACATAGCTGGGTCACAGAAAAGGGTTTAGCTGATCTCAGTTAAGAACAGTCTCTGTAGGAGAGCAGTCTTCAGGCCATAAATATCCAGGGAAAGAAAGCTATGGTGGACATACTCTGCACAGATTGTCAACATCCACACATGGCCAGAGGGAAGGCTTTGCCATTTCTCTGTCACCTTGACATGTCCTGTGCTATGTCAAGAGTACACACTCACTAAGGACTTCACTTACTCAGGGCTTCCTAGGCTCCCTACAATAGCCATGTTTCTTCATAACTTTGAGTGCTTAAGTTTTGAATTTAACATGTCTCAAATAGTACTCTTTTATTTTACTCCAATCATGTAAAATTATTTGTAGTTCACAAGTTGTACAAAGAAAGACACAGGGCCAGTGTGGGCTCACAAAAGCTATTTTTACTAATTCAGGTCCAGAACAGTAGTAACTTTTTATTTTGTGTTGTTTCTGTTTTGGGACAGGGCCTCATCATGTAGTCTTGACTGGCCCAGAGCACTATGTAGACAAGGATGGCCTCAAACTGAGAGAGATCTGCCTACTTTGTCTCTTGAATGCTGGGATTAAAGACATATACCACCATGTCCATGTCCAGCCTCAAATAGAACTTGTTAATATGGACAGTATCTCTCTGTAAGGGGAGGGAGCTAAAAAGCCATTTTGAATTTTAATTATCAACATGAAAAATGGTTTTTGTAGTGGAGTGGTTCACCTAACATGAGAAGTGGGATACACTATAGACAATTATTGAGAAGGGGCCAGACAGAAATTCCTATCAATGCATTCAATAATCATAATGTTTCAAAGAAACTAACTAGTCTATGTTACACACAATATTTCAGAATGCCCCATCAGACATTCAAGTACAGGAAAAGACTATAAACCTAGAAACCAAATCCTTGGAAAACCTTTTGACAGGGTTTCTCTGTGTATAACCCACTATCTTTGAATTAGTTCTGTAGACCATGCTGGTCTTCAACTCAGACCCACCTGCCTCTACCTCCATAGCGCCACCAGGCCACAAACTTTTTTTTTTTTTTTTTTTTTTTTGGTTTTTCGAGACAGGGTTTCTCTGTTTTGCATTGGAGCCTGTCCTGGAACTAGCTCTGTAGACCAGGCCTTAGACTCACAGAGATCCGCCTGCCTCTGCCTCCCAAGTGCTGGGACTAAAGGCATACACTACCAACGCCTGGCTTACTTTCATATTTTTAAAGATCAAGTATATACTGCTATTTCATAATTTGGGTAGCATTTTTTAAAGATATATTATCTTTTGGTCATCTACCTAGGAAGATAAAAACCAATATGGTAGCTCACAATCTACCTTTAGTTCCAGTCCTAGGATGACCCAATGTCTTCTTCTGGTTTCCAGGGACACTGTACACACACATAGTGCACAGACATACTTGCAGCCAAAAACCCATACACAAAAAATAATTAATTAAATAAAAAGGGGAGATAGGTGGCCTTTAAATAACATGCACATTTTCAATCCTATTTCCTTAGAAAATCTGTACTTAAAAAAGAAGAAAAAAAAAAAAAAAAAAGAAAAGCCTGGCAGTGAGGTAGGCATATTTCTGAATTCAAGACCAGCTTGGTCTATAGAGCAAGTTTAAGACAGCCAGAGCTGCACAGAGAAACCCTGTCTTGAAAAAACAAACAACAAAACAAGAAACAGAAAACAACAATAAAAAAGAATTTAAACCAGCATTCTGTGTTTGCACTATAATCTCATGTATGTTACAGACGAAACATGTATTAAATATATACATACAACCTTTTTTCATTTTTTGAGACAGACTTACTTAGCAGCTCAGACTGGCCTTGAACTTGTTGTAATCTTCCTTCCTAAGCTATTCAAATGCCAAATGTATAGGTGTGAACTACTATGCCTAGCTTTATCTGTAGATTTCAATTATTTTCATAAATCTTTAAGTTAATTAATGCCTTTTATATTAAGAGCCACTATGCCTAGCTTTATGCTGTAGATCTTAATTATATTTTTATGAAGCTTTTTGAGTTAGAGTTACTATATGCTATTCATATTGAAATTAAGTTTAGCTGATTATAATGGAAAAATCCAAGGTAATTGTAAACATTTTAAAATAATAAGTTTATTTTTCATATTCTATAGATTTTTTTTTTTCTGTTGGGTCAGTCAGCACACCTAAAATAAATCTTCCAGTCTCTCATCTAACAGAGTATAAACTGACTTCAAGTATTCTGAAAGTTAAGAAAGGTTATCATAGGTTTTACTATTTAGTCTGCAAACTTTCAGTATGTCTCTCATTCAATTAGCATTTTCAGTAGATCTACCAATGTTGCCCCCAGAACTCTAATTCATGTCTTAATGAAGATTTTTAACCTCATCTACTAAAATGATTGGCATTGCTGCATGACAAGATAGAAGTTACCAATTGGTCATTAACAACAACACCACACACACACACACACCAAAAAAACCTCTTGTTTTTATAGACCTTTATCAAATTATACTGTTTTCACCCTCATCTCACATACCTCCTTCCAGAGACAATAGTGCCTCAAATTCCTGACATTACATTGGGCTCTCTCTCTCTCTCTCTTTTTTTTTGAGACAGGGCTTTTCTGTATAGCCCTAGCTGTCCTGGAACTAGTTCTGTAGACCAGGCTGACCTCGAACTGACAGAGATCCACTGTCTCTGCCTCCCAAGTGCTGGGATTAGAGGTGTGCACCACCACCGCCCAGCTCCCTTCGGCTCTTAAGGAACAAAAAATGAGATGCATTTTTTCCTCCCCAAGGTAAGGTTCACCAGCTGTCTTACATTCAACTAAGGTAAACAATGTGCAATTTACTATACTCAAGCAGAATTTGTAGCTTTCTGTATATACTTTAAAATTACATAATAATAATAATAAAAACCTACCAATATTTTCATTTATAGTTCCTTTAAATTGTTTTGTCATTAACAGATTAATAAAATTGAAGATTTAATAGAAAGGGAACTAGTTAATAAAACATAAAACAGTCAATATAAACATAGTAAAAAAAAAAAGGCCTATATAGCTAAAAAAGAAATTGGAAAGGCACCCATTTACATATGTACACATGGAGAAATTATATTTAATGATAATCCCTTGATTCTGTAACAACAGATGTGTTAAATGATAATGCCACACATATACACAAAACAAAACAACCCTCTACCTCATCTATACTTACAGAGAGATGAATAAGTCAAGGGAGAGAATGGTTATATACTCTGTTTTAACTGAGTCAATTTAATCCTAAAACTCCTGTAAAGTGTATGTCATTTTTATTTTCCAGTCTACAGATGAAGACTGCAAAAGTAAAAAAACAAACAAATAAAAAATAACTGGGAACTGTTTGAAACTCAATGCTGTACCTACTGCTCTTTCATGCTCAAATTGTTGTATGAAATTAATAGTTCATCCAGTGATGGAACAACAGCTTCAGCACTTGCCTCAAAATATACTTGAAAAAAACATAACATCCACCTTTCTATCACCAGAGTCTATACACAAGTCTAGCACATTAAAGCATTGTTGAATGAATAAATTTTGGAATAAGGGAGACAATTTTGTAACACAAAATAACTCAAGACTGGTAAATACAATATTTAAACAATAAATACTAAGTACTTGGCCAAACTGAACTTAAATCTAAAATTGAAAATACAAATTTAAAAATTATTATGTATGAATGCTATTACAGGGTATCACATGACAAGTGGATAAGCACTGTATATCAAAGAATCCTTAGTCATATTAGATAACTCTTTTTCACTTTGATAAAATGAACTGCTGTAGGAAGGTAATCATACATATATGATTTCAAAGGGAACACACATATATAATTTCTTAACACATATTTCTGCCAACATCTGCTTAAGTATATATAATAGAACATAAGAAAAATAGAATTTTAAAGAATAGACTATTATGTTATTCCATCTCAAAAGGAATATTTGTTATAGGCTGCTAATATTATCCTCTAAAATCTTTCATCTACTATCAGTCCTCTTCTATTCAGTCTACCCTACCCTGTGTAAAAGAAGTAAGCTGATGTTTGTTATTTTCAATATTGTTTCCATAGCAGAGGTCTGCTTGCTTAATTTAACTTAAGCTGGAAGGTTAAAGCCTGAAGGTCACTGCAGGATGCAATACAGCAACTTTAATAACAACAGTTCCATTACCCATCCTGCCAAATTACTTGGAGAGGGCCCCTGAATTTGACTATATCAGAAACATGAGCATATTAGAAGCATCGTAGAGATACTAAAAATACAAAATTAAAATTCCATAATATAAATCACTTAAAAGTAAAAATGTGAAAAACAAAAATAAATGTTAATATGTACATATAACAGTGTCATATAAAAATAATCATCACTAGAGTCAGGTATGGTAGCATACACCTGTTATCCTAGCGCTTGGAACACAGGTGGGAAGATCAGTACTTCAAGGCCATCCTTAACTACACAGTGACATTTAGTTCAACCTAAGCTACATGAGACAAAGTCTCAAAAAAGCAAACAAATCACTAGACAATGGATCCTGACAAATGATAAAATACAAGTCTAACTACAACAAAATTATAAACTTTATTTTTCTTTATTTTTTTTAATAACCTTGTCTTTTAAACTTCATTAATTTCTATGGTATGATTTAAATATTTCTGTCTCAGGCTAGGGACAGAATTCAGTCATACAGTAGTTGCATAGCATGTATGAGGCCCTGGGTTTGGCCCCTAGCACAGTAACAAAAGAGAAAAGAAAAGGCTGACTTGCCACTGTTTAATCTATACTCTTTATTTTTGCTTTTGAGACAGGGTCTCATTATGCATGCCAGGCCTATCAAGCTTTACAGTATAAGCTTTTTTTTTTTCCCTTAATGAAAGTAACAAAAATTGTCAGCACCTTGAGTTCACATGCATGCATTTATGTACTATACCACACACTTATAGCACTGAGCTGTATTAAATACCACTGGCACTGGTATAATTAATTTGCTGACTTTAGTCCCACACAGTTCCCACATATTTTATATGCATTCTTGTATGTTTGTTTGGTTGTGTGCATTTTTATCACAGGTAGAGATTTAAGTAATTATTACACTTAAACTCTTTTTCATTTATATTTATAACACTTAAACTCTGTTTCTTGGTAACTACTAAATATGTTCTGTCTCTAAAGTTTACTTAATGTGAGAAACTATATAAATAAATAAAGCTGTGAGGATTTTTGGTTTTTTTTGTTTTTGTTTTTGTTTGTCCCCCCCCCCCCAAATAGCTCACTTCCATAGAGAACCATGATACACCAAAACACCATGGAGAACCACAAAAGTTGTTGCACATGTCAACAATTTGTTTCTTCTTACAGATGGGTGGTAGTAACCTATACATATACTAGAGGTTGTTTAACTACTAATCTACTTGAGTTGTTTCTAATTTGGGTTCATTAACAGCTATGGATATCGGTATTAAGATTATTGAAGATTTTTTTGTTGTTGTTTCATTTATTTATTTATTTATTCCATGTTATCTTAAGAACTCATGATGTATCCCAGGCTGACCTTGAATCCACAGTGATCCGAGTGCTGGAACTAAAGACCTGAATCTCTACCCTTGTTAACTATTTTCTTTTAACTTTTTATTTATGTGCAATGGTGTTTCGCCTGCATGTATTTCTGTATGAAGGTGTTGGGTACCCTGGAAATGGAGTTACAGACAGTAGTGACCTGCCATGTGGGTGCTGGGAATTGAACCCAGGTCCTCTGGAAGAACAGCGAGTGTTCTTAACCACTGAGCCAACTTTCCAGCCCCAAGGTTTCTTTTTTCCTTTTCTTTCTTTCTTTTTCTTTTTAATGTTAACCACTGAGCTAACTTTCCAGCCCCAAGGTTTTTTTCTTTCTTCCTTCCTTTCTTTCTTTCTTTTTTTTTTTTAATGTTATAGTCCATTCAAGTGAAATCAAAATAAAAAATATCAATTCAGTGCTGGAGAGATGGCTCAGAGGTTAAGAGAACTGGCTGCTTTTTTCAGAGATCTTGAGTTCAATTCCCAGCAATCATATGGTGACTCACAACCATCTGTAATGAGATCTGGTGCCCTCTTATGGCCTGCAAGGATGCATGCAAGCAGAACACTACATAATAAATAGTTTTTTAAAAATCAATTCAGGGCTAGACAGATGGCTCACTGACTGCTCTTCCAGACATCCTGAGTTCAGTTCCCAGTAACTTCATGGTAGTTATCAGCTATATAATGAGATCTTGTGCCCTCTTCTGGTGTGCAGGTATACATGGAAGCAGAATGTTGTATACATAATGATTAAATAAATCTTTTTTTTAAAATCGATTAAAAGCTTTAAAATGAGATGTACTTGAAATATACGAAATAAGCAAATTTTACATAATTTTATTCTAGTTAAAAGAAAATAAATAAATAATCACAAAATTTTTGGTATAACTCTATCTGCTATGGTTTATGTACGTGTCCTCCAAAGGCCTATTTGTTAAACCCTTGGTTTTCAATCTGTGGTGCTATTAGGAAGTGGCAGAAACTTTAGACAGTGGGAGTGAGTTGAAAAAAAAAATTAGTTTACTGGAACATGTTTGGGAGCATTTCTTTTTAATGATTTATTTCTTTTTATTTTACGTGAATTGGTGTTTTGTCTGCATATATGCAGAAGTGATTTATTCCTTTTTACTTTATGTGAATTAGTGTTTTGTCTACATATATGAATCCAAAGGAAGTGGAGTTACAGACAATGGTGAGCTGCCTTGTGGACGCTGGTAAATGAACCCAGGCTCTCTGAAAGAGCAGCCAGTGCTCTTTAGCCCCTAGAATCTATGAGGTGAGGATCTTCCTCTGCCATGTGCCCCCACCATGGTATACTGGCTGTCCTAGTACTCACTCTGTAGACAGGCTGGCCTCAAACTCAGAGATTTGCTTGCCTCTACCTCCCAAGTGCTGGCCACCACTGCCCAACATAACATACTTTTTAAAAAAAATCAGAAACACAGCAATTTGACCATTCACATCTTATTTCCCCAGATGAAAAGTCTGTCAGGAAGGTTTCTTCTAGAGAAAGAAAATTCAGTGCAAGTACAGCCATATCAACAAGCACACAAAACTGAGGCTCTTCGGATTTGAGTTTTTTCTCTTTTCACTAAATCAACAAACTCATCCAATCATTACCATGTGTATGGTATCTATGAAACAAAACTCCAGAGTCTCATACCTTAACAACAGGATGGCCACCAGTAGAGGCTTTCACTGCCCCTCGGCTGCCTTCAGTTTCATAATGGGCTCGATGATGGGTTTTAGGTTGTATTTCTATTTTCAATTCACATTGTCCAAAGTGAGTTGGTAAAGGCCAGTCTAACGGAGGTAACGAAGATGTGCTATAAACAAAACACACAAACAATTTCACCATATTATCATTGCCACGCAGAGATTCAAGCATCTCTTTGTTACAGTATTTTTTTCCCACTGGTTTCAGAAACAAAGTATTCCAAAATTGCCTTCACTTAATAAGTTATAGTACCAATTATGCCAGCTATTTTGTTGTAATTTAAAAAGAGGCGCCCAAAAGAGAAAGACACCATTCGACAGAGTTTGTTTTTATTGTTTTTTTTTATTATTATTATTATTAGAAGGAAGGGAATAGAAAAAAAAGGGTGTGGGGGGGGGACTGGCCTCTGAGGATGGGAGCAGTAGAAAAGGGGGAACAGACAGACAGGCAGAGAAGGAGGGGAAAGGGAGGGAAGGAAGGAGAGAGAGAAATGGGTGGTGCTTAGTGGTTGCAGCTGAGGGCATATACTATCAGAATCACAAGTGCAGGCCTGTGTATAGATGCCTGAATACTAACATATTTAATAGACCATCTTTAATTTTTTTTTCATAGTGTTTCTCTGTGTAGTCCTGGCTGTCCTGGAACTCACTCTGTAGACCAGGCTGACCTCAACTTCCATCCCAGGCTGAGATCCACCTGCCTCTGCTTCCTGAATGCTTAAAATTGTGTGCCAGTATCACCCCAATGACTATTCTTTTTTATGTGTCTGTGGAAATCAATGTATTATGCCTGTAGCCTCCTTCACTTCCTTTCATTTTACTCTTCTTTCTGAAAACTGCTTATTATCTTAGGCAATCCTCTGTGACTTGAGGAAAAACTTAGTTTCAGTGTATAATTGCCTAGAACAAGAATGAAGCATCTGCAGTATGTTTTAAAAGGTTACTATTTCCCTGGATTAATAAGAATGTAAACAGTATCAAGACCTAAAGGTTAATTTAGATATATTAATATTGAAAATGTTACAAAGGCTTGGGAGACTGTTCAGTAAGAAGAGTGCTTGCTATTCTATGATAAGGGCCTTAGTTCAAGTCCCCAGAACACACAGCCAGCACAGTGGCCCAAGCCTGTAATCCCAGCATTAGGGAGGCAGAGACTGAAGGATCCCTGGGGCTTTCCAGCCAACCAGGTTCAATGTGAGAAGCAAAAAAGGAATGAGGAAGACATTCAATATCAACTCCAGTCTCCACATGCACCTACATGTACACATACACACAAATACTGAATTAGAAAATTAATTATATATCTACAGATCAAGTAGTAATGGACACAAAGCTCAGTTAGTAGAGTTCTTGCAGCATGCAAGAAACCCTGAGTTTGAATCCTACCACTACTTAAAACTAGATGTAGAGACATACACCTTTATCCTAGAACTTTGGAGCTGAAGGCAGGAGGATCAGAACTTCAAGGTCATCGCCAGTTATATAGTGAACTGAAAGCCAGTCTTCTCAGCTACATAAGACCTAGTCTCAAAGAAGGAAAGACTGTCGAAAGTTAAAAAGTTACAAAGGCCAAGCACAATAGCATGAACCTACAGTGCCAGCTACTTTGGGAGGCTGTAGTAGTAGTAGGACCAGACATTTTAGGTCAGCATGGTCAACACAGGCAATATAGCAATACATTACCTCAATGAAATAAGCTTTTAAAAGCAAATAAATTGTGGGGAAAATGCTTGCCATCAATAAGACAAAGCCAGAGGAGAACTCAGTCAGCAAAGTGCTTACCATGCTATGCAAGCTAAGAACTTCAGTTCAATCCCCAGAACCCATATAAAAGTGGAAGGAACAAAGCAACTCCAGAAAGTTGTTCTCCGAACACCACATACAGGGCATGACACACATGCTCACATTTATACACATCTTTCACAAGTGTGTATACATACAACAATAAAGTTGGTATTTTTTTTTTTTTAAGTTTGGCGAGCTAGGAGACTGAAGAGACAACTCAGTGGTTGAGAGCACTGACTGCTCTTCCAGAACAGCTAACAACTAACTACCTATAACTCCAAGATTTAACACCCTCACATAGACATACATGCAGGCAAAAACACCAATGTATATTTAAAAAAAAAAAAAAAAGTTTGGTGAGCTCTAGGCCAATCAGAAACCTGTCTCAAAAAAACAAGATGTGACTCTGGAGGAACACACCCATAGCTGTCTTCTGGATGCCACATGAACACATACACATGCACCCATGCACATACTTCATAATAGGAAAATTCCCTGTTAATTTATTAGTAACATGACTCATACTATAACCCACCTGTACAAATAACCTTTTCTATATAAGAAAATTCCTTTTAGGAATCTTTAAATGTTGTTTACTATTATCTACAATTCATCACCTATATTTTTCTTCATTTATGTACTTTTAAATGTAATTTTAGTCAATTTAAAAACACTTTTAAGATTTAAATGGAACTAAAAAGGACTTCTAAGTTTTTGGCTCGTAGATTAAAAAAAAAAAAGAAAGAAAGAACAAGGAAGATGAGGGCATGGAGAATTGAATGAGAAGGAAGAAGAAGGAAGGGAAAGGGGGAGGGGAAAAAGAGGGAGAGATACTCAAATACAGATAATGTAGTTAGACAATGCAAATAATCTGTAAGCATGAAAAAACGATCAGCAGCCATTTCTATGAACTCACCGAAATATAGGGGTGTGGCCAGGCTTTGGTTTGCTCCAGGTAAAAGGTGAAGGAACTGAAAGAAATTGGTCACCAGATGAATCTTTCTTTACAGGATACGGAGATCCAAGGCCATCATCTACTGAAGTCTCCCGGGATGGTGATAAACTCCCTTGATCATCTGAACAGACCTCTAATTTTCCTGATAGTATGGTAGCCTGATCTTCAGAAGTCTTCCTTGTTTTCAAAGGGATATCAGTCTCTACACAGTACTGAAATGGGAAAGGTGCAGAGCCAATGCCTGATCCAGTGTGGACAGAAGCAGTAAGCCAGGTATCTTCTGTTATACTTCCCCTAGGGGAGTGGCCAGGGGATGGAACAGGTGAGTGATGGGGTGAAAGGGAGCCAGCATAGCATACTTCAGCACTGGAGTGCCGTCGTTTACCACAAGGAGAAGTGGGCCTTGATGAGGGTCCTGAGGCTGGTCTGGGACTCAGCCAATTCTCATCAGTGATACTGGATCTAGGAGAGTGGCAAGGAGATTGCCTAGGTGACAAGGAGTGTCCAGGTCCATACTGCTGCTGCCAGGAGTCTTCTCCTGGACAGCCTCCTGGAGAGCCACCTGGAGAAGTCAGTGGTGAGCCAAGAGTAAATCGAGCAGCAGCTTCATTCAACTCTGAGTCCACATCATCATAAATGTGTGAGAGAGATTCACAAGAAGATGCATCTGAGAACCAGCTCCTAGAAGAAATGCTGCTGGCAGGACTAGGACTAAAGGAAGACTCTCGGTAGGATGGTTCAAGTGGAAGATAGAGATGATCTCTAGAAGGTCTTTCCAAATATTCCCTTTCTGGGTCATTTATCTGTAGGTCATCTTCATGTACATCAGTTCCTTGATGACAGTTAGGAGAGATGGATGTAATTTGAATACTTGGGCACTCAAAGGGTTTGGAACCACCTAATGGGCTATATTTAGATTCAGAAACATCACCAGTTCCTTCATAATTTTTGTGACCTTGGAGCTGAAACGATGGTGACAAAACAGAAGAGTGAGATTGTAGCAGTCCATGATGTGGTAAGCCAAGTGATGAGTTTAAGGTAGATGGAGGTGGATCTACATTAAAGATGTAAATGGACGCACAATCATCAGGTTCAAGGTCTATGAAAGGGAAGGAAAAACAAAAGAAAAAACCACCACAACCAAAAAAGTCAATAAAAGAAATTAGAAATTCAAGTGTATAAACTACTGATGAAAAAGTAATAACAATCCTGAAAGAAAAAAGTTTGAACACCAAAATGCATGTCATTAGCTCCTATAAAGGGTTGGGCACAGTGATTCTATCTGATTATTACAACACACAAGTAGAAGGCTTACTGAGCATTCAATGCCTATCTTAACTATATATACTGAGTTTCAGACCAGCTTGAGCTATGTGATCAAACCATATTTCAACAACAACAAAGGTGACTTAAAAATACATATATTTATTTTTGCAGGTATGTAGTTATGTGACATTCTTTTCCAGTACTTCTACATTTCCCAAAAATTATCTGAGAACAGAGTTTTCTAAATAAAAGGTATAGTGTGTATCTATACTCTCTCTCTCTCTCTCTCTCTCTCTCTCACACACACACACACACACACACACACACAAAGCCACAGAACCTATAAAATAATATGAATTAAGCAAGGTGGCTTAGTGAGTAAAGGTGCATGCTGCCAAGCCCAATGATATGAACTCAACCTCTGGGACCCACATGATAGGAGAAAACCAACTCCTGTGCACACTCACACCATCACCACGCCAGAAAAAAAAATAAATAAATAAAATAAACAATAACAAAAATAAAAACACTAAAACCTGAACTTAATTTAAAATTTCAGATACTTTATTATTTTCATTTTTGATGTGTTTGCCTGCATTTACACATATGCACAGGTGGCATCAGATCTCCTGGAACTACAGTTACAAAAGATTGTAAGTCACTTTGTGGGTGCTAGGAACAGAGAAGCTAAATCCTCTGCAAGAACAGCAGGTGCTTTCAACATTGATGCATCTGCCAGCTCCACCCACCCCCAATTTTTTTCTTTTTCGTTTTTCAAGACAGGGTTTTTCTGTGTAACCCTGGCTGACCTGAAACTCACTATGTAGACCAGTCTGGCCTCAAATTCACAGAGATCTGCCTACGTTTGCTTCCTGAGTGCTGGTATTAAAGGACACTACTACCACCCGGCAAGAATTTTAATGATACATTCTTGTTTTAAATGACAGTGCTATACTTGGTTTAGATCGAATGAAACAGTATTTGAAAAGCTCCTGGGGAGTTGGGTGATATGGTGCATACTTTTAATCCCAGTACTCAGGAGGCAGAGGCAGGCAGATCTCTGAATTCAAGGCCAGCTTGGTCTACAAAATGAGTTCCAGGTCAGTCAGGGCTATAGAATTCTGGGGGGAGTGTGGGGAAAAGCACCTTGGAGGGTGGGAAGGAGTGATGGTTCATACTTAAAATCCTAGAATCTGGGAGACAGAAGGATCACAATTCCAGTCCAAGCAGGCCAAGCAGTGAGTTTGAGACCCATCTGGGATACACAGTAAGATTGTCTCAAAAACAAACAGTAGGATTTTACTAATTATTTGGTGGGGGTATGGTTTGTTGTTGTTTGTACTACCTTACCATTAACTTTGACTTTTATTCACACCATTTTACTCTCTGTAGGTCTCAGTTTCCTTGCAATAAAATGCAAGGTTTTTCTTAAGAAATATATATAATTAACACAGATTTTTTTTCTTCCTCTGTAGTCATATCATCAAGAATTCATGTTTGCATACAGCTGACCAGGTTATAAAAGCCACTGGATGGTGCTGGAGCAATAGCTGCTCTTCTAGAGAATCAGGAATTGGTTTATTTTGTTTTTGAAATATTTTGTTTGTTTGTTTGAGACTATGTAGCTCTGACTGTCCTGGAACTCACTATGTAGACCAGATTGGCCTTGAACTCATAAAGATCTTCCTGCCTCTGCCTCCCAAGGGCTAGAATTAAAGGCCTGTACCTACATATCCAGTGTCTGGGTTTGATTTGATTCCCAGCACCCATTAGCAGCTTACAAGTGTCTGAAACTTCAGTCCCAAGGGATCCAATGTCCTTTCTGTTGGTACAAAGCATGCACATGGTACACAGACACATATTAGGAAAAACATCCACACACATAAAATAAATTAAAACAAAAAAGCCAGACACCACTAGATGTTTTATCTAAGCAGAAATAACTGAGTGAGGATTTTAACTTGTAGTTGATTGTTAATCTTCATAAATTTAGAATTTTTAATTTATTCCCTAGCTAGGCACGCGGGCACACATATGTGTAATCTCAGCACACTAGCTTGGACAGTGGGGTAGAGAGTTTACAGCTAGCCTTGGCTATAAAGAGAAACCCTGTCTCAAAACAAATAAGAATAAAGTAAGATAAAATCCATACCTTGCTAGAATATTTAATACTAAGCATGTCCTGCCAGAGACTTAACTATACTAGCAACTACTATATTCTTCATCCTTATATAATCCAGTTCTTAAAAATACTCATTTTTACTTAAGAATGTACTTTAAAAATCTTATTTTTTGAGTGGAAATCATCCATGAAAGACTTTATAGTTTCTTTCTAATGTAATTATTTTATCAGTTACTTCAATGGTTGATTAATGCTGAATTTCATATCTTCCTCCAAGTAAACAGTACATAAAAAAAGCACATATATAAATGATGTCTTGAGGCTGTACAAATGGCTCATTGAGTTAAAAGAGGTGGGTATGGTGGCATGTGTCTGTAACCTCAACACTGAGAGCTGAGAGGGAGGAAGATCTCGGGATTCCCAGCAGGCAAGCCAGCTTAGGTGAAATAGTGAGCTTCAGATTCAGTCAGAGACCTTGTCTCAAGGCTATAAGGTGAACAGCAATAGAGGAAAATAGCTGACATCCTCCACAACCCTCCTTATGCATGGGAGCATGGACACACATATAAATACATAGGCAAATGTCTTAAAATAGTAAAAAGACATGAACACAAAAGATAATATACTGCTTCATCTTTTCCCAACATGTCTAGAAGTCCCAATTTGAAAATGATGGCAGCCACACCAGCCACACCTGTAAAAGTCATGTGGATTTTCAACTCTAGACATCATGATGCTCCAGAACCATCTCAAGACTTACTCAATTTTTTAAAATATTCTATCAGCCACCAGAGGGGCCCTAGGAAAGCAGGTATAGTAATCTGGAAAACACAGAACTCTTGTTCACCATACCTGTCCTACAACCTGGTTTTTTTGTTTGTTTGTTTGGTTTTTTTTTGGGGGTGAGTGTGTGTGTGTATCAACAACCTACAAGCTAAGAATTGTTTTTAAAAGAAACTGTTTTATGAGATATAAAAATGTAATTCAAATTCTGGTGTCTATAAATAAAGTTTTATTGGAACTTGGTCACATTCAATTATGTGCTGTCCATGGTTACTTTCCCACAAAGATAGAGAAGAATAACTTTGACAATACACCTAAATGGATGTCACACTGCTTCTTGGGACACAGTAGTACAGTTTTGCTGTTGTTTTATGGTACTCAGGACTGAATCTAGGGCTTTACAAATACTGGGCAAACATTCTAGACCAAGGTATACACCCAGGCCTTTTTGTTTTGTTTTTGAGATAGAGAAGTGTGAGGGAGTGCCTCACCATTCAACCCTGACAAGTCTGTAAACTGCCATGTACACAAAGCTGACCTACAACTCTATGTATACCAGTCTTGGGTTGAATTTACAGTGATCCTGTTGTCTCTGCCCCGTGGCAAGTCCCAGTAATCCCAGCAGTTGGATGGCTGAGGGACACATAGCAAGACTATCTCAAAACAAAAAATAACAACAACAATCAATCAATCAGTTAATCAGTAAGCAAGATCAACCTGGCAGTACAGGCTAATAACCACAGCACTGGTAGGTAGTGTCAGGAAGATTAAGAATCCTAGATTCCTCAATACAGCCCTGCTTCCAAATTTTTAGAAAGGCTCATTGGCTCATATGTGAAATTCTAGTAATCAAGAGGCTAAGGCAGTAGGATTGGCACAAGTTCAAGTTCAGCCTGAGCTACACAGTGAATTCAAGAACAGTCTGGACTACAATCTCAAAAAGTAAAAATAAAAAGAATTACTATGGATTAACAATTCTTCCCAGTTATATATTCATGAGAATGAACATATGTCTATATAAGAACTTGCACACATTTGTTTGTAACTATTATTTAAAATGGCCAAAGGGTGAAAAATAATCAGATAATTCTCAATAGGTTAATGGATAACCAAAATGTGGTATAGTCAATGAAATATAGTAATGAGGAACAAATAAAACTTATTGTGGTGTTACACAACTGCAATCCAACTGAAGCAACATAGTAAGTAGTAAGAGTCTTTCTCATTAAGAAAAGAAATTCAGGCTAGAGAGATGGCTCAGTGGTTAAGAGCAACAGCTGCTCTTCCAGAGGACTTGGGTTCAATTCCCAGCAACCACATAGTGGCTCACAACTGTTTATAACGAGGTCTGATGCCCTCTTCTATCTGATACCCTCTTCTGACATACAGGCATACATGCAAAAAGAGCACTCATATATACATAAAACACATGAATAAATAAATCTTAAAAGAAAGGAAGAAAGAAAGCTAAACTGGGTGAAGGTGCATGCCTTTAGATACAGCACTCAGGAGGCAGAGACAGGCTGATCTCTGAGTTCAAAAGAGGCCAGTCTGGTCTACAGAGTGAGTTCCAAGACAGCCAGGGCTACACAGAGAAACCTTGTCTTGAAAAACAGACAAAAATAAATAAATAAAAAATAAAAATAAAAAAATTGCTGCTATATCTTGAATGAAACTTGAAAACATTGTAAGCAAAAAGCACAGACACAAAGTTACACAATTATACTGTGCCCTTTATATTATATATCCACAATAAATAAATCTAGAATTGGGAAGAGCTGAACACAAAACTAAAAAAACAGCTTGGTACAAAGTTGTTTTTTAATGAGTAAGTAACCCTGTTCTCAAATTTCCACATCTCCCCAACTCTACTTTTTCTTTAGGCAGTAAACGAAATTTTCTGACAAGGTGAAAGAAGGATGACTGGGCAATCATACCGAAAACAGGATGATGAAATAAAGTCATTGTAAAACATGTATATTGAAACCCTAAGTGCTTCTCTACTCCCTTGGCTCACAGCATAACACACTTACACTCTCTAGACAATAGACTGGCAGACTTCTCACTTGGGAATCTAATTAACCTAAGGAAAGAGAACTACACTACAGATAATGACCTCAAAGGTAACCTAGTAAAAACCTCTACAAGGAGGCCTTAAGTTAGCAAACATCACTTGTGATCACAGAATATATGTATGTATGTACACACACACACACACACACACACACACACACACACACACACACACACACGGTTTGAGACAGGGTTTCTCTGTATAGCTTTGGAACTTTTCCTGGAATTCACTCTGTAGACCAGGCTGGACTCAAACTCACAGAGATCTGCCTGCCTCTGCCTCCCAAGTGTGTGCCGCCACCACCCTGCCTAGAATATATAATTTTGGTGCCCCATTTTTTAAGTGATAAGCAGGCAACAAAAATCACTACACAACTGAGAAAAGCTTCAAAATTTAAAACAGTCAAAAACCAGGCATAGTGGCACATGGCTCTGATTCCAACTATCCAGAGGCTAAGGTTGAAAAATCTCAAATTTGAGGTATAGTGAACTTCAAACCAGCCTAAATAGCTAAACAAAATCATAACTCAAAAAACAAAAAAAGGAAAAACTGCCCACCATCCTCCTCTAACTCCTGGACATGTGTACATACAAACATAAACAAATAAGCAAGTAAGAAAAATATTGTCGAAAATTACATTACAGCTTGAATCGAAAAGAATATTGCAATAGAAACTAACAAAAAGTATTCCCATAGTTTCATTAATAAGCAACTGCAAGTCTGGCAGTGGTGGTGCACACCTTTAATTCCAGCAGTTGGTAAGCAGAGGCAGACGGATCTCTGTGAGTTCGGGCCAGACTGGTCTGCAGAGCTAGTTCCAGAATATCTGGGGCTACACAAAGAAACCTTGCCTGGAAAAACAAAACAATTCACATAAGGCATTCTAACTAGGTTTGGTGGCACACACCTGTAATCCTGTAACACTGCAGGAAAAGCCGAAAGGATTACTGCCAAGTTCAACACCACCAACCTGATCTACATAACAAGCTCCAGGCCATCATGGACATTCAGAGTAAGACACTGTCTCAAGAAAAAAGGGGAAAAAAAAAAAAAAAAAAAAAAAGCAAGCCAGAATTCCAGCACTTGGGAGGCAGAGACAGGCAGATCTCTGTAAGTTCAAGGCCAGACCAGTCTACAAAGTGAGTTCTATGACAGCCAGAGCTACAAAGAGAAATGTTGGGGGTGGGGAATAGGGACTAAAAACAAACACAAAACAATATGCTGAGAAGCATTGTGCTAGAATGAACACATAATTTGACACATACCAATTTGTTACTAATATATCCCACCAATGAGGAACAAAAATACTCTTTCAAAGCATTTACTTATTTATGTGTATGGGTGTTTTGACTGCATGTATGCCTGTATACCCCATACATACATGCCTGGTGCTCACTGAGGCCAAAAGAGGATGTAGGTTCCCCAGGCTAGTCAGGAAATATAACAAGACCTGTCTCAAAAACAAAAAAGCAAAACAAAACAAAAACCCAAAAACAAAGTGGAGAGCTACAAAGGAAGACACAAACCTCTGGTGTACACACACACACACACACACACACACACACACACACACACACGCATGTGTAGCAGCATACATACAGCATGCATACATATACACCAACTGTGATGTCCAGCTGTCCAGCAGCCCACCGTGAAACTGGGTCACATAAAAAGACGTTGTCTTTGAAAACAATCAGGGATATAGAGATAACTAACTGATGACTGTGAAGGTCAGAAGAGGGCACTGGAACCCCTGGAACTGGAGTTACAGATGGTTATGAGTCATCATGTAGGTGCTGGGAACTGAATCTGAGTCCTCTTCAAGAGAAACAAGTACTCTAACTGCTGAGCCATCTCTCCAATACCCACCCACCCCCCCAACACTTGCTTTCCCTTTTCTTTTTTATGGAGAATCGAATTTACTTAAGGTTACCAGAGTGAGGAGTGAGAAATTATTTAAAAGAGCATGGGCAACTTACCACAAGTAACACTACTTAAGGAGGCATAAGGTCTCACGTATCTTTCCATTTTTTTTTTATACAAGCTTTTTAATCAACTTCATAAAAAGTATTCTTGCAACTGAACTCGGATAGGCCCACTTGCACAGCAGGTTGCAGGTGATGGATTCATGTTTTCTAGGCTCCAGGATGGGTGGCCTCTGCATGCCACAGGGGTCTGAGTGACAGCACAGAGCCTGCTTGGTAGGAGGTAAGCGCAGATCAACTGGGTCAGCTATTTAAAGGTGGTCTGCAGCACTGGCTAAAGGTGTATCTGAAGCACTGTCAGGTAGGTCTCCACAAGAAAGCAAGCCCAGAAAAGCAGCTCAGCCAAGGATCCTGACTCCTCTAAAGAGCCAGGGCTAGGCCAGGCACAATATTGTTTTCTAACATTTTTTTCTATCCTGTCATTTTAAAGAGCTTGAATGGCTTTTGAGTATTATTATTATGAATTATTATTAACACTATTGAGACAGGGTCCCACTATGTAGGTCAGGCTGGACTTGAACACACAGAGATCCACCTGCTTCTGTCTCGAGTGCTAGGATTAAAGACATGAACCACCACACCCAGACTGAGTGTCGACATTTAAAGATTTATTTGTGAAAATTTAAAAACAAAGGCAGATATTATACTTAGCCCGATACAACTATCTTCTAACTTTAATTATTTCTGAATGACATCTAAGCATAGGAGCTCATACCTGTAATCCCATCTGGGAGTTTGAGGCAAATGTTCCCAAGCCACAGTCAGGTTCTGCCTGGGAACATTATTGAAAAATGCAAGAATATGAACCAGACATAGTGACACACACCTTTAATGCCAGCACCCAGGAGGCAGAGGCAGGCTGATGTCTGTGAGTTTGAGGTCAGCCTGGTCTACATAGAGTTTCAGGACAGCCATGACTATGTAGAGAAAGACCCCACTTCAATACATACATACATATATAAATACATACCTCTAAAATTAATCCAACTTTAGAGCTCATATAATTTATAATTCTATCCATTTTTAATTATGATAAAAAGTATCATAATTAAACCCATGCCAACACTGCCTGGATGACCAGGAACTGGAGAATAGCCAAGAGACCTAGGATAGAACCAAACACGGCTGTCCCCCTTTACCCCCCCAAAATCAATAAAATGATTTGTAATGATTTTCTGCTACTCATAGATCAGTGCCTAGTTCAGTCATCATTAGAGAGGTTGCCTCCTGCAGCTGGCAGGAACAGATGCAGAGACCAGCAGTCAAACATTAGGTGGAGAGCAAGGTTGGAGATCTTCATTGGGTCCCTCCCCTTGAAGCTCAAGTAACACTACAGAAGGGGGGAAGAACTGTGGGAGTCAGAGGGGGTCAAGGATATCGGGAGAGCATGGCCCACAGAATCATCTAAGCTGGGCCCATGGGGGCTCACAGAGACTGAAGAGGTAATCACAGAGCCTACATGGGTCTGTGCTAGATCCTCTACATGTTATGGTTTCTGGCTTGGTGTTTAGGGATGACATCAGACAGTGGGAGTGGGAGTATCTCTGACTCTTGCCTGCCTTTGGGACCCTTTTCCTCCTACTGGGTTGCCTCAACCAACCTTGATGTGAGAATTTGTGCCTGGTCTTAATTGTATTTTGTTACCCTATATTTGGTTGATGTCTCTGGGAGGCCTGCTCTTTTCTGGGGTAGGAGGTGTACTTGGGGTAAACAGGAGGTGGTAGGGAACCAGGAGGAGTGGAGGGAGAAGCTGCGGTAGGGATGCACTATATGAAGAATAAAAATTTAAAAAAAAGTAAAGCTGATTAAAAAAAAACTTTACCTCAAATTATGAAATACAAAAGAAATACAAAATTCTAAAGCACTAAACCAAAAAAAATCAGTGGGTACAAAAGTTTGACAAAGGATCTCACACTGAAATCCAGGCTGACCTAAAACTTAACATGAAGCCAAGGTCAGCCTCAAGGCTTGAGCCTCTCAAATACTAGAGTTGTAGGATGAAGCCATCAGGCTTGGCTAAAATGTATGTTTTTAGATGCAAGAGCTCTTTCTTACCTGTTGCTAGCAGCAAGACATACTGGAACTGTACATTTTATAGAAAATGAAATTTTAAGTTATTTCTTAAGTGTGTCAGGGATTTTCAGGCTTTCATTGAATTACAGTTCCTTTACACACACAAATATCAATGCGTTAACTAGAACTTTGCAAACAAATTTCAGCTTAAGGTGAGCTACCAATTCACAGGCTATCTTAGTTAAATCTTACGGCTCCAACTGTTTCTCTTGCCCAAAGCTTGCCAACTACAAACAGGAAAGTCATATAACATAAATATGTACACATAAAAAGCTTGCTCTTATTTGTATCTCTTTCAAGCCTCCATGAATAAAATTCACTCCTTTGTAACTTCAACCTCATATGGCATGTCAGAGCAAATTTGATGACTTGGATTCAGTTTTAGAAGCTAGGCTTACTGCCAAGTTTGCTGTGTCTATTCTCCTTACCCTAGAATAGCTTTAAACAACACCTTCCTTATTCACGTTACTGCTATAACCAAACTACAGCATACTATCAAATAGGGCTCAACCTACTCAGGTTTCCTACCTCTTAGGAGTAATATGATTGCCTTTACTATATTATAGCCTCCTCAGCCTTACCTCTACTTAAAATAAAATATTTTGTTTGTGGTTTCCACTCCCCCACCAAGATAGGGTTTTTCTGTGTAGCTTTGGAGCCTGTCCTGGAACTCACTCTATAGACCATATTGGCCTCAAACTCACAGAGATCTGCCTGCCTCTGCCTCCCAAGTGCTGGTATTAAAGGCTGCGCTACCAACGCCTGGCTGGTAGTTGAAAATATTTTATTTTGGCCAGGAAATAGTGGTACATGCCTTAAATCCCAGCATTTGGGAGGCAAAGGCAGGCAGATCTCTATGAGGTCAGCCTTGTCTATAAAGTAAGTTCTAGGACAGCCAGGACTGTTATACAGAGAAACTCTGGAGGTGGTGGTAGTAGGGTTCTGAATATTTGGTATATAATTCCCTAGCATGTGAAAGGCCCTGGTATTAATCATACACTCAGATGCATGCACACACACATACTCCAATTAATAAGTTTAAAAATATATTTTATTATGTGCATATATTTGTGTGTACACACAAACATATATGTGAAGGTACCCTTGAAGACCAGAAAGGATATTGAATCCCCACAGAACTAAAGTTATAGATGGCTGCAATTGTTCATTGTGGGATCAAACTCCAGTCATCTACAAAAGCAGCAAGTACTCTTAATCACCAAGCCATCTCTTCCGGTCCTTAATATCAGTTTTTATGACTGGAGAAAAGCAAACAGTATACTTCCCTTCAAAAATGTTCTTATGATTAGACTTAACTGAAAAAAAGAAAGCAAATCTCAAAAGCAGAGTTTGGACTATGCCATAAAAATAACTATGATATTAGGGATATTTTATGGATGCTGCTGAAAGGCAACTCATTAACAGTAAGCAGATTCTGGGCTAGTGATACAATTTAGTTGGGTGAAGTGCTTGTCTAGAATGTAGGAGGCTCTGGCCTCAATCTCTAGTACCACATTCAGTGTGGTAGCACACACCTGTATCCTCAACACTCTCAAACAGGGGGATCAGAAGTTCAAAGTAATTTTTAGTATACAAGTTCAATACCATCCAAAGATACATGAGATCCTGTCTTAAAAAAAAAAAAACCAAAAAACAAAAAAAAAAAAAAAAACCAAAACAAACAAACAAACAAAAAAAAGGCATTAAGTTGATAGTGATGTACCCCAGACAAGGCTTGAACTTGATATATAGCTAAAACTAGCCTTTGAACTCTTGATCCTCTTCTTTTACCTCCCAAGTTTTATTTTCATATTATTTTATAAACACTACTGTAAAACCTCTACTAATATTTCAGAACATATACCAAAATATCTCTTCTGTATTAGCAAATGGAAAGCCCTTAGGAAATACAGGAATAACAAAGTTCTTAAAATTGTTATTTCTAGGTTTGGCATGATAGTGCATGCCTATAATCCCAACATTTGGGAAGCTAAGGCAGGATTAAGAACAGCCAGGAGATGGTGGTGCTTGCTTTTAATCCCAGCACTGAGGAGGCAAAAGCAGGAGGATCTCTGTGAGTTCAACACCAGCCCTGGTCTACAGAGTGAGTTCTAGGACAGGCTCCAAACCAAAGCTACAGAGAAACCCTCTCTTTAAACAAAAAAAAAAAAAAAAAAGTAACTGAAGGGCACTGGGCAGTGGTGGTGCATTACTTCAATCCCAGCATTCAGGAGGCAGAGGCAGGAGGATAGCCAGGATGACACAGAGAAACCCTGTCTTGAAAAAACAAAACAAAACAACAACAACAACAAAAAACCCACCAAAAAAGGACTCCTTTTTTAAAGACCTGAAGGGCAAAACTGGATGTGGTGGCCTTTACCTTTAATCTCAGCACTGGGGAGAAGAAACAAGTGGATCCCTGAGTTGCAAGCAAGCCTGGTCTACAGAGCAAGTTCCAGTACAGTTACATAGAGAAATCCTATTTACAAAACAAACAAACAAACAAACAAACAAAAAAACAAAATTAAAAAAGCCAGCAGTGGTTGCACATGGCTTCAATCTCAACAATTGGGAGGCACAATCAGTCAGGTCTCTGAGAGTTCTAGGCCAGCCTGGTCTACAGAGCCAATTCCAGGACAGATTCCAAAGCTACATAGAGAATCCCTGTGCCATCTCAAAAAAGAATTGAAGTAGTATGGGCTACATTGTCTCAAAAGATAAAGAAAGGATAATGGAATGCCAGTATTCGCCTAGATTTCCTGATTGTGAAGTAATGTAACCAGCAGCCACCTCAGCTACCACAGCTAACCTTCCCTGCCATAAGGAACAGTATTCCCTAAAAACATGTACAAAGTAAATCCTCCCTCAAGTTAGATTATTTCTGAGTATTTGGTCACAACAATGGGGAAATTTCCTTTGAAGTAGGGTCCCAGCAACTATGAACTCTGAAGAACTCTGCTTCAGTTCTCTGAGATACTGCCTGCAGATGCTTGAGAAAGGGATGAAGATGCTTGTCAAAACCACCTGAACTGGAGGAACTTAATCAGAAGCCTCAAGACAATAAAGGATAGGGCATGTTCTAACTTCCACAGAGAAACAGCAGGTAATGAAGACTACTCTAAAATTAACACAGGTGGGGCCTTTCTATCTTTTTAACTACTGAAAAAGTTACTATTTCCAGGAACCCATCTACTCTCATTGTAAAATACTTTACAGAACCATTTTCACCTATCTCTGGAAGGTTGGAGCTATAAGAACAAAGCTCTCTGAAGACTGGTACAATTTTAAATTGTATGGCAGACTTTAGTAAAATCAGTAGCAGTACTATTATAGATGCATTTTTAGAAATAAATATATATATATATATATATATATATATATATATATATATATATATATATCTCCCTACAATATTGGCAGGCAAAACAAACTAACAAACAAAAACCACACATACACAAACCCAAGGCCCAGTTCCAAAACACAATGTGATAAAAACAAAAGAATGAAGGTCAGTCAGATATCTCAGCAAGTAAAAGTGCTTGCCTCCAAGCCTATACAACCTGAGTTCAATTCCTGGAGCTCACAGAATAGGAGAGCACTAACTACCTCAAGTTGTCTTCAAGTCTTCTACACACAAGCTGCAGCCATGCATGCAGACACAAAATAAATATTAAAAAAAAATTAAAGATGAACACAAGGTTTTTTTGTTGTTTTATTGGTTTCTTAAATTCTTTTGAAAATTATTGTATGTGTGTATGTATGATGCGTTAGTGTAGGCATGTGCATGTCACAGCATGCACAATGGAGATCAGAACCTTGGGAATCAGTTTTTTCCTTATATCTTTACAGGGAGTTCAGGGTTTAAACTCAGGTCATCAGACTTGCACTGCAAGTCTTTTAACTGCCATGTACATCTTTCCAGTCCTCATATTACTGGTTTCTGGAAACAGAATTTCAGGTAGCCTAGAATGGCCTCAAACTTTTTATCTAATAATTACAGGCTTATCTTGAATTCCTAATTCCCTGCCTCCACTATCCAAGTGCTAGGATTACAGGTATACATCATCATGCCTGACATTAACTGAATTTGTCTATTTATTTATTTGTTTATTTATTTGGTCAGCCAACTTTTTTGTTGTTGTTTGTTCATCTGTTTATTTGGTTAGTTAGCTTAAGGCAGGATTTTTCTGTGTAGGCCTGACTGTCCTGGAACTCAGAGATCTACCTGCCTCTGCCTCCTAAGTGCTGGGATTAAAGGTGAGTGCCACCACTGCCCAGATAGATCAATTTTGTTTGCTTGTTTGTTTTGTTTTTCAAGACAGGGTTTCTCTGTATTGCTTTGGAGCTTGTCCTGGAACTCTCTCTGTAGACTGGAACATTACAAGATAATTTATCAAAGAGATAGTAAATTATATTGACAGTACTGACTGAACACTAGACAAAGTTAAAAAAAAAAAAGTAAATTATAGCCAAAGGGTCTGTAGGAAAAAAACCAAATTTACACATGAAAAACCTGTGTAGTAGGGGTAGCTAAAACAGGGAAACTACCATGAGTTTGAGAATAGCCTGGGCTATTAATATTTGAGGGGATTATGTAAATTTCTTGCAAAAAACATTATAAGGCAAAGATATTTCTTCCTTCAAAAACAGCAGTAGATAAAACATTATAATGTAGCATGAATTTCTTCTGTTCATTCTCATTTTGAACTAAAAATATTTAATAAAATTTGAGGCTAGAAAGATAGCTCAACAATTATGAGGACCCACAATGGGTGGTTCACAACTGTCTATAACTGCCGCAAGATGGGAAGTAGAGACAGGCTCAGTGAAAGAGCCTGTCTTCAAGGGAATAAAACAGTTTAAAAGCAGAACATTGCACTTCCTCCTCTGGCCTCCATGTGTGCACATGGATACACACACACACACACACACACACAAACTTGGAGTGAGTTTAAGCATATGTTTTGTAGAACCTTGACTCAAATAAATAGAAATTGAAAGATAGGCACATGTGTTAAGGCATGCCTATAATTCTACCATTTGGGAAGTAGAAATAGGAAGATCACATGAGATGGTTCCAAGGTCATCCTCTAGTACATAGTGAGAGGACAGCTAGGACTCTAAGAAGATCTTGTCTAAATGAATAGGATGGAGAGAGAATTCAGTAGGTAAAGTACTTGCATCACAAGTATAAGGACCTAAGTTTGATTCCTAGAAACTATGTAAAAATGCTGGGTGTGGTGATACAGGTTTGTAACCTCAGCATTGAGAGGGCAGAGACACAAGGATCCCTAGGGTTCACTAGATAGACATGTCTAATTGGTAAGCTCCAGACCAATGAAAAGACCCTATGTCAAAACAGATGGTCAGCTTGTCTGAGAATGACACCTGAGGATAACCTGTAACTTACACACTATACGTTCCCACCCACACATGCAAGCAAGCACACACACACACACACACAAAAGAAACTGAATTTTAAGATAACAATTATAACAGCAAACTAAACTAGAGAGCTGCAAACAATAAACTCGAGTACTAGAAGCTGCTCTTTTTACTGGGATATATGATCAGTTTAAAGCTAGATGATACTAGGAAAAAGTTTAACAAAATAGTTTGATTTAAAAAAAAAAAAAAAAAAAAAAAAAGCTGTCCTGAAACTCTCTATGTAGATCAGGCTGGCCTTGAACTCAAAGAGATCTCCACCTATCTTTGCTTCCCAAGTGCTGGGGAGTCAAGGTGTTTCCACTATGTTCAGCCTCCACAAAGGATTTTTCAAAAACTTTTCACTGTGGAAATTTCAATGTGCTCTATCTATTCTCAAAGGTAGAACCAATGTAGGCCAAAATTACCAAGATTTACTATTTTATGGAACTGACTAATCAGCCAAAGAACCAGAACAGTACTAATTACCATAAAAAAGAATTGATTCAAAATTTAAGTGGCATTTACTCATTAAAAATCAACAATTGTGTTAAAACAGCTGAGAGTGGTGTCTCACTTCAGTTATCCCAGTAGTCTCAGAGGCTGAACCAGGAAGAATGCTTCCGTTTTGAGATCAGCCTGGGCTATATAGTGAGTTCTAGGCCAGCCAGTGATACATAAAGAAACAATGTCTCAATAAAATACAAAAGCAAAAAGTTTTTTTTTATATGAATTTCACCATATTGTGAAATATTTTTTTCTTCAAGACAGGTTTCTCTTTGTAACAGCCCTGACTGCCCTGGAACTCACTTTGTAGACCAGGCTGGCCTCGAACTCACAGAGATCAGCTGAGTGCCTTCCAAGTGCTGGGGATCAAAGGTATGTGCCACCACTGACCAGCTGGAAACATATTTTTAAGAAAATGACCACTGAATATGTTGGCACATGCTTCCAATCCCAGCAGTTGGAAGATGAGGCAGGAGACCACTGGGAACTAGAGACTAAGAAATGATAGAAAAAAAAATGAAAGAAAAAAAAAAGAGAGGAAGAAAAACCTCCCAGAACATTTTAAAGTGGGCTTCTGAAAAAAATAAATAAAAATAAAATTGTTCATGTCTACCTCTGGGAATTCCAATTACAAATCAAGTTACAAACTTTCTTCCTAAAAACTCACTCAAACAAGTTTTCATTTTTTTTCAATCTCCATAATCTAAATACAATTCAATGCCATCCTCTTCATAGCCCCACTTTTTCTGTTTCTTTTATCTATAAAATTTAGACAAAATTCAGTTTGCCTAATAATAAAGCTATTTGGGCTATGTGTTTCTTTCATCTATTTCACAACTTCCTTCAGAAGCCCGGGACTTTTTGCATCAATGTAACAACACTACACAACTAAGTATCCAGTAGTATCTTCAACATAAGCCTGGTTCAATTAACTCTAATGGAACTGAAAATAAACATAGCCAACACTTAACTACTATAATTATTTCTTACACTGAAAAAGGCATCTAACATATAAAGGCTAAAAAGGAACTAATAAAATAGGCATTGTACCACCTAGAGACTCAGCTTACAAAAAATTCTTTCAAGGCAACTCTGGGAAAACAATCTACTGGACTTCAATATAATACGAACAACAGTAAGTTAACTCACTAATACAACAGTAAGTAACCCACTAATACTGGAAAAGATAAACAGAGATACTCTTACACATCTTCTTTTCTAAGTTCTGTTACATATGTAATAGGGAAACTGAACTTAATGAACCACACTATTCCAAAGCAGGTCACAGGAGAGCGTTTAAGTCCCCAGCCATCATCCTGTTTCTATTTCCTGACTGGTCTGACCTGCAAGCATTATGGTGCCGGGCTTTCCCAACCTAAGATCTCGTTTAAAGAAAAAAAAAAAAAAAAAAAAAAACTTCTGAGAAAAGCTTAAAACAAAAGTTGACTTCTAGAACATTCTAGGGAACTTAAAAAAAAAAAAACATCCTAACTTAAAAAAAAAAAAAAAAGAAAAAGAAAAAAGAAAAATCTCCAGAAACACTTTGCTCAAGTAAAACAACCCGGTTTTCAGCAAAGTCCGTTATAGTATACCTGAAATTAAGTGTAGAACATAAATTTGCAAAACTGAACAATTTCTCGAATGTGTTGCTTTCCTAGCAAAGTAGATTTAAGAAAATATACTAATTTAAAAAGGTTCCTACACTACAAGAGTACGCATCTTTCAAATAAAGAATTTCACGAGCAAACTAAAAACAGCTATGCGCGCTTCGGCTTGCTTCACCGGGACGTTTCCTCAGCACCACGCTGGCACACAGCGACAGCAAGAAACCTCTTGGGGCTTTGGCCCCAACCCTCTGCCTCCAAACTCCGGGCGTCCACGGGCCACGGGCCACTGGCCTCCCGGAGTCAAGTTCCTACGACTTAGCTTCCAATCAAGCCACTTCCACGTCTGCGAGAGCCACACGCCTCCTCCTCCTCCTCCTCCTCCTCCTCAAATTAAATCAGGCTTCACTCGCCACACGCACGCACCAGGGGGACCCGGGAAAGGCCAGCCGGCGGGAGCACGGGGAGGGCACGCTCCACAGTCCAGGCTGGCCCGGCACCCACCTGCAGGCCGCGAGACCTGGGACACCGGCGCTGGTGCCCCGTCCTCGCCAAAGACGAGTTTGAAGTCGAGCTCGTCGTGGGCGCCACAGTTTGCAGTAGTCATCGGCGTGGCCCCGGGTGCTGCGGCTCCTCCTCAGGCGGCCGCGGCGGCTCCTCAGCGCCGCTTCATGCTGGGCCGCGCCGGCCAGGAGGTCGCGGCTCCACTGCAAACTTTCCGGGCGGGGCCCGCGAAGCGGAGCGTTCCGTTCCGACCTAGAAAGCTGGCCGAGCGCCCCGCCGCACCAGGAGCCGCCACCGCCGCCAGTCGAGGGTGCCTAACAGCCACGGTCGCCTCAACCAAGGCTCCCCGCCCCCCCTCCCACGGACGACTCCGCTGCCGCCACCGCCGCCGGCGCGCTCCCGCGCCCTGCAGCGCGCCCAACCCCGCCCCGCCCCCCGCCGCGCTCCCATCCGACGGGGCGGCCCATAGGCCGCTGGCTCCGCTGACAGTCATGGGCCCCGCCTCCTCGCCGGCCTATCGCGTGACTCCTCTGCAAGGAGGAAGTCACGTGACAAGGAGCTGTAGAGCCCTGCTCCCTCTCGGGAGTTGTAGTTAGTCTATTTCTTCCGCAATTTCTAAACGGAGTGTAGGGCCAATTGCGTTGTCTAACTAGATTGGGAGCCCACCATAGGCCAATGGGAGGCCATCCCTTTCCCCATTGGGCGGGACTCACGTCGAGGAAGGGGCAGTAGAGCGCTAGGGTTATGGGTGTCCTGAAGAAGATGCATCAGACCACGTCGGGGTTACTTATACACCACTCATTCCTGCATCCCTCCATACCAACTTCAATGGCGAAATCTTGAGAGGGTCAGGAATTGGTTCGAGCTTCTCGGTAAATTGAGGTGGGGCTGAAAGAAACATGTCGTCGCCCTCCCCGTCCCCCGCCACACACACACACACACACACACACACCCTCCGCCCCGCGCGCGCGCGCACACACACACACACACACACCCTCCGCCCCGTCCCCCTACACACACACACACACACACACACACACACACACACACACACACACACACACACACACACACACACACACACACACACACCCTCCGCCCCGCGCGCGCCTCTGGGCTGTGCCTTTGTCTCCACTAGCCGGCGCAGATACTGCTTTCTTGAGGACTTCTATTAAATCAGAGGGGCCAGGGTTGGTCCCTGATGGACATTGAGCATTAACAGAGGAATGGCCCCTTGACTTCTGCGTGCCTGTACACACCATGAACCTGAGAGGTATTGTGACACGGAGTCAATGACCACATAAAGGAAGTGACACTGTCAAAAGAACCTGTTTTTAATTTTGGCTCCACCTCAAAGAGTTTGCCTTTCCTAGTGAGACATGGGATGGCCCAAGTCACCATATCTTGGAATCTTGAGAAATCAGTCATGTTTACCTCGGGCATGATTAAGAAAGGGAGTTGGGAGAAGCCAATTACACCCCCGACCTCAGCACATCTCTTACAACTCACAAAAGCCCCTGGGAGAATGGGACAAAGACAAGCTCCTTGCAAAGATCTTGGTATCTCGGTGATTCCTGGGCTACTCAAGAGGCCCATCTAAGTCTAGGTCCAGAAGAGCAAGGAATGTTCTGAGCATGTGCTGTTCATATTAGACTGGTTCATTCCTGCTCAGGGCTTTACCCCAGTACTAACGTGGGACCTGGAGATATAGATATAATCTCCCTTCAGGGTTAGGAGAGAGGAATAACAAATATATAATTACTGTGTGAAGAGATTAGAGCTATGATAGGAGCTCTGAGGACATTCAACACCCACCCACACACCCAACCCCAGGGCCTCCATAGGCTAGTAGGGACTGGAGAGCCAGACAAAAGATGAACAACGTTAGCTCCAGAGAGGGAACAGTGGGCAGAAGTCAAAGGTGATTCTGGAAGGGAGGGCAGAGTACAACAGGTCACTGATGCTTGTACTTTATCCTGAGGACAGCAGGGATTCACACAGGGTTTAAAGTAGGAGACTAACACAGTCAATTCTATATGGAACATTTGACTGGAGACATTAAAAGTGGCAAAACAGAAAGCAATCAGGCTTAGTGGCAATTGCCTATAATCCCAGCACTTGAAAGGTGAAGGCAAAGAATCAGAAGCTCAAGGTCATCCTGTGTTACATAGTAAGTTTGAGGACAGCTTGAGGTACATAAGATCCTGTCTCAAAACAAACAAACAAACAAGAAATGCAGATGGAGTTAATATATTAGGTGGGTGAAAAATACTTCACAATAAGATATCCTGATTTCAGAGTCTAACCTAAAAACTATGAAACTAGGTGAACAAATGCTATATCAGCTCTGCAACCTTTTGTCTAGGTTTACCAACTAGGTTTACCAACTAGTTCACATAATCCCACTATCCTATAAGGTCCCCAAATTTTGGTCAGCTTACTTCCTCATTCCCATTAAACTTACAGCAACTTCAGCCCCATTTGTAGACACCCACTTACAATTGAGATTGAGAAAGTGCACCCACCCAGTCTACCCTCACTCAGTTATGATCACCTGAACCTGGGGCTTGGCCCATTAGGCTAAAGTAAAGACAGAGGAGCTGGACAGATAAAGCAGTGATTAAGAACACTAGCTGTTCTTCCACAGGACCTGGATTCTGTTCCTGCACTGACACACTGGCTCACAACCATCTGTGACTTCCAGGGGATCTGATACCCTCTTCTGAATTGACAGGCACAAGGCACATATGTAGTACACATACATAAAGTAAGTAAAACATTCATGTTCATAAAGTCAAAATAAATCAATCTTAAAAAAATTAAAATCTGGCTAGGGAGGCAGAATGTAGACCCTGGCCTGTCAATTCCAACACTTCACAAGGGACCATAGAGAAACTACAGATGGTTTGAAAAATCTACCCACTTATTAAATGCTCAGCAATAGAATCCCCCCCCTCCAGATATTGAGTGCCTGAGAATATCTAGAAAGGGGTCATGTTGTAGAGAAGGCTTCTGGTTTGAGGTAAACTAAGACTCTAACATAGAGTGATAAAGACTCAGCAGGGTAAGAACCAATTGTAGGAAATGAGTCACTATCTTTGTTAAAAAAAAAAAAAAAAAAAAAAAAAAAGTAGAGTGAACTGTGGGGAGCAGGGAGAGGTTGAAATGGGATCCTGTCAGCCATGAAAATCCCAACACACACATACACAAAGGTCCCCTCCTCAGATATGCATACTCTTTTCATTCTTCCCCACCTAGGGCCAAGACTCCCCCTGCCCCCAGCTCTTGCTCATCATCTCTTCCATCTGCAGATCTTTTGGGGGGGGGACTGAAGTACAGTACAGTAGGTAGAAACTCAGAGTAGACAGACTGTGAGGGTCTCTGCAGACTCTTTCTCCTCCTGAGTCAAAAGAAACATTTTTCTTTCATCAGTTGCCACAGGCCTGGCCATGGGACTCTACTCCTAGAGCTTCTTCTATGCCTTGGGGCCATGGGATAGTAAAGGTTAGCCCAGCGCTTGTTTTATACTAGAGAAAACCAGGAACCTTCAAGTTTAGAAATTCTTCCCCTCTCTGCCATATTTTAGTTTGCTGTTCCTGCTCTCTACCTCCATGCCAATGTTGACCATAGAGAAAAGCACTGCCCTTGAGCAGCTTTCAGTTTGGATGGATAGGTTAAGACCTTAAAGCATGAGTTAGTAAAGTCAGCAGAGAGTAATGAGAACCCAGTCCATCACTTTGTCTTCTCCTGCTGGACTACAATTTGGAAGCCAGTGCAGTCTACATAACAAGTTTCAGGCCAGCCAAGCTATTAAGAAAACAAAAACAAAAACAAAAAAACTACTGAACTATTGAAAAATAAAAACAAACAAAATTTGTCACTGAGGATATGTCAGTGTACTGGCTGGTTTTTGTGTGTCAACTTGACACAAGCTAAAATCATCAGAGGCATGGAGGAAATGCCACCACGAGACCCAGCTGTAAGGCATTTTATCATTTAGTGATCAATGGGGTAGGGCCCAGCCCATGGTGGGTGGTGCCACCCCTGGGCCGCTGGTCCTGGGTTTTATAAGAAAGTGGGCTAAGCAAGAAGGAAGAAGCAAGCCAGTAAGCAACACCCCTACATGGCCTCTGCATCAGCTCCTGCTTCTAGGATCCTGTCTTCTTTGAGTTCCTGTCCTGACTTTCTTTAGTGATGAACACCAATGCTGAAGTTTAAGTCTAATAAACCCTTTCATCCCCTAGCTTGCTTTTTGGCCATGGTGTTTTGTCGAAGCAATAGAAACCCTAAGACAGTTACAAGACTAGTTCCTGACATTCACCAACCTCTGGATTTGATCCCAAGCACAGTATGAAGCTGGAAGTAAAAATAAATTCTAAAAAGAAAAGTCTGTACAAGGGCTAACAAGATGGCACTTGCCACACAAGCCTGAAGACCTGGGTTTGATCCCTGGAAACCACGTAAAGACAAATGACTCCACAAAGTCATCCTCTGCTATCCAGATGCATGCCTCCCACCACCACATACACACAGAGTGATAAAGAATAAATAATAAATACATATAAATAAAGTTAAAAGATAGCTTGGACTGTACCAGATACTATTAAAAAAAAAAAACCTTATAATGTGATATGCTAAGGAGAGTGCTTCAATCAAGGACATGAATGAGTGGATACTACTAGCCTAGGAAGGGGTTGGGATCTCTTAAGTGAATTATTCTAAGAGAAGACAATGGCTTCAGGCTTGACTGGGCTTCTCAGTCAGTTCCAGATCTTGGGCAGGTCACTGAGTCTAACATCATGCTAATGCTAATGAAGAAATTGTTTGAAATTGTTTGAGAATGAGGATCAAAACATTTATCCAGGATCTTTGCCAGGTATCCCCCATCATTGCACACATACTAACCAACCCCTCCTCAGATGACTTTAAGCCTCTCCCCAGGGTTCTCAGAGTTCCTCCTACCTCCTCCCCCTCAATGCAACCTGAATCTTAGCAGCGCTCTACCCTTGTCTCTGCTTCCTGTAGCGGATAAAATGAATCTGACCTTGCAAAGGAAGGGGTTTCCCCAGGAAAACCACACTAGTGGGAGAAGAGGCTTGTTATCAATGCCCAGGGCCTCTTAAACTGCACTTGATGCTTTGTCCCCAGAATCCTCTCCCAACATGCTTGGAGGAAGTGGTCCTCTGGGGCCTTGCTCTTCCGACTGCCAGTCTTAAGGATGAAGAAAAGTAAAGGGGAAATTTTAAGATCGGTTTTAGTAGAAACAAATAAATCCAGATAAAAATTTTCTAAAGCTTGATGACTGAGATCAAATCAAAACTATCTTCCTTCTTTGTGGGGGCCCCCTACTCTGTCCGTACTAGGATGAAAAGTTAAGGCAGTGTCCCAACAAGCAGAAACACAAAGCCACACAGTAGCCTATCACAGGCCAGCTTACATGAGCAGAGGACAACTGATCCCACTATGAGGCAGATTACCAGACATGAATAACCCAAGGTCAAAATGCAAGGGGCTCTGAGAGGCCTCTGGGAGTATGGCATCATTATCTAACAATGAAGAGCAAGTGTGGGTGTCGATGGAAAAAGGCAAAGCCTAATTCACAAAACCTTTGATTCAAAGACAGGCAGGGTCAGGGGCCGCAGGCTGGCACAGGGTGATGAGACGCTGTCCCAGGGGACTTGTAGAAAAGACAGGTTTGGTCTAGAGGAGACTCCTCCCCCCCCCATATAGCATGGCAAAAGGAAGGTCACACAGCCTGTTTACAGCAGAGGAAGCAGGGGTGGGGCAGGGCAGAGACCTTTGGTCAGGCCACCCCTCCCAGTAGGGGAGTGGGGAGGCCCCAATAAATGCGGTGGTAGCTGTTTGTTTGCTTCTCACTACCAGGAGGAAATTAAAGAGAATCTACCACTTCCTCCCACCTCAAATAGGATTGGGGTGGGGAAAGTGACAGCGTGAATACTGCATTTCACAAAAACCAACTTGCTGTCATCAGCAGCCCCCAGGTGGCCTCCCGCCCTGAGCAGGCACTTCAGCCAATCTGATTTCAAATTAGTTGTAAGGCATAAAGGAGACTCTGGGGCCCTTACCCATTACCCCCCCCCCACCTCCAACTCTACTAGGTTGGCCCTTTACTGGGTTGTCAGATACCCTTGTTTTTCCTGAGATTACAAAGGACCCTCTCAGCAGGAAAGTCAACTGATAATTTATACCTCAGGTTTCCCACCTGGTTTCCTTGGTCCTTTCCTGCTTTCACTACAATCCAGGGGACCCCCAAAGGTCCACTCATCCCCTACACGCAAGAGGAATGCTTTGGGACTCTCCAGCTCTGCACAGAAGGTAGAAGTATAGTAATTATGCCAGGATGTAGTCCAAGGCTGAAGCAAGCAGTTGGCCATGGGTGAAAGTCGGGCTGTCTTTATTGCACGGTACCAATGTCAAGTTAGAGGTGTGGCCTGAAAACCTTGTTTTCAAAAAAGCATTCAGGTCACTGGGAACTTGGCTTAGACATTCAGACCTATGAGAGGAGATAGTGTTACCACTGGACATTCCTTGGCACTTGTTTCAGACTGACGGCCTGGGCCAAGACCTCTAACTTCTGCATGGCAAGTACCAGCAAACTGTCCAATGGCATCTGGTTTAGGCCCCAGCACCCAAAACCACCATCACATCAGTCCCCAACACTTGTGACAAGGGCAGGGACAGTAGTCAACAGCCTTCTTGGAGATTATTTTCATTACTTCCCAGGGTTACAAATGGCTTCTTGCATATCTCCCCAGGTAGTGCTGGCTCCTGAACTCTGAGGCCCCCAGGATCTTGGTCAGGAGCCTCTCGCTTGCGTTTGTTCAAGGAGGGGCTCTCCTCACCCAATCGACCCTCAGGGAGGCCCTGGCTCCGCAGACAGACGATGGCTGCAGTCTGTTCTGCCAGTTTCTTAGACTTGTCCCTGGGTAAATGAAGCAAAGATTAATAAATCAAGTAAACAGCAGGACTACAGCCTTCAAGTACTGAGTTTCATCCTTTGAAGAGATTTTGATAAAACTGGTGAGAGAGGTCATCATCCAGTGCCCTCACGAAGGATACACCCAACTCTCCTAGACCAAAAATAGACTTGGATCCCCACATATCTGATGAGAAACTTACCACAGTGTGGACTGGTACTTTTGCTCTGCAACAGTGACAACGGAGCAGAACATTCGATCTATGGGTCGCTGAACCTGGTTCAGAGAGAGCAAAGGAATCAGGGTAGATTACCCACCTGCCTTGTCACATGAAAAACACACAAATGAAAGGGAAGTACTTCTAATTTAAGTCAAATGAAGGCTGCCTGATTACATGCTCCGCCCATGTGAAAGTACCTGCTGCATCTTTCAGGGGGGAAAAGGCAGTTATGCAAATTGACAATGATATCAAGTGTGTCAGAGTGCTGTCACTAAACAAAGGGCCATTAGAGCCCTTATTTGACTATGGGGCCTCTGCCTACTGACTTCTATGCGGGTCAGTTCCCAGGAGAAAGGAGTTCGCCAGATGGCAAAGGACTGAGAAGAGACAAGGGTGGGGGCAAACAGATACATCTGGCAGAGGGGTCAGGGGATGTGGCTGAGTGGGAGAGATGAAACAGCAAGGTACTTGGGGTCTTGTGTTCTGGAGAGCTAGTAACCTAAACAGAAGAGACTGAGATTAGATTTGTTTTCCAAATGTCACTCTGGTAGAGGGGACACAAGGCCTACAAAGTGTAAACCCAGAGGCCAGAAGGCCAGTAGGAAAGACAGAGCAGCCACAGGGACCAAAGGAAGTGAAGCAAGTCTATCTCAAGGTTTTCATCCCAGGGGCCATGTGTGGGCGTAGTTCTGTGCAGCATGGGCTGAAGCCCAATCCAAGGATAGATCTGCCAGAATTGGACAATAGCCAAAGTCAGAGGTAAAGTGCTACCAGTAATTATCCCTATTACTAGTAACTGAGGCACATCTATGGAAATCAAATTCAGATGCTAAGAAAGTAGCCTAGAGCTAAGCATATAAGCTGTAGTGTACTGGGGTGATGATACTGTGTAGGGAGCACTGTGCTTAGATGCCAGACAGGCAACAGCTAGAAAAACTCACTGTTTCATACACAGGCTGTGGCAACTTCTCTCTTCGACACCATTCCAGCAGGCACATCTTGGGGGTAATTTGGGGTGGATATGCTCTCCTAGGGAAAGGAGGAGAAATAGTTAAGGCCCAATCACCATTTCTATTCTATCTCTTAGCAAGAGCCACCAATGAGCCATTAATAGGTACTACAGGAACTGGAGAAACTGAGATATCTAGCTGCTGCCCCAAGGTTTTTGTACCCACCTCCTTCCTGTTCTACCAACAGTTGCAACCTAGGTTTTTATCTAAAGGGAAGATGAGCTTCTACATGCTTAGAATAATAAGGAGTGCATATGTGGAGAACTCCCAGTTCTCTGAGCTGCAGCCTGGAAAACAGCCCTCAGCAGCCAGGAAAGAAGGTTCACTTTGCCTTTCAAGATAAGATCTGAGGGAATGGGTGGAGGTAGGAATTGAGGTGTCTATACAGTGGGGCTAAGAGCTAGCTTAGTGCCCACTATGAATCCATCTGCCGAGAGTCAGTGTTATCTGCTCCACTATAAACAAAATAAACTCTGGCTTCAGAGGCAGTCTGCGACAGTGTGAAAGGGACATACTCCATCTTCCACTGGGAACTCCCTCTGGCATATGACTGTCCAGCAGAGTTGTCCTCTTAACTCCACCTCAAGCCCTTGCCAGATAAGACTGGCTCCTAGACTGGGTATGGAGACATAGAAGGCTTAGACCTAGATGGCAGAGGACAAGAATGAGAGTACTATTCAAAGTTGAGTCAAATGTGAGGTAAGAATCAGACTAAGGCTACTTCTGCCTAGAGAGGGGACCACTGGCTGGTGAGTGGCAGTAGTGTAGGCAGGGCTACAGAGTCAAGGGAAGTCGAGGCTCCTAAAATCATTGAGGGGCTCCAGGGGAAAAGTACAGACCAGGGAACAGAAGACCCAATTCCCTGTCTCAAGTTGTGAAAGGCAGTTTGTGGGTCAGGAAAAGGTGGAGTTCAATTCTGTCTGTCTTAGAAAAATGTGCCCCACCAATGCTGCCTGGGCTTTCGGGGCCTGTCTTCCCTGAAAACACCTTATCTTGGGAGGCAAAAGGATCAAGAGCTCAAGGTCATCAACAGCTACATAGTAAGTTCAAGGTTAGTCTGGACTAAATGAGACCCTGTCTTAAATAATACAGTAACAAAAATCTGAGCATAGTGCACGCATATAATCCCAGTACTCAGAAGGCAGAGGTATGCAGATCTCTGTGAGTTCAAGGCTAGTTTGGTCTAGATAGTGAGTTCTAGGCCAGCCAAAGTTACATAGAGAAACCCTGTTTTGGAAAGAAAAAAAAAAAAAAAACAAAAAACAAAAAACAATGTGCCTTGGGGTGGCACATGCCTTGAATCTCAGAACTCTGAAGGCAGAGGCAAGTGGATCTCTTCTCTGGGAGTTCAAGGCCAGCCTCATCTATATACTGAGTTCCAAGACAGCCAGAGTTATGTAGAGAGAAATAAAAAACAATAACAAAAAGCACCTTCTTGGGAAGCTGAAGACTAGGAACAAGTATCTACATTAAGGAGAGCTGTAGTTCCTAAACTTGACTTTATTCACATACAATAGCCACCCAACCCCTAGGCAACTGGCCCTGGAGTATACTAGAAACCTACCGGTCAAACTTGATAGCCATCTTGATGATGCCAGAGGTATCTTCAGCTGGCTCCTCAGCTGCCTCTGGAGTCTTAGCCAAGAGGTCAGCTCGCCGGGCATCTAGCTCCCGAATGGTTTCTTCATAGAAGGCACCAAGGCCAAAGGCCTCACTATGAAGAAAGAGGTGAAGCAGGATATAAACCTGAGTGGAACAACATCCAAGGTACTGCAGGAGCTCATTATACAACCACAAAACAACAACAACAACAACAAAAAAAAAAACAAAACAAAACAAAAAAACCCTCTTGTACCACATATATCAGAACTCTACCAGGGTCTGACCATCAGAAGATGCTTCCTACACATGCTAGCATCTTCCTAGAGTTTGGAAAACAGAGAATGAATTTGAATCTTTGAGTGTGAACACTGGAGGGAGGTTGGGTTGGGGAGAAAATGTTCCACAGGTTATCCCCCACAATTCTCAGCTTTCTTCCAAGGATGATCACACAGATGGCCATCCTGACTAGCCAGCAATGGCAGAGCTGACCTATACTGATTCAACAACTGGGATGTATATAGTATCATCCTCATGAGGGCCCAAGGGAAGAAAAGACAAAAGCCTGAAGACAAATTGATTCCTCATGTCCCATAGCTGGACCTAGTCTGATCCAGCTGCATATGGGACAGAGCAGAATCCACAGTACAAGCCAATAATGGAGAAAGGCTTCTGAAAGAGCTTTCCATTCTAGAAAAAACCCCATGCAAATGGGTCCCTGAAGGCAAGTATGATTCAGAAATCCTTGGAGGAAGGAGAGTACAAACAGCGAATATGAGGAGAAAGACTTTTAAGACAGAGGACCTAAGCATGAATTATAGCAACAATAGACAGGAAGCTGAAAGAGTTGGAGCAAAGCTAAGTTGCCGAGGACCTCCATGTGCTAATCATCTGATCTAAAGCTCTACTAGATCTGAAGGACCAAGAGGTAGCCTCTCTGTCCAGTATAATGGATATAGGCATATGTCAAGAGCTCCATTATAAAGCCTTTTCTCACTTACCACTTTCTATTAGTGGGAAAAGGCCCACTAATAGAAAAACATCTTCCTCAGGAATTTCTAGGTCTATCTTTTGCATTCCTCCATTCTAACAGTACCCTAGTTACCAAAACTAAGATCAGTCTAAGAATGGAACGTTTCAAAGCTGTGAAAGCGCCCCCTCCTATAAAGCAAAACTATACTACCACCCCACTCCTACGCATATATCCAGAAGTTATGCCCCTGGTCCTTCAACAAAATAAGCTTAGGGATCAAGGTCAAGTCTGCAAGAATTGATGGATAGACCATTGTACTCTTACCAAATTTCCTGGGAAGACTGGGCAGCATGAAGTAACCTTCCCTGGGGCGATTCCAGCTGTTCCCGCAGCATCTGGCACAAGCAGTATTTGGTGTTGGTGTAGTGGTTATCATACTGCACTGCCTGAGAGGAGAACTAGCATGAGCCCACCTATTACCAGCAAACACCAAGAGCTTCCAATGGGAAGGAAAAAGATTCTAAGACGGCATTAGAAGTGTGTTTACAGCCAAGTGTACGGGACCCCATAAAAGAACTACTTTAACCCTGCCATCTGCTCCTCCTGCTGTCATACAAAGCTTGAGCATCAAACTATGGCTCATGTTCAACAGTATACCCACCTAGCCAGCCTGACTGAGGGATAAAAGTATACTTCAGCCACCACAGGCTGCCATGGAGAACCCAATGCTGAGCTTCTGGGTCAAGGAAAAAAGAAGACACTAAATTTTGGCAAGGCAAATCTAGCCCTAGGACAGGGGTAAAAATTCTGTTCCTTACAACCAGGATCAACCGTATCTTGACTAACCTTTCTCCAACTTCCCCTACATGGGTGGGGCACAACCCCATTTACTAAGCATGTTCATACACATAATCTATCACTTTTTATATCTGTACAAAGATAAGTACAGCTGAGTTGTTAGCTTATTCTATAGACAGCCTGAGAAGTGAGGCCCAGAAATAACAGCATGACTGTTTATCCAGCTAGGTGCATGGCAGGAGAGCAGCAGGAAGTAAAGGCTTTATGGACAGGGCTCCAGAACCCCCTCCAAGCACTCACCCCCCCACACACACTTGTAGAATCTCTCTAGGCCAGTCTTCAGTGCCTAGGAAGGTGCCATGGCATGCTCAGGAGAAAGTATGGAATAAGTGAGTAAGTCCCAGCTAGGGGTAGGACCATGATTCAGCTTGTCTGGCTCAGAAAGTACCTGATCAGATCAGAAGCATCCATGTTGATGCTTGGAGCTACTCTCTTTCTCCAGGAAAACACACCGCCTTGAAAGCTGCCAAATGATGGCTGAGCAGGAATGATAGCATCAACTTTCACCTAGTAAGCAGGCTCAGCACTGCTGAACATGTCTTCTCTGCCACACACTTGCCAGGTGGCCAGGAGAGCTGGGCAGCTGAGCTGGGCTGAGCTAGCCCTTTGGCTGTAGCTGACTTAGACTGCTGAAGAGCTGACAGTCTCACCAACATACCCACCAGGATACCCAGATCCAAGAGGATAAGGACTACAGTACCGGGGAAAGGAGGCTCTAGGACAGAAGCTACCAAGAACTAGACACACATCTCATCCTATCATCCCAGGTCAGCAGCTTGAGGACAGCACAGATAACCCCAGGTATAAGCGAGGCTTGATACTGAAAAGGGAGGTGGAAAACTGCCCTAGGGGAGGGCTCAAACTTCTGCTCAGATACAACTCACTGAATAACTGAGGACAACTCATTGTTTCTGCCCACCATGTACATATACAGCACAACACAGAATCCCACTGTCCAGCTGGGTGTTAGTGGTGCACAACTTTAGTCCCAGCACTCAGGAGGCAGAGGCAGGTGAATCTCTGTGAGTTCAAGGCCAGCCTGGTCTACAGAGCTAGTTCCAGGACAGGCTCCAAAGCAATACAGAGAAACCCTGTCTCGAAAAACAAAACAAAACAAAAAAAAACAAAAACAAAAAACAAACAAAGAAAAGAATCCACTGTCCCCCAGGATGTACCCAGTACTCATTAAAAAAAAAAAAAATCCTTAACACAACTACCACACTCATAGTGAGAAGAAACTTGGGAAAAGAAACTCAAAGCATGGGGCTCAAGACATGGCTCAGAGGTTAAGAGCACTAGCTGCTCTTCCAGAGGTCCCAATTCAATTCCCAGTAACTACATGGTGGCTCACAACCATCTATAATGAGAGTTGGTGCCTTCTTCTGGTCTGCAGGTGTACATGCAGGCAGAACACTGTATATATAATAAATAAACAATCTTAAAAAAAAAGAAAAGAAAAGAAACTCAAGCATGTGATGATACAGACTTGCAACCTATAGGAAGGACAAGAGAATAAGTAATTAGAGGTCAGCCTGGGCTGAGACTCTATGTCAAAAATAAAAAATAAAAGAAAGTGTAAATATTTACATATTTGATATACTTCTGCATGACTTCCTCTAGGGGACGAAGGCCATCCTTGAGGAAGATAGAGGGGTTCCACATGGCTGCTCGAGCCACCATCACAGAAGAGGCAGCTGTGGCTTGTCGGAAGTCTTCTATGTCCAAATGTTGCTGGATGTGGTCATGAGATCCTCCACTAAAAAGCAACCGGGGGATAGGAAGAATCCCATAATAGAATACACCAGAATTTCCAGAAAAAGGTGATTTCCAGATCTGCCATTCATTATTAGTAAGGCTTTAGCCAAGTTCCTTCAAATAGCAGAACTTTAACAAAATGATTATAAAGCATAGCTCACTGGCAAGTGAAGAACACAAAGTAATACATAAAATAGTCTGAAACAAGTCTGGCATTCAAGAGGTACTTTAGAAATTTGACTTTTCCTCTCTACTACCCAAAACAGTGGCCAAGGCAGGCACTACTGGAAGATGCAGGACTAAACTGAGTTGTTAGCTGGCCCAGTGAGTTCAAGGTAAGCCTGGGCTGTGTAATCAGTTCTAGACCAGCATGGGGCAACATAGTACGACCCTGTCTAAAACATAAAATTAAAAAACATGTGGGATTGCAGCCTCAGGAAAAACTCTAAACTGAGAAGTTGCCCATAGACCCTCTAAGGACCAGGCTTACGGAAGGGCACACTCACTGATGACCATGGTGGGAGATAAGGAGACTCAGTCTGGTCATAATCCCCTCCTTCTACCCTGGTACTCTAAGAGACTCCTCTGTTCTCAACTATTTCATCCAAAGTCAGGGGGCAGTCTCAGTCCAGAGACACCTGTGCTGGAGAGGACCCTGAGGTGACAGGAAAAGCAACTGGCTTCAAAGTCTCAAGTTAGTCCTGAAAGCCACCTCTAAATTTTCTTTCTCTGAGAACACACAGCCTAGCAACCACCCCATCATTACTTCTTCCTCCCACTGGTCAAAGGTAACTTCCTGAGGACTTCCTTGTCTCCAATATCCAAGCTCTCTGAGTCTCTGTGCTGTCCTGAAGTACAAGGCTGAGTTGGACTCCTTTGGGATGGTCATCAAAACCCACACCTGCTAGCATATGTGCCTGTAGTCCTGTAGTTGCCCAGAATGCTTGGATCTTTCTTTCTTTCTTTCTTTCTTTCTTTCTTTTTTTTTTTTTTTTTTTTTTTTTTTTTTTTTGACAGGGTGCCCCTATATAACCCTGGATGTCCTGGATCTCACCATGTAGAACAGGGCAGGCTGACCTTGAACTCACAGAGATCTACCTGCCTGTTTTTCCCAAGTGCTGGGATTAAAGGTGTGTGCCCCCATGCCCAGCATCATCCATCCATCCATCCATCCATCCATCCATCCATCCATCCATCCGTCTTTGTTTCTTTCTTTCTCAAAGATAGCATCTAACCATATTTTCATGGCTGTCCTGAAACTTTCCATATAGACCAGACTAGCCTCAGGTTCACAGAGATCCACCTGCCTTTCTTCCAAGGGCTAGGATTAAAGGTGTGTACTACCTGGTCTTTGTTTGGATTTCTTCCACCTGCCTTATGTTCCTTGAATCATGTTGCTAAGAACTCTAGCTTGGGACTTCTCCCACAGCCCCTGTGCCTTACATACATAACTCTAGGTGTGGCACCATCTTGCCCCAAGTCTGATTCTGCAACCTTTTCACTGTCCATATTCTTATTCCTTCCCATAGCCTAGCCCACCATCAGAATGCTCTGAACTTCAGGTCTAAACACCAGTGTCAGCCTTGCTCCTGACTTTTTATTTCTGCTCAACTCCCTACCCCTTTCCTTTACAGTCAGTTCGTTTTTTTCTTTTTTTTTTTTTTAATTCATCTATCTAGGAAAGGGCAGGTCTCCTCTGAGTAGCAATGAAACATGGCATAGCAAGTTGCAGTAAAACTAAGCGCTCCCTATGCATTAAAGCTGGACAAGGACATCCAGTATAAGAAGTAGGATCCCAAAAGCCAGTAAAAGAATCAGAGACAGCCCTTTCTCCCACTGTTAGGAGCACCACAGGAGAACCAAGCTACACGTCTGTAACATATATGCAGAGTGCCTAAATCAGTCTCATGCAGGCTCCCCGGTTGTTGATTCAATCTCTGTAATCCCCTATGGTCAGTTTTTAAAGTACTTCTTTTTATATTTATTTGGTTGGTTGAGGATAGGGGAGATATAGGACATGACCCAAGTGGAGGTCAGAGGTCAAGTTGCAGGATTCTGTGCTCTCGGGGTCTGAACTCAGATGGTGTCAGACACCTTAACTGCTAAGTGATCATGCCAGCCCTGTGTTCTTTTGGTTTTGTTTGGAGTTTTTTTGTTTGTTTGTTTGTTTTGAGATGGGGTCTCTCGTGTCTGTGCTGGAACTTCTATATAGATTAGCTGGCTCTGAACTGACAAAAGTTCCATCTACCTCTGTAACTCCACAGTGCTGAGATTAAAGGTGGGTTCTGTCATTCCATTTTTTTTTTTTTTTTTTTTTTTTTTTATGCTAGCACAATTCTTTTCTGAGTGAGGTGGAGCATAAAGTAAATGAGGAAGACTGGAGGCTTACTTGGCTATGACAGGAATGGAGAGGGTTTCAGCGATGGCTCTTATAACATCACAGCTGACGGGGTGCTGAGGTCGTTCCTCCTGGTTCCTTAAAGAAGAACAGAGATGAGTCTGAGGGCCAAAGGCTACAACATTCCTAAAATCCTACTGAACCTCAAGCAGATCAGACAGCTATGTGGTTATCTAGGACAGGTTGCTAAGAATGGCCTCCCTGACCCAGGGGAGGAACTCTGTCCTAAGGGGCAAGAGAGTATAAAAAGGTTAAGGCTAGCTCTCAGCAGCCTGAAGATGGAGCACAGGTGCAGAGGACCAGTGTGGGCGGCCTGGTTCCCAAGGTCACACTACTTTTCCCTGGCTTCCCCTTGCCTCTGCCAGAAATAAGAGAAAGTGTCATAAAAACACTGTCCCTACAGTCTCAGCCCTGCCCTTCCCAAGGGACCTGGAACAGCTGCCACTGCTCAGACTGGCCACTCCCACACAGCTGCCTATGCTGAGGCCAAGTTGCACAGCTGATCTTTGGGAGAAGCACCTGACACAGGGTAGGCCCTGCTCCAGGGGCCACCAGGGTAGACCACAGACCATGACCGTCATGATAAGCCACAGGAGAAGCAGGGTACAACCCAGGGCTCGGGCTCCTTCCTACCAAGGTCAACAGCAAAAAGTTCTTGTGCATGAGTAAGCAAATCTTAGGTATGCCACAGCGATGCCTGGCCCAGGCTATGTGTGATGACAAGCAGAAGTGACTAACCAATTCTTGCTCCAACATAGCTCCTGTGCCATATTCTGATTTCTCAGAAGATTCTGACAACCTGGCTTCCACCTCTAATACCTTACATCTCTAGTAGCCAATTTTATACCATAATAAACAGCTGCATTTGCTGAATTTCTGATGGTCAGGAAGTTCTTCCTTAAACTCTCCCAAATCTGTCTTCTAATTGCCTCCAACTTTTGGGAAGAGTTAAGTTCCCTTAATATTGTTTGCAAGGCTGTTATAGTCACAATCTCAAAAAGAAGAAATTGTACTAATTGACAAATGAGGAATGTGTCAATCAGAGAGGATAAGTGATTTCCCTAAGGATACATAGATAGCAAATTGCAGAGCAGGGATTTCAAATCAGGCTATTGAGTCTAAAACAAGGAACACAGTGTGAGTATGTGTGTGTGTATATATATATATATATATGTGTGTGTGTGTGTGTGTGTGTGCATGTGTCACTTCCAAACCTTCCTACCTTAGATCTGGACAGTTCCGCTTTACTGCTCTGTATGTTCAGGGTATACCACAAAATTTAGTGGCATAGATAACTATCCCTCTGGGCTGTTCCTATAATATAAGCCCCTGAGTTCCCCCACAAAAAGGATGCCAGCCAAAGTCTATTATTTAGGATTACATACAAAAGGGCATACTAGGCACAGGAAGCAAGTTTGACAGGGAGACAGAGCAGCCTTCAGAAATGCCTTGGCTCAGCAGACCCTAGTGTTCATGCCTATAATCCCAGAACTTGCAAAACTGAGACAAAACTGAGACAAGAGGGTTGCCATGAATTCAAGGTCAAGTTGGGCTATATGATGAGATTTAGCCTACTGAGAGTACCCCTCCCCCATATTTATACTCGTGTGCATGCCTGTGTGCACGCGCAGAGGTGGCCCTTCACTTAAGAGTGCATCCTATGGGTTGGAGGGCTGGAGGGTTAGCTCAGGCGATAAAGGCTAGGCTCACAACCATAAATATAAGAGTGCATCCTACTCTTAGGAAGGGCACAAGTTCAGTCCCCAGCACACACATCAAGCAGCCCATCACCTTCTGGAACTCCAGCCCCAGGGAATCCAACAATTTTTTCTGGACTCTGCAAGCACCTGCACTTAGATACACAGACATATACACATATACAAATTAAAAATAAATCCTTAAAAAAAAAAAAAAAGACTCAGTTCCCAATAGAGAACACATGAGCTACAGATACAAGAACTGCTTAAAGCAGACATCCAGCTGGCAGTCCAACAAGGGCAGGCAAGAAAGCCAGTGCCTTTAAATGAACAGCCATCTGCTTGGGATCATTCAAGGGAGAAGGCAGTGCTCAATGAATTGGAAAGAAAAAAAAAGATTCAGTTGGTGTGGTGGCTCATGTCTATCATCCCAGCCTTGGGAGGCTAAGGCTGAAGGATTGAAAGTTCAGGCCAGCCTAGGTTGTATAGTGAACCCCTGTCTGTCTCCACAAAGAGAGTAAGAGCAACAGAGGTAGAGACAGAGAGAGATATGATTATTGTGGTGAATACTTATAATCCCAAAATTTAGGAGATGGAGGATAAGAGGATCAGGGGTTCAAGGTCAGCCTCAGCTATAGGTCAATTTGAAGCCAGTCTAGGCTCTATGAGATTTTATAACAGCAAAACCAAACCAAAAACAGAAATGGACTGGGGATATACCTCAATGGAAGAGCACTCCCTAGCATATACAAGACCCTGGATTTAATCCCCAGCACTTTAAAAAAAAGAAAGAAAGACAGAAAGGAGGGAAGGGCAGAAGAAAAAACAAGATTCAAAATTTTAGTTCTGCCATTTCCTGGCTATGTGATACAATTTTCAGCAAACTGCACCACCTCTACAACTTACACATCCTTCAGGCTGGGTCCTTCCCCTTCCTCCAGTGTTTCTTTTATTTCTTGACAGGGTTTCCCTGTGTAGCCCTGGCTGTCCTGGAACTCACTCTGTAGATCAGGCTGGCTTCAAATTCACAGAGATCTGCCTGTCTCCTCTACCTCCACGCTGGAATTAGAGGCATATGTCACCATCACCTGGCCTCTCTTGTGGGTTTTTGTTTGGTTTTTCGAGACAGGGTTTCTCCATAGCTTTGGAGCCTGTCCTGGAACTCACTCTGCAGATCAGGGCTGGTCTCAAACTCACAGAGATCCGCCTGTCTCTGCTGGGATCAAAGGTGTGCGCCGCCACCGTCCAGCTCCCTCCTGTGTTTCTAATACTTGAAGTTGTGCCTACTTATTGAATAAACAAATGCAAATCCATGCAGAGTTTGAATGTTCTCTGGATTCGCAGGCTATCAGAGAGGTAGGCAGAGTTAGGCTAAATACACAGAGAAGCTGATTGTCACATATGGTCTGTTGAGGAATCTCCCTGCCAGTCAATCACTAAGAAGGTAAACACTCACCTCCCATGAACTGCAATGGCTGAAATGCCAGTCCTCTCTATCCGCTTCACAAGGTTCAGGGTATCTTCTAGCTGGGTAAGAAAGATTACAGCACAAGGTGGTCATTAAAGACTCAAGGGAGTAGCTGCCGACTCCTAAAGTAGGCTCAGTTCTGCCACCACATCTATCACCATCTGAGAGAATAACCTTCAGATAAATAACATGTCCTTACCGATGGCAGGATTCGGATTTTACAGGTCACAGGTTTGTGTGTTCCTTTAACAAGAGTGCTGAGGATCTGCAAAGAGGAGTAGACAGGAACATTTGTCTCTTCTGGGACAAACCACCACACTGCTTGCACTAGTTAACACAGCTACAAGACCCATGCATACCAGTAGAAGGACAGTTTGTATATGTGTGACTACTTGCAGTTAACTGTTGTGTGTATTTACATGTAAATTCCATGGGACAAGGATTCTATCTCTATTCCATGCTAAAATCCCAACACTAGCAAGTCCCTACATGGTACATAAATGTATACATATACACACATGTTAAATACACTGAAGGAAGAAGTGAATGGATCTGCATGTAGTCCTGTGTGAAACACAATAATCCTTTGCCAGGAAAAATACCAGTATTAACTGGAGAGCTTGAGTAGCACAAACTCTTAAATCCTACCTCATTGTTTTCTGAATAGGTCTCTTGGACAGAGGTTAGAAACCTGTGCTTTCCTTGCATAGGACTCACCTAGGCCCTCTGCATACATGATACAGTTATGTAGACTGGTCCTTTTATGGGACTCCTAACAGTGTGAGTAGAGGCTGTCTCTGACTCTTTTACTGGCTTTTGGGACCCCTTTCCTCATACTTGGTCACCCTGCCCAGCCTTACTGCATGGGGGAGCTTTTACACTCACTACAACTTGATGTACCATGCTTTGTGGTATCCACGAGAGAACTGCCCTTTCCTGAACAGAAACAGAGGAGTGGATGGGACTGGGGGTGGGGGGACAGAGGAGGGGTTGGAGGCAAGAACTTGGAGGAGAGAAGGGAAGGGAAACTGTGGCCAGGATGTAAAATAAAAATATAGAAACCTGTGCTTTCAAAATCATCGCCAAACACTCTCAATGTAACCCTGAGGTTATAAACACAGCTGGTTATGACCGACAGCTTTCTTCTTCTCTTCCTCCTCTTCTTTTTTCTCCCGAGACAGGGTTTCTCTGTATAACCCAGCTGTCCGTCTCTGTAGACCAGGCTGGCCTCAAACTCTGAGACCCACCTGCCTCTGATTTCCCAGTGCTGGGATTAAAGGTGGGCACCACCACTGTCCAGTGGCTGACAGCTTCTTTTCTGAATAAAAGGAATATTCCAAGTGCTATCCCAGAACTGAAGAATGAGAAAGGAAGATCTTTAAGGGCCTAGGCCCTATCCTCATGAATCCTCTCTTTTGAGAAGTTAGATACACAAATATATAAACTATAAGAGGAAAATACAACACATTCAATGTATTTTTCACTGCTTCTTATACAACAATTAGAAAAAGTTTCAAAGAAAGATCAAGTAGTCCATGACAAGGCAACATGAAAATCAGAGATCAAAAGAAATATAAATGACAAATAATGTCTGTGGCATTGCTATCTTCTTTCTACATCAAAAATTTCAGGCCAGACACAAGAGAGGGAAGGTGATCTAAACTGCCCTCTTCCAAGAACTGTATTTCTTTCTAACCAACAGAGCAACTATCTGATAGGCGAGAGTGCTTGCATCTATGATTCTAGACAGATGGGGGCAGCAGAGAGCCAATTACAGTAAAACAGATGTAAGATCTGAGGAATGCCACTCAAGTCAGGCCAGGAAACACTGTTGAAAGGCAGACAATTCACCAGCAAGTCCAGTAGGAAGGAACCTTCTCCAGGTGCTACCTCTGACAGCAGACTAGATCTGATTTCTGACAGCCATTCTGGCAAGCTTTAAAGGAACACTTGCACTTTAAGGAAGGGGACTGCCAGGCTCATGAGGATATATCACAAAAATTCTCAGTCTAGCTAGGGCATGGCAGTACATGCCTCAGTACTTGGGAGGTAGAGGCAGGAGGGACAGGAGTTCAAGGTCATTCTTCACTACATAAGGAGTAGAAGGCCAGCCCGGACATTGTGAAATCCTTCTTCAAAATACACAAATCAATAAACATCTCCAGAAGGTTCCCTTTGAAATGTGATGACAAAAATAAGTAGCTTGATACAATGTTCAGTCTTTAAGAACTTCCTTTTGATTTATTCTAAGTAACTCTAGGTACTTTCTTTAGAATTTCTGTTCATATACACATTGAAGACCAGGAAGGAAATTAGGGAAGTAAAAGACCTAGCTACTTAGTAGGATCACACCAGGGAGAAATGGGCACCCCTCCCCCTTTGTAACTGAGACAGGGTGTCTCTGCTTAACAGCTTTGGCTGTTCTGGAACTCACTCTTTAGACCAGGCTGGCTTCAAACTCACAGAGATCCTCCTGCCTCTGCCTCCCGAAAGCCGGGATTAAAGGTGTACTCCACCACTGACCAGCTTCCTAAGGCTGTCTTATCAAAAGGTAGTAGCATGAAATTCATGAAGCTCTAAATCATGCCACATGTCTCTGAGAGAGGAGGGAAAGGACCAGAAACATAGATCTAAGGAGTAGAACAGTATCTCAACCCACAGGTAGACGGGCCCACTGCCACCCTGATGTATAAGATCCCCCTTCTCTCTCAAAAAAGAAAAAAAGAAAAGAAAAGAAAGGAAAGAAGGCAAAGGGATGGAAGAAAGAAAAATAGAGAAAAAGAAAGAAACTTGTCACTGTAAGTTCTCTGCCCAAACCCCACATTTTGGTTTTGGAGATGGGTTTCACTGTGTATCCCAGACTAGCCTGGACTCCCTTAGAGTCCAATCCTCTGCTTCAGCTTCTTGAATACTGACTGAGACTAAGTGTCTGCTACCTTTCTTTTTTAGTTTTGTTTTTTGAGGCAAGGTTTCTCTGTGTAGTTTTGGCTGTTCTGGAACTTAGTTTGTAGACCAGACTGGTCTTAAACTCAGGGGTCCACATGTCTCTGACCCACTCACCAGTTTCTGGGATTAAAGGTGTGTGTCACCACACCTGACTTAAAAACACTTTTAAGTGTAATTACTTCAGTTACATTCACAGTGGTACAGCCACCATCACTATGTATTGCCAATTTTTTTTTTCCTGATCCTATATGAGCATCTATGAGAGAGTTTTCAAAGTACCCAAAAAGCTCTCAGCCAGTACCCAGCTTGCAAGTACAGTGTGGGCCTGAACTGAATCCTGCCACACATGACTAAGTCACATCTTAACTTCATTGTGGAAGCCTGCATTGCCTTTTCATGAGGTAAACCTCATTTACTACTCTAAGCTGACCCATGTGACAGTAGCAGAATGAACTAAGCCTCTGAGATGGAATGCATCACAGCTGCCTCTTGACAAATGTGGCTCATTAAAGCGGGGCGGGACAGACCCAAACATCATTGGCCTAAGAAGTGAGGAGGATGGACGAGAGTGAAAACACCTGTGTCACGCGTCCACCATAGCCTCCTATGAGGCGTTTCCTACTTGTGTGAACCCACCTTAGGCTCACAGTTATGCACTTCATTATGCACAGGGATGTCTGAGTGCAGGTTCTAAAGTTCAGGTGATTATTGAACTGTGGCTAAATGCTTACAGCTACCACAATCGACAGGCTTTGATGGCACATACTTTCAATCCCAGCACTTAGGAGGCAGAGGCCAGCCTGATCTACAGAGCAAGTTCCAAAGTAATACAGAGAAACCCTGTCTTGAAAAAACAAAACAAGCAAACAAAACTACCACAACAGTCACCTTTAGCCTGAGGTGTCACTAAGAAAGGGCAGGAATGCTGTGGTTAGGAGTTGCAGAACCATAGCTCTGAAGTTGGCTTTGTCTGCCACATATTTGGAACAGGTCTTATGCAATTCACTGTTTTCTCTCTGTGCTTTGTTTTTAGTCTATTTGAGACAAGTTCTCATATAGTCCAGCCTGGCTTTGAACTCCTGCTGTTCCTGCCTCCTCCTTCTCCCAGTTGCTGGGATTTCAAATATAAATAAATATAAATATATATGTATATAGCATGTACCACATTCAATTCAGTTTCAATAAAATATTCTGGTTTTGTGTGTCTGAATTTCATTTTTATATTTTGATTGTTTTTTAGATGTCTGTTTACTTTGGGTTTTTAGTTTAATATTTTTTATCAAAAAGATTAAAAACTGAATTGATCTGGTGGTATGTGGTGGTTGAGGTGAGAAATGTCCCCATAGACTCGGGCATTTGAACACTTGGTTTCCAGCTGGTGTTGCTTTTTTGAAATGTTATAGAGAGAAACCACCTTGATGGAGAAAGTATGTCCCTTGGAGACAGGCTTTGAAAGTTAAAAGCCTTGCATAGCTTCTTGCTCCTGTCCCATTGCTGCCATGCCTCCCACCCTAATGAACTCTTATCTCTCTGGAACTATACGTCCATTAAACTCTTCCTCCTGTTTTGTTTTGTTTCGTTTTGTTTTGAGACAGGGTTTCCTTGTGAAGCTCTGGATGTCCTGGAACTCACTATGCAGTCCAGGCTGGCCACAAACTCAGAGAGTCACCTGCCTCTGCCTCCCAAGAGCTGGGATTAAAGGCATGCACCACCACCCAGCCAACTCTCCCTTAAGTTGCCTTGGTCATGGTACCTTATCACAACAACAGAAAGGTAACTAATGTATAGTGCTAATGTAGGAGAATTATTTGAGGCCAGGAGTACAAGACTAGCATGGGCAACACAAGTAAACACTGCCTCAGACAGAGAAAGAGAGAGAGAAGACAAAGTGCAAATGCCTGCCATATCTACTTCAAGAGACTTAAGAATAAATGAAATACTGTAATGGCCATTGAAAAGAAGCTACTTCATTGTGGAGTATTATTTTAACATGTATTACATTTGTTTATGCTGTGGAACATTTGTTTAATGATGCAAAGATCTGTTGTATTCTTTTATGTTGCATTTGTTTAACTCTGTGAAGCTGTGTTACTTTGCCTGTCTAAAACACCTGATTGGTCTAATAAACAGCTGAATGACCAAAAGCTAGATAGGAGAAAGGATAGGCAGGGCAGGTAGGCAGAAAGAATAAATAGGTGAAATCCAGGGAAGAGACAATCAAGTAACAAAAGGAGGAGGAGAGGAAGACAGCCACACAGTAAGCCATGGAGTAAGAAGTAAAGAAAGGTATAAAATAGAGGACCATAAAAGCCCAGAGGCAAAAGGTAGATGGCATAACTTAAGAAAAGCTGGCTACAAACAAGCCAAGCTAAGGCCAGGCATTTATAAGAAGGAGTGAAGTGTCTGTGTATTTATTTGGGAGCTGGGTAGCAGGCCCCCCAAAAGAGTAAAGAGAAAAAAACCAAAAACAAACTTACATTATGGTGCCCCATGTGACTGGTAAATTAAGAAAGAAAAGTAGTACTATGGCAAGGCTGTTACCCACACAAGCCCAGGCAGCCCACAGCACTAGTTATCAAAGCCAACCTACCTCCTGGCCCTCATTAAGTTCATTTGTAGACTCTCCAAAGGATGGAAAACAAAGGGAGATTAACTTCAGCTTGCCTCATATAGCCCTGGCCTGGTCTGCTCTCAAAGGGCACTCATGAGGCCAAAGCAGGAAGACTGCTAAGAGTTCAAGGCCAGTCAGAATTATATAGCAAATTATCATCTCAAAAAAAAAAAAAAAAAGGGATGGGGGAGCAGGGGATGATGGGAAGTGGCCTCATCCAGACCCCTAGGAGAGGCCTGTCCATCTACACACAAAGACTTTTGAACATGCCCCTACCCAAAGTGATCTGCCTTCTGCTCAGATTATCCTGGAGGGAAAGAATCAACATAGAGGAGGCCATATCTGAGTTTTTAGGCCCTCTGGGTCTCAGGTAGCATGTCCCTATCTATATAGCCCCTTTATATAACTGAAGGCTGTTACAAGGTTTCCTAAATCTAGGTGCACATCAAATTTATTTCTTAAAAATTTTCAGGCCAAGCCAGGCAGTGGTGGCTCACACCTTTAATCCCAGCACTCGGGAGGCAGAGACAGGCGGATCTCTGTGAGTTCGAGGCCAGCCAGGTCTACAGAGTGAGTTTCAGGACAGGCTTCAAAGCTATACAGAGAAACTCTGTCTCAGAAAACCAAAGGGGGGGGGATTCAGGCCAAAAATTAGATAACTAAAATAAATTTTTGTCAGGCCAGGGCTAGAGAGATTTCTCGGCAGTTAAGAATGCACAGTGTTCTTGCAGAGGGTCTGAGAACAGTTCCCAGCACCCATACCAGGTAGCTCACACACCACCTTAACTCCATCTCCAGGGAATCTGATAATCTCTTCAGGGATTGCATGTATATGGTACAGACACATATGCAGGCAAAACACCCATAACATAAAAAAATTAATTAAACTTCCTTTCTCTGGGCCCCAATTAGAGAGTCTAGGTAGACTTCAGCAAATCCGGAGAGAAATTTTAAGTAACTCTAACTCACAGCATGTACGAGGACCCCACTGTCAATGTCACTTACCTTCTCAATCTTGTCAGGGTCTGACAATAGAGCAGCTCCCATTCCTCCCTAAGAAGAAACACACAGAAGGCATTACGATTGAAGGGTGATCCATTGAAGGACAACGGTCTCAACCACAATATGGCAACACGGTGTAGCAACGAGGTAGCCAAGGTCCATTGGAAACTGGCATTTTCCTAACCACACAGGAAGGTAGAGCATTGTCGGTGCCCACCATCAGGAGCCAGAATGTGATGAATCCAGAAAACTATCACTCTAACCATTTTTACAAAACCATGTATCAATTTAGAAGTGGGCACTAAAATTTTTCTTTTTAGGATTTCACGTCCCCATTGAGAACTCTGAGTCATAACAAACTGAACCCACCATCTACTGTATCCTTAAAACAAAGAGACCACGTGAACATAATGGCACACATACTTAAGAGGTTGAGTCAAGAGGATCAAGAGTTTAAAGCCAGCCTCAGCTACACAGTGGTGAGTTCAAAGCTAGCTTGTACTTCATAGATAAATGCAATGTCAAAACAAGAACAAAAACAAAAGTCCAGCAAATGAAAGCCACCAACTCACAGAGCAACTTAAAGTTTGACAATGACAACAATGGCTCTCTCTCTCTCTTTTAAAACTTTTTAACATTTATTGTGTATGTGTGTGTATGTGTGTGTGCTTACTCCCGGATCAGAGGACAACTTGCACGTGCACCCTGGGGTTTAAACTCAGGGCATCAGGCTTGGTGAAAGCATCCTTATCAGGTGAGGCATCACTCCTGCCAATGCTTGTTTCTTGATGATAGACTTATTTATCAATAATTTTCCTGATTTTTTTCATAATCAGATAATAGTATGAATTACTTTGTGTTTTATTTTGTTGACACAGGATCATGTTATATAACCCTGGATGAGTTCAAGCTGGCTTTGAACTCATTACAGTCCTCCTGCCTCAGTCTTAGTGCTGAGATTACAGTTGTAAACAACATTATCTAGCTAATGTGAGTTACTTTAATAAATCACGAGTGGGATATATATATATATCTCACATCACATGCCCTCAGAGCCCAGAAAGTTTCAAGCCTCTTGGAGGTTGAGTTATAGGTGATTATGAGCTACTTGACTTGTTTGCTAGGAACTGAAGTCGGGTCCTCTAGGAGAACAGCAAGCACTCTTAACTACTGAGTCATCTCTCCAGCCCCAGAGGGAGGATCGTTATCAATTTAATTTTATTTACTGTTACTTCATGTATGTATGGTATGTGAGGAGGGGGCACATGCATGTCACAGTGCACGTGTGGAGGTCAGAAGACAACTTTCAAGAGTTGACTGTCTCCTTCCACAGTAGTATTCAGAGACTGAATGCATATCATCAGGCAATACTTTTACCCACTGAGGCAGCTGAGACTGCAAAAGTCTGAATTCATTGAGAGTAAAGTACAGGGACTGGATATGTAGCTCTGTTGGTAGAATTCTTGCTTAGCATACATGAAGTCTTAGATTAAACCCTAGCACCTCATAAAACTGGTTGTGGTGGCAACATTGGGAGGAGGTAATGGCTCATAAGTTCAAGGTCATTCTGTAGCTCAGGCTAGCCTCCAACCTTGGCCTTTGCAAGATCAGATTATGAATATGTGCCATCATACCCAGCCTAATAACAACCCTTTGAGCATTTTCCTTATCCAGCACAAGGTCTATCCCAGAGCCAGGTACTATACTGAGCTGTCATGTACAATTAGCCTCATTTATAATGAATATAAGGAAATCATTTTACCTTAGTGGAGTATTCTTTTGGACAGCCCATGTTGACATCAATACCAGCTACATCATTTTCTCTGGAAAAACATGAAGGAGAAAAGGTAATAAATATTCTACTTGAGGGGAAAAAAAAAATAGGTGAAAGATAAAGGGGTTCTGTACTCCTGATTCTCCTGGGCCGGAAACACACTAATTCTCAACAACAAAGGCTGAAAATCAGAAAAGAAGCCCATCCCCAAACTGTCTCATCTGAGCAGAGCTCCAGAAGAAAGACATAACGAATACACATCTATAGAGAGCTGGATGTAGAGGACTTTTCTACACTGAGGGTTGTACCAGGTAGTTCAAATGCTGTCTGATTCCATCCTAGGACTATCATTTCAACTGGGATACTGGAAGCCATTTGTCAATGTAGAAAAGTGGTATGAGCATAGAGCCATTGCCAGAGCATATCTTCTATAATGGTTACTGAACTGAGCCAGGTATGGTGGCACACATATGTAATCCCAACACTCAGGAAGAGGCAGGAAGATCACATCTGAGGCAAACCTGGACTACGCAGGAGAGAAAAAGAGGAGGTGGTAGTGGTGCTGGTGGTAGTTGTAATAGACAAGCTTAATTTGCTGAGCTGCACAATTGGTTACTACAAACAATTCTCTGATATAGAAAGGATCCTCATTTATCCATTGGTTTATAGCAGTCTGTGCTAGGCAGTAATTATAGCCCAAGTTCTTTCTTACTCTCACAGTAACCAACCCACAAGAGCTAACATGAAGCACTCATGATGGGCCACATATTGCAAAGACACAGCATGCATCATTTCACTTGCTGCTTCCTATAATGGCAAAGGCTGATAGGCATCAATTTATAAATAAGAGGACAAAGTTCTCAATGATAATAGATAATTTACCTAAGTTCACAGTTAGCAAAGAGCAGAGCCAGAATTCCAACTGAGCTCAGCTTTAACTCCGAGGCCATCACTCTCACTTTGCATTCTCCTGATTGTTAACTCAGGAAGGAATATATCTTATCTACAGTTCATGAGGGTTAGCTTCAGGACTCCCAGAAAAGTCCCTGGAAAGGGAAACTCATGAATAAACACTAAAATGAGGGCTCAGTATAGAGGATCCCTAGGATACAGCCATGTGGGTATATAAGAATCCCAGGCCAACCTTTGGATACCACAGGGAAAGAAACCCAATACCCTTCACCTGAAAACAGAAAGTAAGGGGCTAGGAAGCAAAAGATGGGTTGCTAGTGACATTAAGGTCTCACAGCTTACAGAAGAGACAAGGCATTCCCAAGGAGGGAAGAACTTACACAAGCCTGGCCACAGCAAGGGCTCTCTCTGCGTCTGAAGTCCCCTGGGAACACAAGAAACTACATCAACCTGTCTTGACACAAGTGCACACATGTAGACAAACACACCTATTGGTATCTTACACACATACATACATGCATGTATGCATGCATATGCCAGAAAGTATAAGAGTCAGGCCCAGTTGGGACACATAAAATAAAATAATAACAACTAAAAAAAAAAAAAAAAAAAAACCAGTCAGGCAGTACACTAGACTTGCTCACCAACAAAGGAAAAAGATGAACTTGGAAAGACTAAACAGTCTCATCAATGAGACTGTTATTTTCAAACAGAGGCTGGAAAGGTGGCTCAGTAAATAAAATACTTGCTATGTAAGCATGAAGCTCAGAGTTCAGATCACTAGCACCCATATAAAAGCCAGTAAGATGGCTCAGTGGGTAACTGCACTTGCTGCCAAGAATGTCAACTTGAGATATATCCTCAGGACGCATAAGGTAGGGGAACTGATTGCTGCAAGTAGTGCATTTTGGCACACATGTGTCACACACTCTCTCACACACTCACACACACACACACCCTAAGTAATGTCATAAAATTTTATTTAAAACAAGTGGGCAGAAGTGGCAGCCTGTATGCAATCCCAGTGCTCATGAGGCAGAAACGGAGGGTCCCTGGAGCAAGCTGGCTAGCTAGACTCGCCAGCTCAGCAAGCTCTGGGTTCATCAAGAGACCTGCCTCAGCCAACAGAGTAAAGAACAGTCATGGAAGATATCAGATATCAACTTCATAGGCACGCACACACGCACGCATGCATGCTTGAGCGTCACATACCAAAAATGGGGGAAAAATTTAGAGCACATGATCAGATCACTTAAATTCTACAATTAATATTTTGCCATAAATTTTGTCTATCAATTGTTACTAAATTTTTAAAATATCTAAATGTCATTCAGGAGCCATTCCTAAACAAACACCAAGTTATGCCTAAAGAAAGGGAGAAAAACTAGTCAGGTGTGGTGGTGCACACCTTTAATCCCAGCAGAGGCAGGAGGATCTCTGAGTTCAAGACCACCTGGTCTACATAAAGAGTTCCAGGACAGCCAGGACTACACAGAGAAACTCTGTCTTGGAAAAAAAAAAAGAAAAATCAGAGAAAAGCTATATTATAATTATATCTATGACACAAGTCTTTTGATATAAACTACATAAAAACACTTTGGCCAGAATAATCAATCCTAAGGATTAAAAAAATAAATACAGAAGTCATACAAAAAAATAATTCCTATAATTAAATAAGTTTGAGACTGGAGGTATGAAACAGATTGCAACATCTTGAATTCCACAGTCTCAAATAGTGTACCCAATCATGAACGAACCTTGTAAAAACTTTCAAGCCAAATACATAGGCTGCCACCACTGTACAGTGTATTACAGGCATCCAACCCTGGCAGGTATAGGCAGGAATTAGAGAATTCCAGGGAACAGGGAGCCTCAGATGGACACTAGACACTGGAGTGGGAGGTGTCTCTTACCATCTGGAAAACCACCTTGTTCTGTTCTCTTTCACAGGTACGGAAAACGACTCGGTCATCTGGAGCAACAAAGTCCACTGTGCTGAGCACCTCTGTAAGAAAATACAAACCACCCTGTTAAGATGGAAGTTCAATCCAGCCTAGGCCTTGGAAGCCACAGCAAAGCTACAACCTGGAAGGGAGGAAAGTGTATTCTAGATATATATTCTTCTATCTCTCATTCCTTGGCTCCTTTTGGGGGGGGGGGGTTGAGGTAGGGTTTTTCAGTGTAACAGCCTTGGCTGTCCTAGAAATTGCTCTGTAGACCAGGCTGGCATCAAACTCACAGAGATCGGCCTGCCTTGGGCTCCCAAGTGCTGGGATAAAAGGCGTGTGTCACCACACCTGGCTTGATACATGTTTTGTTTTTTATTTATTTTTTTTTAAAGATTCATTTATGTATTATGAATATAGTGTTTTGCCTGCATGCCAGAAGAGGGCACCAGAACTCACTACAGATGGCTGTAAACCACCAGGTGGTTGCTGGGAACTGAACTCAGAACCTCTGGAAGAACAGCCAGTTCTTAACCTCTGAGCCATCTCTCCAGCCCAATATATATCCTTCTTAAAGGAAATAAATATGCACTTAGAAGCTTTTTGAGCTGCTGCTGATGTTCTCTATTCAGAGTGACAGTAGCTCATTTTACAATTATTTGATAAGTAGCATGTTTATATTAATATTCTGTAATTTTTAACATATTATTAGCATTTTAGCTAGGAGGAAGGGACATAGATGAAACTTGAGCCCAAAATGCTCTAGAAAGTAGCATTCTAAGGTTATCTAAGTTATCATTTCTTAATTATGTAGTGTCCAGGCATCATGACTGAAGACTGACTACACGCCAGTCAGCCTTATTCACTTATTTACTAAAACGTATTTATGACCTGCAAATCAATATTCTCAATATTTTTAATCATTCATAGACAGACAAATGTGGCAAAAAAAAAATTTGAGTCACTTTCCCAGATGAGGTCAAACAAAGCAACATTGTTTGTTTTCATACTGTAGTATCCCTCGGAGTCAGGCATTGATGGTACATACCAATAATCCTACCACATGGGAGGCAGAGGCAGGAAGATCAGAAGTTCAGACTCATCTTCAACTACACAATGAGTTCAAGACCAGACTAGGCTATGAGACCCTGTCTCAACAACAACAAAAAAAATTCTCTATAAGTCACAGTTAGTGATTTCTTGCATTTTTGTTTTATATTGGTATTCTCATTGTTTAAAATGACTCCAAGCAAATCTCTAAGTTAGAGGCCAGTCTGGGCTACAACAAAGTGAGTTTCAGGAAGGCCAGAGCTATACAGAGAAAGCCTGTCTTGAAAAAAACAAAACAAAATAAAATGACTCCAAGCCTAAAAAGTGATTAGTGTTTCTAATACTGTTTCCTTCTTTTTAATTAAAAAAAAATGTTATTTTTATTTTATGGATATGGGTGTCTTGCCTGCACATACATCTGTATACCACTTGTGTGCCTGCTGCCCTCCAAGGCCAGAGAGGGCATTGGGTCTCCTGGGTCTGGAGTTACAGATGGTTGTGAGCTGCCATATAATACTGAAAATTGAACTGGGATCCTCTGTAAGAACAACCAGTGCTCTTAACCACTGACCCATTTGTGTACCCTTCTAATACTGTTTCTAATCACAAAAAGGCTGAGGTGAGCTTAGTCAACAAAATACATGTGCTGGAAATTTTCTATTTTTATTGCTGTTGCTTTGTGAACCTCCCAACTCCCTGCCCACCTTTTGATAGACAGGGTCTTCCTATATAGCCCAAGCCTTGAAGTCTTGACATTCCTGCCTGTGCCTTCTAAAAGCTGGAATTATTCTTTCTCAGTGACCTTCCATATGCTAGGTAAATGTTCTACCACTGAACTGTATCCCCAATCCTAGATAACCTTCATTCAGGCATGAAACTATACTGCTATTGTCTGTGATGTATATGTGTACATATACATGCTGTGGTATATATGAAACAGCATGACTTTGAATAGCAACACATGTAAAACTGATTAAAAAATGACCAGAGCCTTAAGGGCTTAAAATTTTGTCTTTATAACTTTTTATTTTGTATGTATGCATGTTCTGTCTGAATGTATATCTATGCACCGCGTGCATGCAGTGCCCCTGGGTGTAGTAAGAAATGTTTTTCTCTCCACCCAGCTTCCAAGTAAATCACACACAGACATGGAGGGTTATTCTTAGTTATAAGTGCCCGACCTTAGCTTAGCTAATTTCTAGCCAACTTTTCTTAACTTGAATGAATCTGTCTACCTTTTCCCTCTGGGCTTTTATCTTTGTTACTTCTGTATACCTTACTTTCCTTCTTACTCGGTGGCTGGCTGGGTGGCTGGGTGGCTGGGTGGCTGGGTGGCTGGGTGGCTCAGTGGCTGGCCCTTGACTTCCTCCTCTCCTTGTTCTCTTGCTGCTCTCTTACTGGGTTTTTTCTCCTCCTATTTATACTCTCTGCCTACCTGCCTCACTACTGGTCATTCAGCTCTTTATTAAGACTATCAGCTGTTTTAAACAAGCACAAAACACAGCTTCACAGAGTTTAACAAATGCAGCGTAAACAAAAGTCGCACACCTTAAAATAATATTCTACAACATTTGGGGGCCAGAAGAGTGTGTCAGATCCCCCAGAACTGCAGTAACAGTCCCTTGGTTTCATTTTTTTTCTCTTTTCTCTCTCTGTCCTCCCTCCTTTTCTCCCTCCCTCCCTCCATCCATCCCTCCCTCCCTCTCTCTCTTGACATGGTTTCTCCAAAGGAGTCAAGACCATATTGGAGAAACCCACAGAAACAGCTGACCCCGAGCTAGTGAGAGATCTCTGACTCAGGTCTGACAAATGGGGAACCTGCATAAGACCGAACTAGACTCCCTTAATATAGGTGACAATGATGTGACTGGGACAATGTATGAGGCCACTGGTAGTTGGTCCAAGATCTAACTCTAATGTACAAACTGACTTAGTGGAGCCCATTCTATATGGAAAGATACCTTGCCCAGCCTAGACACAGGGGTCTGCAGGGTAGAGAGGTGCCTTGGTCCTGCCTCAATGAGATGATGGGACAGACTTAGTAGATTTCCTAGGGGAGGATTTACTCTCTCCGAGGAGCAGATGGGAAGTGGGGGAGGCGGGGGTGGGGGTGGGGAGTGGGAGGAGAAGAGGGAGGGGGAACTGGGATTGGAATGTAAAAAATAAATTAATAATAAAAAATGCAAATAAAAAGAAAAAGGACATGTTTTCTCTGTGGTTTTGGAGGCTGTCCTGCAACTCTATCTGTAGACCAGGCTGGCCTTGAACTCACAGAGATCTGTTTGCCTTTACCTCCCAAATGCTGAGATTAAAGGCATGTGCCACAAGTGCCCAGTGGTTTGATTTTTTTTTTTAAAGACAAGATCTCAAATACTTCATGCGGGCCTTAAACTTGCCTTGAACTCCTGATTGTCCTGCTTTCTCCTCCCCATGCTGGGATTGAAGAGGTGTAATCCTAAACCCGGTGCTAAAATCTAATTTTGTATCTCTTTAGGACTGATGCTAGCATAATCAGTGTTCTTAGCAGCAACTTCATAGAAACATAACTACAAATACTCTGGCCATATCTCATATTGCTCTTTTTTTGGAGGGGGGTGGACAGGTTTCTGTGTAGTTCTGGCTGTCCTGGAGCTGGCTGTGTAGACCAACAGAACTCAAATTCACAGTTACTCTTGCCTCTGCCTCCCAAATACTGATATTAAAGATGTGTATCACCATATTTGACTCATCTATTCTTGTTTTTTGTTTTGTTTTATTAAAACACAGGGTCTTGTCTCTCATTTACTCTTCTTAAATTTTTTGTTTACTCTTTAGTAAGTACTATTAACTTTCAAAGAAGACTATTACATAAAAAAGATCCGATGTGGCAGATGACTGAATACATACATCTATGACAAGACTATCTTAAGAATCCCACAATACCAAGAGGACACCCATGTGGGCCAAAGGCTGCCATCTGGACCCAGAGCCAGTGTTCTGAGTCAGTCCACTCCAACATCTACTCCATTTACAAGCTGTTGGAGCACATGGAGGAGCTGGTCCTGCAGAATCAGATGCCACTACTGAATAGGGCTGGTCCTAGGCCCACCAGCCAGCCCTCAGCACAGAGCCACTGTGGGTGCAGCCCCTTCTGCCTGCCCTGCTGGGAGATAGGGAGACAGAGCAGTGGCGCTGCTTGCAGGCTGCAGCACAAAGGTTAAGCTCAGCAAGCCAATGTTGAGGGCTGAGAGGTGAGCAGCAGCCTGGAGGTCACACAGAACCATCCCCCCGGATGTCCTGCCTAGCTGCAAAGTCACCCTGACTCTGGGCAAACAGCAAGATACCTGAGATGAGCCTTGGCTAGTGTCTAGTATTTATGGGGTGTCAGAAACCAGACACCTTGAACCAGACCAATGACTCATTTTAATGAATATTTCCATGTAAAGCTGTTTGGGCAAAACAAATATACTGTGTAACACATTGCAGTTTCCAATGTCGCCATGATGAGCAAATATTAGATGGAGAGGTGGGGAAGATGGAAGAACAGATCAGTGAGTGCGTTGTGGAGAAAGGAAAAACGAGAGATGCAACGATACCAGTGACAGGTATGAGAGAAGGCTGTGGTCAAGGGGAAGGGGGAAACACAGCATTGCCGAGTAAGGTCAGCACACCTGGAGTTTTCACAGACTCAGTCCCCAAACACACCGTCCATCTAAACAATCACCCTGGCTCTGAGCCATGTTGATGTCTGTGGTCTGTGCCAAGGGCCATGTTGGGGCCCGTGGTCCTGCTGCAGCTGGGGTTGTGTTGATGCCTACAGCCAGTGTTAGCACCAAAGGCCATGCACATGTCCCTGGTCTTGCTAATGCTAAAGCCATGTTGTTGTCCACGGGAAGCCACGTTGATGTGAGTGGCCTGTGCTGGTGCCTGGGACCATACTGATGTGAGTGGCCTGTGCTACCACCTGAGGCCATGCTGATGTCTATGATTCTATGCTGCTGAGGGCTATGTTGGGTCCATAGTCTGAGCTGCTGTGGAGACCATTTGAGGTCCAAGATTGGTGCTGCCGAGGGAGTCCCTATGGATGTCCATGGTCTGTGCTGTCTCCTGAAACTAGGCTTTTTTTGAGGGAGAGGGGAGACTTTTAATGACTGTTTATATTTCCTAAGGAACTATAGGTTTATTTAAATTAGTCATCTGAAGCCAGGCAGTGGTGGCTCATGCCTTTAATTCCAGCACTTGGGAGGCAGAAGCAGAAAGATCTCTGTGAGTTCGAGGCCAGCCTGCTCTACAGAGGGAAGAATTCCAGGACAGGCTCCAAAGACAGACAGACAGACAGACAGACAGACAGACAGACACACACACACACACACACACAAAACAGCCTAGACAAGAAGCCATTGAAGAGAACTGTAGTGATATCTTGTTTGTACTCTAACAAATAAAGCTTGCCAGGAGATCAGAGTGCAGAGCTAGCCACTGGTTAACCATAGAGGTTACCTTTAAACCCAGCACTTGGGAGGAGGAAAGAGGAAGTGATATGTCTGGGCAAAGAGAGGAATATAAGGTGGGCTGAGCCAAAAGCTAGCCCCCTTTCAGTCAGAGGATTTCGTAGAGGTAGTGGCTGGCTCTGATCTTTCTGCTTTCACCCCCTACTACCTGACTGTGGGTATTTATTATTAAGACCAATTATAATTCATGCTACAAAGAACTCTTCAACTGTGATAAGGGCCAGGCAATGGTGGCACACACCTTTGATCCCAGCAATTGGAAGGCATAGGCAGGTGGGTCTCTATGAGTTCAAGACCAGTCTGATCTACAAATTGAGTTCCAGTACAACCAGAGCTATTACAGAGAAACCCCGTCTCAAAAACAAACAAAAACACAAAACAACAAAAACAAAACAAAACAAAAAAATTGAGTCAGGCAGTGGTGGCATACATCTTTAATCCTAGCACCTGGAAGGGAGGCAGATCTATGTGAGTTGAAAGCTAGCCTGGTCTATAGAGCGAGTTCCTGGACAGCCAGAGCTGTTACACAGAGAAACACTGTCTTGAAAAACAAACCTGATAAACATGCTGAAGTGTAGCTCTCCACAACTGATGGCTTCTGGAGGGAAGCAGGTGGAGGATTCAGTGTCCTTTAAGGGTCTGGCCGCTGGAAGTTTGACCATGCTCCAGTGGGTTTGTTAGCAACACATGCTACACTTGTGTGTTTTGTTTTTCTGTTCTTTCTTCTTTTTTTGGGGGGGGAGTGAGTCCACAGGGTGGCGGATAGATCTGGGAGGACTGGGAAGTATGATTGGGGTGCATTATTTGAAATTCCCAAATAATCAATAAAAATATTATGTTGGGGAAAAAAAAAAGAACACAGGAGATCTTTTAAGCATGTAAAGTACACCCATAAATAAAATCTATTAACATCATAGCACTTGACAGATAGGCAGTTATTGTAATCAGGTTCCAGACTAACTCTAACACAACTAACTCATGATGAAAATGCTGTTCAGGCAGTGGTGGCCCACACCTTTAATCCCAGTGCTTGGCAGGCAGAGGCGGGCAGATCTCTGAGTTTGCTGCCAGCCTGGTCCACAAAGCTACTTCTAGGACAGCCAAAGAAACTCTATCTCCAAAGACAGAAGAAAAGACTGAAACTCAGTATGTAAACAATACCACCTACCAAAATAAAACAAAGGTCTAATCCATCAAAGCCCATGCTTTTGGGAAAGTCTCTAAATGTACTAAGCTTGCTTTTTGGCTTCTGTAATTCAGTTTCTGGCTAATTGTTCTTGTTAACTGAAGTATGTCAACCCAGAACATGTGTTTTGTGCTCAAAAGCTAACTCTGAGAAAGGCTCAGGGCTACACTGGGATCCCAAGCATCATGCAGTGGATGAACAGCTAATAAAGACTTTCTACTGGCTTAAACCCATGTCTCAGCAGTCTTCTCTGGTGAATATCCCTCAACAGTTATAAAAGGTATGATAAAGGGATGACTTGTTGGGAAAGATAATTGATTCCTGACAGAGACAGCCACAGGTGGTAAGAAGTCTAAAAACCACACAAAACTGGCATGCGTATGATGCAACATTTTAACAGCAAAATATTGGAAAATCCCATTAAGAAGCTGATGATACCTATTTTGATATAGTCACCTATAGTTTCTGATGCAGAAAATGTCCTAGCAGAAAATGAACTGGCAAAGCAGTATGTGAGGCAGAATCCCCTGGGGGAAAGACAGATTTATATAGGCAAGTCACATCTATATATGAAAACTATGCTTACTGTGTATAGGAAAGTATACACTATTCCTTTTGTGATTTCCACTTTAGGTATGCGATTCTGGAGCAGTTTTGTTTTCTAGGTTATCCAGGCTGTAATACTAAAATTTATTTTGGACAAGGCCTCAAATTCCTAATCCCCTTGTCAAAGTGATGAGGCTGCCAGCATACATTACCACCACTGGCCGGCCCAGTAATACCAAAATGTGTTTGTTTATTTTAAGACAAGATTTCATTATGTACCTATGGCTGGCCTGGAACTCACTATGTAGACCAGGCTGGCCTAGAACTCACAGAGATCAGCCTGCTCTGCCTCCCAAGTGCTGAGATTAAAAGAGTACACCACTGTGCCCATCTCTGAATTTTTACAACACAAAATAAAATATAAATTTAATATAAATGGTACTATACAACTGAACCAGAGCACTTAAAAGGTAGAGGCAAGACTATCAATTCAACGGCATCCTCCACCACATAGCAAGTTCAAGGACAGCTCAAGAAAACAAACAAAATCTCTTGACTCTTAAAGATGACTGTGCTAATTAAAGCACAATCAAAGCCATCAATAAACCAGAAGGGAATCACAATGCTCACAACTACTTCCATCCCACAGAGCTTAAGTGTATGAAGTACTCCCTGGTACTTTATTTACCTCCTTTAAGCAAAAACCCAATGCTATGGATTAAGTAAAACTGGACTTATGATTTTCATTTCACTACTAAGAAACTGAAATGGAAACAAGACATGAGATTTTCCCAAGGTCACACAACTATTAGATGTCTGAGCTGGGCCCATACTAAAGTTATCCTTACTCCAATGCCTTTCAGCTCCTACCTACTCTATGAAATATGGAAATTTCTGTGCTGTCAAGTCTATCATAGAAAGGCATTCATAGCCTATCTCACAACTGATTATTAGTTTGTTTGTTTCTGTGATGCTGAGGATCAAACAACTAGGCTTTCAAACTTGTTAGGCAAGCACTCTCCCAATGAGCTACACCTCTGCACCTCAGAGATGGCTCTTATCACTACATCTGAAGAGCAGTGACTGCTCTTGAGGAAGCAGGTGACCAATGCAATTACATAATACAACAAGGAAGGGTCCTGGGCAATGGCAGTGACAGTTCTGCTTGAGCCACATAAGCACACACATAATCTGGAGGCCATGGCTACACTTACCATTTACAACTCGCTTGCACTGAAGCATCTTAAGGTCAATCAGCTCCTGCAGAGGAATCAGAAGACACTGGTCAATCCTGGACACCAGGCCTTCACACAGATGTTAGATCTTTATTATATTCCTGATGGCCACTGTTTACACAATAACCACATACAACAAACCACGGCTTCGGGACACATTGTGCTGTCGCCTACAAGTAACAAGGCAAGCAAGGCCCTGAATGAGCTACCATGAAAGCACTGTTTCCTCCAGGCCCCTAGGGATGTTTGAGCTGACAAAGGATGAGCCACTCAGAGTTCAAGAAAGAAAAGAATTGTCCAGGATACAGACATGAGACATTGTTCTTAAGTCTCAACTCAAGCTCCACCACTTCAAAGAGCCTCCCACTGCAGTTACTACTCCAAGGGCAGGCAGTGAAGGGCTCCTAGGGAACAGTCAAGAACAAAATTAGAATTAGAGGATAAAGGCCCAAAGAGGAAGATTTGAGACAAACACAGGAAAGAAAAATCTACTCAGCTTACTGAAATCTACTCAGCTATTACAGAGAAACCCTGTCTCAGAAAAGAAGAAAGAGGAGGAGGAGGAAGAAAGAGGAAGAGGAGGAGGGGGAGAAGAAAGGTTCCATCCTATAGGGAAGCCTGTTAAGACAGGAAGTAAACAACTCAAGTTACCTGACCAGATTCAGTAGGCTACTCACTCCCCAAGCATATCTAAGCAGTAAGTACTGCTGAGAGACACTCTCAGACCAGCTCAACTACCTGGAGGAAGCTCAGACCCAACAGCCAGGAATAAACATAAACAGATCAGCCAAGCATCCTGGAAGGAGCAGAAACTCTCAGAACTGCTTAGAAGAAACAAAAGACTAGCTGAGCTGCCCAGAAGATGCTTAAACCAACTGCGCCACCTGAAAGGTACACCCTCTAACCTACTGAGCTGCCGGCTCCAGGTTCTGCAGTGTGCTCCAAGTTTCCAGCTATGGTGAGTTGTTACCCATGCTAGGGCAGGCCTTGGTCTTTGAGTCATTTCTGCTTTGGTAAGCAACCCCAATAAAACTCTGGCTCACAGAACTGGACTTTGGTGATATTTGTATGTTTGGATCTGTTGTTGGTTCCATATCTGGAATTCCATATCAGGAATATTCCATATCAGGAATAGTGTCACACAACTGATACATATAGGTGAAAAACACACACACACACATATACATATATATATAAAATGAAAATGAAAATTAATCTTGTCAGGTGTGATGGTACATGCCTTTAATTTCAGCACTCAGGAAACAGGCAGGAAGATCTCTGGGAATTTGAGGTCAACCTGACCAACATAGTAAATTGCAGACCCACCACTACAACAACATAAGCCAATTGCATACACAAAGGAAATTCAGGTGTCTCCTTATAGTTTGGACTACTGAAGTCCCATCATACAAGGCAGATTGTCAATCACCTAGAAAGAACATCCAAGCAGCTTGTACTGATGCTGGCCTGTAGAGCAACTCTGGCTCCACCAGGGGGCACTAGGCACCACACTGTAGCATGTCCAATACTCAGACTCTGGTCCCTAGCCAAGCATGTCTGCCTGCTCTCCTGAGAGGGTGGACCTAGGTGGAAGGCTTAGGACTCCTCTAACAAAAACCTCTTTGCTCACAAATCACACCAACTCTCTCAGCATAGAACACATCAAACAGGTAAAGAGTGTTTGGAATTTTCACACCAACTCTGACCCTAAAAGAAAAAATTAGTCACATATACTGGTAAAATATGCTTTTTAAGTTGGGGAGACAGCTCATCCAGTAAGCTTGAGGACTCAATTCAATCCCCATTACCCAAATTAAAACAACACACACATACAAACAACAGGTGCAGTAGCTGTGTAAATGGCCTGATTGGTAAAGTGTCTGACACCTAAGAATGAGAACCTGGGCTAAGATACTCAGCCTGTAAGCAACTCTAACAAATACCCCACATATATAGTGGTTATATGTATGGGCCATCTATTAAAGTTTATATAATGATTATATATAACATTCTATTGGTTCTGTTCCTTTAGAGAACCCTGAATGATACCCCAGCATCTAGAAGGTGGAGATAGGAGGGTCGAAGTCCTCTTCAGCCATGTAGTAGGTTTGAAACTAGCCTCAGCCGTATGAGACTGTCTCTCAAGGAAAGAGAAGGGGGGAGGGGGAGAGAAAGAAAAGGGGAGGGAAGAGTACTGCAGTGGAAAAAGGAGGCACACACTAAAATACTCATATAAGCCTTGGACCCCTAACTTCCAAATGGCTTGGACTACCCCAAGAATTCCTGAAGAATTAGTTGACTGTGGAACCCAGCAGACAAACTGTTCCTGCTTATAGCTTCCATGATCCCCATTAGTGCAGATGACACTGGCTGCCATGACCACTAGAACAAGCACTGTTCCCTCCCACACTCATGTTATAATCAACACCTCTCTCAGTGAAAACATGCCCATGTTCTGGCCCTCTGGGCTCTCAGGAAAAATAAAGGTCAAAAGATGAGAGTGAATATATAAATATAGGCATCACTGCATCGCTTAGAAGCTTGTCCCAGAACAGGTTTGAGCCTAGGGGAGCTGGTGATTCTAAAGAGTCAAGGCCTTTACCACCCCTGTGCCAGTACACAAAACAAGCAAGATGGGCTTGGCACAGAGAAGGTGCCAGCACTCCATGGATCAAGTCCTTCTTACTAAAGGCACAGATTAAGGAAGAAATAGGACCTGGAGTAGACAAAGAGTTATCAATGAAGACAGAATGTAAAATACAAGTACAAAATGGAGAGAGACACTATTCATCCAAGATTTAAAGTGACACAGCTGGACAAAGATGGAGTAGAACAGTTGATAAGCTGGGGGCTTCCCCTAGAATCTATCATCCACTGAACCGGCTTTGCAAAAAGGGCTTACACTGGTGAAGAGTTGACATGTCCATCTCTACTGTCTTGCAGAAGCATGTGGGGTTCACCATAAGCAAGGGAACCATAAGTAACAGCTGTCCGCTGGACACAGTGGTGCATGCCTTTAATTCCTACACTCAGGAAAATAGAAGCAGGTGAATCTCTGGGGGGGTTAGGACCAGCCTGAAATATATTTTGAGTTCTAGACAAGACAAGACTATCAAGGCTATATAGTTAGGCCCTGTCTCAAAAAAAAAAAAAAAAAGAAAGAAAGAAAGAAAGAAGGAAGGAAGGAAGGAAGGAAGGAAGGAAGGAAGGAAGGAAGGAAGGAAAGAAAAAAAAAGCTAGCAGCTATTTGTTCCCAGAGTGTTGATCTTTTGTCTCCCAAACCTAAGGCTCTGAGAAGTAAGTGGTTCTTTACTCTTTCTTTTCCCATTTCTCTTCCAAACCCAAGAAATTTTTCTGGAGAGTTAATGTAAGTGCTGGCCAAAAAAAAAAAACTATAGATAACACACAGCTGAGCACCCCAGGGATAGAGGGGGCAGATGATTAATGTCTGATGCCCAACACCTGACCCTGGGAAACATGTTCTGACATGGAAAAGACTTATGGACCTGCTTACTAACAATTCCTATCACATTTCTCTACAAATATTTAGGAATATGGATGTGAGCCTCAATTCAGAAACATGTTTTCTGCCCCTGCATTAGAATATTGGAAGTAGGGGGAAGTGTCAGAGAGGGCATAGCAGTGCCCTAGAAGCATCCACAGTAGCGGCTTCCAGAAACTTTAAGAAGTCCCTCTGGAAAAGAACACCTGTGTCCCAGCCAGGATCCAGTGACATCCTCTGTATGAGATACCCAGCCACATCAGCAACCACTGAAGCCTCAGCATCTAGAGCAACAATCACCAGGGCCATGGCCCCACCTGCACCTGGAGGAGTGATCAGCTGAGCCACAACCACCAACTGCATCAACTGGAGAGAGAGACCCCTGAAGCACAGGCTCCACGGGTATAGACTGGAGGAAAAGAAGGGTACACAACAGTGCAAGAACACACTCAATAACATAAAGAGCAATATGGCTCCACCAGAAACTAGTGGTGCTACAACAGCAAGACCTGAACATCCCAATGCAGATGACGTAGAATTATGAAGATAACTGAGGCCTTTAAGAGGAAATGAAAAATTCCCTTAAAGAAATGGAGAGAAGCCGGACGGTGGTGGCACACACATTTAATCCCCAGAAGCAGGCAGATCTCTATGAGTTCCAGACCACCCTGGTCTACAAGAGCTAGTTCCAGGACAGCCTCCAAAGTCACAGAGAAACCCTGTCTCAAAAAAAGAAAGAAAGAAAGAAAGAAAGGAATGGAGGGAAACTGAAAAATTTTAGAACCACCAGCCCATTATGGCACACACCTGTAATCCCAGAGATAGAGTCAGGAAGATCTAGATTTCAAGGCTAGCCTTAGATATGTAGATAATCTGGGGATAGCCTGAATTACAATAAGACTTTGACTTGAAAAAAATAAAGAGAAAGAAAAATCTTTTGGGTGAACACTTCCTCCCTTTCTTCCTCCCTCTTCACTTTGCCATTGTCTTGGTAACCCCTGGTCCTATGCTCCTCCAAGTACCAGGACAACAATACCCAACCTCAGGTATAACCCCTGCCAGGGTTCTCAGCTTTCTGTTCAAAACCACTGTGAGCAAGCATGTCCAGCTGGCAGTCAAACTACACGCTCGTCTCCACAGGAACAGGATGGAAGATCCCACAAGTTCCTTCCGAAATGACTAGTAATGCCATCCTATCCCAACTGTATTGTGTCTGCCTGGTCCCTTCTCAGACTCCACCACCCACAACAGTCATCTCTGCCTTGGCAGTGCTTCTGAGACCATGGCCAAGACTTATACGGTGTCTGGAAGAAAGTGTTTATAAAGAAAGCACACGATGCCAAGCAGCGGTTATGGTGGTGGTGGTGGTACACACCTTTGATCCAGCACTCGGGAGGCTGGCGGATCTCTGTGAGGCTAGCCTGGCTGGTTGTCTACAGAGTAAGTTCCAGGACAACCAGGGCTACACAGAGAAACCTGTCATAGGGAAAAAAAACAAACAAACCCCCTCCCCCAAAAAAAAGAAAGAAAGAAAAGAAGACAGCAGATGTTACTAGGCCACTCTAAATCCCTCACTAAGGCACTGCCTCCCATAACCATAGTTTTGTCTATGAAAACTCTATACCTCTGATGTAGGGATCGGAGACAAGGAAAGAACATCATTATCATTGCACCTGCTCCAGGGCCTTATAAATGCCCTCCCCCTTGCCTAGCCCTCTGCTATCTCTCTTCCCATTCAGAAGCAGCAACTACTTTGTGTTTTTCCGTGATAAATTTCATGTGTGAGGTTTGTTGCAGAGTGTAATTTTCTGGTATTTCTTGGCTCCTGGCTACCAAGACATCCTTGTGCTGAAAAACCCTTATGCCTGATCTTGGGCATCAAAGACTTTTCAGAGGCACCAACCTGCTCTTGGTCTGGCCATTAATAGAAGTACTCGAAACTATAGTTGGCTTAACCAGCATGGTTGTCAATAACAATACCACATGGATCATCTCATTACCCCATTCCTCATTTCCAACAGAAGAGTGGCTTCCTAGTCTTCCTATAAGCCTATAGCCATGGGACCCTTGGCTGAATTCCTTCCATTACTTCTTCCTTCTGTGCACTTTACCAAGAAGCTTAGGCTGGTGTTGTGAAGCAATTTCCTCCAAGATAAAACCTGGAGGAAAGCTGGTTAACCACCCTACACATTCTTTTTTTTTTCTTTTGAGACAGTGTTTCTCTGTGTAGCCCTGCCTATCCTGGAACTCACTCTATAGGACAGGCTGGCCTCAAACTCACAGAGATCTACCTGTCTCTGCCTCCTGAGTATTAGGATAAAAGGCATGTGCCACCATGTCCCGCTAACCCTAGATATTTTAAAGAGAGGTGAAATCTTCCATCCTTTAACCTTCCATGATGGAGGGATCCTCCCAAAGACATAGGATGTTTTTAGGGGAGGTGAAACATTCCTTCCAGAAGGGACAGGTCTTCGAGTCAGGAAGTAAACCACCCAAAGGCGTCAGGAAGTTCCTGAAGCTGACTAGATAAACCAGGCTCCTCCCACCCCCAAGCATATATAAATAGTAAGGACTTCAAAAAAACACTGTCACTCTCAGATTAGCTAAACCACCTGGAAGGACAGAGACTGGCTGAGCTATCTCGAAGAGGCTCAAATCAACTGAACTTCCTATAAGAAACATTCTCCAAGCTGGGCAGTAGTGGGGAACACCTTTAATTCCAGCACTCAGCACTCGGGGACAGAGGCAGGTGGATGTCTGTGAGTTGGAGGCCAGCCTGGTCTACACAGCAAGTTCCAGAACAGCCAGAGCTGTTACACACATAAACCCTATCTGGAACCCCTCCCCCCAAAAGAGACATTCTCCAATCTGTCTGGCTGCCTGAAAGTTGTGCAATGCATCCTATATTTCCAACACCCATGCTGGGGTGAGCTTTGGTAATACAGTTGTCTGTGAATCATTTCTGCTCCTGTATGTAATTCCTTAACCATACTACTAAAGTAACTCCAATAAAACTCATTTGGATAATTATAATTTCAAAAAAACAAAAACAAACAAACAAACAAAAAACTTAATTTGTTCACCAAGTTGGACTTTGGTGGTATCTGTACTTTGCTCTGTCATTGGTACCCTATCTGGGATGAGTATATATTCATTCACATCTCTCCAGAAATAATGTCATACAACAGCTGGTGATAAGATTCTTTTTTTGTTTTTGTTTTGTTTTGTTTTGTTTTGTTTTGTTTTTTTTGAGACAGGGTTTTCTCTGTGTAGTTTTGAAGCCTGTCCTAGAACCAGGTTGGCCCTCAACTCACAGAGATCCACCTGCCTCTGCCTACCATCACTCAGCTGCAAGATTTTGTCTTTAAAAAAAAAAAAAAAAAATCCTGGAGCCAGTAAGGCAGCTCAGCAAGTAAAAGCCTTGCCTGGACAAATTTGATGACCTAAGTTTGATCTGCAAAACCCAAAGGGGACTTAGAGAACCAACTCCCAAATTTGTTCTTTGACCTTCAAATGCAACTCTAGCTCCTCCACACATACACACACTTTGTTAAAAAACTTTAAACCAGGCTGTAACTCATGGTAGAATACTTCCCTAAGACCTGCAAAGCCCTAGATTCCATCTCCAGCATCAAAAACAAAATCCTGACCCATCCCCCAAGACCTGATCTTGTCTATCACCCTAATCCTCCCTCATACCAAATGCCTTCCATCTTATTTTATAAACATTCAAATCATCTATAAAAAAACTTCCTTCATCCTACTTCTCAGACCTTACACTAAATATACCTGCCTGTGCTCTCCCTACCCCTTAACCTTAATTACCTCACAGAGTGGGTGCAAACCCCATTCTATTTTCTGGCTTGCTATTCACTCCTCAAGCCCTGAGCTCACTAATATACTTACAGCTGTTCCCAGCTGTTTCATTCTCTGATCAAATACCTTCAGGTTTTCTTCACAAAGTTCATTTACTTATTTGGTTGATCAGCTATTTAATTTACTGCTTAGAGTTTTTTGTTTTTGTCTTTGTTTTGAAATGGGTCTTATGTAGCTAGATCTAAGTTGGAAGCTCTTATCTCTCAGAACTTGGGAAGCTGAGGCAATGGAATAGACTTTGGGGCTAGCTTGAGCTACATAATAAGATGCTATCTCAAAAGAAAAAAAAAAAAAACTTACTGGTTAAAAGATTGGTCCCTAATGCAACATTTCCAGAAGTGAGGCTTTTGGCTTCATCAATAAGCTACTCTAATGAGATTATTGGGAAGTTGATAGAAACTTGCAGACACGTGGCCCAGATGGAGGAAGGATGTCTATGGGGTATGTATGCCTGCTTCATTTTCTCTGCCTTTTGGCTGATATGAGGTGTGAAGCCTCTTCTACCATACATCTGGACAGTCATGTTCTGATAGCCCTTCTGATAATTCTAGTAAGTGCTCAACTGAGAACACTCCCTCACTATCCAGTGTCAGCTTACTCTTACAAATCCATTTCCTATCAGATCTTTCTGAACTTGGGTCAGAAGCCCTAGTAATCTCTGGAGCAGCCAGTGGGTATATTTACTCACCTATCACCAAAAAATCCTATAGCTACCAATGCCAACTTCATCCAACTTCCTTAACCTGGATCTGGTTCTCCTTCTCTTCTTGCAAATGTCAGTTAGTTCACTGGTGTACTGAATGGGGGCCTGGACAGTGACGTGACAGGATGCCCATCCACACATCTGACCCACAGCTGTCTGCTGCCCAATTGCTGAGGGCCTCAGGGCTAACAGAACTCATCACCATCATCATGTGTGTTGATCTCTCCTGAGTTTAGTGAGACCACCAGTGGAGGTCCCATTCCTAAACATGGCCGTACCCAAGGATGAAACCTGTTCGCCTTCCTCTAAGATTCCCAGAAAACCAGGAATACCTTACCTCACAGTAAACAATGTCTGCTCCATAATCCAGGGCTAGGAGTCGCATTGGTAGAGTCCCCACCCGAACCATAGGGGCTAAGATGAGTTTATTGTGGTAGCACAGGGAGAGGCTATTCACAATCATTCCTCCTCTGCTATGCCTGGAGAAAGGGAAAATAGGTTAGAAATACAGTGGTGAACCGGTGAAATGGTTCGGTGGGTAAAGGCACCTGCTGTATAAGCCTGACTACCCTGGAGTTTGATCCCTGGAACCCAAAGTGGAAGGAGAGAACGGACTCCTGAAAGTCGTCCTCTGACCTCAGGGCATGCCCATGCCCCACCACACTCACGCAATAAAAATAATTTTTAAATTAAAAAGATAATGTAGAATTGGAGAGAAATCTCTGTGGTTAGGAGCACTTGCTGCTCTTGTGGAGAACTTGAATTTGATTCCCAGGACCCATAGCAGTGTGCAGCCTTCTGTAACTCCAGTTTCAGGGGTTCTAACACCCTCTTATGACCTTCCCAAGCACCGGCACACATGTACCACAAAAATACACATGCAGACAAAAATACTTATATACATTAAAAAAAAAATACTTTAAATCCCTTCTATCATCCACGGTAGGCTTCTTCCAATTCTTCTGACCTTTATCCATGATTCATGCTCAGCCATTCATCTAACCGCTATTCATTCCATGCTATCAAAGTCTCAGAGAACAAAGCAGGACTAACAGGACTCCTGCCTAGCAGAGTGCTCAGTATAGTAGGTAAGTACAAGCATAAACCAGTAAGTATATAAATAAATAAACCATTATATAGTGTGCTGGGAAATTAGTAGTAACACACAGGAATTTTTTTAAAAAGCAGATTAAGACTCAAAGCATTAGAATCAGTTTTAAATAGTGGGGCTGGTATCTGTTTAAAAAAAAAAAAAAAGATAAGATTTAAACAAAGATTTGGATTAGCCAAGTAGGAATCTAGTACAATGCACAACAAGGCACTGGGCAGTGCAAAGCATCTAAGGCAGGAGCTTCTCTGGTATGTTGGAGGAGTTGTAAGGAGGACAATATGGACTACACAACAGGAGAGAAAATAACAAAAGTCAGATATGTAGAGTAGCATCAGTAAGCTAATAAGCAGCACTCAGATCATGTAGGTTTTCGTGGGACATTCTCAAGACTTTGTTGGCTCTTCAAAAAGATGACCTAGTGAAAAGGGTTATAAGTGGGGAAGTAGCAGCAGCTCACTCATGTTTCACAGGATCAAAATGACTGTTGTGTTTAAAAAAAAAAAAACAAAAAAACAAAAAACCCTGGGGGAACGGGTCAAGAAAGGGCTTTCAGCAGGCAGGGAAGTAGTCACATTCTAGAGCTATGGTAAAGAGATGAGAGGATGAGAACAAAAAGACAGCCAGGGGCTGGGGCTGAGCATAGTGAGCTCTGAGCTAGCCAGGGCTACACAAAGAAAGAAAGGAGGGGTGTGGGGAGGGAGACAATCAAGCCTTGGGACTGTAGCTTACTAGTCATGCACTTGCTTAGTTTGCATGCACAAGGCCCTGGTTTCCACCTCCACTACCATAAAAGAAAAGAAAAGACATTAAAACCTATGTCCTCCTTTTTTTTTTAAGGGTCTCACTATTACAGTCCAGGTTGACCTAAACATGAATTTAGACCAGGCTGGCCTCCAACTCAGAGATCAGCCTGCCTCTGACTCTAAAGTGCTGGGATAAAATGCCCAGATAAATTTTGACCTTTTAAATGGTACTATCATCAATATGTAGCTATCAGGGACTGGTTCTAGGAACCTCAAAAATATAAAATCTGAAGATGCTCAAGCCCCTGCTATAAAATTCCTACATATCTACCTATATACTTTTGGGGTTTTGAGAAAGAATCAAATTTAGGACTTTATAAAGGATACTAGGCAAGCATTGTATCACTAAGCTATATCCCACCCATCTCCCATCATTTGTAAATTACTTACAATGACTAATATAATATAAACACGATGTAAATAATTTTACACGGTACTGTTGGGGAGAACATGAAAGGAAAATTATGTTTAGTACAGACACAATTTTTTTATGACTACTTTCACTCTACAGTGGGAAAAATCCACAGATGTCCATCTAGAAATATGAAAGGCCAGCTCTAGTTAATGAAATTAAAACACTTTCTCCAGATATTAGGAACCTCTCAGGTAATCAACCCACAAACATTGACCTTATCTCTCACTCCAGGCACTTCATACTACATAAAATATTTGGCAACATTTTTTTTTTTTTTTGGCAGATGTGTTCAAGTATAAAATTTAAAAAGAAAAAAAAAAAAAAGCTTAAATAAAATAACCTGAACCACTAAATTCAAGTCTGCTATGTGAGATAAGCTTGATCACTCCAGGATGGTTAACAAGACCCTTCATACTACTTCTGTTCAGGCAATTCAGAATCCACCTGAGAAGTCATTGGACGTCAAGAGTGGCGAATCCTGCCGGGCAGTGGTGGCACATGCCTTTAATCCCAGCAGAGGCAAGAGTCTGTGAGTTCAAGACCAGCCTGATCTACAGAGCAAATTCCAGGACAGGCCCCAAAACTACACAGAGAAATCCTGTCTCAAAAAAACAAAAATAAATCAAACAAATAAACAAAAAAAAAAAAAAAAAAAAAAAAAAGAGTGGAGAATCCAGTATGAGAAGCTGGAAGTGTGAAGCTTGCCTCATCTACTCCGGAGAAGAAATTAGGCCACCAGCATGCACTCGAGTCTAAACTAAAGAACAGGGTTGTGCCTAAATCCAGACTCACATTCAGAGAGTCATTCATACTCTTATACACTTGTATCAACCAGGCTTTGAACAGAGCACACATCTATAAAAACATCGCTGCACTCCAAACCCTTGGAGTTTTATGGGGCGCCAGACTGGGGCAATGAAAACCACAAATACGAATCTCATAAATTAAGTACCCAATTGACAGAGGCCATCCTCACTCCAGGCGACTTCAGCCAGGACCCCACGGCCACCTCCTATGGCTGACCCCCCCCACTCCTGCCATCTACGAGCACCCTTCCCCAAAGATGATCCCACTCTGGATGTCGCCATGCCCGATGGGAACCTACAGACCTCGCAGCCACTGAACTCTGAGGATCCTCCCTCCTTCTGGACCGTGCTGCAGCGCCACACGCCACACGCCACTCTGAGCCGCACCAGCCACCGTAGTCAAGACCACTGTCGCGTGCTTGACGTCACTAGCAAGCGCCACTCCGCATCAAGGGAAATATGGCTTTAGCGCGGCCACCCCAGCTGGTGTCACTAGCAATTCGGTTGCTTCTGGAACCGCGACGGAACATAGCGGGGCGCGGTTCCGACGAGCCCTTGCCAGTGGTGCTCATTCCGCGGGCTCTGCAGCGACGGCAGCAGCAGCGCAGTCGTGGGAGTTTCCCACGGCCGGTGCTGGTGAGACCTGGTCCACTGCTGGTCTCGGCACGGCGGCCGGAGTTGAACCAGCCCGCGCGCCTCACGCTGGGTCGCTGGGAGTGCGCGCCACTGGCTTCGCGTGGCTGGAAGGATCGGCGATCGCGTAAGGATCATTTTTCCATAGAGCGAGTGCAGCAAGAGGCGCCCGCCCTGACGAACCTCTCCTCCAGTGGCAGCTTCGTGGACTTGGGTCTGGAACCCCGAGTGCTCTCCGCGCTTCAGGAGGCTTCGCCCGAAGTCGTTCGGCCAACCTCAGTGCAATCGAAAACCATCCCCCCACTGCTTCGCGGCCGCCACATCCTTTGTGCTGCCGAAACCGGTAGTGGCAAGACTCTCAGCTACCTACTGCCCCTGTTTCAGCGTCTCCTGAGCCGGCCAGACCTGGATTCCCGCAGTTCCTCAGCTCCCCGGGGCTTGGTTCTGGTACCTTCCCGAGAATTAGCCGAACAGGTGCAGGCTGTGGCCCAGTCGTTGGGTAGGTACTTGGGCTTGCAGGTGATAGAGCTTGGAGGAGGCCACGGCATGGGCAAGCTCAAACTGCAGCTGGGTAGACAACCGTCAGCAGATGTGCTTGTGGCCACTCCAGGAGCTCTGTGGAAGGCCCTGAAAAGTCAACTGATCAGCTTACAGCTTCTTTCCTTCATAGTGTTGGATGAAGCAGACACTTTGCTGGATGAAAGCTTCCTGGAACTTGTGGACTACATCTTGGGAAAGAGCCCTATAGCAGAAAGTCCAGCTGAGTTAGAAGACCCCTTTAATCCCAAAGCTCAGTTAGTGATGGTTGGAGCCACGTTTCCAGAAGGTGTAAACCAACTGCTGAGTAAAGTCACCAGCCCAGACTATCTCACCACCATCACCAGCCCCAAGCTCCACTGCATTATGCCTCATATCAGACAGACATTTATGAGACTAAAGGGAGCAGAGAAGGTGACAGAACTGGTTCAGATCCTCAAACAGCGTGACAGGGCCAATAAGACAAAACCCCCGGGAACTGTCCTAGTGTTCTGCAACAGCTCCAGCACTGTGAACTGGCTGGGATATATTCTGGATGACCATAAAATCCAACATCTAAGGCTGCAAGGGCAAATGCCAGCCTCAATGAGAACAGGTATCTTCCAGAGTTTCCAAAAAGGCTCCCAAGACATACTTGTCTGCACAGACATAGCCTCACGAGGTCTAGATAGCATCCATGTGGAACTGGTTGTCAATTATGATTTTCCCCCTACTCTGCAAGATTACATCCATAGAGCAGGAAGGGTGGGTCGTGTGGGCAGTGAAGTACCAGGGGCCATTATCAGTTTTGTGACCCATCCCTGGGATGTGAGCCTGGTTCAGAAAATTGAGCTGGCAGCTCGTAGGAGAAGAAGCCTTCCAGGACTAGCATCTTCAGTGAAAGACCCTTTGCCTCAACAAGCCTAATCTTTGGCTGGCTGGAATGTGATGCTAGAACAGGAATCTCCCTGGGGCAACAGTGGGTGACATTGGATCACTACACTGCCCTTTGCCTCTCTGAAAACATGAACTGTCTGGAGATTTGAAAAGCTACTGGCCAGAACTGGAGAATAACATATTAAAACAATAATAATAATAAAGTGGATTTTGACTTTATATAATATCATGATTTCATTTTTCTTCTAATTGGGGGGGGGGGTCAGAAGACAACTTTGTAATCAGTTCTCTCTTTCCACCTTTCTGTGTTTTTTCCAGGGATCTGAGAGCACCAGACTTGCTTGACAAGTCCCTTTATCCACTTAGCTATCTCTATGGACCTGGTGCCATGATTTCTTTCTTTCTTTTTCTTTTTTTCTCCAGACAAGGTTTTTCTGTACTGTTTTGGAGCCTGTCCTGGAACTAGCTCTGTAGACCAGGCTGGTCTCTGCCTCCCGAGTGCTGGGATTAAAGGTGTGTGCCACCAACCCGGACCCTCGTGTCATGATTTCTAACAAGAATGATTTGTGTATTTTGAAACAGATTGGCATTGTGGAGCCCACAACTGAACTCACTGTGTGTGATTACCTCAAGTTGGTCTCCAATTACCCTTTTCTTCCCCTGCTCTCCTCCCCATCCCCACCCCCTTTTTTTTTTTTTTTTTTTTTTTTTTTTTTTTGAGACAGGATTTCTTTACATGACAAACAGCCCTAGCTGTCATAGAGTGCTGGGATTAAAGGTATGTGCCACCACTGGCTTTATAGTATTTTGGGGGTTTGTTTTGGTTTGTTTGTTTGTTGTCTTGTTTTTTGCTCTTCACTTTTTTGTCCAATGGTTTTTTTTTTTTTTTAAGACAGGGTGTCTTGCCCGGGCTATGGTGACATATGCTTTTACTCCCAGCACTAAGAAGGCAGATAGATGTAAAAGGATCTCTGAGTTTGAGACCAGCCTGATCTACTGAGCAAGTTCCAGGACAGCCAGGACTATACAATGAAACCCTGTCTTCAAAAAAATAAGAGTCTCTTTATGGAGGCCTGGCTGTCCTGGAACTTACTACATAGACCAGGCTGGCCTCCAACTCACAGGGATCTGCCTGCCTCTGCTTCCTGAGCACTAGAACTAAGGATGTGTCACTGATGATCTTAACTTAGCTGATGAATGCTAGGACTGCAGGTTTGTGCTGCTACACCTAGCTAATCATGGTTTTGTGTGGATTTCCCTAACAGTAACCACCATCCGAACAGAATGTTCAACTGTGAATATTCCCATAAAGGTTCTGAAAACCAAACTCTGGCCTTCTGCAAGTATGCACTCTTACCTATGGAGCCATCTGTCCAAGCCCTGTTTGGGTTTTTTGTTGTTTCTCCTTAACACGGTTGTTTGCCATACTGACAGTTTAACCCAGAACCTCAGGTTTATTGGTGAAGTATTTTACCCATGAGCTAAGCTGCATCTCAAACACCATTGTTTGTTTTGAAAAAGGAAGTGAGCCGGGCATTTGTGGCTCACGCCTTTAATCCCAGCACTCAGGAGGCAGAGACAGATTTCTGTGAGTTTGAGTCCAGCCTGGTCTAGGGAGCTAGTTCCAGGACAGCCTCCAAAGCAAAAACAGAGAAACCCTGAAACACGCCCCCCCCCAAAAAAAAAGAAAAGGGAAGTGGAAATTGAAAGGGTTGTCCATTTGTATTGTGTCACTACATCATTAGTATGTTTTCCACTAAAAACTATTTCTACTAAATATTCTGCCAATCCTACTTTGTAAGATCACTAACAAGAACTGTTTTCCCTTGCAGCACCTTTAACATCCTCCCAGTATGTGACAACTTTAAATATAATGACCTATAACATTTATATGATAAGCTTGTCATCATGATTCTGTAAGCTATAAATCTGAAATCCAAGCATGAATAATTTGAAGCCATAGTGTTATTGAAAAAAAAAAAACACTCAATTCTGAGCCAGTGAAATGACCAAATGATTATTGAACCTGGTATCAAGTCTAACAACCCACATGGAGGAAGGAGGTGACTCCCTGAAGTTATCCTCTGACCTCAACACCGATCTGTGGCAAATTGGCACACACAGACAGACAAACAAAAAGTAAATGTAAAAAGGAAGTTTTCTAAAAGCACATTATCTATGTGACCTTGGATAAGCCTGTAAATTTTATTGTTTGAATTTGGCAGGGGTAGAGGGAGCCTGTGTTTGGGTTTTGTTTTTTTCATTTGTAGTTTTTTGTTTGTTTTGTTATTTTTCACTTTTTGAGACAAGGACTCACTATGTAGCCTGTTGGCATGAAACTTGCTCTTTAGAACACACTGGTCTGAAACTCAGAGAGCCCTTCCTGCCTCTGCCTCACAAATGCTGGGATTAGAGCTGAGTGTGGTGGCACATGTGACTCATATTTTTAGTAGTTTGGAAAGGATCTTGCTATATAATCATTAACCTTGAATTCATACTGATCTTCCTACCTCATCCTTTTACTTATTGAGAGAAAACTATTCTTTTTTAAATAACTTTAAAGATTTGTTTTATGTCTATGAACGCTCTATCTGTATGTACATCTGTCTGCATGCCAGAATGTGGTTGCTGGGAATTGAATGCAAGACCTCTAGAAAAGCATCCAGTGCTCCTAACTGCTGAGCTATCTATCTCTCCAGCTTCTTGGAGGTAACTTTCCTTGATGACCTTAAACTTCTTATCCTGCTGTGCTCACTTCCAAGAGCAGAAACTACAGGAGTTTGCATTCTGGTTTATGTGTTGCTGAGGATGTAACCAAGGGTTTCATGCAGGCTAGATGAGCACTCTGGATATAGCTCTATACCCATAACCCACTCCTTAACTTTTCTTGAGACCTCAATTGTACAAAATAAAAGTTCTATGAATGCATTATTTGAACAGAACAAAGTCAATAGAAGCCTGTCTGCCTGTTTCTTTTTTTTTGGGGGGTTGTATTTTTATTTGCTGTTTATGGATGTTTTGCCTGCATGTGTGTTTAAGAACCACAATCATGCAGTGCACTTGAAGGCCAGAAGGCATTGGATTGCCTTGGAACTGGAGTTACAGACTGTTGTCAGTCACCATGTGGATGCTGGGAGTTAAAACTAGGTCCTGTAGAGGAACAGTCAGTGCTCTTGTCTGCCAAACCATCTCTCCAGCCCCTGCCTTTTAGTTTTGCTAACTAGTATGTCTTTTGCACCTGTCCAGATTTGACTTTTTAGACTAGGTCTCTGTATGTTGCCTTGGCTGGCCTCAAACTCAAAAGATCAGCCTGCCTCTGCCTAAGTGTATCAAAGGTGTGCACCACCATACCCATCCTCTCTGGCTCTCTAATCCACTCAAACTTCTGCCTTTCTGTTGCTTATGGGCACAGAAGTACAATTTTGCTATCTAAGGTTAATCTTCACTCTGACCAATCTCAGAATTTGTGTTTCTTGTATCCCCCAGTGGCCACTGGGCTGTAACTACCCAGAGGTGCTACCCAGAGAGTGGCTACTCAAGTAGGCCACCTGGAAGAGCCTATCCAGGGTTCCTCTCTGTCTTTGCTCTGCTCTTCTTAAAGCATGGAGGCCTGGAAGACTATCCCTTAAGTAAAAGGTTCCATATGTGACCGAAGCAGGTAGTGATGACATCACAGCTCTAAGTTTCCATGGCAATGTAACTATAGAAACTTGGATCCTTTAGGAAAACATTCCTATTTTTTCTGTACTAGATACAAGTCTGACTGTCTTGAGAATGACTGATCGAATCTTCTATATTAACTCTAACTTGTCCTCTATCCCCTGTGAAGGCTGTTATTCAGGTAAATCTAGACCAGGCATCTGCACAGAAATCTTTGGTATACATGTAACTTCACTGGGGACTATATTTCTCTTAGGCTTGTCTGTCACACCTCGGTATTTCTCTAGCCATGAGTAAAAGAAATGGTTAACACTGAGTCATAGACCAACTATTCAAAATTCAGAACAAATGACAGGTCATCTTTGAGCAACTGTTCATTTAGAAAGCTCCTAATTTTCATCAATTTAGCTTTGCCTTTGAGCTGTAAAATGATACCCCTGCCATTTTTTTTTAAGACAATCTCTCACTATGGTTCTGGCTCTGTCTGTCCTGGAATTCACCATGTAGACCTAGCTGGCCTTGAACTCAGAGATCTGCCTGCCTCTGTCTCCAAGTACTAGAATTAAAAACATGCACCACCATGACCAACACCTCCAAAGTCTTACTTTTTGTTTTGTTGGTTTATTTATTTATTTTACATCCCGGTCAGTTTACCCTCCCTCTTCTCCTCCTAGTCCCTCACACCATACCTCTGTTCCCATGCCCCCAATACCCTCCTCCTCTGTTTCATTTAGGAAAGGATAGGTCTCACATGAGTATCAACAAAACATGGTATATCAAGTTGCAGTAAGACTAAGCACCTCTCCATGTATTAAAGCTGGGCAAGGTGACTCCATATGAGTAGGTCCTAAAAGCCAGGAAAAGAGTCAGAGACAGCTTATACTCCCACAAGAGGACCAAGCTACACAACTGTAACATATATGCAGAGTGCCTACGTCAGGCACAAGGGAATCTCCCAGAATCTACAAAGATGACCCCAGCTAAGCCTTCTAGCAATAGTGGATAAGTAGCCTGAACTGACCATCTCCTGTGACCAAGCAAGACTTCAAGTAGAAGGAGTGGAAAACCAACCTAGGTACATAAACTTCAACCTATCCTGTCTATAGGATGTACTATGGCCTAGATACTGAGAGAGTGGCCAACCAATGACCATTCTAGCCTAAAAGCCATGCCAGGAGAATAAGCCCACCCCTGGCACTGCATGAAACATCAGAACCCAAAGGCTGGATGACCCAGAGACCTAGGATGGAACCAAACATGACTGGAAGGGGCAGTGAAGGTCAGTGTAATGATGCTTAATGATATTCTGCTTACACATAGATTTTAGTTGTTCTTGTTTGAGACAATTTCAGTATGTAATTCAGCAGGGCTACAACACTGCATGTAGATCAGGCATGGCCCCAACTTGTGGCAATCCTCTAACCTCGGCCTCCCATGGTCTAAAATCAGAGGTGTACCAGCACACCTGTCCTACCTACCTTTTTTCCTTCCTTTCCTTTCTTTTTTAAAGTTTTACTGTTTAGGAACTGGCAAGATTATGCCTTGGTGGTTAAGAAGTGCAAATGCCACTCTTATTTAATTTTTTTATTTATTTACTGTTCTCTCATACATTACATCCCAACCTCAGTTTCCCCTCCCTCCTCTCTACACAGTCCCTCCCCTCCACCTCCCCTCTCCCCCAGATCCACTCCTCCATTTGCCTTTAGAAAACACCCAGACTCCCAGGAATATCAACCAAACACAGCCTAACAAGCTACGGTATGACTGGGCACATACCCTCATATCAATGCTGGACAAAGCAACCCAGTAGGAGAAAAGGGATCCCAAAAGCAGGCAAATAAGAGACAGCCCCTACCCCACTGTACAGTCTCACAAGAACACCAAGCTACACAACCATAACATATATTCAGAGCTCAGACCCACACAGGCTCCCTGATTGTTGTCCAGTCTCTGTGAGCCCCTATGAGCCCTGGTTAGTTGACTCTGTGAGCCAAATTTTCACAGTGTCCTTGACCCCTCTGGCTCCTACAATATTTCCTCTGCCTCTTCCTTAGGTTTCCCCCAGTTCCACCTAACATTTGGCTATAGGTCTCAGCATCTGCTCCTATCCGTTTCCGGACAAAGTCTCCCTGGTGGTGATTACTCTATGAGTATAGCAGAATATCATTAGGAATCATTTATCATTTCATTGACTTCTATTTTGCCAGCTGTGTTTGGTTCTATCCTAGGACTCTAGGTTGTCCAGCTTCTGATTCCTGGCCATCAAGGCAGTGTCAGGCATGGGTACCTTCTCATGGAGTGGGTCTCAAGTTGGGCCAGTCATTGGTTGGCCACTCCCACAAGTTCTGGGCCACCTTTACCCCAGCACATCTTGCAGGCAGGTCGAAGGGTTTGAGGCTGGGTCGGTGTCCCAGTCCCTCCACTGGGGGCCTTGCCTGGTTCAGGCTCTCTGTCCTCCAGTACTAGGAGTCTTTGCTAGGGTCACCCTTGTAGATTCCATTGCACATGATTTCCACCTCATTACCAAAATGGCCCCCCCAATTCTAATAATCTGTCCCATTACTCCCTCCCTCCACCCCCACTTGATCCCTCCTGTCCCCAGTCCACCTGCAAAATCTATTCTATTTCCTTTTCCCAGGGAGATCTATGCATCCCTCCTTGAGCCCTTCTTGTTACATAGCCTCCTTGGGTCTGTGGATTGTAGCATGAGTATCCTTTATAGCTGTTATCACTTATAAGGGACTACATACCATGTTTGTCTTTCTGGCCCTGGGTTACCTCACTTAGATAATGTTTTCTAGTTGCACCCATTTGCCTGCAGATTTCATGATGTCATTTTTTCATACAACTGAGTAGTACTCCATTGTGTAAATGTACCACATTATCTTTATCCATTCTTCAGTTGAGGGGCATCTAAGTTGTTGGCTATTATGATGAATAAATTTGCTATGAACACAGTTGAGCAGATGTCTTTGATGCATGACAGGGTATCTTTGGGTACATGCCCAGGAGTATGATAGCTTGGTCCCAATTTTCTGAGAAACTGTTACGTTTCCAAAGGGAATGTAAAAGTTTGCACTGCCACCAGCAATTAAGGAGTGTTCCCCTTGTTCCACATCCTCACCAACATGAACTGTCACTTCTGTTTATGGTCTTAGCCATTCTCACGGACATAAGATGGAATCTCAGAGTCATTTTAATTTGCATTACCCTGATAGCAAAAGATTTTGAACATTTCTTTAAGTGTTTCTTGGCCATTTGAGATTCCTCCATTGAAAATTCTGTTTAGATCTGTACCCCATTTTTAATAGGATTATTTGGTTTGTTGATATCTAGTTTCTTGAGTTCTTTATATATTTTGGATATTAGCCCTTTTACAGATGTGGAGTAGGTGAAAATCTTTTCCCATTCTGTAGGCTGCCATTTGTCCTATTGACCGTGTCCTTTGCCCTGAAGAAGCTTTTCAATTTCATGAGGTCCCACTTATGAATTGTTGATCTCAGTGAATGTGCTACCAGTGTCCTATTCAGAAAATTTTCTCCAGTGCCAGTGGATTCAAGACTATCCCACACTATTTTTTTTATCAAGTTCAGTGTATCTGGTTTTATGTTGAAGTCTTTGATCGACTTGGACTTGAGTTCTGTGCAGAGTGATAGATATGGGTCTATTGGCATTCTAAAAGACAACATCCAGTTAGACTAGCACCATTTGTTGGACATGCTTTCTTTTTTTCCAATATATATTTCTGGCTTTTTAATAAAAAAAATCAGGTTCCATAGGTGTATGGATTTATGTTTGGTTCTTAGATTTAATTCCATTGATCAACCAGACTGTTTTTATGTCAATACCATGTAGTTTTTACTACTATAGCTCTGTAGTACAGCTTGAAATCAGGAAAGTTGACAGGTGTGGTGGCATACATCTTTAATCCCAACACTCAGGAGGTAGATGCTTGCTGTAAATTTGTCTTTCTTATACTTATGTTTAAATATGCCCCTTATATCCTTGATCACTCCAATAATTTTACCATGAAGGGATGTTGTGTTTTGCCAAAGCCTTTTTTAGCATCAAATGAGATGATCATGGTTTTTTTTTTCTATCAGTTTGTTTATGTGGTGGATTACATTAACAGATTTTTGTATGATGAATCATCCCTGCATCTCTGGGATGGAGCCTACTTAATCATGGTGAATGGTCTTTTTGATGTGTTCTTGGATTCCATTTTCAAGTGTTTATCCAGGTTTTGTTTTGGTTTAGTTTGGGTTTTGGGTGTTTTTGTTTGGTTGGTTGGTTTTGGTTTTGGTTTGCTTTGTTTTTCTGAGACAGGGTTTCTCTGTGGCTTTGGAGACTGTACTGGAACTAGCTTTTGTAGACCAGGCAGGTCTCGAACTCACAGACCCTGCCTGCCTCTGCCTCCTGAGTACTGGGATTAAAGATGTATGCTACCACCGTCTGGCCTTGATAATGTAATTCCCTTTCGTTATTGAATCTTTGTGTGGTTTGGGTATCAGGTTTGTGACTGTGGCCTCATAAATGAATGTGGCAATGTTCCTTCTGTTTCTATTCTATTGAATATTTTGAGAAATATTGATTATCTCTTCTTTGAAAGTTTGGTCAAATTCTGTGATGAAACCATCTGGCCCTAGGCTTTTTTTGAGGGAGAGGGGAGACTTTTAATGACTGTTTATATTTCCTAAGGAACTATAGGTTTATTTAAATTAGTCATCTGAAGCCAGGCAGTGGTGGCTCATGCCTTTAATTCCAGCACTTGGGAGGCAGAAGCAGAAAGATCTCTGTGAGTTCAAGGCCAGCCTGCTCTACAGAGGGAAGAATTCCAGGACAGTCTCCAAAGCTACACACACACACACACACACACATTGTTTATCTTATTTTTATTTATCTTTCTTAAGTAGTATCTATGAAGAAAATTGTCCATTTCTTTCAGATTTTCCAATTTAATGATTGATTCTTTGGTTTTCTTTGGTGTCTGTTGTTTTGTTCCCCTTTTTGGTTCTGATTTTGTTAATTTGGATACTCTTTCTGTCTTTTAGTGAGTTTGGATAAGGATTTGTCAATGTTGTTGATTTTTTCAAAGAACCAACTCTTGGTTTCATTGATTCTTTGTATTGTTCTCTTTGTTTCTATTTTATTGATTTCAGGCTTCAGTTTGATTTTTTCCTGCTATCTACTCCTCTTGGGTGTGTTTGCTTTTTTTGTTCTAGAGCTTTTAGATGTGCTGTTAAGTTGCAAGTGTGAGATCTTTCCAATTTCTGCTTGTAGACACTTGGTGCTATGAACTTTCCTCTGCCATTGCTTTCATTGTGTCCTATAAGTTTAGTTATGTTGTGCATTCATTTTCATTGAATTCTAGGAGGTTTTTAACTTCTTTCTTTATTTATGTCATGATCCAGTAGTCATACAGTAGAAAGTTGTTCAGTTTCCATGAGTTTGTAGGTTTTCTGTTGTTGTCGAAATCCAGCTTTAATCTGTGTTGGTCTGATAGGAAGGATACAGGGGGTTATTTCACTTTCCTTTAATCTTGTGTTGTGACCAGCAATGTGGTCAATTTGCATAAAATTCTGTGAGGTGCTGAGAAGGTATATTCTTTTGTGTGTGAGTAATATGTTCTATAAATATCTGTTAGGTCCATTTGGTTCTTCATAACGTCTGTTAGCTCCATTATTTCTCTGTTTAGTTTTTCTCTGAATGACCTGTCCTTTGCTGAAACTGGGTATTGAAGTCTGTAAGACCCTAATTTCGGGGTCCTGATGGGCCGATGGGAGAGCCCCGCAACACAAACACCAAACCAGGAGATGCAACAAGCAAGAGGTGTTTACTGAGCGAGTGCGCATTCGGGTGTCAGCGATCTCGGGGATAGATGCACACCCCTCAAAGGTTTCAGGCTCTTTTTATAGAGAAAACCCACAAATCAACATACATGCATGGGGCACATGATTGATTACAAAGTATGATCTAATTTTTAAGAGGTCACCCAGGTATGACCTGTTTTTCTTCAAAGGAAAAACCACAGAATGTACCTTGGAAAGTCCCCAGACTGACCATTGGCCAGGTGTGACCCAGAAAGGGCTGTTAATCTGGAACCATTTGTTCCAGGGTTGGGGCCTATTTCCTTGTTGTGGGCCAAGACCTGTGAGAAACTTACCTTTTTTCTTTGCAAACTAAAGTCTTTCAGTCTACCACTATTAATGAATAAGCTTTGATATGTGATTTAAGCTTTAGAAATGTTTCTTTATTTAAAGATTTGTTATGTATAATGTTCTGCCTATGTGCCTGCAGGCCAGAAGAGGGCACCAGATCTCATGATAGATGGTTGTGAGTCACCATGTGGTTGCTGGAAATTGAATTCAGGACCTCTGGAAGACCAGTCAGTGCTCTTAACCTCTGAGCCATCTCACCAGCCCCTAGTAATATTTCTTTTCCAAATGAGGGAGCCTTTGTGTTGGGATTTTTTTTTTATATGAGTGTCCTTCCCCTCTCTTCTGATTAATTTTGGTTTAAAATCTATTTTGTTAAATACTAGAATGACTATGCCAGCTTGCTTCTTGGGTCCTTTTGCTTGGACAATCTTTTTCCAACTCTATCTATGATGTTGAGGTGTGTTTCTTGGGTGTTTCTTGGGTGTTCCATGCAGAAGAATGGATCCTACTTTCAAATCCATTCTGTTAGTCTATGTTTTTTTTTTTTTTTATTGTGGAATTGAGTCCATTTATATTAAGAAATATCAATGACCAATGACTTTGGTTTTGTTTTGATGGTGGTGGTGGTAGTAGTGTGTGTATATGTGTTTCCCTTCTTTTGGATTTGCTGATATAAGATTATTTCCTGTGTTTTCATGGGTATGGTTAATCTCCTTGGGTTGGACTTTTCCTTCTAGTACTTTATGTAGGGCTGGATTTATGGATAGATGTTGTTTAGATTTGAGTTTGTTATGGAATATCTGTTTTCTCCATCTGTGGTAATTGAAAGATTTGCTAGTTACAGCAGTCTGAGCTGGCTTCGGTGTTTTCTTAGAGTCTGCAGGACATAGGTCCAGAGCATTCTGGCTTTTATACTCTCCATTGAGAAGTAGATTGTAATTCTAGTAGGTCTCCCTTTATGTATTACTTGGCCTTTTTGCCTTCCAGCTTTTCTTTCTTTGTTCTGCATGCTTAGTGTTTTGACTCTTATGTGGCAATGATACTTACTTTTCTGGCCTGATCTATATGGTGTTCTGTAAGCTTCTTGTCCCTTAATAGGTATGTCCTTCTTTAGGAAGTTTTTTTTTTTTTTCTTGTATGCTTTTGTTAAAAAAAAAAAAAAAATTCTGTCTGGGTGATGGTGGCACATACCTTTAGTCCTAGCATGGGGGAGGCAGAGGCAGGTGAATCTCTGTAAGTTCAAGGACAGCCTGGTCTACAGAGTGTGTGTCATGATAGCCAGGGCTAAACAGAGAAATATATTTTCTATCTTTGAGCTGGATTCTTAGGTTTTGTCTTTTCATAGTGTCCCAGCTTTTCTGGATGTTTTATGTCAGGAATTTTTTAGATTTAACATCTTCTTTGACTGATGTATCTATTTCTTCTATTATATCTTTAATACCTGAAATTGCCTCTTCTGTCTCTTGTATTGTGTTGGTGATACTTGTATTGGTAGTTCATATTTACTTATCTAGATTTTCCATTTCCAGAAATTTCTCAGTTTGTGTTTTCTTTATTGCTTCTATTTCCATTTTCAGATCTTGAACAGTTTTGTTGTTTTTCTTCAACTATTTGTTCTTTCTGATCTTTCTTTAAGGGATTTATTAATTTCCCTCCAATTGTTTGTGTTTTCCTGGATCAATCTCTCTCTCTCTCTCTCTCTCTCTCTCTCTCTCTCTCTCTCTTGTTGGCTGCTTTTGGTTTTTGAGATAGGGTCTAACTAAGTAGCCCTGGCTATCTTGGAACTTAGTATATGGACACACCAATCTTGAACTCAGAGATCTGCCAGCTTCTGCCATCACATGCAGCCCAAGTTGGTTTGAAGGTTGTCTTTTTCTTCAGCTGTGTTGGAATATTCAGGGCTCGCTGTAGTAAGGTAGCTGGTTCTGGTGGTGACATATTGCCATTGGTAGATACATTGGTATCTAGGCATCTGAATTTGGAGTTATTATAGATTTAAGTGCAAATTTCTGAGTTTGTGCTTGTTGGATAGTTATTTTGTTCCTTAGGGATAGTATGGGGGGCACTGAGAGAGTGGAGAAGGTCTGAGGGTGGGCCACCTATCTGGAGTTCTGGAGACTGGTGTGGTCTCTGGTCCAGCAGGGAGTTTCTGTGTAGCAGGAATAATAAAAACCCAGACATAGATATTGGGGTTAAAGCCAAAGATCAGAGAAGCAAAGCAGCGAGCCACTGCAGAGTTCTCACCTCCATTAATGGTCAGACCAAAGGGGTGATCCACCAAACCTCAAACTGCTTCCAACTGAATTGCTCCCCAGACTGTAATACTCTCCACCAAACCCCAGACTGCACTGAGCTCCTGCCTTGTATTCTTCTCTGGTGCTCGGATTAAGGGTGTGTCATCCCAAGTGCTGGGATCAAAGGTGTGAGCTCTGTTTCTCTTTTAGACTGATTCACTCTCATGTAACCCATGGTGGCCTTGAACTCGGATATCATCTATCTCTTGTCTCCTGAGCGTTAGGATCAAAGGTGTGGCTACCACTGCCCATCCTCTATGGCTACTAGTGGCTTTAGGTGTGTGGCTAACTAGTGGTTAAGTGCGTGTGTGGCTAACTAGTGGCTTAGCTCTTAACTAGGTGTGTGGCTAACTAGTGACTTAGCTCTGCACTCTGTCTTCAGGTAAGGTTTATTAGATTATAAACAAAATATCACCACATCTCTGCCTGAGTTTGCCTATCTGTTCTTCTGACTGGAGTGGCCTGAAACTGAGCATTGAATATCTGCCCAAGGTGAGGGAGGGGGCACAGCTTTGGGGACAGGTGGTTGGGCGGGAAGAGGTAACAGTGCTTTGGGTCTTTGGGATCTGAACCAAGGGCGTGTGGGGTGTTCAGGGCAAGCGGGTCTGTTATCTGTTCTTCTGACTAGCATGGCCTGCACCTGGGCAGCAGATGCCTGCCAGAAGTGGGGGCAGGAGCATGGCAGCAGTAAGTGGGCAGTAGGGTGTGAAAAGGATGGCAGGCAGGCAGGCTGCAACCTATCTGTTCTTCTGATGGGCGGGACCTGCACCTTACATGTACCACTCTTGCAGAGGACCCAGATTGGGTTCCCAGCATCAAGATGAGCAGTTCACAACTACCTGTAACTCTAATTTCAGGGAATGTAATGCCTCTAGTCTCTGCAGTCATGTGCACATACTTCACAGAGACACACAAATACACATAAATAATAAAACTAAAAAGATCTATTTAAAATATTACTAGAGCTGTAAAGATGGCCCAGCACTTAAAAGCATTGACTGCTCTCCCAGAGAACATGGGTTCAAATTCCCAAAACCCACAATGTGCCTCACCACTGTCTGTAAGTAAAGTCCCAGGGACCTGATGCCCTCTTTCAGGCCTTCTCAGGCATCAGGCACCCACAGATGTATATGGAGGCAAAATATACATGCACATAGATGGAAAGGTAGAAATATGGACAGATGGATGGATGGATAGATGGATAGATAAATGATAAATGGGTAAAGATAAAAAATAAAAATATTTATTTCTTACATGAGTTTATGTGCACCATAGCTTCTGTGGGCATAAAGGGAGCCTGTAGTTGATGTTTTTTACTCTTTACTCTTTGCTCTTTGGGGGCCCAGCTCTCAAATAAACACACATGGAGTCTTTTTCTTACTTATGAATGCCCAGCCTTGGCTTGGCTTGTTTCTAGCCAGCTTTTCTTTCTTTCCTTTCCTTTTCTTTCTTTCTTATTTATTTATTTTTGAGGCAGGGCGTCTCTGTAGATTTGGATCCTGCCCTGCAACTAACTCTGTAGACCAGGTTGGCCTTGAACTCACAGAGATCCTCCTGCCTCTGCCTCTGCCTCCTGAATGCTGGGTGTAAAGACATGTGTCACCACCCGGCCTAGATATTTTTCTTAAATTATCCCTTCTAGCTTTGCCTTGGGGCTTTTATTTTTCTCTATTCCTGTATTCTTTACTTGTCATTTTGTGGCTTGCTATGTAGCTGGGTAGCAGGCTTGTAATGTCCTCCTCAACTCCTTTTCTCACTCCTCAATCTATTTTCCCTAGATTTTTTTCCTCCTATTTATTCTCTCTGCCTGCCAGCCCTGCTTATCCTTTCTCCTGCCTAGCTATTGGTCTTTCAGCTCATTATTAGACCAATCAAGTGTTTTAAACAGGCAAAGTAACACAGCTTCACAGAGTTAAACAAATGCAATGTAAAAGAACACAACACACCTTTGTATCATTAAACAAATGTTCCACAGCATAAGCAAATGTAACACATAATATTCTACAACAAGAGCCCACAAAGCTAGATCCCCTGGAAGCAGAGTTGCAGGTAGTTGTGAGTCATGTGAATGTGTTGGACCCTAATTCTGGGGTCCTGATGGGCCAATGGAAGAGCCCCACAAAACAAACACCAAAACCAGGAGACACAACAAGCAAGAGGTGTTTATTGAATGAGTGCACTCGGTGTCAGCAATCTCAGCGAAAGCTGCACAGCCCCCAAAGGGTTCAGGCTCTTTTTATAGAGAAAGACCGCAATCAGCATACAATGCATGGGGCACAAGGTGATTTATTAAAAAGTATGATCTCATGTTTGAGAGATCACCCAGGTATTCAAAGGATAAACCATAGAATGACTTGGAAAGTCCCCAGACTGTCGGTTGGCCAGGTGTGACCCAGACAGGGCTGGTCATCTGGAATCATTTGTTCCAGGGTTGGGGGCTTATTTCCTTGTTGTAGGCCAAGACCTGTGAGAAACTTATCTTTGTTTCTAAAGTCTTTCAAGTGCTAAGAGTCTAACTCAGTCTTCTGCGAGAGCAGTATAAATCCTTAACCTCTGAGCCATCTCTCCAGTCCCAAGACTCTTTCCCAATTAGACTCAGAATAAAACCAAGTGTCTTGGTACTCGAGAGATGGCTCGGTGCTTGGGAACACATGTTGCCAACCCCTCTCCCCACAAAAAAATTGCCAGGCAGTGATAGGACATGCCTTTAATCCCAGCACTCAGGAGACAAAGGCAGGTGGATCTGTGAGTTTGAGGCCAGCCTGGTCTACAGAGTGAGTGCCAGGATAGACTCCAAAGCTACACAGGGAAACTCTGTCTCAAAAAACCTAACTAAGTAAATTTTAAAAAGAACACATGTTGCTCTTGCAAAGGACTCAGGTTCAATTCCCAGCACCCGAATCGGGGGTTATAACTATCCATAACTCCAGTTCAGGAAATCTAACACTTTCTTCTGACCTCCTTGGGCACCAGGCACACAATTAGTGCACAGACACACCATGTGTTGTTTTTACCAAGTTCTATTTACCAATAAAGACTCAGTAGTCAGATGTTGGGGTGAAAACTTGCTAGATCAAAGAAGCTGAGAGGCAACCAACTGACTGGAGACCCAACATGAGATGGTCTCTCCTCACTGCCTCTAAACCAAAAAGACTGAGGATCTCTAAGTCACTCCCTGCTCCTTCCTGTGCAACTTTTTGTCCATATTCCTGGGTCCTCTGTATTATCTATAGCTAATTCTTGTCAACTAGTTGCTGTCCCCACCCCTAAACATAGTCTTGGAGTTTCACAGTGCAAGCAAAATATCCCAAACACACATATAAACAAAACACTCATACAAATAAAATAGATACATCTTTTTCAAAAATTTAAAATGCAGCAGGTGATGGTGGTGCATGCCTTTAATTCCTGCAATTGGGAGGCAAAAGCAATCAGATCTGTGAACCTGAGGCTAGCCTGGTCTACAAAGTGAGTTCCTGAACAGTCAGCACTACACAGTGAGACCGTGTCTCAAAACAAACAGAAAACAAATATACTTCCTTGTCAAATGATAAACACAGCACCTTGGGGAAGAGCTGGTGAATGCTTCCGATAAACCCCCACATTTAGATTTAGGTACCTTTACCGTGCTATCATGAAAAACACACTTACTGGTCACCCTCAAATACATGCCCCTACTGGAGGAGAGTGTAGTGAGATATCCACCATGCCCACACCAGTCTCCACGCCCCCAGTGGATGTGGTCGGTACAACAGGTGTGGGCAGGATGGATAGCTCACTACAGGAGAGAATGTGGCCATACAAATGGGAAGAACAGAAGAGATGGGGTGTTTCTGAGATGGGTGACGAGCATTCTGAGGCTGTAGGTCTGAGGAAAGGGTGTCCCAGAAGATGAGTCAATTTGAAATGTGTCTTTGAGAGTAAACTTGATGCCTGAAATTTGACTCTGGACCTCATAGTATTTGGTCATTAAGAAGCATTAGAACTTGACAGGGAATCAAGCTTGCATACCCAGCTTGGGAGCCAAAGGCAGGATGATAGCTTGAGTCCGAGAGTTGCAGACTAGTCTGGATAACATAGACTGTCTCAGGAAGGGAGTGAAGACCTGGAGCGATGGCTTGTATATTTTTGAGGACCTGAGTTTGGATTAAAGTCAACAAGCTGTGTATGGGTTCATGCATTCGTGTATTGCAGGTGTGTAGGGTGTAAGAAATAAGTATTTGTGGCCTTGCTGATTCCCAGACCGGGGAAGAGGGATGCAGAAAGCAAGTCCCAGGTTCAAGGAAAGGCTGCCTCAAAGAAATGAATAGAAAAGTGACAGGAACGATCACTGGACACATTCACCTGACCTCTGAGCCTACATATATACAGTTAAGTTTACAGTGCATGTGCATGTGTGCACGCACACACATACACATACAGAAAAAGAGTCAGTTCAAAGTTCAAAATCAATTATAGCTACAGCTTTCACTATGTTAAGGTAAGGTCTCAAAAAAAAAAAACATACTATCTAAAATAGGGCTACAGTTGCATGTGTGTGAATGAATGGATCCCAAGAAGAACTCCAACCAGGGTGGAGAGAGCTCTTAACCAATTATCTTACACTGTTTTCCCAAACATATTCATTAAAGCTCAGAAACCACAGACTTTTAGAAATCCTTCTTGTGTGTGAGTGCGTGCGTGTGCGTGTGCGCGTGTGTGCGCGTGTGTGGTGGGAAACAGAGGGGGTCTATCTACCATTCCTTATGGAGATGGGCCACACATGCTGGCCTCCCACAGCTAAGCTGCCACTGGTTCCCCAGAAGCCCAGTGCTTTCACAGAAGCACCCTTCAAGGGGACCCATAGCAGTGACAGGCAGGGCTGTGTCTAGGATGCCAAGCAGATAGGAAGGAGGGCTTCAGCCAGAAACAGAAAGAGATGTGAGAGGAAGGGCTCTGCAGCACAGAGTACAGAGCAGAAGTGGCTGATGAGTTGTGGTTTTTCTTCGCAGCACCCGTGCCTCCCATGGCTCCTCCTTCCCCTGGCTACTACCATGTCCTCTACAAAGAGCATGCTCAAGCCCCGATGGCCTGGCATGGAGAGACCTACTGCCTGGTTGGAGGCTACCGTGTCTATGGGGATGCTCCACTGACCACCCCTGCAAAGGCTGAGGAAGAGAAACCAGCACCCAGGAGGGCTCCCAAGAGACAGAGAGTTCAGGAAGAATCAGACCAAGATCTAGGGTGTCCTAGTGCCAAAATTCCTCGTCTCAGAATGAAGCATGATGGCAAAGGGTTACCCCGGCAGAAGCATGCTGCTTGAGCATTCTAGCCCAGAGGACAGGCCGGTAGCTGCCTCAAGTGGCTGAGCCCTCTTCAGCAATAGCCTCCACTGACCACCAATGTAGACAGAACCTTAGCTGTTCTGCCTGTGCCCTCTCCAGTCAGGAATCCACTTGCATGCCAACTAGCCATGAGCAAGGAGCCTCAAGAGGAGCAGATGCTCTGGACAGCCCACCCTCCCTCGGTGCTCTAGAGTCTCTTCTTGGGCAGTAGAAGGCAAGAGTTGCTGTGAGTTGAGGAGACAAGTGCAGAGAGAGGATACAGAGGGGCCAAGCTGGGGCTCTCTCTCTATGAGTAGACTTCTGCTCTGCATCATGCCAGCAGCCAGCAGCACAAGCCAGGAGAGGCTGCACTTCCTAAAACTAGAAGAAACAAGTAGTAGTTAACCAAGGAAGCTCCTGCCTAAGGTCTCAGGAGCAGATGAAGAGTCTAGGGAGACCTGCTAGCTGGAGCATGAACACTGTAGACAAAGTTCAGCAACCACCTCTCCACCTCTATGCTTGAGGCTCACATGCCTTTAATTCCAGCCCATTATGGAAATAGGGAGGTTCCTCCTGGCCAATAGTGATTTCTTTGTGACAAAGTTTGACTTAAAGTCCAAGACTAAGCCTCAAGCCTTTCTGTGCCCCTAAAGTGAATTCTTCACAGAGAACCTGGTTTCTAAAGTCCTGTGCCTTCGTGGATCCCTAAGGTAAACCTTCCTCCTGGCTCCTACTCTTGAGAATGAGAGATTTAAACACCAATACCAAATAAGCAAAATTTTTAATGGTGAAGGCCTGGAAATACAGTTTTAAGAGCTTTTCCTATATTCTGGGTGTAGTGGCACACCTGACTTTGAGATAAATGCTTACATATGAATGAAATACATGTTGTGATTTAATTTACCTTTTTATTCTTTTATTCTTATCCCCAGTGCTGTTGCTCAAATTAGGGCTTTGCACATTCTAGGCAACCCTTCTACTACTGAGCTAGATCCCAGCCCTATGGTTTGCTCTAAAATAGGGCTATAGCTGGACAGATGGCTCAGAGGTTAATAGCACTTGTTGCTCTTCCAGAGGATCAGGGTTAGAGTCTCAGCATCCACATGATGGCTCACAAGCATCTGTAGCTACAGTTCCAGAGGATTCATTGCACTCACTCTTCTGACCTCTGATGGTACCAGGGATGCATGTAGTAGACAGGCATAAATGCAAGAAAATACCATACACACAAAATAATAAAAAAACAAATAAACCTATTTGAAACAAAATCGGGCCAGCAAGTCAGCTCAGCAGGTGAAGCTACTTGTTGCCAAGTTTGACACCCTGAGTTTGAGTTCTGAAATACACATGGTTAAATGAGAGAACCAACTCCTGTCAGTTCTCCTCTGACCTCCACACATGTACACACAGAAATAAGTAAACAAATGTAGTAAAAAATTTAAAAAGCAATCTGTAGCAGAAGCTGGAGAAACAGCTAAGTTGGTAGAGTGCAAGCATATGGACCTGCATTTAGGGTTCCCACTTCACAGGTTACAAGTCTACCAGCATTGTGGAGGGAAGATGGAGGCAGGAAGATGCCTGCAGCTGGCTGGTCAGTCAAGGTAACTGAAATGGTGAGCTTCAGGTCCAATGAGAGACCCTGTCTCAGAAAATAAGATGGAGACTGATTGAGAAGGACACTTTGGAGTTCTCTTTCTTTCTTCTGAAATTTTATTTTTTGGGTATGGGTGTTTTGTCTGGGAATCAAACCCTGTGCTCTAAAAGGGCAGCCAGTGCACTTAACCACCAAGCTGTACACTATCTCTTCAAACCCCCTTTATTTGTATTCCTTATACCCTCAACTTCCTGGGGCTTATTAAGAATGGAGCAAGCATGAAGTTTACCCTCAAACCCACAACTGTGACATGGAGACCAACAAATCTAAAAGTTTCTCTTCCCTTTTGCCACCTGGCTGCATGTGAGTGGCAGTGGGGGAGGGGAAAGGAAAGGAAGGGGCAGCTGGGGTGTTCCTGGAGGAAGCAGAGAGGGTGAGGACTGGGAACAGGGTGGGGCCTGAAAGGAAGGGAACTAACCCCTGGAGGTTTCTGGCTGAATGCAAGCCACAAGAGCCACAGATAAGGTGTGTGAAGCCGCTAGACACAAGTGCCAAGCCTGAGGCAGGCGTCTGCCTTGGTTTCCACACTGAGGTAGGAGGTCAGTCTGCAGCTCCTGGAAGAAGGTACTGGGATGGGGGCTCTGCTGGCCTGGAAAGTATTTCATTCCTTCCATTTCACTAGCTGATTGACTTTGCCCCTGTGCTACTGAGTAAGTATCCCCTGAACCACTTAGTTGCTGGCGCTCAGTTCTCATCTCAGATGGTCATCCTGAGCTTGCTGCACCGGTACAGCATCAGCAGAGGAAGAGAGCAGTCATCACCGTGAACAGTGTGGGGTTAGGGTATGGAGGTGTGGGTTCTAAGTTGCTGGCTGGAGTCTTTAAGGAATGGCCGAGAGGGCAGTGTCACAGGGCACTTGTGGCCCTTGAAGAGGTCAGAGAAGGCAGCAGGTAGTCAGGGATATGATGTGGGCTGTAAAGGTCCACTTTCTTCTAGACCAATCCCTAGAAGCAGCCAAGAAGCCACCGAGATTGGCTCCCTGGTAACAGTAAACAGGGAGAGGGCATGGGACTCCCAGACAGGAGCTGAGTGAGTGCTGCAGGCCTCTACTAGCCCAGCCTGTGGAGGTGGGGTTAGAGACTGGGCTAGTAGGGCTGTAGGTCCCCCGGGAGGCTGAGCTGCACTACTACAAACCTAGTGGCTGTGTCGAATCTGTTGACCTCAAATCCCTTCTCACCAGACCCAGTCGCTTCGTGGCTTGAATTGAGGGGATTATATCGTACCTTGTGTCCCTCTCAGGTTTTTGTATCAGTGCTCGCTTGCCCCGCCCTGAGAAGATGTGGCTCAAGGGCTTCCTGGAGGGTCACCCGATGCTTAGCCCAGTGCTTTCAGTATTCCTGTTGGTGCTGCTGCTGTTAGGACCTTCACAGACCAAACCAGGCGTCTTTGGTGCTTCCACTGCACCAAGCACCCCCAGAACCCTCACCAGGCCCGACAGCACCTCCAGCATCTCAACCAATGCCGGCAACGCCAGTTTTCTAGACCTGAGAGATCGTGCGAGAGCCCTGATGCAAGACTTCCCCCTTGTAGACGGGTGCGTATGAGATGGCTTGGGAACTGGTCAGAATGAAACTGGGTTGGGCATACTCGTGAGCTGCAGAGGGTTCTGAGCCTGCCAGACTAATAAAGTTCCTCTCTCTCCTACTACCCACTCTACATGCTGTTACTATCACTCTGTTACTATCACTCTGTTAAAGGGTCTCAAGAATTTATTTAGGCCCACTCGGTATTGTCTGGGCAACAATGTGGGTTAGAATTATTTCTGCTAGACCTGGAAACCATATGCCCTCTGAGGGAGGGAGGGAGAGAGGGAGGGAGAGGGGTGGGAGGAAGAGCTCCAGCGGGGTGGGGGGATGGGGGGAGCGAGTCCTCTAGCCCAGGCTGCTATTCAACTCACTAAGTATTTTAGACTGGCCTGGAACTTTAAATGATGCTTTTGCCTTAGCCTTCTGAGTGCTGGAATTACAGGCAGAACTATTCCACCAATTTTGTTTGACCTAACCTCTTTCTTGACTCTCCTACAGCCACAATGACCTGCCTCTTGTCCTGAGGCAATTTTACCCAAATGGTCTACAGGATGCCAACCTGAGAAACTTCACCTATGGCCATACCAGCCTGAATAGGCTTAGAGATGGCTTTGTGGGAGCCCAGGTAACACACACACACACACACACACACACACACACACACACACCAGCATGGCTGCTGGGGAAGTTTGGAGAAATTGGGGCCCCAGAAATGAGAAATGACAAATTAGTCATATGGGAATTCAGTTACTAGAGTGACTCTTAAAAAAAAAAAAAGAAAGAAAGAAAGAAAAGAAAAAGCCATGCTGTGTGGCTAAAGGGGTCAATCGTGAGCCAGCAGGTGGGTACCACACAGAGCAAGTAGTGCATTCATTATATGTGGTTTCTAGACCCACCAGTCCAACAGCTGTAAGGCCCAGGTAGTTCCCCTACACAAGCCAACCCCTGGCTTTGCCTCCAGTTCTGGTCCGCTTACGTACCGTGTCAGACCCAGGACCGGGATGCCTTGCGCCTCACTCTGGAGCAGATTGACCTCATCCACAGTATGTGTGCCTCTTATCCTGAGCTGGAGCTCGTGACCTCAGTTAAAGGTAAGTGGACTTCTTCAAGGTATTGGGGACTGGATGAAGCTACTACTTTGGCTCCTGAAAATAATCACCTGACCTATGCCTACAGCTCTGAACAGCACCTGGAAAGTGGCCTGCCTCATTGGTGTGGAGGGTGGCCACTCGATAGATAACAGCCTCTCTGTGCTTCGAAGTTTCTACCAGCTGGGGGTGCGCTACCTGACCCTCACACACACCTGCAACACACCCTGGTGAGCACAGTGCAGATGGTATGAGCCAACTGAGGCAGAAATCTGTCCTGTGGACATTCACCAAGATTTACCCTTACCATCTGGGACTCACACATGGGGACTGGTATTTGGGTTTTTATGAAGCAAGACTAGGATTCCTCCAGTTGTCAGGCAGAGTCCAACCTGGGTTTTTGAATTAGCTCTGTGGGGTTGCAGAGATGAAGAGTTTGGAAGGGCATGACCACCAATTAGATTGCCCCTTGCCTGTCTTACAGGGCAGAGAGCTCATCTAAGGATGTCCACTCATTCTACAGCAGTGTCAAAGGACTGACCAGCTTTGGTGAAGTAAGGACTCTGAACGATATTCCACTCCACACAAATGCACATGCCCCTTTTCTGAATGATTAATGCATGCATATGTGTACCCCTGAAACCCTCCTCCTAACCTGCCCTCACAGAAGGTGGTAGCAGAAATGAATCGCTTGGGTATGATGGTTGATTTGTCCCATGTCTCGGATGCTACTGCACAGCGGGCCTTAGAAGTGTCCCAGGCACCTGTGATCTTCTCTCACTCGGCTGCCAGGGGTGTGTGCAGAAATGCTCGGAATCTTCCTGATGACATCCTGCGGCTTCTGGTGAGAAACTTCGTAGCGCTGGAACCTACATTAAGAAATTCAGACCAGAAGGCCTTGAATTTGAATGCTTATCCCCTCCATTTCCTTCATAAACCCATAGTCCATTGCCCCTAAACTCTTGGAATGGGGAGGTTGTTGCAGATAAATATTCTTATATCCCTTAAATTTAGGGCCAAGACATCACCTATATTAGAGTCAAGCCTTCCTCATTGACACAGACCAGGGAGGTCAAGTCCCCTCTGGCCCCCAAAGCTTTCTCACAAGGGTATGTAGGCACATAACCATGCCAGGGAGTCCAGTTGAGTATCTTTTTGACCATCCTTGCAGAAGAAGAATGGTGGCATTGTGATGGTGACATTCTCTGTAGGGGTACTGCAGTGCAGCCCCTTAGCCAATGCATCCACTGTGGCAGGTGAGTCTCCCGAAACCTGCCTCTCAATACATCTTTTTTTCCTTTTCTTCCTTTCTTTTTTTAAACCCCCAAAGAATTTTTATTGGAGTTTGAAAGGACGATATAACAGGAAAATCCAGTTGTAAACATCAGCATCTTCAGTGAGGAGGGAAGGAAATAGATGGGTAGATAAGAGGGAGACTGGCAGAGGGAGAAGAAAGGAAAAAGTTATACTTTGAGGTAAATCCCTGAAAGGGTCCATGCTTAGCAATAAAGATTTGGAAACAGTTCCCTCCTAGGCTTTCTGACCAGTATTGAGTTTGACCTGAAGACTTCAGAACAGTTTAGACAAAAATGCTGCGATGGGAACTTAGGCTGCAGTTCCATTTGTAGGGTGCTTGCCTCCTATAAAGGCCTGGATTGACCCTCTCCCCTCCAAATCAAGATGCAAAGATTCCAAACTGCCTTGTCATGGGTCTTGGGGTCAGTTCTGCAGCAATGTGCCAACTATCTGTGCTTCTGCATGGGCTACCAAAGCACCCTACCCCTGCCTCTGCCTCCAGTCTTGTCCAAAGGAGACCCTGCCAGGTTTTCCAGACTGGAATCAGAGATGGAGTAGGTTAGGTATGACTTAAATCAGTGGCCCTCCAAAGGTTTTCACTCCAACCTGAAGTCTAGGTTAGTTCAGGTGCCAGGTATGTGGAGTACCAGCTACAATAAGAGAAATCTGTTTTGGATCACAGAAGCCATCTTCTAGTAATTCACAAAAATGACAAAGGGAAAGAAAAGAATTTCTTCAGGCCTTCTGTTTGTTTGCTTTGATTTTTATTAGTAATTTATTTTATGTGTGTGGGTGTTTTGCTTGCATGTATGTCCGTGTGTCCCATACATGCCTGCTGCCACAGGGCATCAGATCTCCTGGTATTGAAAATATAGATGACCCCGTGGGTGCTGGAAATTGAACCAAACTTGGGTCCTCTGGAAGAGTGGGCACTGTTCATAGCCACTGAGCCATCTTTCCAGCTTTCTTTGGGCTTTTTAAGAAATATAGAGTTGTTGCTTTGACCATATATATACAAATCTATAAGAGGGGTGATATTGTAGACATCAAGGAGATGGGCACTGTTAAAAAGGAATGTTTCCTAAATGTTACCTTGGAAAACAGTATCACTCAGCATACTGTTGATTTTGTTGTAAACAAGCAGGTGAGCGGCAAGATTCTTGCCAAGAAAATGTTCAGATTGAGCATATTAAGCTAAGAGCCATGATGGCTTCCTGAAATGGGCGAAGGGAAACAAGAAAAACAAAAGAAAAAAATTAAAGAATAGGAAGCCAGGGAAAGGTCAGCTGAAGCTCCAGTCTCCTCCACCCAGAGATGCTCACTTTGTGTGGACTGACTGGGAAGGAGTCCAAGCCACTGGAGCCTGTTCCCTGTAAAGTTGGGGCTTAATGTACAAAAAGGAATACAAATCCTAGACTGTAACCAAAGGAGGAATGGGGTTGGCTAAGCCTAGTTCCAGGGCCACTCTTTCCTTGGAGTCCCGTTCTGCTAACTGTCCATCTCCCCAGATCACTTTGACCACATCAAGGCAGTCATTGGATCTGAGTTCATCGGGATTGGTGGGGATTATGATGGAACTGCACAGTGAGTACTTCTCTGTGGCTTGTCTCAAGCTGCTGTCACCACAGCGAGGTCCTCAAGGTCTTTAGCACATCTCTCCATCTCCAGGGTCCCTTTCCTGTGCTCTCCTGTATGTATTCCGCCCAAGGTCCCCACTAAGGCCCTCTGAGAAAGCCCCTCTGCAGCACATGCACCCACCACAAACCTGCTCCCTCTGAACTGTCAGCAACGTCTGGTGTGGACTATTTTCTCTGCCAGCTTTTGTTGTTGCTGTTATTTTGAGACAGATTACTCTGTGTAGCCCTGGCTATCCTGGAACTGCCCCTGTAGACCAGGCTGGCCTTAAACTCAGAGAACTGCCTGCCTGCTGAGATTAAAAGCAGGTGCCACCCCTGCCCAGCTTCTCTGCCAGTTCTGAGGATACTTCCTGCCTTTTTTCCTACCCTCCCTTCCTCTTGTTTGTTTGTTTGTTTCTATTTTGGACACAGGGTTTCACTATGAATCCCAGGCTGGCTGCAAACTATTTTATTCCTTTTCTTTAAAAAAATTAATATTTGGGAAGTGGGATGGGTGTGCATACTATGGACACATGTGGCAGGTGAGGGGTGGGGTGTGCATACTATGGCACATGTGTGGCAGGAGTCACTTCTTTTTTTCAACCATGAGGATTCCAGAGATTGAACTCAGGTTGTTGGATCTTTAGTCACAGAACCAATTTGCTGGCCCCTGCTCTTTTTTCTTCAGCATCAACTTCAGAACCTTCCCGAAGTTAAGCCAAGGCCTCTACCCATGAGCAACAGCTTCAGGGCCTCCTGGCCCTTTTTCTTTTCTCTCTTCCTTTCTTCCTTTCTTCCTTCCTTTCTCCCTTCCTTCCTTCCTTCCTTTCTTTCAACAGAGGGATATTTGCATTCATTAGAAGACATAAGTCTTTTCTTGTTTGATTTTGTTTGAGACAGGGTTTCACTATGTAGCCCTGACTGGCCTGAAGCCTGCCTCAGCCTTCTGAGTGCTGGAATTAAAGGCATGCATCACCACCGGCCTGCTGGGAGGCATAAGTCTTAAAGTACCATTCAGTGAGTTTTAGAAAATATCCAAAGAAGGGGCTAGGAGTGATAGTGTACTTGATTATCTAAGGTTGCATATTTTTAAAGAGGTTCGAGATCTCCTTTGAAGGATTAGGACAGGAGCAAACAAACTACCTACTCCTTCCTACTCTCCATCCCCACCTATGACCATTGCTGAGGAAACACCTCAGATAGAAGTGAGGTTTTGAGTGGGATTAGGATACCAGGTCTAAGGCTTACCTGCTGATGACTACACAGGTTCCCTCAGGGGCTGGAGGACGTGTCTACATACCCAGTCCTCATAGAGGAGTTGCTGAGACGGGGCTGGAGTGAGCAGGAGCTTCAAGGTGTCCTTCGAGGAAACCTGCTGAGGGTCTTCAGACAGGTGGAACAGGTATGTTGAGATGGCAAGAGGCAGTGCATGGGGTCTGAACAGGTGCTTCTGTAACAGGAGACCTAGAACAGCTGCTTACGACAACTGTCACCTCCAGGTACGGGAGAAAAACAGATGGCAAAGTCCCCTGGAAGACATGATTCCAGAGGAGCAGCTGAACAGTGCTTGTCATTCAGTCTTGCCACGTCGACATCAGAAACAATCAGAGATCCCAACATATCATACACTCAAGTTATCATCTGGGTGGTCACACTCAAAATCTTCTCCCCACATAGTCCCAAGCCTCACCATTGTTGCAACCTTTTTAGGCCTTATAGTATGACTGTGATGGTTCATGCCATTCTCCCAGATATAATTCTTGTACCCTCGGACCCCCTTCATTTATGCAGGGACAAACGTTTCCTGAAATAAATGTTTTTAATGTAGAAACAGATGTGTCCTTCTCTGTGATGGGGTAGAGTAACACAGGCCCCCAGAGCACGTAGACAGTGGAACTTGGCATTTAAGCCACCATTTGCTCAAGGAAGTTGTCAGTGATCTGCAGAACCTAAGTGGTTGGGCTCAGCACCAGATGAAGTCAATGGGGTGGGTCTGGCTTCAGGGAAGATCTGGAATTCTGAGGTCTTTCTGAGTATTTCACCTCAATCCACAAACGGAACCACTGACTCCCACTGTACAGTCTCTCAGAGGATTCTCTAGATCCTTAAGAAGGGAACCTGACTGGATCATGAGTAACCTTCATTTTTCTTGGGACAAAGCCCAGAACACTAAGACACATAATGGACCCTGAGGCCCCGATGGCTGGGCTGACTTTTATGGGGTGATCTCTCAGTCTCCAGGAAGTTCCTCTCTACCCCATATAACATCCTACTCCCAGGACCTGAGTAGAAATTAATAGCAACTGCAATAAAAAATAATAGATAATATTAAGAGCTATTACTGGGCTGCTAATGTAGTTCAATTGGTAGAGTGCTTGCCTAGCATGCAGGAAGTCCTGAGTTTGATCCCCAGCACTGCAGAAAACCAGGCTTTTCTTTAAACATACCTATGACCCCAGCACTTGAAAAGTAGAAGCAGGAAGAACAGAAAGTTCAAAGTTAGCCTGAGCTATGTAACCAGGAACACATGGGAACATGTCTCAAAAAAACAAAACAAAACAAAAACAAACAAACAAAGAAAAAAACAAATGAGAGCTGGGAAAGTGGCTCAGTCATCTTGCCATACAAGCATGAGGACCTGAATTCAGCCCCTCAAACTCAAATTTTAAAAAGCCCCAGGGCTAGAGATGGTTCAGTGGTTAAGAGCACTAGATGCTCTTTCTGAAATTGGTTTTTGTTTTTTTTTGTTTGTTTGTTTGTTTTGTTTTGTTTTTTTGTTTTTTTTTTGTTTTGTTTTTGTTTTTTTTGTTTTTGTTTTTTTTTTTATTCCCAGAAGCCAAACAGTGGCTCACAACCATCCATAACTCATTCCAGGAGATGCAACATCATCTTCTGACCTCCATAGGCCCCAGGCACAAACATGATGTACATATACATTTCAGCGAAACACTTACACACATTAAAGAAAGAAAAAAAGCAGGCAGGAAGGCAGGCAGGCAGGCAGGGAAGGAGGGAGGGAAGAGGAAAGGAGGAAGGGAAGGGAAGGGAAAAAAAACTCTGCTGTTACTGCATTATGATATGTATAGAGTAAAAGGTCCAAGACCACTTCCAGGTTTGAAAACCTACCAAAACCACCAGTCCCTGAGCATGAATACACACCAATCCCTGGCCATGAAATCCCACCAATCCCTGAACTCAAAATCAGACCAATCCCTGAGCTTGGCTTGAAATCTCACCAGTCTCCACCCTGGAAATCTCTACCCTGGAAAACTCCCCCAGAAACCCTGTACATGTCAGTCTCTTGCTCTATTTCACACTGCTTCTCATCCAAGCAGAGGCAGCGCCCTCTTGTGTCTCTCCCAATAAATCTCTTGTGCGATCTGTTGTGCAATGTAACTGTGGTATTCCTTGTTTCAGGACTGCCAGGATACCATTCCTTCAGAGCTGTCCACAAGGTCCACAAGGAAGCTTTTCCCCTCAGAGTTGTAAGTGGAGAGTTAGAGACTGACATGGGTCTTACTGACCAGCCAGCCAGCTTAACATAATTCCCAAACTCCAGGTCAAATGAGAGACCCTGATAAAACAAAAACACAAACTGAGGTGGATGCTCCTGAGGAAGAACCACAGAGATTGACCTCACACATCTACATACATATACACACATGCAAATGTACATAAACACAAATATCTACATACCCCCCACACAGAGACAGAAATAAAGAATGAACAGGAGGTAAACAAAAAAATAGGTTTTAATAAAGATATTACATTTGCTTTGCTTAAGAAAAGAAAAATTGCTGAGTGGTGGTGCATACCTTTAGTGCCAGCACTCTGGAGGCAGAGGTAGTTGGATCTCTGTGAGTTTGAGGCCAGCCCGATCTACAGAATTCCAGGACAAGCTCTAAAGCTACAGAGAAACAATACCAGTAAAAGTCAAATGATAATAATAATAACAATAAAATAACCACGCAGTGGTGGCCCATGCCTTTAATCTTAGCACATGGAAGTCAGAGGCAGGTAACTCTATGGGTTCAAGGCCAGCCTAGTCTACATAGCAAGTTCCAGAATAGCCAGGGCTACACAGAGAAACTCTTGTCTCGAAAAACCAAAAATAATACTGGTGTTATGGCTTATCTTAGCAATCCCAGTACTTGGAAGACTGAGGTAGAAGGATTGACAAGAGTTCAAGGCCAACCTGGTCTGTACAGTGAATTCTAAGCCAGTTTAGCTACAGAGTAAGATCTTGGGGGTGGAGGTGGGGGGAAGCCAGCCAGCAATGTAAAGTATAATAATTTCTGATTTGGGTTTAAATGAACTATATAAATATAAAATAATGTGATGTGTTGGGAGGTGCGTGTGTGGATGTATGTGCGTGTGGAGGTCAGAGGTCAACCTCAGATTTTTTAGGATATCAGTGACTATTTTTGTAATACAGGGTCTCTGATGGCCCGGAACTCCCAAGTAGGCTAGACTGGCTGAGCATGGAGCCTCAGGCATCTATGTGTCTCTACCTCTGCAAAGCTGGGATGATCAACACAAACAGCACTCACAGTGTTTTGTTTTAATTATGGGTTCTATAAGTTGGATTTAGGTCCTTATGCTTGCACCTCAAGTACGTTACCAACTGAGTTGATTTCTTGACCTAAATAATGTGAATTTCAATGCATTTACTTTTAGTGGACAAGCACAGGCTCATATGGTGCTACTTGGCCCGGGTGAGTGGAGGACACCCATGGGCTCTTGGTGTGTAAAGGACACACGGGCAGGAAGAAGATGACACCTGAGATGGCCCTGGCCATAGCCACATGGTGTGGGCCAGGTGTGAGAAACACCTGGAAGAGCTGGCCCCATCCCTGGCTGGTATACAGTGGTGTGGGCAAAGGAGGGCTAGCCACACCCCTCACCACCTGTGGCAGATGGGAGAGCTTCCCCCACCTCCATGACTGGGGAGCAAGGGAAAGCTGGCCCTGAAGTATGGAGGCAGGAGAGCTGGCCTGACAAACCTTGTCAGGGTTGTACGGGAGAGCTGGCTTTGCCTTCTCACCTCCAGCACTCAGCAATTGGGTCCTACACAGCGCCTGGGCAATGTGGTAGAGCTGGCCCTGGTGGTATGGGCATGGGAGGAGACCAGGCCCAAGTGCATGAGTGGGGGCGCTGGCCCTACCCCTTTCCAGGGCAGTGCTGGAGAGCAAGTTATGAGAGGGTGGGAGAGCAGGTCCTGCCCCTAACCAGCTACCATAGACAAGGGAGCTGGCTCCACCCCTCACCTGGACAAAGCAAGAAAACTGGCCCTGGTGCCTTGGGCATCAGACAGCAGATGGACCCACCAACTAAGCTACTTCCCATATCCAGGGCTTTGAGTTGGCCCACTCCAACATCTTTCCCATGTAAAAACTGGTAGAGTGTGTGAAGGAGCCAGTCCTGCAGAACCAAAGCTGCAGGATCTCCATGGCACAGGGCAACAACAGGATATCTGAGAGGAAGGAGTCCTGGGGAGGGTCCTGTATTAATAGTGTAGCAGAAGCAGAGGTCTTGAATCAAACCAATGGCTCACTGCAATGAACATTAGCAAGTAAAGCTGTTTAGGCGTATTAAAGTACATAGTGGTCCCTGAGTACATCCCAACCTACCCCCCACCCCCTTCTCTTTTATAGACAGGATTTCTCTGTGTAACAGTCCTGGCTGTTCTGGAACTTGATATGTAGACCAGGTTGGCCTCATGAACTCACAAAGATCTGCCTGCTTCTGTCTCATGAATGCTGGGATTAAAGGCTTGTGCCAGTATTGCTCAACCGCCAACCTCTCCATTTCTCAAAGAACTGGGTCTTGCTTCATTTGATTCACAATTATTTGAAAGATTCACACAGAAGGTGCAACCAAGTGTCCTTTGTGATGGCAGAGATTTGAACCTTGGCCTTGAATAACTTGGATTTCAACTCAAACGCTGTCACAGAAAATCATTCTATTGGGCAGAAGGGATCCTACTGATTCCAAAATAAGCAGTAAATAAAGACAGGTACCTCTTTAGCATGAGGGAGGGGATTGTGGATTTTCTCTACAGTGTTCCTGCTCCAGCTAGCAGGTCTCCCTAGACTCTTCATCTGCTCCTGAGACCTTAGGCAGGAGCTTCCTTGGTTAACTACTACTTGTTTCTTCTAGTTTTAGGAAGTGCAGCCTCTCCTGGCTTGTGCTGCTGGCTGCTGGCATGATGCAGAGCAGAAGTCTACTCATAGAGAGAGAGCCCCAGCTTGGCCCCTCTGTATCCTCTCTCTGCACTTGTCTCCTCAACTCACAGCAACTCTTGCCTTCTACTGCCCAAGAAGAGACTCTAGAGCACCGAGGGAGGGTGGGCTGTCCAGAGCATCTGCTCCTCTTGAGGCTCCTTGCTCATGGCTAGTTGGCATGCAAGTGGATTCCTGACTGGAGAGGGCACAGGCAGAACAGCTAAGGTTCTGTCTACATTGGTGGTCAGTGGAGGCTATTGCTGAAGAGGGCTCAGCCACTTGAGGCAGCTACCGGCCTGTCCTCTGGGCTAGAATGCTCAAGCAGCATGCTTCTGCCGGGGTAACCCTTTGCCATCATGCTTCATTCTGAGACGAGGAATTTTGGCACTAGGACACCCTAGATCTTGGTCTGATTCTTCCTGAACTCTCTGTCTCTTGGGAGCCCTCCTGGGTGCTGGTTTCTCTTCCTCAGCCTTTGCAGGGGTGGTCAGTGGAGCATCCCCATAGACACGGTAGCCTCCAACCAGGCAGTAGGTCTCTCCATGCCAGGCCATCGGGGCTTGAGCATGCTCTTTGTAGAGGACATGGTAGTAGCCAGGGGAAGGAGGAGCCATGGGAGGCACGGGTGCTGCGAAGAAAAACCATAACTCGTCAGCCACTTCTGCTCTGTACTCTGTGCTGCAGAGCCCTTCCTCTCACATCTCTTTCTGTTTCTGGCTGAAGCCCTCCTTCCTATCTGCTTGGCATCCTAGACACAGCCCTGCCTGTCACTGCTATGGGTCCCCTTGAAGGGTGCTTCTGTGAAAGCACTGGGCTTCTGGGGAACCAGTGGCAGCTTAGCTGTGGGAGGCCAGCATGTGTGGCCCATCTCCATAAGGAATGGTAGATAGACCCCCTCTGTTTCCCACCACGCACACGCACACGCACACGCACACACGAGAAGGATTTCTAAAAGTCTGTGGTTTCTGAGCTTTAATGAATATGTTTGGGAAAACAGTGTAAGATAAATTGGTTAAGAGCTCTCTCCACCCTGGTTGACAGCTCCTCTTGGGATCCATTCATTCACACACATTCAACTGTAGTCCTATTGTAGGTAGATTTCTGTATGCCTTTTTTTTTTTTTTTTTTTTTTGAGACATTATCTTAACATAGTCACAGCTATAGCTGTAATTGGCTTTGAATGCCATTCTCTCTCTCTCTCTCTCTCTCTCTCTCTGTGTGTGTGTGTGTGTGTAGTATTTATTTTTGTGTAGTTGTGTTTGTGGGTGCATGTCCCTGTGCAGACATAGAGGCAAATGCCAGAAGAGGCCAACCAGTGCCCTACCCTATTATTTTCTACCTTTGAAGCCTGGGTTCAGTTTGAACCTAGAGCTTGTCTTTTTTGGCTAGGCTGACGACCTCAAGACTCCAGCAAACCTCTGCTTTCTGTGCCATCGTCACTGGGGTTACAGGTATTTTAATGCTGTACCCAGCGTTTTACCTGCGTCTTCTGAGCTGGGCAACATGTTTGCTTATGTGTGGAGAAATCTCTCTATCTCCCCCTCCTTTTAAAATAAGATTCCTTCTTTCTTTCTATCTTTTTTTTTTTTCTGAGACAGCATTTCACTGTGTAGCCCTGGCTTCCCTAGAACAAGCTGTGTAGACCAGGGTTGACTTCAAACTCATAGAGATCTACCCGATCTACCTGCCTCTGCCTCAAAGGCGGTAGAATTTAAGCTAATAGCTAAGATTTGTTTCTTAAAGTATGTGTATTTTTGTGTGTTTGTTAGTGTGTAGGGGCTTGTGTGTGTGTTCATGTGTACTTGCAAGTGCACATGACTGCAATGATCAGACGCATCAATTCCCTTGGAGCTGGAGTTATGGGTTCTGGAACTAATAACAGTCAGTGCTCTTAAACACTGAGCTCTCTTTCGTGCCCCCTCATCTTTTTTTGAAGCAAAATCTGTATCATTCAGACTGTTGTTCCACCTCCTGAGCCCTGAGCTCAAATGTTCAGCCCTTGAAAGGCCAAGTGCCAGGGTAGAGTGAACAAGAGGTCCAGAGACAAATTCTAGGTACCAAGTTCTTTTTTTTTTTTTTTTTTTCTGAGACAGGGTCCTCTGTGGCTTTGGAGTTTGGAGCCTGTCCTGGAACTAGGTCTTGTAGACCAGGCTGGTCTTGAACTCACAAAGATCCTCCTGCTTCTGCCTCCCAAATGTTGGAATTAAAAGCATGCATCACCACCGAGCCCAAATTCATTCTTAAAGATCGTGTGTTTTCTGGGATTAAAGGCATGTGCCACCACATACCTCCCTCCCTCAGAATCAAAGATGACTTCTCACATTGTTCCAACTTCATTAGACACCATTTTCTTAGACCTCCAGCCTCAACATTACTTTCCCCTCCACAGCCTCTACCTCTGTGTTGCACAAATTCTAGTTGGTTTTAATAATAAAAACCCAGAGACAGATATTGGGATCCACACTGAAGATCAAAGCAAAGGAGCCAAGCCTCTAAAGAATTCTCACCTCTACCACAGCTAAGACCAAAGAGGGATGATCCTGTCCTTAGAGTGACTGTAGACTGCAATGCTCACCACCAATCTCCACTGTCCAGAGACTGCACTGAGCTCCTAATTTATATTCCTCTCTCTCTAATGTTGGGATTAAAGGCATGTCATCTCAAGTGCTGGAGTCAAAGGTGTGAGCTCTGTTTTTCTTTGAGACTGATTCACTCCTCCCATGTAGCCCAGGGTGGCATTGAACTCTAAGATCCATCTGCTCTGCCTCTGTCTCCCAAATGCTGGGTTTAAAGGTGTGGCCATTACTGCTTGTCCTCTATGGCTAACTAGCAGCTTGGGTGTATGTCTAACTAGTGGCTTAGCTCTTAGGTAGGTGTGTATCTAACAAATGGCTTATCTGTGCACTCTGATCTTCAAGCAAGTTTTATTTGTTAGATTACAAGCAAAATACAACTACACCTCTGTGTCTTCCCATTTGCAGGCATAAGAAGGTCAATATTATTTTCCATGACAGCTTGATAAAGTGCCTGAAAGTCTCAACAGCTCTTCCTCAAACTGTTCCATTTATCACTAGACAATAAAGTACATTTGTTTTTGCTGAGTCTAATCAAGAAAGAGTCTGGCCAGATGTGGGGTGCATGCCTCTAATCCCAGCCCTTGGAAAGGAGAGGCAAGAGGATTGCCATGGTTTGGAACCAGCTTTATCTACATGCAAAGGTAAGCTGGGTTACATAGGGAGATTGTCTCAAAGATATTTTTAAAAATATCTGATATATACTTTATATACCAAAGGGAAGGCTAAATTAATGATGATTAGGAGCTTTCCAAATGAACACTTGCCTAGAGATGGAATGTCATTTACTCTCAATATTGAACAAAAATAATTGGTCCCTGAATGGAACTAGGCTGCAGTGGTTTGAAGAATGATGGATCCAGGCAGGTGGATCAAGTATAATCTGGCCTACAGATTTAGTTCCAAGACAGCCAAAGCCACAAGAGAAACTCTATCTGGGGGTAGGGGAATGGGAGGTAGGGGAGGTGCTCCCTATAGTCTGGCAGTGTTAAAAACAAAAACAAGGGCCAGAAGGTGGTCTACAGAGTTCCTAGACAAGCTCCAAAACTACAGAGAAACCTGCCTGGAAAAAAACAAAAAACAAAACAAAACAACAAAAAAAGGAAAATAACCAGGCCATGGAGGCTCACACCTTTAATCCCAGCACTTGGGAGGCAGAGATAATGGATCTCTGTGAGTTTTCGTCCAGCTTGATCTACAGAGCAAGTGCTAGGACAGGTTCCAAAGCTACACAGAGAAACTCTGTCTCAAAAAACAAAAACAAGAATGTCCTCCATAAGTCCATATATTTGAATGTTGGATCTCCATTTAGTGGCACTGTTCAGAAAGGATTAAAAGGTGTGGCCTTGTCAGGAGGTTTGTTACTGGACAGGGAGGGCTTTATATATATATATATATATATATATAGCCTCACTATGTAGCTCCTGGGTGTCCTCGAACTTACTACGGAAACCCAGCTGGCCTTGAATTCACAGAGATCTGCCTTCCTCTGCCTCCCAAGTACTGGGATTAAAGATATTGACCATCATGCCTGACCAGATAGGCTTTTATTGACTTTATTCTGACAGGAGAATAAATTGACAGAACTCTCATCTTTTTACAGTTGTGCACTCAGTTGGGCTGAGGAAGGATGTGGCTTTGTTTTTAGAGTGCTTACTTACCATGTACAAAGCCCAGCTTCCTTTCTTGGCATTGCACAAACATGGGTAGGGTGGGCACATTCCTCAAATCCTTTCATTGGGGAGGCTCATAAATTTCATAAATTCAAGGTCATCCTTGGCTATATACTGTGCTACATGAGACTCTGTCTCAAAAAAGAAAAAAAGAAAAAAGAAAAAAAATTCAGGGGTTCCAGTTCTGTTGGCACACAAATCCCAACACACAGAAACATCTAGCTCAGTAGGAGGATGCTTGCCCATCAAGTCCAGAGCCCTGGATTTGAGCAACAGCTCTCAACATTTATTTCATCCATGTATGTTTAAGCATGTGTCAAAAAAAAAGTCAGGAACCCTAAAAACAAACAAACTCATCACACTATTAAAGTATCTTTAAAAGGCTAACAATACTTTTTTGTTCATTTTGTTTTGCTTTCTGAGACAGGGTTTCACTATGTAGCTCTGTCTTTCCTGGAACTTGCTTTGCAGACCAGGTTGGCCTTGAACTCACAGAGATCCTCCTGCTTCTGCCCCCCAAGTGCTGGGTACATTTATTTATTTGTTTCTTTGCACAGAGTCTCACTCTTTAGTCCAGACTGGAACAGAAGTTACTATGTACTCCAGGCTGATTTCAAACTCACTATAATTCTGCCTCAGTCTCCCAAGTGTTGGAATGCTAGTATTACAGGTATGTGTCACTAGGCCATGTTTCATAAAATATTATTATTATAAGCTATCATGATCAAATTTCTATGATTGCCCAATTTTTATAACTGATGCAGTTGTCATGACTTAATCTGTAGGTGGGCCTTCTCCCTTGAAAAGAAATAATAATTCCTTGCAATTGGCTTTGTTTTAGGTCTCATAATATAGCCCTGGCTGGCTTAGAACTCTCTATGTAGACTATGCTGGCCTCTGCCTACTCCATGGAGTGCTGGGATTAAGGGTGTGCGCCCCCACACCCAGGTCGAAACTGACATTAAAAAAGATAACTGGACTTGTCCTTGGTATTTCCTATATTTTTTTGTTTTATCTTTTAAATTTTTATTGAAAATATTTTTGTATGATATATTCTATCACAACATATGATATATTCTACCCCAACTCCTCTCGCTCCATTTTCCATGTTTTTCAGTTTACTAATTATATTCTACGGTGTCATTTAGTGTGTTCCTCTGTTTCCTGTTTGCTATACACTGATCATTTAGGGGAGCTTTTATTTACCAGCTTGTTTAGAGATGTGGAAGCTCTCTATTACTTAACCTGTCCTTCAAGTGCTTAAGCAATGCTCCTGCTTCAGCCTCCTAAGTAGCTGGACTATAGACATGCACCAATGTGATCAGTGATTAGAAACTTTTTAACTATGTATTTCTGGGATTTAACCCTAAAAACTGTTGTGGGGACTAGGATCTATCATTCATTTTTTAATTGATTATTTTATGTCAGCTGCCATGTGGGTTCTTGGAATTGAACCCTGGTCTTCTGGAAGAGCAGCCAGTACTCTTAAATGCAGAGGCATCTCTCCAACACCTATTTATTTTATGTGTAAGAGTTTTGCCTTTATGTATGTATGTGCACCGCATGTATGCCAGTGTCCTTATCAGATCCTCTGGAACTGGAGTTACAGATGGTTGTGAGCCACTGTGTGGGTGCTGGGAACTGAATCCAGGTCCTCTGCAAGAACAAGTGCTCTCCCTAATCCTTAAGAGCCCTAAGTGAATTTGTTTTGGTTTTGTCTCCTGTCTCACAATTGCCAACCTGTTGGGTTTCTTCAGTAATTCCAAATTGTTCTCCATCACACCAAGTATCAGAGATACTGAGGTGATCTAATAAAGAGTTTCACTGAGAAGACGCTACAAGTCCCAAGCCCTGTATCTCCGCCCTGTAACTTAGGTTATAGGAACTTCCTGGTCTTGCTGCTCTGGCTCCTGAAGAAGTGTGCTGTCTCCAGGGTAAGCTGACTGTACTAAAGATGGTGAGTTGTTTATTGTAGCTGCCCTCTGTTCCAGGTTGCTGATGCTGGTCATCCTGGAGTACACACCCAATGCTATGCTGTTCCTTCTCAGCTGGCAGCCTTCCCTCCCCTTCTTTAGGAACAAGGGACATTCATTTGTTCACACTTGTCACCTTACCACATAGCTCGCTGCAGCCAGAGTAAGCTTTTCAGTATCTACATCAGATGTCTTAACTACCTTGTTCAGTTCTGCCTGTATCTTCCCTTCTGACCTAAGCCAAAAGCAGCACTCCTCGCCACAGCTGCCAAAGCCTGCTGTAGCTTGTCCAACCCCTACTCCATCACATCACTCACTCCTCTGTATCTTTCCTCTTGGGTCATAGTAGTCTTTTCCACTGTTGCTGGAACAGGTTGGCCTCATTTCTGTCTCACAGTATTTATACATGCTGTTTCCTCTAGGAAAACCATCTCTGCTGAAGCTTTCCCTTGATCACTTTGTCTAACAGAACATCACTTATTTTTTTTTTCTTACAGGCAGGGCGATATGGCTCAGGTTTGCACACAATTCACTATGGAGACCAAGCTGGCCTAGAACTCTCAGTGATCCTTTCATTAGCTTAACAAGTGCTGAGATTATAGGCATGAATCATCACCAAGAACTTTATTCTCATGGTAACCGTAATTATAAGTTGCAGTTATATAACAAATTGTACTCTGTGTGTGTGTGTTATTGTTGTTGTTTAGGGTCAAATCTGAGTCTTGCACATGCTAGTCAAGCTACTATTCCAGTCATGGATACCTGCATATTCCACTACTTATTTTGATCACCTATTATTTTAGACAGGACTTCTCTGTGTAATATCCTTGGTGTCCTGGAACTCACTCTGTACACCAGACTGGCCCCAAACTCACAGAAATCACCTGCCTCTGCCTCCCAAGCAATGGAAGTAAATGTATGTGCCATCACCACCCAGAACACCCTATTCTTTTTAAAGACAAACTCTTGCTATGTAACCCTGGATAGCTTGGAGCTCAGTGTATAGACTAGGCTGACCTCAAACTTGCTACCATCATCTTGTTTCTGCCTCTGAAATTCTGACATTACAGGTGTACTCCACCAAGTCTAGTTTGTCTCATCTTTTACTTTCTGAGTGACTTGAAGCACACTGGATGACATATAATGGATGCTCAATAAACCCCTGTTCAATATATAGATGGAAGGATGGGGTTGGCTAATGGACCAGCATCAATCCTGCCTCTCCTTCACACTTACAAGCGAATAGAACAGAATTCTTCCTTTTGCCTCAGGCTCCATTTTTGGCTTTATTCTGAACTTTTGCTTAGTTAATTCTAATAGTGTTATCTTTATTTTTAATTTAGTTATTGATTAGTGTTTATTTTGAAACAAGCTCTATAGCCTAGGTTGGACAAAAATCAGCCTGTAGTACAGAATGCCCTCTAATTCAAGATACTTTTCCTGCCTCGGGCTTCCAATTGCTGGGATTATAGGCATGAACTACTGTGCCCAGCTACTCTTGGCATTCAAAATAGGAGGAAGTTATTACATAGTTGGCATAAAAGCACAAAGGTGACACTGACATGAGCTCAGGAGATGAATTTGGAAAGCTGTATGCACCTTTCTAGATTGTAGAAACAGGAAAAGGGGTGCTGGTGAGAACTAGATATTTAAGAGAACTTATGTTGCTTAATTTTTTTTTTAATTGATGCAACCCAGTCTATCCTCATACTTGTGATAATCCTCCTGCCTCAGTCTCCTGAGTATTAGGATTCAGGCCAGCTTATCCACATTATGGGGCTCTAAGTCTGCCCTGCAGGTGGAGATGCTCTGATGCCAAAAGACTACTCTGTGAAGCCTAAAGACACTGGCAAGTAGAGCCAGTGCGGCTCAAGGGTGATGAGAGGAACAGGAACAACAGGGAAGACACCCTGCTTCCCTCCTCCTGCTGACTGACCATTTGGCAAGGAGTCTAAACAATGTAATTCCAGGAGTTCAAGCCCTAGCGTCATTTGCATCATTTAGCAGAGATACCCAGCTCGACTAGCAAGGAAAAGAAGCCATTACTTAGCAGATGCAGAGACCCACAGCCAAACATTAGGTAGAACTCATGAAACCCTGCAGAAGAGTGAGGAGAATTTTGAAGCCAGAGGAGTCAAGGACACCATGAGAATGCAGCACACAGAATCAATTAAGCAGGCCTCATAGGGGATCACAGAGATTGAATCTGCAATCATGACGCCTGTATGGGTCTGAGATAGGTCCTCTGCATATATATTATGGTTGCGCAGCTTGGTATTCTTTTGGACTCCTAACAGTGGGAGTAGGGAGTGTCTCTGACTCTTTTGCATGCTTGTGGGATGTAACTTGTTATGCCATGTTCAGTTGATAACCCTGCAAGGTCTGCTCTTTTCTGAAGGGAAACAGTGGAAGGGTGAATCTAGGGAAGAGAGGAGATGGGGGGAAACTGGGAGGAGTGGAGGGAAGGGAGACAGCAGTCAGTATATACTGTATGAGAGAAGAATAAAAAAATAAGTAATTGCTTAATAAATATGGTTGCAGCATGCCTGGGGACACTAATTCTGAATCATCCGTCCTCCTGTTCCAGCTCAAAACAAAGAACATATTTGTTAGGTTCCCTTCATGTTGAATATGTCTTTGGCTCCATAATGTCCTTAGAGAAAGAAATATCCCAAAGGTAGATCTCATACATTTGCCTCCCTGGATCCTCCCCATTTTATTGAGGGTGGGGAGAGGTTTACTAGACATTAAATCCAGAACTTCAGTCCTTCTGAGTATGTGATCTTCTACTGCGTTGCTCTCTCTGGCTAGCCTAGAACTCACTCTATCTCAGAGGTCTACTCATCTCTGCCTCCTTGGTGCTGGGATTAAAGGCATGTCCACTATACCTAAGAAGATAGGGTTTTTTATTTTTAATTTTTATTTATTTGTATTAATTTATTTTTAATTTAATTAATTATTGATTTTTATTTATGTATGTATTTATTTAAGACAGGGTTTCTCTGTGTAGCCCTGGCTGCCCTGGAACTCTCTGTGTAGACCAGGTGACCCTGAACTCACAGAGATCTGCCTGCCTTGTCTCCCAAGTGCTGGGATTAAAAGTACCACCACTGTCTGCAGAAGAAAGCTTTTAAAACTGTCCTTATCTACTTAAATATGGTAGTGGAATTTAAACTATGGCATCGTACTTGTTAGCACTCCACTCACTCTACCATTGAATTACACCTTATATTTTATTGAACTTTTCCATTTTCTTTTGTAAAAACTATTTGATTAGTGTTATGTTTGTAAAAGAAAGGGGGCAGTAACTACATACCATGACATTCATATTAAGGTCAGAGGATTTTGGAACAGTTCCATCATTCTGAGGCAGAGTCTTTCTTGCTTCTGTTGTTATGTTTCAGACTGTTCCAGCTGACCAAAATGTTTCCTAGAGATTATGTGTCTGCCTCCCATCTCCCTGCAGAGGCCTGGGGTTACAGACACATGCCACTGCATCTAGTCTTTTTTTAAAATAGGATATGGGCATAGAACTCAATTAGTCTAGCTGGCACAGCAAATGCTTTTACTCAGAATCATCTTGATGCCTTTCATTTTCTTAATGAGAACAGTAGAAATTTGTATTATTTTGTTTATGTATTTTATATGTATGAGTGCTTTGTCTGCAGGTAAGGCTGCACCACACCAGGAGAGGGCATCAGATCCATTATAGATGGTTGTGACCCACCATGGGTTTGCTGAGGATCTCTGGAAGAGAAGACCACTGAACCACCTCACCAGCCCTAGAACCTTATTTTAAAAAAAAACAATTTTCGTGTATTTTGGAAGAGGTGTTTAAGGAGAGAGAGGGATGTTAAGGAAAAAGTAACTACAGAATCTTGGTTTTGTTGGTTACTTAGTTTGAGATAGGGCCTTACTTTATTGTTCATGCTGGCCTGGGAGTCTGTGTAGCCCAGACTGGCTTTGAAGGCATTGAAATCCTCATGCCTCAATCTTTCAAATGTGTGAGCTACTTTGCATGTTTTTTGGGTTTTGTTTTGTTTTCCTGGTGTAGGATGTTGCTATAGCCCAAATTGGCTTTAAATTCCCAGCCCTGCCTTTACCTTCTGATTGCTGGGATTATACACCTGATCTGGCAATATTTCTTCTGTTAAGTGGCGATGTACTCTCTTGATGACAGTACTTTTACGTCGATAACTTGAGTTCAGGAGCTTCAGGCCAGCCAGGGCCAACATAGCGAGACCTCACCACAAAAACAAGATTAAACCCTAGCAAAACCCACAGATCTAATTTACTACTCTGAGGCTTAGCATAACATGGAATATTTGACCCCATAGAGGGCAGGGCACATTCGGGTGCTGACACACATACACCTGGCTAGCCGGATGGGATTAGTTAGATTCCTAGCCCTGGTCCCTTGTTCCCCCCCAGTCGCCTCCTCCTTTAACCAGGGGTAGTGAGCGAGTTGAGAGTTGCAAGCAAAGACCCGCCAGGCCCAAGGGGGCGCCCTTCTACTCGGGGAGCGGAAGGGGGTGGTGCCCTCTAGCGACTGCGCTTTTAAGAGTGGAAAGTTCCAGAGCGTCCGTTGCACAGCCGTGTGACTGGAAGCTTTTCCAAGCAAGGCCTCAGCCTAGGTACCCTGAATCGAAGGTCCGAACCCCATTGTCACCCTCTGCCCTATCCCTGCCCTTCTCAGGCTCTTGTGACCGAGACTGAGCAGCATGCAGCCCGCGGGTCTTGAGGGTCTCCACGCGCTCAGCCTGCGGCCTCTGGGGCACTGGCTGTTCCTGCTGGGGATGCTACTTCTAGTTCCGCCTCTGTGGGTAAGCTGCACACAGACCACTCCTAGCTCCTCCAGCGTTCCGACCATGCCGGCGACCTCCAATGCCAATACCACTCTAGAAGTTCCCAATGCCACTACCACACTAGACACGACCAGTGACCTTCGCCTTCAAGAGCAAGCACGGGCCCTGATGCGAAACTTTCCACTTGTGGATGGGTGCGTATGTGCGGGTGTGAGGCCAAGGGGGGGCTAAGCTTACCCCTAGGCTATTGCGCGAGGGTGGGGAGTGTCCATATTTGTGAGGCAGTGGGACTTGGACAAGACCCAGGTTGAAATTCCTATCCTGACTCGGAGGCCATGTTCTCACACTGACCACATCTCCAGCCATAACGACCTGCCTCTGCTCCTGAGAGAACAATTCCAGAACAAACTGCAGGATGTGAATCTGCGCAATTTCACCCGTGGCCAGACCAGCCTGGATAGGCTTCGAGACGGCCTTGTTGGTGGCCAGGTAATACAGTGCCTCAATAATGGGAATGTTGGGACCACAGAAACCTGTGTAAATCAGGCCCTCTATAGACGACTAGGTACTTGAGGCATGCAGTACACCAGCATGCAAATACAAGAACTTTGAAGGCCAACACAAATGAGCTGCATAGATGCTTAGGTTCTGTGGAAATGCATAGAAAATGATCAGAAAGTCCCTGGTGAGTGTGGAAGTTGAAGTTTCCAGAACCACAAAAGATATGGTAGTTTTTGCCCAGGACATTCACACAGAATCACTGATAAACAGCAGCTATGTGTCATTAGGCCACATTAAGCTGCCTGCCAAGCTTAATAGTCATGAGGGCACTTTGGGAGCCATTGGCTTAAATGGGTGCAGTGGGGCCTGAGGCAGGAATGGTGGGCAGAAAGATTTGGAGACCATATTGGCCTCATTGTGGACCTCTGGACCTACCTCTAGTTCTGGTCAGCCTACATCCCGTGCCAAACCCAGGACCGGGATGCTGTGCGCCTTGCCCTGGAACAGATCGACCTCATTCGCCGAATGTGTGCTGCTTACCCTGAGCTGGAGCTTGTGACTTCAGCTGAAGGTGAGCTGGGACGTAGCCTGGGATTGACACCAATGGTTCTTTTCTTGGGATGTGGTTGATTGACTCGATGCCCTCTTCTAGGTCTGAATAACACTCAGAAGCTGGCCTGCCTCATTGGTGTAGAGGGCGGTCACTCATTGGACACTAGCCTCTCCGTGTTGCGCAGTTTCTACGAGCTAGGAGTGCGCTACCTGACACTTACCTTCACCTGCAGTACACCCTGGTGAGCTTGGTGCTTGGCCCTGGTGGTATGGTGGACAGTGTGGTGAGGAAACTTCTGTGCATGGCGTGGACCTGACAAAAGAAATGAAGATAACGTGGTCCACTGGGGGACACTCCCAGCAGGCCCCTCACACTTCCATAAAGTAGCTGGCCCTGGTCTCCATCTGTTTCAGATGTAGAATGTATAAAGACAGCCCTCCCCCTCCCTAGTCACTGATAACCAGGCTATAGCCAGCAAGAAATTTCTTTCTCTTGCCTGTCTTGCAGGGCAGAGAGTGCAACAAAATTCAGACACCACTTCTACACCAACATCAGTGGATTGACAAGCTTTGGTGAGGTGAGGTCTCTTTACCATACCCTACCCCATGTGTTTCCTGCAAATATTTGTACACCCCTTTGCTCTCTGACACCGTTTGCTCCCTCCCAAACCCAATTGTTTCTGCAGAAAGTAGTAGAAGAAATGAACCGCCTGGGCATGATGATAGACTTGTCCCATGCCTCAGACAACTTAGTGAAGCAGACCCTGGAGGTGTCTCAGGCTCCTGTGATCTTCTCCCACTCAGCGGCTAGAGCTGTATGTGACAATTTACTGAATGTTCCTGATGACATCCTGCAGCTTCTGGTGAGTAGCCACCTGGGCCCTGAAACCCAGGACTAAATACACTTCATCTAGAGGAACTCCCTCTGTAGACCAGAATGGCCTCAAACTCAGAGAGCTGCCTGCCTCTGCCTCCTGAGTGCTGAGGTTAAAAGTACAGCTAACATGCCCAACCTTTGCTTCAGTTTTTTTTTTTTCCAAGACAGAATTCCTTTTGGAGTTTAGCTGCCTAGAATTCACTCTGTAGGAAGGGCTGGCCTTGTTCTCACAAAGAACTGCCTGCCTCTGCCTCCCAAGTGCTAGTATTAAAGGTGTGTGCCAGTACATTTGACTCATCTTGAGGCTCTTAAAGCCAAGCATAATGGCACATGCCTACAATGTTAGCATTTGAGAGGTTGAGGTGGGAGGATCATGAGTTGAAGCCTGCCTGGGCTACATAGCAAGATTCTATCTCAGAAATCCAAAAAGGAAGGAAAGAGTTGGAAGAGTGTGTGTTTGTGGTAGGGCTTCTTATATAAATAGTCCTGTCTGACCTGGACCTCCCACAAGTGGGGCTTATAGGCATGTGTCACCATGTCTGACTTGGAGTTTTGACCCTCAGTAAACAAAGCTGTCCAGCTTACCTTCTTCCATCTCTGAAACTCAGGTTCAAATCAGTTTCACCCAGGAACCCCCAAACTCAGGAGAAAAGGTTCCTCCAGCCCCTGCTGGATTGCTGCCCTGCAAGGGCTCCCCCAGCAACAGAAGTACACTAGCAGTCCAGTGAGGCTGGACTGACTGCCCTTCGTCTATCCCTCCAGAAAAAGAATGGTGGCATCGTGATGGTGACACTGTCCATGGGAGTGCTACAGTGCAGTCTGTTTGCTAATGTGTCCACTGTGGCAGGTAAGTTCCACCTCAACTTTTCTTAATTACAAAGTGTCTATGGGCATTTCCCCTCATGTATGTCTGTGCACCGTATGTATCCCTGGTGCCCCATGGAGATCTGGAGGCCAGACTGGATGTCATGTCCCCTGGAACTGGAATTACAGGTAGTTGTGAGCCACAATGTGGGTGCTGGGAATTGAGTCTGGGTCCTCTGGAAGGGCAGCCACAGTGCTCTTAACCACTGAGCCACCTCTCTGCCCTGCCCCCACACAAAGCTTAACTCTTTGTGCAGTTCTGTCTTGAGCTGTAGCCACCCGGGCTCTCAGACAGCTCTAACAGTCTAGCACATCCTGGGCAATGGTAACCCCCCAGGGACTGTGAACTGGGCTCTTCGCTGTCACCCAGATGTGAACTGGGTAACAGAGTAGAGGTTCCCCCAATTGCTAACTCTTCTGCCAACCTCTACTTTCTAGATCATTTTGATCACATCAGGAGAGTCATTGGATCTGCGTTCATTGGGATTGGTGGGAACTATGATGGATCTGGAAGGTGAATGTTTCCCCTGGGCTCATCTTGGTCTTAGTTCCCCAGTCAAAAGTCAACCCATCCTTCAGACCTTAACTACATGCTCTGGTCTTCCAGCCCACGTCTCTACTCCCCACTCCCAGGCTAAAGGAATCTCCTTCATACACCACTCTCCATCTGAGAATATGTTATGGGCTGAGTATAGCCTTAGGAAGTCTTTAAAGAACTTCTAAAGTTGTATTTGTTAATCTAAAGAATTTGGCCCTTAGTTTTGGTCATATTGCCTAGGGCACATGGGACAGCAGGTGCTAGATCAAAATTAGGGCCAAGGTCTCATAGTGAATATCTGCACAGGTTCCCTCAGGGGCTGGAGGATGTGTCTACATACCCAGTCCTCATAGAGGAGTTGCTGAGACGGGGCTGGAGTGAGCAGGAGCTTCAAGGTGTCCTTCGAGGAAACCTGCTGAGGGTCTTCAGACAGGTGGAACAGGTACACAGGTTATAAGGAAAGGACGATGTACTAGTCATGCCTCCCTAAAGGAGAACTGATAGAGAACATACATACATACATACATAAGTACATACATACGTGGGATGGGGACATTTATAAGTGGCTTACAAGTAGTGGTTCAGATAGTCCAACAGTGGCTGTCTCCTGTTGGAAAGGCCAGTAATGGAGTAGTTGTTCAGTCCACAAGACTGGATGTGTGACCAGTCTGAATCTAGTGCTAAAGTCCCAAAGGATTTCTGGACAGCTGCTGGTCTTCAGGGTATATCAGAATCCCAAAGAAGTAGGTTCTAATCCTAGGGGAAAGAATGCCTCAGCGACAGGATGGATGAAGTCTCCAGCTAGTGAGGGCAAGCAGGCAAAAAGCACAAACTTCCTTCTTCCATGTTCTTTTATTTGGGCAGCCACCAGAAGGTGTTGGCCAAATTTAGGGGGTGGGTCTTCCTACCTCAGATAACCCAACAAGAAAATCTGATGCAGGGTGGTAGTGACACACGCCTTTAATCTCAGCACTTTAATTCCAGATTGAGGCATGCAGATATCTCTGAGTTCAAAGCCTGTCTAGCAGCCTATAGAGCGAGTTCCAGGACAGAAAGGGCTACACAGAGAAACCCTGTCTCCAAAAAAAAAAAAAAAAAAAAAAAAAAAAAAAAAAAGAAAGAAAGAAAGAAAGAAAGAAAAGAAATGAAAAAAAAGGAAAGAAAGATTTGGCTATCACTATCACTGATAGGTGGTTCACTGGTGGAGCATTGGAGGGAGAGAGGATGTCTTACTATTGACTCTTTTCCCCAGGTGAGAGAAAGAAGCAGAGGGCAGAGCCCTGTGGAGATGAAGTTTCCAGACAGGCAGCTGAGTAGCACCTGCCATTCACACCTCCTGCCTCAACCCCAGGAAAAACACCACGACACATACTTTAAGGTGACCAAGCGACCAACTAATCAGGTCCTCCGGAGGGCCTCAAAAGCCCCCCCATGCCCCATTCCAGGCCTCATGGTTGCCATCACCTCCCTAGCCCTCATCCTTTGGCTTTGCTGATCTGGCTACAGGTAAAAGTGGCAAAATCCACAAAGTACTTCCCCCCCCATTGCCCAGGCCCCAGCTTACGTTGAGAATAAATATTTGAAACATCAATCTAAGTGTTCATGTCCTTCCTTCCCTCCCTTATTTCCTTCCTTCCTTCCTTTCTGTCTTTTTATTTATTTATTCTTTTGAGACAGGGTTTCTTTGTGTAACGTTGGAACATGTCCTGCAACTAGCTCTGCAGACCAGGCTGGCCTCAAACTCATAGAGATCCACCTGCTTCTGCCTCCATAGTGCTGAGTTTAAAAACCTGCACCACCACTGCCCTGCTCATGTCCTTTCTTTATTGTTAGGATTAGTAGGGTCAGAGGACTCTTGGTGGGGGAACCTGCTGCCATGATCCTCTGGACAGGCAGAGACAGCTCACCAAATTTTTATCCTGAAAGCTGGAACCCATATGACAACAGACCTGACTATATATTGAGTTCCAGGTCAGCTAGGGATATACACAGTTAAGATACTTTCTCAAAAAAACAAAACAAGAAACTTCTATGAGATGATATAGGAAAACAGTTCTGGCCTGAATAAAGAGACACTGGATGCATTGAAAGAGAAAATCGGTAAAAGTAGTAACTTCTGTGCATCATTATCAAATACTACCAAAAGAGTGATAAAATGAGCCCCATCCAGGGAGAAATTTTAACCGCATAATTGACAGTCTGTATCTGGAGTCAGACAATCAGGTAATAAAATTAGCAAAGCATTGAAGTGGTAGAAACAGAAAGGTCAGAAATTTGAGGCCAGCTTATCAAGATCCTCTCTCAAAAATAAACGGCTGGAGAAATGGCTCATTAGTTAAGAGTGCTTGCTGCTCGGTGGGCATTGATAGTGCACACCTTTAATCCTAGCACTTTAGAGGCAGGAGCAGGAAGATCTCTGTGAATTCAAGACCAGCCTGGTCTACAGCATGAGTTCCAGGACAGCAAGACCTGTTACACACAGAAACCCTGTCTCGATGGGAAAAAAAAAAAAAAAAAAAAAAAAAAAAAAAAAAGAATGCTTGTTTGCTGCTCTCACAGAAGACATTGGTTTGGTTCCCAGCTCACATATATTGGCTTAGTAACTGTTCTTAACTCCAATTTCAAGGGAACTTAAACCCTGTTCTGGTTTCCTCAGGCACCAAACAGGCACATGGTACAGACACACATGAAGGTAAACACCCATACACATAAATAATAAATGGTTTACTTTTGAGACCAGGTCTCACTGTATATCCCTGGCTGGGCTGGCACTTTCTATGTAGAACAGGCTGACCTTGAACTCACAGAGATCCATTTGTTGCCTCCTCTGGAATGTTGGGATTAAAGATGAGTATCACTTTCTGGGTGTTGGTGGCACACACCTTTAATCCTAGCACAAAGGAGGCAGAGACAGGCATATCTCAGTGAGTTCCAGGCCAGCCTTATCTACAGAGCAAGTTACAGGACAGGCTCCAAAGCTACAGAGAAACCCTGTCTCCAAAAAACCAAAGGGGGGGGGGAGGAGATGAGTATCACCATGTCCAGCTAATAAATTTTGTTAAACTTTTTGTTGGTTCTTTGTGGATTTCACATCATACATCCCAATTCCACTCATCTCTCTGTCCCTCACTTCTACATTCTGCCCTTGCAATCTCCCTCCAGAAAACAAAATTTTAAAGTAAAACCAAAAAAAAAAAAAAAAAAAAAACAACAACAAAAATCTCGGCATGGAGGCTGTAGTGTTGCCCAGTGAATAACATAGTATACCCTTTAATCCAAATATATATATGTACATATATATATATTCCAAATATATATATATATATTTAATCCATATATATATATTTATTTAATTGAAATGAGTCATTGGTCTAGTTCTAGGCCTCTGGCTTCTGCTACACCCACAATACAGGGCCTTCACCTGGACTCCTTGGATATCCTGTTGTTGTCCTGTGTCATGGAGATCTTGTAGCTTTGGATTTATAGGTTTGCCCCCTTCACATGCTCCAGCAGTCCATAGACGAGGTGCCTGTTGGGGTGTTCTACCCTGTAATCATGGTTCTGGGCCTGGGTGTTAGCTAGGTTGGTCAACCTTCGAGCTTCCCCTCATCGTCACCACCCAGGAGAGTTCTCCAGCACTGCCTTTGCCACCAATGTAGTAGTCAGCAAGGAGCGAGGCAAGTTCTCCTGCTCTCTCATCACCCGGTCCAGCTCACCAGCACTCACACCACCAGGGCCAGCTCCACTGTTTTGCCCAGATGAGGTGCAGAGCCCACTCTCCCGAGTTGATGCCGCTGGTGAGGGGCAGGGCCAGCTCTTCTGTTCTCATGCCCCAAGAATGGCTCTCCCGCCTTTCACAAGAGGATGGCAAGAGTTGGGGCAAGGGCATATTTCCCTTACCTGTGCCATCCCCTGGCATACCAGGGAGGGGACGGAACCAGCTCTACCTCTCTCACAGCCACAGGCCTAGCTCACCTGTGCCCCTGCCAACAGGGTCAGCTCTAGTGTGCTGACCAGTTGAAGTGCTGTGCCCACTGTCCCGTGTGCTGCAGCTGGTGGGGCACAGGGCCAGTTCTTCCACCCTTGTGGCCCTGGGGCCAGCTCTCTCACCTGCTGCAGGTGTCTAGGAGCAACGGGAGGAAGGCGTTTTCCCCTCATCCATGCCGCCATATGACAGATGAGGGGGGCAGGGTCAGTCCAGTTTTCCCATACACATTCTCAGAGCCCAATCACTTTCATCTCCATCTATGGGGTCAGCTCTAGTATGCTGCCTGAGCTAGGTACAGGGTCCTTTCTTCTGAAGCCTGCACCTAGTGAGGGGCAGGATCAACTTATGACCCTGGGACCAGCTCTCCCTACCTGCAATAGGTGGCAAGGGGCAAAAAGCGAGGCAGTTATCTCTCCCTTGCCCATGCTCTCCTATTCTCAAATATCCAGGGCCAGCCTACCCCTATTCCCACCAGCAGGGACAGTGCTACTGTCCTGCCCTGGGAAGGTGCAGGACCTGCTCCGGAGTGGTGCAGTTGGGTGGGGGCGGGGGAGGGACACTTCTCCCTAGTGCTGTGGACGGGGCCAACTTTGTGCAACTCTGTCCTCACTGCTTTCAGTAACAGGACCTATAGACATCAACACACACCGAAGATGCAACAGGGCCATAGACCCAGACATGGCCCCTGGCAACAGCCCAGGCTCTGATGTCACCATGGTGCTGATTGGCAGTGCAGGTCATTTAGATCGGCTTGGACGCAACAGCAGCGTGGCCCTCAAACCCCCACACCTACATGGCCCCCGATGTGGGTCCAGATTCCAGGCATCCATACTGCCATTGATGGCAGGAGGAGTCTGGGACATCAGCACAGGTCTTGTCTGCATCAGGCCCGTATGACACACTGGCCCCAGGTAATAGCACATGTTACTCAGGTCAGTATGGGCCTGGCAACAGTACAGCCCTGGGGCACCAAGAAGGCCACAGGTGAAGGCCCAAGCCCTGGGCATCTGTGTGGCCTTTGGTGGCAACATGGAACATAGACAGCACAGACTCAGGCTACAGTAGGACGATGGACTCAAACGTGGTCCTAGGCATCAGCCTGGGTCTGATGCCGTCATTGCAGATCATTCAGATCAGCATGCAACAAATGGCAGTGTGGCCCCAAATGCCAACATTTCCTCAGGAGGCAGCCCAGACCCCAGGTATCCGCTCAGCCTTTGATGGCAACAGGACTCATGGACATAAACACACAGCCTGGCTGCAGTAGGGTATCAGACCCAGACATGGCCCATGGCATCAGTTCTGGACCAGATGACACCATGGCCCCAGGTGGCAGCATGGGCCACCCAGCTCTGTATGGCAGCAGTTTGACCCTCTAAGACCAACATGGCTTCAGGTATCAGCCTGGACTTCAGATCTCTGCATGGCCCTCAGTGGTAACAAGAGTCACGGATATCAGCTCAGAGCCTAGCTGCAGTAGAGTCATGAAACCAGTATCACAGCAGGTCCCCTATTTCCTGAAGATCCCATCCTTCTTGATATGTGTAGCCATGTTACCATTGCCAAGAGTAAGCCTGAGCCTGAAGGATCCATGGTTTTTTGTTTATTTTGTTTGTTTTTATAATCAGATTATTGCACTGAACTCTTCCATGCTTGATTATATAATTTTCAGGTTATCCCTATAGTTATAGCAAATTCTTTATTGAAGTGAACTCTATATACTATAAAGTTAACTATTTAAAAGGCAAATTCAGAGCTAGGGAGATGCTTTTGTAAGTAAAATGTCTAGCTGAACTGGAGAGCTTGCTTCAGGTTCAAGGAGAGACCTTGTTTAAAAATAAAAAAAAAAAAAAAAAAGAAAAAAAAAGTGGATTAAGATCAGTCATTGGGAGAGGCCACAGGTGCCATGTCAGGCCACAAAGGTATACAAAGAGCCCCCTGAGACCTCACAAGAAGCAGCCCAAGGAGATGAAGCTTACAAGTGGAAACAAGATGAGGAGCTAACAGCTAGGCCACAGAGACCCTGGCCATGGATGCAACTGAGAAATCTGGCAAGAAGTAGGCTGTTTCTTGTACCTGAGATAATGGTGACTGTCTTCCATTCCTATTTAAACATCTGGATTCCCTTTTGCCACCTCTGGCAAGCCCCAGGGTTAGCAAGCCCTCCCTGTCACTGAGATTACTACTGTCCAGGTGTTGTGGGTTTGTTTGTTTGTTTTATGTTCATGTATGTGTTTGCCTACTGAGTTTATGTGTGTCACATGTGTGCCAGAGTCCACAGAGGCCAGAAGATGGTATCCATCTCCTGGAACTGGAGTTACATACAACTTTGAGCCACCCTGTGGTGTTGGGAACAGAAGATATGTCCTCTGCAACTTATGAGCCATCTCTCCAGTCCTACAGTTTCTTAAAAAGATTAATTAATAAATTTGTTTGTTTGGCTGGGCATTGGTGGCACACGCCTTTAATCCCAGCGCTGGGGAGGCAGAAGCAGGCAGATCTCTATGAGTTAGAGACCAGCCTGGTCTACAGGGCAGGCTCCAAAGCAATACAGAGAAACCCTGTCTTAAAAAAACAAAGCAAAACACAAGAATCCTGTGCTTTGGTTCACAGTTCCAGGGTACAGTCCACCATGGCAGGGCAGGCACAGGAGCAGGAGAAACTTGAGGTAGCTGGTCACAATGCATCTGCAGTCAAGAAACAGAGGAAAATGAATCCTGGGATTCAACTTGCTTTCTTCTTTCACGTGTTTTTTTTTTTTTTTTGGTGGGGGGGTTGTCATGGTTTGAGACAGGTTTCCCTGTGTGGCCCTGGATGGCCTGGAACTTGCTTAGTAGAACAGGTTGGCCTGGAACTCACAGAGATCCACCTGCCTCTTGAGTTCTGGAATTAAAGGTAAGCACAACCAGGCTTGGCCTTGCTTTCTTCTTACACAGTTCAAGACCAAAGCTCATAAAATGCTGCTACCCACAATTAAAATGGGTGTTTTCACTGCAATTGTCCTAAACTAGTTAGCTCCTCACAGGCGTGACTAGAAGCTATCCTAATGTAGATAATCTCTCCCAGGTGTGCCCAGAGGTTTGCTGCCTATGTGATTCTAGACCCATCATGTTGGCAAACAAGACTAAATATCACATAAAGCAAGCACCTTCCTACTGAACTATCTTCCCAGTCGGCCAGTAGCTTTTGATACATTCACAGATCATGTGACCATCATTTCTACCCAGTTCTGTAATATTCTAGTCATGATAAAAAGGAAGCCCTACCATTAAACAATTACTCTCTATTTCCTTCTTTCATTCCCACTCCATATCTATCTGATTTTTGTCTCTGTGGATTCTCCTATTCTTGGTATTTCTTACAAGTGGAATCTTATGCTATGTGACTCACGTCCTGCATCTTTACCTTAGTATAATGTTCAACAAGTTCATCCCCAGATTGGCTTTAAACTCCTTATGTAGCAAAGGATAACTTTGAGCCTCTGAGCCTGCTGTGTCTACCTCTAGCCTAAGTGCTGAGAATACAGGCAGGCACTACTCTCTATGTCCCTGTTTTATGTAGTATGCACTAGGAAAACACTCTATCAATTGAGCTACATCTTGAGCTCTGTTTTTGTTTTTTGAGACAGGGTCTTACATGTAGCCCAGGCTGTCCTCAACTCACCCTCCTATCTCTGCTGAGTTCTGGGAGTGTAAGGTGACCCACTATGCCCAACCTTTTCTCTAATTTCATTTTCTGGAACTTTTATTAGTCAGGTGTTAGGATTTCTATTGAAGTCCTCCTTATCTCTCCCCTTCTGCCGCTGCCTGGGTGCCCTGGAGCATACTATATAGCCCAGTCTGGCCTGCTTCTGCTTCTCCAGTGCTGGGATTAAAGATGAGTACCAGGACCTGGAGAGATGGATGGATACTTAAGAGCCCTTCCTGTTACCTGGGTAGCATTCACCTTTAATCACAGCACTTCTTGAGACAACTTGTCTCAAAAAAAAAAAAAAAAAAAAAAGCAAACAAAAGAGCCCTTGCTCTTGAGTGTAGTTCCCAACATGCATATCAGATGGCTCACAAGTGCCTGTAAATGCATCTCCAGGGGAAAAGGGCAGCATCCACCTCCAATGCACCTACACTCATGCACAGACATGCATGGAGAAATAGAATTAAAAAGAATTAAAAAGAAAACAGATGAGCATGTGGTGCACATCTTTTATCTCAGCACCCAGGAGACAATGTGGTCTTCATAGGGTTTCAGGACAGTCAGGGCTGTCCATAGTAAGATGCTGTGTGAAAACAAAACAAAAACTACAAACAAAAAGGAAGAAAGAAAATAACTCAAAAAAAAAAAAAAAAAAAAAGAGCATTATTGCATCACACCTTTAATCCCAGCACTTGGGAAGCAAAGGCAGGCAGATCTCTGAGTTAGAGGCCAGCCTGGTCTACAGAATGAGTTCAAGGACAGCCAGAGCTACACAGAGAAACCCTGTCTCCCCCACAAAAAGGCAAAACAAACAAAAGATGTGTGCCACTATCCTAGTGTGTGTGTGTGTGTGTGTGTGTGTGTGTGTGTGTGTGTGTGTGTGTAGTCCAAAGGTCAACTTCAAGTGTTGTTCCTCAGTAGCCACCCACCTGTTTTTTGTTTAGTTGGTTTTGGTTTTTGGTTTGACTGTAAAATTTTTATTAGTCATACCTTATACTTCTTATATTTTAATTTTAAACATACCTTATGTTTCTTATATTTCTGTTTGGTCATTTAGTTTTGAAGTTTAAAGATAATTATGATGGGGTGTGTGTGTGTGTGTGTGTATGATGGTGTGTGTGAGTGTGTGTGTGTGTGTGTGTGTGTGTGTGTGTGTGTGTGTGTGTGTGTGAAGTCTGGCATGCAGGAGCTTGAGGAGGCCAGAGGGCTTCATAACCCCTGAAGTTGGAATTACAGGCAGTCGTGGGGCACCTGATGTGGGAACTGAACTTGGGTCTGCGGCAAGAGCAGAGAAAGCTCTTAAACACTGAGCAGTTTCTATGGCATGGAGCACAGAATAGGGGAAAGCAGAGAGTGCAGTTGGAAAGCCGTTAAGGGTGCTGTGAGGAGAGGGAGGCCTGGTAGCAGCTGGGAGAGGCTGAGTGGGAAGGGTTAGATGGTGGACTACTCCAAGGGGGTCCTACCGGGTTTGCAGACCTTGAGTAAGCCAGCTCATAGGCAGAGTTAGAGCTGCGATTGGACAGTCAGAAAGCGTGGATCCTACAGTCAGCTCATGTTCTAATGGGTATCTAAACCAGAGGGGGAGAAGAATGGAGATAGAGCAAAAAGATGAGCCCTGGGGCTTTCTGATAGGAAGAAAGAAGGGAGGAAATAAAAAATAAAAAGAGGCAGAAAGGACAACCCAGACAGATAAAAATTCTGGAGTAAAGGCAACTAGATAAGTTATCTGAATGTGAAAGAAGTTAGCACCAACAAAGGAAAGGACTTGGGTGCAGAAACCGCCAGGAAGCGAGGCTGTGAAGGAGCAAGTTCTGCCATCCTAAAGTGTCAAATAGGGATGGGCAGGTATCGCCTCTACCTAGAGTGTAGCGGAATCCCGCAGGAGAGGTTGCAGCATTTGGCTACCAGAGACCTGGAGAAGTGTTAGAGAGAAATGATGAAAATGGAGGAGTGTGTATGTAGGGGTGACGAGAGACTGGCCTACCCTTGATGCTAACAGTAAGTGATTGAGAGCTAATCAGATCCAAGGCACAGAGCTAATGCACTATGCGTCCCGTCTTACCATCATAGAGCCCCTAAAAGTGGAAACGACTTTCCCTCACTTTATACCTGAGCATTTAGAGCTCAGAGAGGGCAACCCCTCAACCAAAGTCACACAGGAATCCGACCCTTCAGCAGCCAGAGTACTCTGGGGGTCCCCCTCGCCACCTTGTCTCCCCCCTCGGGGAGGAGCCGACCTGAGCCCCTCCTGCTCCCCGCCCTCGAGGGGCGGCCCGGGGGCGGGTGGAGGAAGTGAGCGCAGCGGGGTGGAATGCGAGCGGGCGGGGCGGGCCGGCCCAGGGCGGCGGGGACAGCCGGCTGGAGGCCGGGACGGCGGCCCGAACGCGCGCGATGCCTCACTTCACCGTGGTGCCGGTGGACGGGCCGCGACGCGGCGACTATGACAACCTCGAGGGGCTCAGTTGGGTGGACTACGGGGAGCGCGCCGAGCGGGAAGACTCGGACGGTGAGGGTGCGCCCGACCGGGGCCGGCGCCGGACTGGGGGCGCTTACACCGGACTCGGGTCCGCTCGCGCCGCCGGACCGCGCGCGAACACGTCCATGCGGGACTCTACTTTTCTTGCTCCACGCGCGCTCAGACCGACGAGTCTTCTCGGTCCGGGACTCCCGAGCTAAGTCATCCTCCAGCCACCCTCCTCCCAGCTCCTCCCCCGAGGGCCGCGGGCGGGGGCTGCAGACGTGGCCGCCTGGGGAGGCCGGCCAGCAGGCTGCCTGGCTCAGGCTGGTGCCGAACGCGCGTCCCGGGCCTGGACCAGGTTCAACGGAAGCCTGGGTTTCAGCTTCCTCACTTTCTGTGAATCGTCCCCATCCTCTTGAGAGTTATCCTTTCTTCCCCTGTGACTCACCGCCCCTCTCTTGTCCTCTCTCCCACCCCTGCCTCCTTGCACTCTGGCCCGCTAGAAGCGAAGGGTGTGCTCCTTTCTGGAAAAGCCTCCGTTGGTGTAGATCTGTAGGTACAGGGCGCATCTGGGGAGCAGTCACCACGGGGCCAAGCTTGTCTAGGCACTGTACATGAAGCAACTCGTTTTAATCCTCCCAGCCTCCCCCATGGGACAGGTTCTGTTACTGGCACTTAGGAAGGAGTGAAGGGAGGCGGGGAAGAGTTATGTAACTTGTTCCCAGGGGGATTCAAACCCGGATATGAAAGTGTAGTGCCTTAACCTAGGTATTAGGGCTGGTCATTGAGGTGCCCCTTTCTCCAGCTTCCACCCCAGAGGATCCTCAAGGCCAGTCTTGGCACACACTTGGAATGTGAACATTACTGGGACTGTGTCTGTCTATGTGGCTGCTGTACAGGCATGTGTAAATGCATGTGTGTGGCTGAGTATCACAGGGTGAAGGTGGGGTCAGGTCAGGATGTCCTCATGGCAATTATTTGCAGCAGGGCTGCCAGTAATGACTATGGTGCCATGATTGATAACAAATGCCTATGATTTTTGGGACTGGCGATGATAGAAATGTATGTTGTGTTGGGTGATGTTATCAGAGGCTATCTGATAGGCTGTAATGGTGACATGCTTGGGGTAGCCTGTGCCTGTTGTGAATGATGGCTGTATTATCACCTGTCTGCCACGTGTAGTTGTGCAGACCAGTGACATGGGCTGCCAGAGGTCATGGAGATTTGTCAGACTTCACAGCTGTATGTAAGTAACCCTAGGCCCAATGTCCCTGTCTGCTCCTATCCTGGTCCAAGGGGTCAGAAATTTCCCTCCTCCCCTAGGCCTGGAAGGATGTTTGCCTCCAGGTGATGTATTGAACTGCATCATTAGCCTGAACCAGTGGGCAGGGCTAAGCCTTATCTTGGCCCCGCCTTGGCCCTTCGCAGTGTGACAGAAGTAACCTGGAGCTATACTGGCTGCTGGCTGTGTCCTGCCAGATCCCTCCAGGCTAGGCCACCTCCCCCCACCTCACCCCCTCCCTTTTCCACCTCTTACTCCTTTTCATCCAGACTGTGGTTGTGTTTGCAGCATGGGAGATACCCTGCACCCTGGTGAGTGATTTTGCTTCTTTTTACCTGGTCTAGCCAAGAGTCAGAGAGCTCAGAACTATCTTAGGTCCGGCTCTCCTGGAAACCCTCAGCTTAAAGCTCACACTTCTGCTATGAGGGGCATAACTAGGACTGATCATTTAGGTGACCTGTGGCAGGAGTAGGAAAGTCAAAGAAGGGCATTATAGATGCCATGTACATAGGGACCAAAAATTTCACCCAGGTCATTCCTTACCGTTGGGGTTTTCACAACTGCTGATAGGAGCACACCTGTGTGCTTCACAGATAGCCCCAGGCCTGAGCTGCGCTCTGGTTCTCTGGGGGTCTCGGGTAATGTTTGAAAAGCTTGAGCCTGGCAGGCAGGCATGCCTCAACCTGCCCTGGAATTTTTGGAATAGCTGAGGGCAGGGCGGTAGCTTGAAGTTTAGGGGAGTACAGATCTGAGGCACTGTTTAGACCCTCTCATATCCCTGTAATCCTATGGGAGGGTCCTTAAGTGAGGCTTTGGGGAATCTAAGGAGTGCCTGCCGGTGTCTGAGACCAGACAGTACCTTTTCTGATGCATCAGGGAAGTTGGAAGAGGGAGTGTTACTTTCTGTCTACTTCATAAAAGACGGCGAGGTGCAGAGAGAGTAAGCAGTTTCCTTTGGGTCACAGGGTAAGGGGCAGAAATTCAAACCAGATTGCTGGCTCTCTGAACACCCAGAGGCTGGGGTATGCACACAGTGGTCAACTTATATATCCCAGAGGTCTTTCCTGTGCTAAGGTATCTTGCTGTATCCCAGAGTGCCCCCTAAATGGACTGGGATTTAGAATGTGAAAAGGGAACCTGAAGCTCAACTCCCAACCCTGGACCCAGGTCTAGCCCTCTTCACTACACAGCCTTGTCTTGCCTTGTTTCTGAAAGGGGGTAAAGGATGTATACCACAAAGTAAGGTCATGGAGACAGCTTCTAGAACATTCCATGCTATCTGGAATGATGGTTGTAGGGACAAGGGATCAGATGGGTCACAGAGGGGGACACTGCTGTGCATGCTCAGCTCAACAGTTTGTAGGATTTTTTCCTTTGATTTCTTTTTCAACGTAAGTTTTATGAGGTACTGGGGATCAAACCCATGGCTTTATACTTACTAGGTAAGCACTCTACCAACTGAGCTGCATGTCTAGTCCTTTGGCTTTTTAGTTTGTTTTCACTCTGTGGCCCAGGCTGCCCTAGAAACCACTATGTAGCCTGAATTGACCTTCAACTCAGGCTCTTCCTGTCACCATCTCACAGAGGCAAGGATTACAGGTATGTAGAAGTGGTTCTCAACCTGTAGGTCACAACCTCTTTGGGGTCCAAACAACCCTTTCACAGGAGTCAACCTAAGACCATTGGAAAACACAGATATTTACACTACAGTTCATAACAGTAGCAAAATTACAGTTATGAAGTGGCAACAAAAATAATTTTATGAAGAACTCTATTAAAGGGTCACAGCATTAGCAAGGTTGAGAACCCACTGTTCTGCAGTTTCTAAATAACAGTGCATTGTTCTTAGAGACATTTAGTGTCAGTGGTGGGACAGCCTGCAGTGTATGCATTTACAATAATTTATATTTATTTCCAGCCTCTTTCCACAAAGGGATCTGAAATACACAACAAAATACTTCCTGAAAGGATGCAGAGGGAGAGGGCAGGAGCTAACAGTAAATGCCGGCTGCGTCTGAGGGATACATTTATGGAGCTTCCTAGTGGGCAAGGCAGACATTGAAGCAAGATGAGCTGTAGCACTGCCATTTTCATTTCTGTTTTTCGTTGTGGTGGTTGTTTTTGTTGTCAGAACTTCTCACTGGAGAATTGCCAATAGAAATGGCAACTGTGACTGGATTTTGAGATTTTTTTTTATTCCTTGTGATTCCTTATCCTTCCTGGATGTGAATGGAACTTAGCTGTGGGGAGTCTCAGGACCTATCTGACCCCACCAGGCTTTAACCTGACGTGGTGGGTTGAAATGACTGCAGGTTTTGGCAGTGACCTACGTGATCTACGTGGAGCAGAGAGCCAGTTGTGCAAATCCAGGCACATGTACCCCGTATGATCCCAGCACTAGGGAAGCAGAGCCGGGGAGGGGGTCCCTGGAGCTGGCTGGCTGGCCAGTCCAGTTGAGTTGGTAAACTCTAGGTTTAGTGAGAGACCCTGTCTCAAAAAATAAGGTGGAGAGTGAGAAAAGAATACACCTGTCAACCTTGACCCCTGTACTACCTAGACATGTACACACACACAGTGTGAGAGCTGGGTGCCGTGCTTACGTCTGTAATTCCAATACTTAAGAAGCTACATATAGCAAGAGGACTGGCACGAGTTTGAGGCCAGCCTGAGCTATAGTTAGACCCTGTCCCAGAGAAGGAGAAAGAGGGGATGGAGAATTAATTGTGACCCAGTGGTGAAGCATGTGTCATAGAGTTCCATGAGTCTATGGGTTGATCCCAATACACAGCAAAAACAAGATGCATAGGCTCCTTCCTTGCTAGGAGGTATTCTAGTTGGTGAGGCCCATTTTCACCAGCCTGAGAGGTGAGTGAAGGCTGGAGTAGGCCTCTTAATCTGCCCTGGAGCAAACTGGAACCTTCAGATTCCTAATCTCTGGATTCCTTTTGGATCTGGGAACCAAAAGGCCAACGGGTGACCCGCCGACCGCAGTTCATGCTCCTTCATTCCCCCTACTCAACCCAAGATCCATTCCGTGCCCTGGCTTTCCCAATGGCTGCCTGTTTCTGTCTCCTTGTACCTATGTGCGATTGGCCCCGTCTCCCAGCATGCTCTGGGTTACCCTCCTCCGGGACACTTCACGCGGTGCATGGTGGGGTAGTTAGCTGGCCCCTAGTGGGCCATGGCAGCGAAAGGTGCTTTGTGTGGTTTCATCTTCCTGGAGGGCAGAATGGTGCCTTCAGATCTGTGGGAAGAAGGAAGGTGGGGCCTCGGTGGTCATGGCCAGTCCCGGCCTCTTCAGTAGGCCCCGCCCCTCATGTATACTTGGCGCTAATGTGGAGATTTAGAGTCTTCTACAGAGAATGATGCCCTGGGATTTGATTTTTGGATGCCTCCTTTTTGGCCCTTCAAAAAGGCTGACAAGTGTATGAGGAGGAAATGGAGAGTCAACATTTTTTTTCTTTTCTTTTTTCTTTTCTTTTTTTTTTTTTTTGAGTCAGGGTTTCTTAACGCAATGGCTTCCAAAAGTGTTTTACAGAGACGGTGTGTTTGTGGCTTCTGAGTCTCTTGCCTAAGATGTGCAGAGCTGTTTTGTGGGTTGGCCTTCTGGGGTGGGGTAAAGGCTGGGCACCTGGGAGGCAGCTCACTGGAGTTCTTTCCCTCTCTTTCTACAGGACAGAGTAACCACAGAGAGAGTAGTCCTTTCCTTTGCCCTGTGGAAGCTTCCAGAGGAAGTGACTACTATGACAGGAACCTGGCACTGTTTGAGGTACCTGGGGAGCCATTCAGGTGTGGTAGACTGGTGGGCAGTCGGCAGGGGCTGCTGCAGACGCTCAGCTAAGCAGCAGACTGGCTTCTCTCTAGCCCCACTTTGCAGCCAGGCAGCCTGTGATTCTCTTGGCCCCTTTGACTCACTTCCGAGTCAACCCTTGCCTCCTTCTCCAGGGCATCCATTTTGCCTGCTTGCAGCCCCTCACCAAGGTGGCTACTTCCTCACACTTTCTTCTTCCCTCCATTCCTAGGGCCTCTCTCAGCCCTTGGCTCTGCTCTCTGCTGTGGATAGAATCTTTCTTTTCTTTTCTGGTTGGCTCCTCCAGCTCCCTCCCCCTCTGGTTACAGAGGCCTATTTTCCTCTTGTATCTGGCCCACTCTGCCCTCCGTAGCTACAGCCATGGTGGATACTTCTCTGGAAAGGTTCCCACATTTGTGCCTTTCAACTGGAATTTTCTCCTTTCCAGACCCAAGCTGAAAAGTGAGACCTAGAATTAAGACATGGTTCAGATTCCTAAAACTCTGAACCGGTACATTCACCTGCCTCACAGCCAAGTAATATAAACTTCTCAATCTCCACACATCCAAAGAGCCTACATCTTCACTCATCACTCCCAACCAGGCTCCCTGTGTATATGGTCAGAAATGCTTAATTAAGACAGTGGGCAAGTGTCAGGGAGAGTCACAGCAGGTGGTAAAGTCTCAGTGCTAAGGCCACGAGGGCAGGGGAACCTTAGACCATGTGAGTGCTAGAAGTCTTGTGATCTGTCCCCACCTGAGGATAAGGGATGGGGGTGGGGGGCAACAAACACCTCCCTTGGAAATTGAGGTATGTTTTTCATAGACCAGGGCTTGGGGAGACCAGACAGAGAGGTTAGGGTTCAGGCAAACAATGGATTACAATTGTTGCATATATCCCTTCCTTTGTCTTTCTTGGTCTTCCTGAGGTAACCTGGGTTGTGTGTGTGTGTGTGTGTGTGTGTGTGTGTGTGTGTGTGTGTGTGTGTGAAATGAATGTGAATCCCAGAGACCTAGCCATAGCTTCAAAGTGGCCAGGCAGGCAGGATGAAGTGTGCACTCCGTCTGCCTGCCAGCAGGGCCTGCCCTTCTTTCTCCCCTGAGGCGGGTGATTTTCACAAATGAGCTGGCAGTGATTACAGCCAAGGTGGGGCAGAGAAAAAGGCTGCTGGGCCTTTGAATGCAGCCTTCTGGGGTGTGGTGCCCACACCTGCCCAGTTAGCTTGCTTGGGCTTCCCCAGGCAAGAGCTGGGATCAGGTCCAGGCCTGCCTCAGGGCTTGGCACTGGGCCAGCAGCCAAGCTGCTGGCTACACACAGGTAGTCTGACACTGGTCTGGTCTGGCCCATTGCCATTTTGCCCCGTGGCTCTGTTTACAGGAGGAACTGGACATACGCCCAAAGGTGTCATCTCTTCTGGGCAAGCTTGTCAGCTACACCAACCTCACCCAAGGAGCCAAGGAACATGAGGAAGCTGAGAGTGGGGAAGGTGCCCGTCGGAGAGCTGCCAAGGTGAGCAAGCCAGTGTCAGCAGGAGGGCCACATCTGGGGAGACAGACAGATGACCATGGAATTAAATGTTTCCCTGTAGTGTTGAGCACGCCTGGACCAGTGGGTGGTGGGCACGGAGGGTGAGAACTGAGTGCCTTAAACTGAAGGACATTCAGAGGCTAAGAGCTAAGGAGGAGCTCCTGAGAGCAGAGGGCCAGAGGAACCTCAAAAGCAACAGGAAGAACGATAGCTCCTAGTTCTGAGCTGTCAGCATGTGATACACTGTCTTAAGAGTGGACCCAGGTTGCCTGGGCAGTGGTGGCACACACCTTTAATCCCAGCACTCAGGAAGTAAAGGCAAGTGGATCTAAGAGTGGACCCAGGATCTAGAATATTACCTTAGCAAAAAGAGCTTTGAGCCAGAAGCCTGCTTGGAGTTCTAGTGATCTTAAAAGGGCTAAAGGAGGCAGAATGATTGAGCCTAGGATTCCCAGAAGCTATCTTGGGCAAGTAGCTGTGCTTGGAAGGAGCTGGGGTCTGATCTAGCTGTGGCATTCTCCTAGGCAGTAAACACAGAGCAAAGTAATTCCTGGTTGAAATAAACCAGGTACCGGGCATTTGTGGCACACGCCTTTAATCCCAGCGCTGGGGAGGCAGAGACAAGCAGATCTCTGTGAGTTCAAGGCCAGCCTGGTCTACAGAGCTGGTACCAGGACAAGCAACAGAGAAACCCTGTCTTAAAAAAACCAAAAAAAGGAAAAAAAAAAAAAAAAAAAAAAAAAAAAAAAAGAAAGACAGAAAGATATAAACCAGGTTACCAGCTTCAGACGTGCTTATGAGATGTGGGCATAGCTGAGGTGAGTCCAGGAGAGTAAGCCCATCTAAAGTGTATCCTTTACCTTCTGCTGTGGAAGTCAGCCCACTGTTCAGAGAGGGCAGCTGATATCTTGAGGTGGTCGAGACCTTATGCCACCTTGTTTTACTGGTTTTGATTTTGTTGGCATCTTCTGAACTCAAGATAGTTAAAACTCAGCTGGGTGGTGGTAGTGCATGTCTTTAGTCCCAGCACTTTGGAGTGGAGGCAGGCAGATCTCTGTGAGTCCAAGGCCAGCCTGGTCTATAGACAAAGTTCCAGGACAACCAGGGCCACACAGACAAACCCTGTCTTGAAAAACAAAGATATCAGGAACTCTGCTGGTCTGTAGTCATCCCTATCCAACCCTGTAGGAGTGGTCTCAACTTCCAAAGAGTATTGCTTAGTGCTGGTAGGATCCTGGGGCAATGCCCGGGAGCTGGTGGCTGGGAGTGAAAAAGCCAAGAAAGGCCTTGGGAAAGAAGCCTGAGTTAGTAAGGAACTGTGGCCCTATGGCTTAATTGGGAGCTTGTGAAGATGCTCAGCCACCCAGTTTACCTGATTCTAGTATAATGATGTGAGAAGGTAGCTAACAGTCCTAGCCCCACTGGCTATCCCATGGAGAGAGGAGGAGTCTGGCTAAATCTAATAGAAGCTAGGGAGCCATGGGCCTCAGAAAAGAAGGCTTGAAGCAGGCAAGGTGGGCCTCCCACCATAGCCATGCCAGGACTGAAGGGCAGGCTCTTCTGTCTGGCAGCCACTTCTGCTTTAACCCAGTGACCTTCTGAGGCTGCCAGGGGTTATTTAGGGATGCAAAAAGCATTTCCGGCCCAGCCCTTTCCCACACTGCCCTTTAGAGTGAGTCAGCCTTAGGATGGGGGTAGAAACAGAAGCTCTTGCTACTACCACTATCCAGTAGGTGGTGTGCTGTGAGAAGGGCACCAGAACCCAGGATAACGTTAATCTCTCACCCATACAGCCTTGTGCAAGACAGTGTGTTCTTGCTCAGGCTCTTTTGAAGATCCTCAGGCCCCAGGCCTGGCCCAATTCAGGGCGAAGGAGGATTTGCTGGGCTTCTGTGGCTGCTCCCAGGACCCCACTGCCCTGGGTTGCATCAATGTTGCCTCTGCACACACAGCCTCCTGGGCAGCCCTTCACCTGCCCTTCAGAGTTGAGAAACTGCCAATCTGTATGTTAGAGCTTTCTCACTTGCTCACAGTGTGATTTCTGTTCTGCCTTCCCGAAACAGGAGGGGACTTAAAAGGTGACATTCACTGGGTTCAGGAGCACTGTGGAGGGACTTTGTTGGGCCTGTTAGTGTTAGAACAACAAACAAGCTGTGTTAGTCAGGGCTCTCTAGAGGAACAGAACTTAAAGAGTATATATACGTGTGTGTGTGTGTGTGTGTGTGTGTGTGCATATATATTAAAGACTCTATACATAGAGATTATATAAAAAGTATTATATATAAGATAATTTTATATATATGTAGATCATATATATAGAATTTACTAGTCCAGCAATGACTGTCTGCTAATGGAAGGTCCAAGAACCCAGTAGTTGTTCCTTCTATGAAGCTGAATGTCTCAGCTTGTCTTCAGTATATGCTGACAGTGAAGGAATGGACTAGCTATCGAGAGTAAAAGCAAGCAGGCAAAGAGAGAGCAAGCTTCTTTATTCTATGTCCTTATCTAGGCTGCCAGCAGAAGGTATTGGCCCAGATTAAAGGTGGATCTTCCCACCTCAAAGATCTAGATTGGAAGGGTCTTCCCACTTCTGATGATTTAATTAAGAGAAAAAAAATCCCTTACAGGTGTAAACTGGCATATAGTCCAGAGGAATGTAGTTTAGAGCTGGGCCTGACTAGGGAGACGATAAAGTATATCCAGTGACCAGAGTCCAGGAGTCAGGACCACATGCCCCACACTCCATTGGAGGGCAGTGCAGAGGATTTTCAACAGGAATGATGGGACTTGGTTTTCAGAGTGGAGAGGTTGGCAGGCATGGGAGGCGCCACCCAGTGTCCCCAATGTACCAGTGCATGTTTGGTACAAAGCAGGCCTGTGTCCCAGAGCCTCTGGGCCACTGTTGAGGTGGAAGTGGGGAATTAGAGGGGGAGGGACAGAAACTTTGGCTTGGGTAATGAGGCCTACCAGGTGAGAAGGTGGGGATCCGAGACGGTCTCCACTTTCCAGAAGTCGAACAGAAATCATAAGCCAGTTGTGGCAGTGTACTCCTGTAATCTCAACACCCAAGAGACTGAGACAGGATCACCACAAGTCTGAGGTCAGCGTGCTTTACATCATGAATCCCAAGCTAACCTGACCAAAGAACGAGAACCAAGAAGAGGAGAACCAAAAGTAATGTGTACATCTATAATCCTGGCGCACAGGAGGCTGAGGCAGGAAGATCACCAAGAGTTCAAGACTTGCCTAGTCTACGTACAGAGTTCCAGGCCAGCACGACTATACATCTAGATCTTATCTCAAACACAAATGAACATCAGGAAAAGGGAAAGAGGCAGTTCTTATGCATGAGGTTTAGAACCTTACACATACTACAAGAATAGGGTCTTGTCTGTGGAGGTGGCTCAGTAGGTAAAAGTACTTGAGGCACAAGCCTAATGACTTTAGTTTGAGAGCACTGATGCTGAGCATTGTCTGTGAAATATGTACACGTGGTGTACATGCCACACCCACACACATACAGTAATGATTAAAAAGAAAAAGCCAGGCGGTGGTGGCTCACGCCTTTAGTCCCAGCATTTGGGAGGCAGAGGCAGATGGATCTCTGTGAGTTCAAGGCCAGCCCAGTCTACAGAGCAAGTTCCAGCACAGCCAGGACTGTTATACAGAGAAAACCTATCTCAAGAAACAAAATAAAATAAACCAAAAAGAAAAGAAAAACTAGCTCTCATATCTTCTTAGTCTGAACTGTCTTCCTGTAGGAGAGCCTGTAGAAATAGCCTAGCTTCTGCTCCTGCCCCAGGTACAGAGGTTGCTGAGTGACTAGATGCTCCTTCCTGTGGCATGTTTGGACCTCTGATTCTGTGTGCCCCCTCCCCTCCTGCCCTTTTAGGCACCCAGCATGGGCACCCTTATGGGAGTGTACCTTCCCTGCCTGCAGAATATCTTTGGGGTCATCCTCTTCCTGCGGCTGACGTGGATGGTGGGCACAGCTGGTGTACTGCAGGCCCTCCTCATCGTGCTCATCTGCTGCTGCTGTGTGAGTGTCCCAGGGGGCTGGGGCTGGGCATGGGGCACGTTGCTCCACAGAGCCCACCTAGCTGAGCTGCTCATCCAGGCCTTCCTTCCTACAGACCCTGCTGACAGCCATCTCCATGAGTGCTATTGCCACCAATGGTGTCGTTCCAGGTGAGTAAATGCCACCTGTAAGCCCATTGCAAGAAACATGGCTTAAAATCCGCCTGGATCTGCCTGCTATCCTCCATTGTCCCTCCTTCCCAGGGCATTTTCTGGTAGTATCCCATCCTTAGCTCTAAGACAGTGCCTCTGGGAGCTTTCTTGTTCAACAGAATTTGAAACGGCTGATATGTTTTGTTAATATAAAAGTAGTGTGCCCTTCCCAAGAAAGAACAATGCATGTTTACTATAAGAGAGCTTAAATGGCAAGAAACAGAATGGACAACCAAAAGCACCCATAACCTCACCAGGCTGAGCTCAACTGCCAGCTTTTGAAGGTACACAGTCTTAGGAGCTTACAAAGTATTAGTCTCTCTGTGTGTGTGTACAATTCATATTTACCATTTATATGCGCTTAGATATGTTTTTGTATTTCCCCAAATTTGAAAATTGTCTTTAAAGCAAGTTACTTTATGTTAGGATATAACCAGTTTATAGAATAGTCTCCTATTTATGGAGTCTTCATTTTGACATTGTTTTTTGTTTTGCTTTGTTGTCTTTTGAGACAGTTTCACTATGTAGCCTTGGCTGGCCTGAAACTCTATGTAGCCCAGGCTGGCTCTGAACTTGAAGAGACGTTGCTTCTGCCTCCTAAGTGCTGGGAATACAGGCACATGCCACTACACCACCCTCTTTGTTGTTGCTGGCTTTTCCCATTACTGTGTTGTCACAACAGTCTGGAATACCCTTGATACTTCTTTTAGGGGAGTCCTAGAGGAGGAGTTACAACTTAAAAGAAATGGACCCCTTTTGCATTTCTTGATGCCTATTACTCACTGGACTTTCAAGAGAGGACTTAACATGGCAGTGCTGGATCACTCTTGTTTCTGTGCTCTTATCACTATGGGGCCATGCTGACTACCAGTTTTCTAGGGATGCTAGATTCTAATAGATACAAAGACTTGGGGCAGGCCTGTCCTGAGGCATGGGGATAAAAACTAGACAAAATGCTGATGCTGCCTTGGTCTGTTAAAGACAAAAGCAGTCTTTGTCCTTTTGGGTGGTTGTGGAGGTTCAATGTGAGGAAGTCTTGACCTGTGTACACTTTCTCCATTGTAGCTGGTGGCTCCTATTTCATGATTTCCCGTTCACTGGGACCAGAATTTGGAGGTGCTGTGGGCCTGTGCTTTTACTTGGGAACAACATTTGCAGCAGCCATGTATATCCTCGGAGCCATTGAAATCTTGCTGGTGAGTTGTGCTAAGCCTTGATAAGCCCTAGTCGTGTCCAGTCTCTCTAGACCCTAGAGGCTATTAGTACTTTCCTCGTCCCTGGCTGAGGTCTGGGGTTTTCTGATGAGAGACCTCAAGGGAGAAGGATCATTGCTCATATCTGTCCCTGCTTTACACCTGTGCTAGTTTGGGCCAAGCAGGGAAGAGGCCTGGTTGCCTTCACCTTGGCCTGGATATTTCTACCCCAACACTTTTTGGGCCATGGCAGGGGGTCTGCCAAGTGTTAAATTGGGCTGATCTTGATGGTGACAAAGACTTTGTGGGCCCTGACAACTCTGTCTCCCCCAGATCTGTGTCAGGGTCTTTCAATCTATTTTCTCCCTGTCCTTAAGACAGAGTGAACAGCCATAGACTGCTAGCTGGAGGTCCTTGAGTCCCATGGGTGCTGTCTCAGACCCAGCTCTCTACTCACCATGGAATGGCCTAGGCCAATGGGAGAGGGGTCTTGGGGGAAGCATGATGACATGAGGAGAATGACACAGGGTGGCAGGTGCCCCTTGGAGATCCAGAGTACAGATGTTTAGAGACACTACGTGGCACTACCAGCCAGAAGCCAGGACCTTTTGTCTGGTCTTCTGAGTTTTTATTTTCTGTTTCTTCTGTGTTATCTGGAATTCTGTAAGGAGATGTGTCCCTTCTCCCCAGTGTATTTGTTTATTCATATATATATCTATATATATGCTTCTAAAGTTTGATTTGCTCTCTGAGTTATTGGGTATAATCTGATACTACCTTTATTTAGTTCAAACTGTCTTTTTGGTCCTTCTGTCCAGAGATTGGCACCTGTGTCTGTATCTCCTTTTCTTCCTTTCCTTTCTTTTCCTTCCCTTCCCCTTTCCCTTCCCCTTCCCTTTCCCTGGTTTTGTTGAACTATAACATGCGTGGCAAGTAATTCATTACCCATTCAAGAAGTGTTCTACTCAGGGGCCAGTGAATGGCTTAGTGTTCAACCCTCAGAACTCACACAAATGCTGGGATTAAAGGCGTGAGCTACCAACGCCCGGCATAGATAACACTTTTAAAAAGAAAACCAAATGACAGGTTCAATTCCTAGACAGAAGACTGGGACTAGAGCTTCTGTCTTCTTGTTTCAGACCTACATTGCTCCGCCAGCTGCCATCTTTCACCCATCGGGCACTCACGACATGTCAAGTGCCACCTTGAATAATATGCGGGTGTATGGGACCATTTTTCTGACTTTTATGACCCTGGTGGTGTTTGTTGGTGTCAAGTATGTGAATAAATTTGCCTCACTTTTCCTGGCCTGTGTGATCATCTCCATCCTTTCCATTTATGCTGGAGGCATCAAGTCTATTTTTGACCCTCCTGTGTTTCCGTAAGTAACTAGGGCATTTGCCCAGCCATTGCATTGAGATCTTTTCTAAGCCTCTGACTTCTGTATCCCTCAGGTTGCTGGGTGGGAATGGGCTAGGGCTCCAGCTGAGCAGGCACTAGTGCTTCTCTCCCTGCAGGGTGTGCATGCTGGGCAATAGAACCTTGTCTCGGGACCAGTTTGACATCTGTGCCAAGACAGTTATTGTGGACAATGAGACAGTGGCCACCCGGCTGTGGAGTTTTTTCTGCCACAGCCCCAACCTTACTGCTGACTCCTGTGACCCCTACTTCCTGCTCAACAATGTGACTGAAATCCCTGGCATACCTGGGGCAGCTGCTGGTGTGCTCCAGGGTGGGTCCTCCCTCCTGTCTCCTAGCCCCACCATACCCCTAGCCCACAGGCCGAGCAGGAGAGCAGAACACAGAGCTGTCCTTGTGTGCCCAGATCAAGGGAGGGGGGCAGGTTTGGCTGCTTTCCCTGCTCAGCAGTGTCCTTTTAGCCTGGCTCCTAGTAGCTGAATTTTGGGTGAACGGAGCCTGTTTGGCCAAAATCCCAGGCCTGCAGCAAACCCTGTAAAGTTCTGGCATTCCCTTTTCCCTGGCTACTAGCTCCTGATACTGTGGGGGATGTTCCCACAAGAGTCATAAAGGGCCTCTGTCTGGGAGTCAGGCAGTAGTGAGGTCCGGGCTGATGAAGATTCAGTCACCTTTATCCATTATAGTTCTAACAGGACAGCTTCCTCTCTGGTCAAGGCAGTCCTAGGGAAGACCCTGTGCTCAGGCTGTCCCCAGAATTCCCAGAGCTTCCGGGCATCTGTAGGATCTTGCTGGGCTGCCCCACACTTCTCTGGGGACATCAGTGGTACTGTAGTGATAATGCTCCCGCTTCTATAGAGAACCTATGGAGTGCTTACCTGGAGAAGGGTGAGGTCGTCGAGAAGCATGGGCTGCCTTCTACAGACACCCTTGGCCTGAAGGAGAGCCTGTCCCTGTATGTGGTGGCTGACATTGCCACATCCTTCACTGTGCTGGTTGGCATCTTTTTCCCTTCTGTAACAGGTAAGGTCTTCATACCCACACACTTAGCCCTACTCCAAATCTTGGGAGCATCCCTGAGGGAATCTTGCCTGTTTTTTGGAGGCATCATGGCTGGCTCAAACCGCTCCGGGGACCTCCGTGATGCCCAGAAGTCTATCCCGGTGGGGACCATTCTGGCCATTGTTACCACTTCACTTGTGTGTATCCTTTCCCAGGTATGGTGGGGCAGGTTTCAGAAGGTACTTCTTTGCATATAATTTGCCAGACAGTGTGTGTGGGCACACCACACACATACAAGCATGGGTACCTTAACCCCTTGCACACCATGGGGCCTTTTGATGTCTGCAGGTCAAGCCTATGGCTGTGAAGATCACTAGGGTGCTAGGTGGGGCATGAATTGGGGCTACAGTTTGGTAGAAACCTAGCTTCCTTAATACAGCCCAGACTTCAGCAGTGTGATTCTCTTTGGTGCCTGCATTGACGGTGTAGTGCTCCGGGACAAGTGAGTGAGCCATGCCCCTCCCTGTCAGCTTTTTCCACCCTCACTCCAGCCCATCCCTTACAACCCATGGCCCCACACATCTTAGGCAGTTGACTTCTACTAATGATCTGTGTAATCAGGTAGGTCAGGCTCCTCCATGACTTTTGCTTCGTAGGTGACGATGATATTAAGATCAAGGATGAGGTAAAGAGCAAAGGTGCAAAGTTAAGGGCTGGCATCTGGGCTCCACTAAAAGTTAGAGCCTCTCCTCTCAGCCTTTCTCCCTGACCCCTGACATCCCTTACTCTGGATAGCCCCACCCAGGGCTTGGGGGGTGTCTCATCAGGAGCATGATCTGAGCCTGGCCTCTGCAGGTATGGTGATGGCGTCAGCAGGAACCTGGTGGTGGGCACCTTGGCCTGGCCTTCACCCTGGGTCATTGTCGTCGGCTCCTTTTTCTCAACATGTGGTGCTGGCCTCCAAAGCCTTACTGGAGCACCACGCTTATTGCAAGCCATTGCCAAAGATAACATCATCCCCTTCCTCCGGGTAAGTCCTCCTATGTGCCCCCACGGCCTTGGTGCTCTTGGCTCCTCACCCTGGCAAGGGGAGAGGCAGATTCAAATGTAGCATGGCCCTACACTGGCCCAGGTCTTGGCAGTCATCCGGAAGGAGCTGATGAGAGCTTCTCTGACGCTGTTTGCTGTTAGCAATGCTGTTTAGACACAGAATCCTTGTGGCTTGTCTGTGCTTCATCCAGAGCAGAGAAGTAGAGTCGGAGAAACTTGTGACTCCCATAAGGATAGACATGGGGCTGGGACCAGTGGGATGACTTGGGGCTACAGATGTGGGTAGTGGTGGTGGTAGGAACAACTCAACTCCTTTTCTGGTACCTGCAGGTATTTGGTCATGGGAAAGCAAATGGTGAGCCAACATGGGCACTCCTCCTGACGGCACTCATCGCTGAGCTGGGCATCCTCATCGCCTCCCTTGACATGGTGGCCCCCATCCTGTCCATGTGAGCTGGGGAAGGGGTAGTCTTGGAAAAGCTCCTTAAACTTAAGTAACCTCAGCTGAGGATCCCAGCACCTCCCCATGGTCCTGTCTGGTGTCTAGGGTGCCACTGGGGAATCAGCTGGGCTAAGTGAGGGAGCTGGCAGGTCTGTTTAACCTGATTTCAGAAACCAGCCTGGTACATCCACAGAGGCTGAAGAAACCAACAGACCCTATACCCTATGGTAGGAGACCCCCTTGAGCAGAAGGCCAGCAGATGCCCACTCTAAAAAGAGCATGCACCTGATCTCTTGCCTTACCAAAGCCATCACTGTCCCATTCATTATTTTCAATGTTCTGCAAGCTAAGGAAATGAGTATGCTAAGGCCTTTTGCAGGTGGTAGTCAACATGATTCCTAGGATCTCTGTGCTTGATTTCTATAGTTACCTATGCCCATTCTGTTCCATGGCTGGTGGTCATTACTTGTTCAGTTAGAAAGGGGGCTCTGCTTCACTCACTTGAGCTACAGGCCTGAGCAGACTCCAGCCCTACCCCTAGTCAGGCCTGTCACATCTGAGTTCTCTTGTCTTCATGGCACTCCCCACTCCCCGTAGACGTGCATACCTTAAGCTATTCTTGCTGAAGGCATCTTGAGTGGTGTGTCTCTTTCCTAAGCTAAAGGAATAGGTCATCCTTCATCATGTGGCTCTTGCTGCCAGTCTTTTGTTGGGACTTACTCCCCCATGGGAGTTCCTGTCCCCTGATATCTCTCTATCTTTGACCTGCCTCTTCATTACTTAGGATGCAGTTTAATGCCCTGTCCCTCAGACCTCTGTTCCTTAGCTGATGCCTCAGAAGGGCTCACACACCCTGCCTTTGCTCATGTCCTAACTCCACACACAGCACAGCATCTCATCTCCTATACAAAATTACATGGTCTTTGTCATGTTTTCCTGACTGACTCTCTGACTTCCAAATGCTTGCAAGCCCCCACTCATCATTTTCTGGGCCACAGGCTCATATGTTATCTTGCCATCTGCCACACTGAGGCTTCCTCAGCATTCCTCGACATTGTCCTCGTCCAGCTCTCCACTTACTATTCCTGGGCTCTGTTCCTTTCTCACTCCCTCTGCTGGTGAATACTTACCCATCCTCTACCACTGGGCCCTGAGGATATTTTCTTAATACTGCCATCTGCATCTGGTCCTAGGAGTGGGTACCTGAGGGTTAGGAGCCATGGTGTGCCCAGTTTCCGGGCCAGGTGTAGCCTGGTATCAGACACCAAGGAAGCTTCCCTGCTCTGACTGCCTCCTGGTACTACAGGTTCTTTCTGATGTGTTACCTGTTTGTAAACTTGGCCTGTGCTGTGCAGACACTTCTAAGGACCCCCAACTGGCGGCCCCGATTCAAATACTATCACTGGTGAGTGCCTGCCTGCTAGATCCCTGGGGCAAGTCCCTTGATAATTGGCCATACTGGGGAGACCACATGCTCCATCCTGTGGAAAGTCTGAGTTTGCTGGGCAGCCTTTGCTCTTGAAGCTCTATGAGGAGGGAGATTCACTTTACCTGCTTCTCACATCCAGCTTGTGACTTGGGACCTGTAAGGGCCACCAGAGTATGGGACAAACCATGACCTGGATTCCTGATTCTCATCTCTTGCCCAGGGCACTGTCTTTCCTAGGCATGAGTCTTTGCCTGGCTCTTATGTTTGTCTCCTCCTGGTACTATGCCCTAGTCGCCATGCTCATTGCGGGCATGATCTACAAGTACATCGAGTACCAAGGGTGAGTGAAGGACTGTTTTGGCCTGGTAACAGTTTGTATAGCACTGCATGTGTCTTGTTGAACAGTTAGAATGGTCTGAGTGTTGGGTTGGTGGTGGCAGGCTGGGCCAGCTTTGCTTTTTGTTCTATGGTTGGGGGCTGTGACTCAGGGCCTGGCCATCCTTCAGCCCACATAGAAATCACTGGGTGAAGGGATAGAAGTGTAGCTAAATAGTAAAATATTCATTTAGCATGCAGAAGGGGGGGAGGGCAAAGGAAGGGAGGAAGGGAAATCTTTGGGTGGAGCCAGGGCCTTAGTAGCTTGTGGTGACATCTGTAGGGCTGAGAAGGAGTGGGGCGACGGGATTCGAGGCCTGTCCCTGAGTGCTGCGCGCTATGCACTGTTGAGGCTGGAAGAAGGGCCTCCTCATACCAAGAACTGGCGGTAAGTTCATGTCATGACAGGGCCATCTCAGGGTTCTTAGGGAACACTGAGAGTGGGAGGTTCTATATCTCCCCCCACCCCGGGAGATTGTAGGATTTATCCGCTTGCTTATTGAGCCCTTGCATCTGTGCTACCCAAACTTGTGGGAGTCCAAATTCCAAGAATGAAAGAGGACTTTGGGAAAAGCCCAGGTCCTTATCTCAGGCTGCCTAACTGTCTGACCACTGCAGGCCTCAGCTCCTGGTGCTGCTGAAGCTAGATGAAGACCTTCATGTGAAGTACCCTCGGCTCCTCACCTTTGCCTCCCAGCTTAAGGCTGGGAAGGGCCTGACAATTGTTGGCTCTGTCATCCAGGGCAGCTTCTTAGAGAGCTATGGGGAGGCCCAGGCTGCTGAGCAGGTAATGACCAGGGGTGGGAAGACAGCTCAGCCAATTCAATGGTGACTGGGGTGCAGCACATATACATGGGTGGAAACCAGTCCAGGCCACGTGGCCAGCCAGATGGGCAGCACTGCACTGTCTGCAAGCTTGAATAAGTATAGTTGCCACTCCTTGAAACCCTGGCCTGTGGGCTGGCAAACACCTCAGTGGGTAGAGACACTCATGTGTAGACCTAGGTTTGGTTTCCAAATCCTGCAAGGTTTCAGATGAGACCCATTCCCAAGAGTTGTCTTTGGATGTCCATACGATGCCGTGTGCTTGTACTGCATTCACACTCATAAAATACATACAATTCAGAAAAAAATGGCCTGTGGGTAGGCAGCTTGCTCCAACGTCTCCCCAACTAGCCCTAGAGTTCTAGTTGGGATCCAAGTTGGGGTGGAAACTGGTGGGCCTTGTCTTTTGATGCTCTTGTATTCCCAACAGACAATCAAGAACATGATGGAGATTGAGAAAGTAAAAGGCTTCTGCCAGGTAGTGGTGGCCAGCAAGGTTCGAGAGGGGCTGGCCCACCTCATCCAGTCTTGCGGCCTGGGCGGCATGAGACATAACTCCGTGGTGCTGGGCTGGCCCTATGGCTGGCGACAGAGTGAGGACCCTCGTGCCTGGAAGACCTTTATTGGTGTGTGATGGTCTGGCATCTAAGCTGGGCCAGGGACCAAGGGCCAGGGTTAAAGTGAGGTGGCAGAAACCAGAGGGTCACAGGCTGGTAGTCAGCAGTGACCCTCCTCCCTAGACACTGTGCGCTGTACCACAGCTGCCCACCTGGCCCTGCTGGTGCCCAAGAACATAGCTTTCTACCCCAGCAACCACGAGCGCTACCTGGAGGGCCACATTGACGTGTGGTGGATCGTGCATGATGGAGGCATGCTTATGCTTTTGCCCTTCCTGCTACGCCAGCATAAGGTGTGCCAGTTGGTTGGGCATGGGTGAGGGCAGCTGGGCTCTTGGAAAGCGAGGTGTGATTGAAACACTCGCATGCTTCATTGCCACAGGTTTGGAGGAAGTGCCGGATGCGCATTTTCACAGTGGCCCAGATGGATGACAACAGCATCCAGATGAAGAAGGATCTAGCCATCTTCCTGTATCACCTCCGCCTGGAAGCCGAAGTGGAGGTGGTGGAGATGGTGAGCTGCCTGCCATGCTCTGGCCCTGAGGATCCTGAATCATACAGCCTGGTACTCATAGCTTCCCCTCTCTCCAGCATAACAGTGACATCTCTGCATATACCTATGAGCGGACACTGATGATGGAGCAGCGGTCTCAGATGCTGCGGCAGATGAGGCTGACCAAGACCGAGCGGGATCGAGAAGTAAATGGCTATCTTGGTTCATGCTTGGGTAATGGCCAGATCATACCTGTCTGATAGAAGAATCAGAATGACTCACTAGACCAGGCATGATGGCTCATATCCATAACCCCAGCACTCAGGAAGATAAGACTGGTGGATTCCAGTGAGTTTGCGGCTGGCCTGGTCTGCATAGTGAGTTCCATGCCAGCCAAGGCTACATAGTGGAACCCTGTCTTCAAAAACAAACAAAACCAAGCAAACAAAAAGTGGGCAAAAAGGTTATGCGTGTAATTCCAGCTTAAACTAACAAACAAAAAGTCTCACCTGTGCCACCCAAACCAGAACCAATCAGTGCCCATTTCCCAGAGCAGTGTTAGGCCAGCCAGGCCCCCATTTTCCCAGGGGAAAATCAAGGATTCAACCTCTGGTGTCCTCAGGCCCAGCTGGTCAAGGACAGGCACTCAGCCCTTCGGCTAGAGAGCCTTTACTCAGATGAGGAGGATGAGGCTGCAGCAGGGGCCGACAGGATCCAGATGACATGGACCAGAGACAAGTACATGCCTGAGCCCTGGGACCCCAGCCATGCCCCTGACAACTTCCGGGAGCTGGTGCATATTAAGCCGTGAGTACAAGCAACGTTGAGGTCTGGAGTGGAGGAGGAATGGGAACAGGCAAACGGCAGATGGACCAGGGACAGAGACCTCTTTGCTAGGTAGTCCTCAGCAGCCTGTGATCAGTTGCTTTGTCTGCAGGGATCAGTCCAATGTGCGGCGCATGCACACTGCTGTGAAGCTCAATGAAGTCATTGTCACACGCTCCCACGATGCCCGCCTGGTCCTACTGAACATGCCTGGCCCCCCTAAGAACAGTGAGGGTGATGAGAACTGTATCCTTTTGTGTAAAGGCTGGCCTATTGAGCTGTCCTCTCCTTGAGTCCCTGGGTGGGTGGGAAGTAGTAGCCCTGGTCCTGTGGCTGCCTCCTTGACCTGATACCCTGCAGACATGGAATTCCTTGAAGTGCTGACTGAGGGTCTTGAACGGGTGTTGTTGGTGCGTGGAGGTGGCCGTGAAGTCATCACCATCTATTCCTGAGCCCAATGGAGGCTGTTGGCCTGGAGTTGGGGTGTCTAGGACAACAGTCCCTACCTACCCTATACCTACTTGCCAGTTCTGCTTTGCCCAGCCTTGCTTTGGACCAGCTTTGCTAGGTCTCCTGGGAAACCAAGCTTGGGCTTGGCAATTTAAATGGATCCGAGGGCCTGTGGACCCTAGGGGATATAGGGACTTTCTCCTACACCCCAGTGTAGGCCTATCCTGACTAGAGAAGACTGATAAGGGTTGATAAGGGATTTGAAGTCCCAATCTGGCCCAGGAGAACTATTTATTGTATATTTATTGTTTGGATGCCATCATCAGAGAAGAGGGGAGGGACACTGAGAGGGGGAATTGAGCTGGGCCTGCCTGCAGGGAGACCTGGCTCAGGCTGCTGTGGGCAGAGACTCATCAAGCCAAGTGGAATGGAGCTGGCCAAGCTGAGCCTGACTTTTTTCAATAAAACATTGTGTACTTCTGGGCCTCCTGCTACCCCAGCTCTTTTTCCCCTGGCGCCAAGGGAAGAAAGACAGAACTGAACCCAAGCCCAGAGCCAGATCCCTAAGGCTATGCCCCTTCCTGGCCACCCCCATTGGTGGTTCTGTCCCTCCCACTGACCCTGGGCCCCTCCCATCCCCAGTCTAGATAAGGCCAGCCCAGGACTGCCTCATCTGGCAGTAGGCACTGGGCTGGAATGGGGCTGCCTGGCTCCCCATGGCAATGGGTGCTGCTGCTGTTGGGGCTGCTGCTCCCTCCTGTCACCCCCTTCTGGCTCCTCAATGTGCTCTTCCCCCCGCAAACCACGCCCAAGGCTGAACTCAGTAACCACACAAGGCCTGTCATCCTCGGTAAGCCCCCACTAGGTCCCTGATGCATCAAGCAAGACTTTGGGGAGCCTGGGTCTTAGCCCCTGACAGTGGCAGATGCTGTCAGGGTTCTTCTGCTCTACCATTAGTCCTCATACCTGTGGGGTGGGGAAGGGCCAAAGGCTTGTTCTATAGAGACCATCCCTTTCCCCTTCACACTGTTCTGTGTCCAAGTTGTCTTCAGGGGCTTGGGGTTGGGGTGGTGGTCAGTGAATGGGATGCGGTTTGTCTAAGACCTTAACCAGGGCACCTCAATCTACCACCAGCTCCAGACACTCTGGATACTGGGTCAAGCCCCACCACTTCCTTGGCTTCTACTGTACCAAGGACGAGATACCCCAGTCCAGAGCTGGATAACAGAAGCGGTCCATGAAGGCCTGCCTCCTGTTCTAGGTCCAGCCCCTGTTCCCTTAAACCTATTTGTTCTCTCCTTGGACTTTGGCAATAATGGAAAGCCAAGCTGGATGTTTGTTTTGTGGGGGCAGGGGCCAGAGGCTTGGTTCCTGCACCTTCCCTGCCTAAAGGGAGCCTGGGGCCTGGGACAGTAAGAAGTGTGGTGGGACAGTAAGAAGTGTGATGGAGAGAATAAATATCATTAAAACCTTGAGGGTGTGGGAGATGGAGGGGTGGGCTTTTTTGGTGGTAGGGTTGGGGGGTTGGAGAGATACCAAGAAGTCCAGAACAAAAGCGGGTGCCCACAGTGCCTGGCTGCCTGGGGAATCAGCTGGAAGCCAAGCTGGATAAACCAGATGTGGTGAACTGGTTGTGCTACCGCAAGACAGAGGACTTCTTCACCATCTGGCTGGATCTCAATATGTTTCTACCCCTTGGGGTGGACTGCTGGATTGATAATACCAGGTATGTTCCATGTGCTCTCCCCATCCTCTACATTTCCCCTTGGTTACTGGCTGCTAAATGTCCCACTGTCCCCAGGGTTGTCTACAACCGCAGCTCTGGGCATGTGTCCAATGCCCCTGGTGTACAGATCCGTGTCCCTGGCTTTGGCAAGACCTATGCTGTTGAGTACTTAGATGACAACAAGCTAGCAGGTTCGTGTACTCAGGGAAAGGAAGGGGCTCTTCTTGGCCATCAGGCTAGCCTACAAATGTGATGGACAGAATCCCTTGTGTTGCTGCCTCCCCACAGGTTACATGCACACACTGGTACAGAATCTGGTTAACAACGGGTATGTGCGGGATGAGACAGTGCGGGCCGCGCCCTATGACTGGCGTCTGGAACCCAGTGAGTATTTGCAGGTGATGGGCTGGGGTCATGCCAGGTGGTTCCAGACCCTCACTGCTCTGACCTATCTGCCTATCTTCAGGCCAGCAGGATGAATACTACCAGAAGCTTGCAGGACTGGTAGAGGAGATGTATGCCACTTATGGGAAGCCTGTCTTCCTTATTGGGCACAGCCTGGGCTGCTTACATGTGCTTTACTTCTTACTGCGTCAGCCTCAGTCCTGGAAGGACCGCTTCATTGATGGTTTTATCTCTCTTGGTGCTCCTTGGGGTGGCTCTATCAAGCCCATGCTGGTCCTGGCCTCAGGTGAGGAGCCTCTTGATCACTGTCATCCTATCTGGGGTGAGGGAGGGATGAAGCAGATCACAGAGCTGACTGTCACTCCAACTGTGCTCAGTGTCCCCAGGGAAATTTTCTGTGGGCATACTTTGTCCATAGCTCCTTGAAGACAGCCATTAGGATGTCTCTTGCAGAGTCTTTTAGTGATGATAAGGGAGGAGATAGAGGAGGCCATTCCTGCTAGTCTGTCAGCCCTAGATTTCCTCCTTGTAGGCCCAAGTCCTGTATATTCTGGCTTTTAGTTCATTTTTACTTCCTGGAACCACATGCCAGAAATCTGTTTTATTGAGGACATATCTGCCACAGCAGGGCCAAACCTTATTTTTTTTTTTTTTTTTTTTTTTTTTGGAGTGGCTTTCCTAGAAACCCAACACTAATGCAGCCACAACTCACTGAGCACCATTTTCTGTTGGGCACAGCAAGGTCCATCCTTCACTGAGGACATTCTCACCAGACTACATCACTGAATGTAAAACAGATACCGTCTAATCCTCCAAAAAAACAATCCTGTGACTACTGTGCAAAGTAGGCCCCTCATAGGACATGAGGAATAACCAACGCGCAACACACATACTTCCCAGATCTCATTTTTTTTTTGTTTGCTTCTTTCATTTTTCAAGACAGGGTTTCTGTGTAGCTCTGGCTGTCCTGGAACTCGATCTATAAACCAGGCTGGCCTCAAACTCACAGAGATCTGCCTGCCTCTGCCTCCCAAGTACTGGAATTAAAGGCCTGCACTACCAACACCTGGCTGATCAAATGTCCCTTTTCCCATACATACTGTTTGAGGCCCTAGAGCTCTCTCTTACAGAAATACCAACATAGCCTCTTAAATAAACATTAAGCACTTATCTGAACACCTGGCCTCTTCTGGTCTGTGTCTTGGAATCGAGGTCAAGATGGGGCAGGACAAGTTTAAGTGATTCACTGAAGCAAATAGTGTGCCAGGCCCAGCTCCCTGTCCCACCTAGTTCTGTATCCACAGGTGACAATCAGGGCATCCCGATCATGTCCAGCATCAAGCTGAGAGAGGAGCAACGCATAACCACGACCTCCCCCTGGATGTTTCCAGCCCGCCATGTATGGCCAGAAGACCATGTGTTCATTTCCACACCAAACTTCAACTATACAGGCCAAGACTTCAAACGTTTTTTTGAGGATCTTCATTTTGAAGAAGGATGGTACATGTGGCTACAGTCACGGGACCTGCTGGGAGGCCTCCCAGCACCTGGTGTAGAAGTATACTGTCTGTATGGTGTGGGTCTGCCCACACCCCACACATATATCTATGACCACAGCTTCCCCTATAAAGACCCAGTGTCTGCACTCTATGAAGATGGTGATGACACTGTAGCCACACGCAGCACTGAGCTCTGTGGCCTGTGGCAAGGCCGCCAATCACAGCCTGTACACCTGCTGCCCATGAATGGGACAGAACATCTCAACATGGTCTTCAGCAATAAGACACTGGAACATATTAATGCCATTCTCTTAGGTGCCTATCGCCATGGTACTCCTGAGGCCCCAGCTGCCAGCCCAAGTCCCCCAGCCCCTGAATAAAGACCTTTGCTGTTACAAGTCCTGTGTGTTTTGGGTTAAGTGGAAGACACTACTAGGATCCTTAGATATGTGTTATCATCTGACCCAGGGGAACATGAGGTAAGATGGGCTTTGCTAAGGCCTCAGATTGAGCTGAACACTTTGAGATGATGTATAGATTCTCATTGCCTTGGTAGAGCTGCTCAGAAAGCCTGCCCTTCACAGTGCCTGTGCCCATATTCAGATGTTGGTACAGCTGTGGGAATGGGGCACAGTGAAATATGATTAGAAATAGATGTGAATTCTGGTTGAATATAAGAGTTGAAAACAGGGCCAGGCATGGTGGTACCTCCCAGCACTTGGGAAGCAGGTAGATCTCTGTGAGTTTGAGTTCCAGGACAGTCAGGGCTACATGGAGAAACCCTGTCTCAAAAATCAAAAAGAAAAACGTTTAGGATCTGAAGGAATGATAATTCATCTAGAGAAGGCTTAGTTTGGGGCTTCAGAGATAGCTCAGAAGTTAGGAGCACTTGTTGCATTTGCAGAGGATCTGGGTTTGGTTCCCAGCACCCTCAGGGTGGTTCCCAGCCATCTGTAGCTCCTGTACCAGGGAATCTGATGCCCTCTTCTGACCTTGGTGGACACCTAGCAAGCATGTTGACACATTCACTCATACATATAATTAACCTTTCTAAAAGAGCTTAATTTATACTAATTTTTAACGTGCTATATGTGTATGTGTTTTGCCTGCATATATGCATGTACTTGCAGTGCTCACGGGGGGGGGGCGGGGGGCGGGGAGCAGGGCGGGGGATGGGGGGAACAGTCAGATGAAATGGGGATGGAGGAACAGAGGTGCACCATTCTGGCCAGGGGTACATACAGCAAGTCCCTCCTTAAACTACCTGGGACTAGATGCAAAGATGAAAGTGAAACAAGATGTGAAAGTGAAAGTGGGAAGTCTACAAAAAAAAAAAAAGAAAAGAAAGAAAGAAAAACCCCACAGAAGCCGAGGCAGACGCCTTCCCCTGGCTTCACTCTTTCCAGTCTGGTCCACCCATCGACCCCACGATCTCAGTTGGCTTTCCTGCCCTCCCGGAGATGCTGAAGCAGGCAGTGGAACAACACAGAGGAGGCTTCTCTTTCGAGAACTGCCAGAGGTGAAGGGGGAGTGGGGTTCTAGTTTCAAACTGCTGGTTCTCAACTGTGGGCCTTTTTTTTTTTTTTTTTAATTGGTGGAAGCGGGGAACCTTATGTTTGGTGACAAAGACCAAGTAGGGGCTTAACCCAGGAGATGAGGAAAGCAGAGATGGTTTGGGGGACCGGTTAAATGATCCTTCCTAGAATCAGAGTTGAAATGCGAGTCACCCCGTTGTTTACAGGAATGCGTCCTTGGAACATGTCCTTTCGGGCCTTCGGGTCCCTCATGCACGCAAGACTGGGACTACCATCGCGGGACTTGTGTTCCGAGTGAGCAGGGCGATAGGGCTGGAGGGCTAAAATAGCGCCAGTGCGGAGAAGATCGGGTGGGCATTAAGGCTGGGCTCTTCCTCTGCAGGATGGAGTTATCTTGGGGGCCGATACGCGGGCCACTAACGATTCGGTCGTGGTGGACAAAAGCTGCGAGAAGATCCACTTCATCGCCCCCAAAATCTAGTAAGAATTCCGCAGTCCAGTCCCCACACTCAAACAAAAGCTGCACTGTCACTCGCCCTATTTTCTGTCTCTGCACGTCCCTGTGCACACCCACCATCCCTTTTCCCTCAGCTGCTGTGGGGCTGGAGTAGCTGCGGACACTGAGATGACCACGCGGATGGCAGCTTCCAAGATGGAGCTACACGCACTGTCCACCGGCCGTGAGCCTCGGGTGGCCACGGTCACCCGTATTCTGCGCCAGACACTCTTCCGGTGAGGAAGTGGGATGAAGATGACCCCTAGAGGGGGGCTATCTGCAGGTAGGCGGGGTTGACAGGAGAGGGGGACCAAGGCCGGGTTGCTACCTGCAGAAAGACCGGAAGAAGCCCGGCCGGTCTAACCAAAGCTGAGTTCCGGAAGAAGCAATTGTAGTACGCTAGGTCACAGGAAGGGGTGGGACTCAGGCCGAGAAGCGGCATGTGGGGCGGGGCCGGGCTCCAGTTGGCAGTGTCAGCTCTCACTTGCCCACAGGTACCAAGGCCACGTGGGAGCGTCACTGATCGTGGGCGGGGTTGATCTGACCGGGCCTCAACTCTATGGCGTGCACCCCCACGGTTCCTACAGCCGTCTGCCCTTTACGGCCCTGGGTGAGTGCTTCCATCCTCTCCCCACGAATCCTTCCCCTGCAATCCTACCTTCAAGGTTTGTTTCCCAGATGCAGCTACGGTTGACTTCAGATGTCCCTTTCCACCTGCAGGCTCTGGACAGGATGCAGCCTTGGCACTGCTGGAAGACAGGTTCCAGCCAAACATGACGGTGAGCGACTTCTGTCCATTACTTCATGCTCATAGGTGGCGAGTGCCTCCCACCGCCCCAAAACAAAAACAAAAACCTGGCCAAATATAGAAATAAGGAAGCTTTGTAGGGGAAGAAGGTAACACCTGAGTAGGGACTGAAAATGTTGAAGGTCCAATCAGGAATCAAGGTTAGACCACCAAGAGAAGCTGAAGCCCACAAAGAATCATTAAGAGAAGGAGAAGTAAAGCCCAGTGGGGTTCTATATGAGGTTTCAGGTCTGGACTTGAGAGTGGGATAGAAATAAGTAGCTATGTACTTCAGAGAGAAACTCAGTGAGAGAGGACTAGATCGGTGGGTGGGAAGACTGCTGGAAGGGGCCTTATAAGTGTAAGGGACTCTGAGAAGTTTGTACAGAGGACAGTGGGTGGAGGGAACACAGGGTTTTGGGAGAGAGGGAGTCAGAAGCTAAGGGACTGCAATTTGGAATGGAGGGAAAGAGAGGAGCTTGGGCTTGCACAAATGGCAAGTTGTCTAGGCTTCAAGATTAACAAAATCCTCAGGTTAGAGTGAGGCAGCACCAGGTTCATTTAGTCTCATTTACACCACCACAGCTGGAGGCTGCACGAGAGCTGTTGGTGGAAGCGGTCACTGCGGGGATCCTGGGTGACCTGGGCTCTGGGGGCAGTGTGGATGCATGTGTGATCACTGCAACAGGCACCAAGCTGCTGAGAACATTGAGCTCTCCCACAGAGCCAGTGCAGAGGTAGGACTAAAGGGGGCTGGAGTCTTAGCAAGGGTGGAAATGGGAGCTCTGCCAGAGCAGGACAGACTGCATGCTGAAAGGCTGGCCCTCCTCCCTTCTAGAACTGGCCGCTACCACTTTGCTCCTGGAACCACAGCTGTCCTGACTCAGGAAGTAAGACCCCTGAACCTGGAGCTTCTGGAAGAAACAGTGCAGACCATGGAGGTGGAATAAAGTGGCCCAAGACTTAGAGCTTGGTATAAGGGGGAATAAACCTCAGAAATACAAACATTTAAACAGAACGAGCACTGTGTCATTCTTTCTTTTCTTTTAGGTTTATTTATTTCTTATGTATAGTGTTCTGTCTGCATGTTTGCCTGCAGGTCAGAAGAGGACAGCAGACCTCATTGCAGACAGCTGTGAGCCACCATGTGGGTGCTGGGAATTGAATTCAGGACCTCTGGAAGAGCAGCCATCTCTCTAGCCCCCGACTGTGTCATTCATGAGAGGAGTGGGACAAGCAGCCATAGGAGCTTTGTGGCTGAGGTATCTAAGGACCCTGAGGCCTGGTTCCTGGCCTGCTCTTCACCATTACCTCAGGGATCTGTCCATTCAGATCCCAGCCCTAGCCAGCAGGCTTTGAGATGGAAAGCTACATTTTGTCATCCCCAAACCTAACTCCACCAGGTGGAAGCTTACCCCACAGACAGCCCTATTCATAGCCTTTCCCTGGCTTATCAGTGACCCCCTATTGCCACCAGATCCACCCTGAGTCCTAAGGGGTCTAAAATACTGATAGAGCAACTATTTCCTGACTCTAATGGCAAGTTCTCACCAAGCACCCCTCACCCACCCACAGTACCTCTACTTAAGACACCCCTCAGATGACCAGGCTCGTGTGAGCTGCTGGTGAAAAGCCAGACTTTATCTGCACATGTGGGGCTGTGAATAGGGAGACTGACTCCAAGTTCTCTGGGCCGAAAGATGACACGTTTAACAAGAAACCTTTGCTAAGCACCTACTGAGTGCCAGGCCCACGGGGTGATGGTGAGAACATCCTGCTGTCAAAGTAGCCAAGCTCCACCGGTCCTTCAGTAGATAAGCCACATTCTTCAGAGAGGTTCTCCAGGCTGGAAATCCTTGGCCCCTGACTGTGTTCCCTAGTATTTTATTATGAAAAATTTATATACAATAGTAAAGTTAAGGGGATTGTTCACTAAACATCCATATGTCCACCAGACCTTGTAATTCATATTTTGTTGTATTTGATCTTATGTCTATCCATTCCTTTATTCACCCATTTACTTCTTTCACTTTTTAGACTGAGGCATTATTTTTTTAATATATTTTAAAATTGGCTAAGTGGTGGTGGCACACATCTTTAATCCCAGTGTTTGGGAGACAAAGGCAATTTGGTCTCAGTGAGTTCAAGGCCAACCTGGTCTATAAAGGGAGTTTCAGCACAGCCAGCACTGTTACACAGAGAAACCCTCTTACAAAACAAACAAACAAAATATATACATACATATATATAACATATATTTCTTTAATTAAAAATATTTTACATTCCAATCACGGTTTCCTCTCCCTTCTCTCCTCCCAGTCTCCCAGTCCCTCCCCTAGACTGAGGTATTCTTGAGGCAGTTAAAACCTTTCATATCCTAGAAAAATTCAAGCCAACTCACCTGTTCAGCTCTATACACAGAAGCATCTTCCCTCCACTGACTAAGCTCAGCCTGGAGCTCAATAACAGATGCACTGTGGACAAATCTTTTCCATGGCAATCTGAGGTCTAGAAACAGATTTCATGGCTGTCACTTTTGTACTTCCAGGTTCAGTCCAGAGTGTCTCAGTCACTGAGAGCTCACTCACACTTGCAGAAATATGGGTCTTAGAGCCAGACACGTGAGGATTTAGGTCCTTACTCATGCTGGTGAGAGTCAGCATCTCTGGGCAGACCTCTGACTCCTGTTCCATGCTGCTGAGAAATGATGTCTTTTAGGATTCAGAACCTCCATCCCTGGCCTTCACAGCAGAGCCTTCACATTTGACCATTCTTTCCACCAATCATCATACCGCTATATTCTGAGCAGGCTTCTCTGGGAGTCCAGTACTCCTGATAGCCCTGGGAAATTTCCTAAGTCCCAGCCACTAGGTTGATACTTTAAACCTAGTTCAGCCATATGTCATTGGTACCCAGTGACCAACATTTGAGATAGGAGGTGGTTCAGAAAGCCAATAGGAAGCCAAAGCTTGGGAGCCACCTCCCCAAGGTGAGAGCCTCACACCTGGCTACTTGATAATTCCAAGGACTTTGGCCTAAGATCTCTCCTAGGCAGGTGTGGGAATGTGCTAAGATCATACACCTGGCCTTGTCTCAAGCCCAAGACTTCTGTCCAAGGTCAAGGATATCCATAAATAAAGCCAGGCCAGTCTCAACTTCATTCATTATCTTCTACAATGTTACTGCTCAGCCTAACCCTCAGCCTGGTCCTCCTTGGCTCCTCCTGGGGTAAGTGGGCTGGAACTAAACCTGACTGAACAACATAGGACAACTTAGCTCCCAGCTCCTGTTTAGGGGCCCAGAGAAGGAGCCAGCCTGGCTAGAAGGGAAATGGACAGTGCAGGCAAAGGAAAACTGATGTTCCTGGGGGGGGGAGGGGAAAGAGCCTTAAAAATGAGGGGAGAGTCAAGGACCAGTCTCACAAATGAGAGAGAGGAGCTTGAGCCAGACCTTAGAAGACTCAGGAAAACATGAAAGATGTGTACAGTCTATACAAAGCAGACTTTAATTGCTTGGGTCTAGAAGACTAGAGGGCCAAGGAGACGACCCCAGAAATCAGGGAGAACAGTGGCCTGAAGAATATTAGGACTAGGTTGGTAGGTGTGATGGGAGTGATGGTGTGATGCTGTGGCCTTTGAAGGCTGGCCGGTGGGATAACCAAGATAGCTGTGTTTGGCTGGAAGGCACCCATGAGAAGGGCTAGTGAGTAATCCTCTTGATTTGCATCCCTCTGGGGATACCTTGAGGAAGAACTTAGGGAGAGGTAGGCTGGGATGTGGACCCTTACCAGCCCTGTGTTCAGGCTGTGGTGTTCCTGCCATTACACCTGCACTGAGCTCCAGCCAGAGGATTGTCAATGGGGAGAACGCAGTGCCAGGCTCCTGGCCCTGGCAGGTGTCTCTGCAGGTACGTACTCTAGGGGCGGGTCAGGGTCCTGCATGCCTTATGCCTGTGGGTAACTTAAGCCCATTCACCTGTCTGACTTTTGACCCTAGGAAAGCAACGGCTACCACTTCTGCGGTGGTTCTCTCATCAGCCCAAATTGGGTAGTCACCGCTACCCACTGCCAAGTAACGTGAGTATAATTTACCTGCTCTGCCCAATCCATCTCTTTCCACTTCCTTCCCTTGAATGCCCTCTCTGTGACCCCCTAGCAGCTCCCCATTCCCATTATCCCTGCAGTCCCGGACGACACTTTGTTGTTTTGGGAGAATATGACCGATCTTCCAATGCTGAGCCTGTACAAGTGCTATCCATCTCGAAGGTAAGTACCTGGCTGCACATGGAGAAAGGAGAAATGGGCTTCAGGTGGCTTGCCCTGACCTACCCCTCAGCACCAGCCCCGGGTGCCTACCCCTGCTGCAGCTCTCCATGGCTCTTTCCTGGTTCCATAGGCCATCTCATACCCTAACTGGAACCCCAACAATTTGAACAATGATGTGACACTCCTGAAGCTCGCCTCACCAGCCCGGTACACAACACGGATCTCACCAGTCTGCCTGGCTTCCTCAAATGAGGTGCTGCCTGCAGGCCTCACGTGTGTCACCACCGGCTGGGGCCGCATCAGTGGTGTGGGTAAGAACTTGGGTGAGAGTAAGGGGAGACCAGAATAAGCATCATGGGCTAGCCTGACCACCATTCCTGACCCACAGGTAATGTAACACCAGCACGTCTGCAGCAAGCCGTTCTACCCCTGGTAACTGTGAATCAGTGTCGGCAGTATTGGGGTTCAGCTATCACGGATTCCATGATCTGTGCAGGTGGTGCAGGTGCCTCTTCCTGTCAGGTAAGCACAGGCACCCTGTCCTCTGAAGTGTTGTATGGCATACTTCCCCAAACTGCCATACCAACCTTTCCCTTTTTTCTTCCCTTTCAGGGTGATTCAGGAGGACCTCTTGTCTGCCAGAAAGGAAACACCTGGGTGCTTACTGGTATTGTCTCCTGGGGCACTAATAATTGCAATGTGCAAGCCCCAGCCGTATATGCTCGGGTTAGTAAGTTCAACACCTGGATCAACCAGGTTATGGCCAACAACTAAACTCTCCACAGACCCTTTCCCCATCTCCATCCAATAAAGATACCAAGCTCAGTTCTCTTGTGTACCTCTGTCTTCTATCCTGGCTTAGTGGAAAGGAGAAGCTCTTGAGAGTTCTACCCCTGACCTGAACTTTGTCATCCCAGGCTGTGACCCCCTACCCCTCTTTTTGAACAATCCATTAGTCCCATGGCACAGTCAGGGTAGCCAGAAAAAAATGGCAACCTTCCCTGGGGAGGGCACCTGTTTATTGGATACAGAAGATACATTTACAGAGTACACAAAATAAATAACTGCACATTCTCCATCCATGGTCCATGGCATAAAGGCCCGGTAGACCTATCAAAGGCCCAAGGCACGAACTCCCTCTGCCCTATCCTCACAACCAGGCATATTTTGGGCAAGAAAGAAAATAAATCCCCAGTGGTTCACACCCCAGACTCCTAGGAAACTAGCCGGGGGAGGGGTTCTGAAGCTGTGAGGCTCGGGTCCTCCTCTGCCTCCTAACCAGGGGCAGGAGGATGTAAGGAGAGGGCACAGAAGGCACAGCTGACTTGGCACAGAGTGGTCTCTTTGGTTTGGTTTCCCAATGGAGGTGGCATACGTAGAAAGAGGGCCTAGCCCAAAGCTGTCTACTGAGAAGAGCTGAGTGGGAATCAGACTCTTCCTGCTGACAGAGGCTCTTAGTCTAGCAAAGGCCCAAGCTACGCTCAGTCTGGCCCCTTCCTACCCACCGAAAGCAGCTACAGAGGGAGGGAGCTTGGATTCCAGCCTAGAGTGGTGGTGGTAGGTAGGAACTGCTGTGGCTCAGGTCTCTGGGGAAAGCAGCCCCTGCAACCCCACCCTAACCCCCCCCCCAGAAGAGCTCCCTCCAGCCTGACTCAGTGGGGCCAATCTGGAAAGTTAATGCTATGAAAAGAAGTGGGCACAGGGCAGATAGGGCAAAGCCAGCTCTTTCAGCAAGGTCAGCACCCAAGGCACCTGGGGTTCAGAGGCAGGTAACACAGTACGGCTAAGTTCCAGAGTGAGGTTTGAAGAAGCTGACTAGAAGGGGAGCTGAGCAGCCCAAGACTCTTCCCCAGTTCAGCAACTCCTTTCTTTCCTCTTCCTTTCGGAGAGCTATGGGTTTGCAAGGGTGTGCACCAGCCACCACCCCTCCCCCGGTGACCTATACCTAGACAAGACACTAGATGGCGCCATCATGGAGCTATAAAGAGGGAAGGGCAGCTTTAGAAAAGGAACCAGCAAAGAGCAATACCAAAGGATAGAACAAGGGTTGACAATAGAATGCTGATAACCCTCCCCCAGGTAGCAGCAGTGGAACTCCCTTTAATCCCTCACGGTTGGGAAGGAGGCAGCTGGGGAATGAAATGGACATCCAAGTAGGAGACGGAGGCAATACTGGGCTCTACAAAGGCATGGAGGGTGATAGGCAGGATCCCTCTCATAGAGAGGCTGGGGGGTCTGAGGATAAGATCCTGCTACAGCTCTACCACCAGAGGTCCTGGCAAGTCTGGGGGCTAGAAGGGGTCCCTGGTGGCACCATGAAGAAAGACTGCTCTTGGCTAGGGAAAATAGTGGGGTTGCTTGGATCTGACTGGACCTAAGGGACCAACGAGACACCTGGGGCTTGCAATCTAATGCAAGACTGCCCACTGGAACATAATCTTAAGGGTCAGCATGATACAGGATATGGGAGCTAGACCAATGCTTTGTTGAGGAAAAGGAGGCTATAAAAGTAATGGATTTACAGTCCTGAGCCATAGGACCCTTTCTACTCAACACTACAGACCCCCTCTGGTCCAAGAAAGAGGGAAACATTAAGGACATCAGTGGGGACTGGGTCCTGCTCTTTCTTCCAGCTCAGAGCAGCTGCCTAACAGGCTCCCAGTTTAAATGGTCCTGGGCCACTATGCCATCATAACAGGCCCAGGCCCATGATAGGAGGTAGGGGCTACTAACGGCACAGGGAAGAGCTGAGTCCAGACATGCTCTGGCCATGATGCCGAAATACAGAGAAGATATTGGGCCTAGGTAACAAAGCAGAGAGTGGCCAGGATGAGACGATAGTGTGTCCATGTCATAGCTGGTGGCTCAACCATTATACTGCTGTTGATAGCGCAGGTTGAGCTCCCGCAGTTCCCGCTCCCGAACACGGCGTGACTTGTTGGAGCGTGTAGAGCGGCTGGAACGTGTGGACTGTGAAGATTTGGTGCTTTGGCAACGAGAGGAAGCACGCTTGAGGAGATTCTGGGAGATGGATCGGTGTAGATTCTTCATGGAAGAAGAGGCTGCCATGCTTACTACCCATGGGTGTCTCAGGGCCTGTAGTGCAGTCATCCGGGCTCCAGGGTCCACTGTCAGCAGGCGGTCAATGAAGTCCTTGGCCAGATTAGATACACTAGGCCATGGCTAGAAGGCAAAGACAAGCATCTGTGTGAGAGGACTCAACATTGCCTTAACACTAGGATCTACCCAGTATTTGTGCACAGTCCTCTTCTCATGCAGTATACTAGAACTCCTTTCTCTTCTGCTCAATGCTGACTCGGGTTACTGAGCAGGCACTGCTTGGTAATGAGTCTGAGGAGGAAACGAATCTATCACCTATCCTGGGGAGCAGTTTTAAGTGCTCTGCCTCCAAAGCCTAAAGCAGGTAGACCCTGCCAAGACCCCTAACTTACCCTAGGGAGTTTTTTTTTTTTTTTAAACAGGATTTCTCTGTATGGCCCTGACTGTCCTGGAACTTACAGGGATCTACCTGTCTCTTCTTCCTGAGTGCTGGGATTAAAGGCATGTGCCACCACATCTGGCTGGGAGATTTTTTATTATTATTATCATTTTGTGTGTGTGTGTGGTTTTTTTTTTTTTTTGAGACAGGGTTTCTCTGTGGTTTTAGAGGCTGTCCTGGAACTAGCTCTTGTAGACCAGGCTGGTGTCAAACTCACAGAGATCCGCCTGCCTCTGCCTCCCAAGTGCTGGGACTAAAGGTGTGTGCCACCTCTGCCCAGCTGGGAGAATTTTTTTTAACATTTATTTTACATGTATATCCACCACACATGCAGGTACCTATGGAGGACAGATGGATCTGGAGTTTCAGACAGCTGTGAGCCCTCTATGAACCCTGGCAACTGAACCTAGGTCCTTTGCAAGGACAGTTCTTACCTGATGAGCCATCTCTCCAGTTCTCCTAAAGTTTTTGAAGAAAGTGACCCAATTTTTTTCACCATGTCTAAGTGCCAACAACCATCTGTGTGGCCAGGTCAAATAGAAGGGATTTCACAATCCTTACCGGGGGTGGGGGTGGGGGGTGTGGGGGGGTGGGGAGTGTCTTACCTCCTAACTTCCAAGGAATTCCCCTTCAGCCTCCAGACACCAAGAGAAAAAAACATTTAATGAATCTATATTTCTTGGTTTGATAACAGGGTAGGAACTTCTAGGGACAGATAAGGAGGCTCTGTCCAGTTTGTAGGACTTCTTTGAGGCACAAAAGCTCCTGTAATTGGCCAGGTGTAGTGGTACACACCTTTAATCTCAGCATATGGGACAGAAGCTGGCAGATGTCTGTGAGTTTAAAGCCAGTGTGTTCTACATAGTGAGACCCTATCTCAAAACAAAAAGACAATTCCTGTAAGTATGATGTGCCAACTTCCTTCTAGTACATTTCTATCACTACAGAGATCTCCTTATAACCTGTTCTGCTCCAGGTAACCAGGACTACGTTGTCTTAGCCACTCACCAAGCAGCTGTCAAACCCTGGATCTCAGCCTCCCTAGCTTGGAGGGTCTTTACCTGGACGAACTTAAATTCTTAGGATAAAGACCATTTCCTTAGATGCTCTCCTAGTCCCCACTGCTTACAATTATTCCAATCTGTGAGTTCCAAGCTGTTTACTCCCCTTAGATGGTACTGAGCCCTAGTGCTTGGTGTAGTAGACACAGGAGGTACTCAGTAGGCACATGTGTAGCAAGCAACCACCAGCAGGTGCTGTCGAGTGATATCCTTTGTCAAGACTGCTGCAGCTATGGGACTCAGCCTGGTGGGGCTAAGTGCTCTGGATCCTTAAGCTGACCCGCTGGAGGGCAGGTTCTAGGGCTCTGAATCTCCTGAGAGAACTTCTAGAAAGGGCTCTGATGCTCCTTAAAGGTTAGGCAGCCAGGTAATTCCCTGTTCTGCAGTACAGGCTCTACTATGATGCCAGTGCCACCATTGCTTTCTCTATTGCTAGGTGAAGGCTGCCTGTCCTACTCCATGGTACCTTCACCTTGGGGAGCCTCTTAACATGCTCTCCGGGGTAATCAGGCACACCTTACAAGAATCCACATGGCCATTTAACAAAGACACATACCTAGCAGGGCTCCCTTGACCTCTTGCTAGACAACTTCCTAACTTCTAGATAGAAGTGAAGCAGAGAGAAGACGCATCTGGACTTCTAAGGAAGAGGTAGGTGGTTTTCTTCCTGTCACTGTCCTCACTTGCCTGTTAGAAAGTAAATCTTTCTGGGCGTTTGTGGCACACACCTTTAGTCCCAGCAATTGGGAGGCAGAGGCAGGTGGATCTCTGTGAGTTTGAGGCCAGCCTGGTCTACAGTGTGAGTTCCAGGACAACCAGGGCTACACAGAGAAACCAAACCCAAAAAACAAAAAAAAAAAAAAAAAAAAAAAAAAGGAAGGAAGGGGGAGGGGGGAGAGAGCGCAAAGACATCCGTTACATAAAGTTTTTTTTTTTTTTCTTTAAAGAAAGCACTATGGACTGCTGCTGCCACCTGAGCACAAGCCTCCGCCTCTCATGAGATGGAAGCAGCAGGCCTACCAGAGCATCTGAAGAACACAGTAAGCTTAGAGCTAAACAGAGCAGATCAGAATACCTGTTGGGCTTCTCTGGTGACTAGGAAAGACAATGCAGTCCAGCCTGGCTTGTCGGAAGAATGGCTCCAATGCAGCCCAGGGTACTCTGAACAGAGCTGAATGAGTCTGAGCTGTCCCTTACTCCCATTCTGAACAGAAGAAGCAAGTCCTAAGCCAAGCATTTTGGTACACACACAAGATCCCAGATCTTAGCTGGGCTGTGGTGGTGCATGCCTTTAATCCTAGCATTTGGGCAGAGGCAGATGGATCGCTCTTGTGTTTCAGGACAGCTTGATCTACAGAGTGAATTCCAGGACAGCCAGAGCTACACAAAGAAACCCTGACTTGAAAACAATAACAACAATAATAATATGGATGGTGATGATAATAATAAAAGGCTCCAGTACTTGGCAGGAGGATCAGGAGTTCAAAGCCACCCTGTACTTTATAGACAATTTGAAGCCAGTTTAAGCCTCCTGAGACCTATCACAAACACCCTCCTCCAAACAAGAGTAGCAGTTTCTCTGCAGAAGGTGGAACAGTGGTAAAGCTGGATTCACAAACTAGAAGCCTAAACAAGGATGAATCGAAGGCTTTTCACTTCACCCAGTTAAAGCATGGACTCCTGCAGCTTGCAACCAGTCTGATACTGTCTTAGAAGGGCCTCTCACCAGACCTGCACAGTGATCCTAAACATCTCTATCTCCAGAGTAGCACAGGCACACACCAGGCACCAACCCCTGTTGCCTGCCAGGCGCTCAGCCTGTTAGTGCCAAAGCGAGTCAGATTGATCCACCCTTCCTACTCTCCCAGTCTCTCGCTTCATCAATTATTGTGTTCGTGCCACTGTGTACAGAATGCCAATGGACTCATTTGTCTGAGATCCAGCCCAGCTCTCTGGAAAGCCCCTAACACTTCCCATCTTTGAAAAGTTGGGAGCAGCTATGCTGAGAGTGAACCCCACGCCAATGTGATTCAAGTCATTCTAACCAATGTTTCTCAGTCTAACCTCTGTTGTGTTAGAACAAACTGCAGTAGGAAGTCAAGCAGGCTGGACACAGGAAAGGGGTTCTCTCCAGCTTGTAGACAGTGAGGCAGAGTGACCTCTGAAAGGCTTACCTAGACCTCCCACATGGCTCAGAAATGTAAGGCCTCCTATATCTTCCACAGTCCCACTTCTGGACTCACGCCCAATCCAACACCACCCAAGAAAATGGTTATTACCTGAAGCCCATTTCACCTGCCAGGCTATGACTGACTGGTCAGGAGGCATTCTGGACATGAGAAAAGGAAAAATGATTAAATAGCCTCGACCTTCCAAAGTTCTATCTGACCTCCTTATGGTCTATCTGATATCCTTATGGTCAGACAGGGACACTCGTGGCTGACAGATAGGGCAGTCCTGAGTAGCAACTGGTTAGTCTCCCATTGGCTTCTACCTGCATCTAGACAGATATGAAACACAAGGAGGAGTGAGGGCTAGCAGGAAGAGGTCAGTTAGCTCTGCCTGCAGACAATCAGGAGATTAGAAGACAGTATCAATATATATGCTACTAGCCATACTCTCCATGAGTCTCTGGACACTGCCTGGATGGGGCTGGGCCCTGAGCTGAGCCTGTGGGAGGAAGGTAATCACTGTCACTCTGAGTCTGACCATTAAGCAGGCTGCCCTTTTCCCTAGTACAGACTCACAAAGACCTTATTCCCTTGCAGCTAAAGTACTTATTCTTGAGGTTGTAACAGCAGAGGAGACAACTGCAGAGAGTGGGAGGGACCATTCCCTAAGCATCCCCTCACCAATTTCCCCTCATTATCTCCTACTTTTCTCCTGGGCAAAGCCATTCCTCTGTGGCTCCAACTCTCTCCTAGAGGGAGAGGCACCAATATAGAAAGGCATTGTGTTCCAGCTCAGAGAACTTGTCTTCTCCCTTTTCTCTCTGCCCCTTCTACTTGAGTGGCAAGGTATGGCAAGAGCATTTCCCAAGGCTATGACATAGTCTCACTTTGAGCTTGAGCTGAGGGAATGAGGTTGGAGGCGCCTGTCCAGCCCAGGCTGCATAAGGGTGAGACAGCTGCTTCCTTTCGGGCAGCAAACCCTGTTCACCTGCTGCCTCAGACTTCCTCTGGCAGAGGGCTAACCACTCTCAAGTGAGGCTCCAAGAGAACAAATGGCCTAGGTGGCTTCCTGAAAGGTTAAGTGTCAGGCTATAAGCCCAGTGACCAATTCTACTTCTTTGTATGACCTAAGAGAACTCACAGCCTCCCCACTTTTAACATGGAGGGACTGAACACAACATAATTCTAAGTTCTGGATTTTAAGAACATGGCATCCCATCTTTTTTAACTCATGGCTGCATGTGAAGCATAGGATGTGCTACTCTAGTCGACCTCCTGACCCTTACACAGCCCAGCACTTTGGGATAAGAAGGTAATCCTGCTGCACAGCAGCGGGGGGGGGGGGAGGAACAAAGTTGGGCTTGCTACCATGACTCAGTTCTTCCTTCAGCTTTAACTCAAGATGTATTTTTATATTTTCAGACCCAGTATTCCCACCCTCAAAGGCCTCCTTTCTGTACTTACGTGGGCCTGAATCAAAGCTGAGAAAAGGGCACAGAAGAAATTCTGGGAAACAGAGCTTTGGGTTTACTCAGGAGAGAACTCTCATAACAATGAGGACAACACACTCAGATGCTGCTTCCAAGGTTATGGCTTTCAAAAAATGCAGCAAGTTTGGATACTGGTGGAGTCAGCAAACCCTCTGATCAAAACAGCAACATTGGGTCCCTCCCACCCTGAGAATCCATAGTGGCTAGGGAAGGAGTGAGCAAGTGGGAAGAGGATGCGAAAGGGCAGTCTAAAGACAGAAAAAGAACAGATGTTTTTAAGGAGTTTGTAGAGACAAGGTCTCACAGGTCAGCCTCAGCCTTCCGGGTGTTGGGATCAAGTCCAATATGTGTATCATCATGCCTTGCTGGGCTTTGCTTTTGTTTTTGAGAACATAGCTCTTTATGTGTTTCTCAGGTTAGTTTGAAATTCCTGGGTTCAAGTGACCCTACCATTTGACTTGACATCCTCAGCTGCATTCAGCTGAAAACAGAGTTCTGGTGTTTTGTTTGTTTTTGTAGTATTTCAAGCTTACTGGGCAAGTGGATTATCTTTAGTCCTGAAATTTGCATTTGACCTTAACCCACTGATTCTCAACCAGTAGGTTGTGATCCCTTTGAGGTTGCATATCAGATATTTATATTACGATTCATAACAGCAGCTAAATTACAATTATGAAGTTGTAATGAAATAATACTATGGTTGGGGATCACTATGAGGAACTGTAGTAAAGGTTCACAGCATTAGGAGGGTTGAGAACCAGTCTTAGCCAAAAGGTCAAGTAACAGCAACAAGAACAACAAAAAATAAGAACCCAGGGTTTTGGGCTGTTTTTAACTGTTGTTTGTTTTTCGAGACAGGGTTTCTCTGCATAGCCTTGGCTGTCCTGGAACTCACTCTGTAGATCAGACCGGCCTTGTAGTTATAGAGAGAGATACACCTGGCTTTTTCCCCCCCAAAAAAAAATTATTTCTAAAAATTAAATTTAATTAGCCATGTGGCACATGCCTTTAATCTCAGCACTTGGGAGGTAGAAGCAGAAGTATCTCTGAGTCTGAGGCCAGCCTCGTCTACAGAGCGAGTTCAAGGACAGCCAAAGCTTTAGAGAAACCCTGTATTGAGAAAACAAAATGAAACAAATATAATTTAATTAAATAGAGGCAGAGGAGGTGGAGTGTGTTGCTCAGTGATACAGTGCTGGCACAACACTGTACAAGGCCCAGAATTCAATTCTGAGCACCAAAATAGAGGGGGAGAAAAAGAGAAATAGGGGAGAGTGAGGGAGCACAGAGAGAGAAAAGGAGAACATGGGAATAAAATGCAATCTTGTGCTCCAACCTGTTCCTTCTAAGAGCTCATGAAGCAAAGGGGGATAGGAAAGGCGGTAGGGACAGAACAGGGTATAACTGAAGTCCCTTAAAGGATGACAACCTATGCCAGCTGGTCTAGCAATATCTATTTTAACAATGTCCTGGAGCAACCCTGGAGGGTTCTTGATCTAGATGAATGCTATAAAATTCTTTTATTTCCATTCAAGGATTCTGCTGAAGCCAAGTAGTGTCCAGAGCCTGGGCTAGATTTCTTTCCCTTGTTTCTTTAAATAAACTTCTTCCATCTAAAATAAACTTTAGATGTATCCCAAGCTGGCTTCAAACTCATTGTGTAGCTAAGGATGACCTTGAACTTCTGATCCTCCTGCTTCTACCTCCTGAGGTATACACCACCATTCCTGATATATGTAGTGTTCTGGCTCAAACCTAGGGCCTCAGGTATGCTAGGGAAGCACTCTACCAACTGAGATACATATCCAGTCCCCATTTAGCTTTGAAGTGGTACTAAGCCTCTGTGGCTGTTAAAATCTCACTCTGTGGTCTCTGTCTTCAGAGGTCTGTGTCCCCTAGAACAGCAGGACTTTGTTCAGGACCAGTAGTTATTGAACACTGAATAGCAGGATGAGTAAAGAAATAAAGGTAACTCAGCTTTCTGTTCAAGTGACCCAGACCGCACTGGACTAGAACCAATGTGGGGTACCATGCATGTACTGGGACACAGAGAAAAAAAAAGGCATTCTAGGCAGGAAAAGCAGCTCTGTGAGATGAGAGACTAAATGGGGAAGGGGAGTATGCAGAGGTATGGCCAGTAGGGGACAGGTGGATCGAGAAGGTCACCATAACCTTCAACCCTGTAGAGAGTTAGCATCTATCTTACTTGAGGCAGAGAGAGTATACAAGGCCATGAGTGAATCTGAAGAAGTCGGAATGTGGGAGAGATAACAGCCTGGCAGCTCACAGAACTATAAAGTCTGGAAGCAACAGAGCCTATGACAAGAGGTCCTATCCAGGTGGAGTCAGACAGTGAAAAGAGGAGAGGGAGGGGACACTCATGCATAGGGAATGCCTTTGAATGCAGCCACGTTGTTCCCCTTTGCTGGAGGGCCTCTGAGGGTTCAAAGTAGAAATGACAGAGGCGAAAGGTAGCTCTGGTCAAGGCTGACAAGTTGAATTATTTGGAGCAAGGCCTTTCTGTAGGAAGGGTTAAATGCAGCAGTGTAAGCAAGGGCAGCTGCTTCAGTCATCTCTGGGGAGTGTGTAACCAGGGCAGCAGCAACAGAACACCTAATGGATTATTAGAGTCTGGAGCCTGCAGCCCAAGAGATAGCACACACCAGCTCTGCTCATCTTCCTTTGGAGCCTGCCTCCTGCCCTGCCCCATCAGAGAAAGAACAGCCCTTCTCTTCCTAAAAGAGGATTCCTACTAAGGATAGGTCTCCCTCTAGCCACTAAGAATCCACTGCCCATACCCAGTGGTCCAAACAAGGTCACCTTTTAGTGACACATGTTGCTAGGTATTAAGGAAGGTCTGTCTAGGGTGACAGGAATCTAGTTTGTTTATGTCTAATGCATACATAGTGGCCAAAACTGAGGTCCAATCCAATGTGGTCCAGATCACTTGAAATAGAAGTTTGAGTCACACTGGGTGGTAGTGTTGCATTTGGGAGGCAGACACAGTCAAACCAAAAAATGAAAGGTTCATCTCTTCATTGTCCCTGCCATCTCATATTGTCCAAGTACTGGTCCTGAGCCAAGTCCTGGTATCCCTTATTTATATCTTCTTGTGATGAAGTTATAGATTTGGGGAAACTATCATATAACCCTGAGTGCAAGAGCTATGAGAAAAAGAAGTGAGGAAGAGTGAGGTGAGGAGAGGGTCAGGGAAGAGTTGACTTTGGGAACTATCTTATTACAGGGTGATCAGGAGTAAACGGCGTTAGTCCAACTCACTGCTCCACAAGAACTCTTGGACCCAAGTAGAAGGATGGCTGGCCTACATCCCAGAGACCCATCCCTGGGAGACCACCTCCCACCAACCCCATTTTTCCCAGGCAGAAGCAGGGTGGGTTTCTTCTCCCACCAACTCTGTCACCTGCTCAGAGGCACTATTTTCCTGAATAAGGGCTTTGTGTGAGCCTCTGCCCAAGCCCACCTGCTCCCGGTGTAGTCACCCAGGCTCATCCACAGCACAGAATGCCCAAGCGGAGGAGGATGGCAATTCAGGCTTCTAAATTCGAAAGACAGCAAGCAGAACTGCTGTGGGCACCATCATTCTGCCATCAATCCTCCAAGAGCCTCTTCATACATCCTGCCTCTAGGAATAGAACCCTTGACAAAGGCAATGACATCAGGCCAAGGATTGTCACATTTCTTGTCAAGTAAAACACAGCATCTCTGAGTGAGAACCCCAACTATACTTCAGTATGAATCTACAGATGACTCACATCCTGTGTTCACTCCTTTAAAAACAGCTCTTCTACCTCCTGAGGTCTCCTGTTACAGGAAGTTCACCTCCAGGGGTGGCTTTGTGTCTTCAGTCTTCTCTCACCCTCATACAGGTCTTGCTTGGCCCTCAGCAACATGTTCCCTATCACTTCCAAACTGCCTTTATTCCGGTACCACTAAACAGGATAAACTTCAGAATTCTCTTTGCCATATTAACCATCTGCATGCATTTCCTCTTCTTTCAATGTCCTGCATTTGCCCTGAGTGGAAGAGCACATTCACTCCTGACATTCTGTGACCCTCTGGTCTATGCCCACAGGCAGCTCTGGCCAGAAGTATCCTAACTATACCACCAGCAAGGCCTCAGCTTCATTTTGCCTAATTGCAGTTGCATTTGGGATCTTTCCCAGGGCATCGACAGTGACTATTTATACTTGCCCTACGAAAAACCAAAAGAACACTTCTAGTCATCACTTACAAATACTCCAGCAAATGTTGACTCAGGTACCTATGGTGTGCTAAGCCATGGCTGTTGGGAGCGTATGTGTTGACACACACAGTATCCTCAAGGAAGCACTGAAACAGACACTAGAAACATGCTGAGGCATGTGTTGCAAGGAAAGCAAACTACAGTCCATGAAGCCAAGATAGATTACATTCCATACCTAGGCCTGCTTCCCTTTAGTGTCAAACTACTGGCAAGTTACTTAACCATACTAGCCTCAGTTTCCCTATGTGTAAAATGAGTAGAGACTGGAGATGCTAGATGTAGTAGGCTCTACACAATGACAGTGGTCAGCATTATTCCTAAAGAAAGCAATCTTTTTTTCTTTCTTTCTTTTTTTTCTTTTTTGGTTTTTAGACTAGGCTGGCCTCAAACTCAGAGATATACCCACCTCTACCTCCCAAGTGCTGGGGATTAAAGGCGTGTGCCACCACCATCAGCTAAGCAATCTTTGAATTGGACATTTCATAGCTGATAAATTTCCAAGGTTACCAACAATAAATAGAACAGTTTCAGCAAAGCCTTACTGTGTTGAATGACTGAATCAAATGTCTGGGGCCTGTGGGATGTACAAGTGGGGTGCAGCCTGAGCCTAGACGTTGGTCTGAAGTATCAAGTCAGGATTATGGAATACCACAGGGCCCAATCAGGTATATGAAGGCAGAAGCTTCCATATTCTCTAGTCATAAAGGATGATACAAAAGCCTCTCTAGATCTGGCCTCAAACAGATCCTCCTCCTGCAGAGCTGGTCTTTAGTATCATTTTCCCAACCATATAGAACCTACTCTCTGGAATTCCTGATCTGTCTCAAACAGGCCCAGAGCCAGGCTGAGGTCATTCTAACAACATCCAATTAATTAGGCATTTCCTATAATACTTTCTGCTGCATTTGTCAGGAAGCTAGGGGTCTTCTTAGTGGCACAGGGTGACAGCCAAGACTTAACAATTATCTTAAGATTTCTCAGGGTCCCCCCCCCAGAGATTACCAGTGCCCCCTCAACCCCCATCAGCAGGAAGTAGCCTAGAAAACTATGCCAACATTCCCAAAATATGGGTTACAGATATTTATTATCATTTAAGGGAGTTTGTTTATAAATTGTTATAGGTCATAGTCAGAAAAAAGCTAAACAAAAGGGCTAAATTCAAAGATTTCATTCTAAAGGAAAAAAGGGAGATAGGATATAGAAATGATAGGACAAAAGGATAGATTATTGAATCTACTTTAATTAAAAAAAACAGCTATTAATCTCAGGATATTTTACTGGTATGGATTCAGCTTATTGATGCAAATTTAAAGTTATTCCTATTATGCTGATGTATGTTTCTACTTGTGTTTGGAATAGTGTGCTTAGACAGCTCATTTAAAAATATAATGCAAGCCAGGAGTTGATGCTGCGTGCCTTTAGTCCCAGCACTCAGGAGGCAGAGGCAGGCAGATCTCTGTGAGTTCAAGGCCAGCCTGATCTATAAAGCTAGTCCCAGGACAGCCTCCAAAGCAATACAGAGAAACCCTGTCTCGAAAAAAAAAAAAAAAAAAAAAAAAAAAAAAAAAAAACCACAAACACACACACACACACACACACACACACTGCATAATTAAAAAACAGATTGTTATCTGTAATAGCCAAACTTATAGTCATGTTAGATATGTTTTCAAGGTCATACAAAGATATATTTCAGATAGATAGCTAACCTTCAAACACTTCAAAGACCTACAGAATATAGCATTTAATATATTCAATAACCTAAGGTTTTTCATGACAGTGAGACACATCTGCTCTTGGCAGGGCCTATTTACTTCAAAGAAGAGGATGGGCATTGAAGAAACTCCATATGGAGTTTACTCTCTTTGTGGCAAAAGTTAGCCACTGGGCAAAGAAACTGCTCTTGTCTTAATTGCTGACAACTTATTGTCCAAAATGGACCAGCAGAACACAAGAAAAGCTACTGCCAAACTTTGCCAAGACAAGGTAGCATAATACTTCAAAATCCCTGTTTTTCAAAAATGTCTGTCAAATAAACTAGGCTTGTAGGCTAGAGTTGGATGCTCCAACATTGCAGAGGAACCTAGGGTGACTGTACAGGTGGCCTGATATCCCTGCCATTAGGTAACATTTCACATTCTGGGGTCTTTGATGGAGTTGAAGACTAGAGAGTTAAAATTACAGTTTTCCTTAATTATTATAAAAAAGATAAATTAGATGTAAAACTTTAGAGATAAAACAGTTAATACAACATTTTTCTAATTTTGCCAAATACAAATAGACTAGATATTGTAAATATAATTATTACTTGATAACTGTTTTGTTGTATATATTTTAAAGTTAAGATCTTCCTTTTTAATTAGACAAAAAGGGGGAAATGCTGTGGAGTAATTCTTCTGTACACTGTGTGAATATATGTTGCTGTGATTGGTTTAATAAACAAGCTGGCTGGCCAGTGGCTGAACAGGAGACAGTTATTGGGAAGCCAAACTGAGAATGATGGGGTGAGTAAGAGCAGTCAGAGGACTTGCTGGCAGATGCAGAGGGAGCAGGAGATGAATGTGTCATGTTAATAAAGTGCAGCCATGTTGCAGAGTGTAAATAAGGAATATGGGTTAATTTAAAATGTAAGAGCTAGTTAGTAATAAGCCTGAGCTATCAGCTGAGCATTTAAAATATAAGCTTCAGTGTGTTTATTTAAGAGCCGCTGCAGGACAGAAAAACTCCACTTATTAACAAGTCCTTAGCCTCTGCTCCACTCTCTCACATAATCTCCTATTTCACCCTGGAGTTCAATCAATCAGGTTCTCTTTTCTGAGTCTACCACCTGCAGGAGCCTTCTGTTGGCTCTGTGGACAGACCACGCAAGGGATAAGGATATCAGACAGAGCTTGGTGTATAGGAAACACCACTGAGAGGGAACAGAATACAGGAAAGGTACCCTAGAAAGGCCCAGGACCAAGTGACTTACTCTATAGTAAGGAAATGCCTTTTGCCATACCTTGCTGAGCTCACACTGGGAGATCCTCTCTCTTCACAGCAACATTCCTTCAACAACCAGATTTTATGAGCAGGCATGAGGACAAATGTGAATCACACAGCACACAATAGATGACTGGTATGAGAGGGCAAGGCCCAATCACCTGACCTGAGTCACACAGCCCATGTTCTAGACTCTCCATAGTCAATGACTCTTTATGCCAAGCCTATGAGTGGGTCATGTGCCTGCCAAAAAGGATTCAGTTCCAATTCTCTCTACTCCAGCAACTTATAGCTCCACAGAGATGGGATACAGACTTTTATGTCTGTTATATTTTTTTCCAGATATACTTGTTGGTAGGCAGTGACCAGCTGCACAAAAAAATAACTGGTCTCCAGTACAGAGGTCCAGCTCTAATAAGGAAACTACCTCCCCCAGGCAACACCCAGACAAATCACTTCAAAGTTTTCCAGAAAGGGTAGTTAGAGCTGGGTTGGAGGTTAACCAAGCTCCTGGTAACAGAAAAAAAAAAAGACCAGGGTCTACCAGAAATTTGACTCTCAACTGGGAACACCAACTGGGTATTGCCCAGCTCCTACACTCACACTGAGAGCCCAGCAGAGCAGAGAATCCTTTTCAATTCTAGTACAAGTAGGAGGCCTGAGTACATCCCCTATTCCACTCATTTGTTCTCTCTCCATACTCAGATAATCAATAGCTAGTTATCAAGACTGCACAAGCTCCAATTAAATAAACTGCTTGGTCAACAATTACCAGAATCAGAACTTGTCAGGTGTCCCTACAGATTTTTCTTTGCACTTGAGAAACACATACTCTCTCTTCCTCCCTCTTCTAGCTAAGCTCCATGCTGCCCTGTCATCTGCAGGGACCCTCAACAGCTTGGCACCACACAAAGCTCAGAATAGAAGGAAGCAGCCTTTCAACTTTCAGACATTGGTGTTCTATTTAAAGCTTCAGTTTCAGCTATAACCTAATGTAGCCCCTGAGCCTCCTATCAAGATCACAGAACTTTCTGAATGCCTCTACAAGATTCTCTGGCTCACTTATGGCATCCTATATTGTTTAGTACTAGCTCAGCACAAATACGTGAGAATCAATTTTTTAAGCACATACCCATTCACTTAAAATTTACAAAGGACAGGAGACCAGGCATGAGCTTTCCATGGCATTGATCACCCTGTGGAAAGTATCAGGTGCTCTATAGTAACCCTTTACACCAGAGACCATATACCACAGGTGTCAGTGTAAACAGTTCTCATCCTCCTCTCACGAATGGTGCGAACAGATACCCTCCTCAGTGCCTGTGACAGAGCTACACTGAAGAGGAAGGCTCCTGTCCTTAAACATATGACCTAAAGACCCTCTAGGAAGCTAGAGAAGAGTGGCTCCATTCCTGAGAAAGGGACATCCTTGACTTAATTAACCCTACAACTTCATCTGCAAAGTAACAGGGAAGTTGATAGTGCTTTCCTCCTGGGAGGAAAGCTAGATCACAGAAGACAGTTGCTCCCAGAGCTCCTACCCTTCTGCACAGGTTACAAAAAGGCAGAAATGGCAGTTGACAGTGGTGATGCACACCTGTAACCCCAGAATTTGGGAGGTGGTGGCAGGAGGACTAGCAGTTCAAGGCCATCTTTGGCTACATAGAACTTTAGGTCAGACTGGGCTACATGAGACTCTCCCTCACAGAAACAAAGCAAAGGGGCACTGAAATGTGCTCAGTAGGTAACACATGATCTGAGTTTCATTCCCAGAATCTATATAAAGGTGTAGAGAAACAAACACCTGCTCCACAAAGTTGTCCTCTGACCTCAACACACATGCTATGGCATCCACCTACCCACACACCACATTATGTACATACACAATAATAAAGCATTAAAAAGTAAAACACAAATCAAAATAAAATAACAACAAAAAGAGGTGAAGCACAATAGCACGGTGGCAGCCCCAGCCCTGAGGGGAGCATTGTGTACTTTGGGGGAGAGGCCCTCACTGTCTTGGCAGAGTCCTATAGTCCTGCAAAACTCAGCTCATGTTCCTCACAAAGCATTGTGTGCTGTGCCACAAGCACACAGGTATTCTCCACCTTGCAGCACTTCCAGCTTACTGCAGTCAGCCTCACCTCCTATCCAGTCAGCATCCTTCTTAACAGCAACCAGCAACACTAAAATCAAACAAGGTTTTGCAAGTATCAGAAGCATCCATGAACCTGGATATACAAACTAGATGAGTGTTTTGAATTTGGCACATAGGCAGGCAGATCTCTGTGAGTTTGAAGCCAGCCTGGTCTACAAAGTGAGTTCCAGAACAGGTGCCAAAGCTACACAGAGAAACTCTGTCTCAAAAAACCAAAAAACCAAAAAAAAAAAGAAGAAAGGAAGGAAGAAATAGAAGCAAGAGGATTAAATGTTGAAGATCAGTCTTGGTTATATACTGAGTGTGAGGGTAGTCTGGGCCAAACTGTCTCAAAACAAAGTAAATTAACTTCTAACTTTTTTGTTTGTTTGTTTGTTTGTTTGTTTGTTTTTCAAGACAAGGTTTTTGTCCTGCAACTAGCTCTGCAGACCAGACTGGCCTCAAAACTCACACAGATCCACGTGCCTCTGCCTCCCAAATGCTGGGACTAAAGGTGTGCGCCACCAACGCCCGGCTTAACTTCTAACATCTTAAGATCAGATCTGGTTTCTCTTTTAAAAATCAAAATATGAGAATAATGGGGTCCTTACTGTTGTTGGCAAAACTGAGTAAGAAACTGTTCCTGAGGCTGGAGAGATGGCTCAGAGTGCTGACTGCTCTTCCAAAGGTCCTGAGTTCAATTCCCAGCAACCACATGGTGACTCACAGCCATCTGTAATGAGATCTGGTGCCCTCTTCTGACCTGCAGGCATACATGCAGGCAGAACACTGGACACATAACAAATAAATCTCAGAAAGGAGAAAGGAAGAAAAATGAAAGTGTCCCTGAGGATGGGGCATATTCTTTCTAGCTTGTGTGGTACCCAGTGGAGCAGACACTGGAGAGACCCTCCCCTCCCCAACATCCACCTCTGAGCTCACCGTACCCACTAGGCCCAGTCACAGCTTCCTATTGCCAGGGCCTGCATCCCTCTGCCTCTCTACTTGAGGGCTTCATCCAGCACTTGTTAACATTCATGATAGGCCAGAAATATAAGGGATTTAATGACAAAATTAAATTCTAAAGAATTTTTTGTTAATTATGACTGTGTGTGTGTGTGTGTGTGTGTGTGTGTGTGTGTGTGTGTGCACGCACAGGTGTGTTTGTTGTTGCTCGTGGAGCTGGAGTTATATAGGTGGTTGTAAGATGACCACTTCAGTACTGAGAACTGAACCCAGGGCCTCCACAAGAACAATATACACTCTGAACCACAAAGCTATCTGTCCAGCCCCCACTTCCCTCCAAAAGAAAAATTTTAATTCATAAGGTAGAGAGTAGCTATACTTACACATACTTGCTCTTGGGTACTACATTTCTATGACACATTCCATATAATTATTCACAAGGTTAAAAGTGGGACTAAGTTCCAGTATCCCACAGTGGCCCACAGTGGCGGTTTACTTCTGTGTGTCTGGTTTCTGGCTGTACATGTGTCTATGTGTGTATGTACAAATTCTACACATTCACATCTGATGAGTCAAGAGGGTGATTTCCTTTATCATTCCCCACCTTATTTTCTGAGACAGGGTCTCTCAATGAAGCTGCAACTCTGGCTATAGAGGGATCCTCCCATCACTGGCTCCCAGGCACTCAGATCACATAATTAGCTGAGTCATCTCCCCAGCTCCAGCCCCAGCCCACTTCCTTTGTTTTGAGACAGGGTCACACTATACAGCAACTTGATATGTAGACCTGACTGGCCAACCCATTTCTTAATACTTGTTCATTAGATTTCCCTCTTTCCTACATCACTTTCCCCTGTCTTTACTTAACCACCTCCCACATAAGCTTTCTGCTCCCAGGTCCTCACCTCAAGGCTTGCATTTACGGGAACCCAAACTAGGGCACTTTGCTAGTCTCTGTCATTTCTACAGTCGGCCTGGCTCCCATGACAATTACCCTCAAAGCAGGCCCCTCTGACCAGGAGTTACAGGCTATACCTTCCCACTGAGGGGCCTCCCTAACATCCTTGGAACAGAAGCAAGACAAACTCACCTCCCCCAAATAACTGTATTTTCCCCTGAGGATCTGCCGGTATAGCCGAGTGCGGTTGTCATCCTCAAAGGGCATGGTACCACTGAGTAGGATGTAGGCAATGACACCCAGTGCCCACATATCCACGGAATTGGTGTAGGGTTTTCGAACCAGGACCTCAGGAGCAATGTATTCAGGTGTGCCACAGGTGGTCTTCATCAGGCAATCATCACCTTTCTTTCGGGCACTGGCCAAACCAAAGTCAGTGATGATGATCTTGGAGTCAATGCCAGGGTGGTAGTAGAGGAGATTCTCAGGCTTGAGGTCTCGGTGTGTGATGCCCAGGGCATGCAGGTACCGGACACCATCCAGTACCATTTGCAGCACTCTTGTGGCATCCCGCTCAGTGAAAGAACCTTTGGCAATAATCCGGTCAAAGAGCTCACCACCAGTGGCCAGCTCCATCACCATATACACACGCTCCTGTGTCTCAAACACTTCCACCAGCTGAATGATGTTGGCGTGGCGCACCCGGCGCAGCACTCGGAGCTCAGACTCACACACTTCCCGCCCTTCTCGGTACTTGGTTTCAATCATCTTGATAGCATATGGCTGTCGGGTTGCCCGGTGTTCCACACGTACCACTCGGCTAAAGCTGCCTCGGCCAATCAGGGCCTTGATATCATACTTAGCTGTCACACGTGGGTCAAACTTGGCCCTGTACTTTGCCACCCTGGCCCTGCGTGGTGGTTCTGAGGGAGGCTCCATGTGGCCAGTAGAGGGAACACCAGGGTAGGGAGGTGCATATTGACTAGTAGCTGAGAACCCAGCTTTGAGAGGGCCAGCACTGTCCACCTCTGTGATGAAGTGCTTGTACACATCATTCTTATCGCCACTAGAAGGCTCCACTTTCTTGACCAGATCCAGCTGGACATCCTTGGGTGGCTCAGGAAGGACCTTGCTTGTCCCACAGCCCATCACGGACACGGGGGCATCCTCTCCAGCGAGGCTGGCAGGACCTGCGGGCCCCCAAAGGCCCTCTGGGGGGCCTGCGGAGGGGGGGGCGCCCTCCTGTCTCCTGTAAATGCAGTCTAATTAAAAATGAGGTCAGATATAGTGGTGCATGTCTATAATTCTAGACTCTGGAAGCAGAGGTAGGAAGATTATACCAGTCTAAACCTTTGAGGTAGTCCTTCACAACACCAGAGGGTGGGGGGGGGGGGGCCCCCCCCCCCCCCACAAAAAGTGACACCAGTAATAGATGTTATTCAGGGAGAAATAACTCTCAACCGGACAGATGAACACCAGGAAATTCATTCCGATCCCTCTTCCTGTCCGAGCGCCAGAGAGGGCTCCTGGGCCCCCCGCCCCCCCCCCCCCCCGCCCCTCCCCCCCCGGGGGGGTGGGTTTTTCTCCTCCTTGATAAATGCAGTCTAATTAAAACCGGGCACCCTTTCTTTCTCTTTTCACCTAACAAAACCCCTTTTCACCCTCCTCCTCTTCCTTCTCTCCCCCCCCCCCATGAGTGTCAGATATAGTGGTGAATTTCTATAATTCTAGACCTGGAAGCAGAAGGATAAGGTAAGATTAGTACTAGTTTAAAAGTGCCGCCCCCAGTCTGGTCTACACTACCTAATCAGACTCTGTCTCAAAAACTAACAAAAATTGACTGACACAATAGCCTGCAAAGGGATTGTCTTTGACTTCTTAAAAAGTAGGGGATAGGGCTAGGCAGTGAGGGCACACACCTTTAATCCCAGCACTCAGAAGGAAGTCATTAGGTAATCTCTGTGAGTTCAAGGCAGCCTGGTCTACAGAGCAAGTTCCAGGACAGCCAGGGCTGTTACACAGAGAAACTCTGTCTTGAAAAACAAAAGACAAACAAACAAACAAAAATAAGTAAGGGATGGAAAGATGATTCAGCAGTTTAAGAACACTGGCTGCTCTTCCAGAGGACATAAATTTAATTCTCGGCACTCATATGGCAGCTCACAATTGTGTGTAACTCCAATTCCAGATCTGATGTCTTCTTCTAGCTTCTAATGGCACCAGGCACATACATGGTACATAGACATACATATAGGCAAAACACCTGCATAAATAAAAATTTTAAATAAAATGAAAATATAAACAAAGACATCAGAGTACAGAAGCCAGGCATAGTAGCAACTTACACCTGTGATTTCAAGTTTTAGGAGGTTGAGGCAAGAGGGTTACCTTAAGTTCAAGAGTACGCTAGGCTACACAGTAATTGACTCCTGAGACAAGGAAGGACACAGAGACCCTGTCTCAAAAACAAAATAAAAACAACTCAGAACCCAATCTTAGTGGAGAGTCTAGGGAAAAGACCAGATCTATGGCCTTGATTTATAATTCCCTGGACCTCAGTCTCCTGCTGTTTTTTGTTTGTTTGTTTGTTTTTTAGCCTAACAAGGGGCAAATAGTCTTCCAGGCCCTTCTAGCCAAGGTCTTATATTTCCTAAATGTTAAAAGCACTCCTCATTATTCTGAGTCATATTTTCTGAAACAGGATGTAGAGTGTTGGAGACTTCTTCCAGCATTATCACCCATAAGAACTCAGAAGCTGTCTTTCTAAGGTCTCCATGGAGAGCTTCCCAGCCCTTATCTTCCTACAGAGATGAACCTCCTACAACAGCAAAACTACCTTGAGTCCCTGTCCTTACTTCACTCTTTCCTGTGTGGTTTCTACAGCCTTCCTCATGACAGTTTTCTCTTTGGCAGTTGAATGTCCTGTTCCATAGTCTCATATTTACCCAGTTCACCATATGGCTAAAATCTATACCAGTGAACTTGAGAACAGAAATCTTGGCACAATGTCACTAGGTAGCTCCAAAACAAATCTGTGCTTCAAGAGACAGCAGGGACCCTGAGCTCAGAACAGGTATGAAGCTGGCTTTACATTAGAGTACCTTGTTCACCCTGCACCACCTTTTGAGACAGGGACTGTGTTACCTGGCTAACTTGGAACTCACTAGGTAGACCAGGCTGGCCCCAAACTCACAGAAATCTGATTGCCTCTGCCTTCTGAATGGCCCTAACACATGTGGAAGTGCTGATGTTACTTTACTAATGCTTTGCAGATGTCATTACCTTTTTACCTACACTGACCCTCTAAGAGCCCATGGACTGAAGACAGCTAGGAATTTCCTACTAATTATGATATATAGACTTGGTAGTAAAATGATCAAGTAAAACATTTATCAAACACCTGTTAGCTATAGGCAGGAATAAAGGATGAAGGTATATTCCAATATGTTTATTTTAAGATTTTTGTTTTTAATTATGGGGGAGGAATGTGCACATGGGTGCAGGTGCCAGAAGAGGGTGTAAGATGCCTTGATGCTGTAATTACAAGTGATTGTGAACCTGGGAACTCAACTCAGGTTCTTTGTAAATGTAGTATATGCTCTTAGCAAAGCCATCTCTCAGGTACTTACTGTTTTTTGTTTTGTTTTTGTTTTGTTTTGGTTTGGTTTTGGTGTTTTGAGACAGGGTTTCTCTGTATGGCTTTGGAGCCTGTTCTGGCACTCGCTCTGTAGACCAGGCTGGCCTCGAACTCAGAGATCTGCCTGCCTCTGCCTCCCGAATGCTGGGACCAAAGGCGTGTGCCCCCAATGTCCTGCTGTTTCCTTTTAATACACAAAAACCTAAGACATGATCAATAAATATTAAGTCTTATGTGAAAAAGCATAAAAATGTATTTGTTATAGAAACTGAGTAAGACTAGGTTGAGAAAGGGTCTGTCTATGTGACCCAGGCTAACCTGGACCTCTTTTGTCCCCTTTTTTGAAATAAGGGTCTTATGTTACCCAGGCTGACCTTGAATTCAGAATATGGCCCAAAGCTGGGATTTCTTGCATGTTCCACCATGCCCAGTGAAACAGTGGATTTCAAAAGCACATAGTGTTAAGCCTGAGAAAAAGTAGTTGACACATGTAAAGCAACACATGGTGTTAGGGAAGAAAAGAATTGATCAAGTAATGGGGCATATTGGCTCAAACCAGTAATCTTAACCCTCAGGAGACTTGGAAGAAGATTGCTAAAATTTTAATGCCAACCTGGGCTACAGTGTGAGCTCTCATTTCATGCAGAGTAGAGAGAGGGGCTGAGGTATAATTTAGTAGCACAATATTTGTCTAGTATGCACTAGGCCCTGGGTTTGATTTTCAAGCTCTGCCCTCCCTACATCCAATTCACAAAAGGAATCAAGTCAACAGAGGTAGGAATGGAGAGAGTCAAACAGAAAGTAATAAACTTCAAGGCCCAGAAGTCCAGAGTATGCTTGGGAATGGGCACTATGGTGATATGAAGCTGAACATGAAGTTTTGGAAGACTAGCAGGAACCAGGTTATAGTGAAGATCAGACCTTCTTGGAATGTGATGGAGAATAACTAGTTTATAAAGAGTTAATCTTATCTTTTGTTTAGAAAGAAGTGTAATGTTGGACTAAGCAATGGTCAAAGTAGTCTAAATGGGCCAATCACAGTGTGGTGTCCCCAAAGAGTAAGATGGAATTAAAAACATAAGCAGTATAACAGCCAAGAACTAGAGCAGTGGCTCTCAGCTTGGGATCGCATCCCTTGGGGGTTGAACAACCCTTTCACATGGGTGGCAGATCAGATATCCTGCATGTCAGGTATTTACATTACAATTCATAACAGGAGCAAAATTACAGTTATGAAATAGGAACAAAAATTATTTTACAGCTGGGCGGTGTTGGCAAACACCTTTAATTCTAGTACTAGGGAGGCAGAGGCAGGCAGATCTCTGTGAGTTCCAGGACAGCCAGGGATGTTACACAGACAAATCCTGTCTCAAAAGGAAAAACAAACAAAACCCCTGACTTTTCACTTTAAACAAAGCCTGCACAAAGATCTAAAGTCAGCAGTAATGCATCCTATTTATTCCAATTAGAAGCACTTCAAAGGTAGGCTGCTACCAGTACTCTATCACCCCAAATATGGACTGAAATTGGATAAGGTGCCAGCTCCTGGAACTACGTAGCCCAGACTGGCTTCAAACTCATAAAAATTCACCTATCTCTGCCTCTGAATGTTCAGCTCAAATCACATTTGTTAACTTCTTTTCCCAAAGTGATGAAGTGAAAATGAAGAAAGGGAAAATGGCAGTGGCTGGCAAAAACTTGGGAAGAACCTATTCCTTGAGCTTTCTTATATGTGTATGCAACTTAGCCAGCATGGGTACTGGGACAGACAGGGTGAGTAAGAAAGCAGCCTCAGGAAAGACACTACCCGAGGTCGTGTTACACCAGGTCACAAAGCTAATACAGAAATTACCTGAGTCTCCAGGATCGGCTCTATACCTTCAGATCCTAGACTGATACAAACCACTCCTCTGGGAAAGCCCGAGCATGCTGGACAGTGGCAGGAGTGAGCACTTTTCCCACTGTCTTCCATGACACTTCAGAAATGACCAGCCAGGAGAGGTAGGGAGACTCAAACAGTAGTGGCCAAGCATGGACTCCTGTCTCCTGGTTCTACATCCAAGAATCTTTAAACTACACAGTAAAGATTTTTAAGAAATATCTGGGCCTGGCAGGTAAGAGCCTGAACTGCTTCCTCACTTCATTAATGTGGTGAGTCAACACACCTCTGCTGAGCCCTTTTCTGTCATGCCATGCACAGCTTTATTCTATTCTTATTAGACAGTCCTGCGTTGCAACCCTAATTGACCTTGAATTTACTATGTAACCTGGGCTGGCCTCTAATTTGCAGTAATCCTCCTGCCTAAACTCCTGAATTCTGGGATTACAGGCATGTGCCACTCAACCTACCTCCACAACTTTAGATTGCCTTTCATTACACTACAGTCAGCTTCCTAGGACTTCCTCAGTACCCAGCAAAGTGCTGAGCTCAAACAGCATTCACTGTATGAGTGAAATGGGATACACTTGGATTCCTATATGCTGTGAGGAACAATGGAAGATTCTGAGGTATTTTCCAAGAAGCAGAAAGAAACCACAATGGTAGCCTATTTGGGCTTTAGAGGTTATCTGAACTCCAAACTAAGTTTGTCCACAAGCTTCCAGACCTAATTCTGTGGGGAAAGCCAGGAGTAAAGAGCTAGCTAGGCAAACAGGTCAGTTTGTGAATGTCTCCCAATGGTTTGAAAAAAAACAATTGCCCCTCACCAATACCACCCACCAACAATTTTTTTCCCCATTAAAGCAAGATAACCTTTCATCTATAAAAATCCTAAACCAAGCAGGACAATGGTAATACATGACTTTAATCCCAGCACTTGGGAGGCAGAGGCAGGCAGGTCTCTGTCTTGTGGGGGGGGAGAGACAGAAATCTCTCAGTAATCTCAGGAATCAGTAATTATTAAAGATTACTTGTCATCAACCTATCATAATGCAACAAACATAGACCCAAATTCTTAACCATTTTAGACAAAAACTTCTGAATAGGAGCCACTGCAGACTTGAGGGAACTCTGCTTTCTACAGCAGGGAGATTGACACAGCAATTCCCTCCCTCCCACCTCCTCTTCCTTCCTTCCTTCCTTCCTTCCTTCCTTCCTTCCTTCCTTCCTTCCTTCCTTTTCTTTCTTTTTTTCTTTCTTTCTGAGATAGGGTATCTCTGTGTAACATCCCTGGCTGTCCTGGAACTTGCTCTGTTGACCAGGCTGGTCTCGAACTCACAGAGATCTGCCTGTCTCTGCCTCCTGAGTGCCGGGATTAAAAGGGTGCACAACCACTGCCCAGCAGCAATTCCATTTCTGAAAACAACACTACAAATCCACTTTCATAAAGGTACAGATATGTGTTGTGGAATGTTACTTTAACTATGAAAAGAAATGTGGCATTTGTTTATGTTGCAGAATATTACTTTAACTATGTAAAGATGTACTATTTTTATTTTTGCTGCATTTTTTTTTAACTACATAAAGATGTGTTGCTGTTTCACTTTACCTGCCTAAGGTACCACATTGGTCTAATAAAAAGCTAAACAGCCAATAGCTAGGCATAGGAGGGATAGGTTGGGCTGGCAGGCAGAAAGAATAAGTAGGAGGAATTCAGACTGGGGAGAGAACAAGGGAGAAAGAGAGCAAGATGCCTGGGGCCAGCCATCCAGGCAGCCTGATAGACAGACACAGAAGAAGCAGGAAAATAAGACATACAGAAGTAAAGAAAGGTAAAAAGCCCTGAGGCAAAATGTAAATAAGAAACAGTTTAAGTAATAAGAACTATCTAGAAACAAGCATAAACTAAGGCTGAGCTTTCATAAATAGTAAGAAGTCTCTGTGTCATGATTTAGGGGCTGGCAGTCTAAGAACACCTGCTACTGATGTGTATGAGAGAATTCATGGGAGCATTCCTTAACAGGATGAAAAACTGAGGCTGTAATATATCAAGAGCCAGAGTTGGTGTCTAGCATGGGAGAGGCTCTGGTTCAAACCCAGCACAGTAAAAGTAATTTTATTTTTTTAAGTTTAAAACAGGCTTGGGGGAATGGCTTAGTTGGTAAACTATCTGTCCTAAACACACAAGAACCTGAGTTTGAATTAGCACACAAGTAACAAGCTGGGCACTGTGGTACAGAAATGTAATCCCAACACTCTGAGGAGAGGGGTAGGCAGGAGGGTTCCTAAAGGTTACTAGCCTGCAATTCTTATCCACATGGTGGTTCACAACCACCCCTAACTCTTGTTCCAGGAGACTCTATGCTTTCTTCTGACCTCTACAGATATACAAATAGGCAAAACATTCATGCACATAAAATAAAATAAATAAATCTAACTTTTTTTATTTATTTTATATAACCAAGTCCATTTAAATGAAAACAAACATTTATAGACAATATTTGGGAATTTGGGCATCGTTCTCTAACTTTTTTTTTTTTTTTTTTTTTTAATAAAAAAGAGAATGGCTGGGTGGTGGTGGTGCACTCCTTTTATCCCAGCACTTAGGAGGCAGAGGTAGGTGGATCTCTGTGAGTTCAAAGTCAGCCTGGTCTACAATGCAAGTTCCAGGACAGCCAGAGCTATACAGACTCTATCTTGAAAAAACAAAAACTAAAAAGAAAGAAAGAAAAAAAGAGTGAATGATAGAGAAGACATCTGACATTTACCTTAGGCCTCTATGTGTAGGTGCACACAGATATACAAACATATACACACATATAAACACACAAAATAAATAATTTAAACAATATAACTAAATAAAAATTAAATTAGCTGAGAACAATAGTATATGCCTATAATCCCAGCACTTGGGAGACTGGGGAAGGAATACTATAGCAAATGTGAGACCAACCAGGGATACATAGCAAGACTCTGCCTCACAAGAGAGAGAGCCAGGAAAATGGCTCACTAGGTTAAGGGTAACAAACATTCCAATCTGAGTTCATACCCCAGAACCTGCATAGTATAAGGAGAGAATGAATTCCTACAAGTTGTCCTCTGACCTCCATGTGCACCATGTATGCCATAAGCACACACCTACATACACAAAGTAAATAAATATAAGAGAAAAAAGTTTTTAAAAAGAAAAATTACAAACAGCCCACATATTCAGCAATGAGAATATTAATCAATTCCAGACCAGCCAGAGGTAAATAATGAAACAACAAAAAACAGAAAAAGGGCAGGACAAAAATTTAAAATAATTCATACAACTGAATTCTCTGCAATGGTTCAAAAGAAAGGTACATTAAAACAGCAGGTGTCAGGCAGTGGCACACACCTTTAATCCCAGAACTTGGGAAGCAAAGGCAGGCGGATCTCTGTAAGTTTGAGGCCAGCCTGGTCAACAAGAGCAAGTTCCAGGACAGTTTCCAAAGCCACAGAGAAACCCTGTGTTGAAACCAAAAACTGTAGGTATAGTTCAGCAGTAGAGAACTTGCCTAATTTGTGTCAGTCCTCAGCACCACATAATAGAGAGCAAAAAAGATGTAAATAAATACTGATACTATATAGCAGGAGCCATACCTGTAATTTCCTGTGGAATAAACCTAAGTGTATGTAAAATTATAAACAATAAGAGATTTTATTCACTTATTCTTTTTACTTGTTTTTTGGGGGGTCTGAGCCCATGCTAGCCTTGAACTTGGTATAAAGGCAAAGATGACTTGAAGTCCTGGTCCTCCTGCCTCTACTCCAAAGTTCTGAGATCACAGGCCTGCAGCTCCATGCCCAGTCTTATGTGGTGCTAGGGATTGAACCCAGGGCTTCCTGAATGCTAGGCAAACACTCCACCTACCAACTGAGCTGCATCTTCCTTTTAGATACATTGTTTTCTGGTTATACAGGAGATTAAACCCAAAGGATTGAGCATGCAAGGCAAGTGCACATACTGAGCTGTATCCTAGCCCCATTTTGTTGGTAGTGTTTCTCATTTTTAAATATAAATATACTTATTTTATATAAATGGTGGTGGCACATGGCTTTAACCTCAGCACTCAAGAAGCAGAGTCAGGCAACTCTCTAAGTTTGAGGCCAGCTTGGTCTACAGAGTGAGTTCCACAACGCCAAGGCATCACAGAGAAGCCCTGTCTTGGAAAAATAAAAAATAAGTAAAATTAATTTCTTTTTATGTGTATAGATGTTTTGCCTACATGTATATCTGTGTACTATAAGCATACCTGGTACCCATACATACCAGAAGATAGCATCAGGCTCCTTGGGGCTGGAGTTATAAAGAGTTGTGAGCTGCCCTGTGGTTGCTGGGACTTAAATGTGGATCCTCAACCTGGCAGTGGTGGCACACACCTTTGATCCCAGTGCTCAGGAGGCAGAGGCGGCAAATCTCGGTAAGTTTGAGACCAGCCTGGTCTATTGAACAAGTTCCAGGACAGCCTCCAAAGCTACAGAAAAACTGTCTCAAAAAAAAAAAAAAAAGTAGGTTCTTGGGGAAGACCAGCCACAGCTCTTAACCACTGAGCCATCTCTCTAGACCCTTTGGTTTTTTGTGTTTTCAAGACAGGGTTTTTTCTATGTAATACCTCTGGTTGTCCTGGAGTTAGCTTTGTAGACAAGACTTGCCTCAAACTCACAGAGCCTTGTATCCAGAGTGCTGGGATTAAAGGCATGTGCTGCCACAATTGTACAGTTTTTATTATTTACTCATTTATTTTTAGGGATGTCAGTCTATATTGCCCTTGCTGGTCTTAAACTCCTAAGCTCTAGCAATGCCTCTGCCTAGGGCCCGAGTAGCTGGCACTATAGTCATACACCACCATGCCCAAGCTATGGTTTCTTGTTAGAAAATAGTATCTTGGGACCCCACTTTTCAAGGACTACAGCTGAACACATGTCCTCTGTGGTAATAATTGGTAGGCATCGACCCCATCTTGTTGAGAGTGAGACTTCTGAGGTTTCCTTTGTTTTCCTCACTTTGTCATGCTCCCCAAATCTAAGAGATCCCACCATCAGAAATACAGATCTAGTAATTTACCAAGTTCTCTTTTCCAACCCACAAATGTTTACTGACCTTTTGCTTTGGGCTAGAAACTATTAGGACAGTGATAAAAAGAAGGCATAGTCTTTGCTCTCAAGGGATTTATAGCCTAGACAATGCCTTTAACACTTTTTTTTTTTCTTTTCTGAGACAGAGTCTCACTATGGAGTTCTGGCTGCTGTGAAACTCATTACGTAGATCAGGCTGGCCTCAAACTCAAGAGATTTGCCTGCCTCTGCCTCCCAAGTACTAAGAATACAGGTGTGTGTCACTAAGCTCAGCTGATTATCATTCTTTTTTTGGATGGGTGGGGCATCAAGACAGGGTTTCTCTGTGTGTAACAGCTCTGGCTGTCCTGGAACTCGATCTGTAGCCCATGATGGCCTGGAACTCACAGAACTGCGGGAGCCTTTGCCTCCCAAGTGCTGGGATTAAAGGTGTGCACCACCACCACCACCACCACCACCACCACCACCGCTGCCAGCTCATTTCTTACGATGCCTTGAAAGACCACTTGAAACCTGTAAAAAGTCTCTCAGATAATTTCCTTACAGCAAATGAAAATATCACCTTTTCATTACCTTAACATCCAATACCCTGGAAATGCAAGGCTGTATCAAAATTTGTTCAGTGATAACCTAGCCAATATAATACTAAGGTTTCTGGAAGTGAAGGGTGTTTAGATAAGCCTCTTTCCAGCTCTCAATAATCAGGATTGCTTACCTCTTTCTAAGGCTTTATTGCTCAGATTTTTTTCCATATGCCAAGATATGTACAGAGAATGACATTCCTATGTGATGCTCAGGACCTATGGAGACAGCCACTCTCAGCCACACTGAAGTTAAGGGGTCAATGGTTTCAGCAGCTTCAGCACAGTCATATCATCACACAGCTGCTTTAAGTGCTGAGGAAGGTCAGAGCTGCTCATATAACAGGCTCATACTTGCAAAGCCGAATAACAGGCCAAACCAAAGTCTCACTCATTTAACTATGACCTTGTGATTCTGACACAAGACCTCAGCATCTATTTGAAATTCCATAGGCATTTGGAACTTCAAGGGCATTTTGTTCCTAGTGCCTGGAAAATCAGAGAGATGTGAAACTACAGCTCAGTGTCACAAGCAAACAATTTTCCTGAAGGTTGCACTTTCTCTGGCTCATTTATACAATTTAAGCATAGGATTACAATTAGACCTAAAGAACTTGCCTACTCAGCAAACTCATTCTCTATTGAGTTAGATCCCAAAGCCCTTCTAGGGAAGCAGCCAACTACATCTCTTTGATGAGAGGCAGTGTTGTTAGAGCTCTCTGATGCCTCGAAGTGATCTTAAAGAAACTATAAAATACAAAGCAGTTTCCTACACACAGCTCAATATGAAGAACAACTTTAAAGATGACATTTTCTGGGCCTGGTGGGAAAGGCCCATAATCCAAGCTACTCGGCAAGCTGAGACAGGAAAATCCCAAGACCTGTTTTAGCTACAGAATGAGTTCAAGACCAGCCTCGGCAACTTAGTAAAACCCTATCTCAAAATCAAAAGTGAAGTTGGGTGTTGGTGTTGCACGCCTTTAGTCCCAGCACTTGGGAGGCAAAGGCAGGTGGCTCTCTGTGAGTTCTGAGGCCAGCCTGGTCTACAGAGCGAGTTCCAAGACAGGCTCCAAAGCCACAGAGAAACCCTGTCTCAGGGGAAAAAAAAAAAAAAAATCAAAAGTGAAAAAGAGGGCTGGGGTTATAACTCACTAATAAAGGTCTTGATTAGGTCCAACACTTAGTAGTAAGGAAAAACAAAACAAAAACATCAACTACAAGAGTTCAGTGGGTGGAGGTGCCTGATGCCAAACCTAACAATTTGAGTTCCATTCCAGAACCAGCATGTGGAAAGAAACAACTCTCACCTACACTTTCTCTCTCTCACACACACACAAAGAGAAACACAGGAAGGTAAAATTTTATGGAACTAGGGGTTGTAGCTCAGTAGTAGAGTATATATAATTGGCATATATTTGAATAGTATGCATAGGACCCTGAGTTTGATACTGTTAGCATTTTGGCATTTGTACTGGCCTATCTTTGGAGTTCTGACAAAATACTCCCTCAGCTGCTGCCACTAAGAGCATCGCCTATGCCTATTCAATATGTTCCCTTTTAAAAGGGCCCTGCCCACCTCCCATCCTCCTTTCTCTCCCTTTGTCTGTCTGTTCCTTCCCCCCTCCCATCTCTGCCTCTCTTTCCTCTTTCCCATCCCCAGAGGCTGGTCTCCCAACTCCCCTTCCTCCGTTTTACAATCCTTTTCCCTTAATAATAATAATAATAATAAAACCCTAGGCTTGAACTCTATTGCATGGCATCTTTCTCTCTCAAGCCACTTTAAAAAATTGCAATAGATACCCAACACTAGAAAAAAAAACAAAAGATGAAAAGACACTATGGACATTAGTAAACTGGCTTCCATTTAGAAAATTTCAATTGTACTAAGCATTTCATACATGCTATCTCACCCATCTGCAATCTAATGACCTCTAATGATATAAATATGACTCTCTTACGAGGGATCTGGGCAAAAAGATTCTCAGGATAAAAAGCCAGTAATTGGCCCTGCAACGGTGACACGTGCCTTTAATTCCAGCACTTAGGAGGCAGAGGCAGGTAGATCTCTGTGAGTTCCGGGTCAGCCTAGTCCACAGAGTGAGTTCCAGGACAGCCAGGGCTACACAAAGAAAACCCAAGGTGGGGGTGGGGGGTGGTGTGTGCGTAGTAATCTAATTTAGGTCTTTCAATATCTTTCCAAGGTATGATGAGCAATGAATCCATAGAAATAGTCTACAAGGCCAGTAGCTTCCTGAAGCAGTAACACAAAATCCAGGAAGTGCAGTAATGTCATTTACTTTACCTCTTTCTTTCTTTTCATATTTGCTTTCCAAGACAGGGTCTCACTCTGTAGTTGAAGATGGTCTGGGGAACTCACTATTTAAGTAAGAATGACCTCAAGCTCACAGCAATTCTCCTGCCTTAGCCTCCAAAGTACTGGGATTACAGATCTGTACCATCATACCCTGCTTTTGTTGTTTTTCAAAATACAGATTTCTGAAATGGGGTTACAACTCAATTGGTATAATGCAAAAAACCCTGGGATCAATCCCCATACAAGGCGAGGAAGACTTAAAAACAACTTTTAAAATACTTGTTTTTATCTCATTTCTTGTTTTGGTTATGTTTTGTGGGGCAGGATCTCTCTGGTTGACTTGGTACTTAATATACAGTTTAGGATAGCCTCATACCTTGGCAATCTCCCTTCTTCAGTTTCCCAAATTGGGTACAGCATTTGAGCTACCACACAACTTCTGAAATCAAATTGTAAGCTGACCCTGTAGCTTACCATCATTTAAGTTGTAAGAGTACAGGTTCTGGATTCAATCTCCATCATCAACAAAAACTAGAGTGAAAAATGTTCCCCCAAGAGAGTCTCTGGAATTCTTTATCAGATTGCCTTTCTCAGCTTTTGGATATCTTCCTGCTTCTGTCTGTGGAGTGCGGTGATCACAGGTATGCACCCCCATACTAGGGCATTGAGATATTTTGTTTTTGAGCCAGGGTCTCATGGTCCTAAACATACTGCATAGCCTAGGCTGGCCTTTACTGATCATCCTACCTCCATCTTATAAATGTTGTGATTAGAAATGTATTTACTTTTTTTTTTTTTTTTTTTTTTTTTCTGTGTAACAGTGTTGGATGTCCTGTCCTGGAATCTGGAATTCACTCTGTAGACCAAGCTGGCCTCAAATCACAGGGATCTGTCTGCCTCTGCCTCCCGAATGCTGGGATTAAAAACGTGCACCACCAACGCCTGCCTGTATCCCACCATTTCTACTAAAACTCTTCAGTTTGTATCTTGAAAAATTACTCCAAGAGAATTTTAGATCATTAAGGTTGAAGAAGATACATCATCTATCACACACATGGGTGTTTGCTGTGACTATTTCAGATGCTCTATACTATGGCTTAATCTGTATCCATTCAAAAGTCAGTGTTGCAATAGTTTTAACCAAACACTACCGCTCTGTGAAAACAAGGGAGAGTTTTCCAAAGAAAAGACATCCTTGGTAGATTTTAAAGGACACATGTTAAGTTTCTTATACGGTGGGTGAGGGTGGAATGAAAGGGATGAGTTTCACAAACCGAGAAAGCAATTTATCTGGACCTCAAGGGTATGAAACCACCGAGCTAACAGGAGGCTCACAGGCCTCAACAATACACTACATAAACGCAGTACAGTGATCAAAGGTTGACTGTAGGGCTAGGCCTCATCAAATTATTAAGAGTTCTAAATGCAACAGGTTACAAAGTTTAGTTTTTCCCTACAGTGACTGGGGAGGCAGTTTTAACTCGTGATTTTCAGGTGGGAATTATTACTACAGCAGCTTCACAGAGGACTGAGCGGGGATGGAGCTCTCCTTGTAAGTACGACAGATTTGCCGTGCAAGCGACCCAGCTGGACTCTGGCCTTTTTCCAGCCAGTACCAGGAAGCGATCGGTGGCCCCCGCAGGTCCCTGGCATTTACTCCCAAAGGGAGGGTGTGGAGTAGGCGCCGCACACAAGGTTAGATCAACCTGACTCGTGCTGGACGCGGGACGACTGAGCAGCAGACAGGACACCTGACCAACTCCATCGGGCCCAACGCCGCAGCAGGTCTTGAGGTCATGCCAAGCGACCGCGGGTAGCCACGGCCCGGCCTGCTCCCCAGCCCGAAGGCCCGAGTGCACAGGGGCCGAGGGCTCGGAGCTGCACTGCAGCGGCCCGGCAGCGCCAGCCCCTCACGCCGGTCAGGCCGAAGCCCCAAGCCGGAAGGCCTCACCTCGCGCGGGCGGCGGGCTCTTCGGAGTCTCGGCGGCTCAGCCCACCGTCTCCCGGCCCAGGCCACGGACGCCGCCGCCATCCTCTCGCGTCAGCGTCGTGGCGTCACTACTGCGCGCGCTGGACGCCAAAACAAACTTGGGCGGCCTACAGGGAGGGACCGAGGCGGACCCTCCGGGCAGAGTACGCGGTGGGCGTCCTCTGAGAGCCGACCAATCAACGTCTTCCGAGCGGAGACCGGCTCTCCTGGGGGGTGGGTCCGTTTGTGGCTCGAAGCGGCTCTTGAAGGGCGAGGGGAGAACACGGTGAGCATAGAGGCTTCTGTAACTGCCTCTGGATCTCCGCAGATGACTGACTTAGATTCATTACTGAAACCTGTTCTCTTTTGAAACTCATCTGACTGTAGCTCTGACTGGCCAGGGATACATACTATGTAGTCCCGGCTGGGCCCCGAACTCTCGGAAATCCTCCTCCCTCAGCCTCCCGTAATGCTGGATTACACGCTAATCTTAAAGCCAATTTTTAAAATTGCGGTGGAAACAATTTCTTACAATCAGATATGTTAAATAGGCAGTTAATTTCAGAATATGGTGAAGTCAGTTCTGGACTAACTTCTAGACAGTCTTGTTTTTTTTTTTTTTTTTTTTTTTTTTTGTTCGTTTGTTTTTGTTTTGTTTTATTTTGTTTTTGTTTTTTTAGTTCTCCCCTTACCCCCTCCACCAGACAGGGTTTCTCTGTGTAGCCCTGGCTGACCTGGAATTCGCTCTGCAGACCAGACCTTAAAGATTTTTAAAAGATCCTTAGCAATCTGGGCATGGGGGCGCACGCCTTTTTAATCCCAGCAATCAGGAGGCAGAGGCAGAGGCAGATGGATCTCTGAGTTCGAGGCCAGCCCGGACTACATAATGAGTTCCAAGACAGCCAGAGCTGCTCTGGGAAACCCTGTCCAAAAAAAAAAAAAAAAAAGTTTCAAAGCCTAGTGTGGAACGTGTAGCCTGTAACCCTAGTAGTTTGGAAGCAGCAGCAAGAAAGTCTTGGATTTAAAGCTAGCCTGGGCTACATGCTGCTATCCTGTATCAAAAAAAAAAAATTTTTTTTTTAACCAGTGTGTTAACATACACCTATAATCCCGACATTCAGGAATCTAAAGGAGTATTGCAGTGAGAGGTCAAGAATACCTAGGCTATATGAATTTTAAGTCAGTTTGGAATATAAATTAAGACTTATTTTAAAACAGTCACAATGAAAATTGTTTCCCAAAGTGTAATGGAATTACTCAAACCAAGGACTTTAACCTGGCGTATTGCACACCTATAGTGCCAGCACTTTGGAGAGCAGAGGCAGGTGGATGTTTAGAGATTTCAAGGCCAGCATGGTTTATACAGAAACAGGACAGCTGGGGCTGCTGCACAGTGAGAACTCGTCTAAAAGAAGAGCATTGACTTTGGAACCAAACTTGGGGTCAAATCTCAGTTCTGACATTTCTACAGTGTATGAGTTCTTAGGGAAGTCATCCCCCTAAAACCAGTTCACATACTGTTTTTCTAGCCTTATAATGACTTTAATAAACCTATATAGCCAGTTCGGTGGTGGTGCACACCTTTAATTCCAGTACTTGAGAGGCAGAGGCAGGTGGATTTCTCTTAGTTCTGAACTTAGTCTGTAGACCAGGCTGGCTGGTCTACAGAGGGTGTTCCAGGTCATCCAGGGCTACACAGAGAAACCTTGTCTGAAAGTATCAAAAACCAAAACAACCCCATTATAATCATAATCCCAATCTCACAGAGAGTAAAAATAAATAAATAGAATTCCAGGGTTAATGACACCAAGAAATCTATTCACTTGCATTTGACAGTTATTTGGCAAATAAATGTTTATGTATGGAAATATTCAAGTGCACCATGGTTTGGGCTCTAGGGAAAAGCACAGGCCTGACATTGAAGTGTGCTGGGGTGATGGCAACTGGACCTAGAACACCTGAACAACAAATTACACTTGGCCTACAGATCTACAGCTGTGGAAAACTGTCACTGTAATACTCGGGCCTAGGCAGCTGTGCCCAGGCCACAGAATCTTGGCTATCTTCCCATCCCTCCGCCCTAGCTCTGAGATAAAACCCATAAAGCCTTTAAGCCCCTGACCATAGAGCAAATTCTTTCCCCACTCATCCTCTCAACCCAGCCCATGCAAGAGTAGGGACTGTTGGGAGTAAAACATCAGGGTAAAAATAGGTCACTGCAGGATGGTAATCCCCAAAAATTGCTGGGCAGAACAGCCAGCCCTGTTCAGAGAAGCATGCTACTCCTGGCCATTTATTGGGTCTAGAAAACTTTTAGGATCTGACACCCTAGCCTCACCCCAACTGTATGCCCAGATTGAGAGAGATGCCCCAAAATGACATATCCCTCTACACTGGATTTATTCTCAGTCCAAAGTCTTGTTGACTATAACAATGCCTATGTTGAAGTTATAGATTCTTCCATTCTATATACTCCATAGTGCACTCTTTCTTTTTTATAATTTTTTATTTTATGTACGTTGGTGTTTTGCCTGCATGTATATCTGTGTGAGAGTGTTGGATCCCCTGGAGCTGGAGTTTTACACATTTGTGAACTGCCATGTGGGTTCTGGGAATTGAACCTGGGTCTTCTGGAAGATCATCCAGTGATCTTAACCACTGAGCCATCTCTCCAGACACCTATAATGTACTCTTTATCCTTAGTGTGAGTGCTAGAGACACAAAAACTACCCCTTGCCTTTAAGGAGTTCACATTTGGGAATTTTCACTGGGACTTGGGCAAGTATAACCCAGTATTATACTGAGACAGGGAAAAGCACAAGATCTGTGTTTATCTAGAGGTAGTTCTAATTCAACTTATATTCAGAGCAACAGGGTACTAATTTCTCTCCACATCAGCTCACCTTTCTTGTACCACATTTTTATGACAAATTTTGATTTCTATTACTTTATTTGCTTTGGCTTTTTTTTTGTTTGTTTGTTTTGTTTTGTTTTGGTTGTTTGAGACAGGGTTTCTCTGTAGATCAAGAAGGCCTCGAACTCAGAGATTCACCTGCTTCTGCTTCCCAATGTGTGTACCACAGCCACCTATCACCTTGTTGTTTCTTTATGTATAAGTACATGTGCACACATACACCAGTTCCTATGTGGAGGTCAGAGGATAACATGTCAGAGTCAGATCTCTCCTTTTACCATATGCCTTCTTGGCAAGTGCTGAGCCATCTCACTGGCCTGCACCCTGTGTGTTTGTGTGTTCTACAAAATCAAGGCTGGGTATTATTTCTTAGGTGCCATCTACCTCATTTTTTGAGATAGGCTCTCCTAGAGGCCTGGAGCTCAGAGATTAGGCTAGGCTGGCTCTCCAGCAAGCCCCAGAGATCCACTTGTTTCTGCCTTCCTAAGGCTGGAGATACAAATGCATGCCACCATAATGTATTTTACATAGGTCCTAGGGGTCAAACTGAGATCTTCATGCTTGAGTGTCAAGCACATTGTTGAATGAGCTCCCCAACCCTTCTGAACTACTTGTAAGGATGCTGTCCATGTGAGCTATCATATCCCATGTGCTATTTCTCTTCCTCAAGGACTAGCTTAACACAAGCATCAGTTTCTCAACTCAGAAACTAGAGGAAGTGAATAATAGAAGCCCATGAGGAAGCTATGGCAATGTCCACAAAAGTCATAATGTTTAAGGCTAGGAACGGTAGTACATCTTTGTAATCCCAGTACGTAGGAAGGAGAAGCAGGAGGATCACTCCAACTTTGAGGCCAGCCTGTGCTACATATTGAGTTCCAGGCTAGTCAGAGCTACAACAAAAGGTCCTATCTTAAGGAAGGAAGGAAGGAAGGAAGGAAGGAAGGAAGGAAGGAAGGAAGGACAGTGTTACCCTTCTCTGTTCTTCTGGCCCCACTGGAATGAATAGGAGCTTTGCCCACACCACATACTCTCATTTTATTGCTTCCAAAACACCTTCTTGAATAATTTTGTTTCCTCACTACAAACCCCAAAGAACAAGCTTCTGGAGAACAGAAGCCAGACCACCCCTCATTATGGCTTCAACTTGTGTAACTTGAGATCCTGTTCGGTGTTTGAATGTGGACAGAGCTTCTGCGTGGTCTTCTCTTTGGACAGACTAGTCTAGACCTCAGAAGACCAGATTAAGCACTGGATCTGCATATGTCTGAGGGTTTAGCAGAGGGAGGTGCAGGTAAGGCATCAGGAGACTGCAAGGAGCCTGAGAAAGACCTCCCCTGGCCACTAAGGTTGAATTCTGGACCCCATTGGTCCCTGGCCCCCCATCCTTGTCAGGTTGGGAAGGCAGAGAAGAGCTGTGCATTCCAGCAGATCTTGGGTCTCTACTAGAGCTCTTGGGACCCAAGGTACTCCTGGGATCTATAGTGTAATGGAAAGAAACCTCAATGCTGCCACCATGAAATGTTTGTAAGGATGAATGAGTCCCTTGTGGAAGTTCTAAACCACACCCAGCTTCTGTGGGGCCCCTGCTTTGGCCAAGAGGGCCACAGCCAGGAGAAAGAAACCAGCTTGGTGCAAATATAAATACCTTTAATGAAAATTATGCACACTCTGCAGAGCCCACACAGCGGCCACTGCATTCAGTGATGGGAGGCAAGGGCACTGTTGGCTAGCCAACCAGACTGTTTAGGCCAGAGGCCCCAGGAGGCAGGCAAGTGCCAGAGCAGCAGCAAGCAATGCAGGGGTTGGGGCTGGAGCCAGTGCAGGAGCTGTGGCCCGGAGTGTCTCCTGGTTGGTCTCTGGGCCAGCAACCATTTCCCGAACACTCACAGGGGCACCACAGAGGATGTGCAAGTTATCTGGGTGGGGGGCACGGCGAGCTTCTTGCTGCAGGGACTCCCACACTGCGGCGGCCTCCTCCGGGCACTCTGACAGGACCCGAGAGGCACAGGCATGGAAGTCATTCCAGGATCTGTTACAGAATGGGGTTAGGGGGTTAGGCAGAGCACGAATATTTTAGAGTGGGAAGAGACTCAAGGCCATGAGGTTGCTATCCCAGTGGCACAGATTATTAGGTGGTGCCTCCCATCAGCCCATTGCCTCCCACCTGCTGGTACCTGCAGACAGTTTGGAGCTCTCGTCCATGGCCCATGCTGTCCCCCAGGCGGATGAGACACTCAGCAAAGCCTTGGTATATGGAATCACAGCGATTTGGACCATCAGAGGCCATAGCTAAAGGGGGTACAAAGACTAGGAGGGGGGTGGGGATGGAGAATGGTTGATAGAATGAGCCAGGGTCCATTGTAAGGACCTTGTTTACCTGGTAGTGCTCTGGGGACATGACTCAGCGTCAAAGAGGTGCCCCCAGGGAACTTCAGGGTATCTGGAGATCACTTGTCTTGATTCTCAAGATAGGATTTGGACTGTGATGCACATGGAGGTGAGATGGAACAGGAAGGGGGTGTTGGGTCCAGAGCTCACTCAGTTCCTTCTCTAGTTTCTGGGGCTCTAGGTCAAAGACAGGGATTCAGGGGTATAGGGTCTGGAAGCATGAGATCATGGGCAGAAGGCAGCCTTTCTGTAGTTTTCATGAGCTTCAACTGGTACCCCTAATGCCTTCCCCAAAGACAAGTGTCTCTGCTGAAGCTGGGCAGGCAGGGTGAGGACCAAAGCCAGCCCCTCTAAGCTCAGAGACCCATGGTGTGAGTTCTACTCAGGGTCACAAACTCCCTTTTTCAGAAGAGGGGCTACAGAATTTAAAAGTCCTTCTCCCGTAGCCAAGCTGTCTGCATAGCACTTTCCATCCAAAGCCATTAGTATACTTTCCTAGAGCTCTTACTGTTGATGTCTACCCTAATCCCTCTGCTCCCACACCGTATACCCAGTCTGAGAAGGAGTGCAGCCTGGCCCCAGGACAGTCACACTCACCGAGTGGCAGCAGCAGCAGCAGCGACAGTGTCAGGGCACAGGGTAGCCGCTGGCAGCAGCAGCACATCATCCCTGGCTATCAGCCTAGTGAAGGAGCTACAGGCTTGGAGAGCCGCCTGTGGGCCCAGCCTCCAGAGGGAGGGATCCTGATTGGATGGGAGCTGGAGGAGGGGCCTCATCCCAGCTGTCAGTCCCACCTCCAGTATCTAGATTGGCAGAGGAGCTAGGAAGGACCCCAGAGGGCAAAACTGGCTAGAGGAGACATGTTGATGCTGAGCTGGCTCTAGGAGCTTTGCCTGAATTGGACAAGGGAGATATGAGTAGACAGTTTATCAGATGAGAATGGGAGCCAGGGAACCCCCAGGGTGAGTTGGTTTAGATGGACTTTCCCAAAAGGAGAAGAGAACAGTTAGTCACATCAAAGACAAATCAAAACCATAAACAGATTGTTTTATTCCAAAAGCCTTTAATTTCTCAATGTTTTTCAAAAACAAAAAGATCCAAATTAGAGGTAAAAAGGAACATGGAAAATTCAACTCAAGTGGTATCACGATCTTGGGGTCATGCTTCAGGCATGGCAGGACCCAAGAATGCACAATACCTGCCCTGGGTCCAGCCTAACCCTGCTGGTTACCACAATCAGTAGACCACTGCCAGTGTATCCTCCTCCTACCTCCCTTCAAACACTAGAGATGGAGGCCTGGGCAGGTAAACAACAGACATGGGCCTGCCTTGGCCTAGATCTGTAGACTGGCCTTTAGTGTCACGCCATCTCTGTTCAAACAGCTAAGGGAGGCTAGGGGTTGCAAGGCCATGTAACATTAGGCTGAGACGACGGGCAGCTTTGCCAAGAGAGTTGTGTGGATCAGCTTGCAGGAACTGGAAGAGCTTCTGGCGCACCTGGGCCATGACAGAGCCCATGTGGTCTCGAGTGATGGGATCACTGTGGTCCAGGTGCATCACAGCCTCTTCCAAATAGCTGAGGATAGAGAGAAAGGACAAGCTATAGTTGAATGCCAGCAGAGAGGAGTGCCCCCTAGTGGCACTGAAGACCAGAGAGAGAGAATGACAAAGACGGTTTCTAAACCTCATATGGGAGGAGGTTCTAAACCTCATATGGATAGAAAAATGAGGGATGGAAGTCAAGGTAAGAGTGGGTGTCTGCTTTAAGCTGTTCTCTCTGTCCCTGACTGCCCCACTCACCTGAGCTTTAGGTCACTTCTAGTTCCAAGGTCAGATGCCAGCTGCTGGATTAGGGAAAGGAGTACAGGCTGGGATAGTGGACAGGGCGGCTGCCCAAAAACCTGGGCTGGGTCCACGGTCTCACACACATACAGCACCAGGTTGAGATCAGCGGCTGTCAGTGCCTGGGAGTAGAACAGGGCAGCATGCTCATTTACACCTAACACCAGGATGGAATACTTGCTTATGTGAGGCGTATGGCTTAAGGGCAAATGACCAAAGCTGGATTCTAAAGGTCCCAGAAATGATGTTCAGAAACACTTGATAGGACTGTAAAGTTACTTTAAAAATTCAGATTACACAGCTTTCCTGAGAAAACTGATCATGAGGAAAGATGGGTTGAGGTAGGAAGAATTTTGTCTAACATGAGGGAACAACAGGGGCAGTGGCTTGGAAAGCCAAAAAGCCAGACAGCCCAGAGCCTGCTGGGGAAGTGGACATCTTTGTCAGGGGATCATCAGGGCCTAACACTGTCATACCTGCTGGAAGGCCTGATTAAGGTGGCCCTGCTGCAGTAACTGCAAGATATGAGCTTGTTGGGCCTGGCAGTCAAGGTGCGAAGAAGGAACAGGTGTGCCAGCAGCCGAGCGCATGGCCTGCATGATGCTGGAAGTGACAGTGGCCTGCTGCTCCTTAAGTGCCACACTTACTTCACCCTTAACAATGCGTTGTACTTGTGCTAAAATTGACTCCTGCAAGCTGCAAAGGGAAGTGAGCCAATGAGGTGGATAGGAAGCCCATTCTGGCCCTTCCCAAACCTACCACCCCCACCCAGAACCCTGCCCACCCACCTGCCTACAGCCACATGCAGCTGGTGTTGCACCTCAGCCCGAACACTGCTAGACACAGTGGCTGCCATCTGCTCAGTGGCACTCTGCAGTGTGCTGACCAAGCCCCGAAGCTGGGCCAGCACAGGCTCCCTAGCTTCCTGTTCACGTGCCTTCCGGCTCTTCATGTGACTCTCTAGCTGCTGCAAATCTGAAGTTTGACAACAGAGATCATAAAAGAGATGACAGCAGAATACAATCATTCTTACTACTTTGGGTTTTATGACACCACTTACATTCCTGTGTGCCCAGCCTAAAGCTATCATTGATTTGCTGGAACATAGCCTGGCAACTCTTTTCAAAAGCTGGCAAAACCACACTCTGGAAGGCTTCCCGGTAGGCAGCCTGCATTGGTCCCTGTAATGTGTCTGCAGCTGCTCGGGCAATGGCATCTGTCAAGTTCTAGAATATAAGAAATGGTCAAGTTGAAAACCTGAATTCAATCTAGCCTGCCTAGCTACACTTCCCATCTTGGACCCTGTGTCACCTTGGACTTGAGTAGCTTAGAGATATTCTCTTTCATGCTGCCTTCCACAGCTGTAAGTTTGGTAGCCACTGAGTTGCTTAGTTGACCCGCCACAGGCTCCAGACTTCTGGAGACACCTAAGAAAGACAGATGGAACAAGAAGATTAAAAGCTTCCTGCATCCACATGGCTCACCCAAAAGAAATCTCAAGAAACACTCACATGGAGGAACTGTCTTCTTGATTTCATCCCTTATACTGCGCTCTAGCCGTCCAGCCACAGCTGAAGACAATGCCTGGGACAGCTGCTGTGTCAGCTGCTCCTGCAGCTGCCCACCCCGTTGCTGCCCCTCAGCCAGTGCCCGTTCCAGTCGCCGCTCTGTGGTAGAGCTAAGGAACAGGCTTACATCGGGACCTACGCATTTCCTATGGCAAGAATGCTGCCGTGCCCTATTGCCATGCTGTGCCACTACCCCAAGGATACGCTCTTGTTCATGCCGGGTCTCCAGGGCACGTTCTACATGGTCAGTGACAGTGTTCTGTAGGCCTTCAAGTTGGGCACAGAGACGCTGTAGCAGCTCTTCTTGGTTGTGCCATAGCTCTGCCAGCTCTCTTTGCTGCTGCCAGATTAATGCTGGCCAGTCCTCAGGGGGCTCTCCCACCTGCCAGAAACACTGACAACTTACACAATGTCTGTCCTTCCTATCTCCACCCACCATAAAAAGGAATAGCTTATAGTCCCCTCCCACCCTCGTGTGGTGGGTCCCATGGGTAGAAAAGTGCTCCCTTACATACCTGGTGCTCTGTGAGCCGGGATCCCACAGCTGAATCCCTACATAGGCAAGGAGCATCGAAGGTCACATCAAGCAGCTTGGAGACCACCCCTGACCCCAGTCCCAGAACCCTCCTACCCATCATCCTTCTTGCTTTTCCTCTTGAGTTTGGGTGAAGTTCTAGGGGATCCCTTGGTCTTCCAATCCTTGGCAGGCAGCCGTGGAGTAGGAATTTTGGTACCAAAACCTCCTGAGGCAGAAGCAAGGCTGGCAACCTCATCATCATGGTCACTGTGGGAAGGGAGGCAGGCTAAGTGCCTGCTCACTGGCTGGCCCTCCTTTATCAGAGGAACAGCATAGAGCAAGATGGTGCTCACCTTTGCTCAGCACTAGTGTCCTGACTGTCATGTTGCTGTAGTAGATGATAAGGTGGCCGATGGAAGACCAGGCTTTTGTGCTTTTCCTGGAGGCCATTCCTGGGGCTAAGGAAACACACTGACTAAGAATGAATTATTCTAATGATCCTCCCATAAGCATACGATCTCCTTCTAATCATCTCACCTTTCTGCCAAGGTACTACAAGTTTCACGAGTAATGTCAGGTGCTGTAGGCCAGACTTGACTGTCAGAGGTTGCAACTTCCTGGGTCAAGGCTGCTTCCAGTAGGGAGGGGGTATTACGCCGATCCCCATCCCCAGGGCCTCCATCCAGGCCAAGCTGAGAGCCAAGTTCAGGGCCTTGCCGGGGCCGGGGAGATAGTAAGTGCAGTGCAGAAGCAGCTGAGGCCATACTGTCTGGCTCACTGAGACCCTCAGGAACAGAGGAGCCAAAGCCACGGGACAAGGCCTCAGACGCAATTTCAGGGATGTCCTGGGACAGGGCAGTGGATGCTGAAGAGATCACATCAGGGGAACGGGTGCGACTGGGGGAGGCCTGGGGTAGCCCCAGAGGTTCCACTTCTTGCAAATCCAAGGATAATGCAGAGGCAGCAGTAGATACCTGAGAAGGGCCAAAGATGAAGGCTTAAGACAGGAGGTGGTGTCATACACCTTTAATCTCAGCGCTCCAGAGGCAGAGGCATATGGATCTCTGTGAATTTGAAGGCAGCCTGGTCTACAGAGCAGATTCCAGGACGGCCAGGGCTACACAAAGAAACCCTGTCTTGAAAAACCAAAAAGATGTAGACTTAAGTAATAAGGGGTATAAGACAAGGTACTGGTATCGCAGTGATGAGAGTCTAACAGAGAAGGGATAGGCAAGTGAAAAGCAGGGCCATCGTTCAGTTTATGGGGGGAGGGGGAATGGGAGGTGAAGGAGATGCCCCCCCCTATAAAAAGCCTCTACAAACTTAGGAAATATGAAGCCCCCAAGGCCAAGCAGGGTCAGCAGGAAAAATATGTAGGCATAGAGCGCTCCAATCTTCCCCATTGCCTTCCACCTGCTATCCAATACTTTACACCTCCCCACATACACACACACCTGCCCAGGTCCCTTGGGAGTCAATTTGTCAGCTGGGCCTGGGAGTAGGCCAGGAAGGAGGCTTCGAGGGCTTGCCTGCAGGCTATTGCTGCTGCTGTTTATTGTCAGGCTGCCATCCAGTTGCAGCTTGGGACTCAAGGTCAACTCCTCAGGTGGCCTACTGACAGAAAGGTAAGACATTAGCTACTTAATGTAATTTGTCACAATCTGGTACTAGACTCTGCTATCGCATAATCTTTGCCTTACCTGGGCAAGGAGGGGTCCATGGCTGAGGAGCTACTCACAGCAGACACAGCTGTCAGGGAACTGCTGCTGCTGCTGTTGCTGCTGCTGCTGCTGCTGCTGCTACTACTGCTACTGCTACTAGGGGACGCAGATATCTGGGAAGATCCAGAGAATGAGCACTAAGGATGCTAATGGAACATTACCAGGCCTCTCTTCACTAAGGAAGTACCTGCTGCAGGGAAGCGGTGGGAGTCATGAAAGCATCAGGGGTCATCAACTTAGGCTTGGTCTCACTGCTCAGACTGAGGAAGTCTGCAGGTGCCGGCAGTTCCACGATGCGTCGGAGGTCAGGCTGAGACCCATGAGCAGCTGAAGCTAGCCCCTCAGAGCCTAGTTCAGGTCGAGACTCTCCAAACGCTGTTGGGAAAGCTACTTGAGTCAGATCTCAGATCCATGTCAGTGTAACCTGCATCCCTTCTACCCTCTAACTCACTGAAGTCCTCGTGAGCAGTGTGGGTAGGGAGTGGAGCCACCACATCAGGGTTCAGCTGTGGCTGGAAGCGGATCTGCACATCCTGTAGTGCTCTAAAGAACAAGAAAGGGGAAGAATAGGGTACTCAAATGAGCCAGAGCCAGCAGGGTAGGGAGACATAGACAGGACATGGTGGGCCTCCCTGACACTCACTTAGTGTGCACACAGAAGAGCTTGATAAGCACACCAGCTGCAGATTCCATGGCACTAGCTCCATGAGAGCTCTCTGAAAGGACAGTGTGCATCATTGAGTGGCCTGCTCTGTGCCTCAACACTTCCCACATACCAAAAAATTACCCCAGCCCTGGGGCACCTCACCAGCCCCCAGACTGTCATTCTCCTCCTCAGCAGGCAGCACCTCAGTGTGCCGCAGCCGGCAGCGACTCACAACCTGTATGCCAAAGCTCAGCACAGGGTGGGTGAGCAGAAACTCAGAGATGGAACTAAAGCAAGCACGGCCCTCATCTTGGTTCTGTAGCAGCTCCATCACGTAGAGGACCTGTGTGAGTAACACATTCCTAACTGAACTGAGGCTGCGAGGGCTGTGGATATGTCATGTATCCCTGCCCCCCTTCCCCGTGCACCACCATAGCAGCCTACCTTTCGTTGCACATCACTAAGGATCAGATACTCTGCGGAGAGGTCCAAGCAAACTTTGAGGCTGGGAGGTACGCTCACTGAGCTGAAGATATCTGGGGAGAAACTAGGAAGACAAGATGTACACCAAGTAAGTCTGAGAATTAAAAGAAGCCATATCCCTGGCCTATCCTCAACCCAGTAGTTCTAGTTTACCGAATGGTTTGCAGGCAGGTCCAGGATACTGTGCACCACATCTTCAGTTCTCGATTTTGATCAGCGCCAGTAATGAGGAACCTCCAGAATGGGACCCTGAAAAGAAACAAGGCACTGACTGGTTACCTGCTAGAAGTCCATGGACAAGTCCACCCCTGACTTTGCCTACCCACTCACTCACTCAGGATCCTGTTTCTTATGGTTATCACAGAATAAGAGGCAAGAAAGGGGCCGTCCATCATGAGGCTTCCATTCATGCAGACACCTATAAGCAGATAGGTGAGGGGCCTAAGTGAAAAACTGTCCAACTTTCTAGACATGGGGTAGACAGTAGGGTCTTTTAGATCTTGCCTCACCTTGGCTCATCCTGACCTTCAATATAGATCTGCCAGAACTTGACAAAGCCATCATGGCTTGCAGTAGCCAGGACAGTCCCATCAGGAGAGAGGGCTCCTTCACTTAAGCACTGCAAAAAAACCCAAAAAGTTCCAGATAAAATGTTTCAAAACAAACAACAACAAAAACAAAAACAAAAAATCCCAAATCTTTGCTTTTCCTCCTGACCAGAGGTAGGAATGAGCCCTTCCTAAATGAGGATAGTGGTGAGCTGGGCTGACCGAAACAGACTCACACTTGTGTGACTGAATGAAGCTGGTAGACACTACAGAGAAAACTAGTCCTTCAGGGCACATCTAGATTAGAAGTGAGCAAGTGAGAGCCAATTTATGTCCAACATCCCCACTGGCAACACTCTGGTAAAGCCACTTGTGCAGCTATGAAAATGGAAAATAAATGAAGGGCATAGGGAGAGGGGAAAGGCAGGGAGGCAATCAGTTGTAGGCCTACCGTGCTATGGCCTTTTACTACAATGAAGCCCTGCTTGATCTGGCTGGCATCCACAGGCCAGGCGTTATGGCTGGCACGAAGCATATCCAGGTCCCACACCTCCGCCTGGAAGTACAGGGAGGCATTTAGTGCACATACACAAAATGGCAGTCTGAGCCCTCCTTCACCACACCCAGCTCTCTCACCCGGTCTTCATGCAGCAGGGCCACTGTTGGGCTACTTTCCTCACAACAGTCCTCACTTTCCTCTGGGATGAAGGGGCACCAGATGATCCTTCGGAAGTGGTTCAGTGGTGTGCCCTCTGGCTGTCGGATATGGACTAAAATCTCTTCTCTGAGTAGGGAGTTAAGGCTCAGATAGATGGAAGTTCCCTAACAGCCCCAGACCTAGGCCCAGCTCCACTTCTTCAGTCCCTTGCCTGGGAATGGATACTGAATTTTACCCTTAACCAGAGCCAAGCGCCACACAAAAAGATTGCCAGCCTCATCCAGGCAGGCAAGCTGTGGAGAGTTGAGGTGTGCGAAGGCCAGATCAGCTACACTGCCTGTGAAACCTTTGAGCAGGGTCCGCTCTGAAGTGCTGACACTGATCACACGTACCATTGCTGAGCCATTGTTGGCAGCTAGAATGAGAAAAGTAGAGAGTCTGAGCAAGCACCCTGACTCAGGCAGCAGCACATGAGCCCTACCTCACTGCCATCAGCCATCATCACAGTAACAAGCCTGTTTTCCCTAACCATCTCCCCCAGCCCTGGGGATGTTGAGGAAGCCCTGGCAAACCTTCTATTGTACACCAATTATCCAGTGGCCTGAGTAGCCTGACCCTAAATCTGTATACCTAGCAGAGCACTTCCTTCTTTTTTTTTTCTTTTTTCTTTTTGTTTGTTTGTTTTTCAAGACGCGGTTTCTCTGTGTAACTTTGGAGCCTGTCCTAGAACTTGCTATGTACACCAGACTAGGCTCAAACCCACAGAGATCTGCCTGCCTCTGCCTCCCAAGTGCTGGGATTAAAGGTGTACACCACCAATGCCTGGCCTGAGCACTTCCTTTTTGCTCCCCCTCCTTACTTACCCCTAATGGCATACGCCAAGAAGGAGTTAGACACTGCAATCAGGTTGCCATAGTAGTATTTCTGCTCCCAGTCATACTTGGCGACAGGCTGGATTTTCACCTGAAAACTCAGAGTAAGGAAGGTTGAAGAAGCTGAGGGCTGGAGTAGGAAATAATCCTGAAGACAGGACAGGCCACAGGTATAAGCCTAGCACCCACTGACATCCCCCAGGACAGACTTGCACAGAAGACTAGGAGTCAACACTGGTTTTCTGAAAATAAGGAACACTTTTTATCAAAGTTGCTCCCAAAGGAACTAGAAGCCTACGTGAGAAAAGCTGTGTGTGCTCCCATTTACTACATGTGATGGGTAGCCCCACCTATGGCAGGCCTTGCACTTCTCCCCCATTCCCTCTGTCTTGCTAGATTTTTGTTTGTTTGTTTGTTTTTCTTTTTTCAAGACAGGGTTTCTTTGTGGCTTAGGAGGCTGTGCTGGAACTAGCTATTGTAGACCAGGCTGGTCTTGAACTCACAGAGATACACCTGCCTCTGCCTCCTGAGTGCCGGGATTAAAGGCGAGCGCCACCACAGCCCAGGTGCCTTGCTAAATTGTTAGATTACATGCCTTAAGCTAGCCATAAAGGCCTATTCCCTTATTTGGACACTTTTTTTATGCCAGACTCATTCTACCAAAGTGTAGCAATCAAAAGCCCTAATTGGTTCACCTAATTAATGTGCCCAATAAACCACCATAATATCCTAGTCCATTCTAACAAGAATTACACCACAGCTCATTTGCTGCTGTTTCCTGCCTGAGACAGAAAGCAGTCACTTTAAAATCTTTTTCCCACTTAATAAAGGATCTCACACTGAAAATAGGTGTTTGGGTATGGTTTATACCTAGCCCTGGGTCTGGGTGCCACACAACCCTGCTGTGTGATAGTCTACTTTAACATATATCACAAAATCCTGGCACTCACCTTGTTGCTCCCCCGGGCCTTGCTGGAAATGCTAGAATCACTGCTGGCTACAATTTCCACCTCCTTGGCCAAAATTCCAATGCAAGTAGAGCTGTCATCTCCAGAGAGGCAACTGGGAGAGATACATGAACCTAGTCCCTTGTTCATCACATAGCTCAGTAGAAGGTTCTAAGGGCAGATCCTCATGATGAAGATGTCTAATCCCAGGTCCCCAGTTCTGTCTGGTCCAGCATTTCCACACACATAGTTCTCCTTTCTCACCTCCTTCCTGACAAATGATTCTATTCTACAGTCTTTAGCTTGTCCTCATCTCTTCTCTTAGTATAATGTGGTACAGTGCTTTGTCCTGGATATTCCCAAGGAGAGGAGGCAGAGGTTGCTGGTCCCTTGACCCTAACCTTATCCCTTTAGCTAAGCAAAAACCCCCAAAGATATCATTACCACCATTATTATTTCCCAGGTACTCACATGACCTGCTTTTCCTGCAGGTTAATAGGTGGCATGGTCCGTGCACCAGGTTTGCTTGTTGAGTTACCATCACCTGAGCTGAGTGGGTCTGGAACCAGGAGCCCATTGAGGTCTCCATTGTAGGCACTGGATGGCCTTTGGCTCTCTGCATTAGAGCCTAGGGGAAGAAAAGGACACTGTGACAAGGTTGCTTTACCTGCCATCAGCTTCTCCTATAGCTCTAGATCACAAAGTATTCAGAACACTTATTATGTACATAGGTGTAGTATGGGTGTAGAGCAGGACCATGAGACTCTTCTACATGTGGGAAGGGTACAAACCAGAAAAGACCTGATGGGGTCAGAGGCACAGCTCAGTAGTAGCTTGTTTACCACATGTGAGGCCCTTGATTTGATCTTCAGCACCCAAAAAAAAAAAAAAAAAAAATTATGCCAGCTAATACTTGGGCTAAAAACAGCAAAACAAAACTTGAATTGAAGGAGGGTATAAGGACAACCAGGACATCACAGTGATTGTGTTCACAACAGACAAACATGGGGAATGCTAGGTGTTGTGGCATAATCTCAGCACTCTGGAGATGAAGCAGAAAGATGGTGAACTCAGGGTCACATATATAGGCTAGATATGAAGTTCAGGCCAGCCAAGACTACATAACTAAATCCTGTCTCAAAACACAACAGAAGGAAGTGGGAGAGATGGCTCTGCGCTGTTGCTCTTGCAGAGCCAAGTTGCATTCTTAGCACCCACATGATGGTTCACATCTATCTGTAACTTCAATTCCAAGGTATGCAATACCTTCTTAGCTCCTTAGGCCCATGCCCACATGTAGTACACATATATTCATGCAGGCAAAACAAACATAAAAATTAAAAAAAAAAAAGGGCTAAAACAAAACAAAAAGCAATTAAACAATCCAGAAACAAAACATGGGAAGGATAGAGGGAAAACAGGGCTGCAAATGCCTCTGATATGAGGCTGGGTTGTTTAGCCTTTCTCTCTGTGAGAAAGAGCCACAAAAGCTCACTGCTCCATCTCTTTTGTGAGACAGGGCCTTCCTGTGTAGTTCAGACAGCCTTGAAGTTACTTGCTTCTGCCTCCTAAGTGCTGGAATTACAAGCATTTGTTGCTACACTTGGTTCTAGAAGGAGTTTTAAATTTTACATAGTCAGCTGTAGCCAGTGGACTGACTGTTACAAGGCAACATAGAGAATAGCTGAGAATCATCATTAGGTACCAGAACTTACAAACACAGTGGTAGAGTTTGTGGAGAAGGGTTCCTAATTCAAGGAAAGCGGTGACCTGACACACTGAATTAGTTAACAAGCCACCTTGGGCCAGCACATGGGGAACTAGACAAAGAGGAAAGAAGCTATGGGCATGTGGTGGAGTGTGGGAACCAGGAATGACAGTATTTTAGATGTTTGCAATAGCTGGTTCCATTCCTCCTTAGGGTTGGGGATTGAGTCCTGGACATCCCAGACACACTAAGTGGGTTTTTGTTTTTGTTTGTTTTTTCTGAAGTTGGGGGATAGTGCTGAGGATGGAACTCAGGGCTTTGCACATGCTAGATAATTGCTCTACCACTGATCTATGTCTCTAATCATTTATGTATGCATGTATTTATTTATTTTAATTGAGATTAGGCTTCATCATGTAGCCTGAGGTGGCTTTCAACTGACAATTCTCCTGCCTCTGCCTCCCAGATGCTGGGAATACAGTTGAATGCCACCATGCCTGGTATTTGGCTAAGTTTCAAAAATTCATTAATTCAGACACCACCTTTTGAACTCCAAGTTCACTAAGTAAGAAGGTACTTCAAGAAAAGATCAACTTTCAGTCATGAAAATCTTAGGTTATTCAATGAAGAGACAAAAAAAAAAAAAAAAAAAAAAAAAAAAAAAGAAGCTGGCCATGGTGATGCATGCTTTTATTACCAGCACTCGGGAGGCAGAGACAGGTGGATCCTATGAGTTCAAGGCCGGCCAGCCTGGTCTACATAGCAAGTTCCAGGATAACTATGAACACAGAGAAACACTGTCTCAAAAAAACAAAAATAAAACAAAAACAGTCAATAACAATAAAAAAAATCAAGTGCCAGTCCCTAAACAATGGAGTTATAGGGAAAGACCCTATTATCTTTCCTGAGAACTAGAGCCACTCTAGCTGCTCAGGGATAAGCGGGCTACTCTCTCTTCCAAGAAATTTACCATAAAGCCTAGTCTATACAGTTAACTACGTCAGACTCTACCAAATCTCTATGGAGTATAATCTGCTCAGCTGATGGTGGGCATCAGAAGCACACACCACAGGCATGAGGCAAAGATCCAGTTGGTCTCAGGCAGCAAACAGGTTATTTGTGTATCAGCTAAACCCACTGGAGTGAGTTAAAGTGCCTGCTATAGTGACCTGGGTCCCCCCAGCAGGAGTAACAGGGTGCTGAGAAAACAATCAGTTCTCAATTCTAGCCTCTACATGTACATCACTATCACCAGTCAACTACAACTTTCAAACATCTAGTTTCCTTTATGTAATATGTGATTACTATCTAAGTACCTTGAGTACTTTTCCTGGCATTCAATTTCCTGTCTGTAGTATTTGACCTAGCCTAAACAGTCTCCTCTCAGACCTCCTCTATTTCCCTCACCACCACCACCTCCATTACCATCACAGTACCCAAACAATCCTCTTTTACATTAACAACACTACACAACAACTTTGTCAACTTTCTGACCTGGAAACTCTTATCTGGCAAGAGTAGTCCCAAAAGATAGTGGGAGCCCAAGTAAAACTCAGATGAATTGGAAACATATGGGTTTGCAGATGTTTGGGACTTAATCTAATCAGAGCCACAAAGTCTGTAATTTGCCTTCAATCTATTAAGAACACAGATTTAGGGTTATCCACCTTTTGTCAGAAAATCAGTTTCAGAGCAACATTAAGCCTGGGGTTTACATTTTAGGGGAAAATGCAAGTTGCAGTGAAGGAACAGAGACTCCAGCATATCTCTTGACTCTAGGCCCAAAACTCGCTAAACAGACACTGCACCAGGCCTCTGAGCCACGGCGAGTTAAGGGGCACAGGGCCAGTCCTCCAAACACTGGAATTTGAAGGCAAGGAAACCAGAAGGATTGGGTAGATTCTGAGAAGCGGCCTTACTTTACCTTAGGCAAAAACTCTTAAAAAGGCCAGGCACAATGGTCTGGCACAGGATGGGGAGGGGTAACACCCAAGGGTCTGCGCCATTCTCTGGCTATGCCCAGGGATCACCCATGACTCCAATCTCTGCCCTCCGCAATCAAACGGGAGGATCCAGAGCCAGTCTAAAGTGACATGTGGCACCGAGGACGGTTCAGATCTACGCCAGAGGTCGGCCTCTTGGCCAAAAGCCCACCCACTCAAATCCCGGGTCACCTCCGGCGGGCCGGTCCAGCTTGAGGATGTCCCGCAGATGCTGCGTGGCGTCCTCGATGTCGATGCTCGCGCAGGAGGCCATGGGCCCAGCCGCGAAAGTCCTGCTCGTATGACGTTAGTTCCTCTACCTCCGTGCACTGTCCCAATTTCGCCCAGCCTCGACCCCGCCAGAAAGCAGGGGACCGAGCACTACAGAAAATTTACCCGCAGTTCGCAAACCGCCGCCCGAGATGCGTCTGTGAGCCCCGCCAACCCCACTAACCGCCTCCACTTCCGGTCCTACTGACCTTCGCTCCCGGAACCTACAGAGACAGCAGAAGAAAGGTTCCGAGCTCTGGGAGACCAATTCGTTCCTATCCTTTTTAGACTTCCTAGGTTGTTTACTTTTAGGCTAGTGCAGCAGTGGAGAAATTTCCCAAGACTGAGAAAGAGCAAATGTGCTCATAGAGCACTGGGTTGCCTAAAACCCTGAGGTCTCTGGAGACCCAATCCAGGTCTTGGCTCATTCTCATGAACTCTGAATAATACAACAGAACCAACTGTACCACCCAGGTAGCGACTTTTGAGACCTTGAAAAAAGTGAATTGGTAGAAGTCTGTTTCCCCTTAGGAGTAAGCAAGATCTAGACACTTGTGAGGTCTTAAACCCCAGGAAGATGGTTACTACTACACAAATTACTGTCATTGTTTCTGACTGTCCCCAACATCCCCTTGCCCCACATGGCAATTTCAAATTAGGAATAAAGAAACCATAGTTTACAAACACTTCTTTATTGCAGACATTTCAGGCACAGGTACATGGAAGAAGCTGTATTGCAGATTTTATACAGGGTGGATTAAGAGGCAGATGATATCTACCTCTCCCCCACCCCTACTTCCCCCAATACACAGCAGCTTAGAGATCAGTCCCACTGATACCTCCTGTGTGCTGTCCAGAACTGTGCTGGTGTAACCAGGCAACCTGTGGAGTATGAGGAAAGTTACTCCCCCCACAGTGCGAGATTTGGGGGGAGGGGAGAGTTTTCAGGTATGCCCAACCAATCCTAGGCTGCAGCTGCTATTTTAATACCAGCTTTATACTATCCAGAGGTCTCAAGGATGAAAAGCTAGATTTGTACTGGGCAAGACCTGTGCCCAAACTAAGGAGCAGGGCAGAAACTGCCCTAATAGTTAAGACTTCCTGGGATTTGAAGAGCGCATAAGGTGTGTGTGGAGGGTAAGGAGGTGGTACCCTGCAAAAGTCTGGAGGGGAGAATGAGAGCATGACTCCTTCACACTGATTTCTTCTGTATTGTGGAATTTATACTCCAACTCAGTGGGGCCCGGTTGACATACCAAGCAGGTAGTACAGCATCTCTTGCTTTGCTCAGGGAATGTGGGAATTCTGTGATCCTGACCCTTTTGGGAATGGGATAGGTCCATCTGGGACTTCATCCTGGAGAGTCTAAATATGGGAAACCATATTTATCAAGGGCTTTCTAGAAGTTACAGGAGAATCATCTATCCTGCTACTAGACGTGAATCTACTCAGAGCAGAGGCCACAGGAGGTGTCAAACAGAACTGACTTTAGAGCCTTCAGTACAAGACAAGCTTCAGGCCAGACCTGCTTCCAGCTCTCCCTGCTTTCCAAAGACCAAGTGGGTTGGAGAGAACTCTGGCCTAGCAGGCTTGAGAAAACTTAGTTGGGACTGGTAACTTCAGTCAATTTGCTCCTTGTAGCAGATACTGTTAAGGTGAGGCAGAGATGAGAGGGTGAAATAAGAGACAATGGGCCAGAATTGTTGATGCCCAGCCAACTACTTAACTAATTAAAACAATTTAAACTGTTAAGAAAAATTTTGTGGTTTTATTGTATCATGAGGCATTGAAACATCTGAACAAATCAATATCTGGGCGGTGAGGCAGCTGCTTTCTCCTTCACTTCTTTGGGTTACTAGAGCAACTTGTCAGTAGATTAAAAAACAAAACAAAAACAAAAACCGACAATCTTTTGCATTACTTAAGTCTTTCCAAGGCATGCGCTGGTACAACACAAACTTCTCCTGTCAGATGCAACTAGTCTAGCATCCAAACATCATGCACAACGCCTGGTGACAGAAGCGCGCTGCACCCACTCCCACCTCGGCTCTGCTCGTTTGTGTATGATATTTGGAACATCTGGAGGAGTGAGATAGTATTGGGAAGAGGAGGGAGGAGGAAACAGCGCGAGTATCTGGCCAGGTGGAGGTCAGCCGAAGTTGTGCAGGGCAAGCCTGAACATGTCATTGGTGCAAACCCAAGCATCGTTGATGTTCTTTAATAGAAACATCTGGTGAAAACCCATGATGGGATCTTCATCGGCCTGTATGGAAGAAGAAAAAAAAGATTCAGTAAGAGGGCCAAAGAACAGGAAGAATGTTCAGTGGTAGAATAAGGCAGAGAATACAGACCTGAGGATCAGGCACTTACTGTACCAAATGCCAGTACAGAATAGGTACCTATGAATGTGAACTACTGTGTGTGAAACACTGCTGGTCATGTAGAAGTCAATAAATGGCACTTACATTGCCATGTTTCATTAGAAAGGCATCACATCTTACCAAATAACCAAGCAACAGTGCCAAAGACTTGCCTGTCTCTGGGCAGATGTGATCAAAGAATGTAAAGACTCTGTTAGCACTTATTATTTAATTTATACTATCAAAAAAACCATAAGCAATGGTATGTGTTCAATAAAGCCAACTAGTCCAATCTGGAGAAATTACTGCTAAAACAGACCGGGTCTGAGTAAATAATTTAAGGCTCAAAACTGAGTTCACATTGGGCATGGTGGGACATGCCTGCCAGTGTGTATGACAAAACTATTTAAAACAAACAAATATAAGAATCAAACAAGCAAATAAGCCCCCTCCCCATATTTAAAACAAACATAAGAATAAAACAAGCAAATATGCCTCCTCCCCAAACCCAAATAAGCAAAAATACAAAGTTCACAATAGGATCACAATTTTATAAGTGGAGTAGGATGGAGGAATGACCAGCATTAACACCGCAGCAGAAAAAAGACCCCAAACCTCTAAACAGAATTCAGAAAATGAGGATAAGGCCTAGTTAACAAAGAGTCTCCAACATCACTTCTTTTTCTAAGAAGTACAGTCAACAAGGAGGCATATTGGTCATCTGAAGCTCCAGGATGCATAAAAACCCCAGGAGGAATACAAAACTAGGTGTGAAGAGGTACTGTTTATTACTTCAGCTCCTTGGAAATACCCAACCCTAAGGGCTTATGGGTTACAGGTTCTGGACAGAGCATTCACAAAGGGCAAGAGGAACTAAAAGAGTAAGGCTGGACTTGTAGACAGTCCTTCTAGGTCCAATATAGAGGCACAGACACTCTCTTTCCACATACCTATTGGACCCAAACACGACTACCCCCCCCACCCCTATATTGGATTCAGGGTCAGCCAATTTGTCCTGCTTTAGGAAGAGGCCTTTGGAAACACTATTTGACCATAAGGATGACAGGTCTTAAGAGGGGTAAAGGAACCAGGCATAATGACACATACCTTAAAAAGAGCAAGGTTGTGCTCAAAAGGTAAAGGCACTTGCCCTATAAGCCCTGTGATAATGAGTTGGAAGGAAAGTTTTCCTCTGACCTCCACATAGTGTTGTAGCATACACAGAATACACCCATCATGTAAACACACTAACATATGCACAATATTGCTTTTTCACTACATTTTTTTTTCTTAAGAGACAAGGAAAATACAACAAAGCTGGACTTCCAGATACTTGGTCTGTAAATCCCAGCTTGGGCCAGGAGGGGTGATATACTTCTTTCATCTTTTAGTACTTAGCAAGCAGAGGCAGGAGGATCTCTGTGCATTCAAGGGTTTGTTCTACATAGCAAGACCCTGTCTCAGAGAAAGACTCAGAGTACCATTGAGGGCTGTAGGAGAATATTGTCTTTCAGCATCCAACTTGAAGTCTACCTATTTCTCAGGGTGATATAAGAGCCCAAGAGTTTGCCAGTACAGCTTGACCTGCTCCTACAAATCTTGTTCCTTTTCCATAAAGGCTCTAGACCAGTGTTCTTCATTAGAACATTCTGCAACCATAGCCACTAGCAATGTGACTAACGCAACTAAGAGATCCAGCCTCAAAATACATACATCATACATATATATGAGTGCACGGGCACGTGTGCGTGCGTGTGTGCACACACACACACACGCACACACACACACAGAAACTGTTGTGAGATTGAGAGTACTCAGTTGGAGAAAGTACCCACTTAGCATATACTCAATGCCTAGCACCAAGAAAAGGAGAAGGCAAGAAAGGTCAACTGCACATGGCTCATGGTCATCACATTAAGCAGTGCAGGTGATGGTGGCACACATCAACTACTTTAGTGCAATATCTGAGTTTGAGGCAGCCTGATCTAGAGTGAGTTCCAGGACAGCCAAGGCCACACAAAGAAACTATCTTGAAAAAAACCAAATTAGAAAAAGGAAAAAAAAAAAAAAAAAAAAAAAAAAAAAAGGGGGGGGGATGAGCAGGTGCTCTAGGCAATCACTTTGATGGCTTTTGTTTTGACAAGTCACTTTAGATGTTCCTCAATAAACAGATCACATCCTTATATTCACAGAGCTTCTGCCTACCCACTATTGCCCTCCAACACAGTGGCACTACTACCTTGAGCTGGCCTACGACCATGCTGATGATACAGCTATCTGGTGTAGGCTGATGGTCCTGCGCCGTGATACTATGCTGGATTTTCTGGAAGGGAAGGCTCTGCAAGAGAAAGAATGGAGGGTAGGCTGAGGTCAGAAGGGGCACGACAGAAGCTACCTGTATTCTAGTCCTGGACCTTACTTACAGACAACTTCTCCACAATGGCAGCTTTCCCCTGGAACTGCTGTCCTTCCCACGTAAGGCATGATGCATCAATCTGTAAAGTGCATAGGAAATGTACAGTCAAGGCCTCAGCACTCTAAGGCCCTGCCTCCTCCCCCATCCCCAAAGTTTTCAAAAGGGTCTTGGGAAAACAAGCCCATACATGCTTACTTGTCTAGAAACAAAGAAAAATTAAAATCAAACCCCAAATTTAAGTAAATAAATAAGAATCCCAAATTTATACCAGCAATTAATTTCTAAATTGGAAGGTTTTTTATTTCTGCGGGGCCTCGTGCCTTTAATCCCAGCACTCAGGAGGCATAGGCAGATGGATCTCTGAGTTCAAGGCCAGCCTATTATACAGAGCAAGTTCAAAAAAAAAAAAAAAAAAAAAAAAAAAAAAAACAAAAAAACAAAAAACAAAAAACATTTTTTGAGACAAAGATTCACATTGTAGCCCTGGCTGGCCTCAAACTCAAAGGATCTGTTTGCCTGCCTCACCTTTCAGTGCCTCCATTAAAGACTTATGCCACAATGCTCAGCAAACTTTCTACATTATATCCCATTGTTTCACTCTAAAATATTATCAGCCGGGTGGTGGGAGTTCACAACTCTAATCCTAGCACCTGGGGGGCAGAGGCAGGTTGCTCTCTGAGTTCCAGGCCATCCTGATCTACAGAATTTCAGGTCAGCCAGGATTACACAGAGAAAAACTTTGTCTCTAAAAATCAAAACAATTACCAGGTGTAGGCGGTGCACACCTTTGGTCCCAGCACTCAGGAGGCAAAAGCAGGCAGATCTCTGTGAGTTCAAGGCCAGCCTGGTTTACAGAGCTAGTTCCAGGACAGGCTCCAAAGCTACAGAAAAACCTTGGCTAGGAAAAAAAAAAACCAAACCAACAAAACAAAAAATCTAAAAACAAAACAATACAAAGTTTATTACAGTGTAGTTATTACCTCATGCACTGTGAAACAGTCTCACTGTGTAGTCCTGGCTGACCTAGATCCTTCTACCCCTGCCTCCCAAGAACATTAAAGGGGTGTGCTACCAATGTCGGCCAATAAGAGGCAACTTTAGCCTGAAAGCTTGAGACATTGTGGCAGGGTGATGGAGTGTCTGAAGCAGGCCAAAGCTACGTAGTGAGGTCTTATGCGGGGTGGAGATGGGATGGGCGACAGGAGAGGTGGGAACTACTGCTCCTTCCAACTGTGACATTAGGCAAGTTGTAAGTTGTTTATTTTTCTAAGTTTTAGTTTTCCCATTCTTCAAAGGGGAAACATTTGAGTGATTATGCAATAATATACATGAAGTATTCTTTTAGGACTTTCCTAAGATAAATGTCTTTTAGGAGGAGAGGTGTCAAACCTGCTTTAATTATTTTACAACAACCTTGACTCCCAGCCTTTTAGAAGGCTGAGGTAGAAGAATCTGGGTCTGAAGCCAGTCTGAGCAAAATAGTGAAATCCCTGTGTCCAAAAGAAGAGGCAATGAGAAGGGCTGACTGGGAGAACAGAACAGTGGTAGAGCACCTGCCTTCCATGCATGAGCACGTGGGTACAATCCCTCTAACTCATAATGACAATTTACATCACCTATGATGAATTTAGTCTCTCACTGCGAAGATGCTTTTCTTTTTTCCAAAATATCTGAATGAATCCTGACATTCTGGAAGAGATACTGACAACTTCTGACAGCCCAAACAGGCTCTAAAGCTACTCCTGTCATTGTTAGCCTGACTAAATGCCCTTATGTGAGTGAATTTCAGGAGTCAAGAATATGAGTAAATGAGTATCCTTAAAACACCAAGTGACAGGCAGTGGTGGTGTACGTCTTTAATCCCAGCACTTGGGAGGCAGAGGCAGGTGGATCTATGTGAGATCGAGGCCAGTCTGGTTTACAGAGTGAGTTCCAGGATAGGTTCCAAAACTACAGAGAAACACTGTCTCAAAAAAAAAAAAAAAACAAACAAAAAAACAAAACACACACACCAGGTAATACCTGCCTGCCTAGAAGACTACACCTGTTAACTATTTGATCCCCACCAGCACTCAGGTGCTCTGGGCTCAAATAAAGCTGCACATGGGACTACCAGAAGCTAGCTTTGCGTTGAAAATGCTCATGGCTGTTGAATCCAGAGGAGGAGTCCTAGTCTCTGGTTGCTGCTACTTTATGTGGAAGAGAGGTACTCCTAGGACTATGTGCCCTGATAAAGTGCCAACCACATGGAATGGCAAAGCCCAAACTTCTTGTTCAGGATACCACAATCCCCACTCTTGATATCCAAATTAATTTCCTAGGGACCTACTCTGGCTCTCAAGTTGGAGACTTACGTAAATTGCGCCTAGTTGGGTTCTGTCATTATCAAATAACTGGTAGTAATGCTGAATAAAGCTTGATCCAATCTGCTCCCAAATTGGCTTGTCTCCCATCCTGGAGAGTCACCCACCTCACCAAGACCTGCAAAGACCAGCAAGACAAAGACAAGTGTTAGTTAGTACCACACAAGCATGAAGAAGCCAGCCACTGATCTTTGTCTTCCTAGCCTTCTCATGCAGGTAAATCCTCTGGTGATACCTGTTCATTCAGGGAATGTGACAAAGCCCTGGGGATCTCACAGGAGACCTCACCCAACCCCAACCACATTTAGCGAGTCTTCCAAGCTTTAAGTTGATGACAGAAGGGGACCAGTTATACAAGATGGGTGCTGAGGTTGTAACTGGGACAAAGGAGTATCAGAATAGCCCTATAATGTCCAGTAAGGGGAGAAGGAACTAAACACCGACTCTAGCTCCACAATTTCCTTTAATCTTCTCAATAACCCCTAAGGCCAGTTACTGCCATTCTACCCATTAATCAGACCAGAAACTACTGATGTTTCTGTGTAATACGTTTCTCTTTTAGCCTTCAAGCTTCCAACACTGTCCCAAGGATGTGCTGGAATGGGGGAGAGGAGGAGAGATGACGACGATGACTATGACACATGACTTCTAAAGACTCCACTCTGACCACAGCAAGTCCTAAGGAGCCACCTAACAATTCTGAGGGCAGGTGACTCTTGAACTGGTCTTTTCTGCTGTTATTTCTTCATTGGTAATAATATTCTCTACTCACTTCAGAGCTGTGACAGAAGGATGCAAATGGGAAATAGATGGAGGCTGTGAGTGGGAAACAGCACCTCTGAACATCATCATCATCCTGTCTTAACAACTGCCCTGTTCCTGAAGGGGAATCCCTACCAAGCTAGAAGCCCACGATCCCACGGATACTGATAAAAAGCCACATTGACGCCCACCCTCCAAACCCATGTGTTATTCTGTGTGCATCTGCAGACGAGCATATCCTTGTCCTGAAAATATGTCTGAGACAAAACAGAAGGTAATTTCACCCCAGCAGAATACCATCAGCTGCAGTAGGAGCTAATACAAGTTACTGCTTCTAGGGCTTCCACAAACTCCTCTGCAAAGCGGAAGATGTCAACATGGAGGTTGCTGGTGGTTACATAGGGTCTTCGACAATGAAACTTAGTAAAGTGACTGCTTGACATAGTAAGTACTAACTTACTACAGTCACTATGACCTTGGACAAGGCCAGAGAAGCCAGAGTTAGGGACAGTGTAGAGGAATAGAGATAAATCCAATTGTCTAGCTTATGACGGATATTCTAGCCAATGAAGGGCCAGGAAATGAAGCCAGTTTTATTTTAAGTTCCCTAGGAGGTAGTTGCACTAAAAATAGAAACTCTACGCTCAGATGACTAAGAAATGTCCAGGAAAGTCTAAAACAAGCAGAAGAGAAAGCTTGGATCCACCCACGCCTGTACACAGGAACATAAGGTGTGTCCCAACTTAATTTGTGCCAAGAAACCAATCAATGGAAGCATAGGACCTACTACTAGTTTCACAAGCAATCTTGGTCACATTTCCAACTTTCCACATTTCCCTACCCTCACACCTCTGCCCCTTCTACCTTAGTTTTCACTCAACATGTCCCAACCCCACAAAAAAACCCAAGATACTTTGCCCAGTTCCCAAGAGCTCTTGAGAAAAGCTGAAGAAATAATGATCATCATTCCTCCTTCTGCCCCCAGCCTGCATCAAGGTTGGACAGTTCTCAGGGGAGATCCTAGAAAAGAACATGCCAAGCAGAAGAAACAGCACCACCAACTGTGTGACACCACCAAAACAGACCAGGGCAGGAAACTAGGGTGTCAGAGATGGAAGTTAGAGAGAGCAAGGCTGGAATTTCAGAAACAAGAACAGTGATGCCACAGGGTAAGACAAGAGTGGCATGAGAAGTAGAAGGGTGTTCTTTCTTTTTCAGTAGCACTGTTCTATCTATCCTATGAACCTATCTATCTGGAATAGTCTCATTATGGAGACTTGTACTGAATGGTCTAGAACTTACTATTTATACAGACCAGGCTGAACTGTTTGTTATTCCTCCTGAGTGCTAAGATTAAAGGTATGTACTACTATGTTAAGTAGGGTTTTGTTTTGTTTTTGCTTGTTTTGAGATAGGGTAGAGGCAGGAGGATCAAAAGCTCAAGGTGTCACTTGGCTACAAGGGAGTTTGAGGCCAGCCTGGGTTAGAGACCCTGTCTCAAAAACAAAACAGCAAAAAGAAAACCCAATAAAAAAGACTGCATAAAGCCCTTTGCTTTAAGGAGATCAAAAGCAGATCTAGGAGCCAATACCAACCTTACTCCAAGCCTGCTCAATCTTCATGCATTTATTCCCATGTACCCAAACATATTATGTTCCACTGTCATCTTGCTTTACAGATATGTAAACTTACATAAGGCTGGACAATGTAGAAGGGTTTGTCTAAAGCTCATTTAGATAGCAGGCTGACACAGTCTTGTATAACTGAACCCTAAACCACAAAGTTGGTCACATGTTTCATTTAACACTGTTGCCTTTGGGTTAAAGCCAAACCCTAAACTAGGTATGCTATTACATTTCTCCAGTCCCAGTACTCAGGCAGTTAAAGGAGAGAATAATGAGTTATAGTAAGTCCAGGGCTACATGGCATACCTGCAATTCCTGTACACTAGGACAGTTGTAAATTTCAGGCAACCAAACTGCACAGTGAAAACTCTTGTTTCACAAAATAATAGAATTCAGGTATGGTGGTGCAGGTCTTTTAACCCAGCACTTGGAGGCAGAGACAGAGGGAGGAGGATCTTTGTTGTGTTTAAGCCAGCCTGGTCTAGATGATAGTGACATACAGGCCTGCAAGAGCTACACAGTGAGACTGTCTCACTCAACCAATCAAGCAAACCAACTAAGACAAGAACAAGAAAGGAACTGAAGAGTATTCAGCTGAATCAGAGTCCTGCTCATGGCAGCAATGTCTGCAGCTCATAACTGCTTGTAACTTCAGCTCCAAATGATCTGATACCCTCTTCTGGCCACACAGACATACAAATACAAAAAACCAAAAACATACAACACAAACTCCTGGGTGTGACATAAACCTGTAAGCCAAGATTTTGGGATGCTGAGGTAGAAAGAATGCTAGAAGACCAAGGTCAGCTTCAGGAAAAACAATGAGTTCAAGACTAGCCTGGGCTACAGAGCCAGAGCTTCTCCCTGCACCCCTACTCCCCCAAAGCAGTGTACGCCTTTACACTGGGAAGGCAGAGATAGACAGATCTCTGTGAGATCCAGCCTGGTAACAAAGTGAGTTCCAGGACAGGCTCTAAAATTACAGAAAAACCCAGTCTTGGAAAACCAAAATAAATAAATTTAAAAAGGGGAAAAAACAAAAAACCGACAGCAAGATGGGATTGGAGAAATGGCTCAAGCATTAGCTGGTCTCCTAGAGAACCTGGGTTTAAATCCCAGAACCTACAACCTCTGCAAATCTGATGCCCTCTTCTGGCCCCCAAGAGCAGCAGGCTTGAACTCCGTGCAGACATTCATTGAGAGAAAACACCCACACAAGTTAAAATATATTTAAAAAGGGAAGACAAAAAAGATCAAACTGTAAGGTCTGCTGGAGGTCATCTACACCCATCCCTATCTTGCCAGCTATTCATTCTACCTGGATCTAGACAGACAGACAGACACACACAGACACACACAGACACACACACACACACACAGACACACACAGACACACAAAGTCCAGTGCTTGCTCACCAGCATTTTTGCAAAGGTGAGTCCCTGGTAAGGATATAACCACTGGCTTGGTCAAATCTTTTTCTTCTTCCCAGGCATTGGTCAGACCCTAATTGTCAACTCATTACCAGACACCAATGTTGACCCACTTGACGTGCAAAACCCATCAACTATCAATATACCCCAGCTCTGTTCCTCTGCCTTGAGGCACTATTACTTCCACGTGGGGTTGCCCTGTTTTGTTTTTTCAAGACAGGGTTTGTTTGTGTAACAGTCCCGGCTGTTCTAGAACTCAGGCAATACACCTGCCTCTGCCTGGGAGTGCTGGGATTAAAGGTGTACCTACCACACCTGGCCACTGTGTCATTTTCACACACATAATCCTCACTCATACATCCTCCCCAGTACAGAACGTTGTAGGAATGCAAACTATAGGTTTAATAGTTTACTCAAAACCAGGTACATAGTTTTCAACTCATACTTTAAAAACAGCACCCCCATGCCCAAAAAGAAAGAGAATGCAGAGGCCCCCTCCCCTCCACATGATTCCCCTGTGGTTGGTGTCCAGACAGGGCTAAATGCTTCCTCAGAATAGCCAGAAAGCTCTGATTGTGTTCTTAACATATTTATTATGAAAGTATAAGCCTGAAAACCAGATTAAGAAATGCAGTCCCACATGACATGAAGAACTATCAGCTGTGGCAAGAAGCTGCTCCTTGAGAACAGCCTCTTTGGACCTTTATGTAACTCTCTGCCAAGCATTCACAAGGGAGGAAATATACAAATCTTGTTAATAATTTCAGGGTGTTCAGACCCTCTAAGAACCCAACCATCAAGACACCTGTAATCCCACCTGTAATCCCAGCACTCAGGAGCAGAGGCAGGAGGATCTCTGTGAGTTCCAGGCCAGCCTGTTCCACAGTGAATTCTAGGACTGCCAGGGCTACACAGAGAAACCCTGTCTCAAAAAAAAAAAAAGAATCCAATCATAGACTCCAGATTAAGAGTTGACCTAAAAGGCTAAAAGGTCTCACTAGGCAAAACAAACAAATAAATAAAAGTATCTTCACTTTTAGATGTCAAGTATCTCCAAAAGCAGTGATCAGCACATCAAGGAGACTCCTGACTCGAAAAGACACAGAGCAAGCAAAAAGAGAAATGTGCAAAAAGCCTTACATGCACTGCCCCACCCCAGCAATACTCATGTCAGAAATGAACAAATCAGACTCAGTGAGTAATCAACTCAGCAGCTACTACACAGTAGAATTCAACTGCCTAGGTTTATCAGGCTCACAGGTTTCTAATGACAACCTGAGTCCTCTTAGAGCTAAAAAATGAACAGATCTCATCTGTGAAACAGTAGGTTCTAAGCATGAAGACCTAGACCTCTGAGCTCTCTGAGAGGAGCAAAGCAGGCCCTTCTCAAAAAATTTTATATGAAGGGCTGAAGATGCACAACTCATAGAGTAGTTCATGCCTGTAATCTCAGCATTTAGGAGGTTTAGAGATGAAGACTATGTGAATTCTAGGCAAGTCTAGGCTAAAGTGATGCCTTAAGTAAAAAACAGAAAAGGTTATCTGAGAACTGCAAAGATAGTTTAACAGTATGTGTATTTGCTGCCCTAGCAGAAAAGCTAGGTTCAGTTCCCAGCATGTACATGTTGGCTCACAAGCATCTGTAAAGTCAGTTCCAAAGGATCCAAAACCCTCTCCTGTCCTCTGTAGACACCAAGCATGTACACAGTGTATGTACATAAATCCAAGTAAAATATTCATACATACAAAAAGGGTCAGAGACCTGACAAGAAGGTTCAGTAGGTAAAGGCAATTCCTAACAAACTTGTTTTCAATCCCTGGAACCCATGTGGCAGAAGTACAAAACAGCTACAAGTTGTTCTCTAACTTCTACACATATTATGGCATGTCCCTCCAAAAAATATGTAAAAAAATTAAATAAAATTAAAAATAAAGGGTTGGGGAGATATAGTCCAGTTGTAGAGCACTTCCTTTGTGTGAAGCCCAAGATTTGATCCCCAGTATTACACACACACACACACAAAAAAAAAAAAACACGCACACACACTTCAAAATCACAAACCAGTTTCTACTGTTTCAACAAAGGAATTGGATAGATGCTGGCCAAGCTGGACCTGGGGCTGATATGGGGCACAAGAATACTAGAGAAGGTTAAAAGAAAAAGAATCACTAGTTCAATAGACAGAGATGATCTCATATCTGAAGGCCCATCACTAAGTCCAGTGGAGATCGCTAAATGTGCTGAGCTTGCAACAGCCTTAGAAATTGAGTGCCATTTCCCCCTAATTCTTCTGTTTGCCAGGCCCCAAACATATAACCTTGAAGCACAGCCTGGGAAGGATTTGTTTATTAAAAAATAACTCAGGCCAGGCTGTGGTGGCACATGCCTTTAATCCCAGCACTTAGGAAGCAGAGGCAGGTGGATCTCTGTGAGTTCCAGGCCAGCCTGGTTTACAGAGCTAGTTCCAGGACAGGCTCAAAGCAATACAGAGAAACCCTGTCTCAAAAGACAAACAAAAAATATCCTGTTTCTCTAGTCTCATGAAGTTGTAGAATCTGCAATATGTAATTCATGGTCTGTGGCCTTCCAATGATTTTTATATGGAAACAAAGCCTCACTACTATTTTATCTTCAAGGCCCTGAATTACCTCCTTGACTTGCCACCTACTCTTTTCCCTCTTTAGCAACCACACTGCGCATTTTGCTACTTTCTAAACAGAGGCCATTCTCACCTGAGAACTTTGTAGTCACTGCTTCTTTTATTCCAACGATTTAGGGTGTGTGTGTGGGGGTGTGTGTGTGTGGGGTGTGTGTGTGTGTATTCTTCAGTCCAAACATGTGGTGGTCAGAGGAAACTCGGTTCTCTTTAGGGGTGTGTGTGTTCTTTGTGTGTGTGTGTGTGTGTGTGTATTCTTCAGTCCAAACATGTGGTGGTCAGAGGAAACTTGGTTCTCTTTCCAGTCCCGGGAATTGAAGGCAGGTTGTCACGGTTGGCAATAAACACTAGGCAGTAAACCTTCTAGGCAGCTACTCCTCCTCCATGAGACTTCTTACACTTGACCCAGGGGTCCAAGGAGCTTAAGCAAGGTTTGACTAGTTAGTCACTAGTTAGTGACTCACAGCCCAGTCACTGCTTCTTCTACCTGGACCACTCTTGCAACTAGACACCTGGTTCCTTGTCATGTATCAATTCAAATGTCACCTCTTCACTAATACCTTCCCTGACTATCCTAGTTTAAAATTACTGTCCAGTCACTCATTTTCCTTTATTCTTTCACGAGTTTGTACATATGTGAAACACTTAGATCATATTTTCCCCCATTATCTTCTCTTATCCTTTCTCCCACCAAACTCTTCACCCAACAATAATCCCCCCCTTCGTCTTTTTTTTTCCCCTTCAGCCCACTGCATTTAATTAAAGTTCATAGCTTGTACAATGAATAACCCCCCTCTCCCAGCAGCCATTAACTATTCACTGCTTGGAGCTCCTCAGGGAGGGGTCTTATGAGGCCCTTCCCTCACTGATAAAATGTCAATGGGCTCAGTCTTATGCATTAGCCACTGCTGCTGTGAATTGATGGGTACATCAGCCATGTCATGTCCAGAAATATGGTTACTCATTTTATCTCCTTTATTGTTTTTCTTAGCACTCATCACCCTGTCAGATCATGTTTATAATGTAGTATGTCTCCCTGACCAGGGCAGTCTTAATCACCCGTATCCATGGTACCTGGTCCAGCACTCAATAACTTTTTGCTGTCTAAGTGAATGAATGTGTGGGAGCCTAACTGAAGCTGGCTGTTCTCTGGAGTTGTCAGTTTTGGGCAACCCTGTTCAACATAAGTGGCTCAGTAACCCATGTCTCCTACACCCACACCTTTTAAGTTGCCAGGAAATGGTCCTTTCATCCATTCAGGTGAGTGACATGCTACAAGTGGAGACTGGCCCCAACACCCTCTCTCAATCCCAAGGCCCTAGTCATCCTGGGAAGCAGCTATGGCAAATGGTAGATAGACAGCCACATCCTTGAAGATCTGGCCACTAGCCTGCTTCACTTCTCCCTGTGTTATGAACCGGTGGTCCTGGCTCTTCATCAGTAACTGTGGGCAAATTAGGGAAAAATTAACCCAGGGACTAAAGCAAAACCCAATGATAAGGAGTAATCATCAGCCTCCAACAGAGAGGCTGCACACAGAGAGGCATTCTTGATGCAGGAATGGCAACTGCCCAAGTTGAGAGACATGCAGAGTCCTTTCCTAAAATGGACAGACTAAAGTCTATGCATCCCTAGCACCATTTGGACCCTTTCCTATGCCTGGAGACTTACAGAGCCTAGACTGATCCAGGAGCTGACTCCTGAGATCTGTATTCTATACTCTGCTCTGCACTAACTGTCCTAGTAACCTCCCTTCCCCAGATGGTTTCACAAGAGCTCTGGAGCCCTTGGCTTTTTTTAGTTTTTATTTATCAACTGAGCTTCAGACCTTGAACTTTTCATCAGGGCCCCTGGTAGGGCATGAAGCTCCTCAATAACTGCTCCCATGGTCTGCCACCACCATCCACAGACAGCATTGCCGTGACATCAAGACTGAGCAGAGCAGAGAATAAAAGGGACAGAAGATAAAGACCTTCTCTATCATGCCGTCTGACTTGAGCCTCATAATGAAGTGGCCCTACAAGGCTGTTATAGTCATTTTCACTTCAGGAAGGTATAACTGAGAAGATGGAATTCAAAACCACAAAAGGCCACTGGCATAGTTAGCACTTGTTACCCATGAAGATGGCCAGAATGGAGCTAAAACCCAAAGTGGAATAGCAGAAGCTATTAGTAAAGAGAAATCCATGTCTTTTCTGCCCTTCTGATATTAGCTTGGCAGGTAAAGGCATTTTGTTGACAAACCAAAAAACCTGAATCTTCAGGATCTACATTGTGGAAGGAGAGAACAGTCCCACAGGTTCTCCTCTGACTTCCACTGTGAACTACAGCACATGAGCATGCACTTCTGAGCAGACATCTGTACAAAATAAATAATATAGTAAGAGCTAGAGAGATGGCTCAGTGGTTAATAGCACTTACTACTCTTGCAGAAGATCCAGGTTCAGTTTCCAGAACCTACATGGTTGTACACAAGTATCGGTAACTCCAGTTCCAGGGATCTGACTCTCTCATCTGCCTTCACAGACATTTGCGCACATATGGTTCATATACATATATTCAGATATACACACATACAAAATATAACTTTTAAAAATTATTTTACTTATTAATTTCTTCATTAAGATAGTGTCCCTCTATGTAGCCCTGGCTATCCTAAAACTCACTATGTAGACCAGACTGGCCTTGAACTCAGAATATCTTCCTGCCTGTTAAAAAGAAATCTTTTAAAAATGTATAAAGTATGCTTATGTATGTATCCTATGAGTGCTCAGTCTACATGTACACCTGCATTCCAGAAGAAGGCATCAGATCCCATTATAAATGGCTATGAGCCACTATGTGGGTGGTGAGTATTGAACTCGGGACCTCAGAAAGAACAGCCAGTACTCTTTAAGCACTGAGGAATCTCTCCAACCCCCCTGCCTAACTTTCAACGTCCATCTTGGAAAATGCCCAGTAAGGATAAGCTGAAATGTAGTTTAAAACAAGCAGTCTTCTCATTTCTTATCTTTGTACCCCCCACCAAAAACTGGAGACTGAATCTAAAGCCTCATGCCTGCTACACAAGTGCTCTACCACTGAACTATACTCAAGTCCCAGTATTTGTCATTTCTGACATCCCTATTAGATACTGCCCCTTAAAACATCGAGACAAAATACCACAAGCCTGGAGTTTGATTTCTTAGCACTACTCATACAGGATGGTGAAGACACACAGGCCTGTAATGCAATCCAAGTCACTCCAGAGGTGGAAGCTGGAAGAACAGGACAGGATTCAAGGAATAACTGCTTGTCATTTGAATGAAGCTGACTATGAGTGAGTCTCGGGAGTTAAGTGAGAGATGTTACACACCACCCATGTTTCAGGCAAGAAAATTGAAGGTCAGACAACGTTGGTGATATTCCTAGGCATTCTGGGAACTGAGCAGATTCCTATGGTTTTGGCCAGTCACTGGAGAGGAAGGTGGGACCACTAGTTTGCTCTTCTTTGTAACCCTTTAAAAGCTCCCCCTACGGCACAGGATCAGAGTCCCTGCAGTTCTCTTCAACTAAGCTTGCAGCACATAATGCCAATTACTCCCATCACCCTCAGCACAGACACCTTCCTTCCACAGCACAACACCAGGGCTTGTCTATCTCTCGATGTGTATGTGTATATGTGCCCACAGCCTCAGCCCAAAGTCAAACATACAGAAAGGACAAAAGAATGTCTTCAGAAAAAAAAAAAAAAAACCCAGCATGATAATGTCAAACAAAATGCTAATACCTTACTAAGGGAATCTTGAATTTTTCTTTTTTCTTTTCTTGTTTCTTTTTCTTTTTTGAGATATGGTCTCATTATATGGTCCACACAGTCAGTTTTTTCAAGACAGGGTTTCTTTGTGTCCTGGAACTTGCTCTGTAGTCCGGGCTGACCTTGAACTCTGCCACCCGAGTGCTGTGTCTAAAGGTGTGCACCACAAGGTTTGTCCTTGAACTCATACTCTCCTCCTGCCCCAAACTTCAAAGTGCTAAGATTATTGAAGTCTTCCGCATGTTGCTTGTACTCAACATCAGAGGAATTTGAAGCCAGGCTGACAGTCAGCAAGTCTCAGCAAACCTCCTGACAATGCTTGGATTACAGAGTGTATGGCCTGGCTTTTAATGTGGGTGCTGAGGATTTAAACTCACCCTTGCACAGCAAGCATTCTTACCCACTTAGGTATCTCTTACTCTAAAGCACTGATTTCTCAACTTTCCTAATGGTTCAATGCTTTAATACAGTTCCTCAGGTTGTGGTGATCCCAACCATAAAATTATTTTCTTTGTTATTTCATAATTGTAATTTTGCTACTGTTATGAGTCATAATGTAAATATCTGTGTTTTCCAGTGGTCTTAGGAAACCCCTGTGAAAGGTTCATTCAACCCCCAATGAGTTGTGACCCACAGGTTGAGAACCAATGTTCTGAAGGGTTTTTGTTGGCTTCAATGTTTTCTGAGGTCTTGTAATCCCAGAATAGTCAGAAATACATGATCACTCCTTCAGTCTCACAGGTGCTAGAATTACAGGCATTTGTCCCATTTTTTGCTATGAGGCCTTTTAATTTTAACATTTTGGAATTCTGCATCTTTATCATTCATCATTTCAATGCACTAACCTCAGAGACAGCAGAATAAAGCAAGACATGGTTCAGACAGAAGTGGGATTCTAGAAACAAGGGACCAAATTTTATATTAAAAGGCCAACTGTGGTGGTATACATCAATAATCCTAGTAGTTTGAGAGGCTGAGGCAAGAGGTTGACTGCAAATTCAAGGACAGCTTAGGCTATATAACAAGTTCAGAACTACGCTGAATTACATAGTAATACTATGTCAGAATATATTCTGGGACTATTGAGATAGCCCAACAGGTATCTGTTGTCTTGCCTGATGATTTAATGACATAGAAAACTGACTTCTAAAAGTTGTCCTCTAACCTCCACAGCTGTAGCACATGCATAGCCACACACAAAATACATTTTTAGATTAAAAAATAATTTTACAAACCAGGCATTGATAGTGCACGCATTTAATCACAGCCCTCGGAAGGCAGAGGCAAGTGAATCTCTTTGAGTTGGAGACCAGCCTGCTTTACAGAGCTAGTTTCAGGACAGACTCCAAAACAATATTATTATTATTATTATTTTTGCTAGTTTTTGTCACTTAGCTAAAAGCAAGTCAGGTCCTTTGACTTCCTACATGGCAGATACTGGGCAATGGTTTACTCTAGATAGTAGCTTCTGGGAATTTCTCTTTTTGTTTGTTTGTTTGTTTGTTTTGTTTTGTTTTTGAGACAGGCTCTCCTGAAACTCACAGAGATCCTACTGCCTCTGCCTACCAAGTGTTGGGATTAAAAGATGTGAGCCACCACTGCCCAGCTAATTTCCGGGAACTTCTAAAGCATAAGAGACCTGAATTCCTCCTAGTTCTGGCTAGCTTTTGAGAAGAAGTATCTTTTTTGATCCTCAAGGTGCTGGAGTATGTGTAGCCTAGTATTTATAAAGTCTTGGGTCTTATCCCTAGCACTGCATTAAAAAAAGAAAGAAAGAAAGAAAGAAAGAAAGAAAGAAAGAAAGAAAGAAAAAAGGAGGTCCTATGCAATGTACAAGCCACCCAGAATCTTAGAATATTCAAACTGATCTATAGTTACAAACCTAGCTCATCTGAAACCTAGACAAGCTGGAGAGTTTGTTTTGTTTCTTTGAAACAGGGTCTCATTTATCCCAGTACTAAGATTTCAAGCTTTTGCCACCATACCCAATGTATTCAGTGCTAGTGATTAAACAAGAAATCTACCAATGAAGAGTAACATCCCTAGCTCCTAAAACTAACAGGAGAAAAATTCTTAAGTGAAAACCAGAAAAACAGTATCTGAGGAAATATTCAAAGAACAGGTAGATAAAAAACAGTGACTTTCTGCATCCTGGTCCTGTCAGTCATCCAAAGAGACTGGGCACTCTGCTTGCAGGACCAAACTGCTTCTTAGTCCTTTTAAGAACCCTGTCTAAACAAACAAACAAACAAACAAAAAAGCCTGTGATACAGAAGCCATTAATGGGCCAGAGAATTTAAGCTGACAAGAGTCACTTTCCACAGGGGTCCTAGGAACTTCTCTACACTAATCCCTTAATCACCAAACAGAAGTGTGTTTTTGGTGTGTGTGTGTGTTTGTGTGTGTGTGTGTGTGTATTCTGAGACAGGGTTTCCAAGTGTAGCCTTGGTTGTCCTGGAACTTGCCTCAAACTCAGAGATCCCCCTGCCTCTGCCTCCCAAGTACTGGGATTAAAGGCATGTGCCACCATGGTCCAGCCAGAAGTGCCTTTTCAAAGCCTGCTAATAGTAACTGGTTAAATACACCCCTTCTCCAGGGACTCAATGTGATGATCTATGGTGCCACTAATAAAGTAATTTCTCAAGGCCCAACCAGCTTCTTACTGTTCAAAGGCAGCTCCAGCACAAGTGAAGAGAAACCAAACATTCTTCAACTTCCAGCTCTGCAACCAGCTTCAAAAGGCAAATACAGCCTAAATCTGAGCTCTGGTCACAGGGTTCCTTCCACATTTTCTTGTCCACCATTAGTGTCAAGGACCTCAAGCTTAGAGTCCACTTCTTCACACATTAAATTCCTACCTTATCACTTTATTCTTAAGGAGTCAACTTTCTCTAAAGCTATGCTATGCTGACTCTAGGAGGTTCTGATGTATTTCAGAATTGGGCTATGCTTGATGGGGAAAAAAGCTTAGTAGCTTACACAACTAATTTCACTTCTTTGGCATCCTTCCTCCATTAGTTGTCAGGCAACCCACCCTAAAGCTGGAGCCTAGTCATGGATAAATAAGGGTGGAGGCTGGGCCTACCAGCCAGGAACTACCTCTCCAAAGACACTAAGTTCAGATTTTCTAAGTCTAACTAGAAATAAAGTCCCACGAAGCATCACCTCCCGCCCCAGATACCCTGGCCCTGTCCTCCAGAGGTTAAGTTTCGTGCACTCCCAGCAGGCAATCAGGCAGAGAAGCGTTCACCTACATCCTAGCCGGGCTATGGTTTGGAACCGGGCAATGGTCCCAAGCCCCAGCAGCGGCAGGCGGGCAACCCTTACCCATGCTGGCTCTGGAGCGAGCTGGGTGGCGTTGCCCATCCCCGGATCTTCGCTGGCCGGTGGTGGGACGTGGGTCTGGGGTCGGCCCGCCAACCTGCCTGCAGAGGTTGTAGGATTCGAGCAAGCCAGGCAAGGCCACACGGGGCGGGGCCCTGAGAGCTATCCTGATCGTCCGGACCAGAGAAAAAGATCTGGCCACAGCTCATTCCGGCGCAACAGCCAGGACACAGGGCAGCACGGACAGGCGTCCGTCGGGCTTTCAGCATTCCCCCGACCGCGGCCGCAGAGAATCCGCGGGAGGCGGAGCCGCGCGCGACACATGGTGCGGGCCCCGCGCCTCTTCGGGCCGCCGGAGGGGTGTGAAGAGGGAGGGGCCTCCCAGGGCCTCGAAGCAGAAGCTCCCGGCGGCCTAGAGCGCGGCTCCTGCGGCCCAGCCCCCGCCCCGGCGCGCTGGCCCCAACACTCACCCGTGGGGCTGGCACGATGGCGGCAGCGGCGGCGGCAACCCAGCGCGGTCTGCGACCGACTGTCCCTTCCCCCTTGCCTTCCCTCGCCCGACTCGCTGCACTCTGGGAAATGTAGTCCCTATGTAGCTCCTTATGGGTATCAGTGAACTTGAAGAATACTACAATTCCCAGAATGCTATTCGCGGAGGCACAGCTACGGCCCGCAGCGCGGGAGGAGAGGCTAAGTCAGGGAAGGAGGCGAGCAGAGCGAGCCCCTGAGAATTGTGGTCTAGCGGAAGCCTCTGGAACACGGAGTTGGCGCCAGACAAGGATTGGATCTCAGTCGTAGCTGGGTCCCAACTGTCCTGGCCCCGCCTAGGCTGTGCAGCGGATCGTGCCTGACCCCGCCTCCGTGGGAGCCTGGTCTAGCTTTGAGCTGGCCTGGCTTCTCCCAGCAACCCCTGTATTAGACTCCCCTTAGGCGCTCTGGCTATTAGTTCTTTTCATGGTGTAGCCTTAACCCTCGTGGCGAAACCCACCCTTCTCTTGTTCCAACATTTGTTGAATTAGCTATGTCGAGGGAGCTACCTACCTACCCCCAAAGTTGGTTGCAAACTGACTAGGCTCTTCTTGGGCCCCAGACTCAAAAAATGCTCCTTAGATGGCCTGTAGTTGGGAGAGGTTGTACAGAGGATTTTCAAAACAAAATCTTGAATTATGAGGGGTTTTGCTTGTTTGGATTTTTTTTTTTTTTTTTTTTTTTTTTTTTTTTTTTTTTTTTACATTTCTAGATTTATTTATTTATTTTTGCGTTGTGTACATTGTTTTCCCAAGGGTGTCGGGTCCCTTGCAACTGGAATGACAGACAATTGTGAGCTGCCATGTTAGTGCTGGGAATTGAACCCCAGTCCTCTGGAAGAGCAGTAGGGCTCCTAACCACTGGAGCCATCTCCCCAGACCCCGAGGTTTTCTGTTTTGTTGCAGCAGAGCAATTACGAATTTTTTTGTTTGTTTTTTACATTTTACGTTGAAGAGGGGCAAGCCAAAGCTTGTATGTGAAGGCTAGAGAAAGCTTACAGGAATCAGTTCTTCCACCATGGAGCCTTGGAAATAAGATTCTCAGGCTTAAAGGCAAGTTACTTTACTCACTGGGATATCTTTTTTTTTTTTTTTTTTTTTTTTTTTTGAGACAGGGTTGTTTTTGTAGCCCTCCCTGCCCTGGAACTTGCTCTGTAGACCAAGCTGTCCTTAAACTCGAAGATCCGACTCCGACTGCTAGCAATAAAGATGTGCATGTCCACCACCACCCAGCCCGAATTTTAATTTTATATTTTTGGTTTCTCAAGACAGGGTTTCTCTGTGTACCAGCCCTAGCTGTTCTGGAACTAGCTTTGTAGACCAGGCTAGCCTCAAACTCAGAGATATGCCTCCCCAGTGCTGGAATTAAAAGTGTGACACCACCACCTAACCAGAAATTTTTTGTTTTGTTTGGTTTTGGTTTTTCAAGACAGGGTTTCTCTGTAGCTTTGGAAACTGTCCTGGAACTCGATCTGTAGACCAGGCTGGCCTCAAACTCACAAAGATCCACCGGGATTAAAATTGTGAACCAACACTGCCCAACCAGAATTTTAATTTTTATTGTAAAAATAACTGGCTCAACCTAACTTTCCCAAGTGACCAGACCCTTCCCCTTAACTCTCAACATCCTTTTAAGTTTCCTTGGTAACACAAACACTGAAGGCCTTTTTCAGTTCCTTTGTCACTCAGGTCTGTGCTGAGCAAATGGCTCTGCAGCCAACCCAAAGAACCACAGGAAAGGAAAAAGGCTACAAACACCCTAACTCTTCCCTCCAAACCAGAAAAATCTTTAGTACTTCTGTCTTGCCATAAGGAGATTTGCACTTTTGGCAGCACCCCACCTCTTGGGGACAACTGGTAAAACTAGGCTAAGCTTCTTGATTAAGTCCTGTCTGGCCAGGCCATGTAGTTTGACTAGGTACTGCTTTTATGACCCAGTCAATAAGAACTCTGCTTTACCCTGTTGGTGAAACATCTGTAGCCTCACCATCACCACCAAGAAAACAAAACACAAAACAAGAGACAGGAGGAAAGATCCAAGGAGTATTGCTAAAAGGTTCAAGAGAAGCAAGGTGGTAGTAGCTGTCCTTTTAAAGGACTGGAGGATGGCCCAGACTGGGAAAGCCCCCACTCCAAGGAAAGAGCATTGACACATGAGAGTTTGGCAGTTAGCTAGAAATGCACTGCTGTGTTTTCACCATTTGATTATAACCCAAAGCTAACCTTACAAAGGCAAACTCAGCTCCCCAAACTGGGCACCTATACTACAGCTTCCTCAAGACTTATTTCCCAACTCAGAGCCAAAGGACCAGAATGGAAGTAGACTCTGGAGTTTTGGGAACACTTCAGCTTGCAAGTCACAGGTCACATCCTCAGGCAAGGTGATTGATCCATAAGTAACTCAGAAGTGAGTCCAATTTAACCGAGCCTAAGAGCCCCAATAGTCACAGAAACAGGTGATTTTAAAAGGCTTTACAGACCTTGAGAGATGGCTCAATAATTAAGTATACACTGCTCTTCCAGAGGACACAAGTTTTGGTTCCCAGTATCCATGTCAGATGACTGACAACTCCAGCTCCAAGGGATCTAATAGCCTGGCCATTTCAAGCAGCTGGAATCACAGACATATATAACTGAAAATAACAAAAGCAATTTTTTAAAAAAAGTCATTCATGGCCGGGCATAGTGGCCCTCACCTTCAATCCCAGCATTAGGGAGGCAGAGGCAGGTGGATCTCTGTGAGTTCAAGGCCAGCCAGGTCTACAGAGCAAGTTCCAGGACAGGCTCCAAAGCTACAGAGAAACCTTGTTTTGAAAAACCAAACAACAACAAAAAAGCATGGTGATGTAAAATTGTAATCCTAGCAATGGGGAGGCAGAGACAGGCAGATTCCCTAAGGCTCACTGGCTGGCCAACCAGCCTAAACTACTTGATGAGTTCCAAGCCAATGAGAAGACCGTCTCTCTGTCTCTCTCTCTCTCTCTCCCTCCCTCCCTCTCTTTCTCACACACACACATACACACTTCCCCACTGCACCCCTTTACCACCACCTCCCTCAGCTGACAGGCAAGTAAGTGTTCTACCACTGAGCTAAATCAACAACCTCTAGGAGACCTTGTCTTAAAAAAAAAAAAAGCTAGATAGCACCTGAGGAAAGACAACTCAGAAACCTCAGGCACAAAACTACACACATGTACATACACTTACACAAAGATCCAGGGAGAAAAAAATCATGGGCAAACCAAGACCTTTTCATGCAGCTTCCAAACACTAGGGAGTGACCTGATCTAGGAACTTTATGAAGATCTATGTGCTTTTCATTGCTTTCTGAAGAAACTCAATCCAGTCAGTCCTTTAAAACATCTCTATTTTCAGGGCTAGCCAGTTCTTTCAAATAGGTCAAGACCAATATCCCCATATTTCAAGAACACTTAGCTTTAATAAAAAATAAATTGTCGAAACCCAAATAAAAACCTTACTTTTTTTTTAATTTGTTTTGCCAAACAAACACAGTGAAAACTTTAGTCTAATTGTACAGAAAATAGAATTTGTAACCAGTAGCAAACATAACGAGATAAACCTAAGTCCCTGGTAAGCTGGATCTCCATCAGCAACTCACCTAGAGCCCTCTCATAAATGACCTTCTGGGAAGAGAGGTCCTAGAAGGCAGAGGCACAGACCAACTAGTCCCCTTCAGAATTACAGACTGCACCCGAAACAGGTAAGCATGAAAAGGGGAAATGATGTTACTCAGATCTCTTACTACACACAGCAAAGTTGTCTCCAATTGCTGGCCAACCTTAAGACATGGTTTTCTCAAACCCAAAGTTCCTAAGAGTCCCACCTGCATCCCTCCAGGATAAGTTTCAAGTTCAATGGTTCTGAAACATTTGCTTAATCAGAATCTGCAACATAAACTGGGGAGTGAGAGACAAAGTCATAATTGCTGGTGTCACCAAATTCTGAAGTCCCTAACTCCTACTTCAGGAGGAAACAAATGAGGGTGCCAGATGACCAACAGGAGTCCTGCTGTCCTAAACCTCAGCACTGTCAACCAGAATATTGGGGAGTTCAACATCCGCCTGAGGATTCCTTGGGCTGGAAGGAGTCACGAATTCTGCAGGTTGCTGAGGGGAACCATTCACATTCCATGCTTCTTACGGATGACAGCCATGGCAAGCAGGCGATCCTTCTCGCGAAGTTCTTCACGGAGCTTAGCTTCGGTAAGACGCAGATGGCGGATGCTACCCTTCATCTCTTTCATCTTCACTTCCATCAGGGCCAAGATGTCCCGCTGCTCATTCAGCTTGCGCAGGAGCTCCTCCTCCGTGGTACCTGACGACAAGGAGTACGAGTGGTCGGAGCCAGTATCAGGAAAGCCTTCTTCCCCTACCACCACCAGCTGAGGGCCCAGAGCGCACTCAGCCGCCTCCAGGCCAGCTGTAGCAGCCTCTAGCTCTGATGCGGCGGCAGCGGCTGAGCCTTCAGCAGCTGCAAACTCTACTTGCACCGTAAGATCGATGGGCTTCACATCATCTCCCGAGGGAGTGGTGGGCGCCGGAGCCACGGATCCCGAAGCCTGGCTGCTGTCTACAGCGGCCTGAAGGGTGAGAAGCACGGCCGCAGAGGCAGACACCAGGTTCGGCTGCAACTGGGTGGTCTGGGCAGTGGAGGAAGACGGAGATGCCTGCTGCTGTTGCTGCAGCTGCTGTTGCTGCTGCTGCTGCTGCTGCTGCCTACGGCGGGCTGCCGCAGCTCCCGCAGATCGCCGCGCTACTTTGCGCTCATTGACGCCACGCAGCGGGAAGATGGTGGGAACACGCACCGTGTAGGTCTTGCGACCGCCCTGGAAGTGAACGCTGCAGAGACGGTGGCCGGTGGTGGGCTGGAAGGTGGAGAAGCACCCACTGACGCCAGCACGGGACACGTTCTTGAGCCAGAGGCGCCGCAGCTCAGCGTCCTTGGGAAACGTATAGAAGTGCAGCGCCTTATCACGGTGTGAGTTGTTGTAGCAGCCCGGTACGCAGCACGTAAAGCCAGGCATAGCTGCGACGCGCGGCCCGGCCCACCGGCCTCTTGCGCTCTTCGACGGTCGGGTCTGTCCCCCGCCTCAGCTCCTCGACGGGAGGCGCCGCGCGAGTCCTTTAGAGGCCTCTCACTATTGCCGCCTGGCGCAAGTCGTCCCGGGCGGGGGCCCCGTGCCTAGAATATGCTTGCTGACCGCCCGCGCCGCGCTACCCACCAGGCCGCCCGCCTGCGCTCCGGAGTCGGCCCGGGGGACGCCGCGAAGGACCGCCTGGAAAGGGGGACTACGCCCCCCACAATGCACCGCGCCAAAAGCAGCTCACTTCCGGGATGGGGGCGTGCTTATTCCGGCTGCTTTCCTCGGCACTTCGACATCCTGCTCAGATCCGATTATTTTCCAGATGAGTCTCATCCTAAGCGAAAGAGAAAAATGTATTCGAATGGAACGTTGTCGCATGGACTACCCCTTACAAGGACCCGGAATCCTGATGTTACGGGGCTCGTGCCTCGTCAGCGCAAGCGCTCTGGGTTTAAACACCCAAAGACTACAAGTTCCATGCTGCCTCAGAAAACGTTGTGGTTGCTGCCTCGGGCTGCAGCGCCGCGTAAAGGAGAGGCGGAGTTTCTGCAGGCTAGGATTTGAGGGAGGTTCTGCAGCCTGCTCTAGAAGTTCCGAAACCCCAGTGCCTTGGACTAGAGGGTTCTCCTTAGCCTGGAGGAAACCCGAGTCAGCCCAGAAGGCCCTCTAGTGTCATTTTCTCATATTGGGGCACTCTTCCGACTCTCAGCTACCTCTTACTTGGACTCACTACCCTACACCAGTTCCCTAATAGCTACCTACTGTGTTACAGAGTATAGAGAGAACACAGTAAAGGTAGTTTTGAGCACTCAGATCCACCTAGCCCTCTCTCTCCTGGATTCTGATTCAAGTGTCTTTTGGATAATGGATAAACATGTGCTAACAGATATCTAGTCAAGAGTAAATGCCACAGATGAATCAGAAGAGGACACCCACAGAACCTGTACAATAAAAACCAAGCATTATCTGAGTAGTATTAGTGCTTGGTCTCTCAACCACCCTACCTTGGGAACTATTGGGAACTGAGACAGAAGGACATAAACCTTCCATGTAAGTGCCTAGAAAGGGCAGCCAGGCGGGGCAGTGGTCGTGCACGCCTTTAATCCCAGCACTTGGGAGGCCGAGGCAGGTTGATTTCTGTGAATTGGAGGACAGCCTGGTTTACAAAGCGATACAGAGAAGTTAGAACCCCTGAATGACTGGTTTACAAAGCGATACACAGAAGTTAGAACCCCTGAATGATTACAAAAAATTCGGGATTTTATTCAGCGGGCAACCAGAAAGTTGAAGGGTTTTGAATGAAAACAATTTGCATTAATTTGCATTATAAACTAGACAGTGGTTGGTCTTCTCCCAGAAACAATAGTCTTTGTGGGTGGAGCAAGCCATCCAGGCCTGGTGATGCAGACTTGGAATGCTGGTTAGTTTAGAAGGTGAATTTAGTGAGTTCCTCTCTGGAAAGAAGGGCAATTTAGTGAAAAGAAATAAAGAAATAAAGCTGAGAGAGTTAATAAGGCACTTTCCTGCCACAAAGGAGGCCCCCAGAAACAAAAACAATAACAACAAAACAGGTCAAAAGCCCATATATTATCTTTGCATTCTAGAGATCCTTGGTTATTTGTGTGTGTTTTGCTCTCTTTCAAATGTTAGAAAAGCCTATTTTCCTGAGCTAAGCAACTGGGGCTACAGATGAAATCTCTTCATATCCAAAATGTATTACCCATTACGTGTGTGTATATAGTAGGATGAAAGGTTGTGTATTCATTTCAGTGAATCATTTATACAAAAGTATAAACATCCTGGCATGGTGGTTCACCCTTTCTTCCTTCCTTCCTTCCTTCCTTCCTTCCTTCCTTCCTTCCTGTCTGTCGTCTGTCTGTCTTTTTCCTGGAGACTGTTTGTCTATTCAGTCCTGACTGTCCTGAAACTTACTCTGCAGACCAGACTGGCCTTGAACTCAGAGATCTGTTTGGCTTTGCCTCCCAAGGGCTAGGATTGAAGGTGTTCCACACCTCACCAACCCCAGTTGATGGTACATAGTTTTAATCCCAGTATTCAGGAGTCAGAGGGTTCAAGGCCAGCCTGATCTACATAGAAAGACCCTGTATCAAAATAAAACAAATGGTATAAATATTGTTTATTATATATTGTTATTTATATATATTTTCTGTTTTATTTTTGAGAAAGGGTTTCTTTGTGTAACAGTCCTGGCTGTCCAGGAACTTGCTTTGTAGATCAGGTTGGCCTTGAATTTACTGAGATCTGCCTGCTTTAATCCCAAATGTTGGGATTAAAAGAATAAAAGAATAAGCCACCACCCAGCATATTATGGTATACATTTTTGTTTTGGTTTTTGGAGACAGGGTTTCTCTGTGTTGCCTTGGAGCCTGTCCTGGTCTTGTAGACCAGGCTGGTCTTGAACTCACAGAGACCCACCTGCCTCTGTCTCCCAAATGCTGGGATTAAAGGCATGTGACACCAACGCTCGGCTGGTATACATTTTTTTAATTATTTATTTTTATTTTATGTGTATTGGTGTTCTGCTTGTATGTATGTCTGTGTGAGGGTGTCAAATCTTGAAGTTACAGATGGTTATGAGCTGCCATGTGGGTACTGGGAATTGAACCCAGGACCTCTGGAAGAGCAGTGGGTGCTCTTAACCACTGAGACATCTATCCAGCACCATGGTATACATTTTTTTTTTTTACATTTATTAGTTTTTTAAGTTAGCATTCAAAGTAATGGGAGATATTTTATATATACATACATACATGTTTATATATACATATGTGTGTATACATACATGTATATACATATATATACATATATATACACATATATATGTTCTGTGGTATGTAGGAGGGTACAGTTTGTGCTTGTGCATGTTCATTTGAGTGCCTGTGAGTGTGTGTGTGGAAGCCAGAGATTGAAGGTGGGGTATTAATGAGTTCACTAGACCCAAGATAAATGAAAAATGAATGCTTTATTGGGGGACAATTTACACAGATAATAGCAAAGAACCACAGCAGTGCTCCTGATCTAGAATATGCAGACTCTGCCCTTCCAACTCGAGCTCCCAAAAGAAAGAGAGTCTACCAGGTGCTTCCCTACCTACCAGTCACATTCGCACCTGAAACCACAACTCCTTGACATGGCCACTAACACAAATTCACTGGCAATGCAAGATGCTCCTACAATTCCCCTATTAGTCTAAAGAAGAAGTTTTAAGCCTGATACAAAAATTATATACAATGATAACAAATGTCAAATGTATTCCGGGAAAAGGAAGGGTAAAAACATTCACAAATTAAAACCTACAACAAGCAAGAGCAACACTGAGTAATAGACAACATACTACATGTTCAGTTTCAGTGTAATGGCATGACACACATTAGCCTGATAACAGCCCTAATCTGGAAAGTCTATGTCTTGTACCTAGTATATTCTATATAAGAGAAGACATAGCTATGACTGTCTAGTCTTCAACCTCATCAAAGACTTGAGAAAGAAAATAACATTACTAGGGTAGTCAGGAAGTATGAGTGTGGGACTTCCTGAAGGTGCAAGCAAAAACAGAAACAGCAGGCTACCTGGATAGTCACCTAAAGTCTCACAGCAAATTCAGGGTGACCAGCTTTGGCTAAGGCCTAATGTATCAGACAGACCATCTCAGAAGCAGGGAAATTGAAAGACTGTCTTTCCCTGACTCGGCAAGGTTCAGCAGTCTCTTTATCTCCCGCTAGCCCAGTTAGGACAGCGTGTCCAAAGCCCAAGGTCGAGGCGGGGCCAGTTCTATGCCCAAAAGGCCAGTTGCTGAGGAGAGAATGAACTTAAAATGAAGTGACATTGGTGCCCATCATACTCGTGGGAACAGCTTGGTGCTATCAATTTTGCATATCATTCCTCAGAAGCCCTTCACCTTTTCTTTTTAAAGCTGGTCTGCCAGCAGGTATCCACCTTTCTATTCTTCCTGAGCAGTGGAATTATAGGTACCATGCTTAGCATTCTTTCCCCAATAATTTATTTATTTTTACTTTATGAGCATTGGTGTTTTGCCTGAATGAATATCTGTATGAGGAGGTCCCCTAGAACTGGGTGCTGGGAATTGATCCTAGCTCCTTTGAAAGAACAGTCAGTGTCTTAACCATTGAGCCATCTCTCCAGCTTCCTCATGCTTGGCTTCTTACTTGAGTAAAGAAAGATCACATTGATTCGAATGTACAAATCATTGAGGAAGATGCTTTATTAGACTCTACCTTTGGTATTAAAATAACCTTTAATAGATACTTATATACATTCAAATAATAACTAGTAAATTGAAAGTATTATTTTGTAGAAAGGGCCTGTGTTTGATCTCAGTACTAAAAGCAAACACACAAAACATTCATAATTTCTCTTCACTCCCACTGCCCTGCCCATCTTCTTATCTTGTTATCTCTAGTGAAAAGCAAGAATCATGTCACATCTCTGATTTTGATCTTGCCTTCTGGCTGCCAAAGAAAATCTGATATGTCACTCCAGTGGCTTCCTATTCTATTTAGAATGCTTTCTAAACTCCTTCCTGAAGCTTCCAAAAAACCCACATATATAGCCTGACCCTTGCCAACCGTTTACATTCCACCCTCCCATCCTCACTTTAATAACAACCCAATGTTATTATTAAAAATAACCTTGGACTGGAAAGCTAGCTCAGTAGGAAGTAATATTTGCCACCAAGCCTCAAGAATTGAGTTCAATCCCTGGAACTCACACAGTGAAAGGGAGAACTGACTCCTGTCTGATTCCTGCAACCCATACTTGGATTTCTACTTGTGCACTGTGGCATGGCCATATCCACACAATTACAAAACAAATAAAAGTGAAAAGTTAAAAATAGCCAGAAGTACCTGGGCCTGGGCGGTGGTAGTATACCCCTTTAATCCCAGCACTCAGGAGGCAGAGGCAGACAGATTTCTGAATTCAAGGTTAGCCTGGCCTACAGAAGTGAGTTCTACATAGAGAGAAACCCTGTCTTGAAAAAAGCAAAAGGAAAGAAATACAAAGTGGTGGCCAATGTCTATAATCTCAGCTCTGAGAAGGAGCATCAGTAGTAACAATTTTGAAGCTTGGCAAATTCCATTCCTGTCATTGCTATGTAGCTTTTCTAAAAACCAAAAACAGATGTAGTAAATATAAAGTTAATTTGTTTAAATGTTCATTTGTTTTGAGATAGGGTCTTGACTTTGTAGCCCAGACTTGTCTGGAATTCACTGTGAGGACCAGCTTAGATTCAAACTCTACAGAGATCCACCTGCCTCTGCTTCCAGAATTCTAGGGTTAAGAGCATGCACCACCTTTCCTGGTTAAAATAAATCTTTAGGAGTTAGGTTTAGGTAGTTGATAGTTAATAGAAATGGGTTAATATTTAAGACAGCGCTAGCCAATGAGCAATGCTAGAGACAGGCCAACAGCTTTATATCTAATGCAGCATCTGTGTGTGATATATTTGGGGCTGACAAGGCTGTGGGACCCTGCTGGCAGGAAAGCTTCTCATAACAAGACCTAGAAAATGTGAATAAGAGATCAGATCTAAATGTATAATTAGTCCAGTTGCTTGCCTAGCATGCAGGAAGTGCTAGGATTGTGCTAGTGCCGTATAAATGGTGCATGGTACAAGCATTGCAACAGCTGGGATGGGATGGGATGGGATGGGATGGGATGGAAAGGTATTCTGGCACTCGGAAGCTAAGGAATACCACAGGTTGCAGAGTAAGCATAGCACCTTACATCCCTGCTTCAAGGAAAGGCTTCCCCAGTGTATCAGCTCTGCTGTGGCAGGAGAGGGTTTCCCAGCAAAGTTGTGACAGTTTGGCTCTGGTCCCCAAAGTGCAAATTGTAACAACTCCACTTCACCTGGGAAAGGTTTCCCTGGCAAAAAGTGTTACAGTCCTGCGAGGCCCCACTCTGCCCAGGGTCATCTCTAAAAAATGTCTCACCCAAACCTCATTCAAGAAATTTACTGGGAGGTAAGAATCCAGGAAAATGGCAGCTCTCTGCAAAGTTGGAAGAAGACAGCCAGGCATCTGGGCAGCCCCAAACTGAAACAGACACAAGGTTTATACAGGGCTTCTTAGGAGGCAGAGTTTGTCCGGGAAGATTTCCAGGGTGGGGAATGGCCAGATTTCAGTCCCTGAGCTCAAACTGGCCAGATCTCCTGCTCAGGAATTGGTTAGTTTTCTGCACAGGTTTAGGGTCAGATTTGGCTCTGGTTTCAGGGCCAAAGTGTGTTTCTTTCACTGGTCCTTCTTAGCGTTTTGGCTCTAATTTTAGGGCCAGGGTGTATTTCTTTCACTGGCTCTGATTCCAGGAGCAAAGTGTGTTTCTTTGGCACTGGTTTCAGGGTCAGGGTGCATTTCTTTGGGTCTGGTTGCAGGGCCAAAGTGTTTCTTCTGTCTCTGCTCAGGGTGTTTTTGTTTAGCTGGACCTTTTTTCCCTACACATGGTGTTACAGCACTGTAATGTTATCACACTGGAGTTGTAAGTCAGAGAATCAGAAATTCAAGATCATCTTTAGCTGCAGGATCAGCCTGGCCTACATGAAATCCTGTCTCAAAACAAACACAAAAACAAAAAACAAAACCCCTAACCAACATTTTTAAAAAATGGTTTAAACTGGATGTGATGGAACACACCTGTAATCCAAGCACAAATAAGTGGAAACGGGAGTCAGAAGTTCAAGTCATCCTAGCCTACAAAGGGCTTTTGATAGCAGCTTGGGTTACATTAGAACCTGTATCAAAAACAACAAAAAAATATGTTTTTGTGAAATCACCAAAGTCTGGCATAGAAATTTACACCTGCAATCTGAGCGCTCAAGAGGTAGAGGCAAGAAGGTTGTCTGTAGAGCTTGACATGCATGCCTGGTGTTCGAAGAGCCGCATTGGCGTTTCTGGCAGTTATGAGCAAAAGAGTACTTGGGAACAGAACCCACGCAGGAGCAGCAAATAAGTCCTACCACTGAGCCATCTTTCCAGCCCCCTAGTTACTTTTAAGATTTTTTTATTTTTTTATTTTATTTTATTTTATTTTATTTTTTTTTTTTTGTCCTTCGAGACACGGTTTCTTTGTAGTGCTTTGGAGCTGGTCCTGGTACTAGCTCTGTAGACCGTGCTGGCCTCGAACTCACAAAGATCTCCTGCCTCTGCCTCCCGAGTGCTAGGACTAAAGGAATGTGCCACCACTGCCAGCAATCCTTAATTTTTTATCTTGAAGAAACTATGAGCTTAGAACTGGCTACATACTTTTGCTCAGGTTTAACGCGAGTTTGCCTCCAAAACCAACTTGCAATCGCCTTAGGCAGGACTCCCAGCTGTAGGACTACAGTTCCCGTGGGGCTATGTGGCAGCATCGCGAGACTTGACTCGAAAGAGGTGGCGGGAACGCGTCTCTTGCAGCAGCTACAACAGTTAGGAAGGGTGCATCCTGGGCATGGCGAGTCGCTACAGTCCCGACCCCGACCAGACGCCACGCACGCTCCTGCGGCGCGTGCTGGATACTGCGGATTCGCGTACCCCAAGGCGACGACGGAGTGTTCAGACTAAGTATGTGAGAGTGTTTCTGAGCAACTAGAATGACTGGGGAGTGGTGGCTGTGCCTACCTGTTTGGAAAGGAAAACCGAGTCTCGGTAGAGTCGGAGGAGCTGAGATCTGACTACACCCTAATTGAATCGGACTCAGCTAAGCTGTTGTACCCTCACCCGTGCAGTTCCACAGAGATCAACAGTGCTGGATCTCTAGAAACAAAGGATAAGGCTCTGTTTTCTAGGTTGTTTGACTTAACCCAGACCCAGGTTGTCCTGTCATCCACCCCTACTTCCAGATGACTTCACTTCCCAACACACAGCCCTACCCTCAGCCGCACAAGGGAGGTCAGGAGTCAGGAACTGGAAGGATGCTTTTCTAGAGAACAGGACTTTGTCCGGACTTTTCGGGGTGTGTTGAGGATGCTTGTGAGCAGAAAGTACCGAAGTTGGCATCTGCCTGTCTGAAAGAATGCCGCCCTCCTTTTCCAGAGGAGAGTTGTTCATGATAAGGTTTCTTTTTTCCCATGGTACTAGTGATTGATCCCAGGGCACCCTACCAGCCCTCTTGGTATTTGAGACAGGGTCTCAAAAAGTTGCCTTGGTTTGTCTTGAAACTGTAGCCCAAACAGGCTTTGAACTAGCCATTCTCCTGCCTGCGTTCCCCCTGGTAGCTGGGATTGCAGGTTTGGTACCACCTGATCCTTCCTCATTCAATATGAGGTGGTGTTTATTATGTATTTATTTACTGTGTGTGTGTGTGTGTGTGTGTGTGTGTGTATAGGTCAGAAACCTGCAGAGTCAGTTCTCACCTTCCACTGGGTGGGTGAACTCAGGATGTCCTGCTTGGAAGCAAATGCATTTACCACACTGAGCATTCTGGCCAGCCCCTCCAATATGTTTTACATCTAAGAGTATGAGATGGGAGTTGTGCCTGGGACACACTGATAGAGTTCGGAGACTGGAGAAATAGGGCTAGGGTGACCTGTGTCGAACCTGTCGTGCCTTGACAACAACTTGAAAGGTAAAACTACTTAAAATTCCTACTTGGAGTGGGATACTCTTCCAATTTGTTCCTTATGTGACTAACCCCTACTCCTCTTTTATTGTTCTGCAAGCACATGTTGGCAAACTCCACCCATTTCCACCCACTCTAGATCAGTCCCTGTCTGCCCATACTCAGGGCAAACCTTCATCTACTTCCTTCTTGACAAAGCTGGAAATAGGGACTATGTGAAGGCAAGCATCTGCATTCTCACTCCCACACGTAATTCTCAAAGCCTGTTGTTTTGTTTTTGTTTTTTACACAGTGCACAGAGAACTCTGCTTCAAACACCTTCCTCCTCCAAAAGGCAAGGTAGACAAACAAAAACAATTGACAGGAGGCATTCCCTTGTAACTAGGGTAAGTGTCCTGCACACTCCATGAGTGGCTTAATGGGGCACTGAAGTCCATTTTGTTTTGAAGCATAACTTGAGGGGTTCTCCAGGCAAAAATATAGACGTGGTGCTTTCCTTCTAGTCAGTTGTCAGACTGGCTGGTGTTCAAGCCCATGGGCACCTGGAGGAGCAGACACCCCGGACCCTGCTGAAGAACATCTTACTAACTGGTAAGTGGGTGCTAGCCTGCCAGCTAACATTCAGTGCTAGTCCAATAGCCAGGCCTATGGTACCCTTCTTTCTTATCCTTCTTTGTTAGAGCCCTACCCTCCCTTGTTATTGCTTCAGCCCCAGAATCTTCTATCGTGATGCCAGTCTCAGTGGTGAAGCCAGTACAAGTACCAGAGATGGTAGAGTCTTCCAGACGGGAAAGCAGTCCGGGAAGGTACACAGTGAAATTTCCTCATAGGCTGAGCCACCTCTTGGGGTCCCCAGAAAATAAAATTGGGCTTTCTGACATGTCTGAGATAAACTCCATCCTTATAGCCTGGAGCTGCAACTTCCTGATCTGGAACGCCCCTCAACCCTAGCTCCACGTCTGCCAGCCACTGGTAGAAGCAAGCAAAGGCTGAGATTGTCAGTATTCGAGCAGGAAGTGAACCAGGGGCTGCCTCTCTCCCAAGGTGAGTCCTAGGACACACCTGTGCTGTTCCTCTCTCCTCTGTTGAGGTCGAAGAGACCTGAGTGTGCTTCCATGGGGCTGAGTAACTCACTATGGATTGTTCTTTTTACACTGTCTTGATGGGCGCTGACAGAGCCACCTGGGAATGCTGATGCTTCATCCTTGGCCAGGTATTTTTCCCTGTTCTGGGGTTTGATGGAGCAGAGGCTTGAGGGGCATGTTAACTGATGGAATCTTGCAATAGGCTTACTGTTAGATTTAGCCTTATATCATGGGACCATAATGTAAGAGATGAGCTCCTTTGGAGAAGTGATGTTTCACTCTTTCTTTGTTTCTCTGTACTACTCCTGGCTGTCCTGGAACTCACTTTGTAGATTTGTAGATCAGGCTGGCCTTGAACTCACTGAGATCTGCCTGCCTCTGCCTTCTGAGTGCTGGTATTAAAAGGCATGCACTACCACCTGACTTTGTTTCCATCTTAACAGCTCCTTCAACCTCAGCTTTGTCCCACCTCGTCAGTTACAGTCAGTGGGGAGACCTGGTTTGGCTCGCAGACGTCCCATACGCCGGCCTGTGGATGTAGGTGTTCTTCTGCAGGATCTAGAAGATAATTCCTTGACCTCAGCTCTTCCAGGTAAGGTTGAGATTCCCATTTCCAGCTTTAGAGAGAAGCTACCACTCTATGAGGGACAGGAGGCTTTGCTGAATTCAGGGTTGTTCCACTTTTGGTAAGGTCAAGGACACTGTTGTCACTGTATGAGCCTGGCCAGGTATCAATGAAGAATTTCTGCATTTCTGCTTTCTTTACAAAGTGCTCCTGTATGTGTCAGGGTTCTTTAGAGGAACTTAGAAAATTAATGAGTTATAATATGCATAAGAATATATTATAATGAATATATAAAATGAGATTTATTAGAATGGCTTACAGGCTGCGCTGCTGCTAGCCAACATGGCTCTTACGAAAGGATGGTCCAAAAATCCAGTAATTTGTTAGGTCCACAAGGCTGGATGTCTCAACTGGCCTTCAGTATATGTTGGAATCTCAAGGAAGTAGGCTTCATTGCCAGTGAAGGAATGGACTTTGTGTGTGTGTGTGTGTGTTTGTGTGTGTGGAGAGAGAGAGAGAGAGAGAGAGAACGAGAACAAATGGGCATGGGCAACAAGACTAAGCTTCCTTTCTCCCTGCCTTTTATGCTGCCAGTACAAGGTGTGGTCCAGATTAAAGATGTGTCTTCCCACTTCTGGATTAGAAATGGGTCTTCCCATGTCAAATGATTTAGTTAAGAAAAAAAAAATCATCACAAGTGTGCCTAGTCATTTGGGTTTTAGTTGATTCCAGATGAAGTTAAGCTGATAACCAAGCATAGCCATCATAGCCAGGATTGGGAACCCTCCACAAACTTGAGAGACAGAGACAGATGGATCTCTGTGGGTTTGAGGCAAGCCTGGTCTACAGAGCAAGCTAATGCTGCACAGGGAAACCCTGTCTCTAGGAGAAATAAATAAATAAAATAATAATCTAGCCTTAGTATCTCTGTGTCTTCTATTACTTTATATTCTTGAACTACAGGGCTGAGGGTAGAAGGAAAAGGGTACAGTATGGTGGCCAGAGCTTGTTGCAAAAACAGGTTTCATGATCGTAGCACTAACCTTGGATCCTGATTCCAGGGTATAAGTTCACTAATGTTTGACAGAAAGTGCTGAGTAGAGGAAGAAGTAGACAGTTGAGGCATGAGTAAGCAGTTTTCTGGGGTGGAAGCAAGTTAAAGAGGCCTGGCAATGTCAGAGGAAGGACCAGGAGGAGTGGCAAGGAAGGCAATGGAAGACAAAGGCTTAGAATGTAGGTTATCTCATTCTGGAGGTCACATAGGCAGAGAAGACCCTCATGTCTCACTGCCTGCACCCTCACAGTATTAGCAGGTGTGCCTAGAATACAGATTTTATCTGGTTCTTGATCTCTAGGTGATAACTATAGAACCCCTGTTGCTACTCTGCCAATGGATGCAGTGTTGGAAGACACCCAGCCGTTCTCACAGCCTTCGGTTGGCTGCTCCCTTAGAGCACATCACTCCCTGCCCAGCCCTTCTCACTCTGAGGTTGAAGGTGTTGAAAGAGGTGTAGGCCGAAGGACACGAAGCACTGAGACTGGGCTGGAGAAGCACAGTGAGTATAAGGGGCAGCTGGCCTGGAGCCAAGCTCATCCTGGGTGAGAGTTAACATAGGTGGATTTCCCTCCTCCAACTCATATGTGTGCCCCAGAATCCTTGTTTAGGAGTTCCTCCTCCACCCAAGAGCGGAGTCAGGGTTGGGCCAGGAGATCCCAAATCAGTGCAATGACGCTGCCTCATCTTGTTCTCCCCTCAGTGAGCAGAACCAGCTGTGGTACTCCTCCTTTACCCTTCTCAGAGCTACAGCCTCAGCCTCCAGAAATAAAAGAAGCAGTGGGATCCCAGGAGGCTGTGGAGGCCAAGGAGCAAGAAGGCTCTTCAGGGCATGAAGATACTCCTGGCAGACCAGGCCTAGTGCAGGCATCAGCAAGTGAGTGTCACTAACTTGTTAGGTCCTATCATACAGAAGAAAACATGCCTGGGCTGTTTCTGGGAACTGGTAGTTTTAGAGGCCAGGGAGAGTATAAGGGACAATCACTTGCCTAGAGCTCTGTGAGGCCCTTAAGAATTAAGAAAAGGGCTGGGCCATGGTGGCGCAGGCCTTTAATCCCAGCAGCACTCAGGAGGCAGAGGCAGGTGGATCTCAGAGTTCGAGGCCAGCCGGGTGTACAGAGTGAGAGTGAGTTCCAAGACAACCAGGTCTACACAGAGAAACCCTAAAAACAAAACAAAAGGAAGGAAGGAAGGGAAAAAAGGAGACTAGACCTGTACAGCTTTGTGAGATGGTCAAGCCTGAACCCTTTGTGACACTACTCTTTCTTTGCAGCAAGTCCAAAGTTAGCCTCTGGCACCTATGACTTACTCCAGGCTGAGCAGCCCCATCAGTCTCTCCAGCCGTCCATACCACTGGGAGTTGCAGTGTAAGAAACCCTGTTGTTGGGAAGGGGATGTCCTGAAGCTGGCACTGTACATATTTAAGTCCTCCTAGATTTGCAAATGATTGCCAAGCATCTCCAGCCTGGTAGTGATAGCCTGGCTATCTGTCATCCTGGTACCTGTCTCCAGGAATATAGGAAGCCTAGGTAAGGGAGAAACTCCTAGGTCAGTATATAATCATAGAAGGCTTCCTGGAGGCCGTTAGTAGGCTTGGCACAGGAGGTTGTCATGGATTCCTGAGGGGGAGAGACTATCCAGTTTGAGACCTGAGGTTCAACAAGCTTGAGGCGGAACCTGAATATATGTTGAAGTTAAGTCTAGACTGGAGGATCAAGATCACAGGGAGAGAACAGGTCTTTGTTTTGAGACAGGGTTTCTCTGTGTAGCCCTGGCTGTCTTGGAACATGCTCTGTAGACCAGACTGTCCTGGAATTCACAGAGCTCTGCCTGCCTCTGCCTCCCCCACCCCACCCCAGACTGATAGATTTCTTATTCAATCTACTTAATGAACAACAGTCCCAGTTTCAGCAGAGCCAGCAGGACTTGTCCTCCAGTGAGGGCCTTTCCAAACAGCAGTTCAGTCACCTCTGTCTTCTCCTGTCCTCAAGTTCAGAGCCCCCGGAGTCTGTGCCTACTAGGATTCCAGCCAGGACCCGAACTGTAGGTCCTAGGCACCACCATGACCCCTACAAAGCTGGACTGGGCCACTATATGAAGCTCTTCAGCTTCTATACTAAGATGCCTGTGGAGAAGAAGGCTCTTGAGATGGTGGAGAAGTGGTGAGTCTAGCATGTGAGTGGGCAGAGGTGTTGTTTCATAAACAGACTGCTCAATCTACTCTATGCCAACCTTCTTGTAGCTTAGACAAGTATTTCCAGCACCTTTGCAATGACCTGGAAGCATTTTCTGCTCATGCTGGCCGTAAGACTGTGAAGCTAGAGGACTTGGAGCTGCTGCTGCGACGGTAAGTGGACATAAAAGGGAGGTTGAGCGTGGAGTGCTAGTGCTGATTGTGACTGACCTTCTTTTCCTCTAATACAGGCAGCGACTAGTCACTGATCAAGTCTCGCTGCATGTGCTTGTGGAGCGGTACCTGCCCTTGGAGTACCGGCAGCTACTCATCCCCTGTGCATCCAGTGGCAATTCTGTCTTCCCTGCCCAGTAGTGGCCAAGTCGTAACCCTTGCCCTCTCCCTAACTTGGACACCTTAGACCCACACGATCATCAGGGTCTCCTCCTCTCCGATCACCAATAAAATCTCACAAATGGGTTCTGCTCTTTGTGCATGTCTTAGGGTCTGCCCAGATCCTCTTCCCCCATACACCAACACTTGACTGTCCAGCATAGCTTGGAAAATATAAATTTAGATAAAGAATTTTATACTGGAAGTTTAGCACCGTTAGAGTACTTAAGCTGTCCATGGAGGTTCTAGCTTGCTGGTTCTGGCTCTCGAGGTCCTACACGTTTGGTGTCTGCCATCCGAAGCTGTTCAAGTGCAGTCTCAAGCTTCACCACAATTTCCTCCTGCTTCTCTTCATCCTCCAATGGTAGTTCTGCCACAGGGAGCTGAAAGGCCTGGCTCAGGTAGGTATTCAGCGTCTGTTTGTCCAGGCTGGGATCGATGTTCATCAGGGCCCCACGCATCTTCAATAGGCTCACCTCATCGAGGCTTCCCACAAGGAGAGAAAGACAGGTTAACTGGCTTGAGCTCTTCTGTCTGTACCTGGACTTTGAGGTGCCCACTTTTCTGTCAGGTTTGAGCAGTTAATAGTTCCTGTTGCACAGGGAGACTCAGACACCTGAGATGCTATCTGATAGGGCCTGTCCCACCTGTGGGATTTGCCAGTGTCTCAGTAGGACTTTGGGGCCCAGGGTCACTCACACATCTAGGCCCAGATCCTGCTTCAACTCCTGTAAGTACGCTTCCTTTTCATTGTCATACTGTTCCCATATCTTCTGCACAAATGGCTCACTCTGGCCCTCCTCATCCTATGGGGCAAGGTATGGGAGAAGGCAGGGTGAGGTCATATTGACTATAGTTTAAATAAGACTAGGGAAATTATGTGTCTCCACCCACCTCGGTAAACAATACTCGGTAGTTGAACACTTCTGTATTGTTGCTGTCTGAACTCCAGCCTGCTGCCTCCATTAGCTCCTGAATTTGCTCTTCCTTCTTGAGAGGAAAGGTATTCTTGAGGATGGTGCTGTAGGAAAGGAAGAATGCCAATGGCCTGACTGATTGAGGCAATCTACTCACCTTCTCATTCCCCTGGGCCATCCTTACTAGTATTTCCACAGGTTCTTGTTTTTGAGTTTTTGAACTCATAATGATCCTCCTACCTTAGCCTCCCAAACTTTTTTTGGTTTGAATTTTTTTTTTTTTTTTTTTTTCTGTATTGACACAGATTGGCCTACAACTCTGTAAACCTAGATGGTCTCAAAATCACAGAGATACTTCAGTCTCTGCCTCCCATGTGCTGGAATTAAAGGCATATACTACTATGCCTGGCATGTTTTGGAACAGTTTTGTTCTAAGCTGGCTTAGAATTAAATGACTCTCCTGCTTTTATCTCTCAAGCCCTAGAATTCCAGACATGTGCCACTGTACCTGGTGAGGACAGCAGGTTTTGAGGCTGTGACCCTTCCTGTGAGATGCCCCTTTTTCCTGCATACCCGAGAACCTGACGAGCCAAGATAATGGACTAGGAGTGGCTTCACTAGCCTCTTACCTGAATTGATCCATGGCTATTAACCCCTCGTTCTGAGTGTCAACATTTGTCATCTCCTTCAGCAGATGGGACAGTGTCTCCTTTTGGTTGATATATACACTTTCCATCCTCTACAACGAGGGGAGCAGTTACTAATATGCTTCTTACTAGAGCCGTGGGGGTAGAGCCATTCTGTGCTGGAGACAAAAGCCCTTTCTATTTGACTGAGGGTAACAGGTGGGGCCTAGGCCAAAGCTCACCTTCCCCATCAACACTGCATAGAACTGACTCATTATTTCACTAGAGCGAAAGAGCTTGATATTTTCAAAAATGGTGTAAGCCCAGGCTATCGCGTCATTGATCCCAAAGCGTCGCTCCAGAAAGTTGAAGAAGAAATCTGGGAATGACTCTTTCTGTAGGGTGAGAATACTTGGTCAGCGTGTCCCAGGCTTGCTTAGCCCCCAACCCTGCTCCCTACCACCTTGAGGGAACTCCTTAAAGGACCCAGAATCTGAAAGCTACACAGAGGCAATGTATCATAACCAGTGAGAGCTGACCTGCTCCTCTGCAAGACGTTCCTTCCAGGCATCCTCAAGGAGATTTACCACCTCCTTTTTGCTCGGCTTCTTGTTCTCCACAGGGCCATCAAAGCGAAGGAAAGCAGGGACAGATTGCCCAAAGCCCTGAAACGAAGTGTTGGATCACAACTGGACCCCTCTGTTGCCCTGTGTCTAAACAGGAAAGAGCCCCAGATAGTTCCCCCAGAATCATAAGTGACCTCTGGCTCAGGGACTCCCCTACCAGCCCTGGGAAGAAGTCTTTCTCGCGAAGCAGACCGTTGCCAATCTCCTCCAGCAGCACATCCACCAGCTGGTCACTGTTCTTTCCTTCAGCCAACATTAGCCATCGTTCCGGGCCCCCTGCTATGATGCCTGTGGGTGGAGAGAAGCTAGGACCAAGTCCATGTCCTCTAGCAGGCTCTGGAGCCCCTGTAACCATTACCTTCACATTTGGTCCAGTCAGGTCGAGGTGTGGAGGTGCGCTGAATCTCCTGCAGCTCCGAATAGAACTGGTCCCGCTCCTTCAGAGTGCTCATATGCAGCTGCAGCAACATCTCGTGCTCCTTCCGGACCTCTTCATAGTCAGCTCTTAGGCTTTCCAGCTGGAGGCAAGGCAATTGGTCCGAGCTATCCATCGCCTGCCCGTATGTACCCTTCCACATCTGACCCTACCTGCCCACCAGCACCTGCTCTTGAAGATCCTTGTTGGTCTTCTCCTGCATTTCGAAGTCCCTCCTGGGTACGACGTCTCCAAAGTTGGCTTTCATGGTGTTGAGTTCCATCTGAGTGCGGGTCAGGTCTTGTCGAGTCATCTTCAGTGCCAGTGTTAGCTTTACAGGGTCCTCTCCCCAAACACCTGCCAGGGTCCCACCAGTCTGTCTGTCACCCTGGCTCTGGAGCTTATACCTAGGGTTGGGTTAATTGCTTGGGGCATACTGTCTGAATAGAATGGCCCCTGTAGGCTCACATGTTTGGACACTTGGTCCCCACTTGGTGGGACAATTTGAGAAGGATTCAGGGGTATGGCCTTGTTGGGGACTTTTGTCACTGAGAGCAGCCTTGATGTTTCAAAAGACTCAGCGTCATCCTCACTGTTCTCTGCTTCCTGACGGTGGAACTGTATGTGAACTCTCAACTGCTGCTCTAGAGCCTGCCTGCCTACTGCCTGTGCTTCCTGCCATGATTTTGATAGACTAATATCCATTTGGGACCCTAATTCCCAAAGAAACCCTTCCTTCTAGCCGAGCAGTGGTAGCACACACCTTTAATCTCAGCACTTGGAAGCAGAGGCAGGCAGATCTCTGATTTTGAGGCCATACTGGTCGCGGAGTTCAGGATGGCCATCTAGGGCTACATAGAAAAACCTTGCCTCAAAAAAAAAAAAAAAAAAAAAAAAGAAAGGGAAATCCTTCTATAAGTTGCCTTGGTCACTGTGTTTTATCACAGCAATAACTAATATACCTTCTCTGTTTGGGATTCTTTGGGTCTACAGCATCACTACCCTAAGGGTTCAGGCTTAAGTACAGAAGTCCAAGACATGTGGTTCCATGCTTCACTTGCCCACAGAGTCTCTGCTTCCAGCACTGTTAAAATTCCCTACTTTATTTGGTGATTTTCAGTTGAGCTTAAAAAATCCACAGCCTCAGTGGGCAGCGGTGGCGCATGCCTTTAATCCCAGCCACTCGGGAGGCAGAGGCAGGTGGATCTCTGAGTTTGAGACCAGCCTGGTCTATAAGAGCTAGTTCCAGGACAGCCTCCAAAGCCACAGTGAAACCTTGTCTCGAACCCCCCCCAAAAAATCCACAGCTTCAGCTAGTGGCCTACATATCTCCTGCCATATATGGACACAGGATAGTAAGATAATATTAGGAATGTAAACGGTGACAGACAGACTTCAGCACCTCAGGAAAGAAACCTGGCTTGGATTACCTGGAGACTGGGCTAGTGACATGTCTTCTCGTTGGTATCGCAGCTCATTCAGGTCCCCGATAAGAATCTTGCGGGCATCTCGCTCAGTAAGGTAGCGAAGGTACTCCTCAGCCAAGCTCTTCCTCAGTTTAGTCACCTTCAGGGGTGGGGCAGGGAGTATATGACAGTATTTAGTGACTTGGAGTCCGCATTGGCAGTTAGTCAGCACAGGGGTGTGATTATTGCTTGATAGTCGCCTGAGCTTAGGAAAGTGACCATGCCTGAGAACCCAGCAAGATGTCAGTGCTTCAGCCCATGAGAGCTTGCTGGCACTTGGTGCCACACTGGAGTCTATGCTGGGCACTACAGCCAGGCACAGCGAAAATAATAGGGGCTCCTGGGGATGGGGATGGCTCCTCCGTTCCAGGCAGAAGGGTAGGTGGGGTTCCGGTTGCCCCCCGGGTGCCTCAAACACCCAGGCTACAGGCAGAGCAGGAGCTTGGGGGCTTTGCTAGCATTACCATATCCACTCACCTCACTCTGCAATGAGACCTTCTCTTCATTCTTTTTATCAATGAGCTTTAGCAAATTCATCTTCTCTTTCTTGAGCACAGAGATTTCGTACCTCTCTTCTGCCCTCATGGCCAGGATCCTCTCACTACAGTCCTCATTCATAGTGACAATCTTGGCCTTCAGGGGCTCTAGGGCCCGAATTTTCTCCCTTTGGTGGGCTAAGCAAAGATAGGTGGGCTGGACGTGGTGGTGCACACCTTTAATCCCAACACTCAGGAGGCAGAAGCCAGGAGGATCTCTGAGTTCTAGACCAGCCTGGTCTACAAACTGAGCTCCAGGACAGCCAGGACTACATAGAGACCCTGTCTCAAAGAAAAAAAAGACATAAAGACAGGCAGAAAAGCCTTTGGGCAGCCACAGTGAGCAAATAGCCAGGAGTCACAGAGCCTAAGGTCATTGATGTATGTGGGTGTTTTGCCCGCATATATGTCTGTGAAACTTGTGTGTGCCTTCAGAGATGGGAAGAGGAGGTCAGATCCCCTGGAAATGTAGTTACAGATAATTGTTTACTAACATGTCGATGCTGCAGTTTGAATCCAGGTCCTCTGGAAGGACAGCTACTACTGGCCTCTTAGCTGCTGAGCCAGCCATCTCTCCAGTGCCTCCCACACTCTCTCACACTTGCTTTTAAAGAAGGGCAGGGGATGGGGATAGAGCTCCATGGTAGAATGCTTGCTTATTATGTATGAGATACTAGGTTCAATCTCCAACCATGCAAAAGAAAAAACAAAGCAGTGTCTGAGTCATGTTGAGGGTCAGGATTTCTCCCATGGAGAGGCTTAGGAATATGGGCTCTGTAGCTGTAATCTGCTTGGTACTTTCTGAGTAGATGAGGGAACCTTCCCAGAACTTACTCCCCTGGGTCCCTTCTATTTAGTACATATTGCTTCACCATCCTTCTAAAGGGTAGAAAGGGTTAAGGCATGCAAAAAGTGCCTTGAAAGATCAGTTAGTAGTAGAGAATCAAAAAGTCAGACTAGGATACTCTGTATTCATTCTAATTGGGGTCCAGAAGGAAGCTGCAGTCTTACCCAGCATCACCTCATATGCATTCTTGATGGAGGATAACAATGGCTTGTATGTCTTGAAATCTTCTATGAAGAACTCAAAAATCTCTCTGTAAGGCTGGCATAAAAAAAAGAACCTATCATTTCCTGGCCCATAACCCCCACCCTCAGTGGACTCAAAACTCTTTCCATATGAGACTACTAATAATGTAGTCTGGCCAGGTACCACCCAAGTCTCAGTACCTTGGAGCTGGAGAGGAAGGACCAGTGCTAGCTCTGAGGCTTAGCAACCTACCACTGTAGGCCAAATATGCCATTCTGCCTAAGCTGTCTCTTTGGCTGCCCAGGCAGTCATCTTCTTGCCTACCAAATCCTGTGTCCATTAGCCTCCACTTGTAGCCCTCTCTATGGATCAGAGACCTGTGGGACAGGGTGTTGAAGAGTCTAGCTTCATATTCTGAACTCAAAGTAGAGAGAGTATTTGCCTTTCTAAGTTACATTCAGAAAGAATATGTATGGGATATGTGTGTATGTGGGCCCAAAGCCTGGCCCATGGTCAGCACTCAGTAATGCTTTAGTCATGTCTAGGTCAGAAGTTTGAGATTCCTTTTCTTTATTACAGAGTCCCTCCCTCTCTAATATGTACCATAGTGTGGACTGCATCTAGATTGACCATTCTCTGTTTCTGGGCTAGTTCCTCAAGCTTCTAGTTGTTGCCACCAGGCCAGAGGCTCTGTTGTAGGGTACTCCTCTTTTCAAAGAGGAGTAGTTAGAAGACAGAGGGGCTTCTTCCCCAGTGAAGATCTGGTGAATGAGGTTTCTTTTCTTTCCACCCTTGACATGTTTGGTCTGTGGCTCTGACCTGCAGCCTCAGCTCTTGTGCAGAATCTGTGCCCAGGTCCAGCAGGAGGAGCTCCTTGCGCAGGTAGTTCTCTAGCTGCTCCAGGTACCTGGGCTTGGAAGTGCCCAGGGGCTGCTGCTGCCAGCTACTGCAGAGGATGGTGGGCTGAAATGTCACTAGCACTCAATGGATCTCCTACTTTTGGTCTGGGGTTGCAAACTCCACTAAGCTATATGTCCTGAACCAATACCTAATCTAGACTAGCCCATCCCCATCAGGCTGGCCTTAGCTTACTTGGTTCGCTTCCGGCAGTCCTCCGAACAGGGCTTTCGTTTATGTAGAATCATCTGGCCACTGGTGTATGTTGGCCATGGGGACAAGTGGCCACCCATGGATAACTGCAAGGGCTTAAGGAAGGGACAACTGAGGTTGTTACTATGGCAACATTACTCCCTTTCACTTTTTTGGTATTGTTGAGGGTTGAGATATTGAGATTTTGTTGAGGATAAGACAGAACTACCTCACACATTTAAGTAAGGACTATACTACTGAGCTGTATTCACAGCCTATTCCCTTTCTAATCTTCTGCATCTCTCCACACACATACCACACATAACACACACACACACACACACACACACACACACACACACTTACTTTTGTTATACAGACCTTGCTATCCTTAGACTTGAGACCTATTTTCTCCCAACTCCTGTATGCTGGGATCACAGATCACAGCTATGTGTCAGCAGCATACAAACTTTTTTACCTTTTTTTTTTTTTTTTTTTTTTTTTGGTTTTTCAAGACACGGTTTCTTTGTGGCTTTGGAAGCTGTCCTGGAACTAGCTCTTTAGACCAGGGACCAGGGTGGCCTTGAACTCACAGAGATCTGCCTGCCTCTGCCTCCCAAGTGCTGGTATTAAAGGCATGCGCCACTACTGCCTGGCTTATACAAACATTTTTAATATGATCCATAATTAAGATTGTAGTCTTTTGGTTATAGACAGGAATAAATCTCAAATTTTTCTTATTAGCAGTGTGAGCATAGGTTTAACTGCTCAGAGGCTCAGTCTTTTCTTTTTCTTTTTTCAAGACAGCGGTTCTCTGTGTAGCCACGGCTGTAGACCAGACTGGCCTTGAACTCACAGAGATCTGCCTGCCTCTGCCTCCTGAGTGCTGAGATTAAAGTCATGTGCAATTACCACCTAAGTGTCTCTGCTTCAGTCTTTCATTTGCAAAGTAGGGTTAATAGCACTCACCATTTCAATGCACAGAGGGAAGGATGCCATGAGAAAATATAGTGTGTAATTTATGCACTGTAGTGCCTGTTAGGAACCTAGAAGTATAAGTTATACTCTTCTGTGGGTGAGTCAGAGAGCACTGAATGCCTGTGCTATGATAGACAAATGTGAATGCTGAAGAGCCCCATCCCTGCATTTTGGTATAGTATAGCTAAAGAAACAAGAGAGGAAGGTAAGGCCAGGCTAATGCCTAAATGGACAAGACAGCCAGGTCTACAGAGCTGCAATAAACGGAGCCTGGGAAAAGACTGGGTTGCATCCATTGAGGGAGGGGGAAGTAGGTGAGGGTCCCCTAGTGAATGTGACCTCATTCTGAACAATCAGAAGATGCATGTGGTAGGGAATAGTATGTATGGGTTTATTTTTTTAAAATTGTTTTTCATGAAATTCAGCATAGAAAAATATGTCCAGTCAATCCTATTTTTAGGATTTCATAAATGTGTGTCCTTTATTTATTCTTTGGCATTTTGGAGTTCATAGTATATGCCAATCACTGCTGGGTTCCAGAGACACAAGGAAAGCTGGGTACAATGGGAATAGGGCGACAAATGAATTGCTAATCACAAGTCAACATGAAGTGACTGAAACCAATGAAGGTTACAGAAGCACAGGAAGCCTTGACTGGGATGTGCTGGGGGAGGCTAGTCAGCTCAGAATAAGGCAACTACAAAGTATGACTCAAATGAGAACATGAGAGAAGCTACAGTCAGTTGCAGAAAGAATGTGGTGGGAATCTGCAAAGATGTTTGGATAGCACCAACAGCTCAAGGGTTGCGGCTTTTTAAGAGTTATGAATAAGGAGCTGATTCTAACAGATAGCAGGGTACCTGAAACTCTAGTTAAGGAGGCTGGAGGCAAGAAGTCCAGGCAGCTGGTGCAGAGGGAGACAAATGAAACAACATGGTTACACACAGGGTGATGCCAAATGTAAACTTTGAATTGTGAGAAAAATTTTAAATCTAGAAACAGAAAATTGTTATAATTGGGAATGAGCATATTGGTTTGAAGATAAAATTGAACACAAAGAAAGGTCTAGAGAACTACAAGATTGCTCCCAACTAACAATTTGAGCTTCCGTGGAAAGGCTATCATAAATTCCCTTCCCGGAGAGATCAACAACTAACTTCTCCATGGAGCCCTCAACTAATGCCTGTTGGAAACAGGATCAAACACCCATACATAAACACTGAGTCGAACTAGAACCCAGATGCAGATGGAGAGGACAAGACCATGCGGCAGAAACACATACAGACAGCTTACCTGAACAAGGAGGAGCTAACGGCCACTAGACTGATAGCTGGGAAGCCAGCATGGGACTGACTCAGGCCCCCCTGAATATTGGTCTCAGCCAGAAGGACTGAGCAGTCTAAGGGACCTCAGACAGTGGAGCCAGGATGTATCACTGGTGCACAAAAGGACTTTGCGAACACATCCCCCATGGAGGGAGAACTGCCTTAATCTAGAGACAGGAGAGAAGCCCTAGTCCCTACTTCACATGACCTGTCAGACCTACATGACCCCAACTGGGTGACATTCCCCTACATATGGAATTGGGGTGGGGGGATGGGAGGGTGGTTAGAGTGCATGTGAGAGGGCAGAGAGGGTAAAAGGGAGGGAAGGAGGGAGGGAGGGAGAGAAGGAGGGAGGGAGAGGGAACTGGGATCGACATGTAAAATAATAAATTTTAAAAAAAATGCTTTGACTCCAAAATTTAAGTTGAAGGACAAGTTACTGGGGAAAAGGATTTCTATTTTTGTTTCCACAGGAAATGAAAAGCTGTGGATTCCTTCCAGACTAATGTGGTTTGATCAAGCCAAACCGCCTGAAACAGAGTAGGAGGTGATCCTACATTCAAAACAGCTGGACAAAGCAGCCTTACAGACTACAGCCAGGATTTCTGAATCTTCTTCGAATCCCCCATGACAGCGCCCCTTACCAGCAGGAAGTAGTTTGGAAAGAACAATGCCCAAATTCCCAAATATTGGCTATAAATGTTTAAATGTTTTCATTTAGATGGACTTTGTTATATAAAATAAATAAATAAATAAATTGAGAATGAGCATGACAAGTTAAATAAGAGAGCAGAAAATCCAACAGAAATTGGTGAGCACATGCCTTTAATTCAAGCACTTGGGAGGCTGATGGGGGCAGATCTCCGAGTTAGAGGCCAGCCTGGTCTACAGAGTAAGTTCTAGGACAGCCTAGGCTACACAGAGAAACCCTGCCTCAGGAAAAAAAAAAAAAAAAAAAAAAAAAAAAAGATCAGAAAATTCAAAATGCCAGAGAAACCCTGTCTCAAAAACAAACAAAAAAGGTATATTTCCCCTTAGATATGGTAGAAAGTAAATTAGGTATTAAACTATCGCTAAGATAAGTTAGATAATGGAGTATTTTCTCTGAATTTGTTAGATTTGAATATTGTAAGTGCAATTCTTTTTTTTTTACCCCCTGCGGCAGGGTTTCTCTGTGGCTTGGGAGACTGTCCTGGAACTCACTCTATAGATCAGGCTGGCCTTGAACTCACAGAGATCCACCTACTTCTGCCTCCTGAGTACTGAGATAACTGAGCTTGATAACTGTTTCTGATACATATTTTTATTATGTTACAGTTAAAACTTTTCATTTTTATTTAGATAAAAAGGGGAAATATTGTAGAATATTAGTTTAAGTTGTGTGCTGGGTGGTGGTTTGCACGCCTTCAATCTCAGCACTGGGAAGGCAGAGCTAGTTCCAGGACAGTTGGGGCTTTTACACAGAGGAACCCTGTCTCAAAAATGTGTTACATTCATTTATGCTGTGGAACATTTGTTTAATGATGCAAATGATCTGTTGCATTCTTTTATGTTGTATTTGTTTAACTCTGTAAAGCTGTGTTACTTTGCCTGCCTAAAAAACCTAATTGGTCTAATAAAGAGCTGAGCAGTCAATAGCCAGGCAGAAGAGAGAAACAGGTGGGGCTGGAGGGCAGAGAGAATAAATAGGAGGAGAAACCTAGGGAAGAGCAAGGATCAAGAAAAGGGGCAGGAGAGGAGGATGCCAGAGACTGGTCACACAGCCATACAGCCAGCCAAGGAGAATGAAGAAAAGAAACATATATAGAACAAAGAAAGGCAAAAAAGGCAAAACAGGTTAAAGGGAAATGGGATAATTTAAGTTAGAAACACTGACTAGAAACAAGACAAGCTAAGGCCAGCATTCATAAGTAAGAATAATTCTCAGTGTACTTATTTGGGATCCGGGTGGAGAGCACTGAAAGAGTGAAAAAAAAAAAAAAAAAAAAAAAAAACAAAAAAAAAAAAAAACCCACAATACATAGTGAGACTCTGACTCAAAATAAGTAAACCATATGGGCTGGCACACTCCTGAAATCTTAGCACTGGGGTGGGGGTGGGGGTGGAGGCAGGGGGATTGGAGTTCAAGGTAATCCTAAAATACACAGAGAATGTAAAGCCAGCTTGGGCTACATGAGACCATATCTCTGTAGGGAAAAAGGACCAGCCAAATAAACATCCTGACCAGAGCCAAAGAAGCACACTCTGAACCTTTTACCAGGGCCAAAGAAGCACACTTTGGTCACAGAATCAGAGCCAGGGAAAGAAATACATAAATAAACACACTTTGGCCCTGAAACCAGAGCCAAATCTGCCCCTGACTAACTAAGCAGAAAACCAATCCCTGAGTAGAAAAACAAACCAATCCCTGAGCATGAGATCTAGACAATCTGAGTTCAAGGGACTGAAATCTGACCAATTCCCATCCTGAAAATCTTTTCCCTTGAAAATCCCGCCCCTGAGAAGCCCTATATGAGCCCTGTGCTTGTTCAGTTTGCTGCTGCCTTTCCCACCCAGGCAAAGGCAGCCACTCTTCTATATTTTTCCCTCCCAGTAAATCTCTTGAATGAAGTTTGGATGATGAATCCCCTCTTTGACAAGGACAGAGATGGAGCCTGGAGTGGAGCGGCGCTGTAAGCCTTTCACTAGGGAAACCTTCCCCTAGTAGAGCAAGAAGTGTTACACTCTGTGGATGCTGGGGTTGTAAACTGCTACTCTTACTGTGACCTGTGATACTCCTTGGTTCCTGATTGCCAGAATACTTTTTCATCCAAGCTATAACACTTAGTATTCCTTGGATCCTGACTGCGAGGATCCCTTCCCGAGCCACAATGCTTACAATCTCAACAACAGCAACAACAAAAAAACTATAAAATAAGGGAAATGCCAGGCATTGGTGGCGATCTCTGTGAGTCCAAGCCTGGTCTACAAATCGAGTTCCAGGATAGGCTCCAAAGCAATACAGAGAAACCCTGTCTCAAAAAACCAAAAAAAAAAAAAAAAAAAAAAAAAAAAAAAAAAGAAAAGAAAAAGAAAAGAAAAAAAACAAAACAAAACAAAACCATAGGCACCTACTTTGATTTGCGCAGGCGAATGAAAACTCAATAAACTGGGCAAGTAGCTGCTGCTTTTCAGGCTTTTTAGCAGCTCCTCAGGGCTTCTGCCCAAGGGTTGTTTCTAAGAAAGCATCTTTCTTCCACATTCCTAACTCTCTGCTTCCCCCTGCAGGTAAAAACCGGAAGGTGCCTCACTTCCGGGTAATGGGGAGAGAAACATCCCCCTCTGGTGGTTGGTGACAACACCATAGGAAAAAAGCAAAAGTGCCTGGACTGCAGGTCTAAACTGAGTCAGGCACCTGGCGAGCAAGTGGCTGAGGCTGGAATCAACTGAAACTCGCCTTATGCAATGATTCTCAACATGTGGTCACCTAAGACCACCAGAAAACACAGAAATTCACAACAGTAGTAAATTTACAGTAATAAAGTAGCATTGAAAATAATCTTATGGGTCTGGAGAGATGGCTCAGCTGCTGCTCTTCCTGAGTTCAATTCCGCAACCACATGGTGGCTCACAACCATCTATAATGAAAGCTGGTGCCCTCTTCTGGTGCACAGGTATATTTGTGGGCAGAATACTGTATATATAATAAATAAATAAATCTTAAAAAAAGAGGAAAATAATTTTATGGTTGGGGATCACCATAACATGAGGAGCAGTATTAAGGGGTCGCTGGATTAGGAAGGTTGAGAACCACTGCTTTACTGTGGCTGCACCCGTTCTCTTCAGAGTTCATATTGCCCTATTCTCCCTTAGACAGGGGGCCTGCCTGCTAAAGTGTATGGACTGATGGGAGATGTCATTCTGTAAATGTGTTTCTCTTATTGGTTAATGAATATAGCACTGTTGTCCTATAGGGAAGCAAGAAATGGGGGCATAGGAGACAAGGAGGATTCTGGGAAATGTGGTAGAGAGGAGTCAGGATGTAGGCCTTGAGAAGTGTAGGAGATCCGAACTCTCTCTCCGTTAAGACCAGGTGGAAACACTTAGATTGATAGAAATGAGTTAATACCTAAGACAGAGCTTGCAAATAAGAAGCTCTAGTCATTGGCCAACAGCTTTGTAACGAGTAGAGTCTCTGTATGTTATTTGGGGCTGACATGGCTGTAGGACCAGGCTGGCGGGATAGTGCTAGTAACAAAATGGCGCCTGTACCATGGGTACTAAGAACTTCCACTTAAAACTTGACAAAAGCTTAAAAAGATATTTTAAAACCAAAAGAACAGAGACAAGCAAGTCTTCTTGGTAGCAGCATTTTTCTTGGTCAGGCTCTGTTTTGCTAGAGACAAGCAGACTTGCGTGGCTCCTTTAAGGGAGTCTTCCTAACAGCATAAACGGCAAAACACCAAAGTAAAGACAGATTCAGATTAAGTAAAACCTAAAAGGTTTTTACAGTGTGTTTAAAAATTTACATAAGCTTGGGAGAGAAAATAAAAAGGATTATTTGGTTAAAAAAGAAAAAAAGTGACCGGGCAGTGGTGGCACCTGCCTTTAGTCCCAGCACTCGGGAGGCAGAGGCAGGAAAATCTCTGATTTCAAATCGAACTTGGTTTACAGAGTGAATTTCAGGGCAGACAAAGGTTCATGGAGAAACCCTGTCTCAAAAAATGAAAAAATAGAAGTAAAAAAGAGTAATAAAAAAGCCACCAAAGATGGGAAATACACAGAGAGTTTGGATACTATATGCTATTGTGTTGTCTTTGAATTGCTCAGTTGCTAAGGAAGAAACAACAACTAATAAAATACACTTGATTATCAATGGTGCTGAATTAATCCAATTTATATATTTTAAAAATGCTTTGACTTCAAGTTTTAAGTCTAAGGACAGGTTACTGGGGAAAAGAATTTCTATTTTTGTTTTCACAGAAAATAAAAAGCTGTGGATTCCTTACAGACTAATATGATTTGATCAAGCAAGACCCCCTGAAACAGTGTTCCAGGTGATCCAACATTCAAAACAGCTGGGAGAAGGCAGCCTTGCAGACTACAGCAAGATTTCAGCGTCTTCTTAGGATTCCCACGGTATTACAGCAGCATCCCTAACCAGCAGGAAGCAGTTTGGAAAGAATAAAGTGCAAATTCCCAAATATTGTGTATAAGTGTTTGTTTTCATTTAAATGGGGTTGGTTATAAATGGTTAGTGACCACAACCAATCTCTTTTTAAAGGTAAAAAGGGGATTATGGTATAGGAATAAATACTTTGTTTCAGAATGGACTTTCATTTATTGATACAAATTTAAGGTCAATTTTGTGATATGTATATTTCTCCTCTTGTTTAGGTATTGTGTTTACATAGCTCATTTAAAATGTAATGTATAACTAAGTACAGACTCTAGATAGTTACCTATGATAGTCAAAGCTTATAGTTAGGTTGGTTAGGTTTTCTAGATATATAGAGAGATATTTCAATTTGATAGGCATTCTTCAAACCTTTCAAAGACCTACAGAATATGGCATTTAAAATGGTTTAGGGTTTTTCTTGACAGTGAGACATAACTGCTGCTGGCAACACCATCTTCATCAGAAAGGAAGATAGACATTGAAGAAACTCGTTATGGAGTTTGCTTCCAATATGGCAAGACTAGCTATTTGGGTAAGAAACTGCTCTTGTCTGGACTGTTTGACTTTATGCAGTATAAACTGGACATGCAGGACCCACAGGAAAGTGACTGCTGAAACAAGATGGACAGTACTACAGGGTTCATGCTTCATGGAAGAGATTGCCAGATATTCTGAAGGATACAGAGAAAAGTGACTGACAAACTGCTAATACAGGTGGACAGTTTAAAGTTTCCTGCTTTGCTGAGGAGTCTGCCAGACATGCTGTGGCCTATGGGCCAAAGATGGATGCGCCAATTTACAGAAGAACTTTGGATGATTGTTTGGGTAGTGAGATATCTGTCATTTCTAGAGTTTATATACTATCCTTCTGTGATCTTTGATGGAGTTGAAAACAGATTGCTATGGTTACAGTTTTCCTTAGTTAGGATTAAATATAAGTTACATATAAGACTTTAGACTCACAAAGATAGGATAGATGATAGAATATTTTCTTTAATTCTTGATAATACTAATGGATTGTAATTCTAGTTCTTGCTTAATAACTGTTTTTGTTATATGTAATTTTACTATGTTAAAGTTAATACCCACATGGCAGCTCACAACTGTCTGTAACTCTGATTCCGTGGCAACACACCAATGCACATTAAAAAAATAATTAAAAAAGGAAATTCTTGTAACCTGGCCAACAGTTTCATAGTTAATACAGTGTCTCTTTGGGTTATTTGGGGCGGAATTCAGAACCAAAACACCCAGGACTCTGTCTTCATATGCTTGTTCATAAGTATTTATGCAACTCAAGTACTCCATCAGACCTAGGGCCATAAAGACATACCATAAAGGTACAGTTACAGCACTAAAGGACCTTGGCAGGAGCTGGTGTTAACCTAACACTGGCATTGTGTCTGGTTTCTGTGAGCTGCACTCCTCTGACTGGGAAGAAACTAGTCTCCTGGGTATGTTTTGGGTTGTAGGCATAAGACAGGACAGGTTGTAGAGGGTGACACGTGGGGCTCCAAAAGAAGAGAATCACTGACCAGTGTTCTTCGTTTCTGAGAAAGCTTGCGTTTCTCAACAGCCTTCGCTTCTGCAGTCCCTCCTGAAGATTGTTTGGGACTTCTGTGTAGAAAAGAAGCTGTGATGGGTGACAGAGCCCATAAAGGGGAGAGATCTCCAACCCAGATCCAAAGGACATAGCTCGCTCCCCTTCCCTTTTCTTTTTTCAAGACAGGGTCTGTCTATGAAGCCCTGGCTGTTCTGGAACACTGTGTAGACCAGGCTGGCTTGGAACTCACAGAGATCCACCTGCCTCTGCCTCCTGAGTGTTGGGATTAAAGGTGTGTGCTCCCACTGCTTGGCCTGTATGTCCTAGCTAGTGACCTTAATTAAGTATGTTGCTATATCTCACTTCCTTTGCTCATAAAAAAGTGAGATTAGTATTACCCAAACACATCTGAACTTATTTGGGAAACTCAGTTCTGCAGGATCCCTCAGATCTCCCCTAGTGGAGCAGCAAGACCCCAAACCATAGTCCTTTAGTACCACTTAAAATTGCACAACTGTGGACAATCATGTGGACAAGCAACCATCGTGGAGGACAGGTGTCACCTGATGTATATGTGCCTTTGTGACTATCATGGACTGGGTCTGGTAGCACAGTTCTGTAAACCTAGGTGGTTAGGAGACTGAGGCAGGATTGTAAGTTTAAAGCCATCCTGGGTAACTTGTCAAAATCCTCTCAAAATTGAATGCAGAAGGGGGCTGAGCCAGGCATGGTGGCACAAACTTTAAATCCCAGCACTTAGGAGGCAGAGGTCAGCAGATTTATGTGAGTTCGAGGCCAGCCTAGTCTTCAAACAAAATAAAGAAATTAAAGCATATACCTCAGTGGGTGGCAGAGTATGTGTGAGTTTCAGGTTCAATCTCCAATATTGTTTTTGTTGGAGACAGGGTTCACTGTGTAGCCCTGGCTGCCCTGGAACTTGTTTTGTAGACCAGGCTGGCCTTGAACTCACTGACATTGGACTGCCTCTGTCTTCCGAATTGCTGGGGTTAAAGGTGAACACCACCACCTTCTGTCTTGTTGTTTTTAAAAGACATATTGGAGAGCAACAAGATATGGTGTAACAGCTTTTATTGCTCATTGGGTTAAAGTAATACTTTTCTCTCAGGATCAGTCACTATCTCAAATACTGTTCTTAAAGAATGTATTCATTTATTTACTTATTTTTTGGATGGTTCTCTGTATCCTAGGCTGACCTGAAACCAGGCTGGTCTGGTAGTGATCTTCCTCCCTTTGTTTCCTGAGCCCTGGGATTACTAGCATAAACCATTATGCCTGGCTTTTTTAAAAATTTGATTTTTGAGATAAGGTCATACTATGTAATTCAGAATGTTCTTAAACTTGGGAACCTGCCTAAGTTTCCTGAGTCATGGAATTATAGCCATTCACTAAATGCCTGGTCAAAATTCTGTATTGATTTTTTAAACATGGAGTCTCTGTGTAGCCCTGGCTGGCCTGGAACACTCTGTAGATCAGGCTGGCCTTGAACTGATAGAAAACCATCTGCCTCTGCTTCCTGATAAAATTCTGTTCTTGATTATACTGTAACTACCATGAAAGGGAAAAGTAATTAGGACACCATGTAGTACTCTAGAAATCAGGAAAAACTGCCAAACAGAAAAGTTGTTAGGTGATAGCTGTTACCTTTGGACATAAAAACTAGATTTCAACCAAAATGAAAACCAAGCACAGCCAGGAGAGATGCAACCAAAACAGATGCTTTATTTACTTTACATTTCTAACTGCTTTTCTTATTTTATCATTTTATGAGCATGAGTGTTTCCTCTGGAGGCTAGAAGACAACATTGGATACCACGTGGATGCTGGGAATCTCACACAGATCTTACGAAATTGTAGTCAGTGTTCCTAACTACTGGGTCATTTCTCTAGACCTTAGTATTTTATTATCTATTTGTTATGTATTTTTTTTTAAGACAAGGTTTCTCAGTTAATAGCCCCAGCTGTCCTGCAACTCACTCTGTAGACTAGGCTGGCCTTGAACTCACTGAGATCCTCCTGCCTCTGTCTCCCGAGTGCTGGGGCTAAAGGTGTGTGCTACTACCACCTGGCTGAAAACTCAGTTATTTAACTTATTTAACTGACTAAAGGCAATTGATTTTCTTTTCCTTCCTTCCTTCCTTCCTTCCTTCCTTTCTTTCTTTCTTTCTTTCTTTCTTTCTTTCTTTCTTTCTTTCCCAAGACGGGTTTTCTCTGTGGTTTTGGAGGCTGTCCTGGAACTAGCTCTTGTAGACTAGGCTGGTCTCGAACTCACAGAGATTCACCTGCCTCTGCCTCCGAATAAAAGAATACACATTTCCTGAGGGAATATAAAACTCAAAGGTCTCTTTTATCAGGTTCTGCCTACATTCTACAGTGCTAACCTCTGGTCTGTACATCATGTTGTCCCTCTCTAAGGTCTGGAGGAGAAGACACACACTGCATCTCTATAAGGGAAACTGTGTCACTTCCTACAGCCAGAAGAAGAGATAAGTGAATGAGTAGTTCACATTGTCAACAAACCAGCTCATAGAAATTACATTGTGCTTCCCCCCTTCCTGTGGAATGAAGATTCTGAGTCTGTTTCACATTATTTGTGTTGCTGGGGGATCCAGAACCTGGTACATTTTGGCTATAGCCCCATCCCTATTACATATTTTTTCTTAGATAATAAATTTCCTAGATTATGTTTTTTTTTCAGCCTGCTCCCTGTTTATTGTAGACTAATTTTTTTTAAAGCTCTAGACCAAATCATAGCATTGGCATTTTCTGTGATTGGGAACTTCTGTAGGCTTTCAAAAATTATTATTATTATTAGATCTCTCCATACAGTTCTGGCTGTCCTGGAACTAACAGCGATCATCTAGTTTCTGCCTCACCAGTGCTTGGATTAAGGTGAGCCATATATATATATATATATAGTATTTTATATACATTGGTGTTTTGCCTGCATGTAGGTCTGTGTGAGTGTATTAAAGCCCCTAGAACTGGAGTTACAGACAGTTGTGAGCTGCTGGGAATTGAACCCCGGTGCTCTGGAAGAGTAGCTAGTGCTCTTAACCTCTGAGCCCTCTCTCCAGCCCCTGTAACCTTTTTCTATCAAGGCAGCAGACCCTGAAAGATTAGAGTTGAAATGAAGTCGCCTCCCTCTCCCTTCCCCCAATACTGGGAATGAGCACAAGGCTGTTCCAGCATTCATTAGATCCCAAATTCTTCTTATGTACAAGAGCTGTGGTGAGGGCTTCACATATGATAAGACACTATGCTTTTCAATCTCTTTGTTTTTCGAAACAAAGTTTCTCTGTGTAGTAGTCCTGGCTGTCCTGGAACTCGCTTGTAGACCAGGCTGACCTCGAACTTACTGAAATCTACCTGCCTTTACCTTCCAAGTGCTGTGATTAAAGGCTTGTACCACCACCGCCCGGAGCTTTTCAATCTTTGACTAAGATCATCTATGTAATGACAAAGTACGCCTGCACTTTTGGCAGCACATAACGCTCTTATTAAACTGTTTCTGTATCACTGATTCTGTGGCACCGGAGCCCTAGCCCAGAGAACAGAGATTAACAGATAGTGCCGCGGTGCGGATCAGTCTCATTTCGCACTGTGGAAGTTCTCAAGTCCTCCCCTCCCTCAGCTCCGTCAGGTGCTACCTTGACTTGGAGAAACTGTGGCAATGCGTCTCCTGGCAATGCGTCCCGGGGTTGGCCATGATTTAGGAGTCGCTGTAGTGTACAGTCCGTTGCCATGGAGACAGGCACCCAGCGGGCTCCGCGGTAAGGGCGGGGTCACGACCGCGAACCGCCTTCAGCCCGCCCACGAGCACTCTGGAGAAAGGTCAAGTAGTAAAGGAAAGGCTTGGACTCGGGGACAGGGTGTTCTGAGAACCAGTCAGTGCACCAAGTTTGATATCAGCTACAGAGCTGAGGCAGGAGAATAAACTGAGACTGTGGACAAGGGAGGTGAGCTTCGAGCCTGGCCACTTGGCTGGCTGGGAATAGTAGTTTCCATTGTCTCATAGTCTCCGTTGTACGGACTTGTGATTAAGCAGGTGTGTACTACACCTCCCGAAGTTCTCCAGGAGCCCGCGTTGGCCGGCCTCTAGAACGCTCTGTCTTGTGGGATATGTAGTTTAATAGCTGGCGAAGCGTAGTAGTGTCCAAAGAAAGCTTCCCGGACTTGGACTCAGTTTCCCTACGGCCCCGGGATATTCACAGGCCATTGGCTGAGCAAGGCAGATCTGGTTGCACTCCTCCCCGCCCCCAGTGACACAATAGCAGCTCCCTCCAAGATGGCGGCGGCGACGGCAGACCCGGGAGCTGGGAACCCGCAGCCTGGGGACTCCTCCGGTGGGGATGCCGGGGGCGGGCTACCGTCACCCGGGGAGCAGGAACTGAGCCAGCGCCTGCAGCGCTTGTACCCTGCAGTTAATCAGCAAGAAACACCGCTGCCGCGATCTTGGAGCCCCAAGGACAAGTACAACTACATCGGCCTCTCCCAGGGAAACCTCCGTGTCCACTACAAAGGTATCAGCGGATCTGGCCGCTGGGAGACAGGTCTAGAGTGCCTGCGGGAGGTTGTGCCCATCATGTCCCTTTCTTTGCCTGGGTTCTCTGAGTTAGGCCTTAGACCAGCGGAATGTTCAGAGTAGTGGGGTTGGCCAGGCCGGGCTTTACCTGCTTCCTTTGCTCTGTCCTGAAACAGCCGACTTTAAGAGAACTACAGTAAATGTCAAAAACCAGTGTTGGACAATATTTTCTTCCACTTTCGGGTCTCCCTTCTTGTCCTGAACTGGCTCCAACCTCAGCTAGGCCCTTTATTATGGCTTAGTTTCAGTAATGTTTGCAAAAAGAGGTGATAACATTTTCACAGGCCGTGCATGGGCTGACTGGCCTGGGGGTTGTGTGCTAAAGTTGTTGGTAGTGGTGGCTTCCATTTCTGCCACTTCCTTCCTCTGGGCTCCAGGCCGGACCTTTTGGATTCTAAAAAACCAAACAACAATATTCTGTGTGTCACATGCACCTTTATTGCCTATGTATACCCTTGTTTTGTAATGGAGGACAGTATGTTGATCAAGACTTTTGGTTGGTCTGGGATCTAAAGTTGGGAGGCTTGTGTGTTAATCAATTCCTTGGACAGTACAAGAACTTCCTCTGGCAAAGGAGAGTTGAAGTTATCATGGCATAGAGAAAAAGGAGGCTTCTGTTTGTGTTTTCTGGTATTGTGATGTTACTTTTTTGCCTTTTTACATTAGGTCATGGCAAAAATCACAAAGATGCAGCCTCTGTGCGTGCCACCCACCCCATCCCTGCTGCCTGTGGTATTTACTATTTTGAAGTGAAGATTGTCAGTAAAGGAAGAGATGGGTAAGGCCTCCTTTACTACCCCCTTTCCCCCTCAACACAGAATTGGTGTTCCCTCTTGTCAGTGTTTGAAGTTCCTGACTGGTATTAGTGATTTGCTGATCCACTTGGATCTGTGCTACCTCTCTCCTGACTATGAACATAGTCTCGTTGGTCTAAACAGTGGGTCTTGATAGCAGTACACACACTGTAAGCAGAGCTGAGGACATGAAAAAAAAGTATTGTAATTAGGTAGTAAACAGATCAGTGATATAAGTAACAACTTTACATTAACAATTCAGAGGCCAAATGGGGTTTCCCCTGCTAGCATGTGGTGTTTGTGACTTCCCTCCTTTCGAAGTTGAGGTTCCTTTTTATGGCATTTAGTCATGTAGAGGCGTCAGTAAACTTCAAAGGGATAGTAGAGTCTGTGTAGCATTCATCAAAGCTGGGGTGGCCACTGTCATCTGGATAAACAGTGTACACATGGTCAGGGTCAGGTGACCTTGATGCTCATAAACTTGTTTTTCAGTTCAGAGATTTGAACACCAGTTGGACCAGCTTTAGGAAGGTCTTATTAAAGTCAGCATTAGGGAGACTCCCTGTTTTAGGATGGCTTAAGCAGACATAAGGCATCAGAGGGGGCATTTTTCCTAGTCGTCTTCCTTATTCTCCCAATCCCCGCCTCCCCCCAACCCCCAGTAACTGTAACAAGACAGGTGTTCAAGCTATGAGATAATGTGACTATAACTATCTTGGGACAAACTTCTTCATCAGATCGTAGGTTTGTTATTGGAAATTTGCAAATCCTGCCATTGATGTTCATGTGGATCTGAGTATGTGTTTTTTAGCATTTAGGATAATTTTTCTCTCTTAACTGTTTCAGTTGTGTTGTATGCACAATGCTAGGTTTAGTCAGGGGGTGGTGGCCCATACCTTTAATCTCGGAGGCAGAAGCAGGCAGGTCTCTGTGAGTTTGAGGCCAGCTTGGTCTACAGAGTGAGTCCCAGTCCTGCCAGGACTATGTAGTGGACCCTGTCTTTATTTTTTATTTTTTTTAAGATTTATTTATTTATTATGTATAAGCAGAAGAGAGCACAAAGATCTTATTACTGATGGTTGTGAGCCACCATGTGAGTGCTAGGAATTGAACTCAGGATCTCTGGAAGAACATTCAGTGCGCTTAACCTCTGAGGCATCCCTCCAGCCCCCAGACCCTGTCTTAAAACAAAAAAAAAAAAAAAAGAAGTTTAGTCTAGGCAGGACTGTTAGAATCAGAACCTCCTTGCTTTCTTAGTAACTATGTGACTTCCCAGCTAAGGAGGATCCTGTGGGCTTGGGTAGATTTTGAGGCCTGTCTCTTCATCCTCTGTCTGGGGAGTTTAGTCAGCATCTAAACTGTCTTTAACTTAACCTTAAAATTCAGTGTCTTCATGGGAAGTTGTTTCTTTTTTTCATTTTTTGTTTTTGTTTGTTTGTTTTTCAAGACAGGGTTTCTTTGTAGCTTTGGAGTTTGTCTTGGAATCCCCTCTGTAGACCAGGCTGGCCTCAAACTTACAGAGATTCACCTGCCTCTGTCAAGTGCTGGAATTAAAGTCATGCACCACCATCATCCAGCAAGTTGTTACATCTTTAACTTCCATTTCCATCTGCTTCATTTGCAGATAAGGAAACATACTTTTATTGGAAGACTTAAAACTTTTTAATATTTCTTCCCACCATCTGCTAAAATATATCTAATGTGTTTAAACCAGTGTCAATGAGAATGACCTCTTAAAACAAACACCTCAAAAACAGTTACAGTGTTGACTAAGATTCGGGTGTTGGTCTCTGATATTGCCAAGGAGACTAAGGAGGGTATTTCTTAAACTTGTAGGGAGGAAAATGTATCTCTTCTCTATAGCCCTTTTTCATAGATAAGGGCTAAGCAAGTAAAAAACAAGAACAACTTTTTCAGAAGGGGTGTGTTTAAACTTAGAGATCTGGATTCCTTCAGTTGGCTTTTTAGATGTCTGTGGCGCTTGAGAAGAAAGCTCTGTGTTAGACTGTAAGACTGTGGTGTTGTCTACAGGTCTAAAAAACGTCTACAGCCAGGTGTGGTTTGCATGCCTTTAGTCATAGGACTCTGGGGGATGAGGCAGGTGGATCTCTCTAACTTTAAAGCCAGAGTGGTCTACATGGTAAGTCCTACACCAACCAGGGCTACATAATGAGATCTTGTCTCATCAAAATGAAGAGTATCTTTCTTTGGCTTCTTTCCCCAGCATTTTTTTCCCTCTTTAAATAACAAAGTTTCATGTATCCCAGGTTGGCTTATAACTTCTTTGAGTGGCCACAGGATGATCTTGAACTCATGATCCTTAAGCCTTTACCTCCCCAATGCTAGTATCACAGATACATGCTACCTACCCACCACACCTGGTTTCTGTAGTGCTGGGAATTGAGCCCAGGGCTCACACTAGGAGGCACTCTGCCAACTGAGGCACGTTCCTGTGCCCTATTCTCTGTGTTTTTACATATGGTGAATACAGTTGTTGAGTTGGTCTGAAAGCCTCAATTTTATAAAGATCATGCATGTCTGTAGTGGCTTGCTTCAGTTGACAGACAGCTAAAGCAGTAAGATGGTGAGCGAGTATATGACTGGCTCCCCACAGCCACTTTCCGGAACCCCTGAAAGGCTTCTTATGGCTGAGATGTAGTCAGTTATTGGCATGAGCCATACAGTATAGTTCAGGGCTGGTTTTTGAGGAACCAACAGAAGTTGTAGGACTCTTCCTCATCAGTGTGGAGATATATTTCTGACCCAGGTCTTGTTGATGGCCCAAGCATTAACTGTAGCTATTGATTTTGTAGTTTTCCTGTGTTGTCTCATCTCTAGAAAATGACTGGAGCAAATGATGATAGACTTGTTTTGTGGGTGAGTCCCTGAGATGTTTGGTGGCTTGCCCTGGCTGCAGGGCTTAAGATGTGCAATAGAATAGCCTAACCTGTCAGGTGTCCTTGCCTGATCCCAGACACGTGTCTGAGCTGCTGCTGACGTTTCCCATTATGACTGCTATTACATTCCTTCTCTGGGCTAGTGTGAAGGAACATCCTGTTGGATCCTTACAGGATCACAATGTCAAGGGATAGGGCTGACAAGTTCATTGCTAACTGAAGCTAAAGAAGCAGGGCATGCTGTGTGCTGGCCTTGACTGACTTATTTTTCCATTAACTCTAATCCCATTTTTCTGTAGTGTTATGTGTTCCTAAGGTATTTATGAATCCATTTGTTGTTGTTGTTGTCATGGTTCATCAGAAGTGCCTTCCTTTGCATAATGTTTTGTAGAAAACACTAAGCTAGTCTGATTTAGTTGTATAGAAAAAATTTTAAGTGATTTTTAGTTACATGCATATGTGTGTGCGTGTGTTTTAGTATGTGCATGTGAGCACAGTATTTGAGGTAGCCAGAATATGACAGATCCCCTGGACCTGTAATTACAGGTAGCTGTAACCTGCTTGACATAGATGCTGGGAATTGAACTCTGGTGGTCCTCTGGAAGAGCTTCCATGCTTTTTATTGGCTGAGCTCTTTCTCTAGCCCCTCACAGAAGGGTTTTGTTTCTTTGCTTTGGATGGCGACTCTTTTGAGACAGTTTTGCTTTGTACCTCAGTCTCAAACAAGTATCTGTCTTGCTCTTGCTGCCTAAAACTCCCAAGTACCACAGAAACGTTTTTATTTCAAGGATTTATACTTTCATTCTTTCTCTCTCTTTTTCTCCTCCCCTCCCCTCCCCTCCCGTCCTCTCCTTTCCTTTTCATCCTGATGCGCCATATAAAAGAGAGCAGAAGCAAAGAGAGCAGTAGATCAGCCTTGTCCTCAGGGAGCCTGTGGCCTACTCAGTAGAGTGGGACTGAGAAGAGCCCTTCTTCATAAGAGGAGGCAAATTGACGGGTGGGTGGTGGCCCAGGCCATAATCCCAGCACTTGGGAGGCAGAGACAGGAGGATCTCAGTGAGTTCAAGGCCAGCCTGGTCTACAGAGTGAGTTCCAGGACTGCTAGGGCTGTTACACAGAGAAACCCTGGAGAGGGGGGCGGGGAGGGCAAAGCATGGGCACTGTAGTGAGGAATGAGTAGGTGTTCCCAGGAAGCACTACCCATGGACCTACAAGTCTTTTGGGTAATTAGCTCCATGCCAAGGTGCGAGGCTTTTTGGATTCTTCCCAGTTAGGAGGGAGGACTCTGTAGAAGGAGCTAAGAGTTTGGCATAGACTGATTGGCTTCTGCTGGATTTTGCCAAGTCATTAGAGCTGTGAACCTTGGGAGCATGTCTGATAGGGTGAGGAGATATCTCAAGCCCTGTCAGGGTGCCCCTAGGAGATAAGGGGCCTCTGGGTTGATCTTTCCAGAAAGTTAAGTAGGCAGACTTTATGGACCTGTGGGTGTCCCCAGCTTTTAGTGATGACACATGGAGGGTGTGGCTGTCCTGGTTAACAGATGCTTCAGTGTGACCCTCAAAATAGACTGTAACATCATCCTAGTGGTGGAGGCCTCGTGACATGTGATGGGTGGCTCTACCCAAGAACAGCAAACTTAGGCTAGAGCACTAGGTAGTATCGGGAGAGGTGGAGTTCTTTTCAGCTATGGTCCTGAATAAGGGATCTTTGGTTATAGTCAACTAACTCTTACTTGCTTGGTGAAATAGTAGTACACCTATCCATTCATGCCACACACCAGGATGAACATTGATTGTTTTATCCTAGGTGTGAGCTCCAGGAACACAGACATGAGGCCTATGTAGAGACAAGAGAGATACATTGTTAGAGAGATAAATTGTTAGCCTATGATAAGTACTCTGTCTGGGTTGGCCCAGAAGTTAGATTTCCTTCTGCACTTCTGAATTTAGAGGACTTGACTCTTCATAGAAAAGGTGGTGATGAAAAGTGGAAAGGGCTGCTGGAATGCTCGAGATGGACAAAGTGAGAAGCAGTGCTCCAAGCAGAAGACATAAGATGTGTAGGCTGGCTAGGATATGGTGACTTGTGCTCGTAATCCTAACACTCACGTGACAGAGGCAGGAAGATTGAAAATTTGAACCCAGCTTGGCATCAAGCCTAACCTGGGGCTACACAGGGAGATCATGTTTGTTTAGGAAAAGAAATTGGGGGCCAGATGGAAAACCCCTTGTGTATTGTGACCAAAGATTTTGGACTTTGTTTTGAGGTCAGTCTTGTGTACAGACTCTGGCTAGGGCAGAACACACTGCTGGTCTAGTCTACCAGACCTCTGCTCAGAGTCTTGTTCCTCACCTGGAGCATGATTTTCTCATAGTATGGTCCTTTCAGAGGGAGAGTGACTCTCTGCTGATGTTGTATTTATCTGATGGTTTGGTTTTGCCAGCTCCTCTTTCACACATCCTGTGTTTGTGCCCCAGCATTTCCCTCTCATGAGTTAGAATCACCCAAAATGATTTTCCAGGGAGTCTGAGAGTCATCCTGTTGTAAAGATCTTACTTGTCATCTTTTTGTTTCAAAAACTACCAAGTCTAGAGATGGCCTGCAGCTGGGCCTCTCATTCAGGATACTCTTCCCTCTTCTGGTCTCTGTGCATGGTTCAGTGCCATTGAAGCTCTGTGCTTATCTGTGGACCAGCTAATGCCTTCACCTGTCTGCCTCAAGGAGTAGACACTGTCCTTGCTCACAGTAGGCGCCAGCAGTATTGGAGTCTTGTTCTCCATGACTGCCCCAAGGTTGTAGACTGCTGAGCTTTGGGCTGCATCTTTCTTCAAGTACCAAATACTGCTGTTTCTGCAAATAGGGAATACTTGGGCTGTGGAGCCCTGCATTGTGGGTGAAAACTAGTTTGAGCATCCTGAAGTGTGGTTCTGGCATGGGTTTAAAAAGTCCTGGTAGGGACTTCTTACTCATTTCAAGTTTTCATCTTCAATTATGAGCTCAGAATGGGGAGTGTGGTCATTTTTTTGTTTTTGTTTTTTGAGACAGGGTTTCTCTGTGTAGCCCTGGCTGTGTTGGAACTCACTCCATAGACCAGGCTGGCTTTGAACTCACAGAGATCTGTCTGCCTCTGCTTCTCGAGTGTTGTGATTAAAGGCATAGGCCACCTGCCTTTTTTTTTTTTTTTTTTTTTTGTTATTTTCTTGGGGTTGGTACCCATGTGCCCTGGTACATATGCACATGTCACAGGACAGTCTACAGGAGCTGGTCCCGTTCTTTGCTTCTACCAAGTGGATCTTGGGGTTGAATTCAGGTCTTTAGTTTTGACAGCAAATTCCTTTCCCAAAATATCTTTCTGACTCTGGAGCTGGTGGTTTTTTTTTTTTTTTTTTGTTTTCACTTTGTTTTTCAGAGACAGGATTTCTCTGTGTCCTGGAACTTGCTGTGTAGACCAGGCTGGACTCAGACCCAGAGATCTGCCTGCCTCTGTCTCTCAAATGCTGGGATTAAAGGCATGTGTCACCACTACCATGTGTTGTGGGATATTTGTACACTGTGTGAAGGTGTATTGTTGTGATTGATGTAATAAATAGCTAGGCAGGAGGAAAGGGTGGGACTTCCAGGCAGAGAGGAAGAGGCATGCAGGAGGTGCCATGGAGACTCGGGGAGGTAGACATACAGAATGAAAGAAAGGTAAAAAGCCACATGGTCAAATGTAGATTAATATAAGCAGGTTAATTTAAGTTATAAGAACTAGTTAGAAACAAGCCTAAGGTAAGGTCAAGCTTTCATAATTAATAAGTCTTTATTTATTATTATGTCACTATGAGCTGATGGCCCTAAGAAAGAAAATCCAACTGCAACTTTGCTGCTCTTGAATTTTTTTAAGTTACTGTTTAATTTGTTTTCATGTTTGTTTGTATGTGTATGTTTGTAGGTCAGAGGACAACTTATAAGAATAGGTTCTCTCTCTTTTTTTTTTGAGACAGGGTTGGTTCCTCTGTATTGCTGTGGAGCCTGTCCTGTAACTAGCTCTGTAGATTAGGCTGGCCTTGAATTCACAGAGATCTGCCTGCCTCTGCCTCCTGAGTGCTGGGACTAAAGTCGTGCACCATCAATACCTGGTTTAAGAATAGGTTCTCTTTTATCATGTGAGTCCTGGGGGTGGAACTCCGGTTGGTCGTCAGGCTTTGCAGCAAGCTCCCTTACACACTGAGCCTTCTCACTGGGTGGTGATGGTAGCAGTTTTTTGTTTTTTGTTTTTTTGCTTGTTTTCTCTTTTGGAATTTTGGAGGCAAGGTCTCACTATATGGCCTTGGCTGGCCTAGACCGAGCTATGTAGACCAGGCTGACTTCAAACTCAGAGATCCACCTGCTTCTGCCTCTAGAGAGCTGAAGTTAAAGGCATACAGCACCATGCTTTGGTCCCATGGGTCCTTTATAAGTTAAAGCTTACTTGGTCAAGGGTCAACCTCTAGGGAAATTCCTAGGAGAAATTCCCAGCCTGTCCTCCTCGTGTCCCCATTGCTTCTTAGTTCTCTGGAATGCTTTGTTTATTTCTGTAGATGGGTCGGTACAAAGGAGAGTCCCAGTCAGAGGGAAATCAGGGTTCATCAGGCTGAGCAAAGGCATAAATTTAGCAGATCACTGGAAAAGAGTAGAGTCCTGGAAGAGAAGTCTGTGTGTGATCAGGGATCAAGTTGGAAACCTGAGTAAAGAGATAGCATTCTCTCAGTACAAGAATGTCTCTCTGCCCCTCAGAATCCATATAAATTGTCTTCATACCACCAAGATTACCAGTGTTTTGGTTGTGACCAAAATATGAAGACATGGCTGACTTACAAGAAGGACTGGAGGGCTTGGTGATAAAGCAGTGTCTAGCCCTTCTATCACCAAGATGTTAAAACAAGATGCCCTGGTCTGTAGGAATTTGGGAGGGAGCCAAGAAAGTTCTTTCCTGCCTCTCTTCTTAGAATGTGTCTTGAGATTTCAGGAAACTTTAGTTTGGGTCAGTGTGCTGGCTAGTTTTATATCAACTTGATACAAGTTATAGTCATCAGAGAGGAGGGAACCTCAATTGAGAAAAATACCTCCATAGGATCAGGCTGTAGGCAAATCTGTAGGGCATTTTCTTAAATAGTAATTGATGGGGCAGAGTCCAGTCCATTGTGGGCGGGGCCATCCCTGGGCAGGTGGTCCTGGGTTCTATAAGAAAGCAGGCAGAGTAAGCCATGGGAAGAAGCAAGCCAGTAAGCAGCACTCCTCCATGGCCTCTGCATCAGTTCCTGTCTCCAGGTTTCTCCTTTGAGTTCTGTCCTGACTTTCTTCAGTGGTAAACAGTAATTTGGAAGTGTAAGCCAAATTAAAACTTTCCTCCCCAAGTTGCTTTGGTCATGGTGTTTCATCACAGCAATGATAATCCTGAGTAGGACAGTCAGAAATGACAAATGTCAGGGCTCAAATACATCCTTACACCCTCAGCTTCCAGGACAAACACTGATAACAGCATTCATTCTAGTGCAGACAGAGCCCTAGAATTTTTCTCAATTCACAGTATACCAGGGAGTTGAAATTTTTGGCCACAGTTTCAGTGTGAGATGAATCCATCAGCTTCAGGGGAGAGGTGATTGGAAGATGAGAAGTGGCAGAAAAAGGGTGGTTGTGTCCAGATGGTCTGAGGGCTCAGCTTTTCTCTTCTATAGGACAGGGCCAAGGTGGAGTTGCGCCAAGAAGCAGAGGGGGCAGCTTGATGAAAAGTATTGGTTACATGCCAGTAACAAAGTCATATCCCACTTAGAAAGTTGAGAGTCTAAAGTTGGCATGTACCATTTTTATACACTATTCTGTGTCATTAGGACTGTGGTGCTAGCTGCTTATCAGTGGTTATATTTACTCTTTTTTTTAGACAAGGCTTCTCTGTAGCCCTGGCTGTCCTGGAACCTACTTTGTAGACTGGGCTGGCCTTGAACTTAGTGATTCACCTGCCTCTGCCTCCTGAGTACTGGGATTAAAGGTGTGCACCCCAAATTCTCTGCAAGATTTATTTTTAAGACTGTCAGTCATTTGGAGAAGGAGCCCATACCTGAGTAACCTAGGATCATCTGTACTCCGAGACACCTTTTCTCTATGGGAGCACATTTTGACTGAGGAGGCCTTTTTGCCTTTTGGATTGTTTTTTTCCCTGAATAGCTCTCTGTCTGTCATGCCCCTCCTCTGAGTGAGTTGCATGGCTTCCTGGCAATGGGCTGTGGTTGCTGGAGGAAAAAAATGCACATAGAAGTTGGTGCTGTGATGGATGGCCTGTGGTTTTAAGTGGGCTCTTCGTACTATGAAATAAAATCCTCAGTGCCAATTATTAGCTCTCATTTTAAACCTAAATGTCAGTTGGTGTTTTGACTGAATGGTCTTCCAGGGACCATTTTGTAGCCACTGTCCTGAGTGTTTTCTGTTATTGAAGCTGTTGTTTTTTTTTTTTTTTTTTTTAATTTGGGACAAGTTCTAATAGGAACAAGATTGCTAGCCTGATGAGCTATGGCTGAAGTGTTAGACATTAAGATGAAACTGATAGGTGAAATCCCTGGAGCTCCTTGGAGAGCTTGGACTTCATTCGTTCGTTTGTTTTTCAAGACAGGGTTTCTCTATGTTTTGTGTAGCCCAGACATTTACTCTGTAGAACTCACTCTGTAGAATAGGCTGACCTTTAATTCAGAGATCCACCTACCTCTGCCTCCCTAGTACTGGGATTAAAGTCATGCTCCTTGAAGCCTGGCTTTTTTTTTTTTTTAATCAGAGAAGGTAGGCTCATCATTTCCCATAGCTGCCCAGATTCATCTCATCACTGAGGCTCAGGTGTTTTGTTCCTTCTTTATATCACTTCCTACCATAGCTTTCCTATTAATAGAACTTCTAAAGTTTGAAGTCTTGAAGTCCTGTAGCTGAATGTATTGGTTTCTATACCTTATACAGTCATTATTTAAAGTGCCAGTAAGATCTACTTTCCTACCAGGCAGTGGTGGTTCATGCCTTTAGTCCCAGTACTTGCTAGGCAGAGGCAAGCAGATCTCTGAATTCAAGGTCAGCCTGGTCTACAGAGTGAGTCACATAGAGAAACCCTGTCTCCAAAAACCAAAACCAAACCAAAACAACAGCAACAACACCACCTTCCCTCTAAGAGGAAATTGAGAGACAGTGAACAGAGCTGGGTCTATGTTTTTCATTATTCTCATTTGCTCTGTGTGAGCAGAAAGGGGCTTCTTATTTCTGGCCCCAACACCAGGCCAGAGTACAGGCTGCTGTGAGGCTTTTTATTGAACTCTGTGCCAGGGCCTTACTTGTCTTATCTGGAAAAGCCAGCTGAAGCTCATGCTGTCTGGCTTAACTATAAGGGTGTGACTCTGTGCATTAAAGACCTTCAACATAAAATTATTGCTTATCCACTTTATTTTTTAGCATCTTTCTCTCTCTGTCCTTTGACAAGTTTTCTCTGTGTAGCCCTGGTTATCTATTTTAGACCTTTTTCTAGATCAGGAGGGCCTCAAATTCAGAGATCCCCCCTGACTGCATCCTGAATCCTGGGACTAAACGCACGCACCAGCAAGCCTGGCTAATTTTTTTCTTTATTTCAAGACAGAGTCTCACTATGTAGCTCTGGTTGTCCTGGAACTTGCTCTATAGACTATGCTGACCTTGAACTCACAGATCCTCCTATCTCTGCCTTCTGAGTGTTGGAATTAAAGGCGTGTGCCACTATGCCTGTCTTGTTTAAATGTGTAATTTGGTGGTATTACTTAGGGTCACAATGTTGGATAGCCATTGCTACTGTCTATTTCTAAGACTTCTATTATCCCATTAAATAATAATTATTTCCAATCTGAGTGTGGCAGAAGCAAATTTGAGTTCTGGGCCAGCCAGGACTACGAAGTGAGACCCTTTCTCAAACTAACAAAACCCAACAATACTCTCTTCTTCCCAGCCTCTGTTTGTGTAAAAATGGTTTTCAGGTGTATGTTGTGGCATGTATCTGAGTTTCATTCCTTTTTATGATTGAGTGATTTCCCACAGTGTAGTTATCTAGTTAGATAGCTAGGCATAAATATACATCTTGTTCATGTGTTGATGGACACACGTGTTTGGTTTCATACATAGTGATGTTGAGCACTTTTTCACGCACTTATTTCATGCACTTCCTTTCTTCCTTCCTTCCCTACTCTCCTCCAGATATATATATATCTCCTAGGCTCACTGTGTATCCAAGGATGATGATCTTGAACTTCTGTTCTTGCCTCCACTTTCTGGGTGCTGGGATTTTAGGCTGTGCTGCCCTGCTCAATTAATGCTATTCTGGAGCCCAAACCCAATTATTCATGTATATTAGGCAGCCAATCTACCAACTTAGCTACATCCTCAGCACCAGCTTTTTTATAAATCTTTCACCAATTGTCTATAGGACTGGTGAGATGGCTCAGTGGGTAAAAGTACTTGTTGTATGAGCCTGAAAACCTGAGTTTGACCCCAAAACCCATGGTAGAAGGAGAGAAACAACGCTTTGGAATTGTCCTCCAAAAGGCCATGAGTGCCATGGCCCACATGCACTTGGATTCATGCATACAGTGATAATACATAAGATAAAATTACACAAAAAGGAACATCTATATGGCCCTTTACCTATTTTGTAATTGGTTTGTCTTTTTTGTTTGAGTTGCAGGGATTACATATATTTTTCAAGACAGGGTTTCTCAGTGTAGTGCTGGCTATCCTGAAACTTTCTCTGAGGCTGGCCTCAGACTCACAGATCCATCTACCTCTGCCTCCCAAGTGCTGGGAATAAAGGCATGCATCACCCCTGCCCAGTGAAACATTTGTGATAGTACACACACAGTCATTGCTGACATTATTCTGCTAAGAATTAAATTTGCTAAGGTCAGAGCTGGGAAGGAGCTGAGAAGCCCTTTAGTTAACTTCTCCTTTTCTGATAGGGAACCTGAGATGTGGGTTGAAACTGAAGATCTGTGATCCAGAATTAGGGTGAAGTATATGAGACCAGCCTTTCAGAGTGGGGTGTGGGGGTGGGTATTATGTCTAAAGGCCTACTAAGAAGTATTCCAGTCACTTTGCTTTTATTTTCAGCTAACCCAGACTGAATATGAGTTTGAAGGATAACTAATATGGAAACAGAGGGGAAGAGTCCAAATTGACAAATGTGACCAGTTTCAGCACATTGTTTCTTCTGTGGCAGAGAGGGCATGGATGAGTGTAGGCAGCCTGGACCTCAGAAGCTGCCACTCTTTTCTGAAGGTAGTCTTTTCCTGAGCCTTGTTTGACCCCCTTTGTCTATGGGGCAAGGGTGGGAGCTTCTGGGTGGATATAATTTGGGTGTGGTTAGCTAAGGGCCTTTCTTGCCCACCTATCAAAGCTGTGGCTGCCCCTTCTCCAAGGCAATGGCTGGTGTCCACCTGGCTTGGTCCTGCAGTGCAAAGCCACAATGGGGGCAGAATGTCTCTTGTAGCTTCACCTTGCATTGTGATTTTGGCAGTGAGTGGCAGAAATTGAGAAGTTAAAACCAGCTCATGACCCAGCTATGTCAGGAACTTGTTTATTGCCCCTCCGTACTTCCTGGCTGTCTCACATCTTTGTTAAATGTTATTTCCTTTCTGTTTTGCTGTCATATAGAAAAAACAAACAAACAAACAAATCAAATAGGTTTATCTTGCAGTTACTTGTGGGGTAAATTATTCTCTCTCATATCTTCTGATTCCTAAAGAGAGCTCAACAAACAAGTGAGGTATTGGACAGCCAAACTGTTGGATCTGTTTTGTCACCTGTTAGGGGGTTGGAGGTTTTGCTGTCTCCCTTCCTTCCAGCCTCTTTTAAATCAGCCTGTATCTGGTAGTGTTCTTAGCATAGCCTGGCCTATTATCAACAAGGAAGCAAATGTTCATGTTCTTTTTCCCTGGTAATCCCAAATAAACTGGCATTTGTTTTGAGATGTCTGAAGTTCAGGTCTTTGAGAATGGCCTGATTTATCTGATTCTCCTGCTGGAAAAATGTACAGTGACCTACTAGACAGAGTGGGTCATGTACACAGTATCCATCTGCTTCCCCTGAGCTCCTAGCCCAGGTGCTTCTTCCTTCATCTGGTTCTGGTGAGTGGCCCCACTGAGGCCTTTCCAGATTCATGGTAACAGCTGATAAAGCAGCCTCTGCAAGGCCAAGAGACATGCCTATGGAGCCTTGGTGACCTTGGGGGTGGAGATGAGATTTGAATCTGAGCATATCCAGTGTATTTGTTGTTTGCAAGTATGTTTCTCATTCAGGTGCTTGTGCTAGAACAGAGTTGGGGGGGGGGTGGCTGTGCATCCTACTTAGCATGTTGGTAGTAGGTCCCAGTTGGTCTTGCTTTGGTGACTGGTTGTTCTGCTCCATGTCTTGGGCTTCTCAAGCCCCTCCCATCCTATGTTCTAAAGAGTGATTGGCTTTTTCCATGTCATTTTGTTCCTATTGCTCTGCTAGGATGACATTGGTAGTGTCTGGGTTTGCTTCTGTCTGTGTCAGCTATCTGATCTGTTGTAGCCCTGCTACATCTCTTCTGTGGCTTCCATTGACCTCCCATGAAGTTCAAACTCCTTGAGTTCCCATGTAGGCTGTGTACACAGTGGGTTTCCTGTCCCGCTTTGCTTCTTTGTTAAGTCTGCCCAGCCTACAACTCAGCCACACTGAACTTCTTTCAGTTCCTCTACCCTGCGTCTGCTTTCTTTCCTTTGTATGCCTTTGCATGTTCTGTTGCTTCTGCATGGCACACACTGTCTTTTGCTTCTCTCACCACCTTTACCGGACCTTCGCTCAGCTTTTACTTCCTCAGGGAATCCCTCCCTTCAAGTCAGTACACTCTGGCTTTGTGGTTCAACCTTGACCTAATGGTGTGGGACTGAGTGTAGGCCCTGCCCTATTCCCCCAGCACTCTGCTGATCTTTGTGGAAGGCATGATTGAGATCTCAGTCTCTCTAGAAGATACTGACCCGTCATTCTTTTACTTCATTGTGGTTATCTAGATATCCCTTCACAAATAAAAACAGAAACTCATTTCTGCATTGAGTGGTTGTGGCACCCTTATCATAATCATAATAGTAACTGTAGGAGGGTTTCTTTCTAGGCTCCCTATTTCGATTCTGTTTTGTTGGTCTTCATGTCCATCTTTTGCTAGTTCTATATTGCTTTTATTAAAAATCATTTTAAAATTTATTTATTTATTTTGGTTTTTTCATAACAGAGCTTCTCTGTGTAGCCCTGGCTGTCCTGGAACTCACAGAAATCTGCCTGTCTGTGCCTCCTGAGAGCTGGGTTTAAAGATGTGTGCCTGGCATTTTGTTTGTTTGTTTGTTTGTTTGTTTTGAAACAAGGTCTCCCTGGCTGTCCTGGAACTCACTCTGTAGACCAGGCTGGCCTCAAACTCAGAGAGATCCACCTACTTCTGCCTCTTCAGTGCTGGGATTAAAGGCATACACCACTATGCCTGGCCTTTATTTTTTTGAGACAGGGTATCTATCACTTTGTAACCCTGACTAGACCATGTTGGCTTTGAACTCACAGAGATTGCCTGCTTCTGCCTCCAGAGTGCTGGGATTAAAGACCTATACTCTTAAACTCCTATATTTAATTTTTGTCTTAACTGCATTGCCTAGAACTTTCAGTGTTCTGTTGAAGGTGGTAATAATGAGAGCATTTTGTCCCCAATATTGGAGGATAAGCTTTGAGTCTTGTTATTCATGACTGTTTTATGTTAATGGTCCTCATTGTGTTATGATTTTTTTCTGTTCTCTATTGAGTATAATTGAGATGTAATTTTTTATTTGTTTTGAGACAAGGTATCTATGTAGTTGTGGAGCTTGCTATGTAGACAAGGCTGACCTTGAACTCCCAGAGCTCCTCCTGCCTCTGCTTCCCAAGTGCTGGAATTAAAGACAATTGCCACCACATCTGGCCCAGATGTAATTTTTAAATATTTAAAAATTTATTTTGTAGCTGGGCATTGGTGGCGCATGCCTTTAATCCCAGCACTCGGGAAGCAAAGGCAGGAGGAGCTCTGTGAGTTTGAGGCCAGCCTGGTCTACAGAGCAAGTTCCAGGACAGGCTCCAAAGCCACAGAGAAACCCTGTCTCAAAAAACCAAAACCAAAACAACACCACAACCAAAACAACAAGAATTATTTTGTTTGAGGCAGGGTCCCTGCTCTAGCACAGGCTGAACTCATATACCTGCCTCAGCCTCCTGATTCTTAGATTATAGGTGTGTGTCACCTTACCTGGCTAATATATAATTTCATTATTTTATATGATTTACCCTTTAAAGTGTGTTGTTGAGGATCTAGGGTTTATTTCAACAGTAGTCCTTGCTTGGGACTTTTCAGCATACTCAAAAGGACCTCAGCTGGAGTCCCAGTATCGCAAAACCAAAAAGTGTGTAACTCAGCACTTTTTAGCATATTTGGAGGGTCCTTATGGCTTTTATGTCCTTGATTATCTCAGACTGGTTGGATGATAGTCTTCAGGTGCCTGAAAACTTACCAGAAGATGGGAGCCTACATCTATTTTGAAGAAAAAGTTTAGACTAGGTCTCTTTATGTATCCTTGGGTGACTTGCTGGGTCACCCAGGCTGGCACTTTTGACATTCTGCCTCCCTCTTCCTTCCAATTGCTGGAGAATTAGTCATGTGTTATCACACCCATCTGTGAAACTTATTCAACACCCTCCCCCCAAGTGCCTGAGGCTTGACATGTTAGACAAGTGCCCTACCACATGTAGCTCAGGGACCTCTGTCTTCCTGTAGCTTTAGCGTACCCTTGTTTTAGAAAAGACTTAGTGTTATCTAGTGTTTGAAGAGTTGGGGCCTATTTCCTTTGGACCCTGACTCAGCTTTGACCTCATTTGAGTCTGCTAGTTGGGTTCCTGTGGAGCTAGCTGCTCCCATGTCATTGACACCTAGAGGTGGCGTAGTGCCCAATGTGAATGGGTGTCAGCTTCCCCTGGCTACTCTACATTTGACTCATCCAATCAGATCATGAAGTCGAGCAGGAGTTTGTGCAGAGGCTTTCAGATTGTTATCTAGGAAATGTCATTCCTCCTAGAGAACATGGCACCTATAGGAATGTGACAGTGGCTACCTGCTGGAGAAAAGAGGCCTCTCTTGTAGGAAGGAACAAAATAGCTTGTATGTATTTTTTTTTTTTTTTTTTTTTTTTTTATAGTACAGGAGATCAAACCTAAGGCTTTGTACGTTAGGCAAGTGCTGTACCACTGAGCTACACCACTGGCCCCCTAAAAGCAACTTGTGTTTTGAGCATAGATGTCTTAGTGGTCCTTCATCCTCATGGAACATTGTAGAACCAGAACCCTAGAACCTCTAGAACCACAACTTTGACTGGTGGCCAAACATAACTCTTCCTGTAGTATCCTTGATTTGCCCTGTTTGCACTAGCTTTATGCTGTCAAGGGTCATTCAGGAAACAAATATGCTCCAAACACAAGCTCTTTCTTACCTTAGTTTCAGGAAACTCTTATGCCAGGAGTGGTACTACATGTGGTGTGGGATACAGGCTCAAGCCCCTTGCAGTAGGACAGGATGAATGGCTGCCTTCCAAGTTAGGGAACCTCCTGGCTGTGTTGTTTTTGTGCATTTTGGGTGGATGACTACAGGCTAGTTAGTTGTTTACTGCTTGGTCAGCAAAGACATCAAGGGAATGGAGACCAGCTCTTGGCATTCTCTACCACATAAAGCCAGGAAGCTGATTATTTAGGTTGCTGTTTTTCTGGGGAAATGTGCAGGTTGTATCTAATGGGAATCCTGCCAGGAGCTCACACAGTGGCTCCTGATGGTCCTAGAAGTTGGCCCTTTCTGGCAGTCAGTATGTGTTTCTTGGAAGGGCTGAACAGTTCTGTTCAGCCTTGGACTGTGTATTGGGCCATGTCTTTGACCTCAAAGGATCTAACTCTGTGTTCCAAATAGGTTTTAAAATAAGGAAGACAAGTTTTTCTTTGTGCTATGGATGCCCCTCTATAAAATTCTGGTCCTTCCCCCACTTCCTTTAAGCACTGTGGACTAAACTAATTAGCTCTATGCGCTAGTCTGTGTCTTTTCTTGATACATGTACAACATGATGGGGTTGCTGGTTTCAAAGGGAGATGGGTGGATCAGAGCCTTGCATTCCTTTGTACTAATCGTTTGCCTATTAGAGATTGCTCCTCCAAAATCCAGTGAGTGGTAGGTACAGAAAACAAGAGAAAGGAAAGAGGGCATTAACTTCATACGAATGCCAGGCAGGGGCAGGGCCAAACTGTGGCTGGCCCTGGGAGTATTAGGAAGCAGGCATATAGTGTGTGGAGTGTACTAGAGGGGGATACTCTGAGGTGAGATATACATGGAAAGGGTGTTTGTAAAGTCATAACACAGTCAGAATGTGAATATAGAGCCACTTGGAAATAGACAAATTATGGCAACTCTATGCAGCTACTTCAATTTGGGGGAGTGGGACAATGACTCAGTGGTAAAAATGCCTTCTGTACAAGCATGAGGAATTGAATTTGAGTCTCTAATAGCCACATAAAAATCTGGACACAGTAGTGCACACCTATACTCTCAGAACTGGGAATCTGGAGACAGGAAGATCCCTGTAGCTTATTGACCAGCCAACATAGCTGAAATAGTGAGCTCCAGGTTCAGTGAAAGACTGTTGTTTGTTTATTTGTTTTGTCAAGACAGCGTTTCTCTGAGTAACTCTAGCTGTTCTGGAACTCACTCTGCAGACCAGGCTGGCTTCAAACTCACAGAGATCTGCCTGCTTCTGTCTCTAGAATGTTGGGAATAAAGGAGTGTGCCACTACCATATGGCCATGTCTGTCTTAAAAAAAAAATGGAGAATGATTAAGGAAGACAGCTGATGGTAAACTCTGGCTTCCACACATACACACATAATGAACACACACACACACATACACCAATAGAGACTTTTTTCATTATGATAAAAATCACAACATAGCTTTTGCCATTTTAACCTTTTAAAATAATACAATTCAATGACATTAAATACACTGACATTGGTAGGCAATTATAAAGTTACACCTCAGCCTCTTTGGATGGTGTTTTAGATGTTTTAAGTATTAGAAACACCTCAGCTGCCAGTTTATTGATACTTTTATGTGCTTAGAATCAGGTGTTTTATATTTGGCTTCAAGTCTTTTACTGTTAAAAGATAATGGCTGATTTTTTTTTTTTTTAAGATTTATTTATTTTATGTGTATTGGTGTTTTGCCTGCATGTATGTCTGTATGAGGGTGTTGATCTCCTGGAACTGGAGTTACAGACAATTGTGGGTGCTGGGAATTATACTGGAAGAGCAGCCAGTGTTCTTAAAACCCTGAGTTATTGCTCTAGCCCTAGCCATCTTTCTAGCCCCAGATGGCTTGATTCTTTTATTTTCAAGTTCTTGAGTTACCCATTTCCTTATATACCACAAACACTTAGGCTGAAAAAGAGATTTCCTTTTTTGGCTTACCTCTTCTCATGAGTACCACTAAGACTTTTTTGGGAGTTGCCACAGGAAGGGCCCCACCTTTCTGTGCATACTTTACTTAGGTACCTGGGGTGGAAAGGGATGTGTGTGTCTGTGTGTGTATAGTTTTGGAAGGTTAAACTTCACCACTTCCCTGCTCTGTGTGATCTAGGAGGTTAGCCATCAATGTACAGGGAAGGATAATGTGTATGTGTTGAGAATCCTGAGAGGAAGCTGTGTCAGGGGTCTTGTTGGTACAGAATAGATGCAGCCTGGCTATACTTTTCCATGTACTGCTCCTTGCTCTGCCACTCATTCCCTAGTTCATAGGTACTTTTAAGGAATAGATTCTTTTGCTATTTGTTAGAAAGCCAGAGGATTGAAAGCCATGATTTTGGTACACTTTAGCAGTTAGTCATGGTTACACACACTTTCTCTTAATTCTTTTTCTTTTAAAGAAAAATTTAAAATTGTGTGTATTTGCTTATTTTGTGTCCTTGTGTGTGCACACATATATCACAAGACAGGTCTGGAAGCCAGAGGAAGACTTTTGAGGGTCCCATAGGTGGAATTTGGGTTTCAGGCTTGGTAACAAGTGCCTTTACCTGATGAGTCATCTTAAGGGCCCTCTTCTTTCTTTAGTTGCAGAGATATTAAGATGCTTCCATTAGAAATCAAAAGGTTAGCTGGACATGAGGACACACACTTTTAATCCCAGCACCTGGAATGCAGAGGCAGGTGGATGTCTGTGATTTAGAGGCCAGCTTGGTCTATAGAGTTCAGGACAGCCAGAGCTACACAAAGAGACCCAGAGAGAGAGAGAAAGAGAGAGAGAGAGAAGAGGAGAGAGAGAGATATCAAAAAGTTGTCTAAACATGGGGCCTAGTTAATACTTAGATGTGAGAAATCAGAAGATGAAGTTTCTTTGAGAGCCATTAGTGTATTGAAAAAGTCAACAGTCATTGCTTTTCTCATTTTTCTGTCTACTACTAAGAACTGTTTGGGAAGGGAGATAGAATTAATTATTAGCTAACATACAAAGTAATGAGTTTCATCATGGCCTCTTCATACATATGTATTCTACTTTGCTCTCATTCATTCTCCTATTTGCTTTTTTAAGGTACATGGGAATTGGACTCTCAGCTCAAGGAGTCAACATGAACAGACTACCAGGTGAGTCACTGTTTAAGGAAACATTATTCTGCTCTCATCTGTCTTGACAAGATCAGCTGAAAGACTGGGAGGGTCTTGTTTGCAGGATATCCAGCTTTGGGTGGGTAGTTCCAAATGATGGTCATTGAATTAGGACATCTTCCATTTCAAAAATTAATTGATGGAGACTGCAGAGACAGTGTAGTAGTTAAGAGTGCTTCCTTTTTTTCCCAGAGGACTTGAGTTCAGTTCCCAGCACCCATGTGAGGTTGCTTACAACTGCTTCCTTGGATCCCTGAACCCATACTCAAGACATATACAATTATACATAATTAAAAATAAAAATCTTTTAACAAGTGATTGTCACTCATGGAATTTGAACTGTTTACTGTTAAATGAAGTGACCTGACCTTACTCCCTTTGGGGTTACGCCTCAGTAACCCTCATTCCCATTGGCCCTTGACAGCCTGGGATTCAGGCATGTGTGGGGAGGTATGTACTGCCAAGCCTGGCTCCTTTGTTGCTTGTTACTTCACCATGTTAAAGATCAAAGTCTCTAGTGGTTTCCCACGTGGAACCTGGTTGAGGTGAATTCTGAATAAATAAGAGATATGACGAACACATCTGATTTTGTAGCTATGGGTCCATAGCACCTTCAGATGAGTGAGATATTCTAGATCCCGGATCTGGTCTTCCTCTACCAGTCTTACATACTTGCAGTTGTTTTCTGCTCAGCTGTGCATTCCCAGTTCTGGCTGGGCACTGCTGAGGAGACAAGCCGACCCTAAGATCTGATAGCTTCCAGGTGATGGTGCTGAGTCTGTTTGTCTTACGTGGCAGAGGTGACATGACATGAGCTGCCCTGATACCTTTACAAAGGCAGGCAGTGTCTTGGTGGTTTTGCCTTGGATTCCTTGTGCCTGTGCCGCAGAAGACAGCTGGCTTCTCTAAAGAGGGAAGGAATAACACTTCAATGCCTTTTCCTAACTACTATAATCTTTGTCACAGATTTGTCTGTAATGAACTGATTTCAAATGCAATCTAGACTTGCTCTGAATTCAGCTAATTGTCAGGGATTTGGCTTTTTGCTTCTGTGTGATTGAAAGTAAAGTTTTTTTTTTTTTTTTTTTTTTATTAATCAGAATCTGTAAGTTAGGTGTAGCCTCTTTTTATTTTTAGCTCTCTTATATAGATCTGTTTCTTGCTTTCAGTGTGATCTTTGAACTTTTGTTTTGGTAGCAGAGAAAAGAGATTTTATTGTTGGAGACAGAGTCTTGTTGTACAGCTCAAGCTAGCCTTGAATTTGAGGTTTTTCTTACCTCTGCTTCCCAAGTGTTGGAATCATAGATGGGCATCAACATGCCTTGCTTGCCCTTGACCTCATTTCCACTCTGACTGCTAGATCTTCTTGAATGCCTACCCACTATGTCTAAACTCTGCCTGATAATTCCATGGGTTGAGATAATCAGATTGAATCTAGGTAGTGCCTTTTGGGAAGGATGGGACATTCCTGACTTTCCTAGGATGAAGGATTTGCTAAATGTCGGACAGATCTAGCATAGGACACAGGTATATAGATAGAGTGGAGGGTGCCTTCTCAGGAATGACAGTGGATCTATCATTGCTAGGTGTGTGTGTTTTGAATATGTATGCTCTAAACTGAAAGCATCATCACTTATTAACAGAGCTGAAACTCCTTGCAGGTATTTTGGTAGGGAGGCAGGATGAGTATGGTAGCAGCTCAAGCTTTCCTGCCAATTGTTTTTCATTTCCAAAAGGCCCTTGAAGACTAATTGGGTTGTTTGGATATGTAATTGATGGGGGGAGACTTTATTATTTCTAGATGAGATGTTTGAGAGAGAATATATCTTCAGGTCTGCTAGCCACCTGTTGGGGCTTCTGTTGTATGTAAGGCAGGTGCTTCATTTGCCCACATAGGCTCAAAGGGGGTTTATGAATACTTACTTAGTTAATTCCCCCCCCCCCCAAAGCAGGGTTTCTTTGAGTACCCTTGGCCCTCCTGGCACTCTCTGTAGACCAGTCTGGCCTGAAACTCACAGAGATCCACCTGCCTATGTCTCTCAAGTGCTGGGACTAAAGGTGTGTACCACCACTTCTTGGCTTATTTTTTTTTTTTTTTTGAGACAGGGTCCCTCTATTATGTTTCTCTGGCTGTCTTGGAACTCACTGTGGAGACCAAGCTGGCTTCCAGCACACAGAGGCCTACCTGCTTCTGTCTCCCAGTGCTGGCATTCAAAGCATATGCAACCACACCCCACTCATATATCCCTTTTGAGATCAGTGTGTACATATGTAGTTGATGGACATATTATTGCTTTCTGTGTTTGTTCACCATCAGTGGACCCAATGAAGCCATTTTGTTTGGATATACCACAACTACAAACCTTTCTTCTTATTGGATATCTGTGTGTATGTGAAGGAGTTTATTTGTTTTGAGGCATAGTCTTCCTATGCAGTTCAAGCTGGCCCTGAACTCATATGCTTCCTGTGTAGTTTAGGCTGGCCTTCCAACCTTCTCACCATACTACTTACCCTATATTATTTTCTATTTGCAAGTTTAGAAAAATTTAGGTGGGCTGGGCAGTGTTGGTAAACACCTTTAATCCTAGCACTCAAAAGGGAGAAGCAGGTGGATCTCTGTGAGTTTGTGGCCAGCCTGGTATACAGAGCGAGTTTCAGGACAGCCAGGACTATGCAAAGAAACTCTTGCCTTGAAAACCAAAAACCAAAACACCAAAAACCCAAAAGAGAAAGAAAAAACTTAGGAGGGCAGGAATGTGGTTCAGTTGGTAAAGTGCCTGCTGGACAAGCTTGAAGATCTGAGTTTAGGTCCTCAGAACCCACATAAGAGCTGGGTGTGGTAGCACACATGTGTAACCCCAGGACTGTGTTGTATGTGTCAACCTAGCTGAGTCAGTGAACTTATTAAGGTTCAGCAAGAGACCCTGTCTCAAAATATAAATGATGGAGGAAAGACATCTAAGTGTTGACCTCTGCTCACTGTCCCGTGTGCCTATATACACCTGCATGCTGGTTCACCCACATTGACAAGTACATACATCTCTTCTTCCAGTACACTATACACATAAAACAAAACAGAAAAAAAAAAAATAGAAAAAAAAAAACCAACTTATGATTCAGTAAGTTTTAGAGAAAGTGTTTTTGTTTTGTTTTGAGGGCTGTTTGGGTGAGAAATCAAAGCATGTTGGGTTTGTGAGTGTGGGGTTTGTTTGTTCCCAGCATGTGGTAAAGGCCTTTTGTGCTTTTGTTTGCAGGTCACCTGGAGATGGGTGTATAGATTATGCTCAACACAGAGAGAGGACTAGGAAATAGGGCTTAGTCACTCCTCTCTGGGGAGCCGTGGATATCCAGGTACCAGTTGGGAGTCACAGCAAAATACAAGAACTCATCCAGATGGCACACATCTGTCAGGAACCTGAAGCAGGAGGCTTATGAGTTCTCAGCTATATAGTAAAATGTTCTTCAAATTAAAAACAAGTAGCCAAGCATGATGCCTCTTGTGTTTATCCCATCAGTGGTAGGTGGATCTGAGTTTGAAGCCAGCCTGTTCTACATCAGTTTGGGCTATGTAAGTGAAACCTTGTTTTAGGCAAAAGAAAAACTTTCAGCAGGGAGGAATAAGAACTGTGATTTGAGGGATGCAGTGAGACCTCTGGCTGGTTGTGGGAGTGAAATGCCTGCCCTTCTCTATCTTGGCAGCTTGCCCGGAATTGCTGGGTGGGGTCCAGTGTCAGGCTGCTGCTTCAGCATTTATAAGTGGTGGCAGGCAATAACTCTTTCATTCTGAAAGAGGCCACTGGAATGAAAAGGATCACCCTTGATCCTGGACCAAGGAGGCCCTGGCATTAGCCCTTGCGGGCTGTCCTTTCCAGTGTTGCAGGGAAACTTGCCAGGGCAGCTGCCTTCATCTCTTTGGAGTCTGTCTACTCTAGACCAGGCTTTGGGTGTGAACAATAGCATTAGCAGCTCTGCCCTTACTCCTCATGTTGTGAAGCTTCTGGGGAAGTATCACCAAACAGGCCACTTTTTCCATGGGAAGCTTGGAAAACTGTTCTCTTGTCCCATCACAGCACAGAGTGGACAGATTCTTTCTTGGGCCCCAGGCACTTTGCTTTTGGAGCAGTGGGTAACCAAGTGTCTTTGTGTTTTAGGCTCTGTCTCTGCTAGATGCTTTACAGGTAGCATCTCATTCATTGTAACTATGAGGCCCTAATAGTGCATTGTGTAGGTGCTTTATGATGGGTATTAAATCTAGCCCTGAAGTAAATAGACACAGTCTCTCCCCCTGTGAAACTTGCCTAGTAGGAGAAAAATGTATAGTTGAGAACCTTGCATTGGACACTTGACATTTGGTAGGTTCCTTGATGCAAGTGCTTAGTGTGATGAAAGAGTATTAGAGTCAGGCGTTCCTGAGGTAGTGGCATTCAGGCTGCAAGTTAAAGGATAAGGAGGAGTCAGGCCAGGAGTGGTGATGACAAGTGGTGAGGGAAGGTCAGAAGGGGAAGAAAGTTCTAGGTAGAAAAACCATCCTGACAGGAGGTACAAGAGCCAAGTTGTAAGGGATTGGGTAAGGTCAGTGGGACTGAGCTATGTGCTTGATAGGGTCCAGTAAGGAATATGGATTGTGTTGGGTGTTTTGAGGAAACAGTACTACAGCTTGGAAGGACAGGTACAAGGAGACCAATTTGAACTGTCTCAGTGGCCCAGAACTTGATTAAGTCACCTGGACAAGACTGTTGGGAGAAGATGGGATGACTGACTAGCTCTTTGAGAAGTGACTAAGCAAGACTTAGTGTTTTAGAGTAGTGGGCAGCTGTCTGCAGGCTTTTAGCATGTCTCCAGAGAGTTGCTGACCATCACTTCCAGAAATCTTTCATTAACCCTAGGGATGTAGCTCAGCTGCTAGAGTGTTTGTTTGTCTGGCATGCAAAATGTTGGATCGCCAGCACTGCAGAAACCCATGGGATATGGGGATGCATAGATAGAGGCTGGGCAAAGCAGAAATTCAAAGTTATTTTGGCTATATAGTGAGTTTTGAGGCAGCCTGTGTTATGTGAGATGTTGACTCAAATTTTATTGATTGATTTTTTTTTAAAAAAAAAGATGTATTTTTATTATGTATACAGTGTTCTGTCTGCATGTATGCCTGCATGCCAGAAGAGGGCACCAGATCCCATTATAGACAGTGGTGAGCCACCATGTGGTTGCTGGGAATTGAACTCAGGACCTCTGGAAGAGCAGGCAGTGCTCTTAACCACAGAGCCATATCTCCAGACCCTGATGATTTTTGTTATTAAAATACAGGGTTCCTCTGTGTAGCCCTCCCTCACTGTCTTGGAATTGATGATGAGTTCAGGTTGGCCTCGAACTCAGAGATCTGCTTGCCTCTCCCCAGTGCTGGGATTAAAAGGTGTGTGATACTACCATCTGATAGATTAAAAAATAAAATGCTTTTATTAATTAAAAACATGACTGTTTTGATGCTGAATCTCAGTGACATTAGAAACAGGCTGGGAGCCTGAGTCAAGCGGCTCCTGTCAAAATCAGTCAGAGAGAAGATGCTAATTTAGGAAGCCCAGACCTGAACTGCCCTGATGCTGCTATTGAGAAATACTTGTCTTCGACTCCTAGTGTCACCTCTTCTGAGCCTTGTGAAAAATGCTCGTGAGGAAGGAGTGTTGCACATGTGGATGGATGTAATTTTTGTTTCTCTCTCTCTCTCTCTTTCTTTTCTTGTGGTTTTTCCAGACAAGTTTCTCTATCCATTGGAGCCTGTTCTGGAACTCGCTCTGTAGATTAGGCTGGTCACGACATCACAGAGATCCACCTGCCTCTGCCTCCAGAGTGCTAAAGGCACGTGCCACCACGGCCTGGCTGGATGTCATTTTTCTTAGGGTCAGATCCAATGAGTGTTTGAAACTAGCCAGAACCAGTATGAGACTGACAGAGGCACTTTATCCTTTCCTTCTCTACTCTGACTCCTCGTTTCTGTGGTCCCTTTGGATTGGTCTTATTATAATGTACAGTAGCTGAGTGAAGGGCCTGGAGAGATGGTATTGGTCTTCTGTAAGAGGATTTTGTAGCCTGTGAGTGGTTGGTTGGGCTTGGCCAGGCCCTGAAAGGGCAGTGTTAGTGCAGCTAGAGGACCCCCTAGCCAGGAGAGTGCAACGTATTGCACTGACTCCACTCCACTTTTAAGCAAATCATCTCTCTAGAAACCTTGGTTCTTTTCTTAAGGATAGGCAGAAAGTGAACCTGCTTTTGCTAAATGGAAGTTTTCTTGCAGGGACCAGGTCCTCATGTGCTTCTTGCCTCTTCTGACAGCTACTGATTTCTAGCCCTCAAGTGTGTCCTCTGCTCATCTTGTCCCATGCTTCTACTGCTTTCTCTATTCTGTCTTTTCTTCTTCCATAGCTGCCTTACTGGTATCTTCAGCTTTGTTTCTCTGATTGATTCTTCTGTTAAGAGGACAGTTTTTTTTTGCTCTGTCTCTTTTTCAAATACCTTTGTGCCCTGTGCATACTGTATACTCTCATGGCTATGGGCACCTCAGACATGCCGCTGACATTCCACATTTGTCACTGGCAGACATGATTGATTTTACCCTGAGAATGCCCTTCCTCTTGACCCCTAGTGCAATCTTGCTTGGTCCTTTCAGCTCTGACCATCGTTTTGTTTTGTTTTTTGAGGTAGGGTCTCTCTGTGTAGCAACTCTGGCTGTCCTGGAAATCACTCTGTAGGCCAGGCTTATAGAGATCTTCCTGCCTCTGCCTCCTGAGTGCTGGGATTAAAGGTGTGTACCGCTGACAACTATCTCTGACCATCTCTTGATAATATTTGTCACCATGCCTTGTATGACTCAACATTTATCATATCCTTAATTGGGTTGTGGGCTCCTTAGGACTTGAACTACTTTTTGAGGGAGAGGGGCAGAGTCTCACAGTATAGCCCTGCAACTTGCTATGTAGACCAGTCTGGCCTTGGGTTCACAGAGAACTGCCTGCCTCTGCCTCTTGAGTGCTGGGATTAAAGGTGTTTGCCACCACGCCTGGCCGTGGAATACATCTTTTAGTCATGACTCATCCAGAGTGTATACAGGGCCTTGCATAATGGTTTGGGTTGAAATTGTTCTTGTGCTTTGCTTTGCCTCAACATGATGGACTTTAGTAAGTCACCTATGGTTTTGGAACCAGTTTTGCATCAGGTCCTCTTGGCCTGGGGCCTGCCTTTAGCTTGGATGAACCTTGGTTTGGAGCTCAGCCTACCCCCTGTGCCTTAAGGACCAGGGCACTGATTGTGATGAGGCTCTACCACCTTGTACTTATAGGGCTCAGAGTCATTGAATTGAAGGCTGGCTCATATTTGCTCATGTAGGAAAGCAGGTCTTACATTGATTGATTGTGTGTGTTGGTTTGTGTATGTATATGGGTACAAATGTGTGTTTCATGGAGGTCATAGGACAACTTGCACTGGTCAATCCTGGGGATTGAAATCAAGTTACCAGATTTGACAGCAAGCATCTTTACCTGCTAAGACATCTTGTCAGCAGTGGCTAAGGTCAGGGGCTGGGAAGCCACACTGTCTGCATTTGCATTCTTGCAGCTTTGTTACCTAGAATGGTTACTTAATTGCTTGGGTCTTTAGTTTCTCCATCTGTAAAATAAAAGAGATATATTAACATATAAATAGGGTGGTGGTTATAGGTATTAAGGATTAATTCTTTTGCAGGGAGGGTCTAAGATAGGATCTCACAATACACCCCAAGGTACCTTCCAACTGAATGTTCCTGTCTGAGCATTCCAAATGCTGGTATTGCAGGTGTGTACCACCACATACTGACAAATGGGTTTATTTCTATAAAATACTAAGAATTCTACCTGATACAAAAAAGGGGTGCAGAAGTATAGCTATTATTGGAAAAGGTAAATTTTCTCTGCCTGGAAAAATAAAAGACCACCTGTGTGTTTAAAGTTCTCCTGTGTCTACATATAGATTGGAGTTAGCTTTTATTGAAACTGTACTTTTTGAAGCTGCTCATAGTGGCCCATGCATTTAATCCCAGCATTTGAGAGATAGAGGCAGGTGAATCTCTGAGAACTTGAGCCACCCTGGCCTACACAATGGGTTCCAGAACAGCCAGGACTACATAATAGAGAGACCCTGTTTCAAGAACAACGAAAGGAGACTGCACTTTCCCCTCAAGTGCTTGTTTTCTTATTTGAGTGTAGACTGTCTTAGGAGGAGGGGTATTATGGAAAATGGCTGAGTCCATGGTTAGAATGCTGATGCTTCTAATGTGTTTTTGTAGGTTACTGGCTCAGTGGAGCATCTCTGCCTTCATGGCTGTTGGGGCAGAGGGATGCACTGTGGAACTCACTGGTGCAGATGATAACAGGAGCAACCTCCCCTCCCCCATTGAGGCTGTGCTGCTCAGCTTCTTGAAGGCATGAGGGAGTGTCTAAATTTGCAATGTCAGAAGTTTCTGTTAGAAGATGTAGAAGTTTTGTTTATATTTTGCAAGGTGTTCTTTGGTCTCCTTAAGTGTGAAACCAGGGAACAGGTATGGTTCCAAAATAAGAATGTTGGAACCTTGGGCTAAATGACTCAGGCAAGGCTGAATGATCTACTGGCAGGTAAGTCTAGCTGCCTGCTGCCGCACCCTTGCCTTGGAGAACTAGCAGGAAAGGGCAGGGATACCTAGATTGAGGAAGCTGGATGAAGAAAGCAGCATTGTGGATGGAGACCAGGGGTTTGGGCTACTTCCATGCATGGGTGCTTTGAGAAGTTGATGGATAGATAGATGTTGCTTCTGTTCCCCATGCCTCAGATGGAACCAGGGAAACTCATGCTGTGTTGAAAGGAGGCCCATCTGCAGTGGGCTGGGTTTCTGGCATTGTCCTACTTGCCTTTTTTGTAGTAAGGTGGCTGTTCTTGTGATGTTGCATATATTACCTTGATTGCTACAACCCCTCAGAGGAGAATTCTGACCCACTGAGACCTATTTTCCTTAATTGTTGAAAAGGAATATCTATAAGGATCATGGTTAGGAATTGGGAGTATATCTCCTGGAGCACCTATTACACAGGCCTGGGCTGGGGACTGAGATGGGGGAATGCACAGGGTGGAATAGGCTGTTTGTCCACACAGGATGGTGGAAAGGAACTGACAACCTTTTCTCCTTCTAGAGTGCACCTTACCAAGCCTGCTGTGAGTGGGCTGTCAGCAGGATATCCCCAGCAGGAAAGCTACCTGAACTTGCTGGGCCACATTCTGCAAATTTTTCATCTGTCACATCTGCACAGGCTTAGGAGAAGAACCACTGAGAGCCGAGTTCAGGGGTCTGTGCCAGGTTCACGTGAGAGGGTGAATAAATAACAGGATGTTCAATATCCTTCCTCTACCTTCCTGAGGGTACAGCTCAAGCAGTGGAAAGTAGCTGAAGTAAATATTAGTTGCAGGTAGTGGTATATAGCAGATGTTTTAGATACTGCTGGCATGTAGGTGGAAATGCTGCTTGTGTGTACCTGCCAAACAGGAATTTTTTTTTCTTCTTCATGTAAGCTGGGACCCTTGTTGCTCACTAGCACCCACCATGTCTTTTCAGCCACCATCTCTCAAGAACAACTTTCCTTCCAGGAGCTAGTGCTTCATAAGGGTTTAACGTGTGGTACTTAAGCCTCCGTGAGGGATACTGTGCTTATCTCCAGCATTAGGGCCTCACTAAGATTTTGGGTGCCCTTCTTTCTCACTGCAGCAGAATCCCTGAGCATAGAACTGGGAGCCACACTTCCCCTGTTAGTGTTGTAGTCCTGAACATGCCTCCTAACCCAGTGCCTAGCTGAAACTGCTGGAGAGAAGAAGTTAATTAGTTGTTACCTAGTAGTTCAGTTCTATAGGGTATTTCAAGGCAGCCCTGCCTGTAAAAGGGATCAGTTAGGAAATTCTCTGAAGGCATTGAGCAGCTGCCCAGGACTAGGACAATGAGGAGAGTTTGGGGCAAGCCTGGTACTGCCTGACCCATTGTTGCCTTTCTTTCCTTCTCTCCTCTATCTGAGATGTCCTTGGAAAGCATCCTGAATGGGAATGATGTAGATACCTAGAAGCCTTGGAGCTCTGGCAACAGGTGCTACAGGGCAGTTGAGAATAAAGGTAGTTTGGCAGTTAGATACCAGAGGTGAGGAATCCTGATGGATCATGTGGTGGTATGTGGTCCCCAAAGGAGGAGGAGCATGGTTCATGTGAGAGCCTCCACCTCTCATTTCCCTGTAGTTGTACTCAAATCCAACAGTGCCCTTGGCTCAGTGATCCAGAACTCCTTTTCCAAGGGCTACTGCCCTCACTCACAGGAGATGTGGGTCTTAACTAGACATTGGAGTTGGTTTCTGTTTTTTTCATATATCGGTTCTTAGTTCTCTATTAAACATACTGGACTTAGACTGTTTTTCAGTGTTTTGGTTCATGCCTATAATTCCAGTACTTGAGAAGCTAAAGCAGGAGGATCACTTAGAGTTCTAGACTTGTCTAAACAATAAGTGCATTTTCAAGCCGAGCACTGGGTATACTTGTAGTTTCAGCTACTTAGGAGGCCAAGATAGGAGGATCACTTCAGGCCAGGAGTTCAAGATCAGCCTGTGCAACATAACAAGACTCCATCTCAAGGAAAAAAAAAAAAAATACTGTATTTTTTCAGGGCAAGTTGAGAACTTTGAGAGAATAAGGCTTGTTTTGTTATCAGTTTTTTTTTTTTTTTTGTTTTATTTTGTTTTGTTTTGCAGGGTTTTTTTTTTTTTTTTTTTGTTTTGTTTTGTTTTGTTTTGTTTTTGTTTTTCAAGAGGGGTTTTTCAGCTTTGGAGCCCGTCCTGGAACTCTGTAGACCAGGCTGGCCTCGAACTCACAGAGATCCACCTGCCTCTGCCACCCAAGTGCTGGGACTAAAGGTGTGTGCCACCACTGCTGCCATCACCACCACCTGGTGCGAATAAGAGATCTGACTGACAGGGAAAGGGTCAGTTGTAAAATTTGAACTTCTTAGCCTTTGAAAACAGATTTTCCAGTGTGCTCTGAGGAGTTTGGGGCCACATCAGACTAGAGCAGAGTGGGGACCAATTGCCGCTCCAACTCTCACAACCAGTAATGTCTGGGACACCTTTGGGGAAGCCTTTTGTTCCTGTTTACCTGCATCTCTCAGGATTTGGGGATGCATGCAAAGTCAGGCTTCTTCCTGCTTTACCTACATATCACCCATCCATTAACCCTCCCCAGAGACTTGAAAGAAGCTCTTGGGAAATGAGCAGAAGCCAGACTCAACCTGAGAGAGACAATAAATAGTCCTGGGAGTTGAGGTCTCTCTCTTTCTCTCTCCCTCTCCCTCTCTCTCTTACACACACACACACACACAAACACACACACACACACACACACACACACACACACACATTGTGCAGAGCAGTGCCATCCCTTTTCCTTAACATGGTTCAGTCTGACAAACCCAGCTTTCCCTAGACTCTCAGGTCAGACAGATGACATTTGAGCTTAGATATAGCCAGACCTAGTTAGATCCTCTTGGACATTCCTAGGTCTAGACTCCTGAACACCAGGGATGATGCCACAAACCAGATGTATTTCTTTCTTCCTATTTTTTAAAAAATAATTTATTTTATGTTTAAAAAATAATTTATTTTATGTTCATTGGTGTTCTGCCTACATGTATGTCTGAGGTTGTCAGAATCCCTAGAACTGGAGTTGCAGATAGCTGTGAGCTGCTATGTGGGTGCTGGGAATTGAATCCAAGTTCTCTAGAAGAGCAGCCAGTGCTCTTAACCACTGAGCCATCTCTCCAGCCCCTCTTCCTATTTTTTTTAAGCTATTTATTTATATGTGCATAAGTGTTTTGCCATCTTGAATGTCTGTGGAGGCCAGGAGAATGTATCAGACCAGAATGTACAGATAGTTGTGAGCTGCCATGTGGGTGCTGGGAATTGAACTGGGTCCTCTGGAAGAGCAGCCAGTGCTCTTACCTGCCATCTTTCTAGCCCTAAAAAGCCACTTTTTATGCAGGTCACAGCTATATACTCCCTTGCTCTGTATCAGTGGAGGGTTCAGGACCTTACCCAGTATCATTACATACTCACAGAGATTTTTGTTTATTTTGGTTTTTTTCTTTCCTTCTTTAATATGGTTTCCATGAAGAGCCACCATGAAGATTCTGCCCCTGGGTTATTGTTTCCTTTTCTACCTGCAGCTGCCAGAGGTTTTAGGGTTGCCATGGTCCGAGATTCCCAGAGCTCAGGTTAACGGTCATGAAATGGTATGATTGCAGAGTGCTATGACAGACTTATTTTCTGTTACCTCACAGCATCTACTGAATGGAAACAAACAATCTCTCCTGCTTTCTCATTAGCCATTGTTGATCTGTTGCACACTGTGCTTCTGTCAGGTTTTGTTTTCTGAGACAGTGTCTCTCTGTGTAGCTTTGGAGCCTGTCCTGGACCTTGCTTTGTAGACCAGGCTGGCCTCGAACTCACAGAGATTCTCCTGCCTCTGCCTCCCAAGTGCTGGAATTAGGTTTTTGAAGATAATTGGGGTTAGAGAATGCATGTCTGCTGGACTTTTGAATGGAATGTATCAGCACTAGTGAAGTCCCACATAGTGCTTGGCTATCTTCTTAGTAGCCTCAGGCTTAGGAAACCTCCCTGACCAGCCAGTCCAGCACATTCCTTTCCATACAGGCATGCAATCTTGAGATCCCTGGGCATGGCCCTTGAATGTTGTATGTTCTATAAACGATGTGCCTGGGTCTTCTGCTAATGGATCCTTTAAGCTGTTTGTTGAGAGAGGTAGATGGTGACCCTGACTCACCACTGCAGGGCAAAAGGGAGCTAGAAGTCCAGAGCAGCCAGGTGTGATCACTAAGCTTCTGTTACTGGTGGTCAGAGGAAAGAACCCTACTAGATATACTTCTTGTGGCTTGTACCTCAGTCACACTCTCATTGAATCTTTCTTCTTAAAAGAAATTCAGCTCAGTGAACTCAGGAGCTGAGTGAAAGAGGTGGGATTCAGACTCAAATGCTAAATCAGTAAGGCCATTTGAACCTGTGATTTGAGATCAGCCAGGGCAACATAGTGAGACCCTAGCCTAAAGAAAATCAAGTCCTCTGATCCCAAAGTCCACTATTGAGTGGGATGTGGAAAAATAACTGGTTTGATGGCCCAGGCTAGTTTTGTGGGTAAGGCATGAGCTGGCCCCTTTGTATGGGCAGTATTGGGCTGGGACCTAGTGGGCAGCCATAGCCCAGGCCCCCTTCCAGGGTTCTGACCAAATATATTGATGGTACGGTTTGGCAGTAGTCTTTTCCAGTCCCTGTTATTTTGAGACTGCAGCCCTTGATGTGTCTTGGTGAGTGGCAGTGGCTTGGGTGGGCTCCCAGAGCAATCATGTGAGAGTCACAACACTCCTACAGAGAGTCTTTCACCTCTGGGATATCCCATGCATGATGTATGGGGACAAGACAATGAACCATTTCCTCAGTCACCCTGTACTTACATTTTGGGTCTTCCCATTTTGATGATGAGTCAAGGGAAGTGGGTGGTACTGGGGGTTCCTAAACTGTACACATGGAGCCTCCCTTTGTGTTACTGACATCTGGTAAGTACCTGATGTGTGGCAGGATGCCTGTGTGATTAGTTCCTTTTGAGAGTAGCAATACCTAATGTCTTTGGAGAAGGAGGACTAGTTAATTTGGTGGCATTCTGTTAGTGTTATCCCCATTTACACAGCCCCCATCTTTCTGATTCAGAGCTGACTGGTTGTGATTCCCTACAGATCCTGGCCCATACAATAAGTCAATAGTGCCCATCTGTCCTCTTAAGACCTTGTGTCCTGCTGTCCTTTGATGCTATTGTCTCTATTCTTTATTTTGTTTTGTTTAGCTGTGTTTTGTTTTGTGGTGCTAGGCCAGAAGTGTTTTAAGTATGCTAGGCAAGTAATTAACCATTGACCTTCATGTCTGTGGTCTTGTAGTGGGAATGGCAAATCTCATTACCAGACACATACCCAACTTTATACATGGCTCGTACAGAAGGATGAGTATGCGTGCTGTTGGCTTTAGGGCACAAGTGGGGAAGAGTGTACTAGTCTTAAGGAGAGGGGCCGGGTAGAAGGAGTTTACTGAGGCATGACTGCTAGTCCCCTAAATAGGAAGGGGACTTAGTACCATAGATGACTCTTAAGCTTCTAGAGATATTGCATCCTCTGCCTTGTTTCACAGATGAGGAATGGAGAGAACCAGAGAAATGAAGCTGTTTACTGGGGCAGAGTCATGTCTGCCACCTGGCTGTAGGTCTCTTTCCAAGTGCAAAAGTAACTTCATTGTTGGTCTCTATATATGTGGGACCTCATGTGTGCTAGACAGACTCTACTACTGAGCTCTACCTTCAGTCCTAATATTCTTTGAACACTTACATGAACAGATGTTAGGTAGTATGGACAGAAGGATGGGTAAATAGGGTTACTTAGTCCAAGAACTTTGCATTAAGGAAGAGAGCCTATCTCTGACCAGGTTGGCACATTGACCTCTGGAAGGACAAACAATTGCTAGGTCTCAGGTATCCAGATGTTCCTCAGGACTCTTTGTATCTTTTGTCTCTGCTCCCTGCTTATTAGCTTTAGGCTTCTAAACTGATTTTGTCTATGAGATTAGAATCGTGGCTGCAAGGGAATTTGAGAGCTGCTGTCCTAACTACCTGTGGAAATTTGTTTTGCTCAGATGAGCTGATTGTATTCTTTTCACCCAAAATGTTCTTGCCTCTGATCTTGGCAAGTAGAACTCTGCTCTCTCTCTCTCTCTCTCTCTCTCTCTCTCTCTCTCTCTCTCTCTCTCTCTCTCTCTCTCTGTGTGTGTGTGTGTGTGTGTGTATGTATGTATGTATGTATGTATGTATGTATGTATGTATGTGTGTGTATGTGTTCGCCTGAATATATGGTGTCTGTGTACCACATGCATGCAGTGCCAGAAGAAGGACATTAGATCTCCTGGAATTGGAGTTACAGATGGTTGTGAGCTGCCATGTGGGTGCTGGAAATTGAACTCAGGTCCTCTGAAAGAGCAGCCAGTGCTCTCTTTTTTTTGTTTGTTTGTTTTTTCGAGACAGGGTTTCTCTGTGGCTTTGGAGGTTGTCCTGGAACTAGCTCTGGTAGACCAGGCTGGCCTCGAAGTCACAGAGATCCACCTGCCTCTGTCTCCCAAGTGCTGGGATTAAAGGTACTTGCCACCACTGCCCGGCACTGCCAGTGCTCTTAATCACTAAGCTATCTCTCCATTCTCTACCAGGTATTGTTTGCTTACTTGTTATGTCTTCCCTGCTCCTTCCACATCCTGCATCCCTCTTTGCAAACTCCCAGGAGTTGGGGTTTGTTAATTGTTCAGTAGAGGGGATGAAGCCTTGCCCTTTACAGAAAGGAAAGTCCCATGCTATCCGAACCACTCTGCTGTTGCAGCTGCTATTCCTGAGGAAATACATAACATTCTGGGGTTTAAAAATATCTTATTTATAGCCAGGCAGTGGTGACGCATGCTGTTAGTCCCAGCACTTGGGAAGCAGAGGCAGGTGGATCTCTGTGAGTGGGAGGCCAGCTTAAATCTACAGAGTGAGTATTAAGACAGAGAAACTTTGTCTCCAAAAACAAACAACAAACACCTAAGTAAATAAATACATAAAAATAAAATGTAAAAAAAGAAATTAGTAAAGTCTAAATTATTTCCCAGTTAGAACACATATACATATTTTTAACAGCTGGGCATGCTGGTACTCTCCTGGAATCCTAGCACTTGGGAAATGGAGGCAGGAGGATCAAAAATTCAAGACTAGCTTCAGCTACATAGTGAGTTTGAGGCTATTGTGGACTTCATGAGGTCCTGCCTGAAAAACAAAAACACTCTAATAACCAACCCATCAGTATAGACTTAATTATGCTCTAACCTGCTCCTTCATGAGGCTTCCTGTTTTGCATTTGTCTTCTAGTGAGTTCCTTCCAGGTTTTGGTTCCTGTCTCAGCTCCTCAGAGGTGATGGTCTGGTGGACTCTGTCAGAATATGTATGCATTAAGACCATGTCCATAGGCAGCTCTGTGAAAGACCATACTCCTGAGTGCTGGCTAAGATGGACAAAAAGCCTGGGCATATAACTGAGACCTTCAGAGCTTTCTATCAAGTACATATTCTCAGCTATTGCTGCTCTCTTCTCAACAGGTTGGGACAAACATTCCTATGGTTACCATGGCGATGATGGGCATTCCTTCTGCTCCTCGGGGACCGGCCAGCCCTATGGTCCCACATTCACCACAGGGGATGTGATTGGCTGTTGTGTCAACCTCATCAATGGCACCTGCTTCTACACCAAGAATGGCCACAGCCTTGGTAGGTGCATAGGAGACCTTGGAGGGTCTGGTCTGTAGAGCCACTTTGGTTGATCAGAAGTTCAAGGCAGGCTTTGAAGTCAAAGTAGTATCATGGAGCCTCTGCACAGCTCTGGGGAACTGCAGTCATTTCCAGCCATTGGAACCCTTTCAGGTGAATGGAAGGCAACAGGGCATGCTCTTTGTTAACCTGTACCTTCAGCAGCATTTATTGGATAAGCCCAGGGTGGTTGTGAGAGTGCTTCAGTATTCTGGTCGTGATCCTGGCTTGGCTTGTCCATTGTATTTAATGGAGAAGTTTGAGGGCTTATTAGTTTAGATTAGGGTTTGTATACCTTTAGCCTGGCCCAGACTTAATCCAGTTCTTCTGACAGTAGAGTACTGAAAGTAACAGTGAGAGCTTCTAGACAGAAGGTAAACAGATAGGAAGGAGTCATATAGGGACAGAACTCTGGCCTGTTCATGATTATCATGCAGCAACATTGACAGCTTTAAAAAAAAAAAAAATCCAGAGAGAAATGGAAGGATGGGCTGGAGAAAGGGCCAGGAGAAAAGGCAAGTATCTGGAGGTTAATTCTGTAGTGATGGGATAAATGTTCAGTAGGATAGATGGGTGGGTGCACTTTTGAGAGGAGAAAGGTGGAGAAGTAGCTGGACTAGTGGATGGAATGTTAAGTAAGTGGAGTGAAAGAATATAGCAGTGGGAAAGTTGGGGTCTGGTGGGCTCCTTGAAAGCAGCTGTTCTATGCAGAATTTAAGCTGAGATGGTAATGAATGCCTATAATTCCAGCACTAGAGGACTAGAGCCAGGAAGAACAGAAGTTCAAGGCCATCCTCAGATATATAAAGGATTTGAGGCCAGTCTAGACTATAAGAGAACTATAAAAACAAAACACAAAACAGGTTTGGGGGGAGGAAAGAGAAAGAACATGCCAGATATGGCATATGCCTGAAATCCCAGCATTCAGGAAGTGAGGCAAGATGGTTTCTATGAGTTAGAGGCCAGCCTGGGTTATGTAACTACCTAAGGCTGTCCTATGACTTCCACACATGTGTTGTGGTTTATGTGTGCTCTTATTCACATGAATACATACATACACAAGATAAAATGAATTAATTAAAGTTTAAAATATGAAAAAAAAATTCAGAGAAAGTGATTTTGACTATTCTGATGCCTTGTTCTACCAGGTACTGACTAGTAAATGGCCACAATGTCCCACCGTGTTCCCTAACTGCTAGGTTTGCCTGCCTTGCAAGGGTCTCTGCTCTGGCCATACCCTGCTTCTCCCAAGAAGACCAGCAGCACCTCATTAACCAGGCCACCAAGCTTTGCAGGAATGGAATCTGAGTGCCCTGCTTCTGGTGACTTTTGGAGCAGTAAATAACTGGCTGCTCTCTCTACAATATGTGTGGTTTTTCTAGGAGATGAGCCAGCCAGAATCAAGAACCCTAAGGGAATTAGGGTTGCAACTGACTGGGAATGAGCAACTAAGAGCCAGCATTCTTCAGGAGGACAGTTTGTACACCATAGCCTAGAGGAAGCAGGAAAGATGGGTGGCTGAGAACATGTCACAGCAGTAGAGCTTCCTCCAGTGCACATCTGGAGAAACTCTGAGACTGATCATCACCTTCTAGTAGTTGCTGGTGTCCCACTGGCAAGATCTCAGGAAGGTTCTTTGCTCCTGCTTTCTGACTCTGGCTATTTCCCCACGTTGGGTTCATCTGCTGCCAGAATCCCAAGGGCTCTTGTTGTGTGCTGTCCTTGCATAGCCTTTCACCTGCCTGTCTGCAGCCAGGCTCAGTCCTTCCCCTTCACGTACTTGCCTGTCACATCTCTCCAACTTGTCCACATCTTGCTTACAGCGTGATGTCTGTTGTGGAATGTAAGACTTGGAGAATACTGTGCTGTATCTATAGTACCTGTATATTTAATGCCTCCTTTGGGTCCTGTAGATGTGTGCTAGGACCACTAAAGGGCCTTGAACTCTTTGCTAGCCAGGTCCCTGCAGGCTATATTTGGTATTCATCTGCCTAGAGAATGCTTTTATGGATCCTGTGCAAAGACTTATTACACATATTTAATTAAAGTTGATGTGCTGGTACATTGCCTATTTTTTCTATTCTTTAAAAAGGTTTTCTATGGTTTTATTTTTTTTATTAGTATTTTTATGTTAATTTCAAACTTCTGTCAACCCAGAGCACAATAAAAAAGCATCATTTAATGAAGATACTCATTAGTATATTAGAAGAGAAAAAGGCTAAGATTTGAGACCCACATGTAGTTAAATTTGCCAGGTTGTGTGGTCTATAAATATAGTCCAGTGGTAGAGCACTTGCCTTACTTCTTCAAGATCCTAAGTTTAATCCTTCAAAATAAATACAAAGAGGCCAAAGAAAGAATCATTTTAGCTCTGTCTGATAGCACAGGCTATAATCCCAAGCTCTTGCAGCAGGGGCTTTGAAAGCTCAGGGCCAGCTAGAGCATCTTAATAAGAATCTGTTTCAAAATTAAAAACTGAAAAGAGAGCTGGAGCTATGGGTGAATGAATGTAGAACAATTGCTTGGCCTAGTGAAGGCCCTGGCTTCCATCCCAAATACTGGGTGCGGGGAGGGAGAATCAGGTAGTTAGCTTGAAGCTCATGTTTTACTATGTGGTCCACAAGTATATAGTTGAGACCTAACTGAAAATTAGTAAGTCCTATCTTTTTCATTTTCTGGATCATGAAATTTCATGAAGTTTGAGTGATAGATGTTTGGTGAATCTTCCCATGTCATATGCCTTATTATTATTACTGATATGCTTTAGAGTCTAATCCCGTTCATTTCAGGGAATTAGAATTACATACCCTGCCTCTGTTCTTCCAGATCCTTTTCTTTGTCATCGCACTCAAACCTTATGTGCCATCATTCAGTATCTCTAATTATTCTTCACGCACCATGTTTCTTGATGAATTCAGGGGCACTTTGAGGTTCAGCTGACTTGTAGCTGTTTCCCTGGTCCTATTACTTACTGGACCTGTCTCCTCAACAGACATTTATAAGTGGAGACAGAAGACTGATACCTGGTCCACAAGTGGTCTGTGTGCTTTTGGATTCTTCTTTATGTGGTTCTGTACTATCTCACATAATCTTCCATTCTCAGCTTCAGGGACCCCAAACCCTGTTTGATCCAGGGTTCTTCTTATCAAGTCTGGCTATCAGTTTGCCTAGCCTTTCTTCCTGTAAGTGTACACAAATCTTACTATCACAGTAGCCTTGGTGAGACTCATAGGGCCTTGTCAGGGACCAATGTTGCCTTCCACAGTACAGTAGAGATTAGAGTAGTTCTTTTCCTCATTGTCCTGAGAGCTCTTCAAGGACTTGTCTTTCCTGGAGCCATTGTGAGGCAGAGTTGGGCAAGTCTAATTGGGTCAGCCTCTGTCCCAGAGTGTGACCCAACTACAGCCAACTTGTACCTAGACCTTATGGTGTATGAAGCAGCTTTTATAGACTGGCTCATTTTTGTTTGTTTGTGTGTCCCCTATTCCCCCCCCCCAATCCCCATGTCCCCGTGTCCTCATGTCCCATTCCCCCCACCCCTCCCCGAGGTAAAAGGTTAGTATTACCTTCTTCAGTTGGGCTATAGCACTATGAGTAACTTTCCAAAGTTCACATGGCAATAACTGATGAAGTTAGAGTTCCCTTCTTTTAAGGCCCTGGGAGCATCTTTCCAAGCCTGGAAGTACATAGTATCTTGGATACTCCAAGATCTACAAGGGTCTTCTGGCCCTATATGTGAGGCTCACAAGTGGCCTCAGGCCAATGGGGCATAATAAAGTTTTTGACTTTCACTCATTGGAGATCAAAACAGCTGTGCAAAGAATGTGTCTCTCTCTTTACCTTTGGGTTTTAGTTTGTGAACTAGTGTAAGAAATACTGCACACTTCCCAAGGCTGTTGTCAGACTTCACTGTGCTGTTTGCTGGGTTTCTATTTCCTGCTGGATGAGGGTTCTGAAAGTCCTCTGGGACCTTCAAGGAGTCAGTGGTTTGAATACCCCTAATGCCAAAATCTGATGATGCAAGACTTTATCTAAAAAAGAGGTCTGTTAGGCCTTGGAAGAGGCTGCCTTGGCTCTTATCACTCTGATGTACCGCTCTAAGATATTGCATAGGTCTCCTCACCCTTACTGCAGCTCAACTCTTAAGTCTCTAGAGATACATTCTCCGGTCCTGACAGGAGGGATTGGAGATGCACAAGCCAATTTCAGCTAGTGCTTGGATAATAAGGAACTTCTGAGGACTTGGAACTAGTGCGGTGTAAAGATGAGGAGCCGCCACCCTCCCTGCCTGCACTTCTCTGTCAGCTTGGTTTGTTAGATTCTTGGAATGTGTGCAGATCCACCATTACCAACATCTCAGTGACCAAAGGCAATGCCTTTAGCCCCTGATGCTTTTGTTCCTTGTTTATAAGTGGGAGAATGAGCAGAATGCCTGTTCTAAGGAGTTGACCTGAGGAGTGGATCAAGTAGTAGATAAAGGGTGAGAGCACACGGGTTTCCATAAAGGCATGTCAGATCAAGAGGCTTGAACAGCTTTAGGTGATTGTTCGCTTGGATTTAGTTCTTTCTAACAAATGGTTCTTGCAAAGGTCGAAAACTACAGGTAATTAATCACCTAAAGTTCAGGCTTCCCTTCTGATTAGATTACCCAGCAAGAGGAAAGCCCAGGCCTAAAATTACTAGGTCCTAGTATATGCTTGGCCATCATTTTGCACCTTGAGTTCACAGAGGCATGGAGACTAAGGGGCCATCCCTATCTCATGGCCTGATCACTGTCCTTTCCTTCCCACAGGTATAGCCTTCACAGATCTCCCGGTAAGTACTACTAATGGGTTTTCCTCCTCCTGGGCTGTTGAGGGCTGCCTGGGTGGGTGGTGGGACCTGCAAGTGCAGGGTGTGGAGTCTGGCCCTTTCCCCAAGCAGGGATGTGTGGTGTGCTGCCAGCTTGAGGGTGCCAGTAGGGGCTACCTGCTGGCCGTCCTCTCTCTTCAGCAAGGCCTGGTGCTCCTCCACGTCTCTTAGCAGGTGACAGAAATTTGTGGCATTTTCTAAGGCAGTTGTGGTGGGAGGGGGTAATGGAATGGTGGTGGAATGAGGGTAACTCCATGGCACAAGTTGATCTAAATCAGATGCCTTCCAGGCAATGGACCAGGGTGTGGCATATTGGGATTGCTCCTGAACTTCTAGGATCAGATCCTTATCCGGGTCCCTCGGAGATCCCTGAGAAAAACTAGAATGCTACTATTCAGGGCTCCTCTAAGCCTGGGAGATGAGTTGTGTAGGCTTTTCTCTTAGAAAGGAATGGGGTCTCCTGTCAGCTTAGTTTGGGACTCTTGCCCACCCTTCTATCCCATTGCTTTACTGAGTTGTACAGGTGTTGTCCCATGCAGAGCCTTTACCCAAAATATTGGGCTCCTGTGTGAGTCTGTCCCTGGCTGGTTCTGAAAAGGAGAAGTTTCTTGACTTTGGTGACTGCTTTAGGATCCTGGGTATACCACTGTGCCCCAGAAAGTGTGTTTGTGATCTGAGGGTTCTCTGAATCTTAACACAGTACCCACAGTCATGTTTGAACTTCTGTCTATGTATTAGAATCCTTCCTTCCTGCCTGGAGGCCCCAGAAAGGGGCTGTTGTCCTAGGCACAGGGAGCAGACTCAGAAGAATTCTGACTCTGGCTGGGGAAGCATCTTATGAGATGAACAGACGTGAGTGTGGGCAGTGTGCTGTCACGTGCTGGAAAGACTGGGAAATGTCCTTGTGCACTTTGCCTGTGGTGTGCAAGATGGGAGGAAAAGAAAGGAATCAGAGAGTCTGTCAGTTTAGAGCTCATGGTGGGCTGAGCCCCATGTACCCAGAAACATATGAAGTACATGTGAATGGCCCATCGTCAGAGAGTGGAAGATAAAGAGGGCTCAAGGAAGTCAGAGGTGGTGGTGCACACCTATAAGCCTAGCGTTTAGGAGGTGAAGGCAGCAGGGCCAGTTCAAGATCATCAACTACATAGTGAGTGTGAGGCCAAATGGGCTACACAAGACCCAATCTTAAAAAGAGTGGCTAGGTGTTCCTGGGAAAATGGTGTCTGGTGGCATGGGGAGGAGGTAGGTGAGGCTTTAGGCATTGGCAGTAGGAGCCATGGGAGGCACTGAATGAGAATGTGACCCGATAATGGGAGCTGGGTGATCAAAGCAGAGAGCTCCATACATCACTGGCCAGAAGGCCTATGCTGATTTAGCCTCTGACAGGAAGAGGAGCAGGCCCCTCTCCAATATCAGCTCCAGAAGCAATTCACCAAATCCTTTGCCTCATTTCCTGTGTCATCCCATCTCCACATGTACCTCTTTTTTGTGGCCAAGGACAACCTTGGCCCTGCTTCTCTTTCCAGGGGAAGCCATAAGCCACCCCGTAGCACATTTTTATTAGTATGTATGAAGTGGTGTGCAGCCCTGTCTGCTACTGTATACCTTGGCCAGAGGCTTTGGGGACACAATGGTCTTTGCAGAACAGGAGACTTTACATGTTGAGGCTTGCTGGCTTTTCTTTTTCTTCTCCCTTCAAGCTTTGGGTATAGTTTTTCTCCTAGGGAGGTAGATAGAATGTGGTTGATCCCTGCTGCCCCTGCCATGCAACTGTCTTCCAGACCTGGTATTGGCTGGCAGGAGTCATGGAAATGAAGAGAAGCCCTGCAGCCCTGCTGCCCTCAGGGGCCTGACTGACATTCATTCTCCTCCTCAGGCCAACCTCTACCCCACAGTAGGCCTGCAGACACCCGGGGAGATTGTGGATGCCAACTTTGGGCAGCAGCCCTTCCTGTTTGACATCGAGGACTATATGCGGGAGTGGCGTGCCAAAGTCCAGGGCACTGTCCATGGCTTTCCCATCAGTGCCCGGCTTGGCGAATGGCAGGCAGTGCTGCAGAAGTGAGTGTTATCCACCCCCACCCCTATCCCCAAAGTCTCATGGTAGTGTACACATAAGCAGTACCTGGAACACTACTAACAATTCCAGCGGTGGGAAACAGTGGCAGAAGATGCAGCTGCCGCTGCTTCTCTCTTATCGGTGGACATCTTCCTCTTTGTGCTTTGGAGATGCTCCTAGTTAAACCTTGCCTGGGGCTGGAGAAATGACTCAGAGGTGAAGAGTGCTCTTGTAGAAGACCTCAATTCAATTCCCAGCACCCATATCAGGTAGCTCACAGCCACTTGTAACTCTAGCTCCAGGGTGATCTGACATCTCCAGCCTCTCCCAGTTGCGCATACCCATATATGAACTGCATACATACATATAATTAAAAATAATAACAATTAAAAAAAAAAAACACTCAGGCAGCTCACAAGGCTCCTTATGTAAGATCACCAGCTCAGGACAGGACAGTGAATGCCTTTAGTCCCAGCACTCAGGAGGCAGAGGCAGGCAGATTTCTGAGTTTGAGGCCAGCCTCCTCTACACAGCAAGTTCCAGGACAGCCAGGATTACATAAAGAAACCCTGTCTCGAAAAACCATTAGAAAAAAAAAAATCCATATTGCCATACTTTAGTTCTAGATCACTTCACAGGGTCAGTATCCAACTAAGGACCCCTGTGTCTATGGCAGAGTGGTATCAAGAAGTCTGTCTTAGGGTCAGCTTAGTCAGCTTGGCTGACTAATGTCTAAATTGTCTTGGAAGCCAGTGTTGCTGAGATCCAACAGGGCCGAGTTTGGGTCTTCATTTCACTAGCCAACTGCATACCTGGTGAAGCAATGACCATTACTCATGCACCTGTTAGGAGGTGTATGTGAACTTGGCTCCCAAGAGTGGGGAAGGGCTTGGTGTCTGCTAACCCTGATCATTGTTCTGCAGAGGCACCAGGGGTCAGGGGTAGGAGTGCAATATACATTAGGTTCTCATCTAGTCACGGTCTATGTCCACCCCCACCCTTCTCTTTGGTTCACTTTCTCTTTGTGGTACTGGGAATTGAACTCAGAGTTTTGTGTATACTAGGAAAGCACTATCACTGGGCCACATCCCCAGTATTCAACCTTTTCTTGAGGGATTGATACTAAGGCAGCTTTAAGGAAGGGCTACAAGTACAGGTCACCAGACCTGGGAAGAGCAGCATAACCACATCTGGTTCCCAGCCCAGCAGGTGAGAAGTGCTTCCTTGAAGGCCAAAGCAATGTCATCCCCTGCTATATACATGTTGGTTGAGCAGGAGAAGAGACGGAGTTACTTTCAGGGTCTGGATATTTTTGTTTATGCACATATGTCTATGGTGCCTGTATGTATCATATGCAGCATTTGCCAAGACCTGCATATAATTCATGTTCTGTTATTCACATAGCTTTATTTTATAAATATTGGAAATGGCTAGGTTATCTTGGAGATAGATTTGTCACAAGCTTCAAATCTGACTGGCTTCTACTGATAAGACTCAAGTATTCCCTCCCTCCCTCCTGTGCCTTCCTCTCTCTGTGACAGCAGTAGAACCTGGGTCCTCTACATGCTAGGTAACCACAGCACTGCTGACCTGATTCCCCAGACCCTGTTTCTTTTGCTGGTATAGGTAATCCTTTCATAATAAAGAAACATACATATATAAAGTTACTTTCTGGGGCTAGAGGTATGGCTCAGAGGTTAAGAGCACTTGCTGCTCTTATACAGGACCATGTTTGGTTCCCAGAATCCACATGACAGCTCACAACCATTTGTAACTCCAGTTCCACAGGATTTGATGCTCCTCTGTGTTCTGCAGGCATCAGGTATACACAAAGTACATATGCATACATGGAGGCAAACACTCAAACACATAAGATAACAAATAAATAAATGCTTAAAATTATGTTCTTAGTGTTCCCTAAAGCGGTATTCTTTTGTTTTTCAAGACAGGGTTTCTCTATGTAGCTCTGGCTGACCTGGAACTTAACTCTGTAGACCAGGCTGGCCTCAAACTCAGAGATCCACCTGCCTCTGCCTCCTGAATGCTGGGATTAAAGTGTGTACCACCACTGACTGCCTACGCAGTATTCTTAAGTCAAAGAAACTATATTTAATTTTTTTTTTTTTTTAGAGATTTATTTTCTATGAATTAGTGCTTTGCCTGCAGATATACATTATGTGCACTGTGCGTACCTGGTACTTGCAGAGACCAGAAGAGGGCATCAGACCCCCTGGAACTGGAGTTACACAACTGGAGTTACACACAGTTATAAGCCACAATATGAGTGCTGGGAACCAAACCCAGGTCCTTTGCAAGAGTAGCAGGTGCTCTTAAACCACTGAGCCATCTCTCCAGCCCCAAGAAAGTACATTTTAGAGATGTCTGATGGTCATATGGACTCATCTGAACCATGGTTTTTGTTTTTTCCAAAATACATTGCTCTTCTGTTTAGAAAATGCCAAGCATTTTGCTTGTATTATCTCTTTAAAACATAAGAAGACAAACAGCAAAAGTTGCACAGCCTTAGACTATTTCCCATACATCTCCTATGCACATAGGTCATGAGAGTTCATCTTTGTACACATGCATGTACAGGTACACATATTCATGCATATGGCAGTGCTCAGCCAGCTTTAGAAGGGGTTAAATTGTTTTTGTACATTATGGCCTTACACAAAGATTGTGCCCCTATTGACCGTGCAGTGCCTGTCTCTTCCCAGCACAATCACCTGGATATCTTGAATTCTGGGGCTCCTGATACATGGTATATCATGGTGTTAATTTGGCTCATAGATTAAGCTCCTATTACTCTAGATCAGTGATTCTCAACCTTCCTAACACTGCAACTCTTAAATACGATTCCTCTTGTTGTGGTGACCCCCAACCATAAAATCATTTTTATTGCTACTTCAGAACAGTACTTTTGCTACTGTTATGAACAGTAATATAAATATCTGGTATGCAGGATATCTGATATGTGAGCCCCAAAGGAGTCATGATCCAGAAGTTGAGAAGTGCTGCTCGAGAGCCAGCGCTACCGCATGGCAGGCTCACTGGGGACAAAGACACTTCTGTCTAGTACAGGCAGCTCCAGAGTTCCACCCTACCTCCTCACCATTTGCTTAAGTTTAGTGGTTCTGTCAAGTGTGGGTGTGCCAGGCATCCTCTGTATCCAGGGGACTGCCTCTGCCTGGCTAGTTGCTGTTTTAGGCAGCCCTGGGGTAAGCTCATTGACCAGATCTGGACTTGCTGCCGTCTACCAGAAGACAGTCACTTCTATGAGATTGAAGGTAACATATCTCAGAGAACTGTGGCCACTCCTGACCTGTGAGCACAGATGTGACTAGTCCCTCCCATACTGAGGGAAGTTTTTGTTTTCTTCTCCCACTCCCAGGTCACACCTCCCAGGTAGTTTAGGGGAGACCTCATAGGGATGTAGGTAGTCCATCCCCTTTCCATGCTCTGTATGACAGGGGCTTCTTGAGGGTTACTTTAAGCTCTTTTTTTTTTTTTTTTTTTTTTTTTTTCCCCCTAGCATGGTCTCTTCTTACCTGGTGCATCATGGGTATTGTGCCACAGCCACAGCTTTTGCCCGAATGACTGAAACCACGATTCAGGAAGAACAGGCATCCATAAAGAACAGACAAAGTAAGGTTAATGTTCCTCTCCCCATGCCTCCTTACCTACCTCTGAATCTGTAGCTCATTCCTGCTTAGCCTGTCAAGAGTCCAGCCTAACCTTGTCTTTACCATCCTGGAGTCCAGCTTGCTGGCTCCTGTCCCTGCCTCTGTCCTTCATTCAAGATTATCCTGCCACATGGGTAGCCAGCAGTCTCAGAAGGTCTCAAAGCAGCCTCCCTAACATAACACACTTTGACAGTCAGGTGTAGGTCTCTTCATGGCACAGCAGAACCCTGTTCTTCGAATTTTGATTCTTCTCCCTACCCCCTGAATCCTGGGTTCTACTTGGTTGCCTGTTTATTCCAAAAGGAATATTTGCATGTTACTACACCACTACCCTGTCTTTCCTGTCACTTACTTAAGTTTAATAGTTGTGCTTGTTCTTAGCTAGAGAGAGGACTCCATGCTCAGACAGAGTGAAGCTGATACCCTGTGACTGTTGTCATGCCATCTCCTTGTTCCCTACCTCTAGTGCAGACAACCTATTTTTTCTTGGCCAAAGGCAGCTCTCCTGGTGTTGTGTGTTTGGGACCCTTTCATGGAAGAAGGGCTGGGATAGAGAACAGAACCCACACAGTATAAGATAGGAGTGTATATGTGTATGAATGTATCGGTGAGTGCCCACCTTTGTTTCTCTGAGGCCATCACCTCTGTGTCTGTGTATGTGTATGTGTCTGGGCTTCCTAGAGAAGCTGTGCTCAACCAGATAGTTGGAAAGGTATCCTGTCCTAGACTTGGAGTCTACAAATGAGAGCACTTCAGACCCAGAGGTCATTCACAGCAAGGTGCATCAAACTGATGCATAGGGCAAGAGGGAGAAGGGAGTGGCAAGATGCTGATGGTCAGAGAAGGAACATCATCAGAAATGCCAGTGTGAGGTAGACTACCTCTATTTTCAGTATGGAGCACGCTGTAGCATTTGCAGATTGTTAAGATGTAGACCATAATTCAACACACACCTCTGTGAAGCCTGAAGAGAGAGCTGTCTGTCTAAAGAGGTATCCTCAGGCCATCCCAAGATTATGGTCTCCCAGCCAGGGCTCCCCTCACTGGCTAGCTCCCTGGCTTCCTGTGCCCTGCAGGAGTGGACTTTCAGACTCACCTCTTACCTCTGGGCTGTGAGCTCTTTTGTTCTCCCCTGTTCTTGATGACTCCATGACAGCTGACCAAAATCAGCCTCTGCTGTGGTCCTGGGCAGCTGGGTTCCCTCAGCCTTTTCTGTGAACCTCTCCACCTAGCAGCATGCTAAGTGCCAGTCCACCTAACTTTTGGCCAGGGATATAGGAGGGGAATCTCAGCCCTTATTCACAGTCATGCTCTTTTCTACAGAAATCCAGAAGCTGGTGCTGGAAGGCCGGGTGGGTGAAGCCATAGAAACAACCCAGCGCTTCTACCCTGGGCTGCTGGAGCACAACCCCAACCTGCTCTTCATGCTCAAGTAAGTCAGGTTTATGGTTCCAGAGCCTGTCCCTCAGCTTACAACAGGAGCCCACAGCCTGGACCAGCTCAGAGCACCAATGCTCTGCTCCCTTCACAGGTGTCGACAGTTTGTGGAGATGGTGAATGGCACCGACAGTGAGGTCCGCAGCTTGAGCTCCCGAAGCCCCAAGTCCCAGGACAGCTACCCTGGTTCCCCCAGCCTCAGCCCCCGACATGGTCCTAGTAGTTCCCACATCCACAACACAGGTCAGCCATTCTCCAGAGTTCTCTGGGAAGAGCTGGTGTGGAGAAGAATGGCTGCCCCACCTACCTTTCCTTGTGGTGGGCTTAGGACTGCTGGATTGGGTGGAAGGGAAAGGACTCCTGTGGCAATCCCTTGAGCCCCACTTCTGACTTCCCTTCTCTAACCCACCTGGCTTCTAGGAGCAGACAGTCCCAGCTGCAGCAATGGCATTGCATCTACCAAGAACAAACAGAACCACAGTAAATACCCCGCACCCAGCTCCTCCTCCTCGTCCTCGTCCTCCTCATCCTCCTCCTCCCCGTCCTCCATCAATTACTCCGAGTCCAACTCAACAGACTCCACCAAGTCCCAGCCCCACAGCAGTACCAGTAACCAGGAGACCAGGTGCCTGTCTTGCTCCTCTCTCTCCATTCTGCTTCTGTTCTCTGTTCACTGGACCCAACACTGGGTAGTTTCTTCTTTTAAATGCTGCCTTCTGCCCTTTACCCTCACCTCTGTTGTAGGTCTTGCCTGGAATTCGACCCATTGAAAGGTCAAGCCAAACACTGGTTCTGGCTTTTGTCCCTATTCAACATATAGCTGTCAATTTCCTTGGCTCTGGTTTTGTCTGGATGGAGATGCTGACCCTGCCAGACTTGAGGACACAGGGACTCCTTCTTCAAGGAGGCTGGGCCTCTTAGAACCTCAAGGGTCTACAGTTAAGCAGTTTTTATGAAATCAGGCTCATGGGCAGCCAGGTGATCTGAGCTGTAGGCTGAAGTTCCAAATGGCTTTCAGCAGGTCCTAGGCATGCCAACAAGCTGACCTTGGTTTGGGTCCCTGCCAAGGCCACAGAGATACCCAATCAGTTCAGTTGGTAGGGACAAGAGGGATATATTAAAGTGGTGTGCCAACTCAGAGAGCTACTGAGAAGAGTCATAGGGACAGCTTTGGGGCAAGAATAGGAATCATGTAACAGGCACCTGGATATAACTGTAGTAGAGGCTAAGTTTTGGAACCTAGAAAGTATGGGCTATCCTTTCATGTTCCTGCCAGTCCTTCAGTTTGATGCCATTATAGGACCCATTACTAATAGTCCCTCAGGTAAACTCCTTCAGTTTACATGAAGTGATGGCAAAAACCTGAATAGAGGCCCAACTCTTATCTCAAGTCTTCTCTACAGTGATAGTGAAATGGAGATGGAGGCAGAACATTATCCCAATGGTGTGTTGGAAAGCATATCCACACGCATTGTCAATGGTGCCTACAAACATGAAGACCTGCAGACAGATGAGTCCAGCATGGGTAAGCCTTGTTCCTTAGTATGACCCGGTCCCTGTGTTCCTTTAGAGGGCAACATACACTCCTAAGAGGGGCTAAGATGGCAGGCTCTGGCAGCTTGAGAAATTGCAGCAGGACTGGAGTCCACCACTCTTAGTCATTTCTGGATGCATCCTTGAGGTGGCTTCCAGTGTGTAAGAAGGTCCATGCCTGATAAAAGTGTGGACACCATGCATGTGTGTAGGGTGGGAAGTGGGAAGTTTCCTGTCTTGCCTCACCTCTCATCTGTATGCCAGCTGGACTTAGCTGCTCCACCTGCTTGGTCTCCTAGCCCTTGCCCACCTTTGGCAGAAGCTGTAGCTTCATGTCCTTCCTGATCTTCCCTCTTCACCCCCTAATGTGTTTTCTGCTGGCCTCTGGGTGCAGATGATGGGCATCCACGGCGGCAGCTCTGCGGGGGCAACCAGGCTGCCACAGAAAGGATCATCCTGTTTGGTCGAGAGTTGCAGGCATTGAGTGAACAGCTGGGCCGAGAGTACGGCAAGAATTTGGCCCACACGGAGATGCTGCAGGTATAGGATAAGCCAGGCCTCATACAGAGCAGTTCCCCATTTGATGCTGGGGCTTTGGGAACATTTGTGGGCTGTAATAATCAGCCAGGATATGGGGTGTTTAGGGTATTTTCCATCCATTCTAAGATCTAAAGAGGGTATAGCTTTGCCTGACTCTATAGTCTGAGTATATTGAGCTCTCACTGGGCCCCATGCAGTAGTAGTAGTAGTAGTAGTCTTTCTCTGGAGCTATGGGGCTATGTATATTATGCTACATTCCTCTCACAAGCGCTCTGTCCCTTAGGATGCCTTTAGCCTACTAGCATACTCAGACCCCTGGAGCTGCCCAGTTGGCCATCAGCTTGATCCCATCCAGAGGGAGCCTGTATGTGCTGCTCTCAACAGCGCCATTTTAGGTGAGTGCATCTAATGAAAGCAAAAGTTAACCCATTAGTATGTGGGGGCCACCTTCCCTCTTCTTAGAAGGAGCATCAAGGTTGGCATAGGCCTTCACAAGGAACCTGACCCTAACTCCCTCTGCCTACCTGAGTTGGCTGCTAGTTCATGGCCATGGGCCAGACCAGCTTGCTCTAGAGAAGGCCAAGGTCCTCAGGTTCCTATCATAAATGCAGGGCCATGGCCTGGTGGCTAGGACACTCAGACAACACTGTTCTAAGAGTTCTGTCCATACCTCTAACCTCTAGAGAACTTTGACCTGCACCCACATCTTTGGCTAGGCATTGACCATACCTTGTAATCTCCTCCACAGAGTCTCAGAACCTGCCAAAGCAGCCTCCTCTGATGCTCGCCCTGGGCCAGGCATCTGAATGTCTACGGCTCATGGCCCGAGCAGGCCTGGGATCTTGCTCTTTTGCCAGAGTCGATGACTACTTGCACTAGCTGACCTTCCTGGCTGGCTCTGTCTAGCCGTCCTTCAGCCCTAGGGCTGGAGCAACCCTGCCCTCCATAGGCACCTGGTACAGAGACCTGGAAGCCATGGGCAAAGACCCACTCCTCCTACCTGGCCGGTCCTCCCTCTCTCCCTCCCTCCCTCCCTCCTTCTGTCCATCCCTCCTTTTCTTGTTCTCTCTTCCTTCTCCTCCCTTCCACGTGCAGCGGCCTGTGATACAGTATTGGCTGGTTACTCACGTAGCAGCTTCTCCTTTAAAGGAGATTTTGTTTTGAGGAGAGGTTGGGGTTGTTTTTTGTTTTGGTTTTGGTTTTTTTTTTTTTTTTTTTTTTTTTTTTTTTTTTAATTTTTTTTTTCCCTCCTGACTGAGCCACCAGTGTTTATCTCGGGAGAGTTTGTGCTGAGCTGGTTTCTGCTAATTTAGTAATGAAGCCTATCCAGGTTGATGATAGCTTATTATTTTCATAAGTAAAACAAACAAACAAAGGAGATTATATATATATATATATAAATATATATATATTAAAAAAAGACACAGTATTTATCGTAGCGCTAGTGGTCCAGCACCTCTTGGGTGAGGCTGTCCAGACACCATGTGTTTTTATTTGAGTCCAACTCATTAAAAAAGAATCATCTCTTGTCACTTCAATCAAGTGATTTGTTTATTCTAGGCTCCCCTTTTGTTGAGCCACAGGTCCAGCTGCTGCCCAGGAAATCAAAATGGGTTTGGGGGAGGCTGCTTGGTGGGTAAGGTCAGGCTAAGATGCTTTGCAGCATCCCAAGAGGTGTGGGTCTCTAGGCCCCTTATAGGTAGATAAAACACAGAACCGCAGGTTCAGGGATTCAGGGAAGTGAGGTGGCCCAGGGGCACACAGCAAAGCAAGGGAACACAGGGTCCGTAGCCAGCACGCTACCACTCTACCCTGCCTCTCACTGCCTGCCTTGCCCCTCTCTCCCATCTCAATGCCCTGCTTTCCGTTGTTAAGATGGCCAAATAATTCATTACTCTCAGTTGAATGCCTGGAAACTACCTGCCTTCAACCCAAGAGCTGCTGTATGCCAGGCTGCCAAGAAGAAGACTCCATTCCCAGGACAGAGGCCCTTAAGTACAGGCTGGCCATTTTCTACTTGCCTGGTCTTCACCATCACTGCCCAACTCTGATGGATTGATGTTTCCTGTGGAGAAGTTGGCATCTCATGGAGGCTGATTCTTGGGCCACTGGTCCAGAGTGGATGAGACCCTTCTGCCTTCTGTAGGCAGATTTCCCTACAGCTACGGGAGACTGCTCCCTACAGCTTGGCCCCAGTGACTCTTAGGAAGAGGAGACTCCATGGGCCTTACAAATGTCCCACCAGCTGTTTCACATGGATCCTCACAGCTGGTGGGACAACAACAAAAACCCCACCACCACAGGGCTGAGACGCTGCCAGGATGTGGGTGGGCCATCTCTGGAGGGGGCTGTCTGCCAAGGAAGAGGAGGGTCTATGTAAAGGAGACCTGGAGGGGCCAGGATTTCTTTACCTGCTTCACAGGGTGAGTGAAAAGCCCAGACAGCCTCAGCAAAGAGTAGGTCTAACTGTGGCAGAGCCACAAGTGGGCTTCCAGCCCCACCTGAGTGAGTTCATGTTCCATTAGTGGACATAGAAATCAGAGGCAGAGCTTGAGGTGTTCTGTGCCCACCAGGCTTCACCAGGCCCACAGCTGGACAAAAAAGGAGTCAGACCAGCTGTCAGTGAGGGGCCAGGACCCTGACTTGAAATCTTCCAAAATTTTGCTTTGGGGGCTAATCCTATAGGCTACTACATTTTCTTGGTTCCTAACAGGTCCTTAGCAGCTTATCAGAAGGTCTTGTCCTGCATAAAGGACATTTCATCATGTCCAAGACTGGAACACCCAAGCTCGGAACTCAGGTTGGAAATATCAAGCTGTTACAATGGTCGCCTCACATTTGGAAATGAAAACCAGTGGCATTTGCAGAGCAGTGGAATTTAGAAAAACATCACCACCAGCCCTCTCCTTTGCCAGTTAAAGAAACAGGCCCAGAAGATTAAGTGACTTGGCCAAAGCCACACAGCAAATAGTGGCAGAGCCAGGACTAGCTAACTATTCCTGTGGGTTAGACAGTCCTGTCTAGACTTAAAGCAAAATGGCAAATGAGCTTTGTGAGAGGTTAGGTTGGCGACTTCAGCAGTGCCTGAGCAGTAGGTACCTTTAGGATTGTGACAAAGGTGGGGATGGGTGCTTAGACTTGGGTTGTGGAGCGGCTGAGAGGGCCTTGGAGGGCTCTGGACTGCTGTGTGCTGTGTGGGGTTGTGTGTCTACCTGGCTCGCACTCAGTACCCATGGCCACCTCCCCATTTTCTGTGCCTTATCTCACTGTTTCAGCTGAGTCCAAGTTGTTTACTCTGTCCCTCTCCAGAGGGGTTCTCTGTCCTAGTTGGACAGCTCACTTTGGGGACATAAGCCTTTGCCCCACAAGCTGTGGGGAGGGCCAGAACCAAGCTGCTGGAGCCAGTTGTTAGTCCAGTCCTGCTGCCAGAGGAATCCCGTATGTACCCCCAAACCTATTAGCCTGTTTCCAGGAGCCTGGAGTGGGGAATGGTTCTTGGATGCAGCATTGTTAAAGAGCTGTACCTGACCCTTTTGGACAGGAGGAGGATCTGGCTGTATTGGGTTGTCCAGCCCTTGGGAAGCAGCATTCCCTACTCACTTTCCCCTTGCGGCACCGATGGTAGCTCCTTGCAGAGCAAGGACCAAGTTGGCAGATCACTCAGTCAAAAACCCATATCCCCCACCCTTCCTGTGTGTGTCTGTGGGTGGGAGTAGGCTGGCAGAACAAGGATATCACAAGCTAGGGAAGTAAGGACTGCCTGGCTACCCAGCACCTCCCCAGCCCTTAAGCACAAAAAAGATGAGGCAGAGGACTATTGGGGCTGAACGTTCCTTTGGTTGCTCACAACTCAGGTATGCATGTCATTTGGCAGCTGGACAGCAGAGCCCTACTTCATCACCAGTCGCAGGCGGTTGGGCCTGTGACCACATGGTGGCTCTGGCTGTCCCCAGCGCCCACCTCTTTGCATAGGTTCCTTCCATTATCAACTACAGCTGAAACAGGTATCTTCCACATTGTGCACACTGGTTCTGCCTTTGTCCTTGCAAGTTGATACTCAGCATTAGCATGAAACTTGTGGTGTGAGAGGGTTGACAGAATTCTAACACAAACATCCTATTAAATTGTACTTGAGATGAAAAAAAAAATTCCTGTTGTATTTTGACAAAATTATTTTTATTAAAATACACATCCATGAGCAATTGTGTCTCATTTGTTTGGTCTTATTGGGGTTGGTAGCCCCTACCTCTTAGTATCTCCTCAAGGACTTGAAACTTCATCTTTGTAAGACTCCAAAAACGACAGGGACTGTATAGCTAGTTCCCTCTTAAAATAGCTTAGACAAGGAAAACAAATTTAACTTGAGAAGGATGGGCTACAGTGCCCTTTTCCTACACAAAAGTATGCATCTACAACACAAATCCTGCATCTCAGACTCAAGGATCATAGCAAAGAGGGGCAGAAAGAATTTAAGAGCCAGAGGGACAGGTTTGCTGTGAGATTTCATCTAGAAATGTCAGAGAAGCTATACCTGTGAAGTCTCATTGACATGGCTGCCTAAACATGACCTGAATGAGTGTAGCACCAATAGAAAGGAGAACTCTCACAGGGCCTCAGCCTTTGACAACTACAGGCAACTAAGGAATGCTGAGAATAGGAGAAATAGTCTTCAGGGAAGAGTCCTCCACATTGGTTATCCAGTACTGAGTGGTCAGCCCTGAAATCATACACATAGAATTAGCATATGGATTGAGCAGATTGTGTTTACACACACACACACTCAACAATAATAAAGGCCATAAAATAGAGAGGTGGGTGCAGAGAAACAATTGGAGGGAAAAAAGGAACAGTTGTGTAATTAAATATTTAATTAAAGCCAGGTGTGATAGCATACACCATTAAGGCTGGCCTTGAATTCATAGATCTGCCTGTCTCTGCCCCCTGAGCGCCAGGATTAAAGGTGTGCGCTGGTTTGGATGCACTTTTAAAAACTGTACAGTGTGTATGTGTGCAGGTGCACTTCCTCTAGGATGCAGTATGAGCCCAGAGGCTATTGGGTGTCTTCCTCAAATTCACTCTACCTTTAATTTTTTTTTTTTCGTTCTGGTTTTTCAAGCCAGGGTTTCTCTATGTAACCCTGGCTGTTCTAAAATTAGCTCTGTAGACCAGACTGGCCTCAAACTTAGAGACGAAGGGATCTGCCTGACTCTGCCTCCTTAGTGCTAGGATTAAAGACATGAGCTACCACCACACCACCTGGCTCACCTTATTATTATGCAGGTCCTTTCACTAAACTGGAACTCACAGTCTTGCCTCACTGGCCAGTGAGGCCTTGAAATCATCTCCTTCCTGCCTTTCAGTGCTGGTAAGGTGGTTTTCATGACTGACTTTCTATATAGGTACTAAGGATCCAAATCCAGCAAGCACTTTACCCATTAAAGCATCCCCCAGTCTCTATGTGCAACTAAAAAGCTGTTTTTTTCTTTGGGTGTAGTGGTACACACCAATCCCAAAAAATTTGAGAGATGGGGATAGGAGGATCAGTACTTAAAGGCCAGTCATCTCACAGCTAAGGACCAGACTGGGCTACATGAGAACCTTTACTGAAAAACCAAAGCACACAAAGATCTTACTGGCCCTTGGTTGATTGACTCCATGGATATAGAACACAAAAGCCAACTGTATATTTTGAAGGCATTCACCCAAATTTTGGAACCAGAGTTAAAAGTACTTCTTTTGAGGGCTAGAAGCAAAAAGATGAATGGCTCAAGGAATGGCCAAAAGTATAGTTAACCAAGGGGACGAGGAGACCAAGCATTGATACTGGTTGTCAGATTCTTGGCTAAACTTTCTAATTATCCCTGACGGTTGGCATAGAACCAGTGTTTCTCCCAGTGTCATACAGAGACCTCCTTGTATCATGAAGAGATCCAAACCTCTGGAAAAAACTCTACTAGGGAGTCTACCTGGCTGGGTTTCCAGACAGTAAATAGGATTTTTCAGATAGCCTAGGTCGATGTCTACTTGAGCATTGAGATTCTTCAAATTTTGATCTCCCACAATTAGGGCTGAAGTACCAACTGCAGCAGAGCCCAGCCCGAGATACCTAACCCCACCACCAGGGACAGCTTGTCACACAAAGGAAACCCAGAATCTAGATTTAGGTGGGCCCTATCCTTTATTATTATTATTATTATTATTATTATTTTATAGAGAACACTTAGATGGACACTTGTTCGTGTAAGTAAGTCAGGTAGTCCCCGGGGCCTGCAAATACACCTAACTGCCATTCCTGGGGTTAACCTGCTGTACATGGCTGCAGGAATCTGCATAGGACAACTATCTAGGGGTTATCTTGGTAACATTAAGCAGGCACCATTCCCTTGGAGGTCCCAAAGGGTGAGCATAGGTTGGTTCCACCTATAGTTATCAGGATTAGAAAAGGATTAGTTCCAAGACCAATATACTATGGGGGTTTACGGTCCAGGTATAGCCAGCATTGGTTTGTACAGGAATGGCCCCCACAGATTAGGTTCATATATGTGAATGCTTGGTCATTAGAAAGTGTTGCTTCTTGACAGGGAGTAGATGTGGCCTTGAGGAAGTGTCAGTAGGAGTGAGCTTTAGGGTTTCAAATACTCAAGCCAGGTCCAGTATCTCTCTCCACTTGTTGCCTGCAGATCCAGATGTAGAATTCTCAGCTACTCTCCAGCTCCAGCACCATATCTGTCTATGTGTCTATATGTTCTCCATCATGACAATGATGGACTAGACCTCTGAAAATGTAAGCAAGCACCAATTAAATGTTTTCTAAGAGTTGCCATTGTCATGGTGTCTCTGCACAGCAATAGAACATTAACTAAGACACATATGTCCAATTGAGAATGGTTTAGGAACTGATACACTCCTTTTAGCATACTAAATATGAGGGGTTGGATTTTTTTTTCTTCTCCTTGACTTCTATCCTCTTAGTTACCAAAGCGATTTCTGGGGAAGTTAGAATTTTGGAGCTTGCAGATTTGGGAGGCTCTATTCAAGGGGTACCAAGATGGGCCAGTTTGGGCCAAGGGACCAGATAACTCTAGGTGAAGGTTTCCTTGGCTAGTAAATAAGTTGTCTGGGTCCCAATCATTCACATACCTACCACCTGACTCCCCAGATTTTGGTTTTCCAATAATGACCTTCAGTTTCCTGCCAAGTCAAAACCTTTATAGACATGAGATTGCATTGGCCAAGAGTAGTGAAGTTTCATGTAGATTGTGATGGTTTTTCTCTCTAGGACTATGAAGGGGTCAATTGTGGTCCAGCTCTTGCCAGTTTGGGAGGCCATTAGCATAGCAGATACAGTTTTGGGTCAATCAGAGCCCATTTTTTTCAGTAGTGGACCTTAACCCCAAGAGTGTGCCCCTTTGCAGCCTTCTTTTCCCAGTAGCCACTGAAGTAACTTTTTTATAGAAGTTCACCTAGAAGATAGGTTGGGTCTCAGTAGATACATTAAGCTGTACACAGTTTCATCTTTATAATTTTTTATGTGTTTTGCCTATATATATGTCTTTGTAAGGGCGTTGGATCCCCTGGAACTAGAGTTATAGTCGTGAGCTGCCATGTGGGTGCTGGGAATTGAACCCAGGCCCTCTGGAAGAGCAATCAGTGCTTTTAACTGCTGAGCTATCTCTCCAGCCCCCCAGTTTCATCTTTCTTAATTGTCATCCCCAGGGTCTTGGCTTATAAAGGTTATAGGCCTTTTCCATAGTGAGACAAGGCAAAACAGGACAACCACAGTCTAAGGGCCCTGTTATCTCATCCTTAGGAGGTCAGAGGACCTGGTGATAACCCATTTATTGTCCTTGGTAACTTCCTTCAGCTAGGTATGGTGGGTCCACCAGCAACCTTCAATGCCTTGGAGTGGTGAGAACATAGAATATGGGCCTTTCCACATTGGCTACAGGATGTGGGTCAGGAGCCTCTTTACTCAAAGTCTCTGGGCTGGAACTTGTGCACAGGCTCAGACATGGATAAGGGCACAGCCTCTCACACGATGAATATCCCTTTGGGCTTGTTGCAGGACCTGTAAGGACTTGAGGGGGGAATGGTTAATAATTTCTGCCTCATGAACATACTTAGGAAAGAGAGGGGGAACCTATAAATTATAATTTTAAATGGGGTAAAACCATCTTGATTTGGGGGACAAATAGTAAGCCAGGTGGTGGTGGTGGTGTATGCCTTTAATCCCAGCACTCAGGAGGCAGGGGCAGGTGTTATCTCTGTGAGTTTGAGGATGGTCTGGTCTACTAAACAAGTTCCAAGACAGCCAGGGCTGTTACAAAGAGAAACCCTATCTCAAAAAACCAAAACCAAAACCTAAATAAACAAACAGTAACAAAAAATAACAAAAACAACCCCCCCACAACCAAATGAACAAAAAACCAAAACAAACCGCCTCCAAAAATGTGTGTGTGTGTGTGTGAAACAGTGGGAGGTTTAAAGTTTCTTCTAAGGTACCTGTCCTGAGCTCTGTAACCTAGAGGCACAATGTAGTTTTTCTTCCTTCCTTCCTTCCTTCCTTCCTTCCTTCCTTCCTTTCTTTCTTGATTTTTGTTTGTTTGTTTGTTTGTTGTCTTATTTTTCGAGACAGGGTTTCTCTGTAGCTTTGGAACCTGTCCTGGAACTGGATTTGTGCTGGGATTAAAGGCATGTACCACTACCACCCAGCTCACAATGTAGTTTTCAATTAACATTTAACACCTTTGTCAGATTTGGGGAAACTTTGGCTGTTAAGACTGAGCCACTGTATCTAGGTATTATTAACTCTTGGAGTTTTTTTGGTGAGCTGAGGCTGTCTGTATTTAGGTGGGATAGGGTTCCAACCATCCAGAGAAGGTATCTATGAAAACTAAGAAATATTTAAACCCAAGAACTGTGGCTTTTATCTCTGCAAAGTTGACTTTTCAATGTTCTCTAGGGGCTCTCCTTGGGTGGGGGTCCCTTCCCAGGCTTTTGTTTTTCCTTCCTTTGGGATTCACTTGTGTACACTTGAACATCTGGACACAATGTCTTTGACAAAACTGTCTAGTTTAAGGATGTAATATTTGAGCCTGAGTAACTCAGCAGATTTGGATGCCCCAAGTGGATGGTCTAGTGGAATTTGGTGACCGTTTGTCTTCTGAGAATAGCAAGGAATATGTCTGCCAAGAATCACGTATTTATCAATTCCTTTTCTGTTCATTTGATTTCTTTCTGTGTGTAGTTTTTGTGTTGGAGAAATTTGGGTTTGGGCAGTGTGACTAAGATCTGAAGTGGGCCCACTGGTTCTAGGGTTGCCTTCTGGGTGGCTAAGTCTGCTGCTCCATTTCCTTGGACATCCAGGGGCTCCTTTTTGATGCCCTTTGCAGTGGACAATGGCAGCTGTATGGCCTCTAATAGGACCAAGATTTATTTGTTTTTTATTTTCTTTCTGGTTTATGTGAGGAGCTGCCTTCCTTTATAGAGGGCCCCATGGACATGGGCTATGGTAAACCCATAGTGACTTTTGTGTACACGGTGATGGCCTTTTCTTTCCTCTAGCAAAATGCCTGGGTTAATGTCAAAAGCTCAGCCCTCTATGCTGAAGTCAATCAATTGAGAGCCTGGGTCCAAACTGTCCTGTCCAGAACCCCATTACCTGATTCCATTTTGAACAAAACTGTTCCAATTGATGTTATAGTACCTCTTCCAATTCTGTTGCTTGTGTTAGGTTTGACCAATTGAACCACATCAGTCAGTTCTGGGCAATAGTGGAGAGGCTCTGTTGGGTTGCTGTGTGGCAGTAGGCTGGCTGGGTTGATGGCTGAAGTTTTACAGAATTGGGTAAGGAGTTGGTCTAAGAGAAGTGCTTGATAACAAGCTATTTAGGTGTTGGACATCTATCTCACTGGGGCCTCTAGACTGTTGTGAAGTAATTCTACCAGAGAACACACAGAAACCCTTTTCTCTTTGTAATTTTATTTTATGTGTATTGGTGTGTTACCTGCATGTATGTCTAAGAACCATGTGTGCATGGTGTCCTTTGAGGCCAGAAGAGTGTCAGATCCCCTGGAACTGGAATTAAAGGTAGTTGTGAGCTGCCTTGTGGATGTTGGGACTAGAACCCAGGTCCTCTGGAAGAGCAGCCAGTGGCCTTAACCACTAAGTCATGTCTCCAGCCCAACACACAGAAACTTTTTTTTTTCCCCCGTGTAGCCCTGGCTGTCCTGGAACTCACTCTGTAGACCAGCTAGCCTGGAACACAGAGATCTGCCTGCCTCTGCCTCCCAAGTGCTGGGATTTGCCTAGCTCACACAGAAACTCTTAGAGCCAAATACAAAGTCCATATTGCTGGCTGGTGACTACATGGAAAACTTGCCCAAATCATGTGGCTCAAAGATTCAACATGTTTTTGCCTTTTATGTACAAAAACCACATCCTGTTTGACACACTTTGGTTAGCAAGAAGTGAAACTATAGAAGTCAAAAACAAAGGTTAGTACATTTAGGGACTTCCCCAGATCCTGGAACTGTGGATTAGGTCTTTGATAGATTAGGTCTTTGTTTCCATTTTGGCAGGTATTGAAGAGTATGTTCTGGGTCCTAAAGTTAAAATGGTGTCCCTACAAGTCCCCCAGAGCTCAGGGGAAGTGGGGGGGGCAGCGAATGGAGAGAGAAGTAGGAGAAAACGAGGGGGAGGAAAGGAAAACATGTGCGACCAGGAAGATTGAGCCTGGTTAGGAATAGAAGACAGGAAAGAGAGAGACAGAGAGAACATAAAAGAGGGAGCCAATATTGGTTTGAAGATAAAATTGAACACAAAGAAAGGTCTAGAGAACTACAAGACTGCTCCCAACTAACAATTTGAGCTTCCGTGGAAAGGCTATCATAAATGCCCTTCCCGGAGAGTGAGATCAACAACTAACTTATCCATGGAGCCCTCAACTAATGCCTGTTGGAAACAGGATCAAACACCCATACATAAACACTGAGTCAAACTAGAACCCAGATGCAGATGGAGAGGACAAGACCATGCGGCAGAAACACATACAGACAGCTTACCTGAACAAGGAGGAGCTAACGGCCACTAGACTGATAGCTGGGAAGCCAGCATGGGACTGAATATTGGTCTCAGCCAGAAGGACTGAGCAGTCTAAGGGACCTCAGACAGTGGAGCCAGGATGTATTCCTGGTGCACAAAAGGACTTTGCAAACACATCCCCCATGGAGGGATAACTGCCTTAATCTAGAGACAGGAGAGAAGCCCTAGTCCCTACTTCACATGACCTGTCAGACCTACATGACCCCAACTGGATGGCATTCCCCTACATATGGAATTGGGGTGGGGGGATGGGTGGGGAGGGTGGTTAGAGTGCATGTGAGAGGGCAGAGAGGGTAAAAGGGAGGGAAGGAGGGAGAGAACGAGGGAGGGAGGGAGGGGGAACTGGGATCAACATGTAAAATAATAAATTTAATTAAAAAAAAATGCTTTGACTCCAAAATTTAAGTTGAAGGACAAGTTACTGGGGAAAAGGATTTCTATTTTTGTTTCCACAGAAAATGAAAAGATGTGGATTCCTTCCAGACTAATGTGGTTTGATCAAGCCAGACCGCCTGAAACAAGAGTACGAGGTGATCCTACATTCAAAACAGCTGGACAAAGCAGCCTTACAGACTACAGCCAGGATTTCTGAATCTTCTTCGAATCCCCCATGACAGCACCCCTTACCAGCAGGAAGTAGTTTGGAAAGAACAACGCCCAAATTCCCAAATATTGGCTATAAATGTTTGTTTTCATTTAAATGGACTGTTATATAAAATAATTTAAAAAAAATGGTGTCCCTAATATGGCTTCAGTTGTGCTAAGGTCTCAGGGCCTGTTACAATATGTGGAACATTCCTTGAGCAGAGGATCCTGGATTAGGTGAACGAGTTGAGCAGTGGCACATATAAATTCATCTTTGGTTTTGTTTTTTGTTCTTATCTGTATGTTTTGCTTGCATATATGACCAAGCACCACCTGTGTGCCTGGTGCTCTTGAAGGTCATCAGATCCCTTGGAACTAGAGGTATGGACAGTTGTGAGCTGTCAAATGGGTGCTCTTAACCTCTGAGCTCTGTTCTTGAGTGTCATGTGACTTCCCCATAACTGGGAATTATGAGCCAAATAAACGTCCTCTTAAGTTGTTTTTGTTGGGGTATTTTGTCACAACAGGGAAAGAAACAAAGGCACATCACATTCCCTTGGTTCAGTCCCTAGCAACAAAGAAAGTTAATTTTCTGGGCTTGCTTCCCAGAGATAAGGTTAATGTGGAGCCATTGGAACCAGGACACAATAGCATGCCAGAGCAGCGTTCAGTCCTTCCATGAGTCTTGTGTGACTGGTTCTTCTGATCCCATAAAACCAGGAGTTTGTACAGAAAAGGGATACAGTAAATTATGATGGTATCTACATGAGGTAAGATACAGAGATAACAGATAAGGGCCTGAACTAGGATGCTACAAGGAGGCCATAAAATCCAGCAAGGCTGAGAAATATTTAGGAGATAAAAGTTAGCACAAGATGGATGATTGCTGAAGAAACAAGGCAAACAAGCTTTGATTGGAGGGAGTGACTATGATGGTTATTGATACTACAAAAAGGAGCAGGTGGTTATTAAGTCACTGGAGTGAGGTTTGCTAAAGGAATAAGACTCATTTCTCAAGGAGACATGTTCTTGGAAAAGGGTTTTTTGGTGGTCTATAAATCAGGAAAACTCTAGGATGTTGATAGTGAACATCAACCATCAGCTATTTGTTTGTCTTTGTTTTCTGAGATAGGGTCTCTCTGTGTAGCCCTGGCTGTCCTGGATGGAACTCTGTAGTCCTGGCTGGCCTTGAGATCCATCTTCCTCTGCCACCAGAGTGTTGGTATTAAAGGCATTAGCCACCAGCCTGGCAATTACCAGCTGTTTAAAAGCTCTAAAAGTCCTGAGTTAAAGTGTACGGCTTAACACTGCATTTTCCTAAATCTGCATTGCTAGAGAATGTTTCATTCGGTAGCATCTTACAGATGTTTTTAATCTTGTCTGGCAGTGCTGTGATGTATAAACCCAGGCTTTCACATATACCAGGCAAGTGCTGTACTTCTAAGCTACACTCCCAGCACCTACAATTCTTTGGGAAGAGCTAATGTAGAGGAAGAAACGGGAAATCAGATATGCACAAAGGTAACTTTTGGTAGTCACAACTGGGGTTGTGTAAGAATGGCATCTACTGTGTAGAGGCCAGGGATACTTCTTATCATACTATAGCAAACAATCCTCTCCATTTCTGTCTAACAAAAAAGTACCAGGCTTTAAAGTTAGTGGTATCACTGCTGAAAAACCCTGATATAGGACAAATATAAAATGCAAGCTGGCCAATGGTGGTGCATGCCTTTTATACTAGGACCTGGGAGGCAGAGACAAGTGGATCTCAGTGAGTTCAAGGCCAGTCTGGTCTACAGAGCGAGTTCCAGGACATCCAGAGCTACATAGAGAAACCTTATCTAGAAAAACAAACAAAACAAATGAAGAAACAAAATTAATTTCAAGAAATAGAAAACGCATCCACATTTTAACTCTGATGCTTTCCTTATCTAGTGGACAGGGGATAACAGACATTTGAAGAAGAAGATTCGAAGGTGTGATTTCTTTTCACTCTGGAAGCTGTCCAGGTACAGAGACACAGTGGTAATTAATGGTGACAAGTCTTACAACTGGTAAAGGGTCACAGAACCACCTTCAGTAGACGTGTTTTTTCATCCCTCCCTGCTATGGGATGAGGACTAGGAGCCTCCTCCCTTTTTGCAGCAGAGATGTAGCCAAGAGAATAATTCCCCCAGTCACATTCTGCAGAGTCAATTTCACACTCAGGTCTACTGGCTACGCTATAATAGTGTGGAAAAACTAGGTAGTCTCATTACAAAATCTATTTCCTTGACAGAACACAGGCTCCATAAGGAGTTCAAGGGAACTTGAGGTCACAGTCTAAAAGAGAAATGACATTTAAGGAACAACCAAAGAACACCCAGAGGGAAAGACCAGACACCTGAGCAAACAGGAAAGCCAATCATCCCGAGTCAAAAAATGCGATCAGCTGTAGATACCTGGGTCTCTACAAAGGTCGTTGTCGAACACGAGACCTTTCTTCGTTCCTCGAAAGCACCTACATTCTTGACACCAGTGGGCAAACACGGGAGCGTCTGAGGCTGGAATTCCCTAGCATCCACAACTCTAAAGCAGAAATAACAGAGCCAACGGCTTCCCGGCCGGTTTCATAAGCACCGCCCCAAGCCAGGAGCATGCGCAGCTCTCAATCTCGGCCCCTCCCAGCGCGGTTCCACCCCCGTCACAGAGCATGCGCTGTGCTCCAGCCGCCCCGCCCCTCCCTACCAGAGCTCCCTGTTCCTTAGAAACCGGGCGGCGTGTTCCCGGTATCGGTCCGCTGGGTTCCGGTGCCGGCGTATCCGCACTAACCTCCCTCAAGACGGACGGGCGGCCTCCGAAAGCCGTCCAGATCTATGGTCTCGCGAGCGGCTCTGGACCGGCGATGCCAGCGTGCCAGGTGAGAGGCAGCCGGCGGAGGGCGAAGGAGGGCATGGCGCTGCTGGGAGCGGGCGCTGGCCCGGCCTCTGCCGCCGCCCTGCTCCTGAGGTTGGAGGCGAGCATACGCGGGGCCCGAACTGGAGGAGGCCTGTGCTAAATCCCATTATGTGCACTGCACTTGAGTACGAGGGTCGCCCTGGGGTTCGTTTTCCCCACCTTAGAGATAGGACCTGCGCATTTGGAAGCGGAATTTTGGATCCTGTAGGATCTTGAACCTAACCCATCGTTATACAGATGTGAAACCCTAGGCTGCCTGGCCTGGTGCGGAGCAGACCACTCCAATCCTTACCTGTGTGAGGGTGGGCGCTTTGTAGATGACCATTTGTGAGATGTGGGAACTTCAGACAAAGGAGTCGTCCAGCTGGTCCATCTTCTCGCAAAATGAGATGGGATTTTCAGGCAGCATATATATAAGAAACTGGTGTTGAGGTAACAGCTTGAAAAAAGGAACATCCCAGAAATGTTTGGTTTACCCTTCCAGCCCCAAGTGCTGTGTCCTGGTTAGCCCTGGCCTACCTTTGTAGCTCAGGAAAACGATGACAACAACCACAACAAAAAGAGCTGCTGGATTTGGGGGGGGAGGGAGGACGACAAAAGACAGATGAAGTGTTCCTGCTAAGGCTTTATTACACCTAAATGTGAGGAAAGATGTGGCTGGGAGACAAGCACTTGTGAATGGGTATGTGAACAGTTTGCCTTCCAGACTGCAGCAGGATCTAAGGAACAGGACAGAAATGTAAAGGTATAAAACTGCATTGGTTATACAGCAAGGAAGTTATCATAGGTTGTGTTCATTGTTCCCAGTATCATGCTAAGGACAGAACACATGAGGAAGAAATCAAAGCCCAGCTCAGGCACTATTCTTATGAACAGTAGGCCCAAAGACTTCTTGATGGAAGACCATTCGGTTGGAAAAAAAAAAACAGCCCTTAAACTAGAAAAAGAAGACACAACATGATTATCATACAGAATGATAAGAAAAATGGTCTTTGAGTTAGGGAAGTGAGATTCATCTGTGATAAGGAAACTCATTTCCTTCTTAAACACACAGATACCAGAGATTACAAGCCTTTCAGGACACCCATTTTACAGAAAACAGAAAATTAATACTTTAGGGCTATGAGTTTAAAACATGTTTTGGGGCCAAGAATGGAGATTTTTGTATGCAACTCTATTGGTAGAACCCCTGCCCCCCAAATTTCTCTGTATAGACCTTGCTGACCTTCCCTGAAATTTGCTTGGTAAATCAGGCTGGTTTCAAATTCACAGAGATTCACTTGCCTCTGCCTCCCGAGTGCTGGGATTAAAATTATTCGACATCACATTCAGCTAAATTGACAGTTCTAAAGAATCCCTATTTTATAGAAAATTCTGTTATAAAGAATGTTCACTTACAATATGGTTGTCATTTTTTCTATGATATTATTGGTCTGGATCTAACCCCGTATTTATTCAATCTATTTATTAAGATTGGTTTTGATACAGCCCAGGTTGGCCTCAAACTCACTGTGTAGCTAAAATGACCCTAGACTTCTAACCCTCCTGCCTCCACTTTCCAAGTACTGAGACTTCACCACCATGTCTGGTTTTATAAGGCACTAGAAATAGAGCCCAGGGCCTTGTACATGCTAGGCATGCACTATAGGAACTGAGCTACAACTGTAATCTTCCATTACTAATATTTTTGTACATTTTATTAATTTATTTTGTGTGCATGAATTTAGAGGTCAGGGACAGCTAGTCCTACTATGTGGATCCTGGGGGTGGAACTTGGGTGTCAGGCTTGGCAGCAGGTAGTTTTACCTGATCAGCTACCTCCTGGCCTGTGTGTGTGTGTGTGTGTGTGTGTGTGTGTGTGTGTATAGAAATTCAAGTTGGGTAAGGTTGGTATGTGTCTGCAATTCTAACACCCAGGAGGTTGGAAGATAGCAAGTCCTGGGCCAGTCTGGGTTGCATATTAAGATCATGTTTCAAAAACACAAAAAGAGGGTCAGAGAGATGGTGCAGCGGTTAAGAACGCTTGATGTTGCTGGGCAGAAGTGGCACATGCCTTTAATCCCAGGACTTAGGAGGCAGAGATGGGTGGGTCTTTGTGAATTTGAGACCGGCTTGGTTACAGAGTGAGTTCCAGGACAGCCAGGACTACATAGAGAGATCCTCTCTTGGAGAAAAACAGAAAACATTTGATGTTCTTGCTCTGGATGGGTTAGGTTTCCAGCACTCACGGGGTAGCTCACAACCATCCACAAATCCAATTCCAGGGAGTCTGCTATTCTCTTCCTGCCTCCTTGGGCACCATGTATGCACAGGCAAAACACAACAATATAAAATAAATTAAAAAATGTTTTAGAATAAATAAAATTTCTGAAAGTTCAATGCCAGTCTGATCTTAGAATCTAACATAATATGAACAAACAAACATCAACAAAAGCCTAGAAAATTCAGAAATATGATTTCTGTAGTAATTTAGGTTTCAGAGTGAGCTCTTGTCTCAAAGAAACATGTATAGCCAGGCCTGGTAGCAAATACTTTTAATCACAGTATTCAGGAGTAAGGGGCAGACTGATCTTGATGAGTTCAAAGTTCTGAGATAGCCAGTGTTACATACATGGTTGAGAGTCTCAATAAAAAATGTACACTTCTGTTTTGAGCCAGGATTGCATGCTATAGCCCAACCTAGCCTGAAACTTTCTTAGCTATCCTCCTGCCTCAGTTTCCCAAGTCAAGACCCATCATACCTGGTATAAATAACAATCTTTTTTAAAAATTTTGCATGCAGGTGTGTGCCTGTTGCCATTGAAAAAGTAAGTGTCAGAACCACTAGAATTAGCCTTAATGGGTGGTTTGGGGACTAACAAATGCTGTTAATTGCTGAGCTTCAGCCCTACATAGGAGTTTGGTTTTGTTTGTTTTTGGTTCATTGAGACAGGGTTCCTCTGTGGCTTTGGAGGCTGTCCTAGAACTAGCTCTTGTACCAGGCTGTTTTGTTTTTTTTAAAGATTTATTTTGGGTGACTGAAGAAATGGCTCAGCGGTTAAGAGCACTGGCTGCTTGCTCTTCCAGAGGATCCAGATCTGATTCCCAGCCACCACGTGGCAGCTTATACCATCTATAACTATAGTTCTAGGGGATCCAATGCCCTTTTCTGGCCTCCATGAACAACAGGCACACATAGTGCACAGATGTATGAGTAGGCAAAACACTCATACACATAAAATTTTAAAACTTTGGAGCTGGAGAAATTGCTCAGCCATTAGGAACCTTGAAAAATAACATTTAAAAAAGAGATTGTGTGTGTGTATGTGTGTGTGTTTTCCTATATGTATGTATATGTACCATATGTGTGGCTGGTGCCCATGAGGGCCAGAAGAGGTCAGATCTCCTGGTACTGGAGTTATAAATGGCTATGAATTGCCATGTAGGTGCTAGGAACTGAACCCAGCCCCTCCGTCATAGCCTCTTTTGGTTTCTTTTCTTTCTTTTTTCTTTCTTTCTTTCTTTCTTTTTTTTTTTTTTTGTTTGTTTGTTTGTTTGTTTTAAGATAGGCTTTCTCTGTAGCTTTGGAGGCTGTCCTGAAACTCACTCTATAGACTGGGCTGGTCTTGAACTCACAGAGATCCCCTGTCCCTGCCTCCTAAGTGCTGGGAGTCAGTATTCTTAGAAGGCATTGTTATGTTGGAATGTGTTCGTTGTGCTTAGATATGGCTTCATTGTGCTTCATGGGTTGTGGGTTTTTTGTTTGTTTGTTTGTTTTTTTTTTTTTTTTTTTTTTTTTTTGAGTTTTGCTCTCAGACACTTTTTTCAAAGAAAGGTGGACTTATAGGAGACTCTCCGGGTGTTTCTAAGTTACTATGGCAATGATACCTTTGACAAATAATTGCCTAACATCCACTCCATTTTCAGGGTAAGTGAGGGCAGCTATCAGCTCTGACCTGCAATAAAGTAATCACTAGTGTTTGACAGTTCAGCTGCAAGGAACTCTTACCAGATAAACCAGTAATGCTAACAGAATCTACTTTCACTGAACTGACTTTCTGATTTTCCTATCGGGGAAATAGAGAGGGCATGCAGTACCCTCTTATAAAGTGAGTCTGTGACACAGAGGTTTAGTGGTTAAAACAGATTAGCCAGGCCAATCAGCACTTGGGAGGCAAAGGCAGGTGGGTCTTTTGTGAGTTCCAGGATAGCCAGAGCTATATAGTAAGACCTTGTCTCAGATAAAGGAAGGGATAGAGGAAAGGGAGGAGGGAGGGAGTTTTTCTGCATCTGTATAAACCTCTGGGCTCAAGACTACAGCAAACAAGAGAGTTTATATTTGAAGATGAAAAAAATCCAAATTACTTAAAAATTTAGATGTCATGTCTAATTTTATTTCATTTGTTTTTCTTGTTCTGGGCATTGTGCTTAGGACTCATGCATGCTACTAGACAAGTGTACTTCCACTAAGGTATATTCCCAACGCCCTCAATTTCTTACATACTTCTAAGAAATGTGAATAAAAGAGCAGCAGGGTACATGTGGAAGGCTGAGGCAAGAGGCTTGCAAATTCAAGGCCTTTGTGGGCTACAGAGTGAGTTCAGAACCAGCCTGGACTTTGGCAAGACCCTGTATCAGATTAAAAGTGAAAAAGGACTCCCATTCAGAGAGAGCACTTGCCTAGTAAGTACACATCCTGGGTTCAGTCCCAGTACCATCTTGAAAATTAAAATAAAAGATATTGAGAAAAAAAAAAATCAAAGACTTCCCCATTCTATTAAATTTTTTTTCTTTTGGTTTTTCTAATAGCCCTGACTGTCATGAAACTCGCTCTGTAGACCAGGCTGGCCTCAGAACTCACAGAGATCCACCTGCCTCTGCCTCCCCAGTGCTGGGATTAAAGCTGTACACCACCACACAGATCTTATGTTTGGGTTTTGTTTTGTTTTGTTTTTAGGGTATCGACGTTGTGCATGCTAGGCAAGTGCTTTACCACTGAGCCGCACTGCCCCAGCACCTCACTGGTTCTCATTGTTAGGCAGCATTCCAAAGCAGAGGACAGTCCTTGTGCTTAGTGGCTTCTGCAGCTCCACGATGGCACATGCTAGAAATGATTATTTCTGAGGGATCCCATTTGGGAGTAGTTCTAGGAACCTGGTAGTTGGAACATTGACCTGCTAGGTCTTCTCGGATTGTCAGGGAAGGGGTCAACCGTACTCCCTGTTTCTTTCCAGCCTTTTGCATTTATATTACTGTGTGGAATGTTCTGGAGATCCAGCTTGTGTTGGGGACAGTGGAGTAAGTAGTTAATATATTATTTCCTCATATGATGTTACTTTTATGTGAGTTCTAGAATTGATCACACTTGTATAGCTCTAGTTTACCCCCTGAGCCATCTTGCTGGGCTTGATCTTGATCATGCTGCTTAGCTAGGGTTAGTATTGCTCTGATGAAACACCATGACCAAAGCAACTGAGGGAAGAAGGGTTTATTTGGCTTATGCTTCCATATCACTGTTCATCAGTAAAGGAAGTCAGGACAGGAATAGGGAAAGAACCTGGAGGCAGGAGCTGATGCAGAGATCATGGAGGTGTGCTACTTATTGGTTTGCTCAGCCTGCTTTCTTATAGAACCTAGGCCCACCAGCTCAGGTTGGCCCCACCCATAATGGACTGATTAGTCACTAAGAAAATGCCCCACAGTCTTGTCTACAACCCTGTCATATTAAGGCATTTTCCCAATTGAGGTTCCCATCTCTCAAACCTGTCAAGTTGCCATAAAACTAGTGAGTATACATGCTGTTTATTTTAAATGAGTTTATTCTTTCAATGCTTAGGATTCCTAATATCTTCTAATATATTGATTGCTACCCAGAGAACATTTAAATGCATTTAAATAATTACCAGATTATAAAGAAATGTTATCTGCATTGTACTTGTAATTATGAATATTTAGGGACTTAGTATCTGCTTAATACTGAAAACACTGTTTTTGTTCTGAAAGAATATAGAGCCTCAATAGTAGACAACACATCATTTAAACAGGAACAGAAAACTCTAAAATAATAATTTCAGTTAGACACATCATGTATATAATCTTCATTTTACAGCTGGCCCCTTCATTACATAGTAACAAAATAAAAAGGGAGTGGTGTGGCAAAAAAAGAAAATAAAAATGTGACGTTAGTTTACATCCCATAGTTAACATCTAGAGCAGTGGTTCTCAACCACCCTAATACTGTAACCCTTTAATACAGTTTTTCATGTTGTGATGACCCCCAACCATAAAATTATCTTCATTGCTACTTCATAACTAATTTTGCTACTGTTATGAATCATGTAAATATCTGATATGCAGAATATCTGATATTTGACCCCAATGAAAGGGTCGTTTGACTTCCCAAAGGGGTCATGACCCACACAGGTTGAGAACTAACTCTTGAGCTAGAAGCTAGATCTAAGCATAGTGATGACCTAGCTAGTAAGCAGAGATTTCTTATTTACTTCATTTGTGTGGGCATGTGAGTGCCTCTGGGCATGTCCTTACCACAGTACAAGTGTGGAGGTCAGAGGATAACTGTGGGAGTTAGTTCTTATAAACTGAGGGTTTTGGCACCAGATGGATAAGCTGAGGATATGATTGCTCCAAGGTATGATTGAAGAGAAAGTTTTTATTGTAGATAAGAGGGAGAGTACAGCCAGAGGCATCTGGAAGAGTCTACAGCAGAGAGAGAAAGTAGTAGATTAAATATGGACAGCAGACTGAACTTGGCAATGAGAGAAGAGAAGAGGGTAGTAGAGAAAGAGTTCAGGCAAAGGAGACCAAGAGAGAGGAGGCCAAGAAAGGAAGGCAAAAGAGCATGGCTACATGATAAGGTTATAAGGGAATGAGAATCTGAGGAAGGGAAGCCCATGAGCTGGAGATGTTTAGGGGTGAGAAGAGCTGAGAACACACAGACCAGCATGTGCTTTGGTATGCTAATAGGCACCACAGTTGCAGCCTTTGGATATGACAGTTCTCTCCTATCATATTGGTTCTGGGTTCTGGGGATGCAACTCAGAGATGTAAGCCTGAGAGTGAGGTGAGTGCCTTTACCTACTGAGCCACTTTTCTGGCCTGGTAAGCAGATTATTATTTTCTTTTTCTTTCTTTTTTTTTTTTTTTTTTTTTTTTTTTTTTTCTTTTTTAAGATTTATTATTTATTATGTATATAGTGTTCTGCCTGCATGTATGACTGCAGGCCAGAAGAGGGCACCAGATCTCATTATAGATAGTTGTGAGCCACCATGTGGTTGCTGGGAATTGAACTCAGGACCTCTGGAAGAACAGCCAGTGCTCTTATCACTGAGCCATCCCTCCAGTCTCTCTGTTTAACCAAAGACAAGCAAGAAATGGAAACTGAACTCCAGGGACATGGCTTGTTTGATTAACTCTTGCCTGCCCCACTCCTGACATGCCTCACTTTTTGTGATTAAAAATGGTAGGAAATGACTGGGCAGTGGTAAAGCACTTGGGAGGCAGAGGCAAGCAGATCTCTGTGAGTTTGAGGCCAGCCTGCTGTGCACAGTGAATTCCGGGACAGCTAGAACTAAACAGTGAAACCTTGTTTCAAAAAACAAAAACAAAACAAGACAAAAAAGGTAGGGAATGAATGAGGAAAGAACTCTGGTGACTGCGTTGTTGCAGAGGAAGGGGACCATAGGAAGAGCTTTAGGCTTGAGGGAAAGGAATTTCAGGTGGAGAAAGCTGGTAGTCAGCCAGCGGGAATTTCCAGCAGACCCTCAGCTGCTTTGCCAATGCTGGAGACTGGAAGTTGGAGTGTTTTTGTGGAAGTCATGATAACTTTTAGGGGTTAGGTTAAATTGCTTGGAGAGAAAGGGCTAGAACAATGTTCTTAGCCTGGTGTCTGCTTGGTACTCACTATTGAACCAATAGCAGAAAAAAAATTACTTTTTTTTTTTTTTTTTTTTTTTTTGGAGAAGGTGTTACCCAAGTCGCCCTCATATTTGCTATGTAACTAGCTTTTGATGAATGTTTGCTCTACTTGCCTCCACCTCCTGAGAGTTGAGATTACAAGTGTAGACCATGTCATAGGGATTATGGAGTGCTGGGGATCTAACCCAGGGTTTCAAACATGTTAGGCAATCAAGGAACCAACTGACCTACTTCCCCAGTCCCTCCTGCTGCTGTGCATGTATCTGAGTCTTCATGTCCGTTTGTGTGTGTTCGTGTGTCTCTCTGTATGTCTGCCTTCCTGTCTCTCTGTGTCTGTCTTCATATCTGTGTGTTTGTGTGTCTTCATGTCTCTTTCTTTGTCTTTGTGACTGTGTGTTTGTGTGAGTATATATATGTGTCTGTGTGTGTGTGTGTGTGTGTTTGTGTCTCACTGTCTGTGTCTGTCTTCATATCCCTGTGTGTACGTGCTGTAAGACAGGATCTTACTCGTTTGCCCAGGCTAGCCTGATGGTTGGTATGTAGTCCCACCTGGCCTTAGACTCCTGGCAGTTCTCTTGCCTTTGTCTCCATGCTGGGATTATAGTCATGTGCCACCATACCCAGTTTACTATGGATGTATTTTAAAGAACCAGTTAGATGGCTCAGTGGGTAAAGGCACTGTTGCTAGCCTGACAACCTGAGTCCAAGTCCTAGTACCTTACATAGTAGAAGAGAACCAACTTCTACAAGTTGTGGCTACCTCTGCAAGTATGCACAATAAATAAACAAACAAACAAATAAAATAAAGTGAATGTGACTTAAAAGAAACAATAGCCAGGAGTGGTGGCTCACACTTTTAATCCCAGCACTCGGGAGGCAGAGGCAGATGAATCTTAGTTCAAGGCCAGTCTGGTCTACAGAGTGCATTCTAGGATAGCCAGAACTGTAATACAGAGAAACCCTGTCTTGAAAAAAAGAAAGAAATGAAAGAAAGAACAAATAGAAACCAATAAGATCTGTTAGGGCTGCAGAGGGATGCTTTTCTTATTACCAGCTGAAGCTTTGTAACAGAGTAGCAAACTAAATGCATCTGTGTGTGTTACATTTGCTTTTTCTTTATGATCCGGTTAGAAGACCCTTCATGTACAGGGTAACTATGCCTCACAGAATAGGTCATTAGACTAGTCATTGGTGTCCTGTATGCAGAGGAGTGGAGTGGAGAGTTGGTGCCGCTGTGCCCTGAAGTGGTGGTTTCCCTGTCAGCTAGTGGAGCTGAGGGATAGCATCTTTTTCCTTTGTCCTGCTTTTAGTTTTGCTTCCAGTGGGAGGGCAGAAATATGTGACCATATCATGGAATCATTGTAGGCACTATTCAGATAAATAATATTATAGAAACAAATTGGTAGGAGTCAATACCCGTTTCTTCTGTCCCCCTTCCTTCCTTTTTCAGTTCTTTTCCACTTCCCTCTCCTTCCTTGTCAGAGTCTCTCCTTTGCCATAAGAGCCCTAGGGATTGAACTCAGGTTTTCAGACTTGGTGACAAGCACCATTATCTACTGAACCATATCACCAGCCCAACTTACACTCTTAAGATTTAAAAATATTGCTGGGAGGTGGTGGCACACACCTTTAGTCCTCCGGAGGTAGAGGCAGGCATATCTCTGTGAGTTCCAGGACAGCCTGGTTTACAAGGCTACACAGAGAAACCCTGTCTGGAAAAACCAGAAAGAAAAAAAAAATATTTAAAAGAAATAATTTTTAAACCATTTGTCTAAAATCAGAAAGACAAAGAAGAGATTCAGAACTTGCAATCAGTGTGTCATCCTCACAGGCTTGGGCCTGATTTGATCCCCTCATTGGTTCAGTGACTGGGTCATTCTGCAGCTCCCTCTTGTCAGAAGCTGTGCTGTGCTGTGCTTTGCAGATACAGCAGTGTGTGAGAGAAGCCGAGTCTTGTCGCTCTGACTGCTAGACAGTTGACATGTGAGCCCTGAGAAAGCCAAAGCCCAGGGAGCTGTGGGGACCATTCACTCCAGCCAAGGACACAGGAAGTGGGGCTTGAGTGAAGAAGTGACAGTTCTGAGGAGTTCGCTAGAGGGAGTTAGAAAAGAGCTTAACAGGCAGAGACCAGAGTCTCAGGAGGAACTGAAGGAGACAACTGAAGATAGTGGCTAGCCTGGGGCACGATGTGTAAGGCAAAGGGGGAAGGTAGAGAGGTGGGAGGTGCCCTGCCCCTATGAGTGCCTGTGTTATGAGCATTGTCAAGACTTTTGGAGCTTATCCTAAGGGTGCTTCCTTAGGCTGGGGAAGTTAATGTTCAGAACTAGGAAAATACTAGGTATCTTTGGAGGTCAAAGTAGTGGGTTAATTCAAGTGACATCAGGATGTCCAGTTGATGGGGTATGGTGACAGACTGTGGGGCAAGGTGGGGACAGGGATGCTTCACTGTTGCCAAGTTCTTTTAAACTGGTAAGTCTGAATCACTAGCATCTGTTTGAGTCCTTTTGGTCTGTGGCATTTGACTGAACAAGCCTCCATGCTATCTACTGTGGTCCTCCAAACTCAGACATACAGTATTCTTTTCTGGTAAGAGAGGAAAACTTGACTGCAAGCAGAACTAAGGTAACTGGTAGTGTGGTCAAAGTTGTACAAGTGGTTCTGGCTTAAGGGAAGGGCACCCTTTTGAGAGCTCATGTTGCAACGTAAGATAGGGCAGCCAGCTCCTGTTCCTAGTCCTCAGTTTGCTGTCATCTAGTGCTTGTTTTCTTTCCTGAACCACTAAACCAGATTCTGTTCCAGACTACTCAAGCTAAGGACGTGTGTGTGTGTGTGTGTGTGTGTGTGTGTGTGTGTGTGTGTGTGTGTGTGTGTACACTCTCTCTTAGCTCAGGTTAATAATAGCTGCTCGCTGCTCATTTACTTTCCACCTTATTGAGACAGAGTCTCTCACTGAACCTGGATTTCACAAATTTGGCTAGACTAGCTGGCCAGCAAGTCCCAAGACCTACCTGTCTCTGGTTTCTCAGCACTGGGACTAACGAGGACATAATGGCACCCCCACCCAGCTTTTTACATGGATAAACATGGAGAACTAAACACAGACCCAAGTGGTTATACAGCAAATACTTTACTGTCGTTTCCCCTTGTTCTGTTTGAAACAGGGATTTATGGTGGTACTGATTATTTGGGTTACAGGAATGAACTACCAAGCCTAACTGGAAATCTTCTCCTTCTCTTTCCCAGAGGGGCATAAGCCTTAAAAATCTGTCGTTCTCTCTTTTTTCCTCTCCTCTACTCAACCCCCCACCTCCCCCACCCCCCCCACCCCCCGCCTGAGCAAGGTCCAACATGGCCTAGAACTGGCCTAGATGGCAAGTTCTGGGATTGAGCCGCCGCAGCTGGTTTTTATGCAGGGTTGCAGTATTGGGTAGGAATAGAACCATTGCTTCATGTATGCTGCTCAGGCACTCTACCAGCTGAGTAGCAGCCCCATATCTGATTTTGTAGCTAGAGATCTATTAATTACATCATTTGTATACATATCCTAAGACCCCACTGAACTATATCCTTCATTTGTCTTTGTTTTTAGATAAGATCTCAATATGTAGCCTAGGTTGGCCTAGAAATCAAAATCCTCCTGCCTCAGTGTCTCAAATGCTATGCTTACAGGAATGAGTCACTATGCCCATTGATCGCTATTTTCATTGTTTTTAGATTTATGTATTTTTACTTGGGTTTTTGTTGTTTTATTTGTTTTTGAGACAGGTTCTCACTAAGTAATCCTGGCTAGCCTCTCCTATGTAGACTAGGCCCTGGAACTTACAAAGATCCTCTTGCCTCTGTCTCTTGAGTACTGGGATTAAAGGTGGGCACCACCACACCTGACTATATTTATTCATTTTATGTGTGCAAGTATTTTGCATGCATGCATATATGTCTATGATGTTGCATGTCTGGTGCCCTAGGAGGTCAAAAAGAGAGCATTGTCAGATCCCCTGGAACTGGATCCAGCTAGTTACATACAGCTAGTTAGTTGTAAGCTACCATACTGATGCTGGGAATTGAACCCAAGCCCTCTGCAAGTCTCTTAATCAGTGAGCCATTTCTCCAGCCCTCCATATACAATTTTTTGTTTGTTTTTTTTTCTTTTAAAGACTGGGTTTCTTTATAGTTTTGGAGCCTGTCCTGAAACTTGCTCTGTAGACCAGGCTGGCCTTGAACTCACAGAAATCCTTCTGTCTCTGGGAGTAAAGGTGTGCACTGCCCAGCTATCTCTATATACAATTTTTATTAGCACAGTAAATGTGTCTTGGTTTCTTGACTATGTGGGAACAAGGTCTGAATATTTCTTTTTTCCCTCCAGAGCATACTTATTAAATATACTAAGTATCGATGATAAAACATTGGAAAAAAATATACCCCTCTAAGGCTCCCCCCACCCACCAAATTACTTGTTCTCAGGGATCATAAATTCTAGCAGGTTGGCTGGTAAAACAACAGCAACAACAATATAACCATAAACCTGTTCTTACAGGACTGTGTTTAAAATCTTGGGAAACATCACTAATAGAACACTTGCCTATCATGCCTGAGGCTTTAGTGCCAATTCCCCAGTACTAAAGAAATAATAGGTAGAAACAAGTGAATAAGTAAAAAGAAATAATAGAAAGGAAAAAAAGACCATATTTGAGTACAGACCTGAAAGGAAGGGGGAGATAAGTGGGTTTCTATAGAACACAGCAAATCTCAAGTGTAATGGTCCTAAGACAGGAGCAAATGTGGCATGTTTGAGATAAATACAGCAGTAAACCATTGTATCTGGAGAAAGGTAAAGTCGGCAGCAGGAAGGGTGAGGGGCTTTGTTGGATTTTGTTCTTATTCCACATGAGAAAGCCTTTGGCCAAGTAATTTGATCTGAATTACACTTTAATCAGGTCACTCTTGGTGCTGTGTGAGTAGATTGGGGGTACAATATGGGAAGACAGAGTAGAAGCTGGGAACCAGTAAGACTGTTGAAGTAATGTAGGAGGAATAGTCACTTGAACTTAGGAGATGGTGGATGAAGTCAGAAGGCAGAGAGCTGGCAAAAGATTTGTTGATGGGTCAGATATCAAGTGTGAGAAAGAAGCAAAGATAACTCCAAGGTTTTTGCTTGAGCCTTTGGAAGATTTGTGTTACCTGTTTCAGTGATGAAGCCACCGTGGTAGGAATAGAAACAGTGTTTTGTTCTAGACGTTTTAAATATCAGATACATATTAAGCATCCAAGTGGAGATATCAGATAGGTAATTGATTATACTGGTCTCACCTCAATTGAAAGGATCTAGCTGATGACTTTAGGAGTCACTAAGGAATAGATGGTATTTAAAATCATGATACTTGGTAGACTCACCAAGGGAATATAAATAGAAAAGAAACTGTCAAGGAGGGTGGGAAAGACACAGATGTAGCAGAAAATCTAAGTGGGATGACCATGGGAATTGGCTTCTGAAGTTAGCAATATTTTAATTGTATGTGACAAATTTCAGTTAAGTCTAGGGTTATTATTATTATTATTATTAATTTTGTTTGTTTTTTGTTTTTTTGAGACAGGGTTTCTCTGTGTAGCTTTGGAGCCTGTCCTGGCTGTCCTGGAACTTGCTCTGTAGACCAGGCTGGCCTTGAACTCACAGAGATCCACCTGCCTCTGCCTCCTGAGTGCTGGGATTAAAGGTGTGTTTGACCACTGCCCGGCTAGTTGTGTTACTTTATACCTCCATCATAAATATATGAGATTTCCATGTATTCCATTCCTCTACACACTTTGTTACTCTTGCTTTGTTCACAATTGAACCCAGCTTTATGCAGATAAGCAAGTGTTCTAAGCCACCACCCCTCTTTTTTTTTTTTTTTTTTTTTTTTTTTTAACGGCTTCACTGCTTTAGGGCTGGAGAGACAGCTTGGCTGTTATCCAGAGAACCTGAATTTAATTAAGATAACCCACATGGTGCCTCACAATTATCTGTAACTCCAGTTCCAGGGGATCCAATCCCCCTTTTCTGACCTCTGTGGGCACTAGGCATGTACCTGATGCACATATATACATGCAGGCAAAACATATACACATAAAATAAATATTTAAAATAAAATGGGGCAGGGGAGACTCCAGATGTAATTTAGTGGGGCAGTTATTGCCTGGCCTGTGTAAGGCCATGAATTAGATCCCCCAGCACTACAAAATAAAATAAATGTAGGCTGGTAGGACACTGAGTCAAGCCTGGGTTCAGTCTCCAAGACTGACACAAAGAGAAGGAATCCAAGCTGTTTAATAGAAAGTGTAATGTACATCCAGAATAGAGGTTTTGTGTAGCCCTGGACTATTAATTGGGTTATTGATATATTGATAAACCATGTGGACAGACCAGACAGCCATAAGAACACGTGATTTTAACTGCTGAGCCTTCACTGTAGACCCCCTATTTCTATTGCTTTAAAAAAGAAAATCCACAAGTTGACTGGGTGGTGGTGGCACACGCCTTTCTTTAGTAACAGCACTTGGGAGCAGCAGCAGCTGGATCTGAGTGTGAAGACAGCCAAAGTACACAGAGAAATCCTGTCTTGAAAAAAAAAAAAAAAAATCCACAAGTTTTAGCAAACTGTACCTTCTATATTTATTTCATTAGATAAACCTCTATGCAAGGAATTATGGGAAATACAGGATTTGGCTTTACATATTCCAATCCCAACATTACAAAGATCAAAATTATAATAATTTAATTTAACTTTCACAGTTGGCTTTATTTTCAATTTTAGAGTCAGGTAACACTTCATTCCTTAAAACAGGATAATTGTTTCAGGAAGCCAAGAAAAGGTTAGTTTTAGTTTGAAAAATGCTGAAGGAGGCTGGAGAGATGCATGGTTAAGAGTACTTGCTGCTCTTGCAGAGGACCAGGATTTGATTGTCAGCAGTGGTTTACAGCTGTCTCTTTATTTCAGTTCCAAGCATGCAAATGTTGCATGTGCATACGCTCAAGCAAAACACTCATACACTTTTTTCCATTTTTTTTTTTTTTTAATTAAAAAGAAAAAGGCTGAAGAAAACACACTAAAAGCAAGAAGTCTTTACTTTGTTTGTAATCACTGATTGGCTACCATCACATTACTTCAGGTTTCCTTTTTACATAAGGACTGAGGCAGAAAAGCCCTTATTATCATGCTAGTTGACACTGGTTTTTTTTAAGGGGGGGGATTTACCTACTCCCTCTCTAATCTAATTTCTGAGAGTCAGATAACGAACAGTCTAGTTTAAACTCTGTGACATGTAACCTGAATGAAAATGATATAACTTTAGCAAGAATCAATTTTGGCTTTTAACCTGGTGTGTTGGGACCTAATGTAAAAGTAGACAGGCATCTTCTGACTTACGGTCTCACTCCTGTGTGAACTGCCTAATGAAGTCAGCCACTTAATCAGAATCTGTGACTTCTACACAGTGAGGTAGAGTTTTCTTTCCCAGTCACTATACTTTGTCAGCTCAGAATCTCCTGGCATGGGTTAGCTAGTGTATCTTCTGTTTAAAGGGCCGGCTTTAACTATCTTAGGCTTTGTGGGCACTTGTGGCCTGTGGCTGCTACTGAATTGTTTAGTAGTTTAGAGCAACAGTTAATAGAATTAGTAAATGGGGGAGCTGGAGGGATGGCTCAGAGAGAACTCACTGGCTCTTCTTTCAGAGGACTCAAGTTCAGTTCAACCATCTGTATATAGTCTCAGTTCCAGGGGATCTGACACTCTTTACTGGCCTTCATAGGCGTGGATAAGGTGTATAGACATATATGCAGTCAAAATGTTCACATACATAAAATAAATAAATAATAATTTAAAGAAAAGAATGGGTAAATGGGTGGATGTGACTATGTTCCAATAAAGCTTTATTTATAAAACCAGGCATCATATTAGAATTGTTTCGTGTTTCTCTTTATGACTCTACAGTTTCTTAAGTTTTTTAGGCTTAGAACATTATTGCCATTTGTTGAATTGTAATTTATTTTTAGTTTGATTATTGAGGATAACCTCAAACACCCAATGTAGCCAGTGATGACTTTGGACTTCTGATTTTCCTGCCTCTACTTCCCAAGTATTGGTATTTCAGGCATGTCCACCATATCTGGGTTATGCAGTGCCAGAGGTGGAGTTCCAGGTCCTTGTGCATGCTAAGCAAACACTATACCAAATGGTCTGTGCCCTCAGTTCTTGAAGTATAACTATAGTTAAGTTATAGAATAACATAACACACACTCCCTTATGTCCTTTTATAGCTTACCCATATATCCAGTCTGAAACAACCACTGATCTGTTTTTGTCCATATAGAGTTACCTTTTCCATTATCTTGATTAAGGTATATATTTTACTTTATAATTTATAAGATGGCAAACTGTTTTCCAAAGTGGCTGTATCAGTCTGGTGTTTTGGATCATTCCTATAATTCCAGCACTTGGGAGGCCAGCCTAGGCTAGAGAATGAGATTGTCTTAAAGCACCAAGACAGACAGACCAACAACAAAAACAAAGTGGCTATATCATTTTGCATTTCACCCCCCACTTAACAGTTGCTTCCTGTCTTTTCCAGTATTCTCTCCCTAACTTCCTTCCCAGTAGCTCCGTACAGTGTTGTCAGGGCTAACCATGAATCCTGGGCTGAAGTGATTCTTCTACCCCAGGCTTCTAAGTAGCCCACACTACACAGCTTGTCCACTGTACCTAGCTTCCTACCAGGTCTGAGTTTCTGAATTTTAGGCATTCAAATGTGTGTTGTTGTGTTGAGTAAGATTTAACGCATGCAGATGGTAGTGCCACTCGCCTTCAATCCCAGCACTCAGGAGGCAGAGGCAGATAGATCTCTGAGTTTAAGGCCAGCCTGGTCTGCAGAGTGAGTTAAAGGAGGACAGCCAGGGCTACACAGAGAGACCCTGCCTAAAAAAAAAAAAAAAAAAAAAAGAAGGAAAAGACAAAATTAAAAACAACAATAGTGCAACTCAACTAGTTATCCAGTAGTTACTGATATTTGAGTTGTTATAACTGAAGCACCCTGGTACTCCTGGATTAAACTGTTTTGGCCATGGTATATTGTACTTCCTTTTGACACATGACTAGATTTGTTTTTTGTTTTTGTTTTTGTTTTTGTTTTTTTTTAAATCCTCTTTTGAGAGAGAGAGTATGTGTGTGTGTGTTTATAGTACCCACAGAGGCCAGAAGACAGTGTCAGATCCTCTGGAACTGGCATTACAGATGATTGAGTCAACATTTTGGGGCTGGGAATTGAACCCAGGTCTTCTGCAAGAGCAGCCAGTGCTCTTAACTGCTGAGCCATCTCTCCAGCTCCTTCCCCACTTTTAAGATATAGACTCACTGTGTAGCCCTGGCTGTCCTGGAACTCACTATGTAAACGAGGCTGGCCTCAAACTCTGAGATCTGCCTGGCTCTGTCTCCCAAGTACTGGAATTAAAAGCTTGCCTTGACACTCCTAACCTAATATTTGAGGGATTTTGTTCCCCTGCTTATGAGAAGTGTTGGTCTGCAGCTCCATGTTGATTTTGGTGCCTCTTCTGCCCTAGTTAGCTCCTATTGGTGTTTGTTACATCCACTGTACTCTGGCCATCATCCTTCCTTGTCTCTCTGTGTATGCATGTGTTTTGGTATTCATGTGTTTGGAAGCCAGAGGACAATGTTCAATGTCTTGTTTTCCACCTTTTTTATTTAAAAATTATTTAGCTGAGTAGTGATGGCATATGCCTTTAATCCCAGCACTCAAGAGGCAGAGGCAGGAGGATCTGAGTTCAAGGCCAGTTTGGTCTACAGAGTGAGTTCTAGAATAGCTAAAGCTACACAGAGAAACCCTGTCTCAAAAACACCAAACAAAAATTTTATTTTCTATGTATGGTGTTTGCCTGAATGTATGCCTGTGCACCATGCCTGTGCAGTGCCCCTGGGACTGTAGCCATGCCACAGATAGTTTTGAACTGCCATATAGATGCAGGGAATTGAACCTGGGTTTACTGGATGAGCAACCAGTGTTATTAACTGTTGAAACATCTCCACACCCACACTTTTTTTTTTTTAACAACTTTATTAACTTTATTGTATGTATGTTGGTATAAAGGTGTCACATCCCCTGAACTGGAGTTACAGACAGTTGTGAGCTACCATGTGGGTGCTGGGAATTGAACCTGGATCCTCTGGAAGAGCAGCTAGTGCTCTTAACCACTGAGCCATCCCTTCGGCCCCCATACCCACACTTTTAAATTTCTTTTGTTTTGTGTTTTGAAAACGGTGTTTCTGTGTAGCCCTGGCTGTCCTGGAACTTTCTCTGTAGACCAGGCTGGCCTTGAACTTGCCTCCAAAAAGATCCTCTTGCCTCTGCCTCCTGAGTGCTGGGATTAAAGGTGTATGCTACTACTGCCTGGCTAAATTAAAACATTTAGTTGTGTATGTGCACACATGTACTAGACAGTTTTTATGTCAACTTGACACAAGCTAAAGTCATCTGAGAGGAGGGAAGCTCAGTTGAGAAAATAACTCCATAATATTGGGCTATAGGAAAGCATGTAGGGCATTTCTTAATTAGTGATTGATGGGGGAAGAGCCCAGACCATCATGGGTAGGGCCATCCCTTTGGTGGTCCTGGGTTCTATAAGAAAACAGGCTGCGCAAGTCATGAGTAGCAAGCCAGTAAGCAGCACTCTTCCATAACCTGTCCTGCTTGAGTTCCTGCCCTCACTGCTTTTGATAATGAACTGTTAGTGATATGATATGATATGATATGGAACGGTGAGTGAAATATACCTTTTTCTCTCCAAGTTGCTTTAGTTATGGTGTTTCATCACATCAATAGGAATCTTAACTAAGATAACACATGTGTACATACATATATATAGGTCTATGCATATACTGTGTCTCAAGTGTGGAGGTTGAGGACAACTTGCCAGAATTGGTGTTCTACTGTGTTAGTTCCAGAGATCAGACTCAGGGCTTCAGACTTAGTGGTAAGAGCCTTTACCTACTAAGCCATCTTGCCAGCCTCTCTACCTTTTGCTGTTTCTTCTTTTTCTCTGTGTATGTGTGTGGGTGTATGAGCATGTGGATAGTGGAGATCTTCCTCCATTGCTCATCTTATGCTTTGAATCAGGGTCTCTCAGTCAAATGCAGAGCTCACTGATATGTCTAGTCTAGCTCTCTAGCTTGCTCTGGAGATCCTGCCTCCATCTTCCAAGCCTAGAATTACAGGTGGCTAGCTAATGCCCATCTGGGATTTACATCAATTCAGTAGATCTTAATTCCTGCTTGAATAACAAGTGCTTTAACCACTGTGCCATCTACCCAACCCTTCTACCTTATTTTTTGAGAGATGATCATATCACTGAACTCAGAGCTTTCTGATTCAGCTCCATTAGCTAACCAGGAAGGCCCAAAGGATCTTTCTTTATCTATTCATGGGCATGTGCCATCCATCACCTTTAAAAAGCCCTGGCTTTTTGTGGAATACCAGGGATCCAGTGATCCAGTCACAGGTCCCTATGCTTGTGTGGCAAGCACTTTACTGAGCCACCTTCCCAGCCTTTCCTTGTTTTTTGGTATTATAACTGTTTTTACCAAGTGTCTCCTAAATCTATTCCACCTGCATCTTTGTGCCAACTTTAAAAAGGAAATCAGTGGTTCTTAGCTGCTTACAGGAAACAAGCAGTACACTCAGGGTTAATAAGAACCCTTGAATAAAGGGATTATTTACAATTGCAATGGCCAAGTGGCCCAATAATGGATGGTAGAGCACCAAGAACCTGTCAAAGACTGACAGTACCTGGTTATACTCCCATTCCAGAGACAATGGAGAGAAAGTGGGTGTGACTGGAACCCAGCCAAAGCTATGGCCAAGGAACAGGATCCTCAGTAGTCCCCCCACGGGAGTTGTGACCTCAGTCAAAGAACATAAATCCTGCTAGAACCATATCTTTAAAAAGAGAGAGATCACAGGATAAGTGCCTTGACCTTCCTGCTCTCAGATTTCTTCTAGTGACTCAGACAGAAGCCAGAACACCTGGAGTCTTGCTTCTTAGAGATTGGCCTTCTGAATCTTGAGGCAGCAGAGCGGACTGAGCACCATCTGCCAGAGTCCATCCTTAGACAACCACTTGATGCCACCAGACCTGGCTCCTGCCTACCTTTCTGATCGGCATCCCTTGAACTTGCGATTTTCATGTTTTTAATCCCCACAGCCCCCTGTTAAACATCTCATAAAGACTTGATATATAAACAGATTGTGTGTTGCCTGAGTGGTAGGTAGGTCTAAGGCAAATAGTAAGTTTGATGGGGAATGACCTTTTCTGGTTCATACTCATCACTAAGGATAAGAGTCAAGCTGCTGATGCTGGGCTGTGGTGGCACACACCTTTAATCCTGATGCTTGGGAGGCAGAGGCAGGCAGACCTCTGTGAGTTTGAGGTCAGCCTGATCTACAGAGCGAGTTCCAGGACAGGCTCCATAGCTACAGAGAAAGCCTGTCTTGGGAAAGAAAAGAATGGAGCTGCTCTAAGTGTACATGTGCTCCACAGTAATATTCAGAGTCTCAGGAGAGCCAAGTAACTGTGGAGGTTTTCAGTTTGTGGCAGATCTGCTGCTCACAGCCAGCGGTGGGATGTAGGAAGAGTCTCTCTGAGCTTCTGTTTTCTCAGCTTTAAGACAAGACTGTATGGACTTAACCAGGCTAATGCTGCCTGATTGGCTGTACCCATGCATTTAGCTCAGGGGTTACCTTAATATTCCTGCATAGCTGTGGTTTGTTTGTTTTACAAGACAGGGGTTCTCTGTGTAGCCCTGGCTGTCCTGGAACTCACTCTGTAGACCAGTCTGGCCTCGAACTCACAGAGATCTGCCTGCCTCTGCCTCCTGAGTGCTAGGATTAAAAGGCATGCATCACCACCACCTGGCTGTTTGTTCATATTGTGTGTGGAGGGTGTAGTACATGTAAGTATGTGGTGCCCGAATCTGGCATGTGGCTATGGAGGTCAGAGAAAGATGCTAGGTGACCTCCTATATTACTCTGCACCTTATTGGGTTGGGAAGGGTCTCTCACTGAACCTGAAGTTCACCAGTCTGGTTAGACTAGTCAGCCTGCAAGCTCTTGGGAAC